>NC_140505.1:24642142-27108392 GCF_964339955.1 Pipistrellus hanaki
GTGAGGCTCCTGACCATCAGGGGGCAGTGCAGACCTTCCTGCTGCCAGGTCCCCTGGTTGCTCTTTGACAGAAGTAACATTTTGGAATCAATTTCTTAAAAGGTGAATACTCCAGAATCTGGTATGTGTATTATAAGAAGATGGTGATTAAGCCTCAATTCTGTCAAACATTTCGGCATTTCTCCTCAAATATGAATTATTAATTTGAGTAAGTCAACCGTAGGTTTGAAACATAAATCAGCAAAAGTTCATGTTGATAATATTCCCTTTTCCTTTCCTGCCAAACTACATTATACATTGTGCATTGGGAAATCTCAACTCATTGCTTTTGTGTCTTTATGTTGTTGGGGTGACCCTAATATGTATGGTTGAATTCTTGAGGAAATTTTTTAGAAATAGTATGAGACTAGAGATTACACCAAGAATTTTCTAATTGATTATCATCTGGATTCAGAATGAGTTATGTAAACTTATTATTCAAAGAAATCAAGCTCTTCCACAGTGAAATCTCAGAGTGAATCCCCTGATACTCCTTTGGGTGCTGGGAGATGAAAACATGGGCTGTTTGCTCCCGCACTCTGGAACCGCGGCCTGGTGATCTAGCCTGGGTTTTGCTCACTAATTGGCAGCGGGCACCTAGATGAGTCACTGCTCCCTGAGACTCATCCATAAAATGCAGGGGTTGACAAAACGGTATCTTTGTTCTGAGCAATATTAATTTTAGAAATTTTGTGGGGGTTATTTCCTCCGTGTAAGAAACACAAGGACTGAGCTAGATTTGGGGAAGGTGAACTGTATGTGTGTTTTGAATGACCCTCTTCCTGTGCTGGATGCTAACCATAAACACGTTAACTGGTGGAGGCCTCGTTCATCACGTTGCCAAACGTGTTGCATTTCGTGTTGAACAGCAGCATTGACTTGACTGTCTTCATCCTGCACAGGGTTGGCCTGTCATTTCTTTAGCATTGTTAGATAAATATTAATCATCTCCCCCACCCCAATCAATCCATACACAAAGGGACCTTAAGAAATCATTACCATGCCCTTTTGCAGCCCAAAGTTTTCCATGAGAGGCTTGCAGATTGCTGTTTCCTTCCTTGGTCCCTTTTGTTCTTTAGACTAAGTCTAGAGCCTGGGCGGGAGATCCGGGTCAAATGGATCATTTATATCTGCCTGTTCAAAAATGGATATGCCATCTAATATGGGGGAAATCCATAGTATTAATGTGAAAAATTTCCTGCAAATGTCCTTTATGCATTTTTTATTCTTAAATTGAAGCAAAATATGTTACCCTCATAAAATCACTGGTTAGCTGGATACTTTCAGAAGGACAGTAGACTTAAACTATTGGGTCCCAACATCAAGAACTTCTCTGTGCTCGTTATAACCCTGGCAAGTGAGAGAAGCAGGAGGAGGTGTCTTTCACAAAGTAAATCTGGTGATGCAGAGATAAAAACACTTATCTCCAGAACTCTAATTTTCTTCTATTAATTCTACTATCTTCCCCCTGGAGTTACTTCTTGTGTTCCAAGATGTCTCTGACTAGAAAAATAGATTGGACTAGGTATTCCATCACCAAAGGGATTATTTAGGAAAAAGGAAAGATTGCAATCCGATGCTCGCAGACATGGTGAACCACGTGCTCACCCTGAACCAGACACAGATGGAGGAGGAAGTTAAGGGGAGTGGCTGTTAACAACCATAAAGCTCTGTTGTAAGCAGTGTTCTCCCTGTAGGCTCTCACACTGACTTAGAGGTCTTCCCATGAGACCTAGCTCCTCCCATAGACCCTCTGATTGGTTGATTATGTCATAATTTAATCAAAGTTATGCTTTCCCCTTGGGTGTGATTCTGCTAGACTGTCACATTCATGTGATTTCATATAATCTTTACCCCAAAGAGGTCTTAAAAAGAGATCATGCCCCTTGTGGAAGTTAGCTCGAATTCTTATTTACCTATCATTATCAGTAGCTGTTAACCCTCTTAAGACTTAAGTCAGCCTTGCCCCAAAATAGAGTGCTTTGGTTTTTTTCACTACCTTTGGTTTTATTTTTAAATTATGAAGTTAACAAAATGTTGCTGGTTTTTGTTGTTGGGTTTCTGAATTTCTCAGATCCTGCCAGCATTTTCTTGTAAATTAATACCTTTTAAAAATAGGATATGCAAATGATTCTTTAGGATGTTGAGCAAACTGCTCCTGATAAGATGACACTGTTGACCCTTGAATGTAATTAAAAGCAGGTCTTCACCACGCACTATTATAGTTTCCACTTGATTAGAGTGCCAGTGGTGTGTGCTTGGTTTCAGTGTCTCTAAGAGAGACACTCCCCATGTCAGGACTGCATTTTTGCTGTGCTACACCCATGCCTTTCTAGTTGAACACATTCTCCCAGGGATGGTGTCCTAAAGCAGGCGTTTCTGAGCTCCCACACAGTGTGCAAACATTGTCAAGAAAATGCTGGTCCACACCGTCATTCCTGGCAAGCTCTTATAAATACCCTTGTGAGAATCAGGGAGAGGAAGGAAGAAAAATCTGTGCAATATCGTTACAATGACAGTAAGAGGGAAAAGAATACTTGGATTTTGTTGTTGTTGCTGTAGATCCTGGGGGATTAGTAGCATCCTGACACCAGAAGTTAACCATCAGGAGCTCTTGTGTGGAAATGCACACAGTGACCAGCTTGCCGGCATTTTCCAGGATGGTGCCTTGCCTTGATTGCAGTCTGTTTTTAGACCACACCTGTTCGCCTGGTTTAGAATTGGGGATTGCATTCAGTTTATAGGCTAATAATTTTTTTTTTTTTAATTTACTCATTTCTAGTGGTGCAGAAACCATGAATAGCTGGGTAAGGTGGGTCCTTAGTATTTATCATGGGAGTTACTCTTCTATCTTTGATTATAGTTAAGATTTTGAACATTATCTTATCTTTTATGTAGAATACGTTTCATTGCATTTAAAAAATCCAGTCTACCACATCTGATGGTTCAACATTCAATGTATTGTCTGTGTACACAGATCATCTGATTTTTCGGTGGACTATGTTTTTCTAGGTAGGTTACCTGGAATACTTCATGTCAACATTTTAAAAAAAGTGCTGGCTGAGGCCCTCTCTTCATGGCCTGACTAGTACGGTGGCAGGACGCTGATTGTAGCCTGCAGTGAAATGTTAGAATGTGAGATGGTACCCCAGGCAACTGGACCTTTCAAACAGAGTATCGTTCTAGGAGACCCGTTATGTATATCCTTAGAGCTGTTATTCAACATTCTGGTTCTGCTGTCAGGACCTTGTAGGATTGCATCTTCTTACCCTTTTGCAGTTAGGCATGGGCAACGTTGCTTCCTGTGACTGATAAAGTGTGAGTAGAAATGACTCCATTTACTTCAGGGGGAGTGTTTTGAACAGTCAGTGTGTGACTTACCATGCTGCCCTTCCTCCTCCGCAGTCCTGAGATCCTTGGGAGGGTAGATGTGCTGTTACCTAGCCTCTGTGTCAGGACAGTGTGGAACCCAGCCCTCAGCTGGTCATGTTGTATGCCAGTAAATCAACCGAGCCAGGAACCCCATGCTCCAGGGAGGGGAGCTCATTTCTGTCCAGCTTTTTGCTGGAGCTCCCTTCTAGTCCAGCATCAGTGCACTGAAGGGTTGGGTCTAGTTAACTAACAAGACCTGCTGGGTGGACAGAGCTGGCAAAGTGCTTGGAGAGGAAAGGCTCTTCGCTGTCAGAAAGATGATACAGCACCAGCGGCTGCTGATTTTGTGTTTCTGCAAAACACTTTTTAAAAAAAAAAAAAAAAACGGGTATAAGAGAAAGGCTTTCCAGACCTTTGTATGCCTTATCAGCCCCATGCTAGGGTCTCTGAGCCATAAGTAAATGGTATTTATATGCTGCAAAGTATGCTTTTGTCTCTGTACCTACGCAAACACCATTAAAGTGACAGTAGAACTCTGACAAGATAGGATGCCCTCAAGGTGTCAACAAAGCACATAGATTTATTAGCTGTTTCAGCACCCCAGAGAAAGCTGGAGTCCAAGTGTCTGCAGACCTCGAAGCCAAGGAGAGAAGGGGCTGATTCCCCCCCTAGAACACAGGGGAGGCCTAGGAATTGGAGGCACTGGCTCCCTCAGAGGGCCGTGGGTCAAAACACAAAGGTCCCTTTAAAGCTTTTAGAATTAGTAACTGGACCCTCCAGGTGGCCTCCTCTACTTTGTATGTCCCAGGGACCACATTCCCCACATCTGCAACTCCTCTCTGGGGAGAGGAGCCCAGAAATTTTCGATTAACAAGTCAGGCTCAGTCAAGGTGGGCAGTGAAAACCCCACATTGAAAGTAGGAGGCTTAAGGGAAGCGTGCTCATTTCACAATAGGCGTTCTCTTCCCTCTGTGTCCTCCCCTGTACCTTTTCTCGGTTACTTGAAGAAGAGAAGGCACCGTTATCCACACAGGAAATGTTATAGTTAGAGGCAGAGGGGATCACCAGGATGCCGGTGGAGGTAGGCCCTAGGACAACAGCTGTGCGGGAGATAGCAGAAGAGAGCATTTCAGGATGCTTCCAACAGTGCCCTAAGAGAAGAATGGGGTGACAGCCTGTTGGAGAGTGTGGAGAAGAATTAGAGGCAGCTTCTTAGAAAATGAAGGACACAACAAAATGAGGCGGTGATCAACCCCAGGGAAAACAAAAAGTTCATATAAAAGCAAAGTTAGCATAATGCACACATAGCTGAGGAGCGGTTCATATCTACAGTCATAACAACATGGGTGCTGACGTGCCTCCCAATTGTGATGGTGGTGTGACTTGAGTAGAAGGACTCGGTGTGCAGAGAGCGTGAAAGGAAGTAGAATATGTGTGTGCGTTAAGAGCTAAGTGCTATTTTTCCAGAGTTTCATGTTGAAAACCAATACGTAGTTCATACTGAAATAGAAAAACCCAAAAGGAGTTGAAAGAGGTTACCTCTGCCCTGCCCAGTGGTTGGAGCATTGTCCCGTGTACCAAAAAGTGGCAGGTTTGATTCCCAGACAGGTACTTACCCAAGTTGATGGTTCAATCCCCGGCTGAGCACATACTGGAGGCAACCCATCAATGTTCCCCCCCGCCCTCTCTCTTTCTGTCTGACTCTCTAAAAAAGAAATCGCTAAAAAATATATCCTCCGGTGAGAACTTTAAAAAAAATATATTTTGAAAAATCTTACCTCTGGGCAACAAGAATCAGAGGTAAATCAAGGGATTATTATGTTCATTATGAGCCTTTTAGTAATGTTTTATTATAAAATGTCATGTATGTATTGCCTTGATAAGAAATTAAAAATGCATAGCAAGGAAAATAGCATACATAGGTACATATGAAACTGGAATGACTAGACTGATTTGTGTATCTTTATTAATTTTATGTTTAGCAAATACCAAATAACAGAGACATCTTTTTTAAAATTACATCCTTTCAAAACACTGTATTCTAGCAGTTATGGGACTAGCCTGTGCTCTGCTGCGAGTCACTTCTACATTTCAGCTATAGTGAAAATGTTACAGTTAGACTGGTCCTTTGTTGGGGAAGTCTTTTAATTCGAGATTGTTTTCATTGCTTATTCTTATGGAATGATAGCGATAGTAGCTAGCAATTGTTTTGCTTAAATTTATTTTCTCACTTGGCAAAATGAAAAGCTAACAATCCTACGTGCGTTCCCAATGCCTCTTTGGAAAATTTTCCATTTTATGACATCCAAAAGCCTGGTAGCCACTGAATTAGATTATTTAATTTGGCTGCATCAATTGCTTTAGATAAAATCTATTTCCATTTGGTTTGTCTTCATTGCTCTGCCTGATGCATGGAAATGACAGAACAAATTCAGTGCCTGGAGATGCCTCGAAATGTCAAACCCCCCAGGGGTCATTTCTACCAGCCATCTATAAAAAGAGCTCCGCATGCTGCCCGGCAAACAGATTCTAACTGTGTACATTCAGTTTATCATCCTGTCTCCCTGATCATTAAATATAATTGATCAATTTTCCCCCAGTATTTAAAAAATACTGCACGTAATTTACAAGGTCACTTTGATTTTATGTTTTCCTTATGTTTTAAAATTGTGAGGAATCTTTTATTATGGCACATGCCTGCCACATCCTAACAAGGCAGGTTCACTAACAAGTGCGTCTAACAGCATATTATGGCAAGTACAATCCAGAATCTTCTTTGAAAATATTGGTTATTATATTTTTTTCAAAAGCCTGGCTTAGCTGTCCAAGTCTAGACAAGATGTTGTTTGTTTGTTTGTGGTGTGATTTTTATCCTCACCGAGGATATTTTTTCCATTGATTTCAGAGAGAGTAGAGGGGAGGGAGAGAGGGAGAGAAACATAGGTTGGTTGCATTCCACACCTACCCCTACCCACTCCTGCAGGGGCCAGGATTCGAACCTGCAATCCAGGTACATGCCCTAACTAGGAATCGAACCCAAGGCATCTTCTGGTGCAAGGGGAAGATGCTCTAACCCACTGAGCCACACTGGTCAGGCCAGACAAGTTTTTGATAAGTAAATTACAGTGTTAGAGGATCAGGATTCCAGAATTAAAAGCAAAACCAAGAGATGAGTATGAATGCAATGAATTTGAAAGTTATTTGCCTTCACAGGTCAGAAAAGAGTTATATGGGCTGAAGGGTACTTGGAAATTAATCTTCACTCATATAAAGACGTTGGTGATTCACTAACACCTTAATTACATTAACTCTGTCCATGCTCTCAGCTGTGAGGATTGCTACATTAAATCACATTCACACATGTTTGGGACACTAGGTTTTTGTTATTTTATTTAAACATGTTTTTCTTGATTTTTAGAAAGAGAGGAAGGGAGAGAGAGATAGAAACATCAATGAGAGAGAAACATTGATCAGCTGCCTCCTGCAGTTCCCCTACTGGAGAGTGAGCACACAATCCTGGCATGTGCCCTAACTGGGACTCGAACCAGTGACCTCTTGATGCAAGTGTTGACACTCATTCACTGAGCCACACCATCCGGGTTTATTTTTTTTTTAATTTATCTTTATTTATTGTTCAAAGTATTACAGAAGTCCCCCTTCCCCCCATTGTCTCCCTCCACCCTCTACTCCCCACCCCTGCCTAGTTTTGAATGCCCACATTGATTTAACGGTGAGGGTTCTTTCATGATAAATGTTGCAACCCTTCCATTAATACTTCACTGAAAATACCTCTTTATCTAGGATAGATATCCTCTTCCTAGGAGGGATTGACATTGTCATAGCAATTCCACTTTGAGAAGAATAAAGAAGAAAGTATATCCCTAACTGGTTTGGCTCAGCAGATAGAGCGTCACCCTGCAGACTGAAGGGTCCCAGGTTTGATTCCAGTCAAGGGCATGTACCTTGGTTGTGGGCACATCCCCAGTAGGGCATGTGCAGGAGGCTGCTGATGAATGTTTCTCTCCATCAGTGTTTCTAACTCTCTATCCCTCTCCCTTCCTCTCTGTAAAAAATCAATAAAATATATTTTTAAAAATTTGCCACTTACTAAACTCTGTAAATTTTGTCAGATTTAGCAAATAAAAATATAGACCACCCAGATAAATTTGAATTTCATATAAATAAATAATTTTTAGCATAAGTATGTATCTTACAAACTTTGGTGGCATACCATGTGCTTTAAAAAAGTTACTCATTGTTTATCTGAGGTGCACAATTGTTGACCGAGAGTAAAAGGCAGGTCTGCAAGGCAAGAAAAGCATTTATTTGGGACTGAGCTGTAACTCAGGAACACAGATTCTGGAACAGCCAGAAAAGTGTCTCCCCACCCCCCACTCCCAGGGATTAGGTGCAGGAGTTTTTAAAATAGGGAAAAAGAGCATTCAGGCTACAGTAGTTGTTTACCAAGAATGGTGACGGGAGGGAAATTTATCTTTTACAAGTCATTGGTTTCTCATGAACAGCTCTTGCCATCACCGGGAAAGATACTTTTTCCCCCCTTTGATATAGTCCTTGAAAAGCACATCTATTTTGTACAGTCCTTGAAAAGTTCTTTCTCAACCGACAACTTCTTTTGGCAAGCCAGCAAGGTCGATGCAATTTGTCAGCACCATGGAGTCACTGTGGTCACTTCTTTCCACACGTGAATCCGGCATCCTGCATTGATCTGGCAGTCTCCTACCTGCAGCGAGTACCCGTCTGCCTCTCCCCCAGCCCTGAGATGAGGGCAGTAAATCATGCTTCACAGGTGGCAGAAGGTTAAATTTAAAAAGACGCCTCGGTGCTCAGCCCCGAGCCCAGCAGGCAGTAGGACTCAGTAAATGTCAGCTGTGGAGGGCGGTCCTTCACTTGTCAGACATCCAGCCTGGCGTCTCCTAAAACAGACAGGGCTCAAGCTGTACGATGGAGTCAGATGTCCAGGGTGGAGTTTTGTGCCAAATGCTAAAATCCTGGAGAGAATACCATACTAGTTGAAGTATATAGAATATACCCCTCTATCCTATAGAGTTGGTGTACTCTTGTCCTTCTAACTTCTGGAGGGAGACTTAATAGCAGAGCCTAGCTTGTGTGCCAGGAAGTGGAGACAGGAGGTGAAAGGTGTGGTGTGTTTTTTAGGAAAATAGGTCAAGGAAAAAATGTAAAGGCTTTGCAGTCAAACTGCCCTGGTACCTTTTTGAGATCTGCCACTTAATAACACCCTTCTTAACCTTTCTGCATGCCATTTTCTACATCTGTAAAATGGGAATGATCCCCATGGGTTGTGGTGAAGAGTAAGTGATGTAATACATGTACAGCCCTAGGAACAGGGCTGTACATGTATTACACCACATGTTAACTATTCAGCAAATATTAGTTGTTGGCATTCTTTGTCCGTGATGCCAAACAGGGCTGTACATGTATTACACCACATGTTAACTATTCAGCAAATATTAGTTGTTGGCATTCTTTGTCCGTGATGCCAAACTGGGCTGTACATGTATTACACCACATATTAACTATTCAGCAAATATTAGTTGTTGGCATTCTTTGTCCGTGATGCCAAACAGGGCTGTACATGTATTACACCACATGCTAACTATTCAGCAAATATTAGTTGTTGGCATTCTTTGTCCGTGATGCCAAACTGCCAAAATCAGTGAATCTCCCTACACCCAGCCTATGTCTGGCGTAGGGTCTTGATTGGCTGAGGTGAGTGGAATGGATGGTTTCTGGGTGTTTAAATTCAAGTGTTCTGTAGAGTCTGAGGAGGACAGGAGTAGACTGCATATAACTACATAGTACCTTTTATTTACATTCATTTTACAGAGTACATATATTTTCACATCGATGCTTTCATTCCATCTTCATGATTCTGTGACGTAGGTGGTGTTGTACCATCTTTACAGATGAAGGAATCAAAGGTTAGTGTTAGTGGCCTAAAGTCACTCAGCTGATGGAAGAAGCAGGTTTGATACTGATTTCTAGTCCATTGTTCTTTTTCTACCTTTGCTGCCCCTCATCATAATTGTGGTATTAGGATAATTATCACTGAGATCCTTGTCTTCTCAGCCAATGTTCTTTTAAAACACTTGCTGTGGTCAAGCAATTTATGAGGCATTATGGGAAATAAAGAAAAGCAGAAGAATGGACCACATGTGCAAGGAGTTAAAAATCTAGTATCACCTAGAATTTTAGTTGAGAAAGTAATATATGTGAGATGTGGTAAACACTCTTAATAGTACACAAAATGCAGTGTACATGATGTGCTGTGGAATTGTGCACCTGAAACCTGTGTAATTTTGTTAACCAGTGTCACCTCAATAAATTCAATAAAAAGGGGGAAAATTCAAACAGTACAGAGATGATACATTGAAAATTCTCATTCCCAGCCAGTTTCCCAGTTGCTGTCAATGAGTTCTGATTCCTTCAGAAATGTCTGGGTGAGTAAACACACACACACACACACACACACACACACACACACACACAAGAACATGCCAAACATAGTGTTTTGCACCTTACTTTTTCTTTTAACAGTAGCTTATGTATCTACTTCATAGTTAGCTTACTTTAAATATTAATGGGTAAGCAATATATTCTGGTGCTTCTGTTCAAACCATCTTACCCAATTTTTAGTTTGTGCTTGAGATTTTTGTGAAAATGGGCCACGCTTCTTTCATAATTTGGGAAGATAGCCGGATACGCCCCAAATCTGCCACCACCACCGCCTAGTGCAGGTCACCTCACCGCTCACCCTGACACCGCCAGTCTTGCTGCCACTTCCCCTCTTCCTTCCGATCCTTTCTCCACACAGCAGCCAGGGTGGCCTTCAAGAGCATCAATTGGACAGGTCACTCCTGCTTGAAATCCGCCAGTGGTTGGCCAGCACACACAGACAAACCCTTGTTTTCTGGTCAAAAAACCCTGCCTGACCGGCTTACCTGTATGCCCTTAAGACACACCACAACCCAGGCCCATTAGGCACAGTGATGCCAGGAGCGCTCATTGCTCTTTCCTTTATTGTGTGTGGCTGCTCCTTGTCACTAGAGCCCTAAATATCCTAGACCCATGGTCGGCAAACTGTGGCTCTTTGGCCCCTTGAGTGTGGCTCTTCCACAAAATACCACGTACCCTAATTAAGTTAATAACAATGTACCTACCTATATAGTTTAAGTTTTAAAAAAATGTGGCTCTCAAAAGAAATTTCAATCGTTGTACTGTTGATATTTGGCTCTGTTGACTAATGAGTTTGCCGACCACTGTCCTAGACCATCCAGTCTAAAGCCACTCTTTTGAGTTACCTGATTTTAATTACCTTATAATAATTTTCCAGCCGAAGCCAGTTTGTCTCAGTGGTAGAGCATCGACTTGGGGACTGAAAGGTCCCAGGTTCGATTCCGGTCAAGGGCATGTACATTGGTTGTGGGCACATCCCCGGTAGGGGGTGTGCCAGAGGCAGCAGGTTGATGTTTCTTTCTCATCGATGTTTCTAGCTCTCTATCTCTCTCCCTTCCTCCTCTCTGTGAAATATCAATAAAAATATATTTTTTTAAAAGAGGTAGCTTTAAAATAATAATAATAATAATAATTATCTGGTAGCCTCCCAGAAAATGACAGAATCATCTTTATCTGCTTGTCTCTTAATCCTTTATTGTCTGTTCCACCCCTACTAAGTCTCATCTGTCTGTGTCATTCACCCCTGGATTCTTAGTGCCTATATCCTGCATCAGTTCCTGACAGCCTGGCAGAGAGTAGAGACTCAATAAATACTTGTCCGCTGAGTAGATGCATGAATGAGTGAATGGTTTTAAGAAATTTATTTATACTAGACTGTTACAAGTGTTACAACTGTTACACTATTCTTGTTACAGACATGAATTATAGTCTTATACTAGTTATAAAAAGATACTATTTGTATAAATACTTATAGTGTAATACATATTATACTATTATAAAAGAATGCATTCTTATTATTGTCCAGCAGTTATTTTTTTAATATATTTTATTGATTTTGTACAGAGAGGAAGGGAGAGAGATAGAGAGTTAGAAACATCAATGAGGGAGAGTCATCAATCAGCTGCCTCTTGCACACCCCCTACTGGGGATATGCCCGCAACCAAGGTACATGCCCTTGACCGGAATCGAACCCGGGACCCTTCAGTCCCCAAGCCGACGCTCTATCCATTGAGCCAAACCGGTCCCGGCTTGTCTAGCAGTTATAAAAAATACTTTCCCCTCACATATCAGTATGTTACGATAAAATATTTGTTGTGGTTATTATACATTAGAATAATACAATAAATACTAATTAAGCAAAATATCCCATGTAGACATTTGGAGCAGATAGATTATAAAAACTTAATGATGTATTAAACCAACAGCCATTGGTTCATGTACACTGTGATCATAAGTTGGTTAGCTCTGAACTTAGGATCAAGCCTATCTCATAAGGTGTAGAAAGTCGCTTTAGGAGTCATGTGCTCCGCATAAATATGCGTGACACCTTATTGACCAGCCTACACCTTATATAAAACGAATATATATGCACAACCAATGAAAGTTTAGAGGGTTGCCTCAATACAAGTGACAAATACATCTGTATTCTCTTTCAGGTTGAGTTTAGTGCATTTCAGAGCTGTTCGCCAAATGCTTTGGGGTGCCCATTAAGTATTATCTTTGGCTGCTCTTTTCCCTTCAGTAATAATGAAGGCATGGTGGTTCCTGTCTTAGCTCACAAAGATGCATTTGCCAGCAGGCAATCAGGCCAGTCCCTTTGCCTCTTCTCCCCCGTAGAGAATCAAATCAATTTCTCTCCCCTCCCCTCCCTCACTCTCTTCCTTTTTTTTTTCCCCCCCTTGTTCATATGCAATTTTAAAATATTTATTTATTAATTTATGAGTCATTCCTGGGATTTAAGTGCAGTGATCCTACTAATCAGTAGCCATAGCAAAAAAAAAATAATGGAGATCACAGGAAAGGGAGCAGGGATTAGGGAAAGTAGTGGTTTCAGAATTTGACCAGGGGAATTCTGAGAACTTTTCCCTATAGAATCATAAGATCTGGAAGGAAGCCTAAGAAGGTAGCCTTATGTAACCCTCTCATATTGCATATTTAGAAAATAAAGTCCAGGTAAAATGAATTAATTTGTCTTAATGCCCCCCCCCACTTCAAATTCTAAAATTCAGTCTGTTCTCCTATTTAATTTTCTCTAAATCCATGTAATGTCGTATCACATATAAGGCACCGTGAGTGAGAGTGTCTGGCACACTGTAAGCAGGGGGTAAAAGGTGAGGCGATTCTCTTGGTGACTAATGTGCCATTGGGTGAAGCAGCACCTTTTGCTGTCCTGGCATCAGAGGCCCCTGAAGGCAGGGCGGGTTCCCCTGCACCAGATGCCACTCTGGCCTGTGGAATGTCCCCGGGAATGTTCATTAGGAGATGAATGCTACCTGCTCATTACACTTCAGATTCCCTTCCAACAAGGTAAGGGCTTTCTGATTAATTTTGGAGAGTCTGTTATGGATTTGTGCTGGCGCATCTATTCAGGAGCCAGACACTTCCCGCTTAGATGCTTCTTCCATGGCTGGCTGGGTCTGTACTACCTGACAACACAGGCCGAGTTAATTACCCAGGACACCAATTTTGACTGTTTACATAAAATATATATATATATGACTATGGATTTGGAAAAAAACAAACTCCAAATAAGTTTGTTTATATTGAGTATGTTCTGTCCCTGAAGGAAAGCTAGAGTTGAATGTCTATGAGGTTGCTTGTGAATATATTAATGTGCCCTCTTTAGATTTGGGTACGTGAAAACTGTCCCTCGGATATGGGAACACAGGTCACTTAAAAGGCGTCAGTTTCCAGAAACTTATTTATATTGTGTACTTCTCCCTAAAACTGATCGATCTGTGAATACTCTTGTGGTCAAAGCTTCAAGCTATTTACCCTTTTTTTTTTTTTTTACTTCTGTTTTACAGTTGCCTTATGGCATTTTTTTAAAAAAGCTTAACTCTCACTCATAACCTTTTCAATATTGCACAGGCCATAAAACTAGGGGTAGAGGGGGCAGATGAAAAGTCCATTATAAATATTGGTTTTAGGGGAGCCTTTTTAATGAGGGGGCAGTGCAGTTTTTCAATATTATTTTAAGGCAAAGAAAAGAAAATAAAAGTTGAGGCCCATTGCTATAAGTTATTTTTGAGTTTTTTAAACCAATTTGCAGTTCATTTGTATAATTAGTTTCATCATTAATTTTTAACCAGTATCATTTCCAAATACAGTCTTTCTCTCATAACCTCCCAGAGTGGTGCATATTTAATTCTGTATTTGAAAGTACTTGATCTGAACATCCCTGTGAAACAGTGCTGCACTTGGAAAAGATAGCCATAGCCGGTGTTGATGGTGTCAGAATGCTGGCAGGGTAAACTCTCCCTGGGGGCACTGGCAGTCTTGCTGAGAACTGGAAGCTGTGTTATGCTCTGTATTTTCATGATAATTCAGGGAGCAAGGAGGGGGGAAAATCATTAGAGTTTAGGATGATTGAACTAAAATACATGAATTTCATAGACTGCAAAATGTGTGTGTGTGTGTGTGTGTGTGTGTGTGTGTGTGTGTGTGGAGAGAGAGAGAGAGAGAGAGAGAGAGAGAGAGAGAGAGAGAGGCGGAGAACTGACTGACTTGCGGTTATACAATGCAGGTAATGGGGAAAACTTCAGAGAACCAGGCGTGGGCTGTCAATGACAGTGCTAAGCCTTGAACAAAATTGCATTTTACCTTCTTGAGGAGCAATCAAAAGTGAAGAACAAAGACTGAAAAGTAAATTTAGACCAAGATGCCTTGATCTCTGTAATTTAAGCCATTTACTTTGCTTTCTCCTTTGAATTCGAAGACTCATTGTGTTCTGTTGAGTCTCGGTGGAAGCACTTGATTGTTGTCTAGCTCCTGGTTGAGTGGCAGGAACTTCAGTTAGAGAAAAAATTGGCAAGCGTGTAAAGCAGGGACTTTTAACCAAGGTTTGTATCAGAGTCTCATGTAGGTGTTGGGAAATATTGGTGTAGAGGTTCCTCATCTGGTTCTTCAGATTGTATATATAGCCCTAGCCAGGCGTTGATGGTGTCAGAATTCTTGCTGGGTAAAGTCTCACTGTGGGCATTCGGTCTCACTGAGGGGAACTGGAAGCTGTGTTATCCTCTGATAAAATACAGTTTATTCAAGCTTAGCACTGTCATTGACAGCCCACGCCTGGTCTCTAAAGCAGGGGTCCTCAAACTTTTTAAAGTGGGGGCCAGATCACGGTCCCTCAGAGAGCTGGAGAGCCGGACTATATGAACTACTAATTCCTACTGTAACACCTTGGCTGCGCTCACTGACCAAAAAACCTGGCGGGCCGGATCAGACTCCTCTGTGGGCCGTATGTGGCCCGTGGGCCGTAGTTTGAAGACCCCTGCTAAAGTTTTCACCATTATGCATTGTGTAACCACAAATCTCAGTCAGTCTCTCTCTCCCTCCATTTCTCCCTCCCTCCCTCCCTCCTTCCCTCCCCTGATGATTCAGTAGATCCAGGATAGAGCTCACTAATCAGAGTTTTAAAACTTTGTTGGCTGATTCTGGTGCGTACCTGCAGACCTTTAGTTGAGATCACTATAGTAAAAGACTACGTTTTTACCTGTGGGTATGATCATTCTTCATTCAGACATCTATCTTCCATTTATGCCCAGGTGTATTCTTTCCTAGGGCTGCTGTAATAAAATTACCACAAACTTAGTGTCTTAAAACAACAGAAATTTATTTATAATTTCGGAGGCCAGGCATTTGAAATCAAGGTATTTAGGAGAGAATCTATTCCCTGCCTGTTCCAGCTCCTGGTGGTTGCTGGCATACCTTGGCTTGTGTCTAATCTCTAATTTTTCACATGCCTTCTCTCCATCATAAATCTCCCTCTGCCACCTTCTTATATAGACACCACTTTAGCCCAAATACTCTTCCCGTCTCAAGGTCATTAACTTTATCAGGGTTCCATCCACATAACCAGTGATAGGTAAGGTCAGGGGGTCAAAACCACGTGGCCAGCCATACACTAGGGGAGAAAAGGTCACTCTGGGGGCAAGATCCTTGTTTTCTCAGTTTTGTCCATTGTTAGGCACCAGGGCTTTCCTTGCTGGTGACTTTCGAACCTGGCCCATCGTCCTTGCTCTGCTCAGGCCTCTCTACCTGCCTACCATATGAGGACTCTGACGAGTTTTTTTATATTACTATAAACATGAACTACCTTGTGCTCTATATGCCATGTCTCTGTACTGAAACCACTTCGGTACATATTTTATACCACTACCGTTTGCCGAGATTGAGAGTACACTTTCTCCTTTAGGACTTCATGCCCTAGTTCCTCTTTACTGAGTTTGTGACACTTTGGAAAAACCCAAGTGCAGCTGACATGTGGATCTGAACTTCACAAGGGTTCACGCGGGCTGCAGATAACCGATAAGTTCACTCACACTTAAGAGATAAGATGAGGGAGACCGAAATAATGAGTCGGATTATCCAAGGAGAGAGGAGGACATTCAGGAGACTCTATGTGTCACAGGAAATAAGGAAGGCAATATTTGAGAGTATTCAGTGCTGCTGAAAGGTGAAGGGATACAGAAACACTGAATATGGCCTTGAATTGGGCATTGAAGGAAGCTGATGAGTCTATTGTGACCAGTTTTAATAGAGCAACAGGGATGAAAACTAGATTGCCTGAATTGAAGAGATTAAGTAGAAATAAGAGTTGCAGGAACATCTCTCGGAAATTTGGCTTACAAAGAGAGGCTGAGGAACAAAGGTGATGACTGAATTGCAGAAGTGGGGTCGGGAGCGATGCGCCTGTCTGAAGCCTGTTAGGAAGGAGCCAGTAAAAGAGATGTTACTGCAGAAAGGGAAGATAGCAGAACCGGCGAGGGCTTAGCCTTGCAGAGATGCGACACTCCTTCCCTTACCATCAGAAAGAAGGAAAGGAGATGCCAGTGCAGATGCATTTTAGGGAAGGTGACAAAAAGTTCAAGGAGGCTCATGAATGAAGGCTCTGCTGATGTTTGAGATGATGACTCTCCCGTAGCTGTAATTTGTGCTGTTATTTAATTTTCCCTGTTAGTGCTGGATTAGTCACATACAAATAGAGAAGACTGTGTGGTTCAGGAGGGTTACACTCTTTGTTGGGTTAATTTGCATACTCACTCCTGATTGTCTGGTGGGCATTGCATAGATACAGTCAATTAGCATGTTACTCTTTTATTAAGTAGATTTTTTTTTCCTTTACTCTGGGTAGTATTGAGTATGAAAGTTGATAAAGAACCTTTAACGTTCTCTCTTTTCAATTGTAGCTTCTCAGTCCATTGTTACTTGTGGGTTCAAAATGGCTCATATAAGTAATAGAATCCATTAAAGGCATTTATGCAGTGAGTCTCTTGGGTCTTGAGTTAGGCATCTACTCTCCACAGTTATCTAAGTGCAGCCTCATGGACATTAGCTATGTCATAGGTGGTTGCAGTTTTTCAGGAAATCTGAGTTTTTCCAAAAGAATGTCCAATTTACAGCATGGGCGTTGTGCCTTGATTTACCCCTTATTCTAATTTGATGTTTTATCATTTTCGTACTTGAGGATACGTTTAACCATGTCCTGATAATGATGAAATGCATCCTGATTTTTAGTAGCTCTCATAATTATTCAGTAGTTAAATTAACTATTGTAGCCACACTGAAGAATTCCCAGAGTCTGCCAAGAGACTGGCTAAGGATACATGTCTTGGATATTCAATAATATAAAGTCTGTAACCTAAATATATTTGAGCTGAACTTGGAAGAGTTTTGAATGAAAAGAGGATTCACTATCGGTGTGCAGTCTTCTGTTAACACACGTGTAGACTGCCCCTCCCTTGGACAAGACAGAGTGAAAGGCAGCAATAGGAATATGAGGCGTTTCTCCCCCTGCTCTGCTACCTGGGAAACTGTCTGAACCTCCCACTTCCTCTTTTGAAAGATGAGGGTTGAATGGCACTGATCCCCCCTTTTTCCATCTCAAAATAAATGAAGTCTTTGCTGCATCTAATAGGTCCAAGTTCTTCTTTGAAGAAAAATGTTCCAACTTCATTCCTATGTTGTTATGCACCCAAGTTATCCTTTTCTTAAAATTAAGAGAATCCAGAGGAGGAGTGGCCTTTCCTTGGATCCTTGTCGTAGTGGAACAGCTTGATTCCAAGGAGCGTAGATGTGATGCCAGAGCTAAAGGCCTAGGGAGGCAGGCTGTGCTGCCTTTGTCATTGTTACCAGGCCTCTAAAGCAGCCGTCTGCCTCCCCATCCACCAGCTCACACACACCAGCATCACACTACTGGGAAGCGGAATCACAGAGTTAGGCAAATAGCAGCTGCTTCAGTCACTGGTGTAGACTGTTCTCTATAATTGTCTCTCGTCCCCCTCCCATGTATTAAATTGTTGTGGAAATAGTTATATTTTATTTCATTAATGAAAAAGTATGAGTACTCCAGTACCTAAACTAGTGAAACTACAAAACCATAAGAAAAATTTAATCATATCCTCTTTTAAATAGGATCTAAATGTATAATATTTAACTGTGGGAAAATGCAGTTCAGTGGCGTGTGTTTCTGTTTCACAAAATGCCGCTTACCCTGCGCATTTCTCATCTCCGCACAGGGTGGCCCACCAAGGGGCTTGGGAGCTGCTGGCCAAGTCCCTCAAGCGTTTTAGGGCTTTGGTCATTGTCTGAACTCAAAATATGGAATGGAATGAAAAGAAAAACCCCATCTTGTTTTCTGTCTTTACAGGCTCTCTACAACTCCATCAAGAATGAGAAGCTTGAATGGGCGGTGTAAGTATGCTGGCTGTCAGCCTTTTAGTAAATGAGCTTCTTGCTCTTTCCTTATTGTCTTCCTTTATGCCTTAGAGGGATCCTAGAAAAGGATTAAATATGCATGTGCAGTTCTCATTTTACACTAGTGTCTTGCTCACTTTGTTTAAAACCTTGAGTATCCCGTGTCTTTTTCTTAGTACCCAGCATGCTTCTATTCTAAAAGACACTAGCATTCTAAAAAAAAATCTGATAAAATTATGTACATTCCAAAGTCCTGTACAAATGATTTTGATACCATCTACTTACTTTAATTCTCTCTGTCCTATCATCATAGATCAAGGCTTTCCACTCCTATTTCCTGTGATATTAGTTATATCAGGATACTGCTAAGTTTGATCAATGATAGATTAAAATAAGCTAAAAAAATGTTTAACTGTAGAACTTCCAGAAGCTTATACGATGACAATATATATTGTGGATCTCCAAGAGAGAAATACAATTTGAAATGTTTCCTGAACGTGTTTGACAGTAAAATGTCATGTTTCAAAGTACATCCATTGGGAGATACTGTTCTGGATTAATTATACCTGTAGACAAACAGTACCACCTTTGTTAAATTTTCATTGACCAGTGCAGCAGTCAACGATTTTTTATTGTTGACACTGTTACAGACATCTCCCATTTCCACCCCCTTTGCCCACCTGCACCCAGCTGCTGCCCACCCCCCCCCTTTCCTGGAAATGGTTAAGAATTTAATCTTTACAAAATTATTGAAGTCTCTTTACTAAATTTTTAGTAAAGTTGTCAAGAAGTTAGATCAAATACATTTTTAATTAGAATTATGTGGGAATTTTGTTTTTTATTTTCACTCATATTGAACATGAACAAATATTTTTCTATCATGCAATCTAACATAGCAATCTGCAATGAACTTGTTTACAGAATCATAATGTGGGGGGTAATTCTTATTCGTTCATATGCACATTGGGGAAAAGTAGCTTAGCAACTGACTGCCTCTCCCGTGTAATATGCTAGAAAGAATGGAAAATATCAATCCCTTTTGAATTGTTTCCATTAATTGTAAGGTCATATGGTACTGTTTGAATTGTGGATTCAAAGTATAAGTTGAGACTCTAGTATATATGTGATGGCTTATATGTTTGTATGTGTATATAGATATCATGAGCTTCACTTAAAGCAATGTATCATTTTAGGGAAAACTTAGTAAGATTAATAAGAGTTCATGGTCTGAGATCCAGAGTGATCTCTCTTTAATAAAGTGGGTTTCCTAGAAAAGTTTCATAAATGATGTATATAAAATTCAGCTGAAATAGTAAAGGCATATCCTGACCTATGCAGAATATCTACTGAAGAAAATTAATAAAAATGAAATAGTTATAAGCAAATTCACACTAGGGGAGAGAATAGTTTAAGGATTTTTTTTTATAAAGTTGTTTTTAAAAACAAACATATACTGTTGAGAATCTGTATTGTAAAGCTAGATTTTTGCCATATTGAATTTGTTACAATAGGCCTTATTTACATTTATGTGTTGTGGCAATTTGGTACAAGAAGGCTTGATCCATGTTTGGGGAGTAGAACTGGATTTTTCTATTGCCTTCTTGCAAAGTCAACAGAGCATCTGTTCAGGAGCCCAGACCCCAGAACCAGATAGATTTGGGTTTGAATTCCAGCTCAGCTACAAAGATCCTGCTACAAAATTTATAGATTAATAGATACTTGCTTGGGAGGTATCTTAATGTTGATTTTAGAGCCTTAGAATAAATTGAATTATAATATGAAATCATGGAATGTTATAACTGGTGGGACCTCAGAGATTTTTAATTCACTAGTTCTCTAACTGGGTTCCATGGAGTCCTAGGAGATAGATGTCCAGGTGGCTCCATACGTGATGTGTGAGGGGGAAAGGGGAAGAGAACAGGGACTGAGTTCTATCTCCCACAAGCATCATGCCTCTTTCAACGGACCAAAGCAGCTCCACTGTTATCTTGTTAAAATATGTATTTGGAGTTCCACTTACTGTTTCTCCTCTTACCCAACTGGGATGGCTTAGCAGTTGAGCATCTACCTATGAACCAGGATGTCAGGGTTCGATTCCTGGTCAAGGCATATGCCCGGTTGCAGGCTGCCCTGGTTGCAGGCTCAGTCCCCAGTGAAAGCTTGCAGGAGGAAGCTGATCATTGATTCTCTCTCGTCATTGATGTTTCTATCTCTCTCCCTCTCCCTTCCTCTCTGAAAACAATAAAATATATATACATATATATATATACTTTATATATTTATCTTCTTAAAGATATCTGTACATAAATTTTGTTTTGAAAAGTACTACTTCAGTCCAGTGTTCTCATTTCATGTATGAAGGAAATGAAGTAAAGCATTCCCGAACATTCAGAACTTAGTGTCGTGGCAGAGTCAGGATTTGTTCTGCAGGTGCCCAGGGTCCCGTGGAAGCACCACGTTGCCTTGCTTCTCTGTGACCACATACTCAAAATGTCTTGACTAAGCAGTGTTCATGTCTGAATGTCTCTATGCCAGCTTCTGATACAGGGTGAATTAAGAGAATTTTACACTGAGTGGTCAGATTATTATGATCTCTGAACACATAATAATTTGGCCACTCAATGTGTGTGTGTGTGTGTGTGTGTGTGTGTGTGTATGCATGCATGTATATATTATATATGTGTGTGTGCGTGCATGTATATATTATATGTGTGTGCATGTATGTATATATTATATGTGTGTGCATGCATGTATATATATATTGTGTGTGTGTATGTGGGGCGCGCACGTGCATGAATTCATGCATGGGTGGGGTCCAGCCAGCCTGGCCAGGGGGAGGGGACATGGGCAGTTGGTCGGCCTGCCTGCTGGTCGAACTCCTGGTCGAGGGGACAATTTGCATATTAGCCTCTTATTATATATTTATATATTCAGAGATCATAATAATCTGTCCACTCAGTGTATATTAAATTTCTGATCTCATTAAATGTTCTTAGAATTTCTAGTATTCTTCTCTCAGGCAGGTTAGTTCATTCATTTGTTCATTTCACAGTCTTTAAGCAGCTACTTCTGCGCCTGGACCGTGCTGTGCCCTAGATACAAATATGAAAAGACAGCTTCTCTGCCTAATGAGAACATGGTGTGAGAGTGGGTGGGAGGGGGTGGAGTGTACAAAGAGGAAAACCTAAGAACCGTAGTGAAGAGTGCAATGAGCTAAACCACCTTGCAGAAGGTCTCAGCTCCCTCATTTCTTCCCCAGGCCCTTTGCTCAGTCATTCACTATTCAGAAAGCATCTATTTGTTGAACTACTCTGTACTAGTCGGTATGCTGGAAATACAGAGAGAACAAAAGTATGTAAGGCATTAAGGCATTTTCCCTGGCCTTAAAAATGTTATATAGTTTAATGCAAATGATAGGGGAGGAAGGTAAGCAGTAGTTTCTCTCTGATTAGGATGAGATGGGGTGAAGTGAGTGGCAGTGACTATAAGAGCTTGCATTGTTAGAATTGTTAAATTTAGCTACATGAGGATCTTCAGGGAATATGACAATTAACAGGAAAGGGAAATAAGAGCAGTATTATTCACTAGGAAAATTAGCAGTCTCTCTTATTTATTGCTGTTATTGTACATTAGTATTTAGGAATTGCAAGAAATCTTTCTCCCCGTGATTTTTTTTTAATATTAAAAATTTATGTATCCAGCCTCATTTAATTAAGACACAATAGCACTAGTTTTAAATAATGTACTTCTGGGCTCCCCCTTCTCACCGGCTTCCCTCACCTTCTGGGTCGCTAAGGCATTTGCTTTGCTTATATTATGCACAGTTATTCTCTTTATCTCTGAATAAGCATTTTTATAACCTTGCATCATGGAATAATCTTTGCTATTTTATATTACCCTTTAACTCATTTTACAAGAGCAGTTTATAATCTTTATCACCTTTGCTTCTAAATTAAATTGTTTTCTGTCTGCCCTCACATATCAAACTGTCCTGGCTAATTAGGTGAGATGATGTCACTTTGGGATCTTTCTGTCTTTCAGATCACGTGCTCTGAAAGCCCAGAGCTTTAAAAAGTGTGGTTTTAAATGCCAACAGTTCA
Source organism: Pipistrellus hanaki (assembly GCF_964339955.1). Classification (NCBI taxonomy): domain Eukaryota; kingdom Metazoa; phylum Chordata; class Mammalia; order Chiroptera; family Vespertilionidae; genus Pipistrellus; species Pipistrellus hanaki. The sequence continues at coordinate 24,664,567 of NC_140505.1, forward strand.
TTGTCTGATTTCTTTATCCTTTTGTTCAGGAAATTTTGTTATGGCTGTTTTTTTTTGTTTGTTTTTCCAGAAGACCAGTGCTGCCATTTATTGGCTGGCTGTAGGAAGCAGGGAGAGCTCTCCAAGTATCGATATGTCCTCCCTCTTCACCCTTATTGTGTTTATGCCGCCTGGGAGTGAGAGGGAGTGTACCTGTGTGTGCATCTCCGTATATTGTTGGAGAATGACACATAAAGGCAATGGAGTGACTAGTACTTGTTATTTCACTTGGCAGTTTAATTTTTTATACCTTCAAGGGGCCTGAATCTGAAATTGACAACTACTTTCAGAGTCTCTTTGTTATGCAGTCTCTGTCGAGGGGTGGGGGGAGTGTCTTTTTCCAATGAAAGAACCCTTTAAAACTTTTACTTCCATTACTTGTCCCCTTTCATATTTTATATAACTCATTGTTGACTCTAATTTTATTTTAAGTGATAATATATATCAATTAAAATGTAGTCTCAAGTGTTCCTTTACAGAGAATGGCCATCTCAAAAGTCCTAGTTTAAAAAAAAAAAAAACCTCAGTCCTAGTTAAAAGAAAAACAAGCAAGAGTTTTTCTTTTAACTAGGATTGAGTCATATGAGCCAACTTTAGCTAGTGAGTGTAATGTAATGCTTTACATTTAAGTTTTCTTTACCATTTCCTCTTTGTTTTAATTCTCCCTGATTTTTTCTTTGCCAACATCAGAGCCCTCCAGAAAGAAAAATTAAAATTCCCTATCTATACCTTTTATATTTGACCTTGTATCCTAAAGAAAAGGATGCTTTTTTTGTCTTATTTTTAAAATATATTTATTTCTATAGAAAAAGATAAATCATGGTAATTTATTTTTTACAGTGATTAATTCTGTTAAATTGCTTTATTATCCTAATGCCCTACTGAATTTAGATATATTAAATTGTTATTCAGGATAGTGTTTCCTTTTTTTTTTTTAATATATTTTATTGATTTTTTACGGAGAGGAAGAGAGAGGGATAGAGAGCTAGAAATGTCGATGAGAGAGAAACATCGACAGCTGCCTCCTGCACACCCCCTACCGGGGATGTGCCCACAACCAATGTACATGCCCTTGACAGGAATCGAACCTGGGACCTTTCAGTCCGCAGACCGATGCTCTACCACTGAGCCAAACCGGCTTCAGCAGGATAGTGTTTTGTAATAGCAGATTTAGATCAACGAAAACTTTCTTACTTAAGTCATTTTGGGTTAAGACATTTTTGTGGCACTTTGATTCAAGAAGTCCAAAAGTAATTCTCATTTTAAACTTTCAAATAGTCACTTGTAGGTTGATAATTACTACTGAGACAATGAGAAATTGCTAAAAGTTGGGCAGTGGTTGCACATACAATGGATATATTAAATATATAAAGAAAAATTTGAGTGTGTGGGAAATGAGGTAGGAGGATTGGCATTAGGGGAGTTATTGGTAGAAAGAGAACTAACCATGGAAAAATAATAAAACATTAAGATATTTTACTATAAAGAATGAATTAAACTCAGTTCTGTTTTTGAGGTGCTCTTTATCTTGAATAAGCATTTTCTAGATATGCATTGTGCCTCATGGAAATACTAAAAAATAATAATAAGATTTAACATTCCCACCATCGTTTCTCTATATTAGATTATTCTCATATGTCTAACATGGAAAACATACTACATCATGCTGGACTCTTGGTAAAATTCTAGTGTTAATATTACATGGAATTCACAAATTTAGGAGACAATCTATATGGATATTAAGTAAGGGTACATCTAAATATATGTAGTGGATGTGTAAAGAAGTGGTTTCTTATTATTATTAGTTGATTGTTCTGTTTATAAGTACAGTGAAATGCATTAAATATTCGACAGAGAAAAAAACAGAGAAATTCCCTAGTTATGAAAAATTATCATTAACTTGGAGATTTTGAATTGATATCACTTAAAAATTCATTAGCTAAAAATGATATTGAATGTGGATCAATTGCCTGGGTTTTGGTGTTTAAAGGAAGAAAAGATTTAAGGGTTTAGAATTAGGGGAGATTGTCTCATACATATCCATGAAATGTCATTTTATTAAGAATCTGAACCATAGCTCACACTTAAGTACCTAGTTTTCTTGGCAATCTCAAGTATGCTGAACTCAGGTATACAGGAAGAGAGAACGAATTTGCCATCCAATTCTTAGCTCTAAAAGTGTAAGCTTTAAAAAAGAAAGTGTGCTTTCTCTGTGAGTGGCATCAGAGTGAGATTGAGATGGATACTTAGAATTTTTAAGGATTTTATTGTTATAATAGTTTTAATATCCACAAAGATAATGATGAAAGTGATATAATTTAAAATTATTATTATCTTTAACTTCCAAATATATAGAGCAGACAGGTTGGTGAGCAGATGGAATGTGGTTATATTAGTAGTCTACTTGTCCCAGAGCAGTTTTAGAATCACTGAGGTGCGGTGAGTTATGAGGCTGGGATATAAGAAAACTGGCTTTGTTTCCTAATTTGCTGATGACTTAGAATTTTATATCTTAGTCATTTTGTTAGAGAATGACACAAGAAGAAAACGTAATATAAATACTAAATGAAGCATAAAACACATGCAGTGGCTAATATAGTACCTTGAATATTTTAGACCAGTGGTCGCCAACCTATCGGACCTCACGGACCACCAGCTGTCTGTGACCGCTGTTTTAGACAATAGTTATTTGGATTTCATTGAGCATTTTGTATGTATACATTGTGATATACACACATACATACATTTTCAGAGGTGAGAAAAATTTCGCCTCATACCAATAATACTGGAAGGACTTTTGGAAGCATGTAACATCTGGCTTGACCCCAGTGTATTCACAACAACTTTTTTAAAAAGCATGTTAACATCTACAGTTAAGTTTTTCTTGGTTTGTAAAGTATGCTGCAGTCATTCCTCATACAGTCAGAGCCTTATTTCAGGAGCCAAGTTACTAGCCTGTTTCTTACTTGCATCTGGCAATGTTCATCATCAAACACTAATGATGGAGCTTGGCATTTTTCATAAAAGCATATTCTGTTTCTTACAATTAAAATGCCTTCTTGTCAGAATAAGGTATTTTCAGAACATAAAATGCATTTCCTGTTTTCAACAGAACTTTTAAATTTATTTTTGGTAAATATCAAAGACAGAAATATATATAATTGATTTCAGAGAGGAAGAGAGATAGAAACATTAGTGATGAGAGAGAATCACTGATCAGCTGCTTCCTCTCCACCCCCCCAACCCCCCCACCCCCGCTTGGGATGGAGCCCACAACCCGGCATGTGCCCTGACTGGGAATCGAACCATGACCTCCTGGTTCATAGGTCAACGCTTAGCCATTCAGCTATGCCAGCCAGGCAAAATCCATTTTAAACTCATTGTGCTTTGTGGCATAATGTGATATGATATAAAAACCCCATGACAAGTGAACACATTTTTAATACGTTTATTCTTCATATTTTTTATATGTTTATTCTACCTGATCACAGTTTTGGAATATTCAATTTAATGTTCTGTTCCTACACTCAACCACTATGGTCATTTTTAAAAAACAGACTTATTGAGGTATAATTTACATATTATAAAATTCACCCATATAAGTATCCAATTTTAAAGTTTTGGGTCATTTTGCAGATTTGCGTAACAATCACCACAATCCATCACCCCATTACTGTTATTCCATAAAGATTCATTGTGCTTGTGATTCAGCGTAGCTGTGAACACCCCAAGGCGGTGTGTTAACTACCACTTCACATGGGTCCTGCCTGTGTAAGTTTCACCTGTCTGAGCTTTGGTTTTTCGCTGAGATGGTAGCATCTACCTTTTTAGGGTGGTTTTAAGATTAGGAAATTAAGTTATTGTCTTCATGGTTATAATATTTGGAGGTTCAGGATGGAGTTTACTAGTAGTATCTGACTCATACCCCAACTCTTAATATTCTGGCTAGAGGAGTATGAATCAAATGAAGTCAAATATTTATTTGTTCTATAGCCCAAAGTGCAAGGTGCCCTGGGAAAGTTAGATGGAGAATACAGTGGGGATCTGGGTGACTGCCAAGCCTGCTGAGCTCAGCCCACCTGACATGCATATGGACTGAGAAACCAGAATGACAGAAGCAGAGAGAAGCCTGACCCACTGGTTTGTTACATAGGATGTTTTCCTCCCCCCCCCCCACCTTACTACCACCTTAGTAAAGGCCTACTGATAGCAGATCCTTCTGCTCAGAACATTATCCAGAGGAAATTATAAGGATTCTAAGCATGGTCTAGACTCTAGAGAGAGACGACCATCAGAACTAGACTCATACATAACAGGGATTTGGAATTATCAGACCAGAAATTTAAAGCAGCTATGATTAATATGCCAAGGACTCTAATGAAGACAGTAGACAGCATGAAAGAACAGATGGGCAATGCAAGCTGGCAATGGAAATTCTAAGACAGAATAAAAAAAAATGCTAGAGATCAAAAACACTGTAACAAGAGAAGAATGCTTTTGATGGGCTCATTAGTAGACTGGACATATCTGAGAAGAGAGTCTCTGAGCTTAAGAATATGTCAATAGACATATGGAAAGATACTCAACTTCACTAATCAGTAGAGAAATGCAAATTAAAACATCAGTGAGATCACCTTACACCTGTCAAAATGGTTAGCATCAATAAATCAGCAAACAACTGGATGAATCTTTGGGACATTATGCTGAGTGAAATGAGCCAGCCATAGGTAATGTATGATTCCCTTATTTGAGTATCTAGAATAGTCAAATTCTTAGAGACAGAGTGGGATAGTCATTGCTAGTAGTTGAGGAAAGAGGAAATGAGAAGTTGATATTTAATAGCTATAAAATTTCAGTCTGGGATGACGAAAAATTCTGGAGATGGTTGGTAGTTTGGTTTCACAGCAACGTGAATGTACTTAATGCCACAGAACTGTGCTATGTGTTTAAAAATGGTTAAAATGATAGATTTTTATGTTACATATTTTACTACAATACAAAAAAAAAAAGAGAGATATATAAATGTGATGCTGGAAGTGCCCTCTTCACTTTTCCTGCCTGGTGAGCTTGAACTTCTCTTGATTGCCCAACCTCCCGTACCACATTACTAGTGATGAGTTTGCTGGTTGAGTAAAATTTCAGCTCTGCTCTAGAAAATGTTTCTTTTTAACTGTCATTTCCCACCCCCACGCCCCCAAACACACACAAAAACCCAACAATTTATTTTCAGTATTTGAATTCCACATAACAGCCCTTCAAGTTAACTTAATGTTTGAGTTTGGAGGGTGCTAGCTTAACAACTTCGTTATGACTGAAACCCCACTGTAATGAGACTTGCAAGATGGGGCACTTCTCTCCCCAAAAAGTCATTTCCTGTCTCATTTAGAGGAAGACCCGAGCTCCTTCAGATGGCCTACATCCCATGGCCTAACTGGCCTCTGTTCCTCCCTTCCTTCATGGTCTGCTTAGTGGCTGGGTCACTGTAACAATACTCAGCTTTTGTAATCTTTAGGGAGCAGCTGCTTTCCATTCTTGATGGAATTACAGTGAAATGTAAGACTCCGGTGGATTTGTATGTCTCCTTATCTAATATTTTTTGCTTAAAAGTAAAAGCATCTGTCGTGAGTAAGGTAGAATGTGGGAAGTTTGTGATTTACAGCCGCCCTTTGGAAAGAACAGAAATGGGGAGATTCCCCACGGCCAGCATGAGAGCTTTGTCATTCTTCAAGGGAACCGCATCGTGGTGGAGTGGACTTGGACCCCTCCAATGAATGACACACTTGATCACCAAGAGAGCAGAATCGTGTGAGGAATGTTTGGGGGAATTTTGGAGGTGGTGAGGTGGTGAGATGTCTGATATCTCTGTAGAATAGACTTTACTAGGAATCTTTTCAAGTGTACAGAATATTCGTGGATGAGTCATTCTTTTCACAATCAAGACAGAGAGCTCTGCTGTTCTCTGTTGTGCTTTGTATTGTCACTCTGAAAATGCCCCAGTGGAACAGGGTACACAGGGAAGCCTTAGTAAAGGGGCTGATTTTTATAGAAATGAGTTATCTTCATCGATGGGATTATTTTTTCAGTATGCTTTATTAATTTTTATCTAACTTTATATATAGTGGAAACAGTCTCCCCATGGAATTTATGATGTCTATAAAAACAGTAAAATCCCATGGTGATGCAATCAAGAATAATGAAAATTCAGGTTTAACGTGATTGGTTCCCATTCTCTGCCACTTTCAAGTCTCAAATGGAGCCAAGCAAAAGTTCTGGGGACTGAGGAGTTGGGGGGAGAAGGGCGGGAATAAAAGGGAAGGGAGTGGGAGGGCAGGAGGTTGCAACCAGGGAAGGAGGAGTTCCTCACAGTATTGTTTCTGATATCACTTCCATGCGGGAAGTCCCAGCCATCACACACGGATGTGTATTTAAGCCCTAACGACAGCCATCACCAGATGTTGCAAACCTGCATCTCTGTCCAGGGTAGATTTTTACTCGCAGAGCCTGACAAGGTCATTTCATTAACCTTCACAATATCAAGAATATCTGCTTTGCAGGATTCAATACTTTCACTATATGTCAGAGTGTTAGTGAGTTGTACTCTGTTGAACATTTCTCCAGTTATTATCCTACTAGTGGCCTGGTCACGAATCCATGCGCATTGAAAGGAAATTAATTAGAAGAAATATTTTAATATTGCTTTTCGTCCTTTCTCTATAATAGAAGGGTCAACCAAATTCACGATCAACAATGACAGATTGAAACATACACGTGTGGTGGGCACCAGTGAGAGCTTTATATGTATTGTGCATACACAAGTCAACTTAGCCTATTTTCCTATCTAATAAAGAGGGGAATATGCTAATTGACCCTCAGGCAGTCACCCACAGCCAATAAGGAGGGGATATGCTAATTGACTGCCCCACCCTCAAAGATGGTGGTGCCTACAGCCAGTAAGGAGGAAATATGCTAATTGACTGTCCCACCCTCAAAGATGGTGGTACACACAGCCATAAGATGGTGGTGCCCAGTACCCTCAGCCTTGCTAGTGCGGCAGGCATCTGCCACCAGGCAGGCCTGGCCACTCCACATGCCTGCCTCCAGAGTCCCCCAATCCCCACAGGCCCCAGCCTCCCAGGGTCAGGCTGAGGCACGGCAAGCCTCAGATGTCAGCTTCCCAGCCACCCAGGGCTGCCCTGAGGCATAAGCAAGCCTCGGATGGTGGCTGCCCAGCCGCCCAGGACCGCCCAAAGCTCAGGTAATCAGGGCTAACTGAGGCTTGTTCTGCCAGCAGTGGCAGCAGCAACCATGTGATGGGGCGTTACCTTCTCCTGATCTCCGGTCCTCTCCCGCTCCTGAGGGCTCCCAGACTATGAGAGGGGGCAGGCTGGGCTGAGGGACCCCTCTCCAGTATATGAATTTTCATGCACTGGGCCTCTAGTGCATGAAAATGGAATAAACTTTATTCCATATATGGAATAAACTTGCTTAATTAGACCTGCTTTCTGATTTAGCTATACTTTTTACATCCCAGTGAAGCACCCCAACTTCTCTTTCAATTAATTGTCAGCAACACAGCAGTAAATATCAACAAGAAAGCAGATTATTATTGTAGATTACGCAGGGAGAACAAAGGGTAAAATATTTTAACTGTAGCAGTGTTTGTCTATATACTCTGCAGTGAGAAAACCTGAAGTCATTTTTAAGGTCTCCTACTTCTTTTCAGTCAGGTCAAGTTTCTAAGCTTTCTTAATCTTCGTATTCTGGCTAATGAAAATAAAATAGGATTCCACCGAGTCTCCTATCTACCTACTCCAGGACTTCTATGAGGATCAAATGAGATGAGGCATGGAAAGAATGCTTCACAGACATTTGGTTACAGTGTAAAAGTTTCTTCTTGGCTATAAAGCAACTTGTGTTCCTGGGCTGAAGAAACTCCAAGGAGACTAGTTGCTAGGGAGTGGAAGCCAGGAGGTGCTATGTGGCATTATTACCTGGAGCCCACAGTGACTGTTTCTGGGCTGGGCTGGACTATGAGCCACATTTTGTGCCATGGGGTCTCCCCAGCTTTGGTTGCGATTTGGTGGGGTGTCACTCCAGGTTGGTGACATGGCCTGTGTCCCACTTGAGAGAAGCAAAGTGTTGGTTTGTCAGTGCCAGGTTTGTGGTGCTGGACAGTGCATGTCATGGCAGCTCCTGCATTGAGCATTTGCCCCTTGGTGGTCAGTGTGCATCCTAGCGATGGTAAGAAGGACACATAGCATATTGGCCTTTCATATACAGTATATATAGATTATTGTCTTTGGGTTTTAAAATTCCAATGTCATAAATATACAAGCATTTCTAACAACAACCCCTTTTAAAAGAAATGTAATGCATGCCACACATGTAATTAAAAAATTTTAGGAGCTACATTATAAAAGTAAAAAGAAACAGGAAAATTAATTTTGTAATGTATTTTTATTTAACCCAGAGTATCAAAAATACTACCATTTCAATATGTAATCATTTAAAAAATACTGAAATAGATTTTTTTTATTAAATCTTGAAATCTGGTATATGCTTTTTCACTTACTACACATCTTAATTAGGACTATGCACTTTTTATTTTTTTACTATTTTAAACTCTCACCTGAGGGTATGTTCATTGATTTTACTTGAGAGAGAGAGAGGGAGAGAGACAGACAGACAGACAGACAACAACCATTGGTTGCCTCCCATACACTCTGTGACCGGGGGTCTTCACAACCTACTCATGTGCCCCAACCAGGAATTGAACCCACAAGCTTTCTGTATAAGGACCCTACTCCAACTGGATGAGCCACACCAACCAGGACTAGATTATTCACAATTTAAGTTCTCAATAACCTTAATGTGACCAGCCTACTTGATAGACTCCCAATTGCAAAGCTAGAAAAATTTGAACAACAAATTAAATAATAATACTGTTTGATTATAACCAAAGAAAATTTTAAATATCTATTGTCCATACTTACAGAAAAGTTTCAATTAGTAATGAAGGAGATTAAATCACCATTCCATTACCACAACAGGATTTGACACACACAAGATTCACTAACAAACACTAAAATTACTGATCAGAAGTTTAAAAAGAAAGATATCTTCATGGTCAAAATATCTCCCCCAAATCATGTATAAAGAAAAATAATAATTTGATAGTATAGAAATGTGCTGGATACCACCTTAATTAAGTGATCATGGTTAATGAAACATCTGATGCATTGAGAAGGTACTTCACCTATGGCATCCTTCCCAATAATATGTATCCTTGATCTCATTATGAGAAAACATCAAACAAATCTAAGTTGAGGATATTCTACAAAATAACTGACCAGTACCCTTCAAAGTGTCGTGGTCACGACAGACAAGGAAAGACCTGGCTGGAGGAGACGTGAGAACTGAACACACTGGGGGATAATGGATAGGATCCTAGAACAGAAAAATATTAATGAAAAAAAACATGGTGAAATCTGATTATGTCAAGTTTAATTCATCATTTTTTAATGTTAATTTCTTTGTTTTGAAAATTTACTATAGCTATATATGATGTTAACATTGGGGAAACAGGATGATTGGCATATGGGAATCCTATGTAGTATATTTGTAAATCCAAAATTATCTCAAAATAAAATTAAAAGTAAAATATAGTTGTCTTAGAGTCTAGTGTTATTTTTATATATCTCACAATTACTTATCAAATACCAGTGGAGAAAAAAAAAAAAAAGGGCTATTTTTCTCTAATCACCAAATAGACACTTCTGATGATTATTAATTTTGTGATTTATTTTAAACATATTTTATTGGTGGTTATTTTGGTTGAAATTTTAATAGAGGATTCAATAATAAAAGTGTAACAAACAGTGAAACCAGGAGTAATTCAGAAAATTAAAACGGGAGCTGAGACAAATGCTCTATTACTGTGCTCTGTTTCCCGGCGGTATCTCAGAGCTTATTAACTTTCTTCTGCTCTTCCCTCCTCTGTAGAAAGTGAATGTAGCCATCCATTTTCTCCTTATACATAAAGTGATTACAATCTCAAGCATGGCTGATAGGGTGCCCCCACTTTCATGACTGTTCAGAAAATAGTAGCTACCCTGTTTCCCCAAAAATAAGACAGTGTCTTATATTAATTTTTGCTCCCAAAGATACGCTAGGTCTTATTTTCAGGGGATGTCTTATTTTTCCATGAAGAAGAATACGGTACACATTTATTGTTAAATGGAAATAAAGGAAATTTATTACCTGTATACGGTACGGTAGTACGGTAGTTGTCAACACAAACCAGACAAACTGTGAATCCTACAGTATCAAGAATTTACTCATTTATTCAATGACAATCATGTCATCATCTTCTGGAACATCATCATAACAATCCAATTCCTGAATTTCCTGGTGAATTTCTTGTGACTCCATTTCTTTCAGAATCAGTGCACCAAATCTCTCATGTTTAGCCTAGGGGGGCCTTATTTTTGGGCGGATGCCTTATATTTCACTCAGAAGGAAACCTGTAAGTAGGTCTTATTTTCGGAGGATGTCTTATTTTCGGGGAAACATGGTATTAGATGCCAACTCACTGTACATGGCGCCAGCATCCTAATCCACTGGTAGCTTTACCTGGGGTTTTGCTAGTTGAGGTTAGCCTGGTTATTGGCAGGTATAAATGCTATTCATTGGATTTATAATTATATGTTGTATTCTATATGCTTGGTGTTATGCTGCCACATGCAGGTAACCAAAAATCAACATCACGATCTCTGCCAAAGAACTTCTACTCAATTGAAAGAAAACAAACATGAAGGCACTGTAGTGGGTGGAAAGAGCAGAGGCTTCAGAGGTTTTACAATCATATTCTCACTATCTCTTCCATTAATTACTAGATCTGTACCGTTGGTATTTATTTCAATTCTGAGTCTGTTTCCTTATCTCAGTATAAGCTACTAATGTCAGTCTTATAAGATTATCATGATCATTAATATCTGGCACAGAGGAGACACTTAGTAAATGATAGCTGTTACTACATGCTTGTTCTTCAAACTGCTAAACCGTTAGAAAACACAGTCATTTCCCACCCGGCATGGCTCCATGGTTGAGCATCAACCTATGAACCAGGAGTTCAGGGTTTGATTCCCAGTCAAGGTACATGCCTGGGTTGTGGGCTCAATCCCCAATGTGGGGCATGCGGGAGGCAGCCAATAAATGATCTTCTCTAATCATTGGCATTTCTATCTCTCCCTCTTCCTCTCTGAAATCAATAAAAAATATATTTAAAAAAGAAAACACAATCACTTATTCTATTAAATAACTTTGTTCATTGAAATATTGGTAGATGCTCAGTCTTGGTGTTTTTTTCCCCTTTAGAGATGATGAAGAGAAAAAAAAGTCTTCATTGGAAGGTACTGAGGAGAAGGCTAATGGAACACACCCAAAGACCATCAGTCGTGTCGGGAGCACTACCAACCCATTCTTGGACATTCCTCACGACCCAAACGCCGCTGTGTACAAAAGTGGGTTCTTGGCTCGGAAAATTCATGCAGATATGGATGGAAAGAAGAGTAAGCATCATTTGTTGTCATTTTCTATTTCATTTACTTTATCTTTAGGCTCAAAATTTAAACTGAATTTATATGAGCTAAAGCCAAAGATGAAAGAAAATTTTGTTGATCTAGAAAAGTATTTTTATTAAAGTTTGATAAAACCTCTAAACCTAAGACTGAAATCCACTGTAGCATTTGGTCTTCTCCAAATAGAATTATAGAACTTCAGAAATGGAAGACTTCTTTTAAATTATCCTTTTACTACTTTTTGTTCATTTATTCTTGCTTCCAACAAATAATGTTGGGTACCTACTATGTGCGAGGCATCAAAAAATATAGTAGTGATTAGGATGGACAAGGTCCCTTCTCCATGGCATTTACATTTCTGTTAAGGGAAAGGTTGAACACAAAGAATAACCAATGAAATAAAATCCTAAAGGCAAAGTGGGAAGGGGAGGGAATCAAGAGATCCAAGCACATGTGGAAGAATTGGCCTTTAAGGAAGATGGACAGGTGCAATGTAGGCGAACATGGCATAGTTGGGAAACTGAAGGAGTCCCATCTGATGGCTCTGAACTATGAGACATGAATATCTACTGATAGTGTTTGAGATTTGAGAGAAATGGAGTGTTTCCATGTTTAGAATAATGTTTGCAAAGTGAAATAGCAATTTGATATAGTTAAACAAGCTAAGAAAAGCTGATAATGATGCTAAAATTAGCAGACTGTACCTCTACGGTGTCCCTCCCCACCTGCAGACACAAAGACGCAGTGCTGCAATGTTTTCATCTATGGGCGCTTTTTCTTAATATAGCACAGTCTGCTAGATTACAGTCGAGAGAAATACTGTCGTGGAGTGGCTTTGACATTGGCTTATGATGCTGAGCACATTTCTTCATATGTCCAAGTTCTTAAAGAGTGCCCCATCACATTCCCTGTGCATCCTCTACACTAACCTACTAGACTGCTCAGTTTTCTCCAGCAGCATTGTGGCAGGACTCCTGGAGTAGCAGGTGACAATAGGTCCAATTAGCTTAGGGGGAAAAGGCCAGGACACAACTGAAGATGAAGTGTTGTCATTAGGACCCTTGAACCATTTCTGCCTCTACATTATTTTGCACATCAGCTTGATTCTTTGAAACAGAGCTCTCTTACATGGCTGGCCTCATGACTATTAGCAGCACTATAGAGCATGTGTTTGGTTTTGTCACCATTATTGAAAAAGAAATAATCTTTTTCATCCCACACTTCTCCAATGTAGCATATTCTGGGGCAGGACTCCGATTTGTATGACTGCGGGGATGGAACATTGTGAAATCATGCGATACCTTTCTTTCTCTGGCTGGCTTATTTTGCTTTTTCCTAATGTCCTTGAGCATATTTGTTACCTTTACAATAGCTCTTTTAAGCTCCTTCTCTTCTAATTATTTTCTCTTTGTCATATCTGGGATGTTACATTGGAGAATAGTTCCTATAGTTGTTAATCTTTCATTGGCATAAGTAGAACTAAACTGGTTACTGATCTCTTTTGTTAGGAAATTTCTTTCTAATTGCCTTAGGCCTCAAGAGACCGAATATTTACTGAGCTGTGAAAGTGATAAGGAATTCTAAGGCTTCAAGTACAAACTCTTTAGATTTGTACTTGGACAACCAGAAAGGGATTTGTTTCCTTCCCCGCTAATCTTCTCCTTGTTCCCCCAGCCTTTTTTTGGACTTTCAGTCCTATATGGTTGAACTAACTGGTCTATCTCCGTGTACGAGAATGCCTGAACTGCTTCTAAATGCATCTGCCTCTCTCTTTTGAGAGGTTGTCACTATAAGAAATTGAAATATATTTTATATTATTCATGTCTAATGTCCTCTGAAATATAGTACTTTTATATTCAATATATTAAAAAATAAAAACTGTGGAGATTTTGTAGACCATGGGTTCCAAGTAAATTTTGAGAAGTCTGTGTAATGAAACCTTTTGGGAATATTTATCCTGCTAAGTCTATAGACATTTATTGGGATTCATCATGTTCGGTATAGGTAGAGCTTATTGTCATTTGTACATGCAGGTAAACATGGCCAGGTTCTCTGATGACAGATATTACTAAAAATTTTCAATCAGTGACGATTTGGGTCAAAACTCTGTGGAGAAATTAAAAACCTGACTAATTTATCTCTAAATAACCACTTGTTTCACTTAAGATTTAGTATCTTTCATTATTTTAATTAACTCTAGTCTCAGTTTGTTAGATGTCACCCATAATTTCTCATATCAACATTTTAAAAACCTTGGAGGTTTTCTTTGCTTTGTTTTATTTATTTATTTAGCCTTTTGAAGATATGCTCAGTTCATAATTTCTACCTCCAGGAGACAAATTATTATTAAAAGCAAACGTAGTTATCTCTCATAAAATCATGCCTACCAAACCCATTAGACCTGACATTAAGGGAAAATTCTGAAGAGTCTAATTTGGCAAACAAAACATGTCTTCTGGATTTTTGTCAGATAGAATGAAAAATACAATTCAATATAAGCTCTTAGTTTCACCAATCTGATGTAAGATACTTGTGGAAATCAATAGTGACAGGAAACAAGGTACTCAAAATATGAATGTTCTGAATGATGACAATAATAGTTATAATTAAGTGATTACTCAATATTAGAGCTTTATCCTAACACTTCATACACTAACTCATTTTATTACCACCCTGTGAAACAGGAGTTATCATTATTACCACCAGTTTACTGAGGAGGAAATCGATCTTAAATGTCTTATCCAAGGCTGTAGAATAACAGGGCATCTAGTGAAACTAAAATCTGGTTATAGCTAACGAATTGTTATAGCTAAATTCTCATGTCTCGCAGTTGGTTAAAACCAATCACATGGAAGAATCTTACAAGCATAATATTGAATGAAAAAATCGACTTGCCGAAGAATGTGCCTGCCTAACATTCTAAAGCATGCAACGCTGCTTTTAGTCGAAATGCCTTCACTGTGGAACGGCGGTGACCTCTGGCAGGGAGGAGCATGCGCTCAGTGAGGAGTACCCAGTGTTCAAATATACGTACTGATAGGTTTTTTTTAAATTATGTTATGGTACATGCATTTCTGCTTTATTGCTCTTGATAATTTTTTGCTGACTTAATGTTTCATAATAAACTTCTAGAAACAATAGGATGCCTGATTGCATGGGAAATTTAGAAACAATTGAGGATATTTTTTCTGAAATTTGTGCAGGAATAATAACAAAACCCAAAAAACGAAAGCTAGTAATCATCATCTATATAATATTTTAAAATTTCATGACAATAATAGAATTTTGTTTGTTTTTCACACTTAGAAATGGGAAATATTTAATTATTGGGAGTTAAAACTGGTGAGGAGAAATGAAGGAAAGCAGGGAGAGAGTGCCATTCTGCTGATCTTAAAAAGACAGTATAGATTGCCTGACCTAGGAAACAGATGTTGTTAGCCTGCTCTGCTGAGGTAACCAAGAGAGATGCAAATAAAAAGCTGTACAGTTATTGGGAACATGGAATGGAGTGGTTAAGCTTGCTAAATTCTCATGTCTCGCAATAGAAAATCACTAGATTTTACAATCTATTAATACAGTACCTTGTTTAGTGATATGATGGAAACTACCCATAGAAATAGCTCAAATATTAAAGTGCTTTCTTTTGGAAAATGGTAGTAGGGGTATTGAGAGGAAGTGAATCAGAGAGTTAATTGTGTGGACAGATCACTTTAATTTTGACATATTTTAATCTCCTTACATTTCCAGTATAGATTCTTCAGTGATTTTTACCACACCTTGGATTTGTTTCTAATTTAAAATATTGAAGTGTTTATTGCTTTTTGAAGATGTGACAACCATATCTAGTTCATATTTCAATCTCTAATTCACATTTCAATCGATCTAAGGCATGTTGGGCAGCATCTTGAGAAGGTTGGGAAGGTTCATTCATTTTATAGGGGTTTACAGACTTGCCTGTCAGTGAAAATTTTACAAATTTAGGCCCTCTTGTCAAATTTGAGGGAGTAGATGTTGTTCTGAGTCACACATACTGAAAATAGTTTTTAATGGCAATGTAGGCAGAATTCCATGCTGTTGTGTAACACTAGGAACAGTGACACTATAATTAAGACATAATAAAAGTGAAATAGGTTTGTTTTTCCCTCCAGAAGACAGTTGTCTCATCCTGGTAGAGGAAGACTCTTTAAATGGAGGCAAAGCAGTTATTTTAAAACCAGGCTAAGGTCCCCCCTCCTCTCCACTTTGAGTTCTGTGGCAACGGGTCTATACTGAAGCGGTTTAAATTACTGATACAGGGTCACAGAGCAGCACCAAGAAGGCAGCCCTTTGAGTTCTCAAGTGGTTTTCCCTCATGGGCTAGTTTTGGTGGCATTTTATCTGTTTTCAGTGGACAACACATCTTCACAATTCTACATTTTGACTAAAAGAATAAGCTTTAGATTTTTAAGTTTTATTTTAATAGTTCATGTCTTTTTTTTTTTTTTTTTTTTTTTTTTTTTTTTTTTTTTTTTTTACCTTTTATTGCCATACAAGAGGCCTGGTGCACGAAATTCATGCACGGCAGGGCAGGTGGTCCCTCAGCCCAGCCTGCACCCTCTCCAATTTGGGATCCCTCTCACAATCTGGGACTGCTGGCTCCTAACCACTCGCCTGCCTGCCTGCCTGCCTGATTGCCCCTAACCACTCTGCCTGCCAGCCTGATAGCTCTTTAACCACTCCCCTGCTGGCCTGGTTGATGCCTAACTGCTCCCCTGCCGGCATGATTGTCCCTAACTGCCCTGCTTTGCCAGCCTAATTGCCCCCAACTACTTTCCCCTGTGGTGGTGAGGGGACTGGAGGACTGAGGCTGGATGAGGTGAGGCTGAGGAGACTTAGGAACTGGCTGGATGAAGTGGGGCTAAGGAGACTGGGGAACTGAGGCTGGATGAGGCAGGGCTGAGGAGACTAGGTGCAGACATCTTGTGGCTGTGGGCACCGCCATCTTGTGAGGGCGTTGTAGTCAATTAGCATATTTTCTCTTTATTATATAGGATGTCAGCTCCTATGCCTTTTACCATTTGTTTCTTTTTATTGAAATTTGCAGCCCTCCAATTAAGTGTCAAATACAAATGGTGATAGTAGCAGGCACCCTTGTTCTTCTTTTAGCATTAACATTTTCAGTTATAGGTGGCATACATATATTAGTTTAAGACAGACACCCTTTTTCTTGATCCTAAAGAGAATGCATATTTCCTCTGTGTTTCTCCATATCTTAAACACCCTCTCCTCCCTCCCTACCCCCTCTCAAGAGAATTTTATTAATTAAGGTACTGGAAGGTAGAGTGGAGAGACTAGTTTGAGAATAAGAAGTGTGGCTGTATTCAGGGACTATAATATTGTCACAGGCTCTGAGTCTGTTATCTTATTGTGGCTTCTTTTTTTTTTCTTTTTTTAACTTCATTTTTATAATTGATACTATTGCAGATGTCCCCATCTGCCCTCTCTCCCCCTTTGCCCACTTATACCCAGTCCAAACCCCCCTGCCCTCTGGCCATCACCATACTGGTGTGTGTCTGTGTCCATGGGTTGTGCATATGTGTTCTTTGACTAATCCCTTCACTCATGTCTTAAAATCCACCCTTCCTTGCAGTAGTTAAATGAGGCCACCCACCGTTCTCCTCAGAAGTACTACTTTGACAGTACCCGGGCAATAGAGACTGCAGTCTTTTAGCACCAAAAAATCATCTGTGTTCAGAATTTTTGTTGCGTTTCCTTCTGAAAGAGGAATGCACTGTTTTCAGAGCATTTGATTATTCTTATTGTACTGGTGACTCATTTTGTTTACATTTTCGGTTCAGTTAACATTTAGGAGAAAGAAGAAAATAACCTTGATGGCTTTGTTATCATCATGTAATGTAATATAATGTTTTATTACAGTAATCTGATGAAGATTTGAGATTAAAAATACAATACTAGTTTCCTAAAGGAAATAATGACAATGATAGAAATTTATGTACAAAAAATCTACCACTGGATTGTATAGACTTAAGAATTTGAGCTTTGAAATCAGATAGGTCATTGGTTCATTTTAGAAAACACTTTTGAGCACCAGCTGCATGCCAGGACATCACTCTTGATGGGGAAAGAGGAGGGAGAGACTATACCTGAGCAGAGCTGGATTACAAAAGGAAGGCCATAAAAATATTTGGGTACAAAGATTGTGGATAAGATTATTCCAGCAAGGGAGTCAGTACTCAAAAGCCTTAAGGTGAGAAAGATCAAATGATGCCTGTTAAGGTGTTTAACACAGGAACCCATAAAAAGAACCTAATCGCTATTGTAGCTACAGAATATCATCATCTCATCGTAGTCATCATCTTGGAAACTGCTTACTGGCCACTAAAAGAGTCATTGAGTAAAGTATGGTAGAGCAAGCAACACATTATCATTATTTGCAGTAATTCAGTTGTGTGTTTTTAAAAGAGACAATATCCCAATTGTATGGCAGATTGTGCATAGTAAAATGATTGGGAGGTTATATACCAAAATGTTAATCGTGGTTGTCTTTGCTGGTGAGACTGGTGATTTTATACTTTTTTCTGTGTTTTTCCTGCTATTTTCCCTCAGGTTTTTATTCATTTTTGCCATTGACACTAGACAAATACAACATTCTAGAGGCTGCTGGCTGCTGGCTGCCAGCCGAGTACTCCTCCCTTCCCCTGCCACCGCCACTGGCCAGAGCCTCCCTCCCTTCCCCTGCAGCCTGCCCTCTGGTAGAACTCCCAGTAGAGGGGATAATTTGCATACTATGCTTTTATTATATAGGATGTTATCAGGGGAAATCAATATTTTGTTAGAATTTTATTTAAAATAGACATTAATGCAATGGGATATTTTAAAGCCCTCATGAAATATAATTATGCCTAAAATTTTTTTCAAAATAATGACAAATAGAAAAAATATAACAGACATTTATTATAGCATGGTTATCAGTAAAAAGACTTAGGGCAGGATGGGAGGGTATTTTCCATCTCTTAAAAATGTGCTTATCTATGGGTGTGGTACTGTTCTTACCATATCTTAATTGGGGGTGGGGCTGATTGGGACAGTTAGCAAACAGGGGTTCGTGTTTTGGCAGCACTTGGTAATTTGCATGAGGACTTCCCTGGAAGGCTAAGTAAATGGAAGAAGTTCCATCTGAACTGGAAAAGCAGAGTTGAACATTCAGGGCATCATGCCAGGTGCAGTCCTGGCTGTAGTCTGTTTCCAGCCCTTGTGCTGAGCGGCCTTGTAGTGAGGAACACGGTTGTGGGAATCACTCCAGGTCCCCGGATAGTCGAGGCCAATGAGAGCACAGAGGCCTTGTTATCAATACACCAGAATGGCCAAAGGCTGCTCTGGGCATGTGCCTAAAGGGGATGTTCAGGACTCTGAGCCTGAGCATCCTAATCAGACCAAGGTCCCATGAGCGGCTACAAGGCGACACAGCACTCTCACAGTACATTGTGCCCTTCAGTAGCCAATGTGATTGATGTAACTACTGGCACGAAGCCTTCTTTGTGTAAATAATGTAAAAGTAGGTTACTAACCAGCTAGTCGGATAGAGTGTGTGAAGAAGTCTGTGAGAGAGAGCAGCAGCTGAGAGAGCCGAGCTGGACAGAGCAGAGAGAGCTGGGCAGAGCAGAAGAGAGCTCAAAGAAGCAGAGCCGATACCACAGAGAATGTAGTTTCTATGTGTGCAGAAGAGGCTAGAGAGCTCAGACGGAGCTGAGCGCTTAGGTACCACTATGATGTATGACAGTGAGACGGGGGCAGCGTGCAGCTGCACAGATAATAACAGTGGGTATAGATACTTGATACTGCTTTATGGGAAAGATGGGTATTTACCAGCCGGTGTCCAGCTGCCTGCCTATATGGACTATGCTGTGAAGACTGTTCTTGTCTGATGGCTATATGGCCACTGGCTTCTGCAATAAGGACTCACTCTCATATACCCACAACCGATCATGGCTTCTCCATCTGCCAGGCAGAGCAGAGAATAAAGCAGGAACTAGAACTAAGTTCACAGCAGTTAGTACAGTGGGCTGGGTTTGAGGAAGAAGCAGCCCTGGCATAGTCAATTGGGAGAATTTAGAAGAATACATGGACTCAGAACAACTCAGAGCAGCAGTGCTGAGCTGTGCTCTGACAGCGGTTCCGGGGGAGACGCTGAAGGGTCCCCTGCAGCTTCTCCCTGTGGAGAAGCTTTGCCACCAAGATTATTTCCATTGACCTGCAGTAGCTTTCGCCCAGGAGCCTATTTTAAAGGTGCCCATGGGCCCTGGGCTGTTTCTTGGTTACGATGGCTTATTTGAATTGCTCTCTGTGGGAATGCATGCTCAGCAGGGCCTTTGACTGACCTCCGGTCCTAAGGTGCTTGTGAAATTGAAGAAATCTGATTTGGTGTCACTTGATAAGCTTACGTGTCTGATTCAGCAGTTACCTGGGCTTCTCAGCTAGGCTGTAGTGACTTAACCTCACATTTTATGTTAGCACTTTGCTCTACATTTTATAATGAGCTCTATAAATTACTTGATTTTCTTAGAGTTGAGTTTCATACCTTTCACATACAATGAACCTAACAGAACACCAGTAACATTTTGCTGTGTTGAATTTTTTAAGATGGTTTTTAAAAAACTGCAAGTTCTCCCACATCTCCTTTTAAATTATAAGTACAGTGACTATAGTCAGTAATACTGTATTGCATATTTGAACGTTGTTGAGAGTACATCTTAAAAGAAAAAAAAAATTGCAATCAAGTATGATGGCAGATATTAATGACTTACTGTGGGAATTATATCACAATATAATTGTGATAAATTGTATAAATATCCAATTATTTTGTTACACCTGAAACTAACATAAGACTACGTATCAAAAATACCTCAATTTAAAAGAAAATGGACAGAGCAGTCATGTTTGTTTTCTAGAATTTTGAATTCCCTCACCACAGAAAATCATTCTTTAATAACTCTTGGAAACCCACCGTAAGTGCTCGGGCTATATTCCTTACGAGCCCAGGTTTTCGTTAATTCCTTCTTTTCATATCCAACATCATCTTGTTGAAGTAATCTGTACCAGAACTTTATCCTGCTTTCTCTTCTCTTTGAGCGATCTGAGTTTTCTAATGTGCTTCACCTAAATGATAGAGAAACACTTTTTGAAAACATCTTAGTATTTACTGCGTCACATGATTTACATACCTACTTAGGATATCTGTGGGCTTTTTTTTTTTTTTTTTTCCTTCACGTTTTTAATCTGCTCTCTGGACACAGAAACAAACCAAGTAAATTCCATCCTTGGAGGTTCCGTTCTGGTGCAGCGGGAGCGCAATGGGAAATCTGTATGTGATGTTGCAGATGGTGTGACTCATGCAGGAGAGAGCCAAGGGAGTGGGCTGGTGCCCTGTTGCCCAGAGTGATTCAGGAGGACAAGGGAGCATTTGGCTGGGGGGCCTCATTAAAGGGAAAGGGCAAGTCATGATGATGTTTGGGGAAGGAACAATCTAGCTGGAGAGAATGGGAGGTACAGTTCGTTTGCCAAAATTCTAAACAGGCTCTTGTGACGCTAGTACTTCTGTGTTTCCAGAAAAATTATTATATACTCAGAGTCATTGTGTTTCTTGCTGCCTTCACACTTCTTCCTGTGTCCTTAGCTTATGATGCTATGTCCTTGTTATGTTTTGCCCCTCCTTCCCACCTCAGCACAGGACATTTACATTCTCCCTGTGCCTTCTCCCAGCTGGGTGGAGAAAGATCCTGGTTAATAAGTTGTCTGTATGTTTTTGTAGCTTATAAGTTATAAGTTTTTATAAAAGTTCTCTGTCCCCTCTCCCATTATTTATTTTTATTGCTTACATTCACGTTTGGCCTCTCCAATGTTAAGGCAGGGCCCAGGACAAAATAGAAACAATAAATGTGTTGCATGTTGCATTCCACCCTCCCTTAAATTAAGGGTGAAAGGTGTACCTCCTTTCTGTTAAAAATTCATCAGTAAATGTCAGGGAGGGAGGGTTTCTTCTCAAAAGATTGACTTTAATATAGAAAAAAAAATGAGAATGCATGAATGGAATTTAAAAGTAAGTCTTTGTGTTTTAACATGAAAATTCGATGCTCTTTTTTTAGTAGACAGTATCCTTAACCTAAAAAGAATACACTTCTAAGGATAGGTGTATGTTAGCTCATCTAATTTTCAGAGTAACCGTATGAAGTAGGTACTATTTTACAGAGAAAGAAGGTTAACATGGAGAGGCTGAGTGACATGCCCAAGGTCATTCAGGTGAAACCAGAATTTCAAAACAGATGTTCACTATACTAGGTGTACCGGTTAATAATGCGGGGTTTTTTTTCAACAGATGGAGTTACACATATGTTGAAATATATGTGATTTGATATGTATGCTATTTTGTTGTATTGACAGCAAGCTTCTAAACGGCATATGTCAATTTTTCTGAAGGTGTTAACATCATAGATATTTTTATGCTTCAAAATATCGAATTTGCCGGGATCGGTTTGGCTCAGTGGATAGAGCTTCGGCCTGCGGACTGAAAGGTCCCAGGTTCGATTCCGGGCAAGGGCATGTACCTTGGTTGCGGACACATCCCCAGTGGGGGGGGGGTGCAAGAGGCAGCTGATCGATGATTCTCTCTCATCGATGTTTCTAACTCTCTATCCCTCTCTCTTCCTCTCTGTGAAAAATCAATAAAATCTATTTTTTAATAAAAAAAATATGTCGAATTTCGTGCCAAAAAAGGAACATTTGCAGGAAGCTTTAATTCATTACTTTATTTTGAAGAAAAAGGTATCATATACTTCAGGAAGCTTATGGTGAACATGCTCCATCTTAAGATACTTGTGAATGCTGGGTTAAACGCTTTAAAAGTAATGATTTTGATGTGTAAGACAAAGAACATCCAGGTCAACCGAAAATGTTTGAAGACAACGTTATGAGCATTATTGGATGAAGATGCATGTCAAATTCAAAAACAACTTGCAGAAAGATTAAATGTTGCTCAGCAAACAATTTCCGATCATTTACAAGCAATGGGAAAGATATAAAGGAAGGGAAATGGGTGCCACATCAACTGAGCAAGACAAATGGAAAACCAAAAAGTCATCAGTAAAATTTTGCTTCAACGGCATGAAAGAAAGTCTTTTTTGCATTTAATTGTGACTGGCGATGAAAAGTGGATTTATTTTGAGAATCCCAAATATACAAAATCATGGGTTGACCCAGGTCAACCATCAACATTGACTGCAAGGCCAAATCACTTTGGAAAGAAGACAATGTTCTGCGTTTGGTAGGGTCAGAAGGGTATGTATATTATGAGCTTCTAAAACCAGGTGAAACCATTAATACTGATCTCTACCGACAACAAATAATCAATTTGAATCACACTTTGATTGTAAATGACCAGAATGTGCCAGAAGAAAAAGCAAAAAGTAATTTTGCTTCATGATAACAAACCATCACATACTTCAAAACCAGTTAAAGACACATTGAAAGATCTTGCCTGAGAAGTATTAACCCACCCTGTGTATTCACCAGACCTTGCTCCTTCAGATTACCACTTGTTCTGATCGATGATGGCACACGCACTTTCTGAGAAGCACTTCAAAACATATGAAGAAGTGGAAAATTGGTTCTCTGAATGGTTTGCCTCAAAACAAGAAAAGTTCTATTGGGACGGTATCCACAAATTACCTAACGATGGGGGAAATGTGTTGCTAGTGATGGACATTAACTTTGAATAAAGCACTTTTGATGTTTCTAATGAAATTGTGTTTTCTTTGATTATGAAATCCACATTATTAACTGGTACACCTAGTAAAAAATACATACTGACATTTCTGTCCAGAGGTCATCTTGATAAAGGGTGCTGGTAATTAGCCATATTGTGAGACTTCCATAATTAGAATTACTATTTTAATTCAATGTCTTAGTCTAAACATATGGTAGAGATGATGGAGGTCAAAAGAAACCCACTTCTTTTCCTTCAAAGTCCTGCTGAAAACTAAATCCTCATTTAAAATCTCTGGCTTCCCAATTTTACTCAGTACTAAAATTAGTGACTTCTTCCTTTTCTTTCAGAATCCATTGTGCTTTTCCTTAGGTCGGTGCTATGCTACCATTTGGTTTTACAACTTATCCTGTTGTGTTAAGTTAGATCGTTAATGTGACTCCTGCTGTCTGGGAACTCTTTAGGTGTAGAGTCTGTGTCCTAATATCTTTATCTAACAACATTGTAAAGTGATTATGGTAGATGATAGCATGTTCGTTTTGCATATTTATAAACAGAGATGTTAGGTGGCTTGTTCAAAATCAGAGAAATAGTGGATGGACATCAGGGTGTGAATAAAATTCAAGTCTCCTGGCTGCCTGTCCAGGGTATGCTGTGCCATTCTAGAAAGGTTAATTTGGGGTAAAAGTCTTCACTTCTTAAAGAAATAGAACCGCATCCAGAGTGAATAGCACCCCTCCAGGGGCCCTCTGGGGTAGGATATTTTCCAGTCTCTTTTGTTTCATGTGCTGTTCCCTATCAACAATATAAATGTATTCCTATCACGTAAAAGAAGTAAATATTTTTCTGGGAAAAATAATAGGTATTGGTTATACTTTTGACTCCTTTAAAGCTGCCCAGTTTTTCCTTTTATAAAGTAGGGTTGACTACATATTAGAGCACCCAATCTTAAAGAGAAATCTTATAAGGACTAACTGATTTTTCAAAAATGTGTCAATTGCCTTAACTTTCAGAGGTGCTATTTATTATAATAATAAGAGAGTAATAGTCCTAGTTGATTTCTACCACTCTGCTATAACCCTGGGATGATGCTATCAGTTGTTTAATGTGGTGTGACTCATCTCCCGCAGTAACTTCTGTTGTGCACAGCTTGGACTCATTACTTCAAGCAGTAATCTGTAAGTGTGAGAGTTACTCTATTAAGATTTAATAGTGCTTTATGATGGCTCCTGAGGATATTTCATGAAAGAAAGTTAGGGATAAATATGCAAGGATTACCCTTAACTGCACTTAATGCTTTGTAGGGATATCATCTTTTAATTTATCTAACTCCTTTGCAAACCAACCACAGAAGGCAAACTCCCCCTGTCTGAGTTGTACTTCTACTGCCTCAGTGATGTAGACTTAAGAGCTTGCTTCCTACCAAGGTAGAATATCTCTTAAAAGAGATACTTTAAGAATTCTGCCCACCCTGGCTGGTTTTGCTCAGTGGATAGAGCGTCAGCCTACAGACCAAAGGGTCCAGGTTCGATTCCAGTCCGGGGGCATACAGGAGGCAGTCAGTTAATGATTCTCATCATTAATGTTGCTTTCTCTTCCTCTCTCTTCCTCTCTGAAATCAATAAAAATATATATTTTTAAAAATAAATTTTTTAAAAACAAGAATTTTGCCCAAATTTTGGATATTTTCACTAGGGAAGTAGAGCAACTTTAAAAATGTTTTTGGCAAGTCATTGCTGGCAGGTCTTATTTGGTCCACAGTGTCTTTTAACAAGTATCAATATTTTAATTCATTACCAGCATTTAAAAAAAAAATTTAACCTCTCCTGAAAAATCAGATGGTTAGGTTTATTTTCCGGTGTGGTCATCCAGTAAGACTGAGGGGCATTGCTCCTTAGATAGAGGAGTGCCCTCTCCAGTCTCCGGGAATGGCTGATAGTTTATTTCAGTATCGCTTCCATGTTAAGCATTATCATCCTAGCCTGTATAGGCATTTAACTTTGTGACACTTGATGTGTTGTGTTCAATACTCTTCCTTCAAGACCAACCATTCATTTCACATGGGATAAAATAACTGCCTAAATTTTCTGCTTTGACACTACTTATCATTTAGTTCATCATGTTCCATATTCATGATTCTATACTCACCAAACAATCTAGGAGTTCTCATGGAGCGTTATCTATGTGGTGTGAACATGCAGTACATGGACAGTCCTAGATTTGAATCTCAGTTCTTTTACTCCCTGACCTCAAGTCCTATAGATATCTCAAGTTTACTAATCATTAATATGGGATTAAAAGTATAGCTGGTCATAGATATATAAATATATAATATATATATATATATATATATATATATATATATATATATATATATATATACACACACACACACATATACATATACATACACATATATATATGCCTAAGCAACCATCTGACTGGTAGCTATGACACACAATGACCACCAGGGGAAGACACTCATTACAGTGACTTGGCAGTTGGGGTTCTTAGGTGTGTCACCCCAGAACTGCCCTCTCATAATCCGGGACCTCTCGGAGGATGTCAGAGAGCCTGTTTCAGCCTGATCTCTGCAGGCCAGGCTGAGGGATCCATGCACTGGGCCTCTAGTAAAAAATAAAAATGTCTTGTGCCTTTGACAGGTCTAATATAGATGTATCCCAATTGTACTACCATAGAAGAGCTTTGCTGAGCATGTCTTTGTTTCCAATATAGCAAGGTGTTGGATTTATTTTGGAAAGCCCTCCTTGGTATTGCGTTACATCTTAAATGTCTCTCCTTATTAATAGGAAGAAGTTGAAGGTATTTTGCATAGAACTATCACATCTTTGGTTTCCCTTGCTGTCTGGCCTATGAGGGCCTGCTTTGCTAGGCAGGCCATGCATGACCCAAGAATTCTTTCTCATTAGTGTGGTTATGACTTACTGACCTTCTCTACTCTTTAGGGGGGAAATGGTATTTTTGTCAGGGGAAGAATGTTTTTCAATCCAACAGACAGGAAAGGTTGGTGTATTAAAAGAAAAATAAGCAATGTGCATGCTCTATCTTTCTATGCATATTAAGTCTTTCTGTTACTACACGTGAAGAAAAGGGAAACGTAGATAATTAGGTCACCCAGAGTGAGGAGTGGTCAAAAACAGGATGATATTTTCATGTAAGAATAAATTATGTGCCCTTTGAATAAAATAAAAATTGGAACAGTAAGATCTTAAACACAAGCTGTTCACAGTTCAGTTCAGAAGAAATTAGCGTTGGGAGAGTACAGCATGCAGATAAACTTTTGCTTAAAATTTATACCTCTTGGTTGAGTTCTAAAAATTTTTATTTCTGGAAGGTATCATTACTTGGGAATATTTTATACCTTTCTCTGTATAAAAGAAGGCTGACAACCTGTGTTTTCATTCCCAGTTATGCATTTAACTATTTTACAAAGTTCAGTGATAATAACTGAAGCCAAAATATTATCCACTCTTCTCTATAGTTCCAAAAAGATGTCTTCAAATGTATAATAAAAATTAGATTAAAAATTAATGTTGAAGATTTAATATTTCCAATATCACCCATCTTTGGAACAACGGGCAATTTTTTATTGTGCAGAAATGTAAATTCTGTGTGTGTGTGTGTGTGTGTGTGTGTGTGTGTGTGTGTAACATAAAATAACAATCACAGAATCCTGCTTATTTTATTACTTATTTTTACCTTTAGTGGGTAAAAAACAGCCCGCTCCGGGGCTGATGGTCAGGGAGTGGGTACTGGTTCATTTGTACAGACTGTTGCCATGAGTATCCCTTTAATCCTGATTGGGTCAGCTTCCATGCCACATCAGCTCTTAAATAATTTGAATTTTACCCTTACATCTCAGAGTTAACCAAGACATTGTAGCCTGAGTCTGGTTTAACTGGTCTTTAACTCCTACTTCTGGGAGGGGGAAATGCCCCCTCTACCCATCTTGCATCCTTATGGCTGGACTAACTAATTGACACAGGACCAGATTAGCAAGAGAAAAATCAGTTTAATACATGTGCACTGCAGATCATAAATGATGCCCTCAGAAATGATGTACCGGCCAGCTTTTCATACTTTTCAGACCAAGGGACAGTAAATTTGTGAAGAAATGACAGGACAACGATACTCAGGTGTGGGTGCTCATTAGTAAGGACTCTACACAGTTGAGCTTGCGTAGTAAATTAATAAAGGAGCCACAAGGGTTTGTGGAGGCTTTTTGGCCTGGATTTCTTAGCTCTGGTGATGAGGGTGTCTCGCCAGCCCTGCTGGAACAAGGACACCTTCACAGGGGAGGTTTGTTTCTGCATTCACAGAGGCAGGAAGGGATCGATGTGCCCTTCTTGCACTGACTGTTTATCAAGTAATTTAAAATCAAAGTAATCAATGAGCCATTGTGGGATATTTGGGGGGAGCCTTCCCTGGGCCCCCACACTGCCAAGTGAAAGTGGTCAGTGCTGTGGGGAGCCAAGTGTTGCAGGTTATGTGGGGTCTTCGATTCCACACCTATAACATTAATA
The DNA here is from genome assembly GCF_964339955.1 of Pipistrellus hanaki. NCBI lineage: Eukaryota > Metazoa > Chordata > Mammalia > Chiroptera > Vespertilionidae > Pipistrellus > Pipistrellus hanaki. The sequence continues at coordinate 24,692,487 of NC_140505.1, forward strand.
ATAGCTTATAATTATAATAATTATTATAATTATAATAAATTATAATAATGGCTTCCTCATGGAAGGGTGGGCTTCAGTTAATGCACATCAGCTTTTGCAGCTTACACAGTGTGTGCTTGGTAACTGTTGGCTGCTGCTGAAGTGCTGGGCGGTGAGGTCTGAGAGGGCAGACACAGGGAGTGGGCCTCAGCCTGAGATCCACACCTTTGAGCAGGTCGACCTTTAAAGGCTCTGGAGTTCCGCGAGATTAAAGCATGTACCTGACCTGCATTCCCCACCCGTCTCCTATCTTCCTTTCCCTGCTTCCTGCATCCACCATCGCAAAGGATTGCCACCTGGAAAGTTTTCCCTTCTTAATGTGTCCTTCGAACATATGTTTCCTCATCTGAATTGCCCTGTACAGTAGCTTTGCAGTCCTTAGGTAGGTAGCCTCCTCAGCAGCTTACTCTGCCTCTTAGAACTGCAAATGTAATTAATAATGGAGACATTAATGTGAAATAGAGGCCATAATCCCTAACTGAAAAATTGTTTGGCTCAGATAGAAGGTACATTTATAAAGCTAGCCCAGTGTCAGAGTACCAAACCATTGTACAGGTGCTCAGTTAGCATTGCTGCCTTCTCCTGACCTTCCATTTCTTTGTCCTCTCTTATTGTGCATCTCTATCCATATTTTGGCCTCTTTCTCTCATCTGGAAAATTGTAATAACCCCTTTACTGGTGTTCCTTATCCTAATTTCTCCTCTCTCCTACTCCAAATGAATTCTCACCAGGTTACAAGTTTGTGAATAAATGTTTTGTTTTTAAAAAGAAGAGGAAGAGGAAAGAACTAGAGAATCTGTTCTTGGCAATATGATGGCCTACATATTCTGAAACTCTTCCATGATAAAACATCTGAAAGTAATACAACATTTTTAAATCTAGGGAAGTAAGCTAACTCTGGGGATACTAAAACCCTCTCGGCAACTCTGGATATGGGGGTCCAAGGAGGAGGACTGAGATATAATTACAGCTTTTACGTAGTACAAAGGGACAAAAAGATAGAGAGTATGAAAGAGCATGGAATGAGCCGAAACCGGTTTGGCTCAGTGGTAGAGCGTCAGTCTGTAGACTGAAGGTTCCCAGGTTCGATTCCAGGCAAGGACATGTACATTGCTTGCGGGCACATCGCCAGTGGGGGGTGTGCAGGAGGCAGCTGGTCGGTGTTTCTCTCTCATCGACGTTTCTAGCTATCTCTCTCCCTTCCTCTCTGTAAAAAAATCAATAATATATATATATATATATATATATATATATATAAAGAAAGAAAGAAAGAAAGAAAGAAAGAAAGAAAGAAAGAGCATGGAATGAGTGAGATGTTAGAGTGTCTGAGGTTACAATGATGGACACAATGGAGGAGAGACAATATTCAAAGATATAAGGACTAGAGTGTTGGGAAATGATACAGAGGAAGCCTAAAGACCAAGTGGGATAAATGAAAAGAAACCTATACTTAAACATTACATTTGCACTCAAGATTGATATCCCAACAATGACGAGAGCCAAAAGATAGCAAAATAATAACGTCATAAGAAAAAGTAGTTGTCCACCTAGAATTTTTAATGAAATAAAAACATTTTATATGAACAAAAGTATGAAAATATATACTACCGAAGATTCTCGCTAAAAAGGGGTCTCAGTATAGCTTTTAAGAAATACTTGAAAATGGCCTCCAAAAATCCATCTCAGGTACAGAAAGCAGTAATGAATAAAGCTAATAGAAAGCTTGAGAGTAAATCTATAATAAACAGACAATGGCAGTTTATAGAAAAATAATGATGTCCCTTTTAGTAGGTTTTTTTTTTAAGTGAAGTAATAAATGCCATCATCTAAGGTTGGAGGCAGATGATTAAAATATTTCAAGATTCTGGTATTTTTAAGAAGAAATAAAACAATCAATTATCTTTGGACTTTGAGTATTCATATTAGAAATGACCATGAAAGCATGGTCTAATGGGATCTTTTGATCAAGCTCATTAACACCTTTTCAAAATAGACAACCAGATTTGTTAAAAATACATTTACCTACCAACTTCCTACCTCCTTATAAATAAGCCTTTGAATAGGATACAATGGGATTCTAATCAATAATCTCCCTCATTATGTTCATTATGTAACTACAGTTACAACTCTTTCCCCAATTGTATATACCTAATATGTGCTATGCAATCAGTTTTATCATTCTTCAGTCACCATTGTGAGCAACAATGTCCCTCATTCATTGGTGTTGAGCCCATATGTTTAACACAAGGAGCCTCACCAAGGGAGCAAAGGCCATAGAGGCAGTGTGTGTGTGTGTGTGTACCTGTGTGTCTGCAAGTGTGGCTTTAAAATCAGGGCAGTTGAACCAGTCCCCAGAGGGCCTTTCCCAGCCTGTTCGAATGCTTACTGGTCCCTTTCTTCCCTGAATTCCACTCATTTATGCCCACACCATCTCATCTCTAAAATAGAGGTAGTAATAGTACCTTACTTTTAGAATTATGGTGTGGATTCAGTGGGTGAATACATGTAAAGTCATGTAGAGCAGTGCTTTTATAGCACACTGGCTATATCCTGTTGAGCACGTCTAAGTTATCTTGTTAGGAGGATTGGTTGCTTCCTTGAAGTTTAAACAATGAAATTATTATTAACCAAAAACAAGATTAAGTTTGACATTTCTATGGGAGATGGAATGCAATACAGGGTTAAAGGTCATTGCGTTAGCATTGGTCACCCCTGGGTGTCTTAAATCACGTTTCAGTTGGAGAGATCTTTGGAGTCTGTTTCTTGTAGTTTTAGTGTAGGGATGACAAAGCTGTTACAGATTTTTGTGAACATGTGCATGGATTCATAGAGAGGAGATTTCTACTTGAATAGTAGAAAAGTAGATTTATAGGTCTTAGAACTGAAGGAATGCTATTATACAATACTAGTTTTAGGGTTTGGAGAAAGCCTTTAAAATAGAGGTCCTATATTTCTCTTATAGGAAACAAAAATGGTGTATTCCTAAATTCCTTTCCAGCATTAGCCCCAGTGCTTTGCCTTAAGTTATGTGGATTGTCTAAGCAGCTGAAGTCCCAAGAGTTTGAGGGACCGGTCAGAGTTCCCCAGTTAGGGGTTGTGGCTGAGAGGGTAAGCTTAAGGCAAGGCCCAGGTCCCAGCTGGTCTGCTTTCGAGTCAGTTGCCTCTGCCACGCTGTGGCCCTGCTCTGCAGCAACACCCGCAGCCCGAGGTCACTTGTACTTCACTGTCCGCTATGTCAGCACTGACATGCATTGAAAATAGCCAGTATTTGTGATATATGATTCTATTTATGGTAGTCAGTTTTTTCCTTATAAAGGAGGTTATGGAAATTTTATGATAATTTATTTTTGAATACACACTTTCAATCCTTTCATAGGGAAAGCAGATGGGACAAAATGTTTTAATTTCCCCTGGAAACCTGCAGAGCGGATGTTTTGAGTCCCTTTGCCTCCAGGTGGCTAGCTCAGCATGTGTTGGCAAGAGCACCGTGTTCCGTAGGTGGATATTCACCCATTTTCCAAACCTAAGAATTCCCGAGTCTTCAGTCGAAGGAGATTTAAAGGGTTTAAATCTTAAAAATAATGTACCTCCTAATTTAATCAGGCACCCAAGTTAAAGACAGTCTAAAGGCAACCAAATAGTTGATAAAGGAATAAAGATAAGTAGCCCTCCCTACCTGTTTGGATAGGCATGTCTATCCAAATTAAAATTAAGAATAAATAAACGTTTTGCTAATCTGTGCTTTTGCTTTGGGACAAGGGTGGGGGGGGGGAGGCGGGGAGAATTATATAGCTCAATAGAAAAATTCTACAGACTTTGTAGTCCAGGAAAATAGAAGGAAAAGGAATAGAAAGGTCTCTGAAAGAAAATTTCATTTGGAGAAATGTTATGAGAATGCCAGCTTTTGTGAATTCTAAAGATGAAGGATACCTGCTCTCGGGTCATTCACAGTCTCTTGAAAGAGAAACTTAGACAAGAAATTATGTTACAGAGCGGCAAACCCTGCAGCAGAGTATTGCAGGTTGGCGTAGGACTAATAATAATTAAAGTTATAATCTGGTTGGTGGGTGTGTGGGGAAATATGCCAACAGAAGTCCTTTTATATCCTGAGGCTTTTTTCTTATGCTCCCTAGAAACTTCACCAAAACCATAAGGCTGTGGCACATGAGCCCGTTGAACATTCTCTTGGACTAATACGTATTTCCAGTGTGCTCTTTCGCTGTCCCAGTTTTTAAGTCCTTTCTGCTAGCGTGCATACTGGAGAGCCATGCCCTCTGGGTTCATATTCCTGCTTCCTCGTTCTTGTGGTGTGATCATTAGAGATTCCTTCTCTGTGCTTCAATTTTGCTAAAAGCAAGAGGACTAGTACCTGCCTCTCCGGATTATTGTGATGACTAAATTCGATCACTCATGGAAAACATTTTTAGAATACTGCCTGTTACCTGGTAAAGCTCGAGAATGTTTTACTTCTCGTTATTTGTTCTGGTAGCTAATAAACCAGGAGCATGTTGATCATTTAGGTTCTCTTTCCAAAATACTAATTTCTGTCAAATAAAATTTTCCATTTTTTTTCCTTTCTAGCTCCAAGAGGAAAGCGGGGATGGAAAACCTTCTATGCTGTACTAAAGGGAACAATTCTTTACCTGCAAAAGGTAAAAATTAATTTATTTATCAAAACTAAAATGATGGACAAGTTACCCAAAAGATACTCACTTTGTACAAGCATCCAAAAGACGGTTTAATTGATGTTTAGATTTATTTTTAGGTTTTTGTTTTGTTTCTAGTGAAATAATTATTTTGGAGATTATACACTTTACTTTGAGGAACAAAACAGTGGGAAATATGCAGGTGGTTGTTGAAAGTAGGAGATACCCATGCTTTTAGTGGTCAGTTGTCGTGTAGTATCTTTATTTCCCTATGGATTCAACACAGCTGCCAATTTATAAGTCAACTGCTTTGGCCTCCTCCTGAGCAGCATGTGTGTACATGCTGGGTCCGCATTAGTCCTTTCAACTAGTTCTGTTTCTGTAGGGAACAACCCTTTGTAATTAATTTTCACATATCACAGCTGTTTCCCCTGCATAAGTCCTATTCTTTTGGCTTACTTTTTCATTGTCTCTAAAATCTCTATAAGGGACATGGCTGCCCTTGGCAAAACCATTTCAATGAATACCTCGTCACAGGATTTCCACCCACTCCATCCCAGGGTGAGCCTGGGAAGAGAGACAAATACTCTTGCATTCAACATTTGACAGAAGAGATGTAAAGAGAGATGCTGTTTCCAAGTCACCACGTTTTCCTATTTCATTGTCCTCTCTCCCAGGAAGTGAATGGAGTTGAGTTGGACTCATGCAGATATAGAAGAGAAAGAATTAAATAAGGACAAGAGAAAGTAGACTTTGTAAACCTTGAAGCTTCAGCATCAGTTTGGATTAGAGCTCCAAAATCAGATTGCATCTCCATAGCTGTGGTACCTCTGCTCTGGAGTGTGGCAAATGTGGATCTGGGGAAAGTTGGGTGAAATTTCTCTTAAACAGTGAGACATAGGACACAAAGGAAATAATACACTGGTGTAAGAGAGTGCAAGGTAGAGCTATAGCCTAATATCTACCAGCTTGTTATTTCCTTTTGAATCTGTTAAGAATGTAAACATTGCTACAAAGGATCCACTTAGGATGAGAACGAGTCTGAAAAGGGTAGTCTTGTTTGGGATCCAGTCTCCTCCATTGTTGTTGCTGCTGCTGCTGTTGTTGTTGCTGCTGTTGTTGTTAATGCCTGTTAAGAGAAAAGGAAAAGGAGAATTCGAAAAAAATGTGACAAGTGCTTGAAATCTCATCATAGTAACCAATCAATATGTGTTCCCAGAAACTTTACACAGATCCTAGAGACTAGCTCATCAGTCAGTGAGAGCCTGATCACAGCAGGCTGGGTTCTTGAATGGATATATCTAGTCTGATTTTTTAATTAGTTTCTTCCTGGTCTGTAAGATTTAAAAAGCAAAAAGGCACTACAGATATGAAGATGTATGCGTCTGGAAATGCCAAGCACTTGTGAAGGTCACAGGTGCTGTCTGCTGTAAATGGACCGTTGCGATCTTGAGCTACTCACCAGACAAAGTAGCCGTAGGTACTTAGACTTCTCCTTTGAGTTAGCTCTGAGCTGTAGAGTGTGTAGGAGGCTCAGGATTGCTGCAGGTTGTGTCCTACAAAGGCTCCTGATGTTGCATTGCTGGCTACTCTTTAACCTTGCTGAGTCTGCCATCAACACACAATGGCAGCTGCTGCACACACGGTAAGCTATAGGATGCAATGTATGCTGTGTTGCAAGGTGATTTGGGGTTTGTACAGTTTGGAGTTTATTTCCTCACATAACCATTCAGAGTTCATTACTATGCTGAATACTGGGCTATACTATGTCAAGTACTATACTATGCTGAATACTGGGCTTCCAGAGATTGCTAAGACCCAATCTCTGCCTGTAGAGCTCACAAAATAAGAGGAGAAATGGGTAAATTGAACATTCATCACACAATGAGATAAATTAATGGAGGAATGAAAAAGTCTTACTGAATGGGGCTCCCTAATTAAGCTTGCACAGGTCAGAGAATGCCTTCCTGAGAGATGAATACATCTTGAGCTGAGCAGGCATTTGCCAGGCGGTGATCCAAAGCACTTAGCCAGAGAGGCAGACAGAGAATATGGCAGATCGAAGAATGGCAAGACAGCTTTTCACATTTGGATTATAGGATGAATGGGGAATAGCAAGTGTTAGAAACATGAAAATTACATTTCAGTTAACTAGTATATCATGAAGACGAAAGAGGTGGTGTCCACTTTACAAAAGGAACAGTGTTATTCCCTCAAGGAATTCCAGACTCCTTGCCTGTGAGTTGTGTGCTGCTCCCACCGACACTCAAGTACTCAAAGGATTCAGGCAGCATCATACTCCCAGGCCAGGCAGCCCCTCCCACAGAACCTGCTGGGTAAAGCGTGTCCTAGGAGTGCACACTGCCCTCCCCTCTGTGGTGTCGATGCCAGTAGTAACATTTCTGGGATTCAAGTATGGCTGAGAAAAAAGTGTCACCTTTCTCTCCTTCCCCACTTTCACCGGTTCTCTCTTATTTGAGTCAGGGCTTGCCAGGGCTGACCAGCAGACCTGAGTGATGGATGAATGGATTACCTGACACAACAATGTTTGCTGTGAAAGAGAGGGCTAAGGGACTGCCTTGCTAAAAGAACCAGGTGCCTCAATTGCCTGCCTCATTAGGCTTTTATTGTAGCAGCAGTTTGAGATAAAGTTGGTCTTTTAGATACAATCAGCGGTGTAAATAATATTGGGAGGCACATGTGTTTGTAATGTCCTTTAAGCAAGGACACCGAAAAGATTAAGCATAAGGATTCCAGTACACACCCAGGAGTCTGCTTGTACACAGACTTGTTTGGAAAGGTCACGGAATAATTAGGGGTACCACCTTCAATACTCCCCTAAGTCGGAATTCCAATAAACAGGGCTGGCAGCCTTCCGCATACTTCCTTTTCCTCAGAATGTCCTCCTTACAAACTTTCCAACCAAGTCTCATGCTTCCCCATAAGAGGTAATGAGAAAGGGCCTACTGTTCCTCTAGCCCAGTGGTGGGCAAACTCATTAGTCAATAGAGCCACAGTTTGCTGACCACTGCTCTAGCCCAAGACTAGCTTAATTCAGTTTGGCAACTTCTTTAGTCAGCATACTATGGGTAGAGCCTAATGCCAGGTGTGGAGATACAGAGATAATAGGACCTAGCATTTGTTCTGAAAGGTCTTGCTAGAACACTTAAGTTTCACTACCATTCCCACCTTTTCATGACTTAACAGTGACTTAGCTGAACATTGACCAACAAACTGCTGTTCTGATGGAGGGCCCTAACAGGAAGCAAATCAATAATGAATGTGCATATTAGACTCTGCCAGTTCTTCAAAATGTACACCCTGAGATTGGATTGTGAGTGAGATATAGTCCCTAAAGATTTCAACAAATAAAAGACATTTCAGTGCAGTTTGATGTGTGCTACAAAGAGGGCAGGGTGCTGTGGAAACACAGTGGGAAGGACACGTACCTGGGCCTCAGAGAAGCGGGGAAGATCATGGAAGAATCCATGAAGAAAATGATATCTAAACCCACACTGGAAAGACAGGTCGAAGCGAGTCGTACAGAGGACCCAGGCAGGAGAAATCTGTGTGGGTGCCTGACGGTGGCATCACAGCACATTCAGGGAGCTGCCAGCTCAGCGGCTGAAGGGCGTCCTGGGCGGATTGCGAGGAGCCCAGAAGGCCGTGTTTAAAAGTTGAGGTTTTATCTTGGGGCATTGTGAAGCTACCAACGTGTCTTTAAGCGGGGGTGAGACCAGATCAGCTGGAACTCTGGTAGGGGTAGCGGGAAGGGAGAACACAGTCTAAGTGGAGAGTTGGGTTTGCAGTGTTGAATTCGAGGTGTCTGTGAAATAATAAATTGATCTGTCCAGTAAGCAACTGTTATCAGATCTGAACCTGAGGAGGGAGTTAGAAATATAGATATGGAGAATCCGCAAAAAAGTCATTGGTAATTTCAGCCATGGAGTAGATGATGTCACTCAGTTTATGGAGTGAGGAGAATATGGGGTGGGTAGCCAGTGGCAGGAGAGGAACAGACAGTGAAGGAGCCTGAACAGTGAGTGCCAGAGCCAGGACGAAAAGAGAGAGAGGGGGAAAGAGAGGGCAGACAAACATGACAGATATCAAGAGATGATAGAATGTTACATGCTGTAAAAAGTTTAAGTAAGATAATCAGAAAGTGCCTCTTGCTTTCAGCAACAAGGATATTATTGTGAAGCAGCTGCAATAAATGCTAGGCATGGCAGTCAGGTGGGTGTGAGTTAAAGACAGAGAACACAGACAACTGCTTTCAAAAGGCTTGACTAGTTTCCACTCGGATCTTCTCTCGGCTCCCTCCTTTCTGCTGCCCCCCATTATGTGACTTTTTCAAATGACAGATCCGTAGGGTCTATCTCATTTTGGCTAACCCTCCTTTCTTTCCTATTATGATTTTTTTTCTAAAAAGTGTGTGGAAACATATCTGGAGGGACACAGATGTGTTTCTTCCTTTCCCCTGGACAGTTTCTGACATTATCCAAGCTCTTGTCTTGGTTCTGCAGGGTTACACGCACTCTTCCTCAGCATTGCCTCATTTCTCATTCCCCCTTGCTATGTTACTTAGTCACATTTACTTTGACTTCCAAGCAAACAGCAAATCTACAGAGTATCACAAAAGTAATGTCAGAACCATGTACAAAAGGTCACATTGGGAGCAATGTAGGAAATAATATGGCATCAACCAAAACAACCTTGAGTTTGGAGTGTAGATGAGAAGACAGCCTTATGTGATGAATGGTTAATGACATGATTTAAATCAAATGTATTGGTGAGAACTGGAAAGAGCATATGGTGAGTTGAGTAAATTTGGGGGAATAACTGATAACAGTTTCTATAACCTTCTTCAGTAGAACACTATAGGGCATTTATGATAGAGTGGTTTTGTCTGTCACCCAGCTAAGTAAAAATGCACTCCTAGTCTTACTTGGTCCTAATACCTATAGTTCCCTGAGCCCCCAGGCTCACGCCTAAGAAATTTATACCCCATTGATAACTATTTTTATGGGAATACTAGAGGCACAGTGCACAGATTTGTGCACCGATGGGTCCTTTGTCCTGGCCTGCGGGGATCAGGCTGAAACCAGCAGTCCAACATCCCCTGAGGGGTCTTGGATTGCGAGAGGACATAGGCCAGGTCGAGGGACCCCACCAGTACATGTGCAGCAGGCCTCTACTATGCATGTAAGATCTTGTTTAATCTCTTCCCACTTTCCCCACTCCCCACTTCTCTCTGAGGTTCATCAGTCTGTTCTGTATTTCCATGCCTGTGTTGAGCATCTGCCCTCAGTGGTCAATGCATAGCTACTGGTCAAATGGTCGCTTGGCTTTTATATGTATAGATTAAGTGTTTATGGCAGAGAAGCCTAATAGAATCATTTTAATATAATACAGTTCATATGTACTTCACAATTTTGAAATTGCTATGAATTGATAATAAAGTGATGATTAAATTCCTGTTGGTCCTGATGACCCATTGTCATTGACACTGAATATTCATTTCATATCTACTTGTCAACAGAGAGTGAGTCATCTGTTGTCCAAATGCTTGGCTGATTCTTTGCTGTCACTTAGCTTGAAAAGTTATGTGGGTGTCTGGTGTGGGTTTTGTGTCATACCCTGCTAGTCTCCGTAGTTTTCTGGAAACGATTTTATTATAAACTTTATGATAGTATTCTTGTTATAGGTCTGCTTATGACAAAACTGAGCTATGTTAGCTTTTGTCAGGTGATTGGTGTAATGGTTGAAGAGTAATTATGTCTTTTGACAGTAAAAAATCAGTTTGCTCTCTAAAAATTTAGTTTGTTGCCACTATATTCTGGGGACTCTGTCTTTTATGCAAAATCATCTCTTCATTTCTTGGATTAGTTGGAAGAGAGATTTGTTCCAACTGCCTATATGGTTTCCTTTTTAAATCTGATTGAAAGAGGGGTTTGGTTTGGTTTGGTTTGGTTTTTGCCACATTTGAGGTATAGGTGACATACAGAACTGGGCTGGCAGAATGAAGATACTGGAGATTCAAGGTCCCCCCAGACTGGGAGGATGGCAGCCATTCTGGGGCCGATGTGACAAATACCCATAGTGCAAGACGCCGGCTGATCCCTGGCCTGGGCCCCGTCAGAAAAGGCTTTCCTGCCTGCTCAGGGCACGTTTTCTTCCTCTTGTGAACCTGCCGGCTCTGTGCCCTTTCACACTTAAAAAGCCATGTGGACCCTCTCATTCTCTGCAGCAATGGAAAATGCTTGAAAGACAGTTAATGGCTTCAAAGCCATGTTCTCTTGGGAGAGTAATGATCATGGCCAAGTTGTCAACTATATAATAAAAGCCCAGTGGTCGTGACACCATAATGACCAAAGACAGGTCACCAGTGAGGCACACATGAGTAGGCAGCACTGCGTGGGCAGGGCCACATGATTTTGTGCACTGGGCCTCTAGTTAGTAATAAAATAGATGAGTGGCCCAGTCCAGCAGAGTGTGACCATGTGTAAAAGGTATTTAGACATAGTCATATTTATAAAAACTATAAATTTATAAGAAGACATTGCATCTTAGACACACCTTATCTCTGGGGTTTAAGACTTATGAGCTCTACTCTGCAGGTTTCTGATTACAACCACAATTACAGTTCTGAGGCCTAGCAGGCACAAACTGGCTTATTCCTCTAAAGAATTGTTTTGCCCCCACATGGGTGATGCAGTGTTTTGTGGCTTCCCCAGGTGTGAGATAGGTCCAGAAATCAAGCCTTCTTTCCAGGAAAGGAGGCTTGATTTCTGGACCCATCTCCGAGGGCTTTGCTCTCCATCCCTCCCTTTCAGGAAATCTCACACCCACAGCTGTCATGGGAACGTTGCAGAGGGAAACATGAATTAGACCTTCATTTGGTCTCACAGGGTTCTGAACAGAGTGGTGGTAGGCTGGCTGGTGGACAGGCACATCTACATGGTGACAGGCAGTGACAAGTGCGGCCTCTCACAGAAGGCTAGGGGATCCTGCAGCCCAGAGGACGGCCGGGGCAGCCTTTCACCATAAACTCCGACCTCTGCATCAGAAGTATGGACGGAGTACGGGAGGATGCTGAGGTTTGACTTCTGCTTAAAACTTTAAGACTTAACTGTCTGGATAGTGAGTCAGGAATCCTGTCATCTTCCTGAAGGGCTGCTGATAGCTATCAGCTGCAACTCTCTTCCAGTTATCAGCCCGAACTCTTTGGATGCGTAATCATTAAACAGATAAATCATGACTTTCTGGTTCACTCACCGGACTTATCCTGGAAAATGTCCTGTGCCTCGCTGAAGTCGGGGCCTCACTGAGAAAGCAGGTCAAGTCCTTGGAGTGTGCTGTCTGCGCGGCGCCCTCTGTGTGAACCAGGAAGGTCACAATGCAGAAGCCCCGCTGATGCCCCCACCTCATCGCAGCACGGGAGGGGGCACCTATGCCTGTTACTTGAACAAATAATATAATTATTTTGAATCCTTTGATTTTTAACTTACTTATCCTCTCTTAATTTTCCTAAGTACAGCCATATAGGACATACTTTTCTGACTCTAAAATTGCTTTTCTAATATGAGAAAATTCGATGAAATGAATTCAGGTTTAAAATTCTATAAATAAATGATTTGTGAGTATATAATTAAGAGATGGGCAAAGCATGCCCTCATTTGATCTGCCTGACTGCTCGCGTTCAGATTTGTGGAAATACAATACTTTCTGGGCTTCCTAGCGCCAAGAAAAATGAAGCTGAATGAGTTTAAACCAGAAGTACTTTAAAAGGTGTTTTAACAAAATCAAATGATGGAAATACTTTTAATGCCTTTATAAGAATCAAGAATTAATAGACAGTTTAGGATCCAGTGTACTGTAACTGCTGGCATTTTTGTAAGTAGCCTCAGCTTCAAGCAAGAATGTGTTCTGAGTTCCCCTCTCTCTATTCTCTCAGTGCAAATCAAGACCATTTCAACTTGTTTTAAATCGTTTGAATTAGGTATAGCAACTTTACCTATTTAAATATGACATAAAGTAAGCAATACTTTGAAAATTGGAATTATAGCATGTTCTTAGTTGATGTTGACGAATTTCTATTGAAATGTGGTCACTTTCCAAATTGGACTTTGTATTCACCTGAGAGTACATGTTTCAGACTGAGGCCAATTGCTTGTGCCGCTGTAGATGGATTTTTGTGTTGGTGTGTTATGATTCCGTTTCACAAGAGGTTTAATTAACAAGCATTTCAGGGGGAAAGCTTTTTATTTCATGCTTCAAATGAATTTAAAATAAATGGCATTGTGAACTCACATTTGGTGCTTATTAGGGTGGTGGAATGCTCTGATGAATCATACCAGATAAAAATATGTCGATTGGAGGTGAACACAGGAGAGAGATGCATGCTTTTCATTTGTTTGAGAGAATGTAGGGTAATTAGATGTCATGGAGCATGTTCTTCTTGAAAATTTCTTGATTGAATTTATCTTGCTCTATGTTTCATATTTAGTTTGCACAGCCAAGAATCTTAGGTTTGATTGCAATAATTTATCCCTATTTTTCCCTTCCCAGTTTTATCATTTAAACACCGTCTTCAATTTCAAGCATTGAAAAATAAAGATGTAAGAATGAACTCTGTAAAATGAAATCCTTTCTTTTTATACAATTGCCAACCCTAATGTTTCCAATCTACCCTGGCTTTTGCTCATTTTTTTTATGGATTTTGAGTTTTGTTTTCATGAGGGAATTCAGAATTCCAATGTATTTTGTTGGTCTTTAAAATAAGATCACATTACTATCAACTAGAAAAGCAGACACTTGTTAAATGTAAAATTCTTTGACTTTGGTTTCCTCCTAATTAAATAGATCTTCCTTTTCTGCCCTGTGTAATATTTTCCTTCTTCGGTAAGGTAAGCTGGCAGTGTAACCTTTTTAGGAAACGGCCTTGAAATCAAAAGCAGTGGTACAATTCTTTCAACTTGACAAGTCAGTCAGCTTTTACTTAGGCTATTTATCATAAGTGTTACATTTTTTGCACTTTTTGAGAAGTCTGAAAATATCAACTTGGTTTTAAATGAAAAGATCAGCAGAAAGAATGTGCTCCAAGTGCGAAGGTCTAAGGCAGGGGTCTTCAAACTACGGCCCGCGGGCCACATGCGGCCCGCAGAAGAGTCTGATCCGGCCCGCCAGGTTTTTTGGGCAGTGAGCGCAGCCGAGGTGTTACAGTAGGAATTAGTAGTTCATATAGTCCGGCCCTCCAGCTCTCTGAGGGACCGTGATCTGGCCCCCACTTTAAAAAGTTTGAGGACCCCTGGTCTAAGGCATCCAGTAGTAATAGCTATCAATTGGTCTTGTGTTTCTTAATCATCTCTAGCACTTTGTTAGACATCGTAACCATGTGGGAGTTTAAATAACAGTGGCTGTGATCATCCCAAGGGGAACTAATAGAATGAAAAGGGATGAAAGCCAATGGCAGAACTAACAGTGAAGGACAAGCTAAAGAGGAGATAGCAAAGTCATGGTCAAAGAGCTAGGAGAGAGTCCAGGAGAGGGTATTGTAACAAGAAGCCAAGGAAGAATTTCAAGAATATTGTTGACTCCCTTGGGTGCTATGAGATAAGAACTGGAAATAAAAAATCTATTGAGTTTTGCAATTAGGAGGTCATTGCTGTCTCAAAGGGGAAGAGATCCTTCTTTTTTATAGAGCTGCATAGTATTCCATGTTGTAAATGTACCACAGCTTTTTTATCTACTCATTACTGATGGGCTCTCAGGCTGTTACCAGATCTTAGCTATTGTAAATTGCACTGCTATGAACGTAGGAGTGCATATATTCTTTCTGATTTGCATTTCACGATTCTTAGGATATGTTCCCAGAAGTGGAATCACTGGGTCAAATGGCAGTTCCATTTTTAATATTTTAGAAAACTTCATCCTATTTTCCACAGTGGCTGCACCAGGCTGCATTCCCACCAGCAGTGTACCCTTTTCCCCACATCCTCCCCAGCACTTGTCATTTGTTCATTTGTTGATGGTAGCCACTCTGGCAGGTGTGAGGTAATGTTTCATTGTTGTTTTCATTTGCATCTCTCTGATGATTACTGACTTTGAGCATTTTTTTCATGTTTCTTGGCCTTCTGTATATCCACTTTGGAGAAGTGTATACTTAGATCCTTTGCCCGTTTTTTAATTGGTTTGCCTTCCTTTTGTTAAGTTGTATGAGTTCCTTACATATTTTGGAAATTAATCGCTTATCAGATATATCATTGACAAATACGTTCTCCCATACAGTGAGCTCCCTTTTCATTTTGTTGGTGCTTTCTTTTGCTGTGCAGAAGCTTTTTATTTGGAGGTGGTCCCAAAGGGGAACAGAGGAGAAAACGCACTGTGTATTTTGGATGATCCCTACCTTTGTCTCTTAGCACTGTCACTGACAGTGATCATTAAGCAAGCATGTCAAACTTTCAGCTCACAACGAATAGTTTTGCGGCCCAGCCAATTAACAATATGTAAGAAATGCTTTAATAAAAATTTTGTAATTTAATACCCTTTGCACTCCGAACCATTCTGGACATTGGCTACCAGCTACTCAATGCTACTTTGCGAAACGTGCGTTGAATTAACTCAATTCCCCGTAATCACTAATAAACTGCAATGTCCCCTGAGAGGGGACATCCGAGTGATATGCTAGAATTCCGATGTCCCCTGAGAGGGGACAGCGGAGTGCAAAGGGTTAATTTTTACAATATCCTGTTATTCATAAATTATTAATAACGAACTATAATGTTCGCTAATGACTGATTACTATAATCGTGTTGCATTCATTTCCCTTACACGCAGGCACACCATTTCTCTCCACTAATACTAGCAGCGAATATTTCGCAGCCAGTTGCCACCTCATTAGTCTTGTACTGACTTGTTTGGTGTGTGCAACAAGAAATATTTCACTGTCAGAGAACAAGAAAAATAGGTTTATTTGCGTTACGCTTATTAAAATTTGTACAATTATTCAGTGTCTGGTAAGTTAATGTTCAAAAAATATATTAATTTTTTTAATGTTCTCTTATGTTATGTTAATCATTACTCACTTATTTCAGCCCTTTGTATGCAGTATGTCTCTATTGAAATAACCGATGCTGCTATGAAAATTGAAGCTTTTGTGTTTTTCCTGGCCCACATAAACTTAAACCTTGTTTGTTGGGTCTGTGTTAGCCTTTGAGTTTGACATGCTTGTCATTAGGGATAAACAGCTGCTGTTTATTGCTGACTCAATTTGAATCAATGATAATAGTACATTTGAATTATTGCTTGATTTGTGGAGGGAATGGGGAGAAGGTATGGGAAAGTCTAATTGTAATTTTTCAGAAAATTTATTAAAACTATCCTGTGGTAATAGTTGATGTCTTCCTTTAGGCTTTTACTACTAATTAGAAAGTGAACTGTGCAAGTGTGTGTGTGTGTGTGTGTGTGTCTTTGTATGTACATGCACGTGTGTGTGCTCTTTATAGAAGTGCAAGTTTAGCATCATATCTGATAAAATATGGGAAGAGAGGGAAAAGGAGTTTAAACACTAGAAAAGATATATAACAGTTTGCAATGTTTATTATATTTACAGTAGTTTTGAGGCCTTTTCTAATTCTAATGGGCCCAGGAAAACTACTGTATATATAAAAGCCCAGTGACCGTTATAGCAGAATGACCGAAAGACCAAAACGACCAGTTGCTATGACTTGCACTGACCGCCAGGGACCAGATGCTCAATACAGGAGCTGCCTCCTGGTGGTCAGTGCACTCCACAACTGGAGCACTGCTCAGCCAGAAACCGGTTTCACAACTGGTGAGTGCAGTGGCAGTGGCAGTGGCAGGATTCTCTCACCTCCACGGCAGCACTAAGGAGCTGGAAACCACGCAGAAAGGACCAAGAAGGCAAGCAGTTAGGAGGGAGCAGGCAGGCAGTTTGAAGTGAGAGGCCCTGGATTGTGAGAAGGATGTCTGAGGGGTTCCAGATTGCAAGAGGGTACAGGCCAGACTGAGGAACCTCCCCTCCCCTGCACAAATTTCGTGCATCTGGCCTCTAGTATGAAATAAGAATTACAACCACTTCCGTCCAGAAAAACTGTTAGATATAATAATAATAATAATAATAATAATAATAGCATCTAATTTGTTTTAAATTTTTATTATTCTACTGGTTGGGATTTCAAATTTATGTTTGGAGGGAAGCCATGCAAGAAACCTTTCTAAGTTCTATTAATTTATAGATCATGCCCAAAGATAAAATTGCATCTGTACATGACATCTTCCTTTTTATGTCATTTTACCCATTTTTCAAATTTATGATAATAGCACTAAGCTTTCTCCTGATTATTAAAGTGATTTTCCTCTTGTCTTCCAGAGAACAGCTGGAGAAATCATTTCATTTTACTGTTCACTTTTCTTTTGATAATATTAGCCTCAAAAGAAAGTAGCAGGAAAACGGAGTATCTTATTATTTTTTCGCACAATCTCTCCCTTTTTAACTTTATTTTTTAATCTATTTTTATTGTTGCAGTATTACAGATGCCCCCTTTTTTTCCCCATTGACCTCCTCCCCCTCCCCACTCTACCCCCACATAGTGTCTTTAGAACAAGGAAAACAATGGCCTGGTTTTCACCATCCGTGTGATTCTGTTGATGAGTATCTGAAAGCTTTTGTTCATTTATTCCTGTAACCACATCATCCTAACTGTGTAACCAGCTTCACTTCAAATCACCAAAACGTCTGTGATATTTTATCTTTGGTCTTCTTTAGCTGCTTACCTTAAGTATTCCATGTCAGCTTTTACAAAGTGCCCCTTAGGCAAAGCGTATTTTCTCATTCTGAGCATCCTTTTCAAACAACAGGATATTTTATGACATTTATGAAGTAGCAAAGAGTTGTCTTTACTCCCCATTCATTTTCCTTTTTTCACACACCATCATGAATGTTTCAGGTATTTTCCTTGTATTTCCATGTTTTATAAAGAGGCGGAACCCTGAGCATGGTCTTCTCTTTGTTTCTTTTGTATCGCCTGCAGGATGAGTATAAGCCGGAAAAGTCTCTGTCCGAAGAGGACTTGAAAAACGCAGTGAGTGTGCACCACGCGCTGGCGTCCAAGGCCACGGACTACGAGAAGAAGCCCAATGTGTTCAAACTGAAGACTGCCGACTGGAGGGTCTTGCTCTTTCAAGCCCAGTGAGTTTTGCTGGTTTGGTTTCTTCTTGTTTCTTAGTTTGCACACCGCCACTTCATACCTGGAAGAGAATCAGGATCCGCAGGGGAAATTTTTTGAGTTGGAGTCAAAGCCATTGTTTGCATTAGAGAGACAGCCGCCTAAGAAAACTAGAATAAGAAATAGAAACCGTGGGCTCAAGTGTTTTGTTTGCTACAAAGTAGCTCTGTGACATTTAGTGGGCCACTTGCCATCTCTAGAACTTCGTATCCTCATGAATAAAACACAAGGGTTTTAGTGTACAAGGCCTGTCACACAATGAGAAAAGCAAGCCTGGCTGCCATCACCATTTCCTAGCTCTTTGTCCTCCCATGTAATTTCACCTCTTGGGACCTCAGCTTGTCACTAGTGTAGATGACAATGTACATCTCGCAGAGTTCTTGTGAGAATTGGATGAGATCAAGTGTACAAGGTACCTCACACAGTGTCTGGCACATAGAAACTGTTCAATGATAAGTGTAGATTTCCACTCATCCTCTCTCTTTTCTCTCCTCCTAAGTTCAACTCTGTGATTAAACTAGGTAGGAGAAGATGAAGTCATACTGTGGGCAAGGAAGTAGGATGGATTGCCAGTTTAATGAGGGGTCCATGCCAGCTTTTGGGTTAGAAGTGGAGCATCCCACATGGAGAATTCTGGGTGTGGGGTGAGAAACTGGATTTTCAGAGTGATTGTAACAGGAGCTCGCATGGCATGTGTTCATGGCAGGCAGTGTTCATTGTCTGCCTGAATGTGACTGCAGAATCACTCAACACAGCACGGCCGAGGGACCACATCTGGCATTCGGGTTCAAATTTGACATCAAGATAGTGAGCATGAGCCCAGCTGGTGTAGCTCAGTGGTTGAGCATTGACCTATGAACCAGGAGGTCACGGTTTGATTCCGGGTCAGAGCACATGCCCAGGTGGCAGGCACCACTCCCAATAGGGCGCAGGAGGAGCAAATCAGTGATTCGCTCTCATCGTTGATGTTTTTCTCTCTCTTCCTCTCCCTCCCTCTCTCTCTCTCTCTCTCTCTCTCTCTCTCTCTCTCTCTCTCTCTCTCTGTCTCTCTGTCTCTGTCTCTCTAGGTCTTTGTCCCTCCCTCATTCCCTCCCTCCCTCCCACTCTCCCTCTCTGAAATAAAAAATATCTTTTAAGAAAAAGATAGTAAGCATGAGTGTCTGCATACTTGTTGATCAAAACATTGTAAGACCCAAAAAAGAAATAGGAACAAGAACAGGTGCTCAAGTGATTTGTGAATGTCAAACCTGCAAAGGTATAAAATTGCTGACATCCGGTGAGGAGGAAGTTGCAAGGACATCCAAGTGACATGGGACTTTTGTAGTGTGGGATGAAGACAGCTTAACGCCACAAAGGGATCCACAGGCACATGTGCAACTACAGCTATTAGTAACAAAAGCCCTTCAAGTTATTCTATTCCCCAACATTATTTTCAACCTAAAATAACAGATAGAATAACTAGGAGATCCCAGTTCCTTCAGAAAGAACTGATGCCAGAATTAGTCAATTGAAATAAAGAGCCGGCAAAGTCAGATTTGAGGGTACAGTGCAATGAGGAGATGATGCTCATGTGGTCTCAGGTTGGTGGGGTTTCTCTCCAAGTCATCGGTACAGGAAATGAGTTTAGCATGGCTGACATTTTGGCCACCGTCTGTTTATTGATTATAATCATGGTGGATAATCTGTACTATTTCACAATCACTTATGAGTTCCCAGATATTTATTAACTGCTGTCAGTTCTAGACTCTGCAAATAGGTGATATGTAAGTTGACAAATGATAATCTCAGATAATATCTACATCCTCTCATGTAGGTTTGTTTTTTTTTTTTACATCATATATATATATATATATGTATACAACCCATTTAATTTCACAGTTAATTTGTACAATTCAGTGATTTTTAGCCAATTTACAGTCTTGTGCAGCCATCACCATAGTTCTGTTTTGGAACACCTCCATCTCCCCAGAGAGATCCCAGTGCTCAGTTTACAGTCACCCCCCATTTTACCCCCACCCCCACCCCAGACACCACTGATCTCTTTCCTGTCTCTCTAGTATCGCCTTTTCTGGTTGTTTCCTATAAGTGATATCATACAGTATGCCGTCTTTCATGTCTGGCTTCTTTCACTTGGCGTAGAGTTTTGGGGTTAGTCTGTGATGTGGCATGTGTCAGCAATTCATTACTTTATTACTGAGTAGTGGTCTACTGTATGGATGTAGGACAGATTTTGTTTAGTTATTTACTAATTGATGGACATTTGGGTTGTTTGGGTTTTTTTGTTGTTGTTGTTGTTTTCTTATGGATTTTGTAAGGGTCGCTGCCATGAATGTTCACAGATTAACCTTTTTGTGTCTCTGTGTGTTTATTTCTCTTGGATTGTAGCTGAGAGTTGAATGGCTGGGTTACATGATTACTTGTAGATACCTTTTGTTGTTAATCCTCACCCGAGAATATTATTTCCATTTATTTTTAGAGAGAGTGGAAGGGAGGGGGAGAGAGAAACATCTATGTGATTGAGAGAGACCCATTGATTGGTTGCCTCTTCAACACACCCCAACTGGGGCCAGGGATCAAGCCTACAACCGAGGTATGTACCCTTGACGGGAACCGAACCTGAGACCCTTCAGTCCGCTGGCCAACAGTCTAACCACTAATCAAACAGCTAGGGCTGTAGATACCTTTTTTAAAAACTGTCAAAACTGCCTCCAACATGGGTGGAGCCCTTCATATCCCTTCCATCAGTATATCCCTCAGTTCAGTGGTCGGCAAAATCATTAGTCAACAGAGCCAAATATCAACAGTACAATAATTGAAATTTCTTTTGAGAGCCAAATTTTTTAAACTCAAACTTTTTATAACGCCACTTCTTCAAAATAGATTCCCCCAGGTGGAAGAGCCACACTCAAGCGGCCAAAGAGACGCATGTGGCTTGGGAGCCACAGTTTGCTACCACGGCCTCAGTTGGATTTTAAAGTCAAATAGGTGATTGTAAAAGATGAGTTAGTTTTAATTATTATTATTATTTTTTTTTTACCTAGCCTAAGTATCAAACAGAAAGCAGGTTATCAAATATTTATTATCAAGCGATTTTGCTTTTCCCCCTCTGTATCCCTAAGGGGTAATCACAGCCTTACACTACGATGGTCTTAGGTCCCAGGGCCCTTGGTTACCATGGTGATTGCTGTTGAAAATGTTCAGCTCCAATGAAGTTTTGTCAGGGCTTAGTCGTACCAAGCAGAAGAAATGCTTTTATGTGCCATTTTAAATCGGCGATGAGAAATGGGCAAGGTGTGATGCCCTTAGGTATAGAAATGCCCTGACGTCAGCACGTCTGTTTCTCCTAGGAGCCCGGATGAAATGCAAGGCTGGATAAACAAAATTAACTGCGTCGCAGCTGTGTTCTCCGCACCACCGTTCCCCGCAGCCATTGGGTCTCAGAAGAAGTTCAGCCGCCCACTTCTGCCTGCCACTACAACCAAGCTGTCTCAGGCAAGTCACTCTGGCAGGGCTGTGGCCTTGGGAATATTTGTGTGTGAATATTGCTCCACATGGGGGGGGCAGCGGTGAGACTTTGCCCTGGAATGGGTCAAAATACAGTATACTGGGTTTTACACTTCAGATAGGAAGCTGGCACAACTGAGTCAAGGTTAGCAGGTCACATACTTTGAATTAGTTTCTGAAATTTATATTAGTTTACTACTCAGTCAGACAGGCCTGGGTTTTTCAGTTTGTTTGTACTAACAGCTCTTTTTTTTTTTTTCTTTTAACGAACTAGCTAATGTTAGACATCCTGGCTTGGAAACAAGCCTTTTATACATTCTCTCGGTTTTTTGGATTGGGGTTTCCTTATATCCCAAGCTGTATTCGATGCTAAGTATATAAAAATGTTCCCGGGGATACTGCTCACAGTTGAGGGGCAGCCTCCCTCCCCTCAGGCAGAGCTAAGTGCACCACATGGGTTTGCCTGGCTCCTCGGGACAAAGTGCTCGACCTCCTTCCAGACGTCCTCACGTGGCTTCTCTCCTGTGTCAGCCTGCTGTCTCTCAAGACCCCATTATGCCATGTCCCTCTCCTACCTAACACTCTGCGCCAGGGACATCGCATGCACTCCAGGTTTTCCAGCTTCAAACCTGCGGCAGCGCCCTATTGTCCTTGCCTACTCAGGGATTCGGGAAGTGACTTAGATGTCTACTGTGAATCTCTTACTGGTGCACCAATAGAAATGGACCCATCCGGCTCTCATCAGCCAGGTCTTGATATTAACAGGCTCCTCTACACATTTGATATCATGACTATCCTTGATACACTTATTAGATAAAAATGTATTCTGTGTCTGTTGTACTTCAGAGACTCTTTTAGTCTCTGGAAATAGAAAGGCAAATGGAGCCAGATGCTGAGATTGGATTGGCAGACACAAAGGAGCAAGTCATTGCCACCCAGCTGGAGGGGAGGTTCAGCAAGGCCAAGTCCAGAGCGCTGTGGGGCACATCTCTCCTGGCCTCGGCGGTGAAGGGGGACCTGTGATGTCTGTTATGACCTGGAAGGACGAGCAGCAGTTAGGTGTGTGGGGAAAAGAGACTGGTCCAGCAGAGGACTGAAAGGCCCAGAGGAGAAAGCCCTGGGGTACGGGAACCACACCTAAGTCATCACGTGTGGTTTGAGCGCAGAGTGTTGAGAAAAGGCTGGAAACGTTCCTAGAGGGAAGTAAGGCCAGGTGATGGAAGGCCTTATGGGTCATGTGAGGGATTCGGATGCTTCACTAGTTCCCCAGCATCCTCGGGATAACAGTGTGAAAGCAGCAAAGCAATGTGATTAAAAATCATTCTTGTTGCAATAGGAAAGATTTATTAGAGAAGGAAATTTCTAGAAGCAGAAAGGCAATTTTATACTTTTTAAAAATATTTATTTTGGAGAGAGAGAAATTCACTTGGGGTTCCATTTATATATGCATTCATTGGTTGATTCTTGCATGTGCTCTGGCCGGGACCCACGCACAACCTTGGGATTTGGAATGACACTCTAAGCAACTGAACACCCAGCCAGGGCAGAAGGCTACTTTAAAGGCACTTTCGGTAATGCAGAGGGAACGTAACTGAGTTAGTTGTAGAAGAGATGGATGGAAGTGGAAGTAGGTGAGAGCTCCCCAGGGCACGGGATGGGTCATCCTGTGGCTCGGTGAAATGCAGGATTCAGGGCCACCACCTGGGCTTGAGCAGCTGGGGAGGTGGAGTCTGACCTGGCCTTTGGCACCACGGTGCCTCCCGGTTCCCTCCTGTTGCTTCTTGCCTGGGTCCTTTCCTCCTTCTAACTGCAAACATTGTAGTGCCTGGTGCTCAGAAGCAGATCAGACAGACACACAGCAATGTTTTTGTTTGTTGAAAACAAAACAACAACAAAACAGGGAGGATGTTGTGCCAAGAAAAGGAAGAAGAAAAGTCAAGTAAAAACAGGAGAGAAATGTCTCCTGTGATGTGGGGGGTGGTCGTTGGGTCCGCTGGTGAGAGCAGAATGGAGTGATGAGAGAAGAAGCCATGTTGGTCTTTGCAGAAGAAATGAAAGGCAGTAAGGAAGTGGAGGAAGGGCCAAGTCTCACCCTATGTTTATTAAAAAAAAACAGACTGGCAGCAAGAAGAGGGGAGACATGGTTTCAGGAAAGGTTCTTTTGTTTTTGTAAATTCATAATTATTACTAACTTGAATTGGATGCTTGCTCACCATGTAAGCCATTGCTAGCATGATGCAGTGCATAGACTGCCCAGAAAGCTGGTAAGGATAGAAAGGACGAAGCCAGCTCACTTTACACGGCAGAATGGCATTTAATTTTCAAGGATAATAAACACTCTTAAAGTAAAAGGAAGGCGTTACCTCTTATTGATGACCAGAGAATATGTTGACAGATTTCTCCATCTACCCAAATGAGATCTGACTCTTAAAGTAAATGCAGTTCCTCACTCTATTTTTATATTTAACATAATGTTCACATAATTGTACTTAATACAAACAATAAAACACATTACATAAGGTCAGAAGAGGAAAGACAATTGAACCACTAGAGGGGAAAAATACCGTCAGAAATGGAGTTCTATTAATTTCTTTAGGGATTTCCCAGTGGTTGTGTTTCAACAGATTGTCTTTCTCACAATTACTCCTATGAAAGATTCATGGTAAAAAGGGAGCTGAAGTGAAGGAGGAACATTAATAAGCATAGAGCAACATCCGAGTTTTTCCTTGTTCTTTCCTCACTACAGAATCTGCATTTCTATTTACTATCTACTTTGAAAAATGTGCTATTGCCCTGTGGGCTATATATTAGTAAGTCACTTAGTACTTGTACATGAAATTGAATGTGTTCATCTGCTTGTCTACTTTTACTGTGAGACCAGGCAGGCAAGCACCTTTATCGAGACAGAATCTCTAACTTAAATAAATCTTATGTACTGTGACCACAATGATGAATTCAAGATTTTAAATAGAAAAGCAATAACCAAAAAGCAGTATCCTCCTGTGTTACGTCAGACAAGATAACCAAGCCCTTTCAAGAATTTAATTACTTTGTAAAATAATAACTTGCTTGCCTTCCCTGCACATAAATCACCAAACCTTTGCGGGCCTCATTTTTCCCTCTGGAGAACACGGAGATCATTCTAGAATGGTTTTAAGGTTCTATCGTTAGCTCTGTTGTTTCATTTTAATTTTTTTTACCCATGTCATCGTGTTTATTTACTAAATGAAAAAAAAAATGTTTTACCTTTGAGAGCAAAAGGGAAATTTAGAAACCAATGTGTAAAGCCTCCCAGTGATCCAGGACAGGTTAGAAGGAGGGAAGAAGCGGGTCACATATAGCCCGATGCGGGCGTTTGGGCCTCCCTCCACTGCAGTGGCCTTTGCTGGGGTCGTCCCGCACCTTCAGTGAATCCCAGGATGTGTCCGGACGCCCCTGAGTTAGTCCTTCAGGGCCTCGCACAGGGTCCTCACCTGCAGCCCCGGCATTCTCAGCCTCGGCTCTGCTGACAGTTTGGCCTCAGGGGTTCTCTGTTGCAGAGTGACTTGTGGGATGTTTAGCAATATCCCAGCCTCTTCCCACTGGTGCCAGTATCTCCCCGGAGCTGTGAAATCCAAAAACATTTTCAGACATTGCCACATGTCCTGGGGGGTCAACATCCAGCCCCTGCCACAGAGAGCCACTGCTTCAGCCTAGCCATCTTCCCTTTCTCCATACGCCCCAGCCTGGCTGTGACTCCCCTAGGTGCCAGCACACTGGGATGATTTCAATGTACAAAATACACGCACAGCACTGTGAGTGCCCTGCTGGATAAAAGGTAAACAGTATTAGGGAAAAACTAAACATTCAATTAAAAGGTTACTTGGTGCTTTTACAGGTACATTGTTCATCACCCTGTCATCTGCGAGCTTTTCTTTCATTTATTCTTGTCTTCCATCCAGAACATGTTAGCCTTCATTGTTAAAGCTGGCGATTGTCAGTGCAGGGTGGTTCTTCTGAGCAGCTGCGCTGTGTGGGAGGGTCACCTTCTTCTGCTGTTTTCCGTGGCAGCGCTGCCAGAGCACTTCTCCTGGGGTGGGTGGAGGGCCCAGTTTGGAAGTGTAAGTCTCGTTTCTCCTGCTGGTGTAACACTCTAGACAGGACAGCCCTATCAGGACCAAGTAGTTTACAGTCAGTCCTATCAGGACCAAGTACTCATTTGCAGACTTGAGTGTGCACAGGGTTGATATAAGTAGGTCTTTGCACCTACCCACCAGAATCTTAAAAGTTTCTACAGAGACCTTCACTGGGCTCCATTGCGTGTGCCATGCAGATGGTCTCAGCAACACCTACTCTCGCAAGGCTATGTCTGTCGGTTTCTAGTGTGTGGAAGGTAAGGGGAAAGCACATTCCAGGGATAGAAGAGGGGGTGAGGAGCCTCTGATTGCCTGGGTCCAGCTCCAAGGTCAGCAGAGGTCACAGCCTCTTGAGGTCCTGCTCTCACAGGCAGACGGGTGGGATTTCAATAGAGGAAGTCATTCTGGGAGTCATGTCCCTCATTGGCCAGAACACCCTCTTCCTGGACCATTCCATCCCACACTCTCAGTCACAGATCTCATAGCCTACCCACTTCCCTTAATTCAGACTTTGTCATCTTTTATCTAGATCAGTGGTCTTACGACTTTTTAAATCATTCACCTTATCGGTACTAAGTATTTGAGTAGACAGATATCCCACAGTACATATGCAATTCTTTATAGAAAATGTATTGCATGTCCTACTATCAGTATAGCATGAAAAAAATGCTCAACCTCATTAGTCATTAAGGAAATAAAGTGGAAGTCAAAACCACTTATTAGGGGTGGCTATGACTGTTTTAAATCTTTTTATTTACAAAAGGAAAATAATGTGTTGGCATGGATATGGAGAAATTAGAACTCTCATGCATTGCTGGTTGGGGTGTAAAATGAAGCAGCTACTTTGGAAAACAGTTTGGTGGTTCCGCAAATGATTAAACATAGAGTTAGCATGTGACCCAGCAGTTTCACTCCCACTTAGAAATCAAGAGAATAAAAACATACACCCACACAAAACTCGTACACAAATGTTCCTGGCAGCGTTATTCATAACAGCCAAAGGTGGGAATGGCCATCCGCTGATAAATGGATGAATAAAATGGGATCTACCCTACAATATGGAGGGACCGTGAAAACATTTTGCCAAGTGAAAGAAGCTGGTTGCAAAAGACATACTGAGATTCCATTCAAAAAGAGCCTCTTTTAGGGAAACTAAAGTGCCATAAAATTAAATCGAGGTGATATTTGCATAACCCTGCAAAGATGCTAAAAGCAGTAAACTGGATGGCACTGAATCATGTCTCAACGCTGATTTTTAAAATTCTTTCCCCAGGATTTTTTTGCCTCGGATGCACACACCCACTCTGGAAAACTCTGGCAGCTAGTCCTGTAGCCACTTGAGTTCTCTCTTACTCTAATCTTGCTTCCCTCCATCCTCCTCAGTTCTGGCTAAAATAAGTTTCGTATTATGTCACTTACCCTTCCCTGGCTCACTATGTCAACAAGATGCAGCCCAAACTCTGTCATGGCCTTGGGTCATGACTTCAGTTCTCCAAAATAAATTTGATATTCATTTCTCAGAGGTCTTTTCTAATGTATATTAAATATTCAATAAAACAATTAAATATATTGAAATTAGGCAAAAGCTCACTAAACCCTGTTCAACTGCAGGGGTGAGGAACGTCGGCCTGAGGGCAGTATAAGGCCCTGGGTGTCATTTGGTCTGGCCCTGCAAAGGCATTAGGGGTGAGTTAATTAAACGTTTGACCAAATACAAAAGGCTAATTTTTAAGTTGATAATTTTGTATGGCCCGTGAGGGATGCCATAAATATATAAATGCCGTTGGCAGAAAAAAGGTTCCCCACCTCTGGTTTAAGGTCTTTAAAACTGTTTTAAACATGAAACGATGAAACAGAATCTTTTTGCTGGTACTTTTGCAATAGCCCCCTTCAAACTGACTCAGAGGCCGATGTTCTTTATTCTAAATTCCATCCAGCGGGGGTTTGAGGGGCTGCAGTGCTTAGCGATTTGGCTGGTAAACTGCCTAGCAGACTCAGGCATGTCATTACCTCTGAATCATCTGCCTGCTCTAAACCAGCCGAGGCGACAGTGTGAGCCCTCCTGCCTTTTCCTTCCCCTTTTAAAAATGCTCCGTTTATTCAGCCACTGTGGACTGAGGGCCTACACATTGGTACCATCTTAGGTACACGGGCGTTATCAACGTAGCTAAGGCAGGAAACGGGATTCTCAGCTACCAAGGCATGTGTTCATGTTAGGCAGGTAGTTTCTGTAAGCCAAAAACAGTGCTGCATATTCTGTCCCTGCCCAGCAGCGGACTAGACACTGGAGGATTTGAGAGAGGGATCTGAGAAACGTAACCTTTCCTGCCTTTAAAGAGCTGTACTCCCTGAAGGAAATAAGATTCACACATAAATCAGAGACTGGTTTGCAGTGCGCATGTGGTACACGCATGAAGTGCTGTAGCAAGGAGGAGCATGAGATCTGGAGGAGCGCTGTTCTTGAGTGGACTCGGAGAAAGGACCTTTGTACAGCCCGCGTGTGTGAGGACATATATAATACTTTCAACAATAAAGATTTTAAAAAATATTTACACAGAGGCTAAAATAAAAACCACAGAGAATTTTGTAAATTCTTTTAACAAGTTATATAAAATCTCATTTGAAAAGAGAGCTGGTATTTGGATTCTAATCATTTTATTAACCAAAAAATAAATAATTCATTTTCTTAAAATAAATGATAAATCACTCTGCTTTACAAATCTGGACCCAATAGAAACATGGGTCCGATATTTCAGCAGCCAGTCCTCCGAAGAGGAAACCCAGGAAACATGGAACCGTGTGCTTCCTCCCTGTGATCAGGGAAATGCAAATTCAGGCTATAATGGCTAATCATTTCATACTCAGGAAATTAGCAAAAATTGTGCAGGTGTGATATACAATGTTGGCAAGAATGTAGAGCAGTGGGACTTTCAAACTTCCTATGGAAATGGAAACCAGTGGGGACACTTGGAACACAGGTTAGGGTCATTTTAAAGATGTGCATATTCTGAACCCCAGAAGTGCCACCTCTTGGTGATGACATTACAGGAAAATCTTTGCTTCTATTCATTAGGCAACATGTTTAATATACTATCACTTATAATAGCCTCAGGAAACCGGAAAACAATCTAAATATCCTTCAGTGAAATTGTAGTTTGTCCTACAGTGGAATACTATACAGTGGATAAAAGGAGGGAAGTAAAACTTATATGTGAACAAATTTCAAAAACATGTCAATGAAAAAAACAAGTTAAAAAATGAAGCTTATTAAATACAAAAACCTAAAGAACATATTCTCTATTTTTATGGTATAAGACTAGCATAGAAAAGGAATAAGGTGAGTAGATAAATACAGGACGTTTCAATTATTTTTATAATTTATTTGTTAAACTGGGTGTTAGATACGTGAGTGCTCTTCATATGTCATTCAATGTGACTTTTTTATACCTGAGACATTTTATTAAACAAAAAATAACTCACTTTTTTCTTTTTCAAAATGGTCTAGTCACCAAATACCTTTTGCCAATAATTCTATTAAATAATTTATATGTCACAGTAAATATACTAAGGAAAATTACTTTGAAAAAAGATAGCTCTTAATGCATCCTTCTTAGTCATCTCTGGCTGCCAGAACAAAGTACCACAGACAGGGAGACTTAAATGACAGAATTTAATTTTGGTCACAGTCCCCCATCAAGGTGCCAACAGGGTGTGGTAAGGGAGCTCCCTGTGGGCTGCAGTCGCCCCTTTGTTCTGTGTCCTCACGTAGCCTTTTTTGGTGCCTGGGCGTAGAGAGTGTGCTGTTGGTGGTGTCTGTTCTTACACGGACACTAGTTCTATTGCATCAGAGCCCTGCTCTTATGACCTCAACTACCTGAATTAGTTCCTCAGAAGCCCCATCTACAGATACAGCCACACTGGGCTTCAACATATGAATCTTGGAGGAACACAAACCTTCAGTCCATTACATAGTCTGTATTCTCTTTGGAGAAAGATGAATGAGAAGTTGTAAATAAAAGCTACCTGAAACATTTTTCAGTTGCGTCCTGTATTATTAGTGTACAAATGACAGGGTTGGAGATATAGACCCCTTACTAATATCTCAAAATAGCGGCCCCACCCCATTCTTTCTGGAACTTATCTAGGTGTTTTGTTTGGGTTAGTTGGTATTTATAATAAAAATAAGTCTTATCATCTTTGAATCACTCTGCTATTCCTGCCACCACTGTTCATTTTCTAATCATGTTCTCTGCTTTTTATTTTTTACTAGGGGCCCAGTACACTAAATTTGTGCACTGGGGAGGGGTCCCTCTGCCCACCCTGCCCCCTCTCACATACTGGGAATCTTCAGGAGATGTCCTACTAATGGCTTAGTCTAAGCCGCAGTCTGGCCTCCCTTTGCGGGCGGTGACTGGGCTGATCACAGCAAGGTGCCAGCCCCATCTCCTTGCTGCTGCAGCCACTGCCAGTCACTGCAGCTGCCAAGGTGTTTTTTCAACAACACAAACTCCAGTCCCTTCACCATGAAAAAATGACAACTTTCTTTAGGCATTTTCAAGATGTCTTTCATAGGATATGACATTTCTTTCTTTATTTTTCTTTTTATCCTCACCTGAGGATATGTTTCCATTGATTTTTTTTCTCCTTCTCTCCGATCATAGATCCAGCCTCTGCCCAAGCCTAAAGCCTCCCCAACCAGGCTTTAGGCTTGGGAAGGGGCCCCCCCAGCCCCCTGGTCACAGGCTCGGGCCCCCCATCCCAGTCCCTACAATGGCTGGCTGGGAGTGACCTGGGTGCTGAGGAGGTTCCTGGGACCCAGGTATGTATGCAAATTAACTTCCATCTTTGTTAGGTTAATTTGCATACTCACTCTGATTGGCTGTGGGCGTAGCTGAGATATGGTCAATGTACATGTTTCTCTATTATTAGGTAGCATGTTTTAATATATTTTTATTTCAGAGAGGAGAGAGAAATAGAAATATCAATGATGAGAGAGAATCATTGATTGGCTGCCTCCTGTATGCCCTCCTCTAGGGATTGAGCCTGAAACCCCACATGTGCTCTGATCAGGAATCAAACCATGACCTCCTGGTTCATAGGTTGACACTCAACCACTGAGCCACACCAGCGGGACATTCTCTGCTTTTTAAAATGCTTCATTGTTCTCTTCTATTTTTATGGTTTTTAACTTGGATTTTTTCCCCCTTGTTTGGCGTTTAGAAGGTGCATGATAACAAATCCTGAAGACATTATACATGACTCATAATTTCTTAATATCTTTTTAAATTTACAATGATGCTATATATTGAATAATTTTAATTAGTGTCAATAATTATTCCTTTTTGGCAGTCTTTTTAATTATTCTACTCATCTAGAATAAAATGTTTATATTTTGAAATTATGTTTAATCAGCTCCCTCTCATTTGCTTTCATCCCTTTCTTACTGTAATGTGAAATTTATACTCAACAAGAATTTGGAATAGTAAACAAAGCAATCGTGCAGTTATAGGAATGCAAGAGAATTCCGATCTATTTGTTTTATTTTTTTAAATGCTGCTAAAGGGTTTGATAGTGTCTCTTGTTAGGTAGCTTATTGCTAAGGTGATATAAATGGTCCCCCTAGAATGGAAAGTCTTTGACATAGTATCAGTCATGTTGCATTGTCACATGATGCCTGCAATAGCATTGTTCAGGCAGCAACCATTCTATAGGTACATTTTAATTGAGTATTTTGGATCAATAAAATTGAAGGACATCAGAACATGTACTGCTTTGGAGAGAAAAGGCCTAGATTGCGGCATTTTTTAGAATATCATCTGGTAGCTCTCACAGAGTTATTTCGTAGTGGCTTTGCTCATTTCGGATAGGTTTCTCCGTCACTGACAGGTGGAGAAACCAGCAGCATTGCTGAGTGGCCTGCAATGGAGAAGCCACACTGCGTGGCCCTCGGGTCAGGCGCCTACCTGCTTGGCGGTGCTTTGCGTGTTGGGGTATTGCAGGAGGCAGTGTGTCAGCTCTGTGACAGTTACACCGATAAAGGCTCTGAAAGCCTTTTGTCCTGTGACAGGGGCTGGGGAGAGAGGCCGGCCTCAGTTGCCATTTTGGCAAAGGTACCTGGGAACCGGCCTCTGGCTTGAGAGAGGCGGTAAGATGCTGCAGCTGAGGCTCACGGGACGGTTTCAGTGAATTAAAGTCATTCATCAGAAGGGATTTCTTTACTGATTTATGTTCAGACATTAAATGGCTTCCTATTTCCTGCAGGAGGAACAGCTGAAGTCACACGAGAGCAAGCTGAAGCAGATTACCACCGAGCTGGCCGAGCACCGCTCGTACCCCCCGGACAAGAAGGTGAAGGCCAAGGAGATAGATGAGTACAAGCTGAAAGATCACTACCTGGAGTTTGAGGTGTGTGGGCCCCGAGTGTAATAAAAGCCTGTGCCTCAGCTGTTTTAGGATTTTTTCCACGAGGCGTTGTTTTTCACAGTGACTGTAACTGGGACGTGTGCCTCAGGCATGGTCTAGGTCTCATGGCTCTTGTGTTTATGATTCTATTTAAGCATCAAACAAATATCAAGGATAACTGTCAGTCTGTGTCTGGTTGGAAGGGCCTGCTGTGAGGAGAGACCGCAGCAGTAGATGGGCATGCTGGGGTGGGCGGCTGCTCTCTATGTCTCTGTGTTTTTCAAGAGAGTTGAGTCCAAAGAAAGCACAGTAGGGAAACTGAGATACAGGGTGGCATGGAGCGTCGGCTCTCTCCTGCCATCAGGCAGCACCAGTGCTCTTCCTCCCCCACTCAGTGCCCTTCAGACGGAGACTGGCAATGTGGCACATCCCTGCACATCCACGTGCTATAGGCAGGTGGTTATTAAAAAGATTGGGAGGGTGGGACATTTAAAAACCAGTTGAAAGCAGTATATACAGTAAATGTTACCTGCGGCTAAAGTTTCTCTCAAATTAGCCAGTGCCAGGTTGTACAGAATCAACCTTTCGCTCTCCTTTCAGCTGCAACTTTTCAACATTCAATGTCTTCCCCCCACACACACTATTTTTTTTTCTGTTGGGTGTGCTGAATCTATCTTTAGCTACTCATTTTCACTGTAGTTCTAGTTGACTTTATTTCCCATCATTCATCTCCATTTCCAGCCTTTTCCTCCTTGGGCTTAGAACTGAGACTCACCTGACATCCTCCTCCGGGCCCTTGCAGTCCCCCAGACCTAATCGGGACCAGGTCCAGCTGCATCCGCAGCATCTTACGTGTCATTTCCTCGCCGTTGCTGGTGTGCATCCTCCACTCAAGTCCTAGGTCATTCAACTCGCACCTGAACCTGGCCGCTGTGCCTAACTGTCTCTCTGCAGCTCGTCCTATATACACCTGATGGTTTGTTTGTCTCCTGAGGCTCAACCCACATGACGGCATTCCTCTGTCAACAGCTACGCTCGATTTTTCTCCTAGATCTCCCCCCATCATTTGCCTTCTCAATATAGTCTCAGTCCTTTTTGTTTTTAATTTATCTTTCAATTACAGTTGACAAGCAGTATTATATTAGTCTCAGGTGTGCAACATGGTGGTTAGACATTGACATAAATTACAAAGTGATCACCCCAATAAGTCTACTACCCATCTGGCATCATACATAGTTATTACAATATTATTTACTACTAGAGGCCTGGTGCATGAAAATTCTTGCACTCTGGGGGGTGGGGGGGGAAAGGGAGGGGAGTCTCTCAGCCCAGCCTGCATGCTCTCATAATCCACAACCCCTCGGGTAGGGTCCAGTCCCATCGCAGCATGGCTCTGGTTCCCCGGAGCCTGTGGGCAGGGGTAGGTACCCAGAGGCCAGTGCAATGGCAGCATGGCTTCGTTCCCACAGCTCCCTCCCACCATTGCGCCGTGGGCAGCTGGGGCCCACATCTCCCTCCCACCGCTGAGTGGTGGGACCTACGACTGACTCCCGCCATGCTGCCGGGACCATAGCCTGGTGTTCGGTCATCTGTCCATTAATTTAGGTCATGATGGACCCTGGCTCTTTATATATTAGGATATTTGCTATGCTGTGCTTTAGATCCCTGTGATTCTTTTTATAACTGGCAATTTGTATTCCTTAATCCCTTCGCCTTTTCTGCCTACTCTCTAGACTCACTCCCATCTGGTAACCATCAGTTTGTTCTTTGTATTTATGAGTTTGTTTCTCTTTTGTTTGCTTTTTTTTTTTTTTTTTTAGAGTCCACATATAAGTGCCATCATACAGCATTTGTCTTTCTCTGATTTATTTCACTTAGCATAATACCCTCCAGGTTCATCCATGTTGTCACAATGGCAAGTTTTCTTTCTTTTTTTTTTCTTTTCTTTTTTATGGCTGAGTAGTAATATTCCACTATCTAAATCACATGTGTCAAACACAAGGCCCGCGGGCCAAATCCAGCCCGCCAGGCCTTGCAATGTGGCCCGCACCGCGCTGTCATCACTGCACTCCGCTGTCAGTTTATGACATTGTCAGTTTATGACTGTTCAGTAAACCATTCGGCCCGCGATTTAGGCTGGATTTTAGATTTTGGCCCCTTCTCTGATTGAGTTCGACACCCCTAATCTAAATGTACCACATCTTCTTTATCCACTTGTTTACTGATGGACACTTAGGTTATTTCACATCTTGGCTGTTGTAAGCAACGCCGCAGTGAACATAGGGAATGCATATGCCTTTTCAAATTAGTGTTTTCTGTTTCTTCAAATTCCCTCCAGGAGGGAATTACTGGGTTGTATGGTAGTTCCATTTTTAATTTTTTGAGGAACCTCCATACTGTTTTCCATAGTGGCTGCCCTTGTACAGTCCCACCAGCAGTGCACTAGGGTTTCCTCTTCTCCACATCCTTGCCAACACTTGTTTATTGATTTCAAAGCCCCAGTCCTTAATCTGAGAGGGTTTGGGCTCCTTCTGTCTTTCCACAACATCCGGTCTTTCCTCAACAGCCTCCATGTCTACCAGTCACATTTCTGCCCGCTCTCTCCAGCACACTCCTGTGCCTTTGTTCATCTACTTCCTTCTTCCCCAAACGCCCTTCCTCTCATCTCCGTTTGAGAAAGTCTCTTCATCTTTCAGATGCAGCCACATCCCTCCTGTGAGAAGCCTGCTCCCAGCTTGCAAGTGGGTTTATTACTCTGTCGTAGTCCCGCCACAGTTGACCTCTGTTCCAGTTATTTATTTCACTGACATCTGTGGTGGGTTCTGTGCCTCCCCTGCCCAGGCCAGTGAGCCTTTCGAGAGCAGGGACTTCTTTGCTCTGTGCTTGCATGTTGAATTGAACAGGATTTCGTGGAAGATTAAAAAGTCTTCTCCTGAGTTATAAAATGTGCCCTTGGAGTCACCGTGGACCCGTGTGCTAGTTTTCTTCATGGCCGGCAAGTCCTTTCAGTAAACGTAAAAGTTTATTCGCACACACTGTTGGAAGCCGTACCAACAAAACACTTGAACAAGTATTTTCTAAAAAGATAAGCAAAATTCTAAGCAGCTCATCTTTCCCTGGGCTTGCTCCTTCCTGGGAAAAGGAGTTCTCAAAAAGCAATCATAGTCTTCACACCTCCAGAATGGCTTTCAGCTCGGAGGCCCTCCTGGTTTCACACATGCTAATTAAATTTCCCAACACCTCCGTCCCTGGCTTCCAGCCCTCCTCACCTTGCCCGGTGCCCTTGACCAAGGCTGAGAGCTGCCCCAGGAGGTGGGGACGGCCACAGACCATGGAAAGGTTGCCACTGTGGAAGCACTTCCTGCTCTGCAATCTGCTCTCTGAGCAGGTAACCCAGCAGGAGCCAGCATTTTCATCTCCTGACCTGAGCTTAGACCACGCTTTGTGGGGACAAGTCTTGCTTTCATCAAAGTGTTGCATTCCAAAGTCCTTGGCTCATTAAATCAGACTCCTGTGCTCGTGTTGGGCACGTTGGCTTGTCTGTCAGGCCGCCTATCCTGTGTACCAGGAGGGAGGGAGGGTACCTCACTTTATAGATGTTACCTGGAAAGGTTTTTGTAAAAGTAATTGCTTTGTAAAACGGCATCGCTATTTTTCACTCATATAAAATAGTCGTGCATCTCGTGGGGGTCCCCTTTGCTATGATGTCAGCCACCAGATTCTGCCCTGTGTGCTGGCTGGTGGAGACCCTTTGCCTGGCATTAAGCACACTGCTGTACAGGCCGCATCCCTGAGCAGCCACTCCCTTCCCTAACCATTTTCTTCCTTTGGTCACTGCTGTGGCTTCCAGAGCATGGGGGAGTGCTCAGGACATGCTATGGAATGGAGGATGGGAACTGAATTACTGTGTGTAACAGATAACATCGCCGGAAGTGGTTCTCTCAAGCTGAGTAGCTCCCCTGACAGCAGGTCTGAGGGCAGGAAGGATGACAGCAGTGCCTGCGGTTCAGGGGAGCCTCCTGGGCAGTGACAGCAGGGGAGCGCTAACCTGTCTGTGGCCCTGTCACCGAGGAAGAGCTCTCGCCCATTCCTGCAGTCAGGGCCACCCTGGGGGTTCAGAGTCGTTCTTATAGTTTTCACGTCTTCATAGGGAAAAGTGCTCTTTTTAGAACATTAAGCTGTTAGTAACACGGGGAGTTGCACCTGACTTTTTGCATTTCAGTTGTTTATTTCCCAAACAGTTCTTCGTGATGGCCAAAGTCACAGCTCTTTCTATGCCTTAGAAATTCTTTAAAAAATAATAATAATAAATTAATAAATTAAAAATAATAATAATAAATTAATTAAACCCTGTCAGTAAAAAAATTAGAAATTATGGTAAATAGGTAGGTTTAAGCTTTATTTTTAAGAATACAAAAATTCTTTAGAGAGCCAGGAGGCTTCTTCTCTTAGACTAGGCCTTTTGTAAAGAGATTCAAAAAGCAACAATGGGCTACAATTGTGTAAATGCATGCCTCGCTCCTTGTTACTGAAGGGGGTTCTTTTGTTTTTGACTGAATTGATTCCCTCAAGTGATGGCTGTTACTTGTTTGGAAGAGTTCACTTGGAACCTAATCTCACTTTTGAAGGAGTTGTTAGGCATCACAAGTCTACACTGCTAGTACACACACCATCATTTCCCAACTTCAAAAAAAATAAAATAAAAATCGCTTCATTTCATTATATAAATGTATTTCTACTTTATCCCTCTCCAATTTCACTTGAAGATGTTTGAATTGATCTCCATGCTTCTGGTGCATTTGGAAATGTATCCAGAAGTGGGCTGGATGGACAGTTTATATGGGAGGCAAAATCTCTGGGAAACGCCTGGGCCCTTAGAGAAACGGCCCCTTTAAAGAAATTCTCGCGATAGCACTGAAGTTTGTCCAGGGATTTGGCAGTGAAGATGGTGTTTACTCCAGGATGTTTTTTATGTAACTTTTAAGATGTTTTCAGTGGCTTTGTTTCAACGGAAGTAGAGTTCACTCCCCTGCTGGTTCAGATGTCCCCTGGCCTACAGGGCTAGAAATCACCTGTGTCCACTCCTGAATTGCGACCTGGAGTAGTATATGCTTATTATGGCTTAAGACAGGACCCACACCAACCACATGGCTAGGAAACTCAATTTTAGGAACAACAAATGTCCATTGTAATGAAACATGTAAATGTCTTAGAGCTGAATATTTTAAATCTAGAAAATCTAGGACATTCTTGAGGCATAAGGCATCTTTTTCTGAATTTCTAATTTTTGGTGGCATGTAAAATGGCATGAATCCTTCTGAAACTGACATACTCGAGAATAAGCACCGTCTGTGCAGCATGATTAGGGAAACTCAAAACAGCTCATCTCTAGAAGTGCACATAACATACACTGCTAGTTGTGAAACCTCCGTTTTATTGTGGGTTGTTTGTTGCTGGGTGGGTGGGTGGTCTGATATATTTATTTTTTTTAACAAATTCTCTGGTTGTGGTCTTAGCCCTGCTTCCCCAGATTGCTCATTTGTTATTTGTCCACCTCAGATGAGTGATTTTCACGCCATGGACCACTTTTCCTCTCACAGGAGCCCTCCAAGGCTTATCTCAGTACAAAGCCAGCTGTCACAAGGCAAATCCGCCTCGGAAACAAAATGATGTCGCTATTAATTTATAAGTGGCTTTGATCATAAAAGCACAGAGATAGCAGCTATTACCCTCTTCCTCCCTGGTGAAAGCAAGGGCAAAATTCCATTAACTTACTTAAAGAAGATTAGAAGCAAGTCTCGGTCTTAGCAGCTGAGTCTAAGCCAGGAAGCCAGTGCCAACCCCTTTATGGAAAAACATCACAAAGTTATTCAATGCCTGGCTCTGAGAAGCTAAGATATTGCAGGTTAATAGAATTCTTGGGGATATTTAAGAATTCTTTTAGTGGGATGCTAAGTAGTATAATTATGAGTCAAAAGCTAGAGACCTAAGATCA
The DNA here is from genome assembly GCF_964339955.1 of Pipistrellus hanaki. Lineage (NCBI taxonomy): Eukaryota > Metazoa > Chordata > Mammalia > Chiroptera > Vespertilionidae > Pipistrellus > Pipistrellus hanaki. The sequence goes on from NC_140505.1 coordinate 24,730,435, forward strand.
GCAGTTGTCCAAGCTCAAGTGCAGTTAGTAATAGAGACATAATTCTTGCAGTGCTATTTGGAATTGCATTTGGTAAGATGTGATGAAAGAGGACTAAGAAGCTCTGAATTTTAATCTGTAAATGCTGACATGTGCTTTTGAAAGGAGGAGAAGCTTAGCAGTAGGACCCTTTGAATTGCATTTTTAATAAATGTTTGAAAAGAACTAGGGCCATACCCCAGAAGACAGAATAAACAACCCATCATGTGACTTGAAATGACCCTGTCCCTAAGTCGCTCCTTATGCCTGGAATGTCTGCTGTGAGGAGGGTCACCACTTCGAGTTAAGGTATTGTCTGCAGGCAAAGGGCAAATACTTGAGTAATAAATTAGTAAAATTGGGAAATGACTCACCTGGGACTTAGGAGGACTTTTTCGTCTTATCCTTGATGTGTTTATTACATGGTTACCCTCTCTGGACCTCAATTGTGGGGTATCAAATTGAGATGGGATTGGGTGAACTAACTTAGAAGGTCCCTTCCAACAATATATGTATTTTTTGAGGAGAGTGACATGTTAACACCAATTAGAATATTAAAGCACCTCCCTCACGCTAAGGGTGTTAAACACAGAAAAAGAATATTTTAGTTTGGGAGATGTCAGGGGATCTAGGCCAACACTACCCAACAGAGATACAATGCAAACCACATGTATACTTTTAAATTTTCTAGTACCTGCAGCTACATTTAAAAACAAAGAAAACCCCCGAAGCCAGTTTGGCTTAGTGGATAGAGCCTGCGGACTGAAAGGCCCCAGGTTCCATTCAGGTCAAGGGCATGTACCTTGGTTGTGGGCACATCCCCAGTAGAGGGTGTGCAAGAGGCAGCTGATCGATGATTCTCTCTCATCGATGTTTCTAACTCTCTATCCTTCTCTCTTCCTCTCTGTAAAAAATCAATAAAACATATTAAAAAACTTTAAGAAAACTGGTAAAACTAATTGTAATATAAGACATTGAAATTTAATACAGTGCATCCAAAATAATATCATTTCAATATGTAATCAGTATAAGATATTAAGATATTTCACACTCACTTTTTCCTACATTGTCCAAATGTAGAGAACACTTTTCACTCATGGCCTGTCTCAGTGCAGACTGGCCACATTTCCCATGCTCCGCAGCCAATGAAGCTAGGGGGCGCTGTATCAGCCGGCCTGTGTGCAGCCTACACAGTCTGCTTAACAGCCAGTCAGCGGTGAAGAGGTCTGGGGGCAGCCTGGGGGCAGGTTCTATGCTTGCTTTAATGGATAGGAGCTGAGCGGATATGATACACCGGTGTTGTGCACCTACAAGGTTGTACAGTGGTTTGTGCTCTGATTTAGCAGCACCTATGCTGTGCCAGCTGTTTAATATTTTGATGATTACTTTTGGGTGGAAATGCAGTAAAGAGGAGTCAAACCTGGAGTGAGTGACATGCTCACTGTAACCTCGTAGCTTCTTCCTCTCAGTAACTTGTGAGATAGGAGGACCTGCATTTCCCTCACCTTACAAGGGCATTCCCGTGTAACCATGAGTAGCCTCCTTCCCAGCCCCTTAGACTGTGTGGTACATGACCCGCCCGCCTGTTAGCTTACTGACCGCTGCTGCCGAATGCTTTCCTGGACTAACTGGAATCGGAACAATGAAAAGGGGTAGCCTTTTTGGTGTGTTGGGGTTTTTATTGTTTGTTTGTTGTTGTTGTTGTTGTTTTCAAGAGTATGCATCTCTCTCTAAACTACATTAGATTTCTTCTTATTGTTTTCTCAAAGAATCTGTATGCTTTGATCTAAGAGTTTTAAAAACTTTGTTTGCTTACCTGATCTGAGATGAAGGCTTTTTGAGGGGAGCAGACTATTGAGGTCCTTTAGAGATTTCTAGTTCAGAATTACTGAGTAGACTCACAATGAAAACTTAAGATGTTTTTAGAAATATTTTCTCTGAAAATACTAGACCAAAAAACATCCTATGCAAGCCAAGCAATGTTTGCTATAAGAACGCCCAGCGCAGCATTCATTGGAAGACTAGAAATTGATTCCCCTGTGTCATATAGACTTTCTGCAGGAGCATTCGACAAGGTGTTTACTTATGTTCCTCCTTGAGTTATGAATTTGGGAGCAAGATACATGGAAAAAGACACAATACTGATCACACACACTAGGAACTATGCAGGGCGCTTTCATAGTAGCTTGCATCCCCAACTTGCTCTGGCCTTTGACAGCATTGTAAATAAAATAGGTAAATCGGGGCTATTTCCTTTCAGTGCCCTATCCCCACCTCGTGGTTCACCATTCCCTCCCAGGGATCAGTAGTGTGTCCTCTTCCATATAGCTGGCTTCCAAGTAGCTCTCCCCAACCTAGAGAATCCCAAAAAGTGTGCAGCTGAATGTGGCCACGTCGCATCATTTGTACATGTGGCACCGGAGGCCCGGAGGGAGGGAAGTCTGGTTGCTCAGGGCCTGACTCCACAGTTGGAAGATCCTTTACCACACAGGATACAATTGCACACAGAAAGGGTAAGATGCTAGCTTATGGGACCTCCTACAGGAAGGGGCATTGGAATTGGGAATGCAGAAGGTGTAAAAGTGCTTTAAACTCAAAAGCAATTAGTACTACATCTTGGGGATGAAATGCCCTGGGAGATCCGTGGGGAAGGCAACTTAGTGCAGAGGTCCTTCAAAGCCTCCTGAAATCCTACTTGACAGATGCCCTCGAAAGACTGCCCGTGTCCCTCCTGCCTGCCATTGACCTTTCTGGAGCTGTGAGTCTGACAGGCAGGCTGCCGGGAAGAAGTTCGGGAACGTGCCTCTGAGGGACGTGTGTAGGACTTTAGAGAATTCCCATGCAATCAGAAGCATAAACAAAGTATAAACTGAAATATGAGGAGCATGACCTGTATAAAAATGTTGTCAAAATGCAGTAAAATTTTGCTTTAGATATGAGGTCCCTAAGGAAAAGTTCGGTGAGAGACAACTTTTATCCCACAAGAGCTCAAGTTAGCCTTTTGTCAGATAAGTACTGTTTCTCTACTCAAATACTCTCTGGGTGTATAGAAACTTAACGTCATATCCCTGTGTTTCAAAGGACTTTTTTCTTTTCCATTTTAATGAATAGCAAATTTTTTAATGCCATTAATCCAATCGGTGATTTTTTTAAAGATAGTTTTATACTAGGCTGTTATCAAAACCCTCCCACTGGGTGGGCCCTTGGGAACTGGGGTGACCGGAGCCCCCAGTTGGTGGGTCTGAACTAGACAATTCATTTCTTGAAGTTTCCACCCAGAAAACAAAATGCGTATCTTTCCTAAGTGAGCTTGTGGACTTTTAAATTCAGAATTCAGGTTTCCTTTTTTTAAAGAAAAATATCTGGGTACTGAAGCAGACTGGCTTTATCGAAAGGATTTTGAGAGCTAGAGAAACAAAGAAAAGAATGAGAGGTAGCAGTGTTAAAAATTACTTCTTGAATCAGGAAGACTGTCCTTAACAGCCCACGTGCTATTCTCAGGTGGACCCTGCAGAGGGCAGTAGCAGGACCAGGGATGGGGGAGGGCCATCCATGGCCTTTGAGCTCTGCTTTCTCTCTGGGGCGGTGGATTGGCCTGAGTTATCCTCTGGCAAACATTGGGTGCCATAGGGACAGGGGCAGGGGCAACAGAATGGACACACTGACGCTCTCAAACAGTGGTTCTCAACTTTTCTAATGCTGTGACCCTTTAATCCAGTTCCTCATGTTGTGGTGACCCCCAACCATAAAATTATTTTCATTGCTACTTCATAACTATACTTTTGCTACTATTATGAATCGTAATGTAAATATCTGATATGCAGGATGTCTTAGGTGACCCCTGTGAAAGGGTCGTTCGACCCCCAAAAGGGTCGTGACCCACAGGTTGAGAACCGCTGCTCTCAAAACATTTCCTACAAACCCAGTCCTTTTTGTCTGGATCACAGCTTTTTGATATCTTCTGTTTGTATTATTATAAGAAGTGAGTTTTTTTATTTAAAGGTGTTTTTTTTTAATTGAAATCACAAATTTTATTTAGAGAGCAATAGAGCCAAAAGATAGAGTGAAACAAAGGCATTGAATCCACACTTCCTAAGGTTTTCCAAAAAGCCACAAATACAAAGCAGGCGAACCAAAAATGTGTGTATTTGCCGTATTTAGGCAGTGGGTTACCTTTGCATGCTGAAGTCTGATATGGAAGTAGGAGGGAAAATAGGGGGGGGGGGGAGGAACTTTACTTTTTTTAGTTAAGAATTTATAGGAAACTGTTTTTTGAATGTAATTATTTTCCTAAGTTCGCAGGTAGTGATCAAGGAGAAAGTCTATGCAAATCAATTCTGCCATCATCCCCCATAGAATGCAAAACAGGCTTTATTTAAATAAGCAGTTACTTCAGTTGGTCCGAAGGTTGTGGGTTATTGTTAAGCTAAATAAGCAGTTACTTCAAGAGCTCCTTCTTGGGTTTTGTTTGTTTTTTGTGGGGTTTTTTTTTTTTTTTGCCTTTTATTTTTATTTTTTTGTTTTGTTTCTTTGTTATTCAGCACAGAGATCTAGGAGCAAGAGATGTTTTGCTATGTACATGACATTGTTCATTTCTTCCCATTTCATTCTAAGATGGCCTTTCCCCTGCCCTGGAGAGAAAGGAAAATGTCAGGAGAAATGTATTCAGGATGAGACTGGGGAGCTGTGAGGTCTGAATGCAGATGACAGCAGTGTGTTACAAGTGGCAGCTCCCCTTTATTTTCATTCAGGTGGTTACTGTCGTATTCATAGCAGAGGTCAAAAGGAGATAGCATTCCATCAAATCAAATAAAAAATAGTATGCAGGGCTCAAGAGAAAAGAAACTGCTCAGTCGGGTGCATGTACATTTATGTGTGGATATGATTAAATTTCTTTTCAAATAGCATCATTAGGTGTGATTTTTTTTTTTTAAGCAGACAATTAACATTCAACCTAAGCAGCAGCTTGCTTGGCCTTGATCGCGGTATGTTTTATTCCTCCCTAGTTAGCTACGCTACAAGTGGCCAGGGATATATTTTTCTACGTACCTGAGAAGTATTTTTACAATTGAAGACCAACTTAATAAATTAATATAGCAACAATTGTAAGGAGGTTACAGTGGGGAGAAAGACTTTATCTTGATAAAGAAGCCATTAAACACTGGAGTTGTCTTTGGCTCTTGGTCACAGAAGGCCTCATGAAAAGAGCAAACCTTCAGAAGGAAATTAAGGCAGAGAGTTTTGCTGAGAGGACAAAATCACAAAAACAATATTCAGATGCTTATCTGCAGAGCGTAGCTGCTGGACTGGGATTTGGTAAAAGCCCACCTCGGGGGTTTTTTCTGATAGTGGAATTGGATCGGGCCGTCATCCTGTTAGAAATCTATGCACACTGTTGGAGAATTCCTGAAGAAGGTGCTGAGCATAGAGCTCTGACATTTTTAAGAATTGATCTGAAAACGAATCAGCAAGAGACTAAGACAGAATCTTTAATAACCTAACCAAAGGCAGCAAACTGTCCCTGAGGCACGTCTTATTCTCAAGCCCTCTGTGCCCTTCCTAATGAAGAACACACACTTGAAAGGGCTCCATAATGAAGACTAACGATTTAGGAAAGCGAGTCGATGCCGTCCTCATTAGTTAGCGCAGTGCCCGAACCCGGCCACCTGGCCCCTAGCTAGTCCTTTCACCGCCACAGCATCACACAGACTCTCTTTTTATAACCCATCGCATTTTTAATCTTATCCGGAGCTGTGCTAATTCTTGCATAGTGTGATTTCTCTGTGGCAGGAAGCTATATTTATTAAAACATTCAGGTGTTTTCTTCTTACCTTTCCACCTTCTGGTTATGCATAATATTGTCAGAAAAGAATACAAAACTTTAATGTTATTGTTTTCTTGTTAGTGTCAGCAGCAGGTTCCTTTCTGTGTTAATACCAATAAGGCTGCTACTCTCCAACCCAGGGAGCCTAGAACCTTAGGTTAGTGCTGAAGTATTTACTGTACTTCTGGTACATTGATGTAAATTACATGTAAGAATGATCAGGCCAAGGAATTAAGCTATGAATAACCATTGACATCAAAAAAAAAAAAAAAACACCAAACTTTTACTTAATATGTATGTTAATTTATAATAATAGAAAATCCATCTTTTAAAAATTTTACTATAAGATTAATATAAAGTGAATGACAGACAAAAAAAAAAAAAAGAATAACCATTGACAGATTTTCCTCTCTGTAATGAATGCTTTGCTAGAAGGTTAAATTTAGAGGCTGCACTTCAAGTATGAATGACATCTAGTTACTGTCCAAATGAAGATCCAACATGGCCCATATGCAGTGGTCCAGTTTCTCTGCTTTTAAGCTGAACGTGGAAAATAATATTTGGTTTTTATTTACTGCTACCTAAGAGATACTCAGAACACATCTATCTGTTTTGTTAACCTCAAAAGCCTGGCATAAACTACTTTTCTTTCCGTGTGGAGAGAGCCCAGTCTTAAGCACAGCAGCCTGCCCCTCACTTGGTGCAGCAGTGCTGGGTTGGCCGTGCACAGCGTCTGGACAGTCACGGTCAGGTGCATGTGGACGTGGGGGATACAGACAAGCCTTTGCTGAGCGGTGGCTCATGAGCCTCAGTGCTGCCTCCCAGGGTCAGGCTGCGGTGAATTTGTTGGAAACATGGGAATGGTGGTACACTGAAGATTACGTGTCCCCAGAGATTACCAACTTGGGAACTCATCAAGCATCTCCCTCTACGTCTATCTATATTCCCGTTGCTCATCAGGGCTTCATGAAAGCTATTTCTTTCCTCAGAGGCCGCATTTTGGGGTGGGAGAGATGTTCATGTTTAGATGGGTCTGTAATCCAGGAAGCCATGGCTGAAACCAGTATCCACTGACTGGTTCTCAAAGATAGGTTTTGCTAAAGGATTTTGAAGAGGCATTTGGTATGGTTTCAGAAAATGGTAAAAAGCAAAGCTGTGTTACTGGGTTTCAGAGCCTCTGTCGCTGTCGGCCATTGTAACTCAGAAATGGAGCGCGGCCCCTGGGACCTTTGTGAGCCCTCTGCCATCTCCCTGACCCTGATTCTCTCAGCAGCGGCCACACCGCTCGTTTTCCGGCTCCCTCCCACCTTCCGTCTGCTTTACCTTTTCTTCTCCTCTGACTTATTTTAACTAGAACCTATCAAGTCAAGAATCTGAGATCCTTCTGTAATTTGCAATATAGATAATAGTTCTAAATAGTGACTCAGATAGAAACTTTTTAAAAAGTACCAAATAGAGTTAGAGGGGGAAAAAAAATCTCTGCTATATTCTTTTCAGTTTCATACAAAAATACGCCAGCGACAAGAGAATTGGGAACTATTTAAAATGTAGCGAGTACTCAGCAAATCATTGATGGAAAAGTTTTTTAGAATGAGAAAAGTATCAGAAAATGACTTGAAGTTGGGCAGGAATCCCAGAGCAGCTTCTGGAAAGTGTTGTGGTCTCATAGGGGACTGGAAAGTCGAGTCCCCATAGACAGATTCCTCCAGGTGAGTCTGTAGAGTTACAGGGGCCATAGCCAAGCCTGGTTCAAGCGACACCTAGGTCATGTGAGGGAAGTTCAAGTGGGTACAGGCAGCACGGAGCCATCAGAGCCATCCGGTCCCCCAAAATCAGGAAGTCATAGCTCCTCCCACTTACACCTTCTTGTAGCTGAGTGTTCAGGAAGCATGATTCCTCCAGCTGGTAGCCAGTAACTCCCAGTCGGCGTCCTTTCAGAATACAGAGCAAACTTGAACTAAAGCTCTGTCTTCGTTTCTCATCTAAACGAGTGAATCCATCGGTCCCCCTGGGGCCGTCGTCCACTTTGGGGAGTGAAGGCTTCGGCAGCCAGGCGTGCGCTGCGGGTAGTTAACGCGCTGCGTGTGCTGCACGCGTGCTTCTGTGAACAGTGTGTTGACAGCAGTTCTCCTCTGACTTCCCCTGCAGCAAACCCGGTACGAAACGTACATCGGCATTCTGAAAGAGGGAGGCAAGAAGCTCCTGGGCAGCAACGGCAGTGAGGCCCCAGGATTGAAGAAGTCGCATTCCAGCCCCTCGCTGAACCCTGATTCATCTCCGGTCACTGCCAAGGTCAAGCGCAACGTGTCCGAGCGGAAAGACCACCGACCCGAAACACCCAGCATTAAGCAAAAAGTTACTTAGAATCCATCTGCGGCCAGGAAGGGGCTGGTCATGGAGCAAATTAAGAGTTTTTTCAAGATCTTTCTGGTAAATCCGTGAATATATTTAAAAAAACAACAACAACAACAATAGTCTGTGACTAAATGGTGCATTAGTAACCTTTTCTATTGTATATTTTTGTTCGTTTCTGTACAGGTTGTCCCTTTGCTCTTGATTTCTTTGCTTTGACGATTTTTGCCACTTGATAACTAATGCACCTTGTTGTGAGGGGAAGGGGGTCATGATTTCAGGTTAAACTGTGTATCATTTCTCCTCTGGTTTTCTCTCGTTTGCACTCTCTCAGTTGTTTTATGTATTCTCGAACCAACTGTTACACTTTTTTTTTTTTAAGGTGAAAAAAATTGAACCCATTGTGAACCACTTTACTGGACAAACTTAGTTTAGTCAGTTCCAGCCAGACTTAACATAAACCTTCATATGTGAATTCTTGCCAGTCACACAGGTGGCATCGAGCACTCACCGAACTTGGCTTCAGAATTCCAGTTCGGGAATCCGGTGCCCCATGCTGACACAGCTGTGCGGGCACCTCAGCACTTGTCTTTGGGGTCTGACCCTGCCGGAAGCAGGGAGAGGGGTATGGAGATCGCAGGACTGGAGAACTTATAAAGCTGGAGTGTTGAATCCATTTCAGCCGAGCAAGGGAAGAGGAGGTGGGACCTGTTTGCTACTGAAGGTTGAGGAAAGATGACACCAGGTTCATTTTGTTCTCTGAAGAAGCATGACCATGATCACCTCGGGAGCGGCAGCAGGAGGCATGTGTGCACGCTGCAGGAACTGTTACCTTGCTCCCACGAGGTCTAGACCAGGAATCCAGAACCATCTCTGTTGTCATCACTCTGTCATCCAGGAGTTTAAATGTGTGTAGGCAGTTGTGTCCTGGTTGTAAGAACATCGGGGTCTTAAGCAAAACAAGTCAGAGAGGAACTGGGAGCTGCAAGTTTCCAGCATCGGAATCCTGAGTCTTTAAAGTCAGCCTGAGAGGAATACATAGTCTGAATGGACTGTGGTTGGAAAAGCGAGGAATCTGCCGGTTGCATATACCAAGTAACTTAGTTTATTCTTATCTTAGTCCCTTTGATAGTCACTTCTCTTTGCTCCTCCTGAACTTTCTCCTAAGAATAGACTTTATTTTAAATCCTTTCTATCTACTCAAAATAGTTCCATTGACCTTGAAGTCATAAGCTTGTTTCTGTGACGGGCCCTGTGGAATTCAGGGCGATAAAAAGAACATTCTCTTGTATAGGAACAGATAGGAGTGAAAATTGAGTTAGAACTTTCTGATTTTGAAACTTGGTGATTCTTAAAGCTGTCATCTCCACAACTTCAGAACTGGAGGAGTCACTTTGAATGCTCTTTTTCCCTCCCACAGAAAATTGCTTCAGTTCTACTCAGTGTATTAGTTAACGGTACTGTGACCAAAGAATCGGAGACTCCGCATGCGTAGGATGGCTCCAGGGAGTCAGAGAAAGCCTGCTCTTACACCGTGGCCGCTTCTAGTGGCATTTAATCATAGGATTATTTATTCACATTTACTTCCTGCCTATATACATGTTCGTAGTTGATGGTGCCCAGGAAAGAGTGACCCCTCGCTAAGGTTATTGCCGCTTGTTTTGTGGTAAGTACTTTGCCACGCCTTTGGAAAACTCACTCTAACCTTCCATCTTGTGTAGATAAAGGCAATGACAATTTATGTTTCAGAACCAAGAAACAAATAGGACAGTTGCCAAGATGGCTCGTAGACCTGATTCATTTCTGTAGCTTCTGACTGAGTTCAAGATTCCCACAAGGAAATCGTCTTTCTTCCTAGAATCTGAACGATCGGCCTGCTTGCTTTCTGCCTAGTTCTTTATCCTGAGCCGAGGCGAGACGGGTACCTAGATGACATTGTCTCTGAGCTTCGATAACTAAAGAAAGAAAGAAAAAAAATCCCTGGCTGGCTTGAATGTGTCTGCCCACAGTGTGCGTGAGTCTGTGTGCATAGTGTCCCTGTGTGTTCGTTCCGCTTGTCCTATTTAATAAACAGAACGGTACCTTGCCGCCGAGCCCGGCGTTCAGAGCAGTTCTGCTAACAGAATCCTCGGTTAGCACAGCAGGGCGTTGCTCCTGTTGTGTGAGTCACTGATGTGTCTCCAGGGGCTTCTGCACACGCTGACAGCAATGGGATGAGAAGGCACTTTTGAGGCTGCGGTGTGCTGTGTTTGCATAGTGTACCTTTAAAAACAACCGCAAGGCTATTTGGTGAGCCAGGGGCAGCCTGCCCTGCCATGATGTTGTCCATCTTTAGGGGATGAGCCACGAACACCTCCCTGTGGCCTCTCAGGTGTCAGTCTGTTGGCAGTGCTCCTAGCAGGCCAGGAGTTTATCCTGTAGGAGGAAGCGGGCCCCGGTTTGACGAGATTGTGAGAACCGTGACCATAGCCAACCACGTTTTCTTTTGCAATAATTTCTTTCCTATGGCATCTAGTCAGAAGAAATCAAAGACATTCCTTTCACCGCTAACCCAAGCCCACCGCCTAATGCACGGTACAGGGGAGCTCTCCTCCCCCTCTCCTTCCGACGGTACGCCCCCTCCCCCGCCCACTCTTCCCTCCCATGTGACAGCACGGAGCCGAGTCCCTCTCCACGTGGTAAACCGTTATTCCTCTTTACACACATGCACTTCCTATTGGTTTTCAGGCTAGAAAATCTTGATAGTCATCAAAAGACTCTGTGGCCATGCTGCTGCACCCTTGAGCCTAGCAGTGGCCCGTGGGTTAAATCTCTGCGAGTTTCAGGGCTGGTTCCCGCCTCGTGTGCTGACTATTACAGGGAGGTGCCAGGAATTGCCAGTTAGCAATCACGACTGGATTACTCGCAGGCAGAGGCCTTGTTTTATTGCCAGGCCATCGATACTATGTGAAGTGCACTTTTTAAAAAAGCATCCTATCATTAACTCTTAGCAATGCCTAGGTAAGCTGAGCAATACTTGTGCGCAGTTTAACTCATCTCATTAAGACCAGCGTGCGGGAGATTCCCCCGGTGGAACTGGAGTTCCTGGGCAGAGAGCGGCCGCCCCAGGCCCTCCGTGCTTCTCCGACTGTTACCCTAACCCAAGGCCGGCACTGTTCCTGGTGAAAAGCTGTGTGCGGGGATTCATTCTGGGAGAGGAAGGTGGGCTGGCTGCCGGGGCCTCGCCGGGCTTGGTCTCTTGGGTTTGCATTTCACCTGTGGCCACACCGCAGGACTCCTGAGGCTGGAGGGGAGCTGAGACCAGCAGCAGGGAAGGAGGTCCTTTGCGGCCGAAGCACAGAGTTACGGGGTTCCCTGCTGGCCCTCGCCAGCTGTTCCTCTGTCCTGTGAGGAGCCCGGGAGGTGTGCCTTCGGTGGCAGGCGCCACCTCCTCTGCCTTCATCCCACGTCAGACAACTGGGAGAAAATGGGCCTTACAGAAGTCTCCCCGTTGTTGTACGATGGAGGCTTCCTTGGATTTGGTTAGTTGTCCTGCAGTTTGAATTCCGTTGGCATTTTTCCTTGCAGTCAATTGAGCTTTTTAAGCCTGAATTCATAGGGAGTTACCTGGCAGATCTCCGTTGTGTGTCTCTGGTGACCCTGCCCAGTGTCCAGTGTGTGGTAGTCACCTTCCTTCATCTCAGCAGTGAGCAGTCCCTTCGCTCTTCCGGTGGCAGAATTGTTCCCAGGTGTAAATCGGAACCACGGTGGCATCCTAGGGCTTGTGAAAGTAGAGTCTGGTGTGAGGAAGAGTGTGATTTGGGGTTTTAGTAGCATCTACGTCACTGCAACAGGAAGATCAGCCCCCTCTGCAGGCAGAGGAGCCTTTGGGCCGACCTTGCCCCAGAACTCTCCGGCTGTCCCTCCTCCCAACAGGCCACCATCCGCCTCCCCACCAGCCTCTGGCATCTCGCCATCCAGTCATCCCGAGGACCTTAGAGATCAGTCGTTCACCACAAAATGCCCCCAGCAGGTGAGAGAGAGGTGCTCGGTCACTGCCTCTCCTCTCGGCTACCCTGTCCATGCCTCCCTCCCACCGGAGGGCTGGAGTCCACAGTCATTGCCATTCTCATTTTGCACCTAGAGTATCAAACGCAAGCGGGCAGCCTGCTGCTAGGACGGTGCATGCGGGGAGAATGTCTTCATAGGGAGAATGTCGGTAATACTTGAATCTGCATGGCAGCTTGTTGACTTGAATGCAACAGCAAGAAAATATTGCAAGTTACGTAATTGTATATAACGTAGGTTTCCTTCCGTCTCTTTGGCTCGCCCTGTGTGATGTGTATGTGTGTATCTGTACTATCTATATGCAGGCTTTTGGAACATATCCATGTAGATAGTATGTCAGGCATCAAAGAAAATGCTTTCCTGTCACCCGCCAATGTTGTGTTTGTGGGTATTTATGGCTGTATGTATGTATGTATATGTTATTCATGTGTAGATGTATATCAGTGTATGGTGTATGTACATCCAATTTATTTTTGTCCTTAATAACCAGTGTGATATGAAAAGCAAGTAAAAACCTCATAGGATTGAGTATTTAATGCTGTTATTGAGAACATATATAGTGGTACTGTTTTATTCAACTTAAAGTCAAATGATATTTTGATTAAATTTTTGAAATAATAAGATTTTATGCTAGAAAATTTCATCTTTGAGCTTTGAATCACCAGGGCAAAAAAAAAAAAAAAAAAAAAAAATGACTCGGAACTTTGTGAAACTATTTCAATGTCCTGTGTTCACTACCGAGGGGGGTCGCTCATCATAATTTGAGATTACAGAAAGGGGGGAAGAAACAAAATAAACAAATAAGCCGTCTTAGCAACTTCAGTATTAAGAGCACTTAAACATACTGTCAAACTGACGGTTTGGGGCTTTTTACAAAATGTGATGCTTTAAAGCACGCGTTCTTTATTGTTGTAATTAGTCCCGGAAAATAGAGCTTTCGGAAGGTGCCTGCGTCTGTGCTGTGGTGGGTCAGACCCTTCCTCAGGCCGCATCCTTCCTTCCTCCTGTAGAGCGATAGTCCACACGCTGCCGGGTATCAGGGCTTCCCAGGACCGGGTACTGTAGTCCAGGCTCACAGCTGCACGCCTCGCATCTGGTGTCACAGGTAGAAGGATTCTAGGGCAGGCTCTGGACCAGGTTAAAAGTTGAATATTTTTATACTTGGGTCTCTTTCTGCCTCTCCCCAAAGAAGAGCCACCAGCCTTAGTTGTTGGAGCTGCTGCTTCTCTGGCAGCGTGTACATAGGAAACGAGAGATTCCGTTTCCCCAGCCAGCATGTTCGGTGTGTGCCCAGCTGCATCTGAGTGCGTGTGAGTGTGTGGTCGAGGCCTCGTGCTCTTGTGTCTGATCCTGAATCAGAGTCTGGGGTGGAGAGTGGAGACCGACCTTTGGCTCCAGGCTGCAGTCGTGTGTTGGTGGTTAGAACTTGAGCTTCTTTTTTTTTTTTTTTTTTTTAAATTCACTCTACAGTCTCGAATTATTTTTGCAAACCTGCCATAGTCCTGATCTGTTCTTGACGTGCGGTGACCTGGCTCTGACTGATCGGCAGGGTCTTTGTTCTGCGCGAGTGTGTTTCCTTCTAAGAATTATAGTGCTTTGCAGAAATCATACACTAAAGGAGTCAAAACAATAAAAAATAAAAAATAAAAGCTTCATTTTGGGCCTTAATTAGTTGACATGTCTGGACTTTCAGTACAAAGCCATGTAGGTTAGGAAGCCAAGGAACCTTTGGCATGGATGATAATATCCGCTCTGCAGAGCGTGTATGCACATTGATGTTTAATGCCAGTAACATACTTTTTTTAAGCTATAGGAACAAGAGTAATTAGACCAAATTGAAGTTGGGGGTGGAGAGCGTGAGCCGGCCACCTTCCCTTGGGGGGTGAACGTGCGTGCGGCCAGTCCTCTGCTCTGAGAGATGGGGAACCAGTTTCCTGTCCTGTCCGGTGTGTAGGGGGCAAGGTCCCCACATCGGGGCCTCTCACCTGTGTATGTACGCTTGCACACATGTGCACACAGTGAATGTTTTAAGTTAGACTTAAGACACCCCGGGCCAGAGGGCTCTAAAGAGGCGACGGGCAAGGGTGGGAATGGCTGTTCCCCAGGATGTTCCCCAGGGGCCCGGGAGCGTCTGTGGTCGAGTGTCTGGCTCTGAGATGCATTGCATTTAGCCAATCAGTGAGGGGATACATGTCACATCCTTCCTGGTGGGCCACCCCCCCCGTGGCTCGCTGGTCATTCCCAAGAAGCTGCTCTCACATCCCGAAGCAGCCTGGGGCGGCTCCAGAGGCCTGGCGCACTGGTTCCCCGGGCGGCATTGCGGCTGGCCCCGGAGATGATTCCAGAAAGAAAGCCACAAAGCACTTACCGTAGGAGCGCCGCTGTGCTTGTCCGCCTCCCCTCTGCGCTGCCCTGCCGAACCGCTAAGCACTTTCCATCAGCCCCATGGGGAGGGACTGGCTCGGGTTTCCAGCCACAGGGCAGAGAGCTCGCTCTCACAAATAGTGTTATAACATACGCACCTTAACTTCAATCCCTGAACACGTTCATCGGTGGAGAAAACTTTGGAGTTTCACTTGCTATTTTCCTGCGAGCCTGCCTTGATCCGTCTGTAGACACAAAGTCCCTGCCACAGAGTTGAGCGGAGAGCAGCATGGCAGGTCTGAGGCTCCTGGCTCCGGCCCCTGGCCCAGGGCCCACAGAGGGGGCATTCTCTCCGCAGAGAGGAACGCACCAGGCCTTGCACTCCACGTGGGCTCCCCCTGGGCAGCAAGCGCACCCTGGGTTCCACATTCCTCTCCCCGGCTTTGGGAATCCAGCGTCCTAACGGGCTGACCCTGCTGAGGCAGGATATCCGCTCTGAGAGGGACCGGGGCCCTGGGGGTGGGGGGTGGGGGCATGTGACAATAATGGTACCAAATGTGACGTGGCTGAAGCCACGACACGCTGGCACACTGAGCTCTGGCCAGGGATGGGTGATATCTTGGCTTTGGCACCCAGACTTCTGGAAATGCAACACATTTCATTTCTGGGGGAAGGGTCAGAGCACATAAGCTGACTGCTTAGCCGGCTGCTCAGTCCCAGGGGAGAGCTGTGGGGTGAAGGCCTAGACGCCTCCCTGCCTTCCCTTCTACCTCACGTTTCAGGAGCCGTTTCTAGAACAGGAATCACGCAAGTGGAGAACCGATGCTGTCGGCCTTGACTGCCGCAGGCCGGGCAGGGGAGGCCGTTTGTGTCTTTAAATAAGGTGACCAGACGTCCTGCTTTTTAACAATTTGTCCCGCGTCCCGCAGCATTTTAAGAAAGTCCAAAAATTTAAAAAGATTCTTTCCAAAAATCGGGACTTTTTTTAAAAAAAAGTCCAAAAGATTCTTTCCAAAAATCGGGTCTTTAAAAGATCAGGACATCTGGTCACCTTACTTTAACAGCGTGTGTACTATAGAAAGCAGGCTTTTAGCTCACCAGCCTGTTGACGGGATTCCATTCCCTGTGGCTCAGGCTAGTGGGCAGGGACGGGCAGTGTGGAACATTCCCTCACCTTCAAAGTTTTCTCCACCCACCATTTCAGTCCCATGCCTTGCTGGTGCCATAGTCCCTGCAGGTTGTGAACGCGATCAGTGACAGATAGCAGCCACTCGTTGTCAGTGGCCAGACCATCAGCATTGCAGACGGGCGAGCTCACGGTACCGAGTCACGTCCTGGAAGCGTGTTCCCCGTCGCCACCTGCCGGGCGGGCGGGAGAAACGCATCTCTCAGAACACGAGGGCATTTTGGGGTGGCCGCCCTGGGGACGGAGCAAGTAATGTATGTGGATATTGTTAAAGTGTTTAAAGGATATTTTAAAAAATTAAGTTTACATTTTACAATTGCTTTATTTTTATTAAAATGGTTGTACATAAATATGACATTTCACTGTTGTTGAAGTAAAACTAAACCGTGTAGATGAGTTGAGTCCCTGCGGTGTATAGAAGCCGTGAGATATATATATATATATAGTACATTTCTCTATTGTGTAAATGTTCATGGATAGAGCTGTTCCTGTGTTTTTATAAGTTGGGGCTAACTTGTTTCACAACAACAAAGTTTATTGCATTTAAATGGTTTTTATGTGATAGAAATCATGCGAACTAGTGAAGGATTTAAAGTATGTATATGATATATGTAAATGTACAAGCTCTAGCAAGAAATAAATACAACGGATTTCAGTCATTTTCCAGAATGTCTTCATTTGCTTATTTTAATCACCTGCAATAATCCCTTTACAAAACAAGCACCACAACACACCCTCTCCTGCAGGAAAGAAAGCAGCGGCCCCACCTGAGAGATTTGGCCAGAGTGAGTGAGGGAGGTGGTGTGAAAGCCAAATTGTTAATGGACTCACCTGTTTCTTTTCAAACATACTTTTATTGATTTCAAATATTGGAAGGGAGAGGGAGAAAGTGTTAGAAACATCACTGATGAGAGAGAATCGTCGACCGGCTGCCTCCTGCATGCCCCACATTAGGGATCGTGCCCTCAACCCGGGTACATGCCCTGACCTGGAATGGAGCCATGACCTCCTGGTTCCTAAGTCAACACTCAGCCACTGAGCACCATGGCCAAGCCTGACCCACCTCTATTGACTTCCATGAAAATTCATGTTTGCGTGAGGATGTTGGTGAGACTGAAAAAGCCTGCTGTCTCCACTGGGAGGGATGGGGGGGTGGGGGGATGGGGGGGCTCGATCTTGAGCAGGGGAGGAACAAAACCTTTTGAAGTAATTTCAAGAATTCATCTGCATTCCCTTGTACTCCTAATTCTTCTCACCAAGGCACAGGGACCAGAGGGTCCTTATTGCCCGCAAATGCTCATCACTGAGGCATGGTGCCTGTGTGTACACATTCTCATAACCACACTTCACAGGAAAAGTAACATCTGTGGACTTGGAAAATGGAACAAAAAAATTCTATCCTGGTCACTTCACTTCTGAATATTGAGCATTCCATGTTTGGGGGTTTGGACTTTTCTGAAGTAAGGTCGCTGGTGACATCCTCATAGACATGAATGAAACTGCTGCCTGGAAGAGACCAAAACTGGGATGATGTAAATTTCAAAGAAAGAAATGGCTGGGGCGAGGTGGGTCCTATTCAGAATGTGAATCTCAAAGACCCATCCTCTTATACAAATGCTGAATCATTTTACACCTGGAACTAATGTTATCTGTCAATTACATTGCAGTTTTTTTAAAGATTGAAAAACAAAAACATGAATCTTCATTGTCCAGTTGTCTGTCCTCTGGAGCCAGGAGTTTTGTGTATCTCATCCTATTGTTTGCTACACAATAATATTAGACCCAAAGGATCTATATAGATTTTTTTTTTTTTTTTTTTTTTTTTTTTTTTTTTTTTTTTTAGAGAGAGACGTTGATTTGTTGTTCTGCTTATTTATGCATTCATTAGTTGATTCTTGCCTTGACTGGGAACCCACAGTGTTGGAGTATTGGGACACAGCTCTAACCAAATGAACTACCCCGCCAGGGCATATAAATTGTTTTTAAAAGTGAACATTCATGAGAGGAAACCCAGAGCAAATTAAGATATTATAATGAAAAAACTAGCAACTCTTAACTAATGTGTCCTCTGTAGATTAATCTGTCCCACAGTACTCTGAGACTTGCCATTGAGACTGATTAGTCACTGTTTTTAATGGAAAAACATGTAGGCAGCAAGAAATACTGGAGACAGGCCTGTCGGAGGAGGGAGGGAGTTAAGGATGCTGTAGACCGGCAAGCTCAGTGTAACTCTGGGCACCATTTTAGAGTGAATAGCAAAGGGAAGCAGCAATTACTGCAACCCAGCCTGGCTTCCCAAGAACAAATCATTCCAGCCTGCATTCACTCCCAATTTTGTAAGATTAGAAAAGTGCAGTGAGTGGGCAGAATGTGTGGGCCATGGCAAGAATTGACCCCGACCTGGAGTGAAGTCAGCCTGGGTCCATGGAGCGGTTCGACCTGGACATTTGTGCAGTCCTGAGTGCACAGCCACCCGAGGGATGCTAATGACCGGATGCGCCAGGAGCACTTCCTGTCCCAGCGCAGAGCTGCCTTTGGCGCCATCTGTTCCACGTTTTCATTAATAACGTGACTGAAGCTGCGAAAGATGGGTTTGTGAAAGGGGTGTATGTTATAAAGCTGGGAAAGAACGGTGATACTAAATGGCAGAATCAGGATTCAAAAAAAATCTCATCAGCAGAGAGAGGGCAAGGTAACAGTCTGAAATGAAAGCACGGACGATTGCCACACCTCGGTTATTCAGAAAGCAGCTACCAAGGCCCGTGGAGGGCCGTGTGTCGCACAGTACAGCAAGCAGGCGGGAACGAAAGCGCCAGCCCTGATCCGCAGAGAGCGCCGTTACAAGCGAGCGGAGCGGGCAGCCGCCCGCGCAGGGGTCCGGCCCAGACAAGGACGGGCAGTGGCGGGGCCTTCACTAGGGAGACTGCACCTGCGCAAATGGCCTTGAGGTTTGGGGTGCAAAACCCGGGAGTATACAAGAGCAGCAGCCACGTGGCAAAACCAGGTGAGCGATGCAATGAGGGGACCGCGGGCAATATGTGCAAGGTCGGGCCCCTGACAGAGGGAGAGAGTCCGGCTTTAAATGCCAGTCAGGGGCATGTACCTTGGTTGTGGGCACATCCCCGGTGCGGGGTGTGCAGGAGGCAGCTGGTCGATGTTTCTCTCTCATTGATGTTTCCAGCTCTCTATCCCTCTCCCTTCCTCTCTGTAAAAAAAATCAAAATATATTTAAAATAAATAAATAAATGTGCGCATGCGTCTGTGAGGGAGGACCCTGAGAAGGCTGCGGCCACCCTAGGGGGGGACCCCAGCAAAAGGAACAGGACCGCCCAGCAGGAGGGAGAGCCCCCCCCCCATCCCCCCTCAGAGCTGCTCCGGTGGAGCAGGGGAGGGCTGCAGAGGGAACAAGGGAATCCTCCAGGGGGCAGTGGGACTGCAATAACGTTGATGCTCTTCTTTGAAATATCCACGGAGTCCTGACGTGCCTGGCAGTTTGCTAGCCACGTAGCCCGGTCCTCTGGTCCAGTCTTTAGGAGGCAGCACTGCCCTCCTCCCGTCTGCAGGGAGGACCCGCGCGGTGGGGGCTTGGGTGCTGTGCACAGGGCGCAGACCCCCTGCCTGAGGCGGCCTCCCCGGGTGTGCTGGCCGCAGCC
This sequence comes from Pipistrellus hanaki, assembly GCF_964339955.1. Lineage (NCBI taxonomy): Eukaryota > Metazoa > Chordata > Mammalia > Chiroptera > Vespertilionidae > Pipistrellus > Pipistrellus hanaki. The sequence goes on from NC_140505.1 coordinate 24,749,879, forward strand.
TTAGTTTCCCCCTCCGTGCTGTGCCCCCAATGGGCTCTTCCTCTGTGCTCTCAGAACGCTGTGATGGACTGAATGCTCATGTCCCCCCAAATTCACGTGTGGACATGGAACCCCGGTGTGGCCGGGGCTATTGGAGGAGGCGGACTAAGGCAGGAGGGGGCAGCCCGCAGGAGGGTGCTCCTGAGAAGCAGAGGCCAGAGCCTTTCTCGGTGGGGACACAGCGAGAGGCCTGCAGGCGGTGGCCGGGAAGAAGGGTCTCGGTGGCCGGGAAGAGGGTCTTGGTGGCCGGGAAGAAGGGTCTGGCCGCAGCCCAGCCTCCTGGTCAGACTTCCAGCCTCCAGACCCGAGAGCGAAGCCTCTGGCGTGCAGAGGCGCTCAGCCTGTGGTCCGTGGTTCCAGGAGCACCTGAGCGAACGCTCTCCAGCACCCAGTTACCCACTCACCCCAGGCTGGCCAGCGGGGCGGGGTGGGGTTCTTTGTCCCGAGCCTCTGTGTTGGGCAGCCAGTATGGGGGGGGGGGGGGGGTCAGTGCCCCATCCCTTCCCTGGCTGACCCCTAACAACACGGTGTGAGCTGCAGGCCACCTACCTGCTCAGATTTCTTCCAACCGTCAGCTCGTCCCACCCGGGGACTCGCAACCAAAGGTCCCACTCTCCGCGGGTTGAAAACAGGACTTGCTGTTCGTGTTTGGGAAACGGCAGTGGGGAAGGTGAAACTACTGTTCTCCACCGGGCGGGTTGAATCTGTGGATGTAAATAAATCCCAGGGACTCGGAGACCGACTGTAAAGTGACGGGTGAGTCCAACGTTGTACCTGGGTTTTGTGCTGCACGGGTCCACGCCCTGACCCCCGAGGGGTTCGAGGGCCACGATATTCCTGATCAGGCTCAGAGGATGAGCAATCCTTTCCTGCTCCCTTTCCCCGGTTGGAACAGGTTGCTATCAGGGCCGTGGAGTGGGAGACAATGTTTGCTGCTTTTCCTCACAGCGGTTTGTGGCTTTTGGACAGGATCTGGGGTTTGTGCCCTTCCTGTAGGCACCGCTCTTTTCCTTCCCTGGAGACTTCCTCAGACTTGCCTAGTGTTTTGTGAGGGCCCAGGGCGGCCCAGGGAGAACGCCTGCAGCTGGGTGCAGACACCTCTGGTGTCTGATGTTTGCAACCCCAGGTGTCTGTATTCTCTCTAGACTCCGCCTTTACCAATTAATGCATTGACCTGGGCGGGCAAGGCCGCAGCTCCCATCTCTCCTTGAAGTCTCTACGTGGACTGCAGGTAAGGTGGTTGTCCTGCAACCTCAGGACTCTGATGGGTTCAAGAAAAGTTGTGAACTTGCTGATTATCAGACTTTTCTTATTGTGACGTCGGGAGCTGTGCTCTTTTCAACTTTCTACATCCCAACCAGAAGCCAGGAACTGACGTGTTTGTGGCAAACCAAGCTACTGATTTGGGAATGACAATTTCTTTCCCCAAATCTCCTTCTCCTGTTCATTTACTGAACTGTCTTATTTTTTTTATTTTTTTTTTTTTTATCAATAATAGTCTTGGGTTTTCCAAGTGAGTTACCATTTAATCCACAAACATACTTCCCCAGTTTTTAATGCTTCTGATTGGTTTCTCTTGCCTTATTACACAGGTTAATACCCATGGTTGCCAGATTGGGCAAATAAAAAGAGAGAGATGCCCCATTAAATTTGAATTTTAGGCAACATAATTTTTTAGTATCTATCCCATGCAATATTTGGGGGATTCAAATGAAACTGGTATCTTGTATTTTTATCTGACAACTATGCGTACTGTTGGCGGTAGTATTAGGCACCAGGTGTTAGCCCAGTGGGGTTAGAACGGACCTTCAGCCACCTGGTACTTGAGTTCTGGCTAAAAAAGAATTCAGAGCCAATACTCAAACATAAGAGAGAGTTTATTTAGAAAGTCACAGAGGGGAAGGGGAAGGGGAAAGGTGTAGGCTTGCTCCTGGGAGGGAGAGCCACCTGGGTCCTCCATCTTGAGGATGTGTATCTGGAGGTGTCAGGTGAGGATCCCAATAGAACTTTCATCAGCTTCCAAGTGTGTCCTGTCCAGTCTACTGACTGGTCTATGCCCCTGGTCCGCTTGTCTGGTTTTGCTGCTTTTCTGGGCCTGGAGCTAAAACTCAACTGAGGCCAGATGTTATTCCTAGGGATTAATGCTTAAGGGAGCAGTCATGCCAGGGCCCCCATGGGGGTCACATGAGGCCACTCTTTGGCCCCGTGTTCCTCCTCTAAGGGGATCTACCACATGATTAGTGACATTCCAGGGAAGGAAAAGTCAGGAGAGGGAACTATATGTCCATGGCTATGCTGGGAGAGGAAAAGTTACCTTGGGAACAAGGTCCTTGTTTTCCCAGTTTTGTCCAAAGCTAGTAGCTTTCTGCCCTGGTGACCTTCTGTATTGGCCCATTGTCCTGCTCTGCTCATGTCTGTCTGACTGCCTACCATAGTACCTTCAATACCACATTACACAGTAATGAAAACTGAGCATACTTGACTTTTTCACCACCTTAGCTGGAATGCCTCCAATATTTTCACACACAGGTGGTGATTTTAACACTGATGAATGCTTTTTCTATCATGTTAAAGAAGTTTCTGCAATTCCTTTTTATGAAGTGTTTCTTATCAGCAAGAGATGTTAAGTTTTGTTGAAGCCTTTTATACTTCCACTAGAGGTCCGGTGCACGAAATTCATGCACGGGGGCGGGGGAGGAGGGTGTCCCTCAGTCCAGCCTGCACCCTCTCCAATCTGGGATCCCTCTCACAATCCAGGACTGCTGGCTCCCAATAGTTCACCTGCCTGCCTTCCTAATTGCCTTTAATTGCTTCTGCCTGCCAGCCTGATCACCCCCTAACCACTCCCCTGCCAGCTTGATTGCCCCTAATTGCCCTTTCCTGCAAACCTGGTTCCCCCAACTGCCCTCCCTTGCAGGCCTGGTTCCTCCCAACTGCCCTCCTTAGATGGGCATCTTGTGGCAGCCATCTTATGTCCACATGGAGGCAGCCATCTTGTGTGTTGGAGTGATAGTAAATTTGCATGTTACTCTTTTATTAGATAAGATAGAGGCCTGGTGCATGGGTGGGAGCCAGTTGGTTTGCCCTGAAGGGTGTCCTGGATCAGGTTGGTAATTCCCTTAGGGCATGGGGAAGTCTGGGTGAGGGGCCTCTGGTGGTTTGCAGGCTGGCCACACCCCCTGGTGACCCAAGTGGAGGCCCTGGTATCTGGAATTTATGTATCTTCTATAATTAAAACTTTTTAGCCTTAAATGGAGGCAGGGCCGACCAGGGTGGGCAGGAAGCTTGGCTTCCTCCATCACCAGGGAAACTCAAGCCTCTGGCTGGCTGCAGCTCCATGACTGTTACCATATTTGTTGGGTTAATTTGCATACTTGCTCCTGATTGGCTGGTGGGCATGGCTTGTGAGGGTAATGGAGGCATGGTCAATTTGCATGTTTCTCTTTTATTAAATAGTATGGAGATAATCATATGATTGTTCTTCTTAGTTTCATTTACATGGTGTATTATGTAAATAGGTTTTCTAATTATTAATAATTTTATATTTCCAGGTCAAACCTAGGTACGTAACCCACTTAGTCATGATTCATTATTTTAAAATATGCTGCTAGAACCTATTTGCTAAACTTTTGGGGATTTTTTGCATAAATATTCATAAGTAAAACTGGTCTGAATCTTTACAGTGTGTTTATTATTGTTACCTTTGTTTCATAAGAAGTGTTCTTTTTCTACATTTTAGAATAACATAATTATCTGGACTTTGAAAAATTTCTTATGAAACTGGATCAGTACTTCTTTGTAAAATTGATCTTCAATAAATGCCTCTGTTTCTTTAATGGAAATTGTTCTAATATGGTATTGCAAGTCCGCAGGGATCAATTTTGTTAAATTGCATTTTCCTAGGAAATTATATTTTTATTTGCACAAAGTTATGCAAAAATAAGCTCTTATGGGTTGTTTTTAATATCCTGTATTTTGATGGCTATTTTCCTCTTGACATTATTTATTTTGTATACTTGTGCTTTTTCTCAATTTTTCCTTGATTAGGTTAGAGACTGGTTTGTATATTTCTGCACTTTTTTCAAAGGATTTTATGTCTTTATATTTGTTTTTCTGTTTACTTCTGCTTAAGTTTTATTATTTTCATCTTCCTTTTTATTAGTACCTTTTTGAATTGGGAATATAATTTCTTTTATTCTGAAGTACTACTATTTAGTATGTATATAATGTTACGGATTTTTCTCTGATTACCATTTTAATTGTGAAATTTGGTGATGTTTAATGTTTTCATTATCATCATTTTAGAGAAATTTTGCAATTAAGATTGTCATTTCTGGTCTAACCCAACCCTTATTTGTTAGAGACATTTTTAATTTCCAGATTGAAGGGCCTGTTAAGCGTTTGTTAAGTGTTTGTTATTGGTGTCTAATTTGATTGCATTGTGAACCAAGAATGCTGTTCATATTTCATCTAGTTCATGAATCGTTGAAGTTCCTGTGCAACCACACAGTGTGGGCGATTTTCATGGATATTCCGTGTATTCCTTAGAAGAAGGCGTGTTCTGTGTGCCAGGATATAAAGTTTGAGATCTATGCATGCATGCTGCCTTATTGGTTGTGCCTTGTTCTGTTTTGTTTTAGGTCTTCTAAATTTTTAGATATTTCCCACTCATGTCTGTCTTGGACTGTGAGTAGCATATTAGAATCTCCTATTGTTCGGGTGTTTTTCTTAGTTAGTAGTGTAGTTCCTCCCCTGTGAGCACGATCGCTATTTTATTAGTATATTGACATCGATAACCATTAAATCTTCATCGTGAAGTTGAACATTAGCATTTTAAAGTACTTAATGCTCTTCCCCCTGAACCCTGCTGTTGGCTGTAGAGACACAACCCTTTATGTGTATGGGTTACTTTTGCCTGCTATGACTTTGCCTTGACTTCAACTCCCTCTCACCTTTCCATGTCCTTTGTTTGAGGCATGTCACTCGTGTGCCCCATAGAATTCGTTTGCTTTGTGAACCACTCTGAAAACATTTATTTTAATAAGGGAGTCAGTTCCGTTTATATTAATTGATGCCACTGGTATCTTGGGTCTCAAATCTGTCATATTTAAGTTATATTTACTGTGTTTCAATCTGATCTGTTTCTTCGATCATTTTTACATTCTTTTTTAGTTGTCTTTTAAATTGAGTAAAATTCACTCAGCATAAAAGGAACCATGTTAAAGGGAACAATTGAACGGCATTTAGTGCATTTAAACTGTGCAGCCACCTCCTCTGTCTCCCCCCCCAAATTCCGTCACTCTAAAAGGGAATCCTGGCCCCACTTAAGAGTTGCTCTGCCCCATTTCCTGGAAACCACCACTCTGCGTTCTGTTTCTGTGGGTTTTAAATTGCTTTGTGTGTGGCTTCTGGAGAATGTGCAGACATATCCTAGTTTAGATAATGATATTTTCCCATGAGAACTGGGAAGTCTCTGTACCTCTGATCCTATAAAAATGTCCAGAACTTACCTTCCGGTGTCATTTTCAGGATCAAATGAAGTACATGGCACGTATTAAGTGATCAGCAAATTTTTGTGATTATTGGTGGTGGCGGTAGTGGTGGTGGTGGTGGTGGTGGTGGTGGTGGTGGTGGTGATGGTGGTATTCTGATTTACATGGTGAGTCTCCCCATATTGGATGCTTTCACACGATCCTCCCCCTCAGGAATCCGAGGGAGAGAGAAGCTGTTTTAGTTCTAAATTTCCTCTCAGAGGCACGTGTGCCAGCCCCGTTTTCCTTCCGAGTCCACTGTGAGTTTGACTTGGACTCACATTTGAGGTCCAAGGAGTCACTTTGACTATTTCTAGATGTAATTTTTTTATATTCCGATATTTTCCCACTGAGGATAAGTGCTTCTTCAAAGCAATTAATCACAAGAGCAGATGGAGTGGAAGCGGACACGAAAGCCTGTGGTCCCGGCAGGGACGGCAGCTCCGCCTCTCTCTCCTCAACTGCTCCCACGTGGTCCCTGTGCCATTTGGTGTTTTACAGGATGCACTTTCCCAAACTGAGCTGTTTCTCCTCTCTTCGGGTTTGCATTTTTCTTCTCTTTCCTTTTTTTATTAATATATTTTTATTGATTTCAGAGAGGGAAGGAGAAGGAGAGAGAGATAGAAACATTGATGATGAGAATCATTGATTAGCTGCCTCGTGCACATTCCACACTAGAGATCGAGCCTGAAACCCAGTTATGTGCCCTGACTGGGAATCAAGCCATGACCTCTTGGCTCATAGGTCACCACTGAGCCACACCAGCTGGGCTCTTCTCCCTCTTCTTGATGCCTCATCCAGTTCTTACTCTCTCTTTCCCCATTGTTACCCTCCACCCCTGCCTCCCCCACAAACAAGGGATGGCTTCACAGAGAGTCACTTGAGTGGATCACTTGTATTGAGAACACCTCTCCTGCCAGAATGGAGTTAACACCTGCCCTCTCTTTCAGATCCCACTTTCCCCCAGCTGCCTGTACTAACTAAACCACCATGGCCCTGGTGCAGACTGTAAAGCAGGTAATACATTCTGGCTAAAGGACTCGCTGGGAACCGTTGCCCTTGGACCTTCCGCCTTCAATGAACAACATTGGTTCTGATATCACCCCTCAGGCAGTGACATAAACTATGCCAGGGGCAACTGTGGCAGCACAGAAATAAAGAAGACTCAATTATAACTGCTCAGGAATCCATGGAAATCATTCCAGTCCAGCTTCCTGACTTGAGGACAGAAACTGTCCTCTGCATCCCCTTTCTGCCCGTATTCAGGGAGTGCCTCGCTTGCGTGAAGTTCGTGGGCAGCGTGGTAGGCCGAATAATGGCCCCCGTGGATATCAGGTCCTGACTCCTGGAGCCTGTGAGTGCCACCTTCTATGGCCAAAGGGCTTTGGCAAGTGTGACTAAGTTTGAGGCCTGGAGGTGGGAGATTCCGCTAGAATAACTGATGGATCCCATGGAATCACGGGGACCTGGGAGTGAGGCAGGAGGTCAGCGAGGAAGTAGGAGCTGTGTCTACAGAACCAACAGGACTGGAGTGATAGGAGGAAGCGGGGGAGGGGAGGTCACAGGCCAAGGAATACAAGCAGCCTTCAGAAACTGGGAAAGGCAAGGAGCAGATGTCCTCCAAGGGACTCCGGAAGGAACTAGCCCTGCCAATACCTTCCTCTAGCTCATTGAAACTGATTTGGGACTTCCAGCTTACAGAAATGTAAGAGAATACATTTGTGTTGCTTTAAGATTCTAAATTTTTGGTAATTCCTTACTGCAGCAATAAGAAACTAACGCAGGCTGTGTTAGCTACCTCCTTAGCAAATTTACTCTGCACTCAGCTTTGAACTTCAGCAGAGCTAAGGGACTCTTCCACATTCACAGGAATGATTATAGACAATGGGTTGATTAGAACTAGCATGACTGGATATCAATTAACTTTGGATGCATAACAAATAACCTAGAAATCACACTTTAAAACAATGAATATCTGTTTAGTGAATAATTCTCTAGATCATAAATTTCAGCTAGGCTCTCTTGGATGTTTTTTCCTGATGTTGAATGAGTTCATCCATGCATCTGTAGCCAGTTGCAGGTCATCTGGGGGCTGGCTGTCCTGGGGTGGTCTCGGCTGGTAGGACCTGTCTCTGCTGCTCCTTCAGCAGGCTCCCTTAGACATGTTCTCGTGACGGAGAAATGGTGACAATGTGCAAAGTGTGCTGAGGCCAAGGTGTAGGACTGGAACATCACTTTCCATTGTGTAATATTGGCAAAGCCAAGTGGTAAGATGAGTCCAGATTCAAGGATTGGAAGAGTCCACCTTATTGGAGAAGCTGAAAAGTCATATGGGAGAGGATGTTGGTACGGAAGGAATGGTTGTTTTCCAGTGTTCCCCATCATATAATTTACGGAGCACTTTTGAGAGTGAAAGCGAATGCTTTTAAAAATCACATCAAGACAGCAGATGTAAAGGAGGACTGTCTAGGCATTAGGGTATCAGGGCCCGGGTCTCCTCACTCCCAGCCCAAGGCTCTGTTACTTCCCCACATGTCGTTCTGAGGTCGCTTATTGCTTATGACGCTGGGAGAAAACCATAGAAACTTTCGGAGGACAGACCTCAAATGTGAGTCCACACCAAAGATTAGCATGAATGATATTCCTGGTGTCCAGGTAAATAGCCATCAAGAGTATATTTTCCCATTTCCCAAGTTTCTTTAAAAATCTTCCCTGCACCAAAACCGGTTTGACTCAGTGGATAAAGCGTCAGCCTGCAGACTGAAGGGTCCCAGGTTAGATTCCAGTAAAGGGCATGTACCTTGATTTGCGGGCACATCCCCAGTAGGGGGTGTGCAGGAGGCAGCTGATTGATGATTCTCTCTCATCGATGTTTCTAACTCTCTATCCCTCTCTCTTCCTCTCTATAAAAAATCAATAAAAAAATTTTATATATATATATATATATATATATATATATATATATATATATATATATATATATTTTTTTTTTTTTTTTTTTTAAATCTTCCCTGGAACCGGTTGTACATCTGAATGGTTATCAAAGTGTCATTATCCATAAAGGTAGTTGAGGCTCTGTTTGGTGCTTGGTGTGTGTGTGTGTGTGTGTGTGTGTGTTTGTGTGTGTTTAATGGGAACATATATTTAATAAATATAAAAATGAAATAAAAATAATTCCTAGAGTTCCCAATGGAGGCTTTTCCCGGAAGCACATGTAGGTCAAGCTCAGCTCTGCCACTGGAAACCTTGTCACAGATTTCTGTTGGCCTGAGCCATGGGGAACCTGGCCTCCTTTTCTGATTCTGCCAACATCTTCCAAAAGCTTATCTCAAACGCTTATTCGACGGCTTGATTTATAAAAAGCTCTGTTTTTCTTTTAAGTAACATAGTATTTTTGAAACAGAGAATCTCTCCGTCAACTTTAGAAATGTCTGTGCCATTGCTTGAAGCCATGGGACTCGGCTGAAACCTAGAAATCCTGACATACGTGTGATGCTTCTGAATAACCTCGCAGCAGGCAGGCCACTCTCAGGAGGTGGTTCAGCTGAGAGTCACTGTTTTGTCTGATTCCTCCACCTCCATCTTAACTTTCCTCGATCAGATTTCTGGGGAGCAGAAATCTGATCTAGGGAATGTTTCCCTCTTGGTTATGTCCAGAGGCCCCTGCTTGGCTTTACAGCCACAAAGCCAGGCCTTTACCTGCTTGGCCAGCCTCATCCTGTGGCTCTGGGACAGGTCATTGGCCAGCCCAGCAGGCTGATTCCCTAGGTTTCCCCTGCACCTGCCGTTCCTGAGCTATAGCACCTCTCCTCCTGCCTCTGTTGGTGGAAGGCAGAGAAAAGCTCAGAAGAAAACGACAAAGGTCACCACAGCCAAATCATCGCTGGGTGGGATGGGGCTGGGCAGTGTGTCTCTTCACACACAAATGCCTGTTGTCCCCTTTCAAAGCAGGGGGCTCACTTAGCTTTGCCCAACCTGCCCTCTTTAAGGTTGTGCACAAGGCTGTGCCTCTCCTGACTCATGTCTGTGGCTCATCAGCTCCCCTCTTTATCCTACACTACACCCTTTCTCCTGCCAAATGATAAGCGTTCATTAAACATGTATTTTTGCAGCCCTTAAAGCCAGGGTGGGGAACCTTTTTTCTGCCAAGGGCCATTTGGATATTTATAACATCACTCGTGGCCCATAAAAAATCATCACCTTAAAAATTAGCCTGCTTTTGTTATTCCCAGATTTCAAGATCCCCAAGGACCACCAGGGAGCCGAGTCCGATACAAAAAAAAAAAAAGCCAAAAGAGCCTTTATTCAAACTCGCGTCTGGTCTCCCTGCCTCTACAGACGCAGATGCAGTGGCAGAATGCAAAGAGCCTCGAGCTCTGGAAGTATAGCCTTTTTATAGGGTTTAGGGTTGGGTGGTGGGGTGATGCTCGGACCACTGAGTTGGCTGGTTCTGACTGGTGGGGTGAGGGCCAGGGTCCGGTTACGCCGGGTTACTTCCCTCTGCATTTCTATTGGCTGATTTAAGGGTGGGTTGGGTAATTGATACATTTTATGGTCTTTCTATGAAAGGGGTTATGTCGGAGACATAGTTATACAAGACAGTTACACAGTACAAAACAGAGTCAGTCCTGCTCTGCCCTTGAAAGAAGGCCTACGTGCTGGGAAGGGGCCATGAGACCGTATCTCAAGGCCTGGACTGGTAACTCTATAGTCCACAGCCTCTCCGGAAGCATGCTACAACATTCTCACTCTCTTCCACTTTATTTGGTCAGAGATTTAGTTAACTCACCCCTCATGCCTGGGCAGGGCCAGACCAAGTGATTTCTCGAACCTTAAATGGCCCACAGGCTGGACATCCCCACCCCCTCCCACCACCTTAAAGTGTAATCTGCGTACAAAACGACGTCATAAACATACAAGTCAGTGAATTTTTATGAACAGAATCCACCCATATAACCAGCACCCTGATTGAGAGAGAGAATATTACTGGTATCCCAGGAGCCCCTCCTATTTCCTTCCATTCCTATTCCCACCTCCAAAAAGAACTACTCTCCTGATGCCTAATGTGATAGGCTAGGAACCCATACCCTAGGAACCTAGCACACTTCAGACAACCTTTGTCTGTTTTCACACTTTATAATGGGAAATCAATGTTTGCTCATCTGTGTCTGGATTCTTTTACTCAATATTAATTTATGAGACTCAGCCGTGTTGCTGTGGGCAGTTGTAGATTGTTCATTCTTTTTGCCTTCTAACAGTCCTTTGTATAAACACTACAAGGTCTTCACTCTTTTTTCTGTTAATGGGCATTTCCAGTTTGGGACCATTATAATTAATGCTGCTCTGAGCATTCTGAGCAGCATTAATTATAATGCTGCTGAGCATTCTGATACATACTTTTGGTGAACATAGTAGGCATTTCTGATGGGTAAATGCCTGGGAGTGGTATTTCTGGGTCATTTGGTCTGGTTTAGCAGAAACGGCCACTGGTTTTCTAGGGTGGTTGTACCAATTACAATTATACTCACAAGTGGCCCAGTGCATGAATTCAATGAAAGGAAATTAATTAGAAAAAATATTTTAATATCTCTATTTTCCCTTTCTCTATAAGTGTCAGAGATGAAAGAAAACTAGTAGAATGTACATGAAAATAATATGTAAATTGATTAATAAATAAACAATAACAACATGATATAACAATGAATATTTTCCATGAAATTTTTACTGTTAGAATCTTCATTAATCATTGATTTTTTTAAAAATATCTTGGTATTCTGGAAAATTTATATCATTTGCACAAACTTTGCCTTTGCTATAACATCGAACACATTTTCCATCAGATGGTTTTTCATCAGAGAAATCGGGACAGGCAATATTGACATGTGACAGTCATTCCACCAAAACTGTGTTTGTTAATTGCTCCCTCACTTACCTCACTTTCGCTATGAAGGCAGATCCTACCAGCATTGGTAGTACTTGTCAAGGACTGTTCTTCAGACACATTCTGTTGACAATTTCAGCTTCAGAATGTCAACAAAAATGTGACGTTATTACCTGGCACCCACAGCCACCATTTCCGGGCAGGCTGGGCTGTGGGCCACATTTGGCGCCATGGCGTCTCAGCAGTGTTGACTGCGATTTGGTGGGCTGTTGTTCTGGGGTGGTGGCGGGGCCTGTGTTCCACTTGGGGGAAGTCAAATGTTGCTTTGTGGGTGCCAGGTCTGCGGTGCTGTTTCTCTGTAAATGGCCAAAGCGCATCATGGCAGTTCCTGCATTGAGCATCTGCCCCCTGGTGGTCTGTGCATGTCATAGCCCTTTATAAATATAGATAGGCCTGACAGAGTTCTGTTTCCTCTACATCTTCATTTTATATCAGATTATTTTTAACTCTTCTGATAGATGTGTAGTGGTATGGCATTGCAGTGTGAATTTTAATTTCCTTATTTACCAATGGGGTTGAAAGGATTGAGGTTTATAAGCCCACATCCCCTGGAACCCTGGTGTGCCACGGCCTGGCACTTGCCTGTGGTCTGTTGTGTTGGGGGCAGCCTCATGGGAGTGGAGAGGCTGGTCAGCCAGGGTTGGCCTTATGGTTGGGAAGAAACCCATATCCTAGGAACCTAGCACACTTCAGACAACCTTTGCATCTTAAAATTCCTTCACGGTGGGCCACCATCCTATGGCAAGGACCATGGGCCCACAGATGCCCAAAGGCCATTCCAGAGAGATTCTGGCTACCTCAGTGTGGTTCACCTGTCACATTTCTTGTCCCAGAGAGCTGTGTGGGCCAGACAAAACCAACTCCTAACTGAAACAATTTACAAGTGTCACATTGCTCCCTCTCTGGACACATACAAGTTATCCCTTGACTTTCATCCACAAGACTTTCCTCTCAAATGGCCTCTGATAAGTCCCCTGACATTCCTCCTCCTCTTGCAGAGGAGAAATGGCTCCAGGTAGCTCCCTCAATAACCCCATAAAGCAGGTGCTACAAGTACCTGACAGACAGCTCTTCCCTGGAGTAGTTTCTATGTTCCAAGGCTGCCATTGCTCAGAACTGAGTTGCAATCCTCCTTTGATGATCAATGAACAAATCGGATCATTGTTTTTGTAAGAAAAACTCGAAGCACTGAGGTTGTTTTTCTTGGATGGGCCAAGAAAGGGGTTCCTTTCCACCCTCCTCTCCCTACCCACCACCAACCTCCACATCATCATTTTCCAAGAAGATTGCTCTAGAGAGGGACTCTCAGTTGAAGGCTTAATTTCTGTGTGCCCATGGGGAAAAGCACCAGCCGTCCCCTTGCTGGTATCCTATTCAGTTGTTTTGTCCTTTTGATTGCTGTCCCCTCCGCTCTTGGCCTGCTCTAGCTGTGTTCACCTACCAAACAGGAGCCTTTATTGCTTAAAAAGCCCCAAAGACCACTCCGCTTCTCATGTGACAGCACTTAACAGTGTGGACCAAGCAATGTGGCTGTCCATAGCCTTTTGTCCTGAGTAGACTACTCTTCCTGGATGTTTGTCTTTTTTACAGCCTGCACCAAGGTTACAAACTCCTTGGGGGCCTGTGTGTCTCACTCAACCATATACCTCTACGGGTCACCCACTAGCCGCTCAACACTTTGTTCCTGCTATCTCAGCGGTGTTCTCAATCAGATGAACTAAAACATTTAGCAGTTCTATTTAATGCCCGTTCCCTTGGGTGTGATCATTTGTGTGTGTGTGTGCACTGCTGACTTGTTTTCTTCAATAAAACCTTTTCCTTTTGGTCTGAGGGAAGGTGGTGCATCATTGGGAAGGAGGGTTTCCACAGTAGCTAGATGCTGTCTGTAGTTTCCCTTCCACTCTTGGCACAGTTCTTATTCCCCTTCTTTTTCTTCTTCCCTGGAGGTGGTGAGAATCCCTAGAGCGGAACTGAAGAGCTGCTTTGCAGATCTCCAGCTATCACGTGGGTTCTGGGGAACAGCCTGTATTCACTAGATGGAGTGAACCCGCCAAACTGTCAAAATTCCTGGACTGTGGGAAATTTAAATACTCCTCCCTGCTCTCTAGAACCTCAGTCATATATGGTTGCTATGCTTGATGCATGGTTGTTTGCCATCAGGATCAAGTGCTTTTGAGCAACAAATGTGCCCAAGTGCAGGCAGGACCAGGAAAGCCAAGGTCTAAGTCATTTACAGGTCCAGCCGACAACATTTGCTCCTGAATAACTGAACGGTAACTTCTTCATTTGTGTTTTCCCCTGTCAGGCTGAGGACAATTCTGCACCCTCCCTCCCCCATCCCCCAGCTCACTCGTTACAAGCAAGAACCCCTAGACCCGAGCCTCCCTGCCCTCCCCACCCTCCATACCTCCAGAACAGCAGTTTCATTTCTCTCCTGTGTGTCCTCTGAGTGTCTCTTCTTTATCAATCTTAATTTTTCCTGCACTGAACATAATAGGGTTCAGCAGACCCAGAATCTCAGTCCATGATGCTAAAACTTCCCCGATAAGTCCATATCCTTCTGTCATTGAGGGGGCCACTCTCAAAGTCACCATGAACCTTGAATAAATCTACACAATGGTTGTTTGCACACCAGGATTTTTGTTCTTCGAAGACGCAGCAGCTGTAGCTCCCTGGTTGTGCTTGCTTTGAGCTGATAGCTACAACGTAATGTGGGGAGATTTCTAATTTTCTCATCTAAGAAGAGGCCAGTTCTGAAGAATGAATATTTGATCAATCAAACCTCCCTCACCCACCCAAATCCACTCCACCCTATCTCATCCCTCCCTGTTCCTCCTCAGGTGGCTTCCAAGGAGAGAGAAGGGGGTGAGCAAGCTAAGTGCCTGGCTGTTGCTTTTCTGAGAACAGTCCGGCAGTCAGAGCAGGAGCTGTGTTGTGTGTGTGTGTGGGGGGGGGGGGGGGGGGGGACGGGAATCTGAAAACCTACACTCAGGGCAGAGTTCCTCTCCAGTGCTTACCAGTTCTGTATCTTTTTAAAAAGTTTTTTGTTCATTGATTTGAGAGAGGGGGAGGGAGCATCTGTTTGTTGTTCTACTTATTTATGCACTCATTGGTTGATTCTTGTATGTGCCCTGACCAAGGATGGAACCAGGATGATGCTCTAACCCAGTAGTCAGCAAACTCATTAGTCAACGGAGTCAAATATCAACAGTACAACGATTAAAATTTCTTTGGAGAGCCACATTTTTTTAACTTAAACTATAGAGGTAGGTACATTGTTATTTACTTAATTAGGATACCGGTACTCCTAAGCTGGCCTTTGCTAAACACTCAAGGGGCCAAAAAGCCACATGTGGCTAGCAAGCTGCAGTTTGCCAACCCCTGCTCTAACCAACTGAGCTATCCAGCCAAGGCTACTAGTTTTGTCTCTGGACCGTGGTGGTGACTACACAACTCAAGACATGAGATAAAAATGTACCTCAAGCCGAAACCGGTTTGGCTCAATGGATAGAGCGTCGGCTTGGGGACTGAAAGGTCCCGGGTTCGATTCCGGTCAAGGGCGTGTACCTTGGTTGCGGGCATATCCCCAGTAGGGGGTGTGCAAGAGGCAGCTGATCGATGACTCTCTCTCATCGATGTTTCTAACTCTCTATCTCTCTCCCTTCCTCTCTGTTCAAAATCAATAAAATAGATATTTTTTTAAAATGTACCTTAATAGAACCATAGACACGAACACACAAATACACATACGTGAACGAATGCATATGAAATCTGAGAAAGGTCTGTAGCCTAGCCAGCAATATCCCTCCCACATACTCTAAGTAGTCACTGGAGGAAGCTGGGTGGTGAAGGGCATGCAAGACCCTCTTAGTGTTACTTTGCACCCTCCTGTGAGCGTAGAACTGCCTGCAAAGTGAGCAGTAACGGCAGCGGATCAGCTGTTTGTTTGTGTGAGTGTGAGTAAGCCTGCGTGGCTGTCTCACAGTTACAGACCGCGGAGAGGCCCTGTCACCTCTGCTTCCGGCCAGCCAGCGTCAGCTAGCCCCACCCAGTGGCATTACTGGTCCCCCGGGAGAAACCACTCAGGAAGGAAGCAACAGTCCCTATCTCCCTTGTTACTTCATTTCATTCTCACAGTCATCTTTTGCGGCTGATGCGAGAATGCCAGAGTCAGCGGGGTGGGGGTTGGGTGGCCTGGCCACCGGTGTGTGCCGGAACCGGGACTGGCTGGGCCCTTTCCCGGAGCCCAAGCCAGACCTCGGTGCCAAGCTGCTCCCCCTTCCCACTCTGCAGCTCCTCTGCGTCTCTGCCAGGCTCAGAGTGAGGCCTTCTGAGCCTGCTAACCCGGCTGAGGGTGGTGGTGGTGTATTCCTTTGTGTTGCCAAATAACATGCCATCTCTGCCAAAAATGCTGAGTCCTGTAAAACTGTCCTTTCTCTTTCCTTCCCTACCACATCCCTTCAATTCTACTTCCTGCATCTCCCTCGAATACATTTTGGCTATCCTTATGGGCCGCCCTTCACGGAGGTGTTTCTCCCTTAGACTATTTCCATAGCTTCCTCTGATGGGTCCGGCCTTGCTCCCCTCCAGGGCACGCAGTGCCAGGATGCTTTACCTGCTTCTCCCCCGCGGGCTCCTGGTCACACACACCTTGTTGGCCTGGTGGCCCCTTGGCTTCCCTCCATCCCGTGAGCCCAGTGCTCCATGGAGCTCCCAGCCCTCGCTGCGCCCTGAAGCCCCTGTTCAACACCCAGCCTGCCTGAGGGCCAGGCCACAGTTCTGCTCCTTGGACATCAGAACTTAACACTTAGTTCATTCCCCAGCGTCTGGCTGGGCCCCAGCGGGTGCCCTGCCCCTCTGGGTCCTGGAGGAACCGGTCCCCAAAGGCTGGGGCAAACAACATTCTCGCGTCTTTACTATTGCCAGGATCTTGTTTACATTAAAGGCAGCTCAACCGGCTGCTCCCAGAATGTCAGTAAACTTCCTCGAAGCTTATTAAAAAAAATAGAGCTGATTAAACTTCTTTGCTCGCTCAGCCTTTCCTCTTCCCCTGGGAATTCCTAATGACTTAGGGGCTCTGAGCTTGCATTTTTCTTCCTTTGGGGTTTTGATAGGGACCGGAAATGCCTTGGTTGGGACTAGCGCTGGGGGTGGACTGGCCCTTTCTCTCTGTGTCACCCTCTGGCTGTGATGGAGAGCATTTCTGAGAGTATTTTAAAAATGTTTGCATTACTTGCCCAAGAGTTTGCAGCATACATTCACAACTAATCTGGTAATGCTTCATATATAATGCAGGTATTTTATAATACTGTATAGTATTCCAAATCCTCCTTCACATCCTTCATCATATTTGTCATTCATTTCACTTACCAATTAGCCATAATCACACAATACATTGTTCCTATTATTATTTTGAACAAATTGTTATCTATTAGATAAATTAAGAATAAGAAAGGTATAAGTCCTTTTTTAAGAGAGAAGATTGAACTTTTCTCCTTTTATAAAAATGTTTTATTGATTTGAGGGAGAAAGGAAGGAAGAGAGATATAGAAGCATTGATTCTGCTTCTCTCATATTCTGACAAAGAACAGCTTTCTGCTGGCACCTCTTCTGGGCACTTCCTGTCTTCGGGGCTCCGTTCATTGGAACCGAACTTCCCAGGGTGAAGTGTGTTGCTAGGCAACCCCTCTCCTCCCACCCTTAGCGTCACTGTCTAGAAGATGTGGATAGACGTGGGCTCAGCGTGGGAAACCGTATGGAGGCAGCATCAAAAAGCAGATCGTTGGCCCTGTGTTCTCTTTGCTCTCCCCGCTGTGCCCTCCCTCCAACCTCTACTCTATGACACAGACCTTATTGGCACCTTGTCAACTTCTAGCCGACTTTGAGTTAGTAGAATTTCTTCCTAGAATTTGGAAGTACATCATCTTAATTTTTAGTATTGTGATCCCCACCCCCCATTTCCTCATAGGATAGTGCTGTTTCATGCCAGCCAGGTATCATTTGAAACGGTATGCTGCTGTCGGTAAAATGACGGATACAGTGGGTCTTCCTTGGCTTCATTAAAAAAAAATTGTTTAATTTTTTGTTTACATTCCAAAAGTTGTTGTTATAGAGCAGTTGGATCTAGGGCCATTCCACCGAAGGGGCCCGGAGGACAATATTAGAACAGAATCTCGACATTTGTTTTTTAATTAAAATGTATCCCTGGGAGCATCGCGTGCTCGGTGCTCTGACATACATCACTTAATCTCTTGAGCAACCCATGATGTGATGCTGCTCTGCAGTTGCGAAGGCTAGATAATGAAGCTTCGAGGGATTAAGGAACCCATCCAAGCACAACTGGTATTTTCAGGGGTGGGATTGAAAGTCCTCGGAGCCGCGAGACCAGGGCCCTGGGTGCACGTTTTACAGGACGGGATGCTGGCGGCAGGGAGGGCGGCTGCCCCCTCGTCAGCTCGAGTCACTCCTCCCGGGATGTTGGAGACCCTGCTGTAACCAGGCGGATATAAAATTAGTCTTATTATTAATTCGTCTTTCAGCACGCTGCCATTCCCTTGTCCATTAGAAATGGATTTTGAATTTGCTGCTAACGAAGGTAGATTAAATAAGCAGATGTGACTGTGAACGGGACCTTCCCCGGAGGCTGATGGATGCGGGGCTCCGGGGACCACAGCACCCCTCCTCGGTGAAGGGATGTTTTTGGTTGGTTTCCAGCTACGAGGTCCTGTTTTAAAGTCATTGAATGCATTCACCTGCTCACGTGGGTAGCAGCCTCACCTCCTCTTCCACAGTCTGTGCTCGCCTCTCTGCCCTGGTGCAGGGTCTGGCCGTCCCCCGTCCTTAGTAATTCCTCCCCTCTGCTGAACCCCTTCCTGACCACTTCCTGGACGGTTCTCCTCGGCGGGGCTAACAGGTGAGTGAGATGAGAAGCCCTGCCCTGAGCTATGTGATCGGACCGTGAGAGGGGGTGGATCCAGGAACTGCAGGGAAGTGTCCACGTGCCCCAGGAGAGGCTGTGTCTGTACAAGGAGGAGCGTGCTACACCCCCTACACCCGCACGTGGGTAAGAGCATTGGCTCTGGCATTAGACACACCTGTGCTGAGACCCAATCCACCCTTTCCGGGGGCCCTGGGCACGTGAGAAATGCAGAGGTTGTGATAGGAAGGGTTACCCCAGGCCCAGCAGATGCCAGCAAATGTCAGAATTCAGGTCATGCCAAAACCGGTTTGGCTCAGTGGATAGAGCATTGGCCTGCAGACTGAAGGGTCCCAGGTTCAATTCCAATCAAGGGCATGTACCTTGGTTGTGGGCACATCCCCAGTGTGCAAGAGGCAGCTGATCGATGTTTCTAACTCTCTATCCCTCTCTCTTCCTCTCTGTAAAAAATCAATAAAAAAAAATATCTTAAAAAAAGAAAAAGAATTCAGGTCGGGTGCTAACAATGAATGCTTCATCCTGGCACAGTTAGGTTCAGCTAACTGAGCTAACTGAGCAGTGGCAATGCCTGGCAGGCCCCCTGTCCCCGGGCCTCCCTGCCAGACTTCTCCGTTTGCTGGGATACACCTCCTTCATTCGGTTTCCCTTCATGTAACACCAGTCTCAGTGTTTCCACTTCCAAACCCCTCAGCCTTCGATCCCTCACTCCCCGCAGCCCTCTTCCAGGAGCCTGTTCCAATGCGGGAGTCTCACCGGCTGGGTACCCCAGTGAGACGCGCCCACAGAAACAGGCCGCAGTCCCCTTGCCTCTGCCCACGGAGAAGCCCAGGCCATGTGCTCGGGTGTGATCACCTCTGCACCTGGACCTGTCACTGCAGGCACCTCCTGAGAGCAGTGACGGGGAACGCAGAGGGCTAGGGAAGCCAGCCAAACCCAGTCTGTCCCAGGGGCACAGAGGGCTCTCCTGCCCCTGAGATCATATAATCTCAGGGCTGAAAGCAATTTTAAGTGCTGGCTATTGGCTACGCTGACCCCTTGCCTATGCTTAAATCCCCCCTGCAGTCACCGCTCCTGAGTGAACGTCCACTGCAGCCAGACCCCCGTGGTCCGTGGTTGGTATGCCGTGGCCAGCCCCTGTGTTGCCTGGAAACAGAACTGCTGCGATGCCGTCAGAGCCTGCCCATTTATAGCTCGAGATTCGATTGGTTGAAATTACCACCTGGAACAAAGGTCCTATTTTCACCTACTATCTTCTTAACACATGGGAAGCTACAAATAGTTCCACGTGTCCCTGTCAGTGGTAGGGGAGATAAGAATGTAAAGAAAAATAATCAGTAGCATAGAACTTGGCAGCATGTATTCTTGTAAGCACGAAACATTTGTCATTTTCGTCACTTTAAAATTCTCCCTATGTATGCCAATGAGGACATATGTTAGGTAGCTATCCTGGGATATTTGTTTAGGGTAGGTTGAAGCTGGTCTCTAATCATTTCAATGTTGCAAATTAACATAGAAATGAAACTTTTGAATCCAAAGGGAAGAGCAGCCAGGGGGAACCTCTCTTTAGACTCTGTGATCCCTTATATTTTTTGTTTTGTTTTTGTTTTAATCTGAGGGATGGAAAAGCCTAATTAGGTTTTAGGGTTACATTTCTATTGAATAAATCATTTATGCATAAGATGTATTGTATTAGAGGTGAGGTAAATATTGCAGACTTGTTCAACATTGGGCTCCAAGAAAAAAATAAAATTCTGGTGTAAATCAAGTTTTAAAATTTCTTTGTTGTTAAAAGCAAAATATATTTGCTGGGAGGGTATGTAAAGGCTGGCAGGCGGCTCTGGGGGCAACATGTTAGAGTTGAGGTGTCTTTCGTTTGTCTCCAGAAATATAGGATCACTGACCAATAATGGCATTCTTAGATGCCATTTTCAGTTGTTAGCAAGTTTTCTTTAATGTTCAAAGGAACTTACCCAGGTCCTCAGATAACATGTTATGAAAGCAACCTGTAAACTGTGAAGCACTGTACAGATGTAAACGATTATTTCCTAAAGTCACTTTCATTGTTTTCTTTCACAAATTAGAAAGGGAGACAGCCTGGGGGAGCTCAGTTGGTGGAGCGCTGTCCCATGAACCAAACGGTCGCCGATTGGATTACCTCTTGAACAGGGCACATGTCCAGGTTGTGAGCTCCATCCCCAGGAAGGGGCATGCAGGAGGCAGCTGATCATTGTTTCTCTCTCCCTCTCCCTTCCTCTCTTTGAAATCAATAAAAAAATACATTAAAAAAAAAAAGAGCCGAAACCAGTTTGTCTCAGTGGTAGAGTGTCGGTCTGCGGACTGAAAGGTCCCAGGTTCAATTCCGGTCAAGGGCATCTACATTGGTTGTGGGCACATCCCCAGTAGGGGGTGTGTAAGAGGCAGCTGGTCGGTGTTTCTCTCTCATTGGCGTTTCTAGTTCTCTATCTCTCTCCCTTCCTCTCTGTAAAATATCAATAAAATATATTTTTAAAAAAAGAAATAAAAAGAAAAGAAAAAAGGAGGAAATGGCTGTGGGGACTGGAATGGAAAGGAGGACTGAGAGCGAGCCCAGTAAGGAACTGGGAGGGACTGGGTGGCCCCTGCTTAGATGTGGGACACTGTTTGCCTGGCTCAGGAACACTGAGGTGCAGCAGTGACCGGAGACAGGCAGAGTGAAAGGATTCAGGGAGAATCTGTGAGGACTGGTAGGAAATATCAGTCTCCTTTCCTGCTTGCTCACCATTCCTGGCAAACACCCCTCAGGATTATAAACTATTTATTTGCTCTCTCAATTTTTCTTGATCAGATATTTTGGGAGACTGTTATTGAGAGTAGGAGATAGGTATGTCTGATTACCTCAGACCTTCAGGATGAGTAATGATGTCTTAATCTTGAGCCATTTAAGTGGTTGATTTCCAGGACAGCAGCCTTCTGTCTGGACTCGAGGGGCAGGTGCGCTGGGAGCTGCCATACAGGCATTGAGCCTGCTATTTAGGTACCTCCACCGGCAGAGGCCCAGACTAGGCACTTATAATCTAAACAACCCAGGGCTCTTTTTTAAACAAATTATTTTTATGATAATTATGGAATTTGCAAGTCTCAGAAAAAAATGTCTGCCTCTTCTGGGAAAGCACAAGGGTTGGGAAGTTCCAGGAACTGGATTTGAATGCCTTGCTGGCTGTGTAAACTTAAGCTTGTTTCCTTATTCAAATTCTGATACTATCTACCTCAAAGGCATGTTAAAGATGCAATTAAGGCCAGAATCGGTTTGGCTCAGTGGATAGAACGTCGGCCTGTGGACTGGAAGGTCAAGGGCATGTACATTGGTTGCAGGCACAAACCCGGTGGGGGCTGTGCAGAAGGCAGCTGGTCGATGTTTCTCTCTCATCAATGTTTCTAGCTCTCTATCCCTCTCCCTTCCTCTCTGTAAAAAATCAATAAAATATATTAAAAGAAAAAAGATGCAGTTAAGTAAAATATTTAAATGTTTTGTTTTTTTTTCATTTGCAATACCTTATGCAAAAGTTAGTTATGATTACACTGTGGAGAATTTCATTACATGTAAGCAGTGAAATTATTTCCCACACTGGTCTCCTCGCCCTCATTGCTCTGAGATCAAACCTCTTTAGATTTATTAACTACACTATTTTGTTTCACTTTGTTACAACTCTTGACACTTCCCTGAGGTTATGTTTGTCTATGGCTTGCTTGTATCTCCAGAATTTGAATAAAGTTTTCCTAGGGTCAAACCCAATGCAAGACGCTCCTTCTTCAAGGATGAGGGGAACAGACAACAGGGAATTGACGAGGAGGTGATTAGGACAAGGAAAGGGACAATCATCTTGAAACTCTGACAAGAAGGAAGTCTCTTCTCAAAAGATTGACCAAAAGAAGCAAAAGAAACTTCCAGACATGATTTGACATCCTTAATAAGATATATGAATAGGTAGCCTCTGTGAATAAGGCTGAGATGAAAAAAGAAAAACAAAAGAAACAGCAGGCTTGCTTGGCAAGATTTGTTTTAAGTCTGTAAAGAGACATAACAGATAAATAGAATCCAAGTCCTCAGAAAAGACAGAAGAATACAGAATCAGCACTCGTGACTGTCTGAGTGAATGTGAAGGGCATACCTGAGGGTCAGAGCATAGAGCAAGAGGGGACAGTCATTAAAATCATGAGAATCGTCATGACAAATGAGGAGAATAAGTAAGAGGATCAACCAGAACTGGCTATTCAGGACAAAAAGGCCAAATGTCTTCATTGGGGAAAAAAACAAAAAAAAAAGTTCCAGATTTAACAAAACAAAACCCTAATAGAGACAAAATTGTTCGTGGTTGTTAAAAAAAAGAGACAGCAGCAAAAACCGGTTTGGCTCAGTGGATACGCACATGTGTCAAACACAAGGCCCGCGGGCCAAATCCAGCCCACCAGGCCTTGCAATGTGGCACGCACCGCGCTGTCATCACTGCACTCCGCTGTCAGTTTATGACATTGTCAGTTTATGACTGTTCAGTAAACCATTCGGCCCGCGATTTAGGCTGGATTTTAGATTTTGGCCCCTTCTCTGATTGTGTTCGACACCCCTAGGATAGAGCATCAGCCTGCGGACTGAAAGGTCCCAGGTTCGATTCCAGTCAAGGGCATGTACCTTGGTTGTAGGCACATCCCCAGTAGGGGGCATGCAAGATGTCTCTCTCTCATAGATGTTTCTAGCTCTCTATCCCTCTCCCTTCCTCTCTGTGAAAAATCAATAAAATATGTTAAGAGAGAGAGAGAGAGAGAGAGAGAGAGAGAGAGAGAGAGAGAGAGAGAGAGAGAGAGAAAGGCAGCAGATCCCAAATGGAGTCACCTGTGTTAACCCACCAAACCAACTCACCAAACCAAGACTTAAAACCAAACCTCATGGCTGTTGCAACCTCCCTGGGAGTGAACTCTTAACTGGTCAGTCTGGAGTTTTCCTGTCACCACCAATGAGGCGATCTACCATGTGACCCCTTCGTTTTCCCCAAAGGAAGGTGAGGTAATCCACTCCTTTCCCTCTTCTGCTTACAAAGCCTCCCATTTCGTACAATTCTCAGAGAACCCTTCTACTTGTTAGATAGGATGCTGCCTGATTCATGAATCATTTCATAAAGCCAATTCAATCTTTAAAATTCATTTAGCTGACCTATCCAGTAGACCGAAAGGTCCTGGGTTCGATTCTGGTCAAGGGCACATACCTCAGTGCAGGCTCCTCCCTGGCCGGGCCCAGGTTGGGGCACATGCAGGAAGCAACCAATTGATGTGTCTCTCTACAACCAATCGATGTGTCTCTCTTGGCTTGGTGGCTTGGTTTGGTGGGTTAGCACAGGTGACTCCATTTGGGACCTGCTGTCTCTTTTTTAACAACCATGAACACGTTTGTCTCTGTTAGGGTTTTGTTTTGTTAAATCTGGAACTTTTTTTTTTTTTTCCCAACAAAGAAATTTGGCCTTTTTGTCCCGAATAGCCAGTTCTGGCTGATCCTCTTACTTATTCTCCTTATTTGTCATGATAACTTTTGTGATTTTAATGACTGTACCCTCTTGTTGGGTAAGTTCCCTTGGGCATTAAAGAGAGATACATCAATTGGTTGTCTTTCCCTCTCTCTCCCACTCTCCCTAAAAATCAATGGGAAAATATCCTTGGGTGAGGATTAACAAATAATAATAATAATAATAATAATAATAATAATAAAATTCACTCATTTGACTCCATGGCTGGTATTTCTCAGTGGTTAGAGCATCAGCCTATGCACCAAAGGGTCTTGGGTTTGATTCCTGCTCAAGGGCACGTACCTGGGTTGCTGGTTCCATTCGTGCCCCCCAGGCAGGGTGGGTGCAGGAGACAACCAATTGATCTCTCTTTCTTCCTATCTCTCCTCCCTCCTCTCTCCCTCCCATCCTCTCACTTAAAAAGCAATGGAAAAAAATATCCTCCGGTGAGATTAGCAACAATAACAAAAAACAATTTACTGAGTTGAAATTTATTTATCACTATGTTCCTGGTGAAAATCAACAAATATTATTCCATGTATAGTCACAGTGTGGCAAACTCTTTCCATTATAATGTCAAATTAAAAAAAAAAATCTGTAAACATCCAGGCAGGAAAAAAAAATTGTTTACAAGTAAATGAAAACAAAAAATCAGCCTAACTTCAAACGTTTTTACAACACTTAGAACTTGAAATAAATTAGAGCAATTCATAGAGTCTGAACAGAAATGACAGTGATCTAAGAATTCATTACTTTGTCTTGTGATAGGTGAAGGCAATTAAAAGATATTCTCAAATATGCAAGGCATAAGAAAACATGCCATTCAAAGAAAAAAATATACTTGGGAGACAAATACCACTTAAGTTATGGCTCGAAATTAACTCGAGAAAGGAAAGGCATAAATGAAAGACTTGTGTGTTCTCTTCCTTAGTTCAAGGTCAAGTTTCCTGGCTCAGGTGTCAGGTGAATTCTCCTTTACTACTTCCTTTAGGTTTTGTTTGACCGTTTTTGTTTTTGCCTTCTTTATTTTCTTAATACAAATACATTTCTTTCTTGGCCCACATTGCCTATCCCAAAATTCAGTTGCAATTTTTTTCTTAGATTTGCTATTAAGCACTCAACTACAACACTAGTGCAATTGTGTCAGCATTTGCTATTAAGCACTCAACTACAACACTAGTGCAATTGTGTCAGCTTTTAACGCTAAACCTACCAATTTGGATGCTTCACCAAAGGTAATCCTACACAGAATGATTTATGATTTAACTTTTAGAGCATCAGAGGTTTCTGGAGCACTTTAATTTAACCTCGGGATAGATAAAGATTTCTTAAGCAGGACCCAAAGACTGCTTAACATAAAGGAAAAGGTGAATACATTGAACAGCATTTAAAATCAAGAAACTCTTTTCATCAAAGAAACACCATGAAAAGAATAAAAAGGCAAACCAAAAAATAGGCGATTTTTACAACACCTATAACTGGCAATGGGCATATGTCCAGAATCTATAGACTTCCTCCAAATCAATAATTAGGAGACAGTCTAATGGAAAAATGGGCATGAGATGTGAGCAGAAAGAACATTTACAAAAGAGAACAGCCTAATGACCAATAAGTCTTTGAAAAATGCTCCACTTAGTTAGTAATAAATCAAATGGAAATCAGAACCACAATGAGTACCACTATAGACTAACCAGCAAAGCAAAAAAAAAAAAAAAAAAAAAAAATTGAAGACTGACACTCCCAGGTGTTAAGAGAATGTGGAATAATAAAGTTCTCACATCTTACTAAGAGTGTAGAATGGTACAATCACCTGAAAAACTGATAGCACTCACTAAAGATGAACCAGCAATGTCACTCCTAAATTATACTAAAAAAAAAAAAATTATGCACTTGTATTCCAGAAGACATGTACAGGGACAGATGGAGTTATTTGTAATAGCCAAAGATTGGAAACAACTCAAATGTTCATCAATAAGAAAATGAAGACCGAAGTTGTGCTATGTTCATAAAATGGGATGGATACTACACAGAAAAGAAAATGATTAAGTATAATCACACACAAAATCCTTACTAAATGTCACATCAATAATATTGGGAGAAAGAAGCCAATGACATAAGAATGATATTGTAAGACTCCATACGTATCAAATTCAAACAGGTGTTGAAGAGTGATGGTTACCTTAGAGGAGGAGGCTGTGGTGATTGGGAAGATGCTTGGGAAGGGTTAGAGGGACTTCCGAAATACTGTTAATATTCTGTTTCTTAATCTCAGTGATAGGTACACAGCTGGGTTGATTAAGGTGCACTTTTATTTGTATCTATAATACTTCAATAAATTTTAAAAAAACTTTAATATATATATATATATATATATATATATATATATATATACAAAATTTTATCCATTTTCTCCTTTGTTTTTCACTCAAACATCATAATAGTTTCCCAATTAGCATTTCTATAAGTATAATCTTGAAGAGGTATGACTTGTCTGTTTTAAAAAATATGTTTTTGACTGATTTTAGATAGGAAGGGAGAGGGAGGGAGGGAGGGAGAGAGAGAGAGAGAGAGAGAGAGAGAGAGAGAGAGAGAGAGAGAGAGAGGGAGAAAGAAAGAAATATTAATGAGAGATACACATCAAAGAAAAAAATATACTTGGGAGACAAATACCACATATACTTGGGAGACAAATATCTATTGGCTTACCCCTGCAGGGTTGCCCCTGTTGGATTGAGCCCAAAGCCTGGGCCCTGCCCTGAGTGGGAATTGAATGGGTGACCTCTTGGTGCATGGATAATGCTCACCCTGAGCTGCTCAGGTGGGCTGTTCATCGGTCTTCAGTGACTCTCCTTGTTCAGAGTCCTTGACGTGACTCTAGTTCCTCCTTTCTTTTTTTTTTTTTTTTTTCTTTTTTTTTAATATATTTTATTGATTTTTTACGGAGAGGAAGAGAGAGGGATAGAGAGCTAGAAATGTCGATGAGAGAGAAACATCAATCAGCTGCCTCCTGCACACCCCCAACCAGGGATGTGCCCACAACCAAGGTACATGCCCTTGACTGGAATCAAACCAGGGACCTTTCAGTCCGCAGGCGGACGCTCTATCCACTGAGCCAAACCGGTTTCGGTTCTAGTCCCTCCTTAAATTGACTCCATCAGGGCATACTTTGTAGTCTTGGCTCCCCCTCCCTCCTCCTTATACACCACATATTCTCTGACATCTGTTCATGATATGCACACATATGAAGGCCTGGCTACGTTTTCATCACACATGAAACGTTCTCTGATAAACCAGGCATTTGTGACTAATGTCCTTTGAGTTGCTTATTTTCAGGGTTTCTCACAGCACTTCGTACCTGCTTCATCTCCTTCGTCATGTACAGTCATAACTTAAACCTCTACCCTAGGAAATGCTTCCAACGGTCAAGTGGTGGGTCTCCTTTCTTTTCTTAAGCCTTGAATATTTTAAAATTGAGTTTCTAGCATTATGTTTGTCTTTCTTTTGAGCCTGGGAAAATTAACTCATGTTTTCTGCACCCTCCAATCTTTTCGTAAATGAAAAAGAAATCATTAAAGCCTTCTTACAAGGGAGGTAACACAGAAAAGTAATTTCATCCACAGAGCTCAGAAGAAAAAAGCATTACCCAGTATTTAAATGGCCACTCGAGCCGACACTGCATGTTCCTACTGTTTAATCCTCAAGCCATGTCGCCCTCCGTGTGATTTATTCTCCAAAGTTGATTTAGCCACTGCATGTTCCCTGCCTTTCAGTTTTAAATTTCGCCCGCTTGGTGAGTTATTGGATTGTTTTCCAGCCGCAGCCGCTGAGGTCCATTGAGGGCGCCATTCATTACATGACCTAATTGCACAGAAACAGAAGCGCTGTGGAGACATGGGTTTTCTTGGACATTTGTTTTGAACCTAATGGCTGTTCTAAACCTTTTGCGCTTTCTTTTTGGCCCCTCACCGGCCATTATGCCACTTGTTCTTAACAGATGACCTTGTCTTCTTGATTGAATAGATCGATGCCATCTGTCTTGAACTCTCCCTGTTTTTAAAACCTCCAACTTCATCTGTTCCCATTGATCCAGGGAACCAAGCATCTGTCTGAAGGAGTGGTGCTTCAGCCCCTAGGCCCATGAAAACACCCCGAAACCTGGGTGGCAACCCGCAGAGTATTTGATGACACTGATGAGCGAGGCCTGGGCATTGGTGGTAGGTGTGAGCTCTCCGGGAAACTGTGTGCAGCCAGGGTGGAGGACAGCAGTCTGAGGAGAGGTCTGCCACTCTTTCTTTTTTTTTTTCTAATATATTTTATTGATTTTTTACAGAGAGGAAGAGAGAGGGATAGAGAGTTAGAAACATTGATGAGAGAGAATCATCCATCAGCTGCCTCTTGCACACCCCCTACTGGGGATGTGCCCACAACCAAGGTACATGCCCTTGACCTGAATCGAACCTGGGACCTTTCAGTCCTCAGACTGATGCTCTATCCACTGAGCCAAACCAGTTTTGGCTTCCACTCTTTCTCTTGGGGGACCTGGTTCCCTCTGGGATCTGAGCTCCCTGTCCTTTCTTAGGCAAAAACTTTCCCTCTTCGAGCTTCTCTGTGAGCCACCATTCCCTCCCTGTTGTTCCCTTTTTTTGGCAAAAGAAAGAGAGAAGTATACTCTTAGTACCCCTCATGATGCCTTGTGTCTTGATACAGATGCTATGCTGCTCTAGTGAAAATGCGCTCTCCAAGTTGCCAAGCACCCTCTTAATCATCATTGATGGGGTGATTTTGTTTCGGTCCTTATTTATCTTGTCTGATGCACTTCGCACTGTTAAACATGCTCTTTTCCTTTGACTTTCTGGGTTTTGCATCTTTTACCCCACGGAACTTATTTTCCATCACTTTTAACCATCAAGCCAGTGCTGATACGTGGTGCCAATAGCTGTAGTGATAAGCTCCTAGAAACAAGATCAGCTAGGCCTGGACCAGCCACTTAGATTTCACCTTAACATGGACAAAAAGGTGGTTCAGACTACAAGGAGCAAACAAAAATGAGAAGAGGACATTTCCTGTAGAACACTCTCCTTGAACCCTAAAATTGTCATTTAATCTGGAGAAAGTCATCTCTTCTGTATTTCAATTGCAAATGGTAGAAGCCCAAATTAAATTAGCCCAAGCAAAGTAGTCATGGACTTGTTGGCTTACGGCATTTATAAGACTGGGTGTACATTATTTCAGACACAGATGAACCAGGCACTCAAATGATGGTTTCAGGACTGTTCTTCTCTATACCTACTAGCTGTTTTTGCTCCCTCACAGCAACTTGTGAGAAGGATGGCTGCCAACAGGTCTGTTCTTGTATTTTTTTTCTAGCTCGGCTACTGCAGGCAACTGAGAGTATTTTTCTCAATAATGCCTACCGGAGTTCCAGATCTGATTCCATCATCCTGGACTGGGGTACATGCTCATTAGTAAACTCAGCACTGTAGCTCTACTTGGTCAGTCTGGGGCTGTGGGTTGAGGTCTTCCCCACCTGAATGACATGGGTTGAGAATGAGGAAGGATGATTCCCAAAGGAAGATCAGGGACCTGTTAACTGAAGATGAAATGGACAGGACAGCAGAAATAACAGGTGTCCTGCCCCCTACCAGACCGGATCTCCTTTCAAGTTCCTGACTCCTCTCCACAGTTCCCTTTCTCTCTGAGACAAGATCATCTTGAGTGAGCCACACCTGTTCTCCTTTCCCCCAATCAAAAAAAATATAAGGACTTGTTCTCCTGTCATACATTATCACATCACATGCACCCAGAGTTTTCTCAGAGGACCGGGCTCTAAATGTTGAGATTAAGACCTAGGTTTACATCAGAATAAAAGAGAAGCCAGGTCATAGGCTGTTTTACAAATGACTCCCATGATCTCCTCCTCTTGGTGTTCATGTCCTCGTATAGTTTCCTCCCTTTGAATGTGGATGTGACCTCTGACTATTTTCTAATCAATAGAATAGATATATAAAGGTGATGGGATATATGGGATAATGTAATTGTGTTCAGAAGATGGAAGCACTGGTCTCCCTCTTACTGGTCTCTCTCTCTTTTTCTCTTCTGTTTCTGGCTTTGATGAAGCAAGTGACCATATTAGGGCACCCCCAAAACTGCCAGTGACCTCTAAGAGATGAGGACGGCTTCTGGCAGTCAGCCTGCAGTATGAGCACAGGCCCTCAGTCCTCCAGCTATACAGGAATGAGTTCTGTCAACAATCACAAAGGCTTGTAGCAGAGCCTTCCCCAATCTCATCCTCAGATGAGTCCACAGCCCAAGCCACATCTTCATGGCAGCCTTGCAGAGGACTAGATTCCTGATCCACAGGAACTGGGTGATAATAATTGTTTTAAGCACTGTATTTGTGGTAAAATTTTCCTTCTACCATTTCTCTCTCTCTCTCTCTCTCTCTCTCTCTCTCTCTCTCTCTCTCTCTCTCTCTCTCTCTCTCTCTCTCTCTTTTTTTAAATAACAGCATCCTTTAGACATCCACCCCAATCCACTCCAATTTTAAATTTAGGCTGGGCCACGAAAGTTGGCCAGGGTTTGAAGGTGGGGGTGAGGTTGCTTTTACATGATTTATAACAAGCTCACAAACAAGCAGTGGGAAGGACATCCACAAGATCAAGGACTCAGGTGAGTTGGTGTAGCTCCCCACCACCTCATGGAACTATGCCCGAGGTGGGATTTCAACCAACTTGCACAAAATGATGAACCCACCACGTCAGAAGAGCTAGCCCAGGTGATTCCTAACTTCATATGGAAAGAAGAAGAAACAGTGGGAATTGCCCAGAAGTTCTACGAAAGCAGAGCAATGAGTGGGGACTAACCCAACCAAACACACAAGCAATAAATCTTGGTAATTAAAACCATGAAGTATCAGTCATGAATACATAGTCAAACAGATCACTGGAACATAATAGTTCCAAAATAGTTTACCTGTGTGTGGGTGATGCTGTGGGGAACAGGCACCTTTAAACAGGCACCTTTAGTGATGAGAGGAAAAATTGGTGCCAGCCTCATGAAGGGCCATTGGATAGGAAAGTTACCAATGCATCTATCTTGTCCCCCAATAATTCCACTACTGTACTAGAAAATTATAATGCTAATAACATATATTGATGGGTTTATTTTTAAGCTTCTCCTGAGGGTATGTTTATTGATTTTAGAAAGAAAGGGAGAGAGAGAAACATTAGTCGGTTGCCTCCCATATGAACCCCAACCAGGGATGGAACTGCAACTTAGGTATGTGCCCTGACCAGGAATTGAACCCACAACCTTTTTGGTGTTTGGGACGATGTTCCAGCCAGCTGAGCCACCCGACCAGAGTATGTTGATTTTTTTTTTTTATTGTAGCTTTGTTTATAGTAACAAGATATTGAAAGCAATCCACATGATCCAATAGATTAAATAAATTATGGTGCCTATATATAATGCTATTTTATATCTATAAAAATAAATAAGTAGGCTATGTATTGATGAGGAACAATCTCTGGAATATAGATCTAAGTGAAAAGTAAGTACAGAGGGGTATATGGAGTATAGTATTATTTTTAAAAAGAGAGGGAAGAAAAAAATACATCAGATCCTATATGCATGATGGTTCTCTAAAAGGGAAAAGAAACAAGAGCCGTGTGTGTGTGTGTGTGTGTGTGTGTGTGTGTGTGAGTGTGCGTGCAAGTGGGTTGGGGTGAGAATATTTGTACATATGTTGAGGAGTGGGAGGGAGATATTCATTTTTAAAAATACTTTTTGGTGTTTGAATCCTATAAATGTATTAACTCTTCATAAAATTGAATGAAAGCATCTATGCCAAATGGTATCCAAGCCATAAAGAAAATGTGGAAATGTAATTTATTCTGGCTCTAGAATTTGCATTTTGGGCAGGTTTCGTTTCAAACCATGTATTTTCAGACACATGAGAGTCTATGTTTCTAAAGTCATTTTAACTTCCACTTAGGAATTGTAGCCACTCACAGATCTGCAGCACATGTTCCCAAAATTTCCCAGTAGCTCCAGCATGAACGTGGCCATCCTTGGGAGACAGCAATCAGCCCTGTGCTGCAATGCGTGGCTCAGAGACGCTCTGGTTAGGATCCCAGTTGACATTTTTTCCCTAAATGCAGTGTTTTACCCTTACCCACTCTGGGGTTTTCTGCCATTTTCCTTCCTACCCACACTGCCTCGGAGGTCTTGCTACAGTTTGTTCCCATCAGTGGGGCATTTCTCAACTGAAAAGAGCTAGCCATAAATGATGGCAGAGGAGAAATTCCTGTGTTCTCTTCCCCAGATCACTTTCATAAAAACTGTGTTTATTTTTAGTCTTTATTCGTTTGCTCGAGACATAGGAAATAAACTTGCATTTCTATAGGGGCAGGAAGTAATGTGGGCGAAAGAAATGCCCTGGGTGGGACAATGGGAGAGGGAAGGGAGAAGACCCCAGCCCAGTGTAGCCCAATCTTTCCAGTGTTTTAAGAGCAGCTCAAACTTGATTTTTTTTAAAAAAAATAAAACGTTTGATTTTTTTTTTTTTTTTTTTTTTTTTTGTTAGGATTCTGTGTGGGCTAAACTAAAATATCTGCAAGCAGATCTGAACTGTAATTTTCAACCTCTGATTTTACCATTTTCTCATCCTTGACAAAACTTTTGAATCCTATAGTAATTTTAATGTTTAAATAGACCTTCAGTTGAAATCCTGCAAGGTATTTTTCAAAGCAAGATATATTATATTTTGGCCATTGTCTTCAAGATAGCTTTTTAAATTCTAAAGAGATGAAAATCCTTTTATAGAAACAGCATTGCCTTCACTTTAATAGGTATGTTGGCTTGTCTTGAGCATTTAAGCATTTTTGAAAGGGTGTGACCCCCCCCCAAAAAAAAAAAATGCTCTGGGTAGCAAATCTAACAAAGATTTAGAAACTTTTTATATAAAAGGACTTGTAAAAGAGAAATATGCACTTTGACTGGTGTGGCTTAGTTGTCTGGCGTTTGTGGAGTTGATTTTTACACTGGATAAAAACAAGTCTAAAGCATTGCCTGTAAGATAGGAGCTGCTCTGAGGCTTGCCTTTAAGCTTCCCCCTGCCTGGGCTGCTCTAAGGATCATTCTCCTGTTGCCGGCTGTGCATGCGCACCCTCCCTCCCCTGGGCTAGGACACAGAATGCCAGGCACACTGAGGACAGGGGCATCCTCTCATGGGAGAAGCATTGAAAACTGACATTTGTAACTTTAAGTTGGAAGCTTTTCCTTTTTTTAATCCATAGTTCAAAGCACACGGGAGGTTTTCTTGTGCGGGTGACTAATCATCACAGCCTCTTCGTTTTGTCGTGTAATAAGCTTTCTTCCTTTATTATGTGTCCCTCCAGTTGTTAGAGTGATTCTGGGTTCTTAGCGAACAAATCTCCTTCGTGAGAGGCTGCGTCTCGGCTGAGTGAAGAATGCGGTTGTAGTGTGCTTCCTGTGGCTTCCGTGTCTCCCAAATCCCGGCTTAGAGACAGTTTCCATCTGATGTTCTGTCACTTCGTCAAAAAAGCTCCTGTGGTGACGAGAGGAAACAGTGTTTACATCCCTATCACTTAATGCCCAGTCAGCCCAGTACAAAGAAGCATTTAGCTTCTCATTGTTTCCATAATTCAGATGCATCTATAGAGATCTAGAATTTAATTTCCTTA
The DNA here is from genome assembly GCF_964339955.1 of Pipistrellus hanaki. NCBI lineage: Eukaryota > Metazoa > Chordata > Mammalia > Chiroptera > Vespertilionidae > Pipistrellus > Pipistrellus hanaki. Next base: position 24,783,562 of record NC_140505.1, read on the forward strand.
AATAATGAACAGATTATCCTAATGCAGAGTTAAGTCAAGCTATGAAAGTTTCAACAAGTTTTTCTCACGAATCTTTTCAATCATAGACAATCTAGAGTCCTCAGTCACTATTGCGTCACTTACACAAAGGGAGGGTTTTGATTACGCCCTTGAGTCCCTCGTAGTTTTTCATTTGAGGCGACTGGCAGATGGAGTCTGGAGGGCATCGGCAGGATGTGTTCAGTGATGATCTGCTGGGAATTTACAGGGGGGTCTGCCACGCTAGGCAGGGCATTGGACTCAGACCTTTGAGGTTCTTTCTAGAATTGAGTCAATGAAAGCCATATGTTCAAACTGGATTATAAAAATATCTTACTAAAACTAGAGATTCTCAGAGGGAAAGTAGGGGAGGATAGGGGTAAGGTGAAGAGATCAACCAAAGGACTTGTGTGCATGCATATGGGCCTAGCCAGTAGCCATGGACAACAGGGGGGTGGGGACATATGTAGGGAGGGGTTTGGGATGGGAATGGGGGGATGAGGACAATTATGTGATGCCATAATCAATAAAATTAAAACACACACACACACACACAAAAAAAACCAAAAAAAAACAAAAAACCCTAGAGATTCTTCCTCAGATGAAAAGGAATATGGAGGAGTGGTCACAGATGGTAATGTTTTCCACGAGTGGCCCCACACGGGGGAAGGAATATATGAGGACTGCACGGTGGCGGCCTTGATCGCCTTGGAGAGCAGCCCCACAGTCCCCAGGCCTCAGAACCACCTGAAGAACCACGTGCTCACCCCACACTCAGGGGCTGGAGCCGGCTGTGGGGGCGAGGAGGAGACTGGCTCTCTGTGGTTTCCACGGCGACCACAGTCATTGCTGGCTCTTCTTCTCATGTCTGAATACCTGTTCTTTCAACAATTACAAGGGAGTCACTTTGCCTGGCTGTTCAAAACAGATGGCTAGGATTGTTGCCCAGGGCCCAGACTCCTGGTTTGGGGTTTTAGGATTAAGCCAGGGAAAGCTGATAGTCTCTTCTACCTGTTTTATTGGCATTATCTTGTTTATATATTCATTTTGTGTACAAGTTCTTGCCCTCCTGTCATCCCTTCTCTCCACTGCACCTTGCCCTCGCCTCTCTTCTCCTCATTCTGGAAACAGGAGGGATCTTCCACAGGAGGGCATGGATGGGAGAATATCATTAAAGTAGAAAGATTTGGGGGGCAGGGATTTAGTACCCACTTTTATAATTTCCTGCAGCTCAGAAGTGACATTATGCTAGCACTGTCAGGCAGTGAAATACCACATACTCTCAGGTCACTTGGTTGGATGTGTTTAGCCCTCTTACCAAGAAGCAGTGAATGAGTGTATGTGGAGGAGAAGGGACGCATTCAGAATGTACGGCAAGCATGAGAGCTGTGGTGACTCCTGACTTTGTCCCTGGTATATGAAGGAATGAAATGACTGATTTATGAGTTCGGGAGATGTGCTTCTCAAACAACCCTCATTTCATAGGGCTTTGGTGAGGATTACATGAGTGCGATGGGTAATTGTGAATGTCAACGTGGCTGCCCCAATGTTTGGTCAAACATTCTTCTGGATGTTTCAGTAATTTTGTTTTAGGTGAGATTAAGATTTAAATTGGTGGTCTTTGCAGAAAGCAGATTGTTCGACATAAAGTGGGTGGGACTACTTAGCCTGCATAGAAAAAAGAAAGGACCAGCTTCCCCTGAGCAGACAGGAATTCTCCAGGAGACTGCCCCCCCCCCTTTTTTAAATTAAATTATTATCTGTGTACATATCTTACCATTGCCCTTGACATTCACTTTTCCCTGCTCTTCCCAGGTCTAGGGCCCATACTTTCAGACTCAAACCAGAGCATCAGCTCTCGTGTGTTTCCTGTCCATGCTGTAGTTCTGGACTTGCTGGCCTCCACAATCATATGAGCTGGTTCCTTATAAGTCTGTCTCTCTCTCTCTCTCTCTCTCTCTCTCTCTCTCTCTCTCTCTCTCTCTCTCTCTCACTCATTTTCGCTCTCTCTTTAAACACACACACACACACCCTGTTGATTCTGTTTCCCAGGGGAATTGTGACTAATACAAGGAGGTAATATTTTTATCCTTGTTTCACAGATAGAGAAACTGAGGCTCAGGGAGGACACAGACAGATGTGTCTGCCTTCGGAGCCTGGTCACTTATCCACTTGACTCATCTGCCTCATGAGAAGGTGGGGCATGGATGGATGGGTGGAGTAGCTTTAGGCTTATACTGCCAATCAATCCAGACGCTGAGTTCTGGCTTCCAGTTCTGGCTTTGACTCCACTGCACAGTTTTTACCAAGTCTTGCTCCCACGTTCCTGTTTGTTCTTGTTCTTGTTTGGTTAGGAGACAATAGGAGGTGCGGGTTCAGCGGGTTCAGCAAGGAAGGTTGAGTGCAGAGCAGCAGAGCAGTGCAGGTCCACCCTGACTGATGAGCATTCTGCTTTGTGACGGACTCCCCTGGGAGCCAGCCCCCTTCTGTGTCCTCTGTCACCTGGATAAACAAATACAGTGGAAGTCACTTCACGCATTTCAGCAAGATGTGTGGCCTCTGTGAGGTCATGGGCCAAGGAGTAGATTTGGTTTTCAAATCAAGGCATCTGTAAAAACCAATTTGTCAGATTCATACATTCAATTCCGAGTCACAAAGCACCACCAGAGGGTTGAAGCTTTGAATTCTTTTTTATAAATGTCTCTGACCCAAAGGGAAAAGCCCTTTTCTCCCGCTCGGGGCTGAGATGTCTCGTTCTGCTGAGTCACACTTGCCTTTAAAGACACAGGTTTGTTCACGGCTCTCTCCTTTTAGAAAGTGGGCGTCTTTTTCTCTCAGATTTAAACAATAGCTACATATCCCCAGTGCTTTCCTGTTCCTGGAAATATATCTCATTTCATAAAGCAAGTTACCAGAGCGTGCAGCCTTTGCATAATCTCCATTGTGATGGCACCGTCTCTACCTGAGGCTTGGACCGAGACGAATATAGGCCAATCCTCGAGAGCTCTGTGTTTCTGACACGGCTCCTTGGTGGGAGAGACACTTATTGGACCAAAACGCTTTTCCATTCAGGCCCGTTTTTAGACTATGAAGATGAAAACATAAAACTTGAAAATCATTTGCTTTCCCATTGCTTAGGATTTGTTAGAAAAATGGATGCTCGGGATCATAAATTGGCTAAAATAAGCAAACAACCAGAAAGTGAGTAAAGAATTTTGAGGTAAAGAATTTTGAGGCCTGTGAGATCTCAGGGAAGGAGCCAAGGGCCATCAATTACCCGTGGGTGCTGTGACTTTTTTTCTTGTCTAAACTGCCTTGCCTAAAATGCCGATGGACTTCGTCTTAACCAGATCACATGGGACATACAATCACCTTAACATAATAAAGTGATTCATAATGTACCCTTCCTCAAAAAATTAGACCCTCGCCCTAACTGGTTTGGCTCAGTGGATAGAGCATCAGCCTTTGGACTCAAGGGTCCCAGGTTCGATTCCAGTCAAGGGCATGTACCATGGTTGTGGGCACATCCCCAGGAGGGGGTGTGTAGGAAGCAGCTGATTGATGTTTCTCTCTCATCGATGTTTTCTAAATCTCTGTCCCTCTCCCTTCCTCTCTGTAAAAAATTAATAAAATATATATCTTTTAAAAATTAGATCCTTACCGCCTGCCTCCCAACTACAGAACAAGGATTAATTCTTTGTAATGTCAATCACGTCATGTCAGTATTCTATGGCCTGACCCTAAAACGATGTAGTGGTGTTACCGAATGGGGTTGCTGGCTGAGACCTCAATTCTTCTTGTCGATGCAGAAAAGATTTTAAGTTCAATGAAAAAGAAAGTAAAGCAAAGTGGGATTTATTGAAGATACACTCCAAGTGAGGAGCAGGGCAGTTGCTAGAGATAGTCACCCCCAACCCCTGGGTTATATGATTTAAATGAGAGATTTTCTAGGTAAAGACTTCCATTTGCATTCAGTGATGATTGACAGAAAAGGGTTATATAACTATATTTATTCTGCACATGACCTTACCCATCATGAATACAGAAAAACCCATGGGGGGAGGGGGGAGTGTCAAAACCACAATGCAAATTTTATTATAATTAGTCCAGGACCTTAGTAAGGTCACATTGAGGTCATGTGGTTTTCCTCTGAGCTTGTGCCAAGAACTGGCTGATTCTGAACCTGCCCACAGGTGGTCTGGGCCTCCCACAGAGAGGCAATCTGAAGGCAATGCTGGTCCAACTCCTGTCAAGACCCCAGAGCAGGCCCCATTCCACCCACTCTTGTCTAATCTCCTACCTAACAGTGGATCAAGAATAAATGGAGAAAGGAAACCAGGGAAGTATGAAATTTATCTAGCCTTTCTGGACCTCCCTTTCCACTATCATGATTAGTCCCTCATGAAAACTGTATGGTATTTTAAAAATCGAGTGTCAAAAAATGAATTGTTAAATCATCCAAGAAAATAGTTGTCTATAAATTATTTGAACCTATCCACCACTATCAGGAGCAAATAATGAAATACATTGGGAAACTGCTCAGGACAGCTGAAATGGTCCTTACAGGATGCTATGTTCTGGTTGCCTGTGGTGTGCTGTGAGGAGGGACATCATTGTCTTTGATTGGAATCACAGCCTATTATCCTGGCATTTGCTGTGCTCTGAGAAATTTCTGAAGGGGCTTTCAAATTAAAACAATATTGGCTTATGTCTAATGCCTTCCTTCTTTCCTTCATCTTTTCCTTAAAAAAAAAATTCTAGAGTAATTACTTTCTGAAGGGAAAATGTCAAGGAGTATTAAGGGGTGAAAGGTGACTACTGATTGATTTAAGTGATGTAATGCATAGAAGAAATGTGGTTATATAAAAATCTCTGGAGCCCAGCCCATGTGGCTCAGTGATTGAGCGTTGACCCAGGAACAAAGAGGTAGCTGGGTTAGATTCCTAGTCAGGGCACATGCCCAGGTTGCAGGCTCAATCCCCAGTAGGGGTTGTACAGAAGGCAGACAATGTTTCAGTTTCTCTCTCATCATGATGTTTCTATCTCTCTATTCCTCTCCCTTTCTCTCTATCTAAAATATGTTTATTTTAAATCACTGGAGATCTCTGTCACCTTGTCTAGCCTTAATTCAAACAACAACAAAAAAAAGAATGCTCTTACATGATCAAACTAAATCAATCTCTCAGGATGAGTCACATTTATAAAACTCTTTCCCTGTATTGGAAGAAGAACATGTCATAGGGAAAGAAAGAAAACTAAGTTAAAATAGTACTGGAATGTGGAAATCAGATGAAAAGAATAAAAATGTTCGCATTTGTTTTGTGCCATTAAATCCTTTCCTGTAATCAGAGGTCATACAGGGTAGGACAAAAGTATGTTTACAGGTGGGGTATGTGAAACATGGAGTTTATTCTTGTATTATTTATTAATTATTGTATTCTTTTCCATACAAACAATTGTAAACCTATTTTCCCCATTAATGGTAGAATTCTAGTTATGGACAAGTCATCTTATTATCTTATAAAATAGTGCTAATTTAATAAGACAAATACTGATTTTCCATCATCACATCAACTTGACTCAGCTCTGTGACTGAAGTATTTGCCCTGAAGTTATACAGAACGATTTTAAAAATAATAATAATATCTGAGTAATTACTAGAACTCTATACACCTAAATTTGTACCAAATAACCATACAAAGTCAGATAATATTTTTACATGATAACATTAAAAGTAGTAATTATATGGCTCAGATATTTTTAGAAATCATAAACAACCTTTCTTCATGCATGTACAGTATGTATAAGGAAAACCCAACCAGTGCCAGGAATTTGAATTTTATATAGCATTAGATGGGCCCTCTCCAAAAATCTACTTTCTCACAAGAAAAAAAAAAAAATAATTAAATAAAAATCAAGGCATGTATCAAGACAGCATTTCTGTCTTCTCGCTTAGCCAAGTAGCTATGGTCAGGTACGTGGCTATGGTCATCTGAGCAGCAACATTTGAGAAGTAGAAAGATGTAGAGTTTAAAAGACCTTACCCTCACCCTCACTTCATTATCTGATGCCTAAAGATCTACCATTTACTTAACACATGATCCCCTTTTCAGCAGGTTGCTCAACCTTGGCACTATGGTCATGTGCACATAGCATTTCAGTCAACAATGGATGGTATGTACAGTGGTCCCATCCTATATAATAAAAGGCTAATATACAAATTGTCCCCTTAACTGGGAGTTTGACCGGAAATTTGACCAGGGGGCGGGGCCAGCCGGCCAACCACCTGCAGCCCCTCCTCCCTGCCAGCCCTGCCCTTGATTGGCCCCTCCAAACACAATCTGGGGTGGGGCCGGCCAGCAAACCGCCTGTGGCCTTCCCTCCCCATCCCCCCACCTGCCCTGCCAATCAGGCTGATCAGGGTCGGCCGGTGGGACCCCATCTGTGTACAGATTTGTGTACTGGGCCTCTAGTAAAATTATAATGAAGCTTGTCAGCAAGAGACATTATGTTGTTGCATCACTCACATGTTTGTGCTGATGCTGGTTTAAACACACCTACTGTGGTCAATCGTGTAAAAGTATAGCACGTAACACTTGCTATTGATATTAAACAATGATGTTACTGTTTTATGGATTTACTACACTTTTAAGGTTATTTTAGAGCCTATTGTTTCTAAGAATTTAAAAAAAAAGTTTGCTGTAAAACAGAATGCGTTACACCTGCAGCAGCCTCATACATCTTGAGTTCACTGCATCTCTTGATTGTACCATTTTCTCTCGTGCTTGATTTAATCTGGCGTTGTGCCTTTAGTAACATGCTGTACAGGCTTGTAGCCTAAGAGCAATAGGCTATACCATATAGCCTAGGTGTATAGTTGACTCTACCATCTAGGTTTATGAAGTGCACTCTATTATGTTTGCACAATGACAGAATCGCCTAATAAACTTTTCTCAGAACATGTCTCCATTATTACGTGGAACATGACTGTATTGACATTTTGGCACTAGTAATCCTTAGTGGGGGCTGGCCTGTGCATTGTTGGATGTTAACAGCATTCCTGGCCTTTACCTCCTGGACACCAGTAGCACCTCTTCCCCCAATTGTGAGAACTAAAGGTGTCTCCAGATCTCACCAACCGTCTCCGCATACCGCCAAATGTCCTATTTGGAGTAAAGTTAGACTAGATTGAGAACCACTGCCTTAAAGATAAATGCCACAGTGAGCTGTCATTGGTCTCTTTGTGAGGGAAAGACCATGTAGAATAGTTTGGCTAAGGTGACGGGAAGATGAAACAACAGGTATTTGTGCCTTATGGAGACTTTACAGAGGCACTAGAATGACTGATTCCAGAAGTTGGGAGTTGGCTCATGTACTAAACCACAAAGAAGAATTAACACACAATTAAGGTTTTGTTTGTCTTATTACCCAAACTATTTGCCCACTAGGCTACATTTATTAAGCACTTGGATTTTTTTTTCCTATAGGAATGCATAGTTTAGTGGTGTAGACAAAACAAGTGAATGAGAAGCCCCTGCCCACTGGGCTTGTTGGAGAAGGAGGGCGATATAAGAACAACAGGGCCGAAACCAGTTTGGCTCAGTGGATAGAGCGTCTGCCTGTGGACTGAAGGGTCCTGGGTTCGATTCCGGTCAAGGGCATGCACCCTGGTTGCGGGCACATCCTTAGTGAGGGGTGTGCAGGAGGCAGCTGATCGATGTTTCTCTCTCATAGATGTTTCTAACTCTCTATCCCTCTCCCTTCCTCTCTGTAAAAAATCAATAAAATATATTTAAAAAAAAAAAAAAAAAAAAAAAAAGAACAACAGGGTAATGTGTGGTCAGGGACCTGAGCTCTTGGTTCTCCTGTGACAGAGGTTGCCCTGGTTTCTCCTGGGCCACTGCTGCTGGGACCTACTGGTGGGGGTGGGCAGGCTGCAGCTGATGCCTGCCTGGTGGTATTTGTGTGGCCTTTTTTTTATTTTTTCCCTGTTTTGTTAATCTTCACCCAAAGACATTTTTGCATTGATTTTTATTTTATTTTTTTAAAGATAATTTTTAAATATATTTTATTGATTTTTTTTTTTTTTTTTTACAGAGAGGAAGGGAGAGGGATAGAGAGCTAGAAACATCGATGAGAGAGAAACATCGGCCAGCTGCTCCTGCACACCCCCTACCGGGGATGTGCCTGCAATCAATGTACGTGCCCTTGACTGGAATCGAACCCGGTACCCTTCAGTCCGCAAGCCGACGCTCTATCCACTGAGCCAAACCAGTTTTGGCTCTTCCTCGTATTTGTTACATCAGTACATGAAGTACCCATCATCCAAAGTAACTTATTCTTTTAACTAACATTTTTTCCATTCTAGCCACTGCTTTTCTCTTAAACTTATTCTTAACTACAGAAGAGGTTCAGGCTGCAAAAAAGGACAAAAGGCAATCAGTTGAGCAAAAGGATTCCAGTCCAAGAGATGCAAATTCAGGGAGCAACTCAGCCTGGTTTATAAAGGCAAAACTCAAAACCTGTAATTGTTTTCATGCAAATGAGGGATTGCTGACTAGGTTACCAGGGATTGATTAGTTCCAATAGGTAAATGAGGAAAGCAAAACTACAAGGAGGAAGTCAAATTCATTTGTGTCCATTTAGCAATTGCTCTAGGGCAGTAGTTGGCAAACTGCGGCTTGTGAGCCACATGAGGCTCTTTGGCCCATTGAGTTTTTACCAAAGGCCAGCTTAGGAGGACCCTAATTAAGTTAATAACAATGTACCTACCTATATAGTTTAAGTTTAAAAAATTTGGCTCTCAAAAGAAATTTCAATCATTGTACTGTTGATATTTGGCTCTGTTGACTAATGAGTTTGCAGACCACTGGTCTAGGGTGTTTATGGCTCAGCCTGGAGCTGAGTTAGCAACGTAACAGCAGCTCAGAAAACTGAGGTGCAAGCTGTGCACAGGCTGCAGGGGCCCCACTTCCTTCATAGCCTCCTGACTCTATTGTAAGAGCCTCTCTTAGCAATGTTTATTCCATTTTTTTTTTCATTACCATCATTATAATCACAAGTTGAAAAGGGAGAATACTATTAGGATGAGTCTGCAGTTGAAATTATAGCCCTGATTCTGGAATTCACAAACATAAAATGTGAGTTATAGATAAGAAAGATTCCAACTCTGAAGCACAAAGCCACAGTCAGATTGGGGCCATCTGATACCATATTCACATTTAATCGAAGAAGAAGCAGGCAGATTCAAGACCGGATTCAAGCTACGGAAATAAAGCAAGATGGAAGAACTTCCACCAAAAACATTCCTGACATTCTCCATTCAATCACATAACAAATATTTACTGAGAGCTGACTCTTGTCTGGCACTTAATTGTGTCAGTATTAACCCCATTTTACCTCCGAGGGATCAGAGCCACAGATTCATGAAGTAATTCATTCAATGTCTACAGGATCTGAACTCAGGTCTATACACTCTCACAACAAAGTGTGGGAGGAAGTAAAAGAAAATAACTGGGAGATAAGAAAGTGGATGCGAGGAAGTCCTAGCCCATGGTCTCCTAACTCTGCCAAACAACCACTTCGTGACTGACATTGTATTAGCCAACAATGTTTAATGTACTTGTAGACATCAAGTTTTTTTTTCTTATGCTCTTTATTCAGATTTCCCAACTGCTAATTTTTATCCTATTTGCTTCATTATTTCCCCTCTCTTTTTTCCTGTCCTATTTAGAGTAAGTTGCAAACATTGTACCACTTTATTCCTAAATTCTTTAGTGTGTAGTTCCTAAAAACAAAATTAGGAAATTAATATTGATACATCCTATTATGGAATATATAGACCATAGTGATCTCACCAGTTGTCCCAATGTCCTGTATAGCAAAGAAAAATCCTGGATCCCACATAAATGGCAGCTGTGAGATTAGCACTAGATCTTTCAGCTCATTCTCTCATTGTCTTTCTGCCTCTCTACCCTAAAACATCTGCAGATTTCACTTCCGACAACACCATGGAATTATCCGGAAAACTTGCTACCACCTGAATGCACCTGATCTCGGAAGCTAAGCAGGGTCGGGCCTGGTTAGTACTTGAATGGAAGACACCAAGTTTTTACAGAAAAGTATTTTTATTTTATTTTATTGATTTTATTACAGAGAGGAAGATAGAGGGACAGAGAGTTAGAAACATCAATGAGAGAGAAGCATCTATCAGCTGCCTCTTGCACACCCCTCACTGGGGATGTGCCCACAACCAAGGTACATGCCCTTGACCGGAATCCAACCTGGGACCTTTCAGTCCGCGCAGACCGACGCTCTACCACTGAGCCAAACCGGTTTCGGCTACAGAAAAGTATTTTAAAATTCACAATCATTTTTACTTTTAGACAAAATGACTTAATTCAGGAATTTGAACATTTCTAAATATCAGTGTGTCTATATTAAGGAAATGCTACATAAAAAGCTGTGGTTGCAAAAAGCACCATGTAAGAAATTATTAGCTGTGTCACTCTCTGCGTGCTTAATCACACATTACCAAGTGTTGGTTTAAGCCTTATCTTGAGAACTATTAGAAAGCAATATCATGCCTCATTCTTCTTTGTTGAATTCTAATCCTAAATTATATATGTGGGGTTTTAAAGATTGGGATAGACCCTGTTTGGATTTAATAAAAACGATTTCCTCAATTTTCTATTTACTGAACCATGGGTAAACATTTTTTATGAATTTAACATTCAACCAGCATAGATGCTTTTCTAGCAGAAATCACTGTTTGCTCCCAACAAAACCTTTTATAATAAATAACCTTTATTATTGTTAATTTTGTGAAGACATGTGGTTCGGTTTCTTTTAAATATTTTCTAACTACATGTGCTAACATTTTTAAGAATGAAAATGATTCGATGTCTGATTTTCTTTAATATCATCTGGGATCACTGAGGAAATTTGAGAGAGAGGCAGCCAGTTGATAGTTGGTAAAATTGGTGATAAACAGGGGTTTCTTATTTTATTCTCTCTACTTTTATAATTATTGGAATTTTTTTATGGTAAGAAGTTTCAGTATCTGAAATGATGCTAAAGACCATTTCTACTCCTTACTCTAAATGGTAAAAAATCTATCGCCATGTTTGGGCACAAGCTTTCTCTCCAAGGAAATATTAAATACATTTTTCAACTCTTCTTCTATTTCTTCTTCATTCAGTGTCTTAACTCCACCAGATCCATATTGTCCTTATAACTGAATTTTCTAGAGGTGAGGGTGAAGCCCACTAAACACTGAACTCCGTTTGAGGTTTGCAAGGAGCAGAATGACTTGTTTGTAAACACAGATGCTGGAGACGTCTGAAGATATTCATTAACAGACTCAAAATCTTCAATTGTTCGAGGTTCAAGCGTAAAGGAGTAGATCTTTCTGTACTTTTTCTTTTCCAGGAGCTCAGAATTAAGGAATTCTTGGTTTGGAATGTACTGCTCTCTTCTGATTTGGTCCAGGTACCAGGTTCCTCCCTCTTCTGTCAAGCGGAAGATGCAAGGCACCTGAGGCTGATCCTTCCCAGAAATTAACTCCAGAGGCTGCCATATCTGGTAAGAGCGTCCAAACCCAGCATCAACTATGTAGTTCCTGCCACCCACGGTCACCATCAGCAGCAGGTGAATCATAGCACTGCTGTATTTGTCAACTGGAGTGTGAACATAGCCTCCCAGCATTGTGGTCTCAAAACCCATTGTGGTGAGAGCCCAGTACAGAAGGTGATTGACCTGGAGACACCACCCACCCCAGTTCTTCCTCACAATTTGATCAAAAACGGCCTCCAAGCCCAATTCCATGGGATCCCCACAATGGATGTTAAGGTTCTCAAAGGGAATGGTCTGGACCTGGTGCTGAAGAATGTCAGCTAATGTTTCCAGGTCCAATTTGTCCCTAGAGTTCTTATAACCAATTCTTTCAAAATATGCTTCGAGGTCCATGATCCCCTACGGCAAGGAAAACAAAAACACATAGGATTACTTTTGCACTTGGATGTCTTTGATTAGCCTAATTATAATGAATGTATTTTAAATATGTAAATACAGTCGATATAACTATCTACAATCATAAGTCTTTTGTTTACTACTACTATTGTAATACTGTGATATCAAATGACATATGTAGAAGAAAAACTTGGTACTCATAGTAACTGTCAATGGGAAGATAAAGTCATTAAACAATTTGAAAAAAGCCAAGAGAAAAACAAATTGGTGCTTCTGAAGAAGACTCAAAATGCACAATTAGAAACTGTATATAAAAATAACAAAATGTTTTCCTAAACTAAAGCAAAAATTAAATCTGAAAAACAGCAAAATTCTGAAAAAGTTTGATTCAGTGTTCAACACTGGGATATATTCTGATTAAATTATTGAAAATCAAAGTTAAAGAAAACTACTTGGGTATTTGATAGAAAAGCAGACACTTTTTAAGGGAGAAACCAGCAGGCTGGCATCAGAATACTCCACAGCAATATGTTACTACATCAAGAGGAATGTCTGATCTCCAAATACTATTCTCAGATGCCACCTTTGACTATTGTGAATACTGCTGCTGTGAATGTGTTCAAGTACATTTTTCAGCACAGTATGTGTTTTCAATTATTTTGTGTTTATACCAAGGGATAGAATTGCTGAGTTGATTAGAAGAATTTTAAGGAGTGTTTCTGAGTGACTTCTCTTTCCTGAGCTGTTATTTTCTTTTCCTCTCTGTTTCCCTCCCCGCTTCCCTCCTTTTCCTTCCCTTTCTTCCCTTCTCTTTCCTTTTATTTTGGCTCTGAGACCTACTCTAAGGGACACTACAACCTCGTTAAATCCCAGGGGCAAGTGGCAGGCCCAGTAATTTTCCGGATGGGAAAAAGGTTGATGGGCAAGCCTCACCCACAGACCCTCCTTCAACTCTGCTTGATGTTCTGACAGCCTGTGAGGTGGCCCAGGGAGTCCCATGCGTGGAGATGAGCTGTAACAGGGGAGCTTCCAGAGGGCTTTTGGTTTTTTTATTTTTCTAACTCCTGAGGAAAAGCAGAAACTCAGACAAACTCAGATGTGCAGGTGATATCTGTGTGTTCTTTAAAGTTAGCTCTGAACTTTTAAAACCTATGAAGGGCCAACGAAATAAGTCTCTGTGCAGGATACCTTAGACAGGAAGGTGTTATTATTTTTGAGTGAGAGAAGGTGGGGTCAGCTGTTTTGTGAGAAACTAAAATGAGGGCAGGGAAAGAGAAGGTTACCAGAAAAAAGCTCAGCAGATGCTGCTGCGGGCACTGCTGCTGTGGGCACAGACAGTTTGAATCAAGGGTTCATTATCTTCACATGTACAGTCCTTACAGCATAAGGATTCATAAGGTGTCACTTACTTTCTGAACCACCTCTGGACTTGGAATTCAAGCGCACTGTAGTATCTAGCCTCCTGCACTCCCATTTTAGATAGGATTAAGCCCCGATTTCAAAGCTAAAAAGATTCACTTACCATTCACTTACCGTGTTCAACTAGGACCCACACCAGGAACAAGACTGACTTCACTCCTCTCACTTGAGGTCAATACAGGAAGTGCCCTCCGGGCTTTCCAAACAGTCCCTCCCTGGAGGCTACTCAGAATCACGCAGGGATCTCTGGGAAATGTAGTTGTGAGGCCTTAGGTTGTTCTTGTGTGCCTCCTCTTCAAATCTATTCTTCGGAGAAGGGTGGAGGGCTACATTATCTGATGGGCCTCACGTCACTCAGGTGGTGAGGGGTATGATCTTGTATTTGACACAGTCCTGGCCTTAGGGAGCCTGAAGCCAGATGTCCTAGGTCCAATGTGGGAAGTGAGGGTTTACCGTGGTCCCAGAAGAGCAGATTCATTAAACTAGAACAGTCAGGGGGAAAAAATCAAGATCTTAAATTACTCTCCCAAATGTATGATACCATTTCTTCATCAGTCTTCATGAAGCCACTTGGTTTTTATTCTTCTGCCAGTCATCCCCCATCCTCAGTACCACTCACCACTCCCCGCCCTCCAAGGCTCTGTGGAATGTGTCCAAAATTAGTCTGAATATAGGGTGTGAGTGTGATGTGTCCACAGTAATGGGGTGTTTCTGCTTGTGTTTTTAATTCACATTAATGATATTGCTCTATAACTCTTGCTGTTTCTTACGCATTTCCCCTAGGCTGTGTCTTAAAGCCTGTCTACATGACACAGTTGTTGCCTCTTTTTGGCACTAATGGTTCTAGTCCCTAGCTCTGGTGTCCTGCTGCACGGATTTGGGAGGCCTTTCTCTTGGCCTGTGCGTGGGCAGGCTAGATGGAGATGCAACATAGTGCCCCTGGGACCACCACTCAGCCCAGGATGATGGCAGTTGAAGGATAAATACCCTCAAGTTCTACCTGCTCAGGTGGGATTACTCTGGGGCACAAACAACACTGTCTCCCAATGTCCTCCAGTGAGATTAAGTTCTTATTATTCATTGAGGTCACCTGCCAATATGTATCCTTTACTGACTCCCAAACTGCCCCTGACTCTGCCTTTCCCACTCCATGCTGGTGCTTACTTAAATCGCCTCCCAAAGAAGCTACTGAAGTGCAGACCCTCATCTCAGGGTCTGATTTTGGAGGAAACCAATCAAGTTCATTTGACTTACCAGTATCACTGGTGAAACACAATTAGGTGCCCTCAACTCCCAGTTCCTACAACACCAGTGTCATGAATACCTTCCTTCACATACCCTACAGGTGGACATGGAACCTTACATGGACATACACCAGGAATGAGATATGCTGGGGACAGGGCATATGTGTGCTTAATTTCACTGAGCATTATTGTCCTTTTGTGTAGAGTCCCATTTTCCTCATATCCTGATTGACACTTTCTGTTAGCAACCTTCTCATGTCTGCCCATCTCACGTATCTAAGATGGTAGCTCAGTGATGTTTTAATTTGCACTTCTCTGATTACTGGTGAGTTTGCACAGCTCTTCACGTTCCTACTGACCCTTCAGGTTTCCTGTTTGTGAAGTAAATGGCAAGGTGTTGAAGACACACCCCTCTGTTGTCACCAGGACTTAGCAGCAATGAAGGATAGATGGCAGAGCCAAACTTGTAAAACATTGCTCAGAAGGACACAATCCCATAATGTAGCTTTGGGGCTGGACTATTCTGGCACAAAGTGAAATGAAATGAAACAGATTGTTCAATCAAGTATGACTCTTGTCCCCCTGATCCTGGGAACTTTGACCCATGAGAATCTCCAGCAAGAACTGTCCCAGGAATCTGAGTCATGAGGTCATGAGTCATGAGGTCCATGTATGGATCCTGGTATCTGAGGGCAGTAACAGCTGGGATTATAGGGCAGAGATTTCTGTGAGCTTGAGAATGTTCTCCTGCCTCCAGCAGAGTGGTCATCCAAACGTTCAAGCAAAATCTCACTCCTTCCTATGTTTTCTTCATGGAAGGAGAGCAAAACAGGGAAATACTGTATATGAACTGACACCTAGCACTCTCCTCACCATAGGAGGGACAGAGATACAGAGGTGGCTGGCAGTGGTAATGAGGATAACACGAAGGAAGGCTCCATCTTCACCCTGACACAGGCAATTTGAAAGAATGCTGATTGTGTTTTTTAATAAATAAGCACTAGAATTAGTGTGTAAAGATTCTACTCTGAGTTAATTTTACTTGCATACTTTTTTTTTCCTTGCCAAAGAACCTACATTTATTTTTGTAAAGGCGTAAGGAAGGAAAGAAATGCTTGCTTTTCTCTGACCTCATCTGAAAGAGGTATCATGGTGGACAATGGCTCTAAGTAGAGATTTTATTCATAAGTGATTTTTTGTCATATTTTCTGTTTTCCCTGTATGTATAAGTATGGTTTCATATTACTGACATTTGGATAAAATTATTATTATTAATAGTGTGCAGTAAGCCAGAATCTAGGTATAATTTTCAACTTGAAACTGTGTTCTCCAAGTGGAAATTAAAAATACTTACTTGGGAAATAAAAAAGTGCTGAAATGTCTATTTGTAGATGAGTTTAAGGAGCAATTTCTTGCATAAATAGTTGATCTGGTGAATGC
The DNA here is from genome assembly GCF_964339955.1 of Pipistrellus hanaki. Lineage (NCBI taxonomy): Eukaryota > Metazoa > Chordata > Mammalia > Chiroptera > Vespertilionidae > Pipistrellus > Pipistrellus hanaki. The sequence continues at coordinate 24,799,653 of NC_140505.1, forward strand.
TTTGAATAATTTTGTGTCATTTCCAGAATGATCTGGGTTTCTTGGGTTTTAACTAAAATGTTCAAAGAAATTGTTAAATAATATTTCTACTGCAGACATGATTTTGTTTAGGGGACATGACCACAGTGATCTTGATCATGGGGGAAGGGCACATAATAAGAACAGAGCCACAGTTGTTTAATAATTGCTCACCTTACTAACTATAGATAAGTGGTTTTCTTACAGACCCTGGGAAACTGGAGGATGAAACAAGGTCGTAAAAAGATAAGATGCCTCGATGGATCCATTACTCATAAAAGAAATACACTTTGAGAACAGACCAAGGACAGAACATACTTTTGATTTAGTTGCTGTGCCGGGACCCTACCGGCCTGTAGGAGTTTGCCTCAGGAACAGGCTGAGCTTTTATAACATCATAGAAGATTAGCCACCTTGTTATCGGACTTTGAACTCCTGAAGGCCCAACCACAGACCCTACCCTCTGCTTTCTCTGTTACCTTTGCAGCTCACAGCTGCACGTAGCTATCTCCTCCCTCAAGCTTATATAATCAGCCAACTGGCAGGAGGCTGCAGGGATGGAGGTGGGGGTAGAGAGGGTAAGGGGGGTGGGGAGGTTGGAGAGTGGGGGGGGGGGGGTCAGAGCAGAATTCCCAGGGTGACTGACTGCTCTCTCCATACTACCAGTGTTACTGGAATAAACACTCATGTATGATTCAACCCTGTCTTTGCTCTGGCTGTAACATGGGGAAGAGAAAGGTCCATGGAGAAATGTCTGAAAATGCTCCTTTGGAGACACTTTCTTTTTATCTACCAGTGTTTAAACAATATGACTATATAGGCCTCAAACTTCTGTTTCTCTTTATGAGTGACCATAAGTCCTCATCGTATGGTCACTGGACATTCATGCACCTAGTACCCAACAGGATAAGGAGATGTACATATCAGATCATTTATGACAACCACAGTCATTATAGCTGACATATCCCGAGTGTTTTCAGTGCCAGGCATTTTTTAAAGCACTTTACCTTATTTATCTCATTGCATGCTCAGTAACAATCCTTTGATGGAAGTCTTCTTCTTCTTCCCACTGTACAGGCAAGTTGGAGCCCAGAGTGGTTAATAGCTTGCTCACGATCACCTAATTAGGAAGTGGCAGAGCGGGGGTTTCCTCACACAGTATGCCTCCCAACCATGTTTGGAACCACTCTAAGTGACTAACTCTAGAGCTGGCAGATATCAGAGTTTCCTGAAATTACCAGGCTCCTTGGTTGGCTGCAAACATTGAACAAGAATAGGTCCAAATCTTTGTTGTTCTCAGCCAAGTTCTTGTGATGGCTGAGAACAGTGTGATTTGGCAAGTCCAAGGTCCTTGATAATGATCTGGGCCCAGTCTATGGACCTCCGGGTCCATAACCTTTCCTTTGACCTGCTGTTTTAAAGCAATACATGCACTCATTACTTAATAATGAGATCTTGGATGTTTGGGTTTTTTAGTAGGATGACTGTGCTTCTCTGCCTGGGGCAGTCCTGCTTTATACCTGTTATCCTGGCACAATAATTTGTGGTTTTCCCTTTCATTCTCGGAAGAGTCCTGCTTTGAGCAATAAAATGATCATTTTACTTAGATACAGACTTTACTGAAATACTATCCAGTTCTTCCCCTAATTCTTATTTTTCCCATGTCATAACAATTCTTTATTTTTGTAAATCCAATTTATATTGATAAAAATATAATTTTAATTATATATATTTATTTATCATATTAGTTAAGGTCAATGAAGCCATCTACTGAAACAGACAAACACTGAAAATTTCAGGAAGAGTTTATTTTTCACCCATATTACATTACATCCCATGTTGTACCCCACAGGTGTTCAGGGACCCAAGAACTTTTCATCTGTGGCCCCACTTTCTCTATGTCTTCAGTGTCTTTTCCCTCTTCTACCTCACCTACCTCCTACCCCTCTAGAAATCACCATGCTGTGGTCTTTGTCTATAAGTTTTGTTGTTGTTTTTGCTTAACCCCTTCACCTTTTTCACCCAACACTAACCCTCCACCCTTTCATATGGTTTTGATTTGCATTTTTCTAATAACTAGTGAATTTGAGCATTTTTTTATACATCTGTTGGCCATTTTTATGTCTTCTTGGAAGAAGTGCTTATTCAGGTCCTCTGCTCATTTTCTAAAATTTAACTTTATTGTTCTAAGTATTTTTAATAAGATTTTTTGGTTCTTGAGTTGTATAAGGTCTTTATATAGTTTGGATATAAGCCACTTATCAGAGGTATTGTTGGAAAATATCTTCTCCCATTAGATTGGTTGCTTGTTTTGTTGATGGTTTCTTCCACTGTACAGAAGCCTTTTCGTTTGGTGTAGTCCCATTCATTTACTTTTTATTCCCTTTCCTTTGGGACTGATCCATTTTATTACTCATTACTCTAAATGGTAAAAACAGTTGCACTATGTTTGGGCACAAACTTTTTCTCCAAGGAAATATTAAATATCTTTTTCAGCTCTTCCTGTACTTCTTCCATATTCAGTGTCTTAAACTCCACCAGATCCATGTTGTCCTTGTAACTGAATCTTCGATGCATGAGAGTAAAACCCACTAAGCAATAAACTCCATCTGGGGTATGAATGACACAATAAGAATCTTTTACACACGCAGATGCTGGAGATGTCTGAAAGTATGAATTCGGAGACTCAAAATCTTCAATTGTTCGAGGTTCAAGCGTAAAGTAGAAGATCTTTCTGTACTTTTTCTTTTCCAGGAGCTCAGAATTAAGGAATTCTTGGTTTGGAACATACTGCTCTCTTCTGATTTGGTCCAGATACCAGGTTCCTCCCTCTTCTGTTAAGCGGAAGATGCACGGCAACTGAGGCTGATCCTTCCCAGAAATTAACTCGAGAGGCTGCCTCATCTGGAAAGAGCTCCCATACCCAGCATCAACTATGTATTTCCTGCCACACAGGGTCACCATCACCAGGGGGTGCATGACAGCCCTGCCGTATCTTTCAGCTGTAATGTTGTAAACATAGCTTCCCAGCATTGTGGTCTCAAAACCCATTGTGGTGAGAGCCCAGTGCAGAAGTTGGTTTATCTGGAGACACCACCCACCACGTTTCTTCCTCACAATTTGATCAAAAACGGCCTCCAAGCCCAATTCCATGGGCTCCCCACAATGGATGTTAAGGTTGTCAAAGGGAATGGTTTGGACCTGGTGCTGAAGAATGTCAGTTAATGTTTCCAGGTCCAATTTGTTCCTAGAATTCTTATAACCAATTCTTTCAAAATATGCTTCGATGTCCATGATCCCCTATGGCAAGGTAAAGAAAACAAGAACACATACTGTTATATTTGCAGTTTGATTTCCTTAAGTAGGTTAATTATAGTCATGTATTTTAAGTATATACAGACAAATACTAAAGTTAAAATGGTTATAAACATCCGTAATTATAATACTTTTAAAGATTTTAATATTTATTTTTAAATAAAAATTTTTTCATTATTTTGTTATTTTTGACATATAACATATGTGAGTTTAAGGTGTGCAATGTGATAATTAAGTACATTTATATTGCAAAGTGATTACCATAATAAGATTAGCTAACACCATTTTGTAACCTTTTTTTTTTTTTCTGGTGTTGGTGATTACATTTAAGATATGCTCTCTTACCAACTTCCTTTTTATTTCTTTTTGTATATAATACTAGAGGCCTAGTGCATAAAAATTTCTTGCCCTGGAGGTGGGGGGTCCCCAAGCCCTGCCTGCCCCCCTCTCACAGTCCAGGAGCACTCAGGGGATGTCCTACAGGGATCAGGACTAAGCCACAGTCTGTCCTCCCCTCTGCAGGAAGCAACTGGAAAATCAGGGGAAGGTAACACCTTCATCACACCACTGCTGCTGCCACTGAGGCTCAGGCAGCCATGGTGGCCGACAGGGTAAACATACTTAGGGAGCCCACTGAGATGCCTCAGAAAAGCACTTAATATATGTGTAAGGAAGTTAGATGTAAAATAATATTTTGTTTTAATTCAGAAGACTTAGAATGTTTCTTCTTCTAGGTCCAAACTCTAGAAATAATTGGGGGGGTGGGGGGGGGGAGATGAAGAAAACTACTTGGGTATTGGCAGAAAAGCAAACTCTTTAGAAGGGAGAGACATCTATCAGGATGGCATCAGAATATTTCACAGAAATATGTTTCCATGTTAAGAGAAAAGTCTGATCCCCAAATATTATTCTCAGCTACTATTTCATTTCATCACAAAGGTATCATGAATATGAAGATAATCTCAAAGATGAAAGAACTTGAGGAATGAATGTATGAGGAACAACCCCAATAAAGTGTTACCTCCTAATTGGCCAATGAAGTGGAAATCAAAATGAAAAAAAGAAAGAGTGAGGCCACAGCAAAAGACTAATGGGCAATATTGGCTCCTTTTATTACAAAACTAAGAGTAGAAAAGTTATGAGAATTATGGGTATTGAATGAACCAGTTTTATGGAAATAGAAATAAGTTAAATTAACATGTTTACTTAAACAAAAATATATAGTAAAAGTTGACTCTTTTTTTATTAAAGTTCATTTAAAATGACATTTCTGCACATTAGAGAAATATTTTCGAAAGTATGTCCTATGCTACAGAAACATTTTTAAGTCCTTATGATACACTAAAATAATTCCAAATTCTTTGAAGAGAAAACATTTTCCTAATTTCAACACTAAGAAAGAATTATAATCAATAATTATTTCTGGTCTTTTTCTATGCCATTTAATAGAGTTGAAAAATGTTTATAATGTTTTATCCTTTATTTTTCTCTCAATGCTAGAACGTATGTTTTTATAACATGTAATTACAATTATCTGTGCTGATTAACTTTCCCCTAAAGATGTTAAAATGCTTTTAGAAATAAAAATACAAGTGTAAAAAACAATCGATTAATAGTAATTACTATTTTTTAAATACTACTCTAGGGTCAAATCTAAGAATTTGATATCTATACTTATATTTAATTCTGAGAAGAGGAAGTTATAAGTTTATGGATTTAAATTATTTCCCCAAGATTACTCATTTACCTAGTATTTAAACTCAGATCTTCGAAGTTGTCAAGCCAGACATGATGCAGAATATTAATCTTAGTTAAAGGTTATGATTTAGTAAATGGAAATGTGGCTATGTACGTGATATGATTAAAGTAGAGGGAGTCTAAGCAGATGACCTGAATCAATAAGACAGATGTTATAGGGAACCAATATCTGAGATCAATGTTGAGTATATCTCAGGAAAGAAGAAATACCCAGGAGTAACTCAATAAAGGAAAAATTACATGTGAAAATCAAAGATACCAAATTTCTAGGAAAATTTGATCAAGCCTGCTTACCACTGGAACATCATCTGGTTAAATGACTGAACTGGAAAGGCAGGAAGCATCCAGTATAATAACTGGGGAAGAGTGGAGCCTGAAGGGAGTTGGAGAGGGTATTCTCTAAAGTAAAGGAAACCCATTAGACCTACTGGCCTCCACCTCATAGAGAGGGGGTATGGATAGAGCATGCTCAGTGTACCTAGAGGGGGCAGTTGGGATTGATGAGGATTCAGGACTGAGGTTACTATGAGGAGAATTCTGTCTGTACCATCCAGGTCCCTTCAGATGTCTTTTACCATTTTACTGTGCCTCTGGAATGGCTTCTGTGTCCTCATGCTTAAGGACCTGCACCCTAGCCTCTCTTTGGAGGACCTCTTAAGAACTCCCAGAGTTGCTTTTCCTTCTTATGCAGACAGCTGGCAAGCCAGGGAATTCCTATCCTGCAACGGCAGCTTTGAGTGAATGAGTTTCTGGATCAAGGTATTGTAACCTTGCATTGTGGCTGGCAAAGTCTAAGACATAATTCATAGCCACACTGAAACTCAAGCTGAAGCTGAGGATTTTTCCAAATCTCATACATGCTAGGATTCTTCCTCTATCCAGTTTTACTTTTCCAATACTTAATTGGTTATTCCCAAAAGCACTTCCGTAATAAATTACTTGCACATAAATCCTTGTCTGTCTGAATCTTGGGAACATGACTGAGACACTTGAGTGGTGCATTTTGGAAAGTGGTGTGGAAGGTCAGATAAACAGAATCAGGCCAATTTCAGAGGGCCTCTCATGTCAGACGAAAGAGTGACCTCTTTTTGTGGATTGCAGAAATGCCTGTTGTTTTGTTGAATGGTCGGTATTGAAGTTGGGCCCACTGTTTGATTTATCTCTCTGGGATATTGCAAATCACCCTCTCGGGTATATCTCTGCAGAGCAGATTCATATGCAGAACTGACTTGTTCCCCATCTCTAGAATTCTTTCTCAAACAACAGCAATTTTCAAGTTCGTTATAGATCTTTCCTCTTCCCTTAAATGAAGCTGTAATCAGGAGCCTAATATAGAAGAATAAAAGCTGATTGATCCAGAGATAGTCTGCTCATGAAAGTTGGCTCTGAACTCTTTAAGCACATAGGCAAACAAAGTAAGTCTCTGGGTTGGATAGAGTAAATAGTTGAGAGTTAACAACTTCCTTTTGAACCAGTAGTTCCGTGAGCATGAAATTAAAGCGAGGGCCCTTCCAAAGGGAAGGAGCAGTTTATTAAAAATAATAATAATAAATAAAAAGGAGCCCACCCAGCTGTTGAGGTGGACATTGCACTAGCACAGGGGAGCAATGCCTGAGCTGAAAGCCCTTAAACCCTGGCTGCTGGCTATCTGCCCTCCCATGGAACCCTGCACAGCTCTGCCAGGGAGTGTCCTCAGGCTGCCTGCCTGACAGAGAAGGAGCTGATTCTTGTAGTTTATGGCTCCTGGAGATCCTCCCCTGAGTCTCCTGCCAGTAGTTTGACAATGCATCTCAGCCTCCCTGACTATTTGGGATTACAGTTCTGATCACATAATACAGAGGGAACAGGAATAGTTATGAACCTGCTGCCAGTGGAACTAACGGGGCGCTTTGGCTCACTCCAGTTTGGGACAGAAGAGATGGACATTGCTGTTTCTGTTCTCCAACATGGAAATTCAGTTCCCTGAAACACATACATGCTTTTATACTCTTCTTTGATCCTCACAAGCCTTTTAAGTAAGCTGTCTAACGAGCTCCATTTTACTGGCAGAGAAAGTGACTGTTAGAGATGCCCGGGTCCTCACAGCAAGGATGTGGTATGGCTATGACCCTAATCCAGACAGTTTGACCCAAAGGTTTGTTATTTCCACCATCATACTATAAAGCATGTCAGAATTTTTTGAAATACCTTTGGATGTGAAATTCAGGTATGGTGCAGTATCTAGTCTCCTGGACTCACCTTTGAGATAGGATGAATCTCCAATTTCAAAGCATAAAAAAGCTACTTACCAAGTCTGCTAGAGCCCACACCAGGACCAGAGTGACTGCAATCCTCTCTCTTGCAGAGCCAGCACCAGAAGTGAGATTTCCGAACTGGGCCTCACCTGGAGTCTACTTATGGTAGAGTCCTCACCCAGGGATCTCTGGGAAATGTAGGTGTGGGTCCTTAGGGTTGGCCTTGTGTTCCTCATTTCCAAATCAATTCATTGGAGAAGATTAAAGAGCTTCATTACATGATGAGCCCCAGCCACAGGCTATGAGAAATATGTCCTGTGTTTGGCACAGTTCCTGCTTTTAAGGAACAGGAAGCAAGATTTTCCAGCCAAATAGGTCAAAGTGATTCTAGAAACTTTGGAGGAAGTTGGGGAGGTGGTTTTGGTGGGAATGATAACTTTGGTTGTGGGGGAAACTATGGAATCCAGGGCAGAGTAATATGGGGTTTTGAGTGGGTCCAGGAAAAGCAGATCCATTAAGCCAGAGGAGGCAGAAAATAGATGTTTTAAATCACTCTCCTTGGATTATGCTACTGTTTTATCATCAATTTCCATGCGGCCCCTCAGGTTCCTATTCTTTTTTTTTTTTTTTTTTTCCTCTTCCATCCTCAGTCCCACTCATCACTCCCTGCCCCACAAGGCCCTGCATAAGGTGATTGAAATGACTCTGCATGGTATGAGTGTGATGTGTCTACAGTAGTGTGGTGGAGTTTCTGCTTGGGTTTTTAATTCACATTAATGAGATTGCTCTATAACTCTTGCTGTTACTTATAAATTTCACCCTATACTATTTTTAAAAATCTATCTATTATTGTTTCATGCCCTCTTTGGGGCACATAGCTCTGGTGTCCTGCTGCATGGACTTGGGAGGCCTTTCTCTTGTCCTGTGTTTGGGCAGGCTAGATGAAGATGCAACTTAGTGCTCCCAGGAGCACCACTCAGCCCCGGCTGATGAGAGTTGAAGGATAAGTACCCCCAAGTTCTACCTGCTTAGGTGAGACTACTCTGGGGCATGAACAACACTGCCGTCCCTCCCACAGTCGTCATGGCTAAGTCAGTCTCCCAAAGAGCTGGATCCGCTGCAGCTCTTTATCAGAAGTTTGAGCTTTGAAACAACCCATGAGAGTCTACGGAGCCTTTCTGATGAGAGATCCAAACACCAGGTGCTCCAGAGGCTTTGGGTTGGTCAGGTGTGCTATTGTGGAGGAGGTAGATGCAGCCACGAATGCAAGGCCACAGGAGGGGGTGGAAGAGTTGTGGAACCAAAGAGAAGATTCTCAAAGGCCTGGTGCCCACTTAACTGTGAAAAGGATTTTTGTTGGTGGCATCAAAGAAGACACTGAAGAACATTACCTAAGAGATTATTTTGAACAGTATGGGAAAATTGAAGTGATTGAAATCATTACTGACAGGGGCAGTGGCAAAAAGAAAGACTTAGCTCTTGTAACCCTTGATGACCATAACTCTGTATACAAGGTTGTCATTCAGAAATACCATACTGTGAACGGCCACCACTGTAAAGTAAGAAGAGCCCTGCCTAAGCAAGAGATGAGATGGCTAGTGCTTCATCCAGCCAAAGAGATCAACGTGGTTCTAGAAACTTCGGAGGAAGTTGGGGAGGTGGTTTTGGTGGGAATGAGAACTTTGGTCGTGAGGGAAACTTCAGTGGTCAAGGTAGCTTTGTGGCAGCCATGATGGTGGTGGATTTGGTGGTAGTGGGGATGGCTATCATGGGTTTGATAATGATGGTGGTTATGGAAGATGTAACCCTGGTTACTCTGGAGGAAGTAGAACCTGTGGAAGTGGTGCACAGGGTTATGGAATCCAGGGCAGTGGCTATGGCGAGAGTGGCAATTGTGACTGCTATCACCCTGGGGGAGGCAGAAGCAGGTTTGGCAATGGTGGTGGACACAATTTTGGAGGTGGCAGAAGCTACAAGGATTTTAGCAATTACAACGAACAATCTTCAAATTTTGGACCCATGAAAGGAGGAAGCTTTATCGACTGATTTATCCCCTCTACGCCCTCTTCCACCTCCACCATTCCCCTTCACCCCTGCAATCACCACACTGTTGTCTGTGTCCATGAGTTCTCTTCGTTTTCTTTTTTTTTCTTTTTTGCTCAATTCCTCTCTTCCACACCCCTCTCCCCCTCAACCCCAAGCTGTCTGCCTGCTCTCTATGAGTCTGTCTCTATTTTGCTTAGTAGTTCAGTTTGTTCATTAAATTGAAAGGAGGAAACTTTGGCAGCAAAAGCTCTGGCCCTTATGGTGGTGGAAGCCTATACTTTGCCAAACCATGAAACCAAGGTGGCTATGGCGGTTCCAGCAGCAGCAGTAGCTATAGCATCGGCAGAAGGTTTTAATTACTGCCAGGAAACAAATTTTAGCAGGGGAGGAGAGCCAGAGACATTTCAGGGAAGCTACAGGTTACAATAGATTTGTGAACTCAGCCAAGCACAGGGGTGGCAGAGCTTAGCTGCTACCAAGAAGACATTCTTAGGCAATACTCATGTGAATGGGCCAAAGACTTGAGGACTACATTTGTGACTAATTAATTATATAATAGGTTATTTTAGTTCCTGTTTTGTGGAAAATGTAAAACATTCCAACAAAGGGTTTTAATGTAGATTTTTGTTTTGCACCCATGCTATTGATTGCTAAATATAATAATAGTCTGATCATGACAGTTAATAAATGTCTTTTCTAAATTGTGCTGTGTAAAGTGAGTCTGCTCTGAAGCCATCATGGTAAATTACCCAACCAGGTGACGTTCAAATTCCTTTAGGGCGTTAGGCTCTTCCATGCTTCTATCTCTCTGGGTCTATTTTGTTCATTAATTGCAATTATATGTCTTTTTATATTTAAATATATTTTTAAACATCAATGATGAGAGAGAATCATTGATCAGCTGCCTCCTGCTTGCCCCCTTCCAGGGATTGAGCCTGCGATCCGAGCATGTGTCCTTGACCAGAATCAAACTTGGGTCCCTTTGGTCCACAGGCCAATACTCTGTTTATTGAGCCAAACCAGCTAGGCCTAGATTTTATATCTTTTTATTAGTGTATTGATATTATTCACATTTAAGTGGTTGCTTAATATTTGGATTAATATCTACCATATTTTTAACTGTTTTCTGTTGGTGGCATTTTTCCCCCCCGCCTTTTATGCCTTCTTAGTTTTAGTAGAACATCTTAGGATTCCATGTCTCTCTTCTCTTAGCATATCAATTGTACTTATTTTAAAAATGTTTGCATTACTTGCCCAAGAGTTTGCAGCATACATTCACAACTAATCTGGTAATGCTTCATATATAATGCAGATATTTTATAATATTGTATAGTATTCCAAATCCTCCTTCACATCCTTCATCATATTTGTCATTCATTTCACTTACCAATTAGCCATAATCACACAATACATTGTTCCTATTATCATTTTGAACAAATTGTTATCTATTAGATAAATTAAGAATAAGAAAGGTACAAGTCCTTTTTTAAGAGAGAAGATTGAACTTTTCTCCTTTTATAAAAATGTTTTATTGATTTGAGGGATAAAGGGAGGAAGAGAGATATAGAAACATTGATGAGAGAGAAACATCTACACCCCACACTGGGGAATGAGCCTACAACCCAGGCATGTGCCCTGACTAGGAATCCAACCAGTGACCTTTTGGTTCATGGGTTGATAGATGCTCAACTACTGAGCCACACCAAGAGGACTCTTTCAACACTTCAAATATTTCTCTTTTTTGCTTGCATGGTTTCCAAAAAGAAATTTAATATAATGCTTCTTGTTGTTCTATATGAAAAATATGTTTTTCCCCTCTAGATTCTTTCTAGATTTTCTTTTTGATCTGCTTTTCTATAGTTTTAATATGATATTCCTAGGTGTCCATTTTGGGCTATTTATTATATGTGGTGATGTGGTTCTCTGAGTTTCCTGGGTCAGAGAACACCACACCATGACCAAATGGGATTTATTCCCAGGATGCAAGGTTGGTCCAATATCCACAAATCAATTAATATGATATTCCACATGAAAATGAAGGAAAAAATTATGTCATCAGATCAATAGATACAGAAAAATAATTTGATAAAATATAGCATCCAGTTATGATAAACATTATCAGCAAAGTGGGGAGAGAGGCAATATATCTCAACATAATGAAAGCTATATATGGCAAACCATAGCTAACATCATGCTCAACAGTAAAAAGCTAAAAACTTTTTCTTTAAGATCAGTAACAAAACAAAAATTCCACTCTCACTTTTTCCAGACAAGAAATGAAATACATCCATATTGGAATGGAAGAAGTAAAACTGTCATGTGCAGATACTATATACTAATTCTAGAAGAAAAAATACAAACAATAAGTAGTCAATAAATACATATCTATCAAAATAAACAAACAGGGAATCTAATGAACAAAATAAGCTAATGAATAAAATAGAACAGGGTCAGGGAAACATAGAATAAACTGAGAAGAGGGGAGGGAGGTGGGAAGAGATTAAAGAACTTATATGCATATGTGCATTACCCATGGACACAGACAATAATTAGGGTTATGAAGGACTGGGGCGGGGTGGGAATCCGGGTGGAGGGGGGCAATAAGAGAGGAGTAAGGGGAGCAATATCTGTAATATTCTCAACAATAAAGAGATTTAAAATAAGAAAGAAAATTAAGAAACAGTCTCATTTGCAATTGTATCAAAAAGAATAAAATACCTAAGAATAAATTTAAATAAGGCTAAAGACCTGTACTCAAAAAACTATAACATTGCTGAAAGAAATCAATGAAGACACAAAATAAATGGAAAGATCTACCATGCTCATGGATTGGAAGAATTCACATTGTTAAAATGTCCATATTACCCAAAGTGATTTGCAGGTTCAAAGCAATCCTTATCAAAATACCAATGGCATTTTACACAGAATTATAAACTTACATGATCTTTATGTTTAAAAGTCTGCTTTATCTTATCATTGTCAGCATATTCATTTAAATATTTTAGATTTTTCTTTATGATTTCACCTTACAAGTAATGTTTTGATCTATCTGGGAATTTATTTTGGCTCTTGTTAGAGATCCATCTCACCCTATTCCCCAAATGGCTAGCCAATTGCCCAAAACAATTTATTGCATCATCTGTCTTTCCCCCATTCAACTGAAATGTGGTGTCTATTCTCTTATATATTCTTAGATATATTTGGAGATATTTCTCTTGTATTTCATGGATCTGTTTCTCTTCCTGCCCTAGCATGATGTCATTTTACCTGCTTAGCTTTCTAACAAGGTTTAACATCTGGCAGGCTAGTTTTTAATTCTGTTTTGGACAAGTTGACTTTCTGAACCCTGTGGGATTTCTAAGATGAAATCAGAAGGTTCAGTAAGCAATACCCAAAGAGAGGCCAATAAGCTCATCCTACTGAGCAGGTCAGTAGGAGAGGTATTTCCACATATTTCTGGTATTAGTAATAATGTTAGTCTTAATGTGGACATTGTCAGCACTTTGGTTAAAATTATTATCCTTGCTTAGACTGATAACCTGTGAGTCACTTGGAAATGAACAAAACTGCTTTAATAAATTGCTCTAAATCAGTCCAAGTTGAAGAGAGGTCACCATATTGTTTTCAAAACTCATTTTTCAAAAGTAATTTTTAGCTTACCAACAGTTTGTCTCTTCTTATAGTCTTTAATCAACAATGGAATCATTCATGTGTATAAATATTATTTATAAAAGATGTTGGCATAATAACCCACTACAAAAACGATAGCATGTGGGAACAACTGATTTAAGGCATTCTAAGAATATAAGAAACCCATGGGACAGATATAGCATATATCATTTTAAAGGAAAAGAATTATTTTATATAGTTATTTAAACCTAGTAAAAAATAGATGTTTCTGCATTCTAGTTTGTATTCATTGGTTTCATAACATGAAGGTCTTTTTAAAAATTTATCTTTATTGTTGAAAGTATAGATGTCCCCTTTATTTGTGTTTTTTCCCATTGACCCCATCCACCCTGCACCTGCCCCTCCCAGCCTTCACCACTTTATTGTCTGTGTCCATGGGTTATGCTTATATGCATGTAAGTTCCTCCATTAATCACTTCCCACCCACCACCCACCCCGCCTTCTCTCTGAAATGTCATCTTTTTAATTGATCAATATTTGAGATTCATCTGGATATCTGATAAGTGGGGCTCTCAGTCACAAAGAGAATAGATTTGTGGATTCTGAAAGTTATCCCTAAATATTACATAAGCCACATTGTAGTGCCCTTTGAATTTTTTGTTTCATTTTATGGCATTTTCCTGTGTCCTGAATAATACAAAGCCAGGGGACCTAGCACACTGTCTGTCATACAGTTGGGTCACCTGTTGGGCATAGCTCAGTGGTTGAGCATCAACCTGTGAAACAGGAGGTCACAGTTCAATTCCCAGTCAGGGCATATACCCGGGTGGCAGGCTCTGGCTCAATCCCCAGAGCCTGAGTGTATATACAGCCTACTTATTGAGTATCTGCATAGCAGCTCTCACTTTTCACCAAAGAAGCAACAAACTGTCAATGAACCAGTATGTGTATGACTCTAAGCACCCTGTTAAAACACCACGAAATACAGAGTTAAATGCCAAATTAGGTTCTAAAAGTTATGCTTTAATAGATGGGAGAAATGGGCCTCCACTGGAAGCTTCCCCCACCAGGCGATTTCAGGATGGGAAAAGAACTACTGTTGCCAAAAATTTTTTGTGAAAAGGAGTCACGTGGCCCTCAACTATTTTAGGGAATTTGGTGCACCCAAGAGATAGAAGTGGAAGTCTCAGTGCTCACTTCGGCCTAGGAGGCAGCAGATGTGGTTCCCTCAAAGGGCAGAGGAGCTAAGTGAGGAAAGCAGTGTGCCGGGACAGAACCTCTGCAGGTGACAGAGCAGAGGAAATTTTTATTTATTTATTTATTTGTTTGTTTGTTTATTTATTTATTTATTTAAATATATTTTATTGATTTTTTACAGAGAGGGATGAAGAGTTAGAAACATCGATGATAGAGAAACTTCGATCAGCTGCCTCTTGCACATCCCCTACTGGGGATGTGCCCGCAACCAAGGTACATGCCCTTGACCAGAATCGAACCTGGGACCTTTGTCTGCAGGCCGATGCTCTATCCACTGAGCAAAACCGGTTTTGGCAACAGAGAAAATTTTTATTCGCTACGTTGAGTGTGGAACATTGGGGAGAAGAAATGATGTCTCAAATGGATATTTGGAAAGTTTTCTGTAAGATTTTTATTATAGAAAATCCCTTCACTAGGATTCCTCCCTTTAGAGGATGCATATAAAAAATAAGCTGTATTCTGTTGAAATAAGACCATCCAAATCTGTAGAGAGTTTTTATAGAAATTTATTTGAGTCAAACAGAGGATATGCCTGGAAGCAAGATCTCAGCAGACTGAGAAAATGCTTCTCAGAAAAGTGGTCTGCGGCTTCATTTATATATTTCAGAGAGAAGGGGAGAGGGAGAGAGTTATAGAAACATCAATGATGGGAGTGAGTTATTGATGGGCTGCTTCCTGCATGCCCCCCATTGGGGATCCAGCCTGCAACCCAGTCATGTTCAATATCCTGACTGGGAATTGAACCCTGACCTCGTAGTTCATAAGTTGATACTCAACCATTGAGCCATGCCAGATGGGATGAGCTTCTTTTGTGCATTTAGAATTAAGAAGATTACATGGAAGTGATAGAAATCAAGGTGGGGATTATGTATTTTCTTGAGGGTGTTTTCTCTTCTGAGAAGTCTGAAAAGAGGCATTTCCAAGGTTTTTAGTTAACCTAATGCCCAGAAACAATGGACAGGGCTTGCTTACAGCAAAAGATTTAACCTTTTACTAAAGAAGTCTTATGCCTGGTGTGTGACTACCCACCATGATCTGCCAGGTAGGAATTTATGATCAGATCACCCTGTGAGGTTACATTCAGTTAGATCTACCCTGTTTCCCCGAAAATAGGACAGTGTCTTATATTAATTTTTGCTCCCAAAGACGCACTAGGTCTTATTTTCAGGGGATGTCTTATTTTTCCATGAAGAAGAATACGGTACACATTTATTGTTAAATGAAAATAAAGGAAATTTATTACCTGTATACGGTACGGTAGTACGGTAGTAGGATTTATCCCAGGGAGCAAGGATGGTACAATATCTGCAAATCAATAAGCGTGATACATCACATAAACAAATTGAGAGATAAAAATCACATAGTCATATCTATTTATGTAGAAAAAGCATTTGACAAAATCCAACACCCTTTCCTGATAAAAACTCTCAACAAGGTGGGAGTACAAGGATCATACCTCAACATAATAAAAGCTATGTATGACAAACCCACAGCCAACATCATACTCAATGGGCAAAAACTAAAACCATTTCCTCTAAGAACAGGAACAAGACAGGGATGCCCACTCTCATCACTCCTGTTCAACATAGGGCTGAAAGTAGCTATCAGAGGAGAAGAAGAAATAAAAGGGATCCAAATTGGAAAAGAAGTAAAATTGTCCTTATTCGAAGATGACATGATAGTGTACATAGAAAACCCTAAAGACTCCATCAAAAAATTATTAGACTTAATAAATGAATTCAGCAATGTAGCAGGATACAAAATCAATGCCAAGAAATCTATGGCATTTCTATACACCAATAGTGAGCTTACAGAAACAGAGACTAAAAAGCAATCCCATTTACCATGGCACCAAAAAAAAATTAAGATACCTAGGAATAAACTTAACTAAGGAGGTAAAAGACCTATACATGGAAAACTACACGACACTGAAAAAAAAGATAGAGGAAGATGTAAACAGATGAAAGAACATACCATGTTCATGGATTGGTAGAATCAGCATCATTAAAATGTCCATACTACCCAAAGCAATCTATAGATTTAATGCACTTCCCATTAAAATATCAACAGCACATTTCACAGACCTAGAAAGAACTCTCCAAAAATTCATCTGCAACAATAAAAGACCCCAAATAGCCACAGCAATCCTAAGAAAGAAGAATAAAGTAGAAGGGATCTGGATACCAGATTTCAAGATGTATTACAAAGCCATTGTTCTCAAACAGCCTGGTACTGGCACAAGAACAGAAAGACCAATGGAATAGAATAGAGAATCCAGATATCAACCCAAATCACTATGCTCAATTAATATTTGACAAAGGAGGCACGAACATACAATGGAGTCAAGACAACTCTTCAATAAATGGTGTTGGAAAAATTGGACAGATACATGCAAAAGAATGAAACTAGATCACCAACTTACACCATACACAAAAATAAACTCAAAGTGGATACAGAACTTAAACATAAGACGGGAAACCATAAAAATACTAGAGGAATCAACAGGCAGGAAAATCTCAGACACATGCTGAAAGAACTTCTTCACTGATACAGCAAAAGAAACCATCAACAAAACAACAAGAAAGTCCACTGTGTGGGAGAACATATTTGCAAATGTTACCACTGATAAAGGTTTAATCTCCAACATCTACAGACAGCTTATACAACTAAATAAAAGGAAGATGAATGATCCAATTAAAAAATGGGCAATCGACCTAAATAGAATATTTTCAAAAGAAGACAGAAGGAAGGCCAAAAGGCACACGAAAACATGCTCAAAGTCACTAATTATCTGAGAGATGCAAATCAAAACCACAATGCGTACCATCTCACACCTGTCAGAATGGCCAACATCAACAAATCAACAAACGACAAGTGTTGGCCAGGTTGCGAAGAAAAAGGAACCCTGGTGCACTACTGGTGGGAATGCAGACTGGTGCAACCACTGTGGAAAACAGTGTGGAGTTTCCTCAAAAAAAACTGAAAATGGAACTCCCATTTGACCCAGTAATCCCACTCCTAGGAATATATCCCAAGAAGCTAGAAACACCAATCAGAAAGGATATATGCACCCCTATGTTCATAGCAGCTCAATTCACCATAGCTAAGGTCCTGAAACAGCCTAAATGCCCATCAGCAGATGAATGGATTAAAAAACTGTGGTACATCTACACAATGGAATATTATGCTGCAATAAAAAAGAAAGTGTTCTTACCATTTGCAGCAACATGGATGGAGATGGAGAGCATTATGTTAAGTGAAATTAGCCAGGCAGAGAAAGATAAACATCACATGATCTCACTCATTT
Source organism: Pipistrellus hanaki (assembly GCF_964339955.1). Taxonomy (NCBI): domain Eukaryota; kingdom Metazoa; phylum Chordata; class Mammalia; order Chiroptera; family Vespertilionidae; genus Pipistrellus; species Pipistrellus hanaki. The sequence continues at coordinate 24,817,218 of NC_140505.1, forward strand.
ATGGAATATAATGAACAGCATAGACTGATGAACACCTGAGAACGCCTTTACTGCCATGCTAGCAGTCATCAGTTGTATGGTAATATAACCTGGGGCTATTGGCTAAGTATTTCTGGACTTAATGTTTCTAATCCTTCACGGGTGGGAGCCCTTACCTGGGCTGAGCCTCCTGCCCAACGTAGTAACTGATGATAACAAACACCTTGGTTATCCAGGAGGACCCCAGGTGGGACAAGAAAGTATAATTACATAGGGGTCACCACCCAGCTGCCCTTCTGACACAAAATTAAACCACTGCTCCTTTGGGCTTAAAATTAAAGAGAGGTTTCTGGCTTGTGAGGACACCAAAGGAAGGGACCACCACTGCTTCCTCCTGTTAGAGGTGTAGAAAATGTAACAAAGGGGAAAGTTGAGAAGATGGCTGCATAGGTAATCACCTGTACTTGCTGCCTCTCACAACCACATCAAAATGACAGCTAGGGATCTTATCAGAGACCTGAAAAAACCACAACTGTGGATACCACTGAGCAGCTGTGGGGCCCCGGTTGGTGCGGACACACAGATTCTACAGAAAGGTTGAATTTTGCCGAGGATAACGTGGGGTGTCTGGGTCCTGGCAGCGGAGGCGGCAGCTGCAGGGGCTTTGGTAGCAGAAGCTGCAGAGACAAAAGCCAGCGGCAGAGACAAAAGCACGCGTGTGCTGTGTGACCCAGAGGACTGCGGAGATCTGTGTCCACAAAAGCCCCCCGTTGTTGGGTCTGGCGTGATCTGTGAGAGTAGACAGGGGCCCTCAAGGTTGCTAGTAGTGGGGTTCTCTAGGGAGCAACCCATTGGGATCTGACACGGAGGGAGAACATAGGAGATTGAAAGGTAGGCAGTCTGTTTGTAATTGCGTGTAGACTGGCCAGTCGCACACCTGGCCTTGTTCCCCTGCAACCCTTTGCTTCTGATTACAAAGGAGAGACCACCCAGATTGGCTGGTCCTAAGAGACGGCAGGGGGAAACTGCTTTACTGGAAGCTGGGAAGCTGAGCAGGGTGATACTAGGAACCAGCTCCGCGACAGCCCACTTCCACAAACCGGTATTGAGAGCCATAAAGAAAGAGGGCTAGAGCAGCCGAAAAGACGGCGACATCAATCCAGAAACACTGCCACCTAGGGGCTGGAGTACAAACTGACTGTGTTTATTATTAGTTTTATGTAATCAAAAACCAAGAAACTAAGAAATCGCCAATTTAAAGTTAAGGACTAGCTTACAACACTTAGATGCAGCGAAACACAGGGAACCGCAATACTGTTAGGATTGAGAAACAGGCGTGCAAAACAGAATAACGGAGGAAGTGAATGGCCTTCACTACTGTACACTATTTTTGCTAATTTTTTATTTTTTATTTTATTTTCATTTTTTTGCATCTTTTACTTAAGAAACAATTTTTTCCCTTTGTTCCTCACTTGATTTTACCTTTTAAATTATTACATTTTTAGGTTCAACCAGCATTATTACTACAGCTATTTTAACTTTTTTTTCCCTTTTTTTTTCTAAGTGCCATTTTATTTTCTCTATATTTGACATTGGAATTAGTGTTCTTCATTCTATTTTCATTTCTCCTTTAGCATCGTTTAACCCTGTCTCAACATGACCTTTACACCATCACTCTCATCCGAACCTTAACCCTTTTGCTGTCCTGTTTAACTTAACCGTTTCCTGCTTTAGATTTCCTTACTCTTTCTGTCTACCCCCTGCTAAAAATTTTACCCTACTTATATATCTAATTTCCAATCCCCTGTGCCATGCGCATACACACCCCTCTCTAAGTTGTATTAATTAGCAAAAAAAAATTGTTTTTCTCTCTGTCCTTTTGATGCTGTTTGTGTAAATGTTGATTATATTGTATTTTTATGCTTTTTAGTGAGATTATTTTGCTTATCTTTTTTTGTTGCTGTTGCTTGCTATATTTTATTTGCTTTGTTTTTGTTTGTTTTTTACTTCTGTATTCCCTTGCTTTACTGGATATTAGTGGGTGTTGTAGTTTGTATTAATCTCCAGGCACTGTTGCTGGCATTTGCTGGGGTTAGTGGTTGTTCTATTTAAATCTTCTCCCATAAAAACACTTTGTTCCACTTTTCTCTCTTAGTTTCTTTATTGTCACTCTCGCCCCCTTTTTTTTGTTGTTGTTGTTTCCCAAATTCATTTTGACACTCCTTTTCCCCCCTTTTTATCTTCTCTTTTTTTTTTCTCCCTCCCTCTTCTCTTTTTACTCTTCTCCTTTCTCTCCTAGCCCCTAATTTGCCTTTCCCTAGTGGTCACCTTTATTGGAGGTTATTAATATCGCAAATACATTTCTGCTTTTCTTTCATATGCGGGCTGTTTCTTTGTCTCCCCATGATCTCTCTTTTCAGGATGTCTGGTTATGTAGTTCTATCTCTCCTGCGTTGATTTAAAGGCACAAAATACAACACAACCAGGTACAACACACAAGGCACTGAACAGAAATGTGTGTGCGATATTAATAGCCTCCAATAAAGGTGACCATTAGAGAAAGGTAAATTGGGGGGTAGGAGAGATAAAAGAGAAAGAGGGAAAAAAAAGAGTGGCAAAATGAAATTGGGAGGAGAAAAAAAAAGAGAGAGAGAAAAACTAGAATGATGCTAAGAGGGAGATGAGGAACTAGCTATATATGGGAAGGAAACTCCAATAGAACAACCCTTAACCACAGCAAATGCCAGCAATAAGTTTCCGGGGATTAATACAACTTACAATACCAACTAATATCAAGCGAGGAAAGGGAAAGCAGAAGTAAAAACTAACAAAAACACAGCTAACAAAAATATACAATCAAACAAAAAGAATAAGCAAAACAATCTCACAAAAAAGCATAAAACTTTGATATAGTTAACATTCAACATACAACTACAAAAGGATAGAGAGAAAGACTTTTTGTTTTGTTTTGTTTTGTTTTTTTAGGACAGCGAAAAGGGAGGTTTGTATGGGCTTGGAGTAGGGGGTTGAAAATTAGATATACACAAGTAGGGTGAAATTTTAGCAGTGCGTAAACAGAAAGAATAGGGAAAATACACAGCGGAAAAAAGTTAAGATATACAGGACACCAAAGGGGGAAAGATTAGGAAGAGAGTGATGGCATACAGGTAGGGTTGAGATAGAATAAAGCATTGGTGAAGGAAAGGTAAAAATAGACTGTAGGACATTAATCCCAAAGTAAAATAAAGAGCAAATAATATGACACTTAAAAAAATAATAATAAAAATAAACAACAGTAAGAGAAACCAAGATGGCGGCATAGGGTAGACACCCGAATGCAGCCTACCATAACAAATTTGAATTTAGAACTGGAAAACAGGGGAGGCATTGTCCTGAAGCACTGGGAGGCTAGCTGAGATGAGGCTCTGCCTTCTGGGAAGGAGAGAAAAGGCACGCTGACCCCCAGAAACTGTGAAGGTGCGGAGAACTGTGCACGCGAAAAGACGCTGGGTTAATCCTGGCATGCGGAGAGGAAGGGCCGAGATTGCTGCTGGTGTACTCCCAGTGCTCAAAGAGGGCAGGCCGGGCTGAGTTCGCTACTGGCTTACTCCTGGTACGTGAAGAGGGTGGGCCTGGCCGAGTTCGCTACTGGCTTACTCCCAACACACGAAGAGGGCAGACAGCTAATGCGTGGCTGGCTTTCTTGTTCAAGAGGAAAACAGAATCACCCTATTGCTCTGATAGACAGCCCCAGTCAGGGAGAGGCCAGACTGTCAGGCAGCGGGCAGAGATGTTTTGGAGCAGGGGTCCTCAAACTTTTTAAAGTGGGGGCCAGATCACGGTCCCTCAGAGAGCTGGAGGGCCGGACTATATGAACTACTAATTCCTACTGTAACACCTCAGCTGTGCTCACTGCCCAAAAAACCTGGCTGGCAGGATCAGACTCCTCTGCGGGCCACATGTGGCCCACGGGCCGTAGTTTGAAGACCCCTGTTTTGGAAGTTTGTGAAGCCAGCAGCCATTACTGCGGGACTTAGGGAGGAGCCACTTGGGGAGGAACCGATGGGAAAACAAAGCTTGTCTGTACCACCCTGAGACTCCGCCCCATCCAAGCTGAGCACAGAAGCTCTCCCAGAGGCTAGCTTTTTCTAAGGAGGGACTGGCCAGAATCCAAAGCTTGTCTCTGCCTTTATTAAAGAGGTGCGCGAGCCTGAAACCAATCTGGTAAAATTCACCACGAACAGGTCTTTTCTAAGGCGAGACTGACAGGGAACCAAAGATTGTCTGCGCCACCCTGAGACTCTGCCCCATCCAAGCAGAGTACAGAAGCCCTCCTAGCTGAGACACTGCTGACCCTCACAGCCAACTGGCTTGGAGATCAACGCTTCCCAGTGATAAGCAAGGCTTAACAACAAGATTGCACACATAGCCCACAAAGGGCTACACCAAGACTGTCCATCTCAGGTAACTGGGAAGGCTGTGCTACTAGGCTCTACCTGAACACCTAACACACAAAACTATTCCATCAAATCAGGAAAACAACTAAAATGCAGACAAGAGGCAGGACACAAAGGAAGGAGATGGAGGAAAAGAAAAGAATGGACATTGAGTTCAAAACCACTGTTATAAGGCTTTTCAATAATACCCTAAAAAAGTCCGATAGAATAAATGAGACCTATGAGGATATGAAAAGGGATCAACTATAAATAATAAGGGATCAACTAGAAATAAAAAGAGATCAACTAGAAATAAAGAAAATATTGTCTGAAATAAAAAATATTATACAGAGTCCTAAAAACAGACTGAAAGATCTCAAGAATCAAGACAAAGATTTAGAATATAAAGAACCAGAGGACACTCCTCTGCAGAAGCAAGAAGATAAGAGAATCCAGAAAGTTGAAGATAGTGTAAGAAACCTCTGGGATAATTTGAAGCGAACCAACATCAGAATTATGGGGATCCCAGAAGAAGAGAGAGAGCAAGATACCGAAAGAATACTGAAAGAAGTAGTGACAGAAAACTTCCCCCTCATGGGGAAAGAAATAGACTTACAAGTCTAGGAAGTGCACAGAACCCCAAACAAAAGGAATCCAAAGAGGACCACACCAAGACACATCATAATTAAAATTCCAAGAGCAAAAGACAAAGAGAGAATATTAAAAGCAGAAAGAGAAAAGCAGGTAGTTACCTAGAAAGGAGCACCCATACGATTGTCATCTGATTTCTCAACAGAAACCATGCAGGCCAGACAGGAATGGCAAGAAATATTCAAGGTGATGAATAGTAAGAACCTACAGCCAAAAATACTCTACCCAGCAAAGCTATCACTCAGAATCGAAGGCCAAATAAAGAGCTTCACAAATAAAATAAAAAAAGCTAAAGGAGTTCATCACCACCAAACCAGAATTATATGAATTGCTGAAGGGGGTTATTTAAAAGAGGAAGAAGATAAAGATAAAAATTATGAACAACAAATACGTAACTATCAACAAGTGAAACTAAAAACCAAGGGAATTAAAAAATCTGATGAACAATATTAACTGGTGAATATAATAGAATCAGAGGTATGGAAGGAGAGTGGACTGACGATTCTCGGGGAAAAGGGGAGTGGGGGTGCAAGAAGAGAATGAAAAAAACTGTATACCTATGGATAAGGACACTGGGCAATGGGGAAGGACAGAGGGTGGGGTGGGAACCTGGTGGAGGGGCGCAATTGAGGGGAGGGGGGGAGAGGAACACATTTGTAATAATCTGAATGAAGATTTATTAGAAAATAATAAACAAAAGTAAATAATATAAAAAAGGTAAAATAGTAGTAGTAATAATGCTAATTAAAAATAAAAATGTATTAATTTAAAAGGTAGAATAAAGTGAGGACAAAAGAAAAAAATAGTTTCTTGAGTAGATGATGCAAATAATGAAAATAAAAACAAAAATTAAAAATTAAAAAATAAAAATAAAAATATTAAATAAAATGTGCAGTAGTAAAGGTCATTCACTTCCTCAATCGTTCTGTTTGGCATGCCTGTTTCCCAGTCCAGACAGTATTGCAGCTCCCTGCATTTCACTTCTCCTCAGTGTTGTAATCCAGTCCTGAATTTTAAGCGGGCCTTGCTTTGATTTTTTATTACACTAGGATCAATTTGTGATTTAGCCTCTCAGTTAAATCATGTTGTATACTTTAATAAATAATATTATTTGTCAAGTATACCTCACAAAAATTGGAGGGGAAAATTAAATTCATGATTTTAAAATTCTAAATGTTTATGTTCATTTAATTTGATTAAGTTCTTGTTGTTGTTATTTTTGTTTTGTTTTGTTTTATGCTGGAGCAATAGGGGTTTGTGAAATACATAAATTTATTTTCTTTTTGAAACCCCTCACCTTTTGTGCAAGCTGTTTTGAAGTTGTATAAATGCTGTAATTTACTTTTATTATTCATTCTAGGATTCTGGTGAATTTCTACCCTCCAATACAGCAATTTTCAACCTATTGCATCTCATAGAACACATAAACTAATTACTAACATTCCGCAGCACAACAGAATAATGTATTTTTTGCTGATTGGACAAAAAAATGTATAATTTTGATTTTTTTCATACTGGACAGCTACTGTGTTGGCTGTTGACTTTTTTTATTTTTTATTTGACAATCTAAGGGAAGAGAGGTCAGTGCCCTTGACTAAATAGTCAGGTATGTTTTAAAAATTCTTGTGGTACACTGGTTAAAAATCAGTGCTCTAATAGCATGCAGATTTGACCTCAGCCACCATTTCCAAAAAGTGATGGGTTAACTCATGGTTTAATGCAATCCTAATTATTTAAAGCTCATGAATTTGATATGGGCAAATTAGTTTATTTTGCTTTACTTTTTTCCAGGTCAAATCCTTTTAAAAATAATTTACAAATTATACAGGTAATAATGTTCATTATATAAAACTGGGAAAATTCAGAGGTATAGGCAGATAACAAATCATAATTCTATACTTTTTAGAGGCAATTGATGTTAACACTGTGGGCACGTTCAATGGTGTGATGATAAATGTTTAACAACCATATTGTGATTCCAGTGTGAATTCCAACGTGTAATCTGAGTGTTGGTTGATATTTTTGTTTATATTAACAAGTAAGATAAAAGTGAAACATATGTCAGAGTTTACATTTATTTGTCAATGACACAAGCAACTTCTTTGCTGATTCAGATAATAGTTTTCAAATGCTAAAAGAATGTTTCCTCAAATTTTTTGTGCTATTCATAATGTAACAGCTACAGGCACAACACATTTTTAAGTTGAATCTGCATAACTAACACATGAGGATCAGACCTAGAAAGTCTCATACATGGGCACCGCTACTTCATTTTCTTCCATGTGAAACTACAATATGTTAGAGGCAATTTAAAAAGACTCTTTATATTATTAGATTTCAACCTGCTCCAGAGCAGACAAACCTTGTCAAAAACAAAACAAAAAAACCCCAAACATATTAGTAATCCAGAATGAAAAAGAAAAAAAAGTAAAAATAGATAAATTGGACTACTTCAAAATTAGAAACTTCTGTGCATTAAAAGACACAATCAACAAAGTGAGAGGGTAACCTAAGAAATGGGAAAAAGTATTTGTAAATACCATATCCAATAAAGATTAATATCCAAATATATAAAGAATTTTTACATCTCAACAATAAGAAACCATATAACCCAATTAAAAGTTGAACAAAAGATTTGAATATATATTTTTCCAGAGTTTATATAAAAGTGGCCAAAAATCACATGAAAAGTTGCTCAACATCACTAAACATTAGGAAAATCAAAGTCAAAATTACAATGATATTATCATCTTATACCCATTAGGACAACTACTATAAAACACACACAAAATAAACATTGGCAGAAACATGGAGAAATTGGAAGGCACTGTGCCTTGTTGGTGGGAATGTAAACTGTACATCTGCTATGGAAAACAATATGAAGATTCTTCAAAAAAATGAGAAATAAAATATGATCTAGCATGTCCATTTCTGAGTATATACTCAAAGGAATTGAAAGCAGAGTCTAGAAAAGATATTTGGGTGTTCATGTTCATAGCAGCACTAGTCTAAATGTCTATCAATGGATGAATGGATACACAGAATCTGGCATAGAATACAATGAAATATTATTCAGCCTTGAAAAGGAATGAAATTTTGACACATGCTAGTACATGGATACGATTTGAGGTTGATCACACATGTCCACCCACAAAAACCCAAACCCTGTAAGGTTCCCCTTAAATGAGGAACCTGGAGAAGTGAAATGTATAACAACACAAGGTAGGATGGCAGCTGCACGGAGTTGCCGGTAAAGGGAACGGGGAGTTGTTTAATGTCTATAGTCTTTTGGTTTTGTAAGATATAAAACATCTGGAGATTGGTTGCACAGCAGTGTGAGTATACATAACAAAATTGAACTGCATAATTAGAATGATCAAGACGGTAAATTTTAGGTTATGTGTATGTTAGCACAATTTTAAAAAGTTGATAGAGGCTAAGAGACACTGATTTTGTAATATATTTCACATGCCACTCCCATGCAAACCGCTTTCTAACCTCCACCCTTTTATAACAAGTAGGGAGCCAATTTTCATGAAAGGGAACAAACACAGTGAGGTTTGGTATGTGCCTGTGACCTTAACCAGTGACCTCCAGGACGTTGGGCTTGGTCAAGTATGGCTCAGAGCCATAAGTACAGTTCCCGAATACCAAGATTACAAAAATCCCACATGAGCATATTTAGGAAAGGTGTAGGACCCTGTTCTAATGATATCCCAGTCACAAAGAAAAATGGTGAAACATTCCAAAGTTCGATCCAGAATGCGGGCTGGCATCTGGTGGAGTATTCCCATCTCCAAAAGCACTTCACATCAATGGAAAAGACTCTTAGCAACAAAATAAAATGAATGACGTCCACTGCAAAGGAATCCACAGCCCTAGAATTCCCTCTGCCTGGAATACTCCACGCTCATTCCACCTCCTGTTTAAACCCCATTCATTCTTCAGGTTGTAGCTTAGTCATTTCTCCCCTTGGAAGCCTTCCCCCACTCCCTGCCCGCCCCAGCCCCATCCACTCACACACAGTTAGAGCTTCTCCTCTGAGCTTCAGTCACATCCTCTTACTTAACCCTTTCGCAGTTCATATTTGTTTACTTGGATTGACTTGTTTACTTCTTGTCTTCCTCACTAAAGCGTGAGTCCCATGGTGGCAAGGATCAGGTTTATCTTATTCATCAAGGTTACAGCACCCAGCACAGCACGAAGTTCCTACTCAACAAAGGTTTCTGAGCTCCTCTGTCTTAGACTCTCTTCTGTCCCAAGTAGAGATGCGATGCTGAGACTGAGGACGGGAGAAAGGATGTTTAGAACTGTCCTCAAAGTCTTCCAAGAGTCCCCGTGTTTTTCCACCACCAGGATGCCCAGGCTCCTGCCTCTCACCCCACAAGGTGCTTCAAAGGGCAAAAGCATTCATATGAAAATATTGATCCTTCTTTCCTTGACAAAGGCTTCTCTTCCTCTGATACCCACACAGCAATTTCAATCACTCCTCCAGCTGCTTTCTCTCTGTGACAGGATGTCTCCATCTTCCAGGATGGGGTCATGCCTTCCCACAGAACCATCAGGGGCGGCTAAGCGCTGCCAAGGGAGCTTGGACCTCAATGAACCTCATTCTCTCTTTGCACATGTTGCTATTTCCGGTTTTTTCCATTATTAATAAAGTCTTTCATACTCATCAATATTTCAGAGATTTCATCCACCTGGTGCCTGAAGACAGAGATGAGGTAGAGGACCTTCCCAGAGGGCAGTTATCTGTTGCAGGAAGCGGCTTTTACATGCACAGCTCAGCTGCAGACCCCAGAACTGAGTTATGAGGGCAGAATGTGGGGCACCAGGAATTATGTAACCCATTCCTACCAACTCAGTGTCAACAGCATGATTTAGGTTGGCTTAAAATCCAGGTAACATTTTACAAAGCCATTTCCCACATCTATCAGGGGAGCAGTCACCTGCAGAGCACCGAATGTACCCAGATAGCAAAGTACCTACCTCCATCTTATCCTTATTCCTTATACTCCTTGAAGTAGACGCTGCCTGTTTGTCAAATACATTTGGCACTTCCTTTTGCTCAGTATGGAATTTTTAATGTTCCTCCTGGCAAAAAAAAATCAGAGGTGTACACTGTTAAAGCAGTAACATTTTTTATTGGAGACTATTGCCACAGGGGAGAAGAGAAGACAGTGTTGAACCAGGCTCAGCTGTGAATGCATTATGGGAAAGTGGGAATTGGCAGTCAAGGAGCAGGGTTGGGGTTAGAACATATGCATTCACTGAAAGGAAGCATCAAGGGTAATGGAGACCCTGGCTAGCCTGGCCTACCAGTATCTCTGCTGAAGACAGCAAGGGTGATCGAACCTCACCCGGGAGGTGGGGAGAATGAGGAACCCAGGTAGATGCTGAGGTTGCTCAGAGATGGAGGGTGGGAGACTCTAGCTAAACTGACTGAACAGGGTTCTTGCCAAAACAGAATTTTATAAGTCAGAGCACAGATGGGCCTAGGAGAAGGTTCAGGAGGCTGACGACAGTTCAGTCAAGCAAAGGATTTCTGTCACTCTCTATCCTCTGCTACCCATTCCAGGCAAGATCTTGGAATGCCTATTTTATATTAATTAATTAATTAATTTATTTATTTATTTATTTATTTATTTATTGTGTTAATCCTCACCCAAGGATATTTTTCCATTTATTCTTAGAGAGAGTGGAGGGGAGGGTGAGGGAGAAGAGAAAGAGAGAGAGAAACATTGATGTGAGAGACACGTCGATTAGTTGCTTCTCACGTGTGCTCCACTAGTATTGTGCCCTTACCAGTGTCGAACACAGAAACATTCAGTCTGAGGGCCGATACTCTACCCACTGAGCCGAATAGGCGAGGGTTAAGGGCTCACCTGCTGTTCCTCAATCTGGCCCCCAGGGTCACTGTGGGCAGAGAGGCACTCCCTCTCTTGCCCGTGTAGCCTACAACTTGTGCCGTTACATGATCTCACATGAAATTACTTGTCTGTGTAACTGGACTGAAAGTCAGCAGAGAACACCTACAATAGTTTACTTACCTTTGTGTCCACATCGAAATGCATGGCACTCAGTGAGTGCTTAGTAAGCATTCATAGGCTGAATTTCATTGAACTGTTAAATTTGTGGATTAAGGGTTTTGGTATTCAGCATTTATTCTGGATGGACCTGCCTTCCTATTTCCTAATTTTTTTCTGATTCACCCATTACCCTGCCCCTTCCTGAGAATCTGGAGTGTACAGAGAGGAGTCTTCATTGTTGAAAATGTGATTAACAGAATATGTATATTTCCAGAATAAGCATATTTTAAAGGATAGGTTTTTGTTTTGTTTTTAAGTATTGTGCCTACAGATGAGATTTAAAACCTGCAGCTACAGAAGCCCTGTTTATCAATTATTTTGAAGTAAATTTTTTCATTTGGAACAAATAACTTTTTATAAAATTATTATAGTCCCTGTGCATGAAATTAGTGCACAGGGGGGTGGGGGTATCCTTCAGCCCAGCCTGCACCCTCTCCAATCTGGGACACCCATCTCATAATTCAGACTGCTGGCTCCCAACTACTCGCCTGCCTGCCTTCCTGATAGCCCTAACTGCTTCTGCCTGCCAGCCTGATCACCCCTAGCTACTCCCCTGACTGCCTGATTGACGCCTAACTGCTCTCCTGCCAGCCTGATTGTCCCTAACTGCCCTCTCCTGCTGGCCATCTTGTGGTGACTATCTATGTCCACATAGGATCAGGATCTTTGACCACATGGGGCAGCCATCTTGTGTGTTGGAGTGATGGTCAATCTGCATATTATTCTTTTATTAGATAGAGGCCTGGTGCATGGGTGGAGGGCAGCTGGTTTGCCCTGAAGGGTGTCCCAGATCAGGGTGGGGGCTCCCTTGGGATGTTGGGCAGCTTAGATGATGGGCCTGTGGTGGTTTGCAGGCCGGCCATGCTCCCTGGTGACCTAAACAGAGGCCCTGGTATCTGGGAATAATTTATCTTCTACAATTGAAACTTTGTAGGCTGAAGTGGAGCCCTGGGCTGGCCAGGGCTGCAGAAGCTTGGCTTCCTCCATTACTGGGGACAACCCTAGCCTTCTGCTCTCTCCAGCTCTGTGGCTGTCACCATTTATATTGGGATTTATTTATCTTCTATCATTGAAACTTTGTAGCCAGCAAGGGCAGGCGAAAAGCTTGGCTTCCTCCACTGCCAGGAAAACCCAAGCCTCCCTCCTGCTCTCCATGGATGCAGCCATCTTGGTTGAGTTTATTTGCATATTTGCTCCTAGTTGACCAGTGAGTGTGGCTTGTGGGTGTAGCAGAGGTGCTGTCAATTTACATATCACTTTATTAGATAGGATGCCACTTGTTTTTAATTTCCTGAAGTCTTCTGTATGTAGGAAAAGTGAGTGTGGTCTTGCCAATGTGTGCACCATTAGCAGACGGACTTGTACAGCGTTAAGCGAAGCCAGCTCTATATTCATGTCACGAGATGCTTCAAAGCGAAAACCCATTTAAATTAAAAACACACTTAAATTAATTTCAGTATAATTCAGATTTTTCATCCATATCAATGGAATCAATGTAAAGGTTTATTCTTTCAAAGGTTAAACATCTGACCTTGTTGCAAATTTTTCTGTAAATTCAATTAAAAATTTAATACTGAAAACAAAATTGTGTGCTTGTGTATTTGTATTGATTATACTAATTTATGCTTTGGTGACACAGAGTCTTAGAAAATGATATTCTTACTAAAGTAAGCAATCTATGGAGCAGATTTATACTCATAATTGGTTGTGGTGCACATATATTTCATACTTGTGTTCAGATAAGCTTATAATATTTTATTAATCAAAGAAAAGTTTTACAACCCAATATTTACATATGTATACCCAGAGTTAGAATTACTGAACTCCAAAATTATTGCCTCACTAGACACCTGACGCAGGAAGATTCATGCAGAATGGGCCTTCCTTACCCTGGCTTCCGGCACAGCTTTTGCTCCTTCCCACATTGCCGAGAGGCCTGGAGCAGCTGGTGCTGTGAAATGCCTGCATCATCACCATGGCAAGCATCCCATCCCAGCTGCTGGGCCTCTGTACATGCAAATTAACCCACCACCTTTCTTGGGTTAATTTGCATAGTAATGCCTGATTGGCTGGTGGGTATCACAAAGGTATGGTCAATTTGCATCTTTCCCTTTCAATATTGTAGATTAACTTCCATCTTCTCTCTCTCTTTTTTTTTAGGTATCCAATTTTTCAGGTATCTGTCCTTATATAACAGTATTTTAATTTTTTTTTAAATTGTGATGAAATACAAATAACATTTTTTTATTGCCAATATTACAGATATTCCCCGTTTTTACCCCTTTTCCCTCCTCAACCCAACCCCCACTCCACTTCAGGCCTTCCACACACTATTGTCTGTGTCCATATTCTTTAGTTAATCCCTCTCCCCCGTCCCCATCCTCTCCACCGGCCTCCCCTCTGAGATGTCATTTCCTTTTTCAACATTATTCCAGAAGTCCTGGCTAATGCAAAAACCTAAGGAAAATAAAAATAAGTTCTGAGACATAAACATCACAATCATCCTCTTAGGAGAGAAACTTGTATACACATGCATCTGTGAACAAAAAGAGCGGGGGGGAGGGGGGGTGTTGCTGTAATAAATCTAACTGATAATTTTTATCATAAATGGATGCTAGATTTTGTCAAGTGATTTTTCTGCATCTATTGATCAGATGACATAATTTTTATCCTTCATTTTTGTTGAATGGAGAAGAGACCACCCAAGAGGTAGAGACCCCTACCCGGGAAACAACTCCAACTAGCCAATTGCGGAGTCAAATAACAAATTTTATTACAGATTCGAATCTGGGCTGCCGCCGCCAGGATGGAGCAGGCAACAAACAGCCGCAAGCAGTTACAAATCCAGCTTTTTATGCACATTTCAAACAAGGGGGTGGAGGTTCACGGGGCTGGAGCTGTTTGGTTTCTATATTGCTTAACCTTGCGGTTGTATGCATTGGCCAGATGGCCTAATCTCCCTTCCTGGTTCGTTCTGTTCTTTTGGCCTTGACTAACCCAGACTGTTGATTTGGCCTTCAGGTCCAGGAGTGGGAGAGAGTAGTAACTTTCTACCCTCCAGGCAAGGTCAGTAATTTTCCACTCCTCAGCAAGTAATCGAAGGTTGAAGTCAGATAGCAAGGCTAAAATTCAAACAGCAGTTTTTACCAAAGTATGGTTACCACTATATTTCAATTTTCATGTGGTATATCATGTTAATTGATTTGTGGATATTGGACCAACCTTGAATCCTGGGAATAAATCCCATTTGGTCATGGTGTGGTGTTCTCTGATCCAGGAAACTCAGAGAACCACATCACCACATATAATAAATAGCCCAAAATGGACACCTAGGAATATCATATTAAAACTATAGGAAAGCAGAATCAAAGAGAAAATCTAGGAAGAATCTAGAGGGGAAAAAACTTACTTTTCGTATAGAACAATAAGAAGTATTATATGAAATTTTTTTTCAGAAAACATGCAAGCAGAAAGTGAAATATTTGAAGTGTTGAAAGAGTCCTCTTGGTGTGGCTCAGTAGTTGAGCATCTATCAACCCATGAACCAAAAGGTCACTGGTTGGATTTCTAGTCAGGGCACATGCCTGGTTTGCCTGCACAATCCCCAATGTGGGGTGTAGATGTTTCTCTCTCATCAATGTTTCTATATCTCTCTTCCTTCCTTTCTCCCTCAAATCAATAAAACATTTTTTTAAAGGAGAAAAGTTCAATCTTCTCTCCTAAAAAAGGACTTGTACTTTTCTTATTCTTAATTCATCTAATAGATAACAATTTGTTCAAAATGATAATAGGAACAATATATTGTGTGATTATGGCTAATTGGTAAGTGAAATGAATGACAAATATGATGAAGGATGTGAAGGAGGATTTGGAATACTTAACAGTATTATAAAATATCTGCATTATATATGAAGCATTACCAGATTAGTTGTGAATGTATGCTGCAAACTCTTGGGCAAGTAATGCAAACATTTTTAAAATAAGTACAATTGATATGCTAAGAGAAGAGAGACATGGAATCCTAAGATGTTCTACTAAAACTAAGAAGGCATAAAAGGCAGGGGAAAAATGCAACAGACAGAAAACAGTTAAAAATATGGTAGATATTAATTTAACTATTAAATAACCACTTAAAAGTGAATAGTATAAATACACTAATAAAAAGACATACAATCTAGCCCTAGCTGGTTTGTCTCAGTGAATAGAGTATCGCCCTGTGGACCAAAGGGTCCCAAGTTTGATTCTGGTCAAGGACACATGCCGGGGTCGCAGGCTCGATCCCCAGTAGGGGGCAAGCAGGAGGCAGCTGATCAGTGATTCTCTCTCATCATTGATGTTTAAAAAATATATTTAAAAATAAAAAGACATATAATTGTAATTAATGAACAAAATAGACCAGAGACATAGAAGCGAGGAATAGCCTGTCGAACACCCAAAAGGAATTAGAACTTCACCCAGTTGGGAAATTTACCATGATGGCTTCAGAGCAGACTCACTTTACACAGCACAATTTAGAAAAGACATTTATTAACTGTCATGATCAGACTATTATTTAGCAACTAATAGCATGGGCACAAAACAAAAACCTACATTAAAACCCTTTGTTGGAATGTTTTACATTTTCCACAAAACAGAAACTAAAATAACTTATTATAAAATTAATCACAAAAAGAGTCCTCAAGTTTTTTTGCCCATTCACATGAGTATTGCTTAAGACATGTCTTCTTGGTAGCAGCTAAGCTCTGCCACCCCTGTGCTTGGCTGAGTTCATAAATCTATTGTAACCTGTAGCTTCCCTGAAATGTCTCTGGCTCTCCTCCCCTGCTAAAATTTGTTTCCTGGCAGTAATTAAAACCTTCTGCCGATGCTATAGCTACTGCTGCTGCTGGAACCGCCATAGCCACCTTGGTTTCATGGTTTGGCAAAGTATTGGCTTCCACCACCATAAGGGCCAGAGCTTCTGCTGCCAAAGTTTCCTCCTTTCAATTTAATGAACTAACTGAACTACCAAGCAAAATAGAGACAGGCTCACAGAGAGCAAGCAGACAGCTTGGGGTTGAGAAGGAGGTAGTAGAGAGGAATTGAGCAAAGAAGAAAAAAAAAAAAAAGAAAAGGAAGAAAACTCATGGACGTAGACAACAGTGTGGTGATTGCAGGGGTGAAGGGGGATGGTGGAGATGGAAGAGGGCATAGAAGGGATAAATGGTGATGAGGAAATCAATCAACCAAGGTTTCCTCCTTTCATGGGTCCAAAATTTGAAGATTGTTCATTGTTATTGCCAAAATCCTTGTAGCTTCTGCCACCTCCAAAATTGCGTCCACCACCACTGCCAAACCTGCCTCTGTCTCCTCCACGGTGACAGCTGTCACTCTCGCCATAGCCACTGCCCTGGATTCCATAGCCCTGTGCAACACTTCCACAGGTTCTGCTTCCTCCAGAGTAACCAGGATTATCTCTTCCATAGTCACCATCATTATCAAACCCATGATAGCCATCCCCACTACCACCAAATCCACCACCATCCATGGCTGCCACCAAAGCTACCTTGACCACTGAATTTTCCCCCATGACCAAAGTTCTCATTCCCACCAAAACCACCTCCCCAACTTCCTCCAAAGTTTCTAGAACCACTTTGACCTCTTTGGCTGGAAAATCTGGCTTTAGATTTTTTTTTAAAGCAAGAACTGTGTCAAACACAGGACATATTTCTCACAGCCTCTGGCTGGGGCTCATCCTGTAACAAAGCTCTCTAATCTTCTCCAATGAATTGATTTGGAAAGGAGGAACACAAGGTCAACCTAAGGTCCCACACCTACATTTCCCAGAGATCCCTGGGTGACGACTCTACCATAAGTAGACTCCAGGGGAGGCGCAGTTTGGAAAGCTCACTTCTGGTGCTGGCTCTGCAAGAGGGAGGTTTGCAGTCACACTGGTCCTGGTGTAGACTCTAGCAGACTTGGTAAGTAGCTTTTTTATGCTTTGAAATTGGAGATTCATCCTATCTCAAAGGTGAGTCCAGGAGACTAGATACTGCACCATACCTGAATTTCACATCCAAAGGTATTTCAAAAAATTCTGACATGCTTTATAGTATGATGGTGGAAATAACAAACCTTTGGGTCAAACTGTCTGGATTAGGGTCATAGCTATACCACATCCTCACTGTTAGGACCCGGGCATCTCTAAAAGTCAGTTTTTCTGCCAGTAAAATGGAGCTCGTTAGACAGTTTACTTAAAAGGCTTGTGAGGATCAAAGAAGAGTATAAAAGCATGTTTGTGTTTCAGGGAACTGAATTTCCATGTTGGAGAACAGAAACAGCGATGTCCATCTCTTCTGTCCCAAACTGGAGTGTCCCAGAGAGCCTAGTTAGTTCTGTTGGCAGCAGGTTCATAATTATTCCTGGTCCCTCTGTATTATGTGATCAGAACTTTAATCCCAAATAGCCAGGGAGACTGAGATGCATTATCAAATTATTGGCAGGAGACTCAGGGAGAGGATCTCCAGGAGCCATAAACTATAAGAATCAGCTCCTTCCCTGTCAGGCAGGCAGCCTGAGGACACTCTCCCTGGCAGAGCTGTGCAGGGTTCCATGGGAGGGCAGATAGCCAGCAGCCAGGGCTTAAGGGCTTTCAGCTCCATGCATTGCTTCCCTGCTCTGGTGCAATGTCCACCACAACAATGTGTAGGCAGCAGCTGCTTCTTCTTCTCCTTCTTCTCCTTCTTCTCCTTCTTCTCCTTCTTCTTCTCCTTCTTCTCCTTCTTCTCCTTCTTCTCCTTCTTCTCCTTCTTCTTCTTCTTCTTCTTCTTCTTCTTCTTCTTCTTCTTCTTCTTCTTCTTCTTCTCCTTCTCCTTCTCCTTCTCCTTCTCCTTCTCCTTCTCCTTCTCCTTCTCCTTCTCCTTCTCCTTCTCCTTCTCCTTCTCCTTCTCCTTCTCCTTCTCCTTCTCCTTCTCCTTCTCCTTCTCCTTCTCCTTCTCCTTCTCCTTCTCCTTCTCCTTCTCCTTCTCCTTCTCCTTCTCCTTCTCCTTCTTCTTCTTCTTCTTCTTCTTCTTCTACTTCCACTACTATAAACTACTCCTTCCCTTTGGAAGGGCTCTCGCTTTAATTTTATGCTCACGGAACTACTGGTTCAAAAGGAAGTTGTTAACTCTCAACGATTTACTCTATCCCACCCAGAGACTTATTTTGTTTGCCTATGTGCTTAAAGAGTTCAGAGCCAACTTTCATGAGAAGACTATCTCTGGATCAATCAGCTTTTATTCTTTTATATTAGGCTCTTGATTACAGTTTCATTTAAAGGGAAGAGGAAAGATCTATAACCAATTGCTGTTGAAAATTGCTATTGTATGAAAAAGAATTCCAGAGATGGGGAACAAGTCAGTTCTGCATATGAATCTGCTCTGCAGGGATATACCCAAGAGGGTGATTTGCAATATCCCAGAGGGATGTATCAAACAGTGGATTCAACTTCAATACCGACCATTGAACAAAATGACAGGCATTTCTGCGATCCACAAAAAGAGGTCACTCTTTCATCTGACATGCGAGGCCCTCTGAAATTGGCCTGATTCTGTTTATCTGACCTTCCACACCACTTTCCAAAATGTACCACTCAACATGTCTCAAGTCAGGTTCCCAAGATTCAGACAGACAAGGATTTATGTGCAAGTAATTTATTATGGAAGTGCTCCTGGGAATAACCAATTAAGTATTGGAAAAGTAAGATTGGATAGAGGAAGAATCCTAGCATGTATGAGATTCAGAAAAATCCTCAGCTTCAGCTTGAGTTTCAGTGTGGCTATGAATTATGTCTTAGACTTTGCCAGCCACAATGCAAGGTTACAATACCTTGATCCAGAAACTCATTCACTCAAAGTTGCCCTGGCAAGATAGGAATTCCCTGGCTTGCCAGCTGTCTGCATAGGAAGGAAAAGCAACTCTGGGAGTTCTTAAGAGGTCCTCCAAAGAGAGGCTAGGGTGCAGGTCCTTAAGCATGAGGACACAGAAGCCATTCCAGAGGCACAGTGAAATGGTAAAAGACATCTGAAGGGACCTGGATGGTACAAACAGAATTCTCCTCATAGTAACCTCAGCCCTGAATCCTCATCAATCCCAACTGCCCCCTCTAAGTACACAGAGCATGCTCTATCCATACCCCCTCTCTATGAGGTGGAGGCCAGTAGGTCTAATGGGTTTCATTTACTTTAGAGAATACCCTCTCCACCTCCCTTCAGGCTCCACTCTTCCCCAGTTATTATACTGGATGCTTCCTGCCTTTCCAGTTTAGTCATTTAACCAGATGATGTTCCAGTGGTAAGCAGGCTTGATCAAATTTTCCTAGAAATTTGGTATCTTTGATTTTCACATGTAATTTTTGCTTTTGGTGAGTTACTCCTGGGTCTTTCTTCTTTCCTGAGATATACTCAACATTGATCTCAGATATTGGTTCACTATAACATCTGTCTTATTGATTCAGGTCATCTGTTTAGACTCCTTCTACTTTAATCATATCACGTACATAGCCACATTTCCATTTACTAAATCATAACCTTTAACTAAGATTAATATACTACATCATGTCTGGCTTGGCAACTTTGAAGATCTGAGTTTAAATACTAGATAAATGAGTAATCTTGGGGAAATAATTTAAATCCATAAACTTATAACTTCCTCTTCTTAGAATTAAATATAAATATGAGTATCAAATTCTTAGATTTGACCCTAGAGAATAGTATTTAAAAAATAGTAATTACTATTAATTGATTATTTGTTTACACTTGTATTTTTATTTCTAAAAGCTTTTTAACATCTTTAGGGGAAAGTTAATCAGCACAGATAATTGTAATTACATGTTAGAAAAACCATACTTTCTAGAGTTGAGAGAAAAATAAAGGATAAAACATTATAAACATTTTCAACTCCATTAAATGGCATAGAAAAAGACCAGAAATAATTATTGATTATAATTCTTTCTTAGTGTTGAAATTAGGAAAATGTTTACTCTTCAAAGAATTTGGAATTTTTTTAGTATATCATAAGGACTTAAAAATGTTTCTGTAGCACAGGACATACTTTTGAAAATATTTCTCTAATGTGCAGAAATCACATTTTAAATAAACATAAATAAAAAAGAGTAAACTTTTACTATACATTTTTGTTCAAGTAAACAAGTTAATTTAACTTATTTCTATTTTCATAAAACTGGTTCATTCAATACCCATAATTCTTTTTTTAATTTTATTAAATTTTTTTTATTAAGGTATTATATGAGTACATACCTTACAAATCCCTCCCCACTCCCATAGATGCCCTCCTTCCCCAGAGTTTTACGTCCATTGGTTATGCTTATATGCATGCATACAAGTCCTTTGGTTGATCTCTTATCTCCCCCATATCTCCCTACTCTCCCCAGTGTAATTTGACAGACTGTTGCTTTACTGTCTCTGTATATATCTTTTTGGTCATCAGTTTATAATGTTCCTTATTATCCATAAATGAGTGAAATCACGTGGTGTTTTTCTTTCATTGACTGGCTTATTTCACTCAGCATAATGTTCTCCAATTCCATCCAGATTGCTGCAAATAATAACAATTCCTTCTTTTTATAGCAGCATAATATTCCATTGTGTAGATATACCATAGTTTCTTTATTCAATCATTTGCTGACGGGCACCTAGGCTGTTTCCAAATTCTAGCTATTGCAAATTGTGCTGCTATGAACACAGGGATGCATATATCCTTTTTGATTGGTGTTTCTAGTTTCTTAGGATATATTCCTAGGAGTGGGATTACTGGGTCTAATGGGAGTTCCATTTTCAGTTTTTTGAGGAAACTCCATACTGTTCTCCACAGTGGTTGCACCAATCTGCATTCCCACCAGCAGTGCATGAGGGTTCCTTTTTCTCTGCATCTATGCCAGCACTTGTGGTTTGCTGATTCGTTGATGATAGCCATTCTGATGGGTGTGAGATGGTACCGCATTGTTGTTTTGATTTGCATCTCTCAGATAATTAGTGACTTTGAGCATGTTTTCATGTGCCTTTTGGCCTTCCTTCTGTCTTCTTTTGAAAATATTCTATTTAGGTCCATTGCCCATTTTTTTAAATATATTTTATTGATTTTTTACAGAGAGGAAGGGAGAGAGCCAGAGAGCCAGAAACGTCGATGAGAGAGAAACATCGACCAGCCGCCTCCTGCACATCCCCTACCGGGGATGAGCCTGCAGCCAAATATGTTCTCCCATACATATGGGAGATATGTATGGGCTTTTTTGTTGGGCTTTTTTGTTGTTTTGTTGGTGGTTTCTTTTGCTGTAAAAAAGCTTTTTATTTTGATGTAGTCTCATTTGTTTATTTTCTCTTTAGCTTCCATTGCCCTAGGGGCAGTATCATTGAAGAAATTCATTTGGCATATGTCTGAGATTTTGATGCCTGTGGAATGCCTCTAGTATTTTTAGGTTTTCCAATCTTATGTTTAAGTCCTGTATCCATTTTGAGTTTATTTTTGTGTATGGTGTAAGTTGGTAATCTAATTTCATTCTTTTGCATGTATCTGTCCAATTTTCCTAACACCATTTATTGAAGAGACTGTCTTGACTCCATTGTATGTTTGTGCCTCCTTTGTCAAATATTAATTGAGCATAGTGATTTGGGTTGATAACTGGATTCTCTATTCTGTTCCATTGATCTATATGTCTTTTTTTGTGCCAGTACCAGGATGTTTTGAGAACAGTGGCTTTGCAATACAGCTTGAAATCTGGTATTGAAATCCCTTCGACTTTATTCTTCTTTCTCAGGATTGCTGTGGCTATTCAGGGTCTTTTATTGTTGCAGATGAATTTTTGGAGAGTTCTTTCTAGGTCTGTGAAATATGCCATTGGTATTTTAATGGGGAGTGCATTGAATCTATAAATTGCTTTGGGAATTATGGACATTTTAATGATGCTGATTCTACCAATCCATGAACATGGTATGTTCTTCCATCTGTTTACATCTTCCTCTATCTCTTTTTTCAGTGTCGTGTAGTTTTCCATGTATAGGTCTTTTACCTCCTTAGTTAAGTTTATTCCTAGGCATCTTAATTTTTTTTTTTTTGGTGTGATGGTAAATGGGATTGCTTTTTTAGTCTCTGTTTTTTTAAGTTCACTATTGGTGTATAGAAATGCCATAGATTTCTTGGCATTGATTTTTGTATCCTGCTACATTGCCAAATTCATTTATTAAGTCTATTCGTTTATTGATGGAGTCTTTTGGTTTTTTTATGTACAATATCATGTCATCTGCAAATAAGGACAATTTTACTTATTCTTTTCCACTTTTGGATGCCTTTTATTTCTTCTTCTTGTCTTATTACAATTGCTAGTACTTCCAGCCCTATGTTGAACAGGAGTGGTGAGAGTGGGCATCCCTATCTTGTTCCTGTTCTTAGAGGAAGTGGTTTTAGTTTTTGCCCATTGAGTATGATGTTGGCTATGGGTTTATCATATATAGCTTTTATAATATTATGATGAGGTATGATCCTTGTACTCACACCTTGTTGAGAGTTTTAATCAAGAAAGGGTGTTATATTTTATCAAATGCTTTTTCTGCATCAATTGATATAACTATATTATTTTTATCTCTCAATTTGTTTATGTAATGTATCACGTTTACTGATTTGCAGATATTGTACCCTCATTGCATTCCTGGAATAAATCCTACTTGGTCATGGTGTATGATCATTCTGATGTACTGCTGGAGCCGATTTGCTAGAATTTTGTTGAGGATTTTGGCATCTATGTTCATGAGGGATATTGGCCTGTAATTTTCTTTCATTGTGTTGTCTTTATCTGGTTTTGGTATTAGGGTGATGCTGGCTTCATAGAAGGAGCATGGAAGTGTTCCTTCCTCTTGAATTTTTTGGAATAGTCTAAGAAGGATAGGTTTTAGTTCTTACTTGAATGTTTGGTAAAACTCTCCTGAGAAGCCATGTGACCCTGGGCTTTTGTTTGCTGGAAGCTTTTTGATGACTGCTTCAATTTCTTCCCAAGTAACTGGTCTATTAAGATTTTCAGATTTTTTCCTGATTGAGTTTTGGAAGGTTATACTTATCTAGAAATATGTCCATTTCCTCCAGGTTGTCCAGTTTGTTGGAATAGAGTTGTTCATAGTATTTTGTAACATTCCTTTGTATTTCTGTGGAGTCTGTTGTTATTTCACCTCTTTCGTTTCTGATTTTGTTTATTTGGGTCCTCTCTCTTTGCTTTTTGGTGAGCCTGGCTAGAGGTTCATCAATCTTATTTATCCTTTCAAAGAACCAGCTCTTGGTTTTGTTGATCTTTTGTATTGTTTCTTTGGTCTCTATGTCATTTATTTCCACTCTGATTTTTATTATTTCCCTCCTTCTGCTTACATTGGGCTTTTCTTGTTGCTCTTTTTCTAACTCTTTGAGTTGTAGAGTTAGATAATTTGTTACACTTTTTTCTTGTTTTTTGCAATAGGCTTGTAGAGATATGAACTTCCTCTCAAAACTGCTTTTGCTGTGTCCCATAGATTTTGGATTGTTGTGTTTTCCTTGTCATTTGTTGCCAGGATGTTTTTAATTTCTTCCTTGATTTCTCTGATAACCTAATCTTTGTTTAATAGCATGCTGTTTAGTCTCCATGTGTTTGATTTCTTCAGATTATTTTTATTGTAGTTAATTTCCAGTTTTATGCCACTATGATCTGAGAAGATGCTTGATATGATTTCTATCTTCTTGAATTTGAAGAGACTTTGCTTATGTCCCAACATGTGGTCTATCTTTGAAAATGACCCATGTGCACTTGAGAAGAATGTATGTTCTGTGGCTTTGGAGTGGAATGTTCTGAAGATGTTGATTAATTCCATCTGATTTAGTGAGTCATTTAGGATTGATATTTCTTTGCTGTTTTTTTGTTTAGATTATTTGTCCAAGGGTGATATTGGAATATAAAAATATTATGATTGTATTGCTCTTAATTTTGCCTTAATGTCCTCCAGTAGTTTTTTTTTTATGTATTAGGGTGCTCCCTTATTGAGTAAATATATGTTTACCAGGGTTATTTCTTCTTCTTGGGTTTCTTGCTTTAGTATTATGAAGTGGCCTTCATTATCTTTTGTTATGTCCTTCACTTTGAGATCTAATTTGTCAGATATAAGCATTGCTATCCCAGCTCTCTTTCATTTACATTCGCCTGGAAAACCTTTTTCCATCCCTTCACCCCCAGTCTGTGTGTGTCTTTTTTTCTGAAATGGGTTTCTTGTAGATAGCAGATATATGGGTCTTGTTTTCTTATTCAATCCGTTATCCTATGTCTTTTGATTGAGGCATTTAATCCATTTACATTTAAAGTTATTACTGATAGGTACTTATTTGTTGCCATTTTTATTCTATACCCCTGTGTTCCTTCTTTGGTTCATATATATAATTTTTTTTTTTTTTAACAGCAGACCCTTTAGCATTTCTTGCATTGCTGGTTTGGTGGTAATAAATTTCCTTAGTCTTTTTTTGTCTGTGAAGCTCCTGATTTCACCTTCAATTTTGATTAATAGCCTTGCTGGGTACAGTATTCTTGGATTCAGACCCTTCCTTTGCATGATTTTGTATATTTCATTCCATTCCCTTCTGGCCTGATGAATTCTGTTGAGAAATCAGTTACTAGTCTGATGGGGGTTCCTTTATATTTAACTTTCTGTCTCTCTCTAGCTGCTTTTAAGATTCTTACTTTGTCGTTGGTGTTTGCCACTTTAATTATAATATGCCTTGGTATCGGTCTTTTGGGATTCATTTTGCTTGGGATTCTTCGAGTTTCTTGGATTTGTGTGGGTTTTTTTCTTCTCTATCTCCGGAAAGTTTTCTGTCATTATTTCTTGAAACAGGTTTTCCACGTCTTCCTCAATTTTCTTTCCTTCTGGAACCCCTATTATTCTAATATTGTTTTGTTTTGTATTGTCCCAAAGTTCTCTTAGGCTCTCCTCCTGCTTTTTAATTTTTTTTTCCCCAGAAGCTACTCTAATGGAGTATATTTTTTCCATCCTGTCTTCTAGCTCACTGATGCAGTCCTCTGCTTCTTATAGTCGACTCTTGATTCTTTACAATAGCGGTATTATTTTTCATTTCTTCTTGGTTCTTCTTCATTTCCTCTTGGTTCTTATTCATATTGTCAAATTTGTCTTCCATTCTTTTTAGCCATCTTATGATCATTACTCTGAATTCTTGCTCTGGTAGATTGCTTGCCTATAACTTTTTTACTTTCTTTTCTGATGATGCCTGCTTTTCTTTCATATGTGTGCTGTTTCTTTGTCTCCCCATGATCTCACTTTTCAGGATGTCTGGTTATGTAGTTCTCTCTCTCCTTTTTGTGGTGTGGTGGAGTGCTCCTTTGAGTCCAAGTGTTCATGCCACCTGAGACTGATTTTGTGGGGCTCACAGCTGCTCAGTGGTCACTGCAGATTTGGATATTCAGGCCCCTCACAAGACCCACTTTTCCTTTAAAGATGGCGAGATTTCCCTGTCTAAGCCAGTAGGTAGCTCTGGGAGGGCACCCAGCCCTGGTGTGGGTGCTTCCCTGTTAGGGGAACCATGATCAGCAGTCCTCCGCCTTCTCCTGGAGTTCACCTGTCCCTTAGCTTGCTAACAAACACTCCCAGCGTGACCCTCAGCTGCTCTCTCTTTCTGCTTTGGGACAAGACTCAGAACCCATCCATCTATTCTTCCGCCATTTTGTCTCCTCGATACCCATAATTCTCATAACTTTTCTACTCTTAGTTTTGTAATAAAAGGAGCCAATATTGCCCATTAGTCCTTTGCTGTGGCCTCACTCTTACTTTTTTTTTTTTTTTTCATTTTGATTTCCACTTCATTGGCCAATTAGGAGGTAACACTTTATTGGGGTAGTTCCTCATACATTCATTTCTCAAGTTCTTTCATCTTTGAGATTGTCTTCATATTCATGATACCTTCCTGATGAAATGAAATAGTAGCTGAGAATAATATTTGGGGATCAGACTTTTCTCTTAACTTGGTAACATATTACTGTGAAATATTCTGATGCCAGCCTGATAGTCTCTCCTTTCTAAAGAGTGCTTTTCTGCCAATACCCATTTTTTTTCCTATTATTTCTAGAGTTTGGACCGAGAAGAAGAAACATTCTAAGTCTTCTGAATTAAAACAAAAAAATTATTCTACATCTAACTTCCTTACACATATATTAAGTGCTTTTCTGAGGCATTTCAGTGGGCTCCCTAAGAATGTTTACCTTGTTGGCCGCCAAGGCTGCCTGAGCCTCAGTGGCGGCAGCAGTGGTGTGATGAAGGTGTTACCTTCCCCTGATTTTCCAGTTCCTTCCTGCAGAGGGAGGCCAGACTGTGGCTTAGTCCTGATCCCGGTAGGACATCCCCTGAGCGCTCCTGGACTGTGAGAGGGGGGCAGGCAGGGCTGAGGGACACCCCCCCACACACACCTCCAGAGCAAGAAATTTTTATGCACCAGTCCTCTAGTATTATATACAAAAAGAAATAAAAAGGAAGTTATTAAGAGAGCATATCTAAAATGTAATCACCAACACCAGAAAAAAATGGTTACAAGATGGTGTTATTATGATAATCACTTTGCAATATAAATGAATTTAATAATCACATTATACACCTTAAACTTACATATATTATATGTCAAAAATAACACAATAATGAAAAAAATTTTAATTTAAAAATAAATATTAAGAGCTTTAAAAGAAGTATAATTACAGATATTTATAACCATTTTAACTTTAGTATTAGTCTGTATATACTTAAAATACATGACTATAATTAACCTACTTAAGGAAATCCAACTGTAAATATAACAGTATGTGTTCTTGTTTTCTTTACCTTGCTGTAGGGGAACATGGACATCGAAGCATATTTTGAAAGAATTGGTTATAAGAACTCTAGGAACAAATTGGACCTGGAAACATTAACTGACATTCTTCAGCACCAGATCCAGACCATTCCCTTTGAGAACCTTAACATCCATTGTGGGGAACCCATGGAATTGGGCTTGGAGGCCGTTTTTGATCAAATTGTGAGGAAGAAACGCGGTGGGTGGTGTCTCCAGATAAACCAACTTCTGCATTGGGCTCTCACCACAATGGGTTTTGAGACCACAATGCTGGAAAGCTTTGTTTACAATGTTGAAGCTGAAAGATACGGCAGGGCTCCCATGCACCTCCTGCTGATGGTTACTGTGGGTGGCAGGAAATACATAGTTGATACTGGGTATGGGAGCTCTTTCCAGATGAGGCAGCCTCTCGAGTTAATTTCTGGGAAGTATCAGCCTCAGTTGCCTTGCATCTTCCGCTTGACAGAAGAGGGAGGAACCTGGCAGCTGGATCAAATCAGAAGAGAGCAGTATGTTCCAAACCAAGAATTCCTTAATTCTGAGCTCCTGGAAAAGGAAAAGTACAGAAAGATCTACTACTTTACACTTGAACCTCGAACAATGGAATATTTTGAGCATCCAAATTCATACTTTCAGACATCTCCAGGATCTGTGTTTGTAAAAGACACTTACTGTATCATTCATACCCCAGATGGAGTTTACTGCTTAGTGGGTTTTACTCTCATGCATCGAAGATTCAGTTACAAAGACAACATGGATCTGGTGGAGTTTAAGACACTGAATATGGAAGAAGTACAGGAAGAGCTGAAAAAGATATTTAATATTTCCTTGGAGAAAAAGTTTGTGCCCAAACATAGTGCAACTTTTTTTACCATTTAGAGTAATGAGTAATAAAATGGATCAGTCCCCAAAGGAGAGGGAAGTAAAAGTAAATGAATGGGACTACACCAAACTAAAAGTCTTCTGCACAATGAAAGAAACAATCAACAAAACAAAAAGACAATCAACCTAATGGGAGAAGATATTTTCAATAATACCTCTGATAAGTGACTTATATCCAAACTATTATAAAGACCTTATACAACTCAAGAACCAAAAAATCTAATTAAAAATACTTAGAACAATAAAGTTAAATTTTAGAAAATGAGCAGAGGCCCTGAATAAGCACTTCTTCCAAGAGGACATAAAAATGGCCAACGGATGTATAAAAAAATGCTCAAATTCACTAGTGATTAGGAAAATGCAAATCAAAACCATATGAAAGGGTGGGGGGTTAGTGTTGGGTGAAAAAGGTGAAGGGGTTAAGCAAAAACAACAACAAAACTTATAGACAAAGACCACAACATGGTGATTTCTAGAGGGGTAGGAGGTAGGTGAGGTAGAAGAGGGAAAAGACACTGCAGGCATAGAGAAAGTGGGGCTACAGATGAAAAGATCTTGGGTCCCTGAACACCTGTGGGGTACAACATGGGATGTAATGTAATATGGGTGAAAAATAAACTCTTCCTGAAATTTTCAGTGTTTGTCTGTTTCAGTAGATGGCTTCATTGACCTTAACTGATATGATAAATAAATATATATAATTAAAATTATGTTTTTATCAATATAAATTGGATTTACAAAAATAAAGAACTGTTGTTATGACATGGGAAAAATGAGAATTAGGGGAAGAACTGGATAGTATTTCAGTAAAGTCTGTATCTAAGTAAAATGATCATTTTATTGCTCAAAGCAGGACTCTTCTGAGAATGAAAGGAAAACCACAAATTATTGTGCCAGGATAACAGGTATAAAGCAGGACTGCCCCAGGCAGAGAAGCACAGTCATCCTACTAAAAAACCCAACCATCCAAGATCTCATTATTAAGTAATGAGTGCATGTATTGCCTTAAAACAGCAGGTCAAAGGAAAGGTTATGGACCTGGAGGTCCATAGACTGGGCCCAGATCATTATCAAGGACCTTGGACTTGCCAAATCACACTGTTCTCAACCATCACAAGAACTTGGCTGAGAACAACAAAGATTTGGACCAATTCTTGTTCAATGATTGCAGCCAACCAAGGAGCCTGGTAATTTCAGGAAACTCTGATATCTGCCAGCTCTAGAGTTAGTCACTTAGAGTGGTTCCAAACATGGTTGGGAGGCATACTGTGTGAGGAAACCCCCGCTCTGCCACTTCCTAATTAGGTGATCGTGAGCAAGCTATTAACCACTCTGGGCTCCAACTTGCCTGTACAGTGGGAAGAAGAAGAAGACTTCCATCAAAGGATTGTTACTGAGCATGCAATGAGATAAATAAGGTAAAGTGCTTTAAAAAATGCCTGGCACTGAAAACACTCCGGATATGTCAGCTATAATGACTGTGGTTGTCATAAACGATCTGAACTGTCTATCTCCTTATCCTGTTGGGTACTAGGTGCATGAGTGTCAGTGACCATACGATGAGGACTTATGGTCATTCATAAAGAGAGAAAGAAAGTTTGAGGCCTGGGAGGGGGAAAAAGATGGCAACTAGCAGGACGGAGCTGAGAGAGAGGAAGTTAGTAAGGGTATGAAAGGAGTGTTTGTGTGGAAATGCATGGGTTGTGTATCAGTGAGTGAGGGAAAGTTAAATCACACAAGAGCAGCAGAAGCTATAGACAGTCTCCCCTGGTTAAGGAGAGACTATCCTTATGCAGGGAGGCGGGACTCCAGCAAGGAGCCCACGCCATCTTGAATGGCATTTTTTAGAAACTCACCAACATCACCAACAAGATAGGCCTTGGAACTGCCCCGCGACCCAGCACACACTCTAGCCAATATCCTGTGACCCCAGCTGCAGACCCGCGGACGCTGGGATCTTGACCTCCAAAGACACACCATTCCGCAGCTGTAAATAAAACTCCTCCTTCCCAACAGCTGAACTGTGGATTTGCGGAAGCCCAGAACTCTTCACTAGCAGGACATCTCCAGGCAGGGCACACCTGCGCGTGACCCAGGAACTCTTTACTTGGGTCGCTGAACCGTCTCCAGACAGTGTGTGTTTGCACGTGAGCCCAGAACTCTACTTGGCTAGCTGAGCCATCTCCAGGCAGTGCGTGTTTGCCTGCCAGCCTGGAACTCTTCACCTGGCTAACCGGGCACTCTCCAGGTAGTGCACCTTTGCGCGCGAACCTGAAATACTTGACTGGGCTCGCCAGGCATCTCCAAGTCTGTGCGCCAGCGCTCAAGCTCAGAACTCTTTGTTTGTGGGGCGTCTCTTTGGGTGGCTCAGGGGAGAAGCCAAAAACACCCAAGGGTGTGTTTCTGGGCCGACAGGGGCGCTCGTTCCCCCTTCCATAGGCAGGCCTGAACAATCTACTCCTGCTAGTGGGTATCTCCTTGGACTGCGCTTGGGAGAGGGAGAAAGCACCAGAGGGTGTGTTTCTGTGCGGGCTGGGGCGCGTGCATTCATTATCACATAGACAGGCCTGACCACCTTACTCCTGCTAGCTGGAGTCTCCTTGGGCTGTAGTGTGGAGGAATCAAAAACACCCGAGGGTGTGTTTCGGTGCAGACAGGGGCATACTGGTTCCCTGTCCCATAGGCAAGCCTGAAAACTTTACTCCTGCTTGTGGGCATCTCCTTGGGTGGCAGTAGGGAGTCGCTAAAAGCATCCGAAAATGTGTTTCTGTGCAGACTGAGTGGCGCGGCCCCACAGTGGAAATTCTGAATTCCCTCTTCCTGGAGGGTCACCACATTCACCCTAGCTGCTCAACGGCAGTGCCGAGACCCCTTGGAGTATATCGCAGTTCTGCACTCTGAGAGCATGACATCCTAGCAGCCTGGCACACCGAGTACAACTAACCACAGGGCGCTAGTGGGAGCCACTGTGAGCTCCTCTTTGGGGCGATCTTGAACAAGCAGGGAGCGCACTCCTCTCCAGGAGTAGAGCCTTTGTATTCACTTAGTCTGGATACTGACCACAGGCACCTCAATTGCATGGCTACACTGCCAGAACCCTTCAGAGTCCTTCAGTGTGCCTCACTGACAAACGCATTGAAGGTGCTCCCGTGAACTGCCAACTGCCGCTGGGAGTAAGCACCTATCCACCAGGTACAACAGCATAGCTGAGTCTACCCACCCCACAACTGCAGAACCCTGGGCAACATAGTCACGCCTTTCCAAAAAGCAGGTCACCTGGGCCCCAACACCCCAAACAGATGGTTCCTGAGGCCCACTGTGAGTCCCTGCAGGGCAAGGGTGATTACAATCAAGGGTGCAGGAAAGCAAAAATTGGGACACTCCCCCCAAACAGTGGCTGACTCCTGGACACCAGAGTTGTGCCTCTCAAGCTCGCAGGCCTACACCAAAAGAACCCAAATAGCTCAAGTAGGGAGCTACACTAGATTAACAAACACAGGAAAACTGAGAGATTACACCAGTAGCACCATCCCCAAAAAAAAACCTGGGCAGCAAAGCAAAAGCACCTTTTTCTTTCCTGAGCACAAATTGGCTTTCGATAGTAGATATGACTTGGTGTTGGATGATTTCCTATTGCCGCTTTTTAACATGTTTGAAAAACTTCAGTTGACTATGGACTAGTATTGCAGCACCCTCCCCCGCCCCTTTTTGTGCACAGATGCATGTATATCCATGTTTCTCTC
This sequence comes from Pipistrellus hanaki, assembly GCF_964339955.1. Classification (NCBI taxonomy): domain Eukaryota; kingdom Metazoa; phylum Chordata; class Mammalia; order Chiroptera; family Vespertilionidae; genus Pipistrellus; species Pipistrellus hanaki. The sequence goes on from NC_140505.1 coordinate 24,848,874, forward strand.
CTAAGAGGATGATTGTGATGTTTATGTCGCAGTACTTATTTTTATTTTCCTTAGGTTTTTGCATTAGCCAGGCCTTCTGGAATAATGTTGAAAAAGGAAATGACAGATCTCAGAGGGGAGGCCAGTGGAGAGGATGGGGTCAGGGGAGAGGGATTAACTAAAGAACATCTATGTATATAGGCATAACCCATGGACACAGACAATACTGTGGGGAAGGCGTGAGGTGGAGGAGGAAAAAAGTGTAAAAACGGGAACATCTGTAATACTGGCAATAAAAAAATGTTATTTGTATTCCACCACTATTTAAAAAGAAATTAAAATACAGGTATATCGGGACATATACCTGGAAAAAAATGGATGCCTAAAAAAGGAAGAGAGAAGGTGGAAGTTAATCTACAATAATGAAAGGGAAAGATGCAAATTGACTGCACCTTGTGAGGTCCACCAGCCAATCAGGCGTGAGTATGCAAATTAACCCAACAAAGGTGTCAGGTTAATTTGCATACACAGATGCCCAGCACCTGGGGGGATGCTTGCATCATTGCCATGGTGACGATGCAGACATTTCACACCGCACCTGCTGCTCTGGGCCTCTTGGCAATGTGGGAAGGCAGAAAAGCGGCTCCAGGCTGGAGCAAAGGCTGTGCCGGCAGCCAGGGTAAGGAAGGCCCATTCTGCATTAATCTTCCTGTGCCAGGTGTCTAGTTAGGCAAAAATTTTGGAGTTCAGTAATTCTAACTCTGGTATGCATATGTAAATATTGGGAAGTAAAACTTCTCTTTGATTAATAAAATTTCATAAGCTTATCTGAACACAAGTATGAAATATATGTGCACCACAACCAATTATGAGTATAAATCTGCTCCATAGATTGCTTACTTTAGTAAGAATATCATTTTCTAAGACTCTGTGTCACCAAAGCATAAATTAGTATAATCAACACAAACATACAAGCACACAATTTTGTTTTCAGCCTTAATTTTTTAGTTGAATTTACAGAAAAATTTACAACAATGTCAGAAGTTTAACCTTTGAAAGAATAAACCTTTACATTGATTCCATTGATATGGATGAAAAACCTGAATTATGCTGAAATTAACTTAACTGGGTTTTTAATTTAAATAGGTTTTTGCTTTGAAGCATTTCATGACATGGATATAGAGCTAGCTTCGCTTAACTCTGTACAAGTCCCTCTGCTAATGGAGCACACATTGGCAAGACCACACTCACTCTTCCTACGTACAGAAGACTTCAGGAAATTAAAAACAAGTGGCACCGCCAAAACTGGTTAGGCTCAGTGGATAGAGCATCAGCCTGCGGACTGAAAGGTCCCAGGTTCGATTCCAGTCAGGGGCATGTACCTTGGTTGCAGGTACATCCCCAGTGGGGGGCGTGCAAGAGACAGCTGATCGATGACTCTCATTGATGTTTCTAACTATCTCTCTCCCTTCCTCTCTATAAAAATCATTAAAATATATTTAAAAAACAAACAAAAAAGTGGCATCCTATATAATGAAAGAGTAATATGCTAATTGACCATACATCTGCCTCACCCACAAGCCACACCCACTGGTCAATCAGGAGCAAATATGCAAATAAACCCAACCAAGATAGCTGCTTCCATGGAGAGCAGGAGGGAGGCTTGGGTTTTCCTGGCAGTGGAGGAAGCCAAGCTTTCCACCTGCCCTTGCTGGCTACAAAGTTTCAATGAAAGAAGATAAATAAATCCCAAACAAAAATGGTGGCAGACACGGAGCTGGAGAGAGCAGAAGGCTAAGGTTGCCCCCGGCAATGGAGGAAGCCAAGCTACTGCAGCCCTGGCCAGCCCAGGCCTCCACTTCAGGCTACAAAGTTTCAATTGTAGAAGATAAATAAATCCCAGATACCAGGACCTCTGCTTAGGTCTCCAGGGACATAGCCAGCCTGCAAACCAACACAGGCCCCTCACCCAGGTTGTCCCACACCCCAAGGGAGCCCCCACCCTGATCTGGGACACCCTTCAGGTCAAAGCAGCTGGCCCCCATCCATGCACCTATCTAATTAAAGAGTAATATGCAGATTGACTCATCACTCCAACACACAAGATGGCTGCCCCCATGTGGACACAAGATTGTCACCACAAAATGGCCACCAGGGAAGGGCAGTTAAAGGTGACCAGGCTGGCAGAGAAAGGAAGTTGGGGGTGACTGGGCCTGCATTGAAGGGCAGTTGGGAAGGACCCAGGCCTGCAGGGGAGAGCAGTTAGGGGTGACCAGGCCTGCAGGAAAGGGCAGTTAGGGGCAATCAGGCTGGCAGGAGAGCAGTTAGGCATCAATCAGGCTGTCAGGGGAGTGGTTAGGGGGTGATCAGGCTGGAAGACAGAAGCAGTTAGGGGCAATCAGGAAGGCAGGCAGGCAAGTAGTTGGGAGCCAGCAGTCCTAGATTATGAGAGGGATGTCCCAGATTGGAGAGAGTGAAGGCTGGGCAGGGGAACATCCCCACCCCCCTGTGCACTCATTTCATGCACAGGGACTCTAATTATTATATAAAAAATTATTTGTTCCAAATGAAAAGATTTACTTCAAAATAATTGATAAACAGGGCTTCCATAGCTGCAGGTTTTAAATCTCATCTGTAGGCACAATACTTAAAAAAAACAACAACAAACAAACAAACAAAAAAAAAACTGTCCTTTAAAATATGCTTATTCTGGAAATATACATATTCTGGTAATCACATTTTCAACAATGAAAACTCCTCTCTGTACACTCCAAGTTCTCAGGGAGGGGCAGGGTAATGGGTGAGTCAGAAAAAAATTAGGAAATAGGAAGGCAGGTCCAGAATAAATGCTGAATACCAAAACTCTTAATCCAAAAATTTAAAAGAGTTCAATGAAATTCAGCCTATGAACGCTTACTAAGCACTCACTGAGTGCCATGCATTGTGATGTGGACACAAAGGTAAGTAAACAATTGTAGGTGTTCTCTGCTGACTTTCAGTCCAGTTACACACACAAGTAATTTTGTGTGAGATCCTGTAATGGCACAAGTCGTAGGCTACACGGGCAAGAGAGGGAGTGCCTCTCTGCCCACAGTGACCCTGGGGGCCAGATGGAGGAATAGCAGGTGAGCCCTTAACAGTCATTGCACACCCTTGCCAATTCGGCTCAGTGGATAGAGCATGGGTCCTCGGACTGAATGTTTCTGGGTTCGACACTGGTAAAGGCACAATACTAGTAGAGCGCATGTGAGAAACAACTAATCGACGTGTCTCTCTCACATCAATGTTTCTCTCTCTCTCTTTCTCTTTCTCCCTCACCCTCCACTCCACTCTCTCTAAGAATAAATGGGGGGGGAAATATCCTTGGGTGAGGATTAACAAAATAAATAAATAAAAATAAAATAGGCATTCCAAGATCTTGCCTGGAATGGGTAGCAGAAGATAGAGAGTGACAGAAATCCTTTGCTTGACTGAACTGTCGTCAGCCTCCTGAACCTTTTCCTAGGCCCATCTGTGCTCTGACTTGTAAAATTCTGTTTTGACAAGAACCCTGTTCAGTCAGTTTAGCTAGAGCCTCCCACCCTCCATCTCTGAGCAACCTCAGCATCTACCTGGTTCCTCATTCTCCCCACCTCCCGGGTGAGGTTCGATCACCCTTGCTGTCTTCAGCCGAGATACTGGTAGGCCAGTCTAGCCAGAGTCTCCATTACCCTTGATGTTTCCTTTCAGTGACTGCATATGTTATAACCCCAACCCTGCTCCTTGACTGCCAATTCCCACTTTCCCATGATGCATTCACACGGAGCCTGGTTCTACACGGTCTCCTCTTCTCTCCTATGGCAATAGTCTCCAATAAAAAATGTTACTGCTTTAACAGTGTACACCTCTGATTTTTTTTTTTTTTTTTTTTTTTTTTTTTTTTTTTTGCCAGGAGGAACATTAGAATTCCATACTGAGCAAAAGGAAGTGCCAAATGTATTTGACAAACAGGCAGCATCTACTTTAAGGAGTATAAGGAATAAGGATAAGATGGAGGTAGGTACTTTTCTATCTGGGTGCGTTTGGTGCTCTGCAGGTGACTGCTCCCCTGATAGTTGTGGGAAATGGCTTTGTAAAATGTTACCTAGATTTTAGCCAAACTAAATCATGTTGTTGACACTGAGTTGGTAGGAATGGGTTACCTAATTCCTGGTGCCCCACATTCTGCCCTCATAACTCAGTTCTGGGGTCTGCTGCTGAGCTGTGCATGTAAAAGCTGCTTCCTGCAACAGATAACTGCCCTCTGGGAAGGTCCTCTACCTCATCTCTGTCTTCAGGCATCGGGTAAATGAAATCTCTGAAATATTGATGAGTAGGAAAGACTCTATTAATAATGAGAAAAAAAAACGGAAACGGCAACATGTGAAAAGAGAAAATACAGTTCATTGAGGTCCAAGCTCCCTTGGCAGCGCTTAGCCGCCCCTGATGGTTCTTTGGGAAGGCATGACCCCATCCTGGAAGATGGAGACATCCTGTCACAGAGAGAAAGCAGCTGGAGGAGTGATTGAAATTGCTGTGTGGGTATCAGAGGAAGAGAAGCCTTTGTCTAGGACAGAAGGATCAATATTTTCATATGAATCCTTTTGCCCTTCGAAGCACCTTGTGGGATGAGAGGCAGAAGGAGCCTGGGTATCCTGGAGGTGGAAAAAACGGGGGACTCTTGGAAGACCTCTCTCCAGTTGTCACTCTCGGCATCGCATCTCTACTTGGGACAGTGGCAGGGTCCCTGCCAGAAGAGAGTCTAAGACAGAGGCTCTCAGAATCCTTTGTTGAGTAGGAACTTAGCACTGTGCTGGGTGCTGTAACCTTGATGAATAAGATAAACCTGATCCTTGCCACCATGGGACTCACGCTTTAGTGAGGAAGACAAGAAGTAAACAAATCAATCAAAGTAAACAAGTGTGAACTGCAAAAAGGTTAAGTAAGAGGATGTGACTGAAGCTCTGAAGAGGAGATTAAACTAAGTGTGTGAGTGGATGGGACGCGAGCGGGGGGGGGGGGGGGGGGGGGGGGGGGCGGGCGGGAGAAATGACTAAGCTACAACCTGAAGAATGAATGGGGTTTAAACAGGAGGTGGAATGAGCGTGGAGTATTCCAGGCAGAGGGAATTCTAGGGCCATGGATTCCTTTGCAGTGGAGGTGGACATCACTCATTTTTATTTTGTTGCTAAGAGTCTTTTCCATTGATGTGAAGTGCTTTTGGGAATGGGAATACTCCACCAGATGCCAGCCCGCATTCTGGATCGAACTTTGGAATGTTTCACCATTTTTCTTTGTGACTGGGATATCATTAGAACAGGGTCCTACACCTTTCCTAAATATGCTCATGTGGGATTTTTGTAATCTTGGTATTCGGGGACCGTACTTATGACTCTGAGCCATACTTGACCAAGCCCAGCATCCTGGAGGTCACTGGTTAAGGTCACAGGCACATACCAAACCTCACTGTGTTCCCTTTCATGAAAATTGGCTCCCTACTTGTTATAAAAGAGTGAAGGGTATTAAGGTTAGAAAACAGTTTGCATGGGAGTGGCATGTGAAATATATCACAAAATCGAAGGCTCTTAGCCTCTATCAACTTTTTAAAATTGTGCTAACATACACATAACCTAAAATTTACCATCTTGATCATTCTAATTATGCAGTTCAATTTTGTTACGTATACTCACACTGCTGTGCAACCAATCTCCAGATGTTTTATATCTTACAAAACCGAAAGACTATAGACATTAAACAACAACTCCCCGTTCCCTTTACCGGCAACTCCGTGCAGCTGCCATCCTACCTTGTGTTGTTATACATTTCACTTCTCCAGGTTCCTCATTTAAGGGGAACCTTACAGGGTTTGGGTTTTTGTGGGTGCGCATGTGTGATCAACCTATTTCACTTAGCATAATGTCCTCAAAGCTTATCCATGTACTAGCATGTGTCAGACTTTCATTCCTTTTCAAGACTGAATAAAATGTCATTGTATTCTATGCCAGATTCTGTTTATCCATTCATCCACTGATGGACACTTAGACTAGTGCTGCTATGAACATGAACACCCAAATATCTTTTCTAGACTCTGCTTTCAATTCTTTTGAGTATATGCTATTTTATTTTTCATATTTTGAAGAATCTTCATATTGTTTTCCAAAGCAGATGTACAGTTTACATTCCCACCAACAAGGCACAGTGCCTTCCAATTTCTCCATGTTTCTGCCAACGTTTATTTTGTGTGTGTTTTATAGTAGTTGTCCTAATGGGTATAAGATGATAAAATCATTGTAATTTTGACTTTGATTTTCCTAATGTTTAGTGATGTTGAGCAACTTCTCATATGGTTTTTGACCACTTTTATATAAACTCTGGAGAAATATATATTCAAATCTTTTGTTCAACTTTTAATTGGGTTATATGGTTTCTTATTGTTGAGATGTAAAAATTTTTTATATATTGGATATTAATCTTTATTGGATATGGTATTTACAAATACTTTCTCCCATTTCTTAGGTCAACTTCTCACTTTGTTTATTGTGTCCTTTAATGCATAGGAGTTTCTAATTTTGAAGTAGTCCAATTTATCTATTTTTACTTTTTTGTCTGTCTTTTTTTTCCCTTTCATTCTGGATTACTAATTTGTTTTGTTTGTTTGTTTGTTTGTTTGTTTGTTTGTTTTTACAAGTTTTGTCTGCTCTAGAGCAGGTTGAAATCTAATAATATAAAGAATCTCTTTAAATTGCCTCTAACATATTGTAGTTTCACATGGAAGAAAATGAAGTAGCGGTGCCCATGTATGAGACTTTCTAGGCCTGATCCTCATGTGTCCTTGGCAGGACTCGTCTTCCCGGATGCAGGGACTAGGACACAGCGGGGACCATATGCTCACTGAAGTGATGGTGGCTGAATTGCAGCAGGGGAGGAGAGGCACTGGGATGGTGTGAAGTGGTGCTGAGCAGTTGGCAGGTGTGTTTGGGTGTGGGAGAAGAATTTGCATTTGGACAAGATCCTGGGTCTGAGGGTGGAAACTGGAGATTATTGATAGATGAGCAGGTGCTGGTGAGGCTCAATGCTAAAAGAAAAGAGAGAGAGCGAAAAAATGAAAAGAAGAGAAATCAGACTGAGTCATGGAGAGGGAAATCCACCAGAAAATGAAAGTTGTGGAGGTGGAACAGGACTGGGCAGGGGTACAGAGAACTGATAGAAAGTCTTTAAAGCAGAATGTCTAAATGTGAAATCTGGAAGTAGATGGTACTTAAATAGACTAAAAACCAACAAGAAAAGTGAGAATATAGAAGTCACTTCTACACAGTAAGAAGAACAGCATCCCATCCCCTTTTTAGAGGAGGTTATAAGAATGTAATAAAGAACAAAATTAGAACAATTACATTAAAGAGAGTATAAACATACAAAAGAGATAAAGAAACAAAGATATAAGGAAATATTTTATTTATTCATTTATTTGTTTATTTATTTATTTATTTAAGTGAGAATAATTTTGGAGCATCTGAATCATCTGTATTTATTTCTGGAATATGTAAATAATTTCCCCAGTGGTCTTCTTAAAGCCAGAATTTATTTTACCCTATTTTCTTGAGGCATTGACTACATATACTACGTTCTCCCTTTTTATCATTAGAATGAAGAATTATGCCACAGCAAACATGTTGTCGCATCATTTTACTGTACAGCATATTGTGTGTGTCTCTCTGCCTCGGTGTCCCAGAGGGTCTCACTCACTGTGGAAGACAGAAACTGTCAAATACAAGGTATGTCACACGATAGCCATGCAGTTTCAAATGACAGCTGCCTGTTGTACTAGTGGTCGGATCATGTAATGGCAGAGATTTCTTTCCCATTTTCTGTGACAGGGTGGACAAACTTTTCCATAAGAAGGTACATAGTAAGATAAGTGGGTAAAAAAAGTTGTGGTACTTTTACACCATGGAATACTATGTAGCACTAAAAAAGAAGAAAAAGAGGAAGGATCTCTTCCCCTTTGAGAAGCATGAAGGGACCTGGAGAGCATAATGCTAAGCAAAATAAGCCTTAGAAAGACAAGTATCACATGTTCTCACTCATATGTGGAATCTAATGAACAAAGTAAACTGAGGAGTAATATAGTTCCAGAGACACAGAAACATTGAACAGACTGTAGAATCTCAGAGGGAAGACAGGGGCAGGTGGATGAGTGGGAAGAGATCAACCAAAAACTTGTAAGCATATATGCATAACCATGGACACAGACAGAAGGGTGGTGAAGGCCTGGGGTGGGGTGGGGGGCGGGCTAGAAGGGGTCAATGGAGGGGGGAGAAGACATATATAATACTTCCAACAATAAAGATTTAATTTATTATTTTTAAAAAATATATTTTATTGATTTTTTTACAGAGAGGAAGGGAGAGGGATAGAGAGCTAGAAACATCAATGAGAGAGAAACATTGAACAGCTGCCTCCTGCATACCCCCTTCTGAGGATGTGCCCGCAACTAATGTGCATGCCCTTGACTTGAATCTGGGACCTTTCAGTCTGCAGACCAATGATATATCCATTGAGCCAAACCAGTTTTGGCTTAATTTATTTTTTTTAAAAAAAAACAAAAACAAGAAGCCTGTTTTTTTGTTTTGTTTTGTTTTGTTTTTTATATATATTTTATTGACTTTTCAGAGAGGAAGAGAGAGGGATAGAGAGCCAGAAACATCGATGAGAGAGAATCATTGATCAGCTGCCTCCTGCACCCCCGCCCCCCAAACTGGGGATGTGCCCGCAACCAAGATACACGCCCTTGACCAGAATCGAACCCGAGACCTCCCAGTTCGCAGGCTGACGCTCTATCCACCGAGCCAAACCGGTCCCGGCTGTTTTTTTTTTTTTTTTTTTTTAAGTACATATTAAATACTTTAGTTTTGAGATCCATATTATCCCTGTTGCAATAACTGAATGCTGCCATTGAGAGCCAGAGCAGCCAGAGATGATGAGTAAGTGAGTGAGCATGCCTATTTCCCAATAAAAGCTTATAAACACTGAAATCTGAATTTATATAGCTTTCATGCACAATGAACTGTCATTCATCTTATCATTTTTAATATAAAAATGTAGAAACCATTGTTAGCTTGCAGATGTGCAAAAACAGGTTTGGGTCATATGTGGCCATGAACTGTAGTAACTTGTCCCTATATTAAGAAGAGATTTCTTTTTATTTTATTCACTGGTCAGCATTTTCTCAGTGTTTTTTTCCTAAAGTTCTATTACATAAATTTGGAGGTCAGTATTCCAGATCCTTTTTATTTTCTGAGGCTCTTCCTACCACTTGTAAGAGAGAAATGTTATTTTTAGTAACCCAGAATGTGCAGCTTTTTTTTACAGTGGCAGAATGAATTCTTTTTTAAAAACACCCGTCAGGTTTAAATTTAGAGGTATGTCTTTTTAAGTAAAAACTAGATTTTCATCTTCTGAGGAAAATTTTGAGAAAATGCCAAACATAAGTCTTGGCTCATAGCAGGTATTTAGAATTTGAATTGATGTTTATACAATGATCTTTCTGGAACATCCCATTTTTTTCAGATGTGAAATACTATACTAAACTTCACTAACTCAGACAAATCAAATGGGTCAGTCAAATTGATAATACAATATGATGTTTGTCTGATAATAAAGTTAGTTTAATTATCTTCAGAAAACTAATCAACTTACATGGTTTAATGTTAATGGGTATATCTAAATTGATTAAGGATACTTAAACATAATTAAGTTCTTCATAGGCATAAATTTTTTTAAAAATCATTCTTATATTATTTACTTAAGCTAGCCAAAAAGAAAGCTAGGCAATGCAAAATAAAAATGAGGTGTAGCATAGTATATTCAAATGCTCTCAAATACCAGTGTGAACGAATGAACATGCTTTTCTGAGGTTTCAAGTGTCTCTAGGTATATGTTGACAAGTATTTTCAGATTTAATAACTTTGGGAATATGACAAGATGTCTTTGGTTTGTAAATAATGTGATGTGAAAAAAACGATTTTCTAATTTTTCCAAAAAGAAATATTATTGTACCTTTCAGATTGCTAAAGAAATAGTAAAAACCAACAAGACTTCTGATCTGAAAGTTGTTGGTGAAGAGAGAGATAAAGGAAGACTAAAAGTCTAATGAAAAACAGGGTTAATATAATTACTTAATTGGTTGACAGGGTTCAAGGTATAGCAGTCATGTTCCCCATCCAATTAAAAAATCAATTGAAATTGAAAACAATGGAGTTAGGTTTTAGAGGAGACCGAATTATCAGCTTTACAGGGTAAGCTGGTAAGGGAGAATGTGACTTACACTTGTAGCCAATCACCTTTCTAACACTGAACCTCATCATTAGAAAGCTTTCTGAGCTAGTCACTGGTCGTCTCCCTCTGAGGCAGGCCTTTGTGCACATTCAACATAGAAGACCATGCAGAGCCTTACACAAAGGTTGTCCTTCCGGGTGGAAGGGATTCAGAGATAAAAAGAGAGAAGATAATGGGTGAGGTAAGAGGTAGGTACTCATAGATTTTAGTTTCTTTGTTCTGCAGTTGGAAAATGTTCAAGTTGCAAGTTCAACACTTAATAGGAATGAGTACGGGTATACAGGAGGCAACTGATCTCTCTCTCTCTCTCTCTCTCTCTCTCTCTCTCTCTCTCTCTCAAACCAATTAAAAAACAAACAAAACAAACAACAAAAAAACAGCCCTAACTGGTTTGGCTCAGTGGATGGAGAGTCGGCCTGCAGACTGAAGGGTCCTAGGTTCAATTCCGGTCAAGGCATGTAACTTGGTTTTGGGCACCTTCCCAGTAGGGAGTGTGCAGGAGGCAGCTGATCGATGTTTCTCTCTCATTGATGTTCCTAGCTCTCTATCCATTACCTTCCTTTCTGTAAAAAAAAAAAAAAAAAAAAAAAAAAAAATCAATAAAATATATATATTTTTAAAAACATATTCTCAAGTGAGGATTTAAAAAAAAAGTAATATATGCTGTTTATACACTTGTAGATTATTTGTATTTTCTAAAAACAAAGTAGAAAGTTGAAGTTTCATTCTCTTCTAATTTACCTTCTTCCTCCTTCCTTCCTTCTTTCTTCTTTCCTCCCTCCCTTCTTTTCTTATACAAAATCGATAACACTATACATGTTCTGCAGCATGCTTTTTTTCACACAGCATAATACTTTTTTTTTCAGGTCAATACATAAAATCTACAGAGGCCATTTTGAGTGGAATTCTGACACTCTGCCACATCTTAATTTGTCATCTAAATTGATCCAGCTCAGCAACCTTAACATGTTCGCTCAGATACCTTAGTAACATGCCCCAAATGGCCCAGCTGGGTATAGAGTACTGGCCTCCTGACTCAAGCCAACGTTCTTTCTACTCTACTAATTTGTTTATGTGCCCCTCTGTGAAAATTAATGTACTAGATCCTTTCTTGTAGTGAATTTTATCAGAGGGGTATGCATGAATATAGTAGGTTCCTTTCTGGGTTAATATTTTATATGATGATGGAGAAAAAAATCTGGAGTCTTCACACAGTAATGACAACTTTGCCAACTTCTTTGTAGGCCTCAGGATTGGCCAGATCTCATGTTACGGTTAATAAAAGAGAGAAGCCATTCCATAGCTATTAAGAGATTACAATGTGTGATTCCTACTTTCCAAATACCAAAAAGGAAAATGTACTCTGTGGGCCCAAGTGCAATAAGTGAATAAAGCAAAAATAATTACTGCTCTGGCCTAGTCCTCACAGGAACTGTGCATAAGGCCCTTGCTCACAGCAAATGCATATGCTGTTCTGAGAAAATCTTAATTTTATCATTAACCCACGGTAATACAGTAAGTCAGTTCACAGAATCAATGGGATACATTCTTCACGGCTCTGGCAAGATTTAGAATATAATCTTCAATGTACTTCCTAAGCTTGCCTCTCAACTTCTGGTGGGGCAGGTGAATGTTTTGTGGTTTGGATGCCACAAAGCAAATTGGAGAGTTTGGGACATTACAGCCATGTGTCCCAGGGTTCATCGACATTCTGCTTGCATGGGAGAAAACAGATGTTTTGAAAACATTAATTGTGTCTTCATGCTGCATAGATATTTCTTACCCAGGTCCATCAAGAAAATACTTTAAAATATCTGCTCTGCACCAGGCGAAAACCTTCCATCTTGCTGAATCACCAACAGTCCTTGGTCTCACACTGCCTTCATGCTCTCTTTAGTCCGTGGGCAACATTTAGGGCTCTGCTCTGCCAGCAGAGACCCCCAGGAAAGTGATACAACACTTGGCGTTGAGTTGCTCACATTGACTGGGGAGAAAAGCATACCAGGATGATGAGAGAACATTTACAGAACAATATAGGAATGACTGTAGAACAGCCCACCTCCTTATTCTTTCCCGGACTTCAGGGAAGGATAAATAAGAGGACACTGAGAATGCTGATAAATAGCCTGGATATTACCTGTCAGGATTTATAGTGAATCCTGAAGAAGTATATTTAAGAAGTAGATAAAGTGATCACTAAGGACTTTTAAAACTACAAGCAGACGCATTCACATATATTTTTCTCCCTGCATGAGCTTATCATCAGAATAAGAAGTATTTCCCAAGAGTTTGAAAAACTGAATAGTTTTTGCCATATGAGAGCCTGTGTCTGTGAAATTATGCACAGTGCCTCTAAGAAATGTGCTGGTTGACAACTTGTATTTTTCAACCCAGTTAGCAGATAGAAAAAAACCTTTTTCTTTTCTTCAAAGTCTGGTCTTTCAGCCATTGATAAGGATTTTAATAAGAATTTCTAAGAAATAAGCTAGAGTCCAGTAAATTAGCAACATCATACACTTGACAAAAATGAAACCAAAAGGACATGAAGTTGTTTTAAAAGTTATAAAAAGCCCAAATAATGAAAACCATTGCGTTCAACACCCTGCCAAGGACAGGTTGGAAATTCCTCACAAACCACCTTCCCACAAGTGAGCGGTCATTAGTGATCTGCTTCCCCCTGAGTGAGAGGTCATTAGTGATCTGCTTCCCCCTGAGTGAGAGGTCATTAGTGATCTGCTTCCCCCTGAGTGAGTGGTCATTAGTGATCGGCTGACCTAGGAGTGAGCAGTCTTTAAAGCATCTACTTCAAGTCAACAGGATGGAGAGACCAGCCTTAACTGGAACCTTCCATTCTGATTCTATTGGATTGCTCAGTTAGAGCCTAGATTCTATTTGATTCACAATGGGAAGTAATTTTTCTTTAAAAAGCAAGGAGAATGAAGACTATAAATGCATGTGACATTCAGTACATTAATAGGAGATATCTGCTACTCCAGAACTTCATTTAATAATACATATATACATAAGTATAATATATATCACAAATATGTATATGTACACACATCTATACATATATACACATTTATATTAATTGATCCTCCAAAGAGCTGGTGAGTCATCATTCTTTAAAAAATACTTGTGACACCTGGCTGTTGTGACTTAGTGGTTGAGCATTGGCCTATGAACCAAGAGGTCACAGTTCAGTTCCCGGTCAGGGCACATATCCAGGTTATGGGCTTGATCCCTAGGAGGGGGTATGTAGGAGGCAGATGATCAATGATTCACTCTCATCTATCTCTCTCCCCCTTTCCTTTCCTCTCTGAAATCAATAAAAATATATATTTTTAAAATGCTTGTAACAATTTATATCATTAAATTTGAACTTGTTTAATAATAATTCTTACAGTCACCAACTCTGCTATTTTTTGAGAATCAAGCACAATACAAGGCATTGCAAGAGAGTCAGAAACAGTCTGACTGTCCAACAAACACAATCTAGATGGGCTACAGGGGGTGGCAACAGATTTATTTTCTAACTTTTAATTTATATGGGTGTTAAATAGATTTCACAAGGAAGTACATGATTTGTTGCCAAATACATGGTTCAGACATGTGGCAGTTAATTTAATATGTTGGCCTGACTGAGCTAAGGGATGCCCAGTTAGCTTGTAAAAACATTTTTTCTGGGGGTGTCACCCAGGGTGTTTTGGAAGAGATCAATTAGCATTTGACTCAGTAGAATGAGTGAAGAGATCTGCCATCACCAGGGTAGGCAGGCACGATCCAATCTGATGAGGGCCCCAGTGGAGCAAAAAAGACAAAGAAAGGCTGAAGTCTGTCTCTCTTCCTAAGCTGGCACATCCAGGTTTTCCACCCTCACACAGTAGAACTGCTGATTCTTTGGGCCTTAAAACCCTGGTGTTCACATCAACAGCCCTCTGGTCCTCGGGCCTTCGAACTTAGACTAAATCTCACCCCAGCTTTTCTTTTCTGGTCTCTATCTTGCAGGTTGCATACTGTGGGGCTTCCCGGCCTCCATAACCTGACGAGGCAGTTCTTATAATAAATCCCTTCCGATTGGTTGTTTCTTTAGAGAATCCTGACTAATACAAGAGGTAAGTCTAGCAGCTGAATTAATAAATTACCTCAAAAAAATCTGAACTCATTATTTAAACTACCTATTTCATTCCAGGCACTTCAGGAAACGGGAGCAACAAGGTCCTAGCACACCTGAAACATTCTAATGAACAGAGAGGCAACGTGCAAGCAAGCAGAGAGACAACTAACGAGGTGATTTCAGCACATTTTCATTTCTTGTTCACTGCTGTTATCCCAGAGCCCAGACAGAGCCGGTGCAGATTAGAGAGTCTCTCTCTCTCTCTCTCTCTCTCTCTCTCTCTCTCTCTCTCTCTCTCTCTCTCTCTCTCTCTCTCTCGTGTGTTTGTGCACAAATATGTATAAAATGAATGACCCTCCTTATGAGTTACATCCTACTAATGTAATTTCTGTAAACATTGCCAATACTCTCCTTAAGAGATTGAAAGGGGCAAAGTATTTTTTAAATAACAATAATAAATAACTTTTGTAGGAAGAATTTGCATAAACAGAAAGGTAAGTTTCAGGTGAACTGTGGAGAAGTTATGAACAAATTTACATGAAAATGTTTAAAGTCTTGAGGAAGTACCAGAAAGGGAATGTATACCAGCAATTGAAAGCCCAAAGGCACTTTGTAGGCAGTGATTGATGCAGATACAATCTTGCAGTGTTTTTCTGAAAATGGCTTTTTTATATTTCACATGACGACACTGGGCAGTGCTCTTCTTGCTTTGTCTGACTTATTTCACTTAGCATACTGTCCTCAAGATCCATCCATGTTGCCACAAATGTTATTCTTTCTATGGCTGAATAATATATGCCATTGTATATATACACCACAACATCTTTATCCATTCAACCCAATCCCATGGGTTGTTTATATCTCTCTGCTATACTATATAATAAAAGCCTAATATGCTAAGTGTCCAGTCATCCATTCAACCAATCAAAGCATAATCTATATATATAAAAAGCCAGTGACTGGTCACTATGACATCCACTGCAGTCAGCAAACTGGCCCAATCAAGGGCGAGGTGGCAGGCCAACCCTCCCCCAGTCGGCCTCACCCCATATGGGCCCCCACTAACCCGATCAGGTTGTGGTCCCTCCCCCTAACCAGCTCTGCCCCAATCAGCTCTCCAACTCTGATCAGGGGCAGGGCCAGCCAGCCAATCACCCATGGTCCCTCCCCCAGGTCACTGGCCCCCAATCAGCCCCTCCTATCCCATTCAGGGGCTGGGCCAGCCAACCCACTGCCACAGCCCCTCCCCACAGCCAGCCCCACACCTGATCAGCCCCCTCTACCCTGATTGGCCTGTGGCCCTTCCCCCCCAGCAAGCTCCATCCCTGATCAACCCCCCTTATACCAACTCACCACCACAGCCCCCACCCCCAATTGGCCACCCCACCCCAATCGGCGGTGGGGCCCACTGGCCAATTGCCTGTGGCCCCTCCCCCCAGCCAGCCCAGCCCTGATCGGACCCCAATAGGGCTGGGTCAGCCAGCCAACCTCCAGCTGTCTCCTCCTCCTGATAGGCCCAGTCCCAATCATCAGATTGGGGCAGAGTTGGCCCGACCCCACCCATGCACAAATTCATGCACTGGACCTTTAGTATGCTAATGATATGTTAAGGCTGCTCAACTACTCGTTATAATGTGCACTGACCAGCAGGGGGCAGATGCTCCAACTGGTAGGTTAGCTTGCTGGTGGGGTCCAACTGATCAAGACTGAGTTAGTGAAGCTGGACATGCCATGGAGCCCTCTTGTGGTCTCTCCCCAGCTGGCCAACCTCCCACATCCCTCCCTGGCCTCAATTGTGCACCAGCGGGGTCCTTAAGCCTGGCCTGTGCCCTCTCACAATCCTGGACCCCTTGGGGGATGTCAGAGAGCCAGTTTCAGCCCGATCCCACAGGCCATGCTGAAGGACCCCGCTGGTGCACGAATTCATGCACCAGTCCTCCAATTTTGAATAAAGCTGCAATAAACATGGAAGTGCATGGAAGCTATTTCTTCAAACTCTTGTTTTTATTTCCTTTGCATATATACCCAGAAGTGGTATTGCTGGATTAAATAGCACTTTAATTTTTAATTTTTTGGAGGAATCTCCATACTGCTTTCCATAGTGGCTGCACTAATTTACATTCCCACAAACCCTAGTGCACTAGGGTTTCCTTTTCTCCACATCTTCTCCAATACACATGTCTTTTCTTTTTTATGTTGCCATCCCAACAGGTGCCAGGGGGCCAAGTACAGGTGATTTGAACTTTCAGAAATGTCTTTCAGGACAACAGTTCTTTCATGCATAACCCTCTGTCAGGAATCCCTTCTCCTCTTGTGATTCTTCTTTCCTATACTCTCCTCACTTGATTTTTAGTAAGAAAGATCTACTAACTAGCTTCATAGAATGAGGAATAGGTCCTCTTTTATATTCTCTGGAAAACGTCAAGATTTAAATTATCTGGTAGTTAAAGTTTAATAGCCCTAGTATGTCAAACCATCTGGGCTTCTTTGTTTGCTTTGTATGAGAGAGAAGATTTCAACTAAAGACTACAATTATATGGATATTGGAGTTGGAAAGCTATCTTTGTCTTAATTTTGTTAATTTATATTTTCAGAATGTATGCATTTTATTGAATAGTTTTCAGATTTGCTTGGCATTATTTTCCACTGCACTCTCCTATCTTTATAACTGTTGCCATGCCAGTGGTTCCATGTTCTTTCTAAATGTCGATTTGTCTTTGTGGTTTCCTGGCTAATGAGAGCTGAGGGAACGTTGGTGGGCGCCAGTGGCGTCCGCTCCACTTATTCGCTTCTTCACAAACACCCTTCACTTGGCTGCTGGGGTAGCTCGCTCCTCTAGTTCCCTTCCCACCTCAGTAGCATCTTCTGCTCAGTCTCCTTTGCTGATTCGTCCTCATCTCTGCTATCTCAGTTCTAGAACCTCTTCTGTTTTCTGATTATACTCACTCTCTTGTTAATCTCATCCAGTCTCATGACCCCCAGTACCAGTGAATATTATTGCTCCCAAAGTCATATCTCCAACCCTAGACTCTCCTATGGACACCATCAATGGCCTACTGGTCATCTCATCTTAGAAATTTCAACTAAGTATATCTAAAAGCAGCACTTTTTCTTTACCTCCCTCAAATTTGCTCCTCTTCCAATGTTTTCCATTTTGGTATCGCCATGTACCCAGTCAGTTGCACCAAAAACCTGGGGATCATTTTTACTTCTCTCTCACACATCTCACCTATAAACCATCAGCAAATCTTGTGGTTTTCCCTTCAAATTATATGCATACCTTAGCCTGGCCAGTGTTACTCAATAGTTAGAGAGTTTGCCCAAGCATCGAAGAGACTCAGTCAAGGACACATACCTGGGTTGCAGATTTCATCTCCTGCTCGCTCTGTAGCTGCAGCAATTTTGGTTGGGTAATTTCATACTCACTCCTGATTGGCTGGTGGATGTAGCTTGTGGATGTAGCAGAGTGATGGTTAATTTGCATGTTACTCTTTTATTAGATAGGTTACTAGTGGCATTTTATTGAATAGTTTTCAGATTTGCTTGGCATTATTTTCTGAAATCTGAAAACTATTCAATAAAATGCATACATTCAAAATTTGTGCATGTGGGGGGGGGGGGGTGTCTCTCAGCCCAGCCTGCACCCTCTCTAATCCAGGACCCCATGGAGGATGTTTGACTGCCAGTTTAAGCCCAATCCCAGCAGTTAGACATCCCTCTCACAATCCGGGACCACTAGTTCCTAACTGTTTGCTTGCCTGCCTGCCTAACCGCTTCTGCTTGCCAGCCAAATTGCCCCCTAACTGCTCCCCTGCCAGTCTGCCTTCCTCTGTCAGTCCAGTTGCCCCCAACTGCCCTCCCCTGCAGGCCTGGTTGCCCCAACTGCTCTCCTCTGCCAGCCTCATCACCCCCAACTGCCCTCCCCTGTCGGCATCATAGCTCCCAACTGCCCTTCCCTGTTGGCCTGCTCTTTTCCAACTGCTTTCCCTCTGCCATCCTGATCACCTCCAACTGCCCTCCCCTCCTGGCCCGATCACCTCTAACTGCCTCTGCCTTGGCCCAGCCACCATGGATTTGTCTGAAAGGATGTCTGGAAGGTCTCCCTGAAGGTCTCCAGGTCTAATTAACATATTACTCTTTTATTGGTATAGACTAATAAAATCCTAGGTGGCCCTCATGCACAACATCATCACAAGATGGCCACCACAAAATGGCCATGCACACAGCAGAGGCAGGGCCCAGAGGCCACTCCACACATTGAGGCTTGGGGTTCCCATACTCTGCGGGGCATGGAGGAGGCCAGTCTTGGAGTCTCTGCCACTTCACGCAGGGGAAGCAGGTCCCGGGGAGGAGGTGGGTTGTGGCAGGGGAGGGCAGTTGTGGGCAATCAGATTGGCAGAGAAGAGCAGTTGGGGGCTATCAGGCCAGCAGGGGAAGGCAGTTGGGGGTAATCAGGCCAGCAGGGGAACAGTTAGGGGGTGATCAGGCTCTCAGGCAGAAGCAGTTAGGGGCAATCAGGCAGGCAGGCAGGTGAGCAGTTAGGAGCAGGGATTGGGCCTAATCCAGCAGTCAGACATCCCTCAAGGGGTCCCAGATTGGAGAGGGTACAGACCGGGCTGAGGGACATCCCTCTCCCCTTGCACAAATTTCATGTACTGAACCTCTAGTATGGCAATAAAATCTTGAAATGCTCACTTCAAAGAAATATGTATATACAGACCTTTTTTTTTACTGTTTCCACACCCAGATCTTATCTCATCAGAATTATGTTTTTTTAAAAAAAATATAATTTTATTGATCGTCTAGACTTAAGAAAGTGGTGGAGAAAATATGTTAGTTATGCAGATTCAACTTAAAAATGTGTTGTGCCTGTAGCTGTTACATTATGAATAGCACAAAAAATTGAGGAAACATTCTTCTAGCATTTGAAAACTATTATCTGAATCAGCAAAGAAGTTTCTTATGTCATTGACAAATAAGTGTAAACTCTGACATATGTTTTGGTTGTTTCACTTTTATCTTATTCGCTAAGATAAACAAAAAGATCAACCAACACTCAGATAACACATTGGAATTCACACTGGAATCACAATATGGTTGTTAAACATTTATCAGCACACAATTGCACGTGCCCACAATGTTAACATCAATTGTCCTCTAAAAAGTATAGAATTATGATTTGTTATCTGCCTATACCTCTGAATTTTCCCAGTTTTATATAATGAACATTATTACCTGTATAATTTGTAAATTATTTTTAAAAGGATTTGACCTGGCAAAAAAACAAACAAACAAACAAACAAAAAAAAACCACACACACAAAATAAACTAATTGGTTCATGTCAAATTCATGAGCTTTAAATAATTAAGATTGCATTAAACCATGAGTTAACCATCACTTTTTGGAAATGGTGGCTGAGGTCAAATCTGCATGCTATTAGAGCACTGATTTTTTTTTTTAATATATTTTATTGATTTTATACAGAAAGGAAGGGAGAGAGATAGAGAGTCAGAAACATCGATGACAGAGAGTCATCGATTAGCTGCCTCCTGCACACCCCCTACTGGGGATGTGCCCGCAACCATAGTACATGCCCTTGACCGGAATCGAACCCGGGACCCCTCAGTCCCCAAGCCGACGCTCTATCCACTGAGCCAAACCGGTCCCGGCTAGAGCACTGATTTTTAACCAGTTTGCCACAATAATTTTTATATCTGACTATTTAGTCAAGGGCACTGACCTCTCTTCTCTTAGATTGTCAAATAAAAAATAAAAAAAGTCAACAGCCAACACAACAATAGCTGTCCATTCTGAATAAATCAAAATTATACTTTTTTTGTCCAATCAGCAAAAAATACATTATTCTGGTGTGCTGCGGAATGTTATACTTGACAAGTAACATTATATATTAAAGTATACAACATGATGACTTGATATAGTACCTATAGATTTTGAAATAATTACCATAACCAGGCTAATTAACACTTGCATTACCTTGCAATTACCACTCACCTGGGTTATGTTTTAACTTATCCAGTTGCTTCAATTCTTGCCCCCCTAGAATCTATTCTCCACGTTTCCAAATACGTCAGTCATCTATTCAAATGTTTCATTGCCTTCTCTTTATTATAGCTAGAAATTCAGTGTTCTCATTGTGAGCTATAGAGCATGTATAGATTGATTCTGTCACCTTTCTAATGTCACTTTTTTAAAATCTATCCTTGCCCATGGCTCCTCTTTGATTTTCTTTGACTACAAGCACTTTCTCATCACATGGATATTTTCTTACCTTACTTACTCCATGACTTCATCTATGTTTCTACTCAAATTTGACCACTTCAGAGATAGATCCTCTAATCTAAAAGAATAGACCCTGATGGTGTTTTTATTTGTATTTCATATCACTTTTAATGTTTAATTACATATTTCCTATTTTTTTTTGTTTTATTGTCTTTTTTATTAGTAGGTAGCTGTCTTATTCAGAATACTCAATGAACACTGAGTGAGTGAATAAATAGATGGGTGCAGTATAACTTTAATTGCTATCTGCCCCACCTCCATAATGTGCTATATTAGTTAGAATTATATTCAGCCTGCAGATTGCCACCAATTTAAGTTTATCTTTCTCATATTATAAGACATCTGGAGGTAGGCAGTTTCTGGCACTGGTCCAGTAACTCAACAGATTATCTATCTCTTCTAATCTTGTGATTTTCTTTCTCAGTCACATGGTAGCTGTTACAGGTGCAGCTGTTAAATCCACTTTTAAGTCAAACTGAAAGGATGGACCACATGATTTTAGCTCCTTCTTATCAGAGAAACAGTACATTTTCTAGAACTCACTCACCAGCTTAGCAGATTTCTACTTATTTCATATATACCAAAACTTGGTCACATGGTCACCCCTAGCTAAAGGAAGTTGGGAAATGAGTGTTTTGCCTTTAAGCTTCTAAAGGGGAAGGTGTCAAGGGAGGAAGGGCTGGAGCATAACTTTTATGTAGCCAAAGTGCCCGTCTCATGTGGCACAAAGCACATACTAGTAGACCCGCCTCCATGGATTGAATTTTCTGTGACCAACAATAACCAATACATGTACGTATTGAGCTTTATTCCTTGCATGTACCAAGCATTATACTCAGCGCAATTTTATAACTATACTAATAAAAGAGTAATATGCTAATTAGACAGGATGTCTTCTGGACAAAGCTACGGTGGCAGGGCCAAGGCAGAGGTTGTTAGGGGCAAATAGGCTGGCAGGGGAGAGCAGATAGGAGGGTCAGGCCAGCAGGAGAGCAGTTAGGGGTGATCAGACAGGCAGGCAGGTGAGCGGTTAGGAGCCAGCAATCCTGGATTGTAAGAGGGATGTCTGACTGCTGGTTTAAGCCCTTTCCAGGATCAGGCCTACACCGGCAGTCAGACATCCTCAGAAGGGTCCTGAATTGGAGAGGGTGCAGGCCGGGCTGAGGGGACCCCCCCTCATGCACGAATTTCATGCACTGGGCCTCTAGTGTAATATTATAATGCTGAATATGACCAAGTCCCCACAACTCTGGGAATTGACGGGAAACAACAAGTGAATAAACCATCACTGGTTCTAATAAGTGTTATTATGGAAATATAAATAAGGTGCTTGTCTTGTGTGGTTCACAGCTTAGCTGAGGCAACAGACAATGAGAAAGATGATTCCAAGTCCATGGGAGGAGGACTTCTGCCACACCCGCTAGAGGACCTCGCAGGCCCACTTCTCAGAGAAGCCGGGTTGCAGGAGTGAGAGCTAAAGAGCATGGCTTTTTTTTCTTTTCTTTTTTCTTCTTTTCTGATGTAATGGCATTGTTCTAAAACTAGTGATGGTTGAACATACCAGTAAATATTCTAAAAACCTTTGGTTGTATACTTAAAATGGGTGAACTAGAAAGCCTTTCAGACCATGATGCAGGTCTGACCCCTGTGAAAGAAAAGGGAAAAGCAGGGAGGATTGGGTAAGATGAGTCTCAGACTGCAGATGTCAGGGCAATGGAGCCAATGGTTATGATGCAGCAGTGACATCCTGGCTAAGGGGGGGCGGGGGGGGGGCGTGTAATGGAGAGGGGGACAGAGCAGGAAGGGGGGCACTGGGAGAGCCAAGGTCCAGGGTCCACAGCAGCAATGTTCTCCTCCTTAGCTTTACCTAAGTGTCTTTGCATCAAGCCTTGTCCCAGGAACTGGCTGAGGAGGGGAAAGACCCCGGATCCATGGCTTGTGAACTTCAGTGTGTGTCAAAACCACTGAGGTTTTTGTTAGAATCCAAGCCCCATCCCCAGAGATTCTGATTCAACAGGCGTAGGAGAGGGGCCCCCCAAACCTGCACTTTTAATCAGCAGGGGGTCTGTGTAGGACACACTGAGAAATATTTCCTGGACTAATTAAGATAAGTGACGCTGAAAGCAGTTAATCTACAAGTGGATATTTCGAAGTCAACATGCCCCCTGTCTACTCACAAGGAAATTAAGATGCAGATGATCATGCGAGTCTCAGCTGGGACCATTCCAGGGACCCTCACATTGCAATTCAGTGCTTCTGCTCATAAATCCAAACCCTCCCTACTTGATTTTATAATTTTACAAAGTCTCGTTGGACTTCTTTTCCCGAAGTTAACTGATCTGATCTGGATTGAGAGAGCCTCTGACTCTTGGAAGCACTAAGTCATTGCTGCAATTTGATTCCTTCATGTGAGAATCGTGGAGTACAGAGGCAGAACACAGCTCTGAAGACAGGTTGCTAAGCAAAGTTTGGCTCTGCAAAAGCAAAGGAAATCCAGAGCATTTAATTTCTTCCACTTGAGTTGCAGTCAACCACTATACTCAGAAAAACTCTGCCTCCGTCTGCGGAAGCAGATGGGAAAGAGACCTAAGGTTCTTTTTTTTTTTTTTTAAGGATGAGAAATAGAATTTCATAATAACGGATGCTTAGCCAATATTAAATGCAACAAAATATCCTGAACGGTTGTTTCTGTGATTTCAAAGGCTGCAAACTGTCTTACAACATCTTTACTGGAAAATAATGATAATAAAAAGTATCCTAAACCAGATGGGAGAAATACTACCTTAGAGTAATGGAATGAGAACCACTAGAACACTTTTAATCCTTCAGGGCTCTAATATTCGCAGATTTTGGGAGAACACCAAGTAATTTCTGAAACATCTTTCTTGATCGCCCTCTTTCTTTCTAAAGAACAGTATGCTTGTAAGATTATTTTTGGTACTAGAGGCCCAGTGCACAAAATTTGTGCAGGGGGTGGGGGGAGGATAGGTTTCTCTCAGCCCAGCCTGCACCCTCTCCAATTTGGGACCCCTGGAAGGATGTCCTACTGCCGGATTACAGGGATCGAGCTTAAACCGGCAGTCAGACATCCCTCTTGCAATCTGAGACTGCTGACTCCTAACCACTCAACTGCCTGCCTGCCTGCCTGCCTAATTACCCCTAACCACTCTGCCTGCTGGCCTGCTCACCCCCAAATGTCCCCCTGCCAGTCTGATCACCCCCAACTGCTCCCTATGCCAGTGTGCTTGCCCCCAACTACCTCCCCTGCCAGCATGCTCACCCCCAACTGTCCCCACTGCTGGCCTGCTTGACCCCAACTGCCCCCCTGCTGGCCTGCTCACCCCCAATGACCCTGCCCCCCACCAGCCTGATCACCACAACTGCTGTCCCATCCTGGCCTGATCACCCACAACTGTCCTCCCCTCTTGACCTATAACCACCTCTACCTCAGCCCTGCCCCCATGGCTTTGTCCAGAAGAAAAGAACATCTGGAAGGTCTCCTGGGAGATCTCCCAATCTAATTAGCATATTTCCTTTTTATTAGTATAGATAGAGGCCTAGTGCATGGGTAGGGGCTGGCTGATTTGCCCTGAAGGGTGTCCCAGATCAGGGTGGGGGTTCCTTTGGGGCTTGGGACAGCCTGGGCGAGTGGCCTGTGGTGGTTTGCAGGCTGACCACATTCCCATGGGGTGAGGGTTCCTGCTGGGGGGAATGGCCAGCCTGGGTGAGGAGCTGAGGGCTGTTTTCAGGCTGGCCACACCCCCTTCAGGGTGGGAGTCCCCACTGGGGTGCCTGGCCAGCCTGGGTGAGATACTGATGACTCCCAGCCCCTTTTTTTCTTTTCTTTTCTTTTTTCTTTTTTCTTTCTTTCTTTTTTTTTTTTTTCAGTGCGTCCTTGAGCAGAGGTCAGGGCAGGCTGGAATCAGGTATCTGGGATTTATTTATCTTCTATAATTGAAACTTTGTAACCTTGAGCAGATGCCAGCGCCAGCCAGAGTGAATATGAAACTTGGCTTCCTCCATCGCCAGGGGCAACCCAAGCCTCTTATTCACTCTAGCTTCGTGGCCACCACCATCTTTGTTGGGTTAATTTGCATACTCGCTTCTGATTGGCTGGTGGATGTAGTGGAGTGAGGTTTATTTGCATGTTTCTCTTTTATTAGTGTAGATGATATATTTGGTAGGACTCAACCTACCAAATGCAATAAGAAAAATTAACATGTATAAGATATCTTGGGATGTTACCCATGTCTCTCTTTATTACATGCCTTTTATTAGTCTTTTTTCTTTCTGAGAACTGACTAGCAGACAGACATCTTAAATTTAGTACCAGTTCAATGTGCACATGTCAGTACTCAGTCTCTACTCAAGTAAGACTGCATGAAAAAGCATGGCTTCCTCATACTCTATTCTTATATGACTAAGGCCACTGTTGCTGTAACCCTAGGGGAAACAGTAATGGTGAGCAACTACTGAATCTCAAGGCATTTGAAATCTCACTATGGCCCTCTTAATTCATCCCTGGCAATCTATACTGCAACACAAAGGTAATCCTGCTGAACTGAGTAATAGGCCTTTAAAATCAGTGATCATGTCCAGGCAGAATAGGGCTGAGCTTCCCTACAGGCAAAAGAAGCAAACTTTCTCAACAGTGGTGAACTGCTGCCAAAGGTATTTGAGGCTAATATGACTAGAGTTTCCTTGATTTATTGTTGCTTTATCCATTAGTTTTCAAATTTGCCCTCTGGACTCTCTGGCCAAGATTGTAAATTAATTTTTCCTCTGTTCTACAACAGATTCCTTTGACCCTGAAAGATGTGAAGTACACACACACACACACACACACACACACACATTCAAAGATGTTTGAGACTTCGTTATGGATTGCATTGTGTCCTACCCCCATTTATGTGTTGAAGCCCTAATTTCCTTAGAATGCGACCTTATTTTGAGAGAGGGCCTTTAGAGAGATAATTCTATATGACTGGTGTCCTTGTGAAAGTGGGAGATTTAGAGACAGACACACACACAAGGAGAACGCCAGGTGAAGATAAAGGCAGAGGACCGAGTAATGCATCTACAAGCCAGGGGACACCAAAGATTGTCAGGCAAATACCAGAAGTCAGGGCTGGGACATAAGACAGATTTCCCTCTTGGCCCTTGGGAAGAGAAATCTTGATGACACCTGGATCTCAGAGTTCACCTCCAAAACAGTGGGATAATAATTTTTTGTTGTTTAAGCCACCTAGTTTGTGGTACATTTTTACAACAGTCCTAGAAAATTATTAAATTACTAAAATTACTCCATCCCACACTTGTCTCAAGGTACAAGGTCATCTATTGTTAACCAAAAGAAATTATTCCATTGGAGAGAAATCTAAGACGTGAGGCAGGAACAGGTAGTGCCAAGCCCCTAGGTCTGGAGAAAACTTGATCAGACCAATCTCTTGGTGACTGTGGTGGTTAATTTTATGTGCTAACTTGACTGGGCCACAGGGTGCTCAGATATTTGGTTAAAAATTATTCTAGATGTTTCTGTGAGGGTGTTTCTAAATGAGATAAGCCTTAGAATTGGTGGGCTGAGACAAGCAGATGGTTCTTATCCATGTGGGTAGGTCTCATCTAATTCATGTAAGCCTGCAGAGAACAAAAAAAAGCAGAATGAAACATAATTTTCTCTCTCTGCCTAACTGTCTTTGAGCTGGAATAATGGTCTTCTCCTGCCTTTGGACTCAGTCTTGAACTGGGACTTCCACCATCAACCCTCCTGATTCTCAGGCCTTTGGACATGGACTAGAATTATTCCATTGGCCCTCCTTGGTCTCCAGCTTGCTAACTGCATATCCTTGGACTTTTCAGTCTCCATAATTGCATGAATATATATTCAGGAGAACATAACTTTAAAGATGAGTTTTCTGAATTGATTCTTACCACCAGCAGCTGCTAGGCTAGAAATATATCTTCACAATACCATGCAGGATTGGCTGAGGCTCTCTGGAATGCTGCACGTTCTCAGAATCAGTGTTCCTCATGGGGTGTTGTTGGAGTGTTATGAATTCTCCAACTCTATGTTTTAATTCGGTTTTCAGGAATATTGATTTCCTTTCCCTTCCACAAGATATCCCATTGATTCAGTGAATTGGTGGCATTGTGCTGATTGGACCTTGTGTATAAGAAGGGGCAACCACTCCGAACATATTGGTAAGACATTTGTATGTAAGAGCATGTGAAATATATCTGACCAAAATTTAGGGACCTGAGATCTCAGGGAAATTTCTAGGGGTTGAGTGGTGAGGGGAATGTTGAGAAATTCCTTCAAAGGTGCAAGATAAGTAGTTGCGTCTGACCCCTAATATTACCAAAAAGAGGCATAAGACTTAGTGGGCTTCATTGAATTTTGGAGGCAACATATTCCTCAGGGGTGTTCTATTTTGATCCATTTAGTAAGTGATCTGAAAAGCTGCTGGCTTTGAGCAGTGTCCATAATAAGAGAAGACTCTGTAACAGTTTCACACTGCTGTGCAAGCTGCCCTGTCACTTGTGCTATATGATCCAGTAAACCCAATAGTGCTGAAGTTGTCAGAAGCAGATAGGGTGCAGTTTGTAGCGTTTGGCAGGCCCCTAGGGGGAATCACAGCACAGCCCCTTAGGATTTGGGAGCAGAGCCCTAAAATCCTCTGGGGATAACTACTCAGCTTTTAAGAAACATTTCTTGGCCTGCTACTAGGCCTTAAGGGAGACTGAAGGCTTAGTCTCAGATGTTTAAGCTGTCATGCGACCTGATAATGAATTGGGTATGATCTCACCCACCATGCCATAAAGTTAGGTTTGTACTCCATGATCCAGAAGAATTGACACATACACGATCAGGCCTGAACAAGTCTTGAAATCACAAATAAGTTGGCCTGAAGAAGTGGCCCAAAGGTTCGCAGCCCCACTCCTGCTATGCTGCCTTCTCTCTTCCACGCTGCACGAATGGCGTCATGGGGAGTTCCCGATGATCAGTTGTCAGAGAAAAAGGAGACTTGTGCCTGGTTGTCAGATGACACCTCAAAAGTAGACAGCTGCAGCACTACCGCCCCTCCCCAAAGCACAGTGGTGAGGGGAAAATCTCCCAGCGGGCAGAACTTCAAGCAGTACAGCATGTTGTTTGCTTGCTTGGAAGGAAAAATGTCCAGACGTACAATTAGATACAGAATCATGGTCTGTGACCAATGGCTTGGCTGGATGGTCAGGGAATGAGAAGGAATATAATTGGAAAATTGGTGATGGGAAGGTCAAGGGCGGGGGATGTAATTGGAAAATTGGTGATGGGAAGGTCGAGGGCGGGGGACGTATGTGGATATGGCCTTTCTGAGAAGGGGGGGGAAATGTAAATGCTGTATTTACAATATGTCCCACTCACCAAAGTGTGACCTCAGAAGAGGAGGATTTTAATAATCAAGTGGATAGAATGCCCCCTTCTGTGGATATTGGCCATGTCATTCTTTTCCTAGCCACCCCCTGGTCATCACCCAATGGGCTAATTCACAGAGTGCCCATGGTGGCCCGGATGGAGATTAGATATGAGTTCAGCAACATGGACTTTCACTCACAAAGGTCTGCCTGTCTTTGCCCACTATTCGGTGCCAAATTTTCCAGCAACAAAGACCAGCACTTGCGTCACCGATGTGGCACCATCTCCCGGTACGATGAGCCAGCGACCTGCTGGCAGGTTGATTACGTTGGATGGCTGCCATCATGGAAACGGCAGCGTTTTGTTCTTTCTGCAATGGTCGCTTACTCTGCGTATGGATTTGCTTTCCTGGCACACAATGCTTCTATCAAAACTACACTCTGTGAACTTACAAAATCCTGC
Organism: Pipistrellus hanaki; assembly: GCF_964339955.1. Lineage (NCBI taxonomy): Eukaryota > Metazoa > Chordata > Mammalia > Chiroptera > Vespertilionidae > Pipistrellus > Pipistrellus hanaki. Next base: position 24,877,482 of record NC_140505.1, read on the forward strand.
GTCTACCATCATGGCATTCCATAAAGCATTGCTTCTTATCAAAAAATTACACAGGAAAAAAAAAAGTGTGGCAAGGACCTTTCCTTATCACTGGTATTACCATGTTCTCCCCCATTCTGATCAGCTCTGTTGATAGAATGGTGCATTGGACTCTTGAAGATTTAGTTAGGCGCCAGCTGAAGGCAATACCATGCAGGATTGGCTGAGGCTCTCTGGAATGCTGCACGTTCTCAGAATCAGTGTTCCTCATGGGGTGTTTTTCTACGATAGCCATGACTTACGAGCCCAGGAATCAAAGGACGAAAATGGGACTTGCACCACTCACTCTTACTACCGTGACTCAGTAGCAAAATTGTTGCTTTCTGTTCCCATGATCTTTGCTCTTCTGGCCTAGAAGTCTTAACTCCAAAGTGAGGAATTCTCCCACTAGGAGATACAACAATAACCCAGTTAATGAATGAGCAGTTAAAACTGCTGCCCAACTACTCTGGACTCCTCATGCCCCTAAAACAATGGGCAAAGAAGGAGGTTGTGGTGCTGAGTAAGGCAATACTCCTGACCTGTGTGGGGAAAGTGGGCTGCTACTCCACAATGGAGATGAGAAAGTATGTCTGAAATACAGGAGACTCCTTAGGGCTTCATTTAGTGAAGTCCTTGCTCTGCGATGAAGATCAATGGAAAACTATAGTAACCCAATCCAAGTAGGACTACTACTATTGGCCCAGACCCTTCAGGAATGAAAGTTCTTCAGGTGAAGATCCATGATCAGCTGAGGAGAAGCTTGCTTAGGGCAAAAGGAATGCAGCATGAACAGTGAAAGAGATAGTTGTAAATATCCACGGTGACCAGGTGACCAGTTATAAAACTGAGAACTGTGTTTGTCATAAACAGTCCTCTTCATTTTGTTGTGAATATATATGGCAAATATATTTGTTTTCTTCCTTCTCATATTCCCTTATCATGTTCATAAGATGTATTGACTTTATACCATGGTATTTAAGTACTAGTGGCCTGAGGCACAAAATTTGTGCTTGGGAGAGAGGGTGTGTGTGTGTGTGTGTGTCCCCCAGCCCAGGCCAGCCTTCTCCAATCTGGGACTCATCAGGGGATGTCCAACTGCTGGTTTAGGCCCAATCCCTCTTGCAATCCAGGACCGTTGGCTCCTAACCACTCACCTGCCTGCCTACCTGATCACCCCTAACCACTCTGCCTGCTGGCCTGCTTGCCACCAACAGCCCCCCTGCCAGCCTGCTCGCCAGCAACTGCCCTCCCAATGGCCTGATCGCTCCCAACTGCCCCCCCACCAGCCTGATCACCCCCAACTGCCTCTGCCTCGGGCCCCTCCACCATGGCTTTGTCCAGAAGAATGTCCAGAAGGTCTCCCAGAAGGTCTCCTGGTCTAATTAGCATATTACCTTTTTATTAGTATAGATAGTTAATTTTATATTATCATATTTAAGTTATGGGATATTAAGGAGAAGAGTAAACATCACTCAAGGACTTTACCTTCTTTTCTGGGGAAGTTATTTTATTTTTATTTTGCAGGCATGATGGTTTTATTTATGTCAGGTAGGATTATCGCTTTGCTATTATTATTTGGGATTAAGTATGGTCTCAGAAGATAAGCATTCCTGCCTAGTTGACACTGGATGGCTAATTTCAACTTGACTGGGTCATGGGGTCCCCATTTATTTGATTATACATTATTCTATATACTCACGGTGTGTCTGTTAGGATGTTTTGGGATGAGATTAACTTTTGAATTGGTGGACTGAGAAAAGCTCTCCCCTGTGTGAGTGGGCCTCACTCAATCTGTTGCAGGCTTGAAAATAAAATAGGAGAGTGAGAGAATTTACTCTCTTATCTGAGCTGGGACATCACTCTTCTGCTTTTGGCTCAGACTGGAATTGATGCCATTGGCTAGCCTGGTTCTCAGGCCTTTGGACTCAGACTAGAATTGTACTATCAGCTCTCTTGGGTGTCCAGCTCTCCGACTACAGAGCTTGGGACTTCTTAGGCTCTGTTATCATATGAGCCAATTCTCTTATAACAGGTCTTCTGATATTTATATCTATATCTCCTATTGGTTCAGTTTCTCTGTAGTGGAGAACTCAGATTAGTACAATGACCTTCAAATCACTGCAGGGAGTAAGTCACCTACTCTGTTTCTGTATGACACCTAGGAAATGATTTTCAGGTTTTATTGCGTCTCCATTTTCTTAATAAGCTGATGAAACTATGGGCCTGCTCCTTAGAATAACAACCATAGGTTTCCTGACGATGATCCATAGGTAGTCCTAGGACTCATAGACTTCAGATTAATGATCCTCAGTTTAGGGCCAAATCATACCCACTGAACACACTTGTCAGCTTTATTTGGGAAGACCAGACATGTGTTCTTGCATAAGCCAATGGTGATGTTGTCATGCCAGATATGTCATGTTTGCTTTGTGGAGGTCTAATCACATGCCGATATTTAGCTCCAATTAAGCTATTATTCCCATACATCCTATTATTCCCTTATAATTAATGTTTACATATGTTGCTGTATAGACATTACTCCACATGTGGCATGATGATAGTAGAGGGGAAGAGACAGAGGTTAAGTACCTTTCTGGATTCTCACCTCACCCTCCTTGGAACACTGCCACCCAGACTGAAATACACAGATGGCCAGATTATTATGATCTCTGAACACATAATAATCTGGGCACTTGATATATATATATATATATATATTAGAGGCCCAGTGCATGAATTCGTGCATGGATGGGTCTGGCCAGCCTGGCCAATAGGGCGGGGGGGGGGTCATGGGCAGTCGGCTAGACTGCCTGCTGGTCGAACTCCTGGTCAAGGGGACAATTTGCATATTAGCCTTTTATTATATAGGAAATACACTGAGTGGCCAGATTATTATGCATTCAGAGATCATAATAATCTGGCCATTCAGTGTATGTCTCCCTCTTTGACATTGCTTCAGGGACACATTACAGATCAGAGCAGTGCTTGTTGGGTGCTACTGTGAAGCAGGCTCTTTACCTGTTTCTTCCTATAAATCTCAGGAGGTGACAATAAGTAAATACTACCGTATTTATAGTTCTGAAAATAATAACAATGAACTGCAGGTGTCAGATGTTTGGTTACCAATAGCTAGAATGCACTAGAAACAAATAATTTCAAGTCATTTCTAGAAAGCTCTCCACCGATGCTCATATTAGCCATGAAAAGGATATCCTACTAACTCAGTGATACCTCGGCTGAGATATTTGGCAAGGATAAGTGTCTCTAAGGCTTTAATTCTGTGTTAGAGTATTTTATGCAGCTCCATAGAGCATGGTCCTCTGCCTTTTTGTTTTTTGTTTGTTTGTTTTTTGTTTTTTAATTTAAATCAATCTTTATTGTTCATATTATTACAAAGGTTCCTCATTTCTTCCCCCCTCCACCAGGTTCCCACTACACCCTCCATCCCCTCCCCACCCCCCCCATTGTCCTCATCCATAGGTGCACAGTTTATATTCAGTCTCTCCCGCATCCACTATTCCGGCTTTCCCTGATAACTGTCAGTCCACTCCCCTCCCGTATCTCCGACTCTACTACAATCAACAGCTAATATTGTTCATCAGGTTTTTCAATCTCCTTTTGTTGTTGTTGTTGTGTTTTTTTTTAATTAATAAACTTTTACACTTCTAAGAATAAATTTTAAAATCTAATAATTTTAAACGTTTTTTTCTGCCCTGGGAATTGAGAAGCAAACTTGTTTACGTGTAAACTTGCCGTTAGGCTATCAAAAGGTGTAGCCATTCAAATGTAAATGAACACATTGTTTAAAGATAGCTGCTAGTTGAAATTGGATTACCTGTTCTGGGTGGGAAGGGCTTGTCCTCCCCTTTCTCCATTAAAATTAAGGTGTTAGCTTTAAAACCTCTTTTTGGCAACAGACCTTAAACTTTCAGAACTTTAAATTTTTCAGATAGTAAATCAGTTACTTAGCATTTTCTCAAATCAATAATACCTCCACATGCCCAAGGATACACTTCACACAAAAGACATTTCCAAATAGATCAACCAACCACATCCAAACCCCACAGAAGGCATTCACAGATCAACACCCCAGGGCTATAATAACTCAACACATCCAGATCTAAGCCTTCATCACTTGATTCAGCAGACCCTCAAGTTCCCCCAAAAGTTTCCAGCCATGTCTGAGAGGCAGCCCTGGGGCATGGGCAGGCGAGGAGCGACTCTGCTTCTTTGTTTAAGTCAGTGGTCGGCCAATTGTGGCTATCGAGCCACAAGTGGCTCTTTGGCCCCTTGAGTGTGGCTCTTCCACAAAATATCACATGCGGGCGCACATGTACAGTGTAATTGAAACTTCGTGGCCCATGCACAGAAGTCAATTTTAGGCTTAGGCGAGTCTATTTTGAAGAAGTGGCCTTAGAACACTCAAGGGGCCAAAGAGCCACATGTGGTTCGTGAACCACGGTTTGCCAACCACTGATTTAAGTGATTATAAACATGACTTTAGGGTTACGTGACTTTTCACACAAGCCCAGCAAACTTAATTACTTCAAATGTCATGCTGAGAGCTAGTTTGTCAGAATACCACACATCAAGTGGGCCCTTCTTGAAATTAGGATTGAGTTTCAACTAAGAAAAATATAATATTGGATGTTTTGTTTATGGGTATTTTGGAGAAAGGAGGGAGAGTTGGGGTGAATCACAGGCAATCTGCTAAGAGATTGTAAAGGCAGAAAGAAATCTTTATATAACCAAGAAGATATACCCTGTTACACACGTTTTCAAGATAAGCAGTAACTGTCTCTCAAACAAGAGGACTTGTACCTCTTCTCCGATTCACCTGCCTACTGGGATGACCATCTGTGTTAGCTAATTGGTTCTATCCAGAGAAAAAACAAATTCCTCATAGGACAGGAGGTATAGTTTCCCAACTTGGAGCAAGGCATCCACTAAAGTGAGATTCCTACGTTCCCACAGAACTGGGAGATAAAGGTGCTGTCTTCCTGGACAAGGTTAGCATTTCACAGTCTTAAGAAGGAATGTTATATGTGATCAAGCTAGACAAGATCGAGTGAACTTATTATAAGGAATTAAAAATAAGCTTTTATAGCAATAGTGCACTTATGTAAAACTAAAAATTTTCTCTTCTCTGCTAAAATAACAGTATTTTTAGACTTGGATCTGCTTTTTTTTTTTTTTTTTTTTTTTTAGAATCAGATCATTTTTATTAACAATAATTGTAACACTTACATTGCTGTTACAGTCCAGTATAATACTCTACTTTTCAACATCATAAGTTCGCTTCAAGATATTAGAACTAGTTATCTGGGGTATTTTGGTGCCTAGAAGAGATTTAAATAGGATTTTTAGTGATTCTGAGTGCCTCTTGATGATCTGCTTTTGATAATGGATTATAAAATGTTTGTCTTTATCTTTTAAACTGATCTTTCTAGAAAAAAAGATATTGTATCTTACCAACCGTGCTTCGTGCTGTCTTGGTGGGATCTTTGATTTGCTTAAAAGTTAGTCTTCTAACATTAAAAGAGCTAAGTTTGCCCTAGCCAGTTTGGCTCAAGGATAGAGTCGGCCTGAGGACTGAAGGGTCCTGGGTTTGATTCTGGTCCTAGCTCTGGTCAGGGGTATGCGAGAGGCAACCAATCAATGTCTCTCTCACATCGGTGTTTCTCTCTGTCTCTCCCTCTCCCATCCACTCTCTCTAAAAATTAATGGAAAAAAATATCCTCTGGTGAGGATTAAAAAAAAAAAAAAAAGAGCTGTTTTACTAACAACTATTTAATTCTCTATATTTGCCTGTAAAGTCTTTGTCACTGGGTTTAGTGGATAACTAAGTATTGTTTGACAGTGACTATGATCCTATTTGACCATGTGTTTTAAAACCTTTTGATATTTTTTCCAAACTTTCCATAATCATATTCACATAAAGTGACTTCATGTGTTGCTTCCAGATAGTGTACATTTTACTACAAAGGAAAAGCTTAGTGTTTAATGGGTAGGGAATGCACAGCATCCTGTGCATTCCCTACCCATTAAACACTAAGGAAGCCTTTGGGAAGGGCTGGCTCAACATTAATTCTGAGTTCTCTGAGGAGTGATTGTCTAAGAGGCTGGCATTCCATGATGTTGAAGGAGACATTCAAATGCTCTAGAAAACACATATATGGGAGGCAAAGATTTCATTCTGTTGTTCAAGTGTAGAAGGCTAACTTTATTCTTTTTAAAAAATATATATTTTTTATTGATTTTTTACAGAGAGGAAGAGAGAGGGACAGAGAGAATCATCAATCAGCTGCCTCCTGCACACCCCCTACTGGGGATGTGCCCGCAACCAAGGTACATGCCCTTGACCAGAATCGAACCTGGGACCTTTCAGTCCTCAGGCCAACGCTCTATCCACTGAGCCAAACCAGTTTTGGCTTAACTTGTATTCTTACCCAACCCACTTCCCAGGAGGTTGCTATGGCTCCTAAAAGTGCTATGAAAGAACACACATTTTTGTTTTAATTAGTAAACTTAACCTGGTATTTGGGAACTTTGGGACATCTTACTACATCCCTTGAAATTGAAGGACATGTTTTAGGACAGGTGGAGGTACAGATGTCTGGGCAGGCTAGTAAGTTAGAAGTCCTTCAAATGTTTATTAAATATTTATATAAATATAGAAGATAGACCTGAGGGAAGGGTGGGAAAGGAGAGGCCTGGAGGTGGCTCAGTCTCTGCTCTGAGCAGCTGCTCTGTGGAGTGGCAGCGCAGCTCTGGCCTCTGGCCCGGTCCTGGATAGCACAATGAAAACCCCTTGAATGACCCAGACCACCATCCTGGGAGGGGTTTGCCCTTGGGGTCTTTATCATTCGCCCCCAACTCCTTCTTTCCTCCCTATTGTCAAATTATCTCTTCCAATTACATATTCCTTCCCCTGAGAAGACTTTGGGTAAATGGAATTTTCTTTATTTTTAACACATTTCTAGTGATTTTTAAAAGTATATCACATATTAGATTAAGATTTTAGGGAACTGGCCTGACCCTTAACCCAACTCAATTTGGGAACGAATCGCAAACAAACACCCTACAATGTCAATTTTTTTTTTTAATGGCCTAATTCTTGGAAAAATCAATAGCAGGATAGCTCCTTGGCATTGCAGGATGTGATTCTCAAAGGAAAAGGTAGGTGCAGCCCAAAGCATACACACATACACACACACACACACACACACACACACACACACACACCCCTCACTCTTGGTTGGAGATGTGTTTAATGAAACATGTAACTAAGGGATATAGTAACTAAAAAGGGGAATGTCACAGTAAGCTGTTGATTCTTCATTTAGAAATTATAGCATAGCTACTGTAAACCATGCCATATTTTTGTGTAACAAGATGTAGGGTTTCCTTTCTTTTTTGTTTAACACTTCTACCAAGTCATGAGAATGTAGTAAAATAGGGACCACTGTAATGCTGCCTGTTTGGGTAGATTTGTGTGTTTAAGAAAGGAAGTGGATATGTTTTTCGTTTTGGTTTTTCTTTCAGAAGAGGCCCTCCCACTCACTCCCAAATAAGAGAGCTATGGGGCGGGGAGGAATATTTTTACCCAGAAGATTATGTTCTCTTTCATGTGCCCGCTATTTCAATGGAAAAGATGCTTTGAGAAAGGACAATGGTTATTTATAAAGAAGGTTTTCTTTAGAGGCAAGACTTGTCTAACATTCTTAAATGTTATTTTTGCTTTAGAACATTTCTCCGAGTTTCTCAATAGTCTCTTTTTCTGTTCTCCTATTAGAAAAGGATCATGGTCCTTTTGGTCACTTACTAAGGACTGGACAGGCCTATATTGCATTTGAAAAACCCCTTTGGGTTTTTATTCAGTATAGATGAGTTTTCTGATCTTCTTCCTTTTTACTCCCCCAGCCACTCACTGCCTTCAGAGCCCAGGACATCGCACTATGTCAGCCTGTGGAGGTCATGGCACCCCCATCTGTCAGACCCACATCTGTCTACTTTTTTCCTAACTGTTTATAATTGGTCGTATTAGTCAGATTTTAATAAGTGATTGGAGTCACTTAGTACTAAAAGGTATGAGCTATGCCTCAGATGCTCTCCTCCAACAGCAACTAAAATGTATTAAGCTCTTCTAATTTGCTTAATTACTATTTTAAGAACTTTGCGTATGTTAATTCTTTTAAGCCACATAGCACCATTTATGATATGCTTTTATTTGCTCCTTTTCAAGCAGAAGAAGGAAGCTCAGAGAGTTGAGTAATTTGCATGAAATCTGTTAAAGAGTAAAGGTGGGTTTGCACCAAGGCAATCTAGCTGCAGAGCCTTTGCAGGCCACCATTGTGCTGGGCTGGGCTGTTCCACTAGCCCAGCCAAATTTTAATTACTGATATGGAGTAATTAACTGAATAACTGACATAGAGTAATCTATATATATAAAAGCCTAAGGGACCATAGCAACCAAATGGAACACCAAACAGGCTGTGTGGGGCAACCAGACCAGCAGGGGGGTTAGTGAGGGGTCACCAAACAACTGAATAGCAGGCTGTGTGAGGCAACCAGGCTGGCAGAGGGATTAGTAAGGGGCAACCAGGCCAGTGGGGGGGGGGGGGGGCATTTAGGGGCAACCAGGCTGGTGGGGGGCGGGGGGGAGGCAGTTGGGGGAAACTAGGCTGGCAGGGGGGCAGTTGGGAGTGACCAGGCCAGCAGGGGAGGACAGTTAGGGGCAATCAAGCAGGCAGGCAGGTGAGCAGTTAGGAGCCAGTGGTCCTGGATTGAGAGAAGGATGTCCGACTGCCAGTTTAGGTCTGATTCATCAGGATCAGGCCTAAACTGGCAGTCAGACATCCCCTGAGGGGTCCCGGATTAGAGAGGGTACAGACTGGGCTGAGGGGATGACCCCCACCCCCCACCCCCCATGCACAGATTTCATGCACTGGGCCTCTAGTTAACTGTATAACTAACATAGAGTAATTGTGTAAGTTTAAGAGGAACAATATGTTGATCTGGTATATTTATGTAGTTCGATATGATTACTGTCATAGCTAAGCTAACATCTGCATCATGTCACATAGTTATATTTTTTGTGTGTGGTGAGAACATTTAAGATCTAGTTTCTTAGTATGTAATATGATGCTGTTGACTATAATCACAGTGCTATGTATAAGATCTCCAGAACTTATTCATTTTCCAACAGTGAGTATATACTCTCCAACCAACATCTTCCTAATTACCCCACCCCGCAGTCCCTGGTTTGTATGAGTTCAACATTTTTATACTTTTTAAATAATCTTTTATATTTCCCTTACAGTTGACATACAATATTATTTTAGTTTCATCTGTACAACTAATCTAATTAGTTTCAGATTTAACATTTATATATCTTATGAAGTGATCACCCCATTAAATCTATTGCCCATCTGACACCATGCATAGTTATTATAATATTATCGACTGTATTCCTTTCCACTATTCTGTAAGTACCAGTTTGTACTTATTAGTCCCTTCACCTTTTTCACTCATCCGTCCAATCCCTCTCCCACCTGGCAACCATCAAAATGTCCTCTGAATCTATGAGTCTGTTGTTAATTTCTAGTTTTACTCAATTGTGTTCAGAAAAGATATAATTTTTATCTTGTTAAATCTGTAAGACCTGTTTTGTGTTCTATGATATGATCTATTCTGGAGAATGTTCCCTGTGCACCTGAGAAGGACATACATTCTGCTATTGTTGGATGAAATGTTTTATACAAGTCTGTTAAGTTCATGTGCTCTACAGTATGGTTTCCTTGTTGATTTTCTGCCTGGTTGATCTACTCATTGCTGACAGGGGGATATTGAAGTTCCCTACTATTATTGGACCATTGTCTATTTTTTCCTTTACATTTTTTAGTATTTGCTTAATATATTTAGGTGCTCGCCCCCAACAGCCCCCCTGATGGCCTGCTCACACCAAACTGCCTCCCCCCTTCCTCCTGCTGTCCTGATCACCCCCATCTGACCTCCACTGACAGGCCTGATCACCCCCAACTGGCTCCCTTACTGGTCTGCTCACCTGCAACTGCTGCCGCCCCCCCCCCCCCCGCCCCAGCCAGCCTGATCATCCACAACTGCCCACCCCTCTTGGCCTCTAACCACCTCTACTTTGGCCCTGCCTCCATGGCTTTGTCCAAAAGAACATCTGGAAGGTCTCCCAGTCTAATTAGCATATTACCCTTTTATTAGTATAGATAGAGGCCTGGTGCACAGGTGGGGGCTGGCTGGTTTGCCCTGAAGGGTGTCCCGGATGAGAGTGGGGGTTCCCTTGGGGCATGGGTTGGCCTGGGTGAGGGGCCTGTTGTGGTTTGCAGACTGGCCATGCCCCATGGGGTGAGGGTCCCTGGTGGGAGGACATGGCCAGCCTGGGTGAGGAGCTGATGGCTGTTTTCAGTCCTGTTGGTGGTTTGCAGGCCAGCCATGCCCCTTGGCGACCCAAGCAGAGGCCCTGGTATCTGGAATTTATTTACTTTCTACAATTGAAACTTTGTAGCCTGGAGCAGAGCCAAGCCTCCTACTCACTCTGTGGCTGCAGCCATTTCTGTTTGGATTTGTTTTCCTTCTATAATTGAAACTTTGTAGTGGAGGCCTGGGCCTGCCATGGTGTGTGGAAAGCTTGGCTTCCTCCGTTGCCGGGGAAATCCAAGCCTCCCTCCTGGTAGCCATCTTGATTGGGTTTATTTGCATACTTGCTCTGATTGGCTATAGCTGAGTGATGGTTAATTTGCATATTACTCTTTTATTAGATAGGGTAGTTCTTTTTAATACTCTTTTTCTTTATCTTCTATACTGTAGTTAAATGGTTAACACATAATTCTAAAATGGGGGAGGGAATAGAAGGTCCTCAGATAGGGCACACCCACAGGGCAGTGGGCGGGCCTCCTGCTGAAGTCCCAAAGCAGGCAGCAGAAAATGTTTCTTTAATGCCCTTTGATATTTGGTTGCCTCCTTCCCTTTCTTCTTCCCTCCCCCAGTCAAGGAGGTCCCTCTTCAGATCTGGGAGCTGCTGGAGAGAAATAGTCCCTCCAATGGCAAAACATGCACTTGGGGCAGCTGGGCAGTCACTCACCACTTTTGCTCTCCACCTCCTCTGTAGGAAAGGTTGGCTCTTTCCACCTCCTCCGTCAGAAAGATCACCCCAGATGCTAGCAAAGCCCAGCACCTTCCAGTGTTATTTTGAGGAGTGACCACTTTGGCAATTTCCTTCCTCTCTTATGCTTCCAAAGTCCTTTCCATCCCACTTTGATGGCATGCCAGATTCTCCCATCAGGCAGTCTGGGCTTCCGTAAATTCTCTTTGGCTCATGGATATCCACCCAGTTTTGTATTTTCCAGGCTCCCTTTTTTTCCAATCATGGGGAGGAGGCCATGGAGGGAGCAGGCTCACAGACTGCCTTAGATCTGCAGCTCCCACTGAGGTCCTGCCCACTCACTTTCACATGCACAGATGGTTAGGAAACACCCAGGTGTCCTTGTGTCACGTGAAGAGACACTTTTGTTCAGTAATGGATGTCCCACTAGTTGTTGATCAAAGGGGAGAGGGAAAAGGGAAGACTCATGCTGCTACCAGGCTGACATCACCCTATCTCATTTTTTGTTGTACATTTGTTGAGGACTCCTTTCAGTGTTTCTTACAAGGTAAGTCTAGGGCTTCCTCAGCTTTGTTTGACTAGAAGGTTCTATTTTTCTTTTATATCTGAAGGATAACTTTGCCAGACAGAGTATTCTTGAAGCAATTTTTATATTTCAGCTCTTGGATATGTCACATCATTGTCTTTTGGCCTGTAGAGTTTCTGCTAAGAAATTTGCCAATGTCCTAATGGGGGGTCTTTTGCAGGTCACACTTATTTTTTGCCCCCTGGTATTCTTTAGTGTTTTGTCTTTATCTTTGATGTTTGATGGTTTTGTTATAATGTGTTTTTAAAAGGTCTTTTGGCACTGAAATAATACAGTGATCTATTAGAAACCTGAACATGGATGTCCAAGTCTTTCCCAGGCTTGGCAATATTCAGCCAGTATATCTATATATATAAAAGCCTAAGTGACTGAACAACCAAATGACTGATCACTATGATGTGCACTGACCACCAGAGGGAGAGACGTACAATGCAGGAGCTGCCCCCTGGTGGTCAGTGTGCTCCCACAGTGGGAGCACTGCTCAGCTGGCCAATGGGGGCCAGAGGCAGGGCTCACGGCTGGCAAGCGCTGCTGCTGTGGTGGCACAAGCCTCTCCCAATTGGGACTGATTGGGTGCGAGCCTGCAGCAGGCCCAGTGGGCCGGGATGAGCAGGAACAGTAGGCAGGTGTGGCAGGCAGTGTTGGACTGCAGATTTCAGCCTGATCCCCACAGGTCACACCAAGGGACCCCACTGGTGCATGAATCCAGGCACCGGGCCTCTAGTCTTTAAATAAATTTTCTGCCTCCTCTTCATCTTCTTCTAAAATCCTGATTATTCTGATATTTGTTTTTTAGATTGAATCCCACAGGTCAGTGGTTAGCAAACTCATTAGTCAACAGAGTCAAATATCAACAATACGACGATTGATATTTCTTTTGAGAGCCAAATTTTTTAAACTTCAACTTCTTCTAATGCCACTTCTTCAAAATAGACTTGCCCAGGCCGTGGTATTTTGTGGAAGAGCCACATTCAAGGGGCCAAAGAGCTGTGTGTGGCGAGAGCCACAGTTTGCCAACCACGGCCATAGGTTATGCAGGCTTTTTAGGCTCATTTTTACTTTCTCTTTGTTCTTTTCTAACTGTGTTATTTCAAAATGGTTTTTCTCTATATCACTTATTTTCTCTTCCATCTGCTCTACTCTACTACAGAGGCTCTCTTGTATTCTCCATCTCATTCATTAAATTCTTCAGTTCCAGAATTTCTGTTGGGCTCCTTTTTATGGTTTATCTCTTTTGTAAAGAGTTTTATTTTGTCCGTGTATCTTTTCCCTAATATCACCGAACTGTCCTTCTGAGTTTACTTGTAGCTCACTGAATTTCTTCAATACAGCTCTTTTGAATTCTTTATCAGCTAGGTGGCTGCGTTTTATGAATTGAAACCAGTGATTGGAAAATTATTGATATCTTTTGAAAATGGCCTATTTTCTTGATTTTTTAAGTTTACATTTATGTGTTTCTTCTTTCACATTTAAAGTATCTTTGCTGGCAATCTTGACATGGGGTACTGCACCATGGTGATGTTTCTCTGGGGTTTCCTACATCTATTTTAGATTGGCTTGCATCATTGTCTTTGCGCCCTCTTGTGGCAATATTTTTAAGCTTTGCATGTTCTTATAACTCACTAGGCTAGGTGCTGGAAATTTCTTTTGTTTACCAGAAGATAGCGCTGTGGCTTCAGTTTGTGGTTTTTTTCTACTGCCTGACCTACTGCCCTGCCCAGGAATGAGCACTAGGCACAGTGCTCATCCAAGTGCCCATGTGAGTTTAGGATCCAGGTGTTGAGAGTGCCAAGGATCCAGTGGAGAGATCCTCTAGTGGCTTACTCCCAGAAGCTTGTGTGTGGACTTTCTGTCAAAGCCCTGACAGACAGCAGGAACCACATTTGATGTTCTTATCTGCTTTCTTCTTCCTCCCCAAGACCTGGAGGTCCCACCTCACGACTTAGGGTGATGCTGGATAGAAAGGGGTTTCTCCAGCCAAGACCCACTCAACCAGATTAATCAGTCACTCGCTCACTGCTTTCTACCCCTGCAGGAGAGGCTGCCACTTTCCACCGGCTCTGTGGCAGAGGCCACTGTGCTGAACACCTGAGCCCATGCAGCGCTGCTCTTGGTGGGAGGGGGGCTCTGAGGTAGTTTCTTCCTCTCCTCAGCATCCAAACCCAGCACTTCTGTGCTCTGATGGCCACTGGAGTCTCCTCTGGAGTTAACCGGACTTTTGCAAGTTTGGTCTCACCCCACGTCTAGGAGGTCCTGCCTCAATACCTTGCTGCTGCAGGAGAAAGATGGGTTACTTTCTCTTTTTAATTGAATTTATTGGGATGACATCTATATATATATAAAAGCCTGGGGGACCATCATAACCTAACAGACAACCAAACAGGCTGCATGGGGCAACTACGCTGGCAGGGAGTTAGTGAGGGGCTACCAAACAACTGAGCAGCAGGCTGCATGGGGCGACCAGGCCCGCAGGGTGGGGCAGTTGGGGGTAACCAGGCCAAAGGGAGGGGTGCAGTTGGGGGCGATTAGGCTGGTAAAGGGGCAGTTAGGGGCAACAAGGTCAGCAGGGAGGGCAGTTGGGGGCAACCAGGCCAGCGGGGGGGGGGGGGGGGGACAGTTAGAGGATATCAGGCAGGCAGGCAGGTGAGCAGTTAGGAGCGAGTGGTCCCAGATTGTGAGAGGGATGTCTCAGATTGGAGAGGGTACAGGCTGGGCTGAGGGGATTAACCCTCCCCCCATGTATGAATTTTGTGCACCAGGCCTCTAGTTGTTTAATAAAAGTATATAGGTTTCAGGTGTACAGTTCTATAATACATTATCTGTATTGTGTATGTCATGTCTCCTTCCATCACCATTTATTCCCCTTCACCCTCTTCTGTCTCCCCCATTCCCATTTCTCTCTAGTAATGACCATACTATTTTCTATGAGGTTTGGGGGGAGGGGTTGTTTAATATCTTCACCTTTTTCACCCAGCTACCCCCTACCCTTTCCCTCTAACAGCTGTCAGTCTGCTCTCTGTATCTATGAGCCTGTTTCTATTTTGTTTGAGATGGGTTTCTTCAGCAGCCTCTACACACTGAGGCACTCAGAGGTTGCCTCCAGCTAGTTCAGCCCAGGTTGGTGGCCTGGGTGGAGGGGTGGCACTGGTAAAGTTTCTCTTGCCTTCTTCATGCATACAAATTGGTTTATTTGGAGGACATCTTTGAAGGCTACCTATAGCAGTCAACCCTCCACCCTACAATAATTCACATCCCTCCCACACACAACATATATCCTTATGTTTCTTCAAAGTCTAATCTCATTGAAAGGGGGAGCAATCATTTGGACCTCTTTCTCTTCAAATGGGGCATGTTTGTTTTAGAAGGGAAATTTCTATTATTTTGGGGATGAGTTGAGAAATTACTGTGGAATATCACTTATGAGCAGAGAAATTAACACTCACATGGAAAGTATTGACCAAATAAGACCAAAGTAAGACTAATATCACCATCCTTCCTTTATATTTTCCTTCCTCTGCTGATCAAAGAAAACCCAACTTCATGTCTTTAATCCTCGTTTTAGAAACTAAGACATCCAGAGTAAACCAACAGAAGGCTAGCTGGAAATGAAAGAATCTCTGATTCCTGCTTCTCAAGGGAGCATCAACATTGGCCACCCAGTTTCTGCATCTTTGAGGCAGCCCTTGGCAATACCCATCATGCTCTGGGCATTATCATAGCACTAGGTGAGGCTGATAAGGTGCCATATGAAGGAAAAGTTGGTCAAAACTACAAGACAGTGTGTTTTAAGTGCCATAGAAATGATGCTGACAGGGAGCCTCATATGAAGTAGGGAATTGGGAACTCGGTGATGGCAGGAATTGGCTGGGATGGTTTCAGAGAGTTAAAACAAGACTTGAAGAATGAATTAACATTAAGAGACAAGGATATAGGGACATTACATGAAGCTGGACTTCCAGCTGCAATTAAGGAGAATCGTGGAAGATGGATGGGAGAGAATTTGACCACATTGAGGAGGGCGATCATTGTAAATTAGGCTCAGGAATATGGAAGGACAGCAGATATAGCTTGGGAATGTATAAGTGAGAATGTCACTTTCATCCTTAAATCACCTAGTTCCTAGTTCTGTACTCTGCGCACTGGAGACTTTAATACATGTCTATTGATTTGTACTGAATTGAAATGAAATGGTGACTCCTGACTGAACTAAGCATCAAAAGATATAGCGCAAGTGTTTCTCTGCTTCTAACCTACGTGTGACCTGTGACAAGTTTCTTTCTGACTCTCAATCTTTCCTTTGAAGTGGTGCCATTGGAGAAAATGATTGACAGAGCAACATAACAAGCTGAGAATCACACAGTGCTCTTGAACTCACATCGAACTTTCCACAACATGACATGCCTCACCACAAATAGTCCTGAGGCAAGATAACTTAGGAACAATTAATTGCCATGTTGTGCATTACCCACAGAAAGCAGTTAGAGGAGGCCTTGAAATACCACCAGTAAGAGCATATCACCCCTAGGGTTATCAATGTTTTTTTTTTTTTTTTTTTTTTTTTTTTTAATCTTCTGCTCAGGCTTTTGTTATATATACATCTATTCTATGGGTGGGTGTTTTTTCCTGGCCAGATTTTTTTTTTTTTTTTAGTGTTAACAGAAGCTAAAACACCTTATGGAAAATTGCCCAATTCTTTCAGGTTTGAGATTTCGGAATTCTAAATAATATTAAGGTTTTCACTATATTTTTCTTTCTCTGGTTTTCTAATCCTCAAACCCAGGTCAAAAACAAATAAACAAACAAACAAAAAACAGATTCTATAAATGTTGAAAAAGATTAATTGATGGATAGCTCACCATTTCCTATGAAATCTTAAGTAAGAATCAAGATGTTTCTGGAGATTGGGTGAGAATATTTCTTCACAGATTGATGGTTGTAAGCCAAAGGAATTAAAAACACTGGCATTTACTCACATGTTCCTTTATAATTTGCATTTTTCATGTACATAATCTCATTTGGATTCAGGAGTTGAGTGACCAAGGGAAGCTTACAAGTTAAAGCAGGCATCTATGGTATTTGTTCTGGAACAAGTTAATTATGGCATTTGCCATTTCAAGCCATGGGGTATAGGTAAGAAGGGGGAAGGAACCCAATCAGGAAATTGGTAAAGGTTGGTTTTGTAGAGGACTGGTGGCCATTTAGCAATATTGCATCTTCCAAGGGCCTAAACAAATCTATTTTTGTAGTGTTAAAGCATTTCATTGGTGAACGTTTGGGAGGGAAGTTCTCATGAGGCTGTAAGTTTCATAAGCCATGTGTTAGATAATAAATGTAATACCTATTGACAATGATTCTGCAATGAGCAGGGACTGTGGAGAAGTAAATAGGAGCTGTGATTGTTACACGAGAGGAATTTCCAATCTAGCTGAAACATCAGACATAGACATAAAAGGCTGAAAATGAAATTCCTCCAATGACTATCCTATATAATAAAAAGGTAATATGCAAATTGACCATCAAGCCTTCACAAGATGGCTGCCTACGACCAAGCTGGCAGGGGTTTAATGAGGGACGACCAAATGACTGAACAAGCAGGCTGCATGGGGTGACCAAACTGGCAAGGGGGCTAGTGAGGAACAACAAAGTGACTGAACAGTAGGCTGCATGGAGCGACCAGGCTGGGGGGGGGGGGGGTTGAGGTGCAAACAGGTTGTCAGGGGAAGCAATTGAGGGCAACCAGGCCAGCAGGGACAGTTAGGGGTGACCAGGCAGGTAAGCAGGTGAGCAATTAAAAGCCAGTGGTCCAGGATTGTGAGAGGGAGGTTCAACTGCCGGTTTAAGCCCAATCCCTGGGATCAGGCCTAAACCAGCAATCAGACATCCCCCAAGGAGTTCCAGATTGGAGAG
Source organism: Pipistrellus hanaki (assembly GCF_964339955.1). NCBI lineage: Eukaryota > Metazoa > Chordata > Mammalia > Chiroptera > Vespertilionidae > Pipistrellus > Pipistrellus hanaki. The sequence continues at coordinate 24,895,133 of NC_140505.1, forward strand.
GGTGCAGGCTAGGCTGAGGGAACCCCATACCCATACACGAATTTCATGCACCGGGCCTCTTGTATCCTATATAATAAAGAGGAAATATGCAAATTGACTCTCACACCCTCACGTCACAAGATGGCTGCCCCCACATTGTCACAAGTTGGCCGCCCTATGTTGTCACAAGATGGCTGCCCCCACATTACCACAAGATGGCCTGCAGGGGAGGGCAGTTAGGGGGGACTAGGCCTGCAGGGGAGGGCAGTTGGGGGGACCAGGCCTGCAGGGAAGGGAAGTTGGAGTGACCAGGCCTGCAGGGGAGGGCAGTTGGGGGTGATCAGGCTGTCAGGGGAGCAGTTAGGCATTAATCATGTCTGAAGGGGAGCGGTTAGGTGTCAATCAGGCTGACAGGAGAGTAGTTAGGGGGCTATCAGCCTGGCAGACAGAGTGGTTGGGGGCAATCAGGCAGCCAGGCAGGCGAATGGTTAGGAACCAGCAGTCCCAGATTGTGAGAGAGACAAGCAGTCAGACATCCCCTGAGCAGTTCCAGATTGGAAAGGGTGCAGGCTGGGTTGAGAGATAAACCCTCCCCACCCCAGTGCATGAATTTTGTGCACCGGGCTTCTGGTAGACAATAAAGGTTATGGTGTTTAGAAGTGGAGGAATCACTTCTATGGTGAGAGCTAGGGTGGCTTCATAGAGTTGTGTCTTCCTAAACACCACCAAGACTTTGAACTAGACTTGGAATGCTGGGCTATTTGGACAGGTGGACACAAAGTGAGGTAATGATAGTATCAATGAGGATTTCATAAAGAAGATTAATGCAAAGCAAAAGGACTACATCTCCAAGATTTATAGAGAACAATTTTAGCTAGAACACACACACACACACAAAATACTTGGTTTTACATAAGGAAATATGACTAAGCATAGCAGGAATAGCATTTTGAAACAAACAAAAAAGAAAAAACAACCACTCCAACCGAAATCAGGGAACACAGCCTGGAACCTTAGTTCTTAAAAAATTCTGGAACAGGAAACATTTTCATTTGTTCTGCTGCTAGTAAGGTGACAGAATGTTTTCTATTTCAGCTCTCACTGCACCGATAACTTAGAACTAGACAGGAACAATGGCTGAAGAGCTGGGTTTTCATAAATTCTCGTCCTGTACAACATAAAATGACATTAGATGATGCCTTTTGGGGCTGACATTAAAGAGTACTCAATCAGCTCCTCTTCCTTTTCATGCATGTTTGTGTGCTTGTCGGAAGGATGAGGGTGGCTACTGCTTGTCTATTATGTTCCAGTGATCCTGCAAAGGAAAATCATCATTACCATAAAGCAAATATTAACAACACCAAAGAAAAAACAGACAGCAATACAAAAATAGGAGGGACTTTAATACCCCGCTTCGAACAATGGATAGATTATCTGAGCAGAAAATCAAGAGGAAACAGAAGTCTCTTTTTTTAAAAAAGTTTTTTTTTTATTGATTGTTAGAGAGAGAAACATAGATCAGCTGCCTCCTGCACATCCCCTACCAGGGATCGAGTGTGTGCGTCCTGACTGGAATTGAACCGGCAACCTTTGGATGCATGGGACAAAACCCAAACAACTGAGCCACACCAGCCAGGGTGGGGCAGAGTCTGATATAACACTGTAGACCAGCTGGATCTAAAGATACATATTCCAGCCCTAATTGGTTTGGCTCAGTGGATAGAGCGTTCCTGAGGACTGAAAGGTCCCAGGTTCGATTCCAGTCAAGGGCATGTACCTTGGTTGCCAGCACAGCCCCACTAAGGAGGCGTGCAAGAGGCAGCTGATCAGTGTTTCTCTCTCATTGATATTTCTAGCTCTCTATCCCTCACCCTTCCTCTCTGTAAAAAATCAAATATATATATATATATTCCACCCCAAAGCAGCAAAATGCACACTTCTCTCCAGTGCACACAGATCATTCTCCATGACAAATCACCTGTTGGGCCACAAAACAACTCCTAACAAATTTTGCCAAGCACATTTTCTTACCACAACTGTATAAAACTAGAAACCAATAACAGGAGAAAAAGCTGAAAAATGCGTAAGTATATGATAGGTAACCAACCTATTCCTGCACAACCAACAGGTCAAAAAAAGAGAGGTGCCGAAACCGGTTTGGCTCAGTGGTAGAGCGTTGGTCTGCAGACTGAAAGGTCCCAGGTTTGATTCCGGTCAAGGGCATGTACCTGGGTTGCGGGCACATCCCCGGTAGGGGGTGTGCAAGAGGCAGCTGGTCGATGTTTCTCTCTCATTGACGTTTCTAGCTCTCTATCTCTCTCCCTTCCTCTCTGTAAAAAATCAATAAAATATATTTTTTAATAAAAAAAAAAGAAAAGAAAAAAGAGAGGTGATGTCAGCATTATGGGGGCATAAATCCTCTTTTCTCTCCTTTTAGTTTTTTTTTATTAATATATTTTATTGCTTTTTTTACAGAGAGGAAGGAAGAGAGATAGACAGAAACATCGATCAGCTGCCTCTTGCACGCCTTCTTAGTGGGGATGTGCCCGCAACCAAGGTACGTACAGTATCAGAAGGGCTTTGAGCGGCAGTTCTTTTTCCAGCAAGAATTTCTTCACGGCAGGAGCAAAGGTTTCCAGAATCCATTCATTGAAGATAACTTGGGTCACCCAGGCTTTTTGATTGGACTTCCAATGGACCGGCAGTTTGGACTTAATAACGTTATTTTTCTTGAAAATTCTTGGATTTTCAGAGTGATAAACCAATAGAGGTTTGATCTTGAGGTCTCCGCTGGCATTAGACGAAAACATAAGGGTAAGTCTGTCCTTCATGGCTTTGTGTCCTGGCAATTTCTTCTCCTCATTTGTAATGAAGGTTCTGCTCGGCATTCTTTTCCAGAAAAGACCCGTTTCATCGGCATTGAACACCTGTTGTGGGCAGTATCCTTCATCCTTAATACATTTTTGAAAGTTAATAGAGAACTTTTCTGCTTCTTTCTTGTCAGCACTGCCAGCCTCACCATGCATAGTAATGCTGTGGATTCCACACCTTTTCTTAAATCTAAAAAACCACCCCATGCTGGCTTTGAATTCTTCTTCATTATCTTGATTGCTGCTACTTCCAGGGACATTTTTCTTTAGATCGTCATAAATTCTCTTGGCTTTGTGACAGATAATATCTTGGGTTGTTACGTCACCTTTCACCTGCCTGTCCCTAATCCAAATCGCTAATAGCCTCTCCATTTCCTCGTGGATTGAAGACCTATGTTTTTCATGAAATAGTTTTGATACTCCTTTGGCTACTTTGGCTGATTTGATTGCATCCTTATTTGTCAAAATGGTGAAAATGGTGGTCTTGCTGAGGCCAAACTCTTTGACGAGGTCACACTGTTTTACCCCACATTCACTCCTAATTATTTCCTGTTTCATTTCAACAGAAATCACCTTCCTGCTTTTTTTAGAAGCCATGATATTAAAAAAATATTGAGTTTAACTTAAAAGGACGACTGCCGTGATACGTGCGTGATTTAATTCGTAATGAAGAACGATTGCCGCGATACGTGCTTAAGTTAAGCGCAGTGACTAACGACTGCCTGCAGTGCCTGCGCGGAAGTATGCAATACATCGGCAGCGATCGTGGAAGCTCGGGCGACTTCGTTGTGTGAAACGAAGTTCGTTGTATGAATCATGAAATGAAGTTCGTTGTGTGCAGCGTTCGCTGTGCGAGGCGTTCTTTATGCGAGGCACCACTGTACATGCCCTTGACCTGAATCGAACCTGGGATCCTTTAGTCCGCAGGCCAACATTCTATCCACTAAGCAAAATCGGCTTCGGCTCTCCCCTTTTCGTTTTAAACCAAGTAATCAGATATGAATAACCAACCCAAAGTGCCTGCCACGCCTTACTCCAAGGGACCTGGGAGGGTTGTTGCGCACCCGTGCGTCAGAACATGAGCAAGACCTAGCAAGGGCTGAGGATCCACCCCCCTTGCTGTGACGGGGAAACCGGGAGAGTGCGAGCATGAGCAGACACTCAGGAGCCAGAGAGAATGTGTAGGAGTCCAGCTTGCCTTAGGGGAGACCCCAGCTTTCCATCGGAGTGGGGCAGAGAGGAGTGAAGAAACGGAGGGGAGAGGAAAACTTGCCAGCGCTACTCCCACCCCAGGGAGACACATCAGGAGGCAGCGTCTCCCGCGGAGGAGGTGCAGGAGGTGCAAAGCAGCGGCCGCTTGCTTCCTCCGCACAGGTGGAAAGGGAAGGTGGTGACAGACACCCCGCTTCCAGCAGCTCCCGTTACAAGTGGAGAAACCCATGCTTCTCCAGCAGCACCTGGATTTCTGAGGAGGTTACCTCCATGAGAGGGGCAGAGAGGAAAGAAGGAAGGAGACAAGGAAGACTATCAGAGATTAAAGAATGTGGTTACTTTATTTAAAAAAAAAAAAAAAAATTGGTTAGTGATATCTGCTTCAGAACTTCCTCTCCTTATACCCACTTAGCCCGGAGAAGGATCCACCCCCTTAGCCAGGGCCCCCTACCCCAATCTGCTGCTGGCTACGTGTGCATGCGCACTACTCTACTGCATAAGTGAGAGCAAGCTCCAAGGAGACAGAGTGCTAGGAAAAGTCCCAGGTCAGTGGGCGAAGGAAAAACCGCACACTGGAGCTATAGTGCCACCTGCTGGAATATAACAGGAAGTTTCAAATAGCCAGCCTGGTGAGGACCAAAGACATAAAAATGGTTGGTTTAAGGAGGTGTATGCTACTTAATGTGAAAACAGAAGCACTTAGCTGCAAACACTATTTCAAGAAAATATAACTTTTTAAAATTATAGTGCTTCAAAAACCCAGCTCAAAGGAAGAGAATACTGCAATCTAAATGATAAGGAATTCAAAAATAGCTGTAAGATGCTACAAGAAATGAGCTACAAGAAAATTCGGAAAGAAAAATTATGAACTCAATAAATTTAATAAATTTGATGAACAGAAGAAGTTACTTACCAAAGAGAATAAAATTATTTAAAAGAATGAAACAGATATTCTGGAGCTGAAGAATTCAATAAACAAGACAGAGAGAGCAATAGAGAGCATCTGTAGTAGGGAAGACCAGATGGAAGAAAGAATACCTGTTTTGGAGGATAGGAAAATATAAATAATATGCTTACAAGAAGAGAAGAAACTAAGATTTTTAAAGAGTGAAGAAACCTTATGAGAGCTCTTGCAGTTGATCAGAAAGACCAGAAATTAGAATTAATTGGGATTCTGGAAGGAAAAGGGGGTGAGAAAAAAATTTCACTATGCATTATAGGGTGGGTATCATGGCCATTCACTGAAGTAACTCTAAACACATCTTATAAGTAGCTAATTAAAAACTTCTTTGTAAAATTGTTTGTAAACACCTCGCTGCATTACAGAGTGATATTACTTTCACTCACTGAAAAAAAAGCACATGTGCTGAATGAATCTTGCAAGTAGCTTTTAAAAACACCTTTTAAAGAAGTGTTCTTAAATACTTCACCACATGCATTAAAGCATGGGTACCACTTCTGTTCGCTGGAATACAGGTTTGAATGCATCTTGCAGGTTGCTTGTTACAGAAAACTTGTCTCCTCAGTGCAGTGAAAGAACACTGCTGAGTGCATCTTGTAAGTAGTTTGTTTAAAAAAAAAAAAAGCAACTTTATTAAATGTGTTCTTCAATGTTTCACTACATGCATTAGAGAGCTCCATTCTCTGAAATAACTCTTTACTGAATATTCACCTCTATCAAGGAGCTTATTAAAAACATCTTTTTTAAATGTGTTGTTAAGCACTTCACTACCAGTATTACAGAGTGGGTAACACTTCCATTCCCTGAAATAACACTGTGAATGCATCTTGCAAGTAACTTGTTAAACACCCTTGTTAAACGTGAGCTTAAACACCTCATTAGATGCATTACTGAATGTCTATTACTTGGATTCAATGAATTAGCACAGGGCTGACTGCCTCTGAAAGTAGCTTTTTAAATGTGTCCTTATAAGCTTTGTGGCATGCATTCAAGATGGGTATCATTTCTGTTCACTGATTACATCTTATAAGCTGCTTGTTAGAAACGACTTTATAGAAGTTGTTCTTAGACACTTTATGTCATACATTATAGCCACCGAAATAAAAGCACGCTGAGTGCATCTTTAAGCAGCTTGTTAGACACATCTTTGTTACAAGAGTATTGAAAACTTCCCAACCTGCACTACAGATTGGGTACCACTTTCATTTTCTAAATAACATTACATGCAACTGCAAGTCCATTGTTAGAAACACCTTTATAAATGTTTTCCTAAACATCACTACACGCATTACAGAATAAGTATAACTTTCAGTCCAAGATACACTTCCAGCGCTTAATACATATCTTTCAATTAGCTTGTTAGAATATCGTTATTAGATAAGTTCGCAAACACTTCACTGCATATAGAAGAGAGTGGGTGTCACTTTCACATACCAGAATAATACTGTGGCGAATGCACCTTGTAAGTAGTTTGTTAGGAACACCATTGCAAGAAGTATTTTAAACATTTCACTGTATGCATAAAAAGGGTATAACTTCCATTCACTGAAAATTTCTGTTCTGAGCACATACTGCAAGCACATGGCTAAAAACATTTTTATAATGTGTCCTTCAACACTTCACTACATGCATCAATTCACTGAATTAACTGTGTTGAATGCATTGTGAAGTGGATTGTTAGAAACATGCTAAATGTTCTTTTAAAATTCACTACATGCATTACAGATGGTTATCACTTTCATTCACTGAAATAATTATGTGAACTCATCCTCCCAGGTGACTGTTAGAAACATCTTACTAAGGCATGTTATTAAACATTTTACACGCAGTGAAGAGTGTGTAATACTTCCACTCCCCCAAGGAACACTATGCTGAACACTGCTTGCTGACAGCTTGTTAGACACACCATACTACCTGCAGTACAGAGTGGCTATCACTTCCACTCACTGAAACAACACTGTTCTGAATACATCTTGCAAATAGATTTTTTAAGATATATTTATAAAATGTATGGTTAACACATTACAACATGTATTGGAGTAATCATTTCCATGTATTAAAATAGCACTGTTCTGAGTGCATGTTGCAAGTACTTTTTGAGAAACAGTTTAATTAAATGTGTTCTTAAACTGGTGCTCTGGAGCTCCCTCCTTTGCCTTTTTCTGTGATATCACTCCTATCCTATATAATAAAGAGGTAATATGCAAATTGACCATCACTCCAACACACAAGATGGTCACTCCTATGCAGTAAAAAAAATGGCCACCACAAGATGGCTGGCATGGGAGGGCAGTTGTGGACAATCAGGCCAGTAGGGGAGGGCAGTTGGGAGGGGACCCAGGCCTGCAGAGGAGGGCAGTTAGGGGCAATCAGTCCAGCAGGGGATCTGATTGCCCCAAACTGTTAGGGGCAATCATTTAGACTGGTAGGCAGGCAGGCAGGGGAGCAATTGGGAGCCAGCAGTCCTGGATTGTGAGAGGGATGTCCAACTGCCCATTTAGGCCCAATACTGGAGGGGTCCCAGATTGGAGAGGATGCAGACTGGACTGAGGGACACACATTTCCTCCCTCTTCTCCCCCCCCCCCCCATGCACAAATTTCATGCCCCAGGCCTCTAGTGTCCTAAAACTATAGCTAGATCTTTTCCTATTACTGTGATAAACATTGAGGGTCATAAAAAATTGTTTATAGTACTTAGCAAAACTAAACATTCAAAGGCAATAATAGTACTTAAGCTAGCAAACTCAACTGACTAGAACGTGTATCTTATGGCACTTTAAAAAGCCAAAAGAAGTTAATAGATTTTGGTACATTTGTTCTATCCCCCTATAATATAGTTTGCCAACCACTGGACTAGACTAAATGTTGCCGTGTAGTTGGAAGCTGTGAGATTAGGCAATTGTGGTATATTGTGTACAAAGAGGTAAAGGGTATTATATGATAGTGGTCGGCAAAGTCATTAGTCAACAGAGCCACAAATCGCAGCTGGCGAGCCGCATGTGGCTCGAAAGCCACGGTTTGCCGACCTCTGCCCTATAGGAAAGCCATGTGCCAATTTGTGATGTCTGTCAATCCCCTGATTATTCTTAAATGCAATTGCTATTCTCTGTTGAAATTTCCAGATTTCCCTGGACGAGCATAAACAGCTATGAGGTTTATCATGCACGTATATGTAATTCTCAGCAATGTTTAGCCAAAGGGCCGCTCTTCGCCATGGGAAACCAGATTCAGCCCTGCTGTCCTCTGTCCTGACTTTCCTGCTGACCCCTGACCCGCCAAAGCCAGAGGCCTTCCCCCTCTTGTCCATCCCCAAAGCCTCCAAAATCCGAGCTACAGGAGAATGCGGGCACTCTCCACGTATTAGCCACTCTGACCACAGAATAGGGCGCTGGTCGGAGGTGCAGGTCCACGGCCCACCCTGGGAGGCCAGGCCTCCGGACTAGCCCTGACCCCGTGAAAAGGGGCGGAATGGAAAGTCAGGGAAGGAACGGGGAGGGGCGTGCAGGCGTGCGAGCCATGTGGACAAAGGGCTGAACCAAGGGGGACAGGCGAACATCACACGGTGAGGGCAGGAGCGGGGGCGATTGGGGCTAGGGCTCCGAAGTTTAGGCCCAGGAAGGAGCCAGCGGTGGACCTGCGGCGGGTGTGGGATGTAGACATTCGGTTCTGCCCGGGGGTAGACGCGGGGAGAGCACCTGGCACCTCGAGCTGGTTATCGGGATGTGGGAGCAGTGCAGGCAAACCCCGAGAGAGGAAGCGGAGATCCTGAGCGGGGAAGGCGGACCTGTGCTTGCAAACCTAGGTAGAGGAGTGGCCTCAGCAAGATGGAGCGTGGTGGAGACCTGGCAGTCAGGGGTGCGATCCCCTGCGGGGTCAGGGGCGGGGGCAAAGGAGGCGACCGCTTCAGCACCGCGGACAGCAGCCGGGCAGCGCAGCCAGAGCACGTGCTGCTTGCGGTCAGACACCCAGTTCTTTTTTTTTTTTTTTTTAACATATTTTATTGATTTTTTACAGAGAGGAAGGGAGAGGGATAGAAAGCTAGAAACATCGACGAACTGCCTCCTGCACACTCCCTACTGGGGATGTGCCCACAACCAATGTACACACCCTTGTCCGGAATGGAATCTGGGACCTTTCAGTCCGCAGACCGACGCTCTATCCACTGAGCCAAACCGGTTTTGGCCAGATACCCAGTCCTTTTCTGGTTCCGGGAGAAAGAAAATTATTTTCAGCCTGTGGAGGTAGAGATGGATGTCCTGTTGAGGCTGAGACCCTGGACTCACCAGCGAGAGCAGCAGCTGTCCTCACTGCCGAGGGCCGGGCCCTAAGGAGGCACGAGAGGGGGTAGCTGCTCCCTGAGGGTCCCATCAGTCAGGTCCAGGGAAGCCTGCAAGGTAGGGTCTGGGAGCCTGGTGGACCCGCGGTGTGATGCTGTGGACTGGAGGCGGAATGTGTCCACCGCAGGCAGAGTTCCTCTTGGCAGTAAGAACAAGCGCAGGCCTGTATTCCTGCAAGTTCTTTCTAAGTAGGCAGATCAATAAATGCCTCTAAAACAGATTGAAAATATGCCTCTATTAGCATCACCATAGTCTAAAAAAGAAAACCAGGCCAACAAACAGCATATTGCATGTTTTTTGTATTTTGGATGTCAACAAACTATGAAACCTGACTAAGAAGGGCTCCTGGTGGCTAACTGGACTAAAATGTTAAACAAACAGCCTAGCAGCCATCTCTACACAGGGCCTCTCAAGGCACACTGCACTTCAAGGAGGACAGTGCTTTTGTTTTTGTTTTGGTTTTTTTTTTGCATATATATATATATATATATATATATATATATATATATATAATTGATTTTTCACAGAGAAGAAGAGAGAGGGATAGAGAGTTAGAAACATCGATGAGAGAGAATCATCGATCAGCTGCGTCTTGCACACTCCCTACTGGGGATGTGCCTGCAACCAAGGTACATGCCCTTGCCCGGAATCGAACCCGGGACGTTTCAGTCCGCAGGCTGATGCTCTATCCACTGAGCCAAACCAGTCCCGGCAGGACAGTGCTTTTGGACCAATCAAATTGGGAGGATTTTTAGTCCTCATAATGAGGACAGAGCAATCAAGGGCCAGTGGCAGGGACTCCAGTCCATTATGGCCAGCTCACCTCTGGCTCTAGCGTGCACTTTTCCTTTCCACCTGAGACTGCATTTACCCAGCTGAGCTGAGCCTCCCCAAACAGAGCAGAGAAGATCTGTGCAGGCCAGAGCATATTGGCACAGAGAAAAGCAGACCAGCGTAGAATAAACCAGCACAGCACAAAGCAGATGGGCTCTGAACAGAGCAGAGCTGTCTAGCGGGAGAGAGGCCTGGCCCCAGGACCGCCTCACAGTCATACTGTTTTAATTGTCATGCTGTATCACAATTGGGTTTGTCTGATCGCTGTAGCTAGGACTTCCAGTGCTATGTTGAATATGAATGGTGAAAGTGGGCATCCCTGTCTTGTTCCTGTTCTTAGGGGAAATGGTTTTAGGTTTTGCTCATTGAGTATTATGTTGGCTGTAGGTTTGTCATATATGGCCTTTATTATGTTGGGGTATGATCCCTCTATTCCCGCTTTGCTGAGAGTTTTTATCAAAAATGGGCGATGAATTTTGTCAAGTACTTTTTCTATTGATATGATCACCTGATTATTGTCTTTCAATGTGTTTATGTGATGTGTCGCATTTATTGGTTTGCAAATATTGTACCAGCCGTGCATCCCTGGAATAAATCCCACTTGGTCATGGCATATGATCTTTTTTAGTATATTGCTGGATCCGATTTGCTAATATTTTGTTGAGGATTTTAGCATCTATGTTTGGCATCTATGTTCTAGATATTAGCCTGTAATTCTCTTTCTTTGTGGTGTCTTTATCTGGTTTTGGAATTAGGAAATGCAGGCCTCATCAAAAGAGCTTGAAAGTGCTCCTTCCTCTTGAATTTTTTGGAATAATTTGCGGAGGATAGGTATTAGTTCTTTTTTGGATGTTTGGTAAAACAACTCTGTAAAGCCATCTAAACCAGGGCTTTGTTTGCTGGGATTTATTATTATTATTATTACTGTTTCTATTTCATTGGTTGTTATTGACTTATTCAGGTTTTCTGATTTTTCCTGATTTCATTTTGGAAGATTGTATTTTCCTGGGAATCTGTCCATTTCATCCACGTTGTCCAACTTCTTGGCATATAGTTGTTCATAGTATTTTCTTACAATTCTTTGCATTTCTATGGTGTCAGTTGCTATTTCATTTTTTTTTATTTGGGTCCTCTATTTCTTGATTAGTCTGGCTAAAGGTTCATCAATCTTGTTTATCTTTCAAAGAAACAGCTTTTGGTTTCATTGATCTTTTGTATTGCCTTTTTTTTTTTTTGTCTCTGTGTCATTTATTTCTGTTCTGATCTTTATTATTTCCTTCCTTCTACTTACTATAAGCTTTTCCTATTGCTCTATTTCTATTTCTTTAAGTTTTAGAGTTAGATAGTTTATTAATATTTTTCTTATAGGTCTGAACTTCCTTCTCAGGACTACTTTCTCTATGTCCCATAGATTTTGGGTTATTATGTGTTCATTTTCATTTGTTTCCAGGAAGTTTTTTATTTCTTTCTTGATCTCATTGATAATTCATTAATTTAATACCATGTTATTTAGTTTCCATTTGCTTGAATGTTTTTGAGTGTTTTTATTGAAATTGATTTCAAATTTCATGTTATTGTGGTCTAAGGAGATGCTTGATATGATTTCAATCTTCTTGAAATCCCAGAGATTTGTTGTGTGTCATAACATGTGGTCTGTCTTTGAGAATGACCCAATGCACTTGAGAAGAATGTATGTTCTGAAACTTTGGGGTGAAATGTTCTGTCATTCAGACAGAAATCAATAAAGAAACATTGGACTTAAACTACACATTAGAGAAGATTAACTTAACAGACATATATAGTACATGCCATCCAATAACAGCAGAATATACATTCTCAAGTGCACATGGAATATTCTCTAAGATAGATTATCTATTAGGCCACAAAACAAGTGTTAACAAATTAAAGAAGTATCTTTTCCAACCACAATGGTATGAAACTAGAAACAATTAAAAGAAGAAAACTGGAAAATTCACAAATACGTGGATATTAAACAACATCATCCTGAGCAACTAATGTGTCAAAGAAATCAAAAGGTAAATAAAAATTATGTGATAAATAAAAATGAAAATACGACAAAACTTATGGGATGCAACAAAAGCAGTTTACAATGATAAATGCCTACATTGAGAAAAAAGGGAATATTTCAAATAAATAACCTAACTTAACACCTTGAGGAACTAGAAAGAGAAGAACAAACTAAGCCCAAATTTAGCAGAAGGCAGAAAATAACAAAGAGCAGAAATAAATAAAATAGAGACATGACCATAGGCTTGTGGCCTCTCCAACTACATGAACTGAAGCAAGTACTGGTCGTTGCTTTCTAGCAACTCACTGGTGATGCCCCAGCCATGTTCCTCCAAAGTGAATAAATCCTGCACATGTAGAGGACCAAGATGAAGAAGGTCATGAATTTCTTCACATCACACTAGGATGAAGGATTTTTTATTTTTATCTCCATCATTGAATTCTCATTTCAGTGCCAGTCTTCTTAATTCCATTGAAAAGAGATATAATCATCTTTATTTTAATCAGGTTTGTTTTCTATTCTATTCTTCCTATCTTTAAAATTAAGAACATCTCAAAGATTAAAGAGGATAATTAAATAGGTATTTGATCTATTTGATCTGTATTAACAGAGGAAAATGAGGTAAAATAAGTTTATTTTCAGAACATTATTCCAAGCCAAGAAGGTTTTTAAAAAAAATTATCCAACTTAAATCCACCAGATAATTGCTTAAACATAGTCTCAGCTACAGGAAAGGCTTAATGGTAGTAACTGCTATATGAAAAATCAGTTTAAATCCTTTTTAAATTTTTGTTAAGTTTAGAAAAATGCCATCTGTCTTCTCTGTGTGATCTTCTGTTGGGCTGCATTTTGGTGGAAAGCTAGCAGCTTCTTGTAAATGGTTATCCCTATCTTCTTTGTATCCAAAGCATTTCTATCCTATAAACTTCTGAATTTCTCCAAGAATTCTTTTTTAAAATATATTTTTATTGATTTTGTACAGAGAGGAAGGGAGAGAGATAGAGAGTTAGAAACATCAATGAGAGAGAGTCATCGATCAGCTGCCTCTTGCATACCCCCTACTGGGGATATGCCCGCAACCAAGGTACATGCCCTTGACCGGAATCGAACCAGGGACCTTTCAGTCCCCAAGCCGATGCTCTATCCATTGAGACAAACCGGTTTTGGCTCTCCCAGAATTCTTTACTGTTACACATCTAAAAGAAAAATAATCACATAAGAAACCTTGTATCACAAAAGAAATAAAAAAATGTCTGTGTCAATTTAAACATAAGCAGTCTATCCCATAAAAGAAATGGCATTTTTCAATGATAATGGCATTTTTATTCATGGTAAAAAAAAAAACTAATATGCCAAATTAAGAGCAGTGTGCCCATATGTTATATACACACTGTTAAACACTTATGGAGTAGCCATATCCTCCATAAGTGTTTAACAGTGAAAAGACAGTACTTAATACTGAAACTTACTGGTTCTTAAATGAGATAACTGATCTTTAAGCCAACACTTATCTTACAAATAACTATTGTTCTATGACTAGAATTTCTAACTACGTAGCTGAATATTTTAGCTATGTATTTTGGCCTCTAAGCCACCTTATAGTGAGTAGAAGCTATATTAGTATATATACATAGAAGCAACATTTTTAACATTTTCTTTAATATGTGCCCCTTTTGATGGCATTTACCTTGAAATACAGCATGATTTCCTCTTACTACAATTGCCTGGCCTTTGACACTTATCAATCTTGTGTTTTACAAATGACCACTTTATGGTTCTATCTCCTTGAACTACTTTTCCTTCTTGAATGGAAACTTAATCAGCTTCTTATATCATAAGTTTAAAAAAATGTTTTATTATCGCCCATTTTATGATTATTTATCAGTAAAAAAAAATTAGGCCTTACCTTTTGGAATTTTTTGCAGGTTTTTGATAGCTTCCTAATGTCATCCAGAAAATCTGCAGGATTATGTTGTCAGGCCTGCAAACTAACAAATCAAATTTTCCTCAACACAGATTCAAAGAATAATTCAGTATTTCTGTCCCAAACACTTTCTGCATCTGCCCTAAATATCAGAGAGAGTGAAAGAGGTTATTTCAGGCCAACTCAATCCCACCCATTCTCAAAAAAAAAAAAAAAGTCCACTTGATTTAAAAAGAACCTGAGCTTTTTCATGAAGGATACACCTATCGTTATAATAAAGCAGTTTTTCTGGTTTAACTATTGTCAATAGTTATATCATACATTTTCCTCTGGAATACTCTATATTAATTTTTATCAGATTCTCAAAAGAATAATTTTAAAATTTGAAATGTTTATACATTAACCTGTCAGTAATCCCATACTGAAATAGGTATGGATAAAAAATGCAGATATTTTTATTTTATCAATCACCTTCTCACCAAGTACACAGATCTGTTTAGATTAAATAAAATTTGGGAACAAACATTTGGGATCCTGGAGAATCCAAGATTTGGGATCCCGGAGAATCCAAGATGGCGGTGTAGGTAAACACTTAAACTGCTGCCTAGCACAACAATTTCAAAACTATAACTAAAAGACAAAATGTCCATCACCCAGAACCATGGGAAAGCTGGCTGAGTGGAAGTTCTACAACTAGAAGGAAAGAGGAAAGAGCATTGAGACATGCACAGTGCTGAAAAGCTGAGGTATGGAGACGTGATCCAGGCTGGCAGTGGGCATTGTTTTTTTAAACCTGAAGGGAGACAAGCTCCCGATTACTCTGAAATCCAGTTTCTGGGGAGACACAAGGGACCCAAACTCCTACAAGGAGAAGCTGGACTGTCTGTCACCGGGTCGGAAAGTGAGGGTGACTTGCTCGCAGAGCTGCACACAGGAATAATTGGTTACTGCATTAGGACACAGGGACGCTGTCGGGGACGCAGTCTGAGATGCAGAGACGGCTGACGGGTAACCATCACTGTTTGCCACACCCTAGCCTGGTGATGTCCTGAGACTCCACCCCGCACAACCTGCAAACTCACCCAAGTTCCAAGTAGCGGCTTTTGCATATAAATGGTCTGCCCTATTGCTGCTTAACCTAGCAAACTTGCAACCCGAGTCAGACAGCTCCAAAACCTCCAAACCCCAAGCAAAGAGAAAAAAACTGTAGTTCTCATTGTAACTCCTGCTGGGTGGCCTCAGACGGTAGCTGACTTGTACCCCATTGGAGATCCAGAAACCAGTGTACCTAGCGGTTAGTGTGAGACACCAAATTTCAGATCCTCACATCTATAAGTACACATTCAAGAGGCAGACTCCGTGAGCACCAAAACCCCACTGAAGCAAGTCCTGCTCCATAAGTTTGTCTCCAGTGCAGCAGTTCCTCCATTATAGACACAGAAGGTCCTCACAGCCAATTGGCTTGGAGGTCAATTCCTACCAGTGTACCAATAGCAATCAAGGCTTAACTACACCAAGACCTATCACTCAGCGCACAAATGGGTATACCAAGAACGTCTACCTCAGGTGATTGGGGAAACTGAGCTACTGGCCCCCATAGGTTACCTACCACACAAAGCCACTCCATCAATACAGGGAAGCAGCCAAAATGTGGAGACAAAGAAATGTCACAAATGAAAGAAATGAGGGAAAGCAAACTACTGGATGACAAAGAGTTAAAAACCACATTTATAAGGTTACTCAAGAATCTTCTAAAAACCACTGAGAAACTTGATGAGACTTTCAAGAACCTTAATGAGAATTCAAAAAAAAAAAAAAAAATTTTTAATGAAAAGGACCAGTCAGAAATTAAGCATACATTATCTGAAATAAAAAATACACAGAAACTCAACTGTAGATCAATGTACCCCAAGAATCAAACCAAAGACCTGAAATATGATGAAACAAAAAACACCAACCATAAAAACAAAAAGAAAAATAATCCAAAAATATGAAGATAGTGTAAGGAGCCTCTGGGACAATTTTAAGTGTACCAACATCTGAATTTTTGGGGTTCCAGAAGAAGAGAGAGAGAGCAAAATATTGAAAACCTATTAGAAGAAATAATGACAGAAAACTTTCCCTACCTGATGAAAGAAATAGACTTACAATTTCAGGAAGCGCACAGAACCCCAAACAAGAGGAATGAAAAGAGGACCACACCAAGACACATCATAATTAAAATGCCAAGGGCAAAAAACAAAGAGAGAATCTTGAAAGCAGCAGAGAAAAAACAGCTAATTACCTACAAGGAAGTACACATATGACTGTTAGCTGATTTCTCAACAGAAGCTATGCAGGCCAGAATGGAGTGGCAAGAAATATTTAAAGTGATGAATAGAAAGAACCTACAACCAAGATTACTCTACTCAGCAAAGCTATCATTCAGAACAGAAGGTCAGATAAAGAGCTTCAAAGACAAGAAAAAGCTAAAAGAGTTCATCACCACCAAACCAGAATCACATGAAATGCTAAAGGGTATTCTTTAAGAAGAGGAAGAAGAAAGGGATAAAGATAAAAACTATGAAGTACAAAATGATATCAAATACATACCTACCAACAGGTGAATCTAAAAATCAAGTGAATAAAAAAATTTGATGAACAGAATGGACTGATAAATGTAATAGAATTGGGGACATAAAAAGGAAGTGGACTGACAATTCACAGGGGGAAGGGGTGTGAGGGTGCATGAAGAGATTGGACAAAGGTCTTACACCTATGAATGAAGACAGTGAGGGCGGGGGGGGTAAGGGAATGGGGTAAGGTGGGGAATCAAGTGGAGGGAGCTATGGGGCGGGGGAAGAGGAACACCTGTAATAATCTGAACAATGAAGATTTATTTTTTTAAAAAAAGTTTGGGATCCTTTGCCCCTGGCAACAGAAGGCCAAAGCTCAACCATTGAGGAGTGCCTGCCCATGCTCCCGATGCAGAGGTAATGTGGTGGGTGATTCAGGGCTATTTTCCACAGCAGCAAGCAGTGAGCGTGATAATGGCACCCAACAGAGTGACAACATGACTCCATGGGAGCCTTGTGTGCACTTTCTGCATTGTGTCTCTCTCTGTTGGTTCTGAATCTCATCTCATTCTCCAATTGATTCCCTGAGCTACTCGAGATCCTTCCAATATTCTTCCTTTTCTGCTAAGTCAGCTAGGATTGGTTTCTGTTGCTTAAAACCAAGAACTCCAAAGTAAAATTGATAGACGGGGAGGGGGTTAGAGGCAATAATAACCAAAGGAAATTTGGGAAACAAGTTATACTGCCCTGAATAGAAATCCCATTAATAGCCAGGAATGAGAATCTGGTAGCCAGTCTATGATAAAATGGCTAGTTATCTGTCAACTGAAATAAACTGTTCATGATGAGTCAGGTTTGGGAAATTGCATTGCCACTGCCATAGAACAGTGTAAAAGGCAAAAGGAAGTCAAGATTGTCAGGTAGAGTAGCAATTTCTAACAATACTACATTTGAATACAAACAGCAAACAAAATGTCAAAAAAAAATTTTTTTAATACCTTTATTGATTTCAGAGAGGAAGGGAGAGGGAGAGAGATATTGAAACATCAGTGATGAGAATCATTGATCGGCTATCTCCTGCATGCCCCAAATTGGAGATCCAGCCTGCAACGTGGGACTGCTAGTTCCAACTGCTCACCTGGCTGCCTGCCTGCCTGATTCCCCCTAACTGCTTCTGCCTGCCAGCCTGATCACACCCTAACTGCTCCCTTGCCAGCGTGATCGATTCCTAACTGCTCACCTGTTGGCCTGATTGCCCCTAATTGACCTCCTCTGCCATCCTGGTCACTCCTAAGTGTCCTCCCCTGCCAGCCTGGTCATCCATAACTACTCTCCCCTGCCAACCTGGTCGGCCTCAATTACCCTCCCCTGCAGGCCTGGTCACCCCCAACTGCCCTTCCCTGCAGGCCTGGTCCCCCACAACTGCCCTCCCCTGCAGACCTGGTCTCCCCTAACTGCCCTTTCATGTAAGCCTGGTCGTCCCTAACTGCCCTCCCCTGCTGGCCCAGTCACCCCTAACTGCCTTCCCCTGCTGGCCTGGGTCCCCCACAACTGTCCTCTGCTGCCCCAGTCGCCCCTAACTTCCCTCCCCTGCATGCCTGATTGCCCCCAACCACCCTCCCATGTAGGCCTGGTCACCCCTAACTGCCCTCCCCTGCTGGCCTGATTGCCCACAACTGCCTTCCCCTGCCGGCCATCTTGTGGCGGTGCTCTTGTGTCCACATGGGGGCAGCCATCTTATATGTTGGAGTGATGGTCAATTTGCATATTATCTCTTTATTATATAGGTTAAGTAGAAACAGTATATTCTAAAATAAAGATAAAAAGCTTAGTATAATAAATACAGAAACCAGTAACATGGCTGCTTATTATCATTATCAAGCATTATGTACTGTACACAATTGTATTGCTATACTGTTATAGACTGGTAGTGCAGTAGGCTTGTTTACACCAGAATCATGACTAACATGTGGGTAGTGTGTTGTGCTATGATGTCATGACAGCTATGATGTCACTAGGTGATGGAAATTTTTAGCTCCATTATAAACTTATGGGACCACCATTGTATATGTGGTCCATTGTTAACTGAAATGTTATGTGGTGCATAACCAGTTTTCTGTAACTTAGCAAAGTTATTTCAGCCTGCCTTTGCCAACTATATAGTAAATCGCTGTTCACCAAATTTTTATTTGAAATAGCGCATTCATCCATTCTGCACTCGCAAGCTGATTAAATCTGAAAGATATTCATTGTTTTTGGCTTTCTAGAAATCACACTTTGAACTCAAGCCCACACCCCTATTTTTCATCTCTAATCTTATTCCTACTATGCCCTCCAATTCAATTTATGAAGCACATATTATTATCTCAGCTTTGTTAGAGACAAACGATTCAATGTGCCAAAGGCCAACTGACTTATAAGTGAATAAGGTCTTACTTAAGTCATTTCAAATCACTGTGTTTTTTTTCTGCCATCCATTCACTTACCTACAAGACTTATATGCCATCCTTACTCCAGCTTACTACTTAAAGCAACAATATATGGCAGTTTAGACTCCTTAAAAACAAGAATTTCTAATTCATCTTTTGGATATCAATAGATACGTAGTATCATGATACTTTCTGCTTGCTTTGAATTCTGTCTGGTGTGAATTCCACCACTCACTGTTTGGAGTAGAAGAGACTGGGTGAAGAGAGTGGAGGCTGTCAAATTCCCACCAAGCTGGGAGCGCTGGGAAGGCCAGTTCCCACCTCTGTGCTTTTCTTCCGCCAAAGGAGCACCGCTTCACAAGTAACAGGAAGCTCCAGAAGTGAAATGTGGGCAGAATTTTCCACTGGTAATAAACATGATTTTTTTTTTTTTTTAATCAAGCAACTGCCAATTAGCTCCCAAAGAGACCACTTACAGAGCCCAGAGGCCCTGAGCCAGGCCTCTTCTTTGCAAAGCAGAGCTGGATAAAGATGAGGATGGGCTGTATTTGAAATGTATCCAGATGGTAAAAATTCTATTCACCAGACTCCTCTGAGAGCGAATTCCCTGTGGTAGAAGGAATGTTTCATAGAAATGCTGGGTGGGGTAAGGCTCCCAGGGGCTCCCTGCAGGACCAGTGGTGGATCACTAACCAAACTGCCTTCTGAGAGTTTGTTCTGAGACGGAAGCTGAATTGCTTAGGACATCAGAGAACACCTGTGTCCTCATCCAACTGGCACTGAACCTCTTCTGAATGAATGCTGAGCAAGTATTTAAAGACCATCAGCTTGAAGGGGAATGAACCTATTAACTGCATTTGGCGCCCACATGACTCAGTCTGGCTTCACTGCAACCTCTTCCCTCCCCGAGTGCAGAGATCATGATTTAAAACTGAGCTCATTTGGCCTCTTTTCTGTTCATTTAAGTATTGAGTTTTATAACTAAAAGTGCAGTATAACAGGACCTTCCTGCTTCAGTTACAAATGTGACTCAATGTGGTTACAATGTGCACAACCACATTCTCTTTACGACTTTTTTAAAATAACAGCTCCATGAAGCAGATGTTGTATTACCTTTTTATGAAGCACATATTATTATCTCAGCTTTGTTAGAGACAAACGATTCAATGTGCCAAAGGCCAACTGACCTATAAGTGAATAAGGTCTTACTTAAGTCATTTCAAATCACAGTGTTTTTTTTCTGCCATCCATTCACTTACCTACAAGACTTATATGCCATCCTTACTCCAGCTTACTACTTAAAGACCAAAAAAACTGAAGTGAAGAGAGTTAAGGTGCCCCCTTACTTAAAGACAGGTCTCTTTCCTACACGGGGAGCTTTTCTTACCAAGTATAGGTGAGCTGTGGCCGAGACTGAGGACCTAACAATATGGTCTATAACAATGGTTCTCACAGTGGCTGTGTTTGGAAGCATGTGAGACTCTAGAAAACACTTGAGTCTGTACTCGGTACCTAAAAAGATTTCACTGGTCTGGGGTGGGGTCCAAGAACTAGTTTTTAAACTCTCCTGGTGATTCCAAGGTATCGCCAGGTAACACTGAGACTATGGGGAAATGCTGGGCAGCAAAGAATGTGCCATCCTCTCCTCATTCAGTAAACATTTGAGCAACTCCTGCATTCCAGGAATAAGGCATGCAGGTTTCTGCATTCAGAGAGGGAGGGGCACTCCATTAAAAGTGAATGATATTGCCGAAACTGGTTTGGCTCAGTGGATAGAGCGTTGGCCTGTGGACTGAAGGGTCCCAGGTTTGATTCCGGTCAAGGGCATGTACCTTGGTTGCGGGCACATCTCCAGTAGGGGGTATGCAAGAGGCAGCTGATTGATGATTCTCTCTTTGATGTTTCTAACTCTCTATCCCTCTCTCTTCCTCTCTGTAAAAAAATCAATAAAATGTATTAAAAATAAAAAAAAATAAAAGTGAATGATACAATGCTAGGTGTCTGAGTGTCTTGCCCAGACTGGGAGGCAGCAAGCCTGGATAAGGAAGTGGTGCCGTGGCTGTTTTAACCAGGACCTGAAGTCTCCTTTCTGTGGTGGCAGCAGAAAGGGTGCATGGAAAATCAGAAATGACTTTTTTGCCCTCTGGAGTTCCAACCCCAGGGCGGAGTCCACCATGGATATTTCCAGGGTGGTTACAAGTTGGCTATTCATAACCCAGATGTTTGATAGCATGAAATTCCCAAAGATCCTAACTCACTACCAAGAAGAGGTAAGCCATAAAACCCTGAACTTTCAATATGAACTTATTTTCCCTGATAGTGGTGAAAGTTCTTGCATCGGCATCTAACATTTATTAAGCACATTCCATGTATCAAGTACTTTACTAAGTGCTCCGAGTGCTTTATGCTGTCTTAGGCTGTAGGTCCTACAAGTCTACCCCATTTTGCAGAGGAAGGTAATAGTGTGCCCAAGTTCAACTTCACACCTCCCTCCTCGCCCCGCCCCATCAAAATCTCCGCTAAGCAATGGAGGCAGGTATGTCTGACTTCACAGCCCAAGCTCTCAACCACTGTGCTTATTATTTCCAGCACAAGAGGAAGTGTGTGCTTATCAAGCATTAAAGCTGTAATATCCAAGAAAGCATGTACTTGGCGTTGTCACTTCCTTACCTCAGTTGTGATGATTCGATGGTGGAAGTTTGCTTGGTGGAGAGGGAGCCTGGCTTCCAATCTCATA
This sequence comes from Pipistrellus hanaki, assembly GCF_964339955.1. Lineage (NCBI taxonomy): Eukaryota > Metazoa > Chordata > Mammalia > Chiroptera > Vespertilionidae > Pipistrellus > Pipistrellus hanaki. Next base: position 24,917,000 of record NC_140505.1, read on the forward strand.
CAGAATGTTGGGCAGGAGAGAAGTCATGGGCTCCTCCTGCAGTTCCAGTATCCAACAACCACAAACAGTATCCAAGACCTGGCCGGTTTCTATGCTCACTGCCCCTGCTTTCCTTCACCAGCAAGAGCAGATGACCACACTTGAGGCAGCCTGCCTGAAGCACAGTGCCCTCTACCCCGCCCCCTTTCACAGGAATGAACAAAGCTGTTTGGAAGAGGTCTGGCTCTGCACTGTCACTATACATTGGCCATGCATCAAGGAATTCATCTGTCCAGTGTCAAGTTCCTGGTAGCCTTTCCCTTGCATGTGTGTGAAGACCCCATACACTCATGGACTCAACTAGTCTTTTTGGAGTGCCTAAAATGTACCAGGCACTTTCCAATTGCCTCAGCCTGGCCAGCTGGTGAACCTTCAGTGGTCATTCATCAGAGCCAGTTTTGCCTGAAGAAAAAGAGCCCCAGTCTCTCTAGCAAAGGCCCTGCTCCCTCCTATATGGTGGGCTCATGAATGGCCCTCAAACCATGGTTGGTCATCTAGTTTTCTTGCTGAAGTAGAAAGCCTCCACCTCATCCACTAGATGAGGCATTGTGCTATTTGTTTTTTTATATGCCTTATCCTATATAACAAAAGGGTAATATGCAAATTGACCCTAACAGCAGAACCACCTGTTGCTATTATGCACACTGACTACCAGGGGTAGACGCTCAACCAGGAGCTGTCCCCTGGTGGTCAGTGTGCTTCTACAGGGGGAGTGCCGCTCAGCCAGAAGCCAGCTCATGGCTGCTCAGTGCAGTGACAGTAGCGGGAGCCTCTCCCGCCTCCACGGCAGCGCTAAGGATGTCTGACTAACTGCTTAGGCCAACTCCCCAGGGAGCGGGCCTAAGCCTGCAGGTGGACATCCCCCAGGGGGTCCCAGACTGCCAGAGGGATGTCCGACTTCCAGCTTAGGCCTGATCTCCCAGGCAGCAGGCCCAAGCTATCCTTTGGACATCCCCCCAAGGGGTCCAGGACTGAGCACAGGCTGGGCTGAAGGGACCCCCCCCCCCACTGCCCCCCAAGGGCATGGATTTTTTGTGCAATTGGCTTCTACTGTGTTTCCCTGAAAATAAGATATCCTCCGAAAATAAGACCTACTTACAGGTTTCCTTCTGAGTGAAATATAAGGCATCCCCCCAAAATAAGACCCTCCTAGGCTCTGTCTCAGAATGCTATTGCTAAACATGAGAGATTTGGTCCACTGATTCTGAAAGAAATGGAGTCACAAGAAATTCACCAGGAAACTCAGGAATTGGATTGTTATGATGATGTTCCAGATGATTATGACATGATTGTCATTGAATAAATGAGTAAATTCTTGATACTGTAGGATTCACAGTTTGTCTGGTTTGTGTTGACAACTACCGTACTACCATACCGTATACAGGTAATAAATTTCCTTTATTTTCATTTAACAATAAATGTGAACCGTATTCTTCATGGAAAAATAAGACATCCTCTGAAAATAAGACCTAACGCATCTTTGGGAGCAAAAATTAATATAAGACGCTGTCTTATTTCCGGGGAAACAGGGTAGTACCATATAAAGCATATAGTATGTTTATCTTTTTGTTCCACATTTCTTGTATTTCTTATTTAATGTTTAGTTGATTTTGTAGTGAAATGTTTAAATTCCTTTACTTCCTTTTGAGTACACTGTATAGCAATTTTCTTTGTGTTTACCATAAAGATTAACATCCTAAAGTTATAATATTCAAACCTGCATTTATAGCAATTTAACTTCAATAACATACAAAATCTCTGCTCCTTTACAGCTGTTCCCACCCCTTTAGATTTTTGATGTCACAAAATTACATCTTTATACATTGTGTGCCCTAAAAACTAATAATTGTAAAAATGCATTAGTCTCCTAAATTACATAGAAAACAAGATTTGGATTTACAGTAATGCTAGTTTTACACTAATAATTTTCTTTAAATGTATTTAGTCTCTTAAATCATGTAGAAAACAAAGTATAAACCAGCCACAATAATAGCTATTATAATTGCCCATACATTTATTTTTGTTAAGATATTTATTTCTCCATAGGGCTTTAAGGTACTGTGCAGTGTACTTTCATTTCACCTGACAGGACTCCTTTGAGTATTTCTTGCAGGCCACATCTAATGGTCACAAACTCCTTCAGCTTTAGTTTATGTGGGAATGTTCTGAAGAACAGTTTTGCTGAAAATAGGATTCTTGGTTGACAGTTTTTTTCTTTTTAACACTTTGACCCAGTATATTCTGATCTCCCGGTTTTGGTAAGAAATCTACAAATATTCTTGAGTATCCCTTGTACTTGGTGACTCTTTTCTCTTTAACTGCTTTCAAGATTCAATCTTTGTTTTTGGTTATTGAAAGTTTGACTTAAAAATCTCAGTGTGGGTCTGAATTCATTTTACTTGGAGTTCACCTTAGTTGGAGGACTGGATTTCCAAGACCTGGGGACCCAGGTGGCCCTGGCTTCCAAAAACCTGGTGACACAGTGGGGGCTGGTCTCCTAGGCTCTGGAGAGACAAGAGGTGGCTTTCTTGGCTCAGGGGAGTCTGTCTGGGCTGGCTTCTGAGACACAGCTGGGGACAGCCCCCAAGGTTCAGGTAGAGCAGCAAGAACTGGTGACTCTGGAGAGGAGGCTAAAGGCGGCCCCAATGTTTCTGGGAAATGGGAGTGTTTCTGAGGTTTGGGATTAAGAAGAGTAGCTTTTACTGGCTCAGGAGATACAGGAGCAAGTTTCTGTGGTTCTGCAGAAGGAACTGGGACTGGTTTCTGAGATTCAGAAACAATAGGGATTGGTTTTGGAAGTTCAGGAGAAGAAACAGGGGTAGTTTTTGGTGGCTCAGAAGAGATGTTTGTAGCTCTGGAGAAACTATTTTCCATCTCTAATCTAATTCCTAGTTTTTCCTCAAATTCAATTTATGAAGCAGGTACTATCATTTCAGGTGTGTTAGAGATCTGTACTGTTTTAAACCACTAAGTTTAATGTAATTTGTTACAGTAATAGGAAACTAATACACTATGTGAAGAGAAACAGGTAGGTTGAGAAAGAGGAACTTCATGGTTTAGCTCTAGGGTTGTAATTCAACTTAAAAAGTACTCTCCCTACCCCTTTTCATTTTGCGATGCTTACAGATCAGAATTCTGATTTGTGATTAGATACATTAAAAAATAATTATAATTACATAGAAAAATAAGAAAATAAAAATGTAAAGCATCATATTGATTGGAGATGTATACTCTTGAATAGGAGGCAAAATTATCAATGTTAAAAAATAAATTATTAGGTCTTAAAGTAATGGCACAGCTCACCCTAACCACTGAGGCAAAAGGAGGGAAGTCAACAGTGAGATGAGCCAAAAACAAAGTGGTTTAAACAAATAGGGGTAAGGCCTCAAGGCCAAAACTATGCATGTCACCACCACTTACCCTAGTATAATATCCGCTATCCTATGATGATATTATGAAAAAGCCACATCAGATGGCAAGTCATGGGATCTAGTTGGCACCACCTTGAGCTAAGAATTCTGTGAGAAGTTTGCACCAAGAGTGTGAAATCTTAAGGCATAAAGAATCTATGCACATAATACAGTTGGTTTGAGACTGCAGGCTTCAAAAGGGTTTCTGGATACTGAAGACCCTTTGTTTTTCCATTCCTAATTTTAATCAAATCGGTGTAACAAAAAAGACAACTGTATATGAAAAATATCTTACCTGTACTACTTGTTGGCATTGTGCCTTGAAGGAAACGTCAGAAATAGAAACTTGTTCTTGAGGTGCCCAGTGTAAATTGACAACTACTCAGTACTTTCCCTGCCTAACTGTGCTCACCAAAGTGGTAAATCTAAATCTTCGAAGACCTTCCCAGTAAAATATAACACTGTCTTCCCAACTGGCATGTTGATTTGTATGTCGTTAAACAAAACACACTCCTGTTCATAAATGTCCAGAAGCAGCTCAACTAAAGCCAGTATTTCAATCTGGCTATATATCAGAATCCTAACAGCATGAACTTTTCACATTGTTTAAATGAAGCAGTCAGGATAATCACTGAAATTAAAACAACCTTTAATAAATTATGTGCACTGATGAGATTCTCCACAAGGAACAACTAGTATAGTGATTCCTTAACTTACCTGAACACAGAACTTTTAGGAAAATTCTGCTCCAGATATGAAAAAAAATTAGTATGCTGAAAACAAATGGAAATAGGAAAGAATAACAGAAATTGGACATCATACAATGAAAAAAGAAAACACACACATGAAGATGTTGGTGACATGAAAGACTTTGTTTTTAATTCGGTTGATACACATTTGAACAAAATATTTTAGAATAGAATAATCCATGAACAGGCTCAAGGTATTTACAGTAACAACTTTAAAAACAAAACTGGATACATTCTCAAACAGATACGTCTTTATAAAATTTTCTATCGTGTATCTGGAAGACTTTCAATTCCTACTCGTTACCCTGATGTGAAGCTCCAACAGGTGGCACCTAAGGCCCAGGAGTAGGAGGTACATCGCTAACACATTTGGCAATTAAGGATCATCTATTGGTGTGAGCTCATAGGGAAGTGAAGGGCCAGATCTTGGGATAAGATACAGAATGGAAGACTCCAACGCAAACAACTAAGGACAAGACCAAAATCATACTCACCTTTCTCAGTTTCCTGTGGGAGAAGGCTGCAAATAGTTTTTTATACTTACTCAATTTTCTCCCTTTTAGCAGAAAATCAGCAACCCTGAGACTCCAATTTTCCAAGACATGAAAGTTAATAAACATCTAGAAACTCTCTGTTCAAGATTTATAAAAATGAGCAAATAGAAACTTGAAAATAACTTTTATGATCTGAAAATACTTTTAAGGAAAAAGAACAAGATCCCTCAAAAATGTCTTGCCTAATTCTTAAACATTCCAATTAGTAATTTCCATAGTATGAAATGAGTTTCACAAAAAAAGATACACTTTTTAACTAGATTATTTTAATTTGAGTACAACTGGCTCTTGCTTGTTAAATGAATGCCTACATCTTCATATTATTCAAATATACTTAAAAGAGATTAAATATGTTATCTATCTAGAATATACAGTCTGAATTGATAGCAACATAAACAGAGACTATGAAAAAGATAACAAATGCCTATTCTGTGAGCACTACTGAGACAAACACTATACACCATACATAGCAATATCTACTGACCCAACTAGGCTATTCAACGATACTTTCAACAAATGGTTTCAACCAACAATTTGTAGAGCATATAGCCACTGTTTTCAAAAATCAAATCTGCTGCTCCTCTAGTGGTGGTTCAAGAGCCTCCATTAGCTTTTTGTTTGCCTCTTCATTGTGCCGACTTTGACAATGAGTTAAATGTTTCTTAAAGCCTCTTGGGAAATTTGATTCAAAATTACATCGTGGACATTTAAGTAAACTTTGCCCATGGGCTGCTACATGGTTTTTAAGGAGAGATTCCAAAAGAAAAGCCTTTCCACAAATTGTGCATTTGTAAGGGCTATGGACATTATGCTTATTAACCAGATGATGCAAAACAGCACCTTTTTTCATAGCACGACAACAACAAATTTTGCAATAATACTTTCCTTTCCCACGCTTCATATATTTAGCAATCTCTTCTTCGGAGATAAAAGCCTCCTTTTCTTCAGTAAACTGCAGTACATTTTTGGACTGCTCTGGACTAGTTATGTCCATTTTGTTCTCTTTACTGAAATCAATAGATTCCACATCAACCTGCTCTTGATCACTGCTTGATTCTTGGCCCTTACTATCCATTGCTTCCAAATCTGTTTTGATATACTCACTACTACTAAGCTCAGCATCAGAGTTCTCTTGGTTATCTTTCTTGAGCTTCTTTGAGGCAGGAAATAAAGTGTCTTCTAAGAGTTTCTTAGGTGTAGCTAGTAGTTCTTCCTGAACCAACATATCACACTTTTGATCATCTATGGCATCTGTCTGTAGTTCATCTCCCAATTCAACTGCCTTCTGAGGTTCTGGGAATACAGCAGATTTGGAAAGTTCAGGGAAAAGGGTATGTTTCCGGGGCTCTGGAAAAAGAGCGCGTTTCCGTGGTTCGGGAGAAGCAGGAGGGGCTGTTTTGGTAGGCTCAGAAAACAGGGCGAGTTTTCTAGGCTCAGTATCAATAGAGAGAACGGGCTTCCAAATATCAGAGGCTGCTTTAGGGGACTCAGATGGCCCAGAAGGTTTCCTGGTCTCAGGGAAGACAGGTTTCTGAGGTTCAATAAAAAAGGAAGACTTCCAGAGATCAGGAGAACCACCACAGGAACTTTTCTGGAACTCAGGAAAATCAAGTGAAGCAGGAGGAGTCTTCCGCTGATCAGGAGAAAGCTTCCAAAACTCTGGAGATCCTGAGGGTTTTCTGAGCTCTGGAGATCCTGCTGGACTACGAATGTCGGGGGACAATGGGGGGCCTGGTTTGCGAAGCTCAGGAGACAAGGGAGGTCCTGCTTTACGGAGCTCAGGAGACACCGGGGGGACTGCCTTCCAATGTTCGGGTGACAGGGTGGGAGCTGTCTTTCGCAGTTCTGGTGGGCCGGACTTCCACGACTCAGGAGACGCGGGGGGAGATTTCCAGGAACCAGGTGAGACGGACGAAGACTTCCAGGATGCAGGGGACATCGATGGAGCTGGTTTCCAAGGTCCAGGTGATATAGAAGGAATTGGTTTCCAAGGTCCAGGCGACACAGATGGAGCAGGTTTAGCTGGCTTCCAGGGTCCTGATGCTGAAGGACTGGATTTCCAAGACCTGGGGGACCCAGGTGGCCCTGGCTTCCAAGAACCAGGGGACACAGCGGGGACTGGTCTCCTAGGCTCTGGAGAGACAGCAGGGAATGGCTTCCAAGGTTCAGGAGACTCTGATGGAGATGGCTTCCTTGGCTCAGGGGAGACTGTTCGGTGTGGCTTCCGAGACTCTGGTGAGGCAGTTGGGGACGGCCCCCACGGTTCAGGAGAAGCAGCAAGAACTGGTGACTCTGGAGAGGAGGCTGAAGGTGGCCCCAATGTTTCTGGGAAATGGGAGTGTTTCTGAGGTTTGGGATTAATAAGAGTAGCTTTTACTGGCTCAGGGGATACAGGAGCGAGTTTCTGTGGTTCTGGAGAAGGAACTGGGACTGGTTTCTGAGATTCAGAAACAATAGGGATTGGTTTTGGAAGTTCAGGAGAAGAAACAGGGGTAGTTTTTGGTGGCTCAGGAGAAGGAAGAGAAGGTGTCTGTGGCTCAGGAGAAACAGGGACAGGCTTCTGAGGCTCCAGGGAAGTAAGAGGAGTAGGTTTGGGTGATTCTGGAGACAAAACCAGGCCAAGTTTCTCTGTTTCTATGGAAAGGGCAGATACAGATTTCTGGAGTTCTGAATTAGGGGACATTTTCTGGTGCTCAGATGGAGGAGGGCTTTTCACAGAATCTGTTTCTTTGTTTAACTGATTTTTTGGTTTCTCATTCCATTTCTCTGGGGATGCATGTTTGGATGTGATATGATAGTATACATTAGAGTACATCTTGCTGGTGAAGAAGCATTTATGGCAATGAAATAGCTTTGCACTTTTCTGGTAAAATATCATTTTACCTAACCCACCAGCATCCATTTCATCACAAAATTCTGGATGGATGGTGCCCATGTGGATTTGTACATTTTCATAATCCGTGCCTCTGAAATTACAGTGGTCACACTCCAAACGTACTGATGGTTTACGAAGTTCCTGAAATACTTCCATTTTTCTTTCTGTTACAACATACACAGTTATACTCTTTAAAAACTTTCAATAGTGCTGAAATAAAGTAGAAATAAATTATTTTCAGTGAACATAATCTTGAATGAACTGCTATTCTAGCCCATTCTAAAACTGCATAATTTTAAGCATAGGATGGCGCACATACGCATTTATTCAATAATATACATGTAAAAGATTTATAAGGAAAGAAAATGTAACTAATTTTTAACTAAGCTCCAGGAACTCTGCTAGGTTTACATTACATCATTCTATTTAATCTTCTTAATAATATGACTCAAGTATTATTTTGTTCATTTAGAGATGAAAAACCAGAGGTTCAGATTAGTGTCTTAACCAGGTTATGAAACTATTAGCGACCCAGAATTATCTACTACATGTGTTTTACACCTTGAGTCTAAAACCCCAAATATAAAAAATAAATAAATAAATAAATAAAACCCCAAATATCAACAAGCCGTCTGTGCACAAAGCTAAGAAAATATCAAAATTCAAGTTAGGCTATTTAAGGCTGAGCAAGAAACTTTAAATCTATTTCAGAAATCACTTGTTAAATTGTTAACTATGAAAAAACCATAAGATTTTTAAAAATTTATGTATGTATTGATTTTTTTGAGAGAGAAAGAAACATCTATTTCTTGATCCACTTATTTATGCTGATTTTTGTATGTGCCTAGACCAGAGGTCGAACCAAAAACCTGTTGTATCAAAATGATGCTCTAATCAACTGAACTACACGGCCAGGGCTAATAAGATCTTTAAAAAAAAAAAAAAAAAAAAATCAACGTATTTTATATTTTATCATTTATTTAATAAACAAATTAGCCCTGACTGGTTTGGCTCAGTGGATAGAGTGTCAGCCTGCGGACTGTAGGGTCCCAGGTTAGATTCCAGTAAAGGGCATGTACCTTGATTTGCAGGCACATCCCCAGTAGGGGGTGTGCAGGAGGCAGCTGATCGATGTTTCTAACTCTCTATCCCTCTCCTTTCCTCTCTGTAAAAAAAAAAAAAAAAAAAAAAAAAAAAAAAAATCAAAAAAATATATTTAAATAAATAAATAAATAAATAATTCTGTGTCCCATGCTTTTCTAAGGGCGTGTCTTGAAATATGGTGCCTACATTGGTAGGGATGTAAGAGTGTAGAGGGCAAATAGAGAAAGCTGTCAAGGAGACATTCAAGCAGAGATTTTGAATAACATGCCATCCTAGGTTTAAAATTATTACTTGAGCAGAGATTCTACCCTTACCAAGCAAAGGGCAATTTAGACTGAGGACAGCCTGGGGGCAGGAACTTGTTTGACAGAAAATAGAACTTTTAAAAAATTTAAGTGAGTCTTTTAGGTGCTAAAAGTAACAAAAGCTCAGTTAAAAACATGCTCATTCCTATAGTATAGGATACTCACACAGTATCACTCCCCAGGGGTAGCCCCATACTTACCTGTCAGTGAAGAAATGGTCTATGTGTACACAAATGCATAAACCCACTCTATACAAATGGGATATTAAACATACGGTTCTGCAATTTGCTTTCATTTAAGGAAGGGTAGGTGTCTCTCTGGCTCAAAAGAAATTACAGGGCCAGGTTTCTGAAGTTCCAAAGCAAAAAAAGTAGTTTTTTTTTATTCTAGAAACAAAATTGGGCCAAGTTTCTGGCAGGCAGAGGTTTCAGGAGCTCTGCTGAATTAGAGGGCATTTTCTAATCTAGGACATTCTTACATACAGAGCTAAGCACTGAATTACTTTGTACATATCTTTGAATGTAAGGGTACTTCTGAAGGGAGAATCCCTAGAAATGGATTACCATGTTCAAAGGCTAGTTACATTAAAATTGACACATTGTACCAAACTCTCAAAATCACAGCACTATTGCATACCAACTAATAGTGTACATATGAGGGACAATCCCCCAAATTCCTCAACACTGTCTATCATTAAATTTCTAATCTTCACAATTTCTTAGGTGAAAACTAGTATCTCACTACTGTTTTAATGTGCTTTTTTAAAAAATGAGAAATGAGTATTTTTCCTTGCTTATTAGCCATGTGTATTTCTTTTCTAGGATAAGCTTTGTCCATTTTTCTTAATTATTTATAAATTGTCCTAGTATATAAAAGAAATCAAACTGTTAACTATACGAACTTTTTCCTAACCTCTCAAGAAGTAATTCATACACAGTATGGAGAAAGTACTTTTCTTTTCTCATTTCAAAGCAGCACTTACTTAGCTGCATCTGTCTTCTCTTTGCATAATGTATAGTCCCATTAACAAAACAATTTTCTTCCTTTCCTATATGCTGCCCATCAACTTTTACCAGTAGTAACTCATGTAATCTATTATTAATCATCAAAAAGTTCAGTAAGTGTATAATGTGAGGCTTAGATTATAAACTTTAAGGGCAAAGCACTTTTTCTTCTATTCCCACAGAAATGTCTGAGGACACGGTTTTACAGTCAGGAATTTTTTTTTTTTAAATGCTTCTGGCAAACTTCTCAAATGAAGAACAAAACAAAACAAAACAAAACAAAACCACATTTCATAAGTGGACGTCTCTAGCACAGTACAACAGTAAGAGTGGGCCTCCTTTTTGGCACATACTCTTTCCCGATTGCTATTCCAGTCTTGTGGTCCCTTTCAGTTGGCAAAGCTCTGCAACCTCTTCTTATTTCTACTTTCCATTGATCTCTATCTCCCTTTCTTGCCTTTTTGGAAAGTTTATACTAACCCTACATTTTATAGCTGCTCCTGCAATTTAGTGCCTGTTTTTAACGGATACCATTTAGCCTAATTCCAGCTGCTCGTGCCTCAAACACCCTCCAGCCACCTCAGCTTCTTGGGACTACTTTTGTACTCACTTGCTGTCTGCCAAATCTAACCGTTCACCAGCTCCCTCACCCTTCACGTTTAGCCACTAGTAAAAGGCATCATCCATTCCCATTCCCTTTTAGTTTGTATTAAACCATGATGGCTCCTCAGATTCCAGAGCATTCATTCCCTATCTTTCCCAAATGGCCCTCCCTCTTTCTCTTGCTACCAAAATGCTTCTGGCCAATCTCAAAGTCTCTTATTACTCACTCCTGCCTACTATTTAAGCCTCATTATCAAATTCCTAAAAAAAGAAGAGAGGAAGTGGAGGTGAGAGCTAATCAACCATCTACCTTGTATGCATATTCAGGGGTCCTCAAACTTTTTAAAGTGGGGGCCAGATCACGGTCCCTCAGAGAGCTGGAGGGCCGGACTATATGAACTACTAATCCCTACTGTAACACCTCGGCTGTGCTCACTGCCCAAAAAACCTGGCGGGCAGGATCAGACTCCCCTGGGGGCTGCATGTGGCCCGCAGGCGTAGTTTGAAGACCCCTGGCTAATATGCATAACCCACGGACACAGACAATAGGGTGCTGAAGGCCTGGGGGGTGGTCAAAGGGAGGCGGGGAGTAGGGTAGGGGACAGGGGGTCAATAGGGGAAAAAAGATGACATATGTAAAACTTTCAACAGTAAAGAATTTTTAAAAAAATTAAAATTAAAAAGTCTATGTAAAACAAAATTTTTAAATGTTACAGAATTTACCTCTCAAACCCCAAAGTTAGCACATGTTCAACATCATTTTATATATATGACTGTGTACGCTTTTATAGAGGTTTTCCTTAAGAAATCCAAGCATCTTTCAAAAATATTCTCATTGTAAAACATTCTCCTAAACATTAGAAAGCAAGAAATGTTAAAAAAAAAAAAAAAAGGGGGGGGGGGGGGTGAGCAAAGAAATACTGGGAGAATAACATTTTATAAATCCAAGACAAGTACTTTTAGAGTGAGAAAGAAATAAAGACCAATATGCTTCTCCCAGTAGACTTACCAGCTCTTACAAGAATTCTTTAAAAAATTCTTCAAAGGGCAGCAATTTACATGGCTTTTTTTTAACTAAACCACAGAAAACAGCCTGGAGTACATGAAGGACAAAGATGAGAAGTTGAACCTGAAAATAAAAAAATAAAGGGCGATCAAAATCCCATCTCTGTGAAATCTTGTGCCTCCTATAATAGAATTCTGCCTATTTCTCTCACCATCCTGTTTCCCCTTAACCCCCAACAGTGAAGAGTCCAATCCAGTCAGCCTGGATAATTATTTTAATGAAATGATACCAATTACTATCCACACCATCCCTGTCTAATTCCACTTTTTAAAAAATTTTTAAAATTATTTATTTTATTTTATGTTATTGATTTTTTAGAGAGGAAGGGAGAGAGATAGAGAGCTAGAAAAGTCGATGAGAGAGAAACATCGACAAGCTGCCTCTTGCACACCCCCTACTAGGGATGTGCCCGCAACCAATGTACTTGCCCTTGACTGGAATCGAACCTGGGACCTTTCAGTCCACAGACCGAAGCTCTACCACTGAGCCAAACCAGTTTTGGCTAATTCCACTTTAATAATTTACCATGTATATAACCAAGCCTTTCTCTATCCTTCTCTCTATTCCCTACACCATTTCAACTACTTTAATTCTGACACCTTATTTCCCTGCCTGCCACTAGTCTTCCTTCCTTCCAATCCATTCACCATACTGCTACCAGTCATCTTCCAAACATAAAAACCTAATGTGACTTGCCTGTTCACAATTTCTCCAGGTAATTCTAACACCTATGGCACAAAATTTGAACATGCTATGTAATAAAGAGGTAATTTGCAAATTGACCCTCACACCCTTGTGTCACAAGATGGCTGCCCCCACATTGTCACAAGATGGCCAGCAGGAAAGGGCAATTGGGGGCAACCAGGCCTGCAGGAAAGGGCAGTTGGAGGTGATTGGGCCGGCAGGGGAGCAGTTAAAGGTGACCAGGCAGGCAGGCAGGCAAGTTGTTAGGAGCCAGCAGTCACAGATTGTGAGAGGGATCACCAGCAGTCAGACATCCCCCAAGGGGTTCCAGATTGGAGAGGGTACAGGTTGGGCTGAGGGACACCCCTCCAGTGCACGAATTTCATGCACTGGGCTTCTAGTAGTATATAAAGCTTTTCACAATCTGGCCCATGATTACACTGCCTTCTTCAAATATGACTCACCTGTAATTCCCTGAGCCTTTACACAGGTATTCCCTCTCTTTCACACATGTTGCCACCCAGCAATCAGGCAAATTTGTCCATCCTTTAGGAGGGATTGTTTCTTAAATATTGGCCAAATCCTCACCATCTTCAATCTTCTTTGGACCTTCTGCTGTATACACATCTCCACTGTAGTGATCTCATACCTGCAGGGACTACCCATTCACATCTGTAATCCTTACACTTCCCTGGCATATGGTATATGCTCAGAAAGTATCTGTTCAATCTCACACACTCTGTCATGAAGACTGGAGCCCTGATCTTACATTCACAGAATTTTAAAACTAGAAAAGATCCAAGCTATCATCTAGTCTTAGAGCCATTGGATTTTAAGACAAGAGAAGACCTCAAGGACCAGCTACTTTAATACTTCAATTTATACTTGAAGAAACTCAAATTTAGACATTAATTTGCTCAAGGTAAGGCAAATAATCAGCATGTGATGATCACAAACCTCTGCTATCTACCCAGGATCTATTTTATCTTGACCAACTTAAAATAGTGGAATTTCTCTAAGATCTTGAAAAGCCAATACAATGAGCCAAAATCAACAAGATAAAATTTATCAAACATTTAGAATCTAAATATCAATTGCAGAATATAGACTATAGAGAACTGCATTCCATATTCTGCATTTGGCAGAGCACTTTTTGAATCACTGTCTCTAGCTCTGGCCAAAAAGGGCACTTTAAGAGAATCCCTAACATTAGGGAACTTGCATATGAAAGCAAGCAGGATGGCAGGCATGAAAAGATGTCATTTGTAAGTACAGGCACTTATCTTCAAAAGTGGGAGAATTATGGATATTATGTAAGCTGCCCTAGCAGCAAGTGGAGCCAGCAGGAAAACAATTGTCAGTTCAACATATCAAAATTTATGAACTACTCAATCACAGTTGGATAAATTGCTTTGTCAGGTAGGAGCCCTCCAAAACAGAAAGCCAATGATCAGGGCAGGACTGGAAGGATCCTCAGAGGACTTGAGTCCAACATCTTCACTTTATAATTGAGAAAACTGATGCACAGTGAGAGAAGCATCTTGTGAAAGATCACACAAATTCTAGGACAGAGGAAACAACAGAAGACCCTGGCTTCCTGATTCTGGGTCTATTTCTTTCTTTCTTTCTTTTTTTTTTTTTTTTAAAATATACTTTATTGATTCCTCACAGAGAGGAAGGGAGAGAGATAGAGAGCTAGAAATATCGATGAGAGAGAAACACCGACCAGCTGCCTCTTGCACACCCCCTACTGGGGATGTGCCCATGCAGTGTACATGCCCCTGACCGGAATCGAACCCAGGACCTTTCAGTTCCGCAGACCGAAGCTCTACCACTGAGCCAAACCGGTTTCAGCTCTGGGTCTATTTCTAATGCAATGCTGCCTTTCCCACAGAGGTGTTTCAGAACTGAGTCCAGAATTCAGTTGCTGGGTAGAGACTAGGCACTGAAATTCCTATTATTAACATCCTGTATTAATGTGGTACCTGTTCCAAATGACAAACAAATACCAATATTAACTAAAGTCCACAGTTTACTTCAGGGGTTATTTTACATGTTTTATAGTTCTACTAGAGGCCCGGCGCAGGAAATTCGTGCACTGGGGGTATGAGGTTGGTCCCCCCGGCCAGGCCTGTGCCCTCTTGCAGTCTGGGACCCCTCGATTCTTACCGCCTGCCACCACAGCTGCGTGTCACAGCAACCCATCATTCCACGTTTGGTCAATTTGCATATTAACCTTTTATTATACAGGATGGAATTCCAAAATGTATAGCGTCAACTATCCACCATCAGATTCCTACAGAATACTTTCATGCCATAACAATTCTCTGTGTTCTGAACCACCACTGATTTATTTTACTGTCTTGTAGTTTTGCCTTTTCCTATACATTTTTTTAAACTGTGGTAAAAGATAACACAATTTACCATTCTAACGAGTTTTAAAAGCACAATTTAGTGGCAGCAAGCACATTCACAATATTGGAAAACCATCACCATTATCCACTTCCAGAATTTTTTTTTTCACCACATACAGAAACTCTGCACCCATTAAACAATAACTTCCCTTCCTCACCTCACCCCCACCAGGCCCTAGTAATCTCTATCCCATTTTCTGCCTCTAGGAGTGGAATCATACATTTGTCCTTTTGTGTCTGGCTTATTTCACTTAGCACATCGACACTATAGCATGCAATAGAATTTTAGTCCCTTTTAAGGGTGAAAAACATTTTGTCTTCCATTCATGTGTGGACAGACATTTGGGTTGTTTCCTCCTTTTGGCTACTTTAAGTAAGGCTGCTATGCACATATGCAATATCCATTTGAGTCCCTGCTTTCACTCCTTTGGAGTTTATACCTTGGGGTGAAATTGCTGGATCACATAATAACTGTCTAAATTTTTGAGGAACCACTACCCAACGGTGGGCCACAGCTCCTGGCTGCACCATTTTGCATGCTCGCCAGCAACTGCCCAAGTGGTCCAATTTCTCCACATCCTAGACATCAACAGTGATTTTTTTTTCCCCCAAATAGTCATCCTAATGATATGGTATCATAGTCAATACTATGATATGGTATTCATTCTGGTTTTTATTATCATAACTCCGATGGCAAATGCGCATCCTTTGAGGTGCTCATTGGCCAGTTGTATATATATTTTTGGAGAAATAAATACCTACAATCCTTTGCCCAGTTTTGAATTGGATTTGCTTTTTGCTATTGAAGTTTAGGTTCTTTACATTTTTCTGGACACTCATCCCTTCACCTGATACAGGATTACATGTCTCCCCTTCTCCCTAGCTGTTTTTTAAAACAATGACAAAAGCCCCACGCAGTCTAGGGGCGGAGAACATCGCCTCCAGGACGGAAAGGAAAAGAATGCACGCCTCGAGAGAGCCAGCACGGAATTCCCAGCAGGGTTTTAAATAAGACATTACCTGCTTCCCCACCCTCAAGTCCCGCAGCGTCCTCTCCGCCCGCCCGCGGCCTCCGGGGAGCGGGTCTGTCCGCCGCCGGCCGGCCGGGCGGGAGCTAACGGGGAGCAGGCCCCTCCTCGGCGGACGCCCGAGGCTTCCTCGAGACGCGGGCGGGGAGTGCGGGCCCGGACGACAGCCCTGCCTGCTCGGCCCCGATCCTCACCGCTGGGCCGCGGGTGTCGGCGGGGGGGGCCGGGCTCGCGGTACCGGGCTACGCCGAGGGCCCTGCGAGCTGCGGCCTCCCCAATGGCGGCGAAGCGCAGGCGCGGGCTCCGGACGCGCGAGCATGCGCGTGGCTGCAGGGGCCGGAGGGCCGGGGCTGACGGGAAGAGAGTTTGGCGGCGCGCGCCCTTCCGCGCCGGCCAATCAGATCGCTGCTCGGGGGGCGCATCCTCTCCGCCTCCCCCCAGCTTGTGCGTCGGTGCGTGGAGCGGCCCGCCCCGCCCCCGGAAGTGACGTATCTCTTGCTCTGCTCCTGGGAGTTCTTGCTGGTCTGCGGGAGTTGGGGGGGGGGGGGGGGGGGTTGTCCTGAGCTTGCCGCCGCTGCTCCTGCCAGGTCCAGGCGTGCAACCCTGGCCTGGATGCGCCCCGCGGAGAAGGTTCTGCGCCAGGCGGAGGCTTGGCGTTGCAGATTCTCTGGCCGAAGGCGGCGGTAGATTAGAACCTGTTAGGGGAAAACAAGCGGATCCTCACCTGGCGTTTCCGCCCAGCAGGTCTCAGCAAGTTCACCCATGTTGAGCTAACGGTCTTGCCTCCAGGTGCACCGGCGTGAGCAAACGGCACCCCGCCTAGCTCTCCCGTGAGCAATCGCATCGCCGCCAGGTTCACCTGTGCGAGCAAAGGCCATCCTCGCAAGGTGCACTTGTGTGAGCAAAAGACATACCGTCGACCTCAGTTGCTGGCATCTCCAATCGGTTCTACTCTTCTCTATTCTAGTCTCCGTTTCGCGCGGAGTTTAAGATACTGTGTGTTAAATTTCTGGACATATTTTAACTTCTAATGTTTATATAGTTAACTGGGGTGCATTTTACGAAAATTTCAGATTTTTGTTCTTGTAGCAAAGTGACCCACTCATTTTTAGTTAGACTTCATCAATGCTGGGAAGGGGGACCACGAATAAACATTCAAACCATCCCCATCCTTCAAGGTTCAACTTTGAAATGAACTCTAAATCTCCTAAGATCAAAAAGTTCTTTATAAAAAAGGAAAGCTGGACACCCCACTAGATATACAGCCAAAAGACACTAACAGCTAATTTACGAAAGAGACAAATGTCCAGTAAACAGTAGAAATAATCTTCAGCCTTAATAATAAAATACAAATTAAAGCACTTTTTATGCTGTAAATTTTAAATGCGGAAATGAGAGAAACTTTTCTCTGAACATTAAGTTCTACATGTTAACTTTTGTGATTGTCACCTTTAATAAGTAATGTCATAAAATTCAGTATGGACATATTTAGAATGCTATTGTTAGGGGCAGAAATAAAATATTAGAGCTGCCTATTATGGAAAGATTAACAACCTTGTAGAAATCAGAGGCTCAGCCCTTTGAAAATCCTGTCTCTTACATATCCCCAGTCCTTTGCAAACCCCCAGCCCAAATTACCTGTAACTGCCCATTTTGCATATCCATTCATATCTCTTTTACCTACTTTCCCAAGTAATCTTTGTCCTTCTACCCAATATAAGCAGATGGCTTAGGGTTGGAGGCAGAGCAGACATTCGTGAATAACCTGCTGCTCTCCCATACTGTTGGCATTATTGGAATAAACACTCATATGTGATCCAGTCCTGTCTCTGCTGAATTGGCTCAAGTAGTGACAGGCAGTCCGGACCCATTTATTGTCTGGTTACACTGTTTTTCTTATTTTAAGTCTGTACTGTAAAAATGTTGTAATATTTTTATTGGAAGTGTTGCTTCCATTATCAGCATTACCAAAATAACTTGCAACCCTTTATTATTTTTTGCAGTTGTTACTCCTAAAGCCACCTCCTGGGAAATAGTTTATCATTCATATCACACAATTTCCAATTAAAGAACTGGTTGGAACTCTAAGACACATAGGAATATATCTGTTTATTTTCTGCAGTTGGTGAAGATGCACTGTCCTGGGTGATGTGTCCATGAAATGTCGATTTGCAGGGGTATACTTTTCCTTTGGTGTTTTGTGCTTTCTTACCTGCAGAAGGGAATCCTTTGGGTCTAGGAGTGACTGTGGAGTGTGGAAAGCTTCTGGAGCACTAGAGTTCTAGGTTTCGTTTCCTTAAGGATGTTCTTTGGAACCTTTTCACTTTCTGTTGTGAGATACACTTTAGAGACAGGTGCATTGTGACTGTAGGCCGTCATTTGTAAGGCTGCTTTACTTTGTTTTTCCCTTAAGTATTGAAATGAATTGATTATCCCAAATGAACTTTCCACGAACCTCTATCATAGGACAACTCTTGGAATCCAAAATCTAGATTGTGATTAGCACAAACTCTGGGTCTTTTTAATCCCCCCCCCCCCCCCCTCTATCAATAAAGGACAAAACACAATTATGCCCCTTTCCCTCTCTCTTCTCCTTCTGGGGCCTCCAATAGTGCATACATTAGTTCTCTAGATTCTGTTTTCTAAGTCATTTAAGCTATCTGTGGCCAAAGGGGGCCACATACTAACTTGACAAGCTAAGGGAAAGCCTGCATGGCGGTCTTGCAAACTTGGAGACCTAAAGTAACCACAAAGGATGGTCTGAAATTCAACTTTAACTAAAACAGTTATGGTGAGTAGTTCAGTCCTAGGCTGGTATCTTTACTGACAAGGCCAACTTTTACCTTAACTGAGCCCCTTTTTCTTTTTGCATCTATAATAACATACCCTTGAAATGTCTCAGTAACTTCTAACTTTCCTTTTTTTGGACCCCTAGGTACACAACATAATGTGCCTGGGCACCAGGACAGACACCACAAATTCCTTCATTGTTATCATGTTAATTGTTCCTGCACTCAAGTATGTGTCTATCATTTTACCTTTTGTCCAATCCCAGGAGTTTCTCCCGCCTCTAGTCTATCACCAGTGGATTTCATTTAACCCACCTTTGTCCCTCCTTTGGTCGCAATATATAAATATAGATGTAACCCGCCATTCTCCAGAGAATTATCTCAATTCATTGATGTTCTGTTTCCCAGCAGTTGTCGACAGATTGGCTCAAACTCACAAAAATTCTTTACAGGTTTGAACGTTTTTATGTTAACACATCCTTACTCTTTTCATTCTTTTTCCTTCTTGCTTCTCTGATTGGATGAATTCTATTGCCATACCCTTGAGTTTGCTGATCCATCTTTCCACTTAAGTTAGCTTGCTATTGCCCCCTGTTGAATTTTTCAGTTTATTGTATTTTTAAAAAATATATATTTTATTGGTTTTTTACAGAGAGAAAGGGAGAGAGATAGAGAGCTAGAAACGTCAATGAGAGAGAAACATTGACTAGCTGCCTCCTGCACACCCCCCACCGGGGATGTGCCCGCAACCAATGTACATGCCCTTGACCGGAATCGAACCCGGGACCCTTCAGTCCACAGGCCGACGCTCTATCCACTGAGCCAAACAGGTCCCGGCCAGTTTATTGTATTATTAATCCGTTTTTGTTTGGTACTTTTTAATATTTTCAATCTGTTGGAATTCTTACTTTGTTCATGCATTGCTCTCCTGATCTCAGTGACCATCTTTTTTATTTTATTAATTCTCACTAGAGGACATTTTTTCCATTGATTTTCAGAGAGTGGACAAGGGGTAAGAGAGAGAAACATGGATTGATTGCCTTCCACATGTGCTCTGAGAGGGTGGAGAAAGAGCCTGTGACTCAAGTTTATGCCCTTGACTGGAAATTGAACCCAAGACCCTTCAGTGCTCAAGCCGATGCTCTAACCATTGAACCCTGCCAGCCAGAGCTCAGTGACCATCTTTATGACAGTTATTTTGAGCTCTTTGTTGGATAAATCACTTATTTCCAATCCATTAAGATCTGTTTCTGGAAATTTATCTTGTCTTTGTTTGGAAAATAGTTCCTTATTTCTTCATTTTCCTTGACTCTGTGTTGGTTTCTGTGAATTAGATAAAACAACCATCTCTTCCAGTCTTGAGAAATTTGTCTCTTGTAGATAAACCTTGTCAGTCAGCTCAGCCCAAATAGCTGGTTGTCTCTCAAACCTTTATGATTGTCCAAGCCACCATCTTTGTTCTTAGAGGTTCCCAATAGTTGAGTGTGTACCAAGATCTGCCAGTGTTCCAAAGGAAGGATCCTGTTACCAGACCAAACCTGGTCCAGTTACTCAGTAGCTGCCAGCCAAAAGGCCATTCTGAGATGATTTTATGTGAAGAAACTATTTCAAGCCAGCAAGCAAGGTCACACTAAAGATCAGTCCCAAAGTAGTGTGTCCTGAACAAAGGATTGGATTTGTCTTTATTCAGGGGTATCATGCATAAACATTGTGAATTTTGTCATGGCATGTATAGATAGGGACATTCCTGCGCATGTACAGTTAGAAACATACATACAATGATATTAAAAAATCTCTGCTCCTTTTTATATTGTAACTAGAGGTCCAGTGCACGAATTCGTGTACATTGAAAGGAAATTAATTAGAAGTATTTTAAAGGCCGGTGAGAGGCCATGGGAGGTTGGCTCCAGGGCACGTCTGGCCCTCTCGCCCAATCTCAATAGGCCAAACCCCAGCAGCAAGCTAACCTACTGGTCAGAGCATCTGCCCCCTTGTGGTCAGTGCGCATCATAGCGACTGGTCAAGCAGTCAATCGAATGGTCAGACATTTAGTATATTAGGCTTTTATATATATATAGATGAGAAAAATTCATGAGGAGGTCACTAGAGGGTCCTCCAAGTAGCTTTTGCCAGCTTGGAGCAGATTCAGCCAGATCAACCCCCTGGTCCTGCAAAATATTCTGGGTTTGTTCCTGAAAAACAGCTCTTGCAATCATCAATGTCAGAGAGGAGCACAGTATGGAAGTTTAACTATTTAAGTTTCAGCCTTTCTGTTAAACTCAACAAATTATGGGACATGGTTACACTTTATAAAATCTAGAGCGATCTAAGTGGATTTACAGGTTAATCTGATCTGGCAACTTGGTTTTATCACTGGAGTGAGCTGGAGGGAGAAGGTGGGGACAGGACCCACTAGCTGCCCCCAACTCCAGGGAGGATTGCAGTCAGTACTTGGATGTGTGCTAATGAGAAGCAAGCCCCTTGGGGCAGCAGTTTGTACTCCAAGCTCTTCCAGGAGAATTCTGGGAGGTGGACATGTTTGTTCCTCTGTGCTGAGCCCTGGGTGACAGCAACGGCAAGTACCCATGTACTCATTAAAAATTGCTGCTTTTTCTCATATAGGCCTGTGGGTCTCATGGATGGAAGCCCCCTGACTTACAGAGTAGGTGCTTTGGGGGCCCATCCCTCAAGTGAGAGCCTTGAAAGTAGATGCTAGATATGGGAACCCTAGGTTCTCCTCAAAGACAAGCTGGTAATTGGGGATTTCCTTCTGGTTGTATGGTGTCTTGCCAGGATTGGGGTTTATGGTGAGAGTGAGTTTCAAGTAGCTACTTGGTTCTCTCTTGGTGTAACTATTTTTTTTACTTTATTTTTACTGATTTCAGAGAGGAAGGAGAGGGATAGAAACATCAATGATGAGGATCATTGATCAGCTGCCTCCCGCACGCCCCCTGCTGGGGATTGAGTCCGCAACCTAGGCATATGCCCTGACCTGGAATTGAACCATGACCTTCTGGTTCATAAGTTGGTGCTCAAACACTGAGCCACACTGGCTGGGCTTGGTATAATTACTTTTATATTAAGACTAAAGTATTATTCTCCTTTTCATGCCCATCCTCTCCTGAGTGTACTGTGGAGTTTTCCAGAGGCTACATAATACGCAGTGATGCTATTACTATTATATGATAGTAAATGGAACATGTGTTTATGTATTTTGTGCTTTAATATTTCTGTTTTAATTCTGAATACAGTAAACATCAATAGATGTAATCTAGTTAATAAACAAAAGTTCTGGGGTTGCCAATAATTTTGAAAAATGTAAGTCCTAAGACCAAGATATATGAAACCATTGTTCTAAACCACAAGTTTTGAAAATGAGCTCTAAAGATCTCCATGTCTTTGATCACTAAAATACAAACAAGCCAATAAGCCAATAGAACCAAGATGGGGGCCTTAGAAATAAGATTTACTATGTCCTGATCTCTCAGGTCTGGAAATCTCCAGATCAAAGCCAAAATGAGCAGCAAGGATCACTGCTCAGGAGATTCAGTCTAATGCATCCTCTAAGCAGGGTCAGCAAACGATGGTCCACAGGTTATATATGGCCTGCTACCTGTTTTTATAAATAAAGTTTTATTGGATTCATTTATATATTGGCTGCTTTCTCACCACAAGAGCAGTTTAGCAGACGTGACAGAGACCATATGGCCTGCAAATTGTAAAATGTGACTGTCTAGCCCTCTCAACCAGGGTTGGCTCCTCTAATCACTTGGACCTGGCTGAATCCACAGCAAGCCCTTCTCTCCCCTCCCCCACCAAGTTCTTGAAACTCATAGGTAACGAACAAGAACATAGCAATGGCATAGAACTGTGTCCAGCAACTACGGATGTTTTTAGTGATAAATGAGTCATTCTTAGTTTTTTGACAAACATTTCCTATTTAATAAGGAATAAATATAACAACAAAATATTCATATAGTTAAAGTACATTTTAAAAAGCAACGTTTTATTGTGTAAAATTCTATGTAGGAAAAGTACAATAGCTGGACTTGAAATCTATAGCTACTAAAATTTTTATTTAGGTTCAAAACACAGCACCAAAAATACCCAGACATTTTAAAATTTCACTAAAAGGAAAAGATACTATAGAATGCATACTTCAGAAAGCTACATAAAGTCACTTTAAAATTACCTCAGGCTGCAAAAAAGAAAAAACCTAGATGCTGTACCTAAATTATCCATGCCCCAAAAGAACGCCATTTATGTTAGCAATTCTTAAACTATAATGGTTATAAACCACAAGCACATCCATCAAAAGAATGTCAAACTACTTTGTTCAAGACAGTGGCCAAATTGTTAAAAGGGCCATAATGAAAGCTGTGGGGCTTTATAGTGTTAGGTTCCTATCCAAGGGACGACAGTACAACAGACTTCCTGGAATCTTAGGACAGAAGGCGCACACAAGGCTGAATTACCAGGATTACAATGGAATGACAGCTGCTCACTTCCCAGAAACGAGGCCTCACAAGAAGAATAGTGAGATACAAATCCCAACAGATTATTTGCTTACAAATGTATAAAATGCAAAGTGTAAGTTATTCCTACCACATGTTTAAAGTGCTTCAGAGTTCATGTTGTTTTGGTCATACTTTCCTACTTTCCCAAAGAGACTGTTTTCTCTGTTGTGGCTAAATGATACACAGAAGTTTATACTAGGAATGGCAAAATCAAAGAAAACTCTGTTCAATTTTTTTAAAAGATTGTTTCTATGCCACCAGTTTCTAGTTTCTTTGAAAGGAGCAGATTCACCTTGCAGGTTATGTTGCAGACTCTTGTACACATTTCTAATCCATGGAATTTGGAATGCGAGCTCACCCTTGTCACAACTGTGGCATGTGCACTGACTCAGTCTGCCTCTTTGCTCTTCTTGGAACCAGCCCCTGCAGAATCTTCTGCCTCAGCCCTCCTGCTATCTCGGCCCTCCTCCGAGAATCTTCCTCCACATTCGCGCGCTCTCGTGCGAGCTCCGGGCTGGTACAGTGGCAAGGCCGGCCGGTCCTGCCAGGACAAAAGAGTGCGTTACTCTTCCAAGGGCTGGCAATGAGGAGGGAACAACACCACTATTTCCAGGGACTGAACATCTTAAATATCTAAAGACTGTCAGTCTTACAGCTAAAAATCAGCCCTTTCACAACACTATCTCAGAAACCAAGCATTTCAAGGCAATAAAAAGCCATGAAAATACAGTTACTATGTTTCTGCTCAAACCTACAACACTCTGTGGAAATAATACACCATGACACTCTCAAGCCAGTTTGAGAGGTGACGAGTCAAACACACACACATCTCAGTCCCACACAGTGGCCCAGCAGCAAACCTGAGTCTGAAACAAAATGAGTCACGGCCCCTCGGATGGCTCTTAAGAGTGCTAAACGAAACAGTTATTAACATTCATGTGGATTATTTCTGAACTGTCCCCTTCATAGAAAATACCCATCATCTTATTAAACTCTTAGAGGTGGTGGGATAAAAACAAAGACTGAATAAAGTACACAAAATGAATTAAGTAGCTTCCAGGCATGAGGACAGTGGGATGAGGGAAGAGCAGTGCGATTCTGAAGGCTGGGACCTGTACTCCCAGGGGGAACAAATGCTCCTCAGGAAACCAAGGAGGGATGATCCCAAATCAAGAAAAGAACCTTGTTCCGCACTCTCTCCTTCCTGGGTGCCGGGCTGTCCTCGCTGTTCTGTTCTCTCCCTGGTCTCTCTGCTGCTTCCACAGGGCCTCCGCGGTCCTGGCTCCCCGTCTTCCCCCTGTCGGGGGTGAATCCTTTCCCCAGTTTCATCTCTTCCTCATTTCTTCTTGAAAACTTGTCAAACTCATAGTGAGCTCTAAGCTTTCTGCTGTCATCCAAGTGGTATCTTTGTGCTTCGAGTTCTTTTTCTCGAAATTTTCTCTCCATATCCTTTTGCTCTTTATCACTGTCATTCTGTGACCTGTGGTTTAATACAAATGATCAGTAAGCTTACATAAACTGCTTGTTGATGACCTGCCTTCCCTTCCAGACTATAAGTTCCAGAAAAGGCAAGGAACATGTAAGTCTGCCCATCACTTAATTTAAAATTTGTATGCACACACCATAGGCATTCAGTAACAACTATGAAAAATACGAATAAATTGCCGAAACCGGTTTGGCTCAGTGGACAGAGCGTCAGCCTGCGGACTGAAAGGTCCCAGGTTTGATTCCGGTCAAGGGCATGTACCTTGGTTGCGGGCACATCCCCAGTGGGAGGTGTGCAGGAGGCAGCTGATCAGTGTTTCTCTCTCATTAATGTTTCTAACTCTCTATCCCTCTCCCTTCCTCTCTGTAAAAAAATCAATAAAATATATTTTAAAAAAATATGAATAAATTGTATTAATAATATTTCCTGTTATACCTGAGTAACACATATGTATTAAGTGCTATGGTAAGGTACCCAAATACACATATTTTTAAAATTCTCAGTACACTTCCAAAATAAATATATCCCCCCCTCATTGCAGATAAATTAAATGAGACTACATGTGGTCAGGTGACTCCCAGGATCCCAAATGCACATCCATCACGAGGCAGAACTGATAGTAACAGCTTAGTTTCTGCTTCAACCATAGCTAAAACTACCTGAAATTTAATAACATTTGTATATGTGTCAAACTATTAAGTGAATAGTAAGTAAACAAGTGGCTGATTAGCTCATTTGGTTCTTAAAGTCTTTCCCTCCACCAACCACTGGCAAACGGCCTTACATACCACCTGTGGACCCCCCACATACAGAAGCGGCAGGACTGGTGGGGACAAAAAGATCTATGAGCAAAGCGTGAACTGGTGCTAGAAACATGACAAAAGGCAGTGCTGTGTCCTAAGTCAGCGGTCACCAACCTTTCGGACCTCACGGACCACCAGTGGTCTGTGGACCACCAGTTGGCGACCGCTGTCCTAGACAATAACAATACAAATGTCTGTAACATAAACCACAATTTTAACCGATCAGATTTGACGTCATGTATAAATTAATTTTATATACAAACAAATGAACTAGAACCCACCAAAAAGAGGGAGAGGAGCTTTACATAACTCTATATTCAAGGAAGGCAGTCATAAATCACTCAGATTACTGTGATCCTGGGCTAACAGCAGTCTGATCCCATGGTCTTGCCCTCTGCACTTGAATCTACTTCCAGCCTCTCCTGTGAGCGGAACAGCCCTTGCCTCCAGGAGGCTCTGCAGGTGTCCAAATGCAAGGCAAGGGCAGGAGCCCTGGGTAAGGGGGACAAGAACCCCAGCTGCATGTGGCCCTACTGACTGTGGGACATGTCCAAACTCAGGGTCAGGGGCAGGATGAAGGGGCTACCTCTGGAAAAGCGAATGGCTGGTCTTTCTCTGGACCCTGCGCGGACTGCTATGTGTGTCTTGTTTCCAGAGAAGCCCAGGTCCTTTCGTGAGCTCATGTCATGAGCAGGTAAAGAGCTATGGGTCACAACACCAGGATCTACAGCTGTGTGACAAAGTCCATGGCCAGAGGGCTGACAACTCCCACAAAGGAACTGCAGCACTCAGAATTCTATCTTTTCAGGATAAGAAGACTTTCAGCACCTGAAGGACCAAGTTTCCCAAATTCCTGATTCCAAAGACAAATTGAAGGAAGTCTGGAAGACCAAATGGGCATGATATCTCAGAAGACACAGGAACATTACAAACTGATAGAAATCACGAGGAAGCCCTGACTGGTTTGGCTCAGTGGATAGAGCGTCGGCCTATGGACTGAAGGGTCGCATGTTCGATTCCGGTCCTGTACCTTGGTTGTGGGCACATCCCCAGTGGGAGGTGTGCAGGAGGCAGCTGATTGATGTATCTAACTCTCTGTCCCTCACCCTTCCTCCCTGTAAACAATAAATAAATATATATATTTTTTAAAATCACAAGGAAAAGAGACTGGGAAGAAGATCCTGAAGACTTAATGTGCAACAAGAGAAACCCAAAGGAAATACAGAAGGACATTTCTCTGACTCAAAGATAGGTTTGAGGCTGCAGACCAAACAGGTTTACCAAGTTCCTAGCATGACCAAAAAAGAAACAAAAAGGTGGACAAGCATTCAGGAATTCCAAGAATGCCATGAAATATGAGCACCCGCACTGACAAAGGATGTGTGACCATGACTGATGACCATCCTGTGACGCTGAGCGTGGCCAGAGAAACAGAAGCCCGGGCTCACTTTTCCCTGCGCTCCTCCGGCAGGCTCTCCCGGGGCTTGGCCTTCCCCACGGTGCAGCCCGGACCGGCTTCCCGCAGTCCCTCTCCACTTTCAGTCTCCTCTCCAGGTTCTTTTGGTTTCTCAGTGGCTGCTTCCTCTCCCTTTTCCAGTTTCTTAAGAAGCTGAGAAATTATAATGTTAGTAAAACACCACTTTAAGAGTATATTAATAAAATATTAAAACTATATAGTACCAATATTGAACCCAAATGTTTGAATACAAACAAAGATAAAGGTCCTGCAAGCACTGACATTTGATGATTTTTCTGCCTATTGCACAATTTTAATGAATCCCTATAAGGCACCTTATCCCCTTCATGGAGTGAGTTAAGAAGCACATTAGGTTGAAACCCAAGTTTAATAAGGTCAAATGAGCAGAACACTAAGAAGGTATGGGCTGACTCTAATTTGGGGAAACATATTTTACATAGCAAAAAGTTCTCTCTGTGCATGAAACAACCCTTCTAAATGAATACATCAGGCAAAGGGAAATTGGGCAAGAGATGCAGAAACCATTTCTATGAAAATCCAGTTCTATGAGTCAGCCTTCATAAGGCAAGGCTAATATACACTGAGCCACTGGTTTTCAGATGTGTATTTTTTAGTCAGAACATATTTTCATTAAAGTAAAATGTAAGCATGCCAAGACCGGTTTGGCTCAATGGATAGAGCGTCGGCTTGGGGACTGAAGGGTCCCGGGTTCGATTCCGGTCAGGGGCATGTACCTTGGTTGCGGGCATATCCCCAGTAGGGGGTGTGCAAGAGGTCCCCAGTAGGGGGTGTGCAAGAGGCAGCTGATCGATGATTCTCTCTCATCGATGTTTCTAACTCTCTATCTCTCTCCCTTCCTCTCTGTAAAAAATCAATAAAATATATTAAAAAAAAAAAAAAAAAAAGTAAAATGTAAGCAGGAGCCCAATCTATGGTACTTCAATGCAGGGCTCCTCTGAGCGAAGTGCTCCATTCGCACTCAGGAGGCTGGTCCTCTTCCACCCTCCCACCCACTCAATCCTTCCAAAAGCATGCCCAAGGAACCCCAAGGACTCGGGGAACACAGTTTGAGAACTACTATTAAAGAAACCCAGCTAAAATACTTAAAAGGCATGATTAGGATAGCAGAACTATTTTTGGGAAAAAAGATATGAAAGGTCTCCAAATTACCTTAATCCTTACTTCTTTCTCAGCAGCTTTCTTTTGTTTGTCTGTTTCTTTTCTCTTACATTTTTCTTCTTCTCTTTTCTTTCTTTTTTCCTCTTCCCGTATGCGTTTCTTTTCCAATTCCCTTCGCCTTCGCTCTTCTCGCTTCTCTTCTCGAATCCTCTAAAGAGGTGGAAAAGTTTGTGCATAAATTGTCTGCATGGATGTGGTAGAAACATAAAGCATATGCACAAAAGGCCAGACATACCTGCTTTTCTAATTTTCTATTTTTAATGTATTCAAGAAGAGGTGTGGTTCTTCTAGCTAGAACAAAAAAATTGTAATAAAGTATTTAACTAAAAAATAAGATTTCTTTCCTTTGTTTTAATAATTTTTAAAAAATATATTTTTATTGATCTTCAGAGAGAAAGGAAGAGGGAGAGAGAGATAGAAAGATCAATGATGAGAGAGAATCATTGATCGCTGCCTCCTGCATGCCACATACAGGGGATGGAGCCCACAACCCAGGCATGTGTCCTTGACTGGAATCTAACCTAGGACCCTTCGGTCCACAGGCTGATGCTCTATCCACTGAGTCAAATGGGCTAGGGCATCTTGACTATTTTAAATACTTGTTTTCAATATAATATTTAAAATAATTAAGGAAACTTAATTATGAAAAGGTAGTTTATGTCTACTCAAGTTTTTGGAGACTGCTAGTAGGAGGTAACTATTTATTTCTAAGACACACCATTTGCAGCTATAGGGCTGATTCAAACTGATTAAGTGCTCTGGCTGTGTTTATCAACTTGTTGCTTGCTCAGGAGGCCTGGTATGTTTTTGAACAGCAGCAAGATGATCTCATATTTAAGCCACGCATCTCATTTCAGTGGTTGGTCTTTAAAAAGATACTGACTCCAACCTTGAGATATAATGCTCTTTCCCGAATACAGCCAGACACAGAGCATTCAAATGTCTTTTCAACTGTTCATTCATCACAACTCTGAAACAAGACGAGTATAATGTAACTGAAAGCTCAAGCTATCCCATCCACAGATACTCAGATTATTTTCCCAAGTTGCTGTCTTGCAATCCCATTGTCAAAAGTAGGAAATATTCTACATTTCTGCCAAATCTGTCTTATTTCTTATGAAAGTCATAAAAAAGAATAAGTATCCTATATAATAAAATGTAATATGCAAATAGACCAAACAGCAGAACAACCAAAAAACCAATGAAAGCATAATATGCTAATTATATGCTAAGGCTGCTTAACCACTTGCTATGAAGTGCACTGACCACAAGGGGGCAGATGCTTCAACCGGTAGGTTAGCTTGCTGCTGGAGTCTGGCCCATTGGGACTGAGCGAGATGGGCTGGATATGCCCTGGAGCCCTCTCATGGTCCCTTCCCGGCTGGCCAACCCCCCAGCCAGCAGACCCTGATCAGCCTGGATCAGAACTGGGTGAGGTGGGGCCGGACATGCCCGGGAGCCCTCCCGTGGTCCCTCACCTGCACAATCGTGCACCGGTAGGGTCCCTCAGCCTGGTGTGCACCCTCTCGCAATCCAGGAACCCTCGGGGGATATTGGAGAGTTGGTTTTGGCCAGATCCCACAGACCACTCCCTTTGGGAGGGTGCCAGATGCAGGACTCATGGCTGGCAAGCGCTGCTGTGGCAGTGCGAGCCTCTCCCGATTGGGCTGATTGGGTGTGAGCCTGCAGCAGGCACAGTGGGGCCTGAATAAGCAGGAGTAGCAGGTAGGAGCTGCAGGTGGTGTTGGATTGCAGGTTTCGCCCGTTCCCGGCAGGCCACCCAGAGGGACCCTACCCATGCATGAATCCGTGCACTGGGGCTCTAGTATACTCTATAAATACAAATCTTAATACAGTAAAGAGAGGAAATGAGCAAAACAGACCAATAAGTTCTCTTGTCTTTGCCTCTATGTCTCCCAGAAGAGTTTCGGGATTGGCACTAGTTTTCTCTTCCTCTACACAGTAAGTTTCTAAGAACTTCTTATATTCTGGATCTGCATATTTAAAGAGAAAAAAGAAAATAAATATACTTCTCCCCATATAAAGGAGATAAACTGTATTTGATCATTGTATTTAATTTGGTAGTTTCATAATGCAGCCTTTGAAAAAGGACTCACCATCGTCAATGCTTCCGGTTTTGGCATCCTTTTTCTTCAGCTTCTTTTTGGCTATCTTCTGGAATGGAGCAAATTCTACCACTGCAGGGTATTCTAGCCCTTTAACCAAAAACAAATTCCAAAAACCATTTGGAAATTCTTCAATATTCATTTTGTAGAAGAATGATTTAGCTTTCTTAAGGATTGAACTTAACAATGAAAATGTTACTGTTAAACTATAATTTAATTATACTTTTAAGCAAGTGCAACCTTAGCATGTCAGACTCCACATTTAAGTAAAGGAGAACAATTGTTTATTAAAAAAAATGATTTATCCTATTGTAGTGGTGATTACATGATTGAATACATTTAAAATTCATCACACTATATACCCTAAAATGGTGAGTTTTGCCATGTTGCTTATACCTCAATAAGTGTCTCTCTTCTCACTAAAAAGTGTAATATCTTTAAATCAGTTTCTTAATTACATTTAAATATTTTAATTTTAAAAGCTTAATTCAATTATTAATCTGCTATATGAATTCAAAAGAAGTACTTTGCTTTTGAATAGACACATGGCTAAAGAGGGGCCTTCAAAGTGTATACAGAATATTCAAGTAAAATTTGCTTCAAATAAAAAAGTTCAGATTGAAAATCACTACAAATTCATTTTGTTGTGATATGGGTTGGGGGTTGGGAGGATGCACATAAAAATGTTCCCTGGGAGAATCTGCTAGATGCTTAATAAAAATAGTACCCTCTACCTCCATACTGTACCCACTGAGTAATCACTTGATATGGAATGACCAGGTGACTATGATACTGTAATGCTCTCATTTGTCTGGAAGACACACACTGCAACATTAGTGAACCATGAAAAAATTACGCTGTGTAACAAACAACTCAGAAAAAGACAAATACTATATGATTTCACTTCTATGAGGTATCTAGAGTATTAAATTGCATAGAAACAGAAATTAGAAGGGTTATTGCCAGAGCTCAGGGTGGGGAGAGAAATGGAGAAAGTTGAAATTTATTGTAATAAGTACAGAGATTTTGCTTTGTAAGCTAAAAAGAATTCTGGAGATTGGTTGCACAACAATGTGAATATACTTTACACTAGTGAACTACACACTTAAAAAAAATAAGATGGTAGATTTATGTTATGTGTATTTTACCACAATTTAAAAAAAGAAAAAAGAAAAAGGCACTTGAATGAATTACCGAATAAATGAGCATTCAATAGAAATGTCAAATAGGTCAAGCATTAAACTTGCTTTTATAGCAAAAAAGTCTGGGTTTCAATCTAGTCACTCTTTAACCCGCTTTTCTAATTTGTGACCCTCTCCCTTCCCTGCAATGAAAGGGAAGAAAACACTGTCAGTAGTGGGGGTGGGGTGAAATGGAAAGAGGCTGGTTGGTGATGGGTATATAGAAAACAATATGCTCTTAAAAGTGTACACACATGATAGCAGTGAACACAATGGCTGACAGTCTGACAGGAAAGGAGGAAATAGAAAAAAAAAAAGTAGAGGTAAATTACATTGTCTCAGCAGACAACCCTGTTAAATAGGGTCAAAAATTGATGCTCAGTATTACAATCCCTTCCTGAATGACATCATCCAGAATATTTTGTTTAGGAAGATACTGATATAAATAAACAATATATTTTAGAAAATTTTATCCAACATGGGTAAAATAATTTAGTTTGGAGACATAAAAAGCAAAGTTCACTTATCCAGAAAGCGCATTTATATGGAAAAACTTCAATCTCCTTTGATAATACATAAATAGGTTATCACTATTACACAACTGTTAGAATTCTTTCCATTGATACATCATTTTAATTTTTAACAAGCACACAATCACTATAACATGATGTAAATTTCTGCTTTACTTTAGATTTGTATCTGATAGCTTTTTTATTAAAACTCACAAATATTCCAGCATACTGTAATGAATGTACTTAAAGACTGTAACAAAGGTTTAAAAAGCCAATGACCCAACCTTTGTTGTCAATGAAGATATAGCCATCAAACCGATCTCTAAAAAGAAGAATGTCATCAGGATTCCTAAAATTAATGTATGCTCTTGAGTAGAGATGAGGATAAAGACTGAAATAAGAAACAACAGTGAAAATGGTTAGTAAAAAAAAATATGACTTCTTTAATTTTGCCTTTGTTTTCCTTGTCTGAATACAACAAAACTACTTCAGATAAAACTTTTTTGTCAAAGATTCATCCTTCATTAAATGACAACAATCTGGGTATTCTTTAGCAAAAAACACTTAACACACAATCAAACAAAACATTAACTGATACCTTTTTAATGACTTGGGAAAGACTCTAGATTAGTTTCTCTACTGCATGGAGCCAGGGCTAACATACTGGTTCTCAGGGGTTGGAAAGCAAAGTCATGCCTCATCCTGCATCATGGTTGCAATACAAATTAGTTATAATTCCCTCATAGAACAAAATGTTATATTGTAAAAAAGATTCTTTACTGACTTAGAGATCATTTTTAGGTGTTAGAGTATTTACTATAGCACAATAAACAGGGTCTTGACAGAACTAAACTTTTCTCTGCTATCTCACAACTACCAATTTCCTTCAGGACAGTTACTCTCAACCTGATATCACTGAGGAGTACACTGAGGCTCAGAGAAATTAGGTACTTTCAGAGGGTGCCATCAGTTAAAAGGTGGGCCTGGGATTCCAATTTGAGCCAGTTGGGGTCCAGTGTCAGCCCTCCTACAACTGTACATTTTCTTAAATTTTAGTCATTTGGATATCATCTTTGTTTTTTTAAACCCCATTTATATGTACCTTGTAGAGGGATTTTTTTGTTGAATAGACTAACATTATTTATTTTAATGTATTGTATTTATTCAAAAGTAAAGTTTTATGGTTACCATAAATGAGAACTCATGATATTGAAGATAAAAAGGATAATAATAATAAAAACATAGTGAAAATCACTAAATCTCAGCTGAACTGTCACCTGTTGAAGGTCTAACCTGAGCTCAACACTCTCTTTAACAAAAGAGAGATTCGAAAATAAAATGTGTCGTCAGAGTCATCTATCTCCCAAGTTGTAAAAGGAAACTGAAAAAGATATAAACTGAGAGGAGTGGGGTGGAGTCTGGGTATTAGTGATGGAAGGG
The DNA here is from genome assembly GCF_964339955.1 of Pipistrellus hanaki. Classification (NCBI taxonomy): domain Eukaryota; kingdom Metazoa; phylum Chordata; class Mammalia; order Chiroptera; family Vespertilionidae; genus Pipistrellus; species Pipistrellus hanaki. Next base: position 24,950,345 of record NC_140505.1, read on the forward strand.
AGCAGAGTGGGATTACTGGGGTCTGGAATTTCTGTTTCTTTATCTGGTGTTAGTTACATGGGTATGTTCTCTTGTGAAATTCATCAGGTTATACATCTATATATTCAATTTACTTTGTTATACCTTAATACATTTTACTTTAAAAAGCTACACAAAATATGGTTTGTAGATATTCAAAAACAAAAATTAGGTAATATGTTGTTACATGGTCTGGCTTTGTTTTTTTCTTAGACTGGTGGTGCCAGTAAAGTGACCAGATGTCCCAATTTCCAAATATTTGTCCTGCGTCCCGCGGCGTTTTAAAAAAGTCTCCATTTTTGGATAAAAAGCGGGATGTCTGGTCACCTTACAGTAGAGGCATATTTCAAATCTACTTTAGAGACCTTTAGTGATCTGCCTACTTAAAGTAACTTGCAGGAATAAAGGACTGCTCTGATTTCGGGGAACATGTGGGAAAGAAGAGGGAAATGGAGATGTCTTCTATTACCTACAATAATTTGCCAAAAAGAGACAATGCCTCTCAGATTCTTAATGTTGGTAAACAGCTTCTCACCTGAGATCCCCAGTAAAGAATTCAAAGTAATCGTGTGCAGGTAGTGGATGTAGCTGCTCTTCCAGCTGCTCCTTGGTGAGGCTGGGAGGGAGGCGCCGGATGACTACCTGGGGAAAGGAAGCTGGCTGGGTTTTGTTTCTCTCTTACTGAATTAAGCTTTAATTATTTCAATGTTTGGTGGCCTGTATTCATGCTCAGAGGAAAATCTAATCCAGGAGTCTAGCAGAAATACATATTTTAGGAAAGGATAAAAAAAACCTGAGAACATGGCTATCACAAGGGTAATTAAGCATGAATAATTGAAAAAGGAACCCTGAGGTCAGAAGAGGCTGTGCATAACAGTCCTTTTTCATATAACCATTCCATTACTACTGGACAACCCACTGGTATATCTATGCCCGAGTTGAAAAAACAATAGCTTCTCCTACACTCTCTCTGCAGGGTAAGCCACATGAGAAGGTAAGACCCATGCAGGGAACGTATGCATGCTGGAATGTTTGTTAGCAGCAGTAACATATCAATGGTGTATTTGCTCTTACTGCCAAGAGGAATGCCATTTGCATTGGACACCTTTCGCCTCCAGTGCAGTGTCCACACTGCGGGTCCTCTCCCACCGCGCCACCAGGCTTTCCCAGGTTCTCTTCCCAACTTCCCTGGACCTGATAGGACCTTCCCTGAGCCGCACCCACCGCTTTCTGTCCCTTCAGGCCCAGGTCCTCGACATTGTGGAGCTGCTGAGCCCAGCGTCTCAGCCCCAATAGGACACGTCCATCTCCAGAGACTTAATAAGTTTCTTTCTCCCCAAACCAGAAAAGTACTAAGCCTAATCAGTGGTCATGGACAACAGGGGGGGCGGGGGCATACGTGGGGAGGAGTTCGGGATGGGAATGGGAGGGGGGGGTTTGAGGAAAATTATGTGATACCATAATCAATAAAGAAAAGTTTTTAAAAATATATATTTTATTGATATTTTACAGAGAGGAAGAGAGAGGGATAGTTAGAAACATCAATGAGAGAGAATCATCGATCAGCTGCCTCTTGCATACCCACTACTGGGGACGTGAAACCTGGGACCTTTCAGTCCGCAGGCCGACGCTCTATCCACTGAACCAAACTGGTTTCGGCTCAATAAAGAAATTTTAAAAAGTGCTCCGAAAACTCCCTGGCTGCAGGAGGGGCTCAGGACAGGCAGCCTGGCCGCTGTCCGCGGTGCTGACACGCTAGCAGCTCCGCCCCCGGCCCCGCCCACCCGCCCAAGGAATGCACCTTAGCCCCGCCTCGAGCGCCTGCCCTTTGGCCTCGCCCACTCTCCCATTGGCCCACCCAGCCCCGCCCTGGCTCCGCCTCCTCTTGGTCGGGAAGGTCTTCCTCCCGAAGTAGGCCCGCTCTCCTCGCCCCGCCCTCCTCCCTCGCCCCGCCTCCACCCCGCTAAGGACTGGCCTTCCAGGGCGTTGGCCCGCACCATCCCATCCTCTCCCTCCCCATCACTCTGAAACCCTCCGCCTCCCCCAGCGCGGGAGGCCGGCACCGCTCCGCCCACCGGCGTCCTGCCCTCGCCCTCCCCGCAGGCTCAGACTCCGCTCTCCTCCCGACTTCGCCGGCACCGCCATTCACGCCCCTCCGGGTCGGGGAGGACCTTCATCCTTCCGCCCCGCTCCGCCCCATTTCCGGCCACACCCACCTTGCTCAGGACCGTCCTCTTCTCCTCGCGAGGTTTGCCTGCGCTGCCTGCACAGCTGGAGGCCAAGGCCGGCGGCGCCCCCGCCTCTCGCCGAGGCGACTCCCGGGGGACGTGGACGTCCGCGGCGGACGGCCTCTCCCTTCCGCTCTGGCTCCGCGCAGCAACAGCCACGCCGGGGCCTCCGGGTCCCTCCTTCTCCGAGCGCATTCCGCACGGCCGCGGGCCCACCGCCGCCTCCCGCCTCCTGCCGGGGCCTAAACTTCGCGAGAACTGGGAAGCCTCCGCCTCCACGGCACCCCCGCCCCCCGGCTTCTGACACCGCCCGCCCCCTCCCCGTCCCTGCGGCTCTGAGGCCGCTTTTCTGCTCCCCGAGCGAGACCTCTGCAACCGCCCCCTCACTCAGGGTTGCAGACAGCTCGGGGGTTAGTGGCCTTGCGGCGAGGTGTTCGGTCACAGAGCAGCTGGGAGGGAGGGTGAGAGGTCCGACTGCCCGCGCTCTCCTGCCGCCTGGGCCTCGGGCGCAACTTGTCTGCAGGCGCCGGACACTGAGGGCCAGAGGGTCTTTGTCTCAGCAGGACTGCATTTGTCTCCCACGGAGAAGAGCCGGCCGGCCCTTTGGGCTAAACGTTACTTACACGTGCTAAATAAACGATTGACAGCTTTTCTTTTTTTTTTCCTTTTCCAAGGAAATCTGAACGTTTCACCAGAAAGCAGCAATTCTATGTAAGAAAAGTGAATCGATTGACATACAGCACAAATCGGTGGCTTTTCTATACGGAATAAAATAAAGGCATCAGAGGCGAGAGAGCATGAATTGGCTGGCATAAAAAGTTCATGTTAGCTGGCCTTAAGTTCAGGTGTCAACGCTGACCCCTGTCTGGTTCGTGGTTCTGGCTAGATTGGAGTAACTAATAGTTGAGACCCACGACATTCACAAAACAAGTCGTAAGGTTTTCAAAAGTAGTTTTTGCACAACTTTTGGGGGGCTCTCAATTAATAGAACAGCAACCAGGCCAGGTTCACATTTGTATATTTTTATTTTACAAATACAGGCATTAACATTTGGTTAGTAAAATTTATACATGGAAGTTCTTCATTTTAAAATGCAACGCTTTTTCATAGTTTTCTCTTTTTTTTCTTTATACGTGTTGGCTATACTGTAATTCATAGTACCTTTCTCTCAAGAATTTCAAGTACAATTAAGGAAATTGGAGAATGGAGTAACTGAGGCATTAAGAGACCAAGGGAGCCACTGGCTGACACTGGAAGTGAATCCAGTTTTACTGCAAGCCAGTGCTCCTTGAACCACTAAAACCTGTGAACACAGTGGAAATACACTGAGTGACCAGATTATGATGATCTCTGAACACGTAATAATCTGGCCATCAGTGTGTGTGTGTGTATACATATATATGTATATGTGTATATATATATGTGTGTGTGTGTGTGTGTGTGTGTGTGTGTGTGTATATATATATATATATATGAGGCCCAGTACATGAATTCGTGCATGGATGGGGTCCGGCCAGCCTGGCCAGGGGGAGGGGACATGGGCAGTTGGCCGGCCTGCCTGCTGGTCCAACACCTGGTCGAGGGGACAGTTTGTATATTAGCCTTTTATTATATAGGATACACACTGAATGGCCAGATTATTGTGTTCAGAGATCATAATAATCTGGCCACTCAGTGTGTATTAGAGGACCAAAAGATTTAAAAAGCAGTCCCAAAACTGAGTTCTCTAAAACCTCACAAAGGGGGCCAGGAGCTATTTTCAATGTATTATAAAGTGTAAAGGTATACTGTTAAAAACACACCTATTGATAAAAGTTGCACAAATTAGATCCAGTGTCCTTTTTTATATCACATAAAGTCAGTATAGAAAACCTCATTATGCTGATCAGAAGTTCTGATGGCCTTATCTGTGATATAAAAAAGGAAAATATGGTTGCCAGACATAATCTTTTTATAGTGAGTGGGTGGTAGGGCAGAGGTGGCTGATGGTGAAAATTGTAAAAAAACATTCGTTTGAAAAATTTGAATGTTTCAGTCTTTAAATACAGAGCATATATTTGGACTGTCGAAGCACTCTTGCTCCAAGGGAATTTTTTTATTACTCTGCCAAATAACACCAAAATTAGCAAATGGAGAAAGGATCTCTTGTCCTCAGCTTCTCAATAGGCACAATCATGAACAATGCCTTATGTTTCTTATCCATATTTTGCCTCTACTACTATGAAGCCATGGCTAAGTTATTATGAAGCCCTCTCAGCCCAACCAAATGCCTTCCCAGTCAAGGCAGATTCATTTGAGATCCCCCAGAATCTTGAACAGACCTCCATTACCTCATTACTACATTGTCCTCAATACTTAGAGGACATTCCCTACAACCCATAACTGTGCCTTTACTTAAGCAGCAGGAACTAATGTCTTCATTGAACTCTGTATGTCCACCTCAGGCCTGTATCTGGCACTTAAAGGCACATGTTTGTTGGATGAGTATTTATTTTTATTTTTATTTAAAGTATTACAAATAGTAGTACATATGTCTCCTTTTTCTCCCCATTGCCTTCTCCCAGCCTCTCCTACCCCTGGAACATGCCCTCACGCCCTGCCTCCCCTAGTGTTTTGTGTCCATTTGGATGTGTATTTCTTGACAATCCAGCTGGCAATATGTCCAAATGTTTTTCTCCAAAGTAACATATACCACTCTAAATTTTAAAAGACGCCTCTAATTCTGTACTGCCTATTATCACAAAGTTCTGAGAAATGAACAAAAATGACAAATTTTAGAATTCAGGTTTGTCTGCTGAAATTATTCTTTAAATAAAATACACACGTGAAGATATAGTAAATGAAATACACTGGTAAAAATAGGTTATGATTTTATATGAAGAAAGTCTTTAAAAATGTAAAGATTTACCCATTCTGTTAAATATTCTATTTTACATATGCAGATAAATATATCCAAAATCAATAATAAATCTTCTCAAAATATCAGCATGAATACAGTAAGTAACTTTGCTTTTGCTTAACTGATTTTCAAAAGGTGTGCTGCAAGAATTTATAAAACATGCAATTTCTGACTATTTAGTTAGGGGCACTGAGCTTCTTTCCCTTAGATTGTCAAATAATAATAATTAAAAAAATGACAGCAAAAAAAAAAAAAAAAAAAAAAAAAAAAATAGCCATCCAGTGTGAAGGCCCTATCTTGGACCATAAATATATAATAGAGTTGCATCTTACTGGTTACGCTCCATATGATTGGATCTGATTGGTTAATTCTTGGTATTAGAAATCCTTATTTACAAGTACTGGAGGCCTGGTGCATGAAATTCGTGAACAGGGGAGGGGGTGTCCCTCAGCCCGGCTTGCACCCTCTCCAATCTGAGACCCCTCAGGGGATATCCCTTGGGATCAGGCCTAAACCAGCAGCTCTGGGCCTGCTGCTCAGAGTCCCTCCGCAGCCAAGGTAGAAAGCTCGCCTTGTCTTTGTGGCAATGAAGCAAGCATTCCACCATGCAGCTCATGCTGCACGCTCTCAGGGGCCACGCACCCCCCCCCCCCCGGGAATGGGGGACTTGGGTGGGGCTGAGAGGACTGGGGGCCGCTGTCTTGTGGCTATGGGTACCTCCATCTTTGTAGCAGAGTGATGGTCAATTTGCGTATTCCCTCTTTATTAGATAGAACACCTGATTTCTTAAAAAGTAACTTTGGAGCAAAAAGTGTAGATACTATTACTATTATTATTTTGTAAATCAATAAAAATTATACCTATTTTTTGTCATATCAGCAAAATCATATATTTTTTGATGTGCCACAGAATATTAGTAATTAGTTTGTGTGTATCACTTGATGAAAAAGGTTGAAAGTCGCTGGCTTAATTGAATACTCCCTCTTAAAGGTAGTCCTGGGGTAAACGTCTGTCCTAAGAAAGGCTATATTTTACTGGGAGCAGAGGTCTAATTGATGGATGATAGTGGCTTAGGGCAGCTGGAGATATATCACTCCCGTTTTCCTTTGAAGATGACACTGGTCACTTTAAAGTTGGCAATAAGGATGCTTTTTTAGGAAACTATGCATCATTATGAGATACTAGAGAATTGGGTAGTAATAAAAAAAAAATATCTAGTAGTACAATTACACACTGCCTTTTTGATACACCTAAGTCTAAATATTGGTATTAAATTGTTGCTGATCTGAAAAGCAGCTTAGTCAAATATCTTTAAACTTTTACCTTTTGTATCTTAAAGTCAATGTGGTAATGGTTCACCATCAAGAGTTTGCTTTTCCAGATACCTAAAATAATCGTAGATGAACAATGAAGAAACTAAATGAAATATTTTGGTCTAGTGGGCAAACTAAATGTTTAAGAAGTACCTCCATTTCTATTTTTAAAATTATTATATTAAGTTCAGTCATTTGAATTTCTAACATCAGCTAAGGAGAAGGGGAGGCATAAAGGCAGGCACATATGATACCTAACAGAGATAGAAAATCCATTAAAAAAAAACCCTCAAGCCCTAGCTGGTTTGGCTCAGTGGATAGAACCTCTGCCTATGGACTGAAGGGTCCCACATCAAGGGCATATGCCTGGATTGCAGACTTGATCCTTGTATGGGGCATGCAGGAGACAGCCAATCAATGATTTTCTCTCATCACTGATGTTTCTCTCTCTCCTTCCCTCCCTTTCTGAAATAAATAAAAATATATTTAATGCAAAAAAACACACAAAAAACAAAACAAAAAAACCCCTCAAAACACTATTTGAGTCTAAATAGAGGGCAGGCTATGGTCTCTAAGTGCATCATTGCATTAAACTGTCATTCTCTGTGATGAGCTGAGACAGAGAATGGGGCCTGGCTGTCTCATTACAGTGCTCAGATTCCTCATTTATAGAGTTATTGGTGGGGGCCTCACAAAATGAGATCTAGTATTTTTTTGTCTTATAGATTATATACTAGAGGCCTGGTGCCTGAAAATTGTGCACCCAGGGGGGTCCCTCAGCCCAGGCTGCTCACTCTCACAGTCCAGAAGCCCATGGGGAGTGGGCCTAAACAGTTAGTCATCCTTAGCGCTGCCACAGAGCATTGAAAGTCTGGCCCCTAGTGGTCACTGTGTGTCATAATTACTGGTCGTTCCGGCGATCTGTCAATTTGCATATTAGCTTTTTATTATATACGATTATATAGGACTAGAAGCCTGGTGCATGAAAATTCATGCACTGGAGTGAGGGTCCCTCAGCCTCACTCTCAGGGGTGGGAGGCGACCCAGCGATCAGAGGAAGGCAAAAGCCCATTACACCTCTGCTGCTGTAACTGCCAGTAGTGCAAGCCTCAGCCGGCCCTGGTTACCTGAGCCTTGGGCGGTTCTTGGCAGCATGGCAGCCACCATCTGAGGCTTGCCTGTGCCTCAGGTCAGCTCTAGGTGGCTAGGGGCTCAGGGAACTGGGCACCACCATCTTTTGGCTGTGGGTGTTGCCATCTTTGATAGGACAGTCAATTAGCATATTCCCTCCTTATTGGCTATGGGCACTGCCATCTTTGAGGGCAGGGCAGTCAATTAGCATATAACCTCTTTATTAGATAGGACTAGAGGCCGGGTGCATAAAATTTGTGCAATGGGTGGTGGGTGTGTCCCTGAGCCCAGCCTGCGCCCTCTCCAATCTGGGACACCTGGGGGATGTTCGACTGCTGGTTTAGATCCAATCCTGGCAGTTGGACATCTCTCTCACAATCCAGGACTACTGGCTCCCAACTATTCGCCTGCCTTATTGCCCCTAACCACTTCTGCCTGCAAACCTGATCACCCCCTAACCACTCCCCTGCCAGTCCAATCGACGCCTAACTGCTCCCCTGCTGGCCTGATTACCACCAACTGCCCTCACCTTTATTATATAGGATATTTTTTCTACCTTAGCCATTGTATTTCTACATTGAGAAGGTAGAAATATTTGGGATGCATTTAGGTTAAGATAAAAAGTTTTGGTGGTTAGCCCTGGCCAGGTAGTTCATCCTGATTTGCCAAGGTTGTGGGTTTGGATGAGACATGTTACAGGAGCCAAGTTGAAAAACCTCCCAATGACCAAATCTGAAATAATTAAAGCTACACAATAAATACTAAATAGGATCATTACCTAAAATATAAAGTACACTTAAATTAGTCCATACTGGTAAATGACTGAATGAGAAGAAACAAATTTTCATTACAGAAGAATTCCAAATAATATGTGCAGATACACCCCCTTCTAAGGGGTAGAGCTTAAACCCCCTGGTCCCAATGAGGGTCGCCTAGACTGATCAACCCCAGTCCAATCATAAGAAATACATGAAACAAACTAAAATTGAGGGGCATTCTACAAATATGTGACCAGTCCTCCTCAAAACCCTCCACGTCAGGAAAGACAACAGATGTCTGAGATATTGACTGAGTTAAGAAGAGCTAAAGAGACAGGACAGCAGCATAGAGTGGCCCCTGGATGGGATGCTGGCACAGAAAGAGGACATTAATGTAAAAACTGGTGAAATACGAAGAAAGCCTGGAGTTTAGTTACTAGAAACGTAAAAACGTAAAAATATTTCTTAGTTATGACAAAGGTTCTATGGTAATGTAAGATGTTAACAATGGAAAGCTAGTGAAGGTATATAGCTCTCTGTACTATCTGCAGTTTTTCTTTAAATGGAAAATCAGTCCAAAATAAAAGTTTATTGAAAAAGAAAAAAGAAAAAAGAAAAAGACATAGTAGATGCTTTACCTTTTTTATTCCACTGTGTATAACTGTTCTGTAGGATCAGAAAATATCTGCTGCATACATGTGCTATGCAGTCTCTTAAGGCAGGTCTCTGTTCCTAAATGTAGATGTATAGTCTGTATTCATGTTAAGAAACGGGAAATTCTTAAGACATGACACGGACGTGAGGAACACTGACTGACCTACTCCACACTAGGACAAAACAAAATCAGGACCCATTGGGAATCACGTACTGTGGTCTGACATAGATGTCTCTAGCATCATGTCACTTTCATTCATTTCAATTTCAAAAGTTTCTTCCAAAGGTCTGGAATCTGGAGTTTTCCTTGAGGTTTCCAGTGGTGTAAGCCCTGTTTCTTCTGTAGTCTGTTTTTCTACTTCAAATTCCCTGAAATCCCACGGAGGTGAAATAATGTTTTTTAGTGTCTTCATTGTATGCACATCGAAGTCATAACATTTTAATTTGTCTTTAATGTCTGCTCCTAAAAAGAAAACCATAATAAGAAATTCCATTATTTCACTGTCGTTTCCATTATTACTTAACACAGCCTTTATCATTTTAGTCAAATGTTACTTTTAAGAGTACAAGTCAAGCTCAGAAGGAAAAAAATATTTTCCTCCTTTTTTTTATTATCATGAGAGACAACTGGGAAGACTTCAAGAGGTACATGCAGTTTCAAGCTCCAGCATGGCTCAATAGCAATCCCATACCCAAAACCACTTACATAATGAAAGACTCGTAGGCAATTTTTTTCCCAGCTGATAAATAAGAACTGCCTGTTGGTGTTTTTGGCATTGGTAGAGACACAAGTCTTACGCATATGAAAACCACAGTGAAAGAAAATATATTTTCCACATTTCAAAATCTTTAGAATGAAAAAAGGACTTTCAACAGATATATGAGGTTCAATCATTTCTGACATAAAAACATGACAATTTTACACAGTACAAACTAAATAGGCATTTTGACAATGACATATAAGCCTTCAAAAAATGTATTTTTATTTTGTACTATTTTGTATATCACGGTGATTATCCTATATAATATTAATGCCTAATATGCTAAGTGTCTGGTCGTCCGTTCAATCAATCAAAGTGTAATATGCTAATAATATGCTAAGGACACTCAGCTGCTTGCTATGATGTGCCCTGACCACTAGGGGGGCAGACGCTCAATGCAGGAGCTGCCCCTTGGTGGTCAGTATGCTCCTACAGGGGAGCGCCACTCAGCCAGAAGCCAGGTTCATGGCCAGCGAGTGCAGCAGTGGTGGCAGGAGCCTCTCCCACATCCGCGGCAGCGCTAAGGATGTCTGACTGATGGCTCCTTCAGGGGAGCAGGTCTATGCCATCATTCAGACATCCCCTGAGAGCTCCTGGACAGCAAGAGGGCACAGGCTGGGCCGAGGCACTCCCTGCACTGCCGAGTGCACGATTTTGTGCACCAGGCCTCTAGTAGTTAATAATATTGTATCACATACAGTGGTGCCTCACACAACGAACTTAATTCGTTCCAGGAGCAAGTTTGTTTTTATGCGAAAAGTTCATTATGTGAAACGCGTTTTCCCATAACAATACATGTTAAAAAAAATAATTCGTTCTGTAGCATAAAATATGCTAAGATGACATAAAAAAAGATAATTTTTTTGTTATTATTTTTATTTAGATACATCTAAAAACATAATTTAAAAAAAAAAAACACACATTTTTTAAATTTTAAGACAGACTAAGTAGAGTCTACCGAATCTTGCACATCTTCATCCATTTTCTGCTTTTTGGCCCATGGTTTCATGAAAAACCTGTCCAAAGTCGTTTGTTTTTCTCTTTTCTCCAACATCTGCCGGAAATAACGGACAAGAGTATCGGAGTAAAGATCGTTGATCCTGTTTGCTTCAGCTGAATCCGGATAGTGGGCATTGGTAAACTCCTGAACTGCTTTCCATTTGACCAGGATGTTCTTGATGTCAGCAGTTGGGATTGGTTGATTGTTTGATTGTTGCTCCTCGTTATCAGATGACGCTTCCCTTTGAGCATTGTCCTGTTGCTGGACCAGAAGTGCTTGGAGCTCTTCAGTTGTCAGCTCTTCTTCGTGTTCCTCAATAAGCTCCTCTACATCCTCTTCCTCTACCTCTAATTCCAACCTTTGGGCCACTGTGATGATGTCCTTCACCACTTCTGTGTCATCAACTACTGCTTCTTCCTGGGTCCACAAAGGCACAAGCATCTTCCAAGCAGAAATGAGGGTCCTTTGTGACACTTCTTCCCAGGCCTTCTGTATAAGTCGTATTGCCATAAGGACATCAAATTTCTCCTTCCAAAACTTTTGGACAGTCATATTGTCTCCACCAAACTCGCATTCTTCAAACACCTTATTAAAGAGGGCTCTAGTGTAGAGTTTTTTAAAGTTCGCAATAACTTACTGATCCATTGGCTGAAGAATGGATGTGGTGTTTGGTGGCAAATACTGCACCTTGATAAAAGGATAATTTTCCTGCAATATTTCCTCTAGGTCTTTTGGGTGAGAAGGGGCATTGTCAAGTATCAGAAGGGCTTTGAGCGGCAGTTCTTTTTCCAGCAAGAATTTCTTCACGGCAGGAGCAAAGGTTTCCAGAATCCATTCGTTGAAGATAACTTGGGTCACCCAGGCTTTTTGATTGGACTTCCAATGGACGGGCAGTTTGGACTTAATAACGTTATTTTTCTTGAAAATTCTTGGATTTTCAGAGTGATAAACCAATAGAGGTTTGATCTTGAGGTCTCCGCTGGCATTAGACGAAAACATAAGGGTAAGTCTGTCCTTCATGGCTTTGTGTCCTGGCAATTTCTTCTCCTCTTTTGTAATGAAGGTTCTGCTCGGCATTCTTTTCCAGAAAAGACCCGTTTCATCGGCATTGAACACTTGTTGTGGGCAGTATCCTTCATCCTTAATACATTTTTGAAAGTTAATAGAGAACTTTTCTGCTTCTTTCTTGTCAGCACTGCCAGCCTCACCATGCATAGTAACGCTGTGGATTCCACACCTTTTCTTAAATCTAAAAAACCACCCCCTGCTGGCTTTGAATTCTTCTTCATTATCTTGATTGCTGCTACTTCCAGGGACCTTTTTCTTTAGATCGTCATAAATTCTCTTGGCTTTGTGACAGATAATATCTTGGGTTGTTACGTCACCTTTCACCTGCCTGTCCTTAATCCAAATCGCTAATAGCCTCTCCATTTCCTCGTGGATTGAAGACCTATGTTTTTCATGAAATAGTTTTGATACTCCTTTGGCTACTTTGGCTGTTTTGACTGCATCCTTATTTGTCAAAATGGTGAAAATGGTGGTCTTGCTGAGGCCAAACTCTTTGACGAGGTCACACTGTTTTACCCCACATTCACTCCTTCTAATTATTTCCTGTTTCATTTCAACAGAAATCACCTTCCTGCTTTTTTTAGAAGCCATGATATAAAAAAAATATTGAGTTTAACTTAAAAGGACGACTGCGGTGATACGTGCGTGATTGAATTCATAATGAAGAACGATTGCCGCGATACGTGCTTAAGTTAAGCGCAGTGACTAACGACTGCCTGCAGTGCCTGCGCGGAAGGATGCAATACATCGGCAGCGATCGTGGAAGCTCGGGCGAAGCAGTCGTGGAAGCTCAGGCAAAGCGGTCGTGGAAGCTCGGGTGACTTCGTTGTGTGAAACGAAGTTCGTTGTATGAATCATGAAATGAAGTTCGTTGTGTGCAGCGTTCGCTGTGCGAGGCGTTCTTTATGCGAGGCACCACTGTATTTGAAAGTTGCTAAGAGAGTAGATCTTAAAAATTTCAGCATAAGAAAAAAAATTATGTAACTATGTACAATGTCATGTTAACTAGATTTATTGTGGTGCTCATTTTGTAATACATACAAATATTGTATTATTATGTTGTATAGCTGAAACTTATATGCTACATTTCACTTATACCTCCGTAAGATAAAAAGTAGTATAGGACATAAATCATAGAGGAGACTTCTAAGTGTAGTGTATGGTAGACTTGGAAATCTCCTCTGTAAAATCATTACCTTTGTGAAGACAGGCAAAATATGTCTTACTCAGTACTGTATCTCCAGACATCACTTAGCTGTATAGGAATTTTGTATTGAAGCCTCACAACTTGGCCAAATGAAGAAACATGCTCAGATGTGCCCCAAAGCCACAGGGCTATTGAATGGCAAAGCTGAGATTTCAACCTAGGTTCTTCAGGATGCCAGAGGTCAAGCTATTTTTCTTTCTTTTTTAACTTTAAAAAACTGAGCCATAACCTACAAACCACCAAGTGTGCACAGCTGGATGAATACTCATATATGTATAAACCCACATAATCACCATGAGACCAAACAGAACACTGCTCGCTCCAAGAAAACCACCTCACGCTGCTTCCAGTGAATACTCCCCTTTTCAAGCCAAAAGTAATCACTGTTCTGATGTTTTCATCATCATTGATTAGTTTTGCTTATTACTAATCTTCATATATTATAAATGAAATTAATCAGGTTTTTTAGTCAAAATCTGTGAGATTCATCTATATTACAACACGATTCAGCAGTTAGTCCTTTTAATTTTAATTGTGCAGCATTCTTTTGTATGAGTATACCATAATTTATTTCTCCATTCTCCTATTGGTAGACATTCAGTTATTTCCGGTTAGATGCTATTAAGAATAAAGCTAAGAACAATCTTGTGTGTGAATCTGGGCTTACTGAGGCCCTTGTTTCTGTTGGGCATATACTTGGGAATAGAACACTACATCATAAAGTCAGCAGTGGCCTAATAAGTCACACCTCCTGACACCTTTGCCACTCTTGAATAACCCCCTCCCAGGTTGATGCTGCACTTAATCACATGATTCCTTTTGATGAACAGAATGTGATGGAAGTGATTTTGTATAACTTCTGGCTTTGAAGAGGGAGGAATTTTACCTCTTGTCCTTTAGAACCCTGAGACCTCCATGCTATGTAGAATCGTGGGATAAAAGACCATGGAGAGGTCCCCACCTGTGTATGAAGCCATCTCAGATCATCATCCCTGCCAAGTGCCTGCTGACCATAGATGCATAACTGAATGAGACCATGAGGAGCCAACAACCAACCCAAAGAACTTTGAAAAATGATGTGCCCTGACCACCAGAGGGGCAGACGCTCAATGCAGGAGCTGCCCCTTGGTGGTCAGTATGCTCCTACAATACATTTTTATTGGAGTAATTTGTTAAGCAACAACAGATAACTGATATAATAGGCCTGTTTAACTTTAGTAGATATGTTGAACAGTTTCATCTGTTTATAAACCTCCTGATAATAAATTACATACAAGAGTTCCAGTTGTAGCTGAAACCGGTTTGGCTCAGTGGATAGAGCATTGGTCTTCGGACTGAAAGGTCCCGGGTTCGATTCCAGTCAAAGGCATGTACCTTGGTTGCGGGCACATCCCCAGTAGGGGGTGTGCAAGAGGCAGCTGATCGATGACTCTCTCTCATTGATGTTTCTAACTCTCTATTCCTCTCTCTTTCTCTCCGTAAAAAATCAATAAAATATATTAGAAAAAAAAAAAAAAAGAAAAAAAAAAGAGTTCCAGTTGCATTGTATCTATACTATACAAACACTAGGTACTATGAGTTTTTCTAACCTTTAGCCATTTTGGCAGATGGGCAGTGTTATCTCATTAGGGTTTTAATTTAATTTTCCTAGTAAGATATTAAGCATCTTCATTTGCTTTATAACTATAAGGATATTGTCTTTGGTGAAGCTCCTGTTCAAGTATTTTGCTTGTTTTCAATTCATTTTTTATTATTTTCTTACTGATTTGTAGAATTTTTTTGTTCTAGACACAAGTTCTTTGACAAGTCTATGTATTACGAATAACTTCTCTCAGTATATCACATGCCTTTTCATTTTCTTAATATTCATTTTTTACTAATAGATCTTAATTGTATTGAAGCGCAATATAACGTTTTTCCCTCTATGATTTTATGTTCTGTTAAAGAAATATTTGCCTACTCCAAAATCCACATCTCAAGATTTAACTTCACTGCACCCTCTTTACCTTACAATGTTTATAAATAAATGAGTGTCCAAATACACTAATTCCATCCAAATTTATAACTTGCTTGTCATTAAAAAATAATTTAAAGAATTATGAGCATTGTAATGTGAATGTAAGCCAACTTAATATTCTATTAAAATGTAAATATGCTATAGCCTGCATTATAAAATATTAAGGCCAGAGCCCTTTATTAGAAAAATGTCTCTTAAGATTTTCCCATTATGCAATTAGATTCTTCCATTATGCAATTAGATTCTTATATATCAGTGCTCTGCACATATTCTGTAATAGTATTTTGCATATAGCAAATACCCAACTTTAAACTCAGTGAATATTTAATGAGTCATTAATTCTCACAGCATTGTTCTAACAACAAAAAAAGGAAGTTTCTTAATATTAATGTAGTTAGAATGGTGGGAAAAGTAAATCTAGAATCTCACACAAATTTTTGAGAAACCTAAACAGAGATATATAACAATCTATAAAATGGAATATGACATCAATAATAATAATTGTAATCTTACCAATATAAGCTTCAGAATCACCAATGTACATTTCAATGCAATGACCAAGCATTGTAACAGAAAATGTATCATCTCGCCTAAGACCAAGGGCCTGTCAGAAAAGATTCAGCATGGTTATTACAATACTTTCTTCTCTCTTATTTTAAAATATTCTTGCTAAATCGATTTCAATATACTCCAGGGAATCTCGTAGAGGGAGGTTGTTAGGAGGGATACAGCTAAAACAAGAGTTGCCATGAGTTAATGACTGTTGGAAGTTGGGCGATGGGTACGTGAAGGGTCATTACACTAGTCTCTGTGACTGGTGGTTTCTCACCACTGCTGTCACCTGGACACAGCTGTGATGAGGATGTCCTGTGACTTGGTGGCCAAGTTAATGGCACTAGACCACAAACCTTGAGAGGGGAGACACAGAAGGTACATGATTTGTAGCTGTTGCCTAAAATTTTCTGTTGACACTTTGTGGCAGCATAAAATTTGCAGAGTCAATGTCTTTGGCTAACATCTGGCCAAAGAGGTGGGAAACATCTGACCTGCAGGCCATATAAGGCCAGCAAAATAATATGATGTGGCCCTGCTAAAGCATTCGTGGGGAGTTAATTAAATGTTTGACCAAATACAGCAGGATAATTTTTAAGTTGATAGTTCTATATGGCCCAGGAATGATGTTTTAAATATTCAAATGGCCTTTGGCAGAAAAAAGGTCCCCCATCCCTGGAGAAGGAACCTGGGTGTGCTGGCACCAAGACACTACTTTGGGAAAACAGGGGTATCACCCAGTATAAAAGTGATTTAGAAGAATCAGACTCTGAATGTGAAGAACTGAATATCTTAACTATTAATTTCACTTATATTTTTTTTTTATGTAGATACTTGAGTGATCCCTGAAAAAAATCCATACCCTAATATATCCAATAGAGCACGTTTTAAGTAAAAAAACAGCTGATAGGAAATAATTATGTTAAAGTTTAAGTTCCTTGTAATAAATGCAAATTGTCTTAGTCACATGATCTAAGGAGATTATAAGTCATAAATGGACTAAAAAAACCCACTAGAATTCCCAAAGGGTTCTCACTGTGCAACACAAACTTCCTGCCTAGAATAATGCCCAGCTTAGACAGGCTGACAGATATCACTGGGCACTACTCTATCTCACTGCACATATAAGACAATTCTCACATTTGTTTCTAATTTAAATATTGCACAACATACTTTTTTCTGCAAAGAATAAGATACGAAGTCACCTAAAGAATTTTAAAATGGCAAAATAATAAAACATTGCCTAGAAAAGATTTTTTTTTTTTAAAGTGGTAAATGTTAACCAGATTTAAAATTAGGTACAAACAGACATACGGTATGGAAATAGTCCACAGCATTTTCAAAGTTGCCCATCAGACTGTGGATATACCCTATGGCAGAATAGGTGGAAGCATTTTGTGGAATTAACACCAATGCCTGACGGTGATAATCCAATGCCTCAGCATACTTTCTGTAAGAGAAGAAGAGAGAGGGAGTCCGGGAGGGGAGGAAAATGGGAAGAAAGAGAGAAAACAATTAGTGGGTACAGTAAGGGTAGTAAATTTTAAGTCTGAGATGAGAATACCTATTAAAAACATAAGAAACACTTTCCTACACCAGAGTAACAGTCTAAACTGTTAACTGATAACAGTACTTCACATCCACTTTTGTGTGTCTGAACATCTCCTTGACACGTACTTTCCTGCCTGCTCGCTCAGCCAGCTGAGGGTACTCCTGCAGGGGTACCACTGCATTCCTCCAGATGCTTAGGAGACTGAAGCCAGCACATAACCCTTGACACTTGGGCCTGTGCCCTGTCACACAGCAAGGCCTCTTTATGTGAATCAAACCTACTCCACCAGAGGTGAGGAAAGGCACCTCAAGAGGTTTGCTTTAGGGTCAAAAGGAGTTACTTGGAAGAGCATTTTGAAAAGTTCTCTGGAATACTTTCCCTGTAAAATCTTTTCTGAAAAAAAGTTTTTGTGCTCAATAAAGTTTGGGAAATGTTACAGCTCATAATGCATAGTAAAGACTCCCAAGAAATCCTGAAATAGAAAAACCCATTAAGTTTTGAGTAACCTAGAGTCTACCAAACTCATTTGACCAAAGAATCTATTTTTTCAACTGCCATTTGTTTCTCACACCACAAAACTGTTATCAAGTAGGAAACAGTGACTTGGAATATAGACATAGCTTTATACTATCCTAATTCTAAATTAATTCTGAACTTTAAAATTTATTTAATCTAAGAAAATAAGTGATAATAATTATTGATATATTGCTAACGATTATAAAAATACTAAAAAATATATATTACTATAAATTAGTGATAACAAAAAAACTATTTGATACTTGTTATATTTGAGCAGCCACGTATAAGAAAAATGGAGTATCTCCTAAAAAGAAATATGGAAAAGGCTACACAAAATTAAGTGCACTTTTAGTCACAAGAATATTTCTGAAAAAATTTTGCTTACTTAAGTTTTCTGCAGACATGCCCCAAGTTGTTCAACAAAGGTTCCCACTTGTCAACAGTTACCTGAAACACAGCAACATCAAACCCATGACTTACAGACGTCACTTTTCAGCCTGACCTGTTTGCACTGCATTATTTCACACATTATGCGAGTTGGACTCTCTCCTGGTGCTTGCACAGCACTAAGCAGAAGTATTTGCTATTTTTTCCATCTTTCTTTACTATTAATGAGACTTCCCGAGGACATAATTATTTTACTTATATATTTATTTATCTCTCTGTCTGGTGTTGCTCAGTTGTTAGAGCATCATTCCATGCACCAAGAGGTCTCCAGTTTGATTCCTGAACAGGGCACATGCCCAGGTTGTGAATTCGGTCCCAAGGGCACTGTATCTGTCTCACCAAGGAGAAACTATGACCAAAGATGTGGGCTATGGGCAAGTACGCCCAAACAAAAGCAGAATGTAACTGGCAGGTGGAAACAGAAGAGAATAAAACCAAATAGGTACAAGTAAAAAGATCCAGGAACCAGAGAGTAGCAACATGCAAATTCCTTACCTACAAAAGTTTACAATATCTAAAACTGTTATTATCTTAAAATAATATAGTATACACACATCCATGCAAGATGGAAGGTTAATTAATGAGTGCAAATTCATGGGGTCCATCTTTCATACAACAGAACCTAGTAAATTTTTCAAATGGTTAATAGTCTAAATATATGTTAAGTACAAGGTAAGGAAAAACCATAATAGGTCTGAATTTGAATGACACTTAGCCCTACTTCAGTGGGATCAACTGCTATCTTTAACTATTAATCAAAGATGAGGCTCCTTTGGGGTACTAGAGGACATATTATGTTACATGCTGCAGTACCCACCAGTTCCAGTAATCATCACACATTTCTTGGATAAAGTAATTATCAAATATATTGTGATTACTCCCACATATCAAAACCAGAGCACACAGCCAACACCTGTCCTCTCTCAATTAGAAACACATTCACTTTGTACCATGTAGTAAAACAGTTGATTGCCTGACAATTGTTATGATAAATATTAGGTTATTATATGGTAAGTATTAGGTTACTTTTTCTAGACAAGACAGACTGTCTATATTATTTTCCTCATTCAATAGTAAACATACTTACGAATGTGTTTATTTACAGATATGACATAAAATACCTCATTCCCAATTGCTTTAATTTTTTCCAAAGCATCAAGAAACCATTTTTCTGCTGTTTTCCATCTAAAATAGAAGGAAAAAAGATTATAGATTATTCGAAGTTAATGGTCCATAAATCTCCTTTATGGACTCTTAGCAAACAATAAACATTGTAAGAAAAATTTGAATCTCTTTTTAGTAATATAAAAATGAAATGAGTTAAACCTCCAGAAAAAGTACATTAAACGTACTATTTGTAATAGTAATTATAACAGATGATTAACTTATGGCATTGATATCACTGGAGTTCAAGATGCTAGGAGATAAGTCAATTCTCATTATTCTCTGTGTTCTCTAGTCACTGTGCACACTGCGTTTGTGCAGTCAGAACTGCTGCTCCCAGTGGAAATACAAGGCGTAGGTTCCCAAACCTCTATTCACATTTTCCACCAAATGTTCAACCTATAACCTGTTTTATATATGCTTGTGTTTAGTGATGCCTAATTGAATATATGTTGTTGCTTCATTAACACTGAACTGAAGGCACTGTAACTTATGCCTTAACAGAGTTTATCTAACTAATGTATTGTCTGCAACTCACAATACAGCCTTCCTGTGCTTAGGAACACTAGGCAGATTTTGGCACTACACTGGGGGATCATTTTAAACAGTGAAATTACCAACAAAAAGCACAAAAGCATGTCACAAAATTGAATGTAAAAAAGAACACTTGTTTACAGTAGGAGAGTGGAAATAAGAAGGCAAAACATTTGTTTGATCTTAGCTGGAAACATGCACATGTGCACACAATGTGAAAGCACCTTCCCATTGACTCTGGTGTTAAAATGAGTTGACTGTATATTAAATATTATTATACATTATTTTAAAATCTCCAAACTTTCTTTTATAAATACTAGACAATCCAATTTTTAGATTGTTTTACTTATACATGCCACAACAAACCATTACAGTAGTACTAATTTACTGTTTTAAATTCATGTATAATTTAACGCAAAGGGCTATAGATATTTTTCTCTTTGAGAATGACATTGAATTACTTATTCTTTAAATATTCAAGGCTACAGTTAATGCCTCAATTGACCAGAAAACTCTAATTAGCTTAATTTTTGGATTAACTGGAAGCTAAACAGAAAACATTTTCATTTCAAAATTATAGAAAATGTTTCTCAAATGCATGACTCCAACTCCGAATCAACAAGGAGATAGATTACTGAGGAATCTGCAATGCCCAGAACAGACCATTCAGCAGGGCTCGAGTGAGTTGACAGCGACAACTGTCCAATCTTAGAACATAGGAGCTTGTAACAGCTGACATCAAAGGGGACCAAACCGGAGGAGTTTTAGCATTTTTAAAGAAAGCCAAGATAACACTTCCTACTTTTTTTTTTTTTTTAACTGTAAACCCCATTCTCCTAAAGAATACATTTAAAAAATCTACCGAAGAGTGTCACTCTGAGCAGTTAAACTCTAGTGACTGAGTTTATACTAATAAAAAGGAAACAGAAGAGCTTTTGGCCTTTCAGTACTTACTCTCCATTTTGAAATGCAACCACGCCAACTTCATGCATAACAAAAGGATCTTCTGGTGCAATGCTTAGAGCCTGGCCAAAGAATCTTTCAGCCAATTTTGAGTTATTGGTTAATCCATATTCTAATCCAATATAGAGCATTGGCAAATGACACCTAAAAATATTAGAAATTTTCATATATTCAACACCAAAACCAATAATTCAGTAGAAATTAATGTATTGACTTCAAAACCTGTCTGCAAAATAAAGGCAAAAATAGAGCATTTACTTTTTTCTAAAACTTTGTTTACTAATATTTAAAAAATGTCAAGTGGGCTTTTAGACTAATCAGCTGCCACTCTGGAACCTTTCAGCAACTTAACCTTTATATTTCATTATTCTACAGTAAACCCCAGAAATCCCCAAAGCAGAAAAACAGGTCTATGCTGATTGTTTTCCTACACTATGCTAATGTCATGGCCCTATTCTAGACTGTCCTCCTGGTTCTCCTTTATGGACTCAGTCCCATGTGTCCTTCATGACTGTGTTAAAAATTCTGTTTCCCTTCAAGAAGCTGCTTCTGACTTTCTAACTTACATCAGTTATTATCAGTTCCACTTCAAAGAGTTCTGAATTATGTCATGTCTAGTCCATTTTCATATCCTCTGATATAGTTTTAGGTACAAAGTGCAATGCTTACATTAAAGCAAGCAAAACATAATTTTTCTTTGCAGGTGGATCTAAGAATGTCAATAATACTGACTGAATGGTTGGTATGTGCTTTGGTTCAAATCTAGAATCATGATTCAAGACTCTATGTTCTAAAGAAGGTCGAGGAAGAATGTTTTAAAAGTTTTTACCTGAAGGAAGTATTTCTAAAATGGCAGAATACAATCTACTTCTCCATGAAAGCAACAAGAGCATTGCCAAAAATCATCAAAATGAACTTTTCAGAACTTTGGAAGTTAACCAAAGGCTTACAACAATGTGAGAAGTGTTTATTCTAGAGATACAGCTGAGTCTCAGCAAGAAAAACAGATTTTAAGGTGTTGTAACTGGTCCCCCTCCTATCGCTCCTCCTATCTCCCTTTTCTCAGCTCCACACTAGCCTAGAAAATCAGCAGCCTTGCAGCCACTGGAGGAGAATGAGCTTGGAGATCCTGAGATGTGCCACAGAGAATTGTCACTAATTGACCCATCTGTCAGCTCCCTGGAAAACCTACATTCATAGTTTGATTCTTTGATCTGACTCATAGCCAATTCAATGAGATAAGCTCTCTTCCCAGGGCAGTTGTCAAAAACAATCAGTAACTGTTTAATATTAACCTGAGGCAGCCATACCAGTTGAGGCAAACAAGAGGCTGGCCAAAAATTTAAAAGGAAATCAGGGAATGAGATTATCTGTAAGGGAACACACAGAGATATATGTGTGATTTATAGCCAGCCAGTCAGAAGTACCATTGGTCTGGGACTTGTAATTGGCACCTGAAGTGGGGAGGGACAGTCTTGTAGGACTAAGCCCTTAATCTGTGAGGTCTGCACTAACTCTGGATAGTCAGTATGAGAAATGAATTGACTTGGAGGTGATCCAGTTGGTGTCTGAAGAATCAGAGAATTGGTTGTTAGTGTTGGAAAGCACCCTAATTGTTATTAATCCAAACAAGATTATATTAAAATGTTACTTATAGTCCCCAAGATAACCACATACACAGAAAAATTCCTCAAAATTAAAGGAAAACAGGGTATTAAAATGGTACATTACAAAATATCTAACACAAATCATGAAGGACATTTTAAAATATTTACACAATTTCATTTACCAAAAAACACAGGGCAGATTAAGAGAATGCAACCCTATTCTGATAGGGACGTAAAACAAAGTAATGCTTATCTTGAGAAGCTGATTTGAAAATTTAATTAAAAATTGCCTAGATTGGGAAACATTAAAAGTACTAATCACATCACTAGTTATCACTGGTTTTTATTCTTAGCTAGCAACTAACAACTCATAATAACTATTCTGGGTTTTAGATAACCTAGAATAGGGGGGGAAAAAAATACATAAATAGCAGAACCTAGTATGTGCAAATGAGAAACAACTCAATAAATTATTTATCCCTCCCAAAATTAATCTGTTAAGACCAAACAACCCAATATGACTGTATTGGTTGAATAAGATCATCAGATCATAATGCTGGGACCTTTATAAAGTGAAGAGATACCAAACCTCTCTCTCCACTATGTGAAGACATAGTGAGAAGGCAGCCATCTACAAGTCAGGAAGAGAGCTCTTATCAGCATCTGGACAGTATACTTTCCAGTCTTCAGAACTGAGAGAAAATGAATTTCTGTTGTTTTAGTCACCCAGTCTGTTATATTTTGTTATGGTAGCCTAAGGAAACTAGTAGATAGGGAACTATCTCCTTTACAATGTTTTCATGGATGACTAGATTTAAAAGTCATGTATCAAATTTAATATAACTAAAAAAACCCACACACCTGAGGATCATAAATAATTTTGATGCAAACTGGTTACCAAAAGGAGTCTGATAATCTGAAAAGGTCAATCAATCCTAAACAAGATGAAATTCAAAACAAATAAATATGTGATCCTGCTCCTGAATACAAGCAAACAAATTAAAGTAGCTAACTTTTATCAGGGTTCTTTCTACATGGCAGACACTGTCCTAAAACTTTAACTGGTATTATTTCAATTACTCCTCAATGTAAGCCTAAGAGTGAGTATTGCTGTTACTATTTTTCAAGAGGGTAAATAACTTGCCAAGATCACCAAGCAGTGTGATTCCAGCCCAGAGCTCTGACCCATCGCACTCCCACCACCTCTCCACAGAGATGGAGACAGAGAACAGCGAACACAGAAAGAACACTGCAAGGTGTGACTAATTTTGAGTCCAAAAAAAGCCAACTGGAGTAAATAGCAATACTTTACTCTCCAAAGTATCACACTCTTAGGGTACACCTATATTAACTTACCTATTATATTAGTGACCCTAATCTCATGTAAAGCAAAATATATTTAATGTCAAGTTCAAGCTAGAACATTGGCAAATATAGTCCTATACTACCTTTAAGCCACATCAAATACCTTTTGGACATAAACAGAATATAAGTAATTTTGCTTATGAATACTTTCATTTTCGAATGAGCATGTAAAAGAGAGTTTCCTTCCTCATTTATTCCCTTACCCTAATTTCATAGTTCCCTTTTGTTCTGGTTAAGATAAAACTGCTAGGCAAAAATGACTACACCAGCTTCTTCCTCCCTCAATTTCCATAGTTATTATATAATCACAAGCCAGTAGCTACATGCAAGAAAGATATTTTCTTTAGTTTACAAAATGACAGTGATAATAATAATATAAATTTCATTTTGTTAGCAAAAGAATTCATTCATGCAGTTTGATCAGTTTTCTCTGCCATACCCTTTCATCAGCTGTGCTGCTGTGAAGTAAGCAGCCATTGCTTGGTCATGTTCACTCTCAACTGCAAATGAATGTCCATATGCTATCCACGCAGGCCCATAGGTCTTCTCAAGTGTTGTAGCTTTACTAAAATAAGAAACTTCATACAATTAATATAATATTTATTCTTAAATTGTTAATTTTATGTAAGCTGATGGTTTTAAGGACATTCAAATTAAATAAATTTTATTGGGTTGTCAATGCATGAAACACTAATGTAATATTTGTGTCAATTTACTTGAAACTAGAGCCTGATGAATGAGATTCGTGCACTGGGGGAGAAGGGGAGAAGAGAGGATAGAGGGGGAAAGGTGTCCCTCAGCCCAGCTAGTGCCCTCTCACAGTCCAGTCTGGGATGTCCAACTGACAGCTTAGGCCCACTCCCAGACATCCTTAATGCACTGCCATGGAGGCGGGAGAGGCTTGCCACTGTGCTCGCCAGCCGTGAGTCCAGCTTCTGGGATTCTGGCTGAGCCACACTCCCTTTGTGGGAGCACACTGACCACCAGGGGGTAGCTCCTGTGTTGAGCATCTGCTCCCTGGTGGTTGGCGCACATCACAGTGACTGGTCGTTCTGCAGTCTGGTAGATTTGCATATTACCCTTTTATTATATAGGATAAAAGAATACTTACTGGTACAAGCAAAATTTTAAGAAATTTTAGGAGAGGTCCACACTTTTTAGGTACTATAGTTGAACTCATTAGCATTCTGTATAGAATTTATACATATTACTTAATCCAGGAGCTTTACTTCACAACCAAGTAGGTAAATGGTGGTAGCAGCAACCATTTAGGGCCTGTTTTGTGCCAGGCAATATGATAGATGCCTTGTATGAATCATCTAATCCTAATAACTTGCAAGATAAATTATTATTTATATTTTAAAGATAAGTATACTGAGGCCGGAAGACTGATATTCTACAGAAGGTGCTATGAGATTCACCGTGGTTCCTACAGAAGGTGCTATGAGATTCACCGTGGTTCCAAGAACTGGACTAGATATGGTCAGTCCAGTTGGACTTAAATGGTCAGTGTTCAATCATTGGCCCTTTGGTGACCCAAAACAGGACATAAAGCAAAAATTATAAGACATGGAAAATATAAAGGGTGAGATTCACACTTCCTAGCATTTTATTTTCTAAGTTTTCTTTCTCCCAAATGTTCCCTGTTTCATGTAGAGTCCATTACTGAATTAGCACACTAATTCAAAGAAGCATAGCTCAAAGAACAATTACAACACACATCATCTTCTTTCTCCAGGAAGCAGCACAAGCAAGGTTTTCTATATAAAATACTTTACACAACTAACCAGAGGGCTCTCCCTATTTTCTTCCCAGTGCAGGATCCTTTCATGTCAACTTCTTAATTTTCCCAACAATCCTGGGATACAAGTATTATATCATTTCCATTAAAAAAAATAGAGAAATTAACTTTCCCAAGGGGCTGTGGCTAGCAAATGTTGGAACTTGGATGAGAATTCAAGACAGTGTCCAAAGTTCACATGTTTTCCCTTATATCCACTTTCTATTTTATTTACATGGAGGATATCACAAGTATCATTACATTTTTAATCTTTAGTAATTAATTCTTCACAGACATTTTCCTGTACTTGAATAACTGAATAATACAGGTTAAGTAGATTGTTTGGGCTGCATGGAGTTCCTTAATCTAAAACCACAGCAGGTCCTTATATAAGCCAGTTCCCTATACCAAGAATTCTGTTTTATAGTCACTTTTACTGATCCTAATCTCACGTAAAGTTTTATGTAACTTCACAACTATTAATAAAAGACATTCTAAAAGTAAGTAGTTAATAGTGTCTCTGTAAATGAAAAACAGAGCCTTTCAAACTATTTTATAATGTTCTCTATTATTTCACATTTCTCATTTATATATAAATAAAAAAAATATGTTACAAGATCCTTGAGAACAAGGTCTACACCACTGATTACTTTGATCTCCCTCATGACATCGTATAAAATCAAGGTACATAACTAATGCAACTGAACTAAATCTGCCAAAGAAAACATTTTTCCTTTTACACTGCTTTTAAAATACTTTCTATTTATTGCATTAAAGCAGATGAGCAAAACATCTCTCTACAGGTTCATCACAGAGCGAGGAAGACAATAAATGCGTACCTGAGGTATCTTCTGGCATGTTCATTCTTATGACCAACCATGAGATAATAGCATCCCACTGCAAACCAAGAAACCTACAAAGTTCAAAATTTACCATGACCAAAGATTTTGAACGAAAAACATCTAGCAAATTAGGCCAGAGGGTGGATTAGGTGTTCCATCCCACATTCTAGTTCAAGTTAGAAGAGAATCACATCTTCACAGCCCTTCCTCAAGAGGCCTTCAATCACTTCCCTGCAGCACTGCACACAAGGCCAGGCTGCTGAACACTTCCTATTTCAAACCCACTCAGTCCTGGCCTCTCACCTGCTCTATGAATCTTCCCTGCCTCTGGTTCCATATTGCTAGCTGACATCTCTTGCACTAGTGTTGCCTCTTTATAAGTTATTTTCATACTGGTCTAGAGTGCAAACTGAGACTTAGACCCTGATTCTTGACTTCTGTTTTTAAGGACACAGTTTCTGGTTCCACTTTCAATTTCACAGTTCTGATCCATGGCAGTTTGGAAGACATGATGATTTAAATCAGTGCACAATCCAGTAAGGTACTTTATGTATGCAACATGAGAAAGCTACCAAGCATTTGCTAGCATTACTTATGAGAGGTGGGAGTGTGATTTTGACTTTCAATATTTTATTTTTCTGCATGTTGAGTATTTTTAATAATAAACATACATAATTTCTATAATAAAAAAATAAAGATCTTTGTTTTAAGTTATGTTTCAATACACTAAAAAAATACCTTCATGGATTGAGAAAGTTAATGCAGCTTCTATTATCATAAGCACTAGGAGATTCTGCTCCAATACCTCAAAATAAAACATATTTGGCTACATTTAAATATAAGCTGTCTAAATACTAGTTAAGCATTTTCTTTAAATTCAAGTAAGAAAAAACACTTTAATAAATAAATTGTTTATATTTACTTACAGGGTTGCTAGGATATAAATCCACCAATTTATGAGAAAGATAGAAAAGTTCTACATTAGGAAAAAAAAAAAGAAAAAAATTATTCACATCAAATGAGTTTTAAGACATGACTTTCCCCCAGGCATAACTCTTTACAATCATATAAATGTTGTTCTCACAGCAACGATTTCATTCTTTTTTTTTTTCTTTCTTTTTAGAATCAAAATTCATTTACCCAATAAAATACAGAAACTCTAAAGGGTGGATACTATGGTTGTTTTATTTAAACTCTCTCTCTCTACAATTCTTTACCTGGTGCCCAACTTATAAGTAGGCACTGAGCACTTGCTGAGTGACTAGAAAATTAGAATGGCACATAGTAAAGCGCTTCATGGCCCTTAAGAGATTATTTCAAAGTACCTTACCTATCTTAACAACTCATGTCTCTTATTCCAAGGGCCTGTCATGGACCATCTTAAATACCTACAACCAGTTCAGTTGACCAAACTTTCGAGTTTATAATTTCCTCTTGAATAATATGTGAGTCCTTGGCACATCATGATTGTGTTTCCTACATGCAGCCTTGAATTCATTAGGCCAGGGCAGCTGGAGCATCTGCATCTCCAACAAGCTGCCAGGAGATATGATGCTGTCGGTCATAGGCCACACGTGAAGCGGCAGAGATTTGGAGTTAGAGTGACTGGCTTTTCCTTTTGACAGGACTCATTATTCAGCCTAAAAGATTTAAAGGCAAATACAGTCCAAACACAACTAAATGTTTCCAAAATGTTAAGATATGGAAAACCTGAGCAAAAAAAAAAAAAAAAATCTGCCTGCTTCCAACTTCAAAAAAGTTATTGACTTTTGCCGTATCAGTTTGCTTAAAAATTTTACAGAAAAAAAGGCAGAACTGCCACTCAACACTTAAACCACAAATTACATTTGAGACGAGGGAGCAGGAAGCAGGAATAAAGAAATAGAGTGTTCTGTTGAGATAACAGAATAGACCATTGGTTGCTTTGATAAGCATTTCTTCTCCCAGTTGTTATTTTTATTATGTTATAACCTATGACTTCAATTATCCAGGACTTGTGAGATAGAATTTCAAGAGTTAACAGAAAAATTCTTACCATTTGCTTTATTCAGCTCCACAAGTGTTCCTATATGTACAGGTAAACAATTTGCATGGAAAGGATCTTTTTCCATTACTCTGAAAGTTAAAGCAACACATTACTATCCCAGAAACAGCACAATACTCATTATAATTATGATTAAGTAGTCATTATAGCATTATGTACAATATTGAGGATTTTATTAATTTTTTACTTTCTTAACACATTATCCTATATAATCCCATATAATAAAGAGGTAATATGCAAATTGACCATCACTCCAACACATAAGATGGCTGCCACAAGATGGCCAGCAGGGGAGGGCAGTTGCGGGTGATCAGGTCTGCAGGGGAAGGCAGTTAAGAGTGACCGGGCAGACAGGGGAGGGCAGCTGGGGGGGACCAGGCCTGCAAAAGAGGGCAGTTGGGGGTGAACAGGCCAGCAGGGCAGAGAAGTTAGGGCGACCAGGATGGTAGGAGAGGGTGGGGGCGACCAGGCTGGCAGGGGAGGGCAGTTAGGGGTGACCGGGCCGGCAGGGGAGGGCAGTTGGGAGTGACCAGGCCTGCAGGGGAGGGCACTTGGGAGCAATCAGGCCTGCAGGGTGGGCAATTTGGGGCAACCAGCCTGCAGTGGAGGACCGTTGGGGGCAATTGGCTGGCAGGGAACAGTTAGGCGTCAATTAGGCTGGTAGGGGAGTGGTTAGTGGATAATCAGGCTGGCAAGGGAGGGCAGTTAGGGGCAATCAGGAAGGCAGGCAGACGAGCAGTTGGGAGTCAGCAGTCCTGGATTGTGAGAGAGATGTCCGACTGCCCATTTATCCCTGATCCCACTGAGATCGGGCCAAAACGGCAGTCAGACGTCTCTCAAGGGGTCCCAGATTGGTGTGGGTGCAGGCTGGACTGAGGTGCATGAATTTCATGCACAGGGCCTCTAGTTAGGTTATAAGTGAAAAGGAAAATTCCGGTATGGAATGAAAATATATATCACATACATTTACTTTAAATCAATAGAACTGTAACATTAAATAAGTAGTCCAATTATTTAGAAGGATCAAAAACAATGTAAAATATAAAATAGATACAAGTATTTATCAATTAAAATTTTTGTGAATTCAAGGATTTATGCAACACTAAAGATCTATTAAAAATGGTATGCATGATTTAGTAAAGAACAAGTTTGAACTATGTACACTGGAAAACTTGAAAGATGGGTTGGCTAGTCAGTGTGCCTGACTGAACACTAGTACTTCTTGGATTTTATTAATCTCTAACAAAGAAGAGATTCATAAAACTAGCCAAAATGCTATTTTCAAACTTGCAGACTATCAAAGACTGAAATGAGGGACATGTATACTGCCCAGTTAGTGGAATAACCCTCTATGGTATTCTGCAAAGTAGTAAGGGCAACTTAATTACCATCAATTAATTCAAGATTACTCAGAAAGCATGCCCCATGCATATTTAGATGAAATGTTCCTAAACAAAAATAAACGGATATACTTACACAGAAGTAAGCTTGTAGCACATTTTAAAATCACAGTTATAATAATGTCTTTCAGCTAAAGATACTACCACATCCAGATTTTCTTGCAAACCATCTACAGACTCGGGGATGATAGTTTCACTGGGTTTGTTATACTGAAACAGAGGAAGAAATGTAAACTCAATGAGCTATACCAAGTCAAAAGGCAGATTCAATCTGACCCAAGTGTTTAAAGGATTTACATAAGGATACGTATAAGCCTCTGGAAACATTTTTAACTGCAAGACTCATCAGTACTCCTCTCAATGGGCTTAATTTTATCACAGAATTCCATACAGGAAGTATTTTACAAAGTAGAAGTTCAGGACGCATAAGAAAAAAATCCTCATTTTCATGCAACATGATTCCATTTATCCGATAGTTCAATCTGTTAGTATAAGAAGTCCCTGGGATGAAGACATATTTTTTGAAGCTTTTTTAAAGAAATCTAAATCCATTCTTGCAAATGTGCTAGATTAATAAAAATTTCTAAAAATTTAACTCCTAAAAGAATAGAGGCCAAATTGAATGAAAGAAATAAGATACTCGCATAATGCAAATACTGTGTTTTTACTTACCTTTTTTAATTTGTTCTCAAATAGAAAACGTAGCAATTCCTGTTCTTCAGTACAGAGCTTATTAAGAGGTAGTGATTCAAGGAGTTCTTTTTCTTAAAAACATTGAGGAAAAAATAATGTCATCACAATATTTATGGGGGCAGGGGAGTCAGTAATAAAAAATATTCTTCTATAGTTCTTGTCTAAATAAGTCAAACTCAAAAAAGAAAATAACAAGATAAAAATGTACTAGAAAAATCTAGGACAGTGGTTCAGGCCCAGGTGATGAGGACTACCTGAAGGGCCATGCTACTACCAGGCCATTCTCCAGCCCCAGCACTACTGCACTTTGCACGGACAATTCTCTGTGGTGTTGGCTGTCCTATGCGCCACAGGAGATTCAGCAGGATCTCTGGTCTCAACCCACTAGCAATCAGTAGCAACCTCCCTGCTCCCTCCCCACCCCCCACCCCCAAGTTATGTCAATCAAAAATGTTCCTGGATACTGCTCAATGCCTCCTAGGAGGCAAAATCACCCTGTTTGAGAACCACTGTACTAGACTAAAATATGTTTGAATCTCATTAATATAACATCCCCATTTTCTCTCTGTTTCCTTTGCTTATCCACCTCACATCACTGCCGATGCTCTAGGTCAGTGATTTTCAACCTTTTTCATCTCATGGCACATACAATCTAACTACTAAAATTCTGGGGCTAACCAAAAAATATATTTTTTTGCCAATCTGACAACAACAAAAAAATAGGTAACTTTTGATTCATTACACCAAATGGCTATTGTGTTTGCTGGGGGGAGCTGAGGCAGAGGTAGTTAAGGGGCGACTAGGTCAGCCAGAAAGGGCAGTTAAGGGTGACTTGGCAGGCAGATAGGTGAGTGGTTAGGAGCCAGCAGTCCCAGATCATGAGAGGGATGTCCAAAATGAAGAGGATACAGTCTGGGCTGGCTGTTGTCATTTTCTTATTTGACAATCTAAGGGAGAAGAGGGCTAAATAGGTATTACTTTAGAATTTTTCTTACGGCACACTGGTTGAAAATCGCTGCTCTAGGTCAATGGTTCTTGGCCCTTATTGTCCCATAGGATCATTTGGAAACCTTAAATCATGCCAGAGCATCCCCACCAGAGATTTTGATTCAACTGGTCTAGAGATGGAATCTGTACACTGAGTTTTTAAAGCTCCTTGGGAATTTAAAATGTAGTCAAGTTGAGAGCCATGTAATCAGATACTGAAATCTTGTTTATATTACCTCAAATCACTTCTCAAAAATATGGTCTTATCACATCACAATCCCTAAGGATTCTGACTGCAACAGGAACTGCCCAGTATTGTATTCTGTAATGCACGTCATATTTGAAGACACTAAAAAAGTTAATAGGTCTATTTAAATCTAAATCTGTACAGAGCCTGCTGTTGACTCACAGATTTCAGGGGGAAAACACATAAAAAGAGTATCAATTGTGCTAAACATACAAACACCTGAGTTTCCAAACCTTCTTGGGCTGTCAACATGTGGTGTGACGTCAAAAGATCAAATGCTTCAAAACAATAGACATCAAGCTTCAAAGCTTCTTTATAGCTATAGGTAGCTAGGGTTCGGTTATCTAGAGCGTCATAGATTTTCCCTCGTAAAAGACAAATAGAACTCTTTATCTGTTGGAAAAATATGAGTCACATACTAAGCCAATAATTTTAAACTTAATTTATCAAAAATTTTATATAATCTGAAGGCCCAGGACTTTTTTTTTTTTTTTTTTTTTTTTTTTTTTTTTTAACTCTAAAAGGATTTTTCCACCCCACTGTCAGACATAGTATAAACAGAAACATGAAGGCAGATAAAACTTCTCTAATCTATCTTCCCTAGGCTCTCCTCACTTCAGTACTTCTTTATAGTGAAGATGTCACTCTACTTTTTTCATTACCTTTTTTTCTCAAATAGAGTAAGGATTTCGAGATAGTAAACAGCATACATATACTGCATCAAACTTTAACAGTTTGATAGTAGGTCTCTATGAAAGGATCTTAGTAACTATTAGGAAACTGGCAGCAATGTAGCATAGTGGTTAGGAGCATGGCTTTCTGGAACTAAACAGACTTGAGTTCAAATTCCAGTTCTGACACTTAGTGACCTTGGACAAGTGATGTAACCGCTCTTGGCCTCAGTTTCCTTTTCTCACCTAAATTACAGGGCTCTATGAGGAGTAGAGGTGATAAATCTCTGAAGAGCTAGCACATGGTACGGTGCTTACACAGTAGTCACCTCACCATCATCATTAACAAGAGAATGTAAAAATCTAATTGATATTCCAGACTCTGAATCTCAAGAAACACATAACTGTGCTTAAAGGCTAAAACTGGTACAGGGCTGAAGAATATTCATTATAAAATCAAAATTTAAAAAACACTGGAGTACCTTATGAGAGAATCTTAGACCTATGTAGTATCCAATAAGTTATTTTTAAAAAAGCATTTTAATAATACATTACAAATCATGTATTTCTTAGCAGGTAAGTTAATGGATAAGAAGTCCAAAGATAATAATAATACCAAGCTCCCTCACAAATGCATTTCTTGGCAGAAAAATGAATGTGTACTTCTTAGTATATAAAATATAGAAACAGTACAAAAGAGAGAGAAACACCTAAAAATGTTGAGTATTCCTATATTTTTTAGGTGACTTACAAGTTCTTTATTAACAGTTATAAAAAATAACTAGAAAAATGGGGGAAGTGATGATAACGACTCCACAGTCCAGGCTTTCTTTCTGAAGTAACAATGTTCTACAGTTGCTAAGGTGAGGGTTGTACAGCTCTGTGAATATACTAAAAGCCAAGCAACTGTACTTTTAAATGAATGAATTGCATGACATGTGGATTATTTATCAAGAAAGCTGTTAATGAAAAAAAAAAGGAATAACAGTCCAGATTAGTAATCTGAATGTAGATGTCACCTATATGATATAATCTCTGCCAGCAAGGAATTAGCAATTTCATGCAGATAGAAAGTATACAAATTGAAATACACAAATATCATAAATAAAAACACCAAACCACCCCATAGAAACAACCTATGGTAATCAAAGTTTCTTAGGAGCAGGTATAAACACTGTTGAAACTCAGTAAGGGTAAAGGCTATGCCACCTGTGGGAAGTAGTTTTAGGCATCAAATGGAAGGAAGATCTCAAATCAGCCTAGTTCAGACTCAAGCATCTAAGAACATAATTATCGCTTCCAAATGATGGCTCAAAATGTCTCAAAATTGTTTTGAATTTTGGAGGGCAAATTAAGTAGGCAACCAACATATTTCAACATGGTTATACTCAAGTAAAATAAAATAATTTATTCTTGTTACTTCTTACTCATGTTACTGAAACATGCTTATTATAGTATTACTTACTGAGGACTGTGACATTTCCCAGTCATTGGGGGTGTCTTTCAAACCACTGTCATCCTTTAAATACTTCTCAAATAATCGTTTGTTGATAGGCTCCTCCATATCAAGAATATCGAGAGCCTGCTGATGCTCTTTCGCAGCATACTATGTAAAAAACAGAAATACCGTTCGTCAGGCATGACTTCAAACACTAGATTTAGACACAAATACTGCAGACTTCATGGATTTTTTTTATTTACTTATTTTTATTTTTTTTAATTTTTTAAATATATTTTATTGTTTTTGTACAGAGAGGAAGGGAGAGAGATAGAGAGCTAGAAACATCGATGAGAGAGAGAGTCATCGATCAGCTGCCTCTTGCACACCCCCACTGGGGATATGCCCGCAACCAGGGTACATGCCCTTGACCGGAATCGAACCCGGGTCCCTTCAGTCCCCAAGCCGACGCTCTATCCATTGAGCCAAACCGGTTTCGGCTTCATGGATTTTTTTAAAGAAAGAGATTATGGGAGAGAAACACTGATTGGTGCCTCTTCTATGTGCCCCGACCAGGATGGAACCTACAAATTAGGTATGTGCCCTGACTGGGAATCAAACCCACAACCTTTTAGTGTATGGAATAACACTCCAACCAACCAGAACACCTGACCAGGGCAATACTATAGATTTTAAAAGGTTTACGAATATTATACCCATTCATTACTTAAATTGAAAAGTGTCTAACCCAAACAGTGTGCTCAGACATCAGAGAGTTGACCCATGAACCAGGAGGTCACAGTTTGATTCCTGGTCAATTAACATGCCTGGGTTTTGGACAAGAGGCAGCCAACCGATGATTCTCTCTCATCATTGATACGTTTATCTCTCTCCCTCTCCCATCCTCTCTGAAATCAATAAAAACATATTTTAAAAAATTAATGTCTAAGTGGAATTTTCTTCATGCATGTGATGAATCAATATTTTATAGCAAACAATATTAAAGAACATTTCCTCACAAAATATTAATCCACCAAACTCCATCATTAGAATTCTTACACATATGTGAGAGATGCATAACATTCACATTATTAAACTTTTACCAAATAAAAAGAAAACAGAAAGGATACTTACATGGCATCTAGCTGCAAGGTAGCGGCAAGATTCATACAACTAGAAAAGAAATTAATCTATTAAAATAGTGGTCAAGGTACTGTGCATCTTCACTCTAAAAGAAAACTATGAGGATGAAATAAAGCTAGTTTGATAATTTTTCCTTTTACTCTTGTAGAGAAAAAAAAAAAAAAATCCAGTCTTTTTTAACCCACACCCATCATAAAACCTACTGTTTACTAGGCACCGAGGATTCAAAAAGGAGTAGGGGCCTGTCCTCTGGGAAGTTAAAGCAGGGGAGACATAAACATAGCACAGT
This sequence comes from Pipistrellus hanaki, assembly GCF_964339955.1. Taxonomy (NCBI): domain Eukaryota; kingdom Metazoa; phylum Chordata; class Mammalia; order Chiroptera; family Vespertilionidae; genus Pipistrellus; species Pipistrellus hanaki. The sequence continues at coordinate 24,985,636 of NC_140505.1, forward strand.
TTCTTGCACAACGGAAAGAGGACATAAAAAGTTCTTGCCACCTGAGGAAGAAAACATCTGCAGGGGGGAAGGTAAGTGAGGAGTTACTCAGCATTCTAGGCACTGAGTCTGAATATTTGCCACTAGTACAAGGTAGTACAAGTATTCAGCACGTGCTGCATGTACTGATGTTGGTAGGCAGTTAGAAGCAGACTGGTGAGAAATCATAAAGGAGTCTATTAATGCATGTGATTTTATCCTATAGGAAATGGAAAATCACTGAACGATATTGTCAGTGGCACCATCGGATCTGTGTTTTAGGAAGACCATCCCTGTGAGAATTTAAAAAATGAACTGGAGCCGAAATCGGTTTGGCTCAGTGGATAGAGCATCGGCCTGCGGACTGGAAAGTCTCAGGTTCGATTCTGGTCAAGGGCATGTACATTGGTTGCGGGCACATCCCCAGTAGGAGGTGTGCAGGAGGCAGCTGGTCGATGTTTCTCTCTCATCGATGTTTCTAGCTCTCTATCCCTCTCTCTTTCTCTCTGTAAAAAATCAATAAAATATATTTTAAAAAATAATAATAAAAATAAAAAACGAAGGTGGGGAGTGGGAAAGATGTTACTGGAGAAGAGAGACAAGAGAAGAGACAAAAAACAACAAACCAAATTAAAGGCCTGACACGTATGAGTGGTAACAAGGTAGAAAGGAATATCCATAATTTCAGAAATATTTTAGAAAACAGAATTTTCAAAACTTGGTGATTAGAGGTGGGAAGGAAAAGCAGAGTGACTGAGATTAGGAATAGCAAAATTAAATCCTTTTAAATAATTTTCACATAAAACAAACACCTACAATACTAATTTAAGGACAGTCTTAAAAAGCTCTGAAAAGCTTTAACGTTCATACAATCACTTACTTTATCTAGTTTTCGTGACCGAAGTGCATGAGCTGCTCGATGATACTGTGCTGTCAGGTAAAGACACTGAGCCAACCAATAAATGTCCTGGGGTTCCTCTGGAGGGAAAAATCACTGAATTGGTCAGAGGTACAAGGTAAAATAGAAATATTTTTAAATATACAGAAATTTTAAAAAATTAGGGTTTGTCACTTACCATGAGAGAGTGAAGCTACTTTATCTGCCCAAAATAGAGCACTTTGATATTGTTGCTGTATAAGAAAAAAACGATAATTTCCCTGTTACTTCAACTTTTAAACAAATATCTAATATTATTAGAATGCAGTATTTTTTTACATGTAGTAGGAGCCTATCATATCTTTATCTTATATCTCAGCTAGGTAAGTTTCAGTTCAATGATGTAATAAAAAATTATTGTAAGATCATTACATATACAGTTGTAATAAAAAACATTTCAGTTTAAAAAAAAATAAACTTATACACTGCAAAAATGTATCAGCAGGTACAAGCATAAAAACAGAGATATAGGTCAATAGGCTAGAATAGAGATCCCAGAAATAAATCTTTACTTATATGGTCAATTAATCTTTGACAAAGGAGGCAAGGATATACAATGGGGTAAAAATGGTCTCTTTAATAAGTGGTACTAGGAAAAACGAAGACACATGCAAAAAAGAGAGAGAGAGAGAGAGAGAGAGAGAGAGAGAGACACACACACACACAAACACAAATAAACTCAAAATAGATTAAAGACTTAAACTTAAGACCTAAAACCATAAAACTTCTAGAAGAAAACCTAAGCAGTAAACTCTGACATCACTCTTAGCAATATCTTTTTAGATATATCTTGGGTAAGGGCAACAAAAGGAAAAATAAACAAAATTCAACCACATCAAAATAAAGTTTGTGCAGTGAAGGAAACCAACAACCACACACACACACACACACACACACAAAAAAAAAAAAAAAACCCCACAAAAAACAACAACAAAAAAGCACACAAAAGATGACCTACTAAATGGGAAAAAGTATTCACAAGTGGTACATCTAATAAGGTGTTAATACCCAAAATAATCTAAGGAACTCATACAACTTAACACCCAAAACACAAACAATCCAATTTTAAAAACGGGCAGAAAACTTGAATAAAAATGTCTCCAAAGAGGACATACAGATGCCCAATAGACATGAAAAGATGCTTAATCATCAGGGAAATGCAAATTAAAATAAAAATGAGATATCACCTCACTCCTGTCAGAATGGATATCATCAATAGATCAACAAATAAGCGCTGGTGAGAAAATGGATAAGAAGGAAACCCTTGTACACTGTTGGTGGGATTACAAATTGGTGCAGCCACTATGAAAAACTGTATGGGGGGGGGGGGGGGACCACTGTATCGAGTTTCCTTAAAAAATGTAAAACAGAACTATCTTATGACCCAGCAATTCTGCTTCTGGCCAAACCATGGGTATTTATCTAAAGGAAACCAAAACACTAATTCAAAAAGTTACATGCACCCCTATGATCATTTCAGGATACTCACATCAGCCAAGATATGGACGTAACCTCGTTTATATCGGTAGATGAGAGTACAAAGAAAATATGGTGTGTGTGTGGGGGGGGGGGGGGGGGGGGAGGGGATTTCCAAAAAAAATTTTGCAACAACGTGTATGGACCTAGAGGATTAAGTGAAATAAATCAGACAGAGAAAGGCAAATATGGTATGATTTTTCTAATAAATGGAATCTAAAAAACAAAAGCAGGACCTTAGATATACAGAACAAGCTGACAGTTGTCAAAGGAGGGGGCTAAGGGGATGGAAAAGAATAGTTTTAAAAACAGAAAGAAAAAAAAAAAAAAACTATGAGCAGGTATCTAAAATAGTAGGAAATTTAAGTGATTATTTTGTAGTATCTAGTCATTAGCAATGGCTCTCAATTTTTCTACAATCCTTGCCTCAGTCCTCCAGGAATCAAACTAAGAACTCAACTGCCCAAGTGGGAGGAGGAATGCTAATAGACGGCGACAAATCTGCTCAATGTTAAGTGCCCCAAGGGTGGCAAGCAGGCCTGTCTCGTTTCTCACAGCATCCCCAGCGCCACAGAAAAGTGCTCAGGAAGCACGTGTTCAACTGACTTACCGTGAACCAAAACAGAGCCCTCCAAAGCACTGCGAACATTTGGCAGCATCATTTCACAACCAATCCTCAACATCTCTCATCGCACATGCTTTCCTCTCCTTTGGCTTCCAATTTATTGGGAGAGCATTCATTTTACTAAAACTTAAGTGACATCCTATTTTAAACGGATGCTACTGATTCTGGAGACACTTCTTTCTCAAACACAGAAGCTTGCTGTTCGCTGGAGGGCCATGCAGGGAACACAGTTTACCTTGCTGATTTGAGGCAACAGGCTTGTTGGTATCTTTATTCGCTTACATTCGGCCAAGAATGAATGACAACTTCTCCCAAATTTTCTATTAGCTAGCTAAATTCAAAGGCCACCCTGCACCTTTCCTCCTAAAAATAATTCTTCAATTTCCACTCAACCTAAGTGTGCATTGAGCACCTACTGTGTGCCCAGGGGTTAGGCCGGCAGCCGACAGGACCTCGTGTACCTGTAAGGCTCACCCTGAGTTTAGGGGGCTTTCCTTTTCAGTGCTCCTCGTCCTCTCGGCTGCAGAGACAGCCAGGCCCGGCTGGACCCTGCACCACCAAACCCCAAACCGCAGCTCCCCCGGAGGAAAAGGGCCGGGGCGAGCTCCCCTCACGACTCCCGCGGCCCGCGCTCCCCGAGTCAGTCCGCCCACCTGGTCCAGGTACTGCCGAACACGCTTCCGCAGCCGCTCCAGGTTCATGGCCGCGCTGCGGGGAGTCCGGCCCAGCGCCCTCCGCCGCGCACCTGCCTTCCCGCTGCCCGCCGAACACACCCGGATCCCAGCCCCTAATCCCGGCAGAACTGACAGACTCCGCGCTGCAGCCGCCTAGCCTCTTCCGGTCCGGGCCAGGCCTCTAGCCGGAAGTCCTCCGCAAATGCGTCCCCTCCAGAAACGGAGCGCCGCGCTGCTTGGTTCCGAGGGGCTCTCTTAGCCGTGGGTGGCCGGGGGTTTGTGGGAGACCTGGGTGCCTTTTCTCTGCGACTGGAGCGTCTCTTTCAGATTGTCTTTTGGCAAACAAACCCAAAAGGTAAATAATATTGTGATCAAAACCAATAAAAACTAAAAAAACCTTGATCTAGTCAAACTTTGAATCCATACATTGGAATGTTATGCAGCAATAAAAACGAATTAAGTGTTGGCCCATGCAGTATGCTTAGTGAAAGAAGCCAGTCACAAACGGCCACGTATGTGTGATTCCATGGACAGAGATTCTCTCACCTACTGAAACCTTACTCAAGCTCCCTTATCAGGAAAAAGGCTACACTCTTTATCAACTAGGCCTGACTTTAGGACTTGCGTGTGCTTTTATGCATCATCCAATTTTACTAAGAATTCTGTAAGTTTAGCCAGAATCCCCCTCCCATACATCAACAAATTCCTCACCCCTTTCCATTTTCTACATGATATCTGATCACCCTGGCCTGCCTTCAACAAGAATTCTGTTAGATCAGTTTAGACAGAATCTGAGAGCAAATGCTGGGGGAGAATGTGAGAAGAGGAACATAAATAGAATTTCCTCCATTAGTCAAACCACCCATGAGCTTGTAAACATTTGGCAGAGTTCTAATTTTGTTTCTTAATCTTCAATTGTTATCTAAAATGGGTCTCACCAGGCCCAGCCTGTATGGCTCAGTGATTGAGCATCAACCTATGGGCCAGGAGGTCATGATTTGGTTCCTGGTCAGGGCACATGCCAGGTTGCAGGCTGGATCCCCAGTGTGGAGTGCTCTCTCATCATTGATGTTTCTCTCTCTCTCTCTCTCTCTCTCTCTCTCTCTCTCTCTCTCTCTCTCTTTTCCTCTCCCTTTCTCTGAAACCAATAAAAAAAAAATTTTTTTTAATGGGTCTCACCAGGCACATGTCAAGGTGTGGACAGGGCTGTTTTCCTTCAAGAGGCTCTAGTGGAGAATACAGTTCTTCACCTTTTTCAGCGTCTACAGGCCATCAGCATTCATTCGTGGCTTCTTCCTCCAACTTCATTGCCAGCAGAGTAGTATCTTCCAATCTCTCTGACTCTGAGCCTCCCTCCTGCCTCTCTCTTTCACTTACAAGGACCTTGTGATTACAGTGCACTCCTCCAAATAATCCAGAATGATTGCTTCATTTAAAATCCTTAATCACACCTGCGAAGTCCTTTTTTGCCATTTGAGGTAACATATTCATAAGTTCAGGAACTAGACATGGGCACCTTGGGGGATGTTATTCTGCCCACCACATTACCTAACCACCAAAAGGCATGATATAGCCACACAAAGGCATGCCTTTATTACAATGATATATATATATATATATATATATATATATATATATATATATATATATATATATACAATGAAAATTCACCCTTCCAACTGGAAACCAACTCAAAGTACATGGACAACCTTTTCCAGGACCATCTTTTCTTTCCAACACTGTAGCCAAGTGATTTACCTACTCCTTATTTGAGGACTGCTATGAGGTGGGGAAGGAGAACCTCTTAAATGCAGCCAGAGGCAGACTTGTAGTAAAAGTGAAGGCCAAGGAAGATCTATGAAAAAACAGAACCATCCTGCAGGGCCACACCATGGGGGATGCAGCAAGTGTGTTGTTTGGTGAGAAAGGGGGCAGTGGAGCTAAACTGCCTTGGTTCAGGTTTTGGGGAAGTTTCTCAACCTCTCTGTGTGTCATTTTCCTCATCTGTAAAAGGGGGATGATAATAGCTCACACCCATACCAGGGGTGGGGAACATCTGGCCTGTGGGCCATGTAAGTCCTGGGAAATCATTTGGTCTGGCCCTGGCAAGGCATTAGGTGTGAGTTAATTAAATGTTAGACCAAACGTAGGCTAATTTTTAAGTTGACAATTTTGTATGACCCATGAATGATGTAATAAATATCCAAATGGCCCTTGGCAGACAAAAGGTTCCCCACCCCTGCCTTATAGAACTGATGTATGCCAGGAGTCAATAAGATAATTCATCTAAAGTGCTTAGAATAATACAGAAACATTTTCTTGTAATTATAAATAATGCAGGGTGGGCCAAAAGTAGGTTTACAGTTGTGAATACGGGAGTTTATTTTTATACTATTATTTATTAATTTGTATTATTTTCCATGTGAACAACTATAAACCTACTTTTGTCCCACATTCTATGTATATCTGTATATATTGAATTGCATTACATTATACATTTTTTATTTAAATCATTTTTTAATTTTTAAATTACAGTTGGCATACATTGTTATGTTCATTTCAGGTGCACAACCCAATGGATTGAACATTATATAACTTATTAGGTGATCATCCCAATGAATCTTATACCCATGTGACACGAACATATATTTATTGGAATATTATTTACTATCTTCCCTGTGCTGTACTTTACATCCCTATGACTATTCTGTAAAAATCAATTTATACTTCTTAATCTTTTCACTTTTTTCACTATCCTCCCAACTCCCCTCATATCCAGCAACTGTCAAAATATTTTCTGTATCTATGAGTCTGTTTCTGTTCTGTTTATTTTGTTTTTTAGACTCAACTTTTGATAGACATGCATTTATTGTCATGTTATTGTTCATATTTTTAATGTTTTTTCTTCTTCTTCTTAAAGAAGAACCTTTAATATTTCATGTAATACTGGTTTGGTGGTGATGAGCTCTTTTATTTTATTTTTTTCTCGTCTGGGAAGCTTTTTCTATGTCCTTCCATTTTTTTATTTGTTTATTTTTATAAATGGAAGGGATCTCCCTTTGGAAGATACCTTCACTCTTTAAAATATATATATATATATATATATATATATATATATATATATATATATATAATTGATATTTTACAGAGAGAAGGGGAGAGGAATAGAGAGTTAGAAACATCAATGAGAGAGAAACATAGATCAGCTGCCTCCTGCACACCCCCTACTGGGGATGTGCCCGCAACCAAGGTACATGCTCTTGACCAGAATCAAACCTAGGACCCTTCAGTCTGCAGTCTGAAACTCTATCCCAAACTGGTTAGGGCTGTCCTTTCATTTTAAATGATAGCTGTGAACCAAGGTTGGCTGCTGATAGTGCTGGACCTGGGACCACTTATTGTGAGATGTAGGGCATGCTGAAGCCAGATGGTACATGTTTGAGAGATTTTAGGAGAGCCTGAAGCATAAGTTTTTCATATGGAAAAGCCACTGTAAACAGCTTGGGTGGACTCCCAGGTTGGGTGGGGCAGAGTCTCAGGGAATCACCAGGGGTGAACAGTGTGAACCTGGTTGATAGAAACTCAGATATGGTGCCCTCCTGCTGGCTCTGTGGAGGCAGGGGGGTGGGGAAGTCTCAGAAAAGGAACAATGGCCTCTGCCAGAAAGCTACCCCCACCTCCCCAGCTCTTACCTTGATGCCAGACAATTCAGTTCCTCCCCATATGTCCCTGGTGCCTTTCAAGCTACTGCCCTAGTGATGGATCTCAAAGGGAGTCAGTCCAAGTGGGAGTGAGTCCAAGTAAGTTTGTGTGCAAGCCCTTTAAGAGGAACTGCTTGGGACTCCAGCAGCATGCTGTCTTAGCCACAATTCCTCATGGTTTTTACAGCCAGAAGTTATGGGGACTTTTTTATTTATTTAAATATTTTATTGATTTTTTTACAGAGAGAAAGGGAGAGAGATAGAGAGTTAGAAACATCGACCAGCTGCCTCCTGCACACCCCCTACTAGGAATGTGCCCACAACCAAGGTACATGCCCTTGAAGGGAATTGAACCTGGAACTCTTCAGTCCACAGGCTAACGCTCTATCCACTGAGGCAAACTGATTTCGGCTGGGGACTTCTTTTCTTGGCACTGGAACCCTGGGCTGGGAGGAAGGTATGGGGCAGGGACCCTTCACTCCTTAGGGGGTACAACTGAGATATTCCTCTGGATTTTTATCCACCACAAGTGGGTGTGGGACCAGCTCCTTCCACATGTCCACACCTTCTGCTAGTCTCGATGTGGCTTCTTCTTTAAGTCCCTGGTTGTAGTACTTCCACTGATGGTCATTCTGATTTAGTTGTAATTTTGATATGGTTTTGGAAGGATGTGAATACCACATTTACCTACTTCACCATCTTGACCAGAAGCCCATACATTATATTATTAATTGCATTTATTAGTAGTGATAGTAGTAATAGAAGTTTTGCTAATAATTCTGAGAGACACAAATTATCAGCATGAAAATCTGTCTTAGCTATTTCTCAGGGTAATTTCAAAACTAGAGAATTTTCCCTGGCCAGTGGTTGCTAAGTGGTTAGAGCCTCGGCCTGTGCACCACAGGGTTGCTGGTTTGATCCCTGGCCTCAGTTGGGGTATGTGTGGGAGGCAACCAATTGATGTGTCTCTCTCAACAATGTTGTTTTTCCCCTCTCTCTCTCCCTCCCTCCCCCTGTCTCTCCCACTTCTCCTCTCTCTTCCATTCTATCTAAAAAATTAATGGAAATAATATCCTGGAGTAGGATTAACCACAAAAAATTTAGACAGGTTGTCCAGTTCCATTTGAGGTCATTGTGCCAAGACAGTTCTTATTTACCTTCTGGCCTGCTTGACTCTATGGAATGACTAAAAAGCAGGTTGACAAACAAAGTTTCTGGGGCCTCAGCTAGGCCTGGAGTTTCTCCATTGTATGTAGTAAGGGTGGCCAGGCAATTTGTCATACCTGATTTCATGCTTCGAGTTTTTTTTTTCTTTTTTAAATATATTTTATTGATTTTTTACAGAGAGGAAGGGAGAGAGATAGAGAGCTAGAAACATTGATGAGAGAGAAACCGACCAGTTGCCTCCTGCACACCCCCCACCGGGGATACGCCCGCAACCAAGGTACATGCCCTTGACCGGAATCGAACCCGGGTCCCTTCAGTCCCCAAGCCGACGCTCTATCCATTGAGCCAAACCGGTCCCGGCAATGCTTCGAGTTTTTACTGAACATTTTTAAATTAACCTAAACGTCTCAGTTAAAGTCTTAAGTCTGAGATGAGTAATTAGTAAAATCACAAATATAGCCTTAAATTTTCTTTCCATCAAACTAATTTTTAAAAAGACAAAATAAAATAGTGAATTCAGTTTGAATTACAAGCTTTTGATATCTTGACCATCTTGATATTATCCAGATGTGTTTGCAATTCATACATCTTCTATTTCATTCTGGGCAGCCAAGATCTCAGAATGTTTTCATGTCTTAAAATCTTTGCTGCAAAAGATTTAATTAAGTAAACACATACCCTTGAGGGCACAATTCATCTCTTCCCCCCCCCCCCCCCCCCCCAGTTTGTTCTTTTCCGCTCTTGACAGCAGCTCCAGAATCCTCTCCACGGTACTCACATCAACATGAACGCAGAGACATTCAACTCCCTGGAGAATCCAAACCTTAGAACATTTCATTTCAGAGTCCTAACCATCTTTAAGGAATAACCAATATCCATAGGAGACTCCCTCCTCTTCAAAGTCCCTTCCTGTGTAGCATATCTCTCACCTCGCACCTTCCTGTTTTGTGGGTGCCAGCCATGTTGTGCTGGGTGGGCTCTGACTCTCAGAGGTTTGCCGGGTCAGTACCAGGAGGCTGACTCATTCTGCATCTTGTGCTTTTTTGGGTCACACCCTGAGGGGGCAGGCAGGGCTCTTGCCTATAGTAAAATTTCTATTAATGCATTCCAGAATGCTCTAGTTAATATCATTTTTTAAATTTTTTTTATTGATTAAGGTATCACATATTTGCCCTCAACCTCCCATTCCAATCCCCCCCCACACACACACTCATTCCCCTTTCCCCCTATTGTCCTCGACCACTGGTTAGGTTCTTTTGTATGCACATAAGTCCAAGATCATTTCTTATTTCAGATTTGTTGCTAAAAATATTAATAAGTTATATCAGTTTACGTTAAGGAGTTAGTAGTGTGGTTGAAGAAGTATGATGCTGGAGGTTTAACCTGAGGAGCATCATTCTATGATTAGTGATGACAATGTGGCAGTAGGTTATAGTAGATATAGAAGGGGAAAACACAAGAATAAATTATTGGGTCGGCAGCTAAGTAATTGCGGGTTTCACACATATATGGCTTCAGTTGAATTTTTAGTTTGCAGACGTAGTACAAATGTAAAACACATTTTGTTATTTGATAGTTGGCTATTCAGCTGTTAATCAGTAAAAAAAGTTTTTTGATCTGTTTTGTAGTTTTCGTTTGGCGTTAGTTGAAAAATGGAAAATCAAAAGGAACATTTTCGTCATATTTTGCTTTTTTATTTCCGCAAAGGGAAAACGCATCGCAAGCTCATAAAAAGTTATGTGCTGTTTATGGTGACGAAGCCTTAAAAGAACGGCAGTGTCAAAATTGGTTTGCCAAATTTCGTTCTGGTGATTTTTCACTCAAAGATGAAAAACGCTCTGGTCGTCCAGTTGAAATTGATGACGCCCTAATCAAAGCAATAATCAATTCAGACTGTCACAGTACAACATGTGAGATTGCAGAGAAGATTCATGTATCACATACATGCATTGAAAATCACTTAAAACAACTTGGCTATGTTCAAAAACTCGATACATGGGTTCCTCACGAACTGAAAGAATCACAGTTAACGCAACGCATTAGCAGCTGCGATTTGCTAAAGAAACGTAATGAAAATGACCCATTTTTAAAACGACTGATAACTGGCGATGAAAAATGGGTTGTTTACAACAATATCAAGTGGAAAAGATCGTGGAGCAGGCCAGGTGAACCAACTCAAACAACATCAAAAGCTGATATTCATCAAAAGAAGGTTTTGTTATCAGTTTGGTGGGATTACAAAGAAATTGTCTACTTTGAACTCTTACCACCCAACCGAACGATCAATTCTGATGTCTACATTGAACAACTAATGAAATTAAACAATGCAGTTGAAGAAAAGTGGCCCGAATTGACAAATCGAAAAGGTGTTGTATTCCATCATGACAATGCAAGGCCACACACATCTTTGGTCACTCGGCAAAAATTAATGGAGCTTGGTTGGGATGTTTTGCCACATCCACCATATAGTCCTGACCTTGCACCATCTGATTACTTTTTGTTTCGATCTTTACAAAACTCCTTGAATGGTAAAAATTTCAATAATGATGATGATGTCAAATCGTACCTGATTCAGTTTTTTGCTAATAAAAACCAGAAGTTTTTTGAACGTGGGATTATGATGCTGCCTGAAAGATGGCAAAAGGTCATTGATCAAAATGGGCAATACATTACAGAATAAAGTTATTTAGTTCCATGAAAAAATTGTCTTTGATTTTCTTTAAAAAATCCGCAATTACTTAGTTGCCGACCCAATAGATGGCTGCTACACACTGAACATTTGTGTGCCTTAAAATTTATATGTTGAAATCTAATAAAGAATTAGATATTACTAATGCCTGCTTTCGACCTGTAATTAAGGAGGTGATCTGTTTTTTGCCCAGCAACTCCAGGCTGCCTCAGCCAGGCCAAACATCAGACTTGTCACTTTCTAAAGTCACCCCTTCTTCTTCCTCAGGGACCCTGGTGGCAGGAGATGGTGGGATGACCTCCCCTCACCTCAGATGCTCCATTACTTCGCAGCCAGGCCTCCAATCCTGAGCCTTCCTGGGCCCCTGGTACCAAGGCCCTATTGCATGGCTGGCTAACTACAGTGTACTCCTATTATGGAAGCAGCAGACATTTATCTCTCTGGGATACCAATATAATCTGGATTTGAATTTGCTTTCCTTGCCTTTCACAGTTTGTGAGATCACCATCTGTGGACTTGGTAACCTCCACATTTGTCTTCAGGGTTCTAACCAAGGATGTGAAGTAAACAATAGCTAATAACAATGGAGCTCATCAGATTCACCAGGTACATGGATAGTTGCATCTTTTAGGCAGCAGGAATTTAAGATGTACAGCCATGGCAGATACATGTGTATGTTGGGCCCAATATTCCCTTCACCAGCTCCCTCCCACCTACACCCGTGACCTGAATATACCAATCAGTTGTCATCACACAGGTGTCTGCTAGAGACTGCTTGCAAGGCCCAGCAGGGTGACATGGGGCAGTAGGGAGAGTGGCCTACCTTGTGCTCCTCAAATTGCCTGTCTTTCTGAGGAGAAATTTCCACTGCCTTCAAAATGGGACAATGAAGAATCAAGAGAATAGGACACTGATGTCAATCAAGTCACACTTTATATTGCACAATAAAACATTTTTTATCCAAAGAGTCTCAAACTCTTAATTCATGATATGTCTGGTGTGTTAACTAGTCACCCTGGTCAGGTAGTTCAGTTGGTTAGTGTCATCCTAATACACAAAGTTGCTGGTTTGACACATACAATGAACAACCAATAGGTGCATGAATGAGTGAAACAACAAATTGACCTCTCTCTCTCTCTCTCTCTCTCTCTCTCTCTCTCTCTCTCCCCAATCAATAAATAAAATTTACAAAAAGAATTAAACTATAAGTATTAACTAGTCTGAGGTCAGCTGAATACTGAAGAGCAGCTGCATGAATATATTCTTATCCAATACTAAGTTTTGTGAAATTGCATATGTATAAATCTGTGTTTTACTGGTTAAAAAAAATTCCTTCTTTAAACTAGTACATGAAATACAATCAGGGGGAAAAAAGGCATGAGTTTTTATTTATGACCAGAATATTAAACATCAAGTAGTTTCTCAAGAATATAAATTACTCTGAAATGAAGAGAGAACAATATTATTGCTCACTGAATTGAGGAGTGATGTGATATTGTTATCACACGAGAGTAATTTAAGAATTGGTAGATTCCTGTTGGCTGACATTGAGGCTTTGAAATAACTGTTCAGAAGTCAATGATTTGCAAAATGTCTATTGTCATTTTACAATGACAGTTCTACAAATTTGGAAATAACTTCTACCTAAACATTAAATCTCTATTTACTGTGCATTTCTCCATGTCTTGATGTGCCTGCTGCAGGCTTGAAATGAAGGGTCTGAACCAAGCACCTACTTAAGTGCTGGCCAGTTGGATCCATCTGGCTCCAATGGGCTGCCAGTGTCTCCGGCACAGGCAGGTAGTGGAAGCTCAGTGCGCAAGCCCTTCCACCTGTTTGAACACCAGCACCACAAAAAGGCTTTGTCTGATGACACAAGGAATGAAGGCTCTTAAGGAAAAACCCAAAATCTTCTCGATTAATAACTGTCCTCTGCATTAACTCTATTCAGATAAATAATGTTTGAGAAATAAATGTGTATTCATTTAAATGGGAACTGTCTGTTGGTTTATAAGTGTGTAGCTTATGACACTTGATGAACAGTAAGCCTCATTAAGGATAACTTGCCTGTGCAATGTCATAGAGTCAGTCAGTACCAAACACAGCGGAAGCTCCGATATTTGACCAACGATGTCCTCTGTTGTCTGACTCATTGGTAACTCTAACTGTGGGGTTTTAAGGCAAATGCAAGTTCTGGGTGAAGTATTTGGGGGTAAATGATCATCTCCAAATCTTCAGAGTATTGCTGACTGTTTGCTTCTGTGACCCTATGTTCACTAGAACACTGAAGAATTGATTCTTTGTTTTGCCTGTCCTCCCACAGTTGAGTGAGCGTGGTATATTATTTTGAGCATATTTCCGATATGGAGTACTATTGATTTATTCAATTTGTCAAAGTTCGGGCACATCATTGGAGGCATTTTCTTGACCATGGGAGGAAAGCTGGGGAAGGAAGGCCTACTCTTGCACGAATTTTCATGCATTGGGCCTCTAGTCTTATAAAACAACAGTCCATAAACTGTGCTGAGTAATTTCTGGTTTCAATGAAAGCAGCACTTGGTGACTGGATGCATTCTTCTTGATTACATCTCAGTTTTCTGGGTTACTTGGTACATAATGGTTGAGAACAACCGATTATGCTGCTACAATTTACAACTTGATGAAGATATTGGGGAACATGTGAGAAAAAAGACCAATTAGAGGAGTTGGAGTGTGAGCTCCTTAAAATTCCTCATTAAACTTGAAGAGAGAAAGCCTTAAATTGTCCTTGAGAGATTTGGAAATGCTTTGTGGTTTGTCTCTCCATCAATCAGAGCATCTTCAAGTTGGATATGCAGTTCCAAAAAACACCACTAGTGGGTGCCCCTTCTCCATGCATCCATTGGCTTTTTCCTAAATTCTGAGGGGGACCACAGCTGGCCCGGGGACATTTAATTTTTGTGCAAGTCCCTGGCCAGACAGGTGCTTGGTTAGGCTAGGAACGTTGGAGGTTTATCATGAGGTCCAGGTTAGAGCTTGAGAATCAACAAGGACCACTAGGCTTCTTTTGAATTAAATGAATTAAAATTATTAAAGATTTTGCTGACCTTGGTGCAGTCATCAATTTAAATGGAGACTGCAGCCAAGAAATTGAAAGAAAGCTGAGACTCAGAAGGGCAGCAACGGAAGAATTGGAAAGATTGACAGGAGTAAAGAAGTGTCATTAGAAGACCAAGGCTAAGATCATGCACACCCTCGTATTCCTATGCATGGATGTGACAGTTGGACAGTAAAGAAGGCTGGTAGGAAAAAAAAAAAAAAACACAAAAAAACCTGATGCATTTTAGATTCCGTGTTGGAGGAGAGCGCTACAGATACCCTGGACCACCAAAAAGATGAACAAGTGGGTCCTAGAGCAAATTAAGCCTGAACCATCTCTGGAGGCAAAAATGACAAGACTGAAGCTGGCCTATTTTGAGCACATTATGAGAAAGCAGGGTTCTTTGGAAAAGACAATAATCTTGGGAAAAATAGAAGGCAAGAGGAAAAGAAGAAGACCCAATGTGAGATGGATTGACTCTGTAACAGAAGCCATTGGGTCTCCAGGAGCTGGGCCAGGCGAGGACAGGACACGGCGAACATTACATAGTCACAGGGTCATCAGGAGTTGAAGCCGACTCAACAGCACAAAACGCATAGGAGTTTGAAGGTTGGTTCTATCTGTGGTTTTCCCTGATTGACTAAAGGTTGCATAAAAATTAATGTGGTCCTTAACAATGTATTATTGTTTGCAGTGTTTTAGGATAATATAGTGAGGGGAGAAGACAATTAAACGCTACACAGCAGCCCTAGTTGATAAATACTAGGAGCTTCTGCAGTTTTGTGAGGAAAACCAGGCCTCACCAGGAATGGCTCACACTCAGTGTGACCCAGAACAGGCTCATCTATGGACCTGAAAAACACAGTGTAATTTGCTTTCTTTCAAGTTATCTTCAAACTCAGCTGCTCTCGTTTCCTGGTGAAGTAAGCTTGTGTCACAAGATCCAGTTTCACTTCTGTTTCTATACTCACCCCTGGGTTTTTTTTTGTTTTGTTTTGTTTTAATACAACCCAGTTTGTGGAACACATTTTAGCTCAGAGGAGTTTGCTTTTCTGCTGGGCAAGTCTAACCTTCAGGCCAGACCACCACTTCTGGAAGTAAAATGTTATAGACCTTCAGCACTGGAAGAGCCATCCTCACCTGCATTTCCAGAATATTCTCTCGCATTCAGGACTCTATCTACTTGGCAACTAGAGGGGTCTTCTTGTACTCCAAGGCCAAAAATAAATAAATAAATAATAAATAAATAAATAAATAAATGAATAAATAAATAAATAAATGAATAAATAAATAAGACTGCCATTGATCATGAGCTCCTTCTTCTCTGTTTGGGAGACAGGAGACACAGGAGCCCCAAGGCAGCCTTATATGGTCCTTTCAAGCACCTTTGGCTGATTTAGTAGCAAGCAAGAGGGTGAGTAATATAAAACTTGACAAAATAGGCCCCAAATAGACTTTGGAGTTTCTGGCAGGCCCGTATCTCGCTGCCCTTGAGAAAAGGAAGAGTGACCACTGCATTATGGCACTGGGGGCTGGGTTACAGAGGTGGGCCCCCCAAGTTCAGGGTCAGGCCCTGAGGGGAGCATCTTCTCCATGCGGCCTCTCCTTGCCTCACTCTGTGCCTGCCTGGGCAACAGCACCCAGCGTGGCATGGCTCTTCCAGAAATGGCTCCATTCTCTTCCTCCTCTTCCCCCTTTCTCCTTCCAACCCCCCTCACTGCTTCTGCTTATCATCTTTATGGTGGTTTGGAAGTATTTCAAAGTTCTACACATTTAAGTTATTTTGATGCACAGGGTAATATAGGACTAACACATTTCTTCACCTGAAAACATACCCGATATGTACTTTACTTTTCCAAGTTATCGTCAAAATGAGAGCTCCTGGATGACCCATTTTCACCCTAAAGGGTGTGCATGGAATAAGATCCATTTGGTAAATGGCTGACTAAAGACTCTCTGAGCAAGGTTCAGAGAGGAAAGAGCTGTAGTCACCCCATTACTGGAAGACTGGTGAAAAGTCTGGTTCCTAATACAGAGAGCTACTTCTTGACCACATGTAGCAATTGGATGGTCTTCATAAACTGTCAGCTTTCTGGGAAGTGGCAGGTGGAAAAAGAGGATTATGTTCTCATGACTAAATAGCAATGCTCCCAGGTCTGTGGTAGGTTTTTAAATTCATAGCTTTGGGGGTTTTTTGGAACAAGGTTGTAAAGGCCACGGTACTAAAACACAGCTCTGAGAGTAATGTGCTCATTGGGGTGAGGAGCAAGGCACAAAAAACACTGATTGTAGTCAGCAAGTGCGCTGATGCCGACTCTAAAATTGCCACCATTAAAAAGGAGTTGCACATATGAGGGTTTGTAAATCGCTACGAAAGGGCCGTCTCCCTATCAAATTTAGCATTGATCTAGACTCTTCACGCAGTGGTAAGCCCAGCTTGAAGTTTCACAGTAGGGAAGGGATGAGACACCTGGGAGAGGTTCTTGAAGTGGCCCCCCTACAACGCACGGAAGGCCCAGCCCACAGTTGAGAGCCAGGTTCCAGCACTGCTTTGCTCTAGGAGGAGGGGTTGAATAACCTGCTCTAACTCACTCGGAGAGTGAGCTAAAGAGTCAAAATTCCCATCCATCCCATCGTTCTGACTCCAGATCTGTGATTAAACACCAGGGGTTAACAGGCCTGCCTGCAAGGAAGAGTTCAGATCTGGGTTGATTCCTTTTAGATGCAGAAACCTAAAATGAGACTCACTATTGATCACCAAGTATGTTTGAAAGGGTTTGTGTATAAGGAATAAATGTACATTCTTATTCTTCTCTCTCTCTCTCTCTCTCTCTCTCTCTCTCTCTCTCTCTCTCTTTCTCTCTCTCATCTCTGTCTATCTCTCTCTCTTAGTAGAGAATTCAACCCGAATCTATAGCATGGATTAAATATAAGAAAAGTGATTGGATACCTTGACCTTAAGGAGGGCTCCAACTCTGTGAGGTGGAGACCACATCTGTCTTCCTCCTCTTGAGTCCCAGGATGCCCTAGTGCCTGGCACATACACAGAGTTTGTAAAATAAATGAATGAATGTGAGCCTGAGTATTTAAGTCATTTTTTGAGGCACTGACTATGAGATTATCGTGGAACAGGGTAAGTATGATTGTACCTGGCTGGGCATGACAAAAACGAACCATGTCTGAGATCCTCTCAGATATGCTTTCTTACTCTAACCAAGACCCACTGGTTTCTTTACATCTTAGGTTATGTATCCAGGAGGCATGCTGTAGTGTCACCATGGTGAGGAGTTTTTATCTGATTTATTTAGATATTTGTTAAAGTAACAGTCACAAGTTTTCAAGGTAAAGTATACAAATCCACCTACGAATCATAACAGAGTAAGTATTAGTAGCTAGAGAAAAACAAAACAAAACACACACACACACACAATACAAAACCCTTGAACTGCCTTGGCCAAGTGCAGGTTAGGTGGTTGGAGCGTTGTACCGTGTACTGAAAGGTTGTATGCTTGATTCCTAGTTGAGATACATGCCCAGGTTGCAGATTCCATCCCCAGTTGGGGTACATCTCTCACATCGATGTTTCTCTCTCCCTCCCTCCCTCAGTAAAAATCAATAAAAGCATGTCTTCAAAAAACAAACCAACGAACAAAAAAACAGCACAACCACACATACACACACACTCACACACACATACACACACACAAAAGCATAACCAATGGATGCAAAACTCTGGAGAGGGAGGGCATGAATGGGAGTGGGGGGGGGCACAACAGTAAGATATGTACACATATAATACCCTAATTAAAAAAATGGGGGGAAAAACACACAGAAAAATCCTTTGAACTCCCAATAATCCTGTGCATATTTTTTTCCAGTTATCAGTCTAAGAAGCACAAAAAAATAGCTTTGCTGCATCATCTGGTCAAGCACATTGTGTAAATACAGTTGTAGGGTGCTGCCTCATGCACATTTACAGCTGTTCTTGGTGTGATAACAGTGGAGAGGACCTGGCCAGCTTCCCCCAGACCAGCGCTGGCGTGGGCATCGGGGAGCCCATGGCAGCCGTGCCGTTTCCTCATCACTGCTTCTCATACTTATCTTCTTCTCCCAATTTGTGTTCTGAGGCCTCCTTTCCGCTCCTCATTTTGGGTTGAGGCTTGAATGCAGTCTTGCTTAAAGTTTAGTATAATTTCCTACTGGATCAAAAATACACATTGGAAATAAATACTTTCCTTAGGCAAGGACAGTAAAATATCACTATACTAGAATGCTTGGGAAATGAAGTATTTCAATTCATTGATAATTCTGCTCTATTTAGAATTAATCCTATGATCTTTTTCTTAAAAAAAAATAACAGCTTCATTGAAACATAATTCTGTACTAATTCATCCTTTTAAAGTGCTTATGTCAGTGGTTTTGGTATATTCAGCATTGTGAATTATC
The DNA here is from genome assembly GCF_964339955.1 of Pipistrellus hanaki. Lineage (NCBI taxonomy): Eukaryota > Metazoa > Chordata > Mammalia > Chiroptera > Vespertilionidae > Pipistrellus > Pipistrellus hanaki. The sequence goes on from NC_140505.1 coordinate 25,004,448, forward strand.
AGCAAATCCAATATGAGAAGAATTTTATCACCCCTCCCCCCAAAACCCCATACTCCTTAGCTATCATGCCCCAATTCCCCTTCCCATAGACCCTGGCAATCAGTAATCTATTTTGTGTCTCCAAGGATTTGTCTATTCTAGGCATTTCATTTAAATGGAATCATACAATATGTGGCCTTTTGCATTTGACTTCTTTCACCCAGCATGATGTCTTCAAGGTTTAGCTTACTCAATGTAGCATGTGTCTGAATTTTTATTCCTTTATACGGTTGTATAATATATCATGGTATGGTTATATCACATTTTGTTTATCTGTTCCTCAGTTGATAGTCATTTGGTTGATATAAATATTGCTGCTATAAACATTTTTATACAAGTTTCTATGTGGCCATATGCTTTCAATTCTCTTGGGTATATACCTAGGACTGGAATTGTTAGGTTTTATGGCAACTATCTTTTGAGGAACAGTAGACTATTTTACAAAGTGGCTGTACCATCTTATATAACCACCAGCACAGGATGAGAGTTCCAGTTTCTTCACATTTATTGTCAACACTTAATTTTCTGTCTTTTGATTCAAGTCAACTAGTAGGTGTGAAGTGAGGTCTTGTGGTTTTGAGTTATATTTTCCTGATAATATTGGGCATCTTCTCCTAGGCTTATTGGCCATCAATACATCTTATTTGAAGAAGTGTCTATTTAAATATTCAGGTAATCCTTTATTATACTAATAACTAGAGGAGCAGTGCACAAAATTTGTGCACTGGGGGGGGGGTGGGATGGGGGGGTGGGGGTGGGGTGGGGGGGTGGGGGGGGTGGGGTGGGGGGGGTGGTGTAATCTCTTAGTCTAGCCTGCACCCTCTCTAATCTGGGACCCTTTAGGGGATGTCCAACTGCTGGTTTAGGCCCAACCCCTGTGGGATTGGGCCTACACTGGCAGTTGGACATCATCCTCACTATCCAGGACTTCTGGCTCCCAACTGCTCACCTGCCTGCCAGCCTACTCACCCCCTAACCACTCCTCTGCCAGCCTGATCAATGCCTAACTGCCCTTGCCTGCCAGCCCAATTTCCCCCAACTGCCTTCCCCTACTGGCCTGGTCGCCCCTAACTGCCCTCCCCTGCTGGCCTGATCACCCACAACTGCCCTCCTTTGCTGGCCATCTTGTGGCAGCCATCTTTGACCACATGGGGGAGGCCATCTTTGTGCGAGGACATGAGGGTCAATTTGCATATTACATCTTTATTTTATAGGATGTTGTTGAAAATCTTTCTAAAATGCATCGAAGTACTTTTACACTAAACTGGTACATCTACACTTACACTTTGAATGTTGTCTGCTTATTGGCATTTGATATGCAGAGCCTTCAGGATGTCACCCAACTCCCAGAGTTTTTTCTTTCTTTTATTTTTCTCATCCCTCCCTGAAGTCTGGAGTAGTGGGACCTAGTTGTGCAGGTTCCTCAGGGAGAAAGGTGGAACGGGGTTCTTTCTCTGCTATGGAATCATTTGGAATTGAAAAAGGGGAAAACTAAGATTTACTGCCATTTCCTCCACTGAAGAGTGTCCATTTACCCTGACCTTCCATAGTGTATGTAGCTACAATGCACATATCAGTATTTCATCTAAAATGCTAGTTGAATTCTTAGAGTTTTATTTATTTGCACTATAGAGATAAGATATAATTGGGCAAACAACCCACCAAGGCATGGCTAATATAATCACAAAAATTTTCCTAAGTTTATATATAGCTCAAGGGGTAAATAGAAAAGCCACCTCAATAAACATAATGATGGTCCCTGTGGCTTAAAATAAACCACATTAAATTTTTTCTATGATCTTAAATGGTTAAAACCTTTAAATAGAACCTATTAGATTATCTTCAACTTTATAAGCCTAAAACAACAAGTTTCTATTGGGAGCTATGCTGAGTCTTTGAGATATAGTAAGTAGGCTCTCAATGAGCATTTGTTGCCTGATGACACAGGAATATCTTAATAATTAAATTCTTGATTCCAACTACCTATGTAAAAATGTCAACCTATTGCTAGTTCTATACTCTCATAAAGTAATTGAAACAACTTTAACAACAATTTCTACTTTTTCATTATCCCATTTATTTTCATACCCACTTCTTCAACACACACACACCCATGCACGTGCTCACCATATATACTAAATCCTTGAGATAGTAAATGTCTTAAGGTACTACCTACCCACATCTTTTATTTATTTATTTATTTATTTATTTATTTATTTATTTATTGTCTAAAGTTTTACATATATCTCCTTGTTCCCAACAGGCCACCCCTGGCAAGCCCCCACCGCCCCAGTGTTTGTGTCCATTGATTATGCTGATATGCATGCATACAAGTCCTTTGGTTGCTCTCTAACGACCCCTCTCTCCCCTGCCATTTGTCTCTGGATCTATTCTTGTTCATCAAATTATGTTGATCATTATATTCCACATGTGAGTGAGATCATTTGATATTTATCTTTCTCGGACTGGCTTACTTCGCTTAGCATAATATTCTCCAATTCCATCCATGCTGTTGCAAATGGTAGGCGTTCCTTCTTTTTTATAGTGTTGTATTATAGTATTCCATTGTGTAGATTTACCACTTTTTTTAAATCCACTTTTCTGCTGATGGGCACTTAGGTTGTTTTCAAATCTTAGCCATTGTACCCACATCTTCTTAATAAATGATCTTTTATAAACTGAATTTAGGGTTTGCTTAAATGTTAAAGGCTCTGTCATCACTTTTTTATTTTAACCTTTTGAACTCCTCCACCTATTTCTCTCATCTATCTCCTGCCTCTGGCAACCACTAATCGTTTTTTGGTTTGTTTGTTTGTTTGTTTTTGTATCTATGAACTTGTTTTGTTTTTTCAAAATTCAACACACAGGAAAGGTCAGGCTGTATTTGTCTTTCTCTGTCTGACTTGTTTCACTTAGCATAAGGCCCTTGTGGCCCATCCCTATTGTCTCAAATGGCAAGACTTCACTGTTTCTTATGGCTGAATTTTATATATATACCCCACAATTTCTTTATCCATTTATCCATCTATGGAGAGTTAGGTTGTTTCCATGTCTTGACTATTATCCACAGTGCTACAATGAACATGGGGTGCAGATATCTTTTTTAGTTACTTTTTTTACTCATGTTTTTATTTTGTGTGGCAGATGCATACAGTAAAGAAGGAAGGAAAAGGTTGCTTCCCAAGTAAATGCCAGGCACTTTTACAGTCATTTTTGCAAGCACTATTTATTTTAACCTGATTTGAGTTCTGGGACAGGGTTTGTATCTTCTTTTTACAAACTAGAAATGGAGGTTCGAGGGGCTGAGTGCGCTTGGAGCAGCCTTATGTCCCCTGCCTCTCATCATGCCACTCTGCACTGATTAGTAAACTGTTATTTCTTGAGATCACTTGTGTTTTATTTTTGTTTCCTTCTCAGGTATGTGGGTTATTTGGGGTTGAGGCACTAGATTAGAGTAATACATGCTAGGTGTACCGGTTAATAATGCGGATTTTTTTTCAATATATGGAGTTACACATATGTTGATATGTATTCGATATGATATGTATACTATTTTGTTGTACTGCTCCTTCAGATTACCATTTGTTCCAATCAATGGCACACACACTTTCTGAGCAGCACTTCAAAAGCGTATGAAGAAGTGATAAAGGTCTGCCTCAAAACAAGAAAAGTTCTATTGGGATGGTATCCACAAATTACCTGAAAGATAGGGAAAATGTGTAGCTGGCGATGGACATTATTTTGAATAAAGCACTTTTGATGTTTCTCTTGAAATTATTGTGTTTTCTTTGATTACAAAATCCATATTATTATGGTTAATAATGAGGATTAATTATTAACCGGTTAATAATGCAGATTAATTATTAACTGGTTAATAATGCAGATTACCTATTAACCGGTTAAAAATGAAAATTATTAACTGGTTAACAGTGCAGATTAACTATTAACTGGTTAATAACGTGGATTACCTATTAATCAGTTAAAATGCAAATTAATTATTATCTGGTTAAAAATGCCAATTAGCCCTGACTGGTTTGGCTCAGTGGTAGAGCGTCGGCCTGTGGACTGAAGGGTCCTAGGTTCGATTCCAGTCGAGGGCATGTACCTTGGTTGCAGGCCCATCCCCAGTGGGGGTATGCAGGAAGCAGCTGATCAGTTACTCTCTTCTATGTTTCTAACTCTATCCCTGTCCCTTCTCTCTGTAAAAAAAAAAAATCAATAAAATATATTTTGAAAACAATAAAACAAAAATGTGATTAATTATTAACTGGTTAATAATTAACTATTAACCAGTTAATAATATGGATTAACTATTAACTGGTTAATAATGTGGATTAATTATTAACCGGTTAATAATTCGGACTACCTATTAACTAGTTAATAATGTGGATTACCTATTAACTGGTTATAATTAACTGGTATTTTATAATCCAAAGAAAACATAATTTCAAGAGAAAAATTAAAAGTGCTTTATTCTACAAATGAAGGAACGTACAGCGTTCTCTCGAGATGCTGCGGGTAGAGAAGGAATCTAGGCTCTAAGAGGAAAAAGGGCAAATCAATGAGAGAGGGCATGTTTTCTGAAAACTTAAAGGTAAACTGTGTATATCCTGCCTCTCCTGGGCCAGCCAAGGTCCCCGACCCAGCTGACCGATACCTGGGAGGTGGCATCTGGTCTTCAGATGACTGGGAAAGGGCAGCTACTGGGGTTTCTTTGGGCCATTTTCCAACTTTCTTGTCCTATAAAACAATTCATTCCTCCCTTAACCAGCAATTTCAGGTAGCTGATTTTGTTTTTCTTTTTAAAGGGAAGAGCCCTACATAAAAAATTTTCTCTTACCCCGTTCCCATCTCATGCTGAGTCCCTGAGGTTTGCAAGGCTGGGAGGCAGGGCTAGTTCAAAGCCCTCAGACCTGACAGCAGGGAAGGGGGTTTTCTACTGAGGAATTCCATAGCCTGGCTCTCTGCCCCGGTGTTTGTCACTACCTCCCTCCCTCAGGGACACCCTGAAGCAGAAGGCCCTGGAATCTTATAAACAGGGTGTGACGTCACTCGTGACAGAGCTGCCTGTTGATTTGGGGCACTCAGAGCACAATTCCAACTTGGGAGGCAATGAGTTGGCAGTTGTTTCTTTATGCTTTCCATGCTCATCTTTTCACGAGGAAGGAAAGCACAGAGCAGTGATAATCTCACCAGGAGGCCCAGTGCTGGGACGACTGCCACCCTGGTTGCTTGCCTCTGGTCTTTGTCAGAACTGAGTGCTTCTCAAGGTCTCTTTGTCGAGGCACCATTCCTCAGGGCATCATCACAGGGACCAAGCCTGCAACACTCAGCAAGCTGGTGACACTGCAAATAAATGCAGTCTCTGGGCTGCAGCTGCAGGAAACCCCGTTTCTAGAGACCTGTTTTCCCTTTCTTTGTTTTGCTTTATCTTAACATCTCTTGGGCTTTATCTGTTTCCTGTTATGTAAAAAGAGACTTTCAAGAGAGTCAAAGTAAATGAATGAAGGATGGATTTGAAGCATAGGTTTGGAACATATTTACTTAAAAAAAATTATATATATATATATATATATATATATATATCTTAAATATAATATATATGATATATATATATATATATATATATATATATATATATATATATATCTTAAAGAAAATAATATAAATGGGAAATAAATATGGAAATAAAAAAAAAACAAAACAAAAAATCAGAAATGAATACAAACACAATACTTATGTCTGTGGGTGAAAGGGGCCACATGCTAACCTGACCAGCTCAGGGAAGGCCTGCATGACAGTCTTGTAAACGCAGAGACCTAAAGTAACCACAAAGGATGTTCTGAAATTAAACTTTAACTATAAGCAGTTATGGTGGGTTAGCTATATCCTAGGCCAGTGGTCGGCAAACTCATTAGTCAACAGAACCAAATATCAACAGTACAACAATTGAAATTTCTTTTGAGAGCCAATTTTTTTAAACTTAAACTTCTTCTAATGCCACTTCTTCAAAATAGACTCGCCCAGGCCATAGTATTTTGTGGAAGAGCCACACTCAAGGGCCAAAGAGCCATAGTTTGCTGACCATGGCCCTAGGCTAGTGTCTTCACTGAGAAGGTCAACCTTTACCTTAATTTAGCCTATCTGTCTTTTTATATCTATAATAACACTAGAGGCCCAGTGCATGAAATTCATGCACTGGTGGCAGGCAGGGGGGGGGGGGGGGGAGAAGGAGTATCCCCTCAGCCCGGCCTGCACCCTCTAGCAGTCTGGGACTCCTCGTTCCTTACTGCCTTCCTGCTTGCTGCTCCTTACCACTAGGCTCACTGCCTGGCCACCCACCACTGCTGTGCTCATCAACTGTGAACCGACTTCTGGCTGAGTGGGACTCCCTATGTGGAAACACATTGACCACCTAGGGCAGCTCCTGCGTTGAGCATTTGCCCCCTAGTGGTCAGTGTGCTTCACAGTGACCAGTCCTTCCTCTGTTCAGTTGATTTGCATATTAGGCTTTTATTATATAGGACTAGAGGCCCAGTGCGGGAATGTGAGCCAGGTTGATGGAGATTCAGATATGGTTCCTGCCTGTTGGCTCTGTGGTGGGGAGGCATTAGCAAAGGAACACTGGCCTTTGCCAGCACTCTGTCTGGGAGAAAGCTGCCCCTCAACCCTTGCCCTGATTCCAGACAAATTAGTTCCTCCCTGAATGTCCCAGGTTCCTTTCAAACTGCTATCCCAGTGCTGAAGCTCAGAGGGAGTGAGGATCAGTAAGTTTGTGTGCTGGCCCTTTAAGAGGAACTGCCTGGGCTCCAGCAGCCTCACTCAGCCACAATCCCCCCCACCCCTCCCAGTTTTTACAACCTGAACTTTCAGAGATTTCTCTTTCAGACACTGGAACCCAGGGCTGGGGTGCTTCGTGTGGGGCTGGGACCCTTTGCTCCTCAAGGAAACCTCCACAGCCAAGGTATCCCTCCAAATTTTAAACCACCGCACATGGGTGTGGGATCAGGCCATTCCTGAGTTTCCACCCAGCATCTCTGCCCCTCCTACCAGTCTCAATGTGCTTCTTTAATTCTCTAGTTGTAGGACTTCCTTCAACTAGATAGATTTCAGGTGGTTCTGAATAATGGTTGTTCTGTATTTTAATTGTAATTCTGATGTGGTTGTGGGAGGCGGCAAGTACGAGTTTATCTACATAGCCATCTTGTTAAGAAGCCTCCATTGATTTTTAGAGAATGGAAGGGAACAATACCTGATTATTTAGTCAGGGGCACTGACCTCTTTTCCCTTAGATGTCAAATGAAAAATGACAGTAGCCAACACAACAATAGCCAATTGGTGTGAATGAATAAAAATTATCTTTTCTTTTTGTTAGATCAGCAAAAACATGTATATATATTTTCGGTGTGCCAGATAATTTTAGTAATTGGCTTATATGTGCCATGAGATAAAAAAGGTTGAAAATCACTGTGTTATTAGATAAAATGAGCACGTTACAGAAAACCCATAGAGTATGGCCCCTTTTTGTTTAAACAAACAACTAATGAAATTAAAAATAAAGATTTGAAACATGTTCGAGTTTTCAATGTAAATTGCAAAACGAACTTAATTGTCCGAATGCCTTAGTAATCACACTTACTTATTAGTTAAGCTTCTTTGCAAAAGATATTTGTTTTCTCAGTGCCTCCAGACTTTATAAGAAATGTCCAAGGCAAGCAGGCAGGAAGGATTGGGCTTCTCTGCGTCTCTACCATGCAAGGAAAAGAGTGCTGGTGGAGTCAACAGCAACTCCAATGCCTGTGGGGACAGCAAGGACCTAAAGGGAGCAGGACCCTTTGGGAGATGGGAGCCTGTGGGAAATGGCGCATGTTCAGGGGGTAAGGGGTTGGGACTAGGAATGCTTATTTAAACTTTGATATCATACATCGGAGGGCAGCAGAGATAGCAATGCATATTTCAAGGGAAAGCAACGTGCTGGAATGTTCCACTGCATAATGGCTATATATCCAGGTGAGGAGTGAGTGAAGATTTTACAACCCTTTCATTTGATTTATTGGGAGATTCATGAGCAGGATAACTAATGACAAAATTAAAATTCCTTCTTGTTTTCCATTCAGAATTATGGTTGTGTCAGCAGAAAGGATAAAATGAAGAGGAAGAGTTTAGAGTTTAAATTATCTGGCAAACTCTTTCAAATTACTGGCTTTTTTGCTTTTCTGGATTGGCAGTGTGTGGCAGCTAATTCAGAATTGTCACATGATTTCTTAATGAGGTTTTATGCATACTCTCCTGCTAAGTTATTATTTTTCACTAAATCTTTCTCCCACAGCCTATAATCAATTAACTGAGCTCATTTTTATCTCCTCATCATTTTTGTATGTGTGGAGGAATTCATCAGTTGAGTCATTGTTCTGTGTCTTCTATTATTAGGGTATAACCATTTGGCATATGCTTGTTGACAACAAAATGAAATGCCCTAAACAAGCAAAGAATCAGTAAGTCCATATGTTTGATAAATCTGAGGAAGTAAATGGAGATTTGAAATATGGTAGCGATGTATTTAACATGAAAAAGAAACCTGTACAGGTACCTTTTCCCTTGCCTGTCTGCCCACTCCCAGGATACTTCTCGAGGGCATGCCGGTACTTCTCAATCCTTGCCCTGTCTTCTTGCCATTTTTTAGCTCCATACAATGGCTCCGAGTTTGTGATCCTTCCCAGACTGATTTTGTTTTCTCTTTGCAGCACATTGCTTTCCCTTGAACTCGGCGAAGTTTCTGTTCTCTTTTCCCCCTGTTCAGGCTAAAAACAGCAGCGGCAACAAAAACACCATAGATTATTTCCTGGCGCAGTGAGAGAGTTAGAGCCAGTGACGGAGTTTCTCATTCTGCATTCGTGAGGGAAGCCTGCAACAGGGCAGGAAGGGCTCTCAGAGAGGGAGTGTATGCTCTCGGTTGCAAACACTTAGTAGCCGGCCCTTCTCCAGGTGCCCGGATTGGGCGCTGCTGGGTTTCGGAGATGAACTAACAGAGCTCTGAACTCAGGGGCCTCATGGCCCAGTTAAGGGAGATTCGATGTAGGGGAGAACATGGAAAGCAATGCTGTAGATTCAGGTGGGGACGCAGAGGTAGGAAGGCTCAGGACTTCCTCACTGTGGTGGGAAGAGGTGCAATCAGAGGTAATGCTGGGACAGAGGCTTGGAAGAAAAGTGGGCGTCACCAGGCAAGCAAGGAGAGGAAGGACAATCCAGCTGGCATGGCACTTCTGGCAAGAGTGCAGTGGGAGGCTGACAGAGGCTCGTGTGCAGCTCTAGGAGTTCTGACCTATCTTGAAGGCAATGTAGCGTCATCGAATGGCTTCAAACCACAGTCAAATGTGCATTGTAGGTCTCAATGGAGAAAGGATGGGAAATGGATTGGAGGGAATGAGACTGGAGGGGGCCCTGATTGGGAGTCCTCTGCAGTGGTCCAGGTGAGAGGTGACGAAAGCCTGAGTCAGGTGGCTGCATCTGAATGGGGAAGGGAACTGTCAGAAAGGAAGATCCAAGAGCAGCTGTCTCCCCATCAGCTGGGGGCACAAGGAGAGAGGAATGAAGCACAGGTTTTAGGATCCAGTGACTGAGTGACTATGTGGAGAGTTGTGGAAATAGGGAATCAGAGTGGAGCATTATCTGCCATCAGAAAATTAATTGAGCAATGTTCTGAACACTTTATACACACTTTGTTTCATTGGTGGCAGATTGTTATCCATTGTTGCATATGCCACCAAGAAAGAAAAATTGCTATTAGGGAAACCACGCCACGCCATGCACTGTAGGATGCATTCGCACATCAAAGCCATTAAAATGTGGTGTGTGTGTGTGTGTGTGTGTGTGTGTGTGTGTGTGAAGGGGAGTACATCAGAATCTAGGAAACAGGATTATCTCACTTAATCCTTAGAGGTAAAACTTGCCCAAAGCCACGGAATGAATCAGTGGTGGAGCTAGAACTTAAGTGCATGGTCTAAGGTGGGTTGTAAAGTCACCTGTTCAGCTGATGCTCAGGGTGACAACAGGGCTAAAGACGTGGATGTGTGAAGAAATCGGCAGCATCAGAGCATGTTGAAATGAAGGAAGTGGTACAGAAGAGGCACTGGCACTTACTGATAAGGAGGAATTTCGCCATCTTTCTATTTGTTTTCCATATGCTGTACATTTTTGTGTGCTTCATTTCCCATATTACTGTCTTCCCTTTGTGTTGGATTTTTGTCTTTTTGCAGTGAAACATTTAAATTCCTTTCTCATTTCCTTTTGTGTACCAGTATAGTCAATAGCTGTTTGATTTGTGCTTAATCATGGGGATTTTGTGCTTAACCTCCTAAAGTTATAACACTCTTGATTGAATTTATACCAGCTTAACTTCTGTGATATACAAACACTGTTCCTTTATAACCGTCTTCATCTTTTTGGTTATTGATGTCACAAAATTACACCTTTATAGTTCATTCAGGGGTCTTCAAACTACGGCCCGCGGGCCACATGTGGCCCGCAGAGGAGTCTGATCCGGCCCGCCAGGTTTTTTGGGCAGTGAGTGCAGCCGAGGTGTAACAGTAGGAATTAGTAGTTCATATAGTCCGGCCCTCCAGCTCTCTGAGGGACCGTGATCTGGCCCCCACTTTAAAAAGTTTGAGGACCCCTGGTTCATGTGCTCCAAAACATAAAATGATAATTCTTTTAAATGAGTTAGTTTCTTAAATTATGTATTGATAGAAAGCAATATTTGGAGTTACAAACCAAAGTTCCCACATTATGAGATTTTATTTATTTATTCTTCAGTGGATGGGCATTTGGATTGTTTCCACGTTTGGGCTATTATGAATCATGCTGTTGTAAACATTTATGTACACATTTTACTTGTGGACATGTTTCATTTCTCTTGTGTATGTACCTGGGAGTGGAATTATTGAATCATATGGCAACTCTATGTTCAATTATTTGAAGAACAGCTAGACTTCTTTCCAAAGTAACCACACCATTTTACATTCCCTCCAGCAGTGAAGGAGGGTTCTAATTTCTCCACATCCTAACCAACACTTGCTATTATCTGCCTTTTTTATTTTGGCCAAACTAATGAGTGTAAAGTGGTATCACATTGTGGTTTTGACTTGCATTTCCCTGGTGACTAATGATATTGAGCATTTTTTTTCATGTTTTTTTTTTTGTTTGTTTTGTGTTTTTTTTTGGTCTTTTGTATACCTTCCTTGAAGAAATAACTATTCAGGTCCTTTACCCATTTTTAAAAGTGGGTTGTCTTTTTATCATTAGTCTAAGAATTCTTCATATATTCTAGGTACAATTCCCTTGTCATATATATGATTTGCAAATATTTTCGCCCATTTTGTGGGTTGTCTTTTCACTGTCTTAATAGTGTTCTTTGAAACACAAACATTTTTTTACTATTTTTAATTTTTAAATATATTTTTTTATTAATTTCAGAGAGGAAGGAAGAGGGAAAGAGAGATAGAAACATCAAAGATGAGAGAGAATAATTGATTGGCTACTTACTGCATGCCCTCTTTGGGGGATCGAGGCCATAAGCCAGGCATTTGCACTTGACTGGAATCAAACCAGGGACTCTTTAGTCTGCAGGCCGATGCTCTATCCACTGAGCCAAATGGACTAGGGCAAAGCACAAACGTTTTTAATTTGCATTAAGCTTATCTATTTTCTCCTTTGTTGTTCGTGCTTTTGGTGTCATATCTAATATCATTGCCAAATATGAGGTCAGGAAGATTCAGCTCTATGTTTTCTTCTAAGAGTTGAACAATTTCAGTTCTTACATTTAGAATCTAAATTTTAGATGTTGATCTATATATGGTATGAGGTAAGAATCCAACTTTATTCTTTTACATATTCTTTTATTGATAGTACTATTTTTCTCCCTTGAGGGGTCATGGCACCTTTGTTGAAAATAAGTTGACTACAGACACATAGCCTTATTTCTGGACTCTTAATATTATACGATTCTATCCTTACTAATAAAAACCTAATTAGTTGTCAAGCCATCACAAGATGGGTGCATGCACAGTGGGCGTACGCTGGTAGGCAGGACTGGGCTGGATGTTGCATATGCCGCACGGAGCCTGTCTGGCAGTCCTGCCTCCTCCTGGCTCTGTGGCGTGTGGAGCCAGGAGGAGGCAGGTCCCCTGGCTCTGCAATGCAAAGCCTGCTGAGGGCCCAGTGAGGCCTGCCTAAGGGTCCCCAGCTCTGCTCTGTGAGGCCTGCCTGGGGGTCCCAGCTTTGTGTGGGGAGGTCTGCCTGGGGGTTCTAGGGGTCCTGCCTCCTGGCTATGTGAGATGCAAAGGTGGGAACCCCTGGCTCTGGCCTACTGCTTTAGGGCAATGGATCGAGGGTCTCTGAACTGTGATAGGGCACAGACCAGGCTGGGAGGAGAGGCCTGAATTTCGTGCACTAGGCCTCCAGTTAGTTATATTCTAAATGTCTGCATTTATGCAAGTAACACATTATTTTGATTACCATTGCTTTATAGTAAGTTTGGAATTCTGCTTTATTCTTCTTTTTCAGGAGTGTTGTGATTATTTGGTGTCCCTTACAGTTCCATCTGATTAGAACCAGCTTGTCCATTTCTACAAAGAAGTAAGCTGGGATTCCGCACTGAATCTGTAGGCCAGTTTGGAGACTATTGCTATCTTAATATTTAGCCTTCTAAACCATGAAGGTGTGATTCCCCTCACCCCTTATTTAGATCTTCTTTAATTTATTTCAACAATATTTTGTAGTTTTTCACTTCCTTTGTTATTTTTCACTTCCTTTGTTAAATTTATTCACAAGTATTTTATTCTGTTTGAAACTTTTACGAGTAGAATTATAGTAATTTCATTTTCAGATTGTTTATTACAAGTATATAAAAATGCAAGAGACTTTTGTATATTGATCTTGTATCATGTTACCTTGTTGAACTTGTGTGTTGGACCTAATAGCTTATTTTTTTTTAGTGGTTTCCTTAGGATTTTCTATATGTAAGATCATATAATCTGTGAATAGAGATATGGTAGCTTAATTTCTTTCTTCCCAATTGGGATGCTTTTTATTTCATGTCCAATAAGGCTTGGACTTCCCCACACTAGGCTGCAAATGAAGTCAGTTCCCTTTGGGGAGAAATCAGGAGTTCCCTGTGCTCTGGTGTGCTTCTCCCCCTGGGTAAAATCTCAGAGCACTGGAGCTGACGTGGGGACAATGGTAAGCTTCTCTCTGAGTGACACCAGGGATTAACTGACAGACTAGGCCCCTTCATTGCAGCTTTAAGGTAATCAATACTGAACAGTGATTTTTTCCCCTCAGATTAAATATCTGTCTTTGAAGTGGAAAGTGATGCTACATCTAACGTAAACTATCCAAGAAAAGTGGAGATTGACCCGTAGCTCCAGATTTCAATGACAGCGACTAGATAGTGGGTACAACTAGGAGGCCCAGGATGTTCCTGACACCCAGGCTGACCCCATCTGCCCCAAACCTTCCTGAGTGAAGCCAAGTCTCAGGTAAAACGCGGACCACAGAGAAAAAGGCCATTCGCTGGGATGTGGTCGAGGGAGGACGGAAATGCCTCACTCTGTCTCATGGGCAACTCTTCTGCTCAGGCTCTGGAGCCAAGCGCTCCAGGTCCTTCCAGGTGGTTCTGGGCCCCAGTTACCTCCGGTGTGTGTAGTCGTCTCTGCTGTCGGTCTGTCCCCTGGTCCTCATGATGCAGGCCACCTTCTCCAGCAGCAGGCGGTTGTCCCTGTCAATGACGGAGAGCCTGTCCTCCTCCAGCTGGGGGCAGACACAGGAGCCTCTATAAGCGTCAGCTGCATCTGTGACATTACTGTGCACAGATTTATCCAGAGGATCCCTCAACCCCTTTGACTTGGGCACCCTGTGGGCTTCCCATTGCCCGCAAACTTCAGCAATGTGTGTGACGTGTGCAGGCTCTTTGGTCTCTGAATTGGAAACTGTTGGGGTGGAGCCAAATCTCAGATGCTCTGAGTAAAAGTAACAGAAAGGATGATATGATTCTTTGTGAGATTATGTCATCCTCTACAATTCTGACCTGTGACAGTGATGCTACCGAGGAAATCACTTTATATTTTAAGAAAGGTATTTTATACTGCTCAGAAGAAGAAAAGATTTAAGCTCAGGGAAATCAACAATTCTCTTGTTTTAAGTTTTTACATTGGTTGATCTGCTCATTTGTTAGGAAGGGGTTACTTAGTTTTTGTTGTGCTAATTTAGGATAGTATTACTTAACAGGCACATAAAAAGCACATGGTAGTTTGCTTTGGGGGCATTATTATCAGCATAACTTATGTGATTCTTAATTTCACTTGACGGCTTAAGCATCAAGAAATATATATTCTGAGGTGGCCATGAAATGGCCTGGTATAAAGAAATGATGCTAATTACTTAATTACTGAATAAATCACCACTGTGAATTTTCTCCCCTCTCCCTCCCCCTTTTCCTCAAAGCATGATGGGTCAACATGAAGACTAGAGAAAGATTTCTGGTGCAATTACCCATTAGTTCCATTTGGAGCGTGACAAGGTTGATTAATTGGCTGGACAGAATTCTGTTTTTGATAGTGACTTGACTTGTTTATTCCTCACTGAGCCTGCCTTTTCCATTTTCCTGAGTTTTGAAGCTGACATTTTCTAGTTAACTATGATGGTAGCTGAGAGGTAAAATGGAAAGATACCTTCAGCTTCTTGAGGTTCAGGTGGAAGTGGCTGAGAAACAGTGGGGCGTGGGTGTCCACGAGTGGCTGGGCATCCCGGACCTGTGGCACAGAGAGGGTGATGTGACCTCAGGCACACTTGTAGTAGATAATTAATGTGAGCTTAGACCACGCAGCTTCTGGGTTGCTAGCATTGGGAACATACACTGAGTAGCAAGATTATTATGATCTCTGAATGCATAATAATCTGGCCACTCAGTGTGTGTGTGTGTGTGTGTGTGTGTGTGTGTGTGTATATATATATATATATATATATATATATATATATATATATATATATATATATATATATTTTAGAGACCTGGTGCATGAATTCGTGCATGGGTGGGTCCGGCCAGCCTGGCCAGGGGGAGGGGACATGGTTGGTTGGCTGGCCTGCCTGCTGGTCGTCCTCCTGGTCAAGGGGACAATTTGCATATTAGCCTTTTATTATATAGGATATACACTGAGTGGCCAGATTATTATGTGTTCAGAGATCATAATAATCTGGCAACTCAGTGTATATAGATCAGTATTCCTGGCATCAAAGCTTCCAAGTCGGCTGTGGTAGAATGTTCTCAATGAGGCTCAGGACCTAATTCAGAATCCAAAAAATATCCCCTGGAGGAACCAGGCAGCCCTCAAAAATGAGCCTCTTGTGTCATTTTCAAGTAGAGAATTAAATGGGTGCAGAATGCGGTTTCATTGACTGTAGCCATCAGCTGACATTTCTGTTCTGCACTCTGTTGCCAAGGCCTTTAAGACAGTGAATTATGTCCCCGTATCCACTTCACTCTAATCTCTGAGCCTCCAGCAATATGAGCTGCTTCAACATTGATTAACTGCAAAATGATCCCTGCAGAGTTTCCTTTCAGAAAACGTACAAGAAAGAGAAGAGATATATGTTTTAAAATATGATGGACTAAATGCACGAGGGCTATTTACCACTTGCCATAAAAAGGAATCCCCCCAGATTCTATACAGATACTTGCTTATAGTTATCACTAAC
Source organism: Pipistrellus hanaki (assembly GCF_964339955.1). Classification (NCBI taxonomy): domain Eukaryota; kingdom Metazoa; phylum Chordata; class Mammalia; order Chiroptera; family Vespertilionidae; genus Pipistrellus; species Pipistrellus hanaki. Next base: position 25,020,240 of record NC_140505.1, read on the forward strand.
CACCAGGACCTATTAGCTGATAACCTGAGTGACAGCATTGGGAAGCGCCACAGCAGAGTCTGCTGAAATGATGTGAGCACCATGCCCTCTGGGAGTCAAACCCCCGGAGATGGAACAGAGCCCGTGTGTGGAGAGCCGGGAGATGGTGAAAGGACTAAATGGCGGAGAGGGTTTGAGTCACACACTCGTTTTGGAATGCTTTTAACATTTCATTTTGTTTTATAACATGTAACATGTTTACACGGCTCCAAAGTCAAATCTGTCAAACAGCTCCTTTTTGTGGTCTGAGCCCTTCCACCTTCGCCTATTTCCTATTGACAAATATTCTAACTTGACAGTGATTACTTTCATTTCTGAAAATATCCATACTAGTACATATATTACACACATTTTCATCCCCTCTTTTTTCTTTTTCTTTTTAATTATTATTTAAATCTTTATTATTGAAAGTATTACATAGGCCCTCCTTTCCCCCCTATTAACCTCTCCCAGCCTGCTCCCATCTCCCCTCCATTTCCCCACCACTCCATTGTCTGTGCCCATGGGTTATACATATAAGCGTACAAGTTCATTGGTTGATTTCTTCCCACCCACCCTCCTCTGCCTTCCTTCTGCATCCCCTCTTTTTCTTTTTTTTTTTTTTTTTTTGATATAAAGAGCACATTTTCATCCATTGTTTTTTTTTTTTCAAAATACATTCTAGAGATAACTTTATAGTAATATATACAGCTGTTTTCCATCCATTTGTATAGCTGCATAATATTTCCCTGTGTGAAAGCATCCTAATTTTTCACCCAGCTCACTTTAAATATATATATATATATATATATATATATATATGATTGATTTTTCACAGAGAGGAAGGGAGAGAGAGAACTATAAACATCGATGACAGAGATACATTGACCAGTTGCCTCCTGCACACCCCTCACTGGGGATGTGCCCACAACCAATGTACATGCCCTTGACAGGAATCGAACCTGGGACCTTTCAGTCTGCAGGCCGACGCTCTATCCACTGAGCCAAACCGGTTCCAGCCCAGCTCACTTTTGATGGGCATTTTGGTTAGTTCTAATTTTGCTATTACAAATAATGCTGCAATTAGAATCTTTTGCAATTTCTTCATGTATCTTTGCCAGTGTACCTCTGGAATGGATACTTAGAAATGAGACTGCTGGGTAAAGGGAAAATGCATGTATTATTTCATTAGACATTGCTAAATTACCTCTTAACCCCTCCCCCCGCTACACACCCAGGGCTGTGCCCTTTTGCCACCAGAGCACTGCCAACAAGTTTGGGGATTTATGCCAATCTGATAGTTAAGAAATGGCATTAGAGTGCAAGTTTAATTTGTATTTCTCTATTATAAGTGAAGTTGATAATCTTTTTATAGTTTAAGAGCTATTTGCAGTTTTTTTTCTGTGAACTTTTGTTCATTTCACTTGTCCATTTTCATATGGGGTTGTGTGCATTTTTCTTCTTCTTTTTAGAAGTCCTTTATACATAAGGATATTTTAATATGTTTTTTAAAATACAGTTTTATTAATTTCAGAGAGGAAGGAAAAGTGAGAGTGAGAGATAGAAACATTAATAATGAGAGAGAATTATCAATCAGCTGCTTCCTGCATGCCCCCTACTAGGGATCGAGCCTGCAACCCAGGCATGTGCCCTGACCCAATATCACACCAGCGACTTCAAGGTTAATGGGTCAATGCTCAAACACTGAGCCATACCAGCTGGGCCATACATAAGGATATTAACCCTTTGTGATTTAATTTGTAAATACTTCCCCCAATTTATTTTTATTTTTTCATTGATTCTCTTGGATTCATTAGTTATTTAATCATTTCATCCACACATAGAAAAAAAAAAACAAAGAAAAACAAACCCACTACCTATTTTCTTGACTAATGGATTTGTCTTGTCTACTTGTATGGCTAATAACTCCAACACAATTTAAAAAAACATATAAAAGATAGTAGGCATACTTGTCTTATTTCTTACTTTATAGGGAGCACTTTTTTTCTATTAATTAAGATAGTGGCTTAGGGATGAGATATTTATATTTCATTACATTAGACAAATACAATTTGTATTTTATTAAGGTTACTTTGATTTTATTTTAGTATAAGTGTGTAATCGGGTGGAAGGTAGGAGGCACTGTTGAGATGCCAGGATGAGACATGTTCTAGATTTTAGAAATAGTTTTGGACATGGTGGTCTCCTTCAAGTCTATTTTCTCCCCCCTAATGCATCGAAGTCCCTTGTATTTCCAGGTTTCTCAGCCAAGCAGTAAGAAACAAAATTACTTTAAAGAACTGACTTACCCCATTCTTAATCTGGAAGAATTTGTTCTAAGTAAAAAAACAACAACAAAAAACAACAACAAAAACAATCCTCACCTGAGAACATGCTTTGACTGAGGGAGAAGGAAGGAGGAATAAAGGAAGAGTCAGAGGTACGGAGGGAGGGAGAGAAGAGGAAGGGAAGAAAAAAAATTGATGTGAGAAAGAAACATTGATCAGTTGCCTTCCATATGCTCCCCAGCTGGGTATCAAACCCAAAACCCAGGTATATGCCCTGACAGGGAATCGAACCAGCAACCTTTTGGTGCACAGGACAACACTCAACCAACTGAGCCACTCTGGCTGGTCTAGCCAAGCTTTAATGCCATAAAAAAGGGCTTTGCTGGTTCTTCCCTGCTGCCTTCAGGTAGAGCAGGGTGGCTCCAACCCCCACAGCCCTCATTCCTCCTCACCCTCATTCTGCGACCTCCTGGTTCATAGGTCAACGGTCAACCACTGAGCCACACCAGCCGGGCATGAATACCCATGTTTCCTCTCATTCAATGGGACCTTCTGCATCTGGGCCACAGTTTTGTCTTCCCCTAAATGAGTTCTACCCCATGGGGACAACAGGGACAGGTCTTCAGGCCTCGTCCTCACAGGAACCACCCCTTTGGGAAGCTGTGCTTCCGTTGTCCCATTCTTCACCCACAGTCCCTTTCTTTCCAGCTTTCTTACTGACTGTGCTCAAGAGTAACTCCCTGACCTTGTGTGGCTCCCAGCATCTCTCCTTGACTGGCTCCCCCTCTTTACCTCATCCCCTTCCTGGTAAGATCTGTGGCTCTCCCTTTAACTCCTCATGCCAGGATCACCGGTTCCTTGGCCCCAGGCCCTGCTGTTGACCACGAGCTGTATTGGGGTGTGCCAGCACTCCATTGTTAGCCCCAGCAACCGTGTGTTGAACTGCATGAGTCGGTGTTATGTGAGTTTATGCTGCCCAACCACACCTGGGGCCCATGCCAACTGTCAACACACTCTCCATTCAGTCAGCGGTCCACTTCCCACAATGACTCTTTTGAATCTCCCTCACCTTACAGTTTCTTAGCACAGGGCCTGATTACTCATTTTTACTGGGGGTGTTTATCAACCACCTCTTATCGGGGATGATTCTAGTCCCTGGGATACAAAAACGAACAACACAACACCCATGGTGTTTACATTCTTGTCCATTAGTCAAAGAGGTGATGCGAATTGGTTTATACTTGTTACTGAAATGCATACCCTTTTCTCTTTTTAAAAATATATTTCTAATGATTTCAGAAAGGAGAGGGAGAGAGATAGGAATGTCAATGATGAGAGAGAATCATCGATGGGCATGTGCCCTTGACCAGAATTGAACCACGACCTCCTGATTCGTTGACACTTAACCACTGAGCCACCCCAGCCGGGCATGAATACCCTTTTTAATCTTTCCCTGGCAACAACTATGTACTAAGCGGGTACCGTGTGTTCTAGGTGCAGAGAATATCATGGTGACAGGACTCAGCCACCCCCTTATAGGCTGGGGGAAACAAACAAAATAATATCTGTTACATCCATCATGAAGTGACATGAGACAGCAGAACAAGAGACTACAGAGCGATGTGGAGATGTGCTTCTTAGGGCACAGACAAGACTTCTAGGAAGATCAGAGGTCTAGAAAGTGAGGGTGAGCCCTGGAACAGCTGGGAGGAATGCTCAGTGGGACTCTCAAGGAGCACAATGGGTTCAGGGCCCAGATGTGCATATGGGCACCCGGCCAGCCTTGCAGTAAGTGCTACCTGAGCCTCCCTGAGGCCACCATGTCACACCACAACCCAGCTGGGCAGAACCCTGAAGGAGAAGAAGGGATTGCCTGGGTCTCATTATCCTGTAGAAACCTTGGTTCTACTGCCCCAGGTGGGGTGGTGCAGGGGAGGGGTTCACTACAGACAATCACAGAGCAGCAGTCTGTTCCAGAACATTCTCTCAAAGCATTTCTCAACCTGGATAAACACTGATGTGGAGACACGACCAACCCATCACTGAGCAGTTGGATGGCTCCCCTGAGGTCTCATAGGCAGAAGACCACGGCAGGCCATTTGGAAATCTCATGGTGACCTTCTCAAAAGACGTTCACATTTGCATTAAATTAAATGGAAATAAAATGAATCTTCTAATGGAGATAAAAATGGCTTTTTGTCCCCACTGGAGAGTGCTGATTTTAAAAAAAAAAATCTTCATCCGAGAATATGCTTATTGATTTTAGAGAGGGGGGGATGGAGAGAGAGAGAGAGAGAGAGAGAGAGAGAGGAACATTGATGTGAGAGAGAACATCCATCAGTTGCCTCCCATATGCTCCCACAACCTAGGTATGTGCCCTGATCAGGAATCAAACCTGCAACCTTTCAGCAGGTCTCTCAGATCTTTTAGTCTTAAGATACTTTTGAGCGAATTATGAAAAACTAAGTACTTTATAAACATATGCGTTGAGAAGGGAATGGTCCTAAATCATGACACATAAAAACCGTGATCTATTTGTTGGAATTTTTATTGTATGGCAACATATGTGACCGACTTTTTAAGGAAATATCATTTCAACCATTCCATCTCTGAAAAGAAAATTAGCTTTTGGTTTTCAGGGAAAGCCCTGGCATTTCATGGATACTGTTTTGGGGGCCTTCCCTTGAGCCACCAAGGCCTGGCACCCACCATTCCTACCTTCTTCCTGTGATCCCGGTAGGCTTTCTCCCATGTGCTCTGCAGGTACTCGCTTCTGCAGAGAAGTGTCAGCCGAGGTGCCCTGCGCATCGCAAACAGCAACATCAACCAGGTCCTGCAGAGAGACTGGTTCAGGCCCAGGTGCAGCCCTGGAAAGGGCTGTGTTTGCTGGCTCACATGACAGTTGCCAAGGCATCTGGGCTAAGGAGAAAGGAAAGAGGACAAGAGGATCGCCTAAGCATGCTTAACAGAGAATTGAGTGCTAGTATTCTTCCACTCCAATGAATGTTTTCTCAAGAGATCTTGACTGGCTTAGTGATGCCATTTTGATGAATACCCCTTGCCTCTCCCATAATAGGTCAAAGAATTTCTTCTCCAACTAACTTTTCTCCTTCCCGTCCTGCCTTCTTTCCTTGCTTTCTTCCACCTCTCTTCCCTTGTCTTTTCTTTCCTTTCTTTCTCATGTTTTCTCCTTCCTCCCTTCTTTCCACCCTTCCTTATTCCTACTCTCTCTAATCTTTTAATAATTTATAATAATTTGGACAATTCCAAATACTTTTATTTGCAATTTAGGTGGCAGATCTTCATTAATTTTCCCCCCAATTCATTTGAGGATTAGTTATAGAAAGTTTTAGCCATTTGAAACCCTTCCTTGCTGAGTGGCTTTTATCTGGTTGGGATGGGTTTTCTATGAGACAACTGAAGTAAAAGTCATGCTGGCATATCTGTTGAGTCATGCAGCTTTGTTGAAATCATATGCATCATTTTGGAAATGACATGAATAGAAGAATTAGTTAACAACAAAATAGCAATATTATTTTCATTTCAGATTTCTAATCTTCATGACATTACAGTATCCATTACAGAAAATGTCATAGTGCAGAATTAGTGAATGGGAACTCTTTGTTCAGTTGTATGTAAATAAAGATAAAGGGCATTTTATGAGAAATGATGTTCCGCCTATTGGCATGATTCAGTGCCTGTCAGTCTGAAAGAGAATTAACCAAGCTTAAATTGAATCAGACTTGGGAAAAATAAGATGTGAATGAACGGAATATGATTGTTCCTTTTTCTGCTTTAGGCAGCTGAGTTACCCTGCACTTTGCTGGTTCTGATGATCTTCAAGACTTTGGCAAAAACCTTTGCAGGCTAGTAAAGTGGTTGATATTTTGACAGTTACAAAGCAGTTTGCGTTTTTCAAAGAACTAATTTATTTTAGTTCAGAATTTCTTGCAAGTATTAACTTTATAAAACTATGCATGTATAGAAGATAGATGCACAAATTACTACCAGAAAATACAACCAACACTTTGATACATAAGATTTCATTAAGATTTCTTAGCCTATAAAATTGATATGTCATATTCAGAGGAATTCCATTAAAATAATTTCCTTTACCTAATTATTGTGATTGGTCAAGTCCAATATTAAGTAGATGTTCAATAATTATCTGCTATTTTAATGATGATGGAAACAATTATAAGGTTAATGAGTGATTCCCCAACTGAGATGTTTTTGGTTCAGACTGGGACTGGTTCTATATGATTCTTATCTTTCCATTTCCCGAAGCCTCTTTGCCACATGTGCTGAGAAATTTCTGACAATGCTCAGAGTTGCTGCCAGTCAACTAAAGAGTGGAAGCAGTAGTCTGTCCAGTGTGCTCACATTCATGTGGGCAGACCAGGGATTGAGGGCAAAATAGGAACTGGAGGGTTCTTTTAACTAATGGGAGCACTCATAATGGGTTGATGCACACATTGTTTTCAATGGCCTCTGTTAAAGAAGTGACCTCAAGTAAGAGTCCTACTCATCTATATTTATTATTAACTGACTAACCACTCAATTAACATTTTCTATTTGATTAAACTTGATGTTAGGGCCCCAAATAAAGGATCTGGAAAAATTCAACATGCCCCTCGCCATGAACCAGAAAGACCATCATCATCTGGTTTCATGGCCTGGGTTTCAGTGAACTGACCCTCACAGGTTCAAACTAAGTTTTGGTCCTAAACTGTGTTCTTAACAAGGACAGGACAGAAAAGTCAGTTAACTAGTATCTCTTTGGAATCTACCCTGAGGAAATAAACTGAAACACTGATAAGGATCCATATACGTCAAGTAATTACTCAGAAAAGTGGAAAATGGAAAAGGCAGGAGTTTAATAGTGTCCATGTTAATTTCTACTAACGTTCTTTTCCTTACTCCAAGATCCAATCCATGATTGGATCTTGTGAATTTTTTTATATTGAACTGGGTTGAATGTTTAATATCACATAGTTTCTACTCATACCCTGCAGAAAATAAATAACAAAGCCTATTTTTCATTTGATTATTTAGGTAATAATTGTGTGTTTGGCTTCAGCCTTTATCAGTGTTTTCGCCCAACATTGACTTGAATATTGAATTTATTAGAAATTCCCTGAAATATTACCAAGTGATAGGTATCCTGAATGTGTGAAGACTATTACATAGAACTGTTGTATTGTTTATAGTATATGGTACAAAGCCTTTGTGATATACTATATATCCATCATATCCTTAATATTCATAATTCTTTCTGTGTCCAATGACTATAACTTTATGTTCAAGCTTCCAGAACAGAAGAGAAAAAGAGAGAAAAAGAGAGAGAGAGAGAGAGAGAGAGAGAGAGAGAGAGAGAGAGAGCGAGCTCAGTTGCCTTTTATATGCGCCCCAACCAGGGATTGAACCCAAAACACAGGTATGACATGGAATCCAACCACCAACCTTTAGGTGCATAGGACTATGCTCAGCCAACTGAGCCACTCTGGCATGGGCTAAGGCAATGCAGCTTTAAGGTAAAAAAAACATGACATGTGACCTTCAAGAAGTGCTTTTAGTATAAATTGGATCTATCCATTGAGTGTTTGACTCAATGGATAGATCCAATTTATACTAAATTGAGTGTTTGACTCATTGGATAGATCCAATTGATCATAAGGAGTTCTAGTTGTCAGTAATTAGTAATGGTGATGTTAACTGTAATCTTAGTTATGCTACCTCTTCTCAAGAATGTTAGTCCTGCAAAGATTCACTGAGGTTTATTAATCCTATGAGAGAGGAAAAGCTTAGTACACACACATTGGATTTTAGTGTTATTTACTTACCACTAGTGAAGAGCTGCGCCTGAGATGTCCACTGTGGGACACTGGTGCATATTAACACGATGGGATATAGTACAACTGATACTATTATAGTCAGAAAGATTGTAAACCCAATAAAGCAGGTACCAAATTGTTCCTCCTATAATATGTAAGAATCAAGTGTTTTCCCAGAACCTAGAAGACACCCTAAGAAAGTTAATTTGTCATAGGTAGAGATAAAAAGATTTTTAATTTTGAAAGTGGATTTTATCATATTTGTGTGGTTGATTTTTTAAAATTTCCTTTTGATTATGGTATCACATATTTGTCCTCATCCCCCCATTCCCATCCCAAACCCCTCCCCACCCTCTGTTGTCTGTGACCACTGGTTAGGCATATATGCATGCATACAAGTCCTTTGGTTGATCTCTCCCCTTTTCCCCCCGCCCTCCCCTACCTTCCCTCTGAGGTTTGACAGTCTGATCGATGCTTCCCTGTCTCCAGGTCTGTTTTTGTTCATCAGTTTATGTTGTTCATTATTTCTGTGTGGTTAATTTTTTAAAAATCTATTTATTTGATGTGCAAATTAGGCCTCGATCACACCATTTCCAGCCCACTCTCTTCTCCCTGATGACACTTTTCTTATCCAATAAGCTTTGAGAATTCAACTAATACATAATGCTCTCCTTTCCCCCAATCCTCACTTACCCCTTCACAAGACAGAGTCTCTTTCAAAGCAAACAAGAATCTCCTTGGCTTCTGATGTCTAAACAGTGCATTCCTGGGTCCTCACATTTTCGGGTCATGTGGTCAGTGAATGCGTCTTTGCTTAATCAACCCCACACTGTTTTCATGGCGTCTGGCTGTCTTAGGGCATGTGCAGAGGGGAGCCCACATATCAGGAAAGCACTGAACACTGTGACCATTTCCGGGAAGAATGTCTAAGGGCACTAGTCCTTCTTTTTCCCTCCTCCTCTCCCAAGCCGGCCTGAGTGAAGAGCTGATTTGAATTTTCAGTCTGCTTTCACTGGGAAACCCGGGCAGAGCTGACCCCTTTGGCAGTCTTGCCAAGCACTTCCAGCTCCCCATCTAGGGAAGCAGAGGCACAGACCCACCATGATCTTTCCCAGGGCCTCCACCCAATTTACTTTTTCCTCTGCCTATAGAAGGCAGTGAGACTTTTGGAGCTTCTGTGCTCTTTTAAAGGAGCTATTTTTGTGTGTATGTCCCTAGTTATTGGTCCTCAAGTCTGGCCTTTGGTGAAGCTCAAGGCATCAGCACAGGGAGGGTGGCTCTGGAGGGGGGGGTGGGGGATGAGGGGGCGGGGAAGCGGGTACTGGCTGGATCAGAGGAGTCGGAAAGGCAGCCAGACCCTGGAGGAGAACCCACAGGCCCTGCCTGCCAGGAAGGCTGCTGGGAGCCACCTTGGATTGCCCACTGCTGTGGACACCATCTCAATAGCTCTTGAAGTCTGGACTCTGTAGGGGGCACAAACTACACAGGATGTGTGTGTGTTCTGAGCCCCTTGGGGGAGGAGTGGGGCGGTGTCTGGGAGACACTCCAGATGCCCGTGAGCACTTCGGAACCCGGGAGGGAACAGGGCCCCAGGCTGTCATTTAATGCGGATGTGACTGAAAAATAAACAAACCATTTTCTCCATCATCCAAACAAGGAAGCAGTTCATGAGTATTTTTGGCAGCATGGCCTTCCCTTCAAGAAAAAGGAGAAAAATGAAACTGAAAAACGAACGACACTCTCTCCTCCAATGTACAAGGAAAACGAGATGTGAGAAGAGAATAATATTCACCTGAACAGGGAGGGATGAAGCACCTTGACCCCTAGTGGGACAGCAGTTCTGGACAAGGAATTGCTACCATGGTCTTGGGTCTCACCTGTGACTCCTGACGGTGGGGTGCTGCTCTCCTGACACATGTTTAAGTGACCAGGAGGAGGCTGTGAATGGGAAGCTTCATCTCGGTCCAGTTCAATGACTGTGGAGTCTTCTCTCTGGCAAAGCTAGTCAAGGTAGCTCTTCAGCCTGTCCCATCTTAAAATATCCCATGCCCACCACAATCTCCTCCCCCCTTCTCCTGCTCTTCCTTCTCCAGAATTGCCTACCACAATTCCCATGACAGACAGTGATTTCTACTTGGTGCTATGGGTGGAAAACAGTCTCCCCACCCCTTCCCATGCTTTACTAAGACTGCTTATTGCCTAATTGGAAGAACTTCAAGCAAGGCAACTAGAAAAATGGTCTAATTCAGGGTTTCTTAAGCTAAGCACCATTCACATTTTGGGTCTTTGTGGCTGAATAATTCTCAATGCCAGCAGAAACCTCTCCCTCCCAGAGTGACACCAAAAATGTCTCCAGATGTTGCCAGCTGTACCCTAAGTAGAGCTGGAAGGGGGCAGGGAGAAGGGAGTACAGTTATCAACATCTGGCAACATTTTTGGTGTCAGTTGCAAACCATTAATAGGTCTCATCTGTGAAGCTTCAGGCTCGGTAACTAGGTTAATTTTGAGGGAGATTTGTGAGGTCAGAACAAATAGTTGTCTTTCACGAGTGATAACAGGGAGACTGTTATTTATTGTTATTAGGTCCAGGCAGGCAGGAAGCCCAGATTGGCCTAAAGAGTCTGTACCCATGAGAAAGGCAGTTCAATAAAAGGCTGTCTGCCCTTCAGAAGGGTCTGTGCATGTGAAGGGACCATGAGGATGGGCGGGGTTAAGGATGATGGAGAACCTGGGGTGTGAGCCAGGAAGCTGGTGGACCGTTGGGTGGTTTGCAGTGTAATTTCTCCTCACAACGATCAAGACCCCAGTAATGTTACTAAGCTCTCAAAACCAAATTGTAAGTGGGTTTCCTTGTGGGAATTATAGTGTGTGCCCGCGAGTTCAAGACCAACCTGAGGAAGCACTTATGGACCTGCAGCAGAGATGAGAGGCCCTGGAGGCAGGAAGATTGGAAGGTCACAGGAATCATGGGAAAGGTAATAACTGGCACAAATGGTGGTTTTAGAAGTTTGGGCCAGCTTTACCAAAACTGATGAGAAAGATAGATCAGGAACTCAAATAACAAGTAATTTTCCTCTTGGTGTCAGCATCCTTTCTATCAGTAGGTTATGTATGAAAGCAGTGTGTGCTACGGAGTGCACACACCTCTGATGGCAGTTAAGGACTTCTTTGTTTTTTTGTTAATCCTCATCTGAGGATATTTTTCCATTGATTTTTATTTCATATATTATTATTATTATTATTATTATTTATTTATTTATTTTTCACAGAGAGGAAGGGAGAGGGATTGAGAGCTGGAAATATCAATGAGAGAGAAACATCGATCAGCTGCCTCCTGCACACCCCTTACTGGGGATGTGCCCTCAAACAAGGTACATGCCCTTGACTGGAATCAAACCTGGGACCATTCAGTCTACAGGCTGATGCTCTATCCATTAAGCCAAACCAGTTAGGGCCCATTGATTTTTAGAGAGAGTGGAATGGAGGGGGAGAGACAGAGAAAGACCAACATTGATGTGAGAGAGACTGGGGATTGAACCTGCAGCCCAGGTACACATCCTTGACTGGGATCGAACCCAGGACCTTACAGTCTTCGTGCAGTCACGCTATCCACTAAGCCAAACCAGCTAGGGCAAGAACTTCTTTTCTAGAAGCAAGGCAAGTGGTAGAAGCCCTAGGCTAGGTGCCCCCAGTCCCGATATTATTAGGATATGGGCTTCGTAACTTCTGTTCTTATACCTTTCCCAAACCTGTGGCAAAAGCTTATCATCTCTGTTCTCTTTCAATTACATTTTTACTATAAACTAGAACCCTGGTGCATGAGAATTCATGCACTGAAGGGGAAGTCCCTCAGCCCAGCCTGCCTCCTCTCACAGTCTGGGAGCCCTCAGGGGCGTGAGGCAACCCAGTGATCAGGGGAAGGCAATGCCCCCATCACACCTCTTGCTGCTACTACTGGCAGCACAAGTATTGGCCGGCCCTGGTTACCTGAGCCTCCGGCAGCCCTGGGCAGCTGTATAGCCGCCATCTGATGCTTGCCTGTGCCTCCGACTGGCCCTAGGTGGCTAGGGGGCTAAAGGGACTGGGGGACTCCAGAGGCAGGTGTACAGAGTGGCCAATCCCACCTGGAGGCAGGCCTGGCTGTGCAGCAAGCCTGCTGCCCTGGCAGGGCTGAAGGGACTGGCAACCGCCATCTTGTGGCTGTGGGTGCTGCCATCTTTGAGGGCATGGCAGTCAATTAGTATATTCCCTCTTTATTAGATAGGATGGGTGTTGCAGATATCTTTTGTGGTGTTTGCCCAGCTCCCATGCCCCACCAATTTTCTAGACCTGCCCTCAGCTGTCATGTTCTTACCATATGATGCCCTCACCCCTGCCCTTGGCTTGGGCCCCAGCTGATTGGATCAACAAAATGATCTCTTTAGAAACTGTAATTAGCATTTGAATTCAGTTAGTCTGGCTGGGCTTGTGCTGGTACTGAGACACCCACACATTTTTGGGAGATGAGAGAGTGATTTTTCTTTTCTTTAATCCTCACCTGAGGATATTTTTTTCCATTGATTTCCAGAAAGAGTGGAAGGGAGGGAGAAGGGGGAGAGAAAGAGAGAGAAACATCAACATGAGAAAGACACTTGGATTGGTTACTTCCTGTACTTGTCCCTACCAGGACTGGGGACCTGCAACTTGATAGGGAATCAAACCCAAGACCCTTTGGCCCAAGGATCAATGCTCTAACCACAAAGCAAAACCGGCCAGGGCAAGGGAGTTATTTTCATCCAGTCAACACAGAAACAGGGAGAAACAGCCTTCAGCAGAGAGAAGACTAAAAAGCGTGAAGAAGGGGGCAGAGAAGGGGCTCCTGCTGGAGCACACGTTTACATCTGTAAGAAGTCTCATTTCCTTTGGGTTTGTGACAGACTCTAGAATCTTCTGATAAATTCCTCTTCTGTCTTGAGCTGTCTAAAGTAGACAGAGACCAACCTGGAGAATCTAAGACCATAAGGTAAAGTAATTCCTGTTTCTAACTAGTTTTATTTTTAATCCTCACCCAAGAATATTTTTCCATGAGAGGGAAAGACAGAGAGAAATATCGATGTGAGAGAGACACATTGATTAGTTGCATCCTGCACACCTCCCAACCAGGGCCTGTGATCAAGATATGTACCCTTGACTGGAATCAAACCCAGGACCCTTCGGTCTGTAGGCCAACGCTCTATGCACTGAGCCAAACCGACCAGGGCTTTACCTAGTTTTATGCATTGGTGATAGTTGTCTTCCCAGAAAAATATAGAGAGGTGACCCATCTTCCTCAATAGAAAAATCTCAGATTTCTAATTGACTGGCCTCTTTTCTTTTATTTCACCACTAGAAAAACTAAGAACTATTTGCAAGATCTTAAGGTTCATATTGCTACTTGAAGAATTTTAAAAATATAAATTTTTATTGATTTTTGAGAGGAATGAAGAGGGAGAGAAAGAGAGAAACATCAGTGATGAGAAAGAATCATTGATTAACTGCCTCCTATATGCGCTCCACTGGGGATTGGGCCCACAACTCAGGCACATGCCCTGACCAAAAATCAAACCATGACCTCCTGGTTTATAGGTTGACACAGCCACTGAGCCACATGGGCTGGGCTTGAAGAATTTTTAAGTGCTTTGAAATTTCTGGAACAAGGATGCTCTGTTAGCCCTTGCTAACAGAACAGTCATCACTTAGTTAAAGTCTGGAAAATATAGTGAGTCCCTCAGACAGAAACCCAATTATATTGGTTTATAGTTATGAAGTTATATTGGCTTAAATAGTTATGTTTATTTTTAAAATAGGACACTACTCTCCCTTTGAGGACCTTTTACACTCTTCCCTATTAGATATCACTTCAATAATAGTAAGTTTATGAGTTCTTAAAGCTTATTTTTCTCAGGACAAAGTTGAATTTTAAATGTCAGAAAAGCATTTTGTAGTCATGTTATCCTTGGGGCAGAGATACTCTCAGGCTACTTATTAAAAAAAAAAAAAAATAGAAGTGTTTGCCCAACTAGCATGGCTCTATGGTTGAGCGTCAACCTATGAACCAGGAGGTCACAATTCAATTCCCAATTGGGGCACATACCCCAGGTTGCAGGCTTAATCTTCAGTGTGGGATGTGTGGGAGGCAGCCGATCAATGATTCTACACATAATTAATGTTTATGTCTCTCTCTCCCTCTTTCTTTCTCTCTGGAACCAATTAAAAAATATGTATTTTAAATAGAAGTGATTATTGTCAAAATGGTACCCAGATCCGATAAATAGTAATGATCATTTCAATCTTACAAGGCAGTCCCAACATGGGTGGAGCCAGAGCTGGAGATCAAGTGTTCTGATTCCTGTCCCAGTGACATTTCCCCCTGATTAGATCTTTCTTTGTGTTTGAGATGTCTTGATGAAATCGGCCTGAGGTGTTTTGGTGGTGGTAATTTACCTCCTTCTGCAGACAACAGGATACATATTTTGGTTTCAAGGACATAAAAGTTAGAAGGTTCGACCAGATCTTTACTTGGGAACAAGCTGTTGCTTTCCTTAAAATAATAAGATTACAGGCAAAAGGTTTTAATTTCTGAGTCACTAACACATCGGACGTAGGAAGGTGAGGGGAGGGACAGGGCTGGCCCTGGGCTATGATGTCCTTCGTTCCTTCCTCTGATTCATCGGTTGCCATGAACTTTTTCTACCTCTGTGTGAGCTTCCTGACAACTAACACTCACTGGACTCTTTCCAATCAGGTTCCTGGCCTCGAGTCTTTACAGACACAACACTGATGAAGATTTCTAAAATCTTACTTGATCACTGTCAAACTCAAAGATGTAGGGGGATGTCTTAAAGGGGCCGAATACCCTGAAGGTTTGGGCACTGTCCTAAATGTGAGCTGAATGTGATGGAGTGGGCTGCTGAGTGCATGGAGCACATACATCCTCCTTCCTCCTTAGGCCCCACTGGATTGGCAGAAAAACAGGCAAGGAAAATTAACCTATAATGGCAAAGAGAATGGAACATAGGATGACAAATGATCTCTGAAGCTGGAAAGGGGATGGAAGGTGTGGGTGTGTGGGAAGGGCAGATGAGGGTGACAGTGAAGGCTGGTGTCATCTTGCTGAAGGAACCCTAGAGAGACACTGAGATGTGGGGTGTAACAGTAACTGGGGTGTAATTATGAACAAGCTTCCAGCAACGGCCCCCACCCCCTGCACACACATAGCAGACAGGTTCCCAGCAGGCAGACACCAGAGGGCGCTTCTTCAAACACCTTGAATCAATAGCCTGGGTTGGGCTACAGCTCCTAGCATGGGTATGAGGCCCCAGAGTAAAAACCTTCCCTGTTTGGGCTTGGGATGGGATGTGTCAAGGCATATTTATCCATCCTAAATAAAGCACAGCCAACAAACTCCATCTGCGGACACAGGATTTGCAGCTTCCCTTTTCATCCAGAGGAGCCCATGGCAAACCCACAATAACTCATCAGAGTGAACCACGGATTCTCTACATTCTCAGACTTCCAAGTACCTCCAGACTTGCACAAGAAAAATTAGCAACATAGAAAACACCTAAGTTAGAAAACAAACACAAAAATAAATGAAAAGTCTAATTATTGTCCTCAGAAAGATCAAAGAAACTATTGCATACCCATAAGTTAAGAACAGGAAGATATTTACAAATAGGCAGAGAACAAGAAAGATATTAAAAATATGATTGATGAACTTAAACTCCCACAGGAGAGATGGAGGCTGGAGCCAAATGTATCTTTAGAACCAAACGCCAAAAAAATGGAGAACTTCACAAGGAGAGAGAAGAGATATAGGTAATCAGCTGGGGAGTAAAATGTCTGACCACTATGGGTTCTAGAAAAAAAGAAGGATGAGTAACCACTAAGACACAACAGGAGAATTTCCCAGAATGGAAGACGTGACTCATGAGACAATCCCGTCGAGGGCTGAGGCTGTCGGGTGCAGTGAGCACATGGAGACCAGCTGGAGGGACTCAGAACATCTGAATGAGGAGTTGTAACTTGTAATGACCCATCACTACCAAAGGCTGACCAACTGCAAGTCAGTGCTGGGTTGCCATGGCGACCATCACAGGGCGAAGACCCCAGGCCCAGCAGCCCTTCGTGAAAAGGCCAGGCCCAGTCTGGTCAAGCTGCCCCACAATCCCAGGTGAATAAGCCGTTTTGCTGACCAACCTTCCAGGGACCTGTTTGGGCACGTGGCAAGGAGTCTGGGGCCTCTAGCCTGCAGCCATGAGAAGTCTCCCTTTCCCCAGAGTTAGGAGCACCAGCCCAGGTCTACCCAATGGCCTGGTCCTGACTGTGGGGGTGAGTTCCTGCAGGCTGGGGTTTGATGCCCACACATTAGCAGTAGGAAACCAGTGCCTTTTTTTTTTTTTTTTTTTTTAATATATTTTATTGATTTTGTACAGAGAGGAAGGGAGAGAGATAGAGAGTTAGAAACATTGATGAGAGAGAGTCATCGATCAGCTGCCTCTTGCACACCCCCTACTGGGGATATGCCCACAACCAAGGTACATGCCCTTGACCGGAATTGAACCCGGGACCTTTCAGTCCCCAAGCCGACGCTCTATCCATTGAGCCAAACCGGTTTCGGCAAGGAAACCAGTGTCTTTGTTATTGCTGTGTGTCTGGATTTTAATTGGACAAATGCCTGGAGTCCAGCTTAGCAAAATCTTAGGAGGAGAATTCTGTCTGGGTTTCCTCAAATTCCCTCAGCCCCTACTCACCCTCTGTAAAGGTGCAGAACAAGTGAGGCCCCTTAAATAAAAATCAGAGGTCTCCAGCAATGGTGGGCCTCTCTCATCACAGTCATTTGGACTGAATGGCATTTGAGTATTTATGTGGGCACCATGACAGAAACACAAGCTCAAATTATGATCTCTGTCCTTAAAAATTCACAATCTTATTAGAGCGAGTGGATGATAAAAGCGCAGTAATAACATCAGAATGTAAGGCAAGAATACAGAGAGGAACAGAGGCAATTGCTAGGATGATTATCCAATAATTAGTATGAAGAGTATGTGCTGTGAATTAAATTTAAAAAATGTGTGGAAGTAGCTGCTTCATGAGTATGGCATCCCTTTCTATTTTGAAGGAAGCTTAGTACCATGTGAACTATGTATTATGCTACGATATCTGAGGCACAGGACAAGGGAGGCCCTAAGTGTACTATGCTTTGATATTTGAGTCATTCTTTATTGTTCAATATGATTTATCTCTGTAGGCCTTAGTTTTGTAATAGTTAAAATACTAGAATATTACATCTTGCTATAAAATATTACTTGAAGATCAAATGATCAGGTGGCATTTATTGTTATTTTCTATAAATGAACACAATCTCTGGTATGCTAAAGTAATAGGTATTATAGAAATACTCAGATAGGGAGGCCTACAGGCTTGATTACAAGTGAGGCTTACTATCACAACCCAAATTTATTGCTTAAAAAAAACAACAACACAGGGAGCCAACTAGAAACTGAACCAAATATAAGCCCTTGGAGGGCAAATGTAAATTGGATGAGCTTTGCTATTACAAGAGCAAGAAGAAAAAAATCAGATGCAAGAATGAAAACCACATTGCATCAGTCTAAGAAGCTGTTAAAGAAAAAGAATGATATACTATGAAAATACTTAATACAGATTGTAAAGACATTTGTTCAAAGAGGATTTCCTAGAGTACGTGATATTTCAGTTAATTTTTTTAAAATGTTAAGTGGTTAGCTAGATAAGAAAAAGGTATAGGGGTCCCAAATTGCAGAGGGTGCAGGTGGGGTTGAGGGACCCCACCTCCCTGCACGAATTTTGTGCATGGGGCCTCTAGTCTATTGATAAAAATTACATTTCAAATTATCATGGAAAGGATTGATCCACATGTAATCTTGAAACAACTATATAGGCATCTGAAAAACTAACTTCAATTCATAACTTGCACCTTATGCCAAAATAAATTCTTGATCAATCAGCATTTAACTGGAAAAAATAAAAGCACGAGAGTAGTAAAGAAAATAGGAATTATTTTATTTTATTTTTAAAAATAATTTACCTTCTTTTTTATTAATATGTTTTTATTGACTTCAGAGAGAGTAAAGGAGAGGGGGAGAGGGATAAAAACACCAATGATAAGAGAGAATAATTGATTGATTGCTTCCTGCACACTCTCTACAGGGGATTGAGCCTGTAACCTGGGCATGTGCCCTGACTGGGAATTGAACTAGGACCTTCTGGTTCATGGATCAACAATCAACCACTGAGCAACACCAGCCAGGCACTATGAGTGATTTTAAAAATAATGAAAGGGGAAAAAAAAAATAATGAAAGGGGAAGGTCTTTCTAAGCATAACACAAAACTTCAGGTGATAAAATAAAAGATTAATAAAAACAATTTAAAAATAAAATATTAATTCATTTTACTACATAAAAACAGAATATTTTCTCAACCAAAAAAAACCCCAATAATAATAATAACAATTCAAAATAACCTAACTGTGGTCAATATTTGCAAGCTTTAATCATAGACAAAGCTAAATTTCTTTACTAAATAAGGAGTATCAACAAATTAATACAAAGACATAGCAGAAAAATGAGGAATAAAGATGAATAGATATTTCACAGCAAAAGAAAAAAATTGGCCTTCAATTATGAAAGGAGGCATGATGCTAAGAAATGCAAATTCACATTACATGGAACTCTGTGGTGGAGTCTGCACAATGTCCACCAAAATTCATTCCCCCTTTCTTCTCGGACATATGGCTAAATGCATTTGCATCTCCCCTTGCCGTTGGCAGTGGCCATTCGTTAACTCCTAGCCAGGGAAATGGGAGTGGAAGAGACGTGTGCTATTTCCAGGGTTAGGCCTTTGAATCATGGATCTGTTTCCTCCACCCTTTCCTTGGGTGGGGACCAGGGCTGGCCATTAAACTGTCATATCTCCACCCAAAGAATACCCAGTGGGAAGTGGTGTGTCACTTGATTTTGAACCAACCAATGAGAACTTTATTCAGCCAAATGAGGGTGGGTGGTTCTTCTAAGCATGGGGTTTACTGTAGCCTCGTGGAAAGAGCTTGTGCACCGGGTTCTGGGACCAATTTTGCACCTTTATGTGTAAGCAAAGGAAGCCCTGTGTGTTGTGATTAAGCATGAACCTGGGACAGGGGGCGGGTTCAAATCATGGTTCTGCTGCTAAGTGACTATGCTAGCAAAAACATCTATTTCATGGGATTATAGAAGAATTGAGTGACCTACTGCACACTAACTACCAAATACAGTGGCAGCATATACAGTCAGCAATTATCAAATGAAATACAGCGTTGAGCCTTGATAAAGGGCAGACAGACAGCATGACCATTTTTTGCTAATGCTGCACTAATAGCTAATTAGAAGATTACATGCTTATGCAATGAAGATGCTATTCTTCAAAGCATTTTTATAGTTCTTCAGAGCCATTCTTCTGACTATTCTTAAATATGACAAATCTTTGTCTTTGGGGGTGAATTTGAGTATTATTTTTCAACACAGACCAGAGTAATCTGGAATCATTATTTAAATGGAGTGATTAAGACAGGCCAATAGCACTTACCCAAATGTTAACTGTGCCTCTTAGTTGTTGAAGCAATGCAGTGAGGCAGCTATAGCTCTGACATTGGACTGCCCAAGTTCAAACCTTAGCCCTGCTGCTTACTCACAAGAACATCTGGGAAAATCACTTCGTTTCTCCAAACCACGATTTCCTCATCTGTGAAATGGAGAGACAAGAATTCGAATCTCATGGGGTGAACCCAGGGTGACCAAGTGTATTGGTTTGCCCAGGACTGAGGGTTTATTTGGAAGCTAGCCCTGTGTAACTTGGTTAGTTGGCCCCCTAAAATCTAGAATTAGAGAAGCCTTGTCAGCATCAAGTTTGGTGGGTGCTCTACCAGTTAGCCTTTCCCAAGTTGCTTGTCAAGACAATTCAGAAACAATGAAGTTTTTTGTTCAAAGAAACAAGGAGGTTGTAGCATCCTGTACAATGGCCATGCCTCTGAGCCTGTGTGATCCCCTTCCACACTGCCTCTGGCTCAGCCACATGACTTGGTTTGACCAATGGGACAGCAGCAGACACTTGAAAAGTGTGTGGATCTTGAGGTGTGCTACTCTTGCAGTGAGGAACCCTTTTTATCACAACATAAATGAGCCCAGTTTGCTTGCCTGAGAATATGTGAGCAAGTGACCAGAGCCCCCCCCCCCCCATAACCGTCCTTGCCCCTGCCCCTGCCCCTGCCCCTGCCCCTGCCACCCCACTTACCCTAATGAGCGAGGCCCTCCTAAACCCCCAACCCCAGCTCTCTGAACCATCCCATCAGCCTTCAGAATCAGGAGAATGATGCTGGCTCCTTTAAGCCACTAGGCATGTGGGGGTCAGTTACATAACTGATTGAGAGATTTTTGTTTAAAAGTTAATGAATGAAGCTAAAGCTGTTTAGTGCATGAATCAAGGTGTGGAAATGATTCTATGTACTGACTTTAGAAAAGAACAGAACATTTTCTGAAATTTAGGGCTAAAAGCAAAGAAGTGGAGCATATAAAGTTCTCATGTAGCTCAAATGCACAATCATCTCCTCAAGTGTTTTTTAATTTTGTGGTTTTTTGTTTGTTTGAGTGGCTACCTCTTTCAAAGTTCCTCTTTATAAGATACCATTTCTTGTAAACGAATTCAGATTAGGTATTGGAGACTGACTCCGTTATCTTTCTTGGGCACTTACAGCTCAAAGAAGGAAGTCTAGAAGAAAAGCACAAAGTTTTGAACAATTAATATTGGAAGTATAGCTTCATCAGAGTGGGGTTCTCAATGTGAGGTCCCCAAGTGAGCATCTTGGGCCACCTTGGTCCCAGGGTCTGCTCCAGTTTTGTAACTGAAGTCCATGTCCTGAGAACTCCTCCTTAGTCCCTGGCTGACTGGGACTGCTGGCCACTTGGAATTGTGGCCTGACTAAAAGGAGGGGTCCCCACTCAGGCCCAGATGTGGCGAGATTTAGGAGCCTGAGTTTGACAGGGTTGCACTGGGGCCACCTTCCAGGCCTCTCTTTTCACTTGGGGACATTGTCCTTATTTCCAGCAGGTGGCACATGCTAATTGCCCCCCACACTCCCACCCTTAGAAATCTGAGAAAATCCATCCTTTGAGTTGCTGAAATACCAGGTGTATTTGCAAAGCACTTGCAGTCAAATTATGCCATCAGCAGCGATGAAGAGAAACTTGTAATTGGCATAATTAGTACTTGAATGCAGAAATGTGTCATTAAAATTTTTTTTTTCCTTTGGCTCCATTAACACTGAGACAGGTAGGCACAGATTTTTCGAGGGACAAAAATAAGAATGATCTTTTAATATTCAGCACCTGTTTACTTATTCAATTTTTTAAATGCACTGTGCTTTGTAGGATATAAGTTATCGTTGCCCAGGCCTGGTAAAAATCTATGAAATGCTTTGGACAAAGAAGAAAAATAAGATGATTTAGTGATGTGTGTGCGACCAAAAATGCAGTCTTTTTGAGGCAAAGACACTGGTCCTATAAATGTTCACAGATGCCTTAAAATAAAAAGCCCACAGTACAGTTACCTGAGAAACTGCCCTATGTGATATCAACTTCCAGTGTGATTGCCTATAGTCTGGGGATTGGTGTCTTTTGCGAAAACAGTAGAGAACAGTGGTTATGGGGCCACTCTGGGTATGACTGTGAGCTGTGGACAGCAAGCTGATGAAAGGTGGGCCCTGAACCCCCAGATCTACCATGGGCCAACCACGGAACCGTGACAGGTCCCAGCACATGCCGGCCCATACCTCCCAGTCAGCATTGCTGAGAAATTCAGTAACAGGTGCTCTCAATGCTCTCCCCACGGTGCCTGCTGCGCACGGCACCTCAGAAGTGTTGGCTGCTATCACGACTTCCCAGCATTTGGGAGAAAAGTTAGCGTTGGGATTAGCAGGGACATGGGCCTCTCAGAAGTTTGAATAGATGGCCTTGTAACTCGTCCCAGTAACTTAGCCAGAAATCAAGCCTTTCAATATAGCACACGGAAGTTAAATATAGCCAGTAGGCCTGCCAGGGCTCTGGGCTGAGCCGGGCCTTGCCAATGGGCATGGAAAGTCTCAGAGAAAAGTCATGCTTCCAAGGGCGTTGTGAACATGGTTGGGAGTCTTCAAAAATCCTTCGTGAAAAGGCCTTTGACTATTTTGGTCTATCTTAAGAAAGTCTCATGTTGACAATTGCACAATTGTGCCTATCTATATATAGTTTTAAATGCTGGCATTTAGTTTAGAGAACAACAGCAACAAACCATGAAACAGAAGTATGAGATCCTCTCAAAAAAGAAGAAGAAGAAGAAGAAGAAGAAAAAGAAGAAGAAGAACCTATTACTGTCCTTTTGAATATAAACTTCAAGATACTATATCCCATTTTTTTTTGTATTTCTGATTATTTCATGGGGAAATGAACACACAGATGATGCTAATATATAATTGTCAAGTGAGGATAGAGCTTTGAATGAAACGGCAATCTTAGATTCTCATTTTGAGCTGCAGCAGCCGTTTCTGCTCACTTTCCCCCAACTCTTTCTTAAACCCACTTACAAGTAAAAGAAAACCATCTCTGTGTGTCTCCTGTCCTGGGCCTGCTCAATTGCCTTTTCAACTCAGCACTGAGGGCTGGGAAGGCGTGTGAGGAAATTCACCAACCAGGTGTTGCCTTTGGATTCGTGGGTCAGAAGTTGTGCTGGTGGCTTCCATCTCCTCGCCACCCGACAAAACCCACCAAACTTTAACTCTGAGATCCTTGACTCATTACTTGAAATAGATATTGGTCATCGGTTCAGAAGAGCTGCTAGATTAGAAAAAAAAAACAAAAAATAAAAAAAACCTTGATTACAACCATTATGATGCCACGGTTCTAAATTCTCATTTTGACCCAGTTTTTAATTTCCATTTGAGTCTAATCACTTTTCTTTTTCTTTCATTTTTTATTTTATTTTTATTTTTTTTTTCTGGTTTCTTTTTAAGTTGCTCATTTGAATGGATGTGAAAGTAACCTGTATAAAGGGAGGTCAGGACATGCACACACAAACACAAGACTTGCAGGCTGGCTCCTGGAGCTGCATCGAGGAGGCTGGAGTGGCAATTCTTCTTGTCTCCCCTGCGGAGAGTGCTCCTGGGGAGAGCAGGAAGGAAGTGACTGGCTGGGCAGCATGAGTCATCGAGCTCAGAATCCCTTCAGGGATGGCATAGAAAGCATGAGAACACGGGGTAGCGCTGGAAGCTGGAACCAGTACCCAAGCATCCCTGAGTTTCAGTCCTTTCTGTCTTCAGATTTGTATATTCCATGGTTGAAAAAACTGCAATGCAGTGAAGTTCAACTTACCCGTGAAGCTGGTTCTCAAACTATAAAAGCATCATCAGTCTGAATGCAGATTAGTGTTTTGTTTATTATTACAAAGTGAGTTCTAAATTAGATATTTTCACCCCACTCAGTCTGGGAGAGACAGAAAATAAGCAACCAATTACATCTGTACTAGGTCAGGTAGGGATAAATGTTAGGAAGAAAAATAAAGCAGAGGGAAGGGATAGAGAATGAATGGGGGTGGGGAGGAGGGTAGTTATTTGATATAAGGTCATCAGAGAAATCTCTGACAGGTATCCTTTGAGCAAAGTCCCAAAGGAAGAAGAGAGGGCGACAGGTGGCTACGGAGGGACAGAGGGCCCCAGTAGAGGGAACAGTAGGTGCATGGTCCTGAGGCAGGAGAGTTTAAGGAGCAGTAAGGAGGCCAGTGGCCTGGCACAGTGAGAGAAGGAGCTGTGGGAAGGCAGGGCAGAGGATGAGTGTGGCCAGATCACATCCAGTCTTGTTTGCATGGTAGGGGTTCAAGATTTTAGGTGAGAGGCCAGCACAGGGTTTGAGCAGAGGTCTGACATGGCCTCAATCAACTTTTCAGAGGATTCCTCTCACTGAGAAATAAAGAATAAATGTTCATTGTTGACTACATTCCCCATAGTGTACTTTACATCCCCAGAACTATTTTTAGAACTGGCAATTGTACTTTTTAATCCCTTCATCCTTTTCACCCTTCTTCCCAACTCCCCTCTTTTCTGGTGATGATCAATATGTTCTCTGTATGCATGCATTTGTTTTTGTTTATTCTTTTATTTTGTTTGTTTTTTAGATCCCACCTATAAGTGAAGTCATATGGTATTTGTCTTTCTTTGTCTGACTTATTTCACTGAGCATAATAGCTCCATCCACGTTATTGCAAATGGCAAGACTTCATTTTTTTTATATAGCTGAGTAATAGTCTATTGTGTGTGTGTGTGTGTGTGTGTGTGTGTGTGTGTGTGTATCTCACATATATTTGCCACATCTACTTTATCTATTTATCTATCGATGTATCAGTAACTTGGCTATTGTAAAAAATGCTGCAGCCTTGGCTGGTATGGATCAGTTGGTTAAGCATTGTCCAATTTGATTCCTTGTCAGGGCACATGCCCAGTTTGTGGGAATCCCTGGCTGACTGATCAAAATGATGTCTCTCTTTCTCTCTGTCTCTGTCTCTTTCTCTCTCACTCTATCTCTAACATTAATAAAAAAAAAAAAAACATTTTTAAAAATGCTGTAAATGATCGCTTTATAAGTTTTGTAAATGTAAAATTAAAAAATGAAGTATCTAAGCTTTATTATAATAAGACAGTAATTTTTTTTTAAGGGATATATGTTTATTCCTGTACTGGGAGGGTCACAGTAAATGCGCTCCACTGCACATATTTATTTTTAAGGTAACTTCAGAGTGATTACAGGATCAGGTACCATCCCAGGACTTAGTTAACTCATCACCATAAATTTATATCTGAGTCCCTGGACTGTGTGAGCCAGTATTGAGCTAGTATTACAGGAGATAATCCAGCCGGAGCTTCCTGGCTTCCTGCTATCCCAGCTCCCAAACACAGTGTGTCAGCGCAGGAGGCCCCCAGTCTGTCCTGTGGGGCCCTCCAGCTGCCTTTCCTTTCTTCTGCCCAGACTTCCAGAAGCTGCTCTCTCTACAGCATTTGGGGTTGGAGAGGTGGAGACAATGAAGGCCAGGAAGCTTGTGCCTCAGGTTCCTCAATGATCTTGTCTGGGGCCATTATCTCATTAGAGGCACATTACAATTTGCAGCTCATTTTTCCTCTAGAGGAAAAGAGGCCTTGCTAATTGTGTCTGTTCTTATTTAAACCTGAAAATTGCAGGGAGAGAGTTGCGATAGGAGAGAGAGAGATCTGTGGCCTCACACCTCATCCCTGTCAAATATGCAAAGGAGATTAGCAGAGGCTTGTTTATTGGTCTCAAGGCCCAGAGCCTCAATGCTCATTCAGTTAAATCATGGAAGGAGATATTCAATAGTTTCAGATGGGAAATGTAGGGCTCTAGTTGTCCAGGATCTTCATTACAACCTTATGAAAATCAAATGTGAGGAACAGGCTGCTGGTGATGAGTATGGAAACATAAACATAGCTTTCCTGTAAAGAGGGTAGAATTATGAATGCGTTCTTTTAAGTTTCCCTAATTGTTGCTTTTATAGCAATTAAAATTGATGATGTCAGGAAAAAAAGACTTTGGAATATTCCAATTAAACATATTCTGTAAGAGCAGCAAGGGCCATTCATGTCTAGCAACACAAACTCTTATCCGTGAGGTATCCTCTGTGTCCCCACTTATTGTTGGTGAAAGTGGAGCTCTGGGGGTGCCACAGGAACAAAAACTTCCTGAGGGCCCCAGGGGAAGCTGAGGTATTATGGGAAGCTTTCTTGATGATACAATATTAAGGCATTTCCCTTCCAAGGTCCCATCTCCCTCCTTCCACCATGAAAAAAGTCCCGTTTTGTCTTCAGCAGAGCTAGGATTAAAACCACTGCTTGGAGTCTACTCTCCATACTGAAGCACAGTGCAGTCCAGCACCTGGCCAGTTTAGCTGTGTTACCAGCTACAGTCCATTGTGCGTGGGGTCCATATGGCTGGGGCCATGCAACTGCTTAAGGCCAGATGGCTATGGAGGTGCGTGGAGGGTCATGATGCAAATGAGAAACAGAATTTACAAGTGGCAAAAGGGACAAGAGAGAGATAATTCTTCATTTTAGGGATTATCACTGGGAGCTTAACCAATGAATCCTTCAGAATTTCACATGCTTGCAGTGGCCCCACTCCTCTGGCCAATGATCTTTTTCTCAGGTTAGACTGACAGGCAAGCACCTTCCCGACATCATCCTGACTTCCCTGCACATGCGCCCATCTTCCCCTCTGGTGGACCCCTCCCTTCCCCTTCCTCAGTGACCTTAGAGAATGGACCCAGTGGTTCCCTGTGGGGAGTGTGAAATTGCAGCTTCCTGGTGAAGCTGCCCAGCTCACCATGCTTACAAAGTCTGGCCTTCCCTCACTATTAATATTAAAAACTAGCTAGTTACGACGGTAACAAAACTACATACAATTTTGCCATCAGACACTCTTTCCAATTTATGGGCAACTTGGAGAAACAGTTCTAAGGGTTAATGATTTTAGTCACCCTTGGTTTTCTTCTCTTGCCTCCTAACTAACATGCCATAAGTAAGTTTAGAAGGGGCAAGGATGTGCTGGTAAATGCTTAACAACCAAGTGGAAAAAAAGAGGTATGGGCAGTGTGTAGCACTTGCCAACTTCCATGGTGTAAACACTCCCAAGTTGGGAAGATGTGCAAAGGGCATGCCATTATATAGTATTTCCACCATATATTAGATATGGATAATATCAAGAGCATGGGCTTATATAATTTTATAAATGTTGTAAGCATATATAATATAATTTTTAATGATGGTTCTTTTAAACAATCAGATGACAAAACTCCAGAAAATTTAATATCAATAGTTGGATCTCATGAGCTAGTACCTATCTAATGGAGGGTCCTGAAATCAATTTTTAAAATTAAATGAACCAGATTAGCTTACATGAAGCTAGAATAGAAAATAAAATTTTAGAATACATTATGTACAGTCTGGGTAAGTATTATTTCATAAAATTTGTGTAGCACCCTGAGTGTATCAGGTCATGACCTAGAATGTTGTTAGTTTTGTAGGTTTTTTTTTAAATAAGTTGAACAATTCTGGAATCAGGACCTCCAGCTGCTTTTCTATCCAATGTTAATTTGAGAGTGACTGTCAGGAGAGCCTCGACGGCCATTAATAGAGCCCAAATCTCAGAGTTAAGAGAACAATTGGGCTCTAGTTGGTTGGAGTGCAGTACTGATGTGCCAGGGTTGTGGGTTCTATCTCAGGTCAAGGCACATGCAGAAAGCAGCCAATGAATGCATAGGTGGGTGGGGTGGTAAGTCAATGTTTCTCTCTCCCTCTATCCCTTCCTCTTTCTCTCTCTCAAATCAATAAATAAAAAACTAAATTTAAAAAAAGGAAACGATTGGGCTACTGAAAGCTTGCTTGCTTCCTGAGAGAAATGGAGATTAGATGAGGCCCAGAGAGGTTGAGAAGATTCTGGAAAAGGAGACCCTTGAGAGAAAGGAATGCAGCAGGAGCCAGGTTTGCCCTTGGGCTCCTTGAAGTTGCAGGAGAAAATTGCAGTCTTCAGATGTGGCCTGGTCTCCTGAGGTCAAACAGGGTTGACAGGGTGTTTGCAAGTGAGGACTTTGAGGTTTCTTCTGCCCTCAGTCTTCCTCTCATGACAACAAGGGTACGTTTTCCTGGTATGGTAAGGTGAATAAACATGAGGTCACACCCTTCCTGTGTGAAGCCAGATTTCAGTCTCCCCACAGGAGAGGATGTGGGCCCTTGTGGGGCGGGGTAGCAAGCACAGCAGGAGATATCCAATGAGTTGGTATCTACCTTTAAAAATTTTTTAAATTGGAGATCATTGTAGATGCACAAGCAATTATAAGAAACAATAGAGGTCCCTTCATCCAGTTTCCTCCAACAGAGACATCTTGCATGACTGTGGTGACTATGGTATAAGATCACAGCTAGGAGATTGCACTGATGCAATACAATGACCTTACCCAGATTGTACCAATTTTACATGCATTCGTGTGTGTGTGTGTGTGTGTGTGTGTGTGTGTGTTGCTACTTTGTTAAAGCCACAGGCATCTCCTCCCCCTTTCCTGACCTCTACCGTCTGTCATTTCAAGAATGTTGTGTAATAAGGATTCCTCACTCAGCTGTGAGACCCATCAGTTTGTTGTACATCAGTAGACCTTTCTGTTGCCTTGTAAAGTTTAACCATCTACCTGTCAATGGGCAAGTTGAAGGTTGCTTCTGGGTTTTGGCAATCACAAATAAAGCTGCAATGAACATTGGTGGTTTTGTGTGCATAATGTCTCTTAAGGACATTTTCTTCCCACAGAGGGGAGCAAGGATCTTCGGGTAAACATGGACCTAACATTACCTTAGATCACCAGAGGCCTCCTTCAACCTAGTCATTCTCATGCTTGGGAGCAGCTAGAACCTGGAGGTAGCTGACTTCCTGGTAAGGGAACTGGTGTGGACCCATGACTAACAGGAGATCCAGAGCCAGAGCTGGTGTCTGTGCTGCACTGACTTAACCAGGCCCTGGTGCTTATGTCTCAGGAGAGCTGGCAAGATGCTCAGCAGGGCATATGTCTGGAGGGTGAGAGATGAAAGAGCCCCGCCCTTGCCTTGGGGAGGACTGATGAGAAAGCCACTGAGAACTGACTTTTCTTATTTGCTTGACACTGGCCTCATTGCTGTGCCATAAGCCACAAGCCAACTTATGGTCCCCACCCAATCCTGTATCAAGGCACTACTGTTCATCCCATTTTACTGACAAAGACACTTAGAGATAATCTGGGGGGAAGAGTTAAGTTAACATAAAATCATTTGAAAGGAATAGAAAGGAGTTTAAGTGGTATATCAGACTAGAAATATAAGAAAAGCAGTGCCACGTAACTATTTATCAAACTCAAAGTTAAATGAAATTCATTCATGTGCACGGACAGATGCTGTGTTGGCTCCTGAGCCCCAGCTTTACCTTCATGCCTCTCTGTGGTCATGGGGCCTCCCCAAGATGCACAGTCTGGCAGCTGTCCCCCGCAGCCAGCTACCATCATCCCTGAAACTGGGAGTAATGGCAACCAAACTTTGTGAAGGGCTGAGGGCCATCACAGGGGGCTCTGCAGTCCCCCAGAGCCACCATATTATCAGAAACAGGCTTTTAGTTTTTCATGCAGTGATATCTATACCTCAGAGACCATGTCTGCTTCTGGGATTGTCTTCTGTTTATTTTATTTTTAAATATATTTTATTGATTTTTTACAGTGAGGAAGAGAGAAGGATAGAGAGTTAGAAACATCGATGAGAGAGAATGCTCAATCAGCTGCCTCCTACACACCCACCACTGGGGATGTGCCCGCAACCAAAGTATTATACATGCCCTTGACCAGAATCGAACCCGGGACCCTTCAGTCTGCAGGCCTATGTTCTATCCACTGAGCCTAACCGGTTTCGGCTATTTTATTTTATTTTTGCTGTATTACTCCAAACTGAATCAATTGAGGGAACCTGTGGAGAAGGCAAGTCTTCAGTTATTGAAGCGTCTTGAGCTTAAGGAGTGTGTTGTATTTCCCTGTGTTCCCATAGGAACTGGCAGGTTCTGGATATATGCTTGGTACCCAGTAAAGGTTTGCTAAAGAAATGAATGGCTAAATAGAGTAAACACTCATTCAAACAAATTGTGTGGCCACTATGAAACTGTATGAACCTGGAAGGAAACAAAGAGAAATCAAAATCTTTGTGTTAGAACCGTGGGCACACTGGCGCACAAGTGCATTTTTTTCCTTTTAAAGTTTCTTTACCATTGTGTTGGGTCTCTCAAGCTAATGTTTTACAAAAAAAAGCAACTCTTACTGGTCATTGATAAAATTTGTTTGCCCAGTTGTGCAGCTTGGGACTTGTTGCTGCATTTACCGCTGGGTCTCCAGAGTCTGGCTCCTGGGACAGGAAGCATCTGTGGGTCAGATGCAGTTTTTCTAGGGCCCATGTTGGGATTCTGCTTTGAGAATTGAGTGTCAGAGAGTCTTGATGGCAAGGCCTCCTGAATAATTTGATGATGATTTTAGGGCGGGGGGAGGGGGGGATATTTACCTTCCTGCCATAGCTAAGAAGACAGGATTTGAAGTCTAGTTGATTGCTGATTTCAGGAGTATCTTCAAAAAGGCACCATGATATATAGCTAATTAGGGTAAAAACAACAAGTTAAACTCTATTATGATAAGAACAAACAGTCATTTTGAGCAAATGTTCTTCATAATAAGCTATCAAGGCATTGCTGGTATACAAATCTATTCAACGGGCAAATCCATTAGATATCTGAAATTACATTTTACTATCAACTCAAACTGACAAGTGCTTTGACAGTTATCAACTTGCATCCCATTTAAACTCTATTATTGTTTTTATTAATGAAGATAGGATAGGCTTTGGCCATGCCGATGATCCCCAAGTCTTACTGGCTTTATACAACAAAAATTTATTTCTTCCTTTTGCAAAGACAGCTGCAGATCCCAGCTGCTCTCCAGAGTAGCTGCCCTCATGTAGTGACTCAGGGGTTTAGCTACTTCTATCTTACCTCTCAGTTTCAAAATGAGGCCTCTCAATTGTCACAGTAGAAGAGAGACACTGGAGAAGATCGCAGTGGCTTTTCTCAGCTTCCAGTCAGATGTGAGGCCACTTAATTTACATTCCAGGCACTAGTTCCTCCCTGATCTGTCTGGAGGGTAGGCAGAGTGGCCCTCCATAGCGCACTCTAACAAGATCTACCGACTTCTTACTGCTGTGGATATTGTGGGCCCATTTGCCGCTGGTGTGCTGGGTCTCCTTTCTCCCAGCAGTACAGAACATCCGGGCTTCTAGCACCTAAACGGAACCTCAGTGCAGACATGTTCACTTTTTTGGCTCCTTTTCTCTGTGTGGCCCCAAAAAATGAATATTTGAGAAATATTATTCAAAGGTGGGTTTTTACTCATTTTTCTATATTCTCTAAATGTTTTCTCTCAAGCCTATCAGGTTACTAAGAAGCTACATTCTTTGACTCCTACGTGCCTGAATAAATTTTATCAGAATTATGATTTAGCATAATTTTGAATTTTTAAAAGTTGAGCTTTTACTATGTGTCAGGTACCGTAGGGAGCATATCAGCAAAGGTTAGTCATTTGAGATTGAAGACATCCTTCCCTAAATTGTTGAATATCTTTAATGAAAATATTATCTAAACATTTCTCATATTGCGTAGTAGGCCAAATATTGTCTTTTCTGAACTGTAACACTTACTTTTATGAGATAATATAATGTGTGTAAGATACCATATTTCCATCTTTCTCTTTTCACCTTGACTATTAGGAAACTCAAAGCTGAGCTCAGATATTCATTGCAATTGCTGTTTTTACCATAGATTTTTGATACAAAAATGTCTTCCTTCAATACTTTTGTTGTACTCTTTCAAAATTATTTTATTAAATACTGGTCATTTATTTTTATGTCACTTCAAATCCTTTGAAAGTAGGATGATCTGATATTCATAATGAATGATCTAATGATGCCATCTTAATAATAAATATCCACTTGTTGATAGATTGGCACTACTCAAGAAATATATTGGGGGCATACCGAAGAGGATTCTATCAAAGAGAGAAAAATGCAACTGAGTTATAAACAAAAGAGATTACAGGTACTTTCTATGAAGTCATTCCCTTTTCCTCTCATCTCTCAATGTTTTCCTTTCTCTTATTACCACACCTCTTAGGGAACAGATCCTAATTTAGAAAGCTAATGCTCAATTCCTTTGTACAGAGCACAGATTTGAGAAGACACGGTGTTTGCATAGTTCTGTGGAGTTGGGTTTTGTTAAGGAAGGAATCCCAGAAGTATGCTGGGCAGGCCTCTCCTTTTAAAGGGGAAGAGAAGCCCAGGCTCATGAACATCTTATCTTGCCCCACTCATGTGGGGATCTCCTGCATCTTTATACATTTATTTCCTACTCTCTGAGCACATGCCTTATCAAAGCCTCCCATGAATTGCCAACTTCTAGCTCATCTGCCTGGTTAAAATATCATCAATATAGCTATCCAAATTGACGTTCTGCAAACTGTCCAGATGGTCCAGGTCTCTAGGGTATGTTCTAACAAAGGGCAGGAAAGCCTGACGGGGCAAGATTGTACGTGCTAGAGTCTATGCCATGTGATATAAACTGCTTTAGATTCTCCTTTTTAGAGCTGGAGAAGAGTGCCTTTGTCAGCTGCACGGCCACCTACCATGGACCAGAGGCTGTGCTGATGTGGCCTGGCAGTGGCCCACAGCTGGCACTGCAGCTACCATTGGGGCTATGGTTTGGTTTAGCTTGTGGCGGCCCACCATGATCCTCTAGGACCTCTCTGGTACCAGAGGTGGAACTGGTGAATGAAAGCACCTTTCAGGATAGTCTTCATCTCTGACTTTCCCCCAGGATGTGTTATTGTTTTTGATTTTCCATCTTGGCCACCCCGCTTGGCTTTCCCTGCTGTGATCGCTCTGAACCCACACGCAAAGAAGCCAATGTGGGTGTTCTGACAACTGTCACATAAGCCATACCCATTTTACCTTAAATGCCAGGGGAAATGAGCACTTGGTGGGTCAATGGATCCAATAATTCCACTGTGAGCCACCTCTGGGCCAGGACTTCATTTATCTTCTGGACCCCACAAATCCCACTCTAATAGGAGCACAGGACTCTTCAAGTCCCTGGTGACTCAGACCCTGAGCCCAAAGCCCTCAAAATATCTAGGTGCTTTCCTTTTCTACCTGGAGGCAGTCCTAGGGGAGTCCTGACCACTTAGACTTGTAGTTAGGTCCTCTCCTTCAGTCAGTGAGTTCTGGGGATGAGAACTGGCTTAAGTCTGGAAATTGGACAAGAGACCGTGACATTATATTGGGGCAACTTTCTTCAGTCTCCTGCTACCTGTCATTGGTTTTCTTTGATTGTTTACCTTGAACAAAATTCTGGTTGGCTGGCTATTTGTCCTGTCCTGGATGCTGTGTTCGGCTGACCATGTCTATGGCTCTGTGCAGTTCAGGGAGCCCAGGCTGCCATTCCAGTCTTGCTGCTCACCATAGTAATTGCGCCTGCCTTGCTTCTGATGGCTAAATTGTTACCACCTTGCCTCTATTATGTCCCTGTCTGACATCCTCATTGCTATCAGGGTGGCCAGCATACCCTGTAACAGCACCGCAACCCCCCCCCCCCCCCCCCCCGCCACACACACACACAGCCCTGCCCTACAGCAGCCAGCCACTGCTGAGAATCTCACCAGCACATTCATCATCACTTTTGTAAACAGAGTGTCCTATGGATTTTCCTGGTCAGCGACAGGTTTCCTGATTTTATATTTACTCCTCTGTGTCACTTCTCAGAGCATTTGGATGCCTTCCTCTGCTGTGTGCTGTGCCCATTTGGCATTTCCACTTTATTTAGCATGGGGCATCACTTTCCACAAGCTTCCACATGGCACTTGCCAGGTTGCCAAATTCTGTACCATGGTTAAATAATCCCATATCAATAAACTGATCTAACTTTATGTTATGCCTCCCCTGGGTCCATCTTTCTCTGGATGTGGCTTTGCATTAACTTTCCAGCTCCCTCTGGCATCGGTTTCATAGACCCTGACACTCCCTGGCCAGGCCCAGCATGTTTCCAGCTGGGTGATGTGAATGTTGTGGAGGAGTGAATTGGAGGGAGAACATTGAGGTGTATGGATTGCTTTGCAGAAGCCTCTGTATCGTCTTTACGCATAGAGAGCACTTGCCTTAACAGGGAGAAATGGGACACCTCTCCAGGCCCAAAAGATTCAGAAAATCTGGGGTTCAAGATTTTTTTTTATTTTTATATAACTAAAGAACATTTATTTGTTTTTCACTAAGACTTTATCTTAGCACATAATCTCCCCAGGTCCCAGAGTTAGAGGCAGCAACACTGAGGTCACTACCTCCACCCCAACTTGAAGAAGGGTTAGTACAGTGAATGTTATAAAGCAGATATGAAGGATTGGAGTCAACATTAACTGACAAAGAAAAAATTCCTTCTAGATCATCATAACAATGTTTAAGTAAAAAAAGAGAGAAAGTGGGGGGGGGTGTGATGGGAGTTCAGATTGAACAAGATTCTCACATATCATCTGACACATTCAATCCTGGCTAGAGTGTACCAAAATGGAGACAGGATTACTATAATACAAAACTTCACTACAGATTGCTGTACACACCTGTGTTCCAAGCCCACCCCCAGTCCCCAAATGCTTCCAACACAACCATTTCCCGGCCTGCTGGGCCTGTCGACGAAGGAGCACGTAGATCTTCTCTTTAATCCAATCTTTGTTATAAGGCTGGTATGTCTGGGTATCAGCTTGGTAAACAAGACAGCTGAGGTCCGCCAGGTCTTCAATAAAATCAAACAACTAGCTGATATCATATGTGATAGAGGGGCTGTTGGGATTCATTCTCTTCAGATGTTCTTCATACATTTTACAAACACCTTCTATACACTCATTCACTGATTCATGATCAGCGTAAGTTCTGCCTTCTGGTCTCTTAGTAGGCTGTACCAGCAAAATGGTGCGAGACAAGCTGCCACCCGCAGAAAGTGCACCCTGGGCCCCGCAGGAGGGCGCCCTGGGGTTCAAGACTTCTGAGTGCATTCATGCAGAGGTTATTCCCCCAAACCGTAGGGTCTCCCTTCTCCCCAACCAGGGTCCTGACCTCAGTAGAGCAACTTTCCTTGGATTGAGCATTCTCTCAATCTTCATGATTAAGTCCTGGCTCTGACCCACAGCTTGTTGTTGTTGTTGTTGTTCTCTAGCTGCAGGAGATGAGAGTGTCTTTACATGGTACCAGGAAAGCCCTCTTTCTGTCATATTTTTCTTCAGATTAGTGATTTTACCCCATTGCCTGCCCTCAGTAAGAGCAACCTGATCCCATAGTCCAAATAATCTCTGCTTCCCCCAACCTCTGCAATGCCTGCGGCACTGCACCCACCCTGCGTTTCCAGCTCGCCACTACAGCTACAGCAGCGCAGGGCTGCGGGCCTCCAGCGACGTGCCAGTGGGAGTCCAGCTCTCAGATTCCCTCACAGAGGCTGCTCCTAGACACTCCTGGTCCAACTGCCTTATGCTCAGTTCCCCTGGAAACAGACTCAGAGGCAGAGATCTGTGTGCAGGATTTTATCAGGAGTGTTCTCAAAAAAAAAAAAAAAAAAAAAAAGTCCCGGGAGCTTGAGAGGCAAGAAAGATGGGCAGAGAAGCAGCTTAACCACAATCCTCTGAGAGGCACGGGAGCTGGGGGAGCTATTCAATCATCCAGCTGGAGGCAAAGCTTTGGTCTTAAGAGGGAAATCTGGGCGGCACAACACAGCATGCACTACAGAAATCTCCGCAGGTCCCAGAGTTAGAGGCAGCAACACTGAGGTCTGAACCAAGAAGCTGCTTTCCCTAACTCCCAGTAAACCATAAGTGAAGGTCTGGAGAGGATAAACTCAAGCAAGATGATTGAGGGTAGTTAGGGTAAAGAATGGTCCTTAATGCTTTAAACACATCCGCAAGCATTTTTTTATTTTTTTTTTTATTTTAAGGCAGTGAGGATAAAGCAGTGAAAAGAACAGACCCCTCTCTTCATGAAGCTGTTATTCTGGTATATGCAGTGTGTGTGTGTGTGTGTGTGTGTGTGTGTGTGGTATAGGCCCCCATGGAGATGAAAGAGAGGAGGGAGGGAAGTGGAGAGGAAGGCAGTAGGGGACCTGGAGACAGAGAAGTAAAGGAAGTGTGGAGGGGACCCTGCAGATGCTGGAGGCAGACAGCACACAGTAGTGCTTTGCCCGTTCCCCCCGCCTCCCCTAGTAGCCCAGTTCTGGCTGTGCACCTTCCCACCCCCAACCCCGTCTGGTGCCCCCCCTCTGCAGCCTCCCCGCTATCCTTTTAGGTTCCTTCCCCGCCCCTCCCGCGGCCTCCCGCCATGCCCTTCTCCGCGGCCCCCTTAGCTCCCCCCATTCTCCGTCCCCCAGCCACCGCCACCCGCTCCGGGTCCCTCGGGATCCCACCACTGAAACAGACCCCGCCCCTCCCCTGGCCTCGGCCAATGGGCAGTTGGGGCCGCGTTGTGGGCGGAGCCGTCCCGTCCCCGCCCCTTTGCCGGCCCTCGGCCAATGGGGAGCCGGGCAGGACCGATGGGCGGGCGCGTGGGCGGGGCTGGGAGGCCAGGGCGCCCCCGACCCGGCGGGCGCTGGGGAGGGCGCAGAGCCGGGACTGTGCGGCCGCTCGGCTCGGCTATTCCGCGGCACTCCGCACGCGAATACGGCCAGCATGGCGGTGGAGGAAGAGGGGCTCCGGGTCTTCCAGAGCGTCAAGATCAAGATCGGTGAGCGTCCGGGAGCCCGCGGGGGCTGCGGGGTCTTCGCGGGTCTCGCGGCCGGCGCCCCCCTCGTCCCTGATCCGCTCCTGAAGATGCGCGTTCCCAGAAGGCCCCCCTCCTCGATCCCCCTGTTTCCCCCCCCCGCCCCCTCCCCGCCGGGGACTGCTGGTCCGCGGGCCGCGCCCCTCCCACCTCGCGGGCACCCGCGGCCAGTTGGCTGTGCCCCCTCCACCTCCTCCAGGACGGCCGGTCCTCCAGCCGCGGCCCCCTCCCACCTCTCTCGGAGGACGGTGACTGGGCCGAGCCAGGCCCCGCGGCTTCGGGGGACTCAGCTCCCGGAGCCCCCCACCCTGTGCCGCCCCAAGTCCCTGGAGGGGCAGTGCCGGGGGTGGGGTCGCCTGTAGGACGCGGGTCCATTCCCTCTAAGTGTGTGTGTCTGTGTGTGTGCTTACCTGCGTGCGCGCGTTTGGGGACTCCGGATGCGTGCATTTCAGGTGTCAAATCCACCCATCTCAGGGTTCAGCATCTCCTCAAGCTGCTGCACCCAGAAACTTCCTTTTCTGTGAACGCGTTAGCTCTTCCTCATGTCCCCCCCAGGGGGGAAAGGGGCCGCCGGGCTGGGCTGTTGGCTGGTGCCTGTGTGTGTGCACACCTCTGTGTGGGTGTGTGTTTTTGTGCGCACATGTGTCTGTGTGCACACATCTGTGCCGGTGACTGCGTGTTCCGTGTGCGCATTTGCCTGCCTGTGAATGTGTGGAGCAATCTCTGGCCCAGGGCTCCCTCAGGGCAGGGAGCCACCCCTCCCCCACCTTCCATTGAGAACTGGCGGAGGGAGCTTGTTGGCCAGGCCCTGTCTGTCACCCGGGAGGATTCTGCCTTGCTCACTGGACTCAAGAGCTGGGGGAGGGAAATGACATGCAGGTTCTGGAGTGGGCTGGAGGGCTAGATCCGGATTTCCTGGGTTTATCTGGAGATATTTTTTTTTCTAGTTCTGTTTTATCTTGGGAGGGTGATGTGCAAGTCATTCACCCCCCACCTCCACCCAAAAAAAAACAACACACACACACACACACACACACACACAAACCCCCACAGCAACAACAACCAAAATCTATGCCTGGAATGACTGTTAGACATGAGTGCCATAAACGTGCCGGAGAGGGCTTCTGAGGACCCAGGGTGTCATCATGCTCAGGGTCCTTCTTGCCTACTGACCCCCCTGTCCCCGGAGTGCCCCACATTCCCGTTTATTCCCCCCGTGGAAAAGGGCCGCTGGGAACCCAGCCAGGCACCTAGTGACTGCTGAAGTGTCAGTTGTTGATGACATCTGATGCCTCCCGAAGGAATTCCAGCTACCCCAAATCAGCATGTTGTTTCCTGTCTGCTTTATTTTGGTTTACGGATCATTGCTGAGACGCTGTTGGTTTCTGGCTCAGAGGCACTGCAGATAGCATGTGGCAGCGCTTCAGCCCGGGGAGTCAGCCGGGAGAGAGAGGGCCGCTCTTGTTTACTTGGTGGAAGTCAGCTGCACTCTCACACTGAGAGATTCAACACTGAGCGCCCCGCCCCCCCCCCAAAAAAAAAAAGTGGGGGCAGGGGAAAGGGCCTCCCTTAGAGTTCCCTCAGCCAAGAGCCCTCACTCATTGCCTGGGTCCAGTGAATTTCCTGGTGGACCCCCGAGGATTTGAGGTGCTTCCTTGGGAAATTGGGGGGAGGGGGAAAGGAGAAAGTGGCATGGGAGTGTGGCGGTGGGGAGTGTGCCGAGTTCTGGGTGCAGCAGACAGGAATGGGGACTGTGTGGTCCAGGCCCAGCACAGCAAGCCAGCCTCAGCCTCTGCTCGGGGAGAGTTCTGGAATGGCGGTTTATTCAGCGGAGAGCATTGATTTCTTTCCAGGATGGCTTAGTGCGTGAAGCAAGAGGACGAGGAGACGCTCCAAGGTCCGGGGGAGGCATGCCTGTGGAGTGCACACTCCTGGGAGGGTTCCGGGCCCCAGCAGGAGGGGCCTGGTGTGGACAAAGGGGCTTAGATGACACTGTTTGGTTAGGCGGTCTCTCTTGCGTGCTGCCCTTTAAACAAGCGAGAGAAACACCCCGCTCAGCTGAGGATCAGTGCGGTGACTGGAACATCTGCCACCTCTCACGCCGCATGGGGATGGGTATTGCTAGAGCCTTTGGATCCCCCACCCCCCTGTTTGGGAGCTATAGCCGTGAGGTAGACATGCCTGTGCAGCCGCCATCCAGCTCCCTGCACACGGTTCCAGCTCTGAGAAGCTCCCGATTCCTCTCTTTCTTGAGGAGGGTCCTTGCCGATAGTGCCGGGATACAGGAGGGTGACATCTGTGTCTCACCTTTGTAGCTGGGGCGGGCGGGGGGGGGGGGAAGGCATGCAGAGATTCAGGGTCTACACACAGACCAGGCAGGACCTCCTCCTGTGTCTGGGCACAGGCATGGATGAGGCTGTGTGGCTGAGTGAGAGTCTGGGCTGGGCTGGGCTGGGCTGGAGACCAGGAAGGTGGAGTGTGTGTGGGCTGGTTTGGGGCAGTTTTCTTTAACTTGTGGGAAAGCCTTTAGCAGAGCAAGATGATGATGATGATGATGATGATCCGAGGTGGGTGGCGTGCTGATTTCTTTCCCTCATCCTCCCTTTGTGGCCAGTCTCGGCTCTGACTCGCCTGCATGATGAGGGACACTTTGATTTGGAAGAGGGGCAGTTAGCTGTGCAAGAGACAGCACACACACCGTCACATGCATGCCGGCCTCTCCTTCTTCAGAGAGACGCTGGCCAGGCTGTCCATTCATCTCCAAGCCTCGTTTCCAGGCTAGCTGGCCGCACGCCCGCGGCTGCTGCTGGCTCGCTAGATGACCCGGGGCAAGTGTCCTCCCCTTTCATAGCCTTATTTTTCCGTTTGCAAAATGCAGGCTCTTATTGTCTACTGCATCCGGTGGGAGCTTACAAGACAGCGTTGTGCCTGCCTGTCTCACTCCCAGAGAAAGACAAAATGAAAAATTCCCCCTAGAGTTATGCCAGTAAGAGCAATATATCACGACTGTTGCTAAGAAAAAAAGGCAGAACACTTTGGAGGGGATGAAGAGGTGCTTTTTTTGTTTGTTTGTTGTTGTTGTTTGTTTGTTTTTAGGTGTAAGAGCTTTGGCCTTGATTCCTTAAATCGTTTTTTGGAAAGTGTGATGGTAACTTGGTCTTGTGGAAAGGCTAAAATTGGGGGAAATGGAAAAAGTTTCTTTTTCCCCCCTCTTCCCCTTTCTTTTTCCTTCCACCTTTTGCGAATGAGATAATACATTAAAAAAGTACCAAATAAAAGCGAGATGTTTTTATTGTAACTATTTTGAGTCCTTGTCTTGAGCCTGCTGTCTTCCCCATGCCCCAGTAAGCCTTGCAGTGTTCTCTTGGATAGCTCTTCAAGACACTTAAAAATCTCAAACACTGCCTGTGTTTGGTGCCGGTTGTTAACTGTTTTTACACCAGACTCTCCGGTCTCGTAAACTGGACGCACTTCCTATGAGCCGACCGCTTTGAGGAAGTGTGTTCTGACTTTCCATGAGTCAGGACTTCAGCGCTGGAAGGGAAGCAGCTAGATTTCTAGGCGCTGATTGGGGAAGAGCCCACAAGGAGATCACTTCTGCCGGGCAGCGCTGTGTGGGACCCAGTGCTCCTTCCGTTAAGCATTTTGCTCGATAGCTTCACTTCCCAGGGATATATTCCTTTTCCATAATAGTCACCATTCATTTTGAAGTGTCATTTTATCTTAATAAATGTGTTCCCTTAAGAACTACTTACAAAGGTGTTTCTCTCAGGCTCCCAAAAGTAAAAAAGCAGAGCCTTGCACGTCAGAGCGAGGAAAGCCCTCCTGCTCCGCCAATGGTTTTCCTCTTCCCTCCGAGGGTGCCGTTTGGATCTGTTCGGTGTGTTAACGGCTGTGTCCCATGGGAGGCCGAGCTCCGCCTGGTTCCTGGGGGCAGGCCTTCCTCTGACCCTGCGCCTCCCCTCCTTCTCCTTGGGTCCGGCACAGCGCTCCTCTGGTGCTCACTGGGCTCAGAGCAAGCTCTCCTGTTCCTTCTCCGTAGATCAGGGCTTGTCCGCCAAGAAGGGATTCGATGGCCGCCTGGGTCCAGCACAAGCACGTCGGAACTGACCGTTCCTCCAGTTCAGCAAAACGTGGCCCTGCTTGCGGCCTGCTCCAGCCTCTGCCTTCCTTCCACCGAGTGGCAAACATAATCTCACCAGGAGCAGGGGTCCCTTCGGCAGGGCAGGGCGGGGAGCTGAGTGAGAGGAGAACTGGGAATCGTGGCGAGGTCCCTAGTCTGCATCTCCCTTGGCCTTTCAGCTGTGAGGAGGGGAGATGGCGCAAAGCCTCAGGCCGCAGGGGTGGGACCTCAGGGTTCTAGGTGCGCTCCGCTGAGTGTGATACGTAACCCCATTTCCTCCGTGGGAAGCAGTACTGTGAGCCTCACAGGGGCCTATAAGGATCAGAGGAGGTGGTGGTCCTGCTTACTAAGTTAAAACAGTTATTGTTAGTCATAGTGGCTTCACAGGGCTGAAGAAAAATCCTGTTCTTTTAGAGGAAACCTTTTGTGAACTTAAGGGAGTGATGTCAGTGACATTAGTTGTGTGTGTGTGTGTGTGTGTGTGTGTGTGTGTGTGTGTGGCAGTGTAAAAAGAGGCCATGCTGGCCACACGTGGTTCTCGGCACCAGGGATTTTATATTCTCTGGAGCTTTTTGATGCTAAAATTAACCTGGATATTCTATTAACCGAGATCAGCTAGCTGCCGGTGCTATTTTTAACCCCTGAGGAAGGACTCATGTGCAGAACGGGACTGTGCCTGGGGAGCAGCTGGGCTCGGGGCCAAGGGTGATTTCAGCCTGTGGCTCCAGGTTCTGCCTGGGCAGGGGGTGGGTTTTCTGGGCCTGCGTGTGGGGGTGGAGAGGGACGCAGACATAAGTGTCTAGCTCGTGTGTGTCATCTCCCTGTAATTTAAATTCTCACAACCCCAGGACACTTGCTTTGAGGAAGGGGGGCTTCTAGGACTTAAATAACGCGCCCCAAGTCACCCAGCCTGAGAGAGCGGAACTGGGATTTGAACCCACTTTTGTGTTGTGCCAACATTCTTGTTCTCCTCACCACTTAATACTGTCTGTCTTTTCTTTGTCCATGATCTTGGGTTTGAATGGCGGTGGTGGTGGTGGTTGGGGTGGGGATGGTGAAGGGCTGGGAAACTTTGCACCCAATCCTGGCCCGGTTGCTCCGAGCCACTGACCAGGGGGTACCAGGGGTAGGACTCCGAGAAAAGAGAAATTGTGAAGATGCCATCTTGAACAGAATTGCGGAAATCCAGAGACGGTTCTTCGAGAAGGCCCCCCTGGCAACTCATACACCCCCGGGCATGTTAGGAAAAGGCACTGGGCAGGTGAGCTTGTAGATGGGTCACCTGGCTGCAATATTGCATTTGATAGAAAACGTTCAGATTTGCTTCTCTGAAGCTAGTGAGGCATCTGAGTGTATAAACACACCCATCTTCCGGAAGGCACTCGGGGAGTGAGAATACTGTCTTAGTCTTGAGACGAGCATGTGTTTAGGAAGGAGATGGATGTATTCGTTGGGAACAACCAGAAGTGGTAGCTCCTAAGGCCTGAGATGGCGAGGGGTTTGCAAGTCGCGCTGAAGTGAGTGAAGACGGTCGGGCTTCTGTGTTCACGGGTGGAGGAGCTTGCAGGCCGCTGTGGTGACCAGAGCCCCTGGGAGCCAGCGCTGGAGCGGTGGAGGGTGCAGCTAACCACAAAGCCTGAGTCACGGCTATGTTTTCTCGCTAATTCTGTGTCTGCAGACAAATCCAGGTTCTCTCTGCCTCAGTGTCTTTGTGAAAGTGGAGAGTAAGACCTTTTGGGGGAGCTTAATGAGTTTGTGATACTTGCGCTGCTCTGCTCTTTATTGACAGGTGTTACTAGTGTGACTGGAAGCTCCAATGTGAAGCGATTTGTTATGTTCATCTTGCAGCAAATCAGAGTTCCCACTAAACGGATAGGACAGCTGCACTTTGTGCTCGATAGCAGGCGGGCGAGGTCAGGCATGAGGGGGAAAGCAGCCTTGAACCTACCAAGAAGAGTTTGGAGAAGGAGGGGTCAGTGTGTGACATAGAGCTGGGCAGTGGGCACAGCTTTGGGGGACAGCAGTGGCTGGCTGGAGCGGCCAGTGAGGCGTGTGGTTAGGCCTCTGGCCTCCGGGTGGGTAGAGTGGGGCACGCCGTTGGGCCTTGTGGGGACTTGCATGTCGAGTCCTGCAGATGCTGGTCACTCCTGGAGAGTCCAAGGTGAGAGAGCAGATGTGAGGTCATGGCGTGGGCAGGGTCGAGTGGGGGTGGTGAGGGCAGTGAGGGCGCATCCTCACCGGCTGTCTAGTTTTCTGCCTCCTGATGTCAGGGTTGGGGCCTCTACTCAGCAAAGAAGAG
Source organism: Pipistrellus hanaki (assembly GCF_964339955.1). Lineage (NCBI taxonomy): Eukaryota > Metazoa > Chordata > Mammalia > Chiroptera > Vespertilionidae > Pipistrellus > Pipistrellus hanaki. The sequence goes on from NC_140505.1 coordinate 25,063,304, forward strand.
GAGGAGCTCACAGCATGGTGGAATGTTCTAACTTTGGCTGGTAGGTAGAGATGCACAGGAATGTTCATGGCAGCAGTACTATCGTCAGGGTTACATGGTTTAGTAGCAAAAGTGAAAACAAAGTATATGCCAGTCGGAAGGGTGCTGCCACAGCCTGGAATATTATGCAGCTTTCAGAGGAATGAGTTAGAGCCAGGCCAACCCAGGCCGCGTGACGTGCAGGAAGTTCCATGGGGTATGACTAGAAAGAAAAGCAAAATACAGCAAGTCTATCTCAGGTCATCCCCTTAAAGAGCAGTAAAAGCCAGGCAAACATGTGCAGACGTGGAAACGAAGACCTGCACAAGCTCATCAGTCGGACTTCCCGTGGTGGGGGGTGTGGAAAGGCTTCGGAAGGAAGAGGGACGCAAGTAAGAAATCAGAGGTCTGTTTTGAGAAAGTGAGAGCAAGACTCTCGTGCACGGATGTGAAATTTTGTATCTAGATAGGTAAATGGAGACTTTAAAAACACAACCACTTTAAAAATGGATAGAACAACGTTCTGCAGAGGAACCGATTTACCTGGATTATAGACGGGAAAGTGTGAGAGAGACGGAGCAGGGCTGCCGCCGGAGTCCAGAAATGAGTGAACAGCAAGCTGGAGCCCAGTGGAAGTTGCTGGAGCCGAGGGGCCAGGATTGGCTCGAGAGAGAGGGGCCTCGGACCAGCTCCAACACACCGAGCGGGTTTGGCGCTCCAGCTGCTGTGTTCACAAAACTCGGACACGGGTGAAAAAGAACTTAAAGTCACGTCATCCCCAGCAGATGACCCGGTGCTTTTCTTTAAGTGTGAGGCAGCTTCCAAAATTAACAGTTAACACATTCAAACTTTGGTATAAATGCATGTCCCGTGATCATCCGTAGAAATAAGGAGATGAGTGTCTCCCAGCTCTTGGCTCCTCAGCTCCGTGGGCTGGAACCCAGGAAGTGGCTCTCGCGTGTGGGAACCTACCCAGGGATCAGAGCGTCTGGGGAGCTTTTGGTTTGAGTGTGTATGTGTGTTTTTAAATCCCTGCTGGAAATGATGGATCGTCAAGATGACCGTGGGATCAGAGATAGTAATTCCTCACTCTCCGAGTGTCTGCAAATGCTAGGCCTGTTTCTGCTTGCAGGGCTGGATTCCCCGGCCCGCAGCTCCCTCCCTCTGTCCTGAAATTTGGCCTTGTTAGTTTCAGTGTTCGAATAAGTTTGAGTCCCACAGTGAGGACAGTTAGCCTCCTGGGATAAGCCCATGGTTGCTACATGCTGCATCTTAACATGTAACACATGTTGTTAGGGTCACTGTCTCCTAGGAGGGAGGCTGGGAGCCACGCTCAGGGTCACGCGGGACATCGGGACCTTTTGCAGACACAGAGCACAGTGCCCTTCTCTCCGAGGCAGCCGAGGAATGTGTTTTCCTCTCACATCGCTTCTGTATCTGTTACCTGAAAACCTCCCAAATGTAGAGAATTGTTCTGTCTTGGCCCCCCGTTGCCAACAGGATAGAACCCAGAGGTCAAGTCCTCCTGTCGGGCGGCGGCGCTCTCCTAACCAGGCGAGTGCATCCCCCTGGGCACCGGCTGCCGCAGTGCCAGTGCTTCCTGGTGCACTGGGACCAGCACCAAGTCACCAGGCCTTTCTTGAGAACCCTCTTCCCCTGGGCCCGCCTCTGGGACAGACAGGATTCTGGGATTGGGCTCTGGCTTCTGGCTTCTTGGGTAAGGTGACCAGACGCCCCCCTTTTGGCGGGACAACCCCAATTCTTAACAATTTGTCCCGCGTCCCGCGGCGTTTTGGGACTTTTTTTTAAAACGCTGCGGGATGTGGGACAGGTTGTTAAAAATCGGAACTGTCCCACCAAAAGCGGGACGTCTGGTCACCTTATTCTTGGGTGAATTACTCCCTTAACTGAACAGAGTTAAGGGAGCTTATTACTCGTGTGTTTCTTTCGGGAGCCTTGTTGTTGGACTCATAGTTTTGTGAGGCGTCCAGTTAGGTGTGACCTGTGTGCGGGCCACTTGAGTCAGGGTCAGTTTCTCCTTCCTTGATATAAAAAGCCACACAGAGTGATCTCCAGTGATCCTCACACAGCCGAGCCTGTGAAATGGTTGAGGATGCCGAACCATTGCCCCCAAATCCTCTTTAGCTTTGTTTTGTGTTGTTGTTTTCTCTTTTGAGGAAAAGGTTTCATTTTCTTTTCGGTCCTTGTAGTTTCTCCTTTTGGTTCTAAGTCCATTCCTGGGAGTTACCAGAACAGCCGGGTTGTTTGATGTTGTGTACGCTGTCCGTTTTCACAGATCAGGCCTGGCTCCGGGACCCACGGACCCGCCCAGTGATGCCAAGACGGCTCCTGTAGGACGTTGTACTGATTCTGTGCGGGGAGGCTCCCAAGCTCACACAGCAGGAGAATTTATGACTGCCTGAGCTGCCCTGTGACGAACTTGCAATTACCCAGGTGCTTCTGTGGTTAGAAAGGCACAGCCTGTTGGGTGTGTATCAAATCACTTCCTCAAACAGATAGCTGACTCCCCACCCGGGGCCTTCTTTTCCGTGAATCTTCAGATGAGCATTCATGGGACTCACTGAGCAGAGCAACACTTTCTCATGAACCTGAGGTCCTCCAGAGGCCACGACAGCTGGGGGCTTACAGCCTGCTGACCCACTTCCCAGCTGAGTGTCTTGAGTTGCCTGAAATGCCTGAGCCACTTCTGAGACCTTCAGTTGGAGGCTCAGTGGCAAGGGAGGGCAGGGGGGAGGCGGGTGGAGTAGGGCAGTTAAACTTGGGCATGCAAGAGGGAAGTTCAGCCACAGGCCCCCAAACCTCTGGGCATCTGTTTATGTTGGCCCAGCTAAATTGGGGCTTTCCAAGGCTGGGGTCAGACTGTGGTACAGAGGTATCAGCAGAGATCCAGGAATAAGAACTGTTCCGGAAACTCCATCAGCGAGCAGACCCCAGGGGACCTGACCAAGCTGGCTTCTTGTTAGATGTCTGTGTAGGATGCTGTGATGGCCTGGCTTTCCCATGGCCTCTGGGGTGGGGGCTGGGATGGGGAATTCCAGATTGCTAGGGACTGGCCTGGCAAGCTAAGCCTTTTCCGGAGGCCACACCGGCCTGTCGGGTAGCCATAAATGGTTTTTAACTTAGGATCAGAAAACAATTGTGTATTTTATCTACTTCATGGGGGTGAATTTCAAGTGTGGTAAATTCTGCTTATATCATGCTCACTTGGAAAACATACACCACACTCCCTAAGCCCTGAGCAACTTTTGGACATAAACATGGAAACTTATGGGCACAACACACAGGCACATGTGCGCACACAGGCAACTATGTGTACATATAAACATGTGACAGACAAACATGCATACAACACACATACACACGGACACGGACACACACACACACAGGCTCTGGGGTCTGTTTCAGGGGTAGAGGTACATAGTGCTGTGTGCCCCATGTGGTGGTGGGATGGAGGTATAAGGAAGGCTCACAGCAGCTTCTGCGGACTGTTTCCCGGTAGCCAAGATCCATGGCACCAGGGAACCTGCCTTGTGTGCCAGCATAAGGAGTGTGGAGTATAAACATGGGTCCTGCCCAGCCAGCGTGGCTCAGTGGTTGAGCATCAACCTATGAACCAGCAGGTCACGGTTCAGTTCCCGGTCAGGGCACATACCCAGGTTGAGGGCTCAATCCCCGGTGTGGGGCATGTAGGAATGCAGGAGGCAGCCGATCAATGATTCTCTGTCATTGTTGATGTTTCTATTTCTCTCTCCCTCTCCCCTCTTCTCTGAAATAAATGTGTGTGTGTGTGTGTGTGTGTATGTGTGTGTGTAGACATATCGATATATATATATATATATATATATATATATATACACACACACACACACTCACATACAATGGATCCTGTTTCTCAAGCAAGCCTTAATCTTGTTTTGTCTTCAGGACGCGGTGGAGGCTGCAGAGACTGCAGTGGTCACGTGACTCCTGCAGGCTGATCCCCAGGGGCTCTGTGGGTGTGTGTTTGGGGATACCCGCAAACCAAGAGCCCCGAGGGCTGCTTGGTGAGGCCCCCACCGCCTGCCTTGGGACCTCACTGCTGGGACACCCACCTTTCCACTTTCTATGGCTTGAGAGTTTTTTCTACATTTTTTTTTTAATATTTTAAATTTGTATCAGAAACCTTTAGCTCTTTAGGCCCACCACCTGGGGGTTTTCTTATAGTTCCCCACCCTGTTTCTGGTCTGTTCTCTCAGTTGACTGTAGTCACGTTGGGAGCTCCCAGTCTTCCACCAGCTCCGAGGTCCCTGGGCTGGGCTCTGCCACTCAGGAGGATATACTGGAATTCAAGTGACAGAGATGTTAGTCTAGGGGACACATGAGAAAGAAACCACTGCAAACACTGGTTCTTGAGCTGTCATCAGAAGTGGGCAGTGGCCCACCTCGCCTCATGGAAGTCTGCTCCCTGCAGGGGAACGGGAGTGTGTCTGGTGTTAGTAAGGGGAAGGCAATCCCTGGATGACTCTGTAGTGTTTTTTTTTTATGAGAAGTTCTGTCCACTTGTTAACTCGGGGCAGAGTCAGAGGGTGTTTGTATCCAGCTCTTGCTTCATACCAGGTACAAACCACAAGGACTAACCAGCTTGCTCCTGTGAGAGTCCCTAGCTTGGCGGCCCAAGCCAACCCCCTCCCTGGAAGGGGGATGGCCTGGCCTGGTGGGACTCCCTCTGAGCTGGGTGGGCTACAAATGGCTCAATCGTCCCCTTGCCGATTCCTCGCACGGCGATGACTCCCTAACAGATCCCGGGAGGTGATGGTCAGAAGACCGCGCAGCCTCCCGAGCCCCCCCAGCTGGCTCCGTCCATCTGGAATCTGCGGCATTCCTTTCTCTGTTCATCATTTCCTGCTCCATTCAGCTCTGCGGCAAGTATTTGGAGAAAGGGTTTCAGCATTTGGACCCAAGAATGTGTTTGTGCATGTCCTGACTGGAAATACAGGGTCGCGTGGGAAGAAAGAAACCACTTGTCATTGTGTTTTTGCTCAGCACCTTGTTTTTCTGTTGATTTTCTTCACTAACGGATATTCCAGTGTTCTCTTCAGGGGAGCCTTTCTCTCTCTGCCTTGTGCCCTCCCAGGGCAAGCAGACTGTTTAGTCCAGGAGCCGAGGGGAGTGGTCAGGAGGCAAGAGGAGGGAGCAGGCTGGGTGTCTGGTCCCTCAAATTAGGTTGGTGGTTTATTTCGTTTTCATCTGATCATTATTCGCTGTACTAGAGCACTAATAACTTAGCTCTATATTTTTCCTTTTGTCTCTCGGGACACTGGAGAGGTGGTCCTGCCCACCCCTGCCCTTCTGTGCCCTGCTGTCTCCTCTGCCCCAGTCAGCCTTCCTATTGGTAACTGCACTAGAATCCACCAGATTTGTGAACATAAGGATGTAGTTTTTTTTGTTGTTGTTTTGTTTTTTAATGTTTTTAATTGATTTTTTTTTTTTTTTTTTTTTTTTTTTTTTTTAGAGAGAGAGGGAAAGGGAAGGGAGAGGGAGAGAAACATTAATGTGAGAGCGAAACGTGGATCAGCTGCCTTCTGCACGCCCTCTACCAGGGTTTGAGCCTGCAACCCAGGCGTGTGTCCTGATGGAGAATTGAGCCAGCAACCTTTTGGTGAACGGGACTATACTGAACCAGCTGAGCCACACTGGCCAGGTGAATGTCAGTATTTCCCATTTTCTTAGAGAGAGATAACAATGGTCTGTCTTGCAACAGAGGCTTCTTAGGTTCTTTGAAATTTGCCATTTTTCTTGGAAAGCAGAAGTAGGGAAGACTAGGAATGGGACATAGAGATTAACAGGCATGTAGGACAGGCTATTATTGTCACTATTTTGTATGTTTATGTTTATACTAGAGGCCTGGTGTACAAAATTTGTGCACAGGTAGGGTCCCTAGGCCTGGCCTGTGGTCAGGGCCAATCTGTGGGGTGACCAGTGGGGTAATTGGAGGGTCCCCGTTGGCACCTGCCTTAGCCAGCCTGGGGCCTGCGGGCTGGGGGCAGCTCCTGATTGTGCATCCCTGGTGGTCAGTGTGCATCATGGCAACCAGTTGTTCAGCTGGTGATTATACTGTTTGGTCAATTTGCATATTAGACTTTTATTATATAGAATGCGTGTGCTTCAGAGTTGCAAACCACATTCAGGTAAAATAGGGCCCATTGGACATGGAATCGGGGTGGGGGTGGGGGGGCTGGGGCCAGCCTGGCACACTTGGTCCATCAGGTTGCCCTCCCAGGGGGACCCGGGATGTGGCCAACTTGACTGTGGGATGCTTCTGACTGTGTGTTCTCTTCTTAGAGAGCGTCATGCTTCTTTAAGCACACTGGTTATGACTTAAAAGTGAAATGTTAACCAAGAAGCATAGTCGCACATACAAATGTAGTTTTAGAAATAAATATTGTTTGTAGCGACACGCTAACTAGGAGGCTGTGTTTTCCCTCAAAATGCAGTAGAAGTAGGGAGTAGGAGGTGTTGCTCACTTCTGGGCCAGTTAGAAAGCATTTAGTCCAGTTTAAAAAATCCATACAAGGCTGCATGTGTTATGAAAAAAAAAAACACTGGAAAACCGTGGGCCACGCCACTCCATTTGATTCTACAGACTTCAGGAGACAATTGAAAAGTTACTTAGCATGTTGTTTTGAATTCTGTAACTTTTTTTTTTTTTTTTTTCTGGATCGTTCTATGGTTTTTATCTCTGTGGCACAAGGCTCTCATGACAGGAAGTGGGTATCAGTGAATCAATTAACTATTTTAAAAACTGTAGGAAGTTATCTTGTGACGAGCCTGCACTTAGCGCTTGCAGGCGCCACCCAAACACCGGCACCAAAGCACAAGCGTTGCTTTTGTGCGCCGGTGGGGGGATGCTTGCTCTGACCCCTGGCTACTGCTCCCGGATCCTGTGGGCCTGGCTATGGAGGCACTGCATTCATGTGCCAACTGTGCCCAAGAGATACGAGAGGAAGCTGGTACTTCTCTCACAGTGGGACGAGGCTGTTACTACTATGTCTCTGGATGCAAGTTTGAATTGCAGATTATCCACAGCGTGGGAAGCCCTCGGTGGGCCAGGGGTTTGTGTAGGTGGGTTGGCCTCGCCCTGTGCCCCCTGCAGCAGTGACCGCGCCATTGGGCGGGGCTGCGGCCTGAGGTGCTTTCTGCACTCCCATCATTCATCTGTGGGGTTCATTCATCTGCGGGGTTCACTGGGAGTTCTGGATCATTTCTTTTTCATGAATTAGAGAGTCTGCCTTCTCCCTACACGTGGAAATGGGGCTGCTGAGAAATCAACACCAAACAAGCTGTGGAGGGGGTATGTTTCATCTACTCTCAGGTTTATTCGAAAAACTTGCCCACATTTTATTAACAGATAAGAGTGAACAGAGATTAGGGGACGATGAAGAAAACCAAGTTGCTTTTACCGGGAAAAATGAAACATATAACACTGCACTTGGCCTGTGCAGCTTAAAGATCGGCCAAGAACAAGGTGTGTTTTTGTTGTTGTTGTTGTTGTTGTTAAAGGTTAGAATGAGGGTCCGGGCCCATTTGGCACCATAATTTAGCAAGTGAACAGCTAGGTTTCGTGGCTGGCCGCACGCCTGCCAGCGCTCGGAAATGCCCACTTCTCTGGCCCCTTCTGTCAGGAGCGATTGCTGACCACGTCGCCTTGCCTTCCTCCCACCCGCACGCCCCTTCCATGTGCACGGCCAAGATGGCCCAGAGCCCTTTCCAAGACAGTTTTGGACTCAAGTTAATAAAGGAAACCCCAGGAAATCCAGAATAGAAAGTTAGCACATGACGAGAGGAAATTCATTTTGAGCTCTGCAGATAAATTTGTGGTTTGGCTTTCTAATATCGCAGCGAACTCAGAGCTCGGAGGGCAGGCACAGTGTCTGCTTGCCTTGTAGGCGATATAAAATGATTTGTGGAATAAAATAGTGGACATCGCGCAAACTAACAAGCATGTAGTATAAACTGTTTCACAATCATGAAATTTAGGTAACAAAGGCTACCAATCTAGTTTTCTCATTAGCACGTTTCTCTCTCTTTTTAGAAGTTTGTTTAAAGCAACTTGGTAATTCCTGGTGGGCTTAGCAGGGCTCTGCATTCTATTTCAAATCTGCTTCTTTGACGTTTCTTTTGTTCCTTGTCACCGTTCTGCAGTCACAGGTAACAAACGCACTGTCTGTCAAAGTGACATGTCAGGTTGCTGTCGCTGAACGCTTGGAGGATGCAGGGGCTGTGCAGGGAAGACCCAAGCCACCACTGCTGGGTCAGGGTGCCTGCTGGGCTGGGGCCTGGCCCTGGGGGTGGGGCTGGGTCTCTGAAGGCCCTGGTGCCCCGTCTGGGCCTGTCCTAGGAAGGAGGTGATGTCCATGAGTGAGCTGGACCAGTGAATAGCAGGGGAGCAGGGAAAGGATGCCTGGAATTGTGGCTCCTGACCGACCCAGGTTGCCCATGTCCAGACTGTCCCAGGTCCATTCCCTGCCCCTTCCCTAGTCAGGAGAGGTCTCCCAGCACCTTCCTCTCTCAGATCCTGGTCAGCCTCCTCCAGGAGCGCCTAGCTCTCCCCTCTGATCTTAGTGCCCCTGGCCCGGCCCGGCCACCCCTCTCAATGCCCCCTCTTCTGTGTCCCCACCTCCCTGCCCTACACATTGCCCAGCCACCCCCTTCTTGTACCTTTGCATTTCCCCCTTCCCTCCACCCCATTCTCCTTCTGAGGGGCATGGCCTCCTTGCTGCTGAGGTTTCTCTCTGAAGCCCTTTGCTCTGAGAGCTCAGCCTGAGGCTGGGCTGCCTTCGGGAGAGGAGGCTGCTGGGTCCCCCCGGAGGTGGGCTAGCAGGGGACAGAAAAAGCTGGCATGCCCACCGTCCCTTCCTGGAATTCTTCTCCTCAAGTGTGGTCCTCACACCAACAACGGGGCACTTGCTTGGTGTGCAAATGTCCAGGCCCCCGTCCCCACCAGACCTACGGAAGCCGTAACACTGGGCAGGGCCTGGCAGTCCTTGTTGCAGGGGTTCCCAATGCAGCCGCTGTTCCCTCACCGCTGAGCTGAGACTCCAGCAGCTCTTTATGCCTTGTCACCAGTGGAAGGTGCTCCTCATCTGACGTTTCTGGGCGAAATCCTTCTGCTGCCAGGTTCCAGCTCCCGGGGGACATGTGAGGAGCTGGCCCAGCCCAGCTCCGGCCGCTCCGGGGAGGAGCCCCTCACCGGGAAGCCCCTCTGGGTGCCGTGCCAACACCCACGCGCAGTCCACGGAGGGTTTTGTTTCCTTATCTCTATTTGCCGTCACCAAATTGGTTTGATTACCCACCAGCATTTCCCACACAGACTGTGCGAGGCGCCCAGTCTCAGGTGCGGGTGCGGCACGTGGGGCCCGGAGCTAACAGGACAGGGCGGGACGCGGTGCCACAGCTGGGCTTCTCCACTTTTCTCTCCTCCACACAGGCGCCCACTCGCCCGCCTAGCCTTTGGGATGAAAGGTTAGGGTGCGACCCGTACCAACGGCATAAAGGGGAGATATTTTAAGCTGATCGTGTCCTAGCTGGGATTGCTGCTGCCATTGTCTTGTTACCCCAACCACAACTTAGGATCTGACGCGCCCCCAGAAGTCCCGGGTTTGCATAAATTGCAGTCAGGGAGAACCTTAATTACTTGGAGGGAGGTTTGATGCTCTGTTATTATATCTGAGGTTTTCTTGAGCAGCCCGCGTGGTTAGAGGCTATTTTGGAAAGGAAGATTGTCACCCATGTCGTCGAAAACACCGAGGAGAGGTGGGGCTCTGTGTGGGCGCGTGGGGCGTGGGAAAGGAGGCTTCTTTCCTAGAGACACCACCCCCTCAGAGCCTGTCTCGGGCTCACTTGTGGCATCAGCAACTTGCCGTTCCACGTGGCAGTTTTAATTGTTTTGCCCGAGCAGCCCTGAGGGAGGATGCATGTCAGCCTGACCTCTTTTGCAGGATCTCACAGTGGAAGCGTTGGCAGAGGCCCGCCTTCGGGCTCTCAGCGCCAGCATCCCTCCCTCCCATCCGCCTGAGCGGCTCGTCAGGTTTTTAGGGTGATTCATGGTTCTCAGACAAGCATCAGCCAGGGGTCCGTGTGTTATTCTCAGAGGCGTGTGTCCCTGTGCAGTGAGGCCCTCTCCCAGCCCCTCCTCAGGGGCACGTGGGGCTAAGTGACCGAGTGCATGTGCCACACACTGTGCCAGGCGAAGGCTAATGCTGCCGCCGGCCCTGATAGCCCGGCTGCCTGCCTTGTAGTGAGATTCACACAGACACGTGGGGTGTTCATGTGCAAAGTGTGTGGCAGAACCCCTTAGCCCCGCGGAGGAGTCCCTGGGGGCAGTGCCCACCTCTGGGTCTCCCTAACCCCGAGGGAAAGCCCTCAAGCTGGGTGCACATCACCGTCTGCTGGGAGCTTTAAAACCACACCAGTGCCCGGTCCGCCCATTGAGGACCTGCCTCCGTGGGTCTGGACCCGGCGCTCACAGACTTTCAGTGCCCACCCTCACAGCTCGGGGCGGGGGGGGCGGGGGGGGGAGGAACCTAATGTTTGCCGGGACTGAGAAGAAGAGGAGCAAGATCAGTAAGGCATGCGGCGGACTGGAGGGTCTCCTGCTGTGGCGCCCACGCCTTCTCCCCCCCCCATGTTTCTGCTGTAAGCGTATCTGGCCCACATGCTCTTCGCTCTCATCCTCTAAGCGCTGCCAGCAGCTGTTGGCTTCGAGTCTTTCCGATGCCGTGTGTGTGTGTGTGTGTGTGTGTGTGTGTGTGTTTATAAGCGTAAATATTTTCACTGAGGAAGGTATTTGTGGAATACAGAAAAGCAAAGTTAGGATATGAAAATGTGTAATTCCACACCGATCCTTTTTGCACATCAGACACAGCTTTTCTGCAGGAGCCTGGACTGTCAGTATGTCTGTGAGTGGCTGAGGCACGGCACATGGATGGGGCACCTCCTGCAAGGAAGCTGTGAGTGCTAACATCCCATGTGGGTCCAGAGCGGTCAGTCCTATACTTAAGCTTAGGGATCCTCCCCTTTGTCAACGAGGAGGGCCCCCTCTCCCTCCCCGGCACCTGGACCCTTCTCAGTCTCTGCTTTGGAAGTGGGAGCCAGAGGACTGATGGCGGTGTTTAGAGATTTGAGGGTCTGGCCCCAGCTTCATACGTGACGGTGCGAGACCTTCGTGCAATGTTACGAGGACAAGTTGAACGTCAGTTGGTTCTGGGTTCACTCTTAGCTTTGTCCTTGACTCGTTGTGTGCTTTGAGAGAACAGTGACACCGCCTTTCAGCCTGATGTTCACACAGCTAATCTACTTGGGAGGAGATTGAACAGAATTGTGGGTGTCACATGCCCATGGCATGTGTCACATAAATGCTGATGGATTTTATCCTCATATTCTTGAACTGTCACTGGTTTGGGATTATCTACATGGGACTGGATGGTACGCTGGAGTCGAGCTTCGGAACTGATGTTGGGGCTGACCTTGGGGATGAGAGGAGACTGAACAGGCTCCACATGCTTGGGTGGGGCTCTGCTGTGGATGGGGAGGAACTGCACACAGCGGTGACCAAGTTAGACACGTGAAGGGGATGAAGGAAAAGATGATCTGTGCTGTTTATGCTTTTCTCAAGATGAGACCACAGTGCCAGAGTTCTGGCCTGAAACAAGGCCAGATGGAAGTCCCATGACCGAGATGAGGCTCTGAGAACGTGCTTGTCAGGGGTGGCTCTGTGCTGCCTCTTGTCTGACCAGAAGGATCCACAGTTTCTCAGAGGAGTTTCCCTTGGGAAACTCTTGGTCTCTCGATCCCGTGAAGGCTGTAAGCCAGCAGAGGTGGGCACTGCTTCTGGCTCTGGCCGGCTTTGCCCTGACCCGCCACGGAGCCCCTTGCCCGTTGCAGCCCTGATGGCCTCCTTCTCCTTTGCTCTAAATCCGTGGTTGGCAAACTGTGGCTCGCAAGCCACACGCAGCTCTTTGGCCCCTTGGGTGTGGCTCTTCCACAAAATACCACGGCCTGGGCGAGTCTATTTTGAAGAAGTGGCGTTAGAAGAACTTTTAAGTTTAAAAAATTTGGCTCTCGCCGGGACCGGTTTGGCTCAATGGATAGAGCGTCGGCTTGGGGACTGAAGGGTCCCGGGTTCGATTCCGGTCAAGGGCATGTACCTTGGTTGCAGGCATATCCCCGGTAGGGGGTGTGCAAGAGGCAGCTGATCGATGACTCTCTCTCATCGATGTTTCTAACTCTCTATCTCTCTCCCTTCCTCTCTGTATAAAATCAATAAAATATATTTAAAAAAAAAAAATTGGCTCTCAAAAGGAATTTCAGTCGTTGTACTGTTGATATTGGGCTCTGTTGACCAATGAGGTTGCCGACCACTGCTCTTAATTGAATGAGGTGACGTCTGCTTCTGCTGCCTGTTCTGGTATTCTGATAACCTTCTCTGTGTTAAATTGAATTTTCACTATGATAGTTTAGTGGGACCAGAAACTTGAGGAAAGACAAGGATTTACTATGGAGACATTTGGGGACAGTGCAGAATAACTCTGGCTGAATAGCTGTTGTGGTGATTGGGGGAATCACTGACACTCCTCTCCTCGGATCCCAGCTCCCCCAAGCTGGGCTGGATCTCTGGCCTCTAAAGTCACGTGGGTCATGTGTAGTCAGCAGGTCTCACTCCCTGTTGTGTTCTAGCTCCAAGAAAGTTATGCCGTGAAGACCGCCACTGGTCCCTGAAGCTAACCTCAATGACATCAGTGTTTTAAACGAGTGTGGAATGGTGGGGGGTGTTGGCTGCTACTCTGTGAGTGTGCCTGGGACCATGCTAAGAATGTCAGAGGCAGTATTATCCCTATTTTACTGATGGGGAAACCGAGGCTTAGTGGGAGTCTCATGCCTGATCTGAGATAACGGTGGGGAGGGCAGCTTGGCTGAGTGCTGGCCATCGGCGTGAGCCTCTAGTTGGAGAGAACCATGCTTGGCTCCATTCTGGAAGGCTCAGCGGTAATCTGAGCTCCTCTCAGCTGGCCTCCCGTTGCTGGGCCCTGCTCTCATCCTGGTGGCTCTGAGCTTCCCGGGAGGATTGGGATGTGGGTGGTGGTGGGCCAGGTCGTCCTTTCAAATGGGAGTGGAGCTGCCACACGAACCTCCTGGAGGAGCTCGGCCGCCTGCCCAGGTCATGGTGATGTCCAGGCTGTGAGGGGCACAGCCCCAGCTCCTGGGGGAGAAGGAGCTCAGGCCTGGTGGTGGTGGTGGGGGGCACAAACGTGGGTATGCAAAGAAACAGGCTTGCACACTTTGTCTTGACGTGAGATGCTCACATTGAAAGAGCAGCAGGTCATGAGGGTGGAAAGTTAAACCCATGGAATCATGTTCTATGGAGGCAGGATCCAAACATGCCTACTGACCACCAGTGTGTAAAAGGGATCATAAAAGCATACAGGCCACGAGGGGCTGCGCTAGGGCCATAGGCTTACGTGTGATCTTTCCTTCTTATTTTGAATTTCACATGTTCTAAGCAGTCATTGTATGGCACACATACAGAAACACACACACACACACACACACACACACACGCAAACACACACACAAGTGGTTAGCTATTTCCTGTGTTTCTAACTCATGCCACCGTGCAAATCATCTGGAACATTCCCTCTGCCCTTGTGCCTTCACCTTTTCTGCCCCCTGCCCATTTTGTCCCCGTCTCCTGTGGCTTGACCTCCATCTCTCTGCCTCCTGGTCCACTTGTCTCAGGCCACTCAGGGCCCGCCCACTTCATCAGGGTTCTGGCGGGGCGGGGCCGCCAGGAGGTTTCGGTGGCACAGACTACTTTACGTGTCTCAGACATCATGGTAGAAAACAGGATTGGAGATTTCCTATGAACTCCGTTTATTTTAATTCATGGAAAACTGTGAATTGGCCCTTGATTCAGTACCAGCCATCTAGACCAGCCGGTGGCTCAGATTCCGGGAGCTAAAAATAGAAGTGGTAGGGAAAGGGAACGCCTTCTTGGAGCCGAAGGGAGCAAGTTGCCACAGGTAAGATGGTGGCTCCCAACCCCAACAGCTGGCCGGGTGCAGGGCAGCTCAGGGCTAGCTAGCGCTTTCCTTAGTTCTGAGTTTTAGTCACGCAGCCTTGGTGTACCTTGAGAGGGGTGTGGACAGTTTACATTGAAATGGCAATACATTAAAGAATAAATGTGGAATTTCCCACGTTTATTAGCTGTAGCTAGACTTTAAGCCTGAAAAAATTATTCAGAAGGAAAAAGGGCTAGGTGCATGCTTTGTATATATGTTATTGGGTGGACGTATGATCATAACTTGGAGACTAACAAAAGTGATAGAATTGTTAAATAGGTGTTTAGTATATATCTATATTTGTAATATTTTAATACATGTGGCTAACTTTTAAAAACGTTAAGCAGGATATACTTAGATTTCTAATAGGCAAACTATATAATAGAGAATACAGAAGTAAATAAAAATATATATATTGGAACCTAATTTGTTATAAAGATGGCATTTTATTTTAGTTCCCTGGGGGAAAGGGTGGTACATTTGATAAACGGAGTTGTCTTCATTAACTGCCTTGAAAAAAATTACATCCAAACTCACACCTTATAAAACAAACTCATACAGAGTTAAGGTTACAGTGTGAAAAAAATAAAACAAAAATACCAGGACCATTTTAGAGAAAACTGTGAATAACATCTGGAACAGGGGAGAACTTCCTAAGTGATTAATAAGCTGAAAAGCTGAAGAGGAAAAGACGACTGAGTTGGTTACATAAGAATTTAAAATCTCTGTATGGAAAAGACACCGAATGACAAATGGCCCACCTGAAGGAAATGTCTGTGACAGCCACTCATGACCCATCTGCTCACAGCAGACCTGGGCGCTCACATGCTGGGACAGGCCTGCGACCCAGAGGCACACGGGCTGGGAAGTGACAGAAGAGAAAATGCAGGTCATGCCCAAGGCCCGCACCGTGAACAAGGGCAGGACAGTGTGGGCCCCCAGCAGTGACATTTCTCTGGTGGTGGGGTGTGCACCCTCACCCCTCAGGGTCCCCACCAGAGGCAAGCAGCCGAAGTGTGGAGGAGTCTGAGTGCCCGGGTTGCCAGGTGGCACCAGCCGCTTGGACTTGGTGCCTGCAGGTTGAGTTTTCAGACAGCAGTTGGGTGAATACATCCGTGTTGGTGCCGCCATCCTTCAGAACACTGCCATTCCTAAAGAGGACAGATAAATCCACAGGAGTAACCCACTGGTCATACGGTAAAGAGAGAAAAGCTAATTGGAGTCACACACAGGATGATCGTAGTTTAGTAAACAAGTTAGAACTCCCCCCTCCCAAATTTAATTGATATTGTGTGTTGTTTTTAAAAAAAATATATTTTA
Organism: Pipistrellus hanaki; assembly: GCF_964339955.1. Classification (NCBI taxonomy): domain Eukaryota; kingdom Metazoa; phylum Chordata; class Mammalia; order Chiroptera; family Vespertilionidae; genus Pipistrellus; species Pipistrellus hanaki. The sequence goes on from NC_140505.1 coordinate 25,078,759, forward strand.
TTGATTTTTCACAGAGAGGAAGGGAGAGGGATAGAGAGTTAGAAACATCAATGAGAAAGAAATATCGACCAGCTGCCTCCTGCACACCCCCATTGGGGATGTGCCCGCAACCAACGTACATGCCCTTGACCGGAATCGAACCTGGGACTTTTCAGTCTGCAGACCGACGCTCTATCCACTGAGCCAAACTGGTTTTGGCTAATTGATATTGTTTAATATCAATAATTTATTCCCTGTGGGCTGTAAGATCATAGAAAGGTCAGTGTAGGTTATAGCTTACAGGTGTGGGGCTGGTTGAAGGGAGGGACAGATAACCTTTTCTGTATACCACACTTACAGAGCGTTACTGGTTACAATGGGTATGTATTTCTTTGGAAATTAAAAACATTTAAAAATGGATAAAGGAACAAATAGAGTTTCTTTATACAACTCCTAATTTTACACATAGAGATTTCTAAAAGGGGCCGTGCATATCGTTCAGTTACTATGGATTGCCAGTATATACCTACCATGTGCCCAGAAATGGGGAAAGGTGAGCCCACCTGGGTGAGGGGACTACAGTGCATAGCACAGAATGTGTCACAGCTTGGACCCCCACGTCCTGGCTCAGTGTTGCCAAAGGCTCTCTCTGTTAGAATCTCTTATTGTTGAAAATTTAATTGTTTTCTCTTTTTTGGTTAACATAAGTATTGTTCTAATAAACGTTGATCTTCACTAATCTTTGTTTTGTGGACTATTTCCCTAAGAGACCTAGGTATTGACTTATTCGTGGCTTTTTAAACAAATATTTTTAAAAGATGGAGCAGTGGCATCTTTGGAAATCACAGGCAGGCATAAGGGGAGGACAGAAGAGCAGTGAGGCATAAGGGGAGGACAGAGGAGCAGTGAGGCATAAGGGGAGGACAGAAGAGCAGTGAGGAGGGCGGCGGGTGTGTCCTTCATTTTTCTTGTACCGGTGTGACTGGTAACAAAATGTACTGTCAGGCGCCACACCGCCAGCTGCAGGTGTGGAAGGGGAATCTCTGTTTTGTCAGCCTTTACCCCTTCCTTGGTGTGGTGTGTCTTTTCAGGGAGGTGGGAGGCAGGTGGGGAGGGGAGGGGTCTTTGTCCCCCTGTGGGTGGCTGGGGGCTGCTGGGGGGAGTGGGTGCTCCACTCTTGTCTGAGGGGCAGCTGAACCTCTTCCCCCTACTTCCAGCCCCTTGCCCCGGGCCCCACTCCCACAGGTTCTCTGTGCTCTGAGAGCCTCCGCTGATGTTATAAATAAACCTGCCACTTGCTGGCTATGCAGCCGCAAAAGATGAGCTCACCTGGGTGGGGGGACGACAGAGCATAGCACAGGCGTGGCCTGCTGGGGCTGCAGCTGGGAGCCCACTAGAGGGCTTTGACCCCTCGTGGGGGCAGCTCTCCCATTCCCTCTGCCCAGGGGAGCCCACTCCAGCTTTCTGACTTTCTTCATCTTGGGCTGGGAGGGCCCCTTCCATGAGGTCTGCAAGGCGGGAGCTGCCTGCCCTGGATGGGACAGAAAGCCTGGGGTCTGGGATTTGGGCAACGGGGACAGGCAAGGGCTTATCGGTGCAGTGGCCTCTGAGTTGGAGAGGATGCTGGTGATGTGGGTGCATTTCTGTGTTTGCTAGTGTTTGTGACATCAGGAGTGCGGAAGAAGGAACACTGCCCCAGAACCAACCAGCACAGGACAGTCTCTTTGCACTGAGAATCTGATCTTTCTCTGGGGCAGTCTTTTACAGTAACAAATAAGAAAGGAAAAACCAAAGATTTAATATTGCAGGTTTCCTCTATTCTAAAATTACCATTGAGACTCACATCCAGTGGCCAGACTGGCTTTGGTTTGTGGTTCTCCACAGGGGACAGTAGATTAGAGACCGTCTCTGTGGCTGGGTTCACTGAAGTAGGGCCAGCTGCTCACACTATGATGGATGGGGCTGGAGGCGGTGCCCTTGGTTGTCATCCCCTGAGGACCAGGGTCAGGTAGAGAGGCCCGTTTCTGGTGGCTGAAGGTTCATGTACATGAAAACAACCCAGAGCAAAGGCCTTCTTCCTGTGGGGTTTCGTGGCCTGTGCTGGGCTTGTTGATTCCAGCAGCACCTCAAGGGTGGGGCGCTCTGCTGGTGTGTGTGTCAGGTGACCTTGGGCAACGTGGGCTCATCTTAAAATCTGGCTGCATTCAGCAGTTAGCCCAGGTTGTGGACCTGCCTCTGTGGCAGGAGCTTGCCCTAAGACAAGGCCCCATGTGTGTGACCAACTTGCAGGTCTCTTTGGAGAACAGAAGTCTCTAGAATAGAGGCAACATACTTCTGGGATTCTTGGTGCATTTGTTGGTGCCTTTGAGCCTTTAAGTCCCTTGTGCTTTGATTGGACAAAGGAGTATGCTGGGTTCTTCTGAAGCACACCCCTGCACCAGCCGTGGCCGCTCCAAGAGCATCCACTTGGACCCACAGTCCAGTAGGTGCCAGACAGATACGCACACATCCCTCAAAACATCTTGAGGGACCCCTAAGTATTGTCACATCAGAGAGCTGGTAAATGCCACCACAATGATGATGGCAGCTCCCCGGTAAGGAGAGGGGTCAGCTCACTGCTTGGTGCTCCAAGACCAGCTTCACCCAGGTGGCCATGACCCACCGTGCAGGATGCTGCATGTGGGCATGGTCCCCGCAGGCCAGCACAGGGATCCATCTGGCCCTCAGTCCTGGAGACCCTGTGAGCAGGAATGGTTTAGATCAGGAGCCCGACCTCGGAAGACCCACGTCCAGTTATGAAGGCCCACCAGGCCAGGCCAGTCTTTAAGACTGTGCTCTGAATTATAGTCAGGGCTCGGGACTATCATTTGACTCCATTCTCGGCAGTGGGCACCTCCTAGTTGCCAGCATCCCAGCACCCTGCGTCTGAGTCCCTGGGGCGCTACCTCGGGGGAATCCTCCACCAGCCGGAAAACAGGGCTTTCTCAGAGGAAGCAGACACTGTGTCAGGAAGCCCCGGGGAATGCAGTCCACTTCCTTAAGGAAGTGAGCGCCTTTGTGCACGAAGGGCCCTCGGAGGCTCAGGTTTATCTCGGAATGGCGCCCGAAGCAGGAAAGGCAGAATAGCCTGTGTCTCAGAAACACACACAAACAGATGCCATCTAGTGTGGTGAGGAGCCCAGACCACCCCAGGGTAAAGGCCGTGGGCCTCAGGGCAGTTTCACAGATGGAATGGGTGGAGTGGGAGGGCCTAAAGCGAAGCCTCTGCCTGGCGAGGTCTGCGAAGCCAGCAGCACTGTTGTTGGTGCATCTGATCAGTGCTGGATTCCTGCTTCTTTTGCATATGCTGGAGTAGGGATTCTCCATCACTCTCTGCTTTTAAATATAAGGTGGCTGGGCACATCTCTAAAAGGGGTGAGGGGAGAGGGGAGACCAGGAGGAGGAAGGGAGGCAGTGAAAAAAGGGAAGAAGGAAGGGAGGAGTGAGTAGGTAGGGAGAGGGAGAGAAGGGGAAGAGGGACAGGATTAGGAGGGGCGGGGGCAGGGAGAGGAGGAGGAGGGGGAGGACAGGAGGCACAGGAGTTCCATACAAGTGATCTGGCAGGTGTGCTCCCTCTCTGAAAGGGTGATCCTAACGGGGAGATAAAGTTAGAGTTGAGTCTCCTACACGTTCTTTTATCTGCCTTTTAGTTTCTTCCTTATTTCAACAAAGTAAAAAAAAGAAAAATATCCTGAGCTTAGGTCTCATCCGTAATGGCCCATGTCCTTCAAATGCAGCCGGCTTGTACACTTGGCAGTGTTTCTTGCCTAATTAGACCAACAGTGATGTTAAAAATAATTCTGGAGTTTCAAACAGCTCTTGAGCTTAGCGAAGAGAACCCTGACTTCCTGTGTGAGATGTTGGAGTGCCAAGGGGCTCCTCTCTCTCTCTCTCTCTCTCTCTCTCTCTCTCTCTCTCTCTCTCTCTCTCTCTGTGTGTGTGTGTGTGTGTGACAGCAGTTGATGCCAGGCTTGAAGCAGCCTTATTTAGGCTGCAAGGGGAGGGAGGGTCACTCAGCATGGGATGCTGGTCTGAGCATGACTCATGCCCGGGACTCTCCATCCAAATGTGCTGGTGGGTCAGGATCTCATGGTGTCTCCTTGTGGGCCAGGAGACTGGGCTGAGCTTTTCTCCTCTTGTGCAGCTGAGTCACAGCTAAAAGAACAGCCAGTATCCCATCAGAAATAACTTATTTTAAAAATGTTTTTATTGATGTTTAGAGAGAGGAAGGAAAAGGGAGGAGAGATAGAAACACCAAAGGAGCCGAATCCGGTTTGGCTCAGTGGATAGAGCGTCGGCCTGCGGACTGAAAGGTCCCAGGTTCGATTCCTGTCAAGGGCATGTACCCTGGTTGAGGGCATAGTCCCAGTGTGTGTGTGTGTGTGTATGGGGTGGGGGGGTGGGGGGGGGAGGGGGGGGATGCAAGAGGCAGCTGATTGATGTTTCTCTCTCATCAATGTTTCTAACTTTCTATCTCTCTCTCTTCCTCTCTGTAAAAAATCAATAAAATATATTAAAAAAAGAAAAAAAAAAAAAGAAAAGAAAAGAAACACCAAAGAAAGAGAAACATCATTCAGCAGTCTCTTGCAACCTGGGCATGTGCCCTGACTGGGAACAGAAACAATGACCTCTTGGTGCATGGGCTGACTGAGCCACACTGGCCAGTTCCTTTAAATAATTTTAAAACTTTTGTTACCTTGTTGTTGTTTTTTTCTAAATATATTTTACTGATTTTTTACAAAGAGAAAGGGAGAGTTAGAAACATCGATGAGAGAGAAACATCGATCAGCTGCCTCCTGTACACCCCCTACTGGGGATGTGCCCGCAACCAAGGTACATGCCCTTGACTGGAATCGAACCTGGGATCCTTGAGTCCACAGGCCGATGCTCTATCCACTGAGCAAAACCGGTTAGGGCTACCTTATTCTTGATAGCCCTCCGAAGGTTCTTCCTCTGCCCCGTATTGCCTTCCAGTTGCCTTTCCCCTTGCTCAGCAGGAGGAAGCCTGCATTCTACAACATTTCATGGGGTTTCATGTCTCCTTTGGATCTAAGTCAGCTTCCCCCTCACCTGCCCTTCCTTCATCTCCCTTATGGCCCGCAGTGGGTCACATTTTCTCTGAAGCCTTGGACTCCCCAGCCAGAATGTGCTCTTACCACACCTTGCTGTGCCCAGTCTGCAGTCTCCAAGGGCAGTTTCCACCTGGCACTTCATAGTTAACCTGGGGCTCCTCAGGGCAGGGACCATGGGCTCCTATAATTCTTCCAGCCCCTTGACCCCAGCCATGCTGGCCCCTGGGCTAGTGCAGGACACAGATACCCACCTGGCCTCTGTTCTTTCTGCAATTTCTTTGTTCTTTCTGACAGTTTCTTCCATCTTCAGGTGGTTACTCCTGGCGGCAAAGCTCTTATGAGCGTTCATGTACGCGGTTTTGTTTGGAGGCCTATTTTTAGTTATTTTGAGTATATCAAAATAGGAGTGGAATTGCTGGGTCATGCGGTAACTGATTAACTCTGTGGAACCACTAAACTGTTTCCCACAATAGCTGCACTGGTTTACATTCCCACTGGCGTCCCATTTTATCTACATTCGCACCAATACTTGTTATTTTCCTTAAAAAGACATTCTAGCTGTCTTCGTGGCGTGAAGTAGTATCTCATTGTGCTGCTGAGAGCAAGGAAAAGAAAGGAGGGATTTTATTGATTTGTTATGAGGAAGCAACCTCTCTGCTTTCTGCAAATGCAAGTTCGATATTGCCAGGGTTTCCGTAAATGCCGCCTTCTTACTGAGGAGCAATCACCGGCATGTTACACACATGATCCCCACAGAGATTACACCTGCCCACATGGGAATAGTAACAGGCATGTTAACCATATGCATCCTAATAGATGCCACACATGCACAGTAACAGGCTAATTACACACAAGCATCTTCACAGATGTTACTCTTACGTGTGAAGTTGGATGAGCAAATAGCTTTGCTTTGAGCTGGTGGGGGCATTACTGCCTTCACTCTTGGGGACCCTCGTTGTCCCCCCAGGAAGAGTCAAAGACAGCCTGGACTACAAAATCAGAACTGCTGGAGAAACTGAGCCTGTTGTGTATTTGGCCAACTGCAAAGGTCATAAATCACCTGTGAAAATGTCAAGCTTTTGGTCAGGAGGGCCTCCCCGAGTCCCCTGTGGCCCCAGAGTAACAGACGAAAGACAGGTCATTCCATGTGAAGTCTCGTGTGAGTCATGGACCTGGAATATTCCACAGTGTGTCCAGACGTATTTATTTAGGTGGTTTCCCTTTCAGGTTAGACGTGAATGAACAAAGGAATGCCGTCTGTTTAAAATTCTTTCTAGAACTTGTGTTTTGCACTACATGGATTAATGGAAGACTGAATTTGTTAACATCTAAGACATTTTCTTTCTCAAGTTCAAGCCAGGACTCTTTTACAGAATGATGTGGGCGAAAAGAGAGGAAAGCAAAAGTAGTACCAAAATATACAGGGCGGAAAAGAGCATGAGGAAACTGAATGTTGATTATTTCCAAAAAATAAACTCGGATCTTGAATGTTGAAAAAAAAATAAACTCGGTTCTCGTTTCACCACTAACTGGGAGCGGTTGTCTCTGGCCAGGTCAGGTGTCCTGCTTTCCGCATCAAGACCAGTCCGTGGGCTTATGGTAGCAGTACGCACCCTGCCTTTCCACAGATTTGGTATTTCCCAGATTGTCTTCCTCCCTTAACTTCAAGAAGCACTTAATGCAGACCATGAGGAATGTTTTGCTGTCAGAATCCAGGAACCTGCACTGCAGCGGTGACAGCTAGTTGTTAAACTGGTCCTTGGCCCTTCACCAGCAGGTCTGGTCCGAGGGCAGGGAGAGGCCCACAGCATCCGGGCTGCCCAGGCCTGCGGCATCTGGTTCCGCTGGCTACAGAGCTAGAAGTAGAGGGTCCAGGCATCATCGGAAAAATCAGGATTTGACAGCAAAGATGATTTCCGTTTCCCTAAACACTGTTTCCATGGATCCCATCAGAGTGGCTTGTGCCCAGCCTCTGCCAGGGCTGGCTTGTGGGGGCCTTGCTTATGGAGAACAGAGGAGGGAAAAGCTGTGCAGGTGTCTTGGGCTTTAACTTCTGAATAAATGGAATACAATTCGATTCTTTAAAAAAGGAATCCTCTGTGATAAAAAGTGCAACACACACACACACACCATTTCCCCCAAATCTGATTAGCAAAGACCCACAGCTTTGATAACTCATTACTAGCAATGATATAGAAAAAAATGGCATTTTTCAAACACGGTAGTGGGAATGTAAATTGCTACTATACAGAGAACTGTTGGCACTATGATAAAATTGTATGAAAATTACAAATTATCCTTTGTGCCAGAGATTCCGAGGTCAGGCGTTTATTGTTTAACCTACAGAAATGGATTCTGTGCATGGTTATTTGTTGCTGCAATCCTGGTACTAGCCAGAGACCGAAGATAACCGAAGTGCGCATCCTTGAGGGAGGGTTAAATGTGTTCACTTAATGAATAAAGGTGCAGCCCTAAAGAGGGGAGGGAATTCTTAATGTACTGATAATCTCCCCAGACGTCTTGTTAATAACCATGTTAAGAAGCATGTGCTGCCATTTATGTCATTTACCAGCTTGTATGTGCTCCCAAAGTCTCCGGGAGGAACAAGGAACTCGTGACATTGTTACCTGCAAAGGAGGCTGCAGGATGAACTTACGTTTGAACCATTTAATGCTCTAAAGAGCTCTTACACATAGAACAGTGCCTTCATGTTAACTCGAACCTGACTATGACTATATACTTTGTCAAATTATAAGGACACTTGGGTTGCAATGATGCATCCTCCTGCACCCAGAACCAAGTGCCTGGAGGAGGTGCTCCAGCCAAATGAAAAAGGAACGAAACAGGGTGGCAGAGGGTGAGAAGAAGCAGTGTCTGACATGAAAGAGGCCAGAATGCTTTAGTGGGGAGCGGCCACCACAAATGGGGAGTGGTTGTCTTTGGCCAGGTCAGGTAACCCTGGTGCTCAGAATGCCTACTGATCTTGTAGGTTTACCAGATTTAGAATCAACTTGTAAATAAAATAGATAAGACAATGTAAGAACAGTCTAACAACAGAAATTGGGAGTTGGGGGTGGGTCTTTGTTTTTCATAGCAGGGAGTTGACAGAGGAGTTTAAATGAATAAACCAGGAACTATTAGTGATGCTGTTATTTATATTTATCTTGCTTGCTCAAAGGATTAAGACACAGGTTACTAAACAAGGCTATTTCTAGAGAGCATGGGCTACCGACAGACTCTTAATGTTTAATCTTGGACTCCTACATCTGGAAGTTTCCTACCCTGCATTCCTGGTACTGCTGAACAATAACAACAACAAAAACATGTATATAAGTAACAATCAAAAACTCCGAACCGGAGTCATAACCAGGCCTCTGGAACCTCTCCAGTTTTCTCTAGAAAAGGGAACTGGCTTTGTTTTCTGTACCCACGACTCGGGGCCAGCTCTGGTGAGCTGAGTGGAAGCAGATGGATTTCATTTTTGTGTGGTTAGTACCCGCGCTTCCAGCAGAGATGCCCTTGCAGACACGCATGCCTGCTTGTCAAGTCTGGCTCTCTTGCGTGACATGCTTTTCTCTGTGTTTTCAAAGCCAGTGCTTGGCCGTGTGCAGTGTATGTAAACCCAGAGTCTCTCATGCTGGGATTGGGGGCCGGGGAGGTCCCTATTCTGGTCAGAAATGGGACACGAAACGCACAGTGATGCATCCTGGACGTGCTGCCATGCGGAAGGAACTTCATCTGTGCTCTTCGGAGACAGTTTCATTATCTGTCTGGACATGTGCCCAAAATATTTAATCTTGATAAAACTGTTGCCATAGTCGCCAACCCCCATTTTGCCATCATAAAATAAATGAAAACCAGCCTGGTCAGTGTGGCTCAGTGGTTGAGTGTCGACCTATGAACCAATAGGTCACAGTTCGATTCTTGGTCAGGGCACATGTCCGGGCTCTATCCCTAGTGCATGCAGGAGGCAGCCGATCAATGATTCTCTTTCATCATTGATGTTCCTCTCTCTGTGTCTTTCTCCTTTCCTTTCTGAAATCAATTAAAATATACTTAAAAAAAAAGAAAAGAAAACTGCTATTTGTTTGATTCAAAGTAAAGGTATAATTGAAAAGTCGGACAAGAGTGTCAGTGAGGATGTGGAGAGATTGAAACCTTTGTACAATGCTGGTGGGAATGTAAAATGGTGCAGCTGCTATGGAAGTTCCTCAAACAAGTGAACGCAGTTACCACGTGACCCTGCATTTCCACTCTCATATATATAACCAAGAGAATTCAAAACATATTCACACAAACACTTGTACATAGATCCTGGAGCCGCATTCTTCACAGTAGCCCAAAGTTGGAAACATCCCAAATGCCCATCACCTGAGGAATGGATGAACATTGATGAAGAGACCATGCTACCTTCACACCATGGAATGTTACCCAGCTGTGCAAGGGACCGAGTCTGACACAGGCTGTGGAGCGTAGGGACCTTGGAAACATGCTGACTGAAAGGGGTTATACTCAAAAGGCCGCATAGTCTATGACTCTTTTTGTATGAAATACCGAGAATTGGCAAATCTGTAAAGATAGAAAGTAGGTTAGTAGTTGCCAGGGCCTGGGGCGGAGGGTGGGGTTGGGGAGGATGGGAAGAGGAGAAGAAAGAGGACATGACAGTAAATGGGTTCCCGTTTCCAGTATGGGGACAAACATGTTCTAACATTGATGGAGGTTGGACTATATACTTCAAGTGTATGCTGAGCCTGTCTTAATAAAGCTATTTTAAAAAGCAGCAGTCAACACACACACATGTACACAGACATGCGCACACACCAGCAGATGTAAAATGCAGAGGCACCTCTATAGCAGAAAATGACTGCTATGGCCATGTGGGCCTGGTGTCCACTCTTGGGCGTGTACCACGCATTAGCCCAGGTGTTGGCCCAGGGCTTCTCCAGGCCAGTTTCCAAGGTATTTACTCAGATGTTCACCAGGCATTCTTCCCTTTTCTTCGTTGGGTCACATGATCAGTCCTCTTGTGGGGGTGGGGGTGGGGGGACGTCCAGTGAAATGCATTCCCAGTCTGCAGTTCCCTGTAACACTGGCGGCATCCCATAGACCATGCTTTCTGTTCTGCGTGGGCTGTGTTATTGGCACCTCTTGTTCACTGTCCAGCTGCACAGGGATCGATGTGGAGGTGGCCTCCCTTCCCTGAGTCTTGCTCTGGCGAAGGCCCCGGGCTTGCCTGGGGGAGAGCCTGTAGTTTCCCACGGTCATCACCTTCCAGAAGTTTCCATAATATCTCCACCTTAGCAATAAGTGTCTAAATTGTTGATGGTCTGCTTGCTGTTTTCTGGTCTTAATAGCCACTAGATAGAAAATAGAGCATTAGATGAGAAAAATTATTTTGTAAACGGAGACATAAAATTTTCGTTTCCAAGGAGTAAAAAATACCCATACAATGCAACATTTTAAAATTAAAAGGAAACTAGTGGTTTCTTTATTCCTTTTCTTGACATAATTTTACAGTTTTCATTTCAGGATTGAGTTAATGTCAAGAACACTATTTTCATATCTAGCATATTTGGAAAACCACAGGAGAATACAGCATGCTTTCTTTTTCCCTGTTGGGAAAATACCAGATTTTAAGTGAAAGAGCAAAGTTAGCTGATGCTTTGTGTGTTTTTAGGTGCTGAATAGATTGAATTCAGTTCAAAACTGAAAATCTAATTCTGGAAACGTGCTCTTGTCTATAAAATTAATCTGAAAATGGAGAAGTGGACGATTTTTCATCTGCCATTCTTAGTATCCTGGGCTTTTATTTCTTGTCTGGGAGCCTAAAATGCACTCTGAGGTCTCCTTCCCCCACACCCACTCCTGTCATAGCAATTCTGATCATCCTGTGAAAGCAGAGAAACATTGAAAGTGCCCCACCAAATTTTAATGATTGTCCCAGCCATGGACTTGCATTAATGACAACAGGACAGCCTAGAGTGGAGGAGGGAGGAGGAGGGAAAAGGAGGGAGAAGGAGCAGGAGACACTTCAGGGGTGTTCAGGGAGGGGAGCACAGTTCCTAGGCTGTAAGGGTGAGGGGGGCCCAGGGTCCCGGGGAGCCAGATGGGAGGGTGCCAGCCCTGCGGTCTGTAATTGCAGACTTGCCACAGATTTTTGCCCTGAAGTACCTCCTCCCCCACTTGCAGCCTGCCCCTGGGCTGTGCATCCAGTCAGGAAGTTCTTATTACTCAAGGTTCCCATTACTCAAGGTGACCCCAGATGCCACTGTGGGAGGAGATGGGAACTTCTAGGGACGGTTGCATCTTGGCATACAGACCAGCACTCTGAGGAGCTGAGGCACAGGGCAGACAAGGTCAGGCATGGCTGGGAGAGGTGTTGGGAGTGGAAATGCCGGCCGGAATTTGTCCAGAGTGTGCAGATCTTGCTTTGGATCAGATGGGGCAGTCCAAAGCAGCCCCTCCTCTGTTATCACCCACCTCCTCTGCTGAGAACTCTTCACAGGATTTGCAATTCATATTGTGTGCCCATGTCTCCTGATGGACAGAAGAAATATGTGGAGCACATTGCTGCATCTTTTATATGCGCAGTCCATCACTTAATGCCAGCCATGGACTTGCTGTAGAAAGATGCTTTCTCCTGGAGAACTGGTGTGTTTTGTTTTAAAATACATTATGGGAATGATGTGCTCCACCATATTCCCATTTGTACCATAGCTACTAGGAAGCTCGGCACTCAGTCACTGAGTCACCCACTTTGGGGATGGATAGATGTAATTTTCCTTCCTTTTACCATATTTTAAACTTTTAATTTCAAGTTTAATAGCCTTATAGAATACTTGCCTTTCATATCGTAGTGTACTACCTACCCTTTTTGGAAATTGGAGGAAATTCGAAATAGATGTAAGTCACTGTTCATCTAGAGGTCTCCTCCGGAGAGCAGATGGATGCTGTAACGGCCGTTGGGTGATGCTCTGCGGGCATCCGGGCAGCTCGGCATGGAGTCTTCCAGACCTCTAAATCAGTATGCAGTCGAGGAGGCTGTTTATAATTTGATTTAGAAATCCAATCTCCTCTGGTTTTATGGGGTTTTGTTCTATTTAATATCAAGTGCTAAAATAGCAAGGCAGCCAAAAATATATTCAAGGAAATAGAATTTTTAATCATGAAACTGATCTCTTTGGGGAAATGAGCTTTTATTTTGTTATAAGAAGCTGCGTTGGCTACCAGAATCTGTAGAGCCATTTGCGTTCTAAATCAGGAAGGCCTGCCTGAAGATGGGGAGCATTAGGAGCGGCCATTCTTTCTCACATCTGCTTCCAACATGCAGGCCTCTGGGTTGGGAGGGGGCTGCTCTTACGGGACTAGTGCCCTGGGCTCACAGACCCATATATAGTATTTATTTTATTTTATATATTTTTAATATATTTTATTGATTTTTTTTACAGAGAGGAAGAGAGAGGGATAGAGTTAGAAACATCGATGAGAGAGAATCATCGATCAGCTGCCTCCTGCACACCCCCTACTGGGGATGTGCCCGCAACCAAGGTACATGCCCTTGACCGGAATCGAACCTGGGACCTTTCAGTCCGCAGACCGACGTTCTATCCACTGAGCCAAACTGGTTTCAGCTCTATGTAGTATTTAGCGAGGTTGATCTGTAATCGAGCTGAAAGTGCCAGAGTTGTGTGGACATCTGGTGGATTCAAGCACATCTGGGAAGTCTGCTCCCAGACGGTTGTGTTGGTGTTGGCCCCCGGCTCACAGCTGGAAGAATGGTGCTTTGTCAGTTAAAGCCCTTGACCCTCGCTCTTCCTCCCAATGCCTCCTTCATCCCTGCCTCCATCCTTCTCTTCTGTGAGTGTGGTGAGAGCACAGTGGCCTCCGTGCTAGGTGCTGGAGGGCAGCAAACAAGATCAGACCACCCTTAGCGCTGACATGGGTTTGAGCTCTCGCTACTTCCTCCCGGAGTGCCTGGTGTCTGACATCCCCTCTCTGGGCATAGAGGGCCATGTTCCTGAGTGCCCTCCAGGGAAGCCAGCCCTGCAGACAGGCAAGGGGGGTCTTTATCAGAGCTGAACCCGGGTGTGGCACCGAGACCTCCCACAGCCCCTCCAGTGAGGCACAGGCATTTATTCACCCATGGCTCTCCCCTCTCCCCAGCTGCCTGCAGGCTTGGGTCTTTCTGGCTCTTCATTGAGAGCTTACACAGGAATTATCATCGGTCAGGGATGATGACCGCCTTCAGAGCCTAACCTGTGTTTTCCTTACCCATTGCCTGATTCCTGTAATTAGGAATCAGAGATTGCCATTCGGCACTGTTCATGTTACCGTGTTTAAAGTGCTGCCTTTTACTTCTGCTAGGAAATTAGGTGTTCAGAGATGACATCACACACCAAATTTGCTGTCGTTAGCAAATCTACCCATGAACAGTTCTGGTTGGTGAACACTTAATTTTGGAGATGTGGTTCATAGGAAGAATCATACGAAAATGATTACTTACTTGCTTCTTAGAATGAAGCCAGAGTTAACTTTTCTTTTGTAGTCATTTATTCATCCATTCATTAAACAGTTTAGCACTTCCTGTGTAACAGGACCAGCTTTATATTCTTATGTAAATGTGTCTACATCCTAGAGGGAAAAATGCTTTTTCTCAGAGAGAGGAAAAAAAGACCCGTAACATGTAGTTAGGAAGTGATGCAACCTCTAGCCTTTGGCATAAATAATCAGCATGGAAGAAACAAATCTGTTGTAAGTATGGTTGAGGTGAAGTAAGCCCTAAGAGCTGGGACATCCACCCTTGCTCTGCTGTGGGGCTTTAAGGGCTCCCAACTGTAAGGATCCTGGGCAGATTCCATGGTCCAGGGCGGGTGCTGGCTGCTGCTCCCATCCCTCCTGGTCTGAGTGGTTTGTTAATGTTGGCACAGGTCCACTAGCTGGCTCTCTAGTGTTGCCATTGTCATAGCAACAAGGATGTTTCTATAACAGTCCAGATTGGGAGCCTGTAAGGTGGGAGGAATGTGGATGAGACTGCATTCATATCAGAATAATATAATTTGGCATTTCCACGTTTTTAAGTATATGTTATTCAGAGAAAGCTCTTCTTTCTTTTCCTGCCAGTCACCACCTTAAGAGAGAGAGAGAGAGAGAGAGAGAGAGAGAGAGAGAGAGAGAAATATCAATGATGAGAGAGAATCATTGATCGCTGCCTCCTGCTCGCCCCCTACTGGAGATTGAGCCTGCAACCCAGGTATGTGCCCTGACAGGGAATCAAACTGTGACTTCCAGGGTCATAGGTTGAAGCTCAACCACTGAACCACACTGGCGGGGCCATAAATAATTTTCAAAGGAAAATATGGTAAGCCCCAATTCACATCATAAAGGTGACGGTAGGAAATAAACTCAGGCTGGTTTGAGGTTAAAGATTTGTGAACACTGCAAAAATGATCAGTTCCAGAAACAGAACTGGAAGACTGACAGGCCCCATGGTGAGCTTGGTGTGTGTGCTATGGCTGCCTATTCAGGTCCACTCAGCGGAAGGAACAGTCACTAGGAACCTGTGTCTGCTGCTCCTTGTACCTCTCCCTCCGCCTCCCTATCTGCAGATGCCCATGGAGTCACGTCCTACCCTTTTCTGATGGTGGGTTCATCACTCACTCCGCATGCATATGCATATGCGCATATGACCTTTCACATCTGCCAGAAGCCTTCAGAGAATCTGTCTTTTGACATTTAACAACTGACTCGAAGCTTGGCTCAGTTTCAAATGCCTCTTCCCAGATTGGCCATGTTTTCATTTGCTCAGCTCATGTAAAAATGGCACATTCTGGAAGGAAGCCTTGTGATATGAAGGTGTTTTAAGGATAATAGTGGCTATAAAAAGACATTTATTTGTAATTTATTTTTTCTTCACCAATGGATAGTCATTGATGTTTCCTTGATGAGAAAGAAAACTTTCTGGAACCAATTGGATTAGAAAAGTCTCAAAGCTAGAGGGGCCTTGGAGAGCTCTTCCTTTTAGAGTTGGGAAAACTGAGGCCCAGAGAAGAAGGTAGGTCTCATGCCGGAAATGTCCACAGGCATAGATTACCACCGGAACTTTTGGAAATCCTAAAAAACACCTTTGTGTATCAGAAATAAGATTTCTCGGCACAGAAATAAATCATCGGCTTCTACCTGAACTGTTGTTGGCTTGGTGCTATGTGCTCACGCCTGTCCTCTCTTCCTAGTGCCGAGTGTGGTGCCTGCGCATGCCCAGAGCCGGGCATCTCTAGAACTGAAATGATTGGTGACAAGGAAGACTCTGGGAGGTGAAAGCATGTTTGAGGCATTTCTTCCAGGCAGGGGTCTTCACCTGGGCATCAGCTGTCCCGGTTGAGAGCCACCTCTCATTCATTCCTGCTCACTCTCCGTTCACAAGTAAACAGCGCTGTTTGGACAAGCCCTCATGCTTAATCTGAGCTTCTAGCAGAGGATGCTCGCCATTGTGGTTTTGATAATGATCTCTAGATAGACCCAGGGTCAAATAGGGGGTTGTGACATGGTGGACATTTTCTGCAAAGCGGGCCGGGCAAGCTGGCTACCTTGAAGGTTCCTCCCTTTTCTCCAAATGTGCTTGTGTGCGAAGGAAGGGACTTGTGGGAGGGGACACTCAACCTAGAGCAGCTCTCTCTTTCTTGATTTTTTTTCCTAACTGATCAATCACTCTGTATTTTAAACAGCTGTCGTTTATAGTTTACCCTCATCAATAAAGAGTCTTTCTCCTTAATTATTGCCCCAACTTTGACTGATATTTTCAAATTAAATTCAAAATAAAAAGGAACCTGGGGCCAAAGTCGGTTTTGCTCAGTGGATAGAGCGTCAGCCTGCGGACTGAAAGGTGCAGGGTTTGATTCCGGTCAAAGGGCATGTATCTTGGTTGCGGGCACATCCCAGTAGGGTGTATGCAAGAGGCAGCTGATCGATGATTCTCTCTCATTGACATTTCTAACTCTCTATCCGTCTCTCTTCCTCTCTGTAAAAAATCAATAAAATATATTAAAAAAAAATAAATAAATAAAAAATAAAAAGGAACCTGGGGGTTGAATGGTTAAGTGAATTGTGGTGCAAACACAATGGAATATCATTTAGCCTTGAAAAGCTGTAGCATGGCTAGACTTTGAGGGCATCAAGTAAAAAAAGTCAGAGAGAGAAGGACAGATACTGTATGATTCCACTGCTATGAGGTTTCTAGAACAGTCAGATTCAGAAAAACAGAAAGTAGAAGGGTGTTTACAGGAGGTGGGAGGAGGAGGAAATGGGGAGTTGTTTAGTGGGTACATAGTTTTGTTTTGCAAGATGAAAAAGTTCTAGAGATGGTTGCACAACAATGTGAATATGCTTAACTCTACTGAAGTGTACACTTAAAGATGTTTAAGATGATTAATTTTAACATTATATATATATATATATATATATATATATATATATATGTTACCATAATTTAAACATTAAAAAAATTAAAGAGACTAATGTGAGTAAAACAAAATAAAAATCCTTAATTCCCAGGTTGATGGATTCCTACTTTAATCAATTTGTTGTAGAGGTTACTGTGAATGCAACGTTGCATTTTTAGCACCACAGATGGTGTGTTCATCAATATTTGGACTTGTGGTAGCACGAAAACCATGACCTTATGAAGACCTAATGAATGTAGAAAAGTGAAAGCAGGTGCCTTGCTATGAAATAAATCCATTATTTGGAAACGTGCCTGTGATTGGCAAGGGGACCAAATAATTATATGCTATGCTGACGACATATTTACACTTGCTTTTCAGGTGAAGCCAAAAACCTTCCCACTTACCCGGGGCCAAACAAGATGCGAGACTGCTATTGCACCGTGAACCTGGACCAAGAGGAGGTTTTCAGGACCAAAATCGTGGAGAAATCCCTCTGGTAACGGCTGCTCTTGCTGTTTTATTCTGTATGGAAATGATCCTGAACACATATGGCATCTTGCTGTAGTCTGTGTTGCTTAGTTTGAGTGAGAATTGGGAAATGTTCACTTGGGCTCTGGCTTACGGGGCAGTTATAGCCAGAGCATTATCCTCAGTGGCAAACTGATATTCCCCAGATGCTCACGATGCCCAGGGCTGGACAGCACTGGGAACAAAGCACACACACGTGACTGCTTGTTTGCCTCCGAGACAATTTCTTATAAGAGATGGACTGGAAAGTGTATACTGCACCAGAAGAGTACAAATCAAGGATTTTGAGTGGGTAAATATTTGGAAAGCACTTTTTTTTTTTTTTTTTTTTTTTTTAACCACCTTCCTTTAAATTTATTTAGAGAGGCATGCCCAAGGTGATCATGGAAGTAACTATTCACTGAGGTAGGAGACCTAGAAAACATTTACTGATAGAATTGGAGGAAGACAGGGTTCAGGTCAGAAAGAGCAACATCAAACAGTTCTTAAGACTGAGATGTTTGCTGTAGAATTAAAAACATTCTTGTTTCTCAACGTTAGCTTGCCTAAGAATCACTTGGAAGGTTTATTAAAAACAGATGTCTGCCCCAGGATGTCTGGGGTGGGGCTGTGATTTGCATATCTAACAACTTTCAGGAGCTTCTGCTGCTGGCCCTGGACCACACCCAGGGGATAGGAAGTGATGGCAACTAAAAGTCACAGCAGTTACAGGGGGTGGGAAGTGAGAAACCAGAAATGTGAACAGTGAGACGGCATATGTGTTAGCAGGTGGGGGGAGGGGGAATGGTTTGTTGTGTGGGGGAAGCACACCAGAGCCGGCAGTGGGGCCCTCAGTGTGTTGTTTATACGAAGTGAAGAAGAATCCCTGTGCAGCCAGTGACTCCACCTTCGGGTTTCGAATTATGGGTTTATGGGTTGTGTGGGTCCATCCAAACAGCTATTCTGAGTTTGAGAACATTTTTGGCAGATGAATTATATCCTTGCATATTGCTGCTTCTAAGTGGGAACAAACAACACATTCCAGTGACTTAGTGAATTTAATTTTTTGAAAACTGCTAAGGATCTCCTGCCCCCGAAACATGGAGACATTTCCTTCTCCATCTGCACCGTTGCCATCAACACTGGCAAGGCTCCCAGCTATTACAGTTGTGTTAGTTTAATGCACACACCAGATTCTCTGGAATACTTTCCTGAAGGAAAATGAAAAGTCTGTGGAATTTGTCAGGGGTAAAGTTTGGCTTTGGGTTGATGAAAAGATGACACTGGGGGTGGTGATGTTACTGAATCTTCAAGGGCTATTTGCATTTGCCTACTGTGAGAAAAATCCTTTCCATGTTTAGCCAATGTTAGAGGCCCGTGGATCATAGGTTTGGAGGATTACTCTCAGTCTCTGTAAAGCTCTTCTCTCCATAGGCCTGCTGAATGAGGGTCTCTGGGAAGGGAATAGATTTGGGAACTTCTCTTTTAGGGGAGGTTGAGAAATGGGGACCATTGTCTTCAAAATATTTCAGACAAATTTAGAAGTAGAAATCATGGTTTCTGGTTCTGGTGGCACTAGAAAATGTTTTTATGGAGCTGAAAAGGGAGGATGAGAGTTAAATAATGACAATGATTTACCTTTCTGGGAAACCAGCTGTTATACAGCCAGAATCAGGTGTGAGCCCTTAAAATGCTCCCATAAGAAGCTAGCTAACTATAGTGAGTGCATGAGGTAATACCCCCAACTCATCAGAGCTTCTAATCCCTCCACAGACTATTCACACTCTTCTTATAGATAGTTAAAACTGAGTTATCTTTGTTTATTAATTTATTCATTAGCTTAATGAATATTTATTGAATGTTTATCTAATATACCAGGTAAGGAGAGAGGTACTATTAGCAGAAAGTTAAAACTGACAGCAAAGAAAGAGATAAACCTACACAAAATAATTACATAGTTTAAAAAATATTAGTATATGTGGCCACTTAGTATTGAAGCAAAAAACCTATTCCCATTGATAGACTTTGCAAGCTTGCAAACTAGTAGCCCCAAAACTCTACTTTACAGAATAAGAAAAAAGACAAATGAGCCCACTTTATAAAAGAAGTTAGCAAGGGGCTGAGAACCAAGATGGTGGCATAGGTAAACACCAGTACTTGCAGCCTCCCACAACCACATAAAATTACAACTAAAATACAGAACAGCCATCATTCAGAATCGCTTGAAAGCTGACTAAGTAGAAGTGCTACAATTAAAGAAGTAAAAAATAAAGCACACAGAGACTGGTAGGAGGGGTGGAGTGCTGAATGGGCTGGTCCCACTCCCATAGGAGGCCTCTGCAGCCAAGATACCCCACCCAATTGGGGTGGCTTTCTCCCAGACAGGGAAGCTTGAAGTGGTCATTGTTTCTATGCTGAGACCTCCCCTGTTGCAGAGCTGTCTGTCAGCCATATCTGAGTTTCCATCAGTGTCGCTCACACTGTTTGCCCTGCCCTGGTGATTCCCTGAGACCCCACCCCATCCAATTTAAAGCCCCACCTAAGCTGTTTGCAGCAGCTTTTTCATATGAATGGCCTGTCCTGGCTCAGGCTTCAGAGTTTCCTGAAATCTCTCAAATAAGTAGCAGTTGGCATCAGCGTGCCTCATACCTATCAATAAGAGGCATAAAATAGCTTGGCCTTGCCTGGGCATGTCCAAGCCCACCACAAGTAGCAGCAATCTGCAGATTGCCCTCCAGGTCCTGCCGGGTGGCCCCAGGCAGTGGCTGACTTTGCACCTCCCAGGAGGCCCCAGGGCCAGTGCACCTGGTAGACAGCTTCACTGAAGCCCCATTGAAACACAGCCACTCTCCCACTGTAGTCACATCTGGTCTTCACAGCCAGTTGGCCTGGAGATCAATTCCTCCCAGTGATGCCAACAGCAATCAAAGCTCAACTAAATAAGACTGTGCACACAGCCCACACAGGGGTGCACCTAGAGTGCCCAGCTCAGGTGACTGCAGAGGTTAAGCCACTGGGCCCTATAGGACACCTACTACAGAAGGATACTCCACCAACTCCAGGAGACATATCAGCTCTACCTAATACATAGAAACAAACCCAGGGAAGTAGCCAAAATGGGGAGACAAAGAAACATGTCACGAATGAAAGACCAGAAGAAATCTCCAGAAAAAGAATTAAATGAAATGGAAGCAACAAAACTAGATACAGAGTTCAAAACAATGGTTATAAAAATGCTCAAGGATCTTAATGAGAGTTTCAAGGGACTTAGAGAGACTTTCAAGGATCCTAGTGGGAATTTCAAAGACACGACAAAGGACCAGTCAGAAATTAAGCATATACTAACTGAAATAAAGAATAATTTAATGGCATTCAACAGTAGAGTAGAGCCATTTTGAGAATCAAATCAACAATTTGGAATATGAGCAAGCAAAAAACACCCAATCAGAAGAGCAAAAAGAAAAAGAATCCAAAAATATGAATATAGTGTTAGGAGTCTCTGGGGCAATTTCAAGTGGGCAAAAATTTGCATTATGGGATGCCAGGAGGAGAAGAGAGAAAGATATTAAAAACCTATTTGAAGAAATAATGACAGAAAACTTCCCCTACCTGGTGAAAGAAATGAACTTACAAATCCCAAACAAGAGGAACCCAAAAAGGCCCACACCAAGACACATCATAAAATGTCAAAGGTTAAAGACAAAGAAAGAATCTTAAAAGCAGGAAGAGAAAAGCAGCTAGGAAGAAGAAGGAGGAAGAGTAAGAAGAAGAAGAGGAGGAGGAGGAGGAGCAGAAGGAGGAGGAGGAGGAGGAGGAGGAGGAGGGAACAAACAAACAAACAAACAAACAAAAAGATATGAACAATAAAATGGCAGTAAATACATACTTATCAACAACTGAATCTAAAAATCAAAATAAATGAACAGGAATCTAATGAACAAAATAAACTGATGAGTAAAATAGATCCTGAGGCATGGAAACGTGGAACAGATTGATGAATCTGAGGGAAGGCAGGAGGAGCGACCAGGAAGAGATTAACCAAAGAATTTATATTCATATTAGAGGCCTGGTGCAGGAATTCGTGCACAGGTGGGATTCCTTGGGGGGACCTGTGGATATCGGGCCTCTGCTCATGCCCTCAGCCTTGCAGCCCCAGCTTGTGCCCTCAGCCTTGCAGCCCCACCTGGCACCCTGCTGTGGCCTGGTGCTGCCCCCTCACCTGCTCCATCATCCCGCCTGCAGGGCCATTGATTGGGGCCTGGCCCCCTGCCTGGCTCCCTCAGCACCTGGGAACCGGTTGCAGCCGCACCTCCTGCTGGCACTGCAGGTCACCTTCTGCAGGGCGATCGGGCCCCGCTCACACCAGCCTTGGCCCGGTGCCACCTGTTCACCCACTCCACCATCCCGCTGTGATCCCACTCTCATTGGGGCCATAGGGGCCTGTAGCTCTCCACTGCCACCTGCTGCCAGGGCTGCGTCACTGATGCCTGCCATGTTCTGCACTGCCCCCCTAGTGGTCAGCGCACGTCATAGTGAGCAGTTGAACTCCTAGTCGAATAATTTGCATAGTAGGCTTTTATTATATAGGATATACATTACCTATGGACATAGACAATAAGGTGGTGAAGGCTTAGGGTGTGGCAGGAACCAGGAGGATGTGACAAATGTGGTGCAAAAAAAAGGGGGACATCAGTAATACTCTCAACAATAAAGATTTTTTTAAAAAAAGAAGTAGTTAGCAAGGAAAATTGCTGGTGCCACATGGTCCTGAATATTTGAAACCAAAAACTGTCTCTTGTGAGTTTGCAGCCTGAATCCCCACCACATTCCTGGTAGAAAAATCTCAATCCATGCATATTGATTAATGTAGTCTTAGATCAGTAGTTTGCAACATCCAGTGAGGCGGCAACATACCAGTCAAAAGCAAATCCAATCATTTGTTTCAAGCCAAGTCCCAAAGAATTCTCCTATATAACGTTCCACAGAACATGAGCTCAGAGGAGAAAATACACAAAGAACAAGGAAATAAAGATTCCTTTTCATTGCTAAGAGAAATAACAATGAGTTTGAAGTAAAGACAACATTCAAAACATGATCAGGAAAAGAAACAATAAAGAATGACCGAACCAATTTGAAAAAGAACAAAATAGAATTTTCAGAAATGAAGAACACAAGAATTTCAATGAAAAACTCAGTGGATGAATTCAATAGCTGATTAGACATAGCTGAAAGGAAAATTGGTAAACTTGGAGGTAAATTTGAAATGCACCCCAGAGACACAAAGACATGGAAAGTATAAGATAGGTTTAGAGGAGACATAGAGAGAGAATGATGTCTAAACATGCCTCACAGGAACTCCAAAGGTGAGAGGGGAGAGCTGGTGGGAAGGCTGTATGTGAAGATTGCAGGAGGACTCAACTTACATTCTTGAGTGGCCTTCATTAGAGGAGCAGAGTTCAGAGGCAGACCCAGTGGTGGCTGATGGAGTGGAATGAAGTGGACAAACCTGAGAGACAAGGTTGGGCAATGCTGTCTGGACTAGGCCACCTATGCAAGCCGCTGACAGCCACCACACCCCACAGTTTAGTTGTTGCCTTCAAGAAGGTGGCTGCTCCCACTTCTTGCAGCTCCCCAGCATGCCTCCCTCAGGCTCAGCATCACCTTTGAGATCTGATCATCCATTTGGCAAAGCAACTGCAGAAAACAAAAAGCCCACATCTGCTTTCTGAACTCAAAAGAGCCTCAGGGCTTGGCTTCCTGGCAGGTCGCTGGTCAGAGCAGGCAGGGCCTTGCACTCTGTCCAAGTGTGGGATGTAGTATTTCAGCAGGAGCCTCCCAGCAGCCTCGGGGGGAAAAGGGTAGCCTTGAGCTCAAAGGCTGCTCAGGATTGTCTGTCTTCTGACTCAGCATTAAGCGCAGATGGAGTGTGAGAAGAGGAAAAGCACATCTCTTCTTTGCCTCCTTTTCACCAGCAGAAGGTTGCCAGGTTGCCTCCAGGGATCAGACCAGGCCCAACCATGTTGTGCTGAGTGTTCTCCAGCAATCATGACTGGTCTATAGCATCACCACCTATTTCTGAGCGGGCATCTGAGGAAAGTGCTGCAAACACTTGTTTTCCTTTTTCATTTATTTATTTATTTATTTATTTAAAAAAATACAGTGAGTGGTCAGATTATTATGATCTCTGAATGCATAATAATCTGGCTGCTCAGTGTGTGTATATATATATATATCTATATACATATATATTAGAGGCCTGGTGCATGAATTTGTGCATGGATGGGGTCTGGCCAGCCTGGCCAGGGGAGGGGACATGTGTGGTTGGCTGGCCTGCCTGCTGGTCGAACTCCTGGTTAAGGGGACAATTTGCATATTAGCCTTTTATTATATAGGATATACACTGAGTGGCCAGATTATTATGCATTCAGAAATCATAATAATCTATCCACCCGGTGTATATCTTTATTTATTTCAGAGAGGAAGGGAAAGGGAAATACATAGAAACATCAGTGATGAGAGAGAATCATTGATTAGCTGCCTCCTGTATGTCCCCCACTGGGAATCAAGCCCACAATGCAGGCACCTGCCCTTGACCGGAATCGAACCTGGGACCCTTCAGTCTGCAGGCTGATGCTCTACTCACTGAGCCAAACCAGTTAGGGCCTTTCCTTTTATTTTTGACCTGGGGGACTGGAGGTTGAGAGAGAGCATCTGTTGCAGATTTATTTGTTAGAACTCACTGGCTTTAACACATTTGGGAGAACAAGCCCTTTCTCCCTGGCCTCATGCCTTTTCCAGGAAAGTGATTTGGGGCAAAGTTTTTGTCCTACTAGGAAAAATATCTTCCTGATGTTGAGAGGGAACTATTTTTTAATCATTTAAATGGTAACTCATTATTTGTGTATTGTTTGTTTAAACTAAACGGCTCTGTTGGCAGGGCTGGGCTGCCCAGTGTGTCTGCAAGAGCATCCAAGGACTGCACTGGATGGGGCCACCTTCTGCTTCTAAAATAGGGCAGGGGAGGTTATATCTTGGAGGAAATCACCCTTTTATTCAGTGAAAAGAGTATATTGATGTTATATGAACAAAAGAGTTAAAAATAAGAGCTCTTAAGTACTGGGTTAAACAGTCATTTGCAAGAATATTCCACAAAGTATCAATGTTTTCATTTCCTTTTCTCCATGTAAGTGATTCCTGTGAGGAAGATATTGCCTACTTTCCCCCAGGAAATCCCCACAAAATATATCGAAAAACAAAACAAACAAACCCCAGCTCCTGGCTCAGTGAAGTGCTGTCTCGGGGTTTCCGATCCGACCCTCACCTCCCCCAGTGGCAGTTCTGATTGAGGCTGTGCTGAGCCTCCACCCCACAGTCCACCCTGGACCTCTGCCCCAAGCCCAGCCCCGAAGCCCCTGCCCTCTTGCTTTCTCCCTCCTGTTTCCATTTGGGTTTCCATCTGGAAGGGAAGGGGTACCACATGGTCTTGGCCCGAGACACCAAGGCATGGCACTGCTGCCCTTCTCGTTTCTCCCCTCACTGCTCCTCATGTTCTGGTTAGAATGGTGCCTACCCTTCTGGGAGCTTGGTTATCTCTGCTAAGTGATGAAGGCAGATAATAAGGCTGTGTTCATAATAAGATGCCTTTTTGTTTAAAAAATTGGGATTGCTCCAAAAATGGTCTTGAACATCTATATATATAAAAGCCTAAGTGGCCATTATGACAGGTCGACTGGTCGACCAGTCACTATGATGCACACTGACCACGACGGGGCAGACACTCAAGGCAGGAGCTGCCCCTGGCATTCAGCTGTTCCCACAGAGGGAGTGCCGCTCAGCCAGAAGCCGGGCTCACAGCTGGTGAGTGCAGCTGTGGCAGTGGGAGCCTCTCGTGACTCGGTGGCAGCACTACCGAGACTGGGATGAGCATGAGCGGTGCAGCACCCGGCCCTGCTTCTGGCTCCTTCCCGGCCGCCTGCCACTTGGTGCACTGCTACATCCCTCAGGGGATGTCGGACTGCCAGTTTAGGCCCAACCCCCGCAGGCCAGTCAGACATCCTGCAGCCAGACATCCCCTGAGGGGGTCCCGGATGCAAGAAGGTGCAGGCCAGGCTGAGGGACACACCCGGTACCCCCAGTGCATGAATTTCATGCACCTGGCCTCTAGTATGAGCATAAATGTCATTGTGGTTATTTTCTCAGAGTAGTCAGATTGTGGTGGGTAGTTTTGTTCTTTTTTTTTTTTTTTTTTTTTTTTACATTAGAAATTAGTAAAATGATGGCATTCTAGAGCAAAGTGAGGAGGAGCTAACTCATTGCCTCATTTGAGTTAGGGCCATAATTATAGACTCTCTAATCTTGTCATTCTGGCTGAGAACTTACCCAGAGAGAGACTGTTCACAGTGGGTGGTATGCACTTCTAATTGAGAAGGAGCATGTGGGTCAGTGACTTGAGGCTGTCCTGCTCGGAGTGGAAAATGCAAATCACACAGAAAATAGCACTGTTTGTGGTAGATATGACTAAACCCAGAAGACCTCAGCAGCCCCACACTTTTTAGGAGGGCAGAAGCTATTTGAGGCTAGAATTCGAAAGTATAGGAGGAATGTGGTTTGGGAGACAGACTTCATTTTCTGTTATTTTTTTATTTTTTATTTTTTAAAAACCCTGTTGTTAATTAAAAAACACTGACTTTGAAATTAAGAGAGTACATAGATAACATTTTCTCTGCTTACACTTACTTTTCTACCTAATTTCTCAAGGTAAAGCTTTTTAAAAAAATGTTTTTATTGCCCTGACCGGTTTGGCTCAATGGATGGAGCATCTGCCTGCAGACTGAAGGGTCCCAGGTTCGAAATCGGACAGGGACGTGTACCTTGGTTGCGGGCACGTCCCCAGTGGGGGGTGTGCAGGAGGCAGCTGATCAATGTTTCTCTCTCATCAATGTTTCTAACTCTCCCTTTCCCTTCCTCTCTGTAAAAAATCAATAAAATATAAAAAAATATTTTTAAAATGTTTTTATTGATTTTAGAGAGAGAGAGGAAAGTTAGAGGGAGAGATACATCAAACAGCTGCCTCCTGCCTACCTCCTACTGGGGATCAAGCCTGCAGCCCTGACCAGGAATGGAACCAGCAACCTCTAGGTGCATGGGACAATGCTCTACCCACTGAGCAACACTGGCTGGGCTCAAGTTAAAGCTTTAAAAATTCTTTCTGATATAAATGTAGACTTCTGGCCCAGACATTCCACACAAGCTAGAACAGATGGACCCATCCCCCCACAATCCTGGGGTACACCAGATGGTGAGATCCATCCCTCCATGATTCTGGGGTATTTTAGGTAGGAAACCATGTCCCCCACAATCCTGGGGTGCTCCAGCAGGGAGACACATCCTTTCAAGTGTCTTTGCATGACTGAGAGGATCAGGGACCCAGTGCACCAGGATGTTGTTAGTGATAATCGCATCCTCAATGGGTTTTCCTGGAAAGGCCTGATTTTTGGTCAGCATAACCTTTGAGATGCTGTTTTTATGGGTGAGTCTTGTGAAAAGAATTTTCCTGGAAAGCTTTATGTAAATCACATTTTCTGAAGACCTTGTGTGCTTCCTGTCACAGCATTTATTTTTATCCTCTATGGTGGTTCCTGGCAGCGGGCTGGTTGCATGGCTCTGACCTGGGTACAGTGTCTCACACCGGACCACAGGGTCCCAGGCTGGGTGCCATGCTTCAGTGCAGGAGCAAGGGCAGAGGCGGGTGAGGTCGGTGCGAACATCTCTCTACCACCATGCCATCCTCTCTCTCCTGTTTTTCTCCCAGCCTTCCGAGATATTTGCATCCGGGGCGATTCCATGGTCAAGGAGCCATCTGTGTTAGTTCCACGTTTAGGAACGGTTTAGATGTGCAGTTTCTAAGCAAGGACTTTCTCCTCAACTCGAGAGGCGGGCGATGACCATCAACATCAAGGTCCCAGTAGTCTCAGTGGTCATGGCCTTGGGGACTCCTCACATTGACATTGGCTGAGTGGGCCTTGGGAGTTCCAGGATCTCTGTGGGATGGGTGGTGGGTCCCTGGGGTTTATGATGGCTCCAGGGACCCCCTGGGTCCAGGGTGAGCCTGCTGCGTCCTGAGCATCCTCTTCCTGACATCCAGCTTCAGTGTCTCCTTCTGTTTCTCCTGTCACAGGATCCCGACTCATGTCCGAATGTGAGGATTCTCTGAGCTTCACAGGAAAGCTCAGCTGCTGGCGAGTGCTGGTTTGCTTTCTTTGCACACTGAGCGCCTCCTGCACACCGAGGCCCAGGCCCAGGCCGGGTTGGGGCTTATTGGCAGCGTGTGCCAGGTGTGACGGCCCCTGTAGGGGAGACTGTGGGTGTGCTCACAGCTGGGTGGGTTTGCATGGGGAAGGAGCCAGGTCTGACCTCACACCCCTCCTTCCCTGTCTGCCCTCCCTGAGTGGAGCATTAGGGTACCTCCCTTCCTTTCTCCTTTCTGAGCTGTGGGCTGGGCAGTTTCTGGGCTGGCCGGATGCTGGAGTTACCCTGCGCAAGTTAGAACCTTTGCAGGAGACCCTAAAAGCTTCCCCCACAGGATGCCCACCGCTCTCCTCCTCAGGGCTCCTTTCCGACACTTTTCTCCTCTTTTTTTTTTTTTTTAGTTTGAAACAGTTCCACTGTCACAACTGGCCAGCCTGTGACTCAGGCTTCTAAAAACTGTTGTCTCAGTCGCTGTAAAAAGCGCTGTCAGGCCTCAGTAAAGATGGTCTGATTGAAACTTGTTAAGAACATGTGCTTTCCGCCTGGGAGACACGGGAGCGGGAGGAGAGAAGCTGTGTGGACGACAGGACTTGGCACTTTGGGAGCTGTGGGCAGTGGTTGAGCCGTGCACAGCATCCATTCGGCCCTCCGTACTCCTATGGATAGGAGTCTCGCAGAAGGGGAAACTGAGTCTTGGAGAGGTGAGGTAACTTGCTCGGGCCCCTTGGAGCTGGGTCAGGCCAGGAAAAAATACAGGCTGCCAATCGCCCACTGAGGGGTTGGTCCTGGCCAGTGGACTCTGGTTTTGACACACAGATGTCCAGCTTGGCCCCTGGCCCTCAGGAAGAGCAGGAACAGCTTCCTGTGAGTGTTTCCCAGCCCCGGCCCTGTACCGGCCCAACGTGGACTTCCTGTTCCTCTGGCCCGGCCTGCAAGGCCCGGCTGCCAGCTGTTCTGGGTGTCCCTGTGACCCGGCAGCGGCCACCATGGGCCCTTCAGCGCTTCACAGAAAGCGTCCGCAGCCCCGGTGCTCGGGCTGCGTCCCTGCAGCGCAGGCTGTGATGGGCCCAGGTGACAGAACCCGTGGGTGAGTCCAGCCGGGACACTTCTGCCCCAGCTTTCGGACAAAAACTGCTCTGACCTCAGATTCCCTCCTTCCCTGGGGCGGGGTTGAGGGTGGGGGTGTTAATTCCAGTCCCCACTTAAAATCTGCAAGTCGCTGTGCAACACGCCAGGCATGTCTCCATCCTGTCCCGTGTGGTGGCAGAGTGGCTTTCTCTCTGGGAGCTGCCTCCCCGCGGGGAGGCTGCTGTGAGGAGTGCAGGCGGTGACGTAGGGGTGAGGATTAGAGTTCAGTATGGGACTGAGCATCCTGCCTTTCAGTAAGATGCAATATCTTTTTGGAAACCTCAGGGGAAAGCACACACACACACACACACACACACACACACACACAATCGTTTGCAATGAAAGATGCCGAGGGTCCGTGTGCACAGGGGTTTGTAAGTCTCCATCTACAGGAAATGAGAGGTGGGCTGAGCAGAAACCAAAACGGCTTTCCTCCTGCCTCGGAGCGCCTGCAGGATAACAGGAGGCCCCTTTCTGGAACGTCCCATGCCAGGTGCAGCACTGCCTGCTGCAGATATTGCACCCAACCATCCATGTGGGGTGTGGGCTGCGTGACTTCCTGCCCATGCCCGGACCTCTGGTTCCATGGCATCTTAATCCAGCTGTTCGCTAATGATTTAACCATATGCACATTTTATTAGCTGAGCACGGAGCTGTTCAGAGATAGGCTGGTGCCCTTTTGGGGAAACCCGGCCCTGCTTTCTTGGCTTCAGTTCACGCTGGGCCGGGAAGGAAGCGAGCCCTGGGTTCCCCTGGGGGCCACCACCCACTGCTTCTGGACGCTCAGCCCTTGACGGCGGCCTTCTCTGTGGTGTCTCCATAGCTCGGGCCTCGAGGCACAAAGACCATCTTAAGAACAGCCCGCTCCCAAAGGGACGCAGCGCGGGCTCCCTGTCCTTCAGCACGCAGCCTTTCTCCATCTGCCCAGTCCTCGGAGCGGCTCCTCACCCCGCCCTCCGCTACCCCTGACCCCAGAGGTTGGGAAAGAGATGCAGGCATTTGCGAAATAACACGAAGCCGGGGAAAACCAGGCTCCCGGCTGTTTTCTCTTGAGCAGTGGCGAGCAGCCTTGGTGTGGGATGAGGCATGCCAGCCCCACAGATGCTGGGAAATGACTCACGGAGGAGTTTTCTCTGTCGGGCCCCTAGTGCAGCCCCGTCTCCACCTCTGGCCGCACAGGAGGTGGGAGGGAGAGGAATGCAGGGTCCCCCTGGCCCGAGCGTTCCTTAAAGACCAACCTGGTTTTCTGCAGGTTTTCCTCTCCTTTCCTCATGAGAGTCTGCGTGGTTCTGTGAAACCTCATTTGCGCTCCTCTCTGTCATTACTGGGGGCAGGAGCTTGTCACTGGGGCGGGCCTCGGAGGCGGACGCCGCTGCACGCATTCATTTCCCTCTGTCAGACCGTGGTATTTACGGCAAGCCAAGTCCTTCGGGCGGCGCTTTTCTCTTTATTTGGAAAGAGGGCTCTGGAGCCCTAAGGCTGTAAGTGGGAGTCCACAGCGCAGGGACATCAATCACGGCTCCTGACTGGGCTGACCTTGGACAAAGCCGGGCCTGTGGGGAGGGGTACCCCAGGTTAAGCCTCTAATGGGAAGGGGAAGCCCAAGGCTGTGTGGCCCCTTTGAGTCCACCAGAAAGAATGTATTGTCTCGCCAGGCACATGGAGAGGGTGGGGGTGTGAGAGCTCACCCTGCTCCCAGTCATCGGCCGTCCCCTTTTTCTTTGGGCACGAACTTCCCACCCTGCTGCCCATGAACCGACTTTCTCATTCACTAGGCAGGAGGGGTGGGTTGTCCAGGTGACCACTGTGGTGGTTGAAGTTGTTGGCACCTGAGGTTTGGGGGGCCTTCATCCCACTTCTGTCCTCTGTCCTCAGGGCTAGAGGAAGGGGAGGCCGGCTATGCGGCCCACCCCCCTTATACCCCATGAAGGTGCTTGAAGCTGGGAGGGCTGAGATGTCCTGAGGGATGCCACACAGGGCTCCTGCGGGCAGTGTCCACTCCTTGCCCAGGGACCCTCTTGCTCTTCTGGTGGCTCATGTGTCAGAAATGGCAGGATCGCATGCCCGGACTTGCCCATGGATGGCGGCTAGTGTTAGCAAAGCTGTGGTGTTTCTAGTTTAAAAATACATTTCTTATTTGTTGTGCCTTAGTTATTTGTCTTTTAATTTGCAGCGTAAGTTTACAGGTTCTCGGTGGATTAATATTCTGAGCATGGAAATGATATGAAAGATGGGCATTTAATAGGAGATGGGCCAAAATGCTCATAGGCACATGAAAGATATTCAACCTCAACAGTAATTTAAACTTTTCAAATGAAAGCAGTGTTGTGGTTTCTTGTTTTGTTTGTTCGTTTGTTTTGCCGTTACTTCAGCAAAGTTTGTAGATACTGGGAAGACTTTGGGTTGATGGGCGTTAGGGGTAAATCGATCCCCCCTTCTGGAGGGTTATATAACATTATGCATTAAAACAGTGAATACTCTCCTGCCAAGCGGAATTTATCTTCAGGGAACCATTGGGCAGCTGTGCAAAGACCTCCTAACCTAGAATCTCATTCTGTGCTGCTCCTAATGATAAAAGTTGGGGAGGACCCAGCTGTCCATCAGTGTTGGAATGGTTAATTGAGCAGGTGTCTTCAGACCCCAAGTACTGTGTGGCTGCTAACATTTGATAGATAGATAGATAGATAGATAGATAGATGATAGATAGATTTCAGAGAGGAAAGGAGAGGGAGAAAGAGATAGAAACATCAATGATGAGAGAGAATCATTGATTGGCTGCCTCCTGCATGCCACACACTGGGAATCGAGCCTGCAATCTGCATATGTGATCCTGACCAAACTGTGACCTACTTGTTTATAGGCTGAGCCACACCTGCTGGGCAAGCATTTTATGTTCTTATTTGGAAAGCTGTCTGTGGCATGATGTGAAAGGAAAAAGGTGACTGCATATCAGAATATATAATATAATCCCACTTTGATTTTATTTTAGTATATTTTTTATTTATTTCAGAGAGAGGGAGAGAGAGAAACATTAGCTGTCTCCTGAACCTCCCCCAAATCAAGCCAAAACCCAGGCATGTGCCTTGACTGGGAATTGAACCCTGGCCTCCTGGTTCTTGGACTGATGCTCAATCACTGAGCCACCAACCAAGCAATCCCACTTTTATTTTAAAAATATGTGCCTCTGTCTACCTCTGTTTCTGTTATATATACACATATCTTTAGAGAAAAAACAACTCTAAGAGGAATACCCTACAATGTTAATTCTGTTTTTTGCTTTGTGACATCTTTATGTATTTTTAAAATAGCTTTATCGAGATATAATTCACATACTACATAATTTACCCATTTAAAGTGTACAACTCTGTGGTTTTCAGTATATTTAGAGTTGTGCAGCCATCACCACAATCAATTTTAGAACATTTTCATCTCCCTAAAAAGAAACCCGTTCCCTTTAACTGTCTCCATTTCCTGCCAACACCCTGCTACCCAGCCCCTGGCAGCCACTACCACTTTCTGTCTACAGACAGTTTTGCCTATTCTGGGTTTTCATGTAAATGGAATCCTACACTATGTGGCCTGTGGGTCTGACTTTTTCCAGGCTCATTCACTTTGCAGCATGCGTCAGGGGTTCGTTTCTTTCTGTGGCTGATTATAACCTAGTGTTTGGTTGGACCACATTTTGTTTATCCATTCATCTGTTGATGGACATTTGGGTTGTTTCCACTCTTGGCTGCTGTGAGTTATGCTGTTAACTTGCATGTATGAGGTTTTGTGTGGACATGTGGTTTCATCTCTCCGGGTATATACCCAGGAGTGGGGTTGTTGGGCCATGTGGTTACTCTGCATTTACCATTTTGAGGAACTGCCATGATTTTCCAAAGTGGCCACACCATTTTACTTTTCTCTAAGCAGTGAATGCAGGTTCGAATTTCTCCACATCCTCACCAACACTTGTTATTATGTCTCTTTTATTCTAGCCATTCTGGTGGGTCCAAAATCCTCGATAGACTGTCATTCTTAAAAAGAAAAAAAAATATTTTTTGTTTTAATTAAAATGAAAGGAAACATTCTTTTGAAAGCAAACAAAGTTCAGATCATAAAGGAGTAAAAAAAGAACATGGAGAAATTCTAAACATTTACACATAAGTCTAATTATAAATCAGCTTACTGTGAAAAATAATGTCTTCCTGGGATACATATGCCAACTCTGGGGGAAGGATTAGGCATAGTTTATAGGCTATGGTGCCTGCAGATCAAGCCTCCACAATAAATGGCCCCAAGACCTTCCAGGTCAGCGCCCATCCGCCGTTTAAGTCACTGACATACCCTTCATGTGTGTGTCTTTGAATCTTTTTGTACACACACTCACACTCATAGGCACACGCATGTGTGTGCACATGCATCCCCACACATACCTCCATGTGCACAGGCACACCCACACACATCTGCACCCTTGCACACACCCATACACATACATGCACACAATTTATGCATACACACACACACATGCACACACACACACTTACACTGACCTACTTACTTTCTGGAGTGTCTTTCCTCCTGAGTGTCAGAGGATTTCCTGTAGACTATGTCATTAATCTTCATGATGTTTTAGGCTCTTAGTCACAGGTTGAATATGTGGGAACTAAGAGAGCTGGCATTCACAGGAGGAGTGGGCTGTGGAACTGGAAGTTAACCCAGTGCATCACACTCCTGTGGGGTCTGTTGACATCAGACAGAGCCTCACTAATGAGGATGACAAGTCACAGGAAGGGCATCGAGGCAAAAAACTCCGCTGGAGAATATGCTTAGATGGGGGTGTGAATGAGCATTTGTTAAGCTGTGGACCTTCACTCTATGGAAGTCTCAGGCATCTGCTTTCCTTGAAAGATGGAAGGATAGTTCTTGTTTTTGGATGGCTACTTCTCTGAAACACTCAGAACAATTTAAGCATTTGAGATCTCCCTCTGAAGATTTTGTTTTCATTACAAAGAAATGGTTTTCTAAGTCAACTTCACCCAGTCTCTGGACAAATTTTTAAAAATGATGAAATCAGTTAAATGCAAATGAAAGTTGCATCGTCATCAAGGTATGGGTCTGAGTGAGAAGGGGTGGGTGTAGCCTGGTCTCCCCGCCTTGGTCCCGCAGCTCCCTCCTGGGGGTGGGGGCGGGGATGGGCATGGCTGTCACCTTTCTCCCTTCTCTCCCTTCTAGTGTCCTTAGCACAGCAGCAGCCAGTCCCTGCATCAACCCAGGTCTGGAGATCCACGCTCCACTTTGTCAGGAGAGCATCTGTCTAACAGATGCCCCCGATCCTCGCTCCTAGTGAGCTGCTGTGGGATGGGCCAGGAGAATAAACACCAAAATCACTACAGTCGGTTTCGGCTGGGCAGGTGCCATGTGGAGCCCAGGGCAGACCACATCTTCTGGCTCATCCAGCCTGTCTAAAGGCCCTGCTTCAACACAGCCTCTGCTTCCATCATCGTGTGTCCTTCTCTGGCTCCGACCCCTCTTCTGCCCTGAGCTCCATTGGGCTCACTGGATAGTCCAGGCTGACTTCCATCTGAAGATCCTTAACTAAACCCCATCTACAAAGTCCCATTTGCCCTGTGAGGTAACATATTCACAGGCCCTGGGGGTTAGGACCTGGGCATAGTGGGATTCAAAGCCACACTCTATTTCTTTGCCTGTAAACCTACACTAGAGAGACTGGCCGGTGCCTCAGTTTTCCCACCTTGTGGGAAATGCAGTTGAGTCTCGAACAACGAACTGTTGGGCTCCACTTGTCCGTGAATTTTAAAACCCGTGTTGTCCAAGGGTCAACTCTGTTTGCTACCTGTTGGGGCTCAGAACAGAACCTGGGATGTCATGGGTGCCCAGGGGAAGCTGCCATCCCACTGGGGCACAGGTTCCCAGGAGGCTGGTCCAGGCCCAAAATGCAGGAATTATTTTGGCTCCTCGTCTGAGGGTGAGCTGTAAGGAGGAGAGGAGCAGTCCTCTTCATGCTATAGGAATTTAAAAAAAGTCTTTTTAATCCTCACCTGAGAATATTGATGAGAGAGAGAGAGAGAGAGAGAGAGAGAGAGAGAGAGAGAGAGAGAGATATCAATTTGGTACCTTGCCCCCAAACCCACACACACATGCCCTGACTGTGAATCAAACCCACAACCCTCTGGTACACTGGATAGCGCTCCAACTGAGTGCACCACCTGGCCAGGGCTGTAGAAAAATTTTAAAGTGTAAAATTGAGCAATTTTTAGTAAATTTACAGAGTGTGTTATTACTATATTCTTCTTGAGAACACCCAAGAAGAGCCCATTGCAGTTACCTCCCTCCCACCTTCAGCCTCCCTCATCCACTGACCTACTTTGTACACATCGACTTTTTCTAGACATTTCTCATAAATGGAATATTAAAAATGGGGTTGGATTTTTTTAATTTGCATCTGTATTCTTTCACTTAGCATGCTTCTGAGATTCATTGTTGTGGCATTTCTTAGCACTTTGTTTCTTGTATGGATTTACCAGATTTTGTTTTTCCATTTGTCACTTGACATTGGGTTGTTTCCACCTTTGGGCTGTTGTGAATAATGTTGCTGTGCACATTGATATATACGTTTTTGTATAGATACATTTTCATTTCTCTTGGGTATTGCCAGGAGAGGAATTGCTAGGCCCTGTCATCACTTTGTGTTTAATTTTTTAATACCCTGCCAAACTGTTTCCCAAAGTGGCTGTACTAGTTTGCATTTCCACCAGCAATGTAAGAGGGTTCCAATTTCTCCACATCCTTTCTAATACTTGTTGCCATCTTTTTTATTATCGCCATCTTAGTAGGGGGGAGTGGTATTTTGTCAATTAATTTGCATTTTCCTGTTGGCTAATGAACTTTTTTTTATATGCTTGTGGATCATTTGTTTGCTTTGGCGATATATCTGTTCAAATCTTTTGCCCGTTTTTCAATTGAACTACTTACTTGCTTCTTATTGTGCTGTAAAAGTGTCTTTTTTCATGTATTCTGGATACAAGTTTTATATAAGATACATGATTTGCAAAGATTTTCTCCTATCTTTCTTGGAAGTTTCATAATAGTGTATTTTAAAGCACAATATTTTTAATTTTGATGAAGTTTGGCTTATTGATATTTTTTCCTTTAGAAATTGTTTTGATGTCATATCTAAATATGTTGTTGGAGCCAATAGACAAGGCTCCAGCTCTTTGTGCTCATGATCTTCAAGTAATGGTGTATCATGTCATCAAAAATTCTGTATATTATGGAATCTGTGACATTGTCAGTTATGGACTCACCATTATTTTATGTACACTAAAAAAACAAAAAAAAAACAAAAAAAAACTACAATGCTAATTAATCTAGGTTACAAAGATTTATTTCTGTATAGTTATAGTTTTAGTTGTTGCCGTTTTAGCCCTTACATCTAGGTGTGTGATTACTTTGAGTTAATTTTTGGTATGGTGTGAGGTAGGGATCAGTGGAGCATGTGAAATGTGGCAACTCCACGTTGAGATGTGCTCCAAGTATAAAGCACACAGGGATTCCAGTGACCTACTATGAGAAAAAGAATGTGAAGTAGCTCATTAATAATTTTTATATTGATTACATTTTGAAGTGATATTTTGGATATATCGGATTAAAGAAAATGTTATTCACCACACTGTCTTGATTACTGTCACTTTGCAATAAATTTTGAAACCTGGATCTGTGAGTCCTCCACCTTTGCTCTTCTTTCTCAAGCATGTGCTGACTGATATGGGTCCTTTGTCTTTCTAGCTGGAAGGATTGACACACTGGTTGATGTCTGACATGGGCTGTCAGACCTGCTGGTTTCCCCGCCTCTCTCAGCCTTTCCTCCTCACTGATTCTCTTGCCCTGACTCAGTGTGTTTGGGTCCAGGCATGCCAGTGCCTGCTGTGGGCCCGTTCTGGACCCCAGACTTGCCCTTTTCCCTCCTTGCCTACTGCTTTCCTCTCCTGCACTCTGTGCCCCATCCCTTCTGAACCGGGTTTCATTTCCCATCATGCCTTCTGTGATGGCTTATTTGCTTCTACCCCTTCTCCCGGCGATGACTCTGGAGCTCCCCAAGGCTCCAGCTCTTTGTGCTCATGACTTTCAAATAACGGTGTGTCATGCCATCAAAAATTCTGTATTTTATGGAATCTGACATTTGTCAATTATGGGTGTACCATTATTTTATGTACACCAAAAAAAAAAACAATTCTAATTAATCTGTGAAACAGTTTTCTTCTGACATTCATTGTAGGACACATTCTGATTTCAGAGGTGCTAAACTTGAGAAAATACGGCCCTGGAGCTCTCTTAATTGGGAAATAATTTTCTTCCCCCCCACCCCCCGCCCTTTCTTTCCTATTGTTATGTCTGTGTCACTCAGAGTAAACTTTCACTAGGAGCCACTCATGGTATCAATTCTTTCCATCTCTCTTTTCATACTTGGTCAGCAGCCTACATCCCTCTTTCTCCTAACAAAATGAAGCACACTGTTTTAGTTTTTACTTGACCTATTCCATGTTTCCTATGCTGGACCACAGCCATGAGCATGTGTGGAAGTGGAATCATGCCAAATTCCAAGGTAGTTGGAGGTGTGTGTGCTGAAGTAACTGTTCCATTTCCTCCCTGGTGGATGCAGGTATGGCGGGGGGCCGTGCTCTGTGCACATTCACTGTGGCTTCCATGAATGGGGCTTCCTGCTAACCGCAGCCCCTATCCAGCTAGGATGGCCCAGGGGTTACGGCCCCTCAATTAGAATTTTTATTTTATTTTATTTTATTTTTTAAAAATATATTTTATTGATTTTGTACAGAGAGGAAGGGAGAGAGACAGAGAGTTAGAAACATCAATGAGAGAGAGTCATCGATCAGCTGCCTCTTGCACATCCCCTACTGGGGATATGCCCGCAACCAAGGTACATGCCCTTGACCAGAATCGAACCTGGGACCCTCTAGTCCCCAAGTCCCCAAGCCGACGCTCTATCCATTGAGCCAAACCGGTCTCAGCAGAATTTTTAGTTTATTTTGAGTCTCCACCTGTGGGTGAATGAGCCTCAGGGTCTGTGTAGACAGTTGGCTGTGGTGGGTAAGGCTCCTCTCCCTGGCGAGAGGTGCGATGGTGGCCTGGTCAGATTTAACCCCGACTCCTGGAGAAAGGGGAGCGCTCTGTACCATCTGAATGCTGGGTGAGGCCTGCCACCTGCCACCCAGACCCTCAAGATGGTTGGCAGCCCTGGAGCATTTGTGCTAAAGCTGGACACATGCAGTAGACATGGCTTTGTTAATGCCACGATCTCTCTGGTGTCAACTCTCTGGTTTCCCTGAGCTCTCACCAAACCCACACAGCAATTCCTTCATTTGATGCAGCAATTTTCAACCA
The DNA here is from genome assembly GCF_964339955.1 of Pipistrellus hanaki. NCBI lineage: Eukaryota > Metazoa > Chordata > Mammalia > Chiroptera > Vespertilionidae > Pipistrellus > Pipistrellus hanaki. The sequence goes on from NC_140505.1 coordinate 25,116,575, forward strand.
GGTGCCACAGGAATTTTTAAAACATGCAGTACCTGACTGTTAGGGCACTGACCTCTTTTCTTACGTTGTCAAAATAAAAAAGAGGTAACAGTCAACATAACAATAGCTGTCAGGTATGAATGAATCAAAATTATATATATTTTTTGTCAGATCAGCAAAAACTATGTATTTCGGTATTCCTCAGAATTTTAGTAACTAGTTTACTCGGGCCACGAGATGAAAAAAAAGGTTGAAAATCGCTGATTTAATGTGGCATGCCTTCAGTGCTGGGGCCACATCTTTGAAGATTTTTACAGCCTGTTCACTCTTAAGTTCATTCACATACCAGTTAAGAAGCTGCAATTTCGTGTCTTATAAGCGAGATGTGGAATGGCGTGTTTGTGGTGCTTTAAAATGAGTGCACATGTGTGCCCCCATCACCTCGTGGGATCTAACGGTGCTCATTCTGTTTCTCTGTCCAGCCCCTTCTATGGAGAAGACTTCTACTGTGAAATCCCGCGGAGCTTTCGCCACCTGTCCTTCTACATCTTCGATAGAGACGTCTTCCGCAGGGACTCCATCATAGGTAGGTACTTCGGTGGGTGTCGCATTCTGGTGCGAGCGGATGTCTCTTCCAGGCGACCTGTCTGAGGCAGCAGAGGTGAGTGGCGTTTTCAGCCTGGCCTTTCTGGCTGTGCTCAGCAGCTGCAGGAAGCGGCCTGGGCAGCCTGCTAGCCTGGCAGTGGCATCCCCCGGGGCTGACACAGGCCGCTGAGTCCCGGCCTGGCAGCCTGTGGAGGGGCTTCACAGCATAAGATCACGTGGGAGAGACCAGGACACGCCAGCAAAGCCTTGAGAGCTGTCCTTGAAGACGAGGATACAACAACCTCAAACCTTCTGCAAATGTCCCCCGAGGGCTCCTCCAGGGGGCTGTGTGCAGGGAAGAACCCCTCCCCCCATTCCCAGGCCACCCCTGTTCCTGCCTCCAACACCCTCCATAGGCCATCAGAGTATTGGATGCTCTCCGAGGCATGAGGGTGATCTTATAGGTATTGAGGACCTTCACAGAGGCATTAGGGTGCTTTCAGAGGTATTGGGGTATTTTCAGAAGTATTGTGGTGTCCTCAGACCACAATTGGGGCTCTCAGAGGTTCTGAGTTCCTCTTAGAGGTACCGGAGTGTTTTCAGAGGTATTAGGGTGCTCTCAGTATTGGGGGGTGTTCTCAGATATTGGGGTATGCTCAGAAGCATTGGGGTGCTCTCAGGAACGTGGGGTATCAGCAGTATTGGGGTGCTCTCAGAGGTATTGGGGTTTGCTCAGAGGCACTAACGTTTCCGTGGGGGACTGCTAGGCCCAAGCTGAATGTGGAGGTCAGGTGTGGAATAGCATAGAAGCTTCCCGAGCTCAGTAGTGCACCTGTGTTCCTATTCATGTTTACTGTGGCCCCAAAAATAGAACCGAGAAGTCACACATGAGCACGATGGTAGTTGCTGGAATCCAAGCACCATGGAATGTCCGTGTGGTGGCCTTGGCCTTTCCTGGGAGGGAGGCTCTTGGGTAGAACACTTGGCGTTTGAAGTGCACTTGAGTCACGCAGACAGTTGCTCATCTTTCCTCTGGACCAGGCTTGGGGCTCCGAACGGCTCCTACTCACTGCCCAGACCTCTTGAGCAGTCACCCATACAGCCAGCAGGGGTGTGTCATCAGGCCGCCTCGGCCGCCCAGCAGCACACAGTACAGTTGGCTGCCTTCCCTGCAGCTCTTGCTCAGCCTCTGGCCTCTTCCCCCCTCTGGCATTCACTCCCAGCCTGCTGAGCTTCTATGCTGCCTCCTTAGTTCTCAGCCTGTGGGCCCAGATTCCCTGCAGGATCCCTGTGGTGTCTCGAGGCATCTCGGATGCATCATGTTGAACTCAGAGTGGCCATCAAAGGTTCCTCATGCTGAGTAAACTCTGTACCTAATGCTTCCTCACCCTCCGAGCTGCCCTGCCAAGTCTAGGAGCTCAGTTCCTACAGGTGCTGCCACATCATGCTACACCAAACATGTCAAACTCAAAGGCTAACACAAGCCAAATAAACAAGACATGTAGCTCACAGACCGTGAGTTTGACATGCTTGCCCTACACCGAGCTTTCGCTTGCTTGGACTGTAGCCTGCATGGCCTCCGAGTTTGCCCCACAAGAAGATAAGATGCTCGTTCCTTCACTCCAAGGCCTTTTCTTTGTGTGGGCTGATAGCATCTCCTCCCAGTTAAAGCTGATGACTGACATCCCATTGTACGAAAAAGCTCAAAACATGGCGAGGGCCCAGAAGTGGCTCCATCGTGTCTGTCCCCAACATCTGGCTTTGGCTTAGGAGGCAGTCACTATAAACATTTGTGAAAAGAATGGATGATTTTTGAAAATACCTCTACGTATTCCATTTTTCCCATTTTAGAAATTCAATCTGTTTTATAGATAGTTTCTCATCTGAAGAAACTCTCTTCTGGAAGTTCATGCTTTCATTTTAGGGCCTGATTTATTTTAAAAAATATTGCCAAGCCCTAGCTGGTTTGGCTCGGTGGATAGAGCATCGGGCTGTGGACTCAAGGGTCACAGGTTCGATTCCCATCAAGGGCATGTACCTTGGTTGCGGGTACCTACCCAGTAGGGAGTGTGCAGGAGGCAGCTTATTGATGTTTCTCTCTCATCGATGTTTCTAACTCTCTGTCCCTTTCCCTTCCTCTCTGTAAAAAATTAATAAAATATATTAAAATAAAATAAAAATATTGCCAAGTTTAAGGACACACTGCCTGATTTCATAATCAGACCACATTGTCCTCTGGGCTTATCTTCTCAATGGCCTTTCTAGCCTTCTCAACATAAACACACATGTGCATTCACACACATGTGTAGCACCCCACTTGGGCCCCTGTGCAGGCCTCTACCCTCTTAATACTAGAAACTTTTTAAATATATCTCAGTTTTCTGAAACCTGACTAGTCCCACAGTGATGAGCTCAGATGCTGTCTATCTTCAAGCAGCATGCTCCTCCTTTGCTACTGGGGAGTATGTTAAAATCCAGGTACCCGAGCTCCCACCCATGCTGGTGGGTCCAGATGGTCCAGGGGTTGAACCTAGAATTCCACAGTTTTATTAAGTTTCTCAGGGTGATATTTACAGTTAGAAGGAAACTAATATGTGCTGAATGCTTATATATGCCAGGCATAAAAGCATGCCATTAATCCTTGGTATTGACCCCAGGAAGTAGATAGCCCCTCTATTTGCTATATCAAGAAGAAACTGAGGCTCAGAGAAGATAAGACACTGTCTGAAGATGCCTAGCTAGCAGGTGGTGAGCCAACAAGTCAGACATTTCCTGTCATATTTGTAGAGACTTGGGAGGAGAAAGGTGTCTACACCTGCTTAGTCATCCCATGAAGTCAGCTCCCTCCCTGAAGACTCCTCAGTGGGTGCTGCCTATCCCAGAACTTGCTCTCACTCTGAATCTAATGTTCATCCTGCCTTGTGTGAGAGAGGTGGCTTCCCAGAATTTAATCTGAACCATATATATATATATATATATATATATATATATATATATATATTTAAATATTTTTTTTATTGATTTCAGAGAGGAAGGGAGAAGAAGAGAGAGATAAAAACATCAATGATGAGAGAGAACCATTGATTGGCTGCCTCCCACACGCCCCCCACTGGAGATTGAGCCCGCAACCCAGGCATGTGCTCCTGGCCAGATTCGAACCTGGGACCCTTCAGTCCAAAGGCCGACGCTCTAGCCACTGAGGCAAGCCAGCTAGGGCGCTAAACCTTTTATATTTTATTCAAGCATTTGGAAAGCATTTAGATTTATGCTTTCTCTGGGACTCTGACGATGCGTGAGTGTGAGAGCGTTCCTAATCCTAAGTGATTTGAACTGACGAGAGGAAGGGAAAGCAGCAGTCACCTTCTCTGCCAGAATCACCAGATCTGCGGGGTCTACAGCAGATGGAGGGCTGGAGAGAGTGACAAACACATCCTGCTGCTCTGCTCTCCAGTTGTTCCATGACCGGCAGAGAGGGGATGTGCCTTAATACCCTGTCCTCTACCCTCCCCTCTCCATCCCCTCCCTTTCCTTCCTTTCCATCTCATGCTCCATCATTTCCTTCTCTCCTTCACCCTGTTTTCCTTTTTAGGATCTTGGTCCACATGTGAATTTCTCCTTCAGTCCATGCGCGTGGCTTCTTTCCTACCCTGAGTCATCTCCATGAGCCATCACAATGCCTCATACTTGATCTGTTAAAGTTTGGCAAATTAGGCTTCCAAGACAGTAGAAACCTAGGGATTAGCAAAGAAACAGGTGGGGCAGCGGGGAGCCTTTCTACAGAAGCAGGGCGTGTTGATGCTTGCTTTATTTAGGCTAGGGTGGCTTAGTTGAAGGATAATAAAACTTTATGAAGCATTTACCAAAACTTTACCAAGCATTCATGTGTTGAGATTTAAGTGAACTCTGTTGCTTATACTAAAAACGTGTTGCATACATGAGAGATTAGTGTCTGATCCTAGGAAGTTAAACCCAACTATCCGATATTAATGAGCCATCTGGTGTGTCAGTGAGCTGCACTTTTATTGTCATTTCTTCCATCTTCCATATTCTCACTCTGGAAGAATGGTTAAGTGCTGCCTGTTTTTTTTTTGCAACTATCTGCAGGAATTCATGTTGTAGGAAAGGAGGAGTCATGTAAAGTGAAGTATCTGGTGCATATCTGTTCTAATCATGTATATAAAAAGTACTTACACTTACTATGTGCAGGTATTGTTCTAGATGCTTTACAAATATTGACTCATTTCATATTCATAATCCTGTGAAGTAGGTGCATTTTTCAGATGAGGAAACTGGTACAGACAAGTCACACGGCTTTTGGGTGGTGTTCAGACCGTGGCAGCCAGGTTCCCAAGTCTGTGCTACTGAGCTCTTGACCTTATTTCAGATTATGCTTTATTGCCTGTTTTTAGAGGCAATAGTTGATTGAATATGGAGCCTGATGGGGGGCAGGAGAAGTCCAAGGTGGCTTCTGCTTATGGGTTTACAACACCAGGTGGATGGTGGGTGGTGGGACATAGATGGGGCTAAAATGGTGGATGGTGGTGGTGGTGGTGAAGGTGGGTGGGAGATGGTGATGGTGATGGCAGAAGAATGAGTTCTTCATATCAGAACAAAATATCCTCCTCCATGACCCACTACTACTATCCCCTCCAGTGAGCTATAGTTTGCTATCACCATCCTCCACCCTCCTCTCATTATGTACCAACTACCCAACATTCATCATTCATCCTCTGTCCTCACCACCTACCATTTGCCATCTACCATCACCATTCCACCACCTTTCACTCATCACCTACCATCTACAATCCACTGCCACCCATCATCCACCATCACCATTCATCCATCATGTACTATATTCCACCATCACCATCCACCACTCTTTACCCATCATGTATTACCCACCACCTGCCATCGATCATTTGTCTATCTTCTACCTCTCCAGCTGTGACTTACTAGCTATATCTATAACCATCCATTATCTACCACTTATCATCACTACCACCACTCCCTCTCCATCGCCATGCACCATCCACCACCCACCATCAGTATTCACCCTCTTCCATCATCCACCATTACTGTTCACCACTCCTACTCATCTATACTGGCTACCTTCTACCATCACCCACTATCCACCATCCATCACCCACCACCTACGACCCACCAATCATCTCTCCACCACCTTTTACCCATCACCTACGACCCACCAATCAATTCTCCTCAACCATTGCTTACCACCCACCACCCTCAAGCCCTCCTCCTATCCCTTGACCCACCATTCCTTTCCCACTACCACTGTCTACAATTTTTATCTGTATCCTGCTACCAAAAACTCATTTGGAGAAAACCCATAACCCAGGAGTCATCCTGGAATTCCCCAGCCCCATTTATATCTGTCTCAGCCCCTGACATACATCTCCTCTTTATTGGAATGGGGCCATGTGATTGTGGAATACTTCCTTTTTAGGTGTCTACATATAAACATCAGAGCCTCGCAGTAGATTTACTTTCCCCTGAAGAGGGTAGCTCTCTGCAGGCAGAGGATAATATGTGGCAGATGTGGGCCGAAGGCCAGGGAGGCCTACTGCTGCCAACCCTGTTGGTAGAAAGTGGATACTCATCCTCTTCCACCAAAAGCTTCTTTCAATTTGTGCCTCTTCTGGTGTGAGCTACCATGAGTGCACCCGCCCTCTGCTTTCCCAGTCCAGGGAAGGCGCATGAGTGGTGGGCTTCCACTTGACAGATAATAAGAAATTCAAATTCAAAACCTCTAAAGGCAGCTTCGGTGCTGTGGTAGCATAAAGTGGTGCTTATGGTGGGATGGTCCAGGCCTCTGGTGTTGTTTCAGGCAGTACAGTCCAGAGCTTCTCACGCTTGTTAAAATGCAGGTGCTGATGCATGGGTCTGGGAAGGACCTGAGAGCCTGCATTTCCAACGGATAACATACTTGGAAACTGCTGTGATTTAAGTAGAAACACCTGGAATTTGTTCAGGAAATACTTGGCATGGATCTCCTAGGAACTCAGACAATTCACATCTGACTTCATTTTAATATGGAACTGTGATAGGAGCTTCCCAAGGGAATCCTTAATGCTGAAGGAACTGATAAAGAAGTGTTTTCAAGCAGACAGTGCACACTTTCCAGCTCTTGAGGGATTTCTGTTGGTGTGATGGGCCTGGAATTCAAATATGACCATGGGACTTCACTACTTAGATCCTGCAGGTCTCCCTTTGCCTCAAGATGACTCCCAAACCCTTAGCTGGACGTTCAAGCCCTTTGTGATTGCCCTGCCGAGGGCTTCCTCCTTCCTGACCTCCTCAATCCCAGACATGGGCCCAGGTCCTCCTGATTTCTTCCAGTCTCTCTCCTGGTGCCCCTGCCTTGGCTCATACGGCCCCCTCTGCATGGCGCCCATGTCTGGTCCTTCACCTCAGCCCCATGCCCACCTGACTGCTGCTGCCCATTTGAGATCCTGGTTAGCCAGAGACCTGAGCAAGCTGCCCTTCCATGTGTGTGTTCTCTGTGGCTTCACCTGCTGAAGCATTTCTTTTGCTCTTTGTCACGTGCTCATTGGACTGTACTTCCTATGGCCTGGAGCTCCTTGAGGGTTTTTCTCTATCCAACACCTACTGGGTAGGCCAAGGTTTGTTCAAGCGGGGATGGAAAGAAGCAGGAGAGGGAAGAGCAGAGTGTAGAATCTTAAGCTGCCCGGTTAGAAGTTGACATTTTACCCAGTGACACTGTGGATACACCAGTGTGATAGGTGAAAGTGAATATGGAGACAGAGTTTTGACCTTAGTAATTGGCTCAGATTATACTAGAATGAAGAGGATATCCATTCATCCTTAGAGGCATAGGAAAACTTTTTTGAGTGGAAAAAATATGTTTAAATATTTTTGTACATTTTAATCAGAGAACCTGGTCACATTGGTTCTGGGGTTATTTCCCCTTAAAATAATCAAATAAGTTCTTTATTAATCATTCTATTTAAGGTACCTGCAAGTTTTGAAGATAACCACCAAAATCACGGCTTAGCCATTCTTGGTGGCTTTAAAATTATGGTGTGTCAGTTGCAATTGGACTTAGATGTTTTCACTGTTGTTTTTACAGCTGTAAAAATAAGTGGCTGTCTGAATCTCCAGGAATAATTTAAAGTTATGACTAGTAATTATGTTGTTACAGTATGAGAAGCCAAGTTCTAGAGTATAAATTTGCATCACGGAAATGAGCATGGTGTCATCGGCTTCTCACGGTCTCCTGTGTCTGATCCGTTGGCCTCGCACCAGCAGGAGCCCACACTCACCTTCAGGTTTTCCTGGTGCAGCTGCACGTGTGCGCCTCTGAGGGTCGAGTCCAGGAGGGAGGGATGTATCCAGTGAGGGTACCACCAACTTTGTTCTTTTCCAAACTCTTGTTGCTATTCTAGGCCTTTGAATTGACATTTACATATTTGAATCAGCTTCTTTTTAAAAAAAAAATAAATTTGTTTTTCTACCGCCGCTTATATTCATACCATTCTGCACTAGTTTCAGATGTATAGCAAAGTGGCCGAAAAATCATGCACTCTACAGAGGTCCCCCACTGCCCAAGTACCCACCTGGCCCCATACCCAGTTATCTCAATAGTATTGACTATATTCTCCATGCTGCAATCCGCATCTCTGTGACTATTCTGCAGCAACCAATTTGTACTGCTTTTTTACCCATTCTCCTCTACCCCTCCCTTCTGACAGCTGGCAGTCTGTTTTTAATGAGTCTGTTTCTATCTTGTTTCTCTTTTTATTTTGTTCATTCCATTCCACATATAAGTGAAATCACATGGTATTTGTTTTTCTCTGAGTGGCTTATTTCACTTAGCATAATGCCCTCTAGGCCCATACATACTGTAACAAAAGGTAAGATTTCCTTCTCTTTTACATTGTGTAAATGTACCACAGCTTTTTTATCCACTCATCTACTGATGGACACTTGGATTGCTCCCATATCGTGACTTTTGTAAATAATGCTGCATTGAACATAGGGTGCAAATATTCATTCAAATTAGTGTTTTGAAATATATTTCTTCGTATATATTCCCAGAAGTGAAATTGCTTGGCATGAAGGCAGTTCCGTTTTTAATTTTTTGAGGAAACTCCACATTGTTTTCTTAGTGATTGCACCAATCTACATTCCCACCAACAGTGCTCGACATCCCTGCCAACACTTGTTGATTTATTGATGATAGCCATTCTTACAGGTGTGAAGTTATATCTCATTTTGGTTTTAATTTCTTTGATGTTTTACTAACTTAATTTTCTAAATGAATGAGATTGCTTTGATCTATAGGTTAATTTGGGGAGAATTAACATCTTAACAAAATTTCAGTCTTCAGATTTCCAGTATATCTTTCCATGTACTTGGGCCTTCTTTAATTTATTTCATCAGTGTTTGCAATGTGTTTTCAGCATATACATCTTGCAGACATTACACACACACACACACACACACACACACACACACATTTATTTACCCTTATATATTTTGTTTTTGATAGAGTTGACAAAGGTTTTTTTAGGTAGTATACTAAAATCACAAGCCATAAAAACATCATTTTGTGAAAGATACTGTCATTGATTTTCAATTTTCAATTTTTATTGTCATTGCTTCCATGCATAAACACAATTGATTTTTATGCATTGACTTTGTAGTCTGCCATCTTACTAAACACAACTATTCTACCAGCTTGTCTTGTAGATTTTCCTGTAGATTCTGTGAGTGAAGACTCATTTCTTCCTTTCCAGTCTACATGCCCTTGTTTCTTTCTCTTGCTTTCATGCACTGGCTAGGATACCAGGTTGAACAGGAGAGATGAGGACAAACTTCTCTTCCGCTGGCTCAATCTCGGGGAAGTGTTGGGCTGTGCCTCACTGAGTCTGCTCTTAGTCGGCTTCCTGCAGGTTTCACCCCGAGATTAGCCTTTCCCCAGGTGCTCTGCCGCCTCTGTACCTGGTTTCCCACATCACCTGCCCTCTGATGAGCTACTGGTGTGCTCTGTCTTCTGAACAGACCCTGACAGGTACAGCACCCCCAGAGGAAATCATCCATGGGGATTTTAGTGGTGAAAGGCAGGTAACACCTCTCTGCCTAAATGAGAAAGTTGTTTGGCGAACTGTTAATTTCATGCTGATAGATTGGGACAGGCTTGCAGATTAAGGCATTTAAGTCAACACTGTGGTTGTGGATCAAGTGTTCTCTCAGAACAGCACTTAGAAACACTAATACACATGTTTTAAAAAGTACACATTTGTAGTCTTGATTGAGACTGAGCTCTTGAAGGACAGACTGGAAGCTAGTGACCAAGGTGACCCTTGAGTCAGGAGCTACGTAGCAGGGGAAAGAGGAAGGTATTTTATATATTTGTTTTAATGTTTCATATTTTGTACTATCTTCCTGTTTTGGCGACTTAATATTACACTAAGTACTTCCAGAAGTAGAGTAATGATGTGTAAATTGTAGGATTCATATAAACATCAGATACATAACTCCTCCCTAGGACAGTTAAAGCTCAAAAGCATTGCAGTTGCATAACATTTCAAACTGCAAATGTAATCCTCTTACCCAGCTGAACTAATCATGGAATCGGAATATTTAAAAAAAAAATTTTTCAATGAAATATGTTGCTCAACTCAGTTCCAAGAAATGTTTCGATTCATGTGGCTTTATTCTTGCAAAACTCAAAGTCATATTCCCATGCGGGGAAAGAGTTTTACTGGAGCCAAGCAGAGAGGAAGGAGTCTTCTCTTGGGGGCTGTTCTTCCTGGTGACCAGGTGTGCGGAAGGACAGACGGCCAGAGGTGGCAGGACCCATCAGAGGTGGCAGGACCCACTGCCAGGACCTCAGCAGGACACCCACCACATGGATGAGTGATGGAAGGGGAGGACCGAGGCTTAAGGAGGGGCCTAGGATGAACCCTGAGGTGGCCATTCTGCCCTTGTAACGTGATGCTTGTTGGAGGATGTTCCACGGGGCCTGTAATTTGGGTCTCTCTGAATTTCTGTGAAACATACCCTTTCTGCAGCCTGTATCTGCTGTGTGTTTTCTGCATCTGTTGCTCTTCCTCTCCCCCTGCAGACTTTGACTGTGTGCAGTGGCTTAAACCGTTCTGTAGTGTGTGGCTGGACAGGATTCGGCTCCAGATGGCCTGGTCAGAGCTGGGCCATTGAGATTGGACAAGGGCAATGGGGTTAAACCTTGGAATGCTCACCTGCTGTGCCCACTTCACAGGTGGGCAAAAGTGCTGGTTGTGTGGAATTAACTGGCCTGGACCCGAGGAGCCCTGGCTGAATGATTCCGGGGTCTTTCCCAAGTCTCTTTTGCGGGTGGGGAGTGTGAGGCAGTTACCTTCCTTCTGAGAACATGAGATGATGAACATTTGCTGACGTAACAAATGGCACAATGACGGACAGATTGGGATTGAAGGCAGGCATTGGTGGGAGTGAATGGTCCCAACTCTCTGGATACCTTCACCCTCTGGCACTTAGACCCGCTTTTTCATGTTTGTTTTGCCCTTCAAATGCACCATCTGTACTGGTGGGTGAGTCCTTGGGGTCTGGAGTCCAGAGCAGAGTCCAGTTGGTGAGTTCTTGGAACAAGGTGTAAGGACCGTGGGAGGGGAAATCTTGTCCTCTGCCCCGTGGAGTTCTTCGGCTGGGGCTCTGTAAATTGGGCGGACAGAATTCAGATTCACAGAGAGAAGCACACAGTTCATTAATGCCTGCAGCACACACTGCGTGGGGGAGCATCAACACCGAGTAACTCAGCGTGTTAGACTTGGATTGGCATGGCATCTTAGCAGAGGAATAACACACTTCAGAGAGGCTCAAGGCAAAGGAAAATGGTTTTAGGCCTCCAAGGGTGGCAGGCCGTGGACGGTAAATATATGGGAAAATGAATGGAGTAGGTTTTTTGTGTGCAGGACCATCTTGGTGCCGACTTTGCACTTCCTCACGGCCATGGAACTTCCGGGAGAGGGACTGGGGCAGCCATTTCTCAGCGGGGTCTGCTTGTAGTCAGCTAAGGGAAGCTCCAGGAGGACATCTTTCTGCATCTGTTGGTTCTCATTTGCCGTGAACTAACCTGCGTATACATGTGTGCCACTGTGACTGCAGGCCACACACACACACACACACACACACTCATGCACACACACACACGCACATATACATATGTTATACAAGCTGACTGTACATTGTGTACATAGCATGCACACACTATGTAGGCTTACTGTACACATGTACACACATTATTTAAGTGGCATACACACCCACATACACACTTGTGTACATGCTATATATGCTAAATATGCACAGATTTGTATTCTAAGCTACAGCTCATACAGGTACACACACACACACACACACACACACACACACACACATTTCCATGAAATCCTCATCACAGCCTTATGAACGAGCCCTGCCCTGGGTCCACTTTGGAGCATGAATTTGAGACAGGAGGTGATGGTAATGTGGCACTGCCTGGTCTCACTGCCAGTGTGGCCCAGCGACTGCCTCCAGTACCCCCTCCTTCACCCCCTCCTACATTCTACCAAGTCCTGAGCAGTTCACTGTGTAGACGCCTGACAGAGCCGTTTTCTCCTCTGTAGGAAATAACCCCCACCTAGTGCTCCACCTTGCTCAAACCACCTGGGTAACATGCAAGTAGTAACGTGTCCATACAAGGCAGCCCTGGCCACACCCAGGCTGTGCTCCCAGTGTGAGAGCAGGCAGGCCTGTGGCCACCGTGGAAGTGACATATGATACTTGTTCTGCTGGTGGGGTGGGGCGCGGGCACCCTCAAGGTGAAATGTTGCAGACACTGATCTTACATTAAGGAAGACAGCGTGGCATTATCAATTTACCCCGTTATTGCACCATCTGAGATAATTGGCAGCAACGTATGAACCTTGCTGGGCCTGGCGGCTTTGTTCTCTCCTGTGACCGCTTTCCCTCTGCTCTGTTTTAGGGAAGGTGGCCATTCAGAAGGAAGACCTGCAGAAGTACCATAACAGGGACACCTGGTTCCAGCTGCAGCATGTCGATGCGGACTCAGAAGTTCAGGTGAGACCCTCGGCCGAGCCCGTGGAACGCTGGAGGTCTTGGGGAAAGGAAGACTTGATTGTGGTTAAAGGAACAGAGACAGGGTTTTGGTCCTAATAGGGAGCAATGCTTAGCAAATTGTGTCCTTCTATTTATAGTAAGTATAGGCTTGCTAATTTTGTTTGTTCAGTTGGTGATAGTCACACTTTGTCATGCATGATTGGAGCACCTTAAAAAAAAAAATGTGAAAGAGCAATAATATAAAGAAGGTGAAGAGAAAATATGGGTGAGAAAAATGAAGCTGTAGGTGAGAACAGCACACAGAGCCTCCCCCGGCAAGTCCCTGTGCTTTTGGGAGGTCACCGCACGTGTTGTCAAGCTCCCTGCACTCAGCAAAGAAGCATCTAGAGCTAAAAGAAGAGGCCACTCTGAGCAGGTTCCCACCCTCTGAGGGTCCTGGGCTCACTGTGGCTCACCGGGGCGATGTGTTAACTGGGACTGACATCCCTGTCCAGTGGAAGGAGCGGACCCCCTAGCAGGGGAGACAGCGTGGTTCCAGGATCCCAACCCTTCCCTTTAGGCTGCCCTTGGACTTGCCCACTGCTGAGTGTCCAGGAGCCCATCCGAATGCCTGTCAGGAGGGTGGCCGCATCTTCTCTTGTGAGACTGGCTTGTGTGGTTTTCAGTCAAGCCGGTTCCATGCCAGTATCCAGAATTCCAAGACTGGGAGCCACGGCCGGACAGCACAGCGCCCTGAGACGCACCGGTGTTTTATCAGTGGGTCTGTGAGACACCGGGGCGTGGCCGGGGTGCCTGACCAAGCATAGGGTCTCTGGCACAGGCAGGCCTGGCTCAGAGCTCTGTGCCCCGAACCACTAGTGAGGTATGCCAGCAGCGTCCTCTCCAAGCCTCAGTCTCCTCCTCTGTGAAGCGTGGCGTTGTGAACAGCTGGGCAGTGTCTGACACGTTGCCCTAGGCCTTCCCCTGGCCCGCCTGGCATGCAGCATTCCTGGGCTCCTCGCCCAGCATCTGGAGCCGGCTGGCCTTCGGGTCCTCATGCTTCCTCCTGACACCTCGGCCTCAGCCGAACTCTGAGGGGGAAGGCAGCGGGGTTCAGGGTTGCTGCCTGGTGAGGCTGTGGGGCACCCTGGCCTTGTGCCCATTGGGAAGGAGCCACGCACTTGAACAAAGAGGCAGCCGGAGGGAAGGTTGAGGAGCGGAGCCAAAGGGAAGCATCGTAATGGTGCTTCACGCCTAATTAATTCTGACCCAGGGGCCCGATCGTGCCGAGTAAATTAGAAAACGCTGTAATTACTGCAGAACCAGTGACTGCCCGGCGTTGGAAGCAGAGTTCCAACAGTGAAGACGGATGATATCCGGGGTAGCCGGCCCACCGTGCCGCTCAGGTGCCTGGGCAGGCTCGTCTTCAGACAGAAGGTTCCAGAAGCCACGTGCTGCTCCGAAATGGAACCATTCCTGCTTCTTTATGTTGACTTTTTACCCCGTCACTTTTATTCTGAAATCATACAGCCTGTGGCGCCATAATCAAAATGGCTGTTACCCAGATTTAAGTTGGATTTTATTGGCAAGTGTGGTTTTTCTTTTTATCTTGCCTTTCTTTTTGTTTCTTTTAATTTTGAAATGGTGACAGATTCACAGGAAGTCACAAAAAAAGTGCACAAGGAATGATGATTAGCAAACTGTGTGCTCTCCTGCTTATACTTAAAGACTGAAAATAGTGAGGAGGCCCATGTTCCTTCCCCATTCCCCCATGTACATGCTGTGTACCTGTGGGAGACCACAGCCAGGACACTGACATTCCCACGCTGCAGCCTTCGCTAGGATCTCACCAGTTCCACCTGTCTGCATGTGTGCCAGTTGTGTGCACGTGCGTGCTTGTGAGCGTGCACAAGTGCATGTGGATATTGTGTGCAGCTTATCACATGTGTGTGCTTGCACGTGTGCACGTTTATCCTGTGCCGTTTATCACGTGGATAAAGTTGTGTAATCACCACCACAATTAATATCCAAAACTGCTCCGTCAGCACAAATCTTGTAAGTAAACATGGGTGTGTGTGCTCATTGTACAGATGTGTAAAATATTTTCACTGTTCCATAACGGATGTCCTCTGCATGCCCGTGGCCAAATCCCTCGTCCTTCTGAGCCTGGTCCTTACCGTATATGAGATGGGATACTGACCCTCGCTGGGCCATTCTCCTCGGACTTTGTGAATTATGAATGGGAAATGCATTATCATCATAATTCTGAAGAGAAGGAGGAAGGACAGTGTTTATTGGTTGTTTGCTGAGTTCCAGGCGAGGAGCTGAGCACTTGGCTTAGGGTAGTTAGTTCTTAGAGTGCCCACGCATTCAAAGAACTCCCCCACATTCAAACTGGCCTTTCAAGGTGCAAGTGCGACCTTTTCCTGCAGCCACAGTTTTGTTTTGAAATGTCACAGTTACGGACTTTAGAGGGGCACAGGATGGCGTATATTTTCTTGAATCCATCCGTTGTATAATTCATAGTAAAATGCATGTGTTCAACCCCTGGCTGGGGTGGTCCAGGGGTTGAGAGTAGACCTATGAACCAGGAGGGCACGGTTTGATTCCCAATCTGGGCACATGCCCGGGTTGCAGCCTGTTTCTATCTCTCTCTCTTTCTCCCTTCCTCTCTGAAAACAATAAAAATATATACTTAAAAATCTATAATAATAAAAGCATAATATGTAAATCGACCAAATGGCCAAGCAGCGGAATGACAGTCCGGACTACCCTCCCCAAAGCCGGGCTGCGGAGGCCTACCGTTGCACAAATTTTGTGCATCAGGCTTCTAGTAATAAAACAAAAGGCATGTGTCCGAGGGAATCACAAAACTGGGGCCAAAAAGAGATCAGTGAGTCGCAGAATGCGGGGAAAGGACGATTTAAAGAATGACTTGCTCCCTCTGGAATTGATGCTTTTAAAGGTCTCTGATAGATCACTTTATTAAAACGAATTAGTCGCTTCAGTTCCTTCCCTGACCCTTCGTGGGTAACAGAACGAGGCGACTGGCAGGAATGGCCTTGACTGTGGTCTGTGCTGCACAGCCAATCACACCTGCCAAAACGTACACTTTAACCTGGAAGGCTCCCTTTTCCCCACGCCACTTCTACCCCGAGGGAGGTTGACCCCACGCATCCACTTCTGAGCTGGCCCTCCACGGAGCCGCAAGCGAGTCCTCCCGGACTCTTCCAGGGATGCCTAGCAGCCACTGAACTTTGCTTTGTGCTGTTTTATTTTTTTCATTTTTAAAATTAAGGTATTATATGTGTACATATCTTACCAATCTCCCTCCCCCCCATTCCCATACATGCCCTCCCTCCCCATAGTTTTGCATCCATTGGTTATGCTTATATGCATGCACACAAGTCCTTCGGTTGATCTCCAGTGAACAGTTTTGAAAGTAGATATCCAAAGAAGAGCTCAGCTGAGCCATCCCAGCAAACCCCCGGAGCCACATCCAGATCATCTCCCAGAATGTGACTCCTGTCAGATAATCCTCCTCGAAGGATTCCCCACACACTCGGGGTCCGCACACCAGGGCCCAGCTCGGACCTTTCTGAGGGTTTACGGAATGGCAGGAAGGAAAGGGCAGGGCCAGGCTCCTTCCTCCCCCGACTCACCTTGACGTGTGCAGCCGAGCAGGTTGCCGCTCAGACTGGCATCTGCGCCCAGTGCTCTGCGAGCCCAGACGCCAGCTGTGCAGAGGCTGCAGCTCAAAACCCCCACTTCCTGCCTGCGCTGAGGTGTGAGGTGTGGCCCTCAGCCCCTCTGGGCGTCGGCATCGGCATCCTCGGCTGGGTTGTTTGTGCGAGAGGTGGGGGATGCCCACCGCACGAGGTGTGGCCGAACCGTCAGTGACCCTGCGTAACAACAGACGTGAACTTCTGAACTGCAGATCTGCGCGTCACCCTCTGAAACGGGTGAGGTCCTTTCAGTCATGGACGGTGTTTGTGTTGTTTTGTGTTGCCTCCTACCACCCTCTCCCGAATCCCCACAAAACGGTGACAGCACGCATTAGCTGACGCTGTCTGCCACCTCGGTGAGGAAGTGTGTGCCCCCGAGAGGAAACGGGCGCAGCCACGGGGTCTGCTGCTGCGGACTCTTTCGGGGAAAAACAGGAAACAGGACGGTGAGCCCGGCGTCAGAGCGGGCTCCGTCTCACCCCAGACACCGTCTTTCGCTTCTTAGAAGCCCATTGGGAATGAATTAGTGAAATGCCGGTCTGAATGGCCACGGCCCATGGCAGAGTTGGCGCCCGGTGCGTCTGGGAAGGCGGTGAGGACCCAGACGTGTGACACAGAGCGCGAGGCTGCTGTGGATACATCCTCACTCCGCTGTATCGCATGCTCCTGACCTGGCTTAGTGTAAAGGACAGGCTGTGGGTTTCTGTAAGCCTCAATGTTCTCATCTGAACTGAGGACAGCCGTGGGCGCTTCATGGGCTGTGCTGAGATTCCGGGATGATTCAAAAGCCGAGTGAAAGGGAGCCACGGGAGATGAGCTTTGTCAGCACCACTGCTGTCACCCTTGGCCTTTGTCCAGCCCTGGCACAGCCGGCATGGTGCTGAGGCCCCCTCCTCCCTCACTGGCCACGAGGGTATACTCCTGTCTAAGGAGGTCAGCCAGGAGGGCTGGGCCCAGACCTGTGCTCCCATGGAGGTGATGCTAATGGTCTGGTCCTGTGTCCAGGCCTCACCGCCGGGCATCCTGCCTGACCATCACTCCTGCCCTCCCTGTGGCCTCTGTCCTGCAGGTGAGAAAAGGGCCTGAAAGGACAGGACCAGGCCCTGCCCACAGCTGAGCGGTGTGTGGGCTTTTGCTGCCATGGATGTCCAGGCTGAGTCTGGGCTTTTCGGTTCCCATCTCCCTCGCAGTCGGTCAGCAGAGCTGGGAGCCCAGTGTGCCTGATGGGTTGGAACCATAACTCTCTGGGGGAGTCACACCCACCCTGGCCCCCGAGATCTGAGCGAGGCCGGTGGGAGTATGGTGGAGGCCACATGGGGCCAGACCCAACCATCATTTGTAAACAGACGCTCTGCACCTCTCCACCTTGCGTGGCCGTCCCCGTGACCCTCTGTCTTTGTGCCTTGCAGGGCAAGGTCCACCTGGAGCTGAGGCTGAGTGAAGTCATCACCGACACGGGTGTCGTCTGCCACAAGCTGGCCGCGCGGTAAGGCGCGGGTCTGCCCCGGAATACTAACTCTCACCCCCAGCCGTGGGGCGGGTGTTGTTTTTCAAACAAATGAATCAGAATTCCCCGACTTGCTGAGTCCCCCTGGTGACGTCATCCGTGGAGGTTCCAATACACTAAAGAGTATTTACTTCAATGGACCCAAAAAGCCAATGCTCGTAATTGAGGCACCGATCCATTACTGTGTGCGACATCCTGGCAAAGAGGTTGGTGTCTCACCTGGCGTTACACACGAGGGAGCGGATTCCACTCTCTGGCCCACCGGCAGGGTCTGGAGGAAGGTGGTGAGGAGTGTCCCCCACTGCGTACTGTCCAAGCGGGCCCTGCTCTGGCTGCCCGGTCCACACTCATCATCCGGTGTTCAGCTCTGGCTGCAGGGCCGTCACTGAAGAACACGCGGGCGGACACGGTGTAGGAGATGGTGAAGGAGATGGTGTAGGGACACAGTGTAGCATGCGGTGTAGGAACATATATAGCACATGGCAGAGGACAGGGTGTAAGACACATATAAGATGGGTAGAAGGCAAGAACTCCCTAGTAACTGAAATTTGGGCCTGGCACATTGTGGGTGCTCAGCAAACATCTGGGCCCCGGCCTGTTCCAGCTCATTTTATAGGCCCTTCCTATACATGGGAGAAAGTTCAGCGAGTGTTATCCTTAACGCTCTCATTCCTTCCATTCTTAAAGAATAGCTGCTGTGCTCTCAGAATTTGTAGCCGTGAAGACAGAGTTGCCTATTTCCTTATTTATTTACCTATCAGTTTATTCCTTGTTCAAAAAGGACTCAAAGCTGCTCAACACAAGCCTCACATGGAACCAGAAAGTGTGAGTTGGTTGGGGGGCGCGGGGAGACAGAATAGACAAGTTTGGGCAGATGTGGGCCCGGAGCCCTGTCCTGAGAGCAGCCCCATTTGGCCCCAGGACTCCGAGATGGGGGTGGAAGTGTCCGTTCCCCTGAGTCCACGTGTGACGCACCAGAACTGCAGCCACCCGTCTCTGTGTCTTATCAGGGTGCACGTCAGGCTGTGGTTTCCAGGAACACAAGTGTCTAAAGTCAGGACGGCCGAAACTGGTTTGGCTCAGTGGATAGAGCGTCAGCCTGCGGACTGAAAGGTCCTGGGTTCGATTCCGGTCAAGGGCATGTACCTTGGTTGCGGGCACATCCCCAGTAGGAGGTGTGCAAGAGGCAGCTGATCGATAACTCTCTCTCTCATTGATGTTTTTAACTCTCTATCCCTCTCTCTTCCTCTCTATAGAAAATCAATAAAATATATTTAAAAAAAAAATAAAAATAAAATAAAGTCAGGACGGTCTGGTAGCAGCGGCAGCAGCCGCCCGCACATGCGTGAGTGTGCAGCTCCTTCCAGACGCCCACTGCGGGCACAGGAAACCCCAGAGCCCAGGGCTTGGAGTCCTTTTTGAAACACAGGCATGTGCTGTGCACATGGCCCCCTTTTTTTGTTTTTTTTGTTTTTTTTTAAAGGAGCTTTGGTTTAGAGAAGAGGCAAGGGTGGGGGTCAGGGAGGTTCTGTGCGTCTCAGAGTTTCTGGGAGGAAAGGCCTCCAGCCACTCAGACGGATCTGCACCCGTGGGCCTCAGGCCGCACGGCTGCCTTGGTCCTTGCAGACTCTGCTAACTGGAGCATGCCTTGTTAGGACTGGAGCCTGGCCAGCACGTTTTCTAACTGAGTTCCAATTCATGCAAGGAAATGAACTGTGTTTGCCCTGAAAGGGCTTTTTTAAATCTGTGTCTCCATGTGGCTCTGCTGTCGGTTTTCCTGCTCAGATGTCTGCTTGAATGTCAGGAGGGTGCTCACCACCTGCCTCCCCAAGTTCTGGGTTCTGTCCCCCAGCGATCAACTGCACATGTTTTTGTGAGCGCTGAGGTCGGCGTTTGGTTCCCTCCCCGTGTGCACAGGAGGAACAAGAACTAACGTCAGCGGGTCAGGGCCTCTCTGCCCACGCTACCCCAGCCACGGCCTCCTGGAGGCTTTCAGACACCACCCTGCCTCGGCCTTTGCTTCTGTGGCCCTCTGCCTGGAGCACCCCTTCTCCAAATCCCCCTAATTCAGGTCTCTACTCAGATGCCCCCAAGGAGCCGCCCTCTTCTGGAGAGAGCACAGCCAGGCCTCTGTGTCCCACCCTATGGCCCTCCGCCTACAGCGTGCGTGTGGCTAGTGACGGCTGTATTTTGTGCACTTGCCCAGAACGTGAATTTCCTTGTTCATTGCCATATCCCCAAGACCCGGGGCAGGGCCTGGCACATTGCAGGTGCTCAGCAAACCCCTGGGTCATTTTATAGGCCCGTCCTGTCCAGCGGAGCAGGAAGGAGCCCCAGAAAGGAAACAAGATGAGGCTTCCTCTCCTAGCTGACTTTCCTGGGAATGCTGAGCACCACTTGGGCCTCTTTCACACGTGGGAACCGGGCCTGTCACACCCATTAGTACATGAACTAGCACACACGAATTACACAACTAGTATGCTTACTACACACACTATCACACACTAATACACATGCTGGTGCACACTAATACACATTCAAGTGCACGTGCCAGAATGTGTATACTGGTATGCATGTGTATACATGCTAGTACACTCTAGCACACATACACATATCCACATTCACATACATGCTGGTACACATGCGAGCGCATGTGCCAGTACACTGGCATATCTATGTACTCATACTAGTACACACCATCACACACAAGTATATTCACACTCACACATATGCTACTACACAGTAGTATACTTGTGTACTCACACTTTGTTCATAGTCCTGGGGCAGAAGGTCCACCATAAGGGTGTGATGAGGGGGAAAGAGTGGGGCTCATGTTCTCTAACCAAGGAAACCAGAAGTTTGTGGGGACCAGTGGCTTTTCTTTCCTCCCCTCCCCTCCTCCTATAGCTATTTTTTTTTAACTAAAAAACATACATACTATGAGATTCAGTATTTTAAAGTGCATAATTATAGTACACTCCCAGGGTGATAAACCGTCACCACTCACGACTGTCTAACCTCATCCCTGTGAGCGGTCACACCCAGCCCCTCCGCCAGTCCCTGGCACCGCTAACCGACTTCCTGCCCGAGGCCTTGCCTGTTCAGGACGTTTAGTACAAATGGAACCATACAGCATGTGGTCCTCTGTGATGGCTTCTGTCACTTCGCATAACGTATTCAAGGTTTATCCAGGTTGTAGTGTGCGTCAGTACCTCCTTCCTTTAAAGGATGAATAATATTCCTCTGTGGATATGCCACATTTTATCACCCATTGGTGGACATTTGGCTATTGTGAGTAATGCTGCAAAGAACATTCTTGTATGAGTTTTTGTACAATTTTATGTTTTTATTTCTCTTGGGTGTATACGTAAGGGTAGACTTTCTGGGTCATATTTGTAACTCTATGTTTAACTTTTTGAGAAACTGCCAGACTGTTTGTCACAGTGGCTGCCTTATTTTACACCCAGCTGAATGTGAGGGCTCTAAGGTCTCCACATCCTTGCTAACACTGTTATTGTTGGCGGACATTTTTATTGCAGCCATCCTGGAGGGTGTAAAGTAGTTTGATTTACATTTTCTCAAATGTAATGACTGATGATATTGACCATCCTTTCTTGTCTTTGTTGGCCTTTAAAATTTATGTATTTTCTCTGAAGAAATGTTTATGCAAGTCCTTTACTTATTTTTTTAATTGGGTTATTAGTATTTTTATTATTAAGTTTTAAGAGTTTTTCATATATTCTGGATACCAGACTCTTGTCAAATATATAATTTACAAATATATTCTGTTATATTCTGTTGGTTTTCTTCATTTTCTTGATAATATTCTTTGGATTACAAAAGTTTTAAATTTAAATCCAATTTATTTACTTTTTCTTTGGTTGTCTGTGGTTTTGGTACCTATTTAAGATAGCATTTCCTAACCCAAGATCATAGAAATTTACACTTATGTTTTCCTTCTAACATTTTTTTTTATATTTTTAACTCTTAACTTTGGGTCTTCAATACATTTGGAGTTAATTTTTATATATGGTGTGAGGTAGGAGTTAGCATTATTATTGTTGTTATTATTTTGCATTTGAATATCTAATTGTCCCAGCATCATTAGTTGAAAAGACCATTCTGTCCCATCAAAGTATCTCGGCATTTTGTTGACAATAACTAGCTATAAATGTGTGAGCTTATCATGGAATCTGTTTTATTTCATTGACCTATATCCCTGTGTTAGCACCACACAGTGAGTCTTCAACTTGGTCCTTCTTTTTCTGATTCTTTGGCTATTCTGAGCTTCTTTTATTGCCATATGGCTATTCTGAGTTTCTTTTATTTAGCATTTTAATTTCTGCAAAAATAACAGCTGGCATTTGATAGGGATTTCACTGAATTGTCCAACCTCTGAACACAATTTCTTTCCATTTAGCTAGGTTTTCTGTAATTTATTTAAAACTTTTGTTTTTGTAAGGTCATTAGTAATGTCCCCTCTTTTATTAGTAATTTTAATAATTTGAGTTTCCTAGTTTTCTTGGTCAATTTAGCTAAAGATTTGTCAAGTTTGTTGATCTTTTCAAAGGCCCCATTTCTGGTTTTGTTGATTTTTCTCTATTGTTTTTCTATTCTCTAATCATGATCTCTGCTCTAATCAGGTTATTTCCTTTTTCTGCCCTTTGTTGGGTAAAGTTTATTCTTCATCTGGTTTCGTAAGGTGGAAGTTTAGGGTACTAATTGAGATCTTTCTTTTTTAATGTGGGTGTTTTTAGCTATACAAATTCCTCAGTAACACCATTGTAGTTTTTATATTTTGTAGCTTTCTTTCTTAGGGTTTTCTAAGACTGTTCTGCATGCCTGAGATTTTCCACAAACAGCTCTGAATCAGGATGGAACAGGAAGCAATGGACACCCAGCTGTTGACCTGTACAAAAGCCTTTGAACCCAAAATCCTGGTATCCAAGGTTACTAGAATCTTCCCTAACTGTAACACTGGACACACTCCCTACACTCTGCATGTCATCCTGCTGTGTAGAATGAGAGTGAAATCATCTATGCTGGCATCTCCCCAGGATGGGGGTCCCCCCCACCCCGTGGCCTCAAGGATGGTCTCAAGGTTAGCAGGGGCCTGGGCCAATCTGTGGTGTGCTATGGACTCAGCAAAATTTAGAGTTGGGTTGATGAACCACTAAAGAGAAGCCAACTGGAAAAAGGCAAGTTCATTCCAATAAATAGTCTTGTCTCCTTGACTGAGAATCCCCTCACATCCGCTCTTCGGCCCCGCAGCCCTGTGACTTGTTCCCACGTTACTCACTGGGAAAGTGACGGCGATGTGGCAGGGCAGGTGCTCTTGGCCTCCCTGATGCGTCATTCCTAGTCACTGGTGTGTTCGTTTCCTGAGGCCGCCTTAGCAAAGTACCACAATCTTGGTTGCTTAAAACAACAGAAATTTATTCTCTCATAGATCTGGAGGCCAGAAGGCTGGGCCAAGGTCCCTCCACAGACTCTAGGGGAGTGTCCCTTCCTTCCTCTCCCAGCTTCTGGGGCTGGACACGTTCCTGGGCTTGTGGCTGCATCACTTTAATCTTTGCCTCTGTCTTCACACGGCTCTGTGTCCATGAATCTCCCTCATATTAGGGCTTGTGGCCACTTAGCCTTGGGTTTGAGACCCACCCTAAATCCAAGATGATCTCATGTCAAGATCCTTGCTTGAATGTCTGCAAAGATGCTTTCCCAAATGAGGTCCCATTCACCGTTTCCAGAACTAAGACGTGGGGACTGCCACCCAGCAGGTGATTCCTGCTGAGGCAGACAGCCCTCCCTGGGCTGCCCTCGCCTCTCACCTGGCCCTCATGGTCTCTCGTGGGGTCCCTTGGGGTGTCCGGGCCGGGCTGAGTCTCTTTCCAGGCCTTCCCTCTCCCCATGTTCAGCTCACACCTCTCTGCTGCCAGGCTCATTCTTCCCCTCTGGCCTGAAGATAAGGTTGACCATACAGTCCCGATTTTGAACAATTTGTCCCGCGTCCCGCGGCGTTTTTAAAAAGTCCCGATTTTTCTTTCCCAAAATCGGGATTTTTTAAAATGCCGCGGGACAAAATTGTTAAGAATCGGGACTGTCCCACCAAAAATGGGACATCTGGTCACCTTACCTGAAGAGCAAAATGCAGGTTGCCCTGTGAGTGCTTGAAGTTTCTTTTCTGAGGGTACCTGTTTCCTGTAAAAGCCCCCAAGTCCAGGAGGCTGGAGGCTTGTGCCCTCACTCCTTCTTCCTGCCCCTGATAAGGGCTATATCCTGAGGTCCTTCCCAGCTGCCCCGCAGGAAGCACATCACCAGTTCCTTCCCTCCCTGGAAAGCCTTAAGAAACGGGAAATGTTTACAAACTAAGTAGTGACAGAAGGCTTTCCGCCCGGGCTGGGCCGCCAGTGCCAAGCCTTGTGGGCTGCGGAGGGAGAACCCTCTGATGTGCCCATAGAAATCTCACCCTCCTCCACACTGCAGCTCTTCCTGGCCATCACTCACCCATCTGTCTCGTTTTACTCTCCAACGTCCAGTCTGCGGGCCTGGATGCCTGACGGAGGCCCGGGTCGTTTGGTGACCCGCCTTCCTGAATACTCCTAGTGTCTGTGCAAGGACTGAGCACTTACCCATCCTCGGACAGGTACCTGGTCCTGTATGAGCGGCTGGTCTTTCCAACTAGATTTCAAGCGGGGACTCAGGGATCCTATCTCCTAACTCTTTTGTTATTTCCAACAAAGATAAACACAACATCCTTTAATCATTCATTCAAAACTATTCAGTGAGCCCCTACCAAGTGCCAGCCACTATCCTCAGCCTTCTAGAGCACGTGTTCTAGAGGCAGGGGGTGGGGGTATGCTAGCGCATACATTCATCACACGTAACGCTTCATCTCACTGAGGAAAGCCTGGAGGATGCGAGCCTGTCGGCCGGCGGCTGCGCACGGCGTGGGGTTTCTGGGGCCACTTGTGGAGTGAGTTTAGTTTGACCTATGTGACCCGGAGGTGTGCTGGGGCCATGGCGGTCTCCCCAGGGTCAGCAGGAATCATGCTGTGTGGACTGAAGATGAACTGATTGTTCATGGGTGTAGTTTTGGACCCCGAGTCTCTTCCTTTAGAGCAGCGGTGCGTCCGGGAGAAACGCAGCCGTCGCTTGTGCAGGGCGATGGGAGGAAGACCCGGTGCCGTTCCTGGCTCTGCTCTCCTGAGATTGAGCATTGCTCGCCCGCTCTCGCAGTCCTTCCTTCTTGCCCCTGTAGATGGTCTTTCTTTGGGCATCCTGTGCCTGCCACTTCGTCCGAGAGTGAGGGTTCTTGTGTTTTCCCACTTGCAAGCTCTGTCACTTTGCAGACAAAGGTTCTATTGACAATCGGGCCAATGCTCGCTGAGCCGCCCCTCCTGCCTGGCCCATGGGCCCTGCTCGGTGGCCGGACTCCGAGACCCTGATTGTCAGAGAAGGCGGCACAGTCTGCCTGCGGCTCCACCTCCAGGAGCACCCAACCGAGAAATTACCTGCTTTCAGGCTTCCAAATGTCAACTCCAATAAAGGTCTCATCTTTTATTATTAAGGAATTACAGAAAGCAATGACAGCTGACAGGCTCTTGATTTGTAGCTCCTTGTAGGGACTGGAAGCCTTCCAAAGCCCTGGGTAGGAGAGGAGGCTGGCCAGGCAGCAGGGGCCCTCTGCTGGTGACCACGGATGGCACTGGTCACCCACGAATGGGGCGTCCGCAGCCCTCATGCTGCACCCGGGCCTGGTCAGCAGGCAGATTGGTTTCTCCTGAGGCGGAAGGGGAAGGGTAGGAAGTCGGGCACCAGGACATGCCCACATCGAGGGAAGGAAGAAAATAAAAATCATTTTCCATTTTGTACAGCTGCAGGCTCTTCCTCAGCTGTGAGGCATAACTGTTTTCAGGGTCAGGTTGACAATAGAATCCTATAAATGTTAAAAAAGACACAGAATATTGTACTCTGATACTTGAGATTCAAGATTAGTTGACTGTTTTTATCACTTGGCATGTTTCAAAGTGCCCTTTCTAGGATATAATAATGCCCAGTGCAGTAAATATTGTATTTCCTCCCTTTATTTACCTGCAACATTCCTAAGCGTTTGTGAGGTTTGTCTTGTGTAGAATAGGCCTGGACAGATGCACCTTGTGTGTGTACATATCTTTTCAAGCGAAGCCAGCTTTGGCTTCATGTGCTCCCAGCTGCTCAGCAGAGCGTCACACCCCCAGCCCAGACGGTGCAGCTGAGCTGCACTCCAGCTAAAGCTGTTCGGGCGCTAACGAAGTGACGCCGGGAGGAGGGTGTGAGGGAGGCTAACACCCTCTTCACTCCAGTGTGTGCATGCTGCATGCCAGATGGTGGGGTATTGATTTTCCTTTTTTCTCGGAGATGTCTTGGGGTAACTGCAATCAGGAGCCAGGCTTTGTTCTGAGACAGAGAATAGAGCATCTCTCAAATCGGTCTTTAAAAGAAGGCGTGAAAGTGCCATCTACGCGGAGGCTGGATGTGCCCCAGGTGGCTGCTGCCTGCACCTGCAGCACTTCTCTGAGACATAAGGGTAAAGAGTCCGTCCTGTTAGGTGCTTTGCTGGCTGTGAGAAACCGTTGTCGCTGAGGATCCCAAATGGGGGTGGTCTGGAACTTCTAGATCAGGGGTCTTCAAACTACGGCCCGCGGGCCACATGCGGCCCGCAGAGGAGTCTGATCCGGCCCGCCAGGTTTTTTGGGCAGTGAGCGCAGCCGAGGTGTTACAGTAGGAATTAGTAGTTCATATAGTCCGGCCCTCCAGCTCTCTGAGGGACCGTGATCTGGCCCCCACTTTAAAAAGTTTGAGGACCCCTGTTCTATTATAGATCAACAACTGAATGTAATAAAAATGCCTCCAGTGGGTACCATATTCACAGGCGGGAGTGGGGGCCTCCCCTCACCCCTTGAACAAGTTCTCCTACCTTTGCTTCCCCTCTCAGAGCTGCTGCCCTTTGGGGACCCCTCTCTCCCCCAACTTAGGATGGGTGAATCCTGTCCCTTAAGACCTCAACCTGAAGGCCACATCCCCCCCACCCCCGAGGTCCCCAGCCACCTGAGCAGTCGACCACCCTGAATTTTGCCGTCGTTATAGGTAGTTTATTTCCTCCCCTGCTGTCACACACCGTAACTACATGTTACCTATTTACTGTTGCACTGTTTGTGGCTGTGTCAGCCAGGCAGATCCGAGCTTCATGGGCACGCTCTCCACACACGAGCTTTTGTTCTCTCACGGCTCCGCTCTCAGTCCTGGAAACATGTCTGAAACATGAGAGCTCAACAAATATTTGTGTAATGATTAGTTAATGAGTGAACAAATCCTAGTTTAGGGATGAATGAAGGGATGAGCAGAGTTTTTATAATGAGTTAATGAAGGGAGGAAGGTAACCAACAACCAAGTCAGTGATCTGGGAGAGAAATGCAGATGTATCCCAGGAAGTAGAGTGAAAAGAGAAAGAGTTGAAAAATCTTATCTAATAAAGGGAATATGCAAATTGGCCATCACGTGTCACAAAGTTGGCGGCACCCACAGTGGAGGCGGGGTTTCTGTAACACAAGATGGCTGCACCCACAGCGGAGGCTGACTTCCTGTAATGATCCTTAACGAGCAATCAGCAGGGACCTGAGGCTGCGCCCCTTGCCAGGTGCCAGGTTGGGGGAACTGAGGTTGCCCCCCTCCACCATGTGGGGTTTATGGGGGAGCTGAGGCTGTGCCCCCCACCTGGAAGGGCTTGACAAGGGTGGGGCCGGCTGGTTTGGATCTTGCCCAATGCGGGTGGGGCCGCCTGGGTCTGGGTCTTGCGCCACGGGTAGGGGGACTTGACTCTGGGTCCTGCAGCATGCCTCAGACTCTGACAGGAGGAAGATTTTCGTATACATTTTACCAATATTCTTTCATCTCTGACACTTCTGTTATAAGGGCAGAATTAAATATAGCAATATTAAATACTTCCTCTAATTAATCCCCTTTTAATGTGCATAAATTTCATGCACCGGGCCACTAGTATTAAATAACACTCATTGAAGTCATGGGCTGAGCCATGAGGCCCCACCTTCACTAACAGAAGTTCCAGAAGAAAAGTGGTGCAGAAATGAAGAGAAGAAATTTCCAGAAAACTCCATGGCCAGGACAGGGTGGCACCAGTTCTGAGGACCACAGTGCCATGGAGTGGAGGAAGCAAACCCCTCTTCCAGAAAGGAATATTCTGGTAAAATGGAGAAGCTGAAGCCTCCCCAGGAGGGTCAGAGCAGCTCAGTGCAGCTGATGGGGGAAGGAATGAGAGAGTGGGGCTGCCTCCCAGCCTCCCGGCAGCAGGGAGGACAGGAGATGGAGCACTCAGATGGCTGAGGGGAACTGATCATGCTTCTGTGTGTAGCCAACCTGACATACAGACGTAGGATTAGGACTTTGGCTTCCAGCCACACTGGAATAGTGGGAACCGGGTCCCCTCTCCCACCACAAACATCTGAAGAGCTGGGCGCCCTAGGAGTGGACCAGCTCAGGACTCGGGCAACCTACAGCTTAGCTTTGTGACCCCCTAGTAAGGGCAGCAGACGAGGTGAGCCGGAGTGCCCAGCTTTTGTGTGCTGTGACATGGGGCGGGGAGGTGTCCCAGGCAGAGCTCGGAGGTGGGCGAGGCCACTGTGGGCACGTTTGGGAGAGGGAGGACTTCTCGGTGCTCCCCAGCCAGTGCGACCACAAGGTGAAGAGCCAGGATCAGTCTGTGGGCTGAGGACTCCCTTTGTGGGGCTGGGACTTATTTGAATCCCCAACCTAGTGGAGAGCCCTGTGATCATCGGGACACCCCACACCGGCTCCACCTGTAAAGAGAGGACACCACACCTGTGAAGTGGGGCCAAATCAGCAGCAGCTGCAGGCCCCTCCCGGACAAAGCTTCAGCCAAAAATTGCCACAATCGGCCCGAAGCAAGAGACTCTTAACCATCGATCAGCACAAGGCCCAGCGGCTTTGTCCTTTACAGACGATAGCAGAATCAGGGCAGCAGCAGGACCCAGCGTCCACTCAACACTAAAGTGACCAGACGTCCCGATTTTTAACAATTTGTCCCGCATCCTGAGGCGTTTTTAAAAAGTCCCGAAAAATCATTGAAAAACGCCGTGGGATGTGGGACAAATTGTTAAAAATAGGGACTGTCCCACCAAAAGTGGGACGTTTGGTCACCTTACGAGTCAACACTGACCTGCCGCCTGGAGGAGCAGCCACAGAGCAGGCCGGGGCATGAAGATGGGGTGGGATGAGTGACAGGACGCTCAGGAAGCTGGTCTGACTCACTGACATGAGCCAGGACAGCTGGCCCCGGGCTTACAGGTGTGATCAGGCGCGAGTGTAGCTTGAGACCAGGGCATCTTCCAAGGTCACAAGGCGTGTGTGGTGTGGAGGTGAGGCACAGGTGGTAGCTGTAAGCCCGGGCCTCAACCCCCCACTTCTACCATGGACTTCACAACAGTGCGCTCCGTAAGGTTATGGAGAGGGCAGTGCATGTGTGGTTGACAGCTCTGGCTCCTAGGAGAGAAAACAGTGATGTGCTTGTGAAAATTCCCTGCAAACTCTCTCTCCACGGACTAAAAGCAGCGCACACGCTCTCCCCTCGCAGATGTTTTCTGTTCGCTAATCGTTGGATGGGAGCTCCCAGCAGTGGACAGCCACCCCCACACCGTGGCTCAGGGCCCTTGGCCTTGAGCTGTGTGACGGCTGCTCTTGGACCCCAGGGCTGCGTGAGCTGCAGCCTGCGGGCCCGTCATCTCCCGCTTCCTGACCACCCCTCCCGCTTCTCTCCACAGCATCCTCGAGTGCCAGGGCCTCCCCATCGTGAATGGGCAGTGCGACCCTTATGCCACTGTGACACTAGCAGGACCGTACAGGCAAGTAGCTGCCACCTGCACCTGCCCCGGCCTCCGGGCCTGCAGGGCGGGCACAGGCCCCTGAAGGATGGTGGGCGGTCCTCAGTCAGAGCGGAGAATGCGCTGCAGGTAGAAGTATAATCTTGACTTCCTTTTGTTTCCTTTATTGCCCTCACATGGTTTTGTGAAAAAAAGGAAGACTTGATGTTTTTCATGCTGCGTATTTTTGGCTCCGTAAAGGTCCCTGATTTGCATACCATCTGGGGTTGGAGACAAACAGAAATATCTGTAAGATAAATAGAGGCAGCAAGTTCCTTGTGCACTTGATAGCTCAGCCTCAAGGCGGAGAGATTTGGCATCGCCAAGTGTTATTTTTGATCCCGATCCTTCCTCCCTTGCTTACAGATCGGAAGCAAAGAAGACGAAAGTGAAAAAGAAGACCAACAACCCTCAGTTTGACGAGGTGTTTTATTTTGAGGTCGGTATCTCGGTGGTTTCGATGTTTAGTTGAAACCCTGCCCCCGGAGATCCTTTGGCAAAAAGTCTACATCTGAAGGCTCTCAGCCAGTTGCTTCCTCTGAAAGTTCTCTGGGTGATGGCCCCCCACCAGCGATCCCCCCCACCCCCCACCCCGCAGCCTCTGCTTCCAGAATGACTCAGCTTTGAGTTGCGTACTTAACAATTCATTCTTTCCAAATCATCAGGACTTTGGGTTTTCTTGTTTTGTTTTTGTTTGATTTTTTTTTTTTTTTTTTTTTTTTTTTGCCTGTTCCACCCTATCTCTCCTAAGCAGTGAAGGGAGGCTAGTTTCACCAGAAATGGTGAGGGTTTTGAAGCAAAGAGGAAGTGTGTTTGGACACACCGATTCCCTAAGCTGCCTCTCCGAATGTGAACCACCAAGATTAGTATGTAAGCTGGAGGGTGTGAGGGCTGAAGACCAGACCGGACCACAGTGATAAGTCAGTTTAGTGATAAGACGGCCCATATGTAAGGTGACCAGATGTCCCGCTTTTAAAAAAGTCCCGATTTTTGGAAAGATTCTTTTAAATCTTTTGGACTTTTTTTAAAACGCCCCGGGACACGAAACAAATGGTTAAAAATCGGGACTGTCCCGCCAAAATTGGGATGTCTGGTCACCTTACCCATATGGAATGTACTTAGGTGGGCGTTCTTTCCATCTTCAAAGGTTTCTTGAATGCTTACTCTACACCAGGTCAT
This sequence comes from Pipistrellus hanaki, assembly GCF_964339955.1. Taxonomy (NCBI): domain Eukaryota; kingdom Metazoa; phylum Chordata; class Mammalia; order Chiroptera; family Vespertilionidae; genus Pipistrellus; species Pipistrellus hanaki. The sequence continues at coordinate 25,147,558 of NC_140505.1, forward strand.
GGTAGGTGACGGTGACTGCGGCCTTCGCTCCTGTCCTCCTCATGATCCTGCTGCCCAGCAGGAGGGGTCATCCCACTTGCTGCAGGGACGGTTAAGTTAGTGGCCCCGGGAGACAGGAAGCAGTAGCACCAGCAGTGCTGCCGGGGGTGTGGGGCGAGGCTCCCAGAGTGGGGACATTTGAGCAGTCTGGGAGTGGGGCATGCTCAGGTGTGGAGGTCGGGAGGGTGCAGGAAACTGTATCCGGAATGCAGAGCAAGGTTGGGTTGAAAACCAAGAATTTTGGAAAATTTAGTTGGAGAGATGAGTCAGAACCAAGCGCTCATGGCAGAGGGCCTGGGTCTTCTCCGCTGGTCTCTAGAAGCTCACACGTTTCCTAATGGAAGTCGGTGACCGGCCTTGGTGGGGTAGCCTTGGGGAGGGCGATGGAGCCGGGAAGCTGAGGGCATAGTGATGGGCCCCTCTCTGTCCAGTTGGGCAGCCTGGCTTTGTAGTTGGGTGAGGAAATGGTTCTTAACAGACTGAAGATCAGCACGGCCTCACCTCAGGGACTCATGCTGTGTTCCTAAGGCAGGGATGACGTCTGGAACAAAAACTGTAGGAACGTCTTTAATATGAATGTGCATTAAAGGTGCAGCAGCCTTCCGTGTCTAGACTGCCTACACTGGCTCAGACCGGCACTTTCCCAACCTTTGATTTTACTACAACGCGCAGTGAGGCATGGACTTCACACCAACTTGTGTGATACACTTCCCACCAACAGCTGCATCCACTCCTGTGTGGTTCCCACTCACACGAGGAGCGCTGCATGATTACTATGGCATATTCATCTATTATAAAATTGTGGGTCTCAAATCACTAGATCGGTGGTCAGCAAACTGCGGCTTACGAGCCACATGCAGCTCGCGAGCCACGGTTTGCCGCTCTGTTGACTGATGAGTTTGCTGACCGCTGACCTAGATGAGTTTAACGGCCCCAGAGGGTGGAATGTAGGAGTAGGGGCTGAAGCCTCAGGATCCCAGAGAGTAGACCTGGGCTCTCGGTGCTGCTGGTTAGGGCCTCGCTCTCGACCTCGGACCGAGGACCTTTGGGACATGCTTTTGTGTGGAGTTTATGTCCTTTGACTCAGAGGCTCAGCCCTGCTTAGCCGCACGCTCCCTCCTGTCAGGTTCTCCTCACCTCCTTTCCGCCTTGGCTGGCAAGCAGCCCGAGGCCCAGCCCTGTCAGGGGGCCCTGTGTCTGGCGGGGAGTGAGGGGCTGGCAGGCGGCCTCCTGCAGGAGTTTCAACAGGAGGTAATCTCCAGTCCAGCTCATTCCAGGATAAAAGCCAGACTTACCTAAAAGCCCTTAAATATCTAAATGAAAGGATTTAAAATTTACTGGATAGAGATGGTAGGTGACGGGCAGGGATAAGGCAGAGAGGAAACATACTAGCCTTTGTGCCATCCCACTGGAAGCCAGATACCTCACCATGGTATTGGGGATCATACTAGGCAGGAGGCCCAGGGGGCTCCCTGGAGGAGGTTCAGAGACACATGCCGGCTTCCCAGAGGGGAGCAGAGTGAGGAATGGCCTCAGTAGTGAGCTGGGCAGGGAGCACAGGGTGTAGGAAGGTCCCATGTGCTGGGTGAGGAAGACAAGTGGGGACCCTGGGGGGCCTTCAGACGTTTTAGCCAAAGGAGATTAGGCCGGAGCCATCTGGGCTGTGGCTGGTGGGAGCCAGCTCCGGTGGTACAAGGACTGGCTGCCAACAAGGTGGAGGCAGCAGGTGGGAAAGCTGGGGAGGAGCCGATTGGAGGCCTGAGGGAGTGGATGTCAGGAGGGGGAGGTGGTCAGCAGGGGAGTGGATATCTGAAGGAGGAAGGGATGCTCATGGGTGCTGGGAGGAAGTTAGTGTGACGTGCCCTGCGTAGCCCCACACCTGTACCCCCACTCCCAGGAACTGGGCCGCAGTCCAGCCTCTGCTCATTCACGGTAAGGGGCATAGCCTCCTCCCCTGAGCTGGACGGTCCAGGGCAGGCGCTCAGTCTAACTCGCTCTCCCTCCCTCTGCACCACCAGGTGACCAGGCCCTGCAGCTACAGCCGGAAGTCCCACTTCGACTTTGAGGAGGAGGATGTGGACAAACTTGAAATCCGGTGAGCAAGAATCAGGGTTTCGAGATGCCTGGTTGGTGGCTGCAGGCTGAACTCACCTCTTCTGTCCGCTTTTGTTTTGTTTTGCTTTGTTTTTTGGTTAATCCTCACCTGAGGATATTTTTTTCCATTGCTTTTTCAGAGAGGGTGGAAAGGAGGGAGGAGGAGGAGGAGAGAGAGAAAAATATCGATGTGAGAGAGACATATCAATTGGTTGCCTTCCACACTCCCCCTGATCAGGGCTGGGGACTGGAGATGGAATCTGCAACCAGATATGTGCCCTTGCCTGGGAATCAAATCCGAGACTAATTAGATGTTTGACCAAATATAGCAGACTAAGTTTTTAAAGTAGATAATTTTGTATGGCCTGGGAATGATGTTATAAATATCCAAATGGTCCTTGGCAGAAAAAAAGGTTCTCCACCCCTATGTCCTGGAAGATTCCAGCATGAGTTCCTGGCATCAGTTTTAGGATCCCCTCAGGGGCCTTCTTCCACCTGCTCCGCCTGTAGGAAGCCCGCCTACAGCACCCGCCCCAGGGGTGAGGTGCCTGGGAGAGCATCACCAGCCAGGTGTGCTTTCCCCTGGCCCTGGGCCCGGGTGACCACTCCTGGGTCTGAGTAGCCGATTTGTAGAAATGCCCTGATTTGACATGATTTAAAATCTACTTTCTTTTAGGCCAGGGTTTTCCGAGGTGTTCATTTGTGGGGTACTCTGATATCCCTCCTTTGAACCTGCAGTGGCTTTCCAGGCCTCTGAGCAATAACCAAGCTGTGGGGGGCTCCAGGCCAGGTGGGGGCTGACCTTAGGGGTACAGGGTACGGGCCAGGCTCTTTCCTCTCCCAAGTGCAAGGACCCGGGGGCTCTGCGTGGCCCTCTCCTGGGCTCAAGTCCTGAAGGGTTGTGGCCTCCACACAGCCTGCCATTAAGTGTTTCCAGGCAGTTTAAATCTTACATTTCACAATACTGAAGCCAAGGCGAAGTAACCCCAAGTTGAGAAGGTCCCCACTGGAGGTCCACAGGCCTTACTTGAGGTTTGACTGCACACTGTCTCCTTCAGACAGACAGCTCCGCTTTCTTGTTGAGAGAGACTAGGCTTTGAGTTCAAGAGTGAAGTCCTAGTTCTTTTTCTAAGCATTCAAACCAACAATGCTTTTAAATGCTTCTCGTATTAAAAAGTCTGCCCGGTGACTTGTTCGTATTTTGCTGAAGTGTTGCTGGGCAGATGGAAGAGTCTTCTGCTTGTAATTCTAAGCCTCTGCATGGGACAGTGTTCATGTCCGTGTCCTGACAGGCGTGTTCCTGCGGAACATCCTTTGCCTCCTGCGATGTCCACGGCCCCTGCTCGGACTTGCAAGGGCAACAGAAGGGCTGCTACAGTCTTCTAGAATTTTCCCCGGTCTTAAATTTCAGCTCCTGGGTATCCTCTGAGTAAGCTGTTTGCTGTGGGTGTTTGCCATGCTCGCTAGTTAGCACCATGGGGAGCGTCGTCTGCCTCCATCTGTCACTCGTGTGCAATCCCCACGTCCCCAAATAGGAGGGAACAGAATTCTTTCTGGAGGGAAGAGGCTCATGGGTGACAGACTCTTTAGCGGGGTGAGTGTGGATGTTTCTCAAAGATGGTACCTTGTGCTGAGCTGGCAGCTGGCAGTGACGGGCCCCTCGGGCATGAGTCTCACCAGTAGGTCGGAGGGATCGTGAGCGCAGGGTTCTGAGTGCAGGTAGAGAAGGAGGCATCAGACCCAGCTTTCCTTTCCAGGTGTACTTTCATGTGCTGGAGGGTTGGGGGCATCCTGGCTGCTGATTGGGCAGCCTGGCCAGTCCCCCAGGGCACCATTCTCTGCAGTAGCCCCAGCAGAGCTAGATTTCACTTATCCCCTCCACTGTGCTGAGCCCGCAGACTGAGGCCACCTGCTGCTGCTCCTGCTGTGTCCGAGACACTGCCCAGCCTGGAGGGCAGGTCCTGCCACACTGGGACCTCTCCCAGGTAAAGGCAGGGGACGCTCCTGGTTTCTGGACACAGCAGTTCCCTCCTCTCACAAGGACAGGAGGCAGCTCACCCGACCTGCCTGAGGCTCTGCCTCTACCTCCCCTCGGTCCTGGCAGCCGGGAAAGGCACATCGGGGTCCTGTCTGACCTCACGTCTTAAATGTCCTCAGTCGGTGTAGATCCCACAGAGGCTGACTTGGTGGAACCGAAGGCTCCTTTGTGCCCCCACCCTCCTGCGGAGAGAGAAAGGACGCTTGAGACAGCCTCTGTGCGTCCCCGGGCCGTTCTCCAGGAGCATCTGTATGCCGACCGACTGTTGTTTTTCAGGGTTGACCTCTGGAACGCCAGCAACTTGAAATTTGGGGACGAGTTCCTGGGAGAACTAAGGATTCCGCTGAAAGTGCTGCGGCAGTCCAGCTCCTACGAAGCGTGGTAAGGTGGTGCGTGCCTGCCCGCCGTCCGGAGCTGCGGGCCGAGGGACAGAGCTAACAAGTCAAAGGGGCACAGAGCTGCGTGTTTATAGCCCAAACAAAATGCTCACGTCAGCTTCCTCTCTGGCCACCTGCCCTCCTTCTGCCAGGCCCTAACTAGCTCTGGCACTGTGACAGGCTCAGGGGGGAAACTGCAGGGATCACGCTGACACCACCGGGGTGGCTGAGAGCCTAACACAGCGGGCGGGGCACCAGGCCTTTCGGGCCTGCTCATTGCGGGCAGGTGACGGACACGCCTGGGAGCGCCACCGTGCCCCGCTCCGCCCCGTGGCAGCAGTCATGACCTCTGCCCATCGTCAGAGTGTCCCAGGGCGAGGAAGGTGTGCAAGGTGCTGCGGGTTCCGAACGGTGAATCTCCACTGCAATCTGCGCGTCTAAGTGAGGGTCCCCGCTTGGCCTCAGCCCTCACTCGTGTCACCCAGAAGACTGAGCTTTCGCTTCCCGTCTCTTTATTTCTCATTTCTCTGGGCTGTTTTGTACTTTGGCAGAAGGAACGTGCCTTTGTTTTATCCCATGTTTGGTTCGTAAATCATATCCTTTCACGGTGCACATCATCACGGTGACGCCGCAGACACTAAGGCTCTCATTTCACACATCTCCTTGGACAGACACACAAGATGGGGAGGAGGTGTGGGTCACACAGCACACGTCACATCATATGCCACACATCTCACACCACCAGCCACACATCACACATCACATGACATGCTGCTCACTGTGCACCATTGCCCTGCACGTCTAGATGCATCAGATGGGTGGATTTTTGTGTTGTGCCCAGTGGCAGTTTCTTATCATCAGGAGACTGTGGAATTCCTGTATTTGAATATATATCCTATCTAAGAAAAGAGTAATATGCAAATTGACCATCACTCCAACACACAAGATGGCTGCCCCCATGTGGACACAAGATAGCTGCCACAAGATAGCTGGCAGGGGAGGGCAGTTGTGGGCGATTAGGCTAGCAGGGGAGGGCAGGTGGGGGTGATCAGGCCAGCAAGGGATGGCAGTTAGGGGTGACTGGGCCAGCAGAGGAGGGCAGTTGGGAAGGAGCAGGCCTATAGGGGAGGGCAGTTGGGGGGGGGGACCAGTCCTGCAGGTGAGGACACTTGGAGGGGACCAGGACTGCAGGGAAGGGCAGTTGGGGGCTACCAGGCTGACAGGGGAGGGCAGTTAGGTGTCGATCAGGCTTACAGGGGAGTGGTTAGGGGGTGATCAGGCTGGCAGGCAGGCAAGCAGTTGGGAGCCAGCAGTCCTGGATTGTGAGAGGGATGTTCAACTGCCCAGTGTAATGGGACCTAAACGGGCAGTCGGACATCCCTCGAGGGTTCCCAGATTGGAGAGGGTGCAGGCTGGGCTGAAGGACACACACACCCCCTATGCACAAATTCCGTGCATTGGGTCTCTAGTGTGTGTGTATATATATTTCAGAGAAAAGGGAGGGAGAGATAAAAACATCAGTGATGAGAATCATTGATCAGCTGCCTCCTGCATGCCCCCTACTGGGGATCGAGCCTGCAACCCGAGCATGTGCCTGACTGGGAGTCCAACCGTGACCTCCTGGTTCATAGGTCAGTGCTCAACCACTGAGCCACGCTGGCCAGGAGTTCCTGTCTTTCGTTCCACGAGGACAGCACCAGCACAGCCCCAGCTGGGCTCTGGTTTCTGCCAGGAGGCATGCGTAGCCGAGCATCCCCATCCTATAACCACGGATGTGGCATTCGCCTGGCGCCCAGCGGGAGCTCTACCCACATTGCATCTCTCACTGCCAGGCCTGGAAGCTCAGAGCAGGCAGGGTTCCCGCAGTGCTGCTCAGGGTAGGACCCAGGAGAAGAATGGCCTGTCAGAAAGCACCGCTAAAGTGGGGGGGTGTGCAGTGGCCTGCCCGGCCCGCCAGCATGAGCTCACCACCCCACCTCCCCCATGTTGAAAGCTCCGCCACGTTTCTTAGAATCCTTTCAGTTTTTCTCTGCTATTGCTAGCCACTGTCGTGTTCGTCTTCACAGATAATTATTTTACTGCAGAATTTCCCTTAACCACTACTCTCCCTCCACCTCATCTTCTCCTTTCTTCCCACCCTTCCCCTTTCCCATCATGATCTCTGTCTGCGGCGGCTCTGTGTCGTCAGCCCTGATAGGAAACATCCCTAGGGGGATGCCCCGGGTGCAGGGACCCTGCAGGGGGCGTCCTGCAGAATCCCCCTGAGCCCCTCCTGCCTCAGACCCTGACCCAGAGCCCGGCCTTGACGGGGACCAGCCCTGGGAGGTGCTGCGGCCTCATGCCACCTGTCCCGTGTCCTGCACCCAGGTACTTCCTGCAGCCCCGAGACAACGGCAGCAAGAGCCTCAAGCCTGGGGACCTGGGGTCCCTGCGGCTGAACGTGGTTTACACAGAAGACCACGTCTTCTCCTCCGACTACTACAGCCCGCTGCGGGACCTGCTGCTGAAGTCTGCGGACGTGGAGGTACTCCTGTGCTGGTGCACTTGTAACTTCAGTCCCCCGCTTCCCCCCCTCCAACCCCCTCCCTAATCCCCTGTAGCCACTGCCTGGCCCTCCTACCCAGACCCACTCCCTCTCTGGCCCCTGCCCAGCTCTGCCTCCCCACCTGCCCAGACCAGCCCCCGAATCCACTTTCCACTCCCTGGTTCCCCAGCCGCCCCCTACACCTGTCAGCAGCCCCCTCCCCCTGCCAGGCCCTGACCGCCTGAGGCCCACACCTGGGCTGCCTGGCCTCTGTTGGTGACTCCCCGGCAGCCTGGCCCCTCTGGGCCTGTTTTGTGCGCAAGAACATGAGTCTCCCTTTGCTGGGTGAGGGGGGCTGTGAGGGGCCCAGAAGCTGCCCTGGGGTCACTGTGTGTCCCTGCACAGCCCGTCTCGGCATCCACGGCTCACATCCTGGGCGAGGTGTGCAGAGAGAAGCAGGAGGCGGCCATCCCGCTGGTGCGACTCTTCCTGCACTATGGCCGGGTGGTGCCCTTCATCAGCGCCATCGCCAACGCCGAGGTCCGGAGGACGCAGTGAGTGCCACTGCGCCTCTGCCCGGGACCCCTCACTGCCCAGGGGTCTGGCCTGGTGATGGGCTGGGGCTGGGGCTGGGGCTGGGCAAAGCTAGGGGGCCGGGCAGCAGAAGTTTCCTTCAAAACATGTCACAGCACAGGATGGGGCAGATAAGGAAACCATACAGATTCCAGTTTTCTCTCAGAGAGACACTTGCTGTCTTTAAACACGCGCCTTTTCTCCTGGAGATGTTGAAGTGCTTGTGCAAGAAGGGGCTGACCTTGGCACCGGTTGCCTCAGGAACGGGCTCAGTCCAGCTAAGCCCACCTACGAGGCCTGGGTCGCTGTGTCCTCCGGGACCTGCTCCCCCTAGTGGAGAGGGTTCTACATGCTCCAGGTCCCTCAGTGCAGAAACATCCAGATGCCCTGGTTGAAAGAGGCGAGAGAAAGGACAGCCTACCCCGCCCCTTCCCTGCCAGATCTCCTGTGCTGACCCGGGTTTGGTCCTTAGAACATTCGTTGGTTCCTCTGTATAAACAAGCCTCGGGGGGTAAGGGGGAGAGCGGGGGGGGGGGGGGGGGGGGGGGGGGGGCGCGGGTGGGAAGCAGTGCCAGCTCCTGTTCCTTTGGATGGCTTGATGGCAGGAGGCCTTCCGCTGACTTATTACACAGGCTGGACGGCCAGGACCTCCTGCTGTGAAATATCCCGTCTGGTCTCATGCTCCTTCTAAAACCCCCATAGCAGACTCGCCAGGGCGAGCATGTGCCTGCCTCTGCGGACGGACACTCCAGAATAGTTCTCCACCTCGCTCACTGAGGAGACAAAGTCACCCTCATGCTGTTTTCCAGGGACCCCAACACCATTTTCCGAGGAAACTCGTTGACATCCAAGTGCATTGACGAAACGATGAAGCTGGCCGGGATGCACTACCTGCACGTCACCCTGAAGCCCACCATCGAGGAGGTGGGTCGGGGCCCCCAAAGGCCCAGTGCTCTGCCGGGGGGGGGGGGGGGGTGTGCATGTAAAAGATTTCCCCAGGAACCCACATGTCTGTGTGAAAGACAGACAGACACACAGGGGGTGCAATGTGAACAAACAGCTGTCACTTTCATGTCAGCTCCGCTCCCAGCCTCACCACACACACCCCCTGTATGTATTTCAGAATCGTCCTCATTTTCTCAAATTAAAAAACTACTTAAGAACACCCATGATTCTGAAGACAGAAGGCCCTGCAGAGGAGGGCACCTCTCCCCACAGGTGCTGGCTCCCCGAACTCGCAGGGCCAGGGTTTTCTCTGGAGCCCCCCACAGCGGTGGCGGCCCTGCCCCGGCTTTGTAGGTGTCCGACACGTTAAAGGAGCCACAGGCTTCCTTTCCGGATGACTTGGCTTTTCTTACCTGAGCCCTTCACAGGGCACCTGGGCAGTCTCCTAAAAAACAGGCCCTGGGCCGTGCGAGACACATGAAGATCACACTCTGGCTGAGCCTCTGTGTGGTTTCCCGGCAGCACTTTGAAGTGAAACGTTGTGAAGCTTTATGGTGCCGGATTCCATGGGAGATAATGCAGAACCATCTTCAAGGAAGTCCCATCCCCCTGGGACTCCGGCCTCGCACGCTGTCCAGTCTTCGGCCACTGTTCCCCTCCCCGGGCCGGTGTGAGGCTCACCGTGGGCATCTGTGCTCTGCACAGGCTCATGGCATCCGTCTCTGAGCTGATACTGCTGACCCCCACCTCCCTGAGCTCCTGGGGTCTGTTTCACTCACTCCTGGTCACAAATGCTCTTTCCAGATATGCCAGAGCCACAAGCCTTGCGAAATCGACCCCGTGAAGCTGAAAGATGGTGAAAACCTTGAAAACAACATGGTAAGGGGCTCTGGCTTGTTCACCAACACTTCCCAGAGCCAGTCGCCTGTCTTGAGGATGTTGGGCGCGTGGCCACCTCGGACACTCCCTGTCGGGTAGGGCAGGGCATGCTTTGCAAGGGCACACACTGGAGCCTGAGGGCAGATGCTGACTTCACCTGCTGTGAGGTGACCAGTCCTGGGCGACACTGTTGGCCACTGTCTTGAGTTCCTTCCTGCCAAGGAGCACCACTCTGTGGCCTCTCACTCAGCTCCTTCTCCTCCTCTTCCTGGGATAGCCAGCAGCCCGCCCCCTGCACCCCCGCATGGGGTGGCCTCACCAGCCTCAGTCTCCCCAGCCCTCAACAAACACAGGTCCCAAGCCTACCACCCCAGTTCCCAGAGCTGTTTCTTAAAACAGCAAAACTCCCTAATTTTGACATTTCACCCTAAATGCTTTAGTCTTTTATGATTTCTTCATCCAGATCAGGCCATGTCTTTGTCGTGCCTTTAAAAAATGAGAGACAGGGTTCTCGCCTTCGGAAATTTACACTTCAGTGAATTTGACTCCGTGTTTAATTAATGAGGTCAGGCCGGAGGAGGGGACGCAGTGTGGCTTTCCCCACACCCCAGAACCCCTATTATCTGCACTATATTATTATAACTAGTCAGTAAGTAGTTTAAGAGGGTTTTTTTTTAAAAAAAAAAACACAAACAAACAAACAAAAAAACAACCATGATGAGAATTGCATCTTTTGCTGCCACAGCTCCCCGGGGCTGCTCTGGGCTGGTCCCCGACCTCTGGACACGCTCCCTCCCCATGTGGTTGAGGGGCTCCATGCAGCCTGGGAAAGAGCTGGGTTCACATGAGCACTTGTGTGAACTTGGGGTGTCCCCCCCACACACCTCTCATTGCAGGAGAACCTGCGGCAGTACGTCGACCGCATCTTCAACGTCATCACCAAGTCGGGGGTGAGCTGCCCGACCGTCATGTGTGACATTTTCTTTTCCCTCCGAGAGGCGGCCGCCAAGCGCTTCCAGGGTGAGTGCTCTGGAGCCGCTAAGCCAACCCTCCCTACGGGGCTCCCTTCCTCTGTGCCAGACGCCTCAAAGCACAGGAGGGGCGCTGCAGAGCCCCATAAAGAGGGTCCTATCAGAGCGGCTGGGCCAGCTCAGATGTCAGCACGCATCCCTTCCCAGTGTGTCTGCGGGCAGAGCTCCTGGTCCCCCCGCCCCTGTCCCTGGGTGAGCTGGGCTCCGGCCCCACCCCAGGCAGTAGACCCGAGTTTCGTCCACTGGTTTATTTTGCCCAGTGGGACATTGTCTACTTGCCTGGGACTGGTTTATGCAGCCAGAAAGCCGCCAGTCCAGGTCCTCGGTCAGTTTCTTAATTCAGTCCACCGTGTCGCCACCTAACTCTAAGAAAGACAGGATGAGCCCTTTGGGGAATTGGGCCTGGAAGGACCCCAGGGATGAGCCCCCTCTTTTTAATCATGCTGATTCCTGGGGGAGGCACCCAGAGTTACCGTAGCATCCAGCCCTGTGGGAGGGGTCACGTTAACCGAGGACCTGGGTGCAGGGCACTCGCCAGCTCAGACCAGTCTTAGGAGGCTGAGGGCGGTACCTGGCCCCGGCCTGGTCCCATGAGCACCATCCCTAACTCACTTCATCCATCCCTGGGAATCTGTGAGTCAGCCCAGGCATGACCTGTTGCCTTGGGGACCACTGAAACCTCAGCCTCCACTCCCCCAGAGCAGTCCCTGTGCCCAGACAGAAGGTCCCTCGGTGAACCCAGTCCCTTCCCTCCGCCTGCTGGGGCAGCTCAGCTTCCATAGCCGAGCCCGGCCAACACCTCCTGCTCTCAGAGCTCAGGCTCCTTCTCGGGCCAAAAAGCATCCTGTGTCGGGGACGGGCAGTTACCAGGCACACCAAGCCTCTGGTCCTCTTTGGGACAGGATGGAAAGAAGTAAATAAATAATGAATAGACCATATCCTACCATTCCCGATGTGAGTAACCCACCAATAATGAGCCGTCTCCCTGTAAGGCCACTAGGGCCTGGTGAGCGGGTCCTGTCTTACAGCCCAACTGCCAGACGGTGTTATTAATAACAGGGAGTTGGGGGAGAGAAAGAGAGGGAGAGACAGAGATAGAGAGGGAGAGAGACAGGGGAGAAGAGAGGCAGTAGGTCCAGGAGCCTTGGGGGGCTAGGGGGGGCAGGGTCTGGGTGGAGCAGGGGCTCTGGGTGCAGCCTGGCCCCGGTCCACTGCTGTGATCTGCAGAAAGCCCGCTGAGCTGGCTCTCTGTGTCCCGGCTACAGATGACCTGGACGTGAGGTACACGGCGGTGAGCAGCTTCATTTTCCTGAGGTTCTTTGCGCCTGCCATCCTGTCCCCCAACCTCTTCCAGCTCACGCCTCACCACACAGTAAGTGAACAGAAGCCCTGCACGCTGGGACCCAGCCCTCCCGCACCAGCAGGCGCCGGTGGGCCCGGGCCAGACGCTTGGCCAGGCCTGGGGAGGTGGGAGAGACCACGGTCCCATGGCAGAGGGGTTGTGAACATGTCACATGCCCTTGCCTCCTTCATCTACAAGGACTTTAGTTGTGTCCTAAGTTGTGTCGGTTAAAGCATAGATGCTGTGACCAGGTTTTAGCTACTGACTGCTGTTACACTCCCCTCTCCCCATGGGAAAAACTGAGTATTTGTCATCTTGTGTCTATTCAGCCATTTATTCAATCCAGCACCAGACATTAATTGAGCACCCGTATGTGCCAGGCTCTGGGCTCTCACGGAGCTGGTGTTAGTGATGCATCAGCAAAGAAAGTGCCAGGCGTGGGCAGTGTTTGGTGGAAAGTCCATGGTGATGGGCCCCTTCCTGGTTTCGTTGCTTCTAAGTTAAACTTACAAACCACGGGAAGGTAAGAGAGTGACCTGGGAACCACAGAACTGGGCATGGTAACCGCACAGGGACGCTGCTGAGTTCAAGATGCTCCCGACTCAGGGTGCCGTAGGGTCCAGAGCGCTGATGTCCAGCAGCTCTTTCGCACATGGCCACTGCAGAGCCATCATGCTTTGTGGAAGTGCCGGGGTCTGGGCCTGGGGAGCCTGCATTTTTAGCAGCTCCCAGACCACACACAGAGCAGAAGGGTCCAGGTGAACTTCCCCGTATCCAGTGTTGGTGTGTTTACTGTTCACTCACAGACAACGTGTAGCTTATAGGGATGTCACTCATTGTGCAATTCTGGGCTCAACCACAAACATTTCTGTAACACTGAAGCGAAACTCGCACTTCTCTCCCCCGTCTGGCAGGACCCACAGACGTCTAGGACGCTGACGCTTATCTCAAAGACTATTCAGACTCTTGGCAGCTTATCCAAGTCGAAGTCTGTAAGTGATGTCTTTTGATCATCTTTTTTTTTTTCTTTTTCTTTTTTTTTTCTTTTTTTTTTATAAACACAAAAGCGTGTGTGTTTAATGCATTTATAAGGATAAAGAACAACAGAACCAGCCAGGCATCTTCCCCCACCCCAGCTCAGGAGGTAGAATGCCAGCCCCTGGCCAAGCGCCTTCGCACTGCGGGGCTGTGAAACGTGGCTTTCTGAGGGGAAATCGGGACGGCAGGCGGTACGTTACTATCACCTGCGGGACGGCCAGCAGGCCCGCTCCTGTGTACGGGTTCCGAGACCGAGTCTCCTCAGCGCTGCTTTGGGGCCAAGGCTCGGCTCTCTCTGAATCAGAGCAAAGTAAAAGGTGCACCGATCGCTCCCCTCCATCCCCAGCCCCAGTTGCTGCTGGCTGGAAGTGTAGATAAATAGGCGCCTGCCGGTCAGGGTCTGCACATAACCCACCTCCTTTTCACAACCAGAAATAGCCACGCGACCTACCTCTGAGAGCAGTCCTAAGTGGGGCGGGGCATGGGAACAGGTGTTTGCAGGCCCCTTCTGAGCGACTGCACTTTGCCCCGACTCCCGTTCGTGCCCCTCGGTCACAGGCGAGGCTCCATCCCAGCGGCCATGCCTGGGTGCACTTCACAGACCTGGAACCCAGATGCCAGTGACCACACGTCATAGGGGATTGAGCCGTAGAGTTAGCTCTTAAAACGCCACTTAAGTGGAATTTGTCTCTTGGGAACGTTTTAACATGCATCTGTGACTTAAGGTCTGATTTAAGTACCTGGGCTAAACTTCTAGGGCAGCACCTACTCCCCCGACCCCCACCCCAGCGGTCCTAGCATCTTCCCTCCGTTTAGTTACCGCAACAGGCTTGCTGCAGTCTGTGCCTCTAGAGTAGGGGTGTCGAACTCAATCAGAGAAGGGGCCAAAATCTAAAATCCAGCCTAAATCGCGGGCCGAATGGTTTACTGAACAGTCATAAACTGACAATGTCATAAACTGACAGCGGAGTGCAGTGATGACAGCGCGGTGCAGGCCACATTGCAAGGCCTGGCGGGCTGGATTTGGCCCGCGGGCCTTGTGCTTGACACATGTGCTCTAGAGTCTTCAGAGCTGGGCCATGAGCCAGGAGACCTGCAGGCCTTTGTTAAGCGACCTGCTTCCTTTCAGGCCAGCTTTAAGGAATCCTACATGGCTGCCTTTTACGAATTCTTCAATGAGCAGAAATACGCTGATGCTGTAAAAAACGTAAGTACCAACGTCCATTAACATAGACTTACCCCACCCCGATTCTATATTGTTTCTAATTAAACAACATATTGCTCTTTTTATTTTTATTTATTTTTTTAAAATATATTTTATTGATTTTTCACAGAGAGGAAGAGAGAGGGATAGAGAGTTAGAAACGTCGATGAGAGAGAATCATCGACCAGCTGCCTCTTGCACACCCCCTACTGGGGATGTGCCCGCAACCAAGGTACATGCCCTTGACCGGAATAGAACCCAGGACCTTTTAGTCCGCAGGCCGACGCTCTATCCACTGAGCCAAACCGGTGCCGGCCATATTTCTCTTTTTAAAAAATTGAGTTTAAATTTGCATAACCTAGAAGCGACCATTCGCGTTTGAAATGTTTCGGACGGTTTGGTCCATTCGCGGTCTCGTGTGCCCATCCTCAGCGCAGGGCTGCCGTAAACGACTCCGACCCCCACCGCTCTCCTTTGGGACCTGATGTGTGGGGCCCTCGTCATCTTTACGCCTACATTCTGTCTCTAAGCGACTGAGCTTTATACCTTCCTAGACTCTCTCCTCCTCTTGGTCCATGGACTCCCGTGCCCTGCCAGGTCCCCGCCACCTGCTCCTGGTGCCTGCCAGTCACGGAGGCCCGGGACCCCAGGCCCAGAGTGAAGGGTAGCATGCTTGGGGGAAACTCTTCCAGATCCTAAGCAGTTAGACACATTTACTGCTCAGAAATCATAAGAACCATCACCCAGAAGGGAAGCGGGGGAGAGGAGCCCCGGGGATGGGAGGAATCCAGACAGGCCGTGGGACGGTGGAAGTGATCAGGGAGCCCCAGCCCGAGCCAAACCACAAGGGGATGAAGACGGCCAGGGAGGAGGGCCTGCAATGCTTCAGACTCCAGGAGAGAGTCTTCCCTGGTCACCTGTGACAAGGTGAGCCTTCCCTGGTCACCTGTGACAAGGCCGGTGGACCTCCAGGTGTTACCTGAAGTCCAGTGAGACCTTCCTGTGAGGGGCCGGTGGGAAGTCCAGGTGGGGGCTGAGAGCTCCTTAGTCACAGTGGAGACCAGCACGGTGTGCCCACGATTCTCCAAGAAGGGCCCGCTGCCCTGCACCTGCCCCCCAGGTTCTCCTCCCTCTCCTGCTGTCAGAAGGGGACACAAAGCCTCCGTGACATCACTTATACGTGAGAATGAATGTGTTCAGGCACGCCATTTCCCGTATGAATAACCCGGTTTCTTTCCCACTTCAGTTCTTAGATTTGATCTCCTCCTCCGGGAGAAGGGACCCCAAGAGCGTGGAGCAGCCCATCCTGCTCAAGGAAGGGTAAGGCTGGCGGAGGGAGGAATGCTGGGGGCCGGCGCTCCCCCTCTGCCTCGGCCGTGAAGTGGGGCAAATCTGCTCTCGGCGCTGGGGGTCCTTTTGGGGCCATTGTCTCCCCCTTTGAAACTCCCCAGCCCAGGGCAAGGTCTAAACGTGGTGTTTACTTTCATTTTGCCTGTTCTCCACTGAATGTGCAGCGGAGAAATGCCCGTCCTGGGAGGAGAGGGGAATGAGGAGAGGCTGAATGACCCCGGACTAGTCAGGGATTCATGCACACCTGGCTCATGCACACCCGAGTTCCAGGCCTTACCCGCCCCTCCCAAGCCCCTCATTCCTGAAGCCTCTGTGGGGAGACGAAAGTATCGCACCTAAGCAGATGCCGCTCCCCCACCCCCACTCCTGCGGCTTTGCTCCCCGGAGCACACCTTCCTGCCTCCGAGGCTGCCACCAGCCCCCGCTCTCTGGAAGCTCCTGCCAGTATTTCAGTGTGCGAGGTGGGGAGGGGTGGCCGCTTCGCTGGAGGGCCAAGGAGCCCAGAGCCCTCACCAACTTGTAATTTACAGTTATCACCAGCAGGGGGCGCTAAACTTCTCTAAAGTAGAGACCCTGGCCTTTTGATTTTTTCAATCTATCACTTGAAAATACGTTTAGAAGATACTGAAAGCCCGCAGTCTGCATCGGGTATCTCAGATACGAAGGCGGCGAGTTATGTTGATATTGCTGACGTGATGTTGGGCTACAGGACGGGGAGGGCCATGTGGAGCCTGACCCAGACCCCAGGACTTGCCCCCACCCACCGTCCTGTTCACAACAGGTTCATGATTAAGAGGGCGCAGGGACGGAAACGCTTCGGGATGAAGAATTTTAAGAAAAGGTGGTTCCGCTTGACAAATCACGAATTTACCTACCAGAAAAGCAAAGGTAACGAGAAAAACTCGCCTTTTCCTTCTTTTCACTTGCCTTTATTCCGAGGGACCAGGCCTTGTGTAAGTCCCACTTGGGGTTCCCCTCTGCTTTTCTGGGGCGAAACTGAAAGCAGAGAAAGTGTGTTCCCTAAGGTGAGCCGTTTCTGTAAAGAGGAGAGAGGGGCGATGCTCAGGGGGGTGGCCCGGTGGGGAGCGGGAGGGCGCAGGCGGGCACCATGCCACCAGGTTTAGAGTCAGGGTCTCACGGGTCTTACCCACTTTGGGCTGTGTTCTCCTGCATCTGAAATGGCTCTGATTTAGGTCATGGAATGGGTGAGAGAGTCATCTCTCCCCATAAAAACATGGGAACGTGGCCCCTGGAGACGGTCCTGGGTGTTGCTGGGAGCGAGGGCACGAGGCTCTGTTGTTCTGTGGACGCGGAGGACCCATTTCCAGGCCTCCTCTGACCCCTGCCCCCGGCCCCCTGTGCCTGTGGCCTGTCCGTTTCTTAGCCTGCTCCCCTAACGAGGGAGACCTCCCCCTCCTCACCCAGCACCACCTCTGGGCCTGTCGCTCATTAGCCCCTCCCGCCGCAGGAGACCAGCCCCTCTACAGCATTCCCATCGAGAACATCCTGGCCGTGGAGAAGCTGGAGGAGGAGTCCTTCAAGATGAAGAACGTGAGTGCAGCCTTTGTAGATGCTCTTCCAGGCACGCTCTCCTCTCCCACTCCCACCCGCCGCCCCTGCCTTTCCTCGCAAGGCCCTGCCTGGGTGTTTACAAGGCGCCGTGACTTTGCGCCTGACCTTGGAGCCCAGCAGCCTGGCCGGCCCTGCCTGTGGGCTGGGGCAGGAGAACCTGCAGGACAATGGCCTCCCTGGTGTCCCCAGGGTCCCAGGGGCCCTCTGTTAAAGGACACGCCAGGGGCAGGCTCTGGGACCGCGTGGAATTTCTTTGAAATGTCTTATTTTGATCTAGTTTGAATTTCCAGAAAAGTAGGACTAGAACAAAGACTTTCCATGTCCCCTCACCCAGAGTCACTGGGTTTGTCCCGTTTGCTGAGCATATTCCTTCATTCTCCCTCTTCCTCTCTCCATGTAGGATGTACATTTTTTTTTTTCCTGCACCATGGAAACACTTCCGCGTGTTTCCTAAACACAAGCACTTCCGCGAATTTCTGTCATCTCATACGGTAGCCAAGCCAGGATGCCTGAGCTGATGCACTAGCACCGCTAACCCACAGTCCGTATTTAAATTCCGCCAGCTGTCCCAGTAATGTTTTTTATAGCTGTTTTCCCCCCAGCCTGGCACACAGAGCAGAGCCACAGGATCCGTTATTTCTCTGGTGTCTCTGGAACATCCCTCAGTCCTTACCCCTGTTTCGTGGCCTTGGCATTTTTGAAGCATGCAGACCATTTTTGTGGACATCCCTCGGTTTGGGTGTGTCAGGTGGTCGCCGGGCATGGTCGGGCCATGGGTTCTGTCGGGAATCCTGGAGGCCCCGGTCGCTGGTGCGTCCTCTCAGGAGGCCCGGCTCGTGGGAGACACACTGGGCTGTCAGCGTCCTGTTTCTCCTCACATCCCCCCGCTCCACGATGGCTCTGTCATTCCCTCGCTACTTCTCATTGGCTCTCTACCGTGCACAGCTCTTCCTTCTCCCCCAAGGAGGCTGGCTTTTGTTAGTTGGGACTGTGAGGACTCTCAGGACCCCATTTTATTCAGGGGCTGGGGTCCCGTTGCCCTGGAAGGAGGGGCTCCTTGCTCAGCAGCCCAGCCCATTGCTTGCTGCCTCTGCATCCAGCGGCATTTCCTCACTCAGCCGGCTCTGCGACAGATGCCAGGCTCACGGGCACTGCCAGGCCCTGCTCCCGGAGCTGCCAGGGAGCTGACCCTCCTCCTCCCTCTCCTGTGTCTGCCTGCCTCGCTCATTGGCAGAGCTTAATGCTCCGGTATTCAGTAGGTACCTGAGGCCGCACTGGGTCTGTGGGGAACATGGGGGTCTGTTTTGCCTGGGCCAGGGCTGAGTAGTTACACCCTGCATAATCTGGATGCTCAGACAGCAGCTCCTGCTCTCCCTGCTCTGTTTTCTTTATTTTATTTTTTAAAATCCTCACCAGAGGATATGTTTTATTGATTTTAGAGAGGAAGAAGGGAGAGGGAGAGAGAGAGAAACATCGATCTGAGAGAGAAACATAGATCGGTTTCCTCCCAACCAGGGATCGAACCTGAAACCTGGGTATGTAAACCGACTAGGAATCGAACCCGTGACCTCTCAGTGTTGGGACAATGCTCCAACCAAATGAACCACACCGGCCAGGGCCTGCCCTGTTCCTGGTGCTTCCCCAGGCTATTTGAGGCCGCTCATTGGCGAGCAGATGGCCACCGGGCAGACATGGGTTTTCTCCGGACCTGCGGGATGCTCACACTAGTGCGCCTGCTCCAGGAGCTAGAAGGGCCGCCTCCTCTGCAGGCAGCTCCCTGTCTGTGCCTCGCCCTCTCCGAAATGGGGGCTGGGAGCACCGCCCGCAGCCAGAGGTGTTCCCAGACATCCACAGCAGACACGGGCCTGGAAACGTCCCGGAACAGCTGGGAGCTGTTTCGTTCGTCAGGCCCTGCATTTAGGTTTAGAATAACTCCCTCACTTTAGCACTGTTTACTCACTAGCCTGCTTTTTCCTGTTGCCTTCCTCACGGCCAGCTTCCCAGGGTGCAGACTCCTAGGCTCAGGTCCCGTTCCATTGGAGAGATGTTTTTGAAGGTTTGCCATGTTCCGAGCCCTGTTGCAGGGGCCAGTCCGTGAGGACAGTCAGGACAAAATCACTCCTTCTAGTGGCCGTCCTTCCACTGGGGACTGGAGCCGTACACAAATGCCAGCGTCTGAGGCCTGGGCAGCGGTACCTGTGTGCCAGGCAGGACGGGGGACCTGGTCTCTGGCAGGGAGCCTGACTATTCACTCAGGAACGTGGACTCACAAAGCCCTTTCCCAGATCCACCGACTCCTGTTCCTCCTCCCGGCGCTCACCACCAGCCCTTGGGAAAGGCCACTGTCCCCTTCTGTGGCATCCTGACTCCCGGCCTTCCCTCTCGCCCTCCGACAAGTCAGTGTGAGAGCCTGCTCACCTCCCCATAGCCCCCTCCTGTGCAGCTGGCCTGCTCCTGCGGGAGCGCCCGGCCCTGCCTGACGCTCAGGACCTTGCACCTATTGTCTCTGCTGCCCCAGGACCTGTGCACCTGCTGTCCCTGCAGCCCCAGACACTGTCCATCCCTGCCTTCCCCACTCAGTTTAACTAACTCCTAACCGTGCTGCTCTCCTCTGGAGGAGTGTTTATTCTGAGCATTTACACTGACCTGCCCATTGGGCTGCCCTCACTCTGCCCCGCACTTTGTGTTCATTTTATCCTGCTGGCTGGAAGCTCATGAGGGCGGAGGTTCTCTGCCCTCACTGTGTCCCCAGGACCGAGGACAGTTTGTTGAGTGAATAATGAATAGGAAAGGAGGGGAGGCTCTGAGAAGCCTCCGGGAGGAGGCAGCACCTGCCTGAATGAGGAAGAGGAGTCCCCAGGGTGGCCAGTGGGCGAGCGAGAGGCCTTTCGGATGGAGGCAGAGCTGTGGTGAGGACGGGAGGGTGGGCAGCATGCGCTCTGAGGTGCCTTGCAGGGAACCCCAGCCCAGCTTACAAACTAAGGGGACCTAAGGAAACCAGTCCTTCTGTGTAAAGGCACCAGTCAGCTCTAGGAGGCCCCATGGGTGAGGCACGTGGTGCTACTCTCGCCTTTCCAATGGAGACCCCCGACGCCCCAGGCTGACCGTGACCCCTGCTGCGCCTGCCTCCCCCAGGCGGCAGCTCCAGCTCTGTTTTCAAGTTCAAGGGCAGCATTTGTCTGTCTCTGGGTCAGGTTCAGATCCTCTCACTGCAGCCCCTGGGTGTGTAGGCATCAACGATAATGACCCCTGGTCCTTGCTGGGCAGCCCCCGAGCCCACTCTCCATCTCCCCAGATGTTCCAGGTCATCCAGCCAGAGCGGGCGCTGTACATCCAGGCCAACAACTGCGTGGAGGCCAAGGCCTGGATCGACATCCTCACCAAAGTGAGCCAGTGCAACCAGAAGCGCCTCACCGTCTACCACCCCTCCGCCTACCTCAACGGCCACTGGCTGTGCTGCAGGGCCTCCTCGGACACGGCCCCCGGCTGCTCCCCGTGCACCGGGTAGGTCTGCGGGGTTCCAGCCCCGAGCCACCCGAGGTAGCCCAGCATAGTTACCGGGGTTATGCGCCCTACACGGAAGTTTCCTCAAGGGGTCAAGTCGGGGCTAAGATGCAGGCCCCACCCACTCAGCCAACTGCACACCCGCAGGCTGAGCCTCCCAGGCTGCTCTCTAGTCATCCAGAGCCTCCACCGAGGGAGCCCTTGCAGACTGCGTAGACTGGCAGAAGCTCCGGGCCTGCCTGGGTTCTCCTGCCCCCGCCGGGGGTGCGTGCCCTCCTTGCAGAGCGGGTGGCAATGAGGAGGGGGCTCCAGGCAGAGAGAAGACCCCTTTTCTGCCTGTTTCTTCTAAGTCACTGCAAGCGTTCTGCCCTATAGATGCACCCTCTTCGATTTCTCCAGTCGACCCTCCCCACCTTTGGGAACCGAGACAGCCCCTCGTTTCCGGCCCCTCTGTTAGGTGGGCCCCCTGACGGTCATGAGAGGCTCCTCTCTGCGGTCCCGGAGGGAGGCCTGGTGGCTCACACATGGCCAGTCCCGGTGCCCCATGTGACTTGTGAGGAAAGTGACAGCTGCTGATTGCTGTGGTTGTGGATGTGGTGCATGCCCCAACGCTCTCAGAGGCGGAAACAGGAAATGCGGCTTCCCAGGCAAAGGAGCTGAGGCTCAGGATAAGGGATAAGTCCCTACTGCCCAGGAGTCTGCGCCCCGGCCCACACCCAGTCTCCCCAGAGAGGCTGGGTGCTGTGTCTGGGAGGGGCCGCTGCTGTACCCTCAGGCAGGAGCAGGAGCAGGAGCACAGGAGCCTCGGGAAGGGGAGGGACCCACTTGTCCCTACCCGGGGCAGCCCACCGACCCTTCCGGGCACTCGGCCCAAGTGCATGTTTTCATCCTGGGTCATTTCACAGCAAAAGAAGTCTGCCTTGTCTGTTTGCTGTCCTGGCAGAGGGTCACCGCTCAGTGCCGGTGAATTATTTCACAAACCACACACAGAGGCCCATCGGGGATAAGTTCAGAGTTGGGTCATTCTGTTGTCTTCAGTAGTTTTTTAAAAAGTCAATGCCATGGCCGAAACCGGTTTGGCTCAATGGATAGAGCGTCGGCCTGTGGACTAAAAGGTCCCGGGTTCGATTCCGATCAAAGGCATGTACCTTGGTTGTGGGCACATCCCCAGAAGGGGGTGTGCAAGAGGCAGCTGATCGATGATTCTCTCTCATCGATGTTTCTAACTCTCTATCCCTCTCTCTTCCTCTCTGTAAAAAAATCAATAAAATATATATATATATATATATATAAAAAAGTTAATACCATGATTAACAGCACTGTGCTTTCTGTCCTCACTGTGTCCGAGCAGCGGCCTCCCCGCAAACATCCAGCTGGACATCGACGGGGACCGAGAGACGGAGCGCATCTACTCCCTGTTCAACTTGTACATGAGCAAACTGGAGAAGATGCAAGGTGAGGACGGGGCCAGCCTCTCACCCCGAGCACAGCAGCGCGGGGGACGCCTGGCCCTGGGACACGTGGACCCTTCCGCAGAGTGACTCAGGAGGTGCAGGCAGACCTCGTCTTGTTGCGCTTCACTGTATTGTGATTCCCAGGGACTGTGTTTTCATCAACATCAGGGAAGGCCCTCCACCAGCAGAAAAAAATCACCCCTTGCTGAAGGCACACATGACAGCGTGTTTTAGTTATAAAATAATTTCAATTAAGGTTTATACATTGGTTTTTCTAGACATACGCTGTTGTGCACGCAGTGGGCCACAGTGTAGTGAAACCACCTTTGTGGGAAACCAGGAAATGAGCGTGACTTCATTGCAATATTCGCTTTATGGGGGTGGTCTGGAGCCGGACCCGTAGTCTCTCCCAGATGTGCCTGTGAGCCCCTCTGAGCGCATGTGGTGCCACCGTTGGCACCGTCTGCAGGTTAGGCATCTAGGGAGACAGGTCAGTGCCCGGGGCCATCGGTGGCAGCACCTGTCCCGTTGTTGTCGGGAGCTGTGTCCTGTTCCAGGCTGCTTGGTGAAAGTGTGTCAGTTGCTTCACTGAAACCAACATGCACCCACGCTCGGCATTTCCCTAAGCCTTGGTTTTATAAACCCTCTTAAAGAGGAAGTACTGTGCTTACCATGATCTGTTCTAGTTAATGTTGGTTTTATTTCCCCCTTCCTGAGCTTAGCTCATAATCTATTCACTAATCCATTCAAGAATTTTGCATCTGATAGGTGTGTGGCTTACGGCTCCTCTTTCTTTGTGGTCTCGGCAGTTAAACCCCTCCACCCCTCTTAGTGCTGGATGTCCTCGGGGCCTGGCCTCTCCCAGGTTCCTCCCAGCACGCCACAGACCACGCTCCGTGGTGCCAGGGAGGGAGTTCTCCCCAGACTTAGAGGCTTCGATTCAGAGCCAGCTTTGGCATCTGCTCTGAGACACAGTGGGCAAGTCCCTCACCAGGCAGGCCCTGACTTCCTCTCCTAGGAAATGGGGCAGCACCGCCACCAGCCTATTGTCTTAATTCGAGGACTGAGTGGAACGAATTCCGAGGAGCAGTGAGCACAGCACCCGGGGCTGCGGAGGGCTGGGGCTCGGTGCCCTTCTCCCTGTCCCCATCGCCCATCCTGCTGGCCTTTGGTGACTCTCCTCCGCATCTAAGCCGCAGACCCCTGTCCTGGCAGTGAGGACTGCCTTTTGTTTCTGATCTTTAACAAGCTTCACAGACGTTTGCTAATTCAGTTCCTAGCTCTCTTGACCTGTCCATGTGGCAGTGGGTCCTTTGCACCTATCCCTCCCTCTGCCCGTACGACAGCGGCCACCACAGCTCACACTCCCACTGCCCCGGGCTCAGGAGACTCGGGGGCAAAACTGAGGCTCTGGCGCTTACGTAACTTGCCCAAAGCCACGCGGAGACCAAGCAGTGGCTGGGTCGGGGGAGGACACACAGGCCGTGTGGCTGCAGACCTGACCTGCTTCACTTACAAGGAAGGCGCCGAGCTCACACTGGAGCTCGGGGCCCTGGGCTCCTCCTCTCCCCTCTGCTGTCCCTCCCATGTAGAGCCCCTTATCTCTCTTGTGTCACATCCCCCTTTTTCTTGAAATTTTACTCCTTTTCCATTTTCCTTTGCTCAGACTCGCGATTTTTCAATTAGAATCCAGAGGTTTCCCCCGAGCAGAAGCAGACTTCACTGTCTGGGCCCCAGAGCTTTCTGTGATAATGGACAGAGTACGAAGAGGCGCGGGGCCCTCCCGACGCTGGCTCCCGGGCCAGGCCCCCTGCAGAGCACACGTCGTCCCACCCGGTCTCTCTGCGGCCCTGGAGCGCTGGGCCCAGCGTAGCTGTGGGACAGACAGGAGGGGCTGGGACCCGTGCTAGGGGACAGGAGTGGGGCTGCTCCAGGTCAGGTACCTGGATGCCTCCTGGGGATCCCTGAAGGCTGCGGGCAGCATGGTCTTCAGCGGGAGTGAGGTGTCCAAGGAGAAAGCTGCCTGCTGAGCAGTGGGGTGGTGGAGGTCTGAGGAAGCCGCCCACACAGACGGGCCGAGAGGGGGCGTCCTCAAGCTCATCTCCCCAGCCTGTCCGATCCCACAGGCCCTCCAGCCAGCCTGGTCTGGTGTCCAAGAGCAGACAGATGTCTGCTGTTCCTGGCTTGATGAGCCCGTGGGGCATGGATGGACACAGGTCACCCAGGATCAGGGCTGTCAGAGGGGCTGGGGCCCTGGCGTGGGGGCATTGGACCATCAGAGGCTCGGTCCCCGGGCCCCGGCTTTCTGGCCCAGCACCCAGCATCGGCCAGGCTGGCAGGAACAGCTGCCGTGTCTGGGCATTTGCCTGTGAACGGTCAGCCTTTGCCTGAGGAGCCCGGGGTGCTTCCCCGAGCACTGACCTCCGCCCTGTCCCCAACGCTGCAGAGGCCTGCGGGAGCAGATCTGTGTACGACGGCCCGGAGCAGGAGGAGTACCTGACCTTCATCATCGACGACCCCCAGGAGACCTACAAGACCCTGAAGCAGGTCATCGCCAGGGTCGGGGCCCTGGAGCAGGAGCACGCGCAGTACAAAAGGGACAAGTTCAAGAAGACCAAGTATGGGAGCCAGTGAGTACGGGGAGTCCCGGCAATGGTGGGGCCCGGGGGAGGGACAGCAGGGAGCTCCAGCGGGGGAGAGGGGGGGTGCTGCCTGCCCAGAGCCACCCGTGTGCAGCGGGGACTGTGCCGGCTTCCCAGCTCTTTCAGGGCAGGGCTCACCTCTCCTCCGGGCCCTCTGGGCAGCGTCCTGGGAGCAGCGCTCCCTCCCGTCTTCCCTCCTGCCTTCCCAACTCATTCACTTTCACCACTAGGCTTTCCTGGGCCAGCAAACCGGCCCTTTCCCCCTCTCTCTTGAAGCCAAGCTCTGGTGGACTAGCTCCCATCTTGTCTTGTCCCTCTCTCTCTTCCTTTCTCCCACCACTCCCCTCTCTCTTCCTACTTCCCTTCCTCCCTCCTTTCCTGGTGGGGAGGGGGGATTTGCTCTGGGAAGGGGAGTAAAGGGTTCTGCAAGGGGCAAGCCTCCTTGGACCAGTTGCTCACAAGAGCCCGGCACCCAGCGAGCACCTCCCTCCCAGGGTGGCTGATTCTTCTTTGCTCCCAGAGGAGTCATCCCGGCCCCGTGGACATTCAGAGCATACCCCAGATTCCCTTCACACCCGCTGTCAGAGAGCCGCGTGGACCACGTGGTTAAGCCGAGGTTGAAAACGGCCTGGAGCGCACCCTACGTCCTGTGGCAGCAGCTGTGCCAGTGCTCGGGCAGCTCAGGCCCGAGCGCCTGCGATCTGGGGCCAGGCATTCAGCAGACAGCACCGTGCCCCCGTGGAGCACAGGGTTCCCACACACGTGTGGGCGCATGGCACACGCTCTGTGCACACGGTCATGTGTGCGCACGAGACCTACACACTGACGGGTCACAGTGGGTGCCTCCACAGGCGGCTTTGGGCTAAGTCTTCTTTTGCTTGTCTATATTTTTCATATTAATTACAAAGAATACACATTACATATATAAATAGGGAAAAAAAAGTCTTATTTTATTTTATTTTTTAATCCTCATCCGAGGATGTTTTCCCATTGATTTTTAGAGAGAGCTGGAAGAGAGGGAAAGACAGAAAGAAAAATTGGTGTGAGAGAAACACATCAATTGGTTGCCTCCTACATGTGCCCCGACCAGGGCCCAGGAAGGGGAGGAGCCTGCAACTGAGGTACCTACCTGCTTTTGACCAGAATCAAACCCGAGACCCTTCGGTCTGCAGGCCGACGCTCTATCCAATGAGCCAAACCAGCTAGGGCTAGAAAAGAGACTTAAAAAAAAAAAAAAAAAAAAACCCACTATATTTTATTGATTTTTCAAAGAGAGGAAGAGAGTTAGAAACATCGATTGAGAGAGAAACATCAATCAGCTGCCTCTTGCCCAACCTCTACTGGGATGTGCCCTCAACCAAGGTACCTGCCCTTGACCAGAATCGAACCTGGGACCTTTCATCCACTGAGCCAAACCGGTCCTGGCAAGAAAAGAGATTCTTAAACAGTGCAGATGAGCACGGGCAACGGAGGGCCGTGCCTCATGTTCTCCTCTCCCCCATCTCCCCTTCGCAGGGAACACCCCATCGGAGATAAGAGTTTTCAAAGCTACATCCGGCAGCAGTCCGAGGTCTCCACCCATTCCATTTAAAGCCTGGAGCTCGTCCTGCCCCAGGAGGGCGCTGTGAGCTGCACCAGGAACCCCACCGTCTTTGCCAAGGAGGGAGGCCACAGACAAGAAGGAAGAGGGAGGAAGTCAAGGGATCCACACACTCCTTGCTCGCGTAGAGGACAAGCGCCAAGCTCACCGGACCCCCGAGCCTCTCCGGGACTATTGCCGCGGTCGCCACGCACTTCATTCACGCTGCTGGGCAGGTGCTCTGAGCTGGCCTTTCTGGACCGGGTGCGGGATGCCTTGTGCCTGCAGGAGCACTGCCGCTCCCTGCACTGCTGCCTGGCCGGCCTCTGCGGTGCCTGCCTGGAGCCCGCCTCCCGCAGCCGGAGGTTCAAGCATTATTCTTCTCCTGTGAGCCTGCTGTCCCAGGGCCGCGGCAGGCGGCTCCTGGTTTCAGCTTTCGATGTTGGCGATGCCCCCGGCTAGAGGGTCAGTTTTGTGGCCAGGATGTGCAGAACTGCACGGAGATCCCAATTTGAGGATGCTCTTGATATTTTGGGGATACAGGGTTCTTCTGCAGAGAGTTCCTGGGGGGAGGGGCTCCAGACTTCTCTCCTGGAGGTCATAGTCCCTCTCTGCTGTCTGCTGAGACAGCTGAGACAGCCCACAGCCCACAGCCTGCAGACGCCCCCGGGCTGCTGAGCAGCGGAGCTGTGTCTGCCAGGCCCCACCTCAAGCACCAGTTGTGTTGTTGTGCTGTCCGTGGGGCTTAAACGTAGAAGTTTGGGGAATATTTAAAAAAAAAAATAGAAACATGCGTTATTTTCAAACTGATTTTCTTAACGTTTTTAATTCGCTCTTTGATATGAAATAACCCGGATCATCCAAACCTGGACTCATTGGAGGGGAGGGTGCCACAGCAAAGCCAAGAAGGGAATGGGAAGCTAGTTACAGGTCCTCCACAGGAAGCCCAGCAAGGGGAGAAATCCTGAACTTGAGATGGGAGGCACTGGTCTGTGCAGACGCCCCCTGGGCCCCGGGGGTGGTATCGCAGGGTGTTTCTGAGAAGCCAGTAGAAACAGCAGTGGGGTCAGCTTTCCATTGGCGGGTGTGGGGTTGGAAGCCAGGGAGCTGCTTGCTGACTTTTCCCAGACAGTCCTCACAGCTGCAGGCGGCGGCTTTGGAAAGCACTGTTCAAACACACAGGACCACGTGCCCTCATGCCATCTCCGTTCCGTTTGTAAGTTCTGTCCTTCAAGCTCCATCTGATGCCAGATAAGAACACAACTTGTCCCAAAAAAAGGGGGGGGGGGAGAAAAACCTTGCAAAAAAGCAAACTTTGGCTGCACCAAACTGCGATTTTTAACATGGATTTGTAACTGAATGTTTCCGTTTATAAGATACTAATGATTTGTGAAGTATTTTACCTTCCAATTAAAACAGACCTTTTATTCTTGCTGAGGACTGGCTTGGTTTCCCAGGAGTGCCCCCGGTAACTGCACATGTGGGAGAGGCGGGGAGGAGTGGGCAGGTGAGGTCCAGGGTGGGGCTTCAGATGAGCTGGGAGCCATGATGCTCTAGGATGGAAAGGTATGGGGCTGGTACTCTGAGGGCCGTCGAAAGGTGTCCCGCTAGGACCCTTCAGTGTGGATGGAGGAGGTGTTTCTCTCTGACACCTAGCTGCTGCCAGCTCCAGGACCAGCCAAACCGCCTCCCGGGAGAGGAGCAGCAGGAGGCTCCACGCCTCCCATGCCACCGAGCAGAGGTGGTGTCCCTCCTGGAGTGGGGGAAGGAGGAGCTGGATGCATGACGGGGCCTCTCGGATGCCACCCACCTCTGGGGAGAAGAATGCACATTCTCATTTCCTGACTCCTTTCTTTTCTCCATTTGGTTTTCATTCGATAGTTTTTTAAATTCCAGCCTGGGTCAGCTGTTCTGAGAAGAATCAGCTGGTTTCTGAAGGTGCTACAGCCGCGGGACTTAGGGTGACAGTGGGGGCAGGGACTTGGGGAGGGCCCTGCTGTTGCTGCTTTTTTCCAGCCCCCCTCCTGTCTGCTCTGGGCAAGGGCTGGTGGGGGCTGCAGGGCTGCCACGGGGGAGAGGGGGAGCGCCTGCCCAGGAGGTGAGAGATGGTGGACACTGGTCAGCCCAGACGTAAGCATCCAGCAGGACCACAGGGGAGTATCCAGGGGCCAGAGTGACTTCAGTTCCCTACAGGCCCAGGCCCAGCAGAGGGAGCCAGGAGGGCTAAGTTCTGCCCCACGGGAGGATGTGGAAGGGATGAAAGGGGGAACGCTGGGGGACGGGAACAGATGGCCCTCTCCCTGGACCCCAGTGGCAGGTCACAGTTGGCTCTGTTTTCACCTGTTCTTTCTCCAGAAAACCTGTTGCCTGAAGGCACGAGCTGTCCCTCGGCACCCACCGCCGTGACTCATCAGTGGCCTCCAAGGTCAGGTGCCACTGAGGAAGGTCTCGGGAAGGTGGGCACTATGTCTGCCCCTGCACCGGCGCTTGGCTTGGTGACCGAGGGCCCCCGTGAGCTAAGATACTATAATTTGTTGGAGGAGACAGCGAGCAGGTGGAATTAGGGAGCCACTTCCGCTTCATTCTGAATAGTCATGGCACCCCAAGTGCAATCGGCTGGTTGTCCCCAAGATCTTGGATGATTGGAGGAAGGAAAACCGTGTGCTCGGTTAGGGCAGTGGTCGGCAAACTCATTAGTCAACAGAGCTAAATATCAACAGTACAATGATTGAAATTTTTTTTGAGAGCCAAATTTTTTAAACTTAAACTTCTTCTAATGCCACTTCTTCAAAATAGACTCGACCATGCTGTGTTTTTTTGTGGAAGAGCCACACTCAAGGAGACAAAGAGCCGCATGTGGCACTTGAGCCGCAGTTTGCTGACCACGGGGTTAGGGTATCAGAAATGTTCTGCTAGGCTCTGTTACGGGCTCATTGTGTCCCCCCAAAAATCAAGTGGCCAAGCCCTGACCCCCAGTGCCTCAGACTTGTGACTGTATTTGGAGGTTGGGTCTTTAAAGAGGCAGTTCAAGTCTGGCTGGCATGGCTCAGTGGTTGAGTGTCATCCTAAAAACCAGGAGGTCATGGTGTGATTTCCAGCCAGGGCACATGCCCAGGTTATGGGCTCCATCCCTTGTGTGGTGTGTGCCAGAGACAACCGATCAATGATTCCCTCTCATCATTAATGTTTCTATCTCTCACCTTTCCCTTCCTCTGTGAAATCAATAAAAAATACATTTAAACATAAATAAAATTGGTTTTTGAATGAATGAATGAATGAATGAATGAGAGGCGTTAGGATTATGTGAAATCATTAGTGTGGCCCTAATGCAATGTGACTGGGGTCCTTGTGAGAAGAGGAGATCAGGACGCAGACACGCAGACGTGCTCAGAGGGACGACCATGGGAGGACGGGACAGCCATCTGCACGCCAAGGAGAGAGGCCTCCAATCCAGAAGGAAAATGGTTAAGGCGCGCAGGCCGTGGTGCTTTGTGATGCCAGTGCCAGCAGCCTCGGGCTGAGACGCAGAGTTAAGTGGGGTTTCTTGGTTCAGTGCAGCTCAAGCCTGCCCGCCCCAGGCAGCCCTGGGCACCTCTTGTCACACAGGATTCGGAGAAAACACCTCCGCCCCGCCCATGAGATGCCCGCAGACCCACCACTTCTGAGTCCTTCGTCCTGCCCAGCTTTGTTCTGTGCCCCCTCTGCCCCCTCAGGCCCCCTAGCCCTTCTTCCTCTGCTTTTCTGGAGGACAAGCCAGGAAGGCCTGGAAGGAAGGGAACCCAGCATTCTGAGGGAAGGGCTGCTCTGGATGACCTCTGACCTCTGACCTTGCGTGATGTCACAGGGGACACTTAGCAACGGGGGCCCACTGGACACACTTGGGCTGCTCGCCTCGGAAGAGGTTGGAGGCCATGCCCTCCGCCTGAGGCCGGGTCCCTCTTCTTTCCTGAGACCTGAAGGGAGGAGAAGGATGGAGAAGGAGGCCACCACCATGTACAGGAGGCACCGGCCAGGCGCTGGGGCTCCTCCTCTGGGGGTGGCCACTGGGCACCCCAAGGGGACCAGCGAGGGGGCTGAACTGCAGAGGAGCCAGAGCATGGGCAGCTTACACCAGAAAGGTGACCCCCCGATCGGCATCCAGAAGCCATCCAAGGAGCTAGGTAGGGGCCACAGCCAGTGCAGGGCACCTCTCACCCGCCCCCACTGCCCCTGCCCCAGCCCTGAGGGCTGAGGCACACTGAGGCTTTCAGGCGACACGACCCACTGGGGCTCGGGTCAGGCCTGCTGGAATGTTGGCCCCCAGGGTGGGTGGCCAACTGGATGAAGTGAGTGAGGACTGAGCGGACTGTGGGCCTGCAGAGCTGTCCACACGTGGAGAATACAACGGCCTCAGGAGGGCCGGCAGAGGCAGTGTCTCGGGTTGTACTCTGGTATCTGAGTCTAGCCTCCATCTCATTCAGGGAACCACAGTGCCTCCTGGGGCCTGGGATTGGCCATGACCCTGTGGGGGAGGGTACTGCCCATCAGGCTTGGCACTAAGGTGGCCCTTAACTGATAAAGTGTGTAGGTTTATACCTTATGCTAGCTGTGTTTGCCACGCCAGGATATTTTTAAACATGCCAAGCAGGCCATGGCGTGGTGGAAGTGGGATGGGTCCCATAATGCCCTGGTTCTTATGCGGACCTGCATCCTGAATATTAACTAACCCAGACTCGTCCCCCTACCCCACCTTTCCCCCCCCACCCTCACCCGCTGGCTCCTCATGGCACTTTCCCCAGAGCAACAGGACCTGAGCTGTCGGGAGGACGGCAGTGACTGAGAGTCCTGCTGGTTCTGGGAACCTGTCGCCAGCAGGTGGCCTTTGATGAGGAGGCCGAAGAAATGGGACTGTAAAAGGGAAAAATACAGCGTGCTTGTTCACGCTCTAGGGGCGACTCTCAGAGGTTAGGGTATGCGCATGTCTCTTCCTCTCTAGTGTCAAAGTCCGAAGGTGTGTTGTTTGAGGAGAGAGGAGCTGCTGGTCCTCCGCCTCCCTCCCGCTCCGGCTCTGAGCATGGCCACACTTTCTCGCTCACGAAGATCAAAGCTCCCAGAGAGGAGATCGACCTGGGTCTGCGTGGGAAATGCTGCAAGTGGACACAGAGGGCGTGTGCCAATAACGCCGGCCATGGAGCGGTGCTAAAAAGGCTTCTGCGGGGCTTGTGGTCCCACCACCCAGGCCCCAGGGTCCCAGGCTGCACTGGGTCTCGGCTTCCTGGAGCCCGAGCCTGAGGGTGCAGAGCAGGAGCCTCACCAGCGAGGCTGCCCCAGGCCTTGTCCACATCTCAACATGGGGAAAGAGAAATCAGTCTCTACTGATACTTTTATTTTTTTTTAATCTATTTTTATTTATTTCAGAGAGGAAGGGAGAGGCAGAGAGAGACAGAAATATCAATAATGAAAGAGAATGATTGATTGGCAGCCACTGGCAATCCCCCACTGGGGACCGAACCTGTAACCTGGGCATGTGCCCTTGACTGGAATCAAACCCGAGACTCTTCATTCCACAGGCCAACGCTCTATCCATCGAGCTAAACTGTCTAGGGCATGACTCTTTTTGCCGGATACATAATAGGAAGAAAAAGTATTCAATCTCTCTGGGATAGCCCCATGTCTTCTACTGATTTTTTTTTTTTTTTTTTTTTTTTTTTTTTTTTTGAGAGAGGAAGAGTGGAAGGTAGAGGGATGGAGAGTTAGAAACATCAACCAGAGAAAAACATCATTGAGCGCTACCTCCGGCATGCCCCCTAACAGGGATCAAACCTGCAACCTAGGCATGTGCCCTGACTGGGAATTGAACCGTGACCTCCTGGTTCATGGGTTAATTCTCAACCATTAGGCCACACTGGCAGGGCAGCCCCATGTCTTCTAACACAAGCACATACCAAGCACATGCACACGCGCACACATGCGCGTGCACAGGCCCATGGGCTGCTAATGATTTTCCAAAAGAAGTCAGTTTTTAAATCCCTGCTTCAAGGCTACTGACCATGAGTAAGCCCTCTTATCTGAGGCGGAGGCCGCACTGCTCCTTTTCTCCCCGAGGGACATCTCGAGAGCTACCCTGGTTCCCCATATCCATGGAGGATACGTGTCAAGACCCCCAGAGGATGCCTGAAACAACGGGTAGTAATGGACACTATATGTGCTGTGTTTTCTCCTACATACACACACCTTGTCCCTGAAAGGAAGCACTCGGCAGCTCCTCTTTGGCCTAGCACTGTGGTCAGCAAACTCGTTAGTCAACAGAGCCAAATATCAACAGTACAACGACTGGAATTTGAGAGCTGAAAACAGACTTCTGCTCATGGGCCACGAAGTTTCAGTCGCACTATATGTGTGCGCCCACATGTGGTATTCTGTGGAAGAGCTGCATGTGGCTCGCGAGCCGTAGTTTGCCGACCACTGGCCTAGCAGAATGGCCAGGACCACCTCTCTTGTGCTTTGGGGCCATCATTAATAAGATAAGAGTTACTCGAACACAAGCATGGGGATACCACACAGTGGATCTGACAACCAGGTGGCTGCCCTGTGACTAATGGGCGGAGAGCGTGCACAGCGTGGGTGCGCTGGACAAAAGGCCGATTCCCATCCAGGGCAGGATGGGGCGGGTCAGTGCGGAGTTTCCTCACGCAACTCAGAATGGCACACAATGAACACGTATCAATTTTTTTTTTTTTCTGGCATTTTCCATTTAATATTTTCAGACTGCAGGTGACCTCAGAAACTGCGTGTAAGTGGGAAGCCCTAAAATATTCTCTGAGGACACAGCTGTGCCCCCTCTCAAATCCCTGCCCTTGGCCTTCGGGGCTGTTTGTCCCCGGCATGGCCAGTGTCTGCCTGGGGGCAGCATGGCCACAGATCAGGACCCTCCCCACCCCCCACCCCCTCCACCCCCGAGCCTGTGCGGGCATGAAGAACCAGGAGGAGGAGGAACACCTGGTTGGCATCCACACGGAACTCAGGAGCAGTGGGACACAATGCCCGGATGGCACAGCCCGAGGCGACCTGCGCTGAGCACGAGGAATGCCAGGCCGTGATGAAAAGCTCCCACTAAAGCTGGTTGCTGAGCACTGGTCCCGGGAAGGATGGCCTTGGAAGATGGCAGGGGTCGGAGAGAGGTGTCAGGGGACGACCAGCATGAGAGAAGGCGAGGACCAGACTCCTTAGGACGGCAGGAGCGGGGTGCAGGGCACCCACTGGGAACCACGCCATCACCTCCTCTCTCGGGCAGTCGTCCCATCCCTGAGGCCTGTGACAACTGATGACTAACAACCCCGAACCCAAGGCCTGGAGCAGAGGATCCGACAACCAGCTTCCATAAGGCGATTCTCCAAGATGGGAGCTGCTCAGAGGTGTCCTGGCTATGTCTTCCATCAAAAGCAGCACTTAAAGCTTTGGGGAACCCCCCTCACTCCCCCAGGCTGTGCTTGCATCGGGCCCTCGGTGTGGGGGGACCAAGCTGCTTGTGGGAGGAGCCACTCCTGCAGGGAGCCGAGCATCTCCGCCCTTCCCGGCTCAGGTGGGACTGCACAGAAACAGAACTTTCAATGTCGTGACCTTGCGTGCCCTCTGAGGCCCCTCAGCTCCGAAAGAGGGTTAGGGAACCCCCCCTGCACAACTCCACCGAAGCTCTCCCCACCAACAAGCCTGGAAGTGAGAGGTCAGTGTCCTGGTGAAAATAGCTCATGCAGCTCATGCTCTGATCCTGCCAAAGTCGCCAAAATGCAGCTTTACCTTAATTATTTCCTGACCCTC
Source organism: Pipistrellus hanaki (assembly GCF_964339955.1). Taxonomy (NCBI): domain Eukaryota; kingdom Metazoa; phylum Chordata; class Mammalia; order Chiroptera; family Vespertilionidae; genus Pipistrellus; species Pipistrellus hanaki. The sequence goes on from NC_140505.1 coordinate 25,181,540, forward strand.
GCTGGGTATGGGAGGCTGTGGCTGGAAGAACAGCTCCCTGGAGGCCAGGCAGGTTCTCAGACTATTGAGTGCACTGGACAGAGATCCCGACTCGCTGGACCTCGGGCAGCGCTTCCCTTAGAACACAGTGAAGGCCCCTGGCCACGCCCTTCTGAGGAGGAACAAGGACAGGAGGTTCCTGGACAAGCTGTGTGTGTCCCAAGTGCCACCTCCTGGGACTGCATCGCCCTCCCCTGTCGGACAGACTGGCCCAGTGGGTCCCTGCCCCTGCCCTCCCCTTCTGTGGCTCCAGGCGGGTGTCTGGGCTGCCCCTGTAAAGTCAGTGCCTAGAGAGGCAGAGGTGGTGGTGTGGGGTGGGGCCTTGTGCAGAGTGGGAGTCTCGGGGCAGGAGACAACCTGTCAGGATAAAAACCGAGGCTGGCTTTAGTCATAACCATTAGTGATCAGGCCGACACGGAGCGCTCAGTGTGCCTGGGGCTGCGGGGAGCCCCGCACCCTGTGGGCTGGCCCCACCCATCCTCGCAGGGCTGAGCTGTGGGCCTCGTGGAAGCGTTCTGACCACCTTCTCCTTCTTCCTCAGAGTCTGAAGATCAGGGAAAGGACCTAAAGAGCACCGCCGAAGACACCGTCTGGTAGGTGGGCTTTGTCCGGCAGGGGTGGTTTTCACCACGGGGCGGGAAGTGGGGCCAGCACCTAGGTGAAGACTTGGGGGCCCTGAAGGAGCCCTGGGTACCCTGAGAGGACCCCGGGGGTTCAGATGGGAGGGTCTGAGGCCGGGGGAACCAGGGTGGTTCTCAGGGCTGAAAGTCCCTCCGCCCCCCTCCACCCCGCTCGGCCTTCCAACGACAGCTGTGTGGTGGCCCCAGAGTCCTGGAGCTGGCACCTGTCCCCCAAAAGGGGTGGTGTCATCCCACATGATGGGGCCTGTGGAGGCTCATGCTGGGGAAGGCCTGGGTGTGCAGGAGAGTGGACAGGCGCAACCTGAGCATCACTGCTCATCCTCTGCACACGGCCCCTCCCCTCCTGCTCTGACGTATCTGCCCACCCACCCTCTGCCCCCTCTGCCCACTCTGCCCCCAGGAAGGAGGCAGGCCCTGCACACTCAGGCCCCTCTCTGCCTCCGTACCCAGGCTGGAGCTGCTCCAAGAGCTGCCGACGCCCAAGAGGGAGAAAGGTGTCACCGGGAAGCTGTCTCCATGACACTGATCCCAAACCTTATTTCCACTCCTACAGTCAGGCAAACCTCGAGGAAGACCAGCAGGAGAAGGAGCAGGACGCCCTTGAAAAGTTGGACCATGAGCGTGGAAAGCCGGAGCCAGAGGCTGAGAAGAGTGACTCAGAGGCCAGCGACCAAGAGGAGCACGAAGAAGACCACAAACGCTCCCTGGAGGCCAAGGTCAGGCCGTGGTCCCTGAACAAGGTCACGCATGTGCTGCTGTCCCCTCCGGTCAGCGTCCTGCCCTTAGTCACCTGTCTGATGTCCTCTTACAGAAACAGGAGTTGGAGTCCATAAAGCTGGAAGACCTTCTGGAAAAAGAGGCAAGAGCTTTTTAATTTGGTGACAGACGTCCAATAGAGAGGTCTATCAGGCATAGTCTTGCTAGACCACAAGCACACTGGGGACGTGTGGTCCCAAGTCATCCAGATAGGACCATGGCACAGGCTGGACCAAGCCTTGCCCTGACCCCCAAGAGCCTTCCAGGCCAAGCTCTGTGCTCCTGGCCTTACGCTGGGGCATCCCAATTCCAAACAGTGCAGTGGCTAAAGGCATGTGGGTCCTTGACAGGAGACAGCACTCATCTTGAACTTGGCCCCGGGAAACATCCCCAAGTCCCAGGCCCTGATGCCTTGGCCAGAGACATGTCAGTGCTACAGTAGCAATTGGCATGGGGCACTTTCTGAGGGAAGATGGCTGTCATTCTCCTTCCTAATCTGCGTGGCAGGGAATGGAGAGGTAGTTGGATGTGTTTTACCAGGATTTACAACAGATGGTTCTTGGTGCGATTCCAGGGGCTCTGGGGAGTCCTTCCCCCACCCCAAATACTTCCCTTGGTGTTGGTTGAAGTGATACCATTGTAGGCACATTCTGGACTGAGCCAAGGTGCCAATAAGGGGCAGCAACACCTGAGCTGCCTGGGCTTCTCACACCTCAGTGCGAGCCTTTACGACCTGGTAACATGGGGCCCCAGGTAGGTTTCTGGAGGCAGAATGAAAGGTGCTTCCCAGGTGAGCAGGTCTGAAGTGGGCTTGGAGGGGCTGCTCCGGACCTGGACATCGCCTGTCTCCTGGAGGCCCTGGTTCTCGGAGGGTGAAGGTGGGAGAACCCTCTGGATCTCAGGGCCCCAATGGGAGGTGAGCAGGGAGATGTGGGAAGGCCATTTCCCTCCCTCTCCCTCCTCTGCCAGAGGGGCACACCTTGCCATCCACACTGCCAGCAGCTCTCTCCCCATCTTCTCAGGAGCCCCCACCGAGCACTGCCAGTTCTGGTGGTCCCAGTGGTAACTGCCCAGACCCTGAGGTCAGGAGTCCACTCTACCACCCAGAAAGTCTACTCACCTCCCTCGCTCACGCAAGTCTTTCTTTCATCCATGTCTCTTTGGTTTTCCTTCACAGAAACCATCTATGTTTGTGGAGATTGACCTGGGAGACCATGCTGAAGAGGTAAAAACCCTTCACACAGCAAAGCCAATCCACCCACCAGGAAATGCCTGTGCTCAGACCCGCAAAGCTTTTCTGGGGAACTTGCCCCGTGCACATGGGTGTTGGAGGCTGAGGCAAAGATAGGGACAACGGCATCCTCCTTCAGTCTAACTTGCATGCATTCCAACACTCTAGGTCTAGGGCCTGGGTCAACCATTGGGGTGTCCAGGGGCCCTGAGAACCTCTGTGGGGTCATGTTGGGGTATTAGAAAGGGCACAAGCTTAGGAATTAGGAGACCTGGCCTCTACATCCAGCTCTACCAGTAAATGCTCAAACAAGTCACTATACCTCTCCGGACCTCAGTTGTCTCTTATGTAAAATGGGTATCTTAGTAGTACCCACACCCCAGGTTTGTTCTATAAAGCCCTCAAACAGTGTCTAGTACCCAGAAAGCCTCAGTATTAGGTATCATTATCTAACCACCTAAGGAATCTGGCACAACCTTTGTTTTGAGTCCCACGTTACTCCACCACCACCACCACCACCATCATCACCATCACCATCATCACCACCATCATCATCACCATCATCACCACCATCATCATCACCATCATCATCACCATCACCATCATCACCACCATCATCATCACCATCATTATATCATCACCAATATCACCATCATGTTCAGCAGCAGCATCACCATCATCATCCCATCATCACCGTCATCACCATTATCATCATCATTTTCTGTAAAGAGAAGTGTTTGACTCAAAGGTCTCTCTGGGATGTCTTTTCCATTTTTCTGCTGTAGTGAGCAGTCACATTTGTAGGCATTTTTTGTCTTGGCCAATTTAAGCTCCAGGCTGAGGGTTATTTTTCCCCCCAAATTGCACCTTTTATCTCTCTTCCTTCAGAACATTCTGTCCAGTGAAGAGAGCTGATTATTAGTTCCTGACAAGGCTACCATGGGGCACCACATGTTCTAAGGACTCAAGTTGGCAGAATTGAGACTAAGGGCCCATGTCTCCTGATCTACAATCTAGAGGTCATGGTGGCCCGTGTCCAGGCCACCGTTCCTTGGTCAGGGTCCCGTAATTAGAAATTCCCACTTGATGGGTCCCAGTCTCGTGCTCAGGGCCAGCGCAGTCTTCACGTCTCCATCTGATCCTGGGGCAGGCCCAGCATGTCTGGCCTGGTGCCTGTGGTTGGCTCCCTCCCCCACCCCACTCCCTAAAGTGCTTTTGCTGCTTCTCGCAGGTGGTCACATGTGCCATGAGAGAAGAGAAGCGGTCCCAAATGGACATGGGGGATTTGTCAGAAGATGAGTGAGTAAAGGATTTATGCCTGGGAGGTGGGGAGACTGTTCCTCTACCCCCGTTTCTAGTGGGTCTACTGTGCCTCCCCTCTTTCTCCAGAATCTAGAGTCTCGATGCATGCAGTGACCTAAGTGTTTACGGAGGCTGGAGGGGCTGAGAGTGGGTAACAGGGCATCTAACCTCCTAAGGGGTCTGGCACAGCCTTTGCTGTGAGTCCCACCTTACTCCATAGCCAGGCTCTCTCTTCCCATCCCATCCAGCAACAACATGGGCAGAACCCCAGGGGAAGGAGAAAGAAGGGAAGAAGGGAAGATGAGAGTAGGGTATCATCTCATGGCCTGAAAAGGTCACACACCTTGGTCCTGCTATGATCCCTCACATGTGTCCTGACCACCCACACTTTATTGGGAGTGAAGATTGTGTAGGGCCATTAAAGCCCCACCACTTCCTGGGCCATAAAGGGTGCTGGGAGAAGACGGGGTGCTTACTTCTAGGCCACCCAAGGGCCCAGGGTCCTATTTTATTTTAAACAATACAGAGAAAAACACAAGGAAGAAAAGAGCAATGTTTTCAATTTCTACCAGTCAGAATGGCCACCTATATTAATTATCTTGGTTTAATTGCTTGCATACTTAAAAAAATTTTCCATTAGCTTTATAAAACTGAACACAGGCATTTAAAATAACTTAAATAAGGTGGAATAGCACAACAAAGAGGAAAAGCTGAAAATCACCCAAGTTCCTCTCAGGAGTGGTGAGGACCACACAGGAGCACATGGTTTTGAGGTGTAGATTCGGACGCACAGACAGGCTCCTCCATCAGTGCCAGCAGGATCGCCAGCTCTGAAGGTTTATAGCATTAGGGCCCTTCGCTTAGTTGGCTGTTGTCATTATTGCTTCTTTCCACCCCGATGTGTGTGTGTATTCCAGGAGAGAGATTTAAAAAAAAAATGTATTTTATTGATTTTTTACGGAGAGGAAGAGAGAGGGATAGAGAGTTAGAAACATCAATGAGAGAAAATCATCGATCAGCTACCTCTTGCAAACCCTCCATTGGGGATGTGCCCACAACCAAAGTACATGCCTTTGATCGGAATCAAATCTGGGACCTTCCAGTCCGCAAACCGACGCTTTATCCACTGAGCCAAACCGGTTTCAGCCCAGGAGAGAATTTTTGTTCCATCTTCACTCAGAAGACCCACCTCTCTTCTGATCTCAACTTACACAGCTGGTCACGTTGGTTTTTATGACGTGAAAGATTTTGAGTTTTTTAAGAAATACTTTTTTTTTTTTTTTTTTACAGAGAGGAGGGGAGAGGGATAGAGAGTTAGAAACATTGGTCAGCTGCCTCCTGCACACTCCCTACTGGGTATGTGCCCGCAACCAAGGTACATGCCCTTGATCAGATCGAACCTGGGACCCTTGAGTCCGCAGGCGGACATTCTACCCACTGAGCCAAACCGGTTAGGGCGACCTGAGAGATTTTGGGATGGTTTTTTCACACTCTCAAATCTAGGCCTGAAATAAACAGTCTTTACCTAAGCAGGCCTTTGTTCTTCTCTCCGCTACTTCATGGACACAGTGCTGGGTTCAGCCACATTAGTGCAGCCTGGCAGCTTTATTTTCTGCCCCAACGGTCGGACAATCCCAGGTCCACCCTCCTGGTCTCTGGGTCTCTGCCCATCACCCCCAGGACCCAGCTGCCCCAGGAAACCTGTGAGACAGGCCGGCATTCAAAAAGCAAGCGGTGGCCACTGGAGGCCTCCAGGCCAGCGGGAAGGGGGTCCGCAGTGGAGGGCTAGGTTTGGACATTTTCTTGGGGAGTCACCTGTTTGTTCTGCTGCCCCCCTCACCTGCCAGCTCAGTTTCCCTCAGAGCAAAGGCTTCTCTGCCCAGCTTGCCCCAGGGCCCACTCAGAGGGTGGGGCCAGTAGCCCATAGCAACCAGTGGGACCTATGGGCACCAAACCATGGTGGTCCCTGCCAAGGAGGGGGGCTGCCATCTCATACTGAGGCAGCCTTGGCTGGAAGTGGAAAAGCCCAGCGACCACCCCACAGGGAGGTAAGCACAGGCTGAGGTGCTCTGGAAGCGTGCTGGGCTGGCTCCACACCTGGCACCCTGTGGCACCTGACTCAGCTAGTCTCGAAGGATCCCTCATGTCCATGGGTCCCCTCTGGCCCAGGCCTTCCAGGACAGAGGACAGCAGACATGGGTAACCCTCAGCATATGGAGGAAAGGAAGGCCTGGCTCTACATTGGAATCCGCTTTGGTGCACGGGGCTCAGAAGCCACAGAGACAAGACCTTGGCTCCCCGGGACATGAGTAGTGGGGTGCAGCAGAGGTTGGAGTGGAGACCCTGAGGCGTGCATGTGGGATTGAAGGGATGTTGCCTGGGGCCTGGGCTCCACACTCCAGGCACCCGTGGCCCGGGGCCTGCCTCTCTCTCAGCCCCTCCCCTCCTCTTGGCCGCCAGGACCAGGACCAGCTGGGTGTGCTGCATTCCATACTCCACCAGGAAGAAGGTGAGGGAGAACGTGTAGCGCCCAGTCCTGGAGGAGGTAATTTGCACATGGTGGCAGGGGTGAACGCGGGGGGGGGGGGGGGGGGCCCCTAGGGCGACAGGAAGTAGATCAGAGGGGGCCATTTGCCTGCCTGATCTCCCCCCAGCTTCCTCGGTTTTCCTCAGCACCCTCTCCTCCTTTCTGGCCGGTAATCGAGGGTCTCCACTTCTGTCTCCTGGGGTAGGCCAGGAGATGCAGAGGGACGCAGCCAAGCCACCCTGAAAACCGCCACAGGGACCTGTTCGAAGGGCACCGGTGACCCGTGTGTGAATCCCTGACCCACTGGGTGAGCCATGATGCCATCTATTAGAAAGACGCAATAAAGAATGAACAAAGATGCTCTCCTTCTCCCACTGCCCTCAGCAGACCCCCCCTTCCTTCCTCTGTGCATCTTGTCCCATGAAATGGAAATGGGGGGAGGGAGGCGGGCCCGGGGAGCTTGCCTGAGGCTGGGCCCAGGGAGATGGCATGAAGCCTGGGCTTCCCAGGCCACGGGCACACCCCCCTTCAGGATCCTCGGAAACCTCACAAACAAAGTCAGACCCTCAGACCTGGGGTGGGCCCTCTATTTGGGATGGCCCGCAAAGTCAGCCCCAGGTTACCTGGGTGCTCGGAGACGGCCTGAATCAGGGAGCTGAGACGCTGCCCCGGAAATGAGCTTTCCTGGGCAGCGGAGGGGGAGAGGGGGTGCCCTGTCAAATGAGCAGATGACAGAAAGGGCCACTGTGCTGAGTGCTCATCACATTGTTTGCCCCCTGGCTGGGGTGGGAGGAGGAGACTCGGGCGGGAAGGAGGGGTGGGCGCTAAGCAGGGCTCTGTGAGCCCTCACCACCGAGCAGCATTGGCAGAGGCCTTTCTCTGGTTCCTCCGCCCCTGGCACCGTGCCACGGGCCAGCCTTTTTCGTTGGTCTGTCATCCATCCCTTGCCGCTGTGCGTGGCTGGCCTCAGTCTGAGCCACGTGCAGCTTATGCTTGTACAGCGTGGCTGGTTTGGCAGTTAATTGTTGTTACTTCACATATAAACCCTCTCCAATCAGAAGCAGGTCTCACTGTTCATTGGGCCTCGTCCATGCCACCTGCAGGCCCCCGGTGGCCATCAAGCTGCTTCTGCCCTGTCTCAGCCGGAGGCTCGGCCAGCAGAGTGGCCCAGGCAGGGGGCGAGGGCGGAACCCACGCCTCCTGCTTGGCCAGGTCGGCCAGCCAGATGGCCACTGAAATTTAGGGAGGTGTGAAGCCAAATTGCCCAGGCTGCTTGTAAGTCATTCTTCTGGACTTCCTGCTCATTGGGGTCTCCCAGAGAATCAGCTTATGGGGATGGGGAGGGGGTGTGTGGCTGATGCAAGTGGCTCACTCAGTGACATTTTCTATCACAAATGTCACTTTTTGTGATATTTGTGATAGAAATGGCTGGTGGTACCTGGTGGTGGCTCCCTGTAGACCCAGGCCTGACCCAGTCTCCTCTGTCCCTGTTGTCCCCACACCTACTCAGATACCAGTAAACGAGGGAGGGCAAAATAGTCCTCCAGGGGCAGGGGCAGGGACAGGGGCAGGGCAGGCCCCAGGCAGCCCTCAGCCACTTTAGCCTGGACACACCTGATGGAGCAACACCAGCAATAGCTGTGTGTGTCCCTTCCCAGGGGCCCAAACACCCATGGCCATGCCTCCATCTTATTCTTCCCAAAGTTAACCTTCTCCCCAAAATCCAATATGCATTTTCATTGTGCATCACGTGGGAAATAACAAACATTATTTATCATCGCATGACCTTCAGTTTATCAGTAAGAATTTTCATATATTTCACTGCAGTGTTCTCTCTCTCTCTGGATACATATGGAGAGAGCTATATAATATCAATATAAGGAAATATCACCTTTTTTTTTTTTTTTTTTTTTACAAAATTGGCATCCTATAGTACCACCTTTTTTTAAAAACAAGTTTTTAAAACAATGTCACAAGCATATTCCTCACTGTCACCCATGAATGTTTACTGAATGCCAACCATGGGCCAGGCGCTGTTCTAAACACTGGGCACACCGCAGAGATGGAAGCAAACGCCAGGCCTCTCGGAGCTGCCATTCCCCGGGGGGGGGGAGAAGGTCCTGGACACCCAGCACCTCTGAATTCATCTACACGCAGTGCCCTCAGAGTTAACGACATCGCTTTGAAAAGTGACGCTCAGCGGCTGCCCCACCCCAGGGTCCAGAGCACCACGCCTCCTAAACAGCAGACTGATCTGAGAGATGTGGAAGTGTTGCACAGTGGGCGGTGCTGAGTGGAGGAGGGAAAACGGGGGATTGGGGGGCGGAGTGGGGTGATAGACACCTGTAATAGTGTCAACAATTTTCACAAAAAAGGAAAAGAACACGTTGCACCGTGGGCCCAGGTGATGTGGGGGCCGTGCAGGAAGAATGAAACACCAGCGGCCAGGAGAACTGTGCCCATGGCAAATGCAGAGAGCATTTTGTGTGTGTTAAGTCATTCATTCTACAGCCTACTAAGATGGGTCCTACTATCATACCTATTTTGTGGTGCAGAAAGTGGGGGTGCGTAGCAAGTGGACAGGGCTTCTGAGTGTTGTGAGAGAGGCGTGAGGGGCTCTAGGGGAGGCTGCTCAATAGCAGGGCACCCCACTGGCCGCTGTCTTCAGAGGCCGCTGTCCCAGAGCGCCGGCCTACACATGCTGTTGCTGCTACTGCTACTTAGTTCCAGTCTTTTCCTGCAGCTTCCAAGGAAAGCGATGTAAAAGGGAAAGCAGCAAGCCCCTCACTTTCTGGAAACCCTGCAGAGACAGACAGCAGCACTTGCCCACCTGCGCCCCCTGGTGGTGGGTGCAGGGCAGCACCCTCACGATCTCTTCTGGAATTCACCATCTGAAATCTTGAACCAAGAGGAGGCAGCACGAGGCTTCATCCCTCTGACAGAATTTTAACTCTCACCTATCTATGCACTGAAGGAGAGGCTCTTCTAGTTGGTGGGCAGGGTTGGGGGACTTGACCCAGGTTCTGGGTGCATCCGGTGCCCCAGCCCGACCAGTTCAGGATTCAGAACTTACACTTGCAGCCCAGAGGTCAAGTACCCCGGAAGATGGCTTTCCCTGAACCATGACCTTGTGACCCCATGAACTCTGTAGAGCAGGCATCTCCCTGGCATCTCTATCCAGAGAGTCCTGGGTACCTCCCGAGGCTGGACGGAGCTTGGAGTGGGTGTGAACTCACTCTCCAAATAGATCCCTCCCACCAGGACCTGAGATAGTTCACTCCACAAGACAAACACTCCCTTGAATGGCTGGCATCCTAAGGCCGCTGTGTGCCTGGTGTCACGGATGGTCCCGGCCCCCAGTGACGCTGGGGGCACAGAGGGCATGCCCTGGAGAAGGACAGAGTGGCTGAGTAAGGATGGCCTGCCCAGGGCATGAAGTGGATTCCATTCTGGGGCTGCTGTGGTCAGAGCTGATGGGCCTCCAATAGCGGTTCACACTGAGAGTGTCTGGGACCAGCCCAGGCCTGGACAGGAAGGAAGGTACTCCTTTGTCTTGCCTTTTCTCCTCCTGCCCTGGGAGACCCATTGTCCCTTCCCAGATGCAGCCTGTCTGAGTATTCCACCCAGGTGCCCTGGGAGAAGGGACGAGGAGGGCAACAAGGGGGCAGGAGAGAGGGGAAACCCCTGTGCTAATTGGGGAGTTCTTCCAGGTCTTGACTTCTCCAGTATTTGAAAGCCAATAAGACAGGTATGGGCTGTAGGAACCTTAATTAGGACTGGCTAGCCCAGTGGTCAGCAAACTCATTAGTCAACAGAGCCAAATATCAACAGTACAACCATTGAAATTTCTTTTCAGAGCCAAATTTTTTAAACTTAAACTTCTTCTAACACCACTTCTTCAAAGTAGACTCGCCCAGGCTGTGGTATTTTGTGGAAGAGCCACACTCAAGGGGCATGTGGCTTGAGAGCCACAGTTTGTCGGCCTCGGGGCTAGACTCACCCAGGACCTGCCATCTGACTGCATTGACTTGTGACAGGTTTTCAGGCAAGTGTGACAGACACTAAAGCTGGATGGTTGCCTCCTGTCAACCCCTTTTGGGTCATGCAGGACTCAGTCATGCCCAGGAGCCAGCCAGGGTGTGCAGTCTGAGGGCAAAGTTATTTCCTTCCTGACAAACGTGACTGTGTAAATCAGGGCCCTCCTCCAGGATCAGGGCCTGGCACTCTGTAGAGCAGGATGTAGCTGACAAAGCCTTGAGACTTAGGCAGAGAATGGATGGACCCATTCTACAGACGAGAAAACTAAGGTGCACAGAGGCAGAGAGCCCAGGTACCGAGGGTGCCTGGTCACAGCCCCTACTCTGCTCCCAGGGCGCTGGGATTCCCGGCCCACATTACGGGACCTTCGCCCCAGCTGGGCCAGACACTGCCCCCGCTGGCCTCCAATCCCCCATCCTTGCCAGTGGGGACCTGACCTAGGCAGGTTCCTTCAGGACTCTGTCCCCACCTGCAGTCCATAAAAAATACCCTATACCCCTTTCTTCATCTTCACTGCTCCCTCCGCCCCAAAGCCACCCCGTGGACCTCTGGGAAACCAGCTGTCATTCCGAGTGCCTTCCCGGTCATCTCAGCACACGCCAGGTGTCGAAGGTGGCTGGTCACAGTCCTCCACCCCTCCCACAGGAACCATTCTGTCCTCCAGGATGACAGCTGCCCCTCCCATTCCAGCTGCAGGAAACCCCCATCTAAGACGGCCCACTGGACGCTGTCAGGTCACCGTCTTATTTACTGCGAAGCAACGTCATGGCTGGCCAGCTGCCAGGAGATGGGTCTCTGTCCTGCGGTCCTCCTGTTGTGGAGGACCAGGATGCCAGCAGCCCTGCGTGTGGGGAACCGTCCACGCTGACCTGTGGGAGGGAGGGGGAGAGAAGGAGGGGTGTGTGCTCTTGCCTTGATGTCCTCAAACCCCAGCCTCTGCCACCTCGTGAAGGGGGCTCGTCCGTCGACACCCCGAGAGTCTGGGCAGATTGAGAGCAGAATTCCTGCTGCGAAGACCCCCCCAACCCTGCAACTCTCAGTGGCCCAGGAAGGAACTAACTTGGTCAGGCCAACCACACACAATGCCCAGAGGAGGAGCCACTGGAACACCCCCAGGCCAGGCCACAAACCCCAGCGGCGAGTCAGAACACACCACGTGTGCCCGTCCGCCCGCCAAGAATGCCTGGCTCCTCCGCTTGGTTGTGGGCCGCCTCCCCTGCTGGGGCCTCCGAGGACTGACCCGGGGAAGTCTGCGCCATGTGTCCTGGTGCTGTTTACTCTCCACGGCGGCCCTGGGAATGCCGACCCCGAAGTCCCAGGGAGGCAGGGGAGGGAGGACGCGGGCACCAAGAGGCTTGTCCGCCTCCAGGCAGGATCGTGACATTTCATAACACACTGTTTTCCTCACCCTCTGTCCCATTCTGGGCTGCAGGACACACAGCCTCCCAGCAGCCAGACCTGCCCCTTGGCGCCCAGATGATCCTGTTACAGTCCGGGCTCCGGGCTCTGCTTGGCACGGTTTTTCTAAACAAATAATTGGGAAATAGATGTGATTTCTCTGGTTTGTTAGATGCCCACGTGTCTGTTTCAGCAGCTGCTTTTGTTTGCCAAATGCAAACCAATATTCAGCTCAGACACATGTGACCGCCTTTGGGCCACTTAGGCTTTCTGAGGCCAAGTGCCCCCGGTGCCCTCCGTAAATGCCCCCGTCAGAGGCCCCTCAGCCCCACTCCCACCCCGGGCAAGAGTTGGTTAGTGGGCAATTAAGGAGAAGTGTACGGGGGGCGAGGGGTGGGGGGTGGAAGGGAAGCCACTGACATGGTGGTGGTCACCTGGGGTGGGAGTGCTGCGGTGAGGGGGGGTGCAGGTTGGGGGGAGAGGCGCATGATGAGCAGAGCCAACATGTGACTTGGGGGTTAGGATGGATTACACCCTCAGGTCCAAAGCCTGCGGGCACCAGTCCCCTCACTTCCAGAGAACGGAAGTGTCCCAGGGGAAGAAGGCTGGTGCTGACTCAGCACTTTGCTCCCCTCAGTCCTTTATGAGAAGGACTGGGCTTGGGGGCTGCAGAGGTCAGAATGAACTGTCCCTTTCCTGTGCTGAGACCTCCCTCTCTTACACACCCCTTGTCTTTCCTGTGGGAACCAGAGGAAGGCAGGTCCAATGCCACCTCCCGACTCTTCAACACCAGCTGGGTGTCCAGCAATCCCACTCCGACACCAACTGCCCCAAGGACCAGTGCAGACCCCACAGGTTAGGGGCTCAGCCCAGAGAGCTGCCCCCGCAGCTGAGGCCACCTGCATGGAGTGCCCAGGGCATCCACGCTCCCCTGGCCGAGCTCCCACGCCCTCCTCAGCTGCCACTTCCCAGCATCCAAACCCATCCTCCGTGAGCCCCATCAAACATTTCCATCTGCAAGTCAATCCTTGGCAGCTGATGACTGACAACCCCCAGCCTCCCGAAGATCAGAGGCCGGGGATCACGAGGTGGCTTCCCTGCTTGGAGGCCTCCAGGAGTCCCCTCTTTAGCACAAAAGATGTTCCTCTCGGGAAATTCCAGGGGCTTGAGGAGCTAGTGCCAAGACCTGGGACAAAGACCAGACATCCTGATGACACCATCGCAGTGTCTCTCGGTTTACTCAGAGCCCTGGCTCCTGTCAACAGTGCAGTATAGTTCTCAGTGCGCAAGCCATACACTCCTTTATTCAAGTCTGTCCTTCAGTCATTTTAAAAAAATATATTTTATTGATTTTTTACAGAGAGGAAGGGAGAGGGATAGACAGTCAGAAACATCGATGAGAGAGAAACATCGATCAGCTGCCTCCTGCACCCCTTCCCACCCTCCCCCAATGGGGATGTGCCCGCAACCAAGGTACATGCCCTTGACCGGAATCGAACCTGGGACCCTTCAGTCCCCAGGATGACGCTCTATCCACTGAGCCACACCGGTCAGGGCACAATGTTTAACATTTTTAATGGTGGTTCCTCCCAGCAATACACCGTCTGTGATCCACCCAATGGTCGGACCTTTATTAACATTGCCAGGTGGCTTTCAAGCTGCGGAGCTGTGTGTGGGCAGGTGTTTGCGAATGTCACACCCGCCTTGGACGTGATGAGAGAGGCCCCCAGGTTCCACGCTGGGAGGACAGCCTGGGCCCTGCCCAGGGCCGGGCAGGCCCTCTGGGGCTTCTGGTGTCCTAGGCGAGGCTGCATGTGGGTTCTTAGAAAGGCCAGGAGGAGCACTCTGTGCTGACAGTCCAGAGTTACGGGGGAGGGAAACAGGAAGGGAGCCAGGAAAGCACACATCATCCCAGCCCCCGGGTATCCCATCAGCCCTTGCCAGGCAGAGGGCATGTGGCGTGCTGATCCCTGAGAGGCAGTCTGCGGGGGAAGGAGAGGGACTGCGATCGCCCCACGGTGTCAGAGGTGATAGTTAAAGCAGCCAGGCCTCTGGGTCTCCCACACTCTCACTGCCTGCTCATCTGCTTGACTGTGTCCAGGGACCTGCCCGTGTTGGCCAAAACCATCCTCTGGGGGCTCGTGCAGGTGGGAGTTGAGAATCAGACATGGTCCCCGGGGGCCGCAGCCCGCAGTGGAGCACAGAACGTCCTCTGGCCCACACGTGCTGGTGCGCGGGCCAGGAGAACGCCTGGTCCTCTCAGCAAGCCCTTCCGGAGTCCTGGCCTCTGTCCCGCCCTCCCCCAACCTCCAAGTCAGCCACTCCTTGAATCTGTGCAGGCTCTTACTCATGCTGGATGCCATCATAGTAGGTGAATATAATACAAGCCCTTCCGACTCTGAGCTCCAGGCTTCTGAGGAGCCATCTGCTGGACACTTGTTGTAGGGCAGTGTTTCCCAAAGTGTGGTACGCTCACCCCCAGGGGTACGGGAAGAGTTTGGTGGGGGTACGCGTTCGGTGGGGATATGCACTGCACCGTGCTTAGCTGCTCCTGATTCTACATTCTCATAAGTACGAGGGGTGCTCAGCGTTACGGAAAACTATAGAAGGGGTACACATATGTCAAAAGTTTGGGAAACACTGTTGTAGGGGAAGCAGGGATAAAATTGCTGTCGCCAGTCCTCCAGCCACCGAGGGCAGCAGCAGCCCCAGTCCTCTCCGGCTGCGGTTCTGGGATGGGCGGGTCCCCATGTGGCTGCTTCCCTGACAGGCCCAGGAGGGAGCCCGCATTTAAGTCCAGGTGGGTGCTCCCGGCCCTCCGGCCACAGCTCTACCAGCAGTCCTGCCTCCGCTCGCCCAGAGCTGAGGATGGAAGCCATCCGTGGCACGAAGTGGCAGGGTTTGCACGTGCCTTCCTCCAAGCACAGAGCTCTGACCCTCGTTTCCAGGGGCTTGTCCAGTCAGGGTTTCCATCGGTACAAGCTCGTGCCCGTGTGTGTTCTTCTCGGGTTAGAACCCAGGGCCACCTTCGCACATTTTGCTGATCGTGCGGCCCCTCTGTGGCCACTGGCAGCGCCTTCAGGCTGCGCCCGGGTGCTCTGAAAGCTCTTAACCTTTCTGGTTCATTAAATCTGGAAGCATTTCCAGGCTGTCTGGCCCCACAGGATGCTCCAGGCTCATCGTGTACCTCCCCTGCCCCGGTGGAGTTGCGAGTCCACCACTTCCCCAAGGACCTGGAGCCTGTTCAAAACCCAAAGACAAAGAGGAGATTCAAAAGCGGAAGAGAAAATGCCAAAAGAACACTCTCGGTGGAACACCGACTGGGTAGTTAGAGCCAAGGGCACACCTCTCTCTTGAGAGCTTCTGCGAGTCACCAGGCCAGGGGCCCTGCAGCTGCTGGGCCAGGGCGCGAGGCCTTGAGCGCCTGGGGGCCTGGGGCAGGGTCCACGCAGAGGTCTGCGGGGGAGGTTTTAGGCACTGCAGCTGAAGGTGGGAGGAGGAGGTAGTCAAACTTCTTTTTTTGTTTGTTTTTAATATATTTTATTTATTTTTTACAGAGAAGAAGGGAGAGAGATAGAGAGTTAGAAACATCGATGAGAGAGAAACATCTATCAGTTGCCTCCTGCTACACCCCCCACCGGGGATGTGCCTGCAACCAAGGTACATGCCCTTGACCGGAATCCAACCTGGGACCCCTCAGTCCGCAGGCTGACACTATCCATTGAGTCAAACTTCTTAATCACAGACACCAGCAAGCCCAGCTGTGGACGGTTCTCAAGGTCTCCCTGTGAGGTGCAAGCCGGAGGGGCCCGAGACAGGCCCTGGCTGCTAGGTCTGCATTTTGTCTCCATGGCAACCGTGCTGCTGGTCCTGGACTGGCTAGACTTCCCCTCCCATTCTCTCCCTCCCTCCCTGCTCATCTTGCTTCCTCGGTGCCTCCTTGGTTAACACCGCCCCTTCCCCATCTCACACACTTCACAACCTTTTATAGTCATAACTGCAACCAGGAGGTGCTGACTTGTGGAAAGTTGCAGTGCCTCTGAGGCTCTGGCTCCCTCTCAGCCCCTGAGGTGGTTTTGGGAGTGGGGTATGGGTAAGACCAGCTGTGGCAGGCACATTTTGGGGTGTCTGAGCCTGCTCGACCGCCCTCGCTGGCCCCATCCTCACCACGTGCTTCAGATCCACTACCGGTTATTGCTCACAGCGGCGTCTGCCTTTCCTTCCATCCTCTCCTGCTCAACACCTGGCGTCTTTGTGACTGAGGCTAATTCCTTTCACAACAAATCACGTTTAACATTCACAAGCTCTTCAGACTATGACCCATTTGGTCCTCATGTAAAACTTTGCAAAAATGAGGTCTATTTTGCAGATGACAGTCTGGAGCACAGAGAGGTCATTACAGTGGCCCAGGACACACAGCCCATAAGGAAGTCAGTAAAGGACCTGATCACTGTCTCACTGTTGAGGATAGGACTTGTGTTTGTACCTGTTTCACAGCTAAGGAAACTGAGGCAGCCTCAGGCCTCACACCCAGAGTCTAGGGAGACACTAGCCCAGCGTCCATCAGGCCTGTCTCCTGAACCCTATTCTGGGAGATCACACACACACACACACACACACACACACACACACACACACACCTGTTCTGGGAGGTCATCCCTCCTGGGCATCACAGGCCTGGGACTCAGCTACAATGAGCGCTCAATTTCCAAGGAGAATAGGGATGAGCCCGGTGAAGGCTATTGGAAGGGGTGCTGGGCAGTGGGAACCTCTGAGCCAAGACTCAGAGGCAGGAGAGCACTTTGTGTTTCCTGGAATATCAAGTTCAAGGAATGGAAGGCCGACTCACAGGGGTGGCCTGTAGAAGGATGACAGCTCTCACCCCAAGACCTCCATGTCTGAATCACCAGTACCTGCAGCTATGTCCCCTCACTGCTAACCAGGACTTTGCAGGTGGGATTAAGTAGTGATATAGAGATCGTCCTAGATGGTCCTGGTGAGTCCACCGTGAACACAGGATCCTTGTAAAATGGAGATAGGAGGGGGAGCTGCAGAGAGAGATTGGAAAGGGCTGCGCTGCTGGATTTGAGGTCCCAGAACGGGGCCGTGAGCCAAGGAATGCAGGTGCCTCTCTGGGCTGAGAAAGGTGAGGCACACGCTCTCTCGTGGGGCCTCCAGAAGGAACCAGCCCTGCAGCACGCTGACTAGAACCTGGCGAGACCCAGGTCTGACCTCCAAACTCCAGAACTGTAAGATGATAACGCAGTAATGTCTCAATCTGCCGAGTCCATGGTCATTTGTTACAGCAGCCACGGGACACACACACACTCACTATCGAGGTGCAGTTATCTCAGTCACCCCCGTTGGTGAGAGGAGGTTGGGCCAGTCTAGAATTGTGAGCAGAGAACCTCCGAAGGTGCTGACTCAGAAACCACAACCTGTGCTGCAGGCTGGCCCTGATGTGGACTGGATTTCAGCCATGACCTTGAGATGTACCTGGAACCCCACTGGGCCGCTGCTCAGGAGTTAGCAGGGGGCCCTGGAGCCCAGGACCAGTGAGCCCAGGAGCCCTGGGGTGGCTCTTTCTGCTTATAAACCAGGCATGGTTTCTGGGCTGTTCCCTGGCGAACTTGGCGTTTATTTGATTCTTTAGTTGTGTCTGTCTCTTCTAAATCGGAACTTCGAAAGGACCTTTGCGCTTGATGAAAACCTAATGTGTGTGAATGGTGTTTCTGCCCAGTGCTAAGGACTGCATTCTTTCACCAGTTCAGCACTGCACAACTAATCTGGATGTTAAGACAATAGTCAATTGTGTGTATTTTTAAAGGCACAAGGCTATTTTTGCTGTGATCACGATTTATGAGGGTGTTGGTTTTCAGCCACCTGCCCTTGGCACAGAGCGTGACAAGGGGGAGGCACGAACTCCTTGCTGCTCCTCCAGAAAGCGCTGCTGCAGCCTTATCTATGCGGGCGCTTTGCCAGGGGCCGGTGCACTGAGCAGGGAGAAGGAAGAAGACAGGAAAATGAACACACATTCCCAGAGGCCAGCAGCTTCACCAGGAACTCTGGAGGGCATGGAGACAGTTTACCCCCAAACAGTGGTTGCCATGGGAACAAGCATGTTTGAAGGTCAGATTGCCAGCAGCCACCAGTTTGGCTGTTGAGAGCCCGATGTCAGGGGACCCATTCTACCGATTCTGTTCCTCATTAGAGAAGGGAAAGCTTGATTTTCTGAGGGAGATTTGAGAGGACACTTTGAAATCCAATAAAAGCAAGGGCTGGTGGAATCAGGAGGGCCGTTCAGTCCCAAAGGCTAGCCACCCCAAGGCGCTGTTTGTCCTGGCCTCGGCCAAACCCTATTTCACAGCAGGAGGACGGAGGCCAAGCTTTTATTGGTTAAATAGCACACGGGGGCCAAGTTTGCTAGGAGAAAAAACAATGGCCCAGGGCCGAAGAAGGCTTTTCGGAGCTGTTTTCCCCTTTTCCTCCAAGCAGCTGAAGGTCCTCACGGCTGAGACTTTGCGGGAAGCCTGACGCAGGAGGGACCAGGGCCGACCCAGGAGGCAAGACCCCAGGGAGGCAGGAGATCAGGCCCTCTCTCAGTGCCAGCACCTCGGGCGTTTTGAGGTCACTTATGCCATCAGCATCAAAGGAGATGGTTTGATTATTGGAGGGAAGAGTGCACAGGCTCCTTTGAGTTAGTGGCAGGAAAAGCTGAAAGCCAGACTTGCCTCAAAAATGAGTCCCTGCCGCCTGGTCAGCTCCCCAAAGGGCCATACCGTGTCCTCACTCTAGGGGCAGGAATGACCTTGTTCAGGGCTGTGGTGGTCTGGGCTCAATTTCAGGATGTGGGTTTTCCTTCCTATTATATTACCTCCAAGCTGGTATCTAGAGACGTTCAGGTAAGGCACCTAGCAAGTGGCATTACCAATGAGTTAGTTCTGAGTTAGTTTGTGCATGAATCCATCAGGACCCATGAACCTGGCTGGTCATCCGAGTCTGGGGTGCTGTGCTAAACAGGGGAGACTCCAGTGGGGTTCCAGGGAAGGCTGGGTCAGGGGTGATGTACAGGAAGTGGATCCAGACACAGGCACCACAGCCAGAGGCCCACAGGGAGGACACCCCAGATGTTGGGGGGCCACCTGGGAGCAGACTGAGATCAGATTGAAATGTAGAGATAGGCACAGCCTACTGAGGGCCTTGAATGACAGATAAGAAGGAGGAACTCTGACCAAGATGGGAGCCAGGGAGAGTTATGGAGGAGGAGGATGCCATGAGGAAATCTGAAGGCAAAGCCTGTTGAACTTCAAGGACTCTACACTGGACAGCTCCAGGGGGGGCCCTGGTCTTCCTGGACTGACCACGGAGCACTGGAGCATGGCCAGGAGGATCTGACCCTGGACCATCTAGTCACTGTGATATCACCATTACAATAGACAGACAGATCAATGGGACAGAACAGAGGTCCCAGAAACAGACCTACTCAGATATGGCCAATTGGTTTTAACAGATGGCCAAGACCGTTCAATGGGAAAGAATAATCTTTCAACAAGGACATTTGGACATTCATGTACAACAAAACAAAGCAAGGAAAGGTCCTCAAAACCCTCACCTCACACCACATACAAATATTAACTTGAAAAAAATCATAAATCTAAAACTTCCAGAAGAAATATAAGATAAAATCCTGGTGACTGTTAGATTGGAAAAGATCAATAAATTAAGTTCCATAATCTTAAACTTGAGCCCTTCAAAAGACACAAAAGGAAAGGAAAAGGCAAGCAACAGAGTGGGAGGAAATATTTGCAAAACATGTATCTAACAAGAGACTTTATCTAGAATATATAAAGAAGTCTTAAGATTCAACAATAACAAGACAGACCTAAAAATGGGCAAAAGATTTGAAAGGCCATGTCACCAAAGAAGACATATGGATAGCCAAGGAGCACACAAAAGGATCCTGAACATCATTAGTCATCGGGAAAATACAAATTAAAACCAGAAGGAGATACTACCACAAACCCACCAGAATGACTAAAATTAAAAAGACTGGCCAGCCTCATGTTGGCGAGAATGTGGAGCCAAAGGAACTCTTATAGGCTACTGGCAGGATCGTAAAATAACAAAACCACCTTGGAAAATAGTTTGGCAGTTTCCTAAAATATTAAACATATGACCATATAACTCAGACATTCCATTTATAGGCATGTCCTCACAAGGACTGCTACATGAACATTTCTAACAGCTTTACTGTTTTTATTTCATTTTTTGTAAAATTTAATTTATTGGGGTGACATTGGTTAATAAAATTATATAGGTTTCAGGTGTATAATTCTATAATACATCATCTGTATATTATATTGTGTGTTCACCACCCCAAGTCAAATCTTCCATCATCACTTATCCCCCCCCCCCCTTTTGTCCTCTTCTACCTCCCTCCATCCTCTTCCCTCTGATAATAACCACAATGTTGTCTATGTCTATTTCTTGTGTTGGTTTTTTTGTTTGTTTGTTTAATCCCTTCATCTTTTTCACTCAGCTCCTCAACTCCCCTCCCCCTCTGACAGCTGTCAGTCTATTCTTTGTATCTAAGAGTCTGTTTCTACTTTGTTAGTTGATTTTGCTCTTTAGATTCCACATATGAGTGAAATGGTATGGTACTTGCCTTTCTCTGACTGGCTTATTTCATTTAGCATAATGCTTTTCAGGCCCATCAATGCTGTTTTAAGGGTAAGTTTTTTATTTTATTATTATTTTTTTACAGCCAAGTAGTATTCCATCATGTACATGTATCACAGCCTTTTTATCCACTTGTCTATTGATGGGCACTTGGGCTGCTTCCAAATCTTGGCTATTATAAATAATGCTGCAATGAATATAAGGGCGCATATATTCTTTCTAATTAATGTTTTGGGTTTCTTTGGATATATTCCCAGAAGTGGAATCATTGGGTCATAAGGCAGTTCTACTTTTAATTTTTTGAGGAAACTCCATATTGCTTTTCATAGTGGCTGCACCAATCTTCATTCCCACCCACAGTGCACGAGGGTTCCTTTTTCTCCACATCCTCTCCAGCACTTGCTGTTTATTAATTTATTGATGACAGCTATTCTAACAGATGCAAGGTGATATCTCATGGTGATTTAATTTGCATTTCTCTGATGATTAGTGACACTGAGCATCTTTTCATAGGTCTATTGGCCATCTATATGTCCTCTTTGGAGAAGTATATTTTCAGGTCCTTTGTCCATTTAAAAAAATTCTTTATTGCTGAGATTATTACAGATGTCCCTCTTTCCCTGCCCCCCAACCCCTCCTCCACCTGGTTCCCACCCCACGCCAGGCCTTCGCCTCCCTATTGTCTGTGTCCATAGGTAATGCATACATGCATATGTCATACATGTTTAATTTCTTCCCACATCTCACCCCCTTCTCTCTGAGAATCATCAGTCTGTTCCATTTCCATGCCTCTGATTCTATTTTATTCAGTTTATTCTGTTCATTAGATTTGTTATTCTTTTATTTTGATTTTCAGATTCAATTGTTGATAGGTATGTATTTGTTATCATTTTGATGTTCATATTTTTTATCTTTTTCTTCTTCCTCGTCTTCTTAAAGAATACCCTCAAAATTTCATATAATACTGGTTTGGTGGTGATGAACTCCTTTAGCTTTTTCTTGTCTGTGAAGCTTTTTAACTGATCTTCAATTCTAAATGATAGCTTTGCTCGATAGGGTAATCTTGGTTGTAGGTCCCTGCTATTCATCACTTTGAATATTTCTTGCCACTCCCTTCTGGCCTGCATCATTTCTATTGAGAAATCAGCTGACAGTCGTATGGGTACTCCCTTGTAGGTAACTAACTGTTTTTCTCTTGCTGCTTTTAATATTCTCTCTCTGTATTTTGCCCTTGGCATTTTAATTATGATGTATCTTGGTGTGGTTCCCTTTGGTTCCTCTTGTTTGGGACTCTCTGTGTTTCCTGGACTTGTAAGTCTATTTCTTTCCATGGGTAGGGGAAGTTTTCAGTCATTATTTCTTCAAAAGGTTTTCAATATCTTGCTCTGTCTCTCCTTCTGGCACCCCTATAAGGCAAATGTTGGTATGCTTGATGTTGTCCCAGAGACTCCTTATACTATTTTCATATTTTTGGATTCTTATTTCTTTTTGCTCTTCTGGTTGGGTGTTTTTTGCTTCCTTATATTTCAAATTGTTGATTTGATTCTCATAATCCTCTATTCTACTGTTGAATCCCTGTATATCATTCTTTATTTTAGTCAGGGTATGCTTAATTTCTGGCTTATATTGTGTGTTCACCACCCCAAGTCAAATCTTCCATCATCACTTATCCCCCCCCCCTTTTGTCCTCTTCTACCTCCCTCCATCCTCTTCCCTCTGATAATAACCACAGTGTTGTCTATGTCTATTTCTTGTGTTGGTTTTTTTGTTTGTTTGTTTAATCCCTTCATCTTTTTCACTCAGCTCCTCAACTCCCCTCCCCCTCTGACAGGGTCCTTTTCTATTTTTCTGTCATTCTCATTAAAATCCTTGAGTCTCACTAAGTCCCTTAGAGGTTTCTAGAAGATTCTTGAGTAACCTTATAACTATGAGTTTGAACTATATATCCATTAATTTTCTTCTATTTCTCTAATTTGTGACATGTTTCTTTGTCTCCACATTTTGGCTGCTTCCCTGTTTGTTTCTATGTATTAAGTAGAGCTGCTATGTCTCCTTGAGTTGGTAGAGTGGCCTTGTGTAGTAGATGTCCTATAGGGCCCAGTGGCTCAGCCTCCCCAGTCACCTGAGCTGGGAACTCTAGGTGCATCCCTTTGTGGGCTGTGAACACAGTATTATGGTTGAGTCTTGATTGCTGTTGGTGTCATTAGGAGGAATTGACCTCAAGGCCAATTGGCTGTGAGGACCAGCTGAGTCTACAGAGGGAGAGCGGTTATGTAGGAGACACCCCTATAGAGCAACACTTGCTTCACTGGGGCTTTGGTGCTCACTGAGTCTGACCAGCCTAGTGTTGGCATGGATGTGTAGAGTTGTAATCTGGTATGGTCTGACACTGACCACTGGGTACACTGGCTCTTGGGTCTTCAGGGAGGTGCAAAGTCAGCCACTGCCTGAGGCTACCCAGCAGGAGCTACAGAGCTGCAGATTTCTCCTCTTTGTATCAGGTTTGGAAGTGTCTGGATAAGGCCCAGCTGGTGCTGGTGTCAGGTCATAGGCCTTTTATTGATAGGTTTGGGGCTCCCTGACCCAGCTGTAGCTTATTTGAGATTTTTAAGGACAGGCCATTCATATGCAAAAGTTGCTGCAGGCAGGTTGTAAATTGGATGAAGCTGGGTCTTAGGGCAGTGGTTGGCAAACTCATTTGTCAACAGAGCAGCAAACCGCAGTTTGCCGACCACTGTCTTAGGGAATCTCCAGGGCAGAGTGGAGCAACAGGGGAGGTCCCAGCATGTGAACAATGATTCCTGTAAGTACCTCCATCTGGAAGAAAGCTGCTCCCAAGTTCCTGCCCCAATGCCAGGACAAATGTGTCCCCCAGAGCCTCACCCTGATGCTGGAGCTTAGAGGAAGCAGTACCTTGTAAGTTCAGTTCATGGTGCTGGCCTTTTAAGAGAAATAGCTGGATCGCCAGCAACCTCTGTGTCACTGAGCTCCAATCCACACTGGTTTTTATAGCTAGTGGATCTTATTGCCCATAGGGACTTCTTTTCCCAGCTCTGGTACACTGGGCTGAGGGTCTGGTGTGGGGCTGGGACCCCTTCCCCCTCCAGGTGGGTTCTGTAGAGGCCATCTCCCTCCTGATTAAAAAAGAAGCACACAAGGGTGCCAGCCCAGCCCATTCTGTGCCTCCGCACCTCCTACCACTCTCAGTGTGCTTTCTTCTTTACTTCTCTAGTTGTAGGACTTCCATTCAGTCAGCTTTCTGGTGGTTCTGGATGATGGTTGTTATGTATTTCAGTTGTAATTTTGATGTGGTTGTGGGAGGTGACCAGTACAGGTGTTTACCTATGCCGCCATCTTCTCCTTTGCCCATTTTTTAATTGGATTATTTTTTTTGGGGGGGGTGGGGGTGGGGATGGGGGTGTTTGGTGTTGAGTTGTATAAATTGTTTACAAATTTTGAATATCAATCTCACATTAGATATATCATTGGCAAATATGTTCTCCCACTCAGTGGGTTGTCTTTTCATTTTGTTGATGGTTTTCTTTACTATGCAAAACCTTTTCAGTTTGATGTAGTCCCATTAGTTTATCTTTTCATTTTGTTGTCCTTGCCTGAGGAGGTGTATCAGAGAAAATATTGCTACAAGAAATGTCTGAGATTTACTGCCTATGTTTTCTTCTGGGAATTTTATGGTTTCAAGTCTAACATTTAAGTCGTTAATTCATTTTGAGTTTATTCTTGTGTGTAGTGTAAGAGAGTGGTCTAGTTTCACTTTTTTACATGTACTAATATCTGTCCAATTTTCCCAGCATCATTTATCGAATAGACTATCTTTATCCCATTGTATGTCCTTACCTCCTTTGTCCAATATTAATTTACCATAAATGCATGGATTTATTTCTGCCCTCTCTACTCTGTTCCATTTATCTATATGCCAGGATTGTGCTGTTTTGATTACTCTGTCCTCGTAGTATAGTTTGATGCAAGGTAGCAAAATTTCTCCAACTTTATTCTTCTTAACAGCTTTACCATTAACAGCCCAAAATCCGGAAGCAACCCAAATATCCACCAGCAAGTGAAGGGCAAACCAATGATTTTATATAGGTATATCCACATAATGGAATACTACTCAACATTTTAAAAGAATGAATTATTGAATGAATCTGAAAAGTGTGAACAAGGTCAGGCAATAAAAGCATTTATACTGTGCCGAAACTGGTTTGGCTCAGTGGATAGTGTCGGCCTGCAGACTGAAAGGTGTTAGGTTTGATTCCGGTCAAAGGCTTATACCTTGGTTGTGGGCACATCCCTAGTAGGGGTTGTGCAGGAGGCAGCTGGTGGATGTTTCTCTCTCATCAATATTTCTAACTCTCTATCCCTCTCTCTTCCTTTCTGTAAAAAAATAACTAAAATATATATATTTTTAAAAGCATCCATACTGTATTATCACATTTATAAAGAATGCCAGAACTTGCGAATAAATCTATAGTGACAGGTCAGCATTCTGTAGGCATGAAGAGCAGGGAGGGGACAGGTGAAAGCTTTGGGGATGACAGACACATCCATAATCATCTTGGTTATGATCATGACTTTATTGTGTAACTAGTTATCAAAACTTACCAAACTGTACATCTCAAATACATGCATTTTATTGTATTTCAAATATAACTCAATAAAGCTGAAAATTTGACACAAAAACCCACAATGAATGACATCCAATTGTAATGAAAAGGATTTAGGTAAGTAGGATGAAAAATGCTTTAGCAGAGGAAAGGGGTCTGTTGGGAAAAGTCTGACAAGTTCAGCGCTGCATGGGTGAAAATGACATTTAAGGACAAGGAGTGGACACTAATTATGCTAGTGACGCATAGTCACTTCCACATCGCAGTGACATCGAAATAATAATGGAACAGTCACAACTCCTGATTTTGGGACACCCTGCACTCAAAGAGCCTGTTCATACCCATCAGCTGAGGGACTCCCCACAGCAGGGAGGGTGTCTCCCTCCTGCGTGCTGTTTCTCCTCATCCTCATTGCCCTTCCTTAATTCATCCTCACCCTCTCTGGCCTGGACAGGTGAAGAGGGTACGGACTGGAGAAAGGAGGCACAAACTGTGTGACACCTGCACAGCGAAATTCTGTCCAACAAAGACAGGGTAACTACAAAAGGAACTCAGATGTTGCATTGAGGGGAAGGAGCCCAACTCTAACCATGCACAGTTCCATTCCACCTGTATGAAGGCTCAGGACAGGTGAAAGGAGTCTTCTCTGACAAACTTGGGGTCCTGATCACCCCTTGGTGGGGTGAAAGGGAGCCTTGGGGGTGCTGGGGTGTCCTGAATCTCAATCAGTTGGGCATGCCGTACATTTCAACATAAATGTTTGGCCAATAAATACACAATAAACATGTGCAAACTGCCTCACTGTTCTATCCCCCTTACCAGGTGACCTCTCAACATACCCATCAGCTTTGAATCATCCTTTTGATGACTTTCAGGGGTGGTCACAGTCCCTCGCCTGGCCTGGAAGGCTGGCGGTGACCACCCACACCCTTCCCCTTAACCATCGGCCCATCTGGGCATCAGCTCCTCCAGGCCACTGGCCAACCCTCAAGGCCCACCCACCCTGGGCATCACCTCCCTAGAATGATCCCAGGTGGGGCCCAGCAGTCACCTTCATCGCCTCCGTCTTGGGGGCACAACTCAGGTGTACGGATCGTGGTCTGTAGTCTTGTTTTCAGGCTCCCTTGGTGGCGAGGAGCAGAGAGAAATTTACTGTAGATTGAGGCAGACTGATCAATGATGGATCAATCATGTGGGCCCCAGGCCAGGTAGAGTGAGGTTCTTTCCAGGTAACTCCAGCTTTCCCTGGGTGAGAGGGGGCAGCCCAGTGCTGTGGTGGGGCAGGAGGCACACAACCCAGCACGGGGCAGCTGGGAGGGATGGCTGTATGATGAGCGTGACGTGAGACCACTAGATTTCTTTTTGGCTGATAATCTGTTACGTAAGTCCACTTGGCTGACACTGCCACCCAGCCTGGCCGGAAGAGCCTACCTCCTCCGTGCCTCAGGTGGACAGTCAGGCAGGATTGAGCCTGGCTTCCCACTGGAGGGGCACGAGCTGTGTGCAGACAGAGGAGGGTACAGGGAGGGGACAGGTGAACATGTCTGTCATCCTTCAAACTCTGGAGAGAGAGGTGCGTGCTGTCAGCAGGAGGCCTGCCCTCGGTTGGGAGCTGTGCTGGTCCCGGGGGCTTGGCAGGAAGCCCACAGGAAGGGCAGGCTGCAGACTGAGGACACGGATACCCTCTCTCCTGAACTGGCTGCAGGCGGAGGGCACGGATAGTCCTGGAGCACCGCTTCTGCCTTCTGTCTTCTTAACGCGGCTGCTGGAATCTCCGGATCTGTGGGGGAGAGTCCCAGGGTGGAGGGAAGGGACCAAGGGCAGAGAGTGGTGGCAGAGAGCCAGAGGTTGGAAGGGAGGAGAGGAGTCCTTGGGCCCGGGGGACGCTTCCCCGAGCCTCTTTCCCGGGCTGTGGCGTGACTTTATCTTGCATCAGGCTGTTGCAGCCCATCGATTCTGGCCAAGACGGCCAGAGCTTAGCTTCCTCTGACCTTGGCCTACATCCCAGCCTCCCTGCCCAAACAGAGACTTCTCTTTGGCGTCCTGCCCTTTCCCAACCTGGACCGAACAGTGGGGCATGGTGACCCAGGGAATATGACATTCAGGGTCAGCATCCGAGGCCACTGAGAGAAATGCCCCCAGAGCAAGACGAGAAACAGGCCTTTGCGGGAAGCTGGGGGCATTAGGGCTCTTGTAGGGTGCAGCCTTCTCACTGCAGGCACGACAACACAGATAATGAGGCTGGAAACCCTTTCTGTGTGCCACGTGATTGCAACCACGGATGGAGTGGGTAGGCTTCTTGTTTCCATTTTATAGATGAGGAAACTGAGGTCGAGAGCAGTCCAATGGCCTGCCATGGCCTCCCTCCTGCTGCGGGCAGATAAACCACCCAGTGAGCTCAGCTCCTTGGAGCTGACCCCTTGGAGGCTCGCACCCATCTTCTGTTTCTGTTTACTTCTTTTCTTTTCTTTTTCTTTTTTCTTTTTTTTTTTAATGTATTTTATTGATTTTTTACAGAGAGGGATAGAGAGTTAGAAACATCGATGAGAAAGAATCATCGATCGGCTGCCTCTTGCACACCCCCTACTGGGTATATGCCCACAAACAAGGTACATGCCCTTGACCGGAATCGAACCTGAGACCCTTCAGTCCGCAGGCCGACGCTCTATCCACTGAGCCAAACTGGTTCTGCTCTGCTTCCTTCTTCACCTCTCAAGTGACACGTCCTCACCTCTGTCCGTCTGGCCCCACTGCGTCAGTTTGCCGGGAAGCTCTGGCTCCCATCTGCAAGGACAGGAATGTGGGAGAGGAATGTGGGGACCAGAGTCTCCCTGCTATGCCTGGGCTCCCCATCCCACATCCAGGCCCGCTCATCCCCATCCTCCCCTGCAGATGGAGAAACTTCCTCCACCGCCCACTCGATCTGCACCAACGTCCTTCCCTGGTTCAGTGCCCATAACGAGCGCCTGAAAACAAATATCCCCAGCCTCGCAGGTCAGGAATTCAGGCACCTTCTCCGTGCTACATTCTCCAACTCGGCTGTGGTCAAGGCCAGGACCCCTGGAATAGTGCTGAGCGTGGCTCCTGGCTGGGAAGACGGGATAAACAGTCGCCGGTTACAGGGATAAACAGAAATTCCATTCCCTTTTAACTACTCGGGGCCATGCTTAGAGTTAGTGTTTCAAAACCTCTGGAGGAACACGGCGGTTTTTCTTCCAAGAACCTCTGCAGAGGTTTGTGGGTTACTGCACGGTGTCGGTGCACATACTTTCATCGGGAAAGTGGGCCTGAGATGAGCACGACCACGGACCTCCCTTCTCACGGAGTCCCGGGCCGTGCGTGCACATTTCCAGGAGACTTGCTGGGGAATTGTCCTGGGATGTTGACAGAGTTGGACGTAGAAAGTGGTTGGACCATCCAAGGCTGGCTAAGCAACTGCCTGCCATGGAATAACCACCTAGACCCAGGGCGCCCACGCGGGCTGTTTGGCTGGTGTCTGTGTGTGTGATGCTGCCCTTGGCCTCGGGAACTGGAAACTCTGGCAAACTCAGACATGATCAAATCTTCGAACTTAGTCATCACTGCTTATTACTTTTGTTTGGTCTTACTGAAGCAAGAATGATGGCTGGGCATGCATGCCCTGCCCGGAGCTCTGCTCCCTGCCATAGGGTGGATGGCCATGCACGAAAGGGTGGCCTGCAGAAGGTGAGGGATGGGGTGGAGGTCTCCCTTGCAAGCAAACATCTCACGGCCCTAAAGGGACAGGAGAAAAGGGGGAGGAAAAGAGAGAGAAGGCCCAGTACTTGCCCTTTGAAGGTTAAGTCCAGATTTAAGGAATCCAGACCTGGGGAAGGGAAGGAGGGTGAAGACAGGGTGGGGCCGAGGGACGGATGGCCTGGAGATAACGCACTGTCGAGCAAGCATAACTTCAGAGGCCTCCCTTCCCCGCCCCGGAGGCCTCGCAGGTCTGCTCTGGTGACAGGAGCCAGGGAAGAGCAGCACCAGCAGCCGTTTACCCCACACCCAGTGGTGCCCATCCCAGGAGCCCTTGGTAAGGGGTTTTGCTGGCCAGAGCCCCTCCAGAGCTCCAGTCTCCACAGCAGGCAGCCTAAAGCAGCATCTGTGGGCTCCAGCCAAGGAACTGATGTCCTCCTCATTGAACAAGGACCACAGGGGCAATGATTTCCTCCATAGGTACTAGTAAATGGGATGGTATTTGTCAGACAGGACTTTGCAGACCTCAAAGAGCCGGTTCACTGTGACCTCAAGATCCAAGCTCTGACAGCGCCTGGAGGTTGAAGGCACGGTAAGGATGGTCAGAAGCTCTTCAGAGTTCCTGCGACAGATCAAAAGGTGGGGTCTTCAACAGCCCTCAGCCCCTAGGGCTGATCTGGTCCCTGAAGGCCCTGATGTGGAAGCTGAACATTGACCAGAATGAGCGTAAATGGTTTTCTCTATAAACAAAAATGATCTCAATAACTTGCCATTGCAAATGTAAAGGTTCACTCATAACTCGTTTCCTTTTTCATATATTTTATTGAGGTAGAATTCACTAATAAATAACTGTTTTAAAGTATACAATGGAGGGGCATTTGGTGTGTTCACAATGTTGTGCAACCACCACCTCTCTCCAGTTTTAAAACATTTTCAAAACACTCATCCCAGAAAAACACCCAATAACCATTAAGCAATCATTTCTCACTTCCCTCCCCCCAGCCACTGGCAACGACCAATCTGTATTCTGTCTCTATGGATTTGCCTATTCTGGACAATTCGTAAAAAGGAAGCATGCAACATGCGAACTTCTGTGTCTAACTTCTTTCACTGTGCATAATGTTTTTGAGGTTCATGCGGGTTGTAGCATGTGTCAGTACTTCATTCCTTTTTTTTTAAAAAAATATTTTTTTATTGATTTTTTGAGAGGAGGGGAGAGGAAGAGAGAGACATAAACATCAATGATGAGAGAGAATCATTGATTGGCTGCCTCCTGGGCATGAGCCCCTGACTGGAATCGAACCCTGGACAATTCATTCTGAAGGCTGACGCTCTAGCCACTGAGTCAAACCAATGTGGGCCTTCGTTCCTTTTTAGAGATAAATAATATTCCACTGTATGGTTATATCACAATTGGATGTCCCTTTTTCTGTTGATGGACATTTGGGTTGTCTTCACCTTTTGGCTATTATGCATAATCTTGCCATGAACATTCATGTACAAGTGTTTGTGTGGATATACGTATTTGTTTCTCCTGTATATACACCTGGGAGTTGAATTTTCCAGCTCATGTGATAATGCTATGTGTAACTTTTATTTCCCACAGGGGCTGCATCATTTTACTTTCTTACCTGTAATGTATGAGGGTTCTTATTTCTCCACATTTCTATCTTTTAAAAAACAAACAAACAAACAAACAAAACCTATAGCCATTCTCATGGGTGTGAAGTGGTATCTCTGTAGTTTCTATTTACATTTCCTTAATGACTAATGATATTGAAAATCTTTTCATGTGCTTATTGGTTATTTATCTATGGCCATTTCCATTTTTTCCTTTGGAGAAATGTCTATTTAAGTCCTTTGCCCATTTAAAAATATTGAGTTGTTTGTCTTTGTGTTAAGAATTCTTCATGCTTCTTCATTCCTTTAAAACAAACTTTTTACATTTTTATGAAGTCTAGTATTCTCTTTTTCTTTGTTGCCTGTGCTTTTGGTGTCAAATCTTAGAATCCATTGACAAATCTGGGGTCATATATATTTACTTTTGTGTCCTTCTAAAAGTTTTATAAGTTTTAGCTCTTATAGTGAGGTCATTGATCAATTTTGAGTTAATTTTTGTGAGTAAGGTGGGGGTTCAAATTCACTCTTTTGCATGTGATTATCCAGTTTTCCAAACACCTTTGGTTGAAGAGATTATTCCGACCCCACTCCCCACCCCAACCTGCATTGAATGGTCTTAGTGCCCTCATTGTAAATCAGTTGTTTCTAGACTTTTGGGTTTATTTTTGGGCTTTCAATTATATTTTATTGGTCTCTATGTCTATCCTTATGTTAGAATAATACTGTTTTAATTACTGTATCTTTGTAATATTATTTTTATATTGGGAAGTACAAATTCTCCAACTTGGTTCTTTTTCAATACTGTTCAGGATATTCAGGACCACTTAACAATTCCACATGAATTTGCTGATTAGCTTTTCCATTTCTGCAAGAAAGGCCATTGGAATTTTTGGAATTTGTGTGTGTGTGTGTGTGTGTGTGTGTGTGTGAGAGAGAGAGAGAGAGAGAGAGAGAGAGAGAGAGAGAGGGAGAGAATTGTACTTTAAGAAGTATTTCATTTTAAATATTGTCTTTGAATTTATGAACATGGATGTCTTCTTTAATTTCTTTCAGCAATGCATTATAGCTTTCAGCTTACAAATATTTCAATATATTTGTTAAATTTATTCCTAGGCATTTATTCTTTTTAAGTCTTTTATATGCTACTGTAAATGGTATTTTTTTATTCATTTTCTTTTTGGATTACTCATTGATGTCTATAGAAACAACCCATCTTTTTGTGTTGATTTTGTATCCTATAACTTTGCTGAATTTGTTTATTGGCTCTATTAGTTTTTTGTTGATTATTTGGGATTTTCTATATATAGAATCACATAATCTGAAATTAGAAATAGTTTTACTTCTTTCTTTCCAATTTTGATACCTTTCATTTATTTTTCTTGCTTAATTGCTCTGGTTAGGGCTTCTAATATAATATCGGAGAGCAGTGATGGAAATAGACAGCCTTATCTTGTTTCTGATCTAAGGAAGAAAATGTTCAGTCTTTCACCATTGAGTATGAATTCGGCTGAGGCTATCTTGTAAATACTCTTTAATTTTTTAAAGATGCCTTCTGTTCATGCTTGGGTGCTTTTATCTTAAATGTTTGTCAGATTCCTTTTCTGCATTGAGATGGCTGTGTTATTTATTCCCTTCATTCTACTAATATGGTGTATGACATTGATTGGTTTTCTTATGTTGAAACACCCTGAATTCCTAAAATAAATTCTAGTTGGTCTTAAGATATAATCCTTTTTATGTACTATTGGACTTGGTTTGATAATATCTTGTCAAGGATTTTTGCCTTTATATTCATAAGGGATGTTGGTCTGTGGTTTCCTTGTCTTATCTTTGTTGTCAGGGTAATAAAAGCCTCATAGAATGTGTTAGAAAGTGTTTTCTCTTGTATTTTTTTGTAAGAGTTTAGAAGAGCTGGTGTTGACTCTAAAAATTATTTGATAGAATTTGTCATGGAGTCATCAGATCCTGAGCTTTTCTTTGTTGGGAGGTTTTAGATTACTGATTCAATCTACTTCAAATATGTCTGCTGAGGTTCTCTATTTCTTCTTTAGTCAATTTTGGCAATTTGTGTGTTTCTAGGAATTTGTCTATTTCATCCAGATTATCAAATTTGTTGGCATACTATTGTTCATAGTATTCTCTTTTAATCCTTTTACTTTGTGTAAGGTTGGTAGTAGTAATGTCTCCACTCTCATTTATGTTTTTAGTTATGCCTTCTCTCCCTTATCTCAGTACAGTTAATTTCTGATCTTTGTTAAGGATTGTCAATTTTGTTGATCTTTTCAAAGAACCAACTTTTGGTTTTATTGATTCTCTCTATTATTTGTATTCTCTATTTTATTTATCTCTGCTCTAATCTTTATTATTATTTTCTATTTGGTGCTTTGGGTTTAGCTTGCTATCTTTTTTCTTGTTCCTTAAGGTATAGTGTTAGGTTGTTGATCTGAGATTTTTTAAATGTACGTGTTTATAATTATACTATAGCCTGGTGCACAAATCTGTGGGT
Source organism: Pipistrellus hanaki (assembly GCF_964339955.1). NCBI lineage: Eukaryota > Metazoa > Chordata > Mammalia > Chiroptera > Vespertilionidae > Pipistrellus > Pipistrellus hanaki. The sequence continues at coordinate 25,214,613 of NC_140505.1, forward strand.
CCATCTGGCCTGCCCCAATGGGGGCCCATTGGGCCAAGCCAGCGGGAGGGAGGATCCATGGGAGATTAGCTGGCCACCCCAAATGGGGTGGGGAGGGCCAATCGGGGGGAGGGGGGCAGCCAGGGGGAGGGGCTGCAGATGGTTGGCCAGCCATCCCCACCCCTGATCGGGGTATTAAAGTTAGGGGCTGCTCACCCCTGATCGGGGTATTAGAGTTAGGGGCTGGGCTGGACAGGGTGCAGGTGGAGGGGTGGGGGGAGTGATCAGGTGGTTGGCTGCCACAGTGCACGTCATAACTACCGATCGTTTTAGTCATTCTGCCATCCCAATTGTTGGGCTTTTGTATATATAGAAATTTCCCTCTGAGCACTGATTTTACTGCATCCTATAAGTTTTCCTACCTTGTGTTTTCATTTTTAGTCTTTTCTAAGTAATTTCTAATTTCTGTAGTGATTTATTTTTTTGTTCCATTGGTTGTTTAAGAGTATATTATTTAACTTCTACATATTTACAAATTCTCCTATTTTCCTTGTTATTGATATCTAGCTTTATTCCATTGTGATCAGAGAAAATAGTGTGCATGATACCAATTTTTTAAAAATTACTGAGAATACTGTTTAGCCTAATGTGTGGCCTACTGTGGAGAATAGTTAATGTGCACTTGAGAGGAATGTGTATTCTGCTACTGTTGGTTAGACTATTCTTTATATGTCTGATGTAACTGGTTACAGCATTGTTCAAGTTCTTTATTTCCTTCTTGGTCTTTTATAGGTGTTCAGTCTGTTATTGAATGTGAAGGAATAATACTCTTTTTCATCTAACAAATGTTGCTTATCATACATTTAACTGCCCAATGAATTAATTCAAGAGTTACATGTATGGTCAATGCTGGATATCCAGAGACCAATTATTTATTTTTTTGTTATTGCTGCTATTGTTTGTTAATCCTTACCCAAAGATATTTTTCCATTGATTTTAAAAAATATATATATATTTTTATTGACTTCAGAGGAAGGGAGAGGGAGAGAGATAGAAACATCAATGATGAGAGAATCATTGATCAGCTGCCTCCTGCATGCCCCAACTGGGGATCGAGCCTGCAACCCAGGCATGTGAGCTTGACTGGATTCAAACCTGGGACCCTTCAGTCCACAATCTGATGCTCTATCCACTGAGCCAAACCAGCTAGGAATTTTTGTGTGTGTGTGTGTGTGTGTGTGTGTGTGTGTGTGTGTGTGTGTGTTGTTTTTTTTTTAGAGAGAGAGTGGAACAGAGCCAGGGTGCAGAGAGAGAGGGGGATATCAATGTGAGAGAGACACATTGATTGGTTGCTTCCCACAAGCATCCCAACTGGGGCCAGGGATAAACCCACAACTGAGGTACATGCCCTTGACCAGCAATTGAACCCCACCCGAACTCTTAGGTGTGCAGGCCGATGTTCCAACTGCTGAGCCACACAGGCCAGGACCAATTATTTATTTATTTATGTAGTAACATCTGTTCTACCCACAATGTATTTTATATATATATATATATATATATATATATATATATATATATATATATATATATGTGTGTGTGTGTGTGTGTGTGTGTGTGTGTGTGTGTATGTATGTATATGTATATATATATATATATATATATATATATATATATATATATATATATATAATATGTTAAGTGAACAACCATCCAACCAGTGGCTATAATGTGCACTGACCACCAGGGAGCAGATGCTCAATGCAGAAGCTGCTGTAATATGTACTGGCCATTTACAGAGAAACAGCACCGTAGTCCTGGCACCCACAAAGCAATGCTCAGCTTCCCCCAAGTGGGACACAGGCCCCGCCACCACCCTGGAATGACAGCCCACCAAATTGCAGCCAATGCTGCAGAGACCCCATGGCACAAAATGTAGCCCATAGCCCAGTCCCACCCGGAAATGGTCCCTGTGGGCGCCAAGTAATGACATCACATAGCAACACCCAGCTTCCTCTACCTAGCAACTAGCCTCCTTGCAGTTTCTTTAGCCCAGGAACACAACTTGCTTTATAGACAGATGGAAACATTTCACACTTTAACCAAATGTCTATGAAGCGTTTTCCTGTGCCTCATCTCACCTGATCCTCACAGAAGTCCTGGGAGTAGATAGATAGGAAACTCAGTGGAATCCTATTTTCTTTTCATTAGCAGGAAAACAGAGTTTTAGAAAGTTTAGAAACTTCACCTGACTGAAAAAATAAGAAATAGTGGACCTTAAAAATGACTTCAGGTTTTCTCACTGCACAGAATATACTCAAACACTCTTGCAATTAAATATTTTACCTTTTGTTCTTCCTGCATGATCTACAATAATAATCTGCTTCATGTTGATATTTACTGCTGTATTGCTGACAATTACCTAAAAGAGAAGTTGGGGTGCTTCACTGGGCTGGAAAAAGTTTAGATAAATCAGAAACAGGTCTAATTAAGAAATTTATTCTCTATGTATAAAAGGCTAAGTTGGCTTGCACATGCATGATACATATAAATCTCTCTGGAGCCAATTGTACACATGTATTTTGATCTGTCATTGTGCATCATGAATTTAGTTGACACTTCTATTATTGAGAGAGGGCGAATAGTGATATTAAAATATTTCTTATAATTAATTTCTTTTCAATGTGCACAAATTTGTGCACTGGGCCACTAGTAAAATATAAAAATAAGTGATCTATTGCACAGGTTAGTAGGGGAAAGAAGACCTGTCTACCAGTAACCATACAACAAAGCACAGGAACCTAAGAGTTATAAGAGAGGCGCAGATAACTTGTGTTGAATGAATTTTCTGAGCTTCATACAAAAAGTTGACCTTAAATTCCAGGCAGAAGGAACAGAAACAAAGGCCAAAGTCCAATAAATGACACTTGACTAGTTTTGGCCTGTGTTGAATCAAAAAGGGAGGAGAAGGGGGAGTGAGAGACCCAAGGTCAAGCTTAAGGGAAGCAGAGTGGAGAGATTTGATGGCTGGGTCATGTCATTTATTCTGGAATGGAGGCCCTGGCAAGTGTTTTTCAGAGAAGGGCCATGGTGAGCATATGACTTATTGAGAGAACAATTGCTTATTTGGAATCACTCAAGAAAGCTTAGAGAAGTGAGACCAATGATGAGATAGTTGCCCTCGACCAAGTCTTGTGAATTTGTCCAAGTAGATGGGTTTGTCATTGGAGAAGAAGAGACCACGGCAAAAACAAAAACAAAAACAAAAAACAGAGCCTGGGAGATAGTTTCACCAGGGTGTAGAAAGAGGAGTGAGAGGAGGAGACCTCAGAGTGGTAGGAGGGAGGCAGAGCAGAGCAGGCAGAGCAGACAAACAAGGGGATGAAACATTTCAAATGGAACAGGGGGAGCATTTTTCAGTGGGGATCAGTAACAGGCTGAGAAATGCCCTGGAGCTTAGGATGAAGGGGTCTGTATTGACTTCCGAGGACAGTTTAACACCGGTGCTGAGGAGACCAGCCTGTGAGATGTGAAAGGAAACCTTTCTGGCTAGCTGCTCAATTGAAGGAATGCAGAGATGAGGACAAAAAGCTTGGCCAAAGCCCTTCACTGCTCTCATTTGCCCTCGGCTAATTAGTCCGTGCACATGCATTAGATCTTTCCTGGGGCAGGAGGAAAAGAAGACCCCAGAAGCATTTTAAGAAGACGGTGCTGCAGACTTCCTGGTGACAGCAGCTTCTCTGGTAGCACAGCCCTCTGCTGTCCACTCAAGCAATGGTTGGGGGGTGGGGGGCGCAGAGGGGGAGCATCAATGCAAAGCAGGACTGCTACACTCAGACAGTGTCCTGAGTACCAGTCAAACTGGCACTGGTGGCATCTGATAAATTATCAACTAATTCTTAGTCCCTTTCCACCATCCCTTGATGTACTACCTACTTTCTGCTTCCTTTGCTCCCCAGATTTCCTTGTTTCAGAACTGGGTCTGAAACAAGGAAATGATCCATTTGGTAAAATGATCATTGGTAAAATGATCCATCACACACGGGGAGACACCACTAGCTTTGGGGAACTTTCTAACTGGCCCCCAGAAAAGGAAAGGGCAGAAAGTCACGTGTCTCCAAGTCCCCGCCCTGGGCATGACTCATAATTAGAGTGCCTACATAGTATGAATGGTAGTGTGCACTCTGACAAATGAAAGATTTAACTGCAGAGTTACTTAGAGACAGGGGTGTGTGAATAATGACAGCAGGACCAAGTCCCCTTAACGACTGGCTCAGTATTCATGGAGGAATTAGGTGAGCTAATCCTGCCAGCATCCACTTAGGAAATTAGAGCATGGAGTGACATCAAGAAAGAATTTATTTGCTTTCCAAAGATTAATACCTTGCCTTTGGAGACCCCAGTTAATGATCGTCAGGGCAAGTTTGAACTTGTTCTGAACTTGACCAGAGAATGTGACCCTAAAAATTACATACTTATTTTGTGAAAATTTTTCAGAAAATATCTCTAAACCCATTTTGAAGGAGGGAATTTATTGGACCTACCATCTATATACAAAGGCCAAGTGGGGTAACAAGTAACTCAACTCAAACAGGTATGGGACGCTTCCCCATAGGGTCTGGGGCCTGCAGAGCTTGGGTACATACATCATGAGTGTAAGGATTTGTGTCTGTTCTTCTCACTGATTTGTCCCCAGGCCCAGAACTGTGCTGGCACACAGTACATGAGCAATGAATGCTTATATGAATGAAAGACTCAGGGTGACACTCCTATTCAGACCAGTTGTGAGTTAAGGACCTAGTATCTTGACTAGGAATAAATAAAGGAAAGCACAACAACCACTTTTGAAAGCTTGCTGCTATGTTCTGAACTGTGCCCTCCCCACTCCACTCCCAAATTCATTTATTGAAGCCCTAGCCCACAATATGATGTTATTAGGAGGTGGGGCCTTTGGGAGATCATTAGGGGCGATCATGAGGATGGAGACCCCATGGTGGGAGGAGTGTCCTAATAAAAGGACACCAGAGCTCCCTCTGTCTTTATCGTGTGAGGACACAGGAAGATGGCGGCCACCTGTTAGCCAGCAAGAAGGCCCTCACCAGGGAACCAAATCTGCCAACACCTTGATCTCAGATTCACCAGCCTCCAGACTGTGAGAAATAAATTGCTGTTGTTTAAGCTGCCCAGTGTATGGAATTTTATTATGACATCTGGGGCTGGCTGAGATATTTGTTGACCCCCAGAGTCAATATTTGTGGTGTCATTGCTCTCAGAGGATTATGGTAATTTCCTTTCCCAGCACAAATGGAATCAGACTAAGCCAAATGCATTGAGAAAACCCTAAGACAGGACCAGTGCTTCACCTCTGGATAAAGGGTACTTGGTAAAATGATCCATCACACACACAGTTCGCAGCCAAAATTCACTTGCAGCTTTCCAAAAGTGCCAAAGAGAAAACAAACAATTGAGAGAGGATCTTCATTTGACAGATGGAAAATTTATAACATCATAAAAGGAAGCAATTTGCTCAGAAGAAGGAGGAGAAGAAAACCTCTGTTCTGGTTGTGAATCTAAGACTACGTTTCACAAAATTTCTTTCGATTTACTTGCTGATGACAATAATGACAGTGGACTTGCTTTCTCAGACAGACACTATATCAAGTGAAAAGAACCTTGGTTTTTGAACCAGGGAGATTGGGTTCTACTTCTAGCTCCTGAAAAATTACTTTCAACTTTGAAATTGGTTCCCCCAAAATTATGAAGATATAATAAAGATATTTTCTATGTTCAATTTATCTCTCCCATACTTTTTTGGGGAAAATTACTTGAGTATGCTGTTCAGCAAAATAGAGAAAATAAAAAAGAGGAAGATCCAGGATCCATAAAATACTAGGAAGCCCAGCCAGCCCTTCCTTCCTGTATCAAACTCAGAAAAATTATGAGGGTTAGTCCTAAAATGACAACTGTGCATCAGGTCTAGAAAGCAAAAAGTTCTGATTGGACCAGAATGATAGCTGGAATCGGAGGGACTGATCATTGGGGTGGGGGAGCAGGGGAGGATTAGTGGGCTACCTGACCTAATGGTAAAAGGAAAACTCAAAATATGTGAGATGGATTTTTTTAAAAGTGAGCCAAAACTGGTTTGCTCAGTGGATAGAGTGTCAGCCTGCGGACTGAAAGGTCCCAAGTTTGACTCCTGTACCTTGGTTACAGGCACAACCCTGGTAGGGGGTGTGCAGGAGGCAGCTGATGGATATTTTCCTCTCATCGATGTTTCTAACTCTCTATCCCTCTCCCTTCCTCTTTGTAAAAAATCAATAAAAATATTTTTTAAAAATAAATTTTTTTTAAAAATGAGCAACTTTTGTGTCTTCAATATTTTAATAATAAATGAAATTATCCTGTTTATTGGATTCAACAATGTGACAGCTGACATTTCATATGATCTAGCCAATACCTCCTTTTTTAGAAAAGGAAACTTGTGGCTCAGACCACAAGTGAATAAGCCAGAGTGAAAATCCCAAGTTGTAACTCAATGCCTGCCAAGTGCAGAAAAGCACAACCATCTCCAGACTCCTCTGATGAGACCTGGCCTCTGCCTCTGGAGCCTGATGTCTGTTCATTAAAGCCTCACCCCTAAGGATTGTCATGAAATGTTGCGTCTGCAATGAAAACAGGTCTTCTGTGCCATCCTCCAGGGAAGAGAAGGAAAGAATAAAAAACCTGGCGTGTGGTGGAGACCTGCTCCTTCTGCATGTGGGGTCACACCCCGAGAACAGGGAAATGGGCAGGGTTTGGACAGGGCATGGATGGGGCAGCCACCTCCAGCCATCTGTCACTGCTCCTTCCTCTGTCTCCTAGGGGCCCCTGCATCACCCATGGCCCTCTCACAGTGGGGGATAAACCCAGCACATTCCTAGGTTCTAGCAGTCAGTAAATATCTGTTGGGTTAAGTGCTACATTCACCCAAGAATAAAGACAACAACAAAATTTCTAGTGGATTTTCCATCCAAGCTCGTCTTCACACGGTAAACTCCATCTGCCACCACCGGCCCGAGCAGTGACCATCACACAAACATAGCCAAATCGGAACCTGAGTGGCAGGCTGTCCACAGTGGGGCCGCAGAGGATTCGGTGCTGATGCTGCAGGAGGGGCTGGCCAGGCTTCCTGGGGGAGGTGAGAGGAGAGGGGCACACATTCCATTTGGAATATAATGTGTGTTTTTAAAAAGAAGAAAACCTGCCTGGCCAGTGGCGGTTCAGTGGTTGAGCATCAACCCATGAACCACGAGGTCACGGTTCGATTCCCAGTCAGGGCACATGCCTGGGTTACAGGCTCAGTCCCCAGCAGGGGCATGCAGCCAATGGATGATTCTCTCTCATGAGTGATGTTTCTCTATCTCTTTGCCCCCTACCCCGCCCCCTTCCTCTCTCTGAAATAAATTTTTTAAATAAATAAAAACCTAAAGGAGGAAATCGCTTGCATCCTCATTTTATTTATTTATTTATTTATTTATTTATTTATTTATTTTAAATATATATATTTTATTGATTTTCCACAGAGAGGAAGGGAGAGAGATGGAGAGCTAGAAATGTCAATGAGAGAGAAACATCGGCCCTTGACCAGAATCTAACCTGGGACCTTTCAGTCCGCGCTCTATCCACTGAGCCAAACCGGTTTCGGCTGCATCCTCATTTTAAAGTTGAAGCAGACATTGCCTTTTCCGAAGCTGGCTTGCTGAATAACTTAGCCCTTTATGAACTCAGGGGCAGTCGGAATTCCCAGCACTTTCCTAGGACCTAGCAGTCAGTAACTATCTGTTGGGTTAAGTTAGGAGAATTGGGAATTCTGATGAATAGGGAGCTCAGAGATTAGGGCCTTGCCAGGAGCATCAACTTTCATAATGAACAAAAGCACAAGCCTCTAACCAGCCTCATAACTATCTACTTGAAGCTAATGGGGGGGGAGGGAGGGGAGTGGAGGGCAAAGAAGAAGTGAGGCATATTGCGACATAGTGTATTTAAAATGATTTTCCTGGCAGGAGAACATAGTCATGCTTGCTTTTTTGGCACGGGGATCGCCTTAATCAAGAGTCTTGGATGCCGGTGCTCACTAGTGGCTTCAGTCTAGGCAGTAACCCACCAACTTTGGGCTGCCGGCCTCGGGGGGGCCCTCTGAGTTAGCAATGGAGCTCCTGGCCAGGCCCTGTAGCTCCTGCCAGAAGATCCTGAGGCCTCCACCTATTACCGGACTGGAGAACCGATTTACACTTTACCTACAGGAGAACCCGCAGTGGGCCAGCTCCTAGGATGGAGTTTAAAACCAAAAGTTTTGTGGAAGATGCTCTAAGATGAGCCAGCTGCATTTTTAAATGTTTAGTCTCAACAGGGATGGAAATATTTGGGAAGTTCTTAGAAATTTATTGAGCACTAGCTATGTGCCAGGAACTAAATAAGCACTTTTGCATGCATGTTCACTCCATTAGGCCCCTCAATATCCTTGCTGAGCTACCACCATTGAAATGCTCAGAAGTTCATTCATTTCCCCCAATCCACCCAGATCATGAAAGAGTAAGTAAGCTAAGAGCCCACCTGCCTCTCCCAGGGCCCCACTCCCTAAGGCAGTGCTGAGCGGCCCTGGGGCAGGGCTGCAGGAGGGAGCAGTGTTGGTCAGATGGCCATGACATCCGGGGGACATGGGGAGGCTGGCCAAGGTGGCTTTCTGGACATTCATCTCTTAACATTCTTAGGTTACCCACCAAGGGGTGAGGGGGCGATCAGCCCAGACAGAGAGGTGGACAAGGCACTCGTTCCTCAAAGGGGCTCTCACGGTTTAAGTGAGGACACACACTGCATAAAGTCAGTGACCACTAACAGGAGCCTTTGGGCATCTGGGTGCCCAGGTACACACTTTGGGGAAAGTGCCTGTCCCACTGACTGATGATGAGGCCAGATGCCACACCCCTGGCCTGCTACATGCTGAGGCCCCAGCGGGCAGCTGTACCTCGAAAGCTAGTTAGCATCCACACTTGTTCCGCCTCCTCTGCCAAGAACTAGACATCTGGGCATTTTTGCCAGGGTAGATTTCTGCAGAGCTTCTATCAAGCAGTACAGTTCTGTCAATCTACTGTTCTCGTGAGCTAGTTCTCACTACCAGTAGTTCTTATTTCCACAGCTACTAAACCTGCTTGTCCTCCCCTCGAGCCAGGCCTTAGGGAGTGGGTCAGTTTCTCTCCACAGAGAAGCTTGGGCCAAAATAGCTGTGTCTGACGGTCACTGTCAGGGTCCTCTGTGACTATTCCCAGGGCACCGTCCCTCTGCCTCTTGCTGTCCAATAGTTTCATTATGTAGTTGTGTACACGTGTGTGTGTGTGTGTGTGGGGGGGGGTGCATGCATGAATTATGCTGTGATAGCTTTACCATGCAGGACCATGTTCAATACCAGTAAATACATTCTACCTTCAAAGTATGCGTGGAAATGGTGTCTCATAAGTGTCCCCCAGATCTGTAGTAAAATGGAGCCTAAATCGTTGCCTGGTTAGGTTCTACCTGTAATGAAAATGAATGAATGGTGAAAGGTACCCATCATGCCTACAAGTACATCAAATGTTTCAGCAGTGCCATTTCATATGATGTTAGGTCTTTCTGGGGTGCAACTGACAAAGACCCTGATCAAGCTACCTTGAACACCAATGAGAAAAAGTCATGTGTCAAATAAAGTATAAAAGTAGATTTTACTTGCTTCAAGCATGGCTAGATCAAATTCATTTTGACTATCTCTTGTTCAATCTACTCATCTTGGGTCTGTGCCTTTTTCTGAATTGGTTTCATTCTCAGGGAAACTTCTCATGTGATGGGAACATGGCTTATATTGAAAGCAAGCAATTTCCATCTAAGCAGAGAGCTTCTTTCTCAGAATTTGTGCAGAAGTCCCAGAGTAGGCTCTGATTGGCCCAGCTCGCTCATATGCACACCCCTCAACCAACCACTGTGGACAGATGAGTGGGGCTCTCTGAATGGCTAACCCTAGGTCATGTGTCCACTTCTATGGCAAAAGATGGAAAGGAGGGGTTAATTTCGCTTGAACCATAAAGAAAGGCTTCTCACCTAAAAAGGGACTTCTGAAACCAGAAAAAAAAAAAGGTGGGGGGGAGGAAATAAAAGTAGAATGCATGACAAATATGCCCACTACATGAAGTCTTCCAAAGAGTATGTCCCCAGAGGCTGGGGTGCTTTCAACTGCAAGAGAATAGTGTCCTGGAGCTGTTCAGCACAGCAGCCCTGAGATTTCTCTGGGGTGAAGTTGTGACATTCAGAGTCAGAGAACCAGAGTGAGTCCCATCTTATTACTGAGAACTTCTAGGCCTGGTACCCGCGAGGCACAGCTTCCTAGTAGGTAGTCATATTTCCTGCCACACAGAGGTCAGCTCTGGAGCTGGTCACACCAATCCTGGTTTGATAATCAGTCAGCTTAAGCTAAGTTATGCTCAGTAGCAAACAACCACAACATCTCACGGGCCTCCAACAATAAACAAGAGTTTCTTGCTCATGCTACCTGCACGTGGAGGGTCAGTGGGGGCTCAGCTCCATGTGGGACCCGGACTGAAAGAGCACCTCTGGGAAATGGAAATCTCCTGGCCCAGAAGAAGGGGGCCTGATGGGGCCACAGCATGGTCCACAAAGCTTCTGCTCAGACATAACTCACATTTCATGGGCTAAAGCAAGACATGTAGTCAAACCTGACACCAGGGGGGCCACGAAGAGGCACTGAGTCCTTTGAACTATAAACCAACCAGCGATTGTTTAATGTAACCTATTTCAGAAACATTCCCAAGTTGGTTTCCCCAGCTAAAAATGGCTGACCTTGCAGAACTGTTGAGGTGTTCATGAGCCAGCATTTGCTAAAGGACCTGCCTGGACGCTGGCTGCCACTGCAGGGCCTCTCCCAGCATTGCCTCTCACTCCAACAGCTCATCCCAAGCTTCATGCTACAGATGTAACGTTTGTTATCCCTGTGGTCTCAGAACCCTTCTGCTTTCACAGAGCCCATTTTGTGCTTGAATCCCACATAGTAAGCTGTCAAAAGGGCCTGCAGTCCAACCCCCGTCCTGCAGGGTTGTCCAGGTCATTAAATTCCGAGTGTCCTGCCGAAACCGGTTTGGCTCAGTGGATAGAGCATCGGCCTGAGGACTGAAGGGTCCCGGGTTCGATTCCAGTCAAGGGCATGTACCTTGGTTGCGGGCACATCCCCAGTAGGGGGTGTGCAAGAGGCAGCTGATCGATGATTCTCTCTCATCTACGTTTCTAACTCTATCCCTCTCTCTTCCTCTCTGTAAAAAATCAATAAAATATATTAATATATATATATATATATATATATATATATATTAAAGAGGAATGATTTTTAAAAATAATAACAAAATAAAATAAAATAATGAATTCAGAGTGTCCTTTCAGGTGGGTTGTGCAAAGATAATGGGCAGCTCTGTCAGTGGGTTGAGGTGTGAGAATTTCCTGTGTGAGAATTTCCCTCCCCCGGCAGGGTTTGGGTGCGATGATCTCAGGTGTGACCCACACACCCTCCTGTAGATACTGCTCACCCTCCGTCTAGGTGGCAGGATAACACCCAACCAGGCCCAGAGTCCTGGCCCCGGACCATGTCCCTCCTATCACCAGTCTCCATGGTGCCTGCTTTTCTTTTTCATTCCTACACTTCTGGTTGATTTCACTGGCAGCAAAATTAAGGAGTTCTCTCCCTTTCCCTAAAGTCGGAGGAGAGTAGCCTTTTTTGGTATTCCCTGTCAGAAATGGCAGGTCCTCGGCCCATTGTGTAAATATGAAGTGCTAGCTGAGATGAGTTTTGACTACTGGATGCAGGAGGAGCAGAAAAATGAAGGCCGAATATGGAAACTCCATTTGTATAATCTACCCTAGCTCAGCTGACCCCGGCTGGTGAAACTATCCTTAAGTCCTCCATTGGGTAATTGAATCCTGCTGTTAGCCTGGCCCTTGTTCACTAGAAATTTTGCTGAGTATTACCAAGACTTTTGTAAGCTCTACTGTGAAGTTTCCAGATTTTACAAGCACTCTCTCCATACGGTAAATAAGATGTTGAAAGAATTGGCATTATTCTCCAAAGGCTTGTGGTTGCTGTAGAGGCTCCAGTAAGCACACATCAATGCGTTTGGCTCGGTGACATTGGCGTGGACATCGAGAGATGTATGGGGCACCTCTCAGATGGTGCCTGTCCACCCCCTGGCACCCCACTGGCCAGCCCGTGTTCTTCCATCTCCTTGCTATTTACTTCCTAGGAAACCACAATTGCAAAGAGGAAAGTCACAGAATACAGGAGGATTATCTAATGTGCTTGCCAAGGACACACTGCTCTTCTAAAATCTTCTTGTAGTTTTCTACAACCGAAGCACGGGCCAAAGAATCTTCAGTCATCCAGACAGTCTGGGAGAGACAGCGCTGGCGAGGACTTCATTCCCTGTCGCCTGGAGCCACCAGCAGCTTGGGTGTTCCAAGGCTAAGGAAAGGCATCCTGACTGAACGGGTAATTAGGGCCCACGCTGGACGCCCTTTGAGCTAGAGATTGTCTGCGCTGTGCTTTCAAGGGAGCAGGGACTCCGACCAAGAGGGAAACGTGGGCAGCTCTTTAAATGCAACCACAGTGAAGTAACTGCTTTGTGATCAGCCAAGAAGTCAATGCCCTTAATGCTTCTGTCTAATGCAGACCAGATGCTGCTAGCACTGCCGGGCGCCAGGACCGCAGGTCGGTCCTCGGTCTCCACCCGCGGGTGCGCCGTCCACTGTCCGCTCCATCCCCGACCCTCTGTGCTCCCAGCTCCCTCTGCATTCTTCTCCCACCACAGAAGAGAACATTCTTTCCAACTTAGGGCTTTGTTTGAACCAAGCATGAATTCTTCTTCCATTAAACACAATTAGCACTGAAAACGTGGCGGAGGAATTAAGAAACTATGCTGTGTTTGCTTTGCGGACACCGTTAACTCTTTGATGTGCCAAGATGCCAAAAGGCTGGCAGGTAAAAAGGATAAACCGGCCGCACCACTCGCAAGTGGCTGGTGGGTAAACAGTAGCCGCAAGGCCTGCTTCACCACGAGGCTCAGCCGCCTGCGGATGTGGGTGTCCTGTGCAGGTCCCCGCACCCGCATTACTGACCGGTCATCTCCGGGAAAGCACCCAACATCTCTGTGTCCATAGAAAAAGGAAATACCTCACTGTGTACTTGGGTGGAATGATGAGATGGATTATCCACGGCAGTAGAAACTCTGTTTGCATGATGCAAAATTGTTATCAGTGCCACTGTGCGTGTTATGACCATTGCAGGAAGATCTTTTATTATTATTATTAATTATTATTATTGATTATGGTATCACATAATTGTCCTCATCCCTCCATTCCCACCCCCTGGGATATCTTTTGTTAATTAAAAAATGACAGTACGAGATAAACTGTCACTGTGACCCTATGAAATATTTACCACCAGTCAGCCTAACAGCAACCCACAATGCTGGCCCCGATGGATGGCCTGTATGCACTTTGGGAAGTGGCCCAAATGGAGGAGGGGATGAGTTTGTGGGCGGACTCCTAGAGCTTTGCAACAGGTCTGAGGTCCTCACTGGTAACCAAGGGCCAGACCACAGAAGGGTTGTCCAGAACCTTCTTCAAGTTTGCATTTCTCCATTTCTATCTGAATTTCCACTTGGATCTGTTGGCCAGACTGGCCTGCACTGAGCTGCACTGGACTCCAATCCTGCCCTCCTGTAAGCTAACTATGTTCCTTGATTCCTGTGACCGTACAAGGCAATCTCCAGAAGCTCTAGGTTGTTATCAGAGCGGTGACACCCAGCAGGCCATGCGGACCAGCCAGCAGGTAGCCCTTCTGGCAGGAGGAACTAAAATATAAAACCTTAATGGATAAGCTCAACAGAAAAGTGGAGAGAACAAAATAAACTAAAAGCTAAAACAATGAAAATCACTCGATCTGAACAACAAAAAGAAAATTATCTATACTAATAAAAGGGTAATATGCTCATTAGTCCTGATAGACCTGACCTCCTTCTGGACCAAGCCACAGTGGCAGGAGCTGAGGCAGAAGCAATTAGGGGTGGTCAGGCAGGCAGAGTGGTTAGGGGCAATCAGGCCAGCAGGGGAGAGTGGTTAGGGCGATCAAGCCAACAGGCACAGTCAGTTAGGGGTGATCAGGCAGACAGGAAGAGTGGTTAAGGGTGGTCAGGCAGGCAGGTGAGCAGTTAGGAGCCAGCAGTATGGGATCAGGCCTAAACTGGCAGTCAAACATCCCCTGAGGGGTCCCAGATTGGAAAGGGTGCAGGCCAGGCTGAAGGACACCCCCCCACCCATGCACAAATTTCATGTACCAGGCCCCTAGTAGAGTTTATTCCAGGAATGCAAGCTGATTGAACATTTGAAAATCATTCAGTGTAATACACCATATTAATGGACCAAAGGAAAAAATATATACACAATTATTTTGATTGAGTAGATAAAAAAAAATTAACCAAAATCAATACCTATTCATGCATAAGACAACTACCAGAAATAATTACATGAATTTGGTAGTATTGTAAGATTTAAGTGAATTGTAAAAACTCAATTGTATCTTTACATATCAATAAAAATATACCTACATGTTCATGTACATGGTTAAGTTATTTTTAATAATAATGTCAAAATAATTCAATAAATGAGGAAATGTCTTTCCACAAATGGTGCTAAGACAACTAGATAATCATCTAGAAAAAAAATCAATATTGACCCTTAACACACATTATACCCCAAAAAAGTAACTTCAAAATGTATCAGAGCCCTAAATGTAAAATAAAAAATTACATAACTTATTGGAGAAAAATCTTTGCACTCTTTGCATAGGCAACGATTTGTTGGATAGGATACAAAAGGCGTGAACCATAAATGAAAAACTTGATAAAGTTGACTTTATAAAAATTCAAAACTTTTCCTTTTGGAAAGACAAAATTAAGGCAACAAAAAGGAAATAGATCAACAAAGAAAAAATTGTTGTTTTTTTTCCCCACGTAGGCTGATAAGACATTGATATATTTTTGCAACATTATCTGATTTAAAAAATGTTGATAACTAGAAATAAAAGGAAACATCCTAAAAATGTTTTTACTTTTTTTACTTGGTAGAAACTCTCCTGAATAGTTCTACATCCCAGCTTTTGTTCTGCTTTCATAGTTGTACATCTAAAGTCATAAATCCTCTCCATGAAGGCAAGCCTGCTGCTACCTGGAAGCTACCCAGATGCTTTTGTCCAACACATTTCAACATCCCTTTAGAGTTAGAGATAAGCAAGGGGAAAAAAAAAGGTTGGAGAGGAGGAGATAGCTTTTATTGTGTATTGGGCCAATTCTCCATATCTAATTCTCCTGCTGGAGTCGACCCTCAGGCAGAGAGCACCAGCAGTGGCCACTGGTACATAGGAACCCGACAGGTGTTCCGGACCCTGAGTCCAGTTGGCCCTAGAAACCACTTTTCCAAGGAAGACTTATAGATGGCCAACGGGTACATGAAAAGATACTCAACATCACTAATTATCAAGGAAATGCTAAGCAAAACCACAAGGAGATGTTGCCTCAAAGCTTTTAGAAGAGCTATTATGAAAAAGCCTAGAGATAGCCCTGGCTTCATCCCAACCAACGTCATGACATGCCCAAGGCCTAGATCTAGCAAATGGCATATCTAGAAGGCAAACACATGTCTGGTTGATTCCATTATCAAAGCTTTAAGCCACTAAACTTCCTTAAACACTTAGAAAAAAATGAACTTAAAATTAGTAAAACTAAGAAAGGACATGACAATGATGGATAATAAAATTAATAGACAAATCCAGGAGTATTTCCAGATGCTGGCAATAACCAATTGGCAAACAGTAGTGAGGTCAGAGAACCTATTCAAAATAGTAACCCAATCTGTTAAAGACCTAGAATTATTGATAGTTAGGTTAAGAAATGTGTAGAAATTTTGTAAAGGATTATAAAGAAAACTTGACTAAATTGAGAGACATAAACATAATATCAAGAGCAGAAACCCAAGATGGGAGGACTAATAGATCTGAATGCATAAAAAATATAAAACATATGAAAACTATAAAACGCACCATGCACACATTTGTAAAACAGAGGAAAACACAAGCTTCCACCTACGGTCATAAAAAAGGGTGTAACCAAATGGAGAAACATACTGCCCTCTGAGGAGTCCTTTTACTTGTTGAAATATTTGGTCAGAATTGGTTAAAGGAGGGAATTGTAAAAGTGCTAATATATTTCAATTGTCTTATTTTAACTGAATGCTCTTTAGAGCTAATGTGTAAGAGTGCTTGTGAAGGTGTTATGTCAAAGTATAGTCAGATAAATTATAATAATTTCCAATTATGAAATACCATGGAGACTCTAAAATGGTACTTGAGAAGCATTTTTAGTATACTTGAAAAGTGCTAATAATATTGGTAAGAAGAAAAGGTATGTTACAGAACATAGAAACCACAGGAACACATTTATGTGAAAATATAGTATATCTATACTGATAAAACACTTTTATACATTTACCTATGTATTCAGATATCAAGAAAATGTGTAAACATCTTCACAGTGGTTATCTCTGGATAAATTTTATTTCTTATTTCTGTTTTCTTATATTTTTCAAGTGATCTGCAATATACATAGATTCCTTTTATAATTAGAAAAAAATTAATTGTAAAAAAATTTGATTTTTAGAGTGCCATCTTGGTAACTGCTCAGATATTTATGCTATTCTTACATTTTTCTGTCTTAATACACATTCTGGAGCCACATTTCCATAAGATAAATTAGATCTGCTCTGTGAGAAAAAGTCCTATTACCAGTATAATAAGAATTTACTTGGGGAAGGAAATTACCCTAGATTTTAAGTGGGGCTTGCCTATATATTTTTTAGGATTTCCCTAATAAAATGAGAAGCAGCACATACCGACCTGGTGATATTTCAGAATGTTTTGGGGTTGTTTTTTTTTTTACATATATCAGGTGCCCTTTTGGTGGTGGGGGAGGGTTGAAAGCTGTGCTGTTTTCTCTGTTTTGACTGCCATTGTCCACCTATTTATATTCTTTATTTATTGTGCCGTGTTTTTATGGGGGAAGATGAAAGTGACTAAATCCCAAAGTGTGGAGGGGAAAAGGCAAAACTTTAAAATTAGCATGCAGAGGCCTAAAATTTGGGAAACATTGCCATATGAAATAATGCTTGTTCTCCATGTTATAAATATAGTATGTCGTATCCATGTTTTGGTTGCCTTTAAATACCTTTCACTGTGCTTTCTCTATATACACCATTTCTGTTTTATTTAAGAAGGTAGTCTTAATTTCCCTCTGCTTAAGTATGTTCAAGTTTCTTTTTCTTAGTTGGTTTACACATTTTTGCAATATGACATACTTAAGTTTTGTGGAATTTGTTAAATGCATCTTTGCTTCTTAGATTCAATTATAATCACCTTCTTCTAATTATTACAATTTGGAAATAGAATAAAACCCCACCTCAAGTGGGGTCCAAAAAAATCCAAATGGGTAGGCTGTAGGATTGATTACATTACTGTGAGGTCAGTGACCCGGAAAGCTTGGATAATTCGCAGGCCACACCTGTCCAGATCCTCCTGAAACTTGATGCCACCTGCTGGAGATGCTTCAGGTTGGCTGCACATGGGTGGGGATGACTCTTGGACTTCCAGGATATCGGCAACCATTCCAGAAGTTCCTGATGAGTCGGTATACATTTCACTAACTATTCAGAGAGATTGGAGAAACTGGGCACCTAGTTCTCCTCTCTTATAGAAGACTTGGAGAAGATGTGGTAGAAACCTGGACGTAGGACCTCTGTTTAACGCAAATAAGGGGCCAGGGCAGGTTTCCAGGTGAAAACCAAGAATGATGTGTTAGATACGCCAAATTTGAAGCTCCTATTGGGGATGCGTAGTAGAGAGGTGATATACTGAAATTTTATTTATGTGACATTTCATCCAAACTCTTCTCGTTTCAAAAGTCTAAAATCGTACACCTATTGATGAGGACAGTGGGGAGGGGCGGAAGGAGGGCAAAGGATGGGGTGGGAACTGGGTGGAGGGGAGCTATGGGGGGGGAAAGAGTAACAACTATAATAATCTGAACAATGAAGATATATATATATATATATATATATATATATATATATATATTTTTTTTTTTTTTTTTTTTTTTTTAAAGTCTAAGGGATGCATTCCCAAATATTCAGCTACTATCTCTCTTTTCTTCATCAGTGTTTATATGATCCTTTCTTCTTTTTCTTAATCTAAAACCTTGGCAAGTAGGTGCCTGGGGTTGGAGATTGGGGTGGAGTTTTACTTTTAAACTTGCTTTGGGGCAAGTTTTGCTGCCTGTAATGTCAATGCCAAGATCCACTTTCAGTCAGGAAAGTTTCTGGAATTAATTTTTTTAATTGATTTCAGAGAGAGGAAGAGAGAGGGAGAAAGGGATAGAAGCACCAATGATGAGCATCATTGATCGGCTGCCTCCTGCACACTCCCCACTGGAGATCGAGCCCTTAACCCAGGCATGTGCCCTGGTCGGGAATCGACCCATGATCTGCTTCATGGCTGGATGCTTAGCCCCTGAGCCGCACCTGCCGGGCCTAGAACTAATCTTTGAATTATTCATTTCCACATTGAGGGTATAGGACTGAAAATTATATCTGAGCTGCAACCCGGTCCTGCTTGCTTATTAATTATGTCATCTTCCCAGTTTCTTTATTTGTACACTTGATACGAGACTGCCTGCCCTATTGGGTTGCTGTGAGATTAAACAAGGCAATGCATCACACACCCAATAAATGGGGTTGTTACTATTATCACGATAATTCTCTTTGTTACTACTGCCACCTCCACTATCATCCCTAATATTTGCAAGTAAAACCTCTGTGATTCATTGTTGATGTTTTTTTCATTCTACCAGGTCCTTTGTGTTGTCATCTTTATGGACTTGGGCAATGCTTTTGGAGTCTGATCAATATTGCATCTTTGCCTGGTCTTTCAAAATATCTATTATGATTACAAGTTTAGTATTGAAATACCTCTAATCTGTTTCACCTTTACAGATATTTACATTTTTCACTTTCAAAAATAGTGTAAATTCAGGTGTGCTAGAGTAACAGCTTTTAAAAGGGTGTCCCAACCTCAGCCCAATGGGTCTGTCCCCTCTATTGTTTCCTATTTCCCTTCCCCCATCCCATGGAGCAACTGAATTATTGCTAACTGGACCAGGCATGGCCTTTTCTCTTAATTTCCTCATTACTTCTAGAGATTTCCTTGCTGAGCTTTTGTTAGTTGTCCTTTATTTGGGGTACGACTCTCACTTTGAAGAATATTTAGCCTGGGGAAAGCTATCCTTTTGACCATCTTCCTGCAAGCCTGTTTCTTCCTTCACTGCTACAACAGTGGCGTGCTCCAGTAAGACCTTGATTAATAAAGTCACCGCCGGGTCCTCTGTCTTTGGCAGTGTGCATATTTGGAAGAAAGCGAGTCCAAAGCTGCAATGTCTGTCCTCCTGCCAGAGAAGCAGACAATGGGGGGCTATTGTTTGGAGATTTATGAGGACTTCGCTATAGCATGCAAATTCCTTGGCCACCGAAGGCAGCCTCATAAGGAAAGTATGCACTGAAACAATGGAGGTGTTTGGAAGTGATTCACACGGTTTCCGGAATAACATTAATAGACTAAAAATATTAATTTCCCCACTGAAGTGTATTGGCTGTGTGTAGTGAGGATCCGGCACTGCCAGCGCTGTGTCCTCTGGCAGGCTGAGGTCCCCCTCTCTGTTTCCTCATTCGCACAGCAGGGGAAATACACAGGGAAAGCATTCGTACTGCTCTGTAGGCATGTATGGGACCCATTGCATGCAGAGCCCTACACTGCACATGGACTCCAGGTCTCCAGGGTGTCATTGGTTTGCTCAAGGAATTTCCAGTGCATTGAAGAAGGTGACACACACAGGGGATGGTGTCAGAACAACGGAAATCAGCATATACATGAGTAGGAAACGCATACAAAGGGAAGCCAACATCTTATTGAGAGGTTTCTATGATAAAATGCTCATTATAGGATATTTGGAAAAAAAATTTTAAAAGAAGAAGAAATCACTTAAAGTTCCATCACCCAGAGAAAACCATGGTGAGCATTTTGGCCACACTTTCTTTGAGGAGTTTTATATGTAGTTGAAGAGCAGAAAAGTTGTTCTCATCTATCATGCACCTAATCTTCTTTCTTTGGAACAGGGCTATCTCACAGAACACTGCCATGACTCATAGATGGATGAATAAGTGTTGTTAACTCTTGATAAGTGTTACAGCTTTTTCATCATCCATTAATAGAATTTACTACAGTTCGTTTAATAATCTCCCTATGGGACATTTGGTACATTGATACTTTTCACTATTACAAATAATGCTATCCTATAATGAATATTTTGGGGCATAAGGATTTCCACCCCACCTCCAATATTTTGAACTCTTTCCTTTGGATGAATTCCCAGAAGTAGAATATTAGAACACAGGATATGAATGTCTTTAAGACTCGATGCATATTACTTGGCTGACCTTACACTAAGTCAGTGCTGTTAAAGAAAGTACATTCAAATACTGAATCATTTGTATTTTGTTGGAGTGCTTTGGGAAGGAGTTTGGTCTTTTGCTTCGAAGAGTTGGGGGGGGGGGGGGCGGGTAGGGAACCTCTAAATAGTGCATAGGTTGGTGTTCAAGAAGTGTCTACTAAGAGGGTTATAATTTTTTCCTGTATTTATGGAGCATCTACTATTTGCACCCAATGTACTGGGTGTTAGGAAGGATATAAAGTGGGGATCCAAATTCTCAGTGGGCAAAAAGTTCTGGCCCTGTGAGTGAGGGTGAGGTAGACAGTCCATTCCGGAAGAGCATCTTAAAGTTACTGAGGCACCTGCCTGGTCAGACATCACTCAGTGAGGTAGGGAGGAGGGAGGGACTTTATAAACCGGAAGTCCCAGTGCAAGAATAGCTCAGAGCATGCTTTCCTCCACTGCAGCAGAACAATAGAGAGTTCGAACTCCACCCCAGAAAACAAAGGACTTGCAAGGGGCCTGATGGTGTTTTGGGTGTTTTGCATTTTTTTTTTCCTGGAAGCTTGATTCTAAGTTTTGGTTATTCATTACATCCGGGTTGTACAGATTAATGTACATTGTTTCCTGAAACAACCCAGTTTCCACAGAGTAGGAGAAAGGAGAGGGGAGGGAGTTGTTGGAGCCCAGATGAGGATGGGAGGGTGTGACGGGGCTGGTGGAGGCTTCCTTGCACACACAGCTGATGAGATGACCCTTCTGCTCCCATCCAGTTTGAGAGCCTGTGATGTTCAGGGCTGGCCTCCAGCTGGCGGGAACCCCCTGTCTGGAGGCGAGGTGCGGCTCTGCCTGTGGTCCCCAGTCTCAGAGGATCGGCTTTTATCTCCCTCCAGCCTGTGGGTGGTTATGATAAAGCTTCTTTTTGCCTTGTTGGAGCCCGAGGTCTAATTAGTGATGATATATTCTTATTCCAGGCCCTTTCAAGTTGGAAATAAGAACCCCAAGGCCCCCCGTGAGCCTACAACCTTTGGTGTGTTGACATTTCAGAGCATCTAAATTCCTGCTTTGTTGTAAGGAAAAACAGAATCTCAGCAACAAGAAACGAGTTCTAGACGGACGAGCGAGAGAATTCTGCACATTCTACTTTTTGATTTTGTGTTCCACCGCCAATCCTTCATCTGAGGGCCAGCCTTCCTGTTAAGATAAATCGCACGGATTTCTGACCACTTTCTCACTCCAGCTGCTGGAGGACCACATGAGCGAGCAGTCATGGCCCCCAGAAGCCTCAAACGTCAGCTTCCTGCATTTCATTCATTCTTCACGTTACATTTATTCTAAACCTCCCGGGTGAGGCCTTTCGTGCAGGCACTGCTGGGGTTTCGGAAACAGTTACTAGTGGTCTTGAAAGTGGTCACAAAATTGGGGCCCCTCACCCACGACATGAGCTTCCCTCTCCCCAGGGAATTGGGGATTTATCTACACGGGGGCAGCATCTCCTTCCCCTCGCCCTGTTGTGGGAGGAAAATGATACAAGATCCTGGCAACGCCACACTTCCTCCTACGATCCAAAACATTCCGAGCGCAATGAGAATACATCTCACCGGTATTACGTTGAGGGAGAGCAGCACAGAATGCAAACTGCGGGCCTCCGTGTCTAAGTTCAAAACCAGATCAGCCTTGGCCAGTTTGTTCAGTGGTTAGAGAGACAGCCTGTGGACTGAAGGGTTGTGGGTTCGATTTTGGAAACGTACCTGGATGTGCAGGAGGCAACCAATGGATGTGTCTCTCTTATGTTGATGTTTCTCTCTGTGTATCTTTCCCCTTCCCTTCCTTTTCTCTAAATATATATATATATATATATATATATATATATATATATATATATATATATATATATATATATATATATCAATGGAAAAAATATCCTCAGGTGAGAATTAACAACAACAAAAACTAGATTGGATTTACCTATGATGATGATGAGAACATCAGGAGACTGGCTGCTTCTAGCAGGCGGGGAGTGAAGTGAAGGAGATAGCCTATATTTTATCAGGGGTGAGGGTTACATAGGATGATCAATTTATCAAACTGTACAACTCATTAAACATAACTTTTACCTCCCCAAACCCCCACATCAGTGAGGACAGGCGCTCCAGGGGTGGGGATCATGATTGGGCTTGACCAAAATGTCCAAAAGCAGGTCCTGCTTTGAAATGCCAGTATTCTCTTCTCTTAGTTGCTTTTCTCATTCAAAATTAAATTCTATTAAAAGCTATAAGAATTGTTCTTTGGAAACAATTGCCTTGCACACCACTTTCTTCCTCATCTTCTCCACTTCCCTTGAACCCCTGCTATACGATCACCTCCCAAATAACTTTCCAAGCGAGTCAGTCTCTACACCTTCCATCGATTTTGTTCGATTGTTTGAAACAAACACCTCTCAATGGCAAAGAGGCCGG
The DNA here is from genome assembly GCF_964339955.1 of Pipistrellus hanaki. Taxonomy (NCBI): domain Eukaryota; kingdom Metazoa; phylum Chordata; class Mammalia; order Chiroptera; family Vespertilionidae; genus Pipistrellus; species Pipistrellus hanaki. The sequence continues at coordinate 25,237,702 of NC_140505.1, forward strand.
AGGGGAGCTGGAGCGATGTGTGTGTTCTGCAGTGATTTGGCTCTTCATTAGCCACGGCTGTTGCCATCCTAACAGACTGTGTCAGTGCTGAGGCCGCAGCAGCAGCCTCCTCCATCATCAGGCCTCATCTCCACCAAACGGGAGGCTCACCTTCCAAAACAGCACAACCCCCATGTGTTATCTTTGTTGGTTCTTCGCTACTTGGTCAGAGATTCATTTTGCATAACGACTCTGCCATTCCTGAGTTGACCATGGGTGGGGTGCTGTTCTAAGCATTGCTCCCTATACAGGCCAGCAGCGAGTGAGACATTAGTGAATGATACTCAAAGTTGGTTCACCTGTACTGTTGACAAGGCTTTCTTTTGGGAGTCCACCTGGTCTGAGTGGTCTGAATAGGGATCCAGAGGCCCCCAGGCATCCAGGAGCCTCCAGGACCGAGGCTACCCCTCCCAAGTCTTGGAGCTCCTGTCTGGCTGCCCAACAGGGCCTGCCTGAGAGTGGAGCTGTCCCTGAGGATCCACAGAAAGGGACAGGAGCTGGGGCCGGCATCAGCTCACGCTGCCTCTGGGCTTTGAGCTACACAAGCCAACAAAGGAACTCACTTTGCCTAGAAGCAGCCTCCTCTCAGGCTTCTGTACCTGGTGAAGTCATAACGAATTAACTGCCACCCCTGAATGGTCACCGCCCCACCCTGACAGCTGGCCACCACGGACCTCTCTCCATCCCTATAATTTTGTCACGTTGAATGTTACACAAATGGGATGTTGGGTATGTGCCTCGAGACCAGCTTTCTCCCTCAGCCCAATGTTCCTGAGACTCATATAAGGGGGCAGTGTCAGCACCTCCCACCTCACAAATATCTGTGGCTGCAGGACATCTGAGCTGTTTTCTAGTCTTTGACTGTCACAAATAAAGCTGCCCCAAACTTTTGTGTCAACATCGGTCTTCATTTTTCTAGAACAAATCCCAAGGAGTGTGATTGCTGAGTGGCATGGTGAGCATGTTCAACTTCATAGGAAACTGCCCAGATGTCTCCAGGGTGGACATGCCATCTCACACTCCCACCAGGCGTCAGTGAGAGGTCGTTTCTCAGCAACCTCACCAGCACTGGGTGTTGTCACTGTTTTTATTTTAGCTATTTTGATGGGCGTGGAGTGATAGCTCCTTATGGTTTTAATTTGCATTTCCCTCATGACTAGTGATGTGGTGAACTATTGTTCAATCTCTTATTCATGTTCTATTTGAGAAGTATTTTTCAGCAGCTGAATTTAGAACATTTGTTATATTTTTGGATGCGAGTCCTCTGTTAGGGGTGTGATTAGCAGTATCCTATCTCAGCCTATAGCAAGTCCTTTCATTCTCCTAATGGGGTCTTTGCAGAACAGAACTTTGAATACTTACCTATTTTGATGACTTCTCCAATGGCCCAGGCCTAAATCTTGGTCTGTATTAACTCCCTGCCCCCCATTTTTCACATTCATTCCATCCTTTAGACATTCAGACTCTTTTGCTGAGTATCCACGATGCCAGGGATATACTTTCAGGAGTGTGGCCTCGCAAAATCTACACACAAAAAGTGTTCACAGCCCAAGGGCCAGGCACGTGGAAGGGCCCCGTGCATCAGCCCTAGGTTTAGGTTCAAGAGAGGGTCCCAGTGGGTGGAACCCTACGCTGAGGTAAGAATGATGGAATGGGGGACAGACAGTGAGGGCTGAGGGGGAAGGACAGTGTCCAGGCCAAGGCAATCATATGTCTAAGAACTTGGGTCCAGGTATTATGAGGCACATGGGAGAACGGTGAGTCATCCAGCTACTCAGGCATCAGGCACACACATGGGAAGAGGTAGAGGGAGATGAGACAGGAAAGAGGAACAGGGAACATACCTGCAAGCAACACAGAGGAGCTAAGCCTGATCATCCCAAGGATAATGGGGAGCCATTGAAGAGTTTACCAAGGCTTATCATTCTGTGTCAGCAAGTCTCATTCATCTTCTTTCTCAATTCTCTTACATTTGCCATGTCACTATCACAGAATGGATGGTTGTTAGTTTGAGGGTAGCCTCTTTCAACGACCTCTCAGATCAAATGCCCCATCCTCTCCAACCTGTCCTAACCCATCCTGCACTGGGATGCATAGCTTTATTCTTTATGCCCAAGTTCTGAGACCTTCCATGGCTCCCTCTGCTACCGGACATGAGGTTGGGCCAAATCCAACCTCTAAGGCCTTAGAAGTCCCATAAACTCCAGTGGATGCTTTGCCACTTTCTCATCATTTTTAGTCTCTGCCACGAATCCCATACTGTGTTCCACTTGACCCACATGTGCTCCTACCATTAATCCTACTAACTGTAGACTCCTGAGTCCAGAGGCCCATCATAGCCTCTGGCAATTAGTATTCACGAATCTGCTTCCCTGGGTTGTTGTAAGAAGAAACAGTGCAAAGAGGAACCTGGATTTCAGGGATCTTGCATTGTAACAACCTGCACTTTCCCATTTGGCGATCATGCTTTTCATGTGGGTCAGGAACCACAGAATTGTCCGGCTACTCATAGAACTGGACATGATGCCATGCCTTCCTACTGCGGAATGTGATGGGTAATGAGAGGAGCGGGCCTTTCCTACAGGTCTCCGTTGTGAAGAACCACTCCTTTTCCTCCCTCTCACCTCTCAGCAAAGCATCCTTTTTCCTACCACAGAGTGAGGTGTAAGGGGGAAAATGCACCAGCCACCAACCAACTCCCTCTCTCCTTTTTCTGATGCAGAAGTCTTATTTCTTCCAACTCCCCCCCCCCATTCTCTCCCCCACCCCCCCCTGATCTAATCAGTGCATCTCCAATAGGAATATATGATTCTGGAGTTAACAACAGGACCTTGTGAATGTGACAGGAAGCCTCTGTTGCTGTAGGTTAAGATGTCTTGGATCACCCAAAGGAGTTTAGCTATCTTAGTGCCACACATTCCTATAAAAACAATGTCTCCAATTAGGCAGCTCTAAGCCCAGGTCATGGAAGGGCCTAATGAACTGTCATCCAGAGATGAGCACTGGTGGCTGTCTGCATAGCTGGCAGCCCCAAGTTTCTAAAATCTGTGCTCAGGGGGAAGTGATGGCAGCCATATTTGTGACCCTGAGCCCCCAAATCCCTCTCCCACCCCACTTTGGAGGCATGGGCAGATTCTCAGGCTCAGAACTTTGGAGCTAACACGAAGAGCTATTTCTGGCTGGCGCAGCCCTGAGCAGAGACAGACCACAGCCAGCAGAGCAATCCTCAGCCTCCGATGTTTATGTTCTAAAAAGCCACTTCCTATGTAAACATATAGGTGTTGTTACTTTACACCCTTTATAATTGTTGACATTGAATGGTTTATCTGAACTTTAGTTTGAAATGTATATTACAACACTAAAACAGAATTCTAACAAGCCATCTGAAGAAAGAGTGTAGCTTGAAGTACCTGGACCCTACCCTGGGAATGTGTCTCTGATCCAAATAGTACCAAGTTTTATGTATTTTGTGTGGTCACAGCATAATACTCTCCTAAGACATCCACATCCAAATACCCAGAACTGGTGACTATGTTACCCTGCATGTAAAAGGGACTCTTCAGGTGAGATTAAGTTGAGGATTTGGAGATGGGAGATGATCTTGATTATTATGGTGGTCAAATGAACTCTCAAGGGTCCTTATAAGAGAAAGAAGGAGCCAGGAGGCAAGAGAGAGACTGCAAAATGCTGTGCTGCTTGTTTGAAGATGGAGAAGGCACCACTAGCCCAGGGACATGGGCACCTCCAGAAGCTGGAAAAGGCAAGAAGTGGATTCTCCCTGAAGCCCCCAGAAGAAAGCAGTCTTGTGACACTTTCATTTCAGACTTCTGATCTCCAGAACGGTAAGATAATGAATTTGTGTTGTTTTAAGACCCCACCCACACCCCAAAATTAATTTTTTCATTCCATACTTATTGGATGTCAATGATATTCCAGGCCAATGCTAAAGATCGGGCTATAAACCAGAGATCCCTACAAGCCAGAATACAGATCATAGTTGCACATAGATATTTAAAATTTTCCATGTGTCTCCTTTCTATTAAAGTAAGAGACTACACCATGGGATTCAATCCCTGGGCTAACCCAAGGCCAGAGGGCAAGTTCAGTTATGGGGTTGGATGGGTGTAGATAGAAGACTGGGCAGAGGTACCACACTGATGGTGGTGGTGATGGTGGTGGTGGTGTCTATGTGTGTGTGTGTGTGTGTGTGTGTGTGTGTCGGTGGGGTGGGGGGGCGGGGCGGGAGAGAGGGCGGGTGTTGAGGCTCACAAAGCCAGAAACATGCAGACCCTTGGGAGGAAATGCTTCCATCTAGCAAGTTTCCTATTGGAACACTTCAACATCCCAATACAGTCCAAATTCTATTGGGTCGGCAACTAAGTAATTGCGGGTTTCACACATATATGGCTTCAGTTGAATTTTTAGGTTTGCAGACGTAGTACAAATGTAAAACACATTTTGTATTTGATAGTTGGCTATTCAGCTGTTAATCAGTAAAAAAAGTTTTTTGATCTGTTTTGTAGTTTTTGTTTGGCTTTCGTTGAAAAATGGAAAATCAAAAGGAACATTTTCGTCATATTTTGCTTTTTTATTTCCGCAAGGGAAAAACGCATCACAAGCTCATAAAAAGTTATGTGCTGTTTATGGTGACGAAGCCTTAAAAGAACGGCAGTGTCAAAATTGGTTTGCCAAATTTCGTTCTGGTGATTTTTCACTCAAAGATGAAAGACGCTCTGGTCGTCCAGTTGAAGTTGATGACGCCCTAATCAAAGCAATAATCAATTCGGACTGTCACAGTACAACACGTGAGATTGCAGAGAAGCTTCATGTATCACATACATGCATTGAAAATCACTTAAAACAACTTGGCTATGTTCAAAAGCTCAATACATGGGTTCCTCACGAACTGAAAGAATCACAGTTAACGCAACGCATTAGCAGCTGCGATTTGCTAAAGAAACGTAATGAAAATGATCCATTTTTAAAACGACTGATAACTGGCGATGAAAAATGGGTTGTTTACAACAATATCAAGCGGAAAAGATCGTGGAGCAGGCCAGGTGAACCAACTCAAACAACATCAAAAGCTGATATTCATCAAAAGAAGGTTTTGTTATCAGTTTGGTGGGATTACAAAGGAATTGTCTACTTTGAACTCTTACCACCCAACCAAACGATCAATTCTGATGTCTACATTGAACAACTAACGAAATTAAACAATGCAGTTGAAGAAAAGCGGCCCGAATTGACAAATCGAAAAGGTGTTGTATTCCATCATGACAATGCAAGGCCACACACATCTTTGGTCACTCAGCAAAAATTAATGGAGCTTGGTTGGGATGTTTTGCCACATCCACCATATAGTCCTGACCTTGCACCATCTGATTACTTTTTGTTTCGATCTTTACAAAACTCCTTGAATGGTAAAAATTTCAATAATGATGATGATGTCAAATCGTACCTGATTCAGTTTTTTGCTAATAAAAAACAGAAGTTTTTTGAACGTGGGATTATGATGCTGCCTGAAAGATGGCAAAAGGTCATTGATCAAAATGGGCAATGCATTAAAGAATAAAGTTATTTAGTTCCATGAAAAAATTGTCTTTGATTTTCTTTAAAAAATCCGCAATTACTTAGCTGCCGACCCAATAGCAGGGCTTCCAGCCTCCACATCCTCCTCTCAGGCCGATGAGCCTTTTAGTTTCCAGCACACATGGTCGACTTTGCGTTTCTGTGCACGGATGCCTCCAGGTGGACTGCATTTCTCTTTGTCAAACGCCACCATGCTTGGAGGGTGACCACATTCCCTAAGGGTCTATGTCTTGCCACAACGTGCCCCTGTTCACAGATGTGCCTCCCACAGCACTGACCTGCTACTAGGTACCGTCTGTCCCTCTTCCCTGATATCCCCTCGCTGTGTCCAGCCCAGGGCCTGGCCCAGAGATGAAACGATTACAAGATCCTAATGAGGGGAAGAGGAACAAACTAGCAACTTAAAAATATTGTGAAACAAGCAGGGACTTCTGATCACAGTTGTCTGATTACTTTAAGGAGTCTGCCAATTATCTTAGTTGCCAATATGGATTTGTGGCTGTGTGTGGGTTTTTAAGTTCTTATCTATTAGAAATACTTTCTGATATGTTTATAGATAAAATAACACGGCATCCAGGACTGGCTTAAAATAACCCAGGGAGGAAATGGGTGTGGTGCAGACTAAACAAGGCAGGTCATGGGCTGGCATTATGGCCATGGTACTATCATAGTTCATAGGGCTCCGGACATTGTCCCCTGCTTTGTGTATGCTTGAAAGTTTGAATAATAAACATCACAAATGTGTGAATTCCAAAAGGTTTTGTGAATTCATTTCCCCTGTATTGTCTTTTAACAGCTAACTGCCTGAGCCAGGAGGTGGGACATCTCTGATCCCAGCTCTAAACTTCAGGAGGTGACTCTGCACAGTGTTCGGTGCCCATTCTTCATAGTGAAGAGGAGGAGCTCACAGAAAACACTTCACCTTCAACAATTTGCTGCTGTCTGTCTAAACCTCAGGCCGTAGCGGGACATGTTTTTTAAAGGACCATCTCCATGTCTACCTGTATAATGTTTGCCTTCATTTTCCTCTTCTATAAAATAAAAAATCATCAACTTTTTTCAGGCACACCTTCCATTTTTTTAGAGGAGTCTAGGAGCAAACATGAAATACACAATGCTTCAAAAGACCTTAAGCACAGAAAGGGTGGACAAAAGCGAAAGTCCCAGTGATCATGGAAGTCTGTGCTTGCCTGCTCACCTGTGTCACCTCCATCTTCACAGTCCCAACCCCAAGCCACACATCCCACCCACCCACCCCCAACCAAGGACAGAAAAGGTCACCTTCCACAGACTGACCAACCCAAGGCAAGGGAAAGCAACACCCGTCTTTTGCTAAATCCAGCGCCCACCACATTTATCAAGACTTCTGTCTCGTTTCACAGAGCGGAAACGACTTGTTTTGATAAGACAGCGCTACATGCTGGTAAAATCAGATAAATGGAGTTGGACAAAACATTTCTTTGGCCGGCACTCCCTATTTTTTTGCTTGGCCTGAGAGTCTGGTCTCCTTTTGGAAAAGTTAAGAGAACCTAGGTGACCTTCTCAATGTTTCCAGGGTGCTACACTGACCAGGGACTCTGTGCTCTGTGACTCGGTGGACTGCATTCTTCGGAGTCACCCTCAGAGGAAACACAGCTGTGCCTGAGGCCAGCCCCGGGGGTTGTAAAGGCCAAGCCCACAATGTCAAACAAGCTGTAAAGTCTTTACAGCCCTTGTTCTCACTTTACACACTATTAAGGCTCTTCCTCTCCCGCCTCCCTCCCTCCCAAATGTTGGCAAAGGTCAAATGTCCCTTTATTTACTCTCACTCTATTGCATTTTATCCATCGCTTAGAAACAGAAACCAGAAGTGTCAAATAGAGCCTTGGATCAGGACATGACCCTGATTTCTGTAGCCCTGGGAGACAAGCACGACCTGAAATAAACTCTCCCACAGCAGCCTCCCAGAGAGAGTCTCTCAACTGTGATGTCAGTACCAGGGTGAGGCTGGCGGGAAGCCCAGGGCACAGGGGAACGGAGGAGGGACCCACAAAAGTGCCACGGTTGCGGGAGATGTGGCAGACAGGGACTGGGCCTGCTGACACTGACAGAGGCCACATGCCTGTGAGAGGCCTGGGAGCAGTTTGGTGGTCCCCGCGACCCTGAGCACCTGCAAGGGAAGTCCCTGCAGCATCCTGAAAGCAACTGCTGTGTGTGTAGCCGAAACCGGTTTGACTCAGTGGTAGAGCGTCGGTCTGTGGACTGAAAGGTCCCAGGTTCGATTCCGGTCAAGGGCGTGTACATTGGTTGCGGGCATATCTTAGTGTGGGATGTGTAGGAGGCAGCTGGTCGATGTCTCTCTCTCATCAATGCTTCTAGCTCTCTATCTCTCTCCTCTCCCTTCCTCTCTGTAAACAATCAATAAAATATATTAAAAAAAAAAAAAAAAAAAAAAAGCAACTGCTATGTCAAAGATACCTGGACTCACACACCACCTCCACCCTGTACCAGGTTGGAGGTCAAGGCTAAGCTGCTCCAGCAAAGAGCCCCAAAGTCACAATGACTATCAGTGAACTAGGAAGTCCATTTCTTGCTCATGGTAGATCAAAGTTGTTGGGATAACAGCTTCATGAGGCAGCGCGTGGACCCAGGCCCCTCCACTCCTGCTGCTCCATGATTTCCTGGCTATGTGACTATGTCCTCAGAGCAGCTGAGGTTGGGGGTGCCCTCTGCACACTCTTGGCCTAGGCCTGGTTCTGCTGCGTGATGGATGCTGGGCCCTCTGAAGGCGGTCCCAACGATATGGACCAGTCAGTAACATGACCTAGCAGTGACATGACATGGAGATTTCTCTTCATGTAAAAGATGAGAGCACCTCCCCACCACCCCACGGATCACAGGAAGGGTCGTTGCAAGAGGACTGGAGAGACTCTGGAGCCCATGGAACTGGATCCAAACTCAGTTCAACCACTTCTGCTTCGAACACTAAGCAAAATACTTTCGCTGAGCGTGGCATTCCTCATCTGCACAATGTAACAAAGCGAAGTAATTTAAACAATGCAACCGACACTCAAGAGGTAGCTGTGTACCAGGCCCTCCCTCAGCCAACAGCACCTCATGATTCTCAGATGCCCACAGATCTGGGGTTCCCAGCACCTAGCACAATGCTTGGCCCTTAGTAAGCACTCAACATGTTTCTTCTGTAAAATAACTTCTTTTCCTCTGAACCTACACACACAGAGAAATGCATCAAGACAGGGATCTTATGTGTAAATGACAGTGACAGTAACACACTAGACCATGTTTGCAACCTGAGTTTCATAAAAATTAAAGCTTTCCGCTCAACCAGTAGTTCTAGTTTACAAATACACACAAGGAGGGTAGTGCTACCACTTTCCTTCTGCATTTCCAACATGAATCGACTCACATGCAGGTGCATGAAATCAAACCTAAATCCCTTTACATGTCTATGATCCTTAACAAGCACACAGTAAATAGGGGTGTCAGCCCCCTGAAGTGAACCCTCTCAGGCGGTGGGAGGGGAGACCGGACTCCTCTGCAGCCTGGAGAGGAGCAGGCAGGCATTTCTGTCTCCTTGGCTCCGGCCTCTGCATCCTCCCTCCAAAATGTAGCAGCTTCCAGGGCTGCCTGCATCACACTTGGCAAACCATGACTTTAGCGGGTATAACTTCAACAAGCCATTTATTTTGTTAAATCCCTGGACATCATTAGCTCATTCTCGGCACCAGAATATACTGATCTCCTTGCCTTTGGGGCCAATGAAATGTGCTTTCCTAAGCCCTACTTAGCTCTCTCTCCTCTGTGATCATATAGGATTTGGCAACTCTGACCGACCATAACTAATTGGTTGTGTTCCCCTTGCCTCTTGCAATAAAAAGCCAGTAAAAGAAAATCCATTTTTGTGTGATGTGTAAATCATGCCTGTTCCAAACCCTACAAACCTGGAATGGGAGGAAGGCTTCAGCATTCTGACACAGGCCTTCTCCTTATATGTCCATCTTCAGTACGTGCCCACCATTTGCCACACCGTGTACACACACGGATCGTCACAAAGTTCCAAGAGCTGCTTCTCGCTCCTCCTGGGACGGTTAACTGGACACTGGTTGTGTAAAGGCCAGTAAATCAATACTGCTTGAAGCAATGTCAAGTACTGGCCAGGTTTACTCTTGGCCCAATCCCTGGGAGATGTCCTATGTCATGCAAATAGGCAATTCTAACCTTGGGTTTTTTGAGTTGCAGGAGGATGAGGAGTGACTAAATACCAGAGGATCTTCAACAAAGGAAAGTACCAGGGATGAGAGGACAGGCGGTCTTTATCAGGAGACTGCACACTAACTGCTATGAAGCTGGTTCCACTTTTGAGCCCCAAAACTCTAGGAACAGATCCCGAGAGAGCTTGTGCTTTACCTTCCACCTTCAGACAGGTCATGTGGTGTGTTGGCAGACTCAAAGGATTAGCCTGTAGGAACTAGAAGGAAGGGTGCCTGCATTCACACCCCACCTCCATGACCTGCATCTACTTGCCTGACTCAGGGAAAGCCCCACCTTGAGGCCTGGGGTGCCCTGTGTATGAAATATAAGCACATCCCATCAGCATATCCCAAAGGGCAGCGTAACAGAGGAGGGTTGATTCTCACTATAAATTCTAAGAACTTGACCAAATTTATTGGTTGTACCTGGAATTTGTTTCATAAATGCCACAGTCCAAGTGCCTATTCTTGGCTCCCCAAAAGAAATTTCAATAAGAATTCCCTCCTCCGATAAATACCAAAATGCGAATTGCCCAACAAACTGACCTTTTGTGAACATGAGTGGTCCCAGGGGAGGCATCTCCGGGCTCACATTGCCCAAATCCACTCAGTGGTCTACCAACCGAGTGCTGGCATGTATCCACCGAGCATTTCTTTGTAAAGGAATTTGGCCCAAGTGCAGTCTTTCTGATTATCTAGAATCATGGATGCAGCATGAGTACAGAGCGGATTAAAGGCTGATTGATAACACCCTACATCAGTGGTTCTCAACCTTTCTAATGCCACGACCCTTTCATGCAGTTCCTCATGTTGTAGTGTCTCCAACCATAAAATTATTTTTGTTGCTACTTCATAACTGTAATGTTGCTACTGTTAATGAATCATAATGTAAATATCTGTGTTTTCCTATGGTGTAACTGTAAGGTGACCCTGCTAGCGGTTCTCAACCTGTGGGCTGTAGAGCCTAAGACCATCAGAAAACACAGATATTTACATTATGATTCATTAATAGTATCAAAATTACAGTTATTATTACCATAATAATTTTATGGTTGGGGGTCACCACAGCATGAGGAACTATATCAAAGGGTTGCGACATTAGAAAGGTTGAGGACCACTGCCCTTCGTGGTGAAGAGTTCTCCAAGATACTTTCTGATGCACACGATGGCCTCTCCACAGAGGCCATACCATCATCTGTGGTAAGTGCTTATCTCCACGCTTGGAAATAAGGTCAGAGAGCAGGTGGTGAGTCTCTCCACTGTCACACTGGGATGTTCTTTCCCAGGCCCCACCAGGCTGTTTCATCATCGCAGCAAAATGCTTGGCCTCACATGGCTATTTACTATGAATTACAGATTCAGACTCTGTCAGTTACATGAGGACTCTGATCTTTTCTGGTAAAGAGGCTAATAATTTCTGCCCACAGGAAAAGATACATTCACTTTATATAAATGGCCTTGAAAGATATTTACCAATTTTGTATCTGACCCTGTCTGCTTGCTCTCAGCTTCCTCCTTTAACATCTGTGAATGCCCTGCTCCTTAAATACTCTTTAAACAAGCTTTATCAACCTCCTGGTTCCCTTGTTAATAAGTTAATTAATCTCTTTTTTTTTTCTATTAACCCTCACCCAAGGATATTTTTCAATTGATTCTTAGAGAGGGTAGAAGGGACAAAGGGAGAGAGAGAAACATCAATGTGAGAGAGACACATTGATTGGTTGCCTCCAGCACAAGCCCTGACTGGAACTAGAGACTGAACCTGTAATCCAGGTATGTACCCTTGACTGGGAATCAAACCCTTGACCCTTTCGGTGTGGGCCAACACTCTAACCACTAAGCAACACAGGCTAGGGCAAGTTACTAACTCTTTGACACTTGTTCGTTCTATATTTGAGTAAGAGTCAGGCTTTGAAATGATGTCACACCCATAAGCCAGAAGAACAAACCATTGCCTGAAAGCAGCTCAGGCGGGAGTACCCAGAAGATGGGTCCACTTGGCTCCTAGGGAAACGGAGAGCCACGATCTCCCCTTTGAAGCATGCAGGGGGGCAGACATGTCCCTGCGAAGCTCTCCCAGCATTGCCATCATCACCTAATGTAATGGGTGAAAGGTGTCACCCCAAATGCATGTGCTAACGTCCCAACCCCACAGTACTTCAGAATGGGACCTTCTTTGGAAACAGGGTCCTTGCAGATGTAACTAGTTAAGATGAGGTTCTGCTCCAATATGACTGGTGTCTTCATAAGAAGAGAAGAGACACAGAGAGAAGATTGTGTAAGGGCAGAGATTAAAGTTACACGTCTACCAGCCAAGGTCTGCTGGCAAACTCCAGGCGCTGGAAGAGGCGGGAAGGATCCTCCCCTGAAGCCTCCAGGGGCATGGGGCCTCTAACACCACGATCTTGATCCTTGTTTGGTGGCCAGGACACTGACACCCAACGTGCACAGCCTTCCTGAGGACTGAGTCTGGCTGGCTGTGCTGAGAGGGGCGTGGCAGCTCCACCGTGGTGCCTTGAGCGTGACAACTGGCTGGTCAGTGAAGGTTAAAAACTGACTCTTCATGTGTTCAAATAGCTGAGTCAATCCTACAGGCTCGGGAAGCTCCTATAAATATTTTGGATACTCTCCAAACATTTCTAGACCTCTTCAAGCTCCACGTGAAAACAGTTCCTCTTTTTAGATTAATTAAGGCAGAGCTCATCATTTTGTTTTAAACTTGCAGGGCTCAGCAAACATCAGCACCCGTGAGGAGATGTGTGCCACAGGTTTTTTGTGTTTTTTTTAATAACTTTGTTTACGTGTCACCAGCATTCACGTCCAGGATTCCGTTTCTGTCGGCACTGGTGGGTGTGTTCCCACTGAGCTCACGGCATGACTCCGTTCCTCCCAAGGCCGCCTTCCATCACGTTTTCCTCGGCTTCTAGCCAGCCCTGAAGGCGGATCCGACCAAAATACTCCACTGCCATCCCCACGGCTGACGGTACTGAGCTGCATTTAAATCCTTCCTCTCCTGGAGAAAGGCATCTGGGACACACCTATGAGAGAAAAAGTGGGGAGCCGACATCCATGCTGAAGCCCAGTTTTGATTTTACCAGATCATGCAACCACACTTCCTTCCTAGACTCAAAGGGAGAGACGAGTACTAAACTCCTTTTCTACGCCTTTACTTGGTTTCCCTAAAAACTCTTCCCCATTCCCCCCTTGAAGAGAGGAGTCTTTTGAAACGCCTATGGTAGGGGTGTCGAACTCAATCAGGGAAGGGGCCAATATCTAAAATCCAGCCTAAATCGCGGGCCGAATGGTTTACTAAACAGTCATAAACTGACAATGTCATAAACTGACAGCGGAGTGCAGTGATGACAGCGCGGTGCGGGCCACATTGCAAGGCCTGGCGGGCTGGATTTGGCCCGCGGGCCTTGTGTTTGACACATGTGTCCTATGGATTCCCTAAGTCTTGTTTTTAAGACTGTCCATGATTTCATTTAGATAAACATTAAATGACAAAGCAGACATAAGGGCTGGCTGGGCATGCTAACTCTTTCACCATTCTCCCCAGTTTCAACCCATCAAGGGCCCAGGGTGGGCCATGGCCCCTCCAAGGCAGGGGGCAAAGCGGGCGCCCCACTTCCCCTGAGAGACCCTAACCATCACCTGCTCCTTTATGCTGCCAGGCTTGGGCTCAGCAGTACCAATCAGTGCCTTCTCCAGAAACATTGGAACCACCTCCTAATTCTTGTCAAAACAAAGTGAGCCGCCTCTGTTTTCAGAGACCATTTGCCAGGGAAGATGGTTATCGGTGTAATTTTCCAAGTGAACAAACTAAGTTATATGACTTTTCAAAGATCCTTGATGACTGTTACAGATAAGAGGAGGGAGCCGTCCAGTGAGTAATCAGGTAATTCACCCCAACAAACCAAGCAATCCTAATGACCCTGCAATTAGGTTGCTTTAGCCTGAGCCACCTTGGCATGTCGCATGCACGTCGTGCACACAGCTGGCCTCACAGCTGGCCTCGGAACGTCAGAGAGACAACTCAGGAAAGACGCTTTCAGCTGAGCGTGGGTCTTGTCTGGGTGGAAAGCCCCAGGCCTCACATATCCTTGTGCCTCGGTCACAGAGGCTGCTCCCGTAGTCTCTAGGGGGGAAAGTGGGGCCCCTGCTCTGCCCCCTGCCGTGGAGGGGCCATGGCCCACCCTGGGCCCTTGATGGGTTGAAACTGGGGAGAATGGTGGAAGAGTTAGCATGCCCAGCCAGGCCCCAGGTCTGCTTTGTCATTGAATGTTTACCTAAAAGAAGTCATGGACAGTCTTAAAAAACAAGACTCAGGGAATCCCTAGGAGTTTCAAAAGCCTCTAAGTTTCTATAAAAGTTCCTCTTTATGCAAAAGTGAATGCTCACCCCCAGAGGGCTTCGTTGGTATTTGTAAACTCTACTAGTTATAGTAATACATGCTCCTTGTGAAAAGTTCAGTAAGTGCAGAAAGATATGAATAAAGCAAATAGGGAATTCCCCCTTCCTTCCTTAGCTTCTGTAAGCAGCATGTCCCCGGGCCGACTACCACCCAGTCACGGAGATGGTGTTTTCCACACACATCCCCCACTCGAGGCATACGGCAGTTCCTCCCTCCTTTTTACAGCTTCACCCAGGACATTCTGAGGCCCCTCCTAGAAACAAGTGCTCACAGCTTATCCTCAAAAAAGACCTTCCCTAGAATATGGCATCTCTCTCTCTCAGGTTCTGTGAAAGCTGCCGATTATCCTAGAAACCATGGTTCGTGGGCGGTTCCCTTAGCTAGGGGTGTCGAACTCAATCAGAGAAGGGGCCAAAATCTAAAATCCAGCCTAAATCGCGGGCCGAATGGTTTACTGAACAGTCATAAACTGACAATGTCATAAACTGACAGCGGAGTGCAGTGATGACAGCGCGGTGCGGGCCACATTGCAAGGCCTGGCGGGCTGGATTTGGCCCACGGGCCTTGTGTTTGACACATGTGCCTTAGACTCTAAGCATCTTGTTTGGGGCCGCCGTCTAGGTGAAGCCTTTAGCTGTCCACTGCCTTGATGGGCCTTTGTTTCCAGAGCTTCCCATAGGCTGGGCCTCCCAGCAGGTGCCTCCTTCCTTCAGGAACCTCAAAGAAACCTGAGCCAGACATTTCTGGGGGGACCCAAGAGATGCAGGAGGCCCATCATCTAACGCTTGTCCTTTGCACGTGGGCCATGAGGGGATACGAAAGGCCCTTTGTTGGGCTTGGGCATTCACTCACGGTCAAACTTGGGACTGAAAGGATGGTCCCATACAGACCAAGACAGTCACATGGCACTTCAGTTCCCCACAACTCTCAATGGCTCCCTTGTTCCATCAAAAGAAGGTCCAAATGCCTTAGCTGAGAACACCAACCCCTCAACTTTCCTCTGCTTTCCTCCCGCCCCCATTCCAGAATTTATCAACAGAGGCACACGTGTCATTTCGTGTGGTGAATTTGTGGGTGAGGTTGTCTGCACAAGGCAGGGCGTTTAGCACCCCCGACTTCCACACACTCTCCAGCCCCAAGGGTCACCACGGCCTTGGGCACCTCTGTACATCAACACGAGGGATGCCAGTCGGTATGGCCAAAGCAGGACCTTGCACCCCCCATTTCTTCAGCTCTTCTCCCCACTCTCACCAACCCCTCAAGCACCTGAAGGAATCCACAAATGAAACACTAAAGCACTTCTGAGGAGGGAGAGACCAGATCTAGCCTCAGAAGAGCAAGAGCAAGCTCCAAGCAGCAGGTCCAGCAAAACAGCAGCTCAAAGCAAACCCAGCTCTCCTGTGCTGAACGCACCACACGTTTCATGCCTGTGTGTGTGTGTGTGTGTGTGTGTGTGTGTGTGTGTCCCTGCTTTGGCCCAGTCTGGAAGGATGGTGGTGAGAGGCCATGAGTCATAACTTTGACAGTTGAGCAGTCTCAATGGGAGGATGTGAATCCAGACTTCCAGGGCATGAGCCTTGTCCCTTGGGGAGTGGGGACGCCGGCTGAGCACTGCCAAGTGCTGCGGAGTGCTCTGACTTCCTTCTGGGACATCTCGAGGCCGCCTCTTCCAGGGGCAGGCCACCCGGCGGGAGTGTTTGGTCCTCAGAACATTATCATCAAGAAGCCCTCATGTGTTGTTGCGTCTCATGGGGACATGTTCGGTCCTCACCCTTCATATCTCAAATGAGAAGGATTTCAGCAAAGACGACCCTTGGGTGAAGGGGGAGGGTGCTCTCTGCCCATCTGCGAACTCAGCCTTAGAGTCTCAGAAAAAGGAAGTACCAGTGGTGCCAAGCATGGTGGGGGCAGTTTGGGGCTTCCTGTCCTTGAAAGCAGCGCCTGATTTCCTGAGGTCACAAGACCCGAATGTCTGGGTGTTGCGGGCCCAGCTGCAGAGTATCCAGGTCAAGCTTCTGGAACATACCTGCTTTCCGTGTAGATCTGGCTGATTTCCCTCCTGAAAGAGAAAGTGTGGTGCAGGCGGCCCAGCTACAGCCAGCAGCCCCAGGCTCTTGCTCTTGGCCAAAGGGCCTTTTGCCAAGATTACCCCTGCCTCTGACGAAGCCTTGGCGGTAAAAGCAGGTATGCTGGCTATGCTGGCTCTCTTCCACCTCAGGGCTGGGGAAGAGGCCTCCAAAAAGAGTTTTTGTCGGCATCAAAGACCTTCCTGCTTTCGACCAACAAGTTCCATACCCACCCCTCCTGGGCCTTCATAGAGCCAGACTGATAAGGAACCCCTTACAGAGGGGAGACTTCAGTTTGAAATCTACTTGAAGTATGTTTGTTCGGAGTTACTTAGCTAACAAAATGTATTGGGGGCGCTAAATGGGTGCAAAAAGTACATGTTTTGGTTGTCTTTGCAAAAATACAGATCTTTGTCACAATTATAAAAGGAAAAGGTCACCTGGTATGTGGTGTAATGAATGGGGGATGTGACATTACCCACCTCCACGGTGACATCGCTCAGTGCCAGATGCCACAGTCCAGCACCCCATGACGCCGTTTCCTGGGGACTATGATTCCATTAGATGGTCACAGCTGTGGGGGGTGTTTCTCTCCTTTCCGCGTCCATCTCCATCACAGAAAAGGAAACAGTCAGGCTCCTGAGTAAAGGAACTGGGGCTTAAGAAATTAAAGAAAGAAAGAGACCAGAGGCAGAAATAGATTCATCCAGCTGGGAGCTAGGTGGGCACCATCCTCTCTGATGGAGAGGCAGCAGGCACCAGAGCCACCCAGCAGGTTTGTTTTATAGGGTCAAAGGAGCTTATTTGCATTTTTAACTAGGCCCTAGCATTGCTGGATTTACATATCTAGACCCGCCCCTGCAGACACCGGGACAAAGGTAAGTCAGAAACTGAATAACACCCCTCGACCTCTTGTGGGGAGGGAGGTTACCCAGACACGACTCTGCCAGTGCCTCGGGTTCAGCTGACAATTTAAAGAATGTCCATGTGCCTTCCCAGGAGGCCCTCTTCACACAGCAGCAAAGAGTAGACAGATCAAGCCCTACAAAATAATGCCAAGTTTTCAGAATTTTAAAATACACGTCTAAGCTGATTCACAAGCTTTTCTAACAAGTATTTTTTTTCTTATCAGCCAGAAGGGAAAAAATGTTCTGAAAAAAAGTTACTGAAAGCTCTAAAAATGTAAACTTTTATATCACAGTACATTTATCTGCACCTCCAATACAGAACGTTATTCTTCTAAATAAGGGGCATCTGTTGCATTTATCTGCCCAGCAACCTTTCTTTTTTGGAGCTCTGCCCTGCCGCTCAGGGCTGCTGATCACATGGCGTATTTCCAGTTAGAGCCAGTGTATGCGCGTCCCATAGATCACGAGTGGGGGCGCAGCCCACGCAAGGCCAGCCGACTCATCCCTGGATCACAGTGGGAGCGAGCGGAACCATGGGAGCTTCCTCCGGACATGAGGACATTGCAAGCTGAGAGCGGTTGTGCCAACAGAGCCAACTCCCAGAGGAAACAGAACTTCAGGAGAAATCCCATCTTGAACCCTGAGGTCAGCGCAAGCTGGACTTCTCAGTTACTCAGACCAATGCATTCCCATTTGCAGTGTAAGCATGTTGGCATTGAGTTTCTGCTCATGCAGCCAAACTGGCCCTAAGCAACACTTTACTGAAATCTCCAAGTCTTACTGTGATTATCCCTGGGCAACAGCATCCCAGGACACAGGCTTTGTGCAAACACAGGTGCATGAGGATGACTGTGGCAAAATGTTTATGCTTCCCTTCGTCATCCCTGCTTCTGGGGTCCCCACAGACTGGCAAGCCATGGAGCTGGCTGGATGTCTCGGTGACCCCACTTGGCATCATCATCCATCCAGCCGCACCCTTTCCATGATCCTCTGCTCCCACAAGATGCCTCTAGGGTGATTCGTTATGGCAGTTCCTTGTACTAGACCTGAGCATAAGAAGGTTTTGGAATGAACTAACCTCTACAGTAGACGTGTTCAATAATGAGACCGTCACCCTCTTCCTTCCTTCTAAAACCAGCAGGGAGTTGGCAGTGGAAGCCGTGTGGCTGTAGCAAGGCTGGGGAGTCACAGACATGGCTTCTGTTTGGACATGCCAAGCAGTTGCCATTCACTGAATTGAATTGCCATGCTACGCCCCAACTATTAGGACGTGTCATGCTATTTTGCAGATAAGGAAGTTTGGGGTGGAGAATAAAAGTGACTTGGGAAAGGTCACATTAAGAGGAAGAGGTGAACTGTGTATTTCCAATTTAAAGGTCCTCCTTTTCCCACCATGCACCTCAGCCCTGCCCCATCTTCTCCCCTCCCTTCTTTCATCCCTCCCCCTTTTCCCTTTCCCTGCACCTGCTCAGCAAACTCACCAGGACTAGAATCAGGACTCACAAAGGTGAGGTTCTACGTTTCAGACTAGGGAGGGGTTAAACCAGGCTATGGTAGGCAGCCTTGCCTGGAAATGGGTGTTGCTTCTATGGGAAGATCTCTACAGCATTCCTTACAACCACTTATGTTCAGTACTCAATACCACCATCAGTAACAGGCTACAAAGGAACCCCAAGGGCACAGGGTAGGGAGAGCTAAAATCTTCTTCTACAGAAAGATTTTTTATGTTAAAAACAAATCTTCCCTTGAAAACCAGAATAAGCTGGTCACCCTGAGCAAAGGCTCCCAAGGACTTTT
The DNA here is from genome assembly GCF_964339955.1 of Pipistrellus hanaki. NCBI lineage: Eukaryota > Metazoa > Chordata > Mammalia > Chiroptera > Vespertilionidae > Pipistrellus > Pipistrellus hanaki. The sequence goes on from NC_140505.1 coordinate 25,256,768, forward strand.
CCACAAAGGGATTTTCACCTTAACAAGATCTGACCACCTTCATTCACTCTGGTGAGCAGGGTTTCAAACTTTTTTTTACCACATCCACAGTTATAATTACATTTTACATCATGACCCAGTGCACACTCAGAAAACAGATAGAGTGGAAATGACGAACTCATGTCTAATAAACTCTGATATCATCCATCTATTCTGTATCATTAAAAATACTGTGGGTTAACAAAATACTAAATTGATTTCAAGACCTACCAGTGGGTTGCAAACCATGAAAGAAACATTTACAAACTAATGTTATGAGGCCAGCATTTCTTGGATACTAAGCCAGATAAAGATAATAAAGGAAAAGGAAATACCATCATAACATGGATGCAAAGATTCTTAATTAAGTTTTTGCAAATTAAACTTAACAGCAATTTACAAAAGAATAATACATCATGACCAAGATGTATTATTCTTTCGTAAATTGCTCTGGGGGAGATAATAGATCAACCGAAGGACTTGTATACATGCATATAAGTGCAACCAATGGACACAAAACTCTGGGGAGGGAGGGGATGTGTGGGAGGGAAGAAGGGGGTCAAAAAAAAATCAATAAAATATATTAAAAAAAATAAAAAATAAAAATAAAATAAAAATAAAAAAAATACATCATGACCAAGTGGGGTTTATTCCAGGGATGCAAGGTTTGTTTATTTAATATCTGAAAATCAATCAAGACAATTCACATATTAATAAATGAAAAAAATGAAAACCATAGGACTGTTATAATAGATGCAGCTAAAGCATTTGACAAAATCTAATACCCATTCCTAATTTTTATAATCTCACATGATATTATTAATAGAAGAAACTTCCTCATATTGATAAAATGCATCTATGAAAATCCTATAGCTAACATTGCACTTAATGGTGAATTATTTCTCTAGGACCAGAAACAAGACTGGGATACCCACTACCACTATTTCTACGCAACATTGTAGTGGAGGTTGGTAGACAGTCAATAAAGCAAGAAAAGAAGTAAAAAGCACCCAGATTGAAAAGGAGAAAGTTAAGTGTCTATATTTACAAATAACATGATCATCTATGTAAAAAATTTTAGTGACTTTACCAAAAATAGCAATGAAACAAACAATTTGGTTATGCAAAGTTGTAGGATAGAAGGTAAATATATAATAATCAAGTGTTTTAATAATCAGAAATTGAAATAAAAAGCATTTACAATAGAATGAAACTATAAAATATGTAGAAACAAATTCAAAATGCATGATAATCCCAAATGCAAAACTTTTACCTACAAAACTTCGGGAAGAAAGTCTTTGTGGCCTTCGGTTAGGCAAATGTGATTCCAAAAGTAGGATTCTCTTAAAAATAATAAATTGTACTTCAAAAGTAAGAACTCTGCTTTATGGTAAAGCAGAGTTTTCATTCTTTAATGGAATGAAAAGACTAGTCACAGATTGGAAATAACTGTTTGCAAATCACACATATGATAAAGGACTTATATCAAGAATATTTAAAGAACTCTTAATACTCAACAAATAACTCACTATTCGGAAAAGCAAACATCCCAAGAGAAAGGGAAAAAAAGAGAAAACTTAAGCATAGACCTCATAAAAAAGTATATATATTTGGATGCCAATAAGCACATTAAACAACATCATTAGTTATTAACAGCATCATTAATTATTAGAAAAGTGCAAATTCAAGCCACCTACTAGAATGGCTAAAATTAAAATGACTAGCCATCTCAAGCGTTGGTGGGGATGTGGAGCAACTGGAACTCATACACTGCTGGTGAGAATGTAAAATGACAAATCACTTTCAAAAACAGTTTGTCACTTTCTTAAAAAGTTAAATGCCTATCATATGACCCAATCATTTTGTTTCGATATATATCCCCAAGAGAGATGAAAGTTTATATGCATACAAAATCTTGTATGCAAATGTCCATAGCCACTTTATTGGTAATAATCAATAACTGAAAGCAAGCCAAATGTACAACAGGTAAATGATGAACCAATTTTAACACCCATACACAAGAATACTACTGAGTAATAAAAGGTATAAATTATCAAAACATGCAACAATGTAGATGAATCTGAAAATAAATTTGCTAAGTGAGAGAATATAGACAAAAAAAAAGTCTTCATTCTCTACGACTTTTCATGTAAAACTCCAGAAAATGCAAACTATTCTATAGTGACAGAAAGCTGGTCGGTGGTTTTGCCTAGTGGTGGGTATGAGGATTTATGTTCAGGAGGAAGAATTTACCAAAAGGCATGAGGAGATGTTTCTGAGGGTTGGGCATGCTCCTAACTTGATTATGGTGGTGGTTTCACAGGGATATACATGCATCAGAGATCTATCAAAACTTATGTGAGCAATATATTGTATTATCACTATACAGCAATAAAGCTGTTCAAAAAAAATCAAACAAATGAAAACCAATTGTGAATGGTCTGATCAGCACACGGCACAATGTCTTCTTTTAAGACACTTGGCCCTTGAACAACATGGGTTTGAATTATGCTGTTATAGACAGATTTGAATTGTCCACTTACAGAGTTTTTGAAATAAATATACTGTCAGCCTCCCATATTCCTGGGTTTCATATCCATAGATTCCCAACCAACCTTGGGTAGGAAACAGTATTTTAGATCTCTGGTTGGAAATGCATGGATATAGAGAGCTGATTCTTTGCGTTGCTCTGTGGTATATTATATAAGGGACTTGAGCATCCATAGACTTTGGTATCTGAGTCGGGGGTCATGAAACCAATCTCCCCTGAATACCTAGGGCTGACTGTAGTTAAGTTTTTGGGGAATCAAAATTTATACATGAGTTTTTGACTATATGTGGGGAGGGTCAGCACTAAGTTGTTCAAGGGTCAGCTGTACTCAATTCACATTTATTGAGTGCACACCTAAATAAATGGTTTTATTGCCTTGAAATCATCACCCACAGGTGTGATGACAGAAGAATACAGAACTTTAATTTCCCTACAAACACCTCATTTCCAACTCCACCTCCTACCCCACCTTTACACTTTCATCCCAGTATTTATCCTTAGAAAGAGCCACTGGCTCTCCACCTCCTGACCACAGGCTGGTGGTCCACAGAAAACATCCATTGCCTTGGGTCTAACCTGCCCCTTGTGGAGGTAAGCTGTCTACTTCATCATTGCTACTTCAGCTTATATCAATATAATACAGTGCCCAACAACTCTTTCCAATTTCGGAATACATTATCCAATTTACTTCTTATCTATTTTCCTGCATTGGTAACTAGGTTGAAAATTGTGGACTTTAGCCGAAACCGGTTTGGCTCAGTGGTAGAGCGTCTGTCTGAGGACTGAAGGGTCCCAGGTTCGATTCCGGTCAAGGGCATGTACCTTGGTTGCAGGCACATCTTCGGTGGGGGTTGTGCAAGAGGCAGCTGGTCGATGTTTCTCTCTCATCTATGTTTCTAGCTCTCTATCTCTCTCCCTTCCTCTCTGTAAAAAAAAAAAAAAAAAAAAAAAAAAAATCAATAAAATATATTTTTTTTAAAAGAAAGAAAATTGTGGACTTTAGCATGGATCGGATCTCCTCCACTACTCCCCATGCTTGCTTTCTGCATTCCATAGTTATCAAAACCACAATGAGCAAGTGTGAATGCATTTTATTAAAAGAAGTTTCTGCATAATGGGAGGTATGGTAATTATAGGGATACCAACTCAGTGGAAGGGGTGAATGGGGAAAGAGAGGAAGGTCCATGCTAACAGGTCAGGGGACTTGAAAAGCTCCATCCAGTGGGACCATACTGATGCCTGGTCACCTGAAGCAGTGAGCCCACACCCACACAGACCCTTCTAGAGGGACATAACAGAGGCCAGGATACTCACTCTTACTAGGATCAGCCTCTGAGAATTACACGCGCTCTAAAAAATCTCCTTTCCAAACACACACAAATGATGCAGAAACTAATTGCTAACAATCTCTAGTAATTTGCACACTTCCTGAAATCTATCTGTGGGCCACTGGTTTAGAACCCTAAGAAATAATGAACAGAAGTGCCCCAACACAAGTCTTTCTAAGTTCTGCAGTGTTTGCAGAACCTTCATCACTAGGCTGCATGAGTTGCTAGCTGACAAGGGAGTGCTTTGTGACTGGTTCAGACACAGATGCAGATGACTTGTCTATGAAATTGTTAATTCTATTTGAAGATGGTCCTCACGTGAATTCACTTCCCCGAATTTAATGTATTAATGCTCATTAACCTACTAATGCCGGACGTTGGGCACCATTTAACGCTGATGGTCTTGATCCGGCATCTAGAAGGGTTCAGGAAATTTGGAGAAGGGCCTTGCATAAATTAATAAAGAGTTCAGAGATGAAACCTAATTTTGAAAGGCATTTGGAGGAGGAGGGGTGGGGTGGCAGAGGAGCTTGGCTGAAGAAACCAAGATCTCCTTGCCTCAGGACCCCTTGCTTTTTATTAACACCATTGTCCTAAGGCAAGGTGGAGATATACACTTCAAAGGGCAGGGTTAGGTACAGAATCCATTGTCAGGTCGGGAATTATCTCCTCTATTCAGGAGTTTGGCCAGGAGGAGGCAATAACATGTAGATTAAGATGCCCTGAGCTGTCTGGCACAAGAAAGCAATTTAATGCATCCTTTTTAGGTTTGGGGAAAAGCCTTTAGCCATTTCCAATAGGCAATAACATATGTGACTCAGCCCTTGTTGTGTCCCCATGTTCCATCAACCCTTTGATGAAACTCTTGAAATTATGACTTGCTGGAACTGGCTTCTGGCAACCTACTTTTAAACCCATGACCTAAAATAATTGAACCAACAATGGCATTTCATTCTCGTATTGTGAAAGGGGAGAAGAAATGGGTCTGGACCCACAAGCAAAATGACCAACCATTTGAGGAGGAGGTGACTTGCTGCCCCTTTCTCATCATGTTGGGGTTCGAGGGGTATCAGACTAGGATTCTCCGGAGGCCAGTCCCTTTCCAGGACCCCCTCTTCCTGCATGCTGGGCCCACACTGCCTGCTCCCCCCCCCCCCCACCACCACACACACACACTCCCCCTTGAGTGGTCTGCTGTGTTTTGATTTTGTTTGTGTGTGTTTGCCTATAACTTTCCGAAACGGTGGGAAGGAGAGACAGAAAGTCTTGGTTTCTGTGAACAAGCACAATGTTGCTTTCAGCTTAAATGTCCACTGGGAAACCTCAATGTTTTCAATGTCATCATTATGGAAAACACAGATTACAGAAGGGAATATAATTCAATGTCACTCCTGGCCCTCATTGGGATTCAATTTGACCTCAGTTTGTCGTGTGTGTGTGTGTGTGTGTGTGTGTGTGTGTGTGTGTGTGTGTGTTTGTGTGTGGTTTTTAAGTCTTGAGAAAAATTGCCTAAGAATGAAGAATCCAAAAAGGATATGGTCGATTTGAGTTGGGGTGGTGGGGTGGGAAAGAGGTTTAATAGTAATAAATGATCACATTCTAGTACCTGGTCACCGTTGTACCTGGGTGTTATTTATTTCTACCCCCTTCGGATTAATACACTCCATTGCCGATTTGGTAGAAGCTCCCCTAGCAGTCTCAGCAGCGCCGGCGTGAGAAGTAGCTACGCCCCGTGACCGGTTTCCCCTTCAATCTTTGATCTTCCCAGCTAAAACCAGCTCGGGCGCCGGGCTGCGGGTGGGAGCTATCGGCCCCGCCCGCCCGGCGCGGCCCCGAGGCCAGTCCTGCCCCCGGCCGCGCGCCCCGCCCCGGCCACCCCGGCCTCCCCGCCGCCGCCCAGACCCGCCGCGAGTCCGGGTGCTGCTGCAGCCGCCGCCGCCGCCGCCGGGATGTGACCTTCAGAGCCGCCGCACGGGATGACCGGAGCCACCGCCCCGCGGCGCCCGCGGCTCGCCACGGCCTCCCCGGCACTCTGACCGCGCGCGCTCCCGGCTCCCGGCTCCCGTTCCCCGGTCTCGGTCCCGGTCTCCGGTCCCCGGTCCCCGGCCTCGCCATGCCGCCGCCGCCCGGGCCGGCCGCCGCCCTGGGCACCGTGCTGCTGCTGCTCCTGCTGGCCTCGGAGTCCGCGCACAGTGAGTACCGCGCGGGGTGCCGCGGCTGGGGCCGATCCGGGGACCCTCTCCAAAGGACCCCGCCGCCCGGGGGGCAAGGGCAGCGCCAGTGCCCGCGTGCCAGCCCTGCCCGTGCGCCCCTGCTCCGTGCGCTCCCGCCCCGCCGCTGCATCCCCGGGCCCGCTTCGGGGAGGACGGAGCGCGCGGGGAGCCCCGGTTGACAGCGCGCCCCCGCTCTCTCCCCTCTCTCCCCCCGCTCCTCCTCCGCGCGCCTCCCCGCGCCGTCCTCCCACTCGCGTCCCGGCAGCCGTGATGCTGCGGGCGCGCGAGGCGGCGCAGTTCCTACGGCCCAGGCAGCGCCGCGCGTACCAGGTCTTTGAGGAGGCCAAGCAGGGCCACCTGGAGAGGGAGTGCGTCGAGGAGCTGTGCAGCAAGGAGGAGGCCCGGGAGGTGTTCGAGAACGACCCCGAGACGGTGAGTGCGGGCGCCGGCGGGGGAGGGAGGCGGAGGAGCGGGGAGGTGTGCCCCTGGCGCTCGGGGATTCCACGCCGGGGCGGGACGGGAGCGGCCAGGTCACCTGAGTGCTGTCCCTGCAGCACTGCGTTTCTGCGAACATCCATCCGTGCGCGCCCTTGTACGGAGTCCCCGAGTTCCTCAGACGTCCCTTTGCAGAGTCTGAGCTGAGTCTCCTTCACGTGGGGACGTGGGGACGTTGCTGCAAGTCACGCCCAGAACTCTTCAATACGGGGACATTGCGTTTGGGAATGTGGAAGGTCAGGAATCTGGGGTATCTGGACTCCGGCTCGCCCTCAAGCCTCTCCTCCACACCTTTTGAGCCCCAATGCTCTAGGTCTAGGTGATCCCCAGGTGCTCCTGTTAGCTGGAGGCAGAAACAGATCTTGGAGCGGGGGTCCCGTGGAGACCCTGCATTCTCTACAGTAGACCCCCAAGGCAGCCACCTTCAGGGAAATATGCCATCTAGGACACCTCCTCAGAATAAACGAGAGGCCGTTTTTAAAATGTAAAAAAAATACCATGGTTATAAAACAGCTTCCTACCTCTCCTCTCCCTTAACTGGATCGGAGGAGTGGAGCTTCTTGATCCTCATGAAGAGGAGTAGAGGGTTTGCCTGAAAGAGGAATTAAAAGATGTGAGGGCTGGGTCCTGGTCGGTGTTGCTCAGTTGGTTGAGAGTTGTCCTGTGCTCTGAAAGGTCGTGGTTTGCTGCCCGGTCAGAGCACATGCCCAGCTTTCAGGCTTGATCCCAGTGGGGATACATGTGGAGGCAGCCTGTCTCACATTGATATTTTCCTCTTTCTCTCCCTCTCATTTCCTCTCTCTCTAAAATCAATTTTACATATATATAATATATTATATATAATCAACTATATATATTATATATAATCAACTGTATATATATATATGTATGTATGTATATATATATATAGACTGAAACGGCTTGTAGCAGTAGGTCCCAAAATATGATTACAGGAATAGTAAGCATACACACACACTCACACACACACACACACACACACACACACCAGCCCTTTTCAGCAAGGTGTTCTTTTAGAAACAGCCGGTGATTGCAGAAGCCTCATGGTGCTGGCTTAGGACATATTTCTATTAATAATGTCCTTGGAGACTGTAGGGCGCCAGGCAGCCAAGTGCAGGCAGGAGCAGCCCAGGTGTGGACCTGGCGTCTGTGCAGGAGCCGTGCGATCTTAGGGAGAGGGGATGTGTGAGAGCATTCGTGGTAATTGTGACCTGAGGGACTCGGTGAAAGCCCTGGGTGTCTGTCTGTTCCGGGGAAAGTGACTTGGGAAAGTAGTAGTGAAAGAAATAGGGTGGACTTACATTACATCACTTTGTGCTGTGAGGTCAGGGTGATTTCACAGCTGTTTTTGGTCCTACCAGGTTTTTTTCTTTTAAAGAATTCTCTGGAATGAAATACATGTCTCATGCAGTCAACGGATGGCTCTGTGTGACCGATGCAGGCTCCTTTTGGACTTGTGTTTCTGATCAGTTGACTTGATAATCCCTTCTGGAAACAAGCTCTAAAACGGTTGACCACCACAGTGTGGTTCTCTCTGGCACCGTTAGCTGTCGCCTCTGCTATGATAGGGTTATTTTCTCCAGCGTTACTGCCTTCAGTGGCAATAGACACACAGTTCCAGCCCTGTCCTATGGAGCAGTTTTGCGGGTCTGTTCCGGCCGCACTGTTGTCCCTTTCCTTTGACAATGAATCCTAATAGCCCAATGACTCATGCCTCTGCAGAGGATTTCTGAAGCTCCTAGTGGCAGAGCTGTGTGCCTGGCCACCCAAGGTCCCTGCCCAGCTGTGAGGTTGTGTGACAGGTGCAGTGTTCTCCGTCCACATGCCTAGCCTGGAACATTCACTCTGCAGAAAGTGTGTGATGGCACTTGTAGGCGACAGGAGTGGAGAGCAACAAGGCTGCCACCCACCCAACCATCCCTAGCTTGCCCTACCCACCCCAGCCCCTGCCTGCCCAGAACAGAAAAACCCTGACCTGGCTTTCCCTTCCTGCCTGACATACTGGGCATTAACCATCATGCCACTCTTCCCAGAATGTCGATCCCCTCTCTCACTTTAATTGCTCTTATGTTGTAATTTTAATTTTATTTGCACGTGTATGGAGTGGAGACAAAAAAAAAATAGAACGTGTTCACTAACCCAATACTTGACTGGTTTGCACATCCCTGTGAGGTCTTGGCCCCCCTTTTCCAAGGCACAGCTGAGCTGCTCCAGTGCTGGGTTGAGGGGTTGAGGGGAGGGGGTTTGTCCTCTCTTACACTCCAGTCCCATCAGAAGTTTGTAAACTTCTTTTCATAGCAACACCTTCTATAACACCCTAGAATTCTGTCCTCCTTCCCAACCCAACCTCCACCCCCAAATACTACATTTTCCCCCCCATCATTTATCAGCTTCCCAAATTGGACTACTTACCTCTGTAACCCGTTAGTCGGATTATAAGCCCCGCATTTTAACCTGCACCTTGCATCCTGTGGAGACCATGCGCTTTACTGTCTGGTTTTGACCCTTGGCTTGTTTTCCTTTTCCTTGAGAGGCAGCGTGGAATGCTTGGGAGGAGCTGAGTTAGGGTTAAGGGTCAGGGGTCAGGGGTCAGGGTTCGGGGCTGATTTGAGTCCCAGCTGTTCTGGTAGGCCAGTTGTCCACTTGGATGTGTCCAGGTTTCCACCTTCATCTCCCTGGCAGTGGTGAGGTCCTCCAAACACTATGCACTGCTAATGTGCCTTAGTGAATATAGCACTGTTGAAAGAGGTAGTCCTGTGAGTTCTGCTTCAAAAAGTTTAGGACTCTCGCTAGGAAATAGTTATTCCTTGCATGCCTAAAGGTAGCTCATTTGCATTTTTTGATTGAGGCTGATGGAGTGACCCAGGATGATGAACACTGGCCTTATTTCGTCTAATAAGTCCCCTGGACCTGGCCGTGTGACTGTCACAGGACCTCCAGAGCCATAGTGTCCTGATGTGAAAGGCCACAACAGAATCGGCACTTCTTGGGTTGTAATCACCTGACCCTCTGATGGGTGTGCTTGTAGGCAGTGCCAGTCCTCAGAGGCCAGGGTCACCTTAGTGCTGATTCCACCTGCCCTACCTTGTTGTCTACTGGGTTAGGATGCTGGAAGCAGCCCGCCTGTCCGCGGTGCCAGGCCCTTTGTAATCACACACCTGCCCGATTTGGGTTCTGCCTTTGGTGGGGTTTGCAACACTGCTCTTTCCTGCTGGCTGAGAATGCAGTGCTGCGTGTTCTGTTCCCATTCCTGGGCTTCTGGGGACCCCCTGGTAGAGGAATCCTCCAGGAGGAACAGGGGAAGCTGGGAATGGGGTGAGGTAGACATGGGCCCCTGGAGCCAGCTCTCCGGACTGCAGACCCTCTTCCAGGAGCTCAGAGGTGTATGTTTGTTGAGCATGCGCTGTGTGCTGGGTGTGCGCTAGGTCTTCCTCTCTGATCTCAATCTTTCCAGACTGGGTTGTTTTCCTCTTTGGGACAAGGGAAGGAGTCTGATCTTCAAAGTTCTTCTTGCCCAGGCTGGTTTGGCTCAGTGGATAGAGCATCAGCCTGCGGACTGAAGGGTCCCAGGTTCAATTCCAGTCAAGGACACATGCCGAAGGTTGCGGGCTCAATCCCCAGAAGGGGGCATGCAGGAGGCCACCAATCAAAGATCCTCTCTCATCATTGATGTTTTCATCTCTCCCCCTCCCTTCCTCTCTGAAATAAATCTCATATATATATATATATATATATATATATATATATATATATATATATATCTTAAAGCTCTTCTTTAGCAGATAGCTGTTAGTGCCATGGCTCTTCCTCATTTCTGGGGCTATCACACACACCAGCTGGAAAGGAAGGGACTCTCGGGCATTCTGGTCACCTGCTTCCCTCCTGGGGACAAACTGTCTCCCACCCACATTCTTTCTGGCCCCAGGAGAGTGGCCAGGGCCCAGGAGAGTGGCCCAGGCCACCTTGCCGCTGAGGCTGCTAATCATGTTTGTCCTCTCCAGAGCCCAAGGGGTGATTACATTCCCTCCTTATCTCGTTTCCTTTGGTGTTGTTACTCTCTGTTCCTGGCATTTCCCTCTCCCCTGCTTTTCCTTGTTCTAGCGCCCTGGGCAGTCCATCCCCCAGCTGTCTCTGCAGGGGTTCTCCTGAATTCTTCCCAAAGGTCACCCGGGCCAGCCCAGCAGGTCACCTTCCTACGTAAATCCCTTAAGGCAAGTGGTTCCGGACGCCTTAAAGACACCATCTCAGTAACCACTCTCTGCTTTCTGAAAGGATTCTCCACAAAAGGCTTACCCGCCCGACCTGCTGTCCGGGTACACGTCACCACCTGGCAGCACCTGCCCCTGCCCCTGCCCATCAGCTTGTTGGAAAAAATTCCAGGCTGCAGTTTCTTATCCCACCACCCGGTTTAATTTGAGATACAAACAATAATATTTACACTATTCTCAGCTGGCTAGTGGCACACCCTGAGGACTTCATTCACAGCATGCTTGGCCACTGGCCTGTGCTGGAGTGCATTTGTGTCTCTGTCTCTCCATCTTTGTCTCTGTCTCTGTCTAGCTGCATCTCTCTTTTTCTCTGTCTGTCTCTCTTTGTCTCTAGCTTGGTCTCTCTCTGTCTGTCTGCCTCTCTGCCTCTCTCTCTCTGACTCTGTTTCTCACTCTTTCTGACTCATGTCCTATCTCTCTCACCCCACCCCCAGCTCTTGCAAATGCCGGGAAATACAGCTGTGATGGGTTCTCTGCCGAGCAGAGTTTCGGGGGGCAGTCAGTTTCAGAGCTGTGTGCTTGAACTGCATCTGCATCCCCAGAACACCTGTCTTCCTGAGATCCCAGGTTCTTTGGGGACAGCTTGGGGAGGAGCACCGCCATACAGAAGTGAAAGCCCCTCCCTCAAGTTACCCCATTTTGGGGTGGCCTAAGGGATGTCTTGGGGGCAGAAGTGGGGTTCCAGCAGGAAGGTTGGAGGGGGACCTTGTCAGCCCCAGTGACTTGCGTTTGAAATACAGGACCCTGAGCCGGGGTGGTGACACCTTGGCTGTGACATCCAGGATAGCTGCTGCTCACCTGCGCCTTCCTGCCCCCCACCTGCCCTCTCCGTCCCACTCTACCTCCCCAACACACACACACACTCACACACACACACACCACAGACTCACAGATACATACAGACACAGCTTGTTGGTAGGAAAAAATTGTGAAAGGCTACATCAGAATTGGCATTTATTGGGTTGCCTACACATGCACACATATGCATGCACTCAGTTACATACACCCACACTGACACACAGTACAACCCCACAGACACATAGACACATCTACAGACACACACACTCACACACAGGCACATACTCTTCTCTCTGCAACTGTAGATACTGAGCCCAGATCCACCACCCTGTGCGGCCCCTGCCCCCTCTCCTACGGGTTCTGCTGCTTGCAGAGCATCCTGATTGCAGAACGAGTGGTTCTGCTCCCACTGGCCGCTCTGGGCCCAGGCCTCCTCTCCTGGGACCTCTCCCACTTGGGCTTTTGCCACTGGAGGCCTGAGGAAGCCGTCACAGGGGCTGGGCTGCTGAATTGTTGTTCGACCGGTTGTGCTTTCCCTGGAGTTGGCTCCTGCACAGCTCAGAGGACGTCTGGTTAGACCCGAGCCGGCACCCACAGGTCCCTGGCACCCAGGCTGCCGCTCGCTGGGGGTGGGCCTCGAGCGAGATGCAAACCCTGCCTGGCTCCCCGCAGTCGCCTTCTGCTGTCCCTGTGCCTACCTATGTTTGTTTTAATCCTAGGAGCCTGCAGGGACTTAGCGCCAGGCTCTCCAGAGTAATAACAGGCCAGGCCCATAAATTACACCTCATCCTTGCCAATGGGCTCAACATCTGCGGAAAACCAATTAAAGGCATTTCACAAAACACCGAACGCCTGTCTTTGTTATTTAGGAACAAAACACCCTTTTAAGAAACCGATGCCGATGGCCCGTTTCTTGAAATTCCAAGGGGCTTGGCCAGGACGTTTCAGACACTTCCCAGGTGAACAGGCTCCAGCCCCACCGGCAGGTGTCCCAGCTCCTTCACGCTCCGTTCCCCCTGGCTTCTCTAAGGTCACGCCGGAGCTGTTTCTGTAGTGCAGCGTCGTTTGGGTTAAGGGCTCGTATTTGATGTTGGAGATCCTCTGGGCCTCCTTGGTGGTTATTATCGGCCAGTGATTTCATTGCACACCTGGTGCACATGCCTTGTGCGTTTGACCCTGGCACGGTCGTTCATTAAAAGCTCTGGATTAATTTTTAAAGCGGAGTTGGAAGTGGAAGAAGTTCAGAAGGACGTCATCAGTGCTTTATCTCCCTCCGACAGGTCTGCTTTGACTGATGGCAGGGATTCAAAGTGTAATATTCCCGGGAGATAGTAACATAGCACTGTTGTACTTTTTAATACCATGCTTGTTTTCTTGGGCTTTTTTTTTTTTTTTTTTTTTTTTATAGCAGCTGAATTTTTTTTTTTTTTTTCTGGTGTTAGTGCCCAGGATAATAAAATACATTTTTTCCCACTTTGGTCTCTAAAGCCTGCAATCTAATTTTTCAAAGATCTCTTCTTGGAATGTTGGGCTCATTGGAAATCACACGGTTGGGCCCCGCCCGCTCCTGGGCGGGGTGCCCTGGTCACTGCCTCAGCCTCACACTCAGCGGCCCGGCCCTGGGCCTCCCTGGGGCTGGCCAGGGCCTTCTGCCTGGGCTGGCTGGGTGACTGGCGGCTGCAGGTGCAGCCTGCCTGGAACCCCGTGCTGCGGACACACATTTCTTTAGCACGACGCCTCAGGAAGGAATGGGAGGCTGCCGAGGAGGGTCCTGTTGGCAGCTGTCCAGGGGCTGACAGAGGCATGTGGGTGTGTGCTTCCCTCCTGCCTCATCGGATAGCAAGCTCCTCAACTTCAAAGGCTAAATCCACCGTTGATGATGCACGAATCTGTTGCCTGGGTCTGCACTGTGTGCTTGCTACGGCCGTCATCACCAGACGCATTCTCCGAGTTAACCTTGCCCACGTCGCGCTTACCGCATGCACGCTGTGGCTTAGCTTGGATCCAGGGAGGCACCCAAGTGCTCGTAAATTTCCCCCTCTTAAGCTAGGAACAAGCAAGAATTTCGCAGGAATGTTTGCGGCCGATGAGTCTTGGGCATCCTCTCGTTCTAAGCACTGCCGTGAAGCCGAGGCCCAAGAATGTATGAAGGGACTTGTCCACGTTAGCTCAGGAGTGGGAGGACTCAGATGGAAACTCAGGTCCCCCAACTGCAAGTTTGACATGCAAACGCTGAAGGGATGGAGACCTTCAGAAGATGAGCGTGTATAATGGTCTATACAACCGGCTAGATGGTGACTTCTAGAGAAAAATACCTTTGCCCCCGACTCTGGCAGGTATTTTATTCTATTGTACGTGATGGGAAAATGCATCGTTTTGTTTTTCCCAAAGAAACATAAAAGGAGAAGTGCGATTTTTGCATTTGTGATGTGGGTGTGTCTTCCTAGCTACCTGCCCGGTTTCCCTTAAGCAGAGCGAAGTGTGCCACCCAAGGGGTGAAGGGGGCGGGGAGGTGGTCACGGGCTCTCCTCCCGCCACCTTAAGCCTGTGAGCTGTGGGTGGGTGCCAGCGACGCTCCCCACCACACTCCCGTCTTTTCCTCCCTCACACTGGTTTCTTCCTCCTTCCCCATTTTGGTCCATGCTGCTCAGCCTCTCAGGCCTTGAGTCAAAGTCTCACGTCCCCTGTGCTCTCCATCCCCTCCCGCCACTGCCTGTCATCAGCGGCCTGGTCCTGAGGCCTCCTCCTGGGCATGTCTCCTGCGTATCGCCTCTCTGACTGCCCTGGGCCTTCAGGGACAGGCTGACATTCCATCGCATCTGTAAAGCTCCCCTTCTGGCCTGTCTGCGCCCAGTCACAACCCCCAACAAGGAGCACAGCCGCTCCCCTGAACCTTTTGGGACCAAGCCCAACGCTCTCACCGGGCCTGTCGAGGCAGCACGCCCTCTCCAGCGCCCGAGATCACGCAGGCCTCTCCCCTGTCCAGGACAGACGGGATTTCCCGCTCTGTTTCTTTGCTCCAGCCAGGCTCCTGGCTGTGTGTGTATTCTACCGGCAGGCCCCCTGCTTGGGGCCCTCGGGGTGTGGTCTTGGATTCCAGCAGGTGGACAGCGCTCAAATCTCAGCCCAGGGGCTGTGCAGCCAGGGCAAAGGCTGGAGCTCTCCAAGCTCCACACTTCGCTGGAGATGGGAGTGGCCGCCTTATGTGACTTGGTGAGGATGACATAAGCAAAGGGACTACAGCTGATTCCTCGTTGGGGCTGTGGCCAATCAGCATAAACTTACAGCTCTGGGGTCTGACCTCGGAATGGGTCCCTGCAGCTAAAACCAAGGTGTCCCACTGCTGCTTCCTTCGAGAAATTCCCAGGGAGAATCCATCCTCACTCACTTTTCAGCGTCTAGAGGTGCCACAGTCCCTGGCTGGCAGCCCCTCCTCCACCTCCACAGCTGCCATTTCTGGTCCTCTCTCTGCCTTCTGCCACATGGGAGGATAGTATAGGCATAATTTGAATAAGGTTCTGTTGGTTCGCCCCTGTAAATCTCATTTCCCCAACAAGAAGGTGGCTGGCCAGCAGGCAGGGCCCACCACCACGCGCTGCTTCCTGCTCCTTCCTGTCAGCACGTCTTCCTCGCCCAGAGAGTGACATGGCTGCTTTTGGCCTTGCGAACCAAGGAGTTTGCTGAGCAAAGCTGTTGAGGAGCAGCCAGCGCTGTGCAAAGCGAGAGAGGCTTTGCCAGGAGAGCACACGAGTGCAGGGAGAGAGGCCTTTGAAAGGGACTCCAGTTCAAACACATCATCTTACACAGTGAGTATAAAAATTAATCTTGGGGAATGAAACCGTAACATTTGTAGGAACAAATTTGGTCCGTCTCCTACTTCATAAAAGTCAGAGTATAAATGCAATTAGGCACTAAATGTTTAGAACAAAGGGAGATGGAAGCAAGAATTTGGGGAGGGAGCCAGGCACAATTTTTCCGAAAACAGTGATTTTTAGAATGTTCTTCTGACCATAAATGGAGATATTTTTGCAAACAAACAAACAAACAAAAAGTGTGATGACTTTGTCCACATTCTCTTTTTAAAAAAATACATTTTATTGATTTTTACAGAGAGGAAGGGAGAAAGATAGAGAGTTAGAAACATTGATGAGAGAGAAACATCAATCAGCTGCCTCCTGCACACTCCCTACTGGAGATGTGCCCACAACCAAGGTACATGCCCTTGACTGGAATTGAACCTGGGATCTTTCAGTCCGTAGGCCGATGCTCTATCCACTGAACCAAACCGGTTAGGGCTGTCCACATTCTTAATCATCAGGTTTTTCTCTTGGAAGCAGCCATCCTATGACACTCGCAGACTTCTCCTTCTCGTATTGTTACTTGGCCTAAACCCTGATGTGTCAATGCCTCTGCACTGGGTGGCTCCCAGACGTTCTCATGAACTCATGAGAACGTCTTGACCCTGAGTAGATTTATGATTAATTTCACTTTGTGGTGATTACAGTTCTGCTGGCACTCATTTGTCAAATTCAGCTAGCCTGGTATTTTCTGCTGCACCCATTTGAAAAATGTAAACAAGGAGATAGAAGTGTATTTCTCATGTGAAAGGTGGGAGGAAGGCTGAGGAGTGCCGCTCAGCAGTGCCCACAGACACACGTGACCTGTTCCTGCTCTGCTATCCTGGTGCGTGGCTTTTGTCTTCAGAGGCTCCTCACACGCCTGCCAAGATGCCGGAGCACCAGACATCCCATCTGCACTTCAGCAAGGAGGGTGGAGAAGCACAGCTCCCCTCCCCCAACCCTCTTTGCTCAGTTTCACATTGTGCTCAGATCTTATTGGCTAGAATGTAGTCACATGGTCACCCCTCGTTGCAAGGGAAGCTGGGAAAGTAGTGTACAATGCAGCTCTAAAATAAGCCCAACATTCTGTTACTAAGGATGGAAGGAGTATCTCTGGGTATCTCTGCTACGGGGAAGAGGTATTTGGGGACAAACCTCTTTTATGTGGTTCATTCCTGTGAATAGTTCCATGCCTGGTGATAGACACTGTAATTAGCTGTGTTTGAGAGTTTTTGCACAGCCGACCTCTTACACAGGTCTTGCCAGCTACACTCACACAATCTGTGCTGTACCTTTAAATGCAATACTTGGTGGAGGGACCAGCCCTCCCCTCTACTTCCCTTGGTGTCCCACGCTGGGCCTGTGCAGTCACCTTCCAACCTGCAGCTGCCAATGAGGGGAGGGCTGCAGCCCTCATCCTTGGAGGCCCAAGCGTGGCCAGAGAGGAGCCCGGGGACTCCACTCAGGCCTCCTTGCAGGTGCTGGGTGCCCATAGCACATGAGAGGCACATGTGCACTGTCCAGAGGGACAGGCTGTGGGCAGGTACGGGTTGCAGCGAACGTGGTCACTGGGAATTAGTGAGGGGACCAGAGTTTTCACATGCCCAAGCGCCTCTGCTGTTCATACCAGAGCCCTGAGCATCCGGAAGAGCATGTATCATCTCCCATTGGTTACTCGTGTTCCAGTTTTGTCCCATCACTGGCTATGAAAAAGAGCCTGGAGAACTTGGCTTTCCCGTGGGCTACAGCCACTCCCGAGCTCCCTGCTGGTGTAGGCCCCTCTCCCTGCCCCACTGTGTGCCCCACCGTGTGTGTGAGGCCCAAGGGGATGGCTGTGGAGGAGGAGGAGGGGTGCCTGGAGCTGGGGACTGCATGCCGCACGGGCCCTGCAGTCAGGGACGGGCTGAGCCTCTGCCCGGTGGATCCCCACGGGCTGAGCCTCTGCTCGGTGGATCCCCACGGGCTGAGCCTCTGCTCGGTGGATCCCCATGGGCTGAGCCTCTGCTCGGTGGATCCCCATGGGCTGAGCCTCTGTTCGGTGGATCCCCATGGGCTGTGCCTCTGTTCTGTGGATCCCCATGGGCTGTGCTTCTGCCTGGTGGATCCCCATGGGCTGTGCCTCTGCCCGGTGGATCCCCATGGGCTGAGCCTCTGCCCGGTGGATCCCCATGGCATGCTGCTCACTGAGCCAACGCAGCTCCTGGGCCTTAGGCCAGGGTTTATGCCCCGACCAACTTGTGATGCAGGTGGGGCCGGCTCTACATTCTGTGTTTGGTGCCTTTTATTCACTTTTTATGTGTGTTTGTGCTAGCTTTGCTTTTATTCATGGTTAACCCTCTCCTAGATTACCAGGCAAATTAGCACATGGTTTATAGCCCTCTCCCACCCCAAATAAATCTAACGCACAAATTAGGATAAATTGTCACCAGGTTTTATGACCCTGTGGTTTCAGTAACCACATTCCCCTTAGGTGTGGTTCAGTAAGGAGAAATGAGTGCGGTTTTTCTATGAATAATGTGTTGTTGTTTACACAACAGTAGAACTCCTTATTAAACCATACTACGCATAACTATAAACTAAGCGCTATTTTGAACAATATGATACACCTTGCTGGGAAGTTGTGATTGTGTACATGCTTATGTATAATTAGGTTCCTTTACTCAGAGTTTTTCATTGTTTTCAGTTCTTTCTTAACCTAATGATGGGTTTCCTAAACCGGAGTGCACACTTGTTGCGGTCATTCTCAGTCTTTTCTTTCGGAACCAACACCTCTCCGTTTGTGACAAAGCTCTGTGGCCTTTGCTCTCCCTCCAAACCCAGAAAAACATCATGGCCTCCTCCACCCTCTGGTCCGAGAGGTTTCACCAGCGCGCACCTGGCCCGGCCTCTTTTCGGAAGTTGGCCAATCCCTGACCCAAAGCAAGAGAAGGAAGTGAAAGCAGGCATGCCAGGGCCCTTTCCATGCTGGCAAAGAGAGGCAATCCCCCCTGACCATGTAGCTCTGACCTCCAAACCTGGCCTCTGTCACATCTGCTCTGAACCTCATCTTTGCAACCGTCACGCACGCTGAAATAGCAAACTTGCTTTAACAGGTTTAAGAGTTTTGTTTTTTAAAGTCACATCTTTATTAGAACTTGGCTTTCTGAAATCTCATCTGAGTGCATCTTAGCAAAGTGTCCCCAGCACCACCAGTCCAAGAACTCTACCCTCACGTGGCACTGCCCAGCCCGCCTCTTTCACAATCAGCGAGGCGGGAGCTCTGGCCACGCATCCGAGTGAAGGTGACAGATGAGACTGTGCCAGGACCAGGGTATGCAGCTGGCAAATATGTGGAAGAGCAGCGCCACGCCCTGTGTGGGTGGCCCTGGGGGCACCTCTGCCTATCAAATGCCACGCACCAGCTCCCGTCCATGCTCTTTCGGGACGCAGTGTGCCATCGGGAGCCCTTTCTAGCTTCATGGCCTCAGTCACACGCCACCGCCCCCATCGAGCCTCAGTTTCCTCATCTGTGATAATGGGTTAATACAAAAGACCTTCCTTGGACGTGGTTGTGAGAATCAAACAAAATAATGTAAAAATGTGGGATGTGATCAGCATGCAGTTGACACCCAATATCTAGTGGCTGGCGTTGCTTAGTCAGCCACGTGGTTCCATTAAGGGGGGGAATTAGGGCCAAACTGCCCCAGGACTGGCCCAAAAAGGGAGATCAGAGTGGACGTGGTGGGGCTACTTTGAACCAGCCACAGCCTGAAGGGCTTCCCAGCAGTCCCTGCTGCTCGCCGAGGGAGGGCAGGTGGCTCTCATATATGGCTGTCCCCTGTGCAGTGCAGAAGCCTTAGCTTGCGTTGATGGACAAGAGACTCCTCGCTTATACCCTCCATAACTCACCCAGCACCACTTTGGTTTACAAACACAGTACGTGCACATCAGTGCCCATGTGTGGATAGTCCCACACGGTCTCCACATTTCCGTGAGAACCCCTACGTCCACAAGGGCCTGCCTAAGACCTGGCCAGCCTTGGGTTATTTCTCATCCCCTGAGACACTTCGAGTGGCGCCTTTTAAGTTCGCTGTTGCTGGTTACAGAAAGTCTAACCACAGTCACGGTTCTGCAGAAGCCGCCTGGGCTGTCCCCTCTCACTTCCCCCGTGCCTCCGTCTTCCAGGCAGGAAGTGGCTTTCTGGGTGGTTCTCACTCTGCTGGTCCTGTCACTGAGTCATCTGTGGAGAAATTCTCCGCTGTCCTCAAACACCTGCTCCCCGAGAGTCTGTTTCTATCCACTGGGGAGACAGGCGAGGTTCGGTGAACCAGCTGGGGACGGTGTGGTGTAGGAAGCCTCAGATTGTGCCAGTAAACTGTTGCCCTTTTTCTTTTTCCGCAGGAATACTTTTATCCCAGATACTTAGGTAAGTTTAAATCACTGCTTCCTTTAGTCGTCATGAAGGCATAGTTGGGGGATATTTGTTACATGTCAGAGAAACAATGGGTCAGAACATCACTGACCAAGTGATTCCTGGAGGGAAGGTTGCTTAATTATATGGAGAGTTTGAAACTATCCAGAGCACGTGGGTCAAAACACTTATGTCTTTTGTACCATGATGATCCATGCTAACTTCACCTCAATCCAATGCCATTATCTGCAAACCTCTTTTCTGCTCTGAGTCCAGGCTTAGCTTATTATTTGGGAATATGACTGATTCAGCAATTCTCAGACTTTTTTATGTCAGGACTCTGCATTTCTGACATGACTGAGGATGCCAAAGAGTTTTTTATTCACGTGGGCTGTATGTATTGATATTTGCGATGCTGGTCATTAAAACTGGGAACATTAAAGAACGTTTTTATTTCATTTGAATAAAACGAATGCACAAGTAAACATTCTTGGCCCCCGAGCAGAGATGTCATTGTGTGAGGGTGGCTCTGCTGGACGCTGGGGGGAGAGTGAGAGTAAAGGGCAAACGACAACTGAGTCCTATCAGGGCGATGACATTGATCTCCCCAACAGCCTGAAGGGCCCTGGGTTCCCCTGAGAATTCTCCTTTAACTAATACAGTTTTAAGATAGTTTGGGATGCATATCGCTTACAATGAGAGAAATGTATTCTGGGTCTTCCTCGCTAATTTTGTAAAGTCCACGTGGGTAAATGTTCCGCTGGCCTTCCATTCTCTCAGTGGTACCTCCTCTGGGTCCATATCTGGCAACAGGCCAATTGGACCGGTGACCGGCCCTGAAAAGCTCGGAATCCACCTGCTTCTGGGCATTCTGTTGGTCTCTGCTGGCCTCGCTCCTGGGTATGCGAGGTTTGTTTCCTGAGGCCAAGGATGACCTGTTATCCCATGAGTCCACCCTTTAGGGACCATCTGTTGCCGTGCCAGTGTCCCCTAAGGCAGGGAGAAGTAGCAGGGACAACGGGAAGGACCAGATGAATCGGTTCAACACCCGTTCTGCACCACTTCAAGCTTCTGGTATCCCAGGATGCATGTGCTCAAGAGGCCAAGCCTCCCGTCCCCATCCCCTTGCCTGTGCGGAACGGCCAGTGTCCTCCGTGTCCAGCACCTCAGACAGCTTGACTTTCACAATAAGGGCAGTGTTTCCAAACGGGGGGTCCATTTGAAATGGAAGTTTAGCTCTCTGACCATGGTCAGAAAACGTACTGAATGTTCTCAGTGATTATTCCGTACACGGGCAGAGGGAACCCACCAGAGGAGCTGCGGACAGTGCGTGTGGCCACTCTCTGGGTGCACAGTCTGCCACTCGCTGAGGGCACTTCCCTGGGTCAGTGCTGAACTATTCCGTTACAGTGTATTAACCAAAGCTGAACTGCATGATTGCTGGCGGACTGTCGCACTCCGGTCAGCGTGCATAGTCTGCTTTCCCAGGAGTCCCGGGAGGCTGTAGCACTGTCTCTAAAGCCTGTTTCACCTCCTGACTGAAGAATGACACGCCTCCCGTTTCTCTCTTGCAGACTGCATTACTAAACATGGATCTCCGTACACAAAAAACCCAAACTTTGTTCAGTGCGTTCAAAGTAAGTCCGTCTCCTTTCTGTCTTCCTCAGAGCCCTGTGAGTTTGGGTAACTTTAAGCTTTGTGGTGGTTTTTGGGGGGTCTTGAATGTTTCCATGATCTGAAGGGGCTGTCACGCCTGCCTGAGGTCTCCCTTTTCAATAAACTGTCTTGTTCAAGCAGGTACGTTTTGGTTTTGAATCAGCGAGAAGCACACAGGGTATAAATTGTCCACCTTTCCCGGGGGTGTGAAGAGAAAGCACATCCCTGGCCCTGCCTCCCAGTGGACCTGTCAGTTCTCTTTCCCAGAGGACACCCCGGTACCAGCTCTAAGAACACATACTATGAGCAGTGCCACGGGTGGCTCCCCCTACACATGATCTGACCCCACTTTTGCCACCAGATACTGTGGAGACCTCCCATATCAGTACATACAGAGCTGCCCGCTGTCAGCATTGGCCGTGGGTGAGGGGCACAATTTAACCAAGTGTACTGGTGGACTTTTAAGCTATTTCCAGGTGTTTTTTTTTTTATTATTATAAACTAAACCAGAATGCCATCCTGTACCTTTGTCACCTCTCACACATCTAAGTATATCTGCAGAATAACCTCCCAGGAATGGAATTGCAGAATCAAACCTATGTTTATTTTTCCTCTTGACGAAGGTCTGACCCTAATCACCCCCTCAGCAGAGGGGTGAGCAGGAGTGACCATCCCCCATGTTTTCAACAATCTAATGTATTTTTTTTAACTTTTCTTTTATCTTTTCCAATATAAGTGGTGGAAAATGGCGTTTGGTTTTATATTTTACTTTATTCAGTCATTTCCGTTTCCGTTTTCCTTACTAATGGGTGAAGCAACCTTCGTGTCTTTTAGGACCTTGTTTTTCTTCTGTGAACAATTTGTTCACATTTTTTACCTATTTTTCTCAGTTTACAGGAGCTCTTGATTAGATTTTTGCAAATTTGCCATTTGTACCAAAGGTAGCAAGTATTTTTTACTCGAGTCACAATGCTTCTTTTTATTGTTTTAATTTAACTTATCATATGGTAAAAATGCTACTCTCGTTGCATGAATTTTAACCCACTCATAGAACTGTGTAACCACCTCCGCTGAGCTGAGCTCAGGGCCTTCCTTGGTCTGAGTGTTTCAAAGTACAGCCCATGTTTCTGCACCTGTTCTACAGGTGAGGAAAACTGGGCTTCCAAGGGCACAGCCAGTCGGAACGTAGCAGGACTCTTCCTGTACTTGGTGTCAGGCCTGCCATTGCAGGGATAGCCTAGAAGACTGGCCCGACCCAGAGCTGCTCGTAAGATCTGCCTGGCAGGGGCTCAGGGGGTGGGAGGGCTGTGGTATCCAGTCACCCTCCTATCCACATGCCGGCCCTGTGCTTCACCTGACTTGCTCCCATCACAGACCCCAGCCCCAGCCCAGATGAACAGAGGAAATGATTGATTTAATCTGGAAAAGAGAGTAATGCCAGGGCAGAGGCACCTGTTAACTCAGAGGAGCCAAAACCATGGCCATGCATGGAGGGAGACCTGTAGCAAGCCCCTCCCCTCAAGGTTAAACCATAACATCAGCCTCTCTGGGGTCAACCATGACCCTATTGGGGCCTGAGGCAGATGTGGGAGGAGGTCAGCTTTGTGTCATTTTGTAATGCCGGTAGTCTTAATCCAGCATCTAGAAGGGCTCAGGAATCTGGAGAAGTGCTGTGTGTAAATTAAATAAGAGTCTAGAGACGAATATAATTTTGGAAGGCATTATGGGGAGCAGAGAAGACTTAGCTAAAGGAACTAAGTTCTGCCTTGTCTCAGGACCCCTTGCTTTTTATTAACACAAATTGTCCTCAAGCAAAGTAGATATACATCAAAGGCAAAGTTTAGTATACAGAATCCACTGTCAGGTTTGGAAGAATTGCCTATGGCTGTTCAGGTGTTTGTCCAGTAGGAGGCAATAACATGCAGATTAAGATGCCCTTAGCTATCTGGCAGCAAGCAATCGTTTTATGGATCCTTTTCAGGATTGGGGAAATGATCTCAGCCAGTTCCAGATAATTCAGCTCTGCTGACATGCAGGAATTGGCTTCCTGCAATTTTGGAGTTTTGTTTTTACTGTAGTTAGCACTTTTCTGTCCATTTGTTAAATCAGTTTCTTATTTTATAATAATGTACTCAAATTCATTAGGTTGTTTTAGTTCCTGAGTTTTAAATTGCCCATTTTTTTTTTTTTTGAGTTTATAACCAAGTTATCTAATGTTTTATGTTTAACTGGAATTTCTCCTGAGGGGGGAGGAATCTGGGTATGTTCATGTTTTCCCAGATAGCAGCCCCTTGTCCCAGCACCATTTTTGTAAAATCCCTGGGGTTTTGCTCAGAGAAAGGCCACCACAATCCTGGGCCACACTGTTCCTATGTGAGAGATTTCATGGCATTAAAGTGACTTAAATTGTTTGAACAACAAAGGTGAACTCTTAATGGGATTGAGAGTTTCTCTCCTCCTGGGTGGCGGGCAGCCTGGGAAATGAGGAAGGAGGGAGAATCTCAGAGCTGTTTCCTGAACTGATGTTTAGAAGGGAGATCTCGTGCAGCTGCTTCTTATGCCGGATGTTTTAAATGCAGTTCCTAGCAGCTTAAGAAGCTGCCTCCATGCCTGGTCTCTCTGGCCAGCCCAGGACCCAACTGACCCTGAGCAAGCCTCTCACCTCCCTTCCTTCCTCAGGCACTGGACCAGGGCACTGGGCTTCTCAGGTGGCTCCTGGGCATGACAAGAGTCTCTGAAGTCTGAGGCCCTGCACTAATGCATCGGCTGTCCTTGCAGGGGGATACTGTAAAGACTGCAGGGAGTTGGGGTGTCATTCAGGGAAATATGCACACCCTATCTGTGGGCCCCAACGATGTGCCTTCTTAGCATGAGTGCATATGGGGTCACTTCAAGCAACTTTGCACTATTTTTATTGCCAGAGGATTGAATGGGTAGAATTTCTCCATCACTAGTGGGAATGGGGTTCTTAGATATATTGAAAAAAAGGAATTTTCTAAGACTTGCAGGGGAGAAGGAGTGGTTTTTATTTGTGTGGAGTTACATCCTCAGTTTGCAAAGTGTCACGTCCCTTAATCCAGTCCTGGAAAAGTTGTAGCTGGGACTCGAGCAGAGCCAAAAGCAAAGCCAGTGTCCAGAGTTTCCGTTCCATGGTGGAGCAGAGTCCGACGTAGCATCAGGCTAATTGCCATCTATAAACCATTGTGTGGGTCCTCTGTGGTTGTAAGCGACAATGGTGATGTGGGAGAGCATGCCCCCTGAAACAGGAGTCCTAAGAGAGCGAGAGAGGGAACTTTCTTTGCTCTGGAGTTGTTTCTCAGATTTTGAACCCTTGCAGTGATGAACATACATACAATAAACAGATCATGTATTATAGAATACATCATGCCAATTCTGACCACTGATACATTCCCAGGTGTGACTGACAGGTAAGCATCTTCCCACGTCACCTAGACCTTACTGGGCATGCATCTATTGTCTAGTCCAGCGTTTTTCAACCGCTGTTCCGCGGCACACTAGTGTGCCGCGAGATGTTGCCTGGTGTGCCGTAGGTGCAGACAAGACAAGAATTTTATAATTTTTCACTATTTTGTTTACTTAATATTTCATAATAAAGTAATTATAAAATACTTTCTTTGTGTTTATTTGATTCCTATTCAAGAGAATTACTTTATATATAGTTAATATAGGCACAGAGTTAAATTTTTTAACATTTTCTAATGGTGGTGTGCCTCGTGATTTTTTTCATGAAACAAGTGTGCCTTTGCCCAAAAAAGGTTGAAAAACACTGGTCTAGTCCATCCAACGATCTACAGGGAACAGACTTGCAGAATGTTAACTACAGCTTCCTGACAAAGCTGTATAAATGGCATGCCTATATTATCTAGCCTTCCCTTTGCTCCTTTCTTGTTAAATAATAACTAGGTTACAGTACTAGAGACCTGATGCATGAAATTTGTGCAAGTGTAGGCCTTCCTTCCCCCGGCTGCCAGCATCGGCTTCCCTCTGGCACTCGGACCAGACTTCCCTTGCAGCCCTGGCTTCATTGGGAAGGTTGTCCGGAAGGACATAGGTCTAATTAGCACATTATGCTTTTATTATTATAGATCCTTTTCATCTGTTCCTTCCTAAAAATAGTCTGATCTGGTGATGATGAGCAGTTTATGGCTGAGTGCTTTGATTATCAAGTATTGTTAAAATTAAAACAAATGACCTCAAAGTGTTTATCCCAGACAAGCCCCAGGCCTGGGACAGACTTTCCCATGGACAGTTCCACCTTCCCTGCTCACAGATTCCCTCAGCATGCTGGTGTGCCTCTGGCAGGAGGGCCTGTGGTCTGTTTCTGAGGCCTGGGTTTCCCTGCTTTGCCCAGGTCGGGCTGGAGGAGATCCAGGCCTGATTCTCCTCATGAGGGAGGAACCCTTTGCCCTTTCTCTTCAGTCAAAACAATGGGCCTCCCATGGAAGTATGCTGTCTGGGTTATAACTTGTCATTACCTTCCAATTTGGGGGGAGTAAAAAGCACCTGAGAAAGTGGTGGGTTGGATGTCAGCAGATGTTTCACATTCCAGCCTTAACAACAAAGGAGTCCTTTCCTCCCTCTCCTTCAACACAGCCGTCTCAAGGCCAAGATAAGCCCATTATCTCCTAAACGGCTCCTTCCATTCAGAGGCCTGACATCAGGGCACAGATCACCTGTCAACTCAGAAACCCTCTGCAGGCTTGCTGGGGGGTGAAGGTGGGGGGCGCAAAGGAGGGGGTGTCAAGGATGGGGACCTAGGTGGATGCATTTGGGCCTACAAAGGTTTGTCTCAATTCCAAAGAGGTTTGCTGGGCACCTGCTGAGTGTCAGGCTCTCAGATGCTCATTCCTCCTTCCTTTTGTCTTGGGGATAAACTTTGCTTTTTCTTCTTCTTCTTCTTTTATTGAATTTATTGAGTTGTCATCCTTCCTATATAATAAAAGCCTAATATGCTAAGTGTTTGGTTGTCCAGTCAGTCATTCAACCAATCAAAGCATAATATGCTAATGATATGCTAGACCTCTCAACCGCTCGCTATTATGTGCACAGAACACTAGGGGGCAGATGCGCCAACTGGTAGATTAGTTTGCTGCTGGTGTCTGGCCAATCGGGACTGAGCAAGAAGGGCCGGACATGCCCTGGAACTCTTCAGTGGTCCCTCCCCAGCTGGCCAACCTCCCACATCCCTCCCTTGCCCCAATCATGCACCAGTGGGGTCCCTCGGCCTGGCCTGTGCCCTCTCACAATCTGGGCTGAAGGACCCAACCCCTCCAACTGTATGGATTTCATGCATCGAGCCTCTAGTTGGTTAATAAAGTTATAGGTTTCAGGTGTATAATTCAATAATACATCATCTGTATATTGTATGGTGTGTTCACCACCCCAAGTCAAGTCTTCTTTCATCACTATTAATCCCCCTATACATTCTTCTACCTTCTTTTGCCCCCTTTTCCTCTAGTAATCACCATACTGTTGTCTCTGTCTATGAGTTGTTTCTTTTGCTTAACCCCTTCACCTTTTTCACCCAGCTCCCCTAGCCCCTCCCTTCTGATAGCTATCAGTCTGTTCTCTCTACCTATGAATCTGGTTTACTTTGTTAATTAATTTTATTCTACGAGTAAGTGAACTCATATGTACTTGTCTTTCTCTGACTGGCTTATTTCACTTAGCATAATACTCTCCAGGTCCCTCCATGCAGTCACAAAACATAAAGTTTCCTTTTTTACAGCTGAGTAGTATTCACTTTTGTACTGGTGGGCATTTGAGCTGCTTTCAGATCTTGGCTAATATTGATAACACTACAATGAACATAGGAGTGTATATATTTTTTTAAATTAGTGTTTCAGGTTTCTTCAGATATATTCCCAGAAGTGGAATCACTGGGTCATAAGGCAGTTCCATTTTTAATTTTTTTTGAGGGAACTCCATACTGCTTTTCATAGTGGCTGCACCAATCTTCATTCCCACCAACAGTGCGTGAGGGTTTTCTTTTCTCCACATCCTCTCCAACACTTGCTGTTTGCTGATTTATTGATGATAGCTATTCAGACAGGTATTTTCATTTCTCTGATGATTAGTGATGTTGAGCATCTTTTTATACATCTACTGGCCTTCTGTATGTCCTCTTTGGAGAAGTGTGTATTCAGGTTCTTTGCCCATTTCTTTTTTCTTTCTTTTTTTTCTTTCTTTAATTGGATTGTGTGTATTTTTTGTTTTGTTTTGTATTTGTTTGTTTGTTTGTTTGGTGTTGAATTTTATAAGTTCTTTATATTCTTATAAATTTGGGGTATTAACCCCATACCAGATTTATCATTGGCAAATATGTTCTCCCATTCAGTGGGTTGTCTTTTCATTTTGTTGATGTTTTCCTTTGCTGTGCAAAAACTTTTTAGTTTGATGTAGTCCCATTTATTTATTTATTTATTTCCCTTGCCTGAAGAGATATATCAGAAAAAATATATAGCTATGAGAAATGCTTGAAATTTTACTGCCTATGTTTTCTTCTTTGATGTCTATAGTTTTGATTCTGACATTTACATCTTTAATCCATTTTGAGTTTATTCTTGTACATGGTTAAGAAGGTGATCTAGTTTTTTTATTTTTTTATTTTTACATATCTGTTTAATTTTTCCAACATCATTTATTGAATAGACTATCCTTATTCCATTACATGTTGTAGCTTCCTTTGTTAAATATTAATTGACTATAAAGGCAAAGGTTTATTTCTGTTCCATTTATCTATATGTCTGTTTTATGTCAGTGCCATGCTGTTTTGATTTCTCTGTCCATGTAATATAGTTTGATATCAAGTATTGTGATTCCTCCAACTTTGTTCTTCTTTCTCACGATTGCTGTAGCTATTCTGGGTCTTTTGTGATTCCATATAAATTTTTGGAATATTTGTTCTAGATCTGTGAAATATACCATTGATATCTTGATAGGAATTGTGTTGAATTTATAGATTGGTTTGGGTTATATGGACATTTTAATTATGTTAATTCTTCCTATCCATGAACATGGTATATACTTCCACTTATATCCTCTTAACTTTCTTTCTTTAGTATCTTATAATTTTCTGAGTACAGGTATTTTACATCCTTAAATATATTCCTAGGTATTTTGTCTGTTTTGAAACAATTGTGAATGGGATTATTTTCTTAGTTTCCTTTTCTGATAGTTCATTATTGGTGTATAAACATGCAACTGATTTTTGGTAATTTATTTTGTATCCTACTACTTTACTGAATTCATTTATCAGTTCTAATTGTTTTTTGGTGGAATCTTTAGGGTTCTCTATATACCATATCATGTCATCTGCAAAAATGACAGCTTTACTTCTTCCTTTCCAATTTGGATGCCTCCCTTCTCCTCCTCCTCCTTGTCTGATTGCTGTGGTTAGGACTTCTACTACAATGTTGAATAAGCATGGTGAAAGCAGAAATTCCTGTCTTGTTACCAATCTTAAGGGAAGCACTTGTAGTTTTTGCCCATTGACTATGACATTGGCTGTGGGTTTGTCATATATTGCTTTTATTATGTTGAAGTATGTTCCATCTATTCCCACTTTTTGAGAGATTTTATCAAAAATGGGTGCTGGATTTTATCAAATGCTTGGTCTGCATCTATTGACATGATAATGTGTTTTTTATCCTTCTTTTTGTTTATGTGGTGTATAACTTTCATTGATTTACGGATATTGTACCAACCTTGCATCCCCAGAATAAATCCCACTTGATCATGGTATAGGATCTTTTTTAAGGTATTGCTGGATCTGGTTTGCAAATATTTTGTCGAGGATTTTAGCATCTGTGTTCATCAGATTGGCCTATGATTTTCTTTCTTGTAGTGTCTTTATTTGGTTTTGGAAATAGGATAATTCTAATCTTATAAGATGAGCTTGGGAGTCTTCCTTCTTAATTTTTTATAATACTTTGAGAAGGATACGTTTTAGTTCTTTGAATGTTTGGTAAAATTTACCTGTGAAGCCACCTGGTCCAGGACTTTTCTTTTGGGGGAGTGTTTTTGTTTAAATACTGCTTCAGTTTCACTAGTTGTAATCTATCCAGATTCTCTGAATCTTCCTGATTCAGTTTTGGAAGATTGGATATTTCTAGGAATTTATTAATTTCTTCCAGATTGTCTAATTTATTAGCACATTGTTGTTCGTAATATTTTCTTGCAATCCTTTATATTTCTTTGGTGTCAGTTGTCACTTCTCTTTCATTTCTGATTTTATTTTATTTGGGTTCTCTTTTCTTGCTGTCAATGTTGTTTATCGTTTCAAAGAAACAGTATTTGGTTTTATTGTTTTGTATTGTTTTTGCTAGATTTTATTTTTGCTGTGATTGTTATTATTTCCTTCCTTCACTGCACATTTTTTGGCGGGGGCAGGGAGCCGTAATGCCTTCTACTGGTAAGCAAGTAGAAACTTGGTCCAGCGATCAGAGGAATTTAGTCATGGAGTAGTGGGTCACACACAGCTGCCTCAATACTACCCACTGTCAGCCCTGTGGTCCCACGTGTGCTCTGGATGCCTTTCCATGCCACTGCACTTACTGTAACAAGAGTTATACTCTGGGGGCAGGAAGGATGGGGAGGGTGAGGTTAGTCTAACCCCAGGACTAGAGAGATGAAGGGACATATCTGGGCAGGAAGGGGCTCTGAGGAATTTTCTTCTGGGATGAGTGTTGTATAGGAATCTCCTAGAAAACCCCGCCCAAATAGAAGTTAGTATTGTCCTCTCAGCCCTGGGGACTGTGAGGTTTTTGTTAAGGAGGGGTTAGGCATTCTAGGCAAATCCTAGAAAAAGTTAACCAGCCCTTCATGTCAAAGGTACATGTGTGTATTCTGAAATAACTTTAAATCTTTAACCAATATGTCAAGTGGAGACCCACACCACCTCCTGGACCCTTTTCTCCTGTGGGGGCCCGTCTGGGCCTTGGATCGAGTTGTGGGAGGCATCAGGTGAACCAGCTGCTCTTCCTGGGCTCACTCAGGTTTGGCCAGGCCGGTATATGTCGCCTACCTCCAGTCTCTCTGACCCTCCTGCCATCAGAGCCCCTTCCTGTCAGGCCGAAGTCAGGAAAGCTTATCTGTTCCTTCATCTCTCTAGTCCTGGGGCTGGACTTGACCTCACAGCCCTATCCCTTCCGCCCCCAGAGTATAACCCTCTTTATAGCAAGTGCAGCAGCACGGCAAGGCATCCATGCAGCATGTGGGGCCTCAGGGCTGACCTCGGTGGATCCAAGGCAGCTGTGGGAGACCCACTATTCCATGACCAAATTCCTGTGATCGCTGGACCCTGTTCCTACTTGCTTATCCGTAGAAGGGGTTTACAGGTCCCTGCCAAAAACAACTGTGCAGTGCCTCACAAATACTGGGAGACATGACCGGTCTCCACTCTCGAGTATTGGGTATTGGCCGTGACCATGCAAAACAAGCCCACTTTGAGGTGTGCCATGGGAAGGTCACAAGAAAAACAGGATGAGAGACTTGGGTTCCAGTTTTTAGACAAGGTTATGCAGATTCCCTGAGGATCGGGGTGCACAGACCGTGTGGGCAGCCGAGAACATAAAGCACAACGACAGGGGCCCAGGCCGGGTCCTGCGAGGAACGCAGAGACCACTGCCTTCCTGTGCTGGTGGCAGGAGAGCAGGTCTACCAGGACTCATTGTGGTGACAAGAGCAAGCTCTGCGGTGGAAACGCTGGCCCCAAATTTGGAGGCAGGCTGGAAACATCAGTCATTTTAAGAACAAAACTTGGGCCTGTTTCAGGGGCCAGGCAGTGGAATGAGAGTTGTCTGCAGATCTGGATGGGGTGGGGACAGAGAGGAAAAGCTGAAGGACCATTGAATCATAGGTCCTTGGGGGTCAGATGATCTTCTGTCCACCTGCCACATTACCTAAGCCGGGCTATTCACTTTGTAAAATAAAAGGTGATAATATCTGACTCACGTGCTGTCGATGGGTGTGTGGCCCTTGGAAACAACACAAGTGACATGGTGTGAAGGACAGTGGGTGCTGAGTGTCAGAGAGGATGTCAGCGTAGCTGGTGTGAGCCACGCCTGCTTGGCAAGCCCCTGGTGGCACCTGCCCTGCTGCTGCCTGGTGTGCCACCTGCCTGGGCCTGGGGGTTGTAACAGGCAATTGGCCTGGATGACCGCAGTCTCTAGGGCTGCTGGGGGAGTGTACCTAGCTGCCCTTAACTAAAAACAAAACCGAGAAGCCAATTTTGCTATCGGTTGTCAGTGCAGCTACAATCCACTCACCAGGGGCACTGACAAGTTTCCGGAGGGCAGTCTGGGTTCCTGCCTGAAGGAGACGTCTGACTGAACGAGATAGTCTCCGCCTTCAGCTTGGGCTTCAGCCAGGAACCTCGTGTTGTTCAGGGCCTGGATAAGAACTGGAGGAGTGAGAGATCGGAAAACAGCAGAGAGTCCACAGGAGATGTTTAATGTCTGTAGACCATAGATTCTTGCAAGGAGCAAAGGCGAAAGCAGCTTTAAATGAGGGAAGAGAAAGGGCTTTTCAGGAACAGACAGTATCATGGTGCTTTCTGGCTGAGCTGGATGGGACATGCTGTCGGAGGCCGGAGTGGACACAGCCCGTGGTGGGCTGAGTCAGGACACACCTGCCCTCACTCGATCAGAGTCTCTGGAAAATCTCAGCAGGTGAGCAGCGGTGGATGCAGGGCCTGCTGCTCCCAGCACCTGCTGTGTGCCTCCACCAGCTGCGCCTGGCCAGCCCAGGTGGGGTTCCTCCACCTCCAGAAGTGTCCCAGCCATCATGTTGTCTGTAGGCATGAACTTTCCTCAGGTCTGTGGAGTCCGGCCTCTCCACGGTGTCCTGAGTGAGTGGCGATGATGGCAGAAAAAGGGACGGAAGTACTCTGGTGTGGCCAGGAGCCTCGTGGGAGGATTCTTGGAACTCTGGGTGCAAGCATAGCTTCCCCCAGGACTCTGGTCTCTGCAGCTGGAAGTGTGGGAGTGTGTAATCGCCACGCAGACGGGGTACGTGGGAGCTTCAGCCGTGTTTATGGAAGCTCCTCGTCATGTGGAGAGCCCTCTGGAGGCACTCCACTGGGACAGTCTCTTAGCCGAGGTCCCTAAAACGGGGGGAAGTGATGCTGGTGATGGACATGCTATTATCCCAGGCAGGTGGCTTCCCAAGCCAGTGGGTCCGGCACGTCGGCCTGGGCACTGCCACCCTGGGAACACTGTGGGAGCAGCCGGGGCAGCCGGGGCCAGGGGCAGTCCCTGTCCTGTGCAGGCAGATTTCTATGAGGAGACGGGGTGGAGCTCCCACTGAGGCCAAGCCCAGTGGAAAGAATGTTGGCGAAGGGTGATGGGCTCATGGTTTCAGTGGGCAGGGGGCCTGGCCTGAGAGGGTGGAGATGTCCCCCGGGGACGTCTGCCTGGAAGGCCCTTGGGTCGGCCAGGGCTCTGCTGACCTGCGCCCTGGGAGGTCCGAGCTCATGGGGCCGGGCCAGGCTCACTCCCTTCTCCCTTGCTCCCTGAGGGGCCAAGACCCCAACACCCTGGCCCTGTGTGTGGGCATCCATTCCCTCCTGGACCCAGCCAGAGGTCTGGCCAGCCTGTTCTGTGACCCTAGTTCTGCCCAGAGGTGGGGTTCTACGTGGCCGGCCTGGGCCAGTGGAGGAGACACTGGTGCCCAGGACCTGCCTCAGAGTGCTCCTGCCAAAGGCCAGTGTGCCCAAGGGTCCAGCAAGAGGCTGTACTGCTGCCACCATGACTGAACCCCCTCACCCCTTTACCCCCCAAGCTGGCCGGGAGCAGCTCAGGACAGTTTCCTCCTTCCTTTCATCTCAGACCTGCCTGACCAGTGCTCTCCAAACCCCTGCAGTAAGGAGGGGACCCAAGTCTGCCAGGACCTCATGGGCAACTTCTTCTGCCAGTGCAAAGCGGGCTGGGCGGGACGGCTCTGTGACAAAGGTAAGGCCGCCACAGCCGCGGGACAGGGGATGAGGTGTGGGGATTGGGACCTCCCTTCGGGGCCCCTCCCTCTTTTCCCATCCTGCCCCCCCGTGGGGACACAGCCATGCTGGTCCGTTCTGGCTGAGACCGGAGTGGGAGGCTTGGAAGTGCCTGCAGGCTGTTCTAGGACTCAGGCCCCTCACTGGTCAGCCTCCACTCAGCTCCCGGGCAAGGAGGGAGAAGATGGGTGGCAGGGCATCCCCGGCCCCTCACGAGAGTCATCCCCAAGAGAGAATGTTTAATCAGTGCTGGAGGCCCTGCTTTGCCTCTTGGGACAGGGGCACTGTCCGGCGGGAGAGGCCATGGGTCAACTCCTGAGAGAGCTGGGGAGGAGCAGAGGGATTCCCCTCAAGAGCAGGGCTGGAGCAAAGGACGGGGCCACCGCAGGCTGTAAGAACCCCGCACGGGAGCCTAGTGGCTGCCCACCGAGCCTCAGACCCCAGTGAATTAACAGGACGAGGGTACTTTCTTCTCCCTCCGGTCTGGCCTGACCTCAGGGCCTCCTGGGGTCCCCTCCTGGGGCTGCTGAGCAGAACTGGAGGCCCTGCCCACAGGTGGTCCGCGAGGGCTCAGCTCAGCCTGCGTGGGGCTTGGCCACACTGTGTTTGGGCCTTGCGGCTGCCTGGCCATACCCACCCTCGGGCACGTTAGCCTTCTGCCCTCTTCCTATCCGCTCTCGGACGGCCACAGAGCTGGCACTGGATTGTCACCACCCACGGCACGGGCGAGCTCCCTGGACCCGCCGCCCCTGGCCTGGGGGCGGGTGCAGTGGGGAGAGACGTACAGACACTGCCACGTGCTCGAGGCAGATGTGCGTCACCTCCGGGCTGTCCCCAGTCCCTCTGTGTCCTGTGTGTGCCCAGATGTCAACGAATGCAGCCAGAAGAACGGGGGGTGCAACCAGATATGCTTCAACAAGCCGGGCAGCTTCCACTGCGCCTGCTACAGCGGCTACGAGCTCTCCCGGGACAGCCGGATCTGCCAAGGTAAGGCCTGGGTCCGCCCGGGGCTTTCCCCGCCTCCCTCCACCTCTCCCCACACTCTCTTCTTCTTCCCACGCCCTTCTCCTCGTGGCTCCTCCCCTCCTTCACTTTTGCAGTTGCCAAGTTGCTGAAGTTGGCAGTCACGTTGGCTCCTCTGCAAGAGGCTGTTGGCAGTGGCTGCCTCTTTGGCTCTGGAAGGGAGGGCAGGAGGGAGGAGGGTTTCTGCAGAAGCAGCTCATGCCCGGGCATGCCTGCAGCCCGAGGGAGCTGCCCAGCACCATCTCGGCGGCACCACGGACGGGATGAGTCACTGTGTCTGTGGACGAGGCTGGCCCCGCGCAGGTGGAGACCACGGCCCCGAGGGAGTGCGGCTGCTGGGCCTCCTAACAGTGCCATGGAGCCGCAAGTGTACACGGGGTGCTCACCCAGAAGAGCCGACTCCTCCTGCTCCCGGGGGCTCTGCCCGTGTCCCTGGTGCGGCTGGTGCCAGTCTGCACCCACCACTGCACTTGCCGAGGGGAAGCCGGGTTTCTGAGCTCCCGGATGTGGGGTTGGCCAGCCTGGCTCCCGAAATGAAACACGGGTTCTGAAGCGTCACCACAGATCAGTCTGACACAGGAGAACCCGGCTGTTTCACACACTTGCTCTGGGGGAACACGTGCTGGTGTTGGCTCATTCTGACATCTGTGAGCAAGGTCTTACAGCGAGCATGTCAAACTCCCGGGCCGAGGGCCGCATGCCTCATTTGTCTGGCCCGTGTTAGCCTTTGAGTTTGACATGCTTGTCTTACAGTGTTCATGTTTGAAAGCCTGTGTTTGTTGGTAAACTATCCTTGTAAAAAACTTAGGAATCGTTGGGAAGCTTTGTAATACAGGGCTTTATGTTGCCATAGGACCATGGTAGGCAAACTGCGGCTCGCGAGCCACCTGCGGCTCTTTGGTCCCTTGAGTGTGGCTCTTCCACAAAATACCACAGCCCGGGCGAATCTATTTTGAAGAAGTAGTGTTAGAAGAAGTTTACATTTAAAAAATTTGGCTCTCAAAAGAAACTTCAATCGTACTGTTGATATTTGGCTCTGTTGACCAATGAATTTGCCGACCACTGCCATAGGAGGAATCACATGTTATTTGAAATAATCACATTTTCTAGAACCAACACTTTCTAGATATTCCTTCTGTTGCTGAAGGGAATGGGTTTTTGTTTTTAATATTTTTATTGATTTTTTACAGAGAGGAAGGGAGAGAGATAGAGAGCTAGAAATGTCGATGAGAGAGAAACACCGACCAGCTGCCTCTTGCACACCCCCTACTGGGGATGTGTCCGCAACCAATGTACATGCCCTTGACCGGAATCGAACCTGGGACCTTTCAGTCTGCAGATCGACACTCTACCACTGAGCCAAACCGTCTTCAGCGGGAATGGGTTTTTAACAGCAGGGTTTTGGTTGCCAAAGTGGCAGAGTGGATGGAAATACAGGACAGAGCCTTGGGGATGTATCATTACTGGGGTTTGATTTCCAAAGAACAGAGCCCAGTGTGAGGGGCGTGGAGGCTGAGTCCAGGGTGCCCAGAGGGAAGCAGGGGGCTTCAAGGGCACAGGGCAGAGCTGTAGCTCAGAAGGCTCCCAGGGGGTACTGTTTTACCTCCCTGTGCTGCAATTATTTGAATTAAACAACAAGTCTGTGCACACCTCTGGCCAAGCAGTGCTCTCTCCAGTGTCAGAAATTGACCTCAGTCAGGACCTTGATCAGAAAGTCCCTACATCCTCAGTGCCTGCTCCTGGGCCTAGAGCTGAAAAGTCCAATGGATGGAAGGAAGGGAACAGGCAGGGAGGGGTGAGAAGGGAGAGGAAGAGGGCAGGGTCAGGACCGGAGGAACCTGGGACCAGGATGCTCTCAGGGGCCTGTGGCCAGCCTGCCAGCAGGGCGGCAGTACATTCCTGGCTCCCCACTGGCGGCCTAGGCCGGCTGCCTGCTCCCTGTCAGTCTGGACACAGCTGTGGTCCTCTGGCTTGTTTTGCAGACATAGACGAGTGTGCAGATGCGGACGCCTGCGGGGAGGCGCACTGCAGGAACCTGCCCGGCTCCTACTCCTGCCTGTGCGATGAGGGCTACGCATTCAGCTCCCAGGAGAAGGCCTGCCGAGGTACCCATCCCAGCCGCTGCAGGCACCGCACACATACATACACACACATGCGTGCACTGCAGGTATGTAAACACGTACACTGTGTGTACATGCATTTGTGTGCACATGCTCATCACACATGTGTGCACCACACACATATGTACACACACGGGCTTCTCAATGCAGCTGGGCACCTTCTCCAACATGCCACGGGCACAGAGATAGATACACAAGGACATGTGCTCCTGCGGCTCCCTGGGGCTTCTCTCCAGCCTCCGCTCAACGAGCTGGAGTTGGGGTCAGGCCTGTGAGCTCTCACTTCCCCTGCTGAGTCCAGCCATGTCCTCGGGGAGCTCAGAGAGATGTTCTCTCTCCCCAGCTTCTTGCCTGGTGCCCTGGCAGCTGCCCAAAACTTGAGGGAGGTGATAGGGTGGTTCCAGCCCCTGCGCCCTCCTCTCCCAGATCTCTCTTGAGACCCCCAAACACTCCAGGGACTACTGTCCATGCACACACCTGCCCCAGAACCTTCAAGCCAAGCGTCGTACAACATTGTTTGCTGACCCGCGAGTGTGTGGCAGGCTTCACTCGTCCTAACACCCTCCCTCACCTTGTACAGACACTGCTCCTCTAGGAAAGAGCAGGTGGGATGCTGGGGCTGCGGGGAGACCAGGGTGGGGCCTCTGGAAGTGGGGGCTTGGAGGTGAGTGCCTCCCAAGTCACCGAACACGCCATGGATGCCCTCAGAGAGCAAGCATGTGTGATTGCACAAAGTGAGGTGGGTACGTTTCCCTTGTGGCCAACAGATGTGGACGAGTGCACGGAGGGGCGCTGTGAGCAGGCCTGCGTCAACGCCCCGGGAACCTACACCTGCCACTGCAACGGACGCGGGGGCCTCAAGCTGTCCCGGGACATGAACACCTGCGAGGTAGCACCCACCTGTAGCCGGGATGCTCCGCCTTGTCCTCAACTGACTGAGCTGTCCAAACAGGCGGACAGGGCTGCTGGGAAAAATGCTTTTGTTGAAAGGCCTGGTGTGCTTGGGGCTACGTGGAGAGAGGTGGGGTGGAAGACGTGCTGGTCCCACCCAGGGGGTTGGTTGTATCTATGAGGTCGCTACAGCAGCTCCCTACACCACCACGGACCGGGTGGTGTGGATCTGCAGTGTGCATCGCTGGCACGGAAACGATGTATCCTTGCCCTGAAGGTCCCTCAGGTGTGCCCTCTGAGCCGCCTGACTCTGGGGTCCCTCAGGTGTGCCCTCTGAGCCCCGTGACTCTGGGGTCCCTCAGGTGTGCCCTCTGAGCCCCCTGACTCAGGGGTCTCTCAGGTGTGCCCTCTGAGCCCCCTGACTCTGGGGTCCCTCAGGTGTGCCCTCTGAGCCCCGTGACTCTGGGGTCCCTCAGGTGTGCCCTCTGAGCCCCCTGACTCTGGGGTCCCTCAGGTGTGCCCTCTGAGCCGCCTGACTCTGGGGTCCCTCAGGTGTGCCCTCTGAGCCCCGTGACTCTGGGGTCCCTCAGGTGTGCCCTCTGAGCCCCCTGACTCAGGGGTCCCTCAGGTGTGCCCTCTGAGCCCCCTGACTCAGGGGTCTCTCAGGTGTGCCCTCTGAGCCCCCTGACTCTGGGGTCCCTCAGGTGTGCCCTCTGAGCCCCCTGACTCTGGGGTCCCTCAGGTGTGCCCTCTGAGCCCCCTGACTCTGGGGTCCCTCAGGTGTGCCCTCTGAGCCCCCTGACTCTGGGGTCCCTCAGGTGTGCCCTCCATGCCCCCTGACTCTGGGGTTCCTCAGGTGTGCCCTCCATGCCCCCTGACTCTGGGGTCCCTCAGGTGTGCAGTCAATGCCTCCTGACTCTGGCTGGCCCCTGACCACCCGCTTGGGGCTCACACCGCTGTGTCCCGCTGGCAGGGAGGAGCTGCACTGTAAAGCAGCCTCCAGTAACCAGAGGAACAATAGGAATAACAAAGCACACCTGACTCATGTCACCTGGTCGAGATGAGCTTCAGGGAAGCTGGAGTCTCCAAATACTGCTCAACTGATTTTTTTTTAATTTCAACCATATCATTATCTATGAAGAATTCTTCCAATAAATAAAATGCATGCCCAGACAAGTAAAACAAAACCTAGAAAATGGTCTGACTAATCAACGAAAGCATACAAGTGCTTTCCAGCTACCAGATGCTAACATTTTTGCTACTGCCCCTAGGACATTGGGAAACCAAATTAGTGGATGGCAACTATCCAGAAACACCAGCCTCCAAAGCCTCCGTATTTTATTGATTTTACAGTATTTTATAGTTGCTTTTTATTATTCCCTACACTTTGTGTAGGTTTGAAATATTTCATAGTTGTTGTTTTTTTAAATAAGAGGGAAAGGAACATTGGCAGGGAAGATGGCTATGGCAGAGCAGGGAGAAGTGCTCTAGGGCACTGGTCAGCAAATTGCCACATGTGGCTCTTTGGCCCCTTGAGTGTGGCTCTTCCACAAAATACCACAGCCTGGACGAGTCTATTTTGAAGAAGTGGCGTTAGAAGAAGTTTAAGTTAAAAAAAAAAAAAAATTGGCTCTCAAAAGAAATTTTAATCTTTGTACTGTTGATATTTGGCTCTGTTGACTAATGAGTTTGCCGACCAAGGGGATCCCGCTGGGAGTGCAATAGCCCGAGGCTTCTGGGGAGACTGGGTCCAGCCTCTCCTGGGAGCCCCACGCAGTGGGTGGGCTCTCACGGAGTCTTGAGGGGTTTTAGCAGGAATTGAGCCCTGACACCAAGCATTACCTGTGTGTGTGCCAGGGCCCTCGCCGGGCGGGGTGAGTGGCAGGACACAGAGGGCTGGGCCTGCGTCTGGCGGGCCCTTCAGAGCCGGAAGAGGGGCTGAACCAGGGCATGCCCCTGCCTGACGCGCTCCCGTTCCCACAGGACATTCTGCCCTGTGTGCCTTTCAATGTGGCCAAAAGCATGAAGTCCTTGTACCTGGGCCGCATGTTCAGCGGGACGCCAGTGATCAGGCTGCGCTTCAAAAGGCTGCAGCCCACGAGGTGAGGAGGTGGCTGACCCAGCAGGCCCCTGGGAAATGGCCATATGATGCTCAGCTCCCCAGGTTCCCAGGATGACACCCAGAATGGTCCTGGCTGCCCTGGCTATCAGCTCAGTCTTGGCACTGACTCAGCCACAGGGCGGATTTCGTGCTGGGTGCTGGGCTCTGGGTCAACACCAGCAAGACACATCCCGTAGGCACTTTGCCCCGGGTGCCTGTGGGGTGGGGGCCGTGGCAGGGGTTGCCACAGGATGCTGGCCTGCTTTCCTGTTTCTCTTGCTGGGGCCAGTGTGAGCTCTCACCGGCCTGCGTCTAACCACTCTGTGTCTCGATGCCGCACTCAGATTGGTGGCCGAGTTTGACTTCAGGACCTTTGACCCCGAAGGCATCCTCTTCTTTGCTGGAGGCCATCAAGGCAGCAACTGGATCGTCCTGGGCCTGCGGGCCGGGCGGCTGGAGCTGCAGCTCCGCTACCAGGGCGTCGGCCGCGTCACCAGCAGCGGGCCCATCATCAACCACGGCATGTGGCAGACGGTGAGTGTGGCCCACGACCCCTCCTGGGTCCCCTGGGATGAGGCTCAGGCAATTACTCATTCGCTCACACACTCAACAGTTGGTGGGGACTGCACCTGGCAGGACAGGCCCTCTGCTCTCCCTCCTCTCATCCTGCGCTTCCCCCCACCCCCGCCCCTGCCGCCCCCAGAACTTGCAGTCCAATGGGGCATTAGCTCATCATGTAATCAGAGCATAGCTCCCACCTCGAGAGCCATGACTCTCAGCAGGGGAAATTCCACCAGGAGACGTGTCTGTATCTGGAGTCACAGTTTGTGGGTAGAGGACCAAGGCACTGGGTCAAGGCCAGGGAGGTTGCTGGATACCCTGCAGCACACAGAATGCCCCACTGCAGTGAACCCTCCAGTTCAGACTGTTCATAGTGCTCCGGCTGAGAAACCCTGGCCAGGGTCCAGGCACCTGCTCCGTCTCCACGTGGCCTGTCCAGGCTCCAGGAGCTCACCTGTCCGAATAAGGCAGGCTCAGATGGACACACTGACTCTGTCCCGGGCTTTGACTTCTGGTGTTTGCCCTGTTCTTGCTGAACTCACCCTCGGGTGCCTTGTTATGGAGAATGTCCTGCTGAGACCTGACCTGGAGGCAGCTGTTCCGCCAGATGTTAGCTTTGGAGCACTCTGTCTTGTCCTGCCTCCCACACCCGGAGCAAAGCAGCCTGGGAAGCTGCAGGCTCCCTCCAACAGCTCAGAGGCTCCATCATTGGAAGTGGGCTTTTAAAAGTAAACACTTGGACGAGAAATGAAGAAAACGTTCTCTTTTCCTTTAGAAGTGGAGATAAAATGGAAAAGGTCACCCAGCCTTTGTGAATGAAAACACTTGGATGTTTGCTAATATTTCTGTCCTGTCAAGTACAGCTTAGTTCCTTCTCTCCTAACCTCTTAAAGTGCCAACGTGGCAACGCTGCAGATAAAACACCAAATCTGGAAGGAAGCCACCTTCAGCACAGGTTGAAGCAGGTGTTCCCTCCATGGTTGTGGGTGTGAGGGGTCCTGGGTGGTTGGAGACGGTGCCCAGGTGAGGAAGTGGGGGCAGGATGGCCAGTCAGTCAACAGAGGTACCATCTACCCTGACAAGGAGCTGGTCCTTGAGGATTTCTTTCCAATCTGTCCACCGTTTCTAACCAGTCCCTGCCACCACAGCACCCCACATACAGACACCACGCTCTTTTGACCAAACTCAGACCCAAGTACCTAAATGTTTCTCCACATTAGCCAAAGAGGAGACTGGTCGATTTCTGGAAGATGAGGGAGATACACGATATATAGAGGGATAGGTTTTAAAACATTTTCTACACAGAAAGTGGAAAAGAATGAAAAGTCTTAGGATGAACTCATGTGTTCATTTAGCATCTAGTGGATGCCAGGTTCTGAGATGAGTGTTGGAGATTTAGAAATAAAATGTGTTCTCCTGCCTTCAGTGGTGCACGGCTGAAGATAAGAAGGACCAAAATGGGAGTGCAGTGATGGACTTAGTGGGGTGGTGACATCAGGGCTGACCCAGTGACATCAGGCTGCCCCACTGGGGTGATGACATCAGAGCTGACCCAATGGGGTGGTGACATCAGGGCTGGCCCAGTGGGGTGGTGACATCAGGGCTGGCCCAGTGGGGTGGTGACATCAGGGCTGGCCCAGTGGGGTGTGATGTCAGCCACAGTTCCCACTCCCTGGCTGAGGTTCAGGGAAGTGCTATGAGACAGTGGATGAGAAAAATGGCTCCAAATGGAC
Organism: Pipistrellus hanaki; assembly: GCF_964339955.1. Lineage (NCBI taxonomy): Eukaryota > Metazoa > Chordata > Mammalia > Chiroptera > Vespertilionidae > Pipistrellus > Pipistrellus hanaki. Next base: position 25,298,784 of record NC_140505.1, read on the forward strand.
TCCCTTATAGGGAGAGGACGGGCGAGGAATAGGGAGTGGTATTATTACTATCTTCCCTCAGAGGGGAGGGGAGGAATGTCTGTCCTGCCCACGGCCTCCGGGCACCGCCCACATGGAGGCTGTATGGGCACATGGAGGCAGGGAGGAGGTGTGGATGATGGGCATGTTATCCTGAGGTGGGGTGTCCTGTGGTCCTGGGTGGTGATGAGCGTGGTCCCCCGAGGTTGTGCTCCTCAGATGGCACACTCCCACTCTCATAGCCGGTTTCCCCAGGTCTCCATTGAGGAGCTGGAGCAGAGTCTGGTCATCAAGGTGAACAAGGATGCCGTGATGAAGATCGTGGTGGCCGGGAATCTGTTTCAGCAGGTCAGGGGCCTGTACCACCTCAACCTCACCGTGGGAGGCATTCCCTTCAAGGAGAAAGACCTTGTCCAGCCTGTAAGTGTGTCACTCGCCCCTGGGGTCAGGGTCAGGGCCTGGGGTCGGGCTGAGACATGGGTTAGCTGTGAGCTGCCCTGTGCTGGTTAACTACATTGGGTGAAGGTCCCAGAGAAAGATCAAGTTTTCCCGGAAGTGAACAAGCAGCAGGTGCAACTGATAGCATCTATCTCACCGTCATTTCCTATGAGAATCACGTGAGCTTTCCTCTGAATTGATAACAAAAGTGTCAGTTTTGCAGTGGAGACAAAAACACAGTGAATTTGCCGAAACCGGTTTGGCTCAGTGGTAGAGCGTCGGTCTGCAGACTGAAAGGTCCCAGGTTCGATTCTGGTCAGGGGCATGTACGTTGGTTGCGGGCACATCCCCTATAGGGGGTATGCAAGAGACAGCTGGTCGATGTTTCTCTCTCATCAACGTTCTAGCTATCTCTCTCCTTTCCTCTCTGTAAAAAAATCAATAAAATATATTTTTTAAAAATAAATAAATAAATAATAAAATGATACACTTTGTATAAAGTTTAAAATAAAATTAAAAAAAAAAAACAGTGAAATTATTCTTGAACAAAAAGAGCAATCCGCTTTTTCGGGCAATTCCTAAGAACATTTGGATTGTTGACCCTGCCGGGGTTTCTGTAGGGGAAAAGGCCTAACGGGGCGGTCAGCACTGATTACATTTAGTGTCCTGCCTTTCCCACCCTCCCCGCACCACGTGCCTTTGCCCCTCATCTGTGCTTCTCCCTCTCCCGGCATGCTGATGTCCGGGGCCAGGATCGTTGGCACTGCGACAATGGTTTCCACACCAGATATGAGTCATGAGTTGGTGTTCTGCACGGTGGGTGGTATTAGCACTATCTTCCCTCCAGAGGGGAGGGGAGGGACGTCCTGTCCTGCCCACGGCCTCCAGGACCAGCCCTGTTCCATCCCACAGTTACCAGTTGCAACCCTTATGCCTCCTCATTCTACAGATCCAAGCGGAAGTGCCCTGATTTGCTTAAAACCATCTAGAAAGTGGGTGGCCGGGCTGGAATCAGTATTCCTGGCCCCAAGAATACTGATTTTTTACATCCGTGGTGCTTTTTTGGGTGCCGGGTAAGAAGACCAGGCACAGCTGTGGTATAAGTGCTGCACATCCTTTCAGCTGGTGGCCAGTGCTCCCTACTCTGTTTTACACATGGGGACACCGATGCAGACAGAGCAGGTGGGGTTCACAACACAATTCGCGTTCTCAGACTGCAGGGAAGGGGGGCCCACCGTGGGTGCCACACTCAGAGGGGTTCTGCAGTCAGTCATTTGTCGAGGACAGCGCCCCTTTGTGAGACAGACAACCTCCCCACGTAGGGTTCGGCCGTCTTGCAGCCAATCTTCATGGGCCTGGCCAGGGGGTACCCCGTTCCTCTGACGAGGGTGGCACCCGCCAGGTGTCCTCTCCTCGTGGTGTCTGGGAGACCGTGGCTGCGGGGAAACCACTGGGATTTCTCTATCTTTCCAGATAAACCCCCGCCTGGATGGCTGCATGAGGAGCTGGAACTTGATGAATGGCGAAGACACCACCATCCAAGAAACAGTGAAAATGAACACGAAGATGCAGTGCTTCTCTGTGACCGAGAAAGGCTCCTTCTACCCGGGCAGTGGGTTTGCTTTCTACAGCCTCGACTACAGTGAGTCTGGGCTCCTCGGTGGGGAAGCCAATATACACTAGGCCCGTGGTCAGCAAACTGCGGCTCGTGAGCCTCATGCGGCTCTTTGGCCCCTTGAGTACGGCTCTTCCACAAAATGCCACGGCCTGGGCAAGTCTATGTTGAAGAAGTGGCGTTAGAAGAAGTTTAAGTTTAAAAAATTTAGCTCTCAAAAGAAATTCCAATCGTTGTACTGTTGATATTTGGCTCTGTTGACTAATGAGTTTGCCGACCACTGACCTAGGCAATGGAAAACCAAGGAACAGCTTCTTACCTGGGATGGCAATGTCAGGGGCAAGCGGGGCCCACCATGGGCTGTGGGGTAGGAGGCAGCGGGCGGGGGGCGCAGGCCCTGCCTCTCGGGCCTGTTTTGTGTTGGCCCATGAGGAAGAAATGGCAGATGGAGAGACGGAGAGAAGAGGCCCCGCTGCTGGTGTGGTGGTGGCTGAGCTGGAGAGACTGAGGAGGGCCAGAAGACTCTAAGAGGGCCTCTGCAGAGGGCTCTGAGGGAAGACAACCTTGGGTTTGTCCAAGTGGATGGAGAAGCTCCCAAAGTGTATGCGGCATTGCCACCACCAGGGACTCATGAGGCATTCAAAGGGGGCAGAATCTAAAAGTCACAGTGCGGCTGATTCAGGGACTCCAGTGAGCCCAAGTTTTATTTATTTATTTTTTTTTTTAAATCAATCTTTATTGTTCATATTATTACAAAGGTTCCTCATTTCTTCCCCCCTCCACCAGGTTCCCACCCCACCCTCTGCCCCCTCCCCATCCCCCATTGTCCTCATCCATAGGTGCACAGTTTATGCTCAGTCTCTTCCTCCCTCCCTTTCCCCGATAGTAAATCCCTTTTCAGATAGTAAATCTGTTGCTTAGCATTTTCTCATATCAATAATACCTCCACATGCCCAATGATACACTTCACACAAAAGACATTTTCAAATAGGTCAACCAGCCTCATCCAGGCCCCACCCAAGGCACTCACAGATCAACACCCCAGCGCTATACTAACTCAACACATCCAGATCTAAGCCTTCATCACTTGATTCAGCAGACCCTCAAGTTCCCGCAAAAGTTTCCAGCCATGTCTGAGAGGCAGCCATGGGCAGGTACAGGCGAGGAGCGAGCTGTTTCGGGCCTGGCTGCTCCGGGCCTGGCCTCTGTTGCTCTGGTTCGTTCCACAACCAGCTGCTCCGGGTCTGGTCACTGCCGCTCCCGACCTAGTTGCTCTGGACTTGGCTGTTGCTGCTACAGGCCTGGCCGCACCCGACCCGGCTGCTCTGGGACCGGTTGCTCCGGTCCCGGCCGCTCCGGGCCTGGCCGCTCCCAGCCTGTCAGCCACTGCTCCGGGCCTGGCCGCTCCCAGCCTGGCAGCCACTGCTCCTGGCCTGGCCACACCAGACCCGGCTGCTCCGGGCCTGGCCGCTCCCAGCCTGGCAGCTGCTGCTCCGGGCCTGGCCGCTCCCAGCCTGGCAGCCGCTGCTCCTGGCCTGGCGGCACCAGACCCGGCTGCTCCAGGCCTGGCCGCTCCCAGCCTGGCAGCTGCTGCTCCGGGCCTGGCGGCACCAGACCCGGCTGCTCCGGGCCTGGCCGCTCCCAGCCTGGCAGTCGCTGCTCCGGGCCTGGCCGTACCAGACCCGGCTGCTCCGGGCCTGGCCGCTCCCAGCCTGGCAGCTGCTTGAGCCCAAGTTTTAAAGAAAGAGGAGAATGGGGGAAGGATGACTAGAAGCCGGTAAGCCAGGCCCAGACACTGCCCAGAAGGCTGTTGCTCCCAAAAGAATTGAGGCTCCCGAGCCAGTGTTGAAAGCAACCAAGGAGCTCTCCATTGACACCTGGCGACAGACAGCGCCATGAAAGGAAGGTGAATCTCTGTGCAATACTGCACAGCAGGAAGAAGGCAGGAGATGGGGCAGACAGAGGCAGGCAGGAGTGGCACACGCTGAGCTGTGTGGGGATGGTGGAGATGGTGAGGGGGTGGGGCTGAGGTCAGCTGGAAACCACTCATTCATCAGTAACTCACTAAGGATGGTAGCTGCAGAGGGCGGGCCCAGAAGCCCTCCTGGCATCTGTAAAGCAGGGCCCAATTTCTTAAAACAAAACACAATACAGCTATCTTTCCTTTTATTATCAAATGAGTGACAATTTACAGTAAAAACAAATGATCCTGACATGCTGACAAGTGAGCATTCCCCTAAACATAAACTTTATAAGACATGAATTAACATCCCAAGTCACGTTATGGATTGCCCGATGATAGAAATGCCATCCTCAGAATGTGGCATGAGTGATTTGGATGGTGCTGGATGGCTAAGCAACTCTGTGGTTTGATTCCGGTTTTCCCTAATCTTCTCCTTAGATAGGTTTAAAATCAACCTTTGTTTCTCGTCACTATGCCTGGGCTCATAGGCCTGAGTGGCTCTGAGCTTGAGAATGCTAGGAGAGCCATGCATCCTGGCCCAGGAAAATACACACAGAATTGTGCAAGTGGGTTCATTGGCCCCCTGGAGCCCGCAGGACACCCCGTCCAGAGCCTTCTCTGTGTGATGGCTCTTACCGGTGCTTCCTGCATCTCTCTGGCTCCGGGCCCACACCTGGTCCAAGCAGGCTCTGTGGGAATTCCTCATGTTCTCTCTTCCACAGTCCACCGGGTCCAGGGTCCCAGCATCATGGCAATGCCATCTCTCCTGGGGCCATTTCTGGCTTTGCCCTGACTCTCATTCCCACCTTGCACGAGTCCCATGGGGGTGTCCCAGCCTCTCTGTCCCTAAACTCTGGGCCTTTTATAATTAAACTTCCATACTTGGCCTTTCCCCTGCTCTTCAGCCCAGGGCCGGCAGCATGCTCCCTCCAGACCTCACCTCCTCACATCACCTCCAGCACACCGAGGGGCCTCTGGGTAAAGGAGGGCCCATCCAGCTCGGAGGAGGTGAGACTTGCTTCTCCTCCTCAGCAAGACAGGCCCTCCTCTCGGGACCCTGTATCACCAGCCCCCTTGTATCTTTGCTTTAAGGACCAGAGCACGACCGTGTCATTAAAGGTATTTTGGAAGAAAGAACCATTCACTCCTAATCGTACCTCCTAGTATAATACATACATTGTTCCTTTAGTCTTCATCTTTATACATACAAAGTGAGGACATCATCATGTTCAATATCAAATCATATAATATAAAACGCTTACTTCTTTTTTCACTTGAATTATAAACATTTTTCAAGGTGTAACGGAGACATTACAGGCATAACTTCCCGTGACTACAAATATTCCCATTACTGTGCACGTCCTGGTCTGCTTCCCCTCTTTGCTGTGTGGTTTTTATCTGTAAGTTCTGTGACAGCCAAGTCCAAACAGTATTCAGAATCTATGCATTTTTAATGAGTCTTGAGCTATACCATCAATGTCCACTTTATAACGGACTCATTGGGAAATCACAGGTTCCGTACTCTTTCTTTCAATCTGCAGTAGTTCAAAGTCCGGGTGGACTCACTAGGTCTCGAGGTCCGAGAAGCCGGTGTCTGAGAACAGTTCCCAGAAGGCACTGGTGCCTTCAACATGCTCCAACAACCAGCCGTGGGCCCAAACACCATCAGAGGAGAAACTCACACACCAGAGAACACTCTTCTCTCTCCCTTCACAGCTAAAAGGAAACTTGGCAACAGAGGAACGTGTGTGTGTGTGTGTGTGTGTGTGTGTGTGTGTGTGTGTGTATAAAATGTATAATGTAATTATTTTATAGTTATTTTTAAATTCTGTGTGCACTCGATTCAATGGACAGTTATTGAGAACTGACCCCACTTAGGGATGGGACCCACAGATAATCCGAGGAGCTCACAGTCCAGTGGGGAGACAAAAATAGCATCATGATTCACCCTTGGTTCACCTGAGCTCGGACGCGTGCAACATTGCTTCAGTGTCATTCTGCCTGAACACCCTCCTCCGTCAGGATTTTCAAGTTCTTGTGAGATAGAAACACTTAAAACCAAGAGGGCAGAGGCTTCCTCTTGCTTCTTCATGAGCAGGTGATTCAAACATAAGGAGGAAGCATGGGGTGGTATTTGCCCTCCGAGAACCACAATCCAGCCCTTCCCACCAAAATGGGGTTTTTGGAACTGTTTGTGCAAGATATAGACATATTATATACCTACTAGAGGCCCAATGCACAAAATTTCTGCAAGGGTCTCAGCCCTTGCAGCCACAGCGGCTTGCCTCTACTCTCACAGCCCCGGCTTCATCCAGAAGGTTGTCTGGAAGATCATCTGGCTGTCCGGTCTAATTAGCATATCACTCTTTTATTCTAGATTTCCTTTAGATGCATCAAATATGGTATATCATATCACTTTTATATGACATACGATGCATGTAAATAAAAATCACCCCACTGAGGCATTGGAATAGTAAGAAAGCTGCAGCTCACAATACACAATTGTATGTGGTCTGTTGGGATGATGCTCGTGGCAGCTCACATTTGCATTGCAGTTTAAACCCTTCAAAGTGCAGCCAACCTTGTAGAACTGCCTGAAAGCCACAGGTCAGATGCAGCGGTGCTGAGGCTGTGGCCTCCAACACGTTCTGTGGAAGAGCTGAGTCCTGCAGGAGAGACAGTGAGGGAGCCCAGGCCCACACAGCACAGCACGCCTGCCTGTCCAGTCTGGTGGTCAGTCCGTCACTCCCGGGGCGTTCGGGAGACCAGGGCACTGGCCTGCCCAGGAAGGAGCAGCTGCCAGCAGTGGCCCCAGTGCCTTTTGACTGAATCAAGTGCCTGGGTTGTCCTGTCCCTTCCCAGCAGTGGGCTGTTGGCTCAAACAGTGATGGCTTCTTAAGAGCTCAGCGCTGAGTCCTTGGTCGGCTTCCCAGCTGCTCTGCGGCGCCAGGCAGGGCTGGGGCTGCTGCGGGTGCTCTCTGCTCACTCCCACCTCTCCCGCGTCTGTATGGCCTCTTGATGCGCCGCCTTCATTGCAGCACGAACATCCCCGGACGTTGGGACCGAAACAACCTGGGAAATAGAGGTTGTGGCTCAGATCCGCCCTGCCACCGACACGGGGGTGCTGTTCGCGCTGGTGGGTGACAACCACACCGTCGCCCTCTCCGTGGCCCTGGTCGACTACCACTCCACCAAGAAGCTCAAAAAGCAGGTACCACCCCCCATCCCGCCCCCAGGGTGGAGGGGCTGCCCCAGCGTCCAGCAAGCAACCAGGGCTGTCCACCCACAGGACCCCAGCGTCCTTCCTGGGGTCAGTCACCTATCCCCTGCCCTGGGAGTTCTGTACCCACCTCACACATCTCTCACCAGAGTCTAACCAGCTGTGCATGGCTTGGGGACACTTGACATAGATCCCCTGACACAGTGTCCGTCTGAGCAGTGTGGGCTGGGGAGCTCAGGGGCCTTTGAGGCAGCTGTGTGATGGGATGACCGTCCTGCCTATACAGCTGGCCAGCTCTGCGGTTTAGAACTGTTTGAATTGGTTGCTCATATTTAAATCGGGTGATTTCTCTAACAAACTCAGATTTCCAGTTTCTCTTGAAAAGTCAGATGTGCAAACACAGCTCGAACCCTCTGAGAACATTGCTCTCTGGCAGCCACCACCACAGAACAGCAGGGTGGGCAGCAAACATAAACATCCCAGCAGGCAGCCGGGCCCTGCAGCCAGGGTGCTCGTGCTGCAGAACAGGCCTCTGACAACACGGAACAGAAACACAGTCTACACCGTGGGTCAGAAACACACTATAACAGAGCTCTGAGTACAGCTGCCCCTCCACCCAGCCTGCCCTGTCCACTTCGACGCAGACCCCACCACTCCCTACTGCCCCCCGACTCTAAGCCAACTATCTCTGGTCTTGGGGCTGACTGTTTTCTTAGAGGAGGCCCTGGAAGTAGGTTTTATTCACTCGTATCTGTCCAAAGGCGGCGGGGGGGGGGGGGGGGGGGGGCCGTGGCTGACCCTCAGGGGTGCGGGTTCAAGTCACCCTGTCCTCAAAGGCAGTCAGGCTCTTCTGCTGACCAGGACTAGGCACTGACCGGTTTGGTTTACGCCCATACGCACTTACCACCACCAAGCACAGGTGCACGTTCACACCAGTCCCCGGCGTTCGCAATAAACAGCTGTGGTGACCACCCAGGCGGGGAGAGTGAAGGAGGAGAGGGCAAGACTGCCTGTGCTATGGAGGGTTTCTCCTGTCAGAGTGTGTTTCTGACGCATATCATAGAGTGTGTTTCTGACCCATGTCATAGAGTGTGTTTCTGACCCATGACATAGAGTGTGTTTCTGATCCGTGTCATAGAGTGTGTTTCTGTTCTGTGCTGTCAGTGTTTCTGGCCCGTGTTGTCAGAGGCATGTCTGCCATGAGCATCCCAGACTGCAGAGCCCCACTGCCTGCTGGGTTGTTTATGTTTGCTGCCCACCCTTGCTGTTCTGTGCTGGTGGCTTCCCGTGATGCCTCCTGGCCAACAGGTGACCCCTGCCCCCATGGAGAGGGCAGGGCATGGGGAAGGCCAGCAGGCCTCCAGCCCAGGACAAGGCACACAGGGTTGTTGCTGGGTTGCACCCCCACATACACCCACCCCTGGGTGCTCAGGTGTGCTTCTCCCTTGCAGCTGGTCATCTTGGCTGTGGAGAACGTCACCCTGGCCCTGATGGAGATCAAGGTCTGTGACAGCCAAGAGCATGTGGTGAACATCTCCGTGGCGGAGGGAGGGGCCACCCTGGCTGTGGACGGCACCAAAGGCCAGAGTGAAGTGAGCCCCGTGGAGCTGCAGGAGAGGCTGGCTGTCCTCGGGAGGCGCCTGCAGGGCCCTCTGCTCACCTTCGTCGGGGGACTGCCAGGTAGGGCTCCCTGTGGGCTGCGGGCTCAGAGGTGGGGGCACTGGCTGTTCTGACCACCCCCGACTTGCATGCCCCCAACAGCCTAGGAGTTTCTGCACGAAGATGCACTTTTGCTTTTGAACAAGAGAGAATACAGGTGGGTTTATCGGCTGGCATTGTGAGCATGCATGTTCACCAACACCAGCCTAGCAGCTTATTGGCTGAGGTTGAGAACATGCCCCTAGGAACATACATCAGGCGGTGACTCCAGCCAATGCCCATGGGAAGGCCCAGCTGACCTGAAGCAGGCTGGAGCCAGGTGCCAGTGCCCCAGGCCGGTTTCCCCCTGGGTCCTGGTGCCCCGCTGCTGCAGCAGTGAGCCGAGGAATCACCAACCCCTCCTGAGTCGGGCAGAGGGCTCGGAGTGGGGAGGGCAGTGCACAGCTGCCGCCCACAGGAGGGGCTGGACCTGTTTCTGATCAGACGGAGAGTGGCCTTGCCCCTGGGGCCTGCCATGAGCCGAATGGTCAGGGCAAAATGATCAGGGCAGGTGAGAGCCAGGTGCCGATGACGTAAGCCGGTCTCCGTGTGCCCCCGTGGCCCCGGCCTGTCTTCCCATGCTGGGGACAGCAGATTTCGGTCTTGGCTACCAGACACAAACTCCCATCTAGTTTTCATAAACAGAGCTTTTTTTAAACAGAGAAAGGGCCCGGCGGCCCTGCAGCATGAATGATTCATTCGGGCCAAGGAGATGATATTTATTTAACCGACGTGATTATCTGAGTGCACTTCCTTGTGGGGCAGAGGAGGGTTTCTTGCCAGAGCCTGGCTGGCAGATGGTCCGTGCTTGCCTGTGGGCACATACGAGGGACAGTGATGTCCTGGAGAAAAGGAATCGGTGTCCTTGAGGAGGAAGGCCGGGACTGAGCGCTGTGGCTGCGGTGGGCACGCCAGGGTGGGGAGCCCAGCCTCCTGAGACAGTGTTTGTTCTTGCCCAGATGTGCCGGTGACCTCAGCGCCGGTCACGGCTTTCTACCACGGCTGCATGACGCTCGAGGTCAACCAGAAGGCGCTGGACCTGGACGAGGCCTCCTACAAGCACAGCGACATCTCGTCGCACTCCTGTCCCCCCGTCAAGCCGGCCAGCCCCTAGAGTGACGGCTGCTGCGAGGGGAGCGGCCCCAGAGCCCCCATCACGCTTTCTTCCCAAAGCAAGCCAGACGGGAAGGCGGCAGTCACCCCAGCCCGCCCCGCGAGCAGCTAGCTCCCTGAAACACTGAATCCTCCTCGCCAGCTGAGTTCCTTTGGAGACCTTCTTTGCCTTGTAATATATGTGTAAATACGTGAGAAGACTAATGTTAATGACCCAGAAGCACACCCCGACCCCCCAGAGCGTCCTGCGTGAAGCTGGGCTCGGAGGAGCCGGCCTGAGGGTGGAGGTAGGGGGCCCGCACCGGCCCGAGGGGACCCAGGAACATAATTCTCTGTTATTTTTATTACCAGATGCTTCTTTCTGACCTAAAACTATGGGGAAATAAACTATTTACAGAAACCTTTTTAACTCTGTGTTGGCGGTCTCTGCTCCTTGCAGCCTCAGTGCTCGACAGCTCGGGGTGAGACGACTGAAGGAATCAAGGGTCTGAGGCCGAGGGAGGCCTCGTGCACGGACCTCACCTCTGCTCGCTCACCGGCATCTCCCTGGTGCCCACCTGAGCTCCAGTCCTGGGTGGAGCTGGGCTCTGTAAGAGAAATGAGCCCACCTCGCTGGGGAAGGGACCGGCTGGCCCTGGGCGCCCTCCCGAGCAGGGCAGTGGGGTAAATGGAAGCATAGGGCCGGCCCCTCCGTCCCATATCTTCTCTGAGGCTGGGAACAGCTGGAACGGAGCCAGGAGGTGGGCCCTGCATCCGGCTCCCCCTGGGCCTCGCTCCTGGTGCCCCTGGCCCATCAGGGGATGGAGCAGACAGACCTCACCTTGACCCCGGGAGAGCCAGGAGCCATGACAACGCCAGCTGTGGGGAAGTGCACGTGGGTGCCGGGAGCCCTACACACACAGCAGAGGTCACTGTGGCCTGCGGTCCTGAGCAGGAGACCAGGACCCAGCCTGGGAGAGTACAGTGGGACATGTCCATGCTGTACCTGATCCCGACAGCCGGGGGCGCCATCACAGTGATGTTCAAGCAGAGGGCCCCAGAGGAGCTTTCGACATCTGGTGGGGGCTGCACTGGAAGACTGAGTTTCTTTTATTTTTAGTACCAAACTCCAGTGTGTGGTCGGAGGAGGAGGTCGGGCAGGTTCGGGTTGTGCTTCCTTTCAGACCTTGTTCCTCAGATGGCAGCCAAGTGTCCATGGCTCCGTCATTCCTCCAGGATGGAATTAGCTCCCAAAAGCCGCATTAGCCCAGCACAGAGTCAGGCGGCTCAGGTGTCGGTGTCTTTGCGTCCTCCTGGCCGCTGAGCGTGAGTTTATAAGTCACAACTTGACTCAGAGATAAGCAGGGTTCGGGAGGGTGGACGGAGCCTGAAGAATCCACTCACAGCTAAATAATGAACGTGAAACGTGCAGTGGGTTTCGCCCCTCTGACTTTCTGAGGAAGAGGAGGGTGGCCTCGAGGACGGTGTGCGAGGCCCCGCCTGGCTGGGTGGGCCAGGTGGGTGACCCCGAGTGCACCTCGTGGGGGGAAGCAATAGTCCCTTTTACCAGAGGCCTGGCTCCCCCTTGAAGGGGCAGGGGTCCCCGTGTCACTGGAAGGAGTTGGCAAGCACAGACACCCATCCCGAGGGACCTCCTGGGCCAAGGTCACCTGAGAGGACCAGACTGAGGCATGAAGGCACAAGGGTGACTTGGCAAGGACACAGGAAGGCAGAGGTGTGTAGGCCCCCAGGTCCCGACAGGGCTGACCCTCCACTGAGGGTCACTGTGGGTCCTTCACACACTCACTGTGTCCTTGGGGCTCCTGCTGGCTCACACCCACATTTCTGCTTTCTGACCCGTCCTACAACCCCCTGTGGATGTCCGGCACCATGTCCCCCTGCCCCGCCATCAGGGGCACAGCTCGCTCAGGCTGTGCTGGCCGAGCCCTTTACGCAGCATCTGGTTGGAAGTTTTGTTGACTCGGGTCTTCAGAAAACGAGTCTAAAAGGTTCTCCGGGTAATTTTCCACATTGGTGCATGAGAAATAAAAGACGCAGAGAGCGCGGCAGGCAGGCTGTCCCTGAGCCACTTCAACCCACCGTGTCCTTGTGAAATACCCATCACCAGCCAAGGTCCTTGTGGAAGGAGTGTCCTCACCAGCCTCTTCTCCCAGCTCTGGGGTCTCCCCACTCTCCGTCTGTGACCAGGTGGATGTGTGTGCTGGCTCACACTGTACGTGGGCCCCAAGCCCAGGCACCGGGTGCTGGCTCTGGACGGGCAGAGCTTGGAGCTGAAGGACTTAGCCTCCAGCTGTCCATCAGAGCATGAGAGCTCAGTTCCTGAGGACTCTGGCATTGAACAGGAGGACTCAGGCAGGGATGCCCTCTGCTCAAGAAGCAGGAGGTCTCACCCCAACCCAGAAGCACAGCTCTGAGAAGCTTGGGATGCATAGCTCCAGCTCATAAAGCTATGGGAGCCCCAAGCCACTTCGGGGGCCTCATCCATTTCTCAGCCCTGTCACTGCAGCATTCCCCGCGGTGTTCTCTGATTTTTGTCCCTTCTTGTGGAATGCTCTCCTGGCCGGCGAGGAGTCTCCTCCAGCCAGCCCCAGTTCTCTCGAGAAGGCCAGAAGGGCCAAGACCAGGAAGGATACATGCTGAGCTCTGGACTAGACACTTTGGAACCCCCACAGAAACACAACAGAGACCAGCATCTTAGAGGCTTTCTGTCCAGGACAAGCTAGGCACATCTATGTCTCCTGGTGTGGCTTCCTTAGCCCTCCACTGGCTGCCAGAGGTTATTCTAACTATTGCCAAGAAAAAGCTTATAGCAAGTACAGAACCAAATGCTGCAATACATTCCCCAGCTGTGCCAGCCAGGTTGGCGTCCTTGCCACGCTCCAGCCCAGACAGGGCCAGACTGCAGAGGAGGTTGTGACAGAGAGTCCCATATCCTCCAAAGGTGGGCTATGACAAGGAGCTGGGAGGGTTCTGGGTGTGAGTTATGGACATGGAGCTGGGAGGATTCTTTCTTTTTTTTTTTTTTAATATATTTTATTGATTTCACAGAGAGGAAGAGAGAGGTATAGAGAGTTAGAAACATTGATGAGAGAGAAACATCGATCAGCTGCCCCCCGCACACCCTCTACTGGGGATGTGCCCTCAACCAAGGTACATGCTCTTGACCGGAATTGAACCTGGGATCTTTCAGTCCACAGGCCGATGCTTTATCCACTGAGCAAAACCGGTTTCAGCAGAGCTGGGAGGATTCTGAATGTGCATTGTGGAGACTGAGCTAGAGGGTTCTGGGTGTGAACTGTGTAGATGAATGCTTTAATGAGAAGGGAAAAGATTATAAAATTGGGCTATGGTAAAATCAAGAATTTCACCCTGGCCAGTGTGCTCACTGTTTAGAGCACCGCCCTACACACTGAAGGGTTGTAGATTCAATTTCTGGTTAAGGGCATGTACCTGGGTTGCAGGTTCGATCCGGCCCCAGTCAGGGCATGTGTGGGAGGCAACCCATCAGTGTCTCACTCATATTGATGTTTCTCTCCCTCCCTCTCTCCCTCTCTCCATCCCTCCTTTCTTTCCTCCCATCCTCCCTCCCTTACACTCTATCTAAAAACAATGGAAAAATATCCTCAGGTGAGGATTAACAACAACAAACAAACAAAAAGTAATAATTTCAAGAACAAAAAACAAAAAAATCAAGAACAAAGTTGGAAGACTGATGCTACCTGACTTCAAGACTTACTATAAAGCAACAGTAATCAGTACATCCCAGTATTACGAACAGAATAGACAACTAGCCCTGGCCCGTGTTGCTCAATGGGTAGGAACGTCATCGCGTGCACCAAACGGTGGCGGGTTCAATTCCCAGTCAGGGCACATAACCAAGTTGTGAGTTTGACCCCTGGTTGATGGGCATGCAGGAGGCAGACATTCAGTGTTTCACTCTCTCTCTAGAACCAATTTTAAAAATTATTAAAAAGTGTCCCAGAGAATAATTTTTTTTAAAAAGAACAGACAGAATAGAAACTCCAGAAATAGACCCACAGAAATATAGCCAAATAATTTCTGACAAAGGTGCAAAGACAATACAATGGAACAAAGACAGTCTTTTCAACAAATGGTGCTGGAACAACTGGACAGCCATCCACAGGCAAAAAAAATGAATCCAGACACAGACCTTATACCTCTCATAGAAATTACCTCAAAATGGACCACAGACCTAAATGTATAAATAAACACACAAAGAACATAAAACTCCTAGAAGATGACATAGAAGAAAATCTAGATGACCTTGGATGTGGCGATATCTTTTTAAATACATCAGAGGCATGACCCATGAAAGAAAGAACTGATGAGCTGGACTTCATTAAAGTTAAAACTTCTGCTCTGCAAAAAGCACTATTACAAAAACAAAAGGACAGCCGTAGACTAGGAGAAAACATTTGCAAAGGACATATATGAAAAAGGACTGTTACCCCACATACACAGAGAACTCTTAAAACTCAACCATAAGAAAACAAACAACACAGTTAAAAAGAACGGGCCAAAGAACTTAACAGATACCTCACCAAACAAAATATGCAGATGAGAAATAAGCACATGAAGAAAAATGCTCCACCTCCTATGTCATCAGGGAAATGCAAATTAAAACAACAAGCGACCACTAAACACCTACCAGAATAACCAAAATCCAGAATCCTGGCAACACCAAATGCAGAGCATCGGGCACTCCCATTCATTGCTGGAGGGAATGTAAAATGCTACAGCCACTTTAGGAGACAGCTGGTGGTTTCTTACCAAACGTAACATACTCTCACCTTATGGTCCAGCAGTCACACTCCTTAATATTTACCCGAAGGAGTTGAAAATTATGTCCAGAGAAAAACCTGCATGTGGATGCTTATAGCAGCTTTATTCTTAATTGCCCAAACTTGGAAGCAGCCGAGATGCCCTTCGGTAGGTGAGTGGATAAACTGTGGTGCATCTGGACAATGAAATATTATTAGTGCTAAGAAGAAATGAGTTATCAAGCTCTGTGACGACATGGAGCATCCTTAAATGCATGTCACTAAGTGAAAGGATCTTATGTAATCTGAAAGGCTACGTACTCTGTGATTCCAACTCTATGACATTCTGGAAAAGGCAAAACTACAGAGACGGCAAGAAGATCACCAGGGGTGAGGGGAGAGGGAGGGATGAATTGGTGAAACACAAAGGATTGTTAGGGGAGTGGAAATATTCTGCATGACCCTGTAACATTCCCATCACACCACAAGGCGGATGCGTGTCATTATATATTTGCCCAAACCCACAGAATGCACACGCCAAAAGTGAACCTTAGCGTACACTGCAGGCTTTGGGTGATAATGCTGCATCAATGTAGGTTCATTGATTTAAAAGTTTTTAGAAAAGGAAAATATATCTGCATAGATAGCTATTGCCCCTCAAGAAGTTGCTGATTGAGTGAGGGCCATGCCTCCTGGACTTTCTTCTGCTTCTGTGGTCAAAACAGCTCAGCCGGACACTTCCCCCAAAATTCAGAGGCCATCTCTGCTCCTGCCACCTGGTGTTTTCATCCCCGTGCCCAGAGGTGAGGGAATCAAGCTGCGGAAGTTTGGGACCAGGCGGGAGTGGGGAGGCAGAACAGTGCTGGGTGACAGGCTGCTGAGACCCACTCAGAGGTGGTACTTTACGGTGACGATGATGGCAAGTGGCGTGTTAACACAGCATGTGCTGGTCCCTGGCTGCTCTAAGTGCTTCACCTGCATTCCTGTCCCACCCTTTTTCATGGAGATACAATTCACATACCATGATATCCACCCTTTAAGAGCATACAATTAGGTGAGTTCTAGTTCACCCACTAACGATTGTGCCCCCATCACCACTACTTAGTTCCAGAATGTTTCCATCACCCCACAAGGGAGCCCTGCGCCCATTAGCAGCCTTCTTGACACCCCCACCCCACCAGCCTCCAGCACCCACGGCCATCTGTGATCAGGAATGAGGAGGGATAAATTCAACAGAAGACCCGCCCCATGGAGGAGCCCCTCAGAGCTTCGGTCCAGCTCTGTGGAGCATCAAGACTCAGGCAGAGCCAGGTCAGGATCCGCTGCACGGAGGCAACGGCTTTGGCAGAGATGGTCCCCCACACGCACCGGGGCGTGGCACCAGAGCACAGGGCCAGGCCGGGTGTGGCCAGACGCCGTGTGCCAGGGGTGGAGAAGCTGTGCCTGCAGACTGGGCAACCAGGTCTGGGTGTCTGCAGGGTGCAGGGCGTGGGGGAGGTGTTCTGGGGACCAGGGGGGGTGGGGCTTGGTTGTGTGGGAGCCACCCCCAGACTGGAAGTTGAATTGTTCACATTTTTTTGTGGCTGGATCAAGGGAGAAAGACATTTTTGTGGGCAAGAGCAACATTGCTGGCCTTGGAGCTTAATACCGTTTATCAGTCTTGGCTCTAGGTTAGATGAAAAGGCTGCAGGACAGACAGAGCGGGTTTGGGCGACGCCAGTGTGAGCAGTCTGGGGACAGTGACGCCGCTGAGTGTCTCTGGCCAGGGGCATGTGTGGAGGACGGGTTGTCCCCGTGATCTCTGGCTCCCGGTCATCTCCCGGGGTTGGTGGCCTGTCCAGTCGGCACAGGCTCGCTGCCAGATCTGCAACTCAGCTTCTCTGCTGTCAGCAGCGGGGCCGCATGGGCCTGATGCTGCCCCCAAGGCCCAGCGGGTGCTCGGTGCACGCTCAGGATTCCTGTGGCCTCAGGATTCCTTTCTCCCTGTCCAGGGGCTCATGCAATAGGAAACTCACCCCGTGAGTTCAGCGTTTAGATCGCAAAGGCCTCCAGACTCGGGTGAGCAGTTTGGTTCGTGGACTCAGGGCAGAGGAGTGTTGCTCTTTGAGGCACTTGCTGTGTGAGCCCAGACGTGCCAGCCCCAGGGCAGCTTGGTGGCTCTGCCAGGGTCCCATTACTGCCAACATCCAGTCGGGTGTTTCGGGCAGAGGCGAGGGTCAGCCCTTTGTGCCTCATGGCCCTGCTCTGGTTTCTGCTCCCCAGACCCTTGGTCAGATGCTGGCTCCTGAGCTCTCACACTGTGTTAGTCTGTCTTCATGGGCTGCACTTCCACTCTCCATGGTCTCACTTATTAATAAAGGGATTTTCCTCTTAATGACACAGTGCCTTCTTTCCTATGTAGGAACCCCGAGGGTGGGCCCCACCTGTCTTTGCAAAAGGGAAGTGAGGGGCCTCAAACCTGTCCTGCAGAGAACAGTGCTATGCTGGGTCACCATCAGATCAGGGTTTCCTGGACAAACACTAGGGCATGTGAGTCTAAATTTAACAAAATGGCACTCTTACTAAAGATGGCTCACCAGACCAGCAGCCGGCCTTTCGCTTCCTGGTCTGTAAACTACCCGAGTTTGCAATATTCCATGTGCATCACTTCCTTGTGTGACGAGTGTGTTTACCTTCTTTACAGGAAGCGTCCTCTATGCTCAGGAAATTAAATGAGATACTTCTGTGTGGGGCTGAGAATGTCTTGTCTGTTAGCCAGATTTCCCTTCACAGCCAGCAACAGGGAGCATGAGACCTTGTCCTTTTAAAACGCTCCCCTCCTCACCCCTTTCTCTCCCCCTCTTTTCTCTCCCCTTCCCTTAGCTCTTTCCCCCAGTGACCCAGGACTGGCATATAGGGGCTCTGGCCTGTCACTCAGCAAGGATTGGGTCACGTCCAAGGACTGTGCTCACCTGCTGCCTCAGGTGTGTTTGGCAGCAGGTGGATACACACTGAGCCCTGAGCCACTAGCTGTTGGTCTGTGATAGGCGGGGCTGCATGCACCCCAGGCTCTGGCTGTGGGGCCTCAGAAGCCACCCACTCTAGTAGGGTAACCACACCGGGTGCCCAGGGAGCAGACCAGGCTGTAGAGGGCCGCCTGAGAAGGCACATGGACATTCTTTAAATTGTTAGCTGAGCCTGAGGCACTGGCAGAGTACCTTTGTCCAGGTGTCAGCAGGGGCGGGTCTAGATATGTAAATCCAGTAATGCTAGGGTCTAGTTAAGAATGCAAATAAGCTCTTTTGACCCTATAAAATAAACCTGCTGCGTGGCTCATCGCTCGCTGCCTCTCCATCAGAGAGGATGGCGCCCACCTAGCGCCCAGCTTGATGAATCTATTTCGGCCTATTGGTCTCTTTCTTTCTTTAATTTATTAATCTCCGGCTCCTCCACTCAGGAACCTGTCGTTTTTCGTGATGGACACGGAAAACAGAGAAACAGCCCCCCTGCACCAGGTGCCTCCGGAGCGCCCCATGAAGGATGGCCATTGGAAGCCCAGAAGTTAAATAGGAAGCACGCTGCCTCAGGTAGCAAAACCCTCCAGGTGTGATGGCAAAACTGTAAAAGACAGAGGCACACACACAGACCAGAGGCACCGCAGGCCTTGGAAATAGCGCTTTATATTTGAGCCAGAGCGTCTTTTCATTTGAGCAAATAAATGCCAGGAGAACACAGCCCTGGGGCGGAGACCCTGCCCCTTCTGGAGGACTCACGTCAATATAGAAACATTCAACACGTTTCCTTCAAAATGGTCCTCACACATGGATGCCCCGGTCGTGTTCTCTTCGCAAAATAATAATAGAAATAACTAGGTAGGTAGGAGGAGATGAGAATGTGTAGGGACAAGGGACCGGGTTTTTTGTAAGTGGTGACAGACACCAGAGCAAGGAAGCCCCGGGTAGAACTTTCAGTGCTGTTTGGCGTCTGGTTTACACGCTGGGCTGGGCAAAGCGACCAAGCAGAAGTGCCACCGGGACCTGGGTCACCTGGGGCTCTGTCCCCGACCCTGGTCCTGGCCTCTCCTTGCCTCACAAGTGCCCGGGGAGGGAAGGAGGACACAGACTTCAGAAACGTCCTCCTGGTGTCTCCAGGAGGTTGGCCACAGAAGCAGGCGTTGTGGAGGCTGCTTTTTGCAAACACAAATCAAAAGGGAGTTTTTTTCAATCTACGCCCTCTGTCATGGGGCGTAGGGGGGAGGCTTCTCCCCGGGGAGTAAAGGGGCTGGAGCATAGAGAGGCGGGGCGTTGGGCGGGAGCCCGAAGCTGGAGCTGGACTGGGACGGAGGCTGCGTGTCCTCAGACAGAGAGAGGTCAGTGGAGGACGAGGCTGGGAAGCTGCTGGATGGCTGCAATGGAACAGAAAAGGCTTCCTCAGTCTGCGGAGAGGGCCCTGCCACACGCAGTCCACGCGGGGCACCCCTCACAGAGCCCACCTGGGGCTTGGGCTCCCCCAGATCCAGGGTCGCCCGCCTGACCAAGGCCCTGCAGGTGGGAACATGCCCTGACCAAAGTGTGTTCTCAGGGAGGCCAGGGGGAGGGCCTGGCCCTGCCCAGCGGGGGCCTCCTTTCCACAAAGGCCGCTCCTGCAGCCGCCCGTGGAGACACCCAGCTGGGGAATTCCTCAGACTTCCCAGCCCTCACGCCTGCTCTGCATGAGAGTCTTGTCTTTCAAGGGGGTGGCCTTTTACTCAACTGACACCATGATGCACACCAGTGCAAGCATGTCCAAGGAGAAGGCTGCCTGGCTCCTTTGGGGGCCCCTGGGTTCACCCCACATGTCACACATTAAGGAAAAAAACAAGAGCTCAGCATTTTTCACCTAGTGTGACCATTAATTTTATGTGTCAACGTGGCCAGGCCTCGGTGCCCAGATGTGGCTGTGACGGTATTTTGACATTGCAATCAGTAGACTTGAGTAACGCAGGTCACTCGCCATGATGTCAGTAAGCCTCCTCCAATCAGTGGCAGGCCTTAAGAGAACAAGACTGAGGTTTCCAGGAAAGAGGGAATTCTCCCAGGAGACTGACCTTGGGCTTGAAACTGCAAGATCCATTCTTTCCTGGGTCTCCCACCTGCAGTCCTGCCCTGCTCAGGACCTTGCTCTGTCCCACCCAGGACACCTGGCTCTGTGCCTACCTCTCTATTTCTCTGTCTACATGTCTAATCTACATCTATGTCTACTTATATGTGCATCCATCCATCCTATTGGTTCTGTTTCTCTGGAGAACCCTGACGTAGACTCAAGTAAAAGTGATTGAGAAGAAAAATGTTTTTCCAGTTTTTCTCCACCTGCCAACAAACCTCCTACATGTTTTTCTTTTTCAAGTTCTAAGAGTTGGAAATGCCTACTTAAAACCGTATTTAAATAAACAAAGCACACAGGCCCTTCTGTGAAATGTCTCAGGGTGAGGGTGTAGGGCCCTGTCTCCTGGCAGTGCTGTGTAATTCCTTTGCTCTTGGCCCACCAAGTGCCTCAGGGCCCCCGAGAGGCCGACCTGTCTGCCTTTTCCTTCCCTGGAGACTTCCCCACAAAGGAGTCCAGGAGCCCCAGAACCTCGGGGTTCTGAAAGGAGGGTTTCCCCACAAGCTGTCCCTGAAGCCAAGAATGTCCCCTTGCTCAGGGTCAACAGCCTGAGTTTCCAGGATCTGACAGCCCAGGGCCCCTGCCCACCTTTGTTTCTCTCTTTCTCTCAAACTCACACTCTTACCACAGGGACAAAGAAAACCTCTAGAGAACATTCTCTGGGGTCTGCTGGGAGCTCCCAGACCCCACCATGTGTGTGTCCAGCCTTCACTGGAAATGAGCACCTAGGAAAGCCACAGCATAAACCACCCCAGACCATAGAGTAAATCACCGGGAACCAGGCAGTAAACCAGAAGGAACCCTGAAGTAAACCACCACCAATCGCAGAGTAACTTGCCAGGAACCAGGAACTAACACCTGAACACAGAGTAAAACACCATGAACCACAGACTTAACCACCATGAACCATGGAGTGAACCACCACAAACCACATAGTAAACCACCACAAACCACGGAGTAAAACACCACAAACCACAGGGTAAAACACTACAAACCACAGAGTAAAACACCCAAACCACAGAGTAAAACACCCAAACCTCGGAGTAAAAAACCACAAACCATAGAGTAAAACTCCATAAACCACAGGTAAACCACCACAAACTACGGAGTAAACCACCACAAACCACATAGTAAACCACCACAAACCACAGGGTAAACCACCACAAACCACAGGGTAAAACACCACAAACCACAGAGTAAAACACCACAAACCACAGAGTAAAACACCCAAACCACAGAGTAAAACACCACAAACCACAGAGTAAACCACCACAAACCACGGAGTAAAACACCCAAACCTCAGAGTAAAACACCCAAACCTCAGAGTAAAAAACCACAAACCATAGAGTAAAACTCCATAAACCACAGGTAAACCACCACAAACCACAGAGTAAAACACCACAAACCACAGAATAAAGCACCACAAACCACAGGATAAACCACCACGAACCACAGGATAAAGCACCATGAACTGTGGTGTAAACCACCAGTAACTATAGAGTAAACTACACCGACAGGCAGGGCTGGATCAGGGGTGTGAACAAGAAATCCCTTAACCACAGGAGGGGAGTGAGATCTCTCCTTGTGTCCTTGTTCACAAAACTCATCAACACCAACCCCTTCCCTGACTTTCCTGACTAATCATCTCCTAGGAGCAAGGACGGTGGGTTCTCTTCAGAAGATTGTCTTTGGGCCAGCTGCCCCAAACAGCCCGGCAGCCAGCCGTCCCACCCCCGCTGTGCGGGAGCGTCCGCAGGACACCAGCGTTCCCTCCCTCGCGGCTGTGGGCAGGAACAGGAGCATCCGTCCTGTTGTTTTTCTGCTACGGAAACACAGGAACCTCATTGATTTGTCCTCTCCTCAAAACCCAATTATGGACATATATGTAATTATGCCCCTGCATGTGCTGGCGATAATGGCTGATTAGGCCATCGGGACGAGAGCCCAGGCCTCCCCCGGGGGGGTGAAGCGGGGGCATCTGCTGTTTGTGAAGAGCCAGAGCCCCCGAAGGACGGAATATGACACTGGAATTGAGCGGATCCACTCGCCAGCACCGGGTTTTAGGGATGGAAGACTATCCGCCACATCCCACTCCTGCGAGGAGCCATCTCCTGGGGGAACACGGCGGGCCTGCGAGAGCAGGACATCGCCCGGCACCCCGAAATCAGGCTCCAGGCTTGCCGAGAGCCCTGGCTGCGGCCCACCCCCAAGGACCGCTCATGCATCCACCAGCTGACACACAAAGATGTTTGACTTCATAGCAAGGGATCGGGTCTGAGCCCCCCCGCAGCACCCCATCGTCCAACCAAGCACAGAAACACAACTCGCACTTGCTTCCGGCGTGTTAGTTTAGGCAAGAGAATGCTAAACCCATCTGCTTGTCCCACCCCAAAATGGAAACCTAGGTGAGCTGTGTGGACCAGTAGTTCTCATCTTTGACCCCCTGAGGACACTGGGCAACTTCTAGATACACTTTGGGTTGTCACAACAGGGTGTACTATAAGGTAACCAGACGTCCCGCTTTTGGCGGGACAGTCCCGATTTTTAACAAATTGTCCCATGTCCCGCGTCCTGCGGCATTTTAAAAAAGGAGCACGGGACAGATTGTTAAAAATAGGGACTGTCTCGCCAAAAGCGGGACGTCTGGTCACCTTAGACTGGCAGCTGGTGGGTGGAGGCCAGGGACGCTGCTCAACATCCTATAGTGCACATGGCAGCGTCACCCCTCGGAGATATCTGGCTCCAGTGTCAGTAGTGCCACAGTTGAGGTCTGGAGTACATGAAGGTGACAGATGATTAGGGTCTATTTCAACCAGAAGCTTCCCAGCATATAAAGAAGGAAAAAGCCAAAACCACAAATGGAAACAGAAGGGCAAAGCAAACGCCGCTCTACAAACAAGGTCTCGCCCCCACCAGGTGCCCCACAACCACTTCAAGGCCAGCAGCGGTATTTTAGGGTGAATCTACGACATCGTTGTTGCTGTGGGCAGTGTGGTTGGACACTGGCAAATTCACATGGCTCCGCCTAACTGTGCTATGTTGACGGGACATGGGCACATGGTGGTATGTTCCCAGTCTCTCTGGCCAGGAAATTGCAGTGAACTTTTGTGAACTGAGAAAGGTTAGCCCTGGCCGGTGGAAGTGAGTGGCTCAGTTGAGTGTTGTCCCATTACACCAAAAAGTCACCAGTTCCACTCCTGGTCAGGGCACATGCCCAGATTGTGGGCTTGATCCCCAGTAAAGGGTATGCAAGAGGCAGCTGATCTACGTGCCTCTCTCTCTCTCTCTCTCTCTCTCTCTCTCTCTCTCTCTCTCTCTCTCTCTCCCCCTGTCTCTCCCTTCCTCTCTGTCTAAAATCAATAAAAACATATTTCTTAAAAAAGAAAGAAAAGGTTATAGTCTCGAAGGATACCAACAATTGGCCGCCATGATCATGACCATGTGGGGAGCAAAAGATGTCCAAACTGCCAAGTTTGACTGGAACGTCCCCGTGAGAGGCCGGGTGTTACCAGCCAGATCACCCCTCGGATGATCCCAGCCCCTTTCCCAGTCCGTGCCTGCTCCGCCCCCACACCACCCGCATGAGGAGAGGGGAAGCCCTGGTCTTCCTTCCACCCCAGCCCCTCTCCACGTCCCCTCTGACCAGCGCTGTCCTGCAGGACTGCCGCCCGCGATGTGAGCGCCCCGGCTTCTGGCAGGTGATGCTCAGCCTACCTGGAGCGGCAGAGGGTAGGACGAGCAGGTGGGGAGGGTTGCCGGTGCTGGGCAGAAGCCGGAGTAGGCCAGGATCTGCTGGGCAGGGTTGTAGAGGATCTGAGGTGGAGCAGAGGGTCTGTAGGCCAGCTGGGACAGAGGGACCTGCCACAGAGAATGGAGGTGCATCAGCCAGCCCCCCAAAGCCTGGCACCTTTAGCCCCGAGCAGTCCCTCCAGGGAGCCCCATCCTCAAGCCATCCAGGAAGGTGAGGTCCTATCAGATCTGCCAGGGGGAGAGGCCACGAGTCCTCAGATCAATATCTCTCGGACCGGAACTCAACACCTGAAAAGCAGGACTTATTTTTGCTTTTTATTTTTTTAATTTGTCTCAGGTATCCCCCAAGATTCCAGATTAGGCCCAGGCCCTCTTTGGTGCTGTTTTTGAAAAAGCACGGAAACCCCTGGTCCCTCCCCTGCGGGTGATGCAGTGTAACACCCATCTCCCATGCAGCTCTGGTCACAGCGGGTGGACTGGCTTCCATGCTCGGCCACGGTACAAGGCTTGCTTCCCTCATGTGCCAGCCCCGGGGACACAGCCCAGGGGTTTCTGGGCTGGCACAGCAGGTCCTGGGCCCCACAGAGGGCAGGGGGCGAGGGGAGCCTCCTGGCCAGAGGAAACAGCTGCAGCCAGAGGCCTGGGGGCTTGGTCTGAGCAGGGGTGATGGAGGTTGAAGGTCAAGGTTCATAGGTGATCTCATGGGCCCAAAAAGAACCCGCCTGGCCTTGTTCCGCATTTTTGCCACTTGGGGTTTTAGGAAAGACAGGCCAGGGCTGGGGGTCCTCCCCTGAGGGAGCTAAACCTTTTGGCATGGGCCGCTTCCCTCTGTCTGCAGGAGGCGCTGGGAGGCCCCGCCCCGATGTGGCCCTGGCTGCCTGCATCTGCCGGGCTTGCCCTGACCCCCTGTCTACCTTTCTGTGTGGGTGACCTCCAGGAGCCCCAAACTGGGCCAGCAGGACTGTCCACCTCCTTTCTCAGTACACCCGAGGCTCAGTGCAGGCAGGCTTCATTTATTTTTATTATTATTATTATTATTATTATTATTATTTACATTTGGCCTTCATGACTATTTTATTTATTTTTTTTAATTTTTTAATTTTTAATGTTATTTTATAATAAATCTTTATTGTTCAGATTATTACAGGTGTTCCTCTTTTTTTACCCCCCATAGCTCCCCTCCACCTGATTCCCCACCCCGCCCCATGCCCTTACCCCCTGCCACTGTCTTCATCCAAAGGTGTAAGATTTTTGTCCAATCTCTTCCCGAACCCCTCACACCCCCTTCCCCCTGAGAATTGTCAGTCCACAGTCCACAAATCTTCCAGGCAGGGTTTAAACGACTGTGTCTGTAAGCCTAGTCACGGTACCCGGGCTCCGGACGCAGGAGCCCCGCTGCAGACCCCAGACTCCCCTGCGCCCCCTGCTGGGCAAAGGGACTTCCTCTGCACCCAGTGTGAGGAGCATGCGTGACCTGCATAGGAAGCTCTCGGACGCTGAGAGGGCACACACAGCTTTGGGCTGGTTCCTGAAGGGCCTGCGTTCCTTAAAATAATTTTAAATTATAAGACACATTAAACTTATAAGGGTATGTACTCGGTAGGTGTAACATGTTAAAGGAACCACGCTTTTTGCTTCCCTCAGGACCGCAGAGCTTTGGGTTGGAGATTGTCCAGAGCAGAGTTTAGGCACAACGCCGCAGTCGGGTGGGAAATAGTGGCCCTTCTGGGGGCATTGCTACATTCCCGACAGAACACCTCTACTGAGGGTCTTCACAGAGGGCGCCCTGAGGGACCCTCTGCAGACCCCAGGCCCCCTGGGAGAGCTGGGACACCCACTGGAAACTTTGCTGAAGGCATGGGGCCCAGCAACTTTCATTCTTGGAGGGTGCTTGTCTTTTTCATGAACGTAAAGAATCTTACGGCCACAGCCAAAGCTTGGCTAGGCGGTCTGCCCCCTCCAGGGTGGCAGCCAGGAGAAAGGTTTGGACCCTAGGGTAGTGGTCTGCAAACCACGGCTCTTTGGCCCCTTGAGTGTGGCTCTTCCACAAATACCATGGCCTGAGCGAGTCTATTTTGAAGACGTGGTGTTAGAATTTTAAGTTTAAAAAAATGTGGCTCTCCAAAGAAATGTCAATCCTTGTACTGTTGATATTTGGCTCTGTTGACTAATGAGTTTGCCAACCACTGCCCTAGGGGATACCCGGATGCCCCATGTTATTTCAGATTTTATCTAGAGAAACAAAACCTTTTAGAAAAATCACAGATCTCGGGAGGGCTCCAGGCTCAGCTACTAAAAATGGTCACTGACCAAAGTGTCCAGAACAGCTGGGCAGCAAGAGACGCAGAAAGAGCTCTGGCTACTATGGGGGCAGGTGACTGGCCTGCAGGTGTGTTCACACTGGTCTTAAAACTAAAACTGGGTGACGGGTGGGTAGCTGCTCTCTCTGAGCTGTTGTGTGCATGCCGTGGGGTTCGCAACTGGGGACTCGGGGGACTGCCCTGCGCCTGCGGCACCTCATGGATGAAGGGAGGGTTGTTGCAGGAGGTGATAGGTGTGAGAATTTCTAGTTTGAAACAAAGAGGTGCCACAGGGAGAGGACTGGAGAAGGGAAATCCTGCTGGGCCCAGCCCCAAGCAGGGCTCTTTGCCTATGAAAAGGGAACATGTTGAGGTGAGGACTCAGAGCAGCCTTCACGTGAGGCCTGCAGTCACTGCCCTTCCTGGAGCTCTGGCACACGCTAAGCACCTGCTCTCTGAGGTCCTGCATCAGAATTACCTATGTGTTTGGAGAGTGCAGACCCCAGAACCACCCCCACCCACCCACCCAGATCTACCAAATCGGACCTACCAATGATTCCACATGCAGTCGGGGTGAGAGGGGGTGGAGACAGACACCTCTAAGCGTCAAGTTCAGGCTCTTCCTCAGAGGGTGGAGGCGAGTGCCGGAACAGACTCTGCTTCCAGAAACGACCGCAAAGGCTGGCTGCCATTAAAATGTATGGCGGGCCGAAACCAGTTTGGCTCAATGGATAGAGCATCAGCTTGGGGACTGAAGGGTCCCAGGTTCGATTCTGGTCAAGGGCATGTACCTTGGTTGCGGGCTTGGTACCAGTAGGGGGTGTGCAAGAGGCAGCTGATCGATGACTCTCTTTCATCGATGTTTCTAACTTTCTATCTCTCTCCCTTCCTCTCTGTACAAAATCAATAAAATATATATATATATATATATTTTTAAAAAAATGTATGGCGGGCCGTGTCCATGAGCCTCAGTTCCCCAGCTGTGAAGGGGGATCTGGAGGCCTGCCTTGTGTGCCTCTGAGGACGTGGGCCCAAAGCCCTGGTCCGTCCCGAGCGCCGTCGCTGCCCAGCCCGGCGGGCGGCACTGCTCACCATGTCCTTGAAGGCCCCCAGCACCGCCGCGGTGACGATGCCCAGGAACAGGCCCAGCACGTTGAGCACCGTCGAGGCCCAGAGCAGCCGGTAGAGGTGGAGCACGTCGTGGCAGCCGCTCACGCCCACGAACTCGTAGTAGGTGGGAGAGTACTCGGTGCTGCACGCGGGGAGGAGACGGGAGTGTCACCTGCGCCTGCGAGGAGAGGACCTGCCAGGTGACAGCCGGGCTGGGAGGATGCGGGGCTGGGCCAGGCGAACTGAATCCAGACCGGCCGCGGTCTCTGCTCTCCAAGGCCCCGAGGGCCCCCTTGGCCATGCCAGAGAGAGGCAGCAGCCCAATGGCACCCTGAGCAAGGCTGTCCCCACCCAGGGAAGGAGCCCCGGGCTCCGAGCAGAGAGGATGGCACCATCCCCTTGCCCACGCCCCAAACACAGGCCCTGCCCAGGGAGAATGCAGACCCCAGCGCCCCACCAGTGGGGCCCCAGCTGAGTCGGCCTTCAGCAAGCGGCCACGCTGGTGGAGGGGTTCGTCCTGGCGCCCACTGATGGGCTGAGAGGGGCTGTACAGGGAGAATCCGAACCAGCCTCCTGGCCGTGAGCCTGCATCCTGGCTACAGGAAGCTGCTGGGCTGTCACCGTGACCCACACACGCTGCTCCTCCTTTTCGGCTTGGAAATAGGATGGACCCTTTTCTCGGGGAAGGGGGTGCAGCTTGAACCCTGGGAATTTCCAACAATGCAGGGGCGAGTACCCCAGGAGCAAGCATTAAAGTTCCCTCTGGCTTTCACGTAAGTGTTCAGGCTATTAATACAAATGTAGAAGACGATGTGGGGAGGGTTCCAGTTCCGGCTAGGAACTCACACTCGGTCCCAACAAGAAGTAAAAAGCCGAACAGCCTGAAAAATCAACAACTCGATTGAGTCATAAGAGGGGAGGATGCAGGACTCACGGCTGCTCCCAGATTGGAGATGCAGACAGGCGGGTACAGGGAACCCTGCTCCCCGGAGAGACACCCAGAGCGGAAACCCCTGGGCCCCAGGGGCCGGGGTAGAAAGCGGGCCTGCAGTGAGTGAGGGGCTGTGAGTAAGTCAGCGTTGAAACCTGCGGGGACCGGGTCATGGGGCCCCACAATGCTGTGAGATTCACCTTCCGGAGCTCAACCTGGTTCCCACACGAAACACCCAGGAAAATGCTCTCGGGCTTCCAGCAGGGGGAGGGAAAGGGACAGTTCTGAACCAGCCAGAGCTGCTTTCTCCTCAACAAGGCCTGGCCTCGGGGGCGCTGGTACCCAGGGCCTAACCTGCTGGAGTGTTATCAAGGGAAATACCCAACTCCGGCCCTGTTTAGCCATTTGTCCCAGCTGGTGGGGGGAGAGGGGGACGACACTAAGCAAGGCTGGTGAATTCCACAGGCCAGAGGCACAGGCTCACTACAGAGACATAATCATGGGGCTTATAGAACACTTCCCCTCCCCACACCTCACCACATCACTGAGCCTCGGTTTTCTCATCTGCGAAATGGAGCTAACTCCCTTCCCTCACCTAAAGACCGAAGGCGATGATGTAGGAGCAGTGTCCGAGGACAGGGAAGAGCAGAGGAGCGGGGAGGAGGGAGGCATGGGAAAAGGGCCCCCCTCCTCCCATGAGGCACTCTCCCCCACCCCACTCCCTGCCGGACTCACCTTTGGCAGTTGTAGAGGTCACAGCAATAGCAGGTGTTGCTCTTCACCTTCAGCTGGCACTTGCCGTTCAGGGAGTGACAGGTGACCTACAAGCAGAAAGGCCTGTCCCCTGTGCGCCCGCTCATTCTCTCCCCACAGTGAGCAGGGCTGCACCCTGGTCAGTCAGGCAGTTCTCCCTCCTGAGCCCACATTTCTTTTTCTTTTAAAAAAAATATATTTTCTTAATTTTTTTTACAGAGAGGTAGGGAGAGGGGTAGAGAGCTAGAAACATCGATGAGAAACATCAATCAGCTGCCTCCTGCAAGCCCCCTACTGGGGATGTGCCTGCAACCAAGGTACATGCCCTTGACCAGAATCAAACCTGGGACCCTTCAGTCCGCAGGCCGACGCTCTATCCACTGAGCCAAACCGGTTAGGGCATGAGCTCACATTTCTTGGCCTTTCCCTTCATCCCCCTGTCCCAGGTGCTTCGGAGTTGGGACATGACAGGACTCTGGCCTGCAGGAGGAGTTAGAGGACCAGGCTCAGTCACACCAGGGTGTCCAGGCGGACAACGATTGATAGATAAGGAAAGGGAGAGGGTTCTGAGCACCGGGCCTCCAGGCAGAGATTCCTGCAGGGAAAGAGCCCTCCAGGAAGGGATTTCTGCACGTGGGGATACCTCCAGCTAGGGTGCACCTCCTCCCGGTGAGACCCCTCCAGGGAGGCCCCTTCCTGACAACACAGAGAACCACTCCCAGCAGCCTGATCTGACCGCCCGCTGCCTAAGCCACACAGAGGCCTCCCCTTAGGCTACAAACGTTTGGAGGACATTTGATTTTTTTTTTTTTTTAATGCAAGATTAGGGGAAAATAGATGCCTTTCTCCTTCCCCCAGTGCTATTCAATGTGGGGGCCTGAGACACGCCACCCTCAATTAGGAGGTAAGCAGGGCAGAGACCACCCTCACTTCGGAAAGAAGACAGTGGCATTTGGGGGGAAAGAGCTTCCAAGGGAGGATCGTACACCGAGTGATGGATGGAGGTTTGAGCAAACTCTCCACCCTCTTTCCGCAGGAGCTGACGTGGCTCTGAGGGGCAGAGCCCTGGGCACACCACACCCTAGAGGTCCTCAGAGCCGCTCTGGGGCCCCATGGGTCAGCAAGCTCAAGCGACCCATTGGGCACACGGCCTTCCTTCAGAGTTCGGGGGTTAACTTCTGGAAACCACCCGCACTGGCAATGGGCACTCTGGAGCTCCTGAGGAGCGCTGCAGAAAGATTAATCTGGAAATGGCTTTGGGAAACAGTCCCGACGGGGTGGACACCAGAGACAGGCCAGGGAGTAGCCATGAAAGCAGCACCGATGTGACTCAGACCCGGAAGGAGACTGGGGCCGGGAGGTGTGACGACAGGTCAAATGGGCGGACTAGAAAGACAACAGTCCCGAGCAGGCACAGGGCACGGGGAAGGAGGGAGCAGGGGCCAGGTGTGGCTCTGAGCCCAGCAACCAGCTCGCGGGAAGGTCAGAGCCACGGCCTGGGGAGTTGGAGGTCCAAAGGCCTGACACTAACCCTAAGTGCCCCCTCCTGGGAGGTGTGCCCTCCTGGCAAGTGTGGAGAGCAACGGCAGGGTACGGTGGCTTAGACCAGGGTCAGCCACTAGGGGTCTGGAGTCAAGCCCAGTCCACCCACTCTCTCAGGTGGAGCTCTGCACAGCCACACTCCTCCGTGGCTGCATCACCGTGGCTACTCCTGTGGGAGAGACGGAGAGATGGAGCTGAATAACTGCGACAGAGTAGCTGGCTTGTAAATCCTAAAATACTACTGACCCTCTATGGAGAACGTTGCTGACCCCTTGTTGGAACCATGTGGGCGGCTTCTTCCCCATTATCTTCGGGGAATTTTTATTTATTTGTTTTTAATATATATAGATAATTTTTTAAAATATATTTTATTGATTTTTTACAGAGAGGAAGGGAGAGAGGGATAGAGAGGTAGAAACATCGATGAGAGAGAAACCTCGGCCAGCTGCCTCCTACACATCCCCCACTGGGGATGTGCCCGCAACCAAGATACATGCCCTTGACTGGAATCGAACCTGGGACCTCTCAGTCTGCAGACCAACGCTCTACCACTGAGCCAAACCGGTTTTGGCTTAACATATATTTTTATGGATTTCAGAGAAGAAGGGAGAGGGAGAGGGAGATAGAAACAACAATGATGAGAGAGAGAATCATTGATCGCCTGCCTCCTGCACACCCCCACTGGGGATCAAGCCCACAAAACGGGCATGTGTCCCGACCAGGAACGGAACTGTGACCTCCTGGTTCATTGATGGATGTTCAACAACTGAGCCACACCATCCAGGCTTTGGGAAGCTTTTAAATCCCCAGGTCCCCTAACCTTCCTCCCTAGGATGAGACTCAGCATCAGGACCTGCTCAAGCTCCTGGGCTGAGTCCCATGGGCAGGGGTTTTGAGAAGCCCTGGTGGAGAGGTGAACCTGCGCCAGCCCCGCACATGGGCTTGTAGTCAAAAGGTCTGATAAGCCGAAACCGGTTTGGCTCAGTGGATAGAGCATCGGTCTGCAGACTGAGAGGTCCCAGGTTCGATTCCCAGTCAAGGGCATGTACCTTGGTTGCAGGCACATTCCCAGTGGGGGGTGTGCAGGAGGCAGCTGGACGATGTTTCTCTCTCATCGACATTTCTAGCTCTCTATCCTTCTCCCTTCCTCTCTGTGGAAAATCAATAAAATATATTTTTTTTAAAATAAAAATAAAATAAAAAAAGGTCTGACAAATCTGGTCTGGAGGGCGCCATGCTCCTCCATGATCCCAGGAGCAGAGGGGAAAGTTGACCTTGAACTGGATTGAACACCTGAGTAGAAGGAGGGGAAGAGCAGCGCCAGGGCCTCTGAGGGGCAGGGGTGCACTTGGAGGGCCTGGGAGCCCATGACCACTCTGAACAGGACAGGTCCCAAGGCTCCGGCCGGCTGGGAGAAAGGCCACACGTGCCAGGATTGGCCTTTGGGGAAGTACAGGGCTGCCTGCTTGGAGAGGGCAACAGGGAGCCTCGGGCCAGCAGCAGGGACCTGGCCACTGGCCACTCAGGACTCACACTACAGCATCCAGAATGCATCTTCTCCTCCCATGGTTCTCAGAGCACCTCATCCACCCTGCAGGGCGTTAACCATGCTGTTTGCTCTCCGGTGTTCTCCTGCTTCTCCTGGCTACTCTGTCCCTTCTCTGACATTTGTATGCAGTTTGAGAGCCCGTGTTGAGGTAAGCCAGCAAATCTGCGCAGAGCTGAAGTGACACAGGGAGACATACCCTCCTGGGCCTGAGGGAAGACAGCACGCCGTGGGGCATTTTGCTACTCCTGGCATTCCAAGCGGCTAGAAATAGAAATGAAATCACCCTGCAGATGTCCTTGGCCCAGGGACCGTGGAGGAGTTCCTTGGCCAATGCAAGTGCAGTGTACCAGCTTTTTATTGCAGCGATTAAGTCAATAAAAAGGCTCATCAGATAGGTCACAACGCACTGGACTAGTGAATTGTAGGACTGTTGTGTGTCAAAGCAACCAAGTCAGCAGCTGTGATTCCAGCATAAATACAACACATTAAGATGTCAAAGCTAGCTCAAAACAAAGTCTCACCGAGGCACAGCGGGCCGATGTGACCGGGAGAACGGAAAGAATCCAGACGTTTGGATTTTAATAGGGATGCAGGCGCGGAGGGATCCACGGAGGAGCAGGGTGAAGCCAGACACACCAGCCAGTGCTCTTGCTTACCTCGGTCTGGTAGACGTCGGGCAAGTATCCCACCCCACTGGAGTAGAACTGGCATCTTCCCGTGGTGAGGGGTCTTGTGTCCTAGAGACAAACACAAGATGGAATTCAGAGTTTCATCTCTACATCGCCCGTGGCCGGAGGCAATTTCAGACCTGTCTGCCGTGTTCAGGCCTCTCTAAAGGAGAGACGCCAATGCCAACCAACAGCCTGCCCACGCAGAGCACCCAGCAGGAAATGCCACACCTCGCTCCAGAGCAGCCGGCTCCTGCATCCGGGAGGCAGGTGAGTAGAAGCTCCCAGCAGAGCAGGCACCCTATCCCTGCAGGCGGGGCTGACACAGCTCTCATCGGTCAGCACAGGGCAGCTGACGGGAGGGGATTGCAGGACTTTTTGAGGTACACTCTCAACAAGCTGACCCCTTGGCTCCTGTCTCTTTCTCAGAAAGCAAAATATACTTTTCCACTAGGAAGGGAGCAAGATGAATTTCAGACTAATTTACTCATCAAGCCAATCACCCACCCACCCACCCAACCATCCACCTAATCATTTAATCATTTAATTATCTATGCATCTATACATCTATCCTCCATCCCTTCACCTATCTATTCTCTATCAATCCATCCAATCATCTCCATCCATCCACCCACCAACCACCCAGGCATACATCCACCTATCGCCCTACATAACTATTCATCCATCAGTCTCTCCCTAACATCCATCAAGCAGACTCAGAGCCAAATTATAAGGGTGTAGTTCCTGCCCTTAGGGAATTAGAAGAAGACAGACCAATACAAAACAAAAACACTGATAATTATAAAGTGCTTATAATCTCTGGTAGAGAACAGCTATAAAATGCCATGAAACTATATAATCTGTAAGTTATAAAATGAGTTAGAATCCCAACAACCATATTTAGGCCTAATACTGTATTATGTTAGCTGTAATTCTCAAAGCAGTCCTACTTCTGACCTAAGAAAAGAGTATAAAAAACTACCTTTTCTCAGGAAGGCAAGGCTGGTTTTTCCTTCAAAACCAGAGTTTCCAAAACCACCTTGCAGACCCAAGCCTTCAATTTGGTGGGGAGGGTAAAAACCTTAAAATGATCTCATTTTGGAAATGCTCTTACGAAATTACATTGACCAGTTGTTCTCCATCTCCGTTGAGAGCGAGGGATGGGTTTGTGAGCAGCCACAGACACACGGTCAGAGTTGCTCCTGGTACTAAGGGTCCTCATGTCCCACTCGGGCTTCACACAGGCTGCCTCGTGGTGAGAGGTAACCAGCTGGCTCGAGGTCAGGTAGCAACACTCGTATGCCCCTGTAAGCAGATGTCCAGGTCCATGCGCTAACACTGCCACAAGTACACATCGGGCTCCGGGCACTCCTCCCACACCAGCATCCTGAGGGCAGACATGGCATTTTCTCGTAGAAGACCTTGGGATTGTCAACCCCCAGCTGGCATGGGTTTGAGCACTAGGACACTTGCTCTTCGAGGAAAGGGCCCAGGCATGCCCATCTTTGCACCCTCAGCTCAGGTGAGGCCCTGGATCAATATTGCTGATTGAGTGACACTTGAGAAAAATGCAGGTAAGACAGTCCAACACCAAAGCAACCTGCTGACCTTAGTAACTTAGCACTGGATGGGAAATCAGGTTCAGATCAAAGAATATGCTTTCAGTTCCAACCAAACAGTGTGCTGAAACCATGACAACAAATATGGGCCGGGGACACCTAGTTCAATTATCTTTCAAAAAATAGGAAACATCGGGGAGTCTGGGACAAAGTATACATCATTTCCTAAAAAGTGCTATAAATGTAAATATTCAACAGACAGTGAATAACCTAGAAGGATATTTGTGGTACAGTTCTGACCTTGGCTGGGGGTGTTAGGCCTCCACCTCTTCCAGGTGGCTCTCTAGCCCACAGGACCTGGGGCCTCTCTATGATCCCTGCAGGGACCCAGCTCACTCCGCAGGAGGATGGCTCCCTGGGAGGTTCTGCTGTGTTTTCCTCAGCCTCAGTCTTACCACAGGCACCACAGTAGGCTTGTTTACATCAGCATCACCACAAACATGTGAGTACTTCGTTGCACTATGACATGATGATGGCTATGAAGTCACTAGGTGATAGGAACATTTCAGCTCCATTGTAATCTTATGAGACCATCATACATGCACCCGGTCACTGACTGAAACATCATTATGTGGTGTGTGACTGTACCATGGACAGCATCTTCCATCTCGGGCTTCCACACCATTACGTAAACCTATAAGGATTTCACAGGCTACAGGGTCAAGCTGGAAAATTCTGTCATAACCTTTTAAGAGAAACAAATTTGAACTATAAAAACCTGGGAAGGTATGAGTCAGCAGATTTCGGGATGTATTTCACCTTGTTAGAGAACAACCTAAGGAAAGTTACTTGGGAAGTTTGATTTGATTCTGACTGATAGAATGGGGTGTGTGTGTGTGTGTGTGTGTGTGTGTGTGTGTGTGTTGCAGGCAATAAAGAAAAGTGAGAGAAGGAAGGACATCAGTTGACAAACAGAAATGGAGGGAGAAACAACAAAGGTCTCTGAGCTTTGGGAAGTTATTTTTGTATATAGATCTTTCGAACCCAGGAAAGGGATTGAGAACAAAATGAAAAAGATGGAACTCACTATGTGCCGAGCGGCAAACACGCCGTCCACGATGGCACAGCAGAAGGCGGCCACCACGCCGAAGCTGATAAACACAATGGCTGCCACCAGCTGGAAGCAGAAGACAAGAGGAGGGTGTGGGCGTCCAGTGCTTAGCAAAAACCTTTTTTCAAATACAGACCAGTTCAAAGTCCCGCCCTGATGTTAGCCCTGCCTTTTGCAGAATTCTCCCTTCTTCACTGCCACCTCTGTCCTCAGTGACTCACAGCCTCATACAGACCCTGGGCCAGCGCTCACCCCCTACAAGGGACATTCTTACTGATTGTATTTCACACAATAAATAGGCTGCTGTGTGGGTGGGGATCTGCAGTTCCCCGCCCCTCTGCACAATCCTCACGAATAATCAGATTATTTAACCAGCGCCTACAATGGGTATTTATTTATTTATTTTCTTTACAATGGGTATTTAAGCAGTTTCCAATTTCTTGCTATTACACACTCTGCTACAAATACCCTAAATTTGTTCCCTATATAAAATCTGTATGAGTATTATTCATATTAATGTATGAGTAGAATAGATTCCTAGAACATTCAAGGACCCATACTTTTAGATGGGATCTATTTAGGATCTCTGCCTTGGACTCTGAGTGAGAAGGCTACATTGCCCTATAAAGCGGCTTGGCCAATTTGACTCCCTCCCGCTGATAGCCTATCACCCATCTCCTTAGATCCCAAACAACATTTCATAGTATTAACCTTTTATGTTTTACCAATCTGAGGTTGATGATCTTTTTTTTTTTTTTTTTTTTTTTTTTTTTTTACAGTTGTTGGCCATTTCTTTAAATTTTTGCTTGTGAAATAATTTCAAGTTCACCAAAACAAATAGCAACAACCGTACAAGGGATCCTGTGTCCTTCTCTCCAATTCCAACCCTTTCAAAACCACCTTAATGACTTTCCTTATCATAACTCCTCTCTCCCTCAATGAGAACCCCACTTTTGTGAGCCACAATATATGCATTTCCTTGCCCCTAGAATGTGCACTAGTTTTGGAATTACAAACCCAAACCTTGTGAAAAACAAGCTACTACTTAGAGTCCAATATTTGTGTGCAGTTATTTTTGCCTCCAGCCTTAGAGAATATGGTCAAAACCTGTTTCCCAGCGTGACAGGTTGGTTCCCTCCCCTGTGGCTGAGTTATCATTAATAATGCAGTCAGGCTCAC
The DNA here is from genome assembly GCF_964339955.1 of Pipistrellus hanaki. Taxonomy (NCBI): domain Eukaryota; kingdom Metazoa; phylum Chordata; class Mammalia; order Chiroptera; family Vespertilionidae; genus Pipistrellus; species Pipistrellus hanaki. The sequence continues at coordinate 25,335,203 of NC_140505.1, forward strand.
AGGTGATATAGTCCATATGGCCCTCTCCCTCTCCATCCTTGTGAATCTGCATTATTTATATATCCAACAAAGTATACAGGGAGTTGGTCAGAAACGTTGCCTGCCCGGACACCCCAGAACTTTGAGTTCAGTTTTGATGTGAACAAGGGGACAGATGCCGAGACAAGCAGTGCCATCCATGCTGCTGTCCAAGGTGAAAGGAGGCCCGCTGGTTCCCAGGCCTGCCTTGGACACAGCCCCTTCCCTCACCCCCGACTCCTGCCCCCATCCTGTGTTGCTGCCATGATGTAAAGAGTTACGTAAGAATCTTTTGAAGAATTATATCTAGCCTAACTTTCCCACATGTGTATTGTTGTTATTTTTAAAATAACAATAAAACTTGTTGTTTTAAAAGATTCAGAAGGCAACTTTTAGATTTCCCAGTGGGAGGTCAGGGACCTTTGCTTTTCTGAAGGAGAAAAAAAGCCTGCCTCTAATTTGGCGGCCTGTCCTCCCAGCCTCTTCCTTTGACCTTCCTGCTACTTCCAAATGGATGATTTTTGTCCTCACTCAGTGCACACCCTTCAAAGATGAAAGACGAAGCCCCATGGTGCTGGAAGCGAATTCTAGCATGTCAATAGGGCTGAATCATCTGGGAATGGCTGAGGCATTTCCCCAGACTTGAAAAGGGTGCATAAATGATTGCTTGCTGCCAAACAGCTGAGGGCATTTCAATCTACATGTTATTGCCTCCTGCTGACCAAACATCTGAATAGCCCTAGGCAGTTTTTCCAATCTGACGATGAATTCTGTATACCAAACTTTACCCTTTGATGTGTACATCTACCTTGTCTTAGGACAATTTGTGTTAATAAAAAGCAAGGGATCCTAAGACAAGGAAGAACTTAGTTCCTTTAGCAAAGTCTTCTTCAGCTCCCCAAATGCCTTCCAAATTATGTTTCATCTCTGTATTCTTCATTAATTTACTCACAGCTACTTCTCCAGATTTTTGAACCCTTCTAGATGCCGAGAAACACACACTGGCATTGCCATGATCTATGCTTTTCTTTCATACTGGCCTTGAATCCCAGGTCACTGCAGCTCATTTTAATCAGCTGGGAGAGAATGGTGGTATGTCACCATTATTCCTGCCAAGGATGCTTCTGTGGTTAACGCAAGGGCCCTCAACACAGCACAGGGGACAGACGTAGCTCACACTGTCCCATAAGGGCACCCCTAATTCTTTTTATTTTGTTTTTGTTTGTTTGTTTGTTTGTTTTACTTCGGAGCTTGAATTTAAGCTCTTGTACATGGTTTGGTTTTTTGTTTGTTTTATATTTTTTTATTGTTTAAAGTATTACATATAATATTACATATGTCTTCTTCTCCTCCCATTGACCTCTCCTGAGCCACCTTCATCCCCCAGCACATGCCCTCACCCCCTTATGTCTGTGTCCATTTGGTTATGTTTTTATGCATGCATACAAGTCCTTTGGTTGATCTCTTATCCCCACCAACCTCCCCTGCCTTCTGCCTGAAGTTTGATGGTCAATTTGATGCTTCTCTTTCTCTGGATCTATTTTTGTTCATCAGTTTATGTTGTTCATTATATTCCACAGATGAGTGAGATCATGTGATATTTATCTTTCTCTGGCTGGCTTATTTCCCTTAGCACAATGCTTTCCATGTTCATCTATGCTGTTGCGAATGGTAAGGGTCCTTTCTTTTTTTTATAGGGGCATAGTATTCCATTGTGTAGATGTATCACAGTTTTTTAATCCACTCATCTGCTGATGGCATTTAGGCTGTTTCCAAATCTTAGCTGTTGTAAATTGTGCTGCTATGAACTTGGGATATATTCCTAGAAGTGGGATTTCTAGATCAAATTGAAGTTCCATTTTTAATTTTTTGAGGAAACTCCATACTGTTTTCCACAGTGGCTGCACCAACCTGCATTCCCAACCCCTAATTCTTGTTGGGCAGAATTTGCAGCCAAAGAGGGTGAAGGAGAAGAGACTCAATGATGAACAAAATCACTTTGGAGTTCCCAAAGTCCTTTAGCACAGAGCATCCCATCTAATTCTGACAACTGTGATGTTATTACCTGAGAAACTTCCAGAAACAACACTGCACATGACCTCCCCTCCCCCAACCTAATGCCCTGTCATTTTCTGAGCCATGTCAAGACCTGCTGCCCTGTGAGTTTATGATGAACCAACTCAATGACTCCTCAGAGAACCTCACATGTCCTGGTCAGGTGGCCAGCCCTGGCCCTACATGCCTGGTCACAGCTGGGACTGTCGAGAGACACTCATCTCTACCTTCACCCAATTTCATCCAGAAATTCACAGAAAGCACAAAATGTCCAAAGTATCCTTTAACACAGCAGGACTGCCCTCAACTGTGCAGATTTATAACCGTGCTCTGATTTGGTCTTGCACAAACTGTCCCCATCAATTCTCAGTGGGTCTGACCTTGTGGCCTTTCCTGCTCCAACCACCAGAAAAGTCAAGTTTAGTGCTAGCAAGACCATTCACATGGTAAACTCATGATCACATGTGTGATAAATTCAGTGCTAGCAAGATCACATGCATCATCAATACAGTGCTGGGATGATCACACACGAAGAACTTCGTTGGTGGGTAAGCCCCAGAGTCTGGGTGAGAGTGTTGGGAAGGACGCTGAAAATTATCACCTCCAACTCTTCTGAATGGAAACGGAGAACTTGCCAGAATCAGCAACGGGAGAGCTGCCTCTTGGGGAAAACTGAGGTGGGTTTCCTGTAACAGCTACTTCACTCCTTCTCTAACTCTCCTTCAAGCTAGTAATGAGTCTGACAATGCAAAGCAGAAACTTGATCAGTTCTTTAAAAGTACAAACCAATCATTTCCCATATGTGAGGACTGCCAGAACCTATGGATTTTGCAAATAAAAACTGTCTGTTACTCTAGCAACTCTGAAAGGCTCTAGACTGATATTTTAATTTAATTATTAACATTTTGATAATTACTTATTAGTATTTCATTGCACCATTTAGGGGTCTCTTCTCTTGGGAGAAGGGCAACCAGGTTATTGCGTAGGGGAAAGTCACCTTCAAATCCCTGCTGGGCTCACCGATCTGCATTTCAACAGGGAAAGTAGATTAAAAAAACAAATGCCAAATAGACCGATAAGGCTGTGGTGATAAGAGGGGTCAGAAAGAAAACGGAGGAAAGTGAGAACGTGTTGCTGGGAAGGCTGTCACTGGGGCGGTCAGGACTCTGCATGCCCCTCACCCCTAGGTAGCCCTCCATCTTTTTCTCTAAACCAGCCTCCTAAAACTTTCCGCTGTGCCCTCTGGTATCATTGGTAAATTCCAATAAGCCCGAGCCCCTTTGTAACTTCTCCCCACTGGCTCTGATTGGGTCCTTGTGCCCCATTCTTGGTGCCCTTGGCACATATCACCATGGAGACCATTCTCTTTTCACCTCCCACCACCCCAGATGTAAGTCCAGGTCCCTGACTCACTCCTCCTGGTAGCTCTCATTCACAGACCTCCAGGTCATTCCCTCTCTTTCCTGGCTCTCAGTCACCCTCACCAGTGTGACCACAGCCTCGCTCCGTGGTGACTCTGAGGCCCAGGGTGACCCTTCCACTGCCCTGGCTCTCAGCGCCTGGCCCATGTTCACGGCCTTCCTCAGCACACAGCCCCTCTCAGTGCTGGCCACATGCCCTGCACGGTCTTACTTCCCACTCAGCACTGCCACACAGGCACCAACCCTCCACCCACCCGGCCCTTCACCCTGGTCCCACACTGGTCACCATCTGAACTGTGTACACATTTCCCAGCTTACAGACGCTGTGAATACCCACAACCCCTTGCTCCTCCCTTGCAGTCTTGTATTCACTTGCCAAAACCCAAACTTAGTTAAATACTGCTCTCCCACTTCACACCTAAACAGGTGAGCATGGGGACCTGTCCTCACATATCTGAGGACCATACCTACTCCTCCAACCAGCCCCACACATCCCTCCTCCCAGCAGCAGATGACCCTTTGCTCAGTTCCCTGGGAAAGCAGAAGCCATCAGAAGAGAACTTGTACCTGCCAGCCCTGCACCGGCCCCACACTCAGGGCTGCGCGCCTACCAGGACCAGCAGCTCCACGCCTTCCTGCTCCACAAACACCGCACCACCAGCCCTGCCTCCTCCCCTACAGCCTCCTGTCTTCACCTCCACTAGACCTTCCTTCAGCACAGACATGCCAGGATTCCTCCTTTCTCAAACCACAAACCATTTCCTTGATGTCCACTCCCCTGTAGCTCCTCCTCCTTTCAGCTTCCCTTAACCTTCAAAAAGCTGCTGATGTTGCTGTCTGCACACCAGAGTCTGTCCCTTGTTAGCCATCACCTGCACGTGTCTACTCCATCTTCACCCCTGCACTCGTTCCTCCATCTGTACCCCCACCCTTTGTCTCTTCATCTTTGCCGCTACCTTTCCTCCTCTCGACCACAGTCAATAAAGCTAAAAATCAATAACAAATGGACAATCCACAAATATGTGAAAATTAAAAACACCCTCTTAAACCAATGGCTCAATTTAGAAATCTCAAGGGAAATTTAAAAACACTTTGAGATGAACAAAAATGAAAACAAAAACAGCCAAACTCAAGGGACATAGCAAACACAACGCTCATTAAAAAATGAGAAAGATTTCAAATTAGTAATCTAACACTTTAAGAACTTGAAAAATAACAGCAAACTAAACCCAAAGCCAGCAAAAGAAAGGAAATAATAAAGGATAAAGCAGGTATACAATAGAAGATAGAAAAACAGTAGAGTCAATGTTACTAAAAGTTGGTTCTTTGAAAAGATTAACAATATTGACACATGTTTAGCTAAACTGACTACAAAAACTAGAAAAAAAGCAAAAGACTAAAATCAGAAGTGAAAGTGGGAGCATTATACCAACTTTAAAAGAACTGTAAGAAAATACAATGAATTATTATACACAAACAAATTTGATTATCCAAATGATATGGACAAATTGATGAAAGGCTCACAAATCACCAAAATTAACTTAAGAAAAAAATAGAAGTTCTCAATAAACCCATAAGAAGTAAAGAGGTTGAATCCGTAACCAAAAACCTCCCAACAAAGAAAAGCCCAGGACCAGGTGGCTTCACTGGTAAATTACACCAGATAGTTAAAGAAGAATGCCATCAATCCTACTCCAACTCTTCCCAAAAGTAGGAAAGGAGGCAACACTCCTGACACTCAGTGAGGGCAGCATTAGCCTAATACCTAAGCCAGACAAAAATATGCAAAGACAGGATAAACAGCAGACCACATCCCTTATGGAACTCCTCACTCAAATACTAGCAAACTGAACCCAACAGCACATGAAAAGGATCACATCCCAGGTCCAGGAATGCAGGAGTGGTTCAACACAAGAAAACCAATCAATGTAATGTGGCACATTAAAAGAATGAAGACAGCCAGGACCGGTTTGGCTCAGTGGATAGAGCATCGGCCTGCGGACTGAAAGGTCCTGGGTTTGATTCCAGGCAAGGGCATGTACCTTGGTTGCAGGCACATCCCCAGTAGGGGGTGTGCAAGAGGCAGCTGATTGATGATTCTCTCTCATCGATGTTTCTAACTTTCTATCCCTCTCTCTTCATCTCTGTGAAAAATCAATAAAATATATTTTTAAAAAATAAAAATAAAAATAAATAAAAGAATGAAGACAAAAAAATTTTTTAATTGTCATTTCAATTAATACAGGAAAAGCACTTAACAAAATCCAAATTCTTTTATGATATAAACACTCAGCAAATTAGAAATAGAAGAGAATTCCCTTAACATGATAAAAGGTATTGTCCTCCAGCAAACATCATACTCAATGGTAAAAGATTAAAAGCTTTCTCCATAATTTAAGCAACAGGACTAGGATGCCCACTTTCACCACTAATGTTCAATATTTTCCTGCAAGTCCTTACCAGGAAAAATTAGAAAAAAAAAGAAAAACAAGGCACCTACATTGGAAAGGAAGAAGTAAAACTATCTCTATTCACATGATCCCAAGTATATAAAATACCAAATAATCCACAAAAAAAATTACTACAAATAATGAATGAATTCAGCAAAGTTGCAAGGTTCAAGATCAATATACAAAAAATAAGTGGTTTCTATACACCATCAATGAACAAGTTAAAAATAAAATTAAGGGAAAAAATCCATTTATAATATCCAAAAAAATAAAATAATTAAAAATAAGTTTAATTGAGGAGGTAAAGGACTTGCACTCTAAAAAATACAAAAACTTGCCGAAGTTGGTTTGGCTCAGTGGTAGAGGGTCGGTCTGCAGGCTGAAAGGTCCCAGGTTTGATTCTGGTCAAGGGCATGTACCTTGGTTGCGGGCACATCCCTGGTAGGGGGTATGCAAGAGGCAGCTGGTCGATGTTTCTCTCTCATCGACATTTCTAGCTCTCTATCTCTCTCCCTTTCTCTCTGTTAAAAATCAATAAAATATATATTTCAAAAAAAAAAGAAATACAAAAACTTGCTGAGAAAAAATTTAAAAGACCTAATTAAATGGAAAGAATCCCGTGTTCATGGATAGGATGACTTAATATTGCTAAGATGGAAATACTCTCTCCAAAGCAATCTAGAGATTCAATGCAACCCCTAGCAAAATATCAATGGCCTTTTTGCAGAAATGGAAAAGCCATATGCAAGGAGCTCTAAATAGACAACACGATCCTAAAAAAGAAAAACATCATGAGAGGACTCATGCTTCCTGATTACAAAAATTGCTAGCAATCTACAGTTATCAGAGCAATGTGATGTTGGCATAAGGCTAGACATATAGACTCCAGTCTATATATCAGAGATTAAAATTCAGAAATAAACCCAAACACCTATGTCCAATTGATTTTCAACTGCTGAGATATGAAGAAGGAACTGGAGTTAATTAACTGGAAGAAGGTGGAGGTGGAGGATGGGGCATAGAGAGAGACAGAGACAGAGAGGGAGAAACAAGAGAGGGAGACAGCTCAGCTAGCAGGAGCTTGGCAAGGAGTGGCACTCATTAAGTGTTTATTCCTTCCCTCAGCACACAGAGACGATCAGGAGGACTGCCTGGAATGTCCCCTGACCTCTCCAGCTCTCCCAGGAGGTGGCTTTGGTGACCTAAGCCTGTAAGTAAAACTCCTAACAGGAATAAATCAAAGGCTCAGTCAGCTCTGCTCAAGGTGAAAGGAAGCTGGAGGTGGCCCTCCTCTTGTCTTTCCCACCCTCCCCCTCTTCAGAACTGACCACACATGTCAAAGGCAGAACCTGTCTTGTAGGATAAGATGGAGGATTTTCATTACCTGAGAGGAGACCAAACACTCCTATATGTTCCCTAGGATAATCTGTCATGGGAATTTGTCTTATCTAATCTACTATGTATTATTCTTATAGGACATAGAGATGACATCTTTGCAATGATCAGTTGCCTGAAGTGGGATCTTGTCTATAATCACAGAAACAGGTGAAGGGAGACAGGAAATGGAACAAGGAGGATTTCAGCTGACATTTGAAGTAATAACGAGGGTCAAGGTCAAAGAGGAGGAGATGATAAATGGGAAAAGATGCCAGTGGGGTCATGAAACCCTCCTGAGATTGGGGAGGGAGCCCTTCCACGCCCTTTGGGGTGGAATCAATAATTTTGTTTTCCCTCCAGATATGCTCATGCGCACACCTGCAACTTCTAAGACAGGAGGCTGTAGTTGCCTGATATTGTGGGTGGAGCGGCAGCAAAAACAGACCTGGTTGTAGCTTAGCATCAGCAAATTCCCAGGGCCCTTTCTTAAGAGGCAGATACTTGGATCCATCCAGAAATTGATTAGTTTTTCCCAACAGGCCACTCATGGACATGGCTTACATAGCAGTAAAAATAAAAGTTCCGGCATTTGTTTCAGACAGAGCACTTTTGTGAGTTCATGGCTGCACAAACAGAGGGGATCCAGAGCATGTGGCCCTACATAAGTTCTCCCCACGTGGCCACGATAGACCTCATCACTGCCTCCTGAGAGGTATGCTCCCAGGTCCCCCGCGGAGCACAGAGTGAGGCACTCTCTCACGCCCACCTGTCCACCTTCGCCCTTCTGAGTTGGACTTCAGGACAATGTCGCTTCAGAGGAGCTGGTGGTCAAGGGGAGACCAAGAACAGGCTGGAAGTGCCCTTGACAGTCCTGGATCTGTCTCTTGCTTCCACGGTGTCTGGACAGGACTAGATCCAGGGACGCCCCTTTTCCAGCCTCCGGACACTCTCCTGTGCCTTACCCAGTCACCACCCTCAGAACCACCGCCAGGACCAGCCAACACACCAGTTTTGGGTGTTGTTTGTTTGTTTGTTTTGTTTTTTCTTTCTTAACTCCTTATTGCTGAACAACCATGAGCTCCCAAATTCGTCAGAATTATTCCACCGAGGGGGAGGCTTCGGTCAACCGCCTGGCCAACCTGTATCTGCGGGCCTCCCACCCCTCCTCTCTCTGGGCTTCTATTTTGACCTTGACGATGTGGCTCTGCAGGGTGTGGACCACTTCTTCCCTGAGTTGGCGGAGAAGCACGAGGGCGCTGAGCATCTCTTAAAGTAGCAAAACAAGCGTGGCAGCCGCATTCTCTTCCAGGAAGTGCCGAAGCTTTCCCAAGATGAGGGGGAAAACTCAGGACGCCATGGAGGCCGCCCTGGCCGTGGAGAGGAACCTGACCAGGCCCTTTTGGAGCTGCTCCTTGGGTTCTACCTGTGCAGGCCCTCAGCTCTGTGACTTCCTGGAGAACCACTTCCTGGATGAGGAGGTGAAACTGATCAAGAAGATGGGCGACACCTGACTCACATCCCAGGCTGCCGGCCCCCAGGCTGGGCGAGCATCTCTTCGAAAGGCTCACCCTCAAGCACGACCAGGAGCCTTTGGGGCCCAGAGGCCTTCCAGAGGCCCCTCTGCATCTCCCCGGGTGTCTCTGGCTTTTATCTGAGCCTCTCCCAGAAACTACTAGCCATTCTTTCAACCACCCTGGAGCCCTCTCCCACACACTGGACCAAATGAAACACTAAAGCTTTTTGCAGAAAAGGAAAAAAGAACGGGCTGCTAGGGAGCTGCTGGCCAGAGAGCCACATCCTGACACACACTCACAGCCGCAGCGTGGGGAGCTCCAGGTTAGTGCAGCGAACCATGTTCTGCGTTGCACAGCCAGCCTCGCGTGCTGGGAAAGGATGGCCCTCAGCCCCTGTGGCTGGATCCTTCAAACAAGAAGGAACAGAGGGCCCAGGGTGCAGAGGCCAAGACCATGAGGGTGGGATGAAGGCTGGTCCTCAGAGGTCACACCCCAGCAAGTGTGAGAAGACAGGTGACACCAAAGCAATAGTTGTTGTGTGAACAGAGTGCTGAGCCTCCTCGGTAGCAGGTACACACACTCAAAAGCGCCAACACTCGGGTGCTTACATACTGGAACTTGACCTGTTTTCTATATTCAGATCTAGTTTCTGTCACACACGCCCCAGGTGGCCAGATGGCAGGAAAGGTGGGCCACTCCGGTGGCTTCTCCATTCACCCTCCTCACCCCAAACTCTCCCCGCCTTCTCCTGAAGTTAACCACACTTCTGGAAGGTGTAGGTGGCAGCATCTTCAGGGGAAGGTATCCCTCAGGGTCCCTTGTTCTTCAGCCCCTCCCCAACGGAACAAAAGCTGACCTTAGGCAGAGGAGAGGAGACAACAGGAGCCTCTCTCACACAACACTCAGTGGAAGAGAAAAAATAATGGTGTCTCTAGACCAGACAGACAAAGGATGATGCCCTAACCATTCCCAGGAAATGTTTTTCATCTATAAGTTACTTACTAGTCCTTATTGGTTCTTCTACTTCAGTGGTTTTTAAACTATAATCCAGGAAGATCCGTGTGTGTGTGTATGTGTGTGTGTGTGTATGCACATATGGTGGGGAGAAGATAGCAGCTAGCCCATTTTTAGGCCTTTAACTTCTCCATCTCTGCCTTTGGGACCATGTTAAGCTACGGGGATATTAGTGAAACCAGTGATTCATGTGTCTGTTTTGGTGACTACAAAGTAATAACTCACTCATCAATGGAAAAGTCTCAAAAGCTGACTCAGTTTGGAGCATTCTTTAGATATCACTGGAGACCAACATAATAACGGGCAGAGATAATGGTGAAGCCACTTCCAATGATTAGATTGAACAGGGTGAAATGATACCACGTAATGATATCATTATAGACGAAATGAGACCATGTCTGGGATTAGTTTCAAAATAACATGAGAAGGGAAGAAATGGGTGTGAGCCGAAGCAAGACTGGCCCTGAGTCAACAGTTGATGATGTTGGAAGATGAGTACAGTGGGGCTCATTCTACCAGTCTGTCTAGCTTGCAATATGTTTAAATATTTCTGTAGTAAAAAATTAAAATTATTCAAGAGAAAAATAAAGCATTCTTTATATTTAGGAGCATGTGAAACACAAGTATTCTCTCTTCGGCTAACATTTTCTCAGCCTGCTATTGTCCCTTTTTGAAAAAAACTTGCTCTGACTAACCTATGTGCTTAAACACGATATTCAACCATGGCTACTATTCTCTGAACACCTGCCATTGACCAGCGTGTGCTGGATATCCTCACGTGCATTAGCTCAGATGCTCCAGGCACCCCTGAGAATGCGGGCACTGGGGTTCAAGTCTGCCAAGTTAAGTTTCCCTAGATCATGCCGCTGCTGGTGATGGACACAGATTTTAGCTTTACAGCCATTAAATTAAGTGTTAGATGGTGAAATATATGTGTATCATTCAAAGTTAGCCTTGGAAGAAAGCTTTCCTTGAAAAGGCAGAAATCAGATTGTGGAGGCATCGCAGACAATGCCAGTCAGAGGGCTGTGCTCTGAGGAACCTGGGGGACCCTAACTTGCCGGGTGTACAGGGAAGCTAATAGGGGAGTGGGAGCCCACACTGCTTTGGCAGCTGCTATCGATTCCAGATTTTCATCCTTCCATTCCAAGGCTCACATTTCTTCTACTAAAGCCATAAAAATGAACTTTCAGTACCCAGACTGTGGGGAAAAAATAAGCAAAACTATCTATATTTGCAGGTGATCTAATCTTATATATGGAAAATTCTAAGAAATCCACTAAAAATAAAAACTATGTGACCTAATAAATGAATTCAACATTTATTAGGTCTCATTGATAACAAGACTAAATAAAAAAACCAATTGTATTTTTATACATTTGCAATAAACAACCCCAAAAAGGAAGTTAAGAAAACAGATCCATACTATTCAGCCAAAAAAAAAAAAAGAAAGAAAGAAAGAAAGAAAGAAAGAAAGAAAGAAAGAGATGAAGTATTGCCATTTGAACATAACAATGTATTTTCTTACCATTTGCCTTCGATTCTCCACCAGGTTGATGCCAATAATTCCTAAGAAAGATCCGAAGCCCAGCTGAGAGCAAGGGGAAAACAAGGAGAAAGCACCCAGTTAGCACACCTGGTGGCTTGATGCTGACTTTTAACAGTACAGAGTGCATAGGAGACTGCTGCCCATAAAACATCTTATCTAAGGGCCAAGGCGAGCCACTTCTCCAAGTTCTGACCACTAAGTGGCAGATGGATCCATGTACATTTGGGTGGGCTCCTCAGGCTCAATGGAAGCCAGTGATTGGAATAGAAACTTCGGAGTCATGATCCATCTCTTCTTTTTTTTAATCTTTATTGTTGAAAGAATTACATATGTCTCCCCTTCTTCCCCCATTAACCTCTTCTACCCCACCCCTGCTCCATACCCCAGGCCTTCACCACCCTAGTGTCCATGGGTTATGCATATATGCATACAAGTTCTTCCGTTGACTTCTTCCCACCTACCCACCCTCCCCTGCCTGCCTTCTGAGGTTCCACAGTCTGTTCCATGCTCCTGTGTCTCTCGTTCTATTTTGTTCATCAGTTAATTTTGTTCATTAGATCCCACATATGAGTGAGATCGTATGATACTTGTCTTTCTCTGATCGGCTTATTTCACTTAGCATAATACTCTCCAGGTCCATCCATGCTGTTGTAAATGGTAGGAGTTCTTTCTTTTTTATAGTGCATAGCATACCATTGTATAGATTTACCACAGCTTTTTTATCCACTCCTCTGTTGGTGGGCACTTGGGCTGTTTCCAAATCTTAACTATTGTAAATTGCACTGCAATGAGCATAGGGGTGCATATATTTTCTCTGATTGGTGTTTCTGATTTCTTGGGATATATTCCTAGAAGTGGGACCACTGGATCCATCTCATCTTTTATGTTCAAACATTTTAACCCTTAGGTCAGGAAGAGATTACAGGAAAAGATAGCATTGTGTGCCCCCTTTTCTCCTCATGGAGGACAACCTCTTTATGGTAGCCCAGACCACTCACAGCTCATCTTCTGCATCTGGGCCTCAGGGGAGAGGCCCACCTGATATTTCCACTGGGCCTGTCTCAAGTCCCGTAGTCAGAGAAGGACTCCTCCAGTAAGATATCAGGAAACTAGAACTATGGGTGTTTCAGAAGAAGGGTTACCCATCACCTGTGGACATGGCTGACACCACTCACAGATAAGCTTTTGACTCAGGTGAGCAGACAAGCAGATGACCTTGGGGAAGAAGAGAGGAAGAAGGGGTGAGGGTGCCTAGAGGCTCCTGAGAATCAGTTGTAATCATCCATCAAGACTTCTTGGCAGGTATCTTTTAAAGCTACATGTCCGTTTTCTGAGGACTAGTTCAGTCAGCGTGGTCTCACGGGGCTAAAATCTAGGTGTCACGGAACTGGTTGCCTCTGGAAGCTCTGTGGGAGAATCTGGCCATGCCTTTCCCATGTCCAGAGCTGATGCACCCCTTGGTTCATGGCCCTTCATCCATCATCAACTTCTCCCATCACACGGTGAGGCCTCTCCTGTGCCCTCCCCCACTTCTAAGGACCCTGTGCTAACACTGGCCACCTGGATGATGCAGGATCATCGTCCACACCCTGGACCCCCGTTGCTGTGTAGCCCACCACATTCACAAGGAATAGGACCCAGGATCCTTTGAGGTCATCATTCTGCCAACAATAACCACCAAAACAAGTTTCCAAGCCCTAAACCTCCAGCTCTGGGGGGCTGGAGCGAAGTGTGTCACCACCACACAGACATCTGTGGTGCCCAGTGCCCCCCCCCCAGACCCCTGGGCCCGTCACTCACAATGATCCCTGGGTAGTAGCCCCCCACGGTCACATTCTCCGTCCTGGTGATGGCAGCGAGGCCGATGGTCAGGATGAAGACAGACACCACAAGCAGAGACCCCACAAACCAGAGGGAAGTCTTCTTTCTTCTCCCAAACCCTTCTGGGAGGAGGATAAACGAGGAAGCTGTTAGTAGGGGGCAGGCTCCGAGGGGAAACATGAGCGCATTCGGTGTCTGCATTTGTCTCTGAGCCCTACAGGCTCTGGGAGGCCTCTCTGTCCTAAAGCCAGCGGCGCATGCCCACTGCTCTCTCCTTTGTCAGGGCCCACCTCAGGGGCACTGAAGCTTAACCATCTCAATCCCTATAACCCCACAAAACAGGAAATGAAAGAAACACATGGGCCGAAACCGGTTTGGCTCAGTGGATAGAGCATCCGCCTGCAGACTGAAAGGTCCAAGGTTAGATTCCGGTAAAGCAGCGTTTTTCAACCGCTGTTCCGCGGCACACTAGTGTGCCGCGAGATGTTGCCTGGTGTGCCGTAGGTGCAGACAAGACAAGAATTTTATAATTTTTCACTATTTTGTTTACTTAATATTTCATAATAAAGTAATTATAAAATACTTTCTTTGTGTTTATTTGATTCCTATTCAAGAGAATTACTTTATATATAGTCAATATAGGCACAGAGTTAAATTTTTTAACATTTTCTAATGGTGGTGTGCCTCGTGATTTTTTTCATGAAACAAGTGTGCCTTTGCCCAAAAACGGTTGAAAAACACTGCGGTAAAGGGCATGTACCTTGGTTGTGGGCACATCCCCAGTAGGGGGTGTGCAAGAGGCAGCTGATCGATGATTCTCTCTCTCATCGATGTTTCTAACTCTCTATCCCTCTCTCTTCCTCTCTGTAAAAAATCAATAAAAATTTAAAAAAAGAAACACATGGTGTTTCTTCTGGTGCCAAAGGTGTCTAACCACACACATGTGTTTAATGGGGAAAACAACTTAATATCTGACTGCAACCACTAGCTCAGATGACCGCCTGAATTGCAGACATTGTTCCCACTATAAGGAAGGGGTGGGAAAACTTTTTTTCTGCAAGGGCCATTTGGATATTTATAACATCATTTGCAGCCCATATAAAATTATCAACTTAAAAATCAGCCTGCTACATTTGGTCAAACATTTAATTAACTCACCCCTAATGCCTTGGCAGGGCCAGACCAAATGATTTCCCGGGCCTTACACAGCCTGCAGGCTGGGTGTTCCCCATCCCTGGCTCTAGACGGTTTGCCTCCAAAGATTTGCACTTCTGCAGTCCTAACAGCAAAGCTTAAGGTTAATTCAAGGTTAGAACACCCAAGAACAGATTGCACGAAACTGTAAATCGATGCGAAAATTCAGAAAAACTTAGCTCAACTGAGTTCACACACCTAGCAAGGGTATATGTCTTAGGAAGGACACTTCATTCCGGAGGCAGAGGGAACCTCATGCAAGACCCGCCCCCACCCCCCTTCCCTTCACCAGCACCTCTGCCAGACTCAACCCAGCCCTCGGCACAGCCCACTCCCTCCAGACTCTTGGGAAGACACTTCTCCCAAGAATCTCATCCTCAACCACCTATCACCTTCACCCTGGAGGGGACGAGATCAACTCATTCACTAAGAGAATAAACTACCAGAGAGCGGAAGGTCTGGGCCCAGATGCAGCACCCAGGACCTGGGCATGGCAGGGCGGAGTCAGGAGGGGCTCCCCTCTGCACAGTGGCCCTGTCCCTGATGTCGCCTGCAAGACTCTGCTCTGCAAGCCCTGGCCCAGTATCTTTAGACCCAAATTTGCCAAGTAGGCATATAGCCTTATGGTCTTTCTTAAATTGGGACCAAAATGTTTTCAAAATTACTGCCACTTGCAACAACATGGATGGACCTGGAGAATAGTATGCTAAGTGAAATAAGCCAGTCAGAAAAAGCTAAGAACAATATGATTTCACGCATATGTGGGATATAAAACTGAAACTCATGAACACAGACATCAGTGCAGTGGTTGACAGAGGGAAGGGAATGGGGAGGGGGAAGGAAGGGGTCCTAATATATGATGATAGAAGACAATTTGACTTTGGGTGGTGGGCACACGGTGCCATACACAGATCTTGTAACATAGAAACCCATACCTGAAACCTATGTGATCATATTAACCAATGTCACCCCAATACATTTAATTAAAAAATAAAATAAAAGCCAAAACCGTTTGGCTCAGTGGATAGTGTCGGCCTGCGGACTGAAAGGCCCGGGTTCAATTCCGGTCAAGGGCATGTACCTTGGTTGAGGGCACATCCCCAGTAGGGGTTGTGCAAGAGGCAGCTGATCAATGATCTTCTCTCATCGATGTTTCTAACTCTCTATCCCTCTCTCTTCCTCTCTGTAAAAAATTAATAAAATATATTTAAAAAATAAAAATAAAAAAAAAATATGTTTCTTTTAACTAATAAATTATAAGGATTTGTCCAGCTTTTAAAATACTGTTCTAAACATAATTTTTATTGATAATGTGTATTCCACTAAATGGATGTGTCAATTAACCTATCCCTACTGTTGTATATTTGGGTTGTTTCTAATTGGTTATTATTAAAACACAATGCAGAGCACAGGGGATTTGACAGCAGTGAAACTGTTCTGAAAGATACTATACATGTCATTATAAATTTGTCCAAAACGGTAGAATGTACAACACCAAGAGTGAGCCCTAATGTGCAGTATGGATTCTGGTGATAATGATGTATCAATGACTCATTGATTGTAACAAATGTTGATAGCGGGGGGAGGCTGTGCATATGAGGGAACGAGGGCATATGAGAATTCTCTGTATCTTCCCCTCAATTTTGCTATAAACCTAAAACTGCTCCAAAAAATGAAATACGGTTTTAAAAAAGAAAAACACAATATGATAAACACCTTTTTAGGATAAATTTCTACAAAGGGAATTTTATGGCAAGAAAGCAAAATATTTTGAAGGACAAAGTAAAAGTTTTAAAGTAAAACTTAACTTTACAAAGCAGAAGATAATCCTACAGTCCTAGTACAAGCTTTGGAAAGAATTCTCTGTGGCTCCACAGAATCCTTCGTTTACAAGCAAGAGAAGTGTATATGGCTTTATCTGGTTGTTGTTAAATTGCTGCTCTCATTGTTGTTTTCTAGTAGTTTTTACTACAAACATGGAATTGTTGAGGGTGGCACATGTGTGGGAGTGTTCCATGGGAAAACACAGCCACAAGTGCAAGCAGATACTCGATGTCCTTGGGACACTGCATTTGCATCTGCTCTGGGAGTTCCCTATAGTGGACTTTCCCTTGACTAACATTTATAGCATCTTACTTGCAAAGAAGGGTGCGTGCAGATAGAATGACCCTTTTTTTCTTGCATTTGTTTAAAGCCTGAAACCAAGGCCACCTGTACAAGGTAGTGTGCCTGGGAGTCAGATAGATGAGCAGTTCCGAGAATGGTGGCAGCAGATGTGGGGCATCTGTGGGAAAACAGAGGCCTGAAATGGCAATGCCATTTTGAGAACAAGTGGCCAATAGAGAAAGCAAAAGAAAGAAACCTCCCCGGGGGTGAAATTCTGCTCTGGATTATTAATTTTAGAATGATAGGAACATTTAAAAAAAAAAAAAAAAAAGGACACAAAAGTTAAAAATATATATGCCAACTGGTGTGGCTCAGCAATTGAGTGTTGGCCCAGGAACCAAGAGGTCACCGATTTGCTTCCTGGTCAGGGCACCTGCCGGGGTTGCGGGCTTGGTCCCCAGCACAGGCCGTGGGATAGGGAGGAGGTGCAAGAGGCGGCCAATCAATGATATTTCTCCCTCATTGATGTTTCTATCTCTCTATCCCTCTCCCTTCCTCTCTCTCTCTAAAAATCAACAAGAACATATTTTTTAAAAAGTTAAAAATATATCTTTTACATTTTGGAAGTTAATGTGATTGTTCTTGTGAATGTTCACAAAATAATCATATTAACAATAACAATACTGGGTAGCAACTTCGGCTTTTCTCTAACTCTCGTCTCATTCAATGAAGATGAGAGGATTAATCTCTCCTGATTCCAGTGCTACCCTTCCCAGCCTCCACTTATCTGTGAACAGAGCCACATGCTGATGGCTTTTAATTGGTGCACTTTCCTCTTCAGCTATTCTTCCTTGACTATTTTTTCCCTTAGTTTCGCATTTTAATGTTGTGATGGTTAAAATGTGATTCAAGATCCATAGGACTTGTAAACTAAATTCTATGGGACTAAGTATTTGAGAAAATTATCAGACAAATGCCCTCCTCCTCAAAGGATTTTGTTTTGTTAGTTTTCTTAATTAAGTGCTTTGCATGTCTGTTATGCCCAAAATAATTCGCTAAGTGCCCCAGCATTTACTTCAAACCACAGTGATAACCTTCTCTGTGCCTCATCTCTTAGCTCCTTTAGAAGTCTGTCTGCAGAAGCCCCTCGACAACATCCTGATTCTTCAAGTTTGTAATTCTGTTTCTTATTCATCCCCTCAGAGATGCTGGCCTGATGACTGAGGATCAGATCCACTAAGCTAGCAGCGTTTGGTCAGCCCCTGTCAAATTAATTAGTGACATCCTGACTTCTAATCACAGAGTAAAATGTTAAACACAACTCTGAGCTCGTGAAAATCTTCCCATGAGTCTTTTTCAATATAACTTTACTATTTCACCACTTTTTCCCAAGTTGGACTCTTCATCTGAAGTGGCTACATGATAAAAAGCAGAAGGTGTAAGCTATCCCCTTTTATCAGCATTTCTATCACAGGTTCCCAGGTTCATACCAGGCTGGGAAAGAGAGCCAGCATAATTCATATGGGACGCTGGGGACAAATGGTTCTGACAATCTTCTATTCACACATAATGTCACATGCAGACTCCAAGTACAACAGAGCTAACAAAAAGAAAAATCGTAACCTTATTCTTTATAAATATAGGATAGTGCAAAAAAAATAATAATCAAAATATTAGTTCAAAAAAGGTAAGAATAGGTTGAGATTGCCTTATAATTACCATAAGAAAGATGCATTTTTATCTTTTTTTTATTGATTTTTTACAGAGAGGAAGGGAGAGAGGTAGAGAGCTAGAAACGTCAATGAGAGAGAAACATCGACCAGCTGCCTCTTGCACACATCCTACTGGGGATGTACCCACAACCAAAGTACATGCCCCTGACCAGAATCGAACCTGGGACCTTTCAGTCCGCAGACCGACGCTCTACCACTGAGCCAAACCGGTTTCGGCGACAGATTCATTTTTAGATCAGATTTTGGAGAGAAAGGAGATTTTGAATTGGAGAAAGACAACTAGAATTACCTGAATTGTTCCCTAGATTCCCCTATCCCGTTAGCAAGACCATTATTATGTGCATTGCTACAATTAAAGCGCTCTGAAGACAGTGCCTGTGAACTAAAGTACCTACTATTAAGTGTGTAACTGTGGTGACAGCTTACACAGACCAGTTGTGTGATCTTAGGCAGCCAGCCACCCTCTCTGAGCCCAGCCGAAGGAGAACTCCATGAGAGCAGGGGCTGTGTCTGTCTTGTTGCGTGCTGGACTCCAGGGCGAGCTCCCCCTAGGATATAGCATGTTTCCTCATACTGGATGATCTGTGAAGTTGAGGTAATAATAACCACCTACTTTGCCCACCTCATAAGACTGTTACGAGGATCCAGTGAGAGCATATATGTGAAAGGTCCTTATATATTTATATGAGAGTAATGAATATATTAATCATGGCGTTAATAAATATATTAATCATGGTAGTGTTAATGTTAAGATGGCATAGCACTTGTTCTTAACCAGTGTTTCTCCAATTGGGAGCTGAGGGAAGTATTTCTGACGTGTGACGCTGAATGGGCCAACAGCTACGTCTCACCTGTCTTGATCCCTGTTTTTCC
This sequence comes from Pipistrellus hanaki, assembly GCF_964339955.1. Taxonomy (NCBI): domain Eukaryota; kingdom Metazoa; phylum Chordata; class Mammalia; order Chiroptera; family Vespertilionidae; genus Pipistrellus; species Pipistrellus hanaki. Next base: position 25,354,328 of record NC_140505.1, read on the forward strand.
AAACTCCAGACTGTCCCCCTGTGCGTCCTATCTAGAATATCTCAGAATATCACCTTGTCACTCCCAGTTCTCTCGCCCCTACCTGTCCCTACACCCAGCCTTGGCCAGAATTGCCAAACCATGGCTCCTGTGACAACCTGGTCTGGTCTGGAAGAAGTGCAAGGCTGGGGGTGGGGAAGTGGGAGAACAGAATCTGTCTCCGTCACAGCACTTTCTCCACTTAGTAAAGCAGGAAGGGAGGGGGGGGGGTCCTCATAAAGACTTTGGGGGGGGGGGTAGTAGGGGTGTTCAAAGTCATGGCCTATGTGCTGGCAGGGCCCAGGCCTCCCCGAATGAGTTCTTTTAATCATGGGGGGATACCCAGTTGTGGAGATGAAGTGACAGTCCCTGGGAAAGTAGACCAAGGCGAAATGATACACCCCCAGACATCAATCTCCCCCTTTTTTTTCCTGATTTTACTGTAATATGTGCCCAAGATGGTGAACACAGAAATGTAAGAAAGAAAATACCCATAATCCCACCCAGCTACACTAAGGTTTTGTGTTTTGACATAAAAGACCAACTCCTAGTGTTTCTTAAAATTTATAATTCTTCCTCACAAGAAAAAAAAAAAAGTCAAATGCTATTTTTAAACTATCAAGTCATTCTAGTATAATAATATATAATAACTAGTTAATAACACAAAGCTATTAATAACTAATTCATTTCCTGGAGGATGAAAATGCATGTACATAAGTTTTGCAATAGAGTATTTTGCTTTAGAGAGTGGGGGGGAAATAGAATTGTTTCTTTGAAGAAGAAGCCGGAGTCCTTGACTATTATTTAAAAATCAAACAACATTTCTAATCTGGTTTTTAAAAAGAGATTTTCCATAGATACCCCAAACACGATTATGAGGTTAAAAACCTATAGCTTTCAATGCGATCATTTCTGAAGCAAGGGGCAGGGCCCCAGGAGACCGCCCGCGGCCCCTCACTGCAGCTGTCAGAGCATCCCTCACTGTGCAACATTTCCCCCTTATTTTCAAAATCTTCTCTGCCCTCTTCCCTCCAGGAAAACACATTCAACATGACCCCCTATCAGCCACTTCCCAGTGGAGAATCTAGGCCAGTTCCCCAACTTGCGATGTGCAACAGGTTTCCTGCCTTCCTGCTCACGCCTGCCTTCCAGCCTGCATCGGTCTTGATTCCAGAAATTCAAGGATTAGAGATTCTGAGAATCGGTGGGGTTGAAGTCTGTGGGAGGGCGCATTGCAATGGAGAAGAAAAAAGAAGAAAAGAAAAAAGTGGTGCCTCTGTCGCTCTCAAGCAAGAAGAAGCTGACTGGCTCCTCGGAAGGACCGGGAAGAAATGCTGAGAGGCTGAAACAGGGTAGAGAGGGAGAGGAGGGCAGGGTGGGTGATCCCATTCCTACATCGGGTGGTCCATTGTTCCTGATGAAAGATAGTAGGGAGAGACAGGGGGAGACGCACAGAGAGAGCGGGAGGAGAGAGACTATGAATGAAGAGGGGCCTGTGCGGGTGCCAGGGTCCCGCGGCTAACGGAGGCGGGAAGGACGAGACCTGCACTCCCCGGGGGCTGGGGCCGGCGGGCGCCTTGGAGAATGCTCGGGCCGCTCACCTGTGGTGTCCAGCAGGGCCAGGGGCCCCGGCACCGGCAGCGGGGGCGGCTGCATCCCCGGCTGCTCCTCGGGGTTGGCTCTCCCAAGGCGACAGCGACGGTGGAGGTGCTGCGCGGTGGCTGGAGCTCTGCCGCCCCTGAGCGCCGCCCTTCTCTGCCTGTCCGCGTCTGTGGGCTCCCTTCCCACCTGCTCCCCGCCCCTTCCTCGGTCCCCTCCTTTCTCCTCTCCCCCCGCCCCTCCTCCTTCCCCCTTTCTCCCCAGGTCTCCTCCGCCTTCTCCTCTGGCCCCAGCCTCCAGCCCCCTCTAGCTTTTACGGAAATCAGACCCTCGCCAAAACCGGTTTGGCTCAGTGGATAGAGCTTCCGCCTGCGGAATGAAGGGTCCCAGGTTCGATTCCGGCCAAGGGCATGTACCTTGGTTGCGGGCGCATTCCCAGTGTGGGGTGTGCAAGAGGCAGCTGATCTATGTTTCTAACTCTCTATCCCTCTCTTCCTCAGGAAGGAAGGGAGGGAGGGAGGGAGGGAGGGAGGGAGGGAGGAAGGAAGGAAGGAAGGAAGGAAGGAAGGAAGGAAGGAAGGAAGGAAGGAAGGAAGGAAGGAAGGAAGGAAGGAAGGAAGGAAGGAATCAGACCCTCCAGCTGGGTGCCGGGAGCCGGAGACAGACCCAGGGTGGAGCACACTTGTGGATTTCCGGCCTGTGTGCCCACCCCTGGGGCCAGGAGAAGTAAATTCAGAAGTGAGTGGTTGTCATGGAGATGCCCACTTGTCCGGATTGAATAACTGGTAACATTTTAAGATGAAGAAACTGAGGCTCCAGGTAAGTAGCCCAAGGCCACACAGCTGGTAAGCAGCAGAGCCCTGAGACCCAGGCAGGCCGGCCCAGCTCACACCCACCCCGCTGGGCACAGCCTATTCCAGAAGCGGGAGGGGCTCCCAAAGGCTTACTGAAAATACGTTTTTAAAATGTGTGTATCGCCAGGAATGATATCCTTTTCCAACGAATACATTTGTCACAGAAAATCTCAGATGCAAACTTGAAGGAGCAAGGTTTTGAAAATGTGTTTGGGCTAATGAGCCACGAATCTCACTCTAAAGGGCCGTGGCAGGTGTAAGTGCACCCCAAAGTTCAGTGGCCCCACCTCACCTACATCCCCTCATCCTCCAACAATCTCAGGATCATTCCCCTTTCACAGGTGAGGAAAAGGAGGATCCAGGGGGTTAACTGGTGTGACCAAGAGCAGATCCAGAGTTCCTACAAAGCCTGCGAGTTTAATTATTGGAGGGACATCAGTTAGAATTTACTCCTTAGAACCCCTCCCTGCCCCACGTGTGTGAGGTGCGTTGCTGCCAGTTATACCAGTTGACAGCTGGTATTGCACACTGCCTCGGGCCGACACAGGAGGCCTGTAGCAGACTGAACTCTGCAAGGAGCAGTAGTCTGGGACCAGGTTATTTTTAAAATGTAATGTAATTTAGCTCTTACAAAGGCAATTATGAAAAGAAGAGGAAATCTGTCTTATACTAGTCTGAGGATAATCAGAGGGACTGAACAAATTATTATTGACATGAAGATAACCTATTAACACAGTTATGATAAATGTCTGCTGTCCTCCCTAATACCAAATTCCTCCTGCTTAGAGTAAATGTTTAAAATACCCTACAGTGGCCAAAACCGGTTTGGCTCAGTGGATAGACATTGGCCTGTGGACTGAAAGGTCCCAGGTTCAATTCCAGTCAAGGGCATGTATCTTAGTTGCGGGCATATCCCCAGTAGGGGGTATGCAAGAGGCAGCTGATCGACGATTCTCTTTCATCAATGTTTCTAACTCTCCATCCCTCTCTTTTCCTCTCCGTAAAAAAATCAATAAAATATATATTTTTTTAATGAAGTAAAATACCCTACAGTGTCCAACCTTGACTGCCCTTACATGAACACAGGTCCCAGCCAGCCCCAGAAACAACAGTCTCCTCTGAGGCTCTCACCCGGAGGCACTTGTCCAATAGGAATGAGGGTGGGACTACCCTGTGCCTACTCTTGTGCACCTACTATGTCTTGCAATGTAATTGCCACTGTTCAAATGCTGCCTTCTTTAAGCCATGCAGTATTATTCCCATTTCACAGGTGAAGAAACTGAGGCAATGAGAACTTAAATAATTTTTCCAAAGTCAAATAGCTGGTCAATGACAGAAACAAGATATAAAACAGGTCAGTATAATTTCAAAGCACAATTATATCTTCCAAATGGGAAAGAATGTATTAATTTACCTGAGTACAGACCTTTAGTTTAATTTTTAATTGATGCAATCAACATGTATTTACTGCATTTCCTCTATATGCAACATACTAAAGGAGCTGAAAAGATGAATCATACAGACATGCCCTTTAAGGAATTCATAAATAAAAGTGAGAAATGGGGGAAACAATGTACTACCTGTATATATAAAAGGCTAATATGCTAAGTGTCTGTCCAGGTAATGATGCCACATAGCAACGCCCAACTTCCTCTCCCTGGCAACTAGCCTCCTTGCAGTTTCTTCAGCCCAGGAGCATGGCTTGCTTTATTACCAGGTGGAAACATTTTGCACTGTAACCAAATGTCTGTGAAGCGTTTTCCAGTGCCTCATCTCATTTGATCTTCACAGAAGTCCTGTAGTAGGTGGATAGGAGACTCAGTGGAATCCTACTTTCTTTTCATAGCCAGAAAATGGAGATTTAGAAAGCTTAGAAACTTGACCCGCCTGAAAAAAAGTAAGAAATGGTGGACCTTGAAAATGACTTTAGGTTTTCTCATTGTGCAAAATATAGCCAAACACTGCTGTACTTAAATATTTCACCCTTTGTTCTCCCTGCATGATCTACAATAATAATCTGCTTCATGTTGATATTTACTGCTGTATTGCTGACAATTACCTGAAAGAGAAGTTGGGGTGCTTCACTGGACTGGAAAAAGTTTAGCTAAATCAGAAAGCAGGTTTAATTAAGCAAGTTTAATATATATATATATATATATGGCTAAGTTGACTTGTGCATGCATGATACATACAAAGCTCTCACTGGCACCAATCACACACATGTGTTTCCATCTGTTATTGTCAATTGTGAATTTAGTTGACACTTCTATTATAGAGAAAGGGTGAATAGTGATAGTAAAATATTTCTTCTAATTAATTTTCTTTCAATGTGCATGAATTAATGCACCAGGCCACTAGCTATACTATAAAGCAGACAGTGATGATAGCATCTGTAAGTGCAATTACCTTATGAGAACACTACCAGCATCCCCCTGGGCATGGCCCTGCACGTGCAGAGACCAAGGCCTTTCTGGTGACCAGCACAGTGATCCTCAACCTTGCCTCCCACTGGCCTGGTGCTCAGAACAATTCGACCAGAGCCTCTGGAGGTGGGAAGCACTTGAAGTTCCCGAGTGGGTCCATGATCAGCCGGACTGGGAACCACTGCGTTCAGGACCGATAGGATGCTAAGGGAGAGAAGTGGAGGATAAGTGGTTCCAGGAAGAGGTGGTGTTTGTTTCAGACTTGGAGGATGGAGTTGGGGAGGGGTAGTGGCGGGTGGGGGGGTGGGAGGGGAGTTTCAGAGACTCTGGAGCAAAGCTGAGTCAGAGAGGTGGAAAATCCCATTAAATCTCACAATTCTGGGCCATAGGTCTCCTTGCATCCTGCTCACACCTGGTGGTATACTTTTCCCCGATGAAGGCCAGCGTGGCCTGCTAATGTCCCTGGAGACCCGTCGAGCATGGAAGAGCTGATAGGAGAGGCTAGTTCCAACCCAGACTAATCTTCCTGAATCCCAGGTCAGTTCATTGTCTTTGTGGGCCCCACACAATCATGTCAGTGCACACACACACACACACACACACACATCAGGTTGGCCCCAGTTCCAGCCTAGACAGTGCTATGTCACAGTGGCAGATGAATGATAGGGTGGGGAAGGAGGTATATCCGGCCATTAGTCTTCACCAGTTGCCCCCTGCCTGCCCCTGAGCCCAGGCGGCTGTGGCCAGATGCCTCTGTATCCTCCCTGCCAGGTGAGAGGGTGGGGTCTGGGTGACCCTGTGCCCACTGCCCAGTCCTATTGCAGAAAGGCTGGCCTGGAAGCAGGGCACTGACCACTCTGGGCTCTGACTGACCTCTCCCCTCCCCCTCTGTCACTGCCCTCAGGTTCCTGGGTTTAGGCTTTCTAGAAGCCACAGCTTCCTCCCTACAGCCATGAATGTCACAGGCTCCAGCTTGAAGTGGGGACGGAAGTAGAAGAGAATTTAGAACTCAAGGTGATTTAAAAAAACAAAACAAAAAACAAACAAACAAAAAAAAAAAACATAGGATTAACTACCCAAGGAGTGGATGCACACAGACCCTCTCAGTTGCCCCGGCCACTGCCAAGGCAGAAGCTGGCCAGGACAGTTGACAGAGAGCCAGGGAAGGGCCTTGCCACACAGTAAGAACGAAAAGCTTTGCCCCTTTTGGATAAAAGCAGGTGTGAGGGGGTGGTGGGCAGGGATGGCTGCAACACTTACTCAGTTCTATTATGAAAATAAGTTCACCGACAGCAGGGACTTGTGCCCTTTGGTCCCGTGCTTCAAACCCTGTCCAGCTCATGGCAGGCACTCAATAAAAATACATGGAAGGAAGACTGAATACACCGGATTCCCAAACACCACTTAGCACCTGCTCCCTGCCAGGTCGGGCCACATGCTGGACACCTCGGCCCTCTCCCACCTGCAGCCTCACCTCCTCAGACCCACCGGCTGGAGAACTCGTTGGAAGAGCCATCACTTCCGTCTGACTGATGGGAAAACTTGTTTATTTGAGCAGAGAGGGGTCAACGGGCTCTCACAACAAGGACATGGGCTCTACCAAGAGAGGAATGAACCCCAAGGCCACCTTGGTCAGCCATAGGCATAGTTTGGTCCGTCCGGTTTGTTCCAGAACCACCGGCCTCGTGGTCCCTGGGCAGGTGCGAGTCATCAAGGGAGTGTGTGTGTGTACACAGCCCGACCCTGGGCTCTCAAGGGTTAGTGGACCGCAGAGAACAGAACACGACTCCTTCCTGTAACCAAATAGCCCCGAGAGGATGCTCAGGGGATGAATAATGCAGACAAGCAACGAGGGAAGCGACAGGTGGCCCCCGCTGGTCTGTCCACGCAGATGAGGTGGGTGAGGCAGCAAAGACGAGACGGGAGATGTTCTCAGAGACATACATTTTTTAAATTAAAAACACTCCCTGGCTTTGCTAGAAGGCTTTGTAACCATGATCTCCCGGATCCAGATCGCTCTAATGAGCCCAAGCAGGAAGGTTCTACTGTCCAAGACATCTCATGTTGCAAGTCAGACCTCCCATGACTCCTCGGAGCAAGAGTGCCTTCCTGGTCTTGGATTTGCAATCACAGGCTTGCCCAGTGTCTCCTGTTTTAGTCAAACAACTGCCAAGGGCACGTCTCAGCAGCCCGATAGTTGCCCTGTTGGAAGGAGAGAACCATGCCCCCTGCACACCCACCCCCCTTACCTACAGGCAGATTGAATACTGTGCCCAGGAGGGACAGATGCCCCAAGCTTCCCCGGAACCACAGGGACAGGACAGGAACCAGGACAATGAGCACTCTCACCCAGGCCTGGGGAGGGGAGAGAGGGAAGGTCTGAAGTCAGGCTGCAGCACTCCCCATGTGTTTCCATTAAACCCCACCCCATGCATTCGCCCTTAATAACCTGTATCCCTCCGCCCATTGATCTCCCAAGTGAGAGGGTTGAACGTGAAAGAACGTTTTTCTACTGTAACTGGGGAACTGAGGTTTGATTTTTATACAATCAAATCAAGCCCTCTTATCTTCATTTTAAATTGTTGGGCATTACCTCAGTGTCTATCTTTTTCATTTTTCAATTTGATGTTTTCAAATTGAGTTTTTTTCTCCTTCAAAACTGTTCTATCAGCTGGCACAATGCCTGCAATATGTGTTTTGCTTCCCATTGAGGCCCACTGTGTGTCTGAACCCTCACCAGAGGGGAGGACCCTGCTATGAGATAAAGGAGGTGTGCCCAAACTTTCTTTTCTTTTTCTTTCTTTCTTTTTTTTTTTTTGTTTTTATTTTTATTGTTGACACTATTACAGATGCTCCCCAGTGCTTAGCCTTTCTAAGGCTCAGTCTGGCTGAGCTTATGTAAGGTAATTATATCTATAAAATTCATGTTAGGCAGAAGCGTGGTCACCTCTGGGCAGGGGAGCAGCAGGGAGGGGGCACCGGGCTGGGAGGGGTGCCTGTAGGGTCCTGGTTCTTGCACCTCTGGGGCGTCTCTAGGTGTCACAGTATCGTCATTGACTGGGCATCCAGAATTCGTTCTCCCTATGTGAAATTTTGTTTTAAAGGTGTGTATTTTTGTTTTTAAATATATTTTTATTGATTTCAGAGAGGAGGGGAGAGGGAGAGATAGAGATAGAAACATCAATGATGAGAGAGAATTATTGATCAGCTGCCTCCTGCACGCCCCACTCTGGGGACTGAGCCAGCACCCAGGCATTGTGCCCTGACTGGGAATCAAATCATGACCTCCTGGTTGACAGGTTGTTGCTCAACCACTGAACCACACTGGCTGGGCTTAAAAGTTTTTTAAAAAGAAAGTGACTTTTGATTGCCTATGTGTGAATACATGGGGCCACCCTGAGCTTGTGGGGGTGGGGAATAGAAAAAGAACACACTCGAACAGACTCAGAGACAGAGCTAAAGTCACAAATAAGTTGCTTTTTGTCATTATAACCCAACAGACCTGTGAGTTCAATACAATAACTAACTACTTGTTCATAGGTTAAGTCACAGGCATGCCAGATTTAGCCAAAAATCAATGAACAATGTCTTAGTGTATGTCCTATGCAATAATTTGAAACATACACTTAAAAAATGACTTGTTATTTGTCTGAAGTTCAAATGTAACCGGCTGTGTTTTATCTAACCATAAGATAAAGGCCGAAAGGTCCTTGCTGGTAAATCTAGTACAACAACAACAGAAGGGTCCCCACCATCAGGCACCATGAGCCCCAGACAGCAGGTGGGGATGGTGGCCAGAGGGGTCAAGGGTCAGCCCTCCACCCCCACCACTGAGGCTGCTTAAATCACCCTTCAGGGCCATGGGTACCTAGTTCAGAATAAATGTCTTCAGAAAAATCATAAATGGGTCTTTCTTGCACCAGAATGTAGTGAAGTGAAATTTATAGCCATTACCTTATCCGAATGTACTAGACCAGTCTCAGAAAGGGAACAGTGATTTGTCCTGCCAACAGCTCAGTGTCCCTCCATCCCCGGATCCCCCATCTTGGGCCTGCCCAGGGAAATGTACCAGGTGGTCATTTCAGATCACAGACCAGAAAGTACTAGATGCATCCTATGACTCTACACACCACACCACAGTCAGGAGAGAAGGACGGTTCTGGTAGGGTTTATTTCACCAGTCTCAGGGTGCTGTAAAGTCTTCCTGTGCAGAAGGTAACTCTAAGGAACACACTTGAAATGCCTCCACAGAACTAGAGATTATAAACCTAGCAATCATCTGGACCACACACACCTGCATACGGCTTGAGTCATCTTTCCTACACAGGCTCTAGGCCAGTGGTTCTCAACCTTTCTAATGCCACGACCCTTTAATACAGTTCCTCATGTTGTGGTGGTCCCCAACCATAAAATTATTTTCGTTGCTACTTCATAACTTGAATCGTAATGTAAATATTTTGCTTTCCAATGGTCTTAGGCTCTACAGCAGTGGTTCTCAACCTGTGGGTCGCAACAAACAGGTTGAGAACCGCTAGCAGGGTCGCCTTAGACCATCAGAAAACACAGATATTTACATTACGATTCATAACAGTAGCAAAATTACAGGTATGAAGTAGCAACAAAAAAAATTATGATTGGGGGCCATTACATCATGAGGAACTGTATTAAAGGGCCGTGGCATTAGAAAGGTTGAGAACCACTGCTCTAGAGCAAAAAGGAGGTAGTTGGGTCTTAGTTTTGGCCAGCAACCCTCCAAAGCCATTGATTGTCCAGATCCACTCCTTTCCTGAGGGTCAGGGGGTGATGAGGGCATGACCCCAGGGTCCTGCCAGTGACCAGGTGGCAGGAGGAACAGGAGCTGGTGTGAAGGGGGAACAGTCCAGGCCTCTCTCAAGGTGCCCCAAAGCCCAAAAGGGCTGTGATTTGCCACCCCCTGGACCAACTAAGAGAAGGCCTCCACCAAGGATGGGGCTCTTGGAAGTTGCAGTTAAGGTGCCCGGAAACCCAAACTGAGAGTCCTCTCCTCTGAGCAGCCATCTGCCCAGCTGCTCAACACTGCCCCCAACGTGCATGTCCATCCGTGAGCCTGGACAGCTCTGTATTGTCGCTGCACTCTGTCCAGGAGCATGGTTGTATCTTTTTTGAGTGGAATGTGGCAAAAGAAGTGGGCTATTTACAAGCTAGAGCTCCTGACCCTAGGTCTGGAGTCTAGTGGCTCTGTGCCTCCTTCTCCTGCCCCTGCTGTGACAAAGGCCTATTCAGCCCTGCCAGCTGTGGAGGGAGGTCCCTTTTCCTCCAGGTCTAGGAAACCAGGCACATTCCTGACTTGGAGGAGGACGCAGCCTCCTCCACAGTGATCCCCTTCATGTCATCAGGCATCTGCCCGTCAGCACGCCACACGTTCAGCTCCCCAAAGATGCCCGTCTCAATCATCTCCTCCTGCCAGGGGATGGAGCAGTTGCCGGTGGCAAATTCCTGGAAGAACTCTGTATCTGCTTTGTCAAAGACCACACCTTTGACTGTGGAAAAGGCCCCTACATCTTGAATGTTCTTGGCATAGACAGTTCTGGAGTCTGGGATGAAGGGGGGCATCAGCATCCCTGTCGGAAGACAGAAAACACAGATGTGAAATGGCTCGGGGAGCAGGGCCATGGTCTGGCTGCTGCCTCCCTGGAGGGGTGTCTGAGTTGCTAACAAAGAAATCAGCACACCTGAGAGGGTCTTGGGTGTCCCCCACAGAGCCCTGACATGAAGGGCAGTGTGTTCTTGCCCGGCATGGTCTCCTCCCCTCCTCACCATAGACCCCATACTGGTGCCGTCAAGCCAGCCTCCCCTGGGCACCGCCGTATGCAGGTCAGACACCTGGAACCCAACATGCTCAGAGATGAGCTTCTCATCCTTCCAAAGCCAGCCTTTCTCTCAAACCTGCTCAGGAGGCGATTCCCCAGTCACCAGACAGAACTTTAGTCGCCCAGGACTGACCCTGCCTCCCTCTCACTTATCACCCGCTCCCTCCTTTCAGCTCATGGATGGGCTGCCAGACCATTGCAGTGACCTGAGGAGTAACTCTGGCTCAACTACTCCAGGTTCTAATCGCTCAGAGCTGCGTGTCCTCACCCAGCTTCGGCTGGTCTGAACCCCTCTCCTGGTGAGCCCCCTTCAGATCAGCCAGGACTCACCTCTTCTCTGACCCTTTCCTGCAAAGGAATTTCTTGACTACTCACTGTTCTGGAGTTCCTGCCACTTAGTCACATGTTTACATACTCTGGCTGTAAATTCTGGGCATGTGATTGTGTCCTATACTTTTCTCTCACAGACACATGCACACAAGCACATACATACATACATACATACATATATGCACACACACACACAAGAGCCTGCACATGACACCTGGTAACAAATGTTGGTTGAAGGAATGAATTTCTCCCAAACAGACAGATTGAGCTATGGGTTCTATGAAAGAACAGGGTATGGAAATGCAAAACAGCAGGCTTGGATCAAAGGCCAGCCAGCATATTCCCTAGATATTACATTCAACCTTTTCCAAACTCCAGCAGGTGTCCTAAAAGGCCTAACCCATTAACACACAGTCCTGGGTGCATGGGGGATGAATAGAGTACTAGAGGGTGGTAGTTTTCCTAGGGGTCTGGAGGGTAGCTATTGGAAAAGCATCAACCAGGTGTCCTTGCTCTGCTGACATTGAGCTAAGCCTAGATGATGACTATAGGATGGGTCAGGCAAGCAAGAGTCATCTAACAGGCCTACCCCTCTCTCCCCCCACCCAGATCCAAAGGCATGCCAACAGTACCAGCCTCGAGCTGTCTCCAATTAATGTCTTTAAAGAGGGGGTTAACTCGGAGCCCATCACAAGTCCCATCTCTAAACCCCAGGCGCTTCTCCGGGTCCTTCTCCAGCAGTGCCTCACAGAAGTCCTTGCTGGCCTGGCTGAACTTGTCAGTGTACTTGACCGCCTCCGAGAGGATCCTCTGCTTGAGCTCCTTGTTCTCTACCTGCACGGTGGAACACACATCATGTTAAACCCCTGCCAAGCCCACCAACATCATCAGAGCTGGCCCCTCAGGCTCCAGGAGACTGGACAGCCCCTGTTGGTGTCTGGGCAGGGCTAGCACTCCTCTCAGAAAGAGGCCGGCCCCTCCTTCACACCGAGGCAGAGGTGATGGGAACACCTGAGTGCATTCTCCTTCCCAGCATAGAATGGCTCAACATCCCCAGTGAAAGGAGTGGAACCCTAAAGGTACTGGTCAAAGTTGAGGTGCAGTACAGTTTAGGGAGTTCTGGTGGACATATTATATATAATCACTCATTAGCTACTCGAGAAAAAAAGAATGACAAGGAACAATAAGTCAACTTCATAGAACTGGTAGAGATGTCTTCTAACTGGATAGAAACATTTCATCTTGTTTTGAATCCGCTTTATCGAATATAAATACACATACCATAAAGCTCCATCTTCAGTGACATGAGGGAAGGGTTTTGATCAACAGCTAGATACTTCACCACCATCACCCCAGAATTCCCCTGTGCCCTCTGCAGCCCACCTTCACCTTGACCTCAGGCAAACACAGACCCATTTCTTCTCACAATAGAATAGATATGCCTTTCCTAAAATTTTCTAGAAATGACACCATTTAATTAACAAGTTTGAGGCCCATTCATGCTGTGGGTGTATTTAGGTTCCTTCCTTCATGTCACTATGGAGACAGAAACTGAAAGACATGCTTGATTCACATTGGGCATCTCATAAAAGCCCATCACGTTTATTAACACACAGCAAACAGGGAGTGTGCTTGGGCTGTGGGTCAGTGAGAGCTCTGAGATGGGAGCTGGGAGCTCCTATTGTGGCCCACCATTGGTCTTACTCTGCTCTTCCAAACTGTTGGAAGTCAGGAGAGAGAACTGGTGACTAGAGGTCAAGGTGGAGCTGCAGAGACACAGAGTGGCTGGTGTGTTAGTTATGGGAGCACTCTTTGCTCTTAGAAGATAGGGGACAGGATTGGGGCCTGGGGCGGACACTCTAGTGTCCAGGCAGAAGACAAGAATGGGCGTGACCTCCATACTGAATGAGGTGGGTGGGTACAGGTACCATGTCTAAAGACTGCCATTCACACCAGGACCCCGAAGGTGCCTCCTTTCTCACCCAGCCTCCACATTCCCGGTTTATGGAGATGCATGGGGCAGAGGAATGTGGGAGGCCAGGGATCAGGGCACAGCATGGGATGTCCACTTTCCTCCAAGACATTAAAAAAAAGCTGGTGTGCTATACCTGAAACAGGTCATGTGGTTTCTTAGCATCATGGGAGGGGGGCTCTTAGTATTCGTCTACACGGACAAAGGCCATCAAAGGAATCAGGCTGGCTCCAGGGGAGGGGTGCGAGTGCTGCTCACAGGGGTGGGCTTGGGAAAGCTCAGGCACCTCTCATCCTGAGCTACGTGAGATGGAGTCACTGTGTCTCCTCTCTCCTGCCCATGAAGGAGCTTCCATGAGAAGCATTATGCTCAAGATTTAAGCAGTTCCCCCATCAGGTGAGCTACAGCACCACCTCCTCCTATGACACCCACCCAACAAGGAGAGTCAACCCCAGGACAGCTGCAGAGGCCACCTCCTACCTTCTCTCCCCGGGCTCGGAAGGGTCCTCTGGCCGCAATCATCTCATACAGCGTGACCCCCAGGGCAAAGTAATCCACAGAAAAGTCGTACTCCTCACCCCGCAGAAGTTCTGGGGCCATGAAACCTGCCAGGCAAGAGCACAATGTGGACTCAGAGACGCAGCTGCACAGAGCCAGTGGTGAGCACAGAGCCGATGCTCCCATGGGCACCTGGTGGGGCTGCCCTGTGCACTGTGGGGTGCTGAGCAGCACCCCTTGACTCCATCCACTATTTAGCATGCCCTCCCCAGTTGTGACAACCAAAAATGTCTCCAGACATTGCCAAGTGCTTCCTAGAAGCAAATTGCCTCTGGTCGAAACCACTGCTCTATACACATGGTGTGAAGCCTCATCTCCCCTTAGATCCACCATGACAGTCAGAGCCATGGTTCTTGCCCCTCAGGCACCAGTGTGTGACCTCGGGAGCTATCTCTATGTGTGGTTGTGAGGGTAGCAAAGGCAGGCACCTGAAAGGGCATGTTCTTGGTTGCGGGCACATCCCCAGTAGGGGGTGTGCAGGAGGCAGCTGATCAATGTTTCTCTTTCGTCGATGTTTCTAACTCTCTGTCCCTCTCCCTTCTTCTCTGTAAAAAATCAATAAAATACATATATTTTTTAATCAATAAAATATATTTTAAAAACAAACAAACAAACAAATAAATAAATAAAAGGGAGATGTGCTTGGCAAAACCAGCCAAGCCACTGTGACTGCAGAATCATTTCTTCCCAAAGAGGTTACAGGAGTCAAATTCCAAAGAACCTCCTGGTTCTGAATACACCTTTATAAGTTTCGCTTTTCGAGGAGTTACATGATAGTCCAGACTGCTCAGACTTTGTAAAAAAGATATGTTCAACTGATCACAACTTCTAGATTTAAAATGGGGTCCTAGAGACGGGCCAATCAGACCACAGGGATGCTGTCATCTCCTGTGAGAAATAACTCAGTGGCACCTCTAGTCTGTTCCACCCAACTCAGTCCCAAACGATGCATCCTTTTCAATCCTTGGGGTCTTACATGACGCCTGGGCAAAGAGCCAGCAAATACCTGTTGTATGGATGAATGAATGAATGAATGAATGAATGAGTTAATGAATAAATACTACTTAGTTACTAATTCCTCCACATATTGACTCATCCCCCACTCCTGGCTGAAAACTCATTGAGGACAGAGATCATGCCGTATAGCTCTTAGAGTATCCCACTTGCAGGCACAGCCCTCTTCATGGTCAATTGCAGAGGCTCAGAGGCTCAGAGGCTCTAGCCCTTGGTGGAGCTTAGGGTTCATGCAGAGGGGCTGAAGAAGAAGGATCCAGAAGGCAGCCCCCTGTGGCTTTGCTGGAGGCCCCAGCCTTATAAGTTACCCTAACATCAGCATCTGCTGCCACTGTTTAAGGGTTACATCCTTCACCTGAGCCCAAATGCTCAGAGCCATGCTTGCATGCACTGGTCAGGGGAGCTACCCTGCTGGAAAGCTTCATCCCTTCTGTTCAAAGAACAGCTGTAGCTCCGTGGCCACAGCAAAGCCTATGGGGCCCTCTGGTGGTTGGCAGGGTCCTCGCACTAGGCACAAACAAGGTCAGGCTATATCCTGGAGGTCAAACTACTTCAAATCCTGGCTCTGGAGTTTTCTGGGCTTTCTCCTAACGATCTGAATCACCCTGAAATGCGTGAGTAGTGTTTCCACTCACTCGCTCATGCCAGAAGTGGAACGTCATAGACTTGGGCTGAGAATCTAGAAATTCAAGATTAGATCTTAACCTAAATAAAGCCACAGATGAGGACGGACACTGTGGTGACAGGTACAAACACCAAAAAAAGCCCAAGCCCCAAAGATTTGGAGGATTCTGTGACACAAACAAGAAAGCCATCAAAGGCGGAAACTTTCAGTAGAGAGGGCACAGCACATTAAAACCAATCATGGTTTTCCAGGTGGGAGGGCTCCTCCCTGCAGTGGGCCCCGGCTCCTGCTGCAGCGGTGCAGGCCCACTAGCCAGTCCTTCTGGTTTCACTCTTTGCTCTGGGGATGAGGGAGCCGCTGCCCTACAAACCCCCAGCCCTCACCGTGCCACCTACCCCAGGCCGTGGGGACCCCCAGGGCTTCACCCCTCCTCTCGAGAGACTCTGCTCCCATCCTTGCTCTCGGGCTCTTACCTGGGGTCCCTGCATAGCCCTTGGTCTTGGTCTGCCCTTCCTTCAGCTCTACGGCCAGCCCAAGGTCGGAGATTCGGATATTCCCTGAAAAGCAAACATGGGCTGAGGTCATGTGTGGCGCCACAGAACAAAGGCACCTGGTGTTCCTGGAGCCCACAGGAGCCAAGAGCCAGCCTCTGCACACATGCATACACGCACACAAATGCTCATGCACATGTTTACACATAAATGTACCTGCAAACACGCATGCTCACACCTACTTACACATAAACACACACTCACGAACATGTGCAGACACACACACATGCGCATTCACACACTCACATGCACACTCCAGGGGGGTGTCATGAGGCCTCAGCACCCAGGAGCCTCTGCCCCAGTCAGACTACAGAGGAACGGAGGGGTCCCATCAGCGCCTGCAACCTGAATTCGGGGCATAACCCACCCAAGTTCCATTTCCTCCTCTGTCTTCTCTTCCAAGCTCTGTAGCAACAGCCTTTGGGAATGCCCATGCATTTGTGTGACTCGGTGACAGAAAGGGAGGTAAATCTAAAGGGATATACGCAAAGGAAGCCTAAATCTCTGTTTCTTTTCTGGTAAGAATCCCAATTTGGCAGAGAAGGCAGAAAGAAAAGAGTGACAGAGTGAGGATTGGGTCATAAAATCTTCACTATTTACCAAGCGTTCCACACACTATAGACACTCTGGCTTAGCTCCCTGTAACACTGGGTGCCGCAGTAGGCACCAAATTTCATCCAAGTCCACCCAAAATCTCCATCTGGAGACAATGCCATTCGGTTGCAAAATAGCTAAAGGAACAGTCAACAACCTTAAGAAATGTCTTGGTGCCACTTAAAGCTCTGACGAGCATATGTCAAAACCAGCCCCTGCCCCCTACAGATGACCCATTGGGCCACAGAGTCCAGCTGGCAAGGGGAGGCCGAGAGAGGAGGCCAGACGGGGAGGCTGCCTAACCTTCGTCATCCAGCAGCACGTTCTCAGGCTTGAGGTCTCGGTAGACGATGCCCCGCTGGTGCAGGTGCTCCAGGCCGCTGAGGATCTGGGCCGCGTAGAAGACAGCGCGTGGCTGCTGGAAGCCAGGGTTCTCCTCGTCCACATTGTAGATGTGGTACCTGGAGGCAGACTATGCGGAGGCCTGTGCTTTTCTGGCATGGCCACAAGAGCGTGAAGATGGTTGGGGTGGAAGTAATATCTTGGGAAAACAGGGAGGACCTCAGAACCCTATGTTGTGTCAGTAAAGCATCCGGTCATTTTGGAGCCTCAGTGTTTAGCCTGAAGAGCCTGTGGCAACATTAGGGCCCCTGGCAGCTGGTGCCCACGCCCTCAAGATCTTTCCCACAGGTGTTATGGGGGAAATGAGGCAGCAAAGTTAGTCCTCTCTAGCCTCCCAGCCCTGGCCTGCAGGGCCATTCTACTACCACCAAACGAACAAGTAAGGGCAGAAGGGGGCAGAGGAAGTCTGCATGAGCAGCCTGAGTTACCCAAATATAAGCAGTCAATTCAGAGTCATGTAAGCCTGACGGCTATTTCACCCAACCCGGACATACAGACTCCTGGCTGGGCCTACAGCAGGACCCTCTCCCAACCTCAATCCCCTGTAACTGTCCTTCCTCATGTTTTCCACTGCCTCTCTTTGCACAGGGGCAAAATATAACAAATAAAAGGAAATAAATTACACTAGATAGCAACCAGGGAGAATAGAGGCAGATCAGGAAACATTAAATATATATATATAGAGAGAGAGAGAAACCCTAAAATCAGCCTGAGAATAGACAGCTGGAATCCTAATATATATAAACCATGGGTCTGTCACATCCACAACAACTAGGAAGCTCAACCAACCGGAAGTCAGTCCCACAGTCAGTGATGGGTTGCCATGGTGACCCAGCACTGACTGCTATGGCTCCAAGTACAGTGACCCAGCACTGACTGCTGAGGGGGTTGTGAATCAGGCCCGGAGAGAGGCCTGAAGAAAGAAGCAGGGTCTGATCCGTAGCCTCTGTGGCAGCTGTTGATCAGCACTTGCCTCTCTCTTTCTTTCCAGCCTGGTCAGCAGCAGCACCTCTATTTCTCTCCAGGCCTCTACCAGGGCTGCTGATCAGCCCTGCCTTTCTGATCAGACCCTGTTGATAGACCCAGAAATGCTGATTGGCATAGAAACCAACCAATTAGAAACAAATCTGGGTCAACTGTGAGGAGCCAATGGCTGCCTAAGAGGTGGAGCTTTTGATGCTGACTAGCATAGAAACCTACCAATCAGAACCAAATTGGCCAGCAGAGGAGGGTAGTTAGAGGCGAGATTAGGCCTGCAGAGGAGGGCAGTTAAGGGTGATCAGGCAGGCAGAGGCAATTAGGGACAATAAGATCAGCAGAGAAGGGCAGTTGAGGGAGAGATCAGACTGACAGAGGAGGACAGTTGGGGCGATCAGGGCAGCAGGGGACAGCAGTTGGGGGTGAGATTAGGCCAGCAGGGGAGGGCAGTTGGGGAGGGACCAGGCCTGCAGAGGAGGGGAGTTGGGGTGATCAGGCTAGCAGAGGAGTGGTTAGGGGGAGATCAGCCAGCAGGCAGAGGCAGTTAGGCAGGCAGGCAGGCAGGCAAGCAGTTAGGAGCTAGTGGTCCCAGATTATGAGAGGGATGTCCCAGATTGGAGAGGGTGCAAGCCAGGCTGAGGGGCACCCCCCCCCCCCATTCAAGAATTTCATGCACCAGTTTTCCAGTCTATAGATATAAAATCTTAAGGGTCCTTTACGACAGAATGACTAGAATGACTAGAATGACCAGTCGCTATGATGTACACTGACCACCAGGGGGCAGATGCTCAATGAAGGAGCTGCCCCCAGCCCGCATGCTCCAATCACCAACCAGCAGTCCCCGATTGACCTGCCATGGTGGCAGTTGGCATCTGCCAGCCAAACTCCTGGTCCTTCCCCCCAGCTGGCAGGTCCCAATCGCCCTATTGGAGCTGGGCCCTGGGCTGGGACAGGGAACCAGGGTGATGGCAGTGGATGCAGGCTGTAAGGGAAGGAAAAAGTGGGGATGCGGGAAAGCAGGAAACCTGATTGGTCCTGATCACTGGCCAGGCTTAGGGACCCCACCCATGCACGAATTTCGTGCACTGGGCTTTTAGTATATTATAATGTTGTGTAGTATGGTACAGTGTAATACAACGTACTAGAGTATAATATAATATAGAACAATCCAGTGCAGTATGGAATGGTATAATATAGTATAGTATAGTATAGTTTAGTATAGTACAGTATAGTATAGTATATGGTATAGTATAATGTTGTAGAGTGCAGTGTAGTATACTAAGGTATAGTGTGGTGTAACATACAGTAGCATAATATAGAATGTAATACAGTACAGTATCATGATCATTTCTACCCTAAGTCATGTTATTTGTGCTTCCGAGGCCCTTCTGCTCCCCTTCTGTGTGACCTTACAGGAGTTACTTAGTCAAGGACTCAGAACCCTCATCAGGAAAATGGGGCCAACTAACTTACTTGGCAGAGTTCAGGGGAGATGAACCAAATGGGAGAATGCAAATAACAGCAACAGCCATGCCCTCTTGTGTGTAAGCAACTGTGACCCTCTTAGTGCCTCACACGCACCAGCCTCCTCTCCACAGCCTTTGAACACCGGTGACATCGTTATACCCATGTCACAGACCGGCACACTGAAGCAAGAGCTGTCAGGTCGCCCAGCTATCAAGTGGGTCTTTCCCCCTCTGAGAGCCAGTGACCTGATTTCCCCTGGGAGCCGAGGACCGGGCCGTCGGATCCCTGGCAAATCAGACACTGTGCATTGCTGCCACCCGGTTCTCTCTGCCGATGACAAGCAAAGCGATCGTTCCCAAAGTTGGCCACATCGTGTTTTCAGCTCTGCCGCCATCCCCAAGAGCGGGTCATTGATGAAGATCATCTTCATTTGCCAGCCTTTTCCATACAAGGCCCTCAACTCCCCTGAGGTTCCCACTACCCCTTTACTCACCCACCCCTCTAGCACTCAGCCCACAGTTCCCCGTGCTGCCCACCCTACTAGCCACCCCCCATCCACACAAACCAGAGGACTAGAGAGCCATAGCCCCATACCCTCATGAGGTTCCTGTATTTCACATGGGACTGAGGACACATCATTTTGAGTATCAGCAAGCGGAAGACGGAAAGGAATGGATTTTGATGGGGCTTTTCCTCAGATGTCACCGTTGCCTTTGCAGTGAGAAGCAGCCCCATTGGCCCCAGAAGTCCCCTCCCTAAGCTGAGCCACTCCAGCCCTCCCAGCCCCCAGCTCCCACACGGAAGAGAGGAACCCCACTTACCTTAAGTCGCCTCCATTCATGATGGTCATCACCAGGCAGAGGTCAGTTTTGGTTTCAAACGCATAGGCCAGAGAGACTATGAACCTGCTGTGTACTTTAGACAGAATCTTCTTCTCTACCATAGCACCCTGAAAAGCAAGATGTCCAAAAATCAACCCGGGTTAGGCCGGGAAGTGACGTCGCCATAAAAGATCAAAATCTGCAAACCAGAAAGCACTCCGACAACATAGACGCAGAGTTGCAGACACATTTTAAAAGTGTTTTGCAAATTCGGATGTGCAAATTAGTCAGACACAGAGCACTTTCCTGCAGCCTCCAGCAAGGGGCACTCCAGACAATGCATCTTAAACATGTCAGGTGGGGGGGTCCAGCTCTGGCTGCCTATTCATTGTTGACTTTCCTTCCTGCCCTTTCTTTTATATATTTGTACTTCTTTTATTTCAGAGAGGAAGGAAGAGGGGGAGAGAGATAGAAACATCAATAATGAGAGAGAATCATGGATCAGCTGCCTCCTGCATGCCCCCAACTGGGGATTAAGCCTGCAGCCCAGGCATGTGCTCTGACCAGGAATCGAACCATGACCTCCTGGTTCACAGGTCAGCATTCAACCACTGAGCCACGCCGGCTGGGCCCCGCCCTTTCTTACATCTAACCAGTCGTCCTGCCAAACTCTCAGTGCCTTTCCTCCTGGCCAGAGCCCTGGACAGCGGACAGCTGAGGTCCCAGCCATCCTGCACCTCTGTTCATGTCCTACCTTTATTTTAAACCTCGTGGTGTCCATTGAACATGGTTTTTAAAGTTGTGTTTGGAATCCCTCTCAGAAGGAGGAGTGTGTGGTGTTGGGAGAGGCTGCTTTCTGTCCGCACGGCCTGAGAAGACCTTGGGTTGACTTCACGTTGTGTTATGTTCAGGAGTGTCCTGACCTTGGGTGAGAAGAGCCTGCAGCGCTCTCATTGCTGGATTAAAATTACAGGCAGACAACCAAGAGGGAGGGATAACAGCTTCCCCCCAAAGTCTCACCACCAGGAACCCTGGGAGGGGTGCTCTGTGGAGGCTGCTGAGCACCCCGAGAAGCTGCGTCCCCCCACCCCCCATTGGACTGTGCAGCGGGAAAGAAACAACGAACCGTGCAGGACAGAGAGTGGGACTGAGGGATGAGCTCCTGAGACCTAAGCAGCTTTCGCTGATCCTGCCCAAATGGGCTCTGACTCCAGCTGGAGAGAGCGGACCCCACTCAGAGGCTCCACTCCCTCCCGGTCCCTGGGACACTGCCCTGGGGGAGCAGCCTGGCCCCAGCGTCACAGACAGGCTCGGCCTCACATAAAAGATAGCCCCCGCCCCGCTCCATTCCCCGTGCGTGCGCCATCACAGCCAAAGCCGGGGCTTGGGAACGCTCCAGAGAGTCCGCGTACAGACTGGAGGACAGTCCCAGACGGCCTCCCCAGCACGGCCACTGCGCGTGGTGGTGCTGGTGGAAACCGAGGGCAACAGGACGTGGCGCGTCACCCACACCAACAGATGCCACGGCCGCTCTCCAAGATGGGACGTCAGCCAAAACCGGTTTGGCTCAGTGGATTAGAGCATTCAGGCCTGCCGACTGAAAGGTCCCGGGTTCGATTCCGGTCAAGGGCATGTACCTTGGATGCGGGCACATCCCCAGTGGGGGGTGTGCAAGAGGCAGCTGACTGATGTTTCTCTCTCATCGATGTTTCTAACTCTCTATCCCTCTCTCTTCCTCTCTGTGAAAAATCAATTAAATATATATATTAATATATATATTAATATATATATATATTAATATATATAAATATATTTTTTAATATATTTTTTTTTAAAAAAAAGAAGGGATGTCAGCAGCCCGCTTGTGTGCAGAACGTGAGGCTGCTAGTTAAGAGCAGCTGGACAGCCGAAACTGGTTTAGCTCAGTGGATAGAGCGTCGGCCTGCGGACTGAAAGGTCCCAGGTTAGATTTCAGTCAGAGGCATGTACCTTGGTTGAGGGCACATTCCCAGTAGGGGGTGTGGAAGAGGCAGTTGATCGATGATTCTCTCTCTTCGATGTTTCTATCCCTCTCTCTTCCTCTCTGTAAAAAATCAATAAAATATATTTTTTTTAAAAAAGAGCAGCTGAACACACAGTGCCACGGGCCGGAGGACCGCAGGGGCCACATGCCGCCTCCTCTGCCACTCCCCTCCGGGCAGGGCGCACGGCTGCTGGCACCGGCCGCTGGCACGGCACAGCTGGGGCTGACTCAGGTCAAGGAGACGCAGGTGAACTAGAAACCGGCCCATGGCTGCACGACGGGAGGGGCTCGGTGTCCAAACAGTAAGGTGAGCCAGCCGCCTGAGCCCTGGAGGGCCCTCCCAGCCCAGGGACCCCACCCCACCCCCATCTGCCAGACCCGAGAGGTGCCCTCCACCGTGCCTGGCCGCGCTGCCCACCTGGTACCCCTTCCTCTTCTTCAGCCTCTTCTTGTTCAGCCTCTTGCACGCGTACATCTTGCCCGTCGCCTTCATCTGGCAGGCCGACACCTCCCCGAAGCCCCCTTTCCCCAGCACCCGGAAGTCCAGGAACCAGTCCTCGCCCGTGGGCTGCGCCTCCAGCCACTTCCACTGCAGGAACCGCTGGAAGTGCAGGCTGCCCAGGAACTCCTGGAACGGGGCCTGGCTCAGGTGGGCCAGCGTGGCCCCCAGCAGGGGCTGGAAGAGCCCGTCCCCGCTCGCCGCCGGCCCTTCCCGGGCCTTGGCCGCCGTCCCTTCGTCCAGGAAGCCGCAGAAGAGCTTGGCCTGGGGGTCCAGGTACTCCGCCAGGATGGCCCGGGCCTTCTGCGGCCGCAGGTCACCGTCGATCGTGTCGTAATCCTCGATGTCCTTCCAGAGCTCCAGGGCCGGCACGTGCCTCCCGTCGGCCTTCAGGAACTGCTGGAAGAGCCGCTTGCCAATGGGCTGCTCCGAGCACACGCTCTGGAACCGCAGGTCCAGGCTGGCCCCGAGGGCCTGGCACTTGGAGAGCGGGGGCAGCTTGAGCTTGGCCCGGTACTTTTTGTCCCGGGAGGGCGGGCCGCTGCTGCCATCGAAGCTGCCCCGGGCGGTGATGAAGGCAGAGTTGGCCACCACCGTCTCCAAGGACCCGAAATCCATCCTGGCGGCGCCCGCCTCCTGCCACTCAGGCGCCAGGAGCCATGAGAAAGGCCTCGGCGCCGATGCTCAGCGCAGGCCTGACCCGCTGCCCTTGGCCTGTGCCCGGTCCCGGCTGCAGGGACAGGAGGTGTCCCGGTACAGGGATGACTGGGGGCCACACCAGGAGCCCCGGGAGCCCAGCTGACACAGCTCAGGCTAAATCCCAGCCCGGGGTTATGGGGGACGCTCTTGGGGTGGGGCGGCAAGCAGGTGCCAGAAAAAGACAATCCCCTAAGCCGCTCCCAGGAAGATTAGGTGGCCAGCCGGCCGGGCTCCTTCCACAGAAGCCAGCTGTCTTGGCAAACCCCAGGACACCTGGGGGCACCTCACTGAGGCCCCAGAGATCCCGTCTTTCTAAGCCGCCCCTGCAGCCCTTTGGCCTCAGCAGCCAAGAGGCCGCCCATTGGTTTCCTTGCTGAGACAGGAGGCCGGACTCAAGGGAGAGGGGCCCCAGGAGAAACTTTAATGTAGGAGGATGCCTGGTTTCTTTCTCGGGCAGATTTTATTTCTATCTTAAAGAAAAATAGCCAGGGAGAAGAAAACCTGCTGAAGTGGGAATTGAGAGAGAGAGAGAGTGAGAGAGGCGCCAAAAAAACAAAACCCACAGTGCACAGCATTCTGGGTATCCCCCAGAGACCACTGGCCCTGAGGAACTGGCCAGTCTGAGGGCTGACTTGTCCTGTCCTGACCTGAGCTTGAGAGAGCGGTGCTCCCGGGTCACGTTGTTGGCTCACAGATACCCCGGCACTTGCTGAGAGGACAGCTCCACATCAGTTCCTTCCCCTCGCTTGGGGTTGCCTGCAAAACCAAAATGCCAAGAGGAGTATGGAGTTTCCTCAAGAAACTGAGAATGGAACTCCCACTCCTAGGAGTATATCCTAAGAAGCTAGAAACACCAATCAAAAAGGATATATGGCCGAAGCTGGTTTGGCTCAGTGGTAGAGTGTCGGTCTGCAGACTGAAAGGTCCCAGGTTCGATTCCGGTCAGGGGCATTGTACGTTGGTTGCGGGCACATCTCCAGTACGGGATGTGCAAGAGGCAGCTGGTCAATGTTTCTCTCTCATCAACGTTTCTAGCTCTCTATCTCTCTCCCTTCCTCTCTGTAAAAAATCAATAAAATATATTTAAAAAAAAAAAAAAAAGGATATATGCACCCTTATGTTCATAGCAGCACAATCTACAATAGCTAGGATTTGGAAACAGCCTAGGTGCCCGTCAGCAGATGATTGGATCAAAAAACTATGGTATATCTACACAATGGAATACTATGCTGCCATAAAAAAGAAGGAATTCTTATCATTTGCAGCAACCTAAATGGAATTGGAGAACATCATGCTGAGTGAAATAAGCCAGTCAATGAAAGAGAAACACCACATGACCTCAGTCATTTATGGATAATAAAGAACATTATAAACTGATGAACCTAAAGATAGATACAGAGACAGTAAAGCAACAAACAGACTGTCAAATTACAGCGGGGAGGGGAGGGAGATCTGGGGGAGATAATAGATCAACCGAAGGACTTGTATACATGCATATAAGTACAACCAATGCACACAAAACTCTGGGGAGGGAGGGCATGTATGGGAGTACGGGGGGGGGGGGGGAAGGGTTGGCAAGCTATGTACACATATAATACCTTAATAAATAAATAAAAATGCCAAGAGGAGCTTTCAGGTGAGATTAGGACAAGGAAACAGAAGAGGTGTGCACGTGCACACACACACACACCCGCAAGCCACACCTAGTGCTGAGGCCCCACACAGGAGTGAGAGAGGCCAAGGACACACCTGGGGCTCACCTGAGGGATACTTTGGACACACCTGGCATTCACCTAGGGCACATCGGGGGCACACCTGTGGCACACCTGACAGGCACCTTGGGCACACCTGGGACACGTCTAGGGAGGCCAGGACCAACAAAAATGTTGGCTTCATAATGCTGCAGCCTTATCTGTCTATTTTACCACACAGTGGGTGCTCAGCAAATGTTTGGGGGAAAGTGTCAAGGAAGTGAGGAGGAGGCTGGTTGTAGTTTAAAGAGGAGAGGAAATGAAGGGTTTCAGAGATGAAGAAAGCCATAGCCAGGTGATGTGGGGACCTCCCAGCCCACCCGCCTTTGCAGGATGGGAGAAGAGTGTCTGAGGGCAGTGAGATTCTGCCAGAGGGTGTGGGGCAGGCGGGACCCTCTGTGGCAGCTGGAGAGGTAAAAATGAGGACTCGATGGCTGTGCAGCCAATCTTCCTGCCTCCCTGCCTCACAACCAAGCGGGTGGTGGATCCAGCCCAGCCACTTACTATTATGTGAACCTTGGGACAATCACTCTAACCTCGTCCTGACGAGGGGTCCATCAGGGTCCAAATGGGACATGCATCCCCTGCCAGCATTCCCCCTGTGTCAGGGCTTCCACACGGCACCAGGCAAACTGCCTGGGTAACTTGTGAAATAAAGATTCTGCCTCAGTGGCCTGGGGCCAGTCTCCACGGCTCTCACTGGTGCTACCACTGCCCATCAGGACCCACCATGAGAAGCCAGGCCCATCCGGCTAATCCCGAGCAACAATCTGGG
This sequence comes from Pipistrellus hanaki, assembly GCF_964339955.1. NCBI lineage: Eukaryota > Metazoa > Chordata > Mammalia > Chiroptera > Vespertilionidae > Pipistrellus > Pipistrellus hanaki. The sequence goes on from NC_140505.1 coordinate 25,380,130, forward strand.
GAAGGAGAAGCAGCGGTTAAACAAAGCTTAATGTTTCTCTTGAACTTGGCTCTCTAAGAGGGGTCCAGTATGTGGCATTTCCCGAACTGGTGTGATTCTGGAACCTCCCTCTTTATTTAAATTGCACTTCTTATTTGACAATAATTGTAGATTCATATGCAGTTAGAAGAAAGGATCAAGAGAGATCCCCTGATTGGATTAACAATTCTCAGGGGGAAAAGGTTCTGAAGGGTGCGGGAAGAGATTGGACAAAAATCTTACACCTATGGATGAAAATAGGGGTGGGGATAAGGGCATGGGGTGGAGTTGGGAATCAGGTGGAAGGGAGCTATGGGGGAGGAGGGAGGAAATAGGAACACCTATAATAATCTGAACAATAAACATTTATTATTTTTTTACAGTGACATCACCACCAACCCAAGTAAAACCCCTGGACTGGGCGAAATTCGCTCTCTCTTCCGCCATGCTGCCGGCGTGAGTGGGACAGAGCCCATGCTGGCATGGAGAAAGCTCTTTTGTTTATTGCATCAGACTCGGCTCCCTGGTGGTCCTTGGGGATCACGAAGTCTGAGCGTAACACTTTCCTCTGAAGTTTGATGGTTTGATCCATGCTTCTTTGTCTCTGGATCTGTTTTCGTTCATCAGTTTATGTTGTTCATTATATTCCACAAATGAGTGGGGAAAAAAAAAGATTTATTATTTTTTTTAAAAGAGAGAGAGAGAGAGAGAAAGAGAGAGAGAGAGAGAGAGAGAGAGAGAGAGAGAGAGAGAGAGAGAGAGAGAGATCCCCTGAACCCTTCCCTCGGTTTCTCCCAACGATAACGTCTCCCCAAACCAAAGCACAGGATCACAGCCAGGATGCTGACCCTGACACAGGCACCACAGAACACTTCGTCCCCACAAGGATCCCCATGTCGCCCATGTGTAGACACACACCCCTCCTTCCCCCGCCCACACTCTCCTGAACCTCTGGCAACCACTCATCTGTTCTCCATCATTTCAAGAATGTTCCATAAATGGAATCATCTAGTACATAAACCTTCGGGGGTTGGCTCTTTATACTCAGCATAATCCTCTGGAGATTCACCCCGTTTGTTGTGAGCACAAACAGTGTTATTGCTCAATTCTGTGGTGCCGATGGACCACCACTGGTCTGACCATTCACTTGTTGAAGGGCATCTGGGTTGTTTCAGTTTGGGGCTAACATGAATAAAGCAGCTCTAAGCATTCATGTACATATTTTTGTGTAAATTTCCCTTTCTCTGAGATTAATGCCCAAGGGTGCAGTTCTTGAGTTATATGGTAACTAATTGCATGTTTGGTTTTTCTAACAAACAGGTAAACTTTTTTCAGATTGGCTGTACCATTTTACATTCCTACCAACTACCTGAGTTACACAGCTTCTCAGCATGCTCCCCAGCTTTCAGTGTTGTCACTATTTTTTACTTTAGTTACTCTGATAGGCATGTAGTGGTATTTTGTTGCGGTTTTAATTTGCGTTTCCCTCGTGGCCAGTAATATTGAACATCTTTCCATGTGTTTACTTGACATCTGTTTGGTGAGCTGTCTCTTCATGTCGTTTGACCATGTTCTAACCGAATTGTTTGCTTGTTTACTGTTGAGTTTTGAGTGTTGTTTATCTATCTTAGATCCTTTGTTGGACTTGCGGTTTTCAAATGCTTCTTTCCAATTTTTGCTTGTCTTTTCATTCACTTTACAAGGGCTTTCATAGAACAAAAGCTTCCTTTATGTCGTTGAAGCGCAATCTATCTATTTTTCCTTTTCTGAATTGTGCTTTTGGTGTCAAGTCTAAGAACTCTTCATGTTTCTTTTTCCATCTTCTCCCAAATTCAACCTTCCCACTCAAAAGGTTTTATACTTTTACTTTTAAATCCATGATCAATTTTAAGTTAATTCTTCTACAACCTGTGAGACTTCGGTCAAGGTTCATTTTTTAGTTGTTCAATTGCTCCAGCTTCTCCTGTTGAAAAGGTTGTCTCTGCCTCATTGAATTGTTTGTGCAGCTCAAAAATCAGTTGGGCATATTAGTGTGGTTCTGTTTCTGGGCTTCCTATTCTGTTCCATTGGTCTCCGTGTCTATCCGTCCACCAATACCGCACCATCTTGATTGCTGTGGCTATTTCTGTCTATATTTATGAAGAATATTGTTCTGTAATTTTATATTTTTGTGCTGTTTTTACCTGATTTTGGCATAAGAGTAATACATGTCTTATAAATCAATTGGGAAATGTTTCCTTCTCTTTTATTTTCTAGAAGACATGGTATATAACTTGTAATTCTTCATTAAATGTTTGGTAGAATTTTTCAGTGAATTGGGACGTTTTCAATTATGAAATCAAGTTCCTTGCTAGTTATATGGCTATTCAAATTATCTATTTCAAATTGAATGAGTTATGTGTATTGAAGACATGGTCCATTTCATCTAAGTTGTCGAGTTTATAATTGTAGAGTTGTATATGGTACTCCCTTATTATCTTTTTGAAGTCTTCGGGGTCTGTAGTGATATCTCATTTCATTTCTTGCATTGGTTATTTATGTTTTCTTTCTTGCAATAGTGCTGTTGATTTTATTGGTCTTTTGAAAGATCCAGTTCTTTGTAGTTTTACTGATTTTCTCTTTTGTTTTTAATTTCACTGGTTTCTGCTCTTATCTTTTATTTCTTCTTCCTGTGTGTTTTCCCCCCTCTTTTTTTCTAGGTTTTTTAAGTGAAAACTTAGTTTATTGATTTGAGACTTTTCCTCTTTTCTAATATATTAATTTATTGCTATAAATTTTCCTGTAAACACTGCTGTAGCATTCATTCAGCCCCATGTATTTCTTGAAATTTCTCTCAAGCCTTCTTTTTTTACTCATATATTACTTAGGAGTATATTGTTTAGTTTTCACGTTTGGAGAGTTTTCTGTTATCTTTCTGTTATTAATTTCTAGTTTGATTCCACTGGGATTGTAGAACACATTCTACATTGTTTTATTTATTTTCAAATTTGTTAAGCTTTGTTTTATGGCCTAGGATATGGTCTATCTTGGCAATCATTCCATGAACACATAAAGAGAAAGTATATTCTGCTGTGATTGGGTGGATTATTCTACTAAGACCAACAACACTCTGATGGTTGATGATGTCATTGAGCTCTTCTATATCTGTGCTGATTTCCTATTCAGTTGTTCTGTCAATTGTTGCGAGAGGAATGTTGAAGTCTCTAACTAAAATTGTGGATTTGCGTATTTCTCCTTTCAATTCTATCAGTGTACACATTTTTTTAGCTCTCTTGTTTGGTGCATATACATTTAGGAATGCTATATCTTCTTAGGGGATTGGCCATTTATTATCATACAATGTCTCTGGTTTTGTGTATGTTTAATTTTGAGAAGTTTAATTATGATGCATCTTGATGTAGATTTCAGAGGTCATGGTTATCTGTTCACTCAGCTTCTTGAATCTGTAAGTTTATGTCTTTTGCCAAATTTTAGGGAGTTTTCAGTCATTGTTTGAGTAGTTTTCAGCCTTGCCCTCTTACTTCTCTCCTTCCAGAACTCTGATGACATGGATGTCAGATTCTTATTACAGTTCCCCCTATTCCTGAGGTTCTGTGCATTTTTGTTCAAGTTTACATTCTCCCCATTGTTCAAATCAGGTAGTTTCTATTGCATTTTCCTTCCATGTTTCTATTGGTTTTTCTTTCCTCTGCCCCCTCCCTTCTGCTGTGGAACCCCTTCTTTGAGCTTTTTATTTTGGTTAATGTATTTTTCCATCTAAAATTTTCACTTGTTTTTTTCTTTGTATGTATCTTATTTCTTTCCTTAAACTTTTTATTTGCTGAGGCTTTCTATTTTTTCCATTTGTTTCAAGCATGTTCATAATTGCCCCCTGAAGCCGTTTTATCATAGGTGCTTTAAAATCTGTCGGGTAATTCCAACATTTCTGTCACCTCGATGTTGGCATTCAACGATTTTCTTGTTTTAATTCATTCTAAAATCTTGCTGGTTCTTGGTTTGATTATCAATTGAAATGTGACATTTTCCTATTAGTTACTCCTTCAGTGTTAGCTGGCTGTTTCTGTCTCCAGTCAATCGGTAGAAGGGAGTTGGGCTCCACCTCTTTACTGCCATGTGCGGGTAGATGGCTAGGCTTCCCACGTGGGAATCTGGGGGTGTGCTCCCCACTTGGTCTGGAGCCCACTAGTTGGGACATCTGCCCTACACTTTCAGAGCATGCGATGGAAAAGAACCCTCTACCGGCATCCCTCTCCCTTCCTGTCCTCCCTGTAGGCACGCATCCAGAAAAGGTCATTTTGATTTGTGTGCTATTCAGCACATGCTTTCCTGTTTTGGAGAATTCAGAGACTAAGTGGGGAAGACTAGTTCAAAGACTTCCAAGAAAGTTTATATTTTGCTCATTTCAAGAGCACTCTATACTTCACAGGCAAGGACAGCATTTATTCCGTGCTGCACTCAGAGTCCCAGACCCCCCAGGTGTGGACAATTATAAAATTAGGAGTCCTAGCTAAAACAGTGCAATTCCTTCTGAAGTTTAGGGTGCTCATTCTTCTGATAAACTCTAAATCATCCCTGAGGAAACAAGCCAAATAATGGCTATCGGGTTTTCATTCTTCTTCTTCCAAAAGAAATCTTCTAATTTGGCTACATTAGAAGGAAAATTTACTTATTTTTTTCAAATATATTTTTATTGATTTCAGAGAGGAAGGAAGAGGGAGAGATAGAAACATCCATGATGAGAGAGAATAATGGTTCGGCTTGCCTCCTACAAGCCCCCACTGGGGATCGAGCCCATAACCCAGGCATGTGCCCTTGAGCCGAATCGAATCTGGGACCTTTTAGTTCGCAGGCGGGTGCTCTATCCACTGAGCCAAACCAGCTAGGGCAACAGGAAAATTTACATGTGACAGCGGATGAAATTCCAGATTTTTTAGTATAATACCCCTTATTTTAACTGGATTTTAATGGAAATGCTTGTAGAAAGGCCTTTGTGGCACCTGATTCTTGCCTGACATTGCCCTTTCAACCTAACTACAGAGATGATGCCCCAGTGAGTAGATGGCATGGCTCCAGCTATGTATCTACCCACCAAGGTCTCTGGGCCAGTGGCTCTGGTCACAAATCAAGATGAATCTGGGAGGCTCTCAGTAGCTCAGGTCACCTGGCCGTTTGGTTCATACAGAAACATGGGGGTGAGACAAGCATCAGGAGTTTTCAAGGTGCTCCAGCGGACTCCAAAGTGCCACCGGCAAAGTGTCTCCCACTCGGACATCGCTGGGGTCCTGCAGCCTAGCTCCTAGGCCCTCTGGGTCCTCAGTGGCTTAGAATCAGCATTTCAATTAGCTCCTGGGGTGTGGTTTGCATTCAGTTTTGAAAAATATCTCTAGATTGTATGGCTGTAAATTCCCCATGAACACACAAAGTCCTAAAAAGCCCAGTCCCCTCAAAGCAGACCTCAGGGGACATCATCTCGTGGCGAAAACGAGCATCAGGGGCAAAGGGAGGGGACGGGGCCTGGGAGCCTGCTGAGCCCTCTCCTCTGGAACAACACTTCTAGCTTCCGTCACACTCTGGCCTTTTCACAATGTCAGCACCGAAGCCACTCATAGAGCCCCAGCGATTGCAATACCATGGCATGGGTCACCCACTGCCCATCATCTCAGACCTGAGAGTGTCCGAGGGGCCTGAGGGGCAGGTCCAGGCCTGTCCTTGTGCTGACCTTATATCTTTCCTCCTGGAGGGAGTGAGAGAATGGGGCCCCAGCAGAACAAGTGGCTGTTCAGGGAAGTATTTCTCCTTAGTCGTTATCATAACAAAGTTAAGGCCAAGGGCATCCCAGGAGGAGGGAGCAGCCCTGACGTTTGGGCACCTGGTGGAGGGCACCTGATAGCAGGGGACTGCAGAGCGCGTGGAGCCACTAGTGTTTGGACGGCGAGGCCTGATAACGCCGCTGGGTGCTCTCCCCGGAGCCCGCCCCCCTGCACGGGCGCCGCTGACCTCTGAAGGAGACTATAAAACCCAGGGGAGGGCTTTCTCCTCTCAGTCTCCTCTGCAGGAGGGGGAGCCCCAGGAGCAGGGAGGATGGCGGCGCTGCACGAGAAGAAATCATGCAGCCAGAGGATGGAGGAGTTTCAGCGCTACTGCTGGAACCCGGACACGGGGCAGATGCTGGGCCGGACCCTGTCCCGCTGGGGTACGTGTCTGGCAAGGCCGGGCAAGGAGGGGCAGCTCTGAGAGGAATGACAGAGGGCCACCAGCAGCAGCCCGGGGTGGGGGTCTAGGCTCCCGGGACCCAGGCCCTGCCCCAGCTTCTAGCCAGGCCTCACCTTCCTCACCAGGTGACCCCAGAGGCCCATTTCGGCTCTTCTGCCCCCTGGCAACCAGGCACCCACACGGTGGGAACATCTGAGGATTGACTGGCCCCCAAGTTTCAGGCTTGGATTTGAGAATAGCAGTTTGTAGATATTATTCCTAAACTTTACACAGTATTTAAAGAGACTTTGAAGTCAAGGGGTATGAGGTTTCTCTGAAGCGATGAGGATGTTCTAGAACTAGAGGTGACGCTTGCACAGTGTCGCGTGTAGATGCACCCAACACCCCTGAGGTTTTCCCCCTATGACGGTGGAAGCGGTGGGGTTCCCTGTGGGTCCGCGCGCGATGACGTGTCAGCGGCGCCTGCCCGGCCTCTGCCCGCAGTGTGGATCAGCCTCTACTACGTGGCCTTCTACGTGGTGATGACCGGCCTCTTCGCCCTCTGCATCTACTCGCTGATGTGCACGCTCGACCCGTACACGCCCGACTACCAAGACCGGCTAAAGTCGCCAGGTAACGAGGGGGTGCGGGGGCGATGCTGGAGCCCGCACATCAGGACCCCACGCAGGTCGGGGCAATCGCAGTCCTGGAGGTGCTCAGTCAGAGCACAAACCCCCAGGGAACAAAGCCCCAGGGGCACCCAGCAGGGGCCTCTGTCCCTCCCACCCGCAGCCACAGGGCTTTGAGCGGTACACCTGGTGTGGGCAGCCCCTCGCTTCTTTTGATGAGGAGGACCCCAGATTATAAAGTCTGACTTCGGATTTAGTTGTAATTATGAAAACAGAGGTTTTTGTGATCGCGTCTTTATACCACTTGCTTTGTATGGGTCTGCATGCACAGCAGGCATTACTGGGAGGAGATGCAAAACACGGCTCCTAGCGAGATCGGAATGAAGGGTTTGGGGAGGGAAAAGGCTTTGTTTCCACTTCGAGTCTGTCAGTACTTCACTCCAGAAGAGCAATTCAATCCAGAACTCGGAGTTTTCTCCAAGTGCAGTCGTCTACCATCCTCTGGGGTGAACGTGGGCTGAGCCTCCCTCTCCTGACTCGGCACCACATGGGTCATTGGTGACAAGACTCAAGGGCCCCAGACAGTGAGGTGTCACCTCCACAGTCCTGGCGAAGGTGATTTGAACCAAGACTTCCAGCCCATTAACCAAAGGTGTCTTAAAAAAAAAAAAAAAAAAAAAAGCATAAAGGAAAGGGAGGGAGGAGAAAGGATGAAGCACACAGTAACTCAGAATGTTCATCGCTTGCACATCCCTACCACTTTCGAAGGAAGATAACACCCCAGGAATATCCAGCAGCAGCACACAGGAAAAGAAAATGCCAAAGTGTTTTTAAGAGACGCTGCCTCAGATGGTCTCCAGCTGGTGAGCTTAGCGGGTCCAGCCCTCCCGCTGGGATCTTCAGTGAATCTCTCCATAAATAATAACACCAAAGTGCTTTGTTGGGTGTCAAATTTTAGAATCAACCAAAAGATGAAGCATAGAGGTTTTCATTATCATTTCAGAGCAGAATGTCCTATGTTACAAACTTGAGAACATAACCATAATATCATCTGTTCAAAACCCTGAGGCTGGAAGGCAGGAGCTGTGTCCCCTTGGTCAAGGGGAGGACGGGTTCGGAACGGGCAACAGCTGCCAGTGAAGCTGATGAACACGTTACATGAGAACCGGAGGGCATGCTCAGAGGGGGGAGGGGAGAGCTTTCTTCTGTTTTAGACCCGTGGTCAGCAAACTGTGGCTCTTGAGCCACATGCGGCTCTTTGGCCCCTTGAGTGTGGCTCTTCCACAAAACACCACGACCTTGGGCGAGTCTATTTTGAAGAAGTGGCGTTAGAAGAAGTATAATTTTAAAAAATTTGGCTCTCAAAAGAAATTTCAATCGTCGTACTGTTGATATTGGGCTCTGTTAACTAATGAGTTTGCTGACCACTGTTTTAGACCTTTCTGAAGATTTTTATTTTAAATCATGTATAGCTGTTACTTTCAGAACACCCATAAACCAATAACAACCCTAGCTTCCTTTTTTTTTTTTTTTTTTTTTTTTTAATCCTCACCCAAGGATTTTTTCCATTGATTTCTAGAGAGTGGAGGGAAGGGGGAGAAAGAGAAAAAAACAAAACATGGATGTGAGAGCAACACATCGATTGGCTGCCTCCCGCACAGGCCCCTGCTGGGGCTGGGGAACCTGCCACCAACGTACGTGCCCTTGACTGGGAATCAAACCCAAGGCCCTTTAGTCCACAGGCCAACATAACCACTGAGCAACCGGCCAGTTGCTTATTTTAAAAGTCACCTGTACAATCAGGGAACTGGTTACATAAGTCATAAAACACTCACACAACAAAGCATGATGTGGTATTTGTGAAAGAAAGGGGGGAGCTGATACGAAATGCCAGGGAAACGTGATTACAACTGGTGTCGGAAGAGGAAGAGAGGAGCGTGGCGTGTGGAAAACCGGCTCCGGTTTGTGTGAGGAAACACGGGATATCTCTGTTTCCACAGAAACAGGACCTTTCCTAAGGATGCACACTAGACTTGAGATGAAGAAAACTGAGGGCTGGCACTTCAACTTCCTGCAATTGTTCACTGTTATTTTTACAGTTAATGTTGTTAGAATGCATTCGTGTTTAACCAACACCAGTGGAGATCTTGCAACTTCAGTAAGAAACCCAGTCGAGCCCTAACGGGTTTGGCTCAGTGGATAGAGCGTCGGCCTGTGAACTGAAGGGTCCCGGGTTCAATCCAGTCAAGGGCATGTACCTTGGTTGTGGGCACATCCCCAGTAGGGGATGTGCAGGAGGCAGCTCATCGATGTTTCTCATCAGTGTTTCTAACTATCTTTCTCCCTTCCTTTCTGTAAAAAAAAAAAAATCAATAAAATACATATATTTTTTTAAAACCAGTTGGCCCTGGACGAGTTGTCACCTGCAACGAGTGTGGCCCCCTCGGTGGCACTGGTGCAGGCCTTCAGCGGCACCACACCCTGCACCCAGACAGGCTCATTCCTCCGCGCCGCTCCCAGGCTGGGGGGCAGGGTCCTCACTGAGCAGCTAGCGCAGAGGACACCTGACCATGAATGGCCGCCTGGCCTGGCTGCCCTTGAAGACCTAGGCCCTGTTGGTCCTGCTGCATCCCACCTGGGACAGCTCTGCACACCACGCCCCAGCTCCACAGCCACCAGCCTGGATGTGATGAACATTTGGGGAAACGGGTAAGTGTCAGGCTCTCTTTGCAGGGGTGACTTTGAGGCCAGATGTCTACGGGGAGAAAGGCCTGGACATTTCCTACAATGTCTCTGACAGCAGGACCTGGACGGACCTGGTGCACACCCTCCACGACTTCCTGGAAGGTAAGGTTTAAAACGCTTCCTTTCCTAAGAAAATTTCACTAACTGCCCCGGGGGGGCTGCACTGGAGAGACACATCGTCTGAGGCGTGTCTATGCTGGCAGGCTACTCGCCAGCCGCCCAGGAAGACAACATCAACTGCACCTCGGACAAGGTGTTCATCCAAGAAAGCTTCGGGGCCCCTAACCACACCAAGTTCTCCTGCAAGTTCACCGCAGACATGCTGCAGAACTGCTCGGGCCTGCAGGACCCCAACTTCGGCTTTGAGGATGGAAAGCCATGTTTCATCATTAAGATGAACAGGGTGAGTACAAAGGGGTTGGAGGCCAGAGGTCCAGGATGAGGCCCCTCTGGAGATTGCCTTGGGGTGGAGGGTCAGTGCTCAGCGCACCCACCTGTCCAGGGTTCCAGAGGTAACTGATCAGACGGGCCCCAGCTGCCCCTTCCATTTCTGCACCTTCATTCAGCACACGCTCGTTACATTGGTTCCTAAGCCAAGTATTTCTCTCCGATACAAGGAAAACAACCCATTCAAGCACAGCATCTACATGTGCTCTGTGGTGACAGACACCGAGCAGCAGAGCACAGGGCTCTTCAGGGTGGCCAGGGCAGCCAGGTGTGCACAACACCCAGAAAGATGCAGGGCCGTGTACAGGCACTGGGAGGGCACCTGGGAACCATCCAGAGCAGAGGCTTCTAACCTGAGCCAGGGACCAACCGACGGACCGAGGGCCAGGCGCTGAGGGAAGCAGACCAAGAGTAGAGCCAACTCAAACAAACACAGGAGGGCATGGCCCACCTGGACGGGGAGTGTGCGGAGACCCGAGGAGGGGTGGGACCTGGCTGGGTGAGGGAGGGAGGGACACAGCTCCATGCTGCCAGCAGCTGAGGCCTGGGGCCAGGGACTCTGAGCATCTCCCTGGGCCCAGAGGAAGCCACCATCTGTGCACAGTGCACGTGCCCCGGGTCCTAGCGGGGGTCTCGTCAGAGCTGCCTGGCAGGTGTGATGGCAGCTCACACTCGTGTGCACACAGGGGCAGGTGTGGGGAACAGGCAGGTGCCACAGGAGGCCTGCGCACAAGTGGGCACCCAAGGGCCAGGCCTGCAGGAGCTGAGAAAGGCCCGGATGGGAGAAGCACAGATGGGCAGATGGGGAGCTGCCTCACAGGAGCATGCTGTACCCGGATTCAGGGCAGCATGGAGGGTCTGGAAGTGGCAGTGAAGGCTCAAACCTCTGATCCAGGTCTGCCACCTGCCCGCGGCCAAGACCACAGCCTGGGGCAGGGCTTCTGGCTTTGAAGGAGGTGGTAACACCTGCTGGGGGTGATCAGAACAGGAACACCCACCACCTCCAGACACTTCTCAGTGCCCGCTCAGGAGGGTCTCCCTGCGCTCAGCTCAGACGAGCATGAGGCCACACGAACACTTTCCCTTCCAGATCGTCAGGTTTCTCCCCAGCAACACAACGGCCCCCCGGGTGGACTGCGCCTTCCTGGTGAGTGTGGCCTCCGTTGCCATCCCGCTTTTGCTAGAAAACCCGTGGGAATAACTTAACTGGTTTTCCCTAGGAATATCTCAGTCATCAGCCTAATAAACCGGACACGCAAATTGCACAAATCATTGTTTAAAGTAGTTTTATTACAGGGGATAAAAACCTAGTAAGAGAAAAACGTGTTATTGTTTTGATTCAAAAAGCACCTGGGACAGTATATTACTAACACACTTCAAAACGTTTGGTGGCAACTTGGAGAAACTAAAGCACTTCTACTACTTTTTTTTTTTTTTTTTTTTTGGCACTTCTATTGTTTTGTCCTTTTTATTGGCTTATTTACAAAAACATGCCAGACTACTAGCAGCTATCGTTGTCAAGTGTATGTCTATTTGGTGTTCAGAGTTGGCATTAATTTATTCCAGGTTTTCTCAAAACTAGTTTTTATGTACAACACACACACACACAAAAAAAAAAACCTAAATGTGGCCCTGGCCAGTGTACTCAGTGGTAAGAGCATTGGCTTGAGCACTGAAGGGCCCAGGGTTCACTTCCCAGTCAAAGGGCATATACCTGGGTTACAGGTTCGATCCCCAGCCTCAGTTGGGCACGTGTGGGAGGCTACCAATTGATGTGTCTCACATCGATGTTTCCCTCTCTCTCTCTGCCCCATCCGTCCCTTCCACTCTAAGAATCAATGGAAAAAATATCCTCCAGTGAGGATTAACAAAACAAACAAAAAACCAAAGTCCTAAATTTGCCTTCACCGAACATTTCCCAAAGCTTGTTTCCACCGCTGTGCCTCCAACCAAAGGCTCCTGCTCTGAGAGGCGGGCACTCCCCTTGGGCATTCCGCAGAAACACCACACCCCTCAAGCCTGTGATGTCTCCATGAGGCTCGGGGTCATCTTGTTTTTCTTTTTATTAGTTATTTCAACCACACCTGTGTAGGCTGACTTGAGATTTTTTTAAAATATATATTTTTTTTATTGATTTCAGAGAGGAAGGGAGTGGGAGAGATAGAAACACCAGTGATCAGAGAGAATCACTGATTGGCTGCCTCCCGAATGCCCCCTACTGGGGATTGAGCCCGCAACCCAGGCATGGGCCCTGACTGGGAATTGAACTGTGACCTCCTGGTTCAGAGGTCAACACTCAACCACTGAGCCATGCCAGCTGGGCTGACTTGAGATTTTAATGAACATCAGGGTGGCCTTCCTCTGTTCTCTGAGAGGCTCAAGCTATCCATGAGGCAAATCACTCACTCTGAAAGCAGATCCTGGTCCCAGAAAGCCACGCAAACGCTTAGCCAGTGCTGGCAAACAGCCCCTACAGTCTCATCTGCTTGCATCCCATGTGCAGATAAACAAGCATTCTGGGCTCTATGCACCTTGGTTTTCCTACAAGAACTTAAAGTGGTAAACATACAATTTGATAAGTCACCAGGGGGTTCGCCACTAACAAAGTACACCCCCAAAGGGAGCCCAGTACTGATTATAGAGATTAGATCATTTATGCTTATTACACAACAAAGTGTTTATGTGGTCCCCTGCATAGTGCACACACACACTCAGCATGCACATGCCACACACGATATGCAGACATACATGTGCATATACGTGCATATGCAGATGCTCAGAGGCATGCACGGACAGAGACGCACAGATATGGCACCTGCATGCACACCTGCATGCACACAGACTGGCACTCAGACATGCTGACACATACATGTGCACCCAGGCACCCAGATCCTGCCTTGCTCAGGCAGTGGCCTCTCCTCCCCCAGGACCAGCCCAAGGACATCCAGCCCCTGCAGGTGGAGTACTACCCGCCCAACGGCACCTTCAGTCTACACTACTTCCCTTACTACGGGAACAAGGCGCAGGTAGGTGCTTCACGCTCCACCTACAACAGCTACCGGATCATCTCAAATTCAGCAATGATTGGCAAAAGGAAAGCCCTAAGTATCTTACCTATAAAGACGAAATAAGGCATTACTGAGCCCATCCTGACCGGTTACCACTCTCTGGCTGTTTCCCAGATGCACGTGCTCCTAACTACCTGAAAATACATTACGTATTCTCACGTGAAATATAAATATTAAATCTAATGGTTTGTTTTCAACAGCCTCCAAGTCCTTTTAGACAACTGCATATCCATTTTAAAGCACTTCCTCTCAATCTCTAGCTTCTTCCTGGTGTTTACATTAATTTTCACCAAATCTAATTGGAAGTTGAATTGGTCACTGTTACGGTCTGTCCTCTCCAGAGCAAGTCTCGTCTCTGAGTGGGTAGGCAGTGACCCCGAGAACTCCAGGGCCTGGGGCGGAGCCTATGTTGGCTCTCAGACAGAGAGCACGTGAGCCCTCAGCACAGGCTCCTGACTCTCGCACCCCCCCCCCCCCGCCACGCTCCCGTTTCAGCCGCACTACAGCAACCCGCTGGTGGCCGCGAAGCTCCTCAATGTCCCCGGGAACACAGAAGTGGTCATCGTGTGCAAGATCCTGGCAGAACATGTGACCTACGACAACCCACACGACCCCTTCGAAGGGAAGGTGGAATTCAAGCTTAAAATTGAGAACTAAAGGACCCCGGAGGCCAGCCTTAACCTGCACAGTAGCTCGCAGACCTCCGCCCTCCACGGGGCTGGGCTGCCCGCCGTCTCCGCACCAATCCGGCCCTCAGGTGTCCCAAACGCCAAGACTAGGCAGCTCCGAGACACCAGACAGGCACCAGTACGGCAAGCACTTCACGTCAGAATCAACTATGTCTTATCAAGTCTTTATTATTTCTTAGATAGGATTTGTAGCTCCGATAAAAATGCTGGGTTACTGTGGTAATCCTAAGGCAGAAGCTATCTAACAAGACCCTAAGTAATTTATCTCTTTCTATACAGACATCACTTTGCTTACTATAACTTATTTTTTCTTTAAGTCAATGAACTACCACCCATGTTAATATAAAGACTATTGGTATGTTAATATAAAACATGACATGATAATGTACATCCTGGATGCTTGCTTCAAAAAAATGCAGTTTCTAAATTACAAAAATAAATATATTAAAAAGTCACTCTTACTCTATATAAAACAGTCATGCGTTTCCTGATAATGGGAAAGGGGGGTAATCAACTAAAAATATCAAACACCACTTTTTTTAAAAAATATATTTTATTGATTTTTTACAGAGAGGAAGGGAGAGAGATAGAGAGCTAGAAACGTCGATGAAAGAGAAACACTGACCAGCTGCCTCTTGCACACCCCCCACCGGGGATGTGCCCGCAACCAACACACATGCCCCTGACCGGAATCGAACCTGGGACCTTTCAGTCCGCAGACCGACGCTCTACCACTGAGCCAAACCGGTTTCGGCCACTTTTTTTTTTTTTTTTAAATCCTCTTTTTGAAATTTCCATTGCAAGTCAGGGAAATCACAAAACCATGTTACAGAGGGACGGACGCCTGAGGGCAGGCACAGTTTCAGGTCGTACGAACCAGAGGTAATTACAACCAGTTAACCTTCCCTTCACCGCACAAGTCCTTCCTCCAACACCTGGAACTCGTGTGAAGTCTGCAGCTCTAGGCCTTTCGAAAAAGCTGAAATGGGAACATTCTGTGTGAATGAAGCTGCTCTCACCAAGCTCCGCCCACTTTCCACCCAAACCACAGCACCAGGCCTGCGGCCCTCTTCCCACGGGAGTATCAGACACGTCGCCACAGACAGCTGCACCCAGGTTCCGGACAGGGGGACCTGTCAGCGTGAAACCCAGTCTCAAACACAGTGTTTGACGAGAGGATCAAAACCCTGTGAGTATTCTGGAAGGCCAACTGAGTCGTTATTTGTGGGGCAGCACTACTGCTGAAGACATTAGCAAGTGTTCTTCACTGCTGACACAACCAGTGAAGACTTTCTGAGCCACGCTGGCCGGAGTGGCCCGTGTGGTTGAGCATCGAACCATAAACCAGGAGGAGGTCTCTGTTAGATTCACGGTCAGGGCACATGCCCGGGTTGCGGGCCTGATCCCCAGTAGGAGTGTGAAAGAGGCAGCCAGCCAATAATTCTCTTTCATCGTTGATGTTTTTCTCTTTCCTTCCTCTCTGAAATCAATAAAAACACATTAAAAAAAAAAAAAAATGCTTGAGCCACCTCAGAAATGTCACATCAGAGGTCAGAGGTCAGGTCCCCTCAGATATGTCATGATAATGTAACATTGAAGGTCAGAGGTCCGATCTCTTTTCTTACCTTACCATCTTCGTTTTTCTGAAAGTCACCCCGTAAAATACGCCTCAACTGTGAGGAGTCAGGAGAAAGGCAAGAAACACTCTCTCTCGCCACCACTGGCCGCAGGCAAGGGGCTGCTGCTCTGGTCTGTGCCATGGTGGCATCCTTCTCGGGGCCACGCCATGCTGCCGAAAGCTGCAGGACAAGCTGAGGGGCCCGTGGTGGAGTCCCAGCCCCCTACTCCCGGGCCTGGCAACTTCTCCTCACTCCAGCAAAAAGCAAGACTAACACTATAAAATAACTTCTAGACAGTAATCCTGAATTAGAGAAACACAGCTTGTTTAAAATGCCCATGCGCGTTTTATTAATAAAAACTAACATTGCCAAGTTAAACAAGTCAAACAATTAAAGTCTCTTTATATTCCATAAAATATTACAGAAAAGTTTATTTGTGTTTCAATAAAAAGACTATTGTTTTAGAACAGGCAGCTAACAGCAACTGTGCAGTTAATGGTTCTTTGTGGATAAATTTTAAAAGAAGCTACTGCCTGTCCTGAAATTCCTTTTTCTTTTTATAAAAAAAGAACTATTAAAAATGATTGACAAATTTTGAGTTAAAAAACTGTTAAAACATTCTCTATATTTAATTTCAACTTTATAATAGATTACAGGAAGATGCTCATGAAACAAATACAACATTTGTTTCAGTACATGTCTTTAAATGATAGACTTATAAGTATGTAAACAACTATATAATAAAAAGGTTTCCAAATGCTGCCTGTAAGAAATCAGGCAAATTTTACCATAAGCAAAAAACCATCCCAAGATTTCCAGAGTTTTCACAGCTGCACCAGCACGGCAGGAAACTACCAAACCAAACACACACAAACACAAATGAACAACTTTGAATGCTTGCTTCCACCGTGGACAAAAAAAAGAAAAAGAAAGGAAAAGTATATGGAATCCTGCAGTCAATATAATTTAAGGGGAAATACGTAAAAATAGGCTTTGTGGTGCTCAGTGTTGGAAAGCAGCTCCGCCATTCGCTTGGTTCTGCGGACGCCGCAGACCGCCGCAGACCGTCACAAAGGGGAGCCGGGCCTGGAGCCGCACACTCTGCCGGGGGGTGGCGCCCCGCACAGCACGTGGCAAGTAAGTGGCCTTCGGGGCGGCCTCGACAGGAGGACTAGGAGGACGGCATTTTTGTTGATGTAGATGGAAGCACAACTTCTTCAGCAAACTCAGCAAGAATTGTTAAGGGGCAAAAAAGAAACTCCCAATTAAAAAAAAAAAAAAAAATAGAAAAATGAAAACACAAAATCCTACGAAGTAAAAGCCTGCGCCAGCGACTAGAATCCACACACCGCAGCCCGTCAAAGACCCTGCAGAAAACAGCCCTCGCTTGCTTATCAGAGGTGCTTGCTTATCAGAGGTGCACGTCAAATGCAATAGCTTACCAATATCTTCTTGGGAGGAAGCCAAAAAGAAACAGGAAAGCCCACATTAAGAAAAGTTTCTCTTTCCTAAACATGTCTTCCTGAAGCTGAACGTGAGGGGAGCGGGGCCCGTGAGCAGACGCGTCAGTCTTCCTCGTCGTTTTCGTACTCCTCGTCGTCGTCCTCGTCCTCCCCGACGTAGGACACGGGAGTCTCCACCCGGGACCCGCTGTACTGAGACCCACTGGAGCTCGTGGCCAGCATCCCGTCCGCACCGTTGGTCAGGTCACTGCAAGGACAGGAAATGACACAGGGATGTCAGTGGCCCGTATCTGCCTGCCGCGCCAAAGACAGGCATGCATCTCAGGGAGGCTCGGGTAGTTTCAGTGATACAAACGAAAGCAGCAAGTTTCACACATCCACGGCACCGAGGCCCACACTGTTACTGGTTCCACCCCTTTCATACCCTCTCCCACCCAACCACGTCCTCTTGAATATAACCAAGACGACGAGGGGAAAAATGGACAAGGCCGCGACACTGCATCTTCCTCCCCACTTATCGTTACATCAGAAACAGGGTCCCAAAGTGATAAACTGAAACGCCATTAGATCCTCTTTCCAGTCCTTTGCCTTAGGAACTCCTTAATTTCCAGGAAGGATGGCATGGGACCCTCCAAAGCAAGGCTCCCTGGACAGCGGCATGTTGTGTACCTGTGATGGTAGGTGTGTGCATGTATATGCACGTATCTATGCATGAATGTATAAATCACAGCCCTAGGCCCCAACCTCAGCTCCTGTGGTGTCCACAGAGAGCCCAGGAAGCTGAGCTAGGACAGGGGAGTCTCATGCAGACACTCTCTCTGAAACCTATTCTCCAGAAAGGTTCCGAGGACCTCTAGTCTTCTACAGTTTTGTGAAATGACATTTGCTGCCCTAGCTGGTTTGGATAAGTGGATAGAACATTGGCCTGCAGACTGAAGGGTCCCAGGTTGGACTCTGGTCAAGGGCACATGCCCAGATTGTGGGCTCGATCCCCAGTAGGGGGCGTGCAGGAGGCAACCAATCAATCTCTCTCTCTCTCTCTCTCTCTCTCTCTCTCTCTCTCTCTCTCCCTCCCTCCCTCCCTCCCTCCCTCCTCCCTTCCTCTCTGAAATCAATAAAAATATATTTAAAATGGCATTTGCTGAAAGTCAGTGGAGCTGGCCTTGGGCCAAGACCTAGGGGGAGCAGCTGGGCTGTACAACCTTCCACATAGTCCTTGGTGGGGGGTAGTGGGGGGAGAGAGTCTGCAACCAGGAACATGTGAAAATCTGGTGTCACAACTAAGGGGTATGGGTATTGGCATTTGAAGCCAAAGGTGCTACCAAATAGCCCCAAGGCACAGAGGGCACCCACAACAAAGAGCTGTCTGGCCCAAAATGTCAACAGTGCCACAAACTTTGGATATTATGCTTTGATTATTATAGATATATGTTAATACCTTTCACTGGTATTTATTAAGCTGTACAATAAAAACTATTAAACACTGCACCCTTTAACAAAGTAACTCCACATCTGGAAAATCCAGCCTAGCAAAACAAGTCAGGAGGGGTGGAAAATTGAGCCATAAAGCTGCTCACTGCAGCTTTTCTTATAACTGGAAACCACCTAAATATGCAACAACAGAAAGCAGATCAGTAAATTACCCTGCCTTCATAACATAGTGAATCATGCTACCATTAACGCTGGCTTTTCTTCTGAAATGGTAATGGCTTTGTGGCCCTCATAAAAAGTGACATGAGTCTCTGAAAAGTTCATCAATAAGATGAAATTTCATGAAGATGAAAAGTTTAGAAAACACCCAAATTCCACCTGGAAGTAACCAATGTTTAGCATTTTACAGACTGACCCCTACATACACACACAGCAGGGGCGTGAGAATCAAACACAGCTGCCCTCCGTCAAAACCGGACCGCGTGCCAGATGCCCTGGAAAGGACTCTGCCTCCTCACAAAGCCTTCAGCAGATCCATGACTAGCCCATCGCCATCCCCACCTCCCGGCTGGCTGGCCTGCAGCGCCTGGAACCTTCCCCAGAGCTGACCTGGGGCCTTGCACCCTCGCCGCTTATGCCCGCCTCTCTAGGGCCACCTGTGGCCTCGTCTGTGCCACCCAGAAACCCAGAGTGCCCCGTTCAAAGGCTGTGGAGCACCGCGTCAAAGGCATGGCACGCTGCGGTTTACTGGCTCAATCCCATTTCTGTTGAACCTCCAAGCTGCTAATTTATCATATATTTTAAGAAATTAAACATTTATTAGTACTTAGGATTAATATAAAGATGTATAATGTATACATCTTATATATACAACATCATTATATACAACATAAAAGTTAATAAACCCATCTTTATCTTTAAAATACTAAGAGAAATGCTTAGGATGACAATTCTCTGTGGGACTGCCAGTCAAAGGATAAATACACACGGATTTAAATCACAAAGCTTCATTAACAGAAAAAATACAACAGTAGAAGGGTAAAGAGAAAAAAAGCCGAGAAGAAAATTATAAATGTACACTGAGACTTCAAGTGTGTTAAAACAGGGAATGACAGAGAAATACTGTCACTTAGGCTGCAGCAGGAGGGCTCAGGGAGGTGTCTGCCCCCACTACGCTGTGTGTGACTTTTTAGGATGAAGAAACCAGTGAGAAAGCTTCCTTCCACTCAGGGGACGATCAATGGATGTGTGAAATGCCCTTGGGTGGGAGAGAGGCACTGACACTGCTTCCAGGGCTCAGGTCCCACTGTCTGCACAGCGAGCCCAATGCTGAACAGCTGAGGAATTGAGGTGGTTTATATGAAAGCCGGGAGCTTCCCGTTGTCAGGTGACAAGGTGTGTTCTTCTCCCCCCCCCCACCCCCCCCCACCCCCAGCCCCCCGCCCACCAAACCTGCCCAGAAGTGCAGTCAGTCACCTGGCAGAGAGCCTCGTGCCGTTAGAGGTTGAAACTGCGGACGTGAGGAATACACTGCCGAGGGATCCCTGAGCCATTTCTGAAACGAGAAGGAAAACAGAGCAAACGTCATGAAGCAGAGACCACAAGAAACGGGTACTGATGCTGAAGCAAGAGGGCCTGGACACCTCTGACCTGTTAGACAACTCAAAGAATTTCCATCTCTTCCTTTTTGGTGCCCTACCTGGAAGGTGAAGTCATGGCTCACCACCTTTAATCATATAAGCTGCATGGCAAAATCCACAAAATGCCACTTAGGAATTCCCAGCGGGGAGGGGCCCGCCAGATGGCTGTCTTGCCGACCACGCCCATTCCTGCAGTCCCCAAGACCCTCTCACGCCCCCACTTGTCCTTGCTCCTGGTGCTGCACACCTGAGCCATCCACAGTAGAATGAGGATGAGCCACTGTCCTCACTCTAGCCACTCGGTCACCGCAGACACCGGGGCCGACTGACCTGTCACGTAGGGTTCCAGTGCTTTCGGCACCAAGCTTCTTGCCATTTTCAGGTCTTCAGCAGAGCAGCTTCCGGACTCCAGCCCATAGGCCATCCCCATGCGCTTCAGCACTTCTATGTCGTCATGAATTTCAAACGTGTTGTCAAAATTGAATAGATACTCGAATCTGGAGGAGAAAGTCCCTGTTAGAAAAGTGCCAACTTCAAGAGGGAGTTGAACCATTCTTGGTTCAGGGACTATGACCATTCCTCAGGTGCCCTTTCATCTGGTATCTTTTACAAAATCTGTCAACTAAGAAACAATGACCAGAGAGACTCAGGCAGCATAGCTAACCACCATCCACACTCTGCAAGCACATCCACAGCTCTGCCTGCCTGCCTGCCCCACAAGACCAGCAGTGAGCACCCTCTACTGGTTGTGCTGTGTCTGAACAGCCGTCCTAAAAACAATCCTATCAGGTGCGATTTGCTTTCCTTCTAAAAGAGAGATGCCTGCCCAGCCACGGTGGCTCAGTGTCTAAGCGTCGACCTAGGAACCACAAGGACACAGTTGTATTTTCGGTCAGGACACATGTCCAGGTTGCAGGCTTGATCCCCAGCAGGACCATGCAGGAGGCAGCCAATCAATGATTCTCTCTCATCATTGAGGTCTCCGTCTCTCTTTCCCTCTCCCTTCCTCTCTGAAATCAATAAAAAATATATATTTAAAAATAAGAGAGAGATACCTAATCAGGGAAAAGAGAAGCAAATTTCTAAATTAAAATGCTAAAAAATATTATATTTAATAATAATAGATACTTATATAAATAAATTGACCAGCTGTTACCACCACTGACCGTGGCATTCTTTACTTCTGACCCCAGCTGAGACATGGGGCCACCAGACAACCTACTACCTACTTGTCATTAGAAATGCTGCAGTCGATGACGGTCTTCTTGCTGGTGTTCACAATGATGAAAGGCAAGTGGATGACAGAGTTGGGCGGAGGTGGCCGGTTAGCCTGCTGCTCTGCCTGGCGGTTTCTCTGTACCAGATTCTTGAAGGCAATTTGCTATTAAAAAAAAAAAAAAAAAAAAAAGCAATCAACACATGATTCATATCAGTCACCACCAAACCTAACAGCTTCTCCCTAGGCATCCTCAAAAACCCTGCCTGGGCCCCACAAGACAGCAAGAGGGTCTGGGCTCATCTCTGGAGATGACAGAAAACAACTGAGGGGCTGAAGGCCCCAGTGAGCTGCCCAGCAAAGAAATGCATCCTAAAAAACCAAATCCCCCGAGAACTGGACTGCTGAGACCCACACTAACACCATCTAGACAGAAATACCCTCGCAGAGAAAGATGAGGAGAAGCACATCCATTCTGGAGATTATGGTCCTCATACCCCTGACTGGAAAGGGCTCTGCGAGTGCCCATGCCTGTCCCATCCACGCGTCACAGCCTTAGAAGGCAGATGTTCAGTTGTGGATCTGTAACCTCCTGAGAAAGCAGAAAGGCTCGATAGACCTGCTGGTAAAGGGTTTCCCCTCTGGGGACATGGGTCCTCATTTGAGGCCTAAAGCAAGAAAGCCAGGGCCTCAGGCCCTGAAATGACGTTTACCTTCGATAATTTTCTTGCTGTTAATGTAAAGCCAGGAGGATTCCCTCCCTCCCCAGCCAGCCTTCTGCAGAGCTGCCCAGCAATGGGACCAGGGGCTCCAGGCTAAGTGGGAGAGAGGCAGCGAATTGGATTTTTTTTTTTTTAAATAGCTATGATGTGCTATGGATGCAGAAAAAAGAAAACAATTCATTCTAGAGGGAGCAACTGAATGGAAAAACTTGGAAGTCCAGAGAGGCCACTGCCTGGAGCAACCTCCTGTCCCAGCAAAATCTGTGACCATTTATTTGCTCCTCCACTCCCCGAGTCCTCTCTGCCCCACATCCTTGGCTGTGACCACTTCTCCTCCTGTCAAAGAATCCCCTCAGGTGGTCCCCTATAGAGAGGGTTCTAGACATTTCTTTTAAGGGCAATGGAGTAACCCAGAGTACAGTAAGGCATCCCCGTGCTGAGCGTGCCTGGCCTGGCGAGACACACACCCTTTGCAGTGGACGTTAGGCTCGCTGGTCGCTGGGGCAGATGTACCAAGCCCCACAGAGACCCCTCCTGGACTTTTTTCATGTTCTGAGATCTCCAATCTCAGCTGCTAGGCCTGCCCTCAGACCCGACCCCCACCCCCAAGGGTCTCACCACCACAGCTTCTAACACCCCTGACCCTCTGGTTTCTGGATACATGCTCCTTAGGCTCCACAGCGGCCTCCAACCTGACCACAGGGTCCATGGCTTTGCTGCCCTTGTGGTCCATAAATATCTCAATAAATTGCTGCTAAGCCATCCTTCCCCTTACTGAGCAGTCACCACTTGTGCTGGCTTCTGGCCCTCATGCCACAGGCAGCAACCCCAGCCCTAGACCCCCTGCCTCAGTCTAGGGACCAGCCAGTCCCCCTCCACCAAGATCCTTACACATGTGTTTGAGTATTTGCTTCTAACTCAGAACATGCATCCTCAGGACCCTACAGGGGTGAGGCTGATGCTCAGGGATATCTCTGTAGGCCCAGGAGATGCCAACACAGCTCACTGTCTGCCTGCAAGAAATGAACACATTGACACCTGTTCTCTGACCATCTTTGCTGACCTCTGACCAGTAAACTGCCAAGACCCACCTCAGGCTCACTCTGCATCTCACACCCCTGGTCTGGGGTCTGGTACTCAGAGCACACGTTACACCCACCCCAGGGAATTTGTACATGCTCCCTTCCTGAGGGGCTATCACTCCTGCCATTTGGACACTCTGTGACCAGTGATGCACTCACTCAAGGCCACACTCACACATGCATGCATGCTCATACATGTGCTCTTACATGCTTGCATACTCACAAGAATGCACACTTGCACACACTAACGCTCACACAATCTGTGGCCACTCACAGGCCCATGTTCATGAGCGTTCATATCAACGACACACTCACAGGATGAGCCCAGTGAGTATTTATGAAACTCACATCCAAAACCTCAAAGTAGAGATTTTATTCACCATGTAGGAATAGAATGAATTGCAAGTTACTAAAGACATTACAATTACCTTGCCTCCAAAGATAAGCCTTTCATTACCTGTAGAATAAGTTCTTGAAGTTGAGACTGTTTCTGTTTTATTCTTTCAAGTCTTCTTTGTCTCTCTACCTTCAAAAACAAACCACCAATACGAGAAGTCATCGCAATTGGTTTAATACAGCAGAGTTTAAAGCCCGTGTCAACACAAGGTCACCTACACAGGCTCTTCAAGAAAATGTTCGCCCTGAATCTAATGATGGAAAGCAGACCAATCTAGAACATGGCACATGAGACAAGAGATAGGCAACTTTTTCTTCAATCCAAAATCTGCATGTTTTTCTCCTGTCTTCTCTCACTTTCTGCATATAGCTATAGTATATTTTTAAAATCTGGGTCCTGACAGGATAGCTCAGTTGGTTAAAGCGTTATCCCTATACACCAAGGTTTCAGGTTTGATCCCCAGTCAGGGCACATACAAAAATCAACCAATGAGTACGTAAGTAATTGCAACAACAAATCGGTGTTTCTGTCTCTCTCTCAACTCAATATATAATTTTTTTTAATTATTAAAAATCCCAAAAGTTAGGATTCATAACTGACCTACACTAGAGTCCACTGCCCTCACTGGTCTGACCACCGCCCCACCCACAGTGAGGGTCTGCAGAGCCCACACAGACGGGACAGCCCACCAACGTCAGAGACCCTGGGAAACTAGGAAAAACCTGTCCACCTGGCCCAGGCCAGGCAGAGAGCATAAGACCCTTAGCAGCACCAGGGCTGCAAACAAAAACACCTGCTTTGGAGGCATGATTCTCCCCGGACACATGAACACAAAAGGTTAGCTGTGTACCTCTAAATTCTGACATTCCTGAGCTGAGTTGGTGGGCAGACCAATCCATTTGATTTCCTTCTTCTCCTTGGAGATGATGTTCATGGCCATCAGCACATTTAAGGCATCGTAGACTCGCCGTCTTATGTTCTTCTGATCATAAGCCTGGGGAAGGTGAAGCAGTTTTCCACCCGATCCAGGACAGCTCACAGATCAACGTTAAACGTTAGACCCTGAACTCAAGGAAGTGCACTGTCAATCTGCTGTGTGTCATACAAACCCGCTGCAGCAGCCAGCACCACTCCTAACTCCTCCTCACTGAGCCAGCCGGGCCAGGCCAGAGGGCATTTCTGCTAGGGGAGGTCGCCTGGCAGGCAGAGCCAGAACCACACACAAAATCATTGAGGGATAACGGGGCATCATATCTGCAAATGGGTCAGAAAAACTCCTCTGTACTGTTCTCGGACCTCTCTGCACGTCTGAAGTTGTCTCCAATAACAACACAGTGGGCCTTCCAGTAACTCCTGGCCGCCCCATACCCACACCACACGTACTTACGGATTCGTTTGGTAAGATGTGATTATCGGCGGCACTGAACTCGGCGACCAGCTCGTCGGCCACCTCATTGTAGGACGTGGTTCCCTTCCTCTGCACTTTCTCACAGACCTTCATGGAGAAGTGCCTCAGGCCCTTACCGTTCTTCTCTCCTTTCCTGTTGCGTTTCCTTCAAAAAATACAAAGGAGAAGTGATGCCCTTAGCATTCTTAGAGGCAGCCTTGAATTAAGACACGTTTACCTAAAAGGGTTAACAGCCTACACAAGGGCCCGAGTCCTGCAGGTGCTGCAGTTCATGCCACAGACCAAAGGGAACCTGGCTCCATCTCCAGAGTACCCTTGGCACCACCAATGGGTGTCCAATGTTTTCTTTCTTCAGAGGCCAGACTTCACGTCTGTATCGTCAACTCTCAGGGAAAATGGGGCAGACACCCAAAAGGATGAAACCCAGTATATATCTGATGGGTATCAATACACTAAACACTGCTTCTTAAAACAATGTCGATCAACATGGGGAATTATGAAAATTTTACTGCAAATTTAGGACTTTTTAGGGAAAATTTAAGCTAACAGACAAGGGGAATGCTGAAGAACGGAGTATGCTTCAGATTAGGAGTGAACCCAAATGTCTGAACTCTAAGTCACCATGTCAAGGAAAATGGTGGTTCTGAGTTTCTAACTGGATGAATTTGGGGACTGATGATTTTTGCTTGAGAACCAAAACAGGTATGATTTTATAGCTTTGTCTCTGTTAGTTTTTAAAGAAAGTTGCAAAGTTGACCTTCAAATAAAACTGTTCTCAAATTGGTTTGCTTTAGTGGAAGAAAGGATCGAAGTGACGGTGTGGTGGGGCCGTCCGATGGACGAGCGCCATGAAAAGGCAGTTCCATGTGGCGGCAGCGGGTGAAGCTGCTGTGAGCCCACCACTTTACGCATCATTCCCTGAAAGCTACTTTCCAGTGTAAACAACGGCAAGTGTCAGGGTTACCACTGTGCTGAAAGGTCAGCTCCCTCCTCTTCTTCCCCCCAAAGCTGACCACACCTTATAGTGTAGCACAGCCATCATCCCAACTACAGGGGGGCAGCTTTCCCGCCCATCACAGTATAACCATCACCCCAAAACTACTTGGGCAGCTTTCCCGCCCTCCACAATATAACCGTCACCCCGAAACTACTGGGGGCAGCTCTCCCGCCCACCCCAACATAACCATCACCCCGAAACTACTGGGGGCAGCTCTCCCGCCCTCCACAATATAACCATCACCCCGAAACTACAGGGGGGCAGCTCTTCTGCTCTTTACAGTATAACCATCACCCCGAAACTACAGGGGAGCGGCTCTCCCGCAGCCTGACCTCCTTTACGAGGAAAAGCGTGCCTTGACTACACATCCCTTCTGGGCACACATTGGACATTTAAAATCCTCTGGCATGACGGTAAGCCCCTACGGCCACAGAGAGCTAAGGGTTTACAATTCTAGGCAATGTGCTCACCCGGCAGACCAAGGTGAGGGGTCTGAAGGCTGGTTCTGTGAGACAAAGTGAGTGTTAGGGGTGTGTGGGCTTCCTACCACGATAGTGTTTGGCGCTGCAGGTCTCTGAGGCGTACCAATTACCTACAGTCAAAAGAGACAATTCAGAACACAATCAGAAATCTCCCACATATGACGCTGCCATTTTATCATTTCTCATTACCTACAGCCGCTGCTGAATGGCAATGACCACAGATATCAGAAAGAACAATGACAATGTGAGTAACCCAACAGCCGACCCTTTGAACTACGACGATATGGCCACACTATTCTGAACGTGTCTTTATTCCCCTTCATCAACCTCAGGCATCTTCTCCAGTTACACAACAGCAGCAGGAAACATCAGGCAGCACAGACAAGCCAGCAGACAGCGTGCACCTACGGGCAGGTGCATTTAACCGCGGGGTGTAAATCATATACCCCAGGTACAGGATTCTGGGAGGACTCAGCACATTTCTATTATTCCTTTTGTCCTCTTTTACTTCCCTTTTAATCAGGGGTCCTCAAACTTTTTAAAGTGGGGGCCAGATCACGGTCCCTCAGAGAGCTGGAGGGCCGGACTATATGAACTACTAATTCCTACTGTAACACCTCGGCTGCGCTCACTGCCCAAAAAACCTGGCGGGCCGGATCAGACTCCTCTGCGGGCCGCATGTGAAGACCTCTGCTTTTAATGATATAGATGAGGATAAAAATCTATTCTTCAGGGGCACTAAAAGGAGGCCAAAAACCAGAAAACAGCTCTCAGAAGAAAAGGAACACAGGGCGACTCTGGTGCCCCATTAGCTTGTCCATCCCAATGGTAGTTTTCGGGAGGGATCCCAGGCACCCCAAAGAGCACAGGGCAGGGGAAAGGGAAATGATCAGCATTGGGAACAAAGGCAAGGGGTCTCAATGCCCACAGCATAGCCTGGGACAAGCCCTTGTCTTGGGGTGCCCGGGCCGACATGCCCCTCATCAGCTGTCTGAGCACCCACCACCCATCTCTTCACCAAAAGAAGGGAAACCTTGCTTTATCTTTTAACAAGCACTTAGAACGTTGGTCCTTTCAATTAATATTCAAATATTAACATGGGAAACATACAGACATTGTATAGCCAAGTAAAATTCCAACTTTTCTGGCAAATACTGTACAAACTCATTTATAATATGTGGAATCTAAAAGAATAAACAAACAAACAAAAAAAAAAAGCACACTCAAGCTCAGAGGTGGAGGGTGGGGGAAGAGGGATGGGCAAAATGAGTGAAAGAGGTCACAAGGTACAAACTTCCAGCTATAAAATAAAAGTCATGGGGTAATGCACAGCACAGTTAATAATGCTGCATTACATATGTGAACGATGCTAACAGATCTTGAAAGCTCTCATTACAAGGAAAAAATTTATATATGACGACCAATATATACTTATTATGGTGATCATTTCATAGTTTATACAAATATCAATTCGTTATGTTGTACCCCTGAAACTAATATACTGTTGTAAGCCAATTATAGCTCAATAAGTGAAATCTAATTTCAATTTCTTCAAAGATACTGTTGTCTGACTCTCTCTAAACTGATAAACGAGCCCAGAAATCACTGAGAAACACTTGCTGAGTTACTACTCCAAAGCAAAGTGCCTCAGCGACCTGATGTCATTGAACATGTTAACATCAGGCACCAAATGCTAGCGCAGCCTCACCCCAGGGCAGAGGGTGCATTGTGCCCTTAGGGACTTGCTGTGGCTGCCGCCTGGCTATTTTAAGCTAGACGCTCCTTCTAGTCCCCTTCTTAGCGGGATAAGTGTGTTACCTGCAGTGGCCCCGGGACAGCTGACCCGGCACTTTGTAAATTATCCATAAGCCCAGGTCACCTGTCAATGTTAATGATCCACAAAACATGGAGAGAAAAACAGCTCAGGTGAGTGTCACTCTTTTAATTCACATTTCCAATGATAAGCGCTTCATCACAGTGTTTTTTCAAACTGTAGATCACCCTCACTCAAAAGCCAAAAAGTCAAATAAATCAGTGAATTTTCTGAAAAAGTAAACAGGATAGAGAAGATAACAAATCTCCCAGAGAGGAGGAATGCCTTGTGACACTTGTGTTTCTGTTAAAGAGGTGCGTGCATTTACCATTTACGGGCACTGGGTCCCGGTGAGAATGCACACCTGCTAAGGCTCGTGGCCCAGTTTGGGAAACATGGAGACCTGTCACTCACAGCACTTACCCAGCACGTTTTCCTGGACCCAGATGGTTACATTCTCAGGAGAGTAGATTTAGGGTGCCAGCACACCCCATGTGGGTGGGCCTCACGTGTTGCAGCTCTGCTCAGCAGAGGGCTACCTAACTTAAGGGTCAGTGCCCCACCGGACACTCGGGCTGGGCCCAGAGACGAATGCCCTCCCTACTGTCCTCTCCCTACCCTGCATCTCTTCCTCAGACCAATTAGTCTGCAATGAGAACAGAAAGCCAGAAGGCCAGGCACACAGCAAGGGCTCGATAGCTGCTCAATGTGAGAACAGCCTTTCTCAATGAGAGGATAGGCAAGCAAGGAGGGCCCCTCGCACCCACTGGCATCGCCCACATCCTCATGGAGGAGCGGAGGGCAGCAGCACCTGCAGGTTTTCTCCCTTTGCTTTTTTATTTTCACTGTTGTACGTGGAGATTTTGCCCTATGGGGAACACCTCCACCTGGGCTGTGAGCCGAACACCCAGACCACGGGTTAGGGGCTGTGGAAAGACCTAACAAACCTCAGGGTACGTTTTCACTCCCATGAAGTTCAACGAAGTCTCACCTCTCAAGTCAGAATCAGCCAGTCCTCTTTGTTTTTAATTCCTTGGTACATATAAAGTTTTGAGAGACATTTGCAATGTGTAGATTTTAATTCACAGTCCTGGGGTTTTGCAAAGGATAAATTACCAAAACTAGCTCCACCCAAAATAGCTTGATTCAAATCAGTGATTTAACTTTTGGACTGACAAAGTTTACGGTGCACCAACAGAAAATCTCTCCGTATGTTTCTTCCCAACTATTTACACTTAATAAAAATCAGGCTGCTGCCCTGGCTGGTCTGGCTATCAGTGAATAGAGCGTTGGCCTGTGGACTGAAGGATCCCAGGTTCGATTCCAGTCAAGTACACATTTCTGGGTTGCGGGCTCAATCCCTAGTAGGCAGCATGTAGGAGGCAGCAGATCAATGATTTTCTCTCATAATTGATATTTCTATCTCTCTCCCTCTTCCTCTCTGAAACCAATAAAAATATTTTTTTTAAAAAAATAGAACTGTTCCTATAATTAATGAGGTACTCCCAAGCTAAATTCTGCTATAATACACAGTACTTTAAAATATTAATTAAAACATAAATTAGAATATTAGCTTATATCAAAAAGACATTTACTGAAAAACTATGATGTGCCAAATGTGGTCTACATACTACTTGCTTTGAAAAAAAAAAAGAATCAGAGCCATTTTGCTAAGCAAACGAGGCCAAATTTTATTGAGGGACTAAGTGACAGGGAGCAATTATATACCAGTCATCCCCCATAGGGAAATGGGGGCCTGGGATGTGAACAAGCTCGGGTGGGTGGTAACACCCTTCTCTTCTCATGGGGGCGCATGGCCCAGGAGTAGGAATGACTTCAGCCTAACCAGAGTCACGGCGGGAAGAGGGGGGAACCGTTTGGTTGGAGAGGGGCAGAGAGGGCAACGTGGGATGGGGAGCCCACACAGTTCTGGGAGAGCAGATCCACCTCTGGCCCCTCCCGTAGAACTGGCAGGGGCGAGGACACACCTGTCACACAGTAGCACCCTGATAGCCTGGATTGACCTAACCCCACACGACCTGAACACGGACACCACCCTCGTTTCCCTGGCAGGTAACATCCGCCCCAAGGAGCGCCAGAGCCAAGGTGCAGCCAGCCCCCACACAGCTCCATGCCACTCTGCCTGAGCTCTCCGTGGCACACCTAAGAAACCTACAGGGCAGATGCAGGACCCGCAGGGAGCACGTAGCGACAGGGGAAGCTGCCTGGCCTGGGCTGAGTCCCACCGTCCACGCGCACAGAGGGGAAGGTCAGCCAGGAGCAGAACACAGAAGCCGGGGAGACCACCTGCGCTCTAACCACAGGCTCCTGCGATCTCTGAGGGAGGCGACCGTCCCAGCACTGCGAGCATTCAACAGGAAGCTGCGAAAGCAAACCTCACACTCCAAACTCCAAGCGGGAACCTAAGGGTTACTGTCCCGAACCCACAAGCCCACCCTACCTGGGGCCCCTTACCACTTGCTGTGTAATGTTGACATTGGATGACTGTCCGAACGTTTTTGGCAAGAGCTGCTTCCCAAGCGTGTTTACTGTGGAGGGGTGAACAGCTACTAAGGACACAACACCTGCAACGCAAGGAAGTGAGAGGTGAGTTCTTTGCTGAATTGAGGCTAATGGTGAGTTTCAGGTCCATGATGCTTCTAATTAGAAAGTCCTTCCCCACTTTTACCATTTTAGATCTATGGACAATAATATACACCTTTACCAGGCTTAATTATCAATTTAAGGGGGCTGTATGGACACAATGGCTTGCTCGCCCTACAATGAGCCCCTCTCTGGGGCCGGGGCTCCAGTGCCCACAGGCTTTATCACCAACTTGCCCCAAACCCGTCAGCCCATCCACAGAATGTTCTGGTGAGACTACAGGCTGTAGAGATAACAGCTCTTAAAAAGGCTCTAATTCTATGACAATCACAGAACAGAACACACTCGGTGAGAGCTAAGCTGACTTCCGGGCCTTTACCACAAGAGAAGAGGAGAAGCTCCTGTTCTGGTCATGCCTCGAGACCCTTCTGGTTTCCCTAACGCAGAGCAGCCGGGAGCCACCTATCCTCTCGGGGTTTGAAGTGGTGGTTTTGCAACCAGGCCTCACACAGGGGTCAGCATGACATTTTCCTTCATTTCCACCCAGGTCAGCATCATGACGACCTCCAAATAACTAGTGAGGCATCATCTTTGATGTAGCCTGGCCTAAAGCTTCACTGAGAACAGACCTCTTCAAAATTTAATAACCAATGAATTTTGCTGCTACATAGAAACACATTAATTTCTCTTTAATAATTGAAACTGACCGGCTGGCTAACATGAATATCTAACCAACAGAAACATATTTAAATTTTTCTCTCGTACATAAACCTATCTGCTTTGAATTTTTTATTTTCCTCTAAAAATAGAGATCTGCAGGGTTGGGCAAAAGTAGGTCTACAGTTGTGAGTACACGAAACACAGAGTTTGCTCCTGTATTATTAAGTACTAGAAGCCCAGTGCACGGATTCCTGCATCGGTGGGGTCCCTTGCACTGATGCACAATTGGAGCCGGGGAGGAATCAGAGGAGGGCTTCAGGGCGTGTCCAGCCTGTCTCACCCAGTCCCAATGGGGCCTACCGGTTGGAGCATCTGCCCCTGGTGGTTAGTGCGTGTCATAGCTACCAAACAGTTGAAACCATGGAACAGTCACTTAGTCTTTTATATATATAGACTAGAGATCCAATGCACAAAAATTTGTACACTGGAGGTGGTCCCTCAGTCCAGCCTGCCCCCTTTCACAGTCTGGGAGACCTCAAGGGGTGTCCTATTGCTGACTTAGGCCTGCTCCTCTGCAGGAGGCAACCGGGCCGATCAGGGGAAGACACCGCCCCATCACCCCACTGCTGCTGCCACTGCCGGCCACTGCAGCTGCTGGCCCTCCTCAGCCCTCGCAACCACTGCAGCTTTGTC
This sequence comes from Pipistrellus hanaki, assembly GCF_964339955.1. Classification (NCBI taxonomy): domain Eukaryota; kingdom Metazoa; phylum Chordata; class Mammalia; order Chiroptera; family Vespertilionidae; genus Pipistrellus; species Pipistrellus hanaki. Next base: position 25,412,145 of record NC_140505.1, read on the forward strand.
TGGAAGACGCCCAGTCTATCCAGTCTCATTAGCATATGCTTTTATTAGAATAGATTACATTATTTTCCATACAAACAACTGTATGGAATTCTTAACAAAAGCAAACATTTTGACTATTGATTTAGATATGTAAAAATATTTCAAAAGACAAAAATAGTTATTCTATTTTTTACACTGAGATTTAAAATACAGACAATATATTACTTTTCAGATTCACACATAAAGATTAATAACGAATAAGTTTCTGAAATACTAAACTGATTCATTGAAAAAGGTAACGTTAGTTTTGTTTTGTTTTAATATGCAAGTGATGATCTAATTTTTAGTGATTCGAAGAAAGAAAAGAGACTGCAATCACTGCCAACACCACCAGCTCAGGCAGTGCTTATCACATCACTGTTTTAAAGCTTAACTTTGTACATCAAACTTACGGAAGTCAACACATCAATAGGCAGGACCAGGCAGTCATCTTCTAGTGCTAGACCCAGTCCAGCCACATCTGCCACCCACTTACACGGCACAACACACATCTCCCCAGAACCACGGTTACTGTCTTTCCATAAAATAACAAGCTCAGAGCCCCAATCTGGGACTCCCGCTTTATGTCCCAGCCAGGGAAACGAAGAGTACTCTGGGGGGTTCAGGACAATGGCAGAGCTTCGAGGCAGAAGTGGGCTGGGGCCAGGGCACCTTTCTTCCATCTGCTTGCCGACACTATCTGTTGTCGTTCCCCCATCAGGGTTTCTCCCTGGTGTTTTTTGTGTTCTTTTTTTAATAAATATATTTTTATTGACTTTTTACAGAGAGGAAGGGAGAGGGATAGAGAGTTAGAAACATCGATCAGCCACATCCTGCATGCCCCCCACTGGGGATGTGCCCGCAACCAAAGTACATGCCCTCGACTGGAATCGAACCTGGGACTCTTCAGTCCGCAGGCCGACACTCTATCCACTGAGCCAAACCAGTCAGGGCTCTCCCTGGTGTTTTTATTGAGAAACTCTTCAAATATAAAGAACTATTTTTGCAAACAGTCTTACTCCAGTACACCTAGAATTATTATTACCATTTTATTGCATTTGCTAAAGAGACTTGAGCAGTAGAGCTAACCTTATACTCTCAGACTGTCCCACCTCGCCCCGGCAGGGCCCCAGCTGGGCCCTGCCTGCTCCCTGGTGGGCCCCGCCTGCAAATATCACTGCCTGATGGATGCATTCAGCCCATTTTCATACTGTCCACATATGAATCCAAGAAAAATGTTTGTGTGACCCTTTAAGATTTAGAAAATGACAGATATTCAAGGAATTCTACAACTCTGTTTACTACACTGTTTTTGAGACTTATCCATAGAGAGATTTACTTGATTTCCTCCAAGGCTGTAATGCTATTTCATCTATTAATACCTAGATGTCATACGAAAACACTCTCAGTATGTCACTACTAAAACGCAGCAGTTAAATTGGGGACCTCCCACTGCTGAGCAGGGGCTCCTCCCAGGCGTTTTCTCTCATGAAGATGTGCCAAGGTCCCAGATGGCTATCTGTGTTACAGGCTTCGCCGCAGCACCTCCACGTGGCTGTTCTGTGTGCACGCGCGCACACACACACACACACACACACACGCACCACAAACACATACATGTAAACACACATACCACAAACACACCACAAATATGTACACGCAAACATACACACACACCACAAATGCAAACACAAATACACCACAAATACGTACACACACCACATGTACACACACCCCAACAGCCGGTGTTCCTCTCCTAGGCTTTTGCCAATTGTTGACTCAGTAAGACTTGTCTTTTTTGACAACCTCAAGAATAAAATGCTATTTCATTTTTTGTTTAAGTTAGCGATAAAAATTAGAATGTTTAGCACATTTTTCTAATAAAGACTGACACACATTTATGAGCGGATTAACATTTCAGTTACAAAATGGGTAAAATTATAATAGTCTAGGAATCTACTGACTAGAAATAATATTGTTTCAATTGTAAAATGTACCACACAGACTTTTTTAAATAAAATCCATAACAAAATATTTTCAAATATAACCTTATACAATGGAGAATTCCTTTCTTGGCAAAAAATTGAGTTAAGAATATACATGGTCTGCCCTAGCTGGTTTGGCTCAGTGGCTAGAGCATCAGCCTGGGGACTGAAGGGTCCCAGGTTCGATTCCGGTCAAGGGCACATGCCCGAGTTACAGGCTTGATCCCCATTGTGGGGTGTGCAGGAGGCACCTGATCAATGATTCTCTCTCATCATTGATGTTTCTCTCTTTCTCCTTCTCCTGGCCTCTCTGAAATCAATAAAAAAAATATACTTTTTAAAAAGAAAATACATGGTCTGATTGCTATAACCATTAAAAGAAAAAGAACCCTTAAAATACTATATAAGCATATTTTTGTAATTAGTAATCATATTCTATTATTATATACTGTATAGGTTTTTAAGATAAATGATGAAAGCATATGGTTTAGTGTTTTCTTGGGAATAATTTTAACCAAACATCTTAAAGTTTTGGAATCTAATGTTTTAAGAGTTATTACTTTGCCCACCATGCTACAAATATTAACATGACTAGACCATGGCGACCCTGTATGCTGCACCTTCACTGCCTGGCCCTGGATCAGCCACAAAAGCCTTCTTCTCGGCTCTCGAGCACCGAGGCGGAGCTTCCTTCCTGGGCCATCCCAGCAGCCACACCCGACCCACGCAGACATGCTGCTCACCAGCCAGCCAGGAAAACCAGGGAGAAATGGCTCTGCAGGGGCCCCGCCGTGGATCCAAGCTGAGGTGTGCCACAGCCCAAGGGCTGCGCTCTGGCTGCATCAGCTGGGTCAGCCCAGAACCCGCATCCCAGGTGACTTCCATGCCACCTCACTGTGTAGCAGCCCTTCTGCTCCCTGGACAGCACTTAACTGAAAAACAGTCATCACCTCATGCCCAGGAGCAAGGCTTACAGGGCAGGATGTCACTACCGTGCTGCAAATGTCCTTTGGGTTACAACACGGACAGGAGGCGAGAACAGGCTGATGCCTCTGTCCCACGTTCCCCGGAAGGCAGCCATCTGAGGGGCTAACCAAAAGTTCCGCCACTCCCTCCCACAACAGGGCTCCCCTCCCAACCACTACAGAGACCAGTTTGAACTTACCCACCGCGTACGAGTGTGTGCAAGTGTGTGTGTGTATGCATGCATTTGGGAGGGTACAGTTAACACATCTCAAGAATTACAAAATAACACTCAGGTTTCAGCCACACATCACTGGCAAATTTTCATTTTCCTACCTCAGAACCCCAAAGCTGAAAACAGTACTGAAGCAGAGAAAATGACATTCGTCCCAGGAGAATACCCGCTCACCAGTTAGACAAGGACAATGATACAGGAAGCAGTGTTCCAGGTTAAAGCAAGAGCACATGGAGATGGGCCCTACCTCCCGGGAGCTGAAGACAGGGACCTACACATATCTGGCATAAGGGGCCTTAGAGCTCTTCAGGAAAAAGACAGGTTTATGTCACGAATCAATCAATAGGCATTAGAGCTCCCCACTAATAAGGGGGCAGGTAACAAAAGGTAGCATTAGAAACTGACAGAAGAGCCCAGCTCCCACAAACTGAAGTCACACACAGCACAAAGAGGATCGCCACACATCTCAATGCACTGTGTGCATGGACAATGGGTGCAGAAAAGTGTTCCCAAAATAGTAAGTATGCACTTTCACAAACATTTACCCGTCTAACTGTACTCTCAGGCACAGCTGGGGTTTTTCTTAGTGAGCACATATTATCTGGATAGTAAATAAATTTTCAGTTTGAAAAGGCAAGAAGCGTGATGAAGTGCAAACAGAGACCCAGAGTACAGGAAAAAGGGCACACTTGAGCTGTGGTCCAAGGTCAGGTCTGTGCAGGGGAAGGGAAGGGCAGGGCGCAGCCTGGCAGGAAGGGTTGTGTGGGCACCTGGGTGGTGGGGGAAGGCTTCCTATACACCACCACTGTGGCTGGAAGAAAAGATCCAAGCAAGAACCATGAGAAACAAAGTGAGACGATCAGCTGAGCTTGGAACTCATCCAGGTCGAGGTGCAGGGTAGGGGTAGGGCCTCGGGTGACAGGCACAGCACCCTGGACAGACTCCTTCCAACAGCGTGAGGCCACAGGCACATGAAGTCGAAAACACTGACAACATCACACATTAGTGAGGATGCGGAACAACTGGAAACAAAACAACGCAGCCATATATACGTTTGCTGTTTGACCCAGTTGCCACTCCTAAGCCTCTGTCCAAATCACAAAGACAAATGTGCGTGCAAAGACCCACAGTGTTACAGCCGTGAGCAAACAATTGGAAGCAACCCAGGTGGCTGTCACAACTAAAACTGCACACAGAATTGACTGTCTAAAACTCTGCACCGGGACTCTTGTCTTCAGGGCCTGTGGATGCAAAGGCTGTGAGATGAATGCATTTTTCTGTGGGAAGTAAATTTTTGAGTCTGGCAGGGTGTAATGGTCAACTTTATGTGTTAGTTTGCCACGGCACTTACTAGTCCCCAGTTATCCAATCGAACACCAGCCTAGGGGCTGTCTGGAAGCTCTTTGTGGACGTGGTGAGATCGACAAACGGAGACTTTAAGTAAACAATCTAACCAGCCGAGAGCCTTGAGAGCAAAACCTGAGGTTTCCCTGAGAAGGAGTTCTGCCTTGAGACTGCAGCCCCAGCTCCTGCCTGCTTCCAGGCTGCAGGCCTGCCTTGCCCATTTCAAACTGCCAGGCCCACAGCACACAGGCTGATGATTCCTTGAAACAAACCTCCTTCATATACAGGACATGTTTTCCACCAACTCTGACTCTCAAGAGAACTCTGGCTGGCACAGGGGTCTGGAAACACAGCAGCTCTGAGAAAAGGAGTGATCCAGGAGCAGGGCGGGCAGGGAGGCCGAAACTGGGAGTGGTGTGAGAATGAGAACCCCAATGGGGCAGGAGCGGCAGGGCCCAGAGCAGGGGCACAGTAGGATCCAGGTGCAAGGAAGTGAGCCAAAGCCAGAACTCCAATAGGAGCAGTTGAGGAGGGAACTGGATGCTGGGTCTGGCCTCATCTGAGGATGTCTTGGGTTCTTAGCCGAGGGCAGCGAGGTTCCCAGGAAGTGGCGGTAATCAGAAGCTGGCCTGCTCCTGCATTCCAGGTGGGTGGGTGGGTGGGTGGGCGTGAGAACAATGGTGAACTAGTCCCACAGTACAAGGTGCAGGGCAGGAGGCGAGGCCAGTCCCTGCCCCTGGATGCCCCAGCCTCTCTCCTGGCTGGGCCACAACCTTCTCCTCAGGACCATCCCATCCTTACTACCGAAACCTCCACAGTGAGAACCAGCCCCTGCTCCTTCACAATCACTCCAGAGAGACTGGCTCTCCAGGACATGCCGCTGACCACTCCCCTGGCCTCTGGGCCTTGCTCACTGTGACCCCAAGCCTTTGCCAACTGCCCCCCTGGGAAGAGCCCATAGTGACCACTGAATCAAATGACACCCCAATGTGTTGCTCACTGGGCTCTTCAAGCTCATAATAAAATACTAATAAATAACCCAAAGTGAACAGTCCAAGTTAGTACAACACTGCTTAAAACCATCCTTAAGCTCATGAACCAGAAGCAAAAGGCATTACGCTGCTGCTGAAAACCTGTCAGTCTACAAGAGTGACGGCCAGACGGCCTGGTCCTACTCTCTCCACATGTAAGCCCCACCAGCCAGAACAGCATGAACAGACAAATAGCTCCGTTGTTAAAACTGATTCTCTGGAAGGAGCAGGAGAAACATGGCGGCTCGAGGAGAGCTGCAGAGCGGGGCTGTGAAGACGCCACCATGTGCCTTCTCACTAAAGCCCTGCTGTGAGGTAGAAGGGACAGGGGCCTTGGGAGAAGGAAGGAACCTGGCCTCCTGGAGGCTGCACTGGTCCCAGGACTGGCCCTGGACTCCACCACCCACGGGGCAACCAGACGAGACTGGTCAGGAGAAGGAGCGAGGCCTGGGCATGCAGTCAGGGGACTCCCAATGTCCGAGCAGCATCGTCAAGGCGAGTGGGATGAGTGAGGCCGAAAACATGAGCTGAAGAACACACAGGGTAAGACGAGGGGGCTGCAGAGAAGCTAGACCATGCCCAAGGGAGACACAAAGTATTTTCAAGGTTGCAGGGAGCCAACAGCAACATATTTTAGTAGAGTCAAGAAACCATTATTTTTCCAATCCTTCCAATTCAATTCCTTGGCTCACAATTAAGCTCAATAGGAAAGGAAAAGGAGACAGCCAACGATTGGTCATAAGTAAGCTTACTTGGAGAGAAATTCAAAATAAACACCAGAATGAAAGGCTTCCATCATTTCCAAGGGAGCAAAGTTTGTGGATCCCCCCCCCCATTATTATTCCTATTCATCACTTTAATAGAAAATGCCTCAAATTTCTAAAAAATGTAAATGTTCAATTATGTACACTGAATTTTTCACTCACGCAATCTGTGAATGCCAGAAATTAGCCTTCACAACGTATCAAGATAAAAAAGTGTGCCAACACTGAATCCCTCCGTGTGCTCTCCATCCTCGGACAGAGGAGAAAAAAGTGCAGGGCACGCCCATGGCATTCCACCAGTGAAACCAGGAGAGCAGGCATGAGCCGAGGCCTGGAGTAAGAGATCAGTGAAGCCCTGTCAGGGTGCAGGCCAAGGGCATGGGCACCAGCATAAAGCCGTGTGTACGAGCCTCCATGGGCATCTGAAGGTAAGTCCTGATGCAACCGAGGGGGCAGACTTGCTCAGTGACACAGGGACCTAGCTTTCCGGGAGAGGGAAATGAATGGGGCAGGAGATGGCTGGGTTCCTGTCCAGTGCTCCCCAATAATGGATGGACAGACGTGAAGGGGCTGGGACACAGCAGGAAGACCGAGTGAGGGCCCTGCACCAGTTTCAAGGCTATAGTAGGCATCAAAAGATCACTTATTAGGCAGGGCCTCATTGTTAGAGTAAAAAGATAATCTTAGGTATGACAATCATTAGAAAAAACAGAAAGAAGTAATCCTCAAACAGAACCTAAGCCCTAACACTGCACAAGGCCTCTGGGCCCAGAATGGCTGACCCCGACAGTGGACTTGACAGCTGGAGCCACACACCTGGACTCCATTCACCCCTGCAAGCAAAACCTCCTTAAGACAAACCAGGCTCTCCCTCGGGTCTGCTCTGAGCAATCATATAATGAGCTGCACCAAAATGGGCTTGCTCGAACTTGATATCAAAGCTCCACACCAACGCAGCTTTACAATCAGCCAAGCATCACACATCAGCGCTTCAAAGGCACGTATCTTTGACGTGGATCCAGTAATTCCACGGCTACGACTTTACCTGAGGAAGCACCCAGCATGTTCTCAGAGGGAAACTGCAAATTGAGGGACCGCTGGGGAGGCGTGGCTTTAACCGATCCTCCCTGAATTCTAGTGATGGAGAGCAACCCTGACCCCCAGAGAACGAATGAGGATACACAGACGTGAATTCTTGCTCACACTCTGAAGTGTGCCCCGCACCGTGAGCCCTCAGATTGGAGCTTGTGTCCGTCTGCTTCAGGGCTGGCCACAGAGCAAAGGCCTGGAGAGCACACCCCCAGCTCCAGGCCCCGAGGTGGACAGAACACAAGTGTCCTGTGTTTTCTTCCTTACACTTTTCCACATTTCCTAAATGTTTGCCAATGGTATGCGACTTACAAACCAAAATAAACTCAGCCACTGATGTGTGTGTGCAGGGGGGGGGGGGGTGTGTGTGTCTGAGTGACTTCCGAATGCCACTCCTCCCAGTCCAACCCGGGGGCTCCAAGGTGGGTTTTCCACAGCTGACAAGGGCTTTCATGTAGAGAAATTCACAAATACAGCAAACTTCACACATTTACCAACAAACTCACATTTCCAGAGTAGGAGCCCTTACCTTTTCCAGGACTAAGGTTCTGGTCTATGAAGACCTTTAGTTCCCCGTTGGCTTCAATTAGACCGGCCTGAGAAAACAACAACAGTCATAATAAATACAACAGCTACTAGAGCGACAAAGCTGGTTTTTAACACACCATCCCTGTCAGAGGGTGGTATAAATAGCATCAACAAAATACAGTGTATACATGGTATGTTGCGGAACTGTGCACCTGAAACCTGTATAATTTTATTAACACAATAAATTCAAAGAAAAGGGGGGGGGGGGGGAGAAGGCAAAATGGTCACCACTATGCAAAGAACTGCAGAAAGCCATGGAGGGAAGCACCCATGTCCACAAGTGGCTGCCTTAGCCCATGAGTTACTTACTTGATTAGCAAAAGAAGGTCATTTGAAGATTTTACTCTTTAAAGCTTAGCCCTTGGGACAGTAATGAAGTGATGTTTTTATATATTAAATGGCACATGTATTTTAAGTAGTAATGTCTAAGGCTGGCAAAGGCGTACTGCAGGTGGACGTGAACGTTCATTTGACTATCTTGAAAGCAACCTGGTGATTCGGCCTGAGAACTGAACAAGGGCCTTCGAGTTGGTCAGAGCCTCAAAATGAAACAAAACAAAAAAATGAAAAGTGCTTCTTTTCATTACCTGGGTAGTCACTGAATGTACTTTTGGAAGCAAACCTTAACAGCTGCATGTAGCTTTGGTTCTTTTGTTTTTTCTATGAGGGAACATTTATTAAAGCTGGGGACAGTGAAACAAGGACGGGCCTAGCATAGAAGCAGCAACAGGGGAGCCTAGGCTGGGCTGCCTTAGCTCTCTGGGAAGTCAGAGGAAAGAGAGCAGAATCGGAGGACTAGGCTGGGACAAGCTGCTGCTGCCCATTGCTCCCCTGTTTACAAGTCTTGTGGGGTCCCTTAGAGTTTAGGAGATGCATGCCTTGGGGGGGGGAAGAGAGAAGGAAGTGGGGGGAGGGGGAGGGGCTGGCATGGTGGTCGTGCTCCCCAGAGGGAATGTGTGGATTCAAATGTCTTTATGTAATATGACTGACTGCAAAGTGTGATAGACAAATGGTTATGACCAAAATAATTTATTTAGGTTTCCTGATCTTAGATAAACACAACACTTTACAAGTCCTTTGTGGAAGGAGCAAGAACCTTGGGAATATGTGAACTACAGTGGCATCTGGTCAGCCAGGTAGCAGGTTGCTAGAACAAAGCAGAATTGTTTCCAACAACTGAGCAGTTAAAGATATTACAGCGAGAAATGCCAGAACAGGACGGGTCCACATATGACTAGCTTCCACATACGACTAACCTAAACCAGTTCCAATACAGGTTCATCCTACTCTTAAATGCCGAGAGATACAGCACAAGAGATTTTCCCAAATAACACCTGAAACCAAGCCTCTTCCCACCCCCCACCCCAGCCACCAAGAGACTCCTTCTGATTTGCTCTCTATGAAGGTGACACAAATTGTTTGTGGACCTGAAGACCAACCCCGACCAGACACACACTCTGCTTTCTCCAGGCCGTGTGTGGGAACAGGCAGCATCCTCAGACAGTTGTGTGTCCACCCATCCGAAGGTGCACAGCTCCTCCGGGACTGCTCTCCTTGAGAACAACAACAACTGGTGCAGGGGAGATCTTGTAGCACTCACATCGCTGGGCCAAGCCCCGCCTCCACCCTTTAAGCACACTATACTAGACTCACTTACAACATTGTGGAGTTCAGGAAAAAAGCTGGTCTCTCGCAAACCCACGCAAACTAACTCAGGACCAGCGTCATCACCCAAAACCCACCCAGAATCACAGCTTCAGCCTTCATAATGGTACTTCTCTAAAACACCGCCCCCTTCGTGGAGTATAAGCTCCAAAGGAAACCTGAAAACCTAACAAAGACCTCACTGGTGAAGTGTGATAGGAATCAAGTAAGTATAATAGGGAATTAGTCATCTTTCCTGAAAGAAAAAAAAAAACACCTCCCTATTGATTTGATTCATGTGTGGTCAAATTTAAGACAACCCACTGAGCCGAAACCAGTTTGGCTCAGTGGACAGAGCGCTGGTCTGCGGACTGAAGGGTCCTGGGTTCGATTCCGGTCAAGAGCATGTACACTGGTTGCGGGCACATCCCCAGTAGGGGGTGTGCAAGAGGCAGCTGGTCGATGTTTCTCTCTCATCGACGTTTCTAGCTCTCTATCCCTCTCTCTTCCTCTCTGTGGAAAATCAATAAAATATATTAAAAAAAAAAAAAAGACAACCCACTGAGTCCAATACCTGGCCTGTCACCTGCAGAGAGGACCACCCACTCCCCTGCTCTGCTTCATTCCCAGGACACCCTCCCACCGGTCCCCCTGCCTGGGTGATTCTGAAGTCCCAGCCTCCACTGTCACTACCTGAAGACCAGGGACAGCAGCACCAGCCACACCTCCCCCAGAGCGTCTATAAGAATCACACCATGACATGCAAACCTTTAAAAACCCACACACAGGTGACCAATCATCCTGGTCTTCCAGGACCAAGCAAGTTCTGAGGGCTCCTGGGGTGCTGGTCTGCCGGTGCTCAAAGCAGGAAGGGCCCAGGCCAGCTGCAAAGTTGTCTCGGTGGACAGAAATGCCTTCAAAACCCTGCCCACTGGTGACAGTGCTGGTGTAAGCAAGATTTATGAGATCCTACGACAAACCCGCCGTGGACTCAGAGTCGCCACTCTCCTTGGTATGGAGCCCGCATGCCTGGACCGCACCCCGACCTGCTCAGTGTCCCTCTCAGCACCCCAGGACTCCAGGCCTGACCTGTTTCATCTCCACTCTTTCTTCTGACAGTAGGACAGTCCAAGGCCATGCAATATGCCACACCATTGGGAACACCATGACCAGCATGAGCACATACTGAAATGAATCCCATGACAGCCCTCCTTGGGACTTTCCAACATGAAGTCACTCCGACAGGTTTACAGTTAGTGCTAAACTTCAATCACACAACCACAGACGCTGAATTAACAAAAATATTAGTTACCCATTGGTTTTCTTCCTTACACTTTGTAGCCCAGAGCTATGACCTGCATGTACTTGATTATAAGCATCATAACAGGTTGTTTTTGGTGTGTTTTTTTTTAAGGCATTACTGAAATTGTAATTAATTTTAAGATAAGTGCATTGGACTTATTTTCCTACAAAATCCTTATACTAGTTGGTCCGAAGGTTGTGGGTTATTGTTAAGCTGATTAACAAAATCCTTATACTTAAGATGCCGCCCTGGCCAGTGTTTCTAAGGGGTTAGAGCATTGGTCCATACAACTAAAGGTCAAAGGTTCTCCTGGTCAAGGGCATTTACCTGAGTTGCAGGTTCAATCCCCAGTCCCAGATAGGGTGAATGTGAGAGGCAACCAATAGATGTGTCTCTGTCAAACTGCTAAATATATTAACATACAAACCAACAGCAAAGGTACTCTTTTGCCATAACTGTAGTTTTTCTTAGTTTCTATAATTAGCCTATTATACTCATATTTAATGAAAATAAAAGTTGATTATCCTTATATTAGCTAATATTTACAGTAGCAATAACAAAGATTTTAAAATAGTGGCAATAACAGTAAAACATATTACCAAGACATAATGCTGCTAGAAAGAGCTGAACCAATTAAAAATGAAAACTAAAAAATTGAATACGATTATTTTAGTTAATTTAGAACCTTACTTGTGCTTCCATGTACCAGGCTTTAGAAATGCAAACCAATCTAACCTGGGACAGCCCCAACAAGGGTGCTAATGACCACACCGCTTAACAAGTGGCCCAGCGGAGGACAACCCTAACCCACAGGCCAGCTCCCCACTGCCAGCCACACTCTGAATCCCCTCACTGGTCTCCTTCTTCCTGTCCTCCCTCTTTCTAAAACACGCTCAGCCTGACTGTCTCTCATCGCCCTAGGACAGTGGTCGGCAAACCTCGGCTCTCGGGCTACATGCGGCTCTTTGGTCCCTTGAGTGTTCTAATGCCACTTCTTCAAAATAGATTCACCCAGGCTGAAAACGGACTTCTGCGCATGGGCCACGGAGTTTCTATCGCACTGTACGGATGCGCCCACACGTGGTATTTTGTGGAAGAGCCACACTCAAGAGGCCAAAGAACCACATGTGGCTCACAAGCCGTGGTTTGCCGACCTCCGCCCTAGGATAACATACAAAGTCTTCAGCAAGACAGAGACCCCGAGACCAGGGACCGCCTGCCCACCCACACCCCTTTAGAAGGCTGCCAGAGAGATAAAGCCTCACTACCAGACAGCAAGGCACAGCTCAGGGCGAGGAGGTGGAGGGAGATGGTCTGAGCTGGTTGCTTACTTTACCTGGAAAGGGAGAGGGCAGGGACAGTCAGCTGCTGGTGAGAGACCAGCAGGGCTGGACGCTGCCCAGGAGAACCAAGTGCCCTCTTGGCATCCTCAGTTCTCACCACCCTCCTCCAGGTGCAGCCCCCATGCTTCCTACTACTTCCTGACTCTGTGCACTTCCTAATTTACTATGCAGGCTACTAATTAGTTACTCCTGCCACTATACTAGAAGACCTCTAAGAGCAGATGTTTGTATGGAAAGAAAGCCCTGCAGCAAAGACCCCAAAGCCCACACTGAAGGGGTCAAACAGCCCAGAGGAGAGGCTGGCCCGCGAAGGGCCTCACAGGCAGCATTTTGGGCCTGAGGGCAGTGGTTCCCAACCTTTTTATGGCCATGCCCCACCTAAGCACCTCTAAAATCCTGAGCTCCTCCTCCCAATTATTCAAAAAGTGAATTCCTATTCATGTGGAGGAAGCCTAAAAGGCCATTAACCTGGTCTACACAAGCTTCCAAAGAACATGGCATCCGTGATAGAGAAAAATAAAAGAACGAAAGGACAGCTGAAATACTGAGGAAGAAATCACTAAGAAATTGTTATAAAAATAATAGTAATATGAAGAAATATGAAAATACAGCAAATAAAGTTTAAAAACATATAATAAAGAACGGAAATGCATAAATGTCACTATATATTTATATACCGTATACGAGGCCCCTAGAACCCTAAGAAATGCAAAAAAGTCACTGTTAACTCATTCCCGAATTGCCCCCCTTAAAAATCAAACAGCCCCCCTGTGGGGCATGTGCCCCACGCTGGGAACCACTGGCTTAGGGTCATCTGGTGGCTGAATCTGCAAAGGCCAGGTTAGATCTCAAAGACCAAGACTTCTGGCTTACTGGCTTCTCCCTCTTTCCCTTTGTCAGAGAGAGAGAGAGACAGAGAGAGAGAAAGGGGGGGAGGGGAGGGGCTGTCTCTTGTCTCTCCCTGGCTCACTCAGTCCCCTAGATAACGTGAACTTGCCCCATGGAGGGGCCAACGTGCCCAGAAACAGAGTGAACCCCAGTTAAGAACCTTCAAGGGACAGAATCCTACAAACAACCAAGCAATTGAGTGACGTAGTCACCACCCCACCCCCAACACTCAGGGTACACCACCTTTGGGTGTTGAGCTGGGGGCCCAGTGCAGCTAGAGCCAGACTCCTGACCCACAGAAACCGCAGGGTAACAATGTCGAAGTTCAAGGTTGCTACATGTTGGGTAACTGTTACAGAACCGACAAAGGAGAGTGGTAAGGTGCTGGAGACCACGCAGCTATCTCTCCTGAGCTGTTCTTCATGTGCTGGCCTGTTTCCCATGTCAGCCACCTGCTGTGGGCTTGTCTTTGCTACGGAAAGAACATCATAGTGAGATTACAAAACAATGAGATATGAAGCACTATGCAAAAAACAAAAAAACAAAAAAATGAGTTAGAGCCCAGCTGGTGTGGCTCAGTGGTTGAGTATTGACCCATGGACCAAAAGGTTGCCGGCTCCATTCTAGGTCAGGGCATATGCACGAGTTTGCCAGCTTGATACCCAGTAGGGGGTGTGCAGGAGGCAGCCGATGGATGTTCCTCTCTCATTGATGTTTCTCTCTCTCTATCTCACACCCTTCCTCTCTCTAAAAATCAATAAAAACATCTTTTAAAAAACTAAGAAGCATGGTTCATCACATAAAAAATAGATTCCAAGTAAATAAAAGAATAAAGTGGAAAAAAATAGGTTCTTGCTGAAAATAATACAAAATAAATTAATATAAATATCTATATTTAAATCTGTGTGGCAAGATCAGGGCACTCCTAGGACAGGGAAGGGGGGGCACAGGGAAGCGAAAAATCAATGCCTCTAGCCAGCACCACCACCTGGAAGACACCATTATGAGAGTCCACCCCATAAGGATATTTACCACAGTTCTGCTTACCATAAAGGCAAGCTGCAGGAAACAACCTAAATGCCCACCGGTAGGTTCAAATAAATGAGGGCACATCCAAAACAAAATACCATGTTAGATCTCGATGCATGTGAGATCTTGATAAATGGAGAAATGCAAACACTAGCTATCTGGCAATGCTAATGAATTACTGTTTGTCTTGAGTATGTGTAAGAGCTTTTATCTTTAAGAGATACATACTAGAATATTTAATGAAATGGCATCAAGTTTGTCCTTGGCTTCACAATCACCTGGCTGGGGTGGAGAAGCATGGACGGATAAGAGAGAAGGCTGTGAAATGAGGTGGTAACAGGGATGCAGAGGTCACCACCAGTTCGTTTGTTTTTTTAATTATCCATTTATATTTACCCACATGAAAAAGCCTAGGACAGCTTGTGGAACAAAATAGCAGGGAACAGAATGTGAGTTCATTTATGTGAAGTTGTATAGTATATGTGTATGTTTAAACACACACACACATCTAAGGAGTTAGTCCCCAAAATCATCACCAAAAGGTAATAAAAGTAGCCCTGGATTATGATTTTCTGATACGATTTGAATTTCTAAATAAACCCTATATAACAGGTGCTCGAATAATGACATTTGACTCAATGTCATTTTGTTATAACATTGGCGAGATGCCATAAAAACTTAACTCTTGTGTATATCAACTGGCCTTTGGTAAAACTGGTTTCATTATACGTCCATTTCACTTAAAGTTGCAGAACCTCTTGGCAACATTAAGTGAGGACTTGGTGTATTTTTGTAATTAAAGCATAAAACTATTGTCATTTTCTAACAAAAGATACAGTCGCAAGGATAACAAGATCTGAGGATGATGAGGGAGATGAGGATGGAGGCAGAAAGCCATGGACCAGAGCTCAGGACCCCACGGAGCATCCATGGAAAAGTAACCAAGGTGACAGCGAGAGACAATGGAGCAGAGCCCGTGACCACAGAGCTGGCCCTGAGGCACAGGCCTGCGGAATCAGCTGGGGAGCAGAAAAGCAACCGTGTGGAGAAAAAATGACCAGCAAGAGCCAATCCTTCCCTCACAAGAAACCCATGTCCATCAGTAAAGGGAAGAGGAAGAGGTAGGAGTTAAATTGACCAACTCCAGCAGACTCAGAGGAAAGAAAAAGGAACAGGTGTGGTAGATGGGGTGGGGAGGGGGGGAGAGAGGGTGGATTTGCTTTTGGTGCCAGGAACAGGGGTTGAAACTGCCAGCGTTTCTGAAATTCAAGTGAGACCCTGAGTTCTCTGCCAGGGGCCGTGACATCAGCAATTAACACATGTTACAATTTTTCTTCTTCTCCATAATAAGCAAAATTGGGACTCAAATGGACAGCCTAGGTTAAATCCCGTTGTTACTTTTTCTTTAGTTGGATTCGGAGTTCTCCAGTCTCTTCAGGCTCTGAAGTGCTAAGATTCTTCAGTTCCTCTGCAATAGCGCCTCCATCGGCCTCCTGCCTCCGCCACCACAGCCCACCTCTTCAGAGTGAAATATAAGTTAGCATTTCCATCCCACTCCTGCCGGCCAAGCTGGACCTGAAGGTCAGTCAAATGCTGAATCGCTTAAACTATTATCTTCCACTCCACTCCAAAATGCACAGCACAGGAACTGCCGCCTGCTCAAGCCAAGCTGTGCCGTTCTATTTCTCACTGAATTCAGTATCTCACTCCCCAATTACAATCCTTCCTAGAAAGAAGCAGACTGAGCCACAGCATCTGCTCTTCTAATCCATAATCCGCCTCCTTCAGTCATCTTAACTCTTGCTTTTCGGCCAGAAAAATATTAAACTTATTCTAGAACAGGCCCAAATGTAAACCTGCCTGGAAGAAAACATAACGTGGTTGCAGAACCATTTTTCACTATTTGTTTATGTCCCACTTTCTGATGTTCATGGCACATTTGCACTCGGTTGCTCTGGAAAGCACCTGGGTTGCGTTCTCTCGCCTGCTGCGTGGTAGAGACTGTTCACCAGGACCTGATGGGGACACACAACAGCGGGCTAGGGATCTGATTTGTCAGGAAGTTGCACCCTATTATTTCTTGGTTTTTTTTATGACAATGTCTGAACCAGTGAGCCGCTGCACTGAGTGCTTCTCTTAAACAAAGCCTGTACTGTGTTTAACTGCCCCAGGTCCGCCCTCCTCCTAGCCTCAGCCCCTAAGGGGAAGCCATGGGTGTCAGAGGTGCTGCCCATCCAACCCTATTCCCCAGGGGGAGTCCCCGCTGCCCACCACCCACAGGATTCCTCTAAACCCCAGCCACAGCAGCTGCAGGTGGGATGGGCAGAGAAGTCTGCCTACAGAAAGACTGCAGCAGAGGCAGGGAGCAGAGCCAAAGCAGGCCACGTGGCCCCCAGCACTCAGTGAACCAGTGTCCTCTTCGTGGCCTGTGGGTTCCCCACACCTCGTCTCTGGCAGCCTGTGGCTCACCGAACCCCACCTCTGATGGCCTGCCTACTACTTCACTCCCGAGTTCAGGTCCTAACAAGGAGCCGAACCCCTCGATCGCACTAGGAGCGAGGTCTACCCCCAGAGCTCTGATTGCAACAACTACGCATGGCCAAGAAGCAGGTGTCAGAGGCCCAGGCCTGTGACGAACTCCAAATTTCTTCAAAGCCTCACGGTTTATTCTTCAGAGCCCACCTGAGAGCTGCCGGGGCCAGGCCGCGCACGCGGTGCGTTTGGTCCTTTAATCTTGGCTTCCCTGAGAGAAGGGTACGCCTGTTACCTCATTTTATAGACGAGTCGCCAAGCCCGGGAGAAGAGTCTGCCTGAGGTCACACCGCCGGAAACGGCAGAGCTGGGACTCAGAACCAGGCAGCGAAGGTCCACTCGCAACCACTGCCGTGGTCCTCAGCAGAAATAGTTTCCAGAAGGACACCCACGACCCTGCAGCTCCCCATGCACTCGGCACGGAGGCCCGGGGTGTCCCCTGAGAGTAACACAACAGGCGGCAGAGGCATTTTCTGCTCATCTAATATAATGAATTTATCAGCTAATTTTAAAAGTAACAATACACTAATCTGACTCCTCCACTGGAAAACCTATTGCAGCTTTTTTCCCCTTTTACAACAAACCTAACTCTCTTTTTAACAAAAACCAAGTCATCCAAGGCTAGGAGTTTGAACAAGGACCAGTGGTCCTCCACAACTCCCACGGAGACCCCAGAAGCCTGCAAGGTGTGAGGCTGCACGGGGTCCGGGTAGGTAGATGGCAGAGGACGAACAAACAGCTGTGACAAGAACAGTACCCCGCCACCGCCGGCCCTTTCCCTTCCCAGGGGGAGGCAGGGTTTCCAGGACCAGGGCCCACACCTGCCCGTTCCTCACTCCGACAAAGGCCTGTGAGGTGGGCGGGCAGGGCCACCGTCACTGCACGAGAGGTCGGGCCTACAGTCACCACAGAAACCCATCTCCACACCAACCGGCTCTTATCCTTTCCACCCCAAAGTCAGACTTGGTCGTGCAGCTCCCAGAGGAGCCTCTTTACAGTTTGTCAGGAAAAAGAAGGGGTTATATGCGTGGGAGGAAGGCGTCTCTACAGTCCCCACTTCCGGCCTGGAAATGCTCTGCAACACCTAGGTGTACAGACAGGATTTCTCCAGAGTTACAAAACCCCATGAGATTGTTTCATTTTGTGACTTCTCTCCTACTCAAGCTGTGTGTGTGTGTGTGTGTGTGTGTGTGTGTGTTTTGGGGGAGGGGCACCTACCTCATGGCATCATAAAAGGAGAATGAAACACCCAAATATTCCATAGCCATCTTAACTCACAGGCTACACATTTGGATAATAGTAAGGCAAACCTTTATCTTTTATGCTGCACATCATTTCAAACAAGGTATCTAAATTTAAAAAACAACAGGTTTTCAAAAGAACTGCTAAAGTTATAATAACCTCAAAAAATAAATAATGTCTTTATCTGGGTTAATCTAAAAGCTCACCAGGTCAAAGACAAGTGTGGCTTTACAACTGACCCCCAAATTCAGCTATGAGTTAGAGGTTAAACATACATCTCTCCCTCCTCATCCTTCTTCCCTTCTCTGCAAACCAGGATTTAGGGCCTATCAATATAGGTGGCATAAGATATTTTCACTCAAACTCTGATTTTTCTGAAAAGCAAAAGAAACAACAGAAAAATAAGACCCATACTAGGTACTCCAAATCATTAATACTTTTAAACAAAGGAAGTAAGATATTATGCAACAGCCAAAAAGATCTGATGTGCTATACTTATACTGTGCTGTAATCATTTACCCAAGAAGCTACAAAAACGCACACGACTACTGTGAACTCAGAGTCTTGATAATTACACTGAATAATGATAAACAAATATATACTAATCACTCAACTGAAGGAAAAATATTAAAATTACCTAAATACTATCTGTATTTAATGTTAAAATCCAAGGTTTACACTGAGGTGATTTTATACTTATGACTCTCACTATAAGACAAAAGCAAACTAATGTTAGCTTTTTGCTGTGAAATGAAGATGAAAACTTTAATACCCTTAATGTATAGAGTGGATGCAAATCAACATGAAATAAACCTGAATAAAGAAAATGAGCAGAGTGTATGTTCATCCATTCACAGTGAAACACTGTCTTAAAAGGAAAACATTCAACTTCTAAATAAAAAAAAATGCAAGCTAAAACAAAATGCCATTTAACATTTCACCTATCCAATGAAGCAAATTTGTGGGTTTTTTAATTATCATCTTATCAAATTCAATGTTGAAAAGAGAAGGTTAAAATGGGATTCACCTACAATCTGACGGAAGTAAAAACTGGTACAGTAATTTTGGAAAGTAATCTGATAGTCTCTCAAAGATACAGTGCATATATGTGCTGCATCACACATGTCCTCACACACCCACATCCATCCATGCACACTCATGCATATCCAGGCACGGCCATAAACATCCACACAGAATTATACTCCCAATAATTTATCCTAAGATATCATGGATCTGGGCAAATGTGAAATTTAACTGGAAAACACTGACATCCCAACACTGGGAACTGAGGAACTGAGGTATATCAACATGGAGTAAGGTTTGTCAAACACTTGATATTCTCCACTCCTTTATAAGAAGCTGATGGCTTTCAGGACTCTCAGGTAACCCACACATCTGTGCTCCAGAAAGTTCAGCAGCGTGCCATCTAACAGTCAGGTGTGCTCATTTCTAAAAGTCCCTTTATGCCCCTCGTACGTTATTAAAAGCCTGGGGCAAACAAGTAAGTGCTGGTAAGAATGTGGAGAAAAGGGAACCCTTGTGCAGACTGGCACAGCCACTGTGGAAAGCAGTATGAAGTTACCACAAAAAAAATTAAAAATGGAGCCCAGCCGGTGTTGCTCAGTGATTGAGCATCGGCCTATGAACCAGGAGGTGACGGTTGAATTCCAAGTCAGGGCACATGGATTGCAGCCTCAATCCCCAGTAGAGGGCATGTAACAGGCAGCCAATCAATGATTCTCATCATAGATGTTTCTCTCTCTCCCTCTCCCTTCCTCTCTGAAACCAATAAAATTATTTATTTTTAATTAAAAGTGGAGCTGTCTATGCCCCAATAATTCCACTTCTGGGAATATATCCGAAGAAACCCAAAACACTAATTCGAAAGAATATATGCAACCTATGTTCACTGCAGCATTATTTACAATAGCTAAGATTTGGAAGCAGCCCGTGTCTATCAGTAGGTGAGAGGATAAAAGAGCTGTGGTCCATTTACACAATGGAATACTTCTCAGCCATAAAAAAGGAAATCTTACCCTTTGCGATGTTATATAAGGGGACACCGGGGTGCAGGGTTCATGGATGGGCCTGGAGAAATTTATGCTAAGTGAAATGAGCCAGTCAGAGAAAGCTAACACCATATGATTTCACTCATGTGTGTAATCTAATGAATAAAATGATCTAAAAAGCAAAATAGAGCAGACTTATAGAGAGCAGGCTAGATTGACAGCTCTAGGCAGAGGGGGGCAGGAGGTGGGGCTTGGTGTGGGGACTGAGCAAAAAAGAGAAAAAAATTCATGGACACAGACAACAGTGTGGTGATTGCTGAAGGGATAAGGGTAGGAGGAAATGGAGGAGGATAAAGGAGGAATCAATGGTGATGAATAGAGACTTGACTTGGAGTGGTGAACTCAGTACAGTATACAGATGTGTTGTGGAACTGTGCACCTGAAACCTGTGTAGTTTCGTTAACCAGCATAACGCCAATAAATCCAGGAAAAAGGGGGGGGAAAGTCTGGGGAAAATGTCAAATAATCTAAAAGGTTGTTCAGTGTCTTTATATCTTTTATGTTCTCCATCCATTTTACAGAGATCAGAACTGGATATTATGAGTACGGTTTATGTAAGAGACTCAGCAAGAGTGGACCCATCACTTACAAAGGACTTTCACTCTATAGCGGTGGTTCTAACCTTTCTAATGCCACGACCCTTTCATACAGTTCCTCATGTTGTGGTGACCCCCAACCATAAATTATTTTTGTTGCTACTTCATAACTATAATTTTGCTAGTTATGACTCGTAATGTAAATATCTGTGTTTTCCAATGGTCTTAGGCGACCTTGCTAGCGGTTCTCAACCTGTGGGTCGCGGCATTAGAAAGCTTGAGAACCACTGCTCTACAGGCAAAGGAGTGGGGAGGGAGTGAATACACATTTGAATTTAAAATGTGTAAAGATATGCATCATTTTTATCATTTCCCATTTTAACTCACTTTTTCAAGAACTGACCATCTATAATTTCCCCAACATGTCAAATAAACGTACAGCTGCTAAAAATAATGCGGTTAAAAAAAAGTGACTGACTTGGGGAAATACTATAGATTAAAGAGAAAAGGAAGATTAAATAGAACATACAGTACATTTACATCTTTGTAAAACATGCCTTTATTATATATGACTAAATAAAAACCCAACAGGAACATTACTACAAAATACCAACAATTCATCTCAGATACTGGCTGGTGATATTTTTTTCTTTTTTACTTTCCCGAAACTCTCTAAGTTTTGTACAATTAACATTACTTTTATAAACAGAATATTACTTGAACTGTTTCAGTACCTCAAACTCTTTACTCATGGAAATTCTGCTAAATGTGCATTCCAATGATTGTGACAGAAAAGCTTGCTGGTGTGACAGGACTACCATTCATTAAGAACAAAACTCACGGTTTATGCTGAGCTGCCCCACAGAACAACCTGGGAATGACGAGTTTCTCTGCAGAATGAACCATGGAGGTGGCCAGCACACCTGTCACCTGTCACCTGGGCGGGGGAGGCACAGGACAGAGCTGAGCTGAGCTGAGCTGGGGGGGACTGTGGAGACAGCGGAGCTCTGGAAACTGTCAGGTTTTCTGACTTACAGGCCATTACCTTCTTGGTTCTTGCCTAGCAGAGATCTTCACCGGCTCCTTGTCTTAGACCTTTGGGATGTGACGTTATGTAAGGGACACCAGGGTGCACAGTTCAAGTGTGCGTGTTAAAAGATGCTGCATTTTAGAACCTGAGGATGCAGAGCGGTTTCATTCATCCCATCCAACAAGCATTCCCTTCAAAACTGGGTCGTGCGAAAACCGATTTTGATGAACAGGGTCCTAAGTTCAAACAAGAGACCCTGACAAGAGGTAAACACAACTCTTCATTCTGGAGGTTCCACGTCACCTGTGGTAGATCTGAACAGCACCCTCAAACTGCAACAACTGAAAGCCAGCCAGCCTCCAAATACAAGTCCTCACGCAGAGTCGGGTCTGCAGGAGTCGCGGGCAGTAAGCAGGGATTTACTGACGGCCAACTCCCAGGCCAGGTGCCATGCAAACACAGCATCCATACTATTTGTGGCCGATCCCCTAATAATGGTAATCATTTCAGTTAGGAGGTGCCTGAGGGCCAGTCCCTCCTGCGGTTCAGCCAAGGCCAACACCCCACATCCCAGATGACATGCATCCCAGAGGTCTGGTGCCCTCAGCAAGGATCCGCAGGGTCATGACAGGTGCAGGCCGTGTGCCATCTCTAACCCATCCCTGGCCGCTCTTCCCTAGAAATCCAGCCCCTCCTAAACAGTACGAAAATGCAGGAAAGAAAAGCCAGGGGTCAATGACAAATGAGAGTTTTCTAGTTGTTCTAACTGAAAAATAATATAATGTATTAAGTACCAAGAGAGAAGGGCTCTTTGAAAAGGCGATTATGTGAGGAAAACATCATCTAGGAGTTACAGTGCAAGTCAGGCTATGCATCAATAACACAGGCGAGTTTCCTAATTGTTTCACAACCAACTGTGAAGATAATTTTTTTACACAGCAGAGGGACAAAGCTAAACGAAAAAAGCTGATTATATGAGGGGGAAAAGATATCCCTTTTATCTTTTGAGCTTTATACCAGGTGTGTGCATAATACCTCTTTTAAAGCAAGATGTTTCAGGGCGACACTTTTAATTAAGCTCTATCTTTCTGCTGTTTAATGCCATCTCAGAGTTCTCCATTTTCATTCCACGTAGAAAAAAAAAAATTAACTCTGAAACATGAAAACCCTGTTGCAAAAACAAGCACACCATCGTGGATTTCTCCTCCATTTAAACCTGAGAGACCACCCTCTTCATCTCAAATGTGAAGCTGTTGCTTTACGAGGGCAGGCAGAAGAAAAGGCGGCACTAGATGACTGAAGTAGTGTCCGATCCCAGAACTCACTGCATCAGAGACTGGCGGAAACAGCAGGTTATTGCCATGCCAGGTTTATTTCTTCAGCCCTGAATTTCATCACCGAGGTCTAGGTCTGTAAAACGACACTCAGGACATGTATTTTTAGATGAGCTCATTAGTCTCCTATTGGTATTAAACCAGGCCTCATTATAGCATCCCTCTAAAGCTTAGATAGGATGCCTTTTTCTCTGGTTTCCAGCTCTCAATAATACAATTTAGGGATTTTTTTTTTCCCCTCCCGAAACATAATAGGACTCACAGAGCAGCTTTTAAAACGGTGGCCCATCACTCTAGCTGGTTTGGCTCAGTGGATAGGGTCGGCCTGTGGACTCAAGGGTCCCGGGTTTGATTCTGGTCAAGGGCACATGCCCAGGTTACGAGCTCCATCCCCAGTAGGGAGTGTGCAAGAGGCAGAAAATCAATGATTCTCTCTCATCATTGATGTTTCTCTCTCTCTCTACCTCTCCCTTCTTCTCTGAAACCAATAAAAATATATTCAAAAAAAAACCTGAGGCCCATGGATTAAAAACCTACATGGCCACCATGGAGCTGCCCCAGTACTGCCCCCACCCCAAGATCAGGCTGGCATTTTGGTTGTCTTCCTTCCTCAGGAGGGCCTCTGGCCAAGTGCTCAGGGCTAACGGCCTGAGTCTGGGTCAGGACTCACTGAGCACACCAGGCTGTCGCTCTGCTCTCACATCTGCAATGTGGAGGGGCGGGCCTAGGAATATCCACCACAGTCTGAATCTGCCACTCAACATCTCTTGGCAAAAGCACCCTTATAATTTAAAGAAATCAACTACCTAGCTCTCTGCTCTTTACAAACCTTCGTGATACTGGGCAAAGATGCAAATGCAATCTTTCCAGTGGGGATGGAGGTGACACTGTTCCTTCTCCTCCTCCTTCCCAGGGCCATGAGGAACTTCTGAAACTGGAAGCTGGGGACACAGGCTCTGCCTGTGACCTTGAGAAAGTACTTGAACCACACTCCCTCACCCATTGCCCCTTCTAGCTCCAGTTCTAAAAGAACTATGGCTGCTATGCAGGTCCTTTATCTTGTAACTAGTTTTCCAAATACTGACAGCATCAAACTGCTCATGGGAACCAACCGATTGGAAAAAGATGGTGGGGAAGGGGGGCAGCCCAGGCAACACACGAACAGTCATGTCAGATGCCTTCCACTTTCTACTTCACACAACTGCAGCCTTTAATACGAAGATCTAACAATTATAACATTTATATTTCCTTTTACGTTTACTGTTACCTTAGAAGCTTTCCTCAGTGTTGAAAATGTAATTGCATTCTTTTTTTTTTTTAATATATCTTTTTTATTGATTTCTTACAGAGAGGGAGAGAGATAGAGAGTTAGAAACATCAATGAGAGAGAAACATCAATCAGCTGCCTCCTGCACACCCCCTACCAGGAATGTGTCCGCAACCAAGGCACATGCCCTTGACCGGAATCGAACCTGGGACCTTTCAGTCCACAGGCTGACACTCTACCCACTGAGCCAAACCGGTTTCTGCTGTAATGCATTCTTAACAAGGCAAACCTTCCCAATCATGACCTGTGCTCATGAGAACTGTGGTTGGCACAAAATAAAATTCACAGACACCTAATTTCATAAATCAATAAACAATAAACTACATTTTTCACCTATCAGGGCGACAAGACCCCATGATGGAGAGAACAGGCCCATGGCCGCGGGAACACAGGTCCACGCAGTTCCAGTGACTGGAAAGCATGCTGCCATGTCCTTTGACCTGCCATGATTCTCTCTACAGGAACTGAGAAAAAACATCCAAGATGTACATCTAAGGATAGTCCCTGAGCTTCAGGTGTGAGAACAAGAGACAGCCTGCATGTGGCCAGTGAGTCCCAAAACACACAAACACACACACACACACACACACACACACACACGGCCACGGGATCCTGTGATGGCAATGGTGGAAGACCCCAGAGAAGTTTAATGACCAATCAGTATTCTTTTCTAGGCTGCACTAACCCCTACCAGGATGTTGGCAAATACAAGGAGAAGTGGCCCTCAGGTGTCTCAGGCATGGGGAAGGGACCACTGTCACTGTGTAGGCCAAGTCCCCTCAGCAAGGAAATTCTTGCCCCAAATACCAATAGTAACCAATATCTCTCTTACATTAAATTTCTGGGGTGCACTTTTGCGCAGGGCCAGACCTACCCCCCAAAATTGTTGCTAGTGGTCAATTTTGAGTGACCACGCTTGGGGCCTTTGTAACTTCCACAAAGTGTTTCCTCCTCTGCTGCCTCCTCCTCCACACCGCGTAGGAATAGTGAATTTGAACTTTACCAGCGGAATTCTCCACCTCAAGCATATAACTTAATTCAAGTAAGCATATGTTGAAGGCAAGAGTGAAGGCTCTGGTAACCCGGGGCCTGCTCTCATCTTTGCTTCTCAGGCCAGGCGGCTGACTTCACCGAGACTGGCAGGAGTGGGCGTCTCGGGTCCTCGAGCAGCCTGGGCGTCCGCCCTCTGGCCACACCTCCCCAGGCACCATCTCCCTCCTCTGTGTGAGCAGAGCAAAACCAGAGAAGCAGGACAGACGGATTCACCGTGAGGACGCCTAGCGGCAGCCCACTCATTCCTACCATTTTAAACACACATCCTAGCACACCTCCCGCGGAAGAGACACACTTCTGAAATGAAATGTTAACCACTAATCACCAAGGAATCAGACTCATTTTCCTATATTTCTGGGAAATGTGGGGTTTTTCTAAACAAAGGAATTACAGTGTTTTGTCTAAATATCTTTTTAAAGAACACACAAATATTTGTGTTCTTGAAACAGAAGACGTAAGGTTTACAGTTGGTGCCAGAGTACAATAGGGGAGCCCCACTTCGATGCTCTTCCCGACCCCCCCCCCCCCCACACACACACACACACACACCACCGTAGCTCTCTTCCTCATCCTCTGATTTCAGTGAAAAGGGCACTGCTTTCCTGAGAGGCCCCCAACACCGGGCCCCGACACTCTGCTGTATCCCACAAGCTGCAAGCTTCGTGAGCAGCTCGCTGTTGGACATGGGCCCTCAACAAACGGCAGCACTGGGTGCGTGAGCAAAGGAGCGCAGGTTACCATCGCTTCAGGTGTTTCCACCTCTATCCCACCCGCCCAGCACTGAGGCAGACGGACACGCACAGGAACCAGGGCGCCAGGCTCCTGTAGAAGTCTCATCGGAGGTGCGTCTACAACAGGACAGGTGAAAAGCTCCACGTCTTTCCAGAAGACCAGTTGGCACCAGGCCCCTTAGACCAAAGACACTGCTCAGCAGGTTAACCTGCAACAGTCATCGTGCCCAGACAACCCCCCATGCTGCCCCCTGACCTGCTGCCCCTCTGCAGGCCCTGCCAGCCCAGCCCACTTCCTCTCCCCCTCAAAGGTGGCTCCTGTCCTGCCCATGCCCACCACTCCTTCCCATCCAGTCAATGGGCTCACTCCTGCCCAGCCATTTCCCTGGCTACATCCCTAAAGCCTGCCGGTCGCCCTGGACCTCCACTGGACATAGAAAGCTGCCACACCATTGTTTCCTCATCCTCCTCACCAAATTCTGACAGGCTGACCCCTCAAGAGTCTCCTAAGTTTGTCCTCCTCTGTGACCCCCAAAACCTAACTCCAGCCCCCTCCAGTCTCCCTGGACCCCAACAACCTCCCATGGAGCCCCCAGAGTTCTGCAAACCTGGGGTCCTAGCCACCCCCTTCATCCAGAAAGGCTCGGCTCTCACCTGGGATTCTGGGCTTTGATCTTATACGTAAGAAAAGCTGCAACACCACTGCTTAATTAAGTGAACTACTTCTCCTTTCCCCTGCAACACGGCTGCCAAAGTCATCTTTCCAAACTCAAATGCCACGTCCCTACTTAAAAAAGTAAGGTTAACTCGAGAAAAGGCCTAAGATAAGTAGACGCCCTTACCTGACCACAGTCTCCATTTCCAGCTTGGTCCACCAGCCCCAGTGGAACCTGGCTGCAGCCACTCCTGGCGTCACCCAGCTCTCGGGACAAGAAGGCCACTTCCCCTGTTTCTCCCCCACGCTGTTTCTCCAGCCGAACTACACACCCCATTATCATCATCACGGCGCCCATGGCCAAACAGCTCCAAGGCAACCACCCCGCAGCCCAGCCATTAGGCAGCCCTCCGCCGCCCCGCACTTCCCAAGGGCTGCTTCTCCAACAGCGAGTGAATGTCAGGAAAGGCAGCTGATGAGCCTTTCTCCCTGCACCCAGAGGCCAACAAGGCAGCAAAGACAGCCCCTCAGACAAGGAGTCTCCCCTCTCCTCTGGTCTTTAATTTTTAAAAAGCACAGGTAAAAATGGGTTCCCTGAAACACACAAGCCCAGAATTGCACGCACTCTTACAGAGGCACGGGGGTCCAGCAGTACCTTCTTAAAGATGCCTCCTTAACCTGCTCCTGGGCACATACTAACCTAGCCTGCCTCTCTGGGGAATACGTTGACAAATGCAAGTAGAGATGATAAAAATCAAGCTAACGTGATACACGGATTACGACTTCAACTTAAAACATTAGCACAGTGTTTCCCAAAGTGTGGTACGCGTACCCCCAGGGGTACGGGAAGAGTTTGGTGGGGGTACGCGTTGCACCGGAGTTCGGTGGGGATATGCACTGCACCGTGCTTAGCTGCGCCTAATTCTATGTCCTCATGAGTACGAGGGGTACTCAGCGTTACGAAAATTATAGAAGGGGTACACATATGTCAAAAGTTTGGGAAACACTGCATTAGCGCACAGGGATGCAACTGTGTGTTCATACACGCTCTCCGCCAAATCAAACCCAGCGCTGGAAGACAGGAGCCCAACGTGAGAGCACGCCCAGCGGTCGGTGAGAGCATGGGGCGCTCTCCATCGGACTTCTCAGAGACCATGAAAACCTCTGAAATGATGAAAAGGCATAATGCCTAGGACTGGTCCCACAGATAGGGACTCATTTACTTCCGCTAGCTGTGTTTCAGGTGGATGTAGAGTACCTGAGCCGTATTTCCACCTCTGTGCAATAAACAAGTAAATAAACAAACAGCCTCTTCTCCCTAACGTGTACAGGTCAATGCATTCTAAGAAACACTAACGGATAGAACTAGGGTTTCAGTGACTTTAGCTGACTATATTACAAAGTATAGTAAAAACTACCTAACCAATGAAACAGACTATGTGTTTAGACCTAAAGCCTATTTCTTTCTTTTTTTTTTTTTTAATATATTTTATTAACTTTTTACAGAGGAAAAGAGCGAGATAGAGAGTTAGAAGCATCAATCAGCTGCCTCCTGCACATCCCGCAGCTAAGGTACGTGCCCTTGACCGGAATCAAACCCGGGAACTTCCAGTCCGCAGGCTGACGCTTTATCCACTGAGCCAAACCGGTTTTGGCGTAAAGCCTATTTCTTGGAAGTTTAAAAAAATCATTCAATACATTCTATTGTTTCAGGACAAACACAAAGCAATTTTTTTACATTTCATTCATCACCAAAATCCATTTTTTTCTGAGGAAAAAATGTGGCCAAAACAAGGTGAGTTTTAAATGGCAGAAGAACTTTGTTGATAAAAGCTGAATTAACTTCCTGCCCTCTGCACAAAGCAGGTGCACAGGGGCATTCTGCACACGACCAGCCCTCACTGAATTCAGGGTGGTCTTCAACAAACACATTCAAAATTCTAAGTTAACGCAGTCTGAAAAGATGAAGGAAAAGTCAGATGATATCATTTCAGCCTCACGCAACATCTGTCGTTGATGCCAAGACTGCAAAACCCAGGTGTAGAAGCAAATCACGCACATCTCTGTAAAAGCTATTAAGAGTTATTTCATCTTTTTCACTTTTATCCTGTATTATTTGCTTTAAGTCTGGTAAGAAACAGCCCTGCAGTTTGCGTTGTCATTCTTAAATAAAGTGGGAAAACCACAAAGAAAGGAGGCAAATATCTGTGTGTGTAAAACCAAGCAAATATACTCACATCTTTTGCCATGTTACCAGATCCGTGAAATCAATGCTATCAATGTTCACCCTCCAGAGAAGAAAGATGATTTTTCTGGTAAGAAAGAAAAAACAGAAATGTGTAAGCATGAGAAAAGAAGTTAATAAAATATCAACATTTTCCCCAGTGCCATCACCAATCATCTTGACTGCCTCTGCAGGTAACAGGCACTTTCCTTTCTAAACCCACACTCCATCCTCCAAGGGCAGCTGGGAAAGAAAGAAAAAAAAAAAAACACCCACATCTGAGATTTTGAAAAGTCATCTAAATGAACGAAAATGCAGCCAACACCAGGATGCCCGGCCCCGCTCCCTGCAGACCCCCGTCCTCCCCGATGCCCACACAAAGGCTCCGGCGCGGCACCCGGTCGGGCCTGGGACCCAGCCTGCGCCCGCGCACCCAGGGCGCAGCGGGGGACCCCTTGCCAACGCCTGGAAGCAGCCCCTCTGGCCCTGCGCAAAAGCGCACCCCGGGAGCGCCCGGGTCCCGCCGGCTCGATCCCCTCGCCCGCTCGGCCGGCCGGTAACTCTGACAGGTGGGCTTCCGGGGTCCGGCCTCCGGCCTGTCACTAGGCCGCGGCCGCCTCGCCGCGAGCGTCTCCCGCGCGCGCCGGAACCGGCAGTCGAACAGGCCAAGTCGGGGTCAGCGCCGCCCCCACGCGCCCCGGACCCCCAGACCTTGTGCGCCCGGGCCGACCCCAACCCCCGCCGGGTGCAGACGCCGGCGCTGCTGCTCCGCCAGAAGGCCACCTGCAGGCCCCGCCGGGGGGACCCGGGACCCCCCCCCCGACCCCACAGCCGGGTCACCTGGGAACCCCCGACGGTGGCGCCCAGAACTGGGGGGGCAGGAGGCGGGAGAACCCGGAGAGGCGCGCACACGCGGCGGGGAAGGGGGACGGGGACCTGTAGGCGCCCCGCGTGTTCGCGCCCCTCCCGGGACCCCGGCCCGCTCCGGCCCCCTGCCCGCCGCACCTGGCTGAAGGTCAGCGCGCGGACACGCGGGGGCAGACGCGAGGGCGCGGGAACGGACACGCGGGCGCGGACACGCGGACACGGACACGCGGGCGGTCCCGGCGCGCACTCCGGCCCGGGGTCCTGCCCTGCAAGGCGCCGGGCGCGGGGCTCACCCTGCCGAGCGGGCGTCGGGCGGCGTGACGTGCGCGGCGCGGTGACGTGGGCGTCGGCCCGGCTCCCGCAGCGCGCCTGCGCGCGTTTTCGCGCCTTCGGCGCCCTCCTCCTCCTCCTCCTCCCGCCGGGCAGCCCGCGCTTGGCTCGGAGGGGGGATGGGCTGCGCGTGCGCGTGTGTGTGTGCGCGCGCGCGGGGCGGAGAGGGAGACCCAGGGACTGGCGCCGGGAAGCGCGGTTGCGCGCGCGCGCGCGCGCGCGAGGGTGAGGAGCCAGTGGGGTGTGCACTTGTGCGCACACGGAGGACAGGGGCCGGGGATGTGTGCACCTGTGCGCACATGGAGGACGGGGGCGCAGGTCGCGTGTGCATTTGTGGGCACAGGGGGCAGCGTGTGTGTACACTTGTGCGCACATGGGAAACGGATGAGAGTGGATGCACACGTAGGAAAGGAGCCACGGATGTATGCACCTATGAGTATGCACACATGGATGAGAGCGGGGGGATGTCTGTGTGTGCGCATGTGTAAGTGCCCAGAGAGGAAAGGGGCCAGCTGTGTGTGCGCCTGTGCACGTGGGTGTATTTGCTAAAGTGTGTGCACACGGGAAGAAAAAGGTTTGATTTTTTGGCCACGGGAGTTTATGTGCACACATGGAGGAGGGGGACCGGTGTTCCCAACTGTAGGTGTGCGCACTTGGGGGAGGAAGGGAGACTGGGTGTGTGGACACGTGCAGGTTGGGTGCACGCAGGAGTGTATGTGTACTTGAGAAAGGCAGGGGGGCTGGGATGTGCCCATGGGCATGTTTGGTTGAGTTCCAGTGTATGTGCACGAGAAGAAAAGGAGGGCGCACGTGAGTTCAGATGCTAGGAGGAGGCCGGGAGTGTGCGCACGCAGCTTGTAAGGCCCTGCCCACCTGGCGCTCTCCTCTCCTGGTCTAGCCCTCAACCTCTACACCCACGCACTGCTTCCGCGCAGATTACCCGCGTCCTCCTGGAGAAGAGTGCTGGGAAGGGAAACCAAGCAGCCAGTTTGCTCCTTAACTTTTTGGAGGGGCTGGTGACCCAGAAGAGGGTGGGTGGGTTCTGGGAATCCAAAGTTCAAGGCTGTATCAAGGGTGCTGTGCTGAGAGTTCAGGCTCAATGAACGTTTCAGAGGACAAGCACAGAGCAAAGGCCTCTGTGCTGTATGGGCAACACGTTGCTGCATTACACCCCACCTACCCCAGTTTCACAATTTAACCATTTTATGCTGATCATACCCACTCCTGCTTCTCTTATGCACCATTTAAATTGTTAACGTCTAAATTAGTATTGGTTTCTTGAAGACAGCAAAAATCTTCACGTTCTTCCTGCTGATCAACGTACAATGGACACTTAGCGAAACATGGGTGGTGGCATGATATGGGGTGAATAAAAAGCTCACAGAGGGCTGTCTGGCCAGCGTGGCTCAGTGATTACGCATGAACCTATGAACCAGGAAATCTCCGTTCAATCTCCAGTGAGGGCACATGCCCAGGTTGCGAGACTCAATCCCCAGTGTGGTGTACGAGGAGGCAGCCGATCAATGATTCTCTCTCATCATTGATGTTTCTATCTCCCTTCATTTCTGAAATCAATAAAAGTATTTAATAAAAAAGAAAAGCTTACAGAGGGGGAAAGTCCTACACATCCTAACTCCTTATTTCTCTGCTGGTGAAATATATGCAGCTCTTCACCCATTAGCAGGTCCCGATGACCCGCATGATATCTGAACCTATATTCCTTCGTTTTGTTCCTCAAGTAGTCATATCTTCCTAGATCCATTTTCTTTCATGGGAATTCCTTGTTTTTTTTTACTTTATTTGAATATTCACCCCCAGATAACAGCCAGAAGACCTCCTCTAAGCCCGTGGACCTAAATGCACAGGATAGCAAGCTGGGGCTCAGAGTTAGGAAGAAATGGAGGATCAGAGAACAGAATCTTAAACCTCTCCCTACAGTTCCAAGATTCCATGTTGACAATGTTTACACTGGGTAACTACCTCGAATATTTTTTTTTTTTAATCTGCACAAAAATCACCATAGTGAAATATTCTGAACTCTAAAGAGCTATTGAGAGACAGGGAGGGAGAGAGAGAGCGCGCGCGCTATTGCAACAATGGAAACTCATTGAGACTGATTTGCTTGGGAAAAGGGTTAAAAAAAAAATTGTTCCTTTTTGGCCTCTCAATAGTAAAATATCCCGCAATGTCCAGTTTCTGTGTTAAAAGGTAACAGTTCTCTCTAAATTATTTGATTGAAGATTCGAATATTTTAGACACTGCCTTGTCTTGAAATCTCTAGACTAGATTGCGGAAATCCACTTTCTTGATGAGTAATAGTCCCATAACTCCCTGTATTTATCTAATCTTTCCATCTCCAATCTATATCTGTGGGGAGGTTATACCCGGAGCATGACTTAGTGATGCTTTCGTTTGGGTATTGACTTGATCCACTTCCTCGTAGTTAGCATTCAGCCCATATTATTGTCCAGGATACCATGTGAAAATGATTCTGTTCCTGGTTTTATCAAAAGAAAGTAATCAGTCCTTCCCAGGAAAAGTCTTCAAATCCCAAGAGCTCTCCCTCTTTGTGTGTCAGCTGTGTTCAGCCTCAGAGCCCATCCAAATTCTTATCCCCAGCCCCTTAAACTGTCCTTTAAAGAGAGAATGAAAATGTTCTAATCCCTTGGGAATTTTTATTCTAAATCTGTTCGTTAAATGTCCAATTTGTCTTTGGTTCCCTCCTGAACACTGGTCTCTTCTCCAGCCATTTTCTGTTTTCCGCCTTCTAGGGTCACCACAGCCATGGTGTCATTAGAGGTGGGAGGACAGGGAGGGCGACTAGGGCTCATGGAACTTACCGGAGGGGAGGAATGTTCCTGGAGATAGACAAGTGTCATTTTCTCTGTCTTTGGTGAACTATGAACAAAGGCATCTTTAGAAAGCTTTGTGTGTGTCATAAAATATAAGCAAATCTGTACTTGCATAACCTCAAAAGATAAAGCCCCTGCCGAGACCGGTTTGGCTCTGGATAGAGCGTCGGCCTGCGGACTGAGAGGTCCCGGGTTCGATTCTGGTCAAGGGCATATACCCTGATTGTGGGCACATCCCCAGTAGGGGGTGTGCCAGAGGTGTCTGATCGATGTTTCTCTCCCATGGATGTTTCTGACTCTCTATCCGTCTCTCCCCCTTCCTCTCTGTAAAAAATCAATTAAAAAATATATTTAAAAAAAAAAACAAAAAAAAAAACATAAAGCCCCTGGTCCTCTCTCCAGAAAGACCACGGCTTCTAAGCCCCATCTACAGAGAAATTCTGCAGCCCCGACCCCACCACCTAGACCAGGAAGACATCTTTATTTCTCTCTTACTTTCCCTTTCATCGTGAGTCCTTTTGAAAATTTCCTGTCAAATCCAAAGTCCTCTTGGAAGACTGTCTAGCCCTTGACCCTCTTGCATTATTATGCTTTTAATATCATGTGTTAAAGACTTGCACAATCATTTACAAGCTTCACCCAGTCCTTTGGAAAGCACCGCTTGGATCTAACAAATTCTAGATCACTCAAAACACTCTAAATTTCTTTTACAAGTCTTGTCTGCTACTTAAACACTTCTTTATATATATATATATATATATATATATATATATATATATATATATATATATTACTGATTTTTTTTTTTCAGAGAGGAAAGAGAGGGATCGAGAGTTAGAAATATCAATGAGAGAGAAACATCTATCAGCTGCCTCCTGCACGCCCCCTATTGGAAATGTGCCCTAAACCAAGGTACATGCCCTTGACTGGAATCGAACCTGGGACCCTTCAGTCCGAAGGCCAACACTCTATCCACTGAGTCAAACCGGTTAGGGCTACTTAGACACTTCTTATTTGCTTTTTATCTGAAATGTTCTCTGGCTTTTGCAAAGAAATCCCTTTCATTCCTTTGCCATTTAACTCCGCAATTCTAAAGTGTTCCTTCTATGTGATTTCACATTGTTGTGGCTAAAATGACATCAAGATGGTTTTCTATGGAATCCTACAACATAAGGTTGAAAGATCCCTGTTTTCCTCATATCATTTCCTTCCTCAGTTGAATCCATTGGCCATCAGCCAGGAGTAAAAGCAGGACCAGGAGCCTATTGCCCAAGGATAAGAAATGACTTGATCTACAACCTACTGCCTTTGGTCACTTCTCTGCTACCTGTCCACTCATTTACAGATTCAGAAGAACTTTAGAGCTCACCTCAAGCTGAAATGAAAGAAAGTCAGATGATCTTGGATAAGTAAATACCTCTCTGAGGCTCAAATTCCTTTTGGTTTGTTTTGGGAAACAAGTAGATAAAAACTGTTCTTTGATAAAAAGATAAAGCACAATTTCAAAAGCTAAAAGAATTTACCTTTCCTGAAACATTCCTTACCTGGGAAACATTTTTGAGCTCCAACTATGTGCCAGATAGTAGTCTGAGGGCTGATATTGTGCAGATTAATAAGATAGAGATTGCTCAGAGTCAAACAAGGGAGACAGTTGGACATACAAATGACATAAGGAGACAAGACTCTATTCATAACCGGGAATGGGAACTATGGGAGCATAGAACCGGGAACAACTATTTTCCCCTGCGGGCAGAGAAACATTTCTCTCAGCCCTGAAGACTGGAAGAACAAGGTGCTGGTCAGTTCCAGTCAGGACCCTCTGCCAGACTTGGCAGATGACCACCTTCTCTTTGTATCCTCATGTGGCGGAGAGAGCGAGTTAGCTCTCTGGCCTCTGATACAGGCACTAATCCCATTCACAGGGCTCCATCCTCATGGCCTAACCTCCAAAGACTACCTGTATGTGAAGAAAAACAAATGTCACTTTATTCTAAGGCACATGTGTCAAACACAAGGCCCGTGGGCCAAATCCAGCCAGCCAGGCCTTGCAATGTGGCCCGCACCGCGCTGTCATCACTGCACTCCGCTCTCAGTTTATGACATTGTCAGTTTATGACTGTTCAGTAAACCATTCGGCCCGCGATTTAGGCTGGATTTTAGATTTTGGCCCCTTCTCTGATTGAGTTTGACACCCCTATTCTAAGGTCTTAGCCAGTGCCCCTGTAACCGGAGAAAAACAGAAGTTGAACATGTGTACCTCATGTATACATGGGAGATATCCAGGGAAAAGGGAGTAACTCTCAGGGGTGGCCTAGAAGCCAGGCTTAAAAATCATCTTCAGACCTAACCGGTTTGGGTCAGTGGATAGAGCATCAGCCTGTGGACTCAAGGGTTCCCAGGTTCGATTCCTGTCAAGGCCATGTACCTTGGTTGCGGGGGACATCCCCAGTAGGGGGATTTGCAGGAGGCAGCTGATCGATGTTTCTCTCTCATCAATGTTTCTAATTCTCTATCCCTCCCCCTTCCTCTCTGTAAAAAAATTAATATAAAAATGTTTTAAAAAATTATCTTCAGCTAATGAGAAAGATGATGGGGAGGTGACCTGGAAGCGTAGGTAAACTAGAGTAAGTTCTTTTTTAAAAAAATATATTTTATTGATTTTTTTACAGAGAGGAAGGGAGAGAGATACAGAGTAGAGAGTTAGAAACATCGATGAGAGAGTCATTGATCAGCTGCCTCTTGCACGCCCCCTACTGGGGATGTTCCTGCAACCAAGGTACATGCCCTTGACCGGAATCGAACCTGGGACCTTTCAGTCAGCAGGCTGACGCTCTATCCACTGAGCCAAACTAGAGTAAGTTTTGTTATGCAGATTTAAAGTCCCAGCCTTTTCCATTGATAAAAATTCCTTGGTTTAGTCATCTACCTCCTGATAAGGAGAGAGAGACACCTTGACAAATGGAGATTTCCTTTATAATTATAAATTTCATTTACAAAAGGGTAATTTAAACTCTGTTTTCAGAGTTTCTCCTGCCTCTCAAAATGATCCCGTGCCAAAGAGGCACTGTTCTGGGATGGCATATTCTGCTATCCTTCATGCCACATTGGGAATTAGATTTTAACTTGTGAATTTTGAGGGGCTGCAAGCATTCAGACCATAATAGTCCCATTGGCTTACCCGGGAGCCACACCTGGCTCTAAGGCAAGGGTGGGGAACGCCCAGCCCGCAGGCCATATATGGCCTGCAAAATCATTTGGTCTGGCCCTGCCAAGGCATCTGGGGTGAGTTAATAAATGTTTGGCCAAGCTGAAACCAGTTTGGCTCAGTGGACAGAGTGTTGGCCTGCGGACTGAAAGGTCCCAGGTTCGATTCCAGTCAAGGGCACATCCCCAGTAGGGGGTGTGCAAGAGGCAGATGATTGATGATTCTCTCTCATCAATGTTTCTGGCTCTCTATCCCTCTCTGTGTGAAAAATCAATAAAATATATAAAATAAAATAAAATAAAATAAAATAAAATAAAATAAAATAAAATAAAATAAAATAAAATAAAATAAAATAAAATAAAATAAAATAAAATAAAATAAAATAAAATAAAATAAATAAATGTCTGGCCAAATATAGCAGGCTAATTTTTAAGTTGATAAATTTGTATGACTTGCAAACGATGTTATAAATATCCAAATGTCCCTTGGCAGGAAAAAAGGTTCCCTACCCCTGCTTTAAGAGATGCTAGAAATGTACATTTCCTGGGTGCTACAGCTACCTAAGCATTTAAAGGTCTACAAAAGAAAGGGGCAGAGAGCACCTATTGGAAGACATTTTCCAAATGACGAGGAGATAGTGCCGTTTCAGAGGAACAGGTCCCATGGCAGTAGGGAGAAGAGATCAGAGAGAGATACGATCTGAGACAGGACATTAGTTGGAAGGTGAGGAGTCAGGAAGCCTGTTGACCCTGGCCAGCACAAACTGGGAAGGGCACTCAGGATCAGGGGTTGACTGAGGTCTGGGCTCAGAAGCAACACCAGCAAGGGCTGTGGAAGCTACGCTAACCAACGACGAGAGCTGGCCGGGGCAGCGGTACTAAAGCACAAACAGTGCCTAGATGCAGGAATGGCTCTCAATTGGGCCTGACTGGAGTTACTATTCCAGAGTCTAAGTCATGTCAGGGAGGCTTGGAATGGGTGAGATCCCTCTTATTCTCTAACTTCTGGGTCTTTCAGGGTGGGGGTGGCACCTGCCCCAAACCAATATTAATGAGGGCAGATTCCCTAAATATAAGGAGTTTGCTTCGGATACCAATGTTATCATGTAAATCAGTGAGTTATATATACAAGATGCTTTAACAACCCAAATTAATTAGGAGTCTTTATTACGCCAGAGGGAGATGTCTCCCAAATTTCTGAGCGAAAAACATGCAGGAAGCTTCCCCTATTTTTATATCTTTCCAGCCCTTTGTCTGCAAACTTTACAAAGAGCTCTGTGTACGTTATTTTTGCAGGCAGCTTGTGACCTTGAGCATAAACACCTGGCATGCGGATATGGGAGCATTGTCAGTATCAGCCCCTTAGATGGCTAGCCTGCAAGGTCAGACAGCTAAGTTTATGTTCTCTATTAGTCAAGCTAAAAAGCAAAGTGATTTTTCAGAATAAGGGACCGTCTAAAAATAACAAGAGTTGACTTACAGAACAAGGGACTACCTAGGAAAATAGCAGAGAATGTCCAACAGCAGTTTCAAACAGCAGTTTGCAAAGGAGGGATTATTATGCTTCACCAACAGCCTCCAAAAGGCAAGCTTTTATTATAGAGAGCTTCACTCAGAGACCTGAGGATCTGTAACATATGGTGGTAGGGGAGAGCAGGGGTCATACCCAAGAGCCCAAATCTGCAGGAGTTGGAATGAATGGTCCTGAGCTGGGACAAGGAAGAGTCGGGTGTGGGCAGGCTGAGCAGCTGGGGCAAAGAGTGTGGGACAGGGGTAGTTTGGGAAAAGCATTTCTGACCGTTGGGTTCCAGGCTGACGGGGAATATGAAAGTGAGACATCAATAAACTGTTCAAAGTGCAAGGGTGAAGCTTGTACAAGCTCAGGGTTAAGATATGGCGTTGGCAGCCTATAGAAGCTGGGCTGCTGTGGGAGTGAGAGTCACAAGGAGAGAGCACAGAGAGGGGGAAAGGTGAAGACTGAAGACAGAACTCCACAGCTCAGTGCTAACTTTGTTCTGAGAGGAAGACAGAGACCCCCAGGAAAGAACGCTGGGCTGTTATTTCGGTTGCTGCCCCATCCCATCCATTCCCTGTATGGCTATGTCCTTCCCTCTATCCTGTCCCTGACCTCTGCATCCCTCTCCCATGCTGTCCGCTTGGATTCAGCCAATCAGAGTCATCAGGGAGAGGAAGAGGCCCTTGAGGTATATTACTCTCTTCCTACCTGACCACACTGGGCAATGTTTGCATCCCTCTCTATCCGCTGCTCCTGTCAGGGGAACCCCCTCTTCCAAAACTCTAGCTCTCCTCAGGTCATTAAGCCGAGCTTCCTGCCTGGGCTCCCCGGACTTGAGGGGAGCAAAAGGCTGCCTGGAGATGCTCCTCAGCTTGTACAGTAGTCATCAACCCTGCTGACACCTCTACCCTAATGCTCCCACCCACCTCCATTCACAAAACCTCTGTTCTCCACTCCTGCCAGGACCGTGCTGATTCAAACTCTAAACGTAAAAAGTGGTCGCTAATGACATGGATTTACAGAACCAAGAAAGGGTATGTTTCCAAAAAGAGGGAGTGATCAACAGTGTCAAATGTGTTATAAGGATCAAGTAGAATGAACGGCGGAGAGAGGTTATTCACTGTGGCAATGAGATCGTTGTTGATATTTAGGAGAGCAGTTGCAGTAGCATAGAGGGACAAAGAGCAGGAGCATCTGCTGAAGGAGGTCCTGAGGGATGAGGACTCAGAAGGGAAGGCAGCAGCAGGTCTTGCAGGAAAGAGGTGGTGTTCCGGAGCTTCGGGTAAAAGCAGTGTCGAGGCAGACATGAAGGGCCTGAGCATTCAG
Source organism: Pipistrellus hanaki (assembly GCF_964339955.1). Lineage (NCBI taxonomy): Eukaryota > Metazoa > Chordata > Mammalia > Chiroptera > Vespertilionidae > Pipistrellus > Pipistrellus hanaki. Next base: position 25,451,197 of record NC_140505.1, read on the forward strand.
GAGACTGAGTGGAAGTCACTAAAGAGAGAGACCAGCCCTACCCATTTTGGCTCAATAGATAGAGTGTCGGCCTGTGAACTGAAGGGTCCCGGGTTTGATTCTGGTCAAGGGCACATGCCAGGTTGCAGTCTCAATCCTCAGCAGGGGGTGTGCAGGAGGGATCAAGACTTTCTCATCATTGGTGTTTCTCTCTCTCTCTCTCTCTCTCTCTCTCTCTCTCTCTCTCTCTCTCTCTCTCTCTCTCTCCCACCCCTGCTTTCTCTCTGAAATCAATAACAATATATATATATATTTTTAAAAAGATAGAAATGAAAGAAGAAAGAAAAAGAAGGCATGATTGATGGAACTAGGACATAGGGGAGTCAGAAAGAGACAGGGTGAAGAGAGGGCTAAACTGAGAAAGTCTGTTTTCTGACATCAGTGGGAATGATGAGAGCAAGTCTAATTATGTTTTCTTTCATATAACCTATGAAATTTCTCTAAAATTGCCATATACACTATTACATATGACCTTCCATTCCTTCTTTCCTCTCTACATTCTTTTTTTTTTAAATATATATTTTTAATTGATTTCAGAGAGGAAGGGAAAGAAAGAGAGAGATAGAAACATCAATGATGAGCCGAAGCTTGTTTGGCTCAGTGGTAGAGCGTCGGTCTGCGGACTGAAGGGTCCCAGGTTCGATTCCGGTCAGGGGCATGTACATTGGTTGCGGGCACATCCCTGGTAGGGAGTGTGCAAGAGGCAGCTGGTCGATGTTTCTCTCTCATCGATGTTTCTGGCTCTCTATCTCTCCCCTTGCTCTCTGTAAGAAATCAATAAAATATATATATTGATATATTAAAAAAAAAAAAAAAAAAAAAAACATCAATGATGAGAGAGAATCATTGATTGGCTGCCTCTTGAAAAACCCCTACTGGGGATTGAGCCCACAACCTGGGCATGTGCCCTTGCCCTCATCATTCCCACTGGTTGAGAACTGCTAGCAGGGTCACCTAAGACCATCGGAAAACACAGATATTTACATTATGATTCATAACAGTAGCAAAATTACAGTTATGAAAATAATTTTATGGTTGGGGGTCACCACAACATGAGGAACTGTATTAAAGGGTTGCAGCATTAGAAAGGTTGAGAACCACTGCTCTAATATATAGTTCACAGCCAGGGTGATGTTTTAAAAATGGTAATTAGATCATACTACTTTTTGCTTAAAATTCTTCAATGGACGGACCTGCTTCTGGGTTGATGAGAAACTAGGGGTCACTAAAATAGACTCCAAGTAAGACCTATTCTTTAATGCATTGCTATCTCGCAAAGTATAGGCAATGTCTCAGGGACCTAATTCTGGAGACTGTTCCGTGTGCACTGGAGAAAAATGTGTATTCTGCTGATGGTGGGTGGAGTGTTGTATATGTGTCAGTTGGGTTCAATTTGTTGTGCCAGTCCTCTGTATCCTGTTGACTTTCTGCCCGGTATTCTATCCATTATTGAAAGTGGGGTATTGAAGTCTCATATTGTTGCAGAGCTGCTTGTTTCTTTCTTCGATTCTGTCAATGTTTGCTTCATATATTTAGAAGCTCTGATGTTTAGTATACACAGCTGACCCTTGAACAATGTAGGGGTTTGGAGTGCTGACCATGTGCACAGCCAAAAATGGACATACAACTTAAGTTAGCTCTCTACTTATGAGGATTCCCAACTACTGAGTTGAACTTTGAACAACATTGGTTTGAACTATGCAGGTCAATTGAACTGTACAGTCAAATAAAATAAAAATCCATGTAAAAGTGGACCAGGGCAGTTCAAAGCCAAAAAGAAGACAAACAATCCAATTTAAAAATGGGTAGCCTAGCCCTGACTAGTTTGGCTCAGTGGATAGAGTGTTGGCCTGCGGACTGAAGGTTTGATTCCAGTCAAAGGCATATGCCTAGGTTGTGGGCTCAATCTCCAGTAGGGGGTATGCAGGAGGCAGCTGATCAATGATTCTCTCTCATCATTGATCTTTTAATCTCTCTTTCTCTTTCCCTTTGTCTCTGAAATCAATATATAAATGAGTAGAGGACCTGAACAGACACTTATCCAAAGAGGCCAAGAGACAAAAGAAAAAAGGCTCAACATCACTAATCATCCAAGAGATGTAAGTCAAAACGACAATGAGGTTTCACCCCACACCTGCCAGATTGGCTACCATCAATAAATCTATGAACAATAAGTGCTGCCGAGGATGTGGAGAAAAAGTAACTTTAGTATATTGCTGGTGGGAATGCAAACTGGTACAACTACTGTAGAAAACAGTGTGGAGTTTGCTCAAAATCTTAAAAAATGGAACTGCCATTTGACCCGGTGTTCCCACTTCTAGGAATATATCCTAAGAAGCCTGAAACACCTATTGGAAACAATATATGCACCCCTATGTTCATAGCAGTGTTATTTACAACTAGAGACCCAGTGCATGGACTCTTGCAGTCCAGGAGGGGATGCCTGACTGGCAGCTTGGGCCCACATTCTTTTTTTTTTTTTTTTCTTTTTTAAATATATTTTATTGATTTTGTACAGAGAGGAAGGGAGAGAGATAGAGAGTTAATCGATGAGAGAGAGTCATCAATCAGCTGCCTCTTGCATACCCCCTACTGGGGATATGCCCGCAACCAAGGTACATGCCCTTGACCAGAATTGAACCCTGGACCTTTCAGTCCCCAAGCTGACGCTCTATCCATTGAGCCAAACCGGTTTTGGCATGGCCCACATTCTTAGTGGTGTTGTGGAGGCAAGAGAGACTCCCTAGCCATAAGCCCAGCTCAGGGCTTCTGGCTGAGCAGCTTTCCCTCTGTGGGAATGCACTGACTACCAGGGGGCAGCTCCTGCATTGAGCACCTGCTCCCTGTGGTCAGTGCACATCATAGCGACTGGTTGTTCCAATGTTCTGTCAATTTTCATTAGTCTTTTATTATATAGGACTAGAGGCCCGGCACACGAAATTCGTGCATGGGGGCCGAGGGGAGGTGTCCCTCAGCCCAGCCTGCACCCTTTCCAATCTGGGACCCCTCGAGGGATATCTGGGCAGTCGGACATCCCTCTCACAATCCAGGACTCCTGGCTCCCAACTGCTTGTCTGCCTGCCTTCCTGATTGCCCCTAACTGCTTCTGCCTGCCAGCCTGATCACCCCCTTACCACTCCCATGCCACCCTGATTGATGTCTATCTGCTCCTCTGCCAGCCTGTTTCCCTCCTCTGCTGGCCTGGTCTCCACTGCAGGGATGATTGCCTCCAACTGCCCTCCCTTGCAGGCCTGGTGCCTCCCAACTGCCCTCCCCTGCTGGCCATCTTGTGGCAGCCATCTTGTGTCCACATGGGAGCAGGATCTTTGACCACATGGGGGCAGCCATCTTGTGTGTTGGAGTTATGGTCAATCTGCATATTACTCTTTTATTAGATAGGATAGAGGCCTGGTGCACAGGTGGGGGCCAGCTGGTTTGCCTTGAAAAGGTGTCTCAGATCAGGGTTTGGGTTCCCTTGGGGCATGAGGCAACCTGAGTGAGGGGCCTGTGGTGGTTTGCAGGCCAGCCACGCCCCCCAGTGACCCAAGCAAAGTCCCTGGTATCTGGAATTTATTTACCTTCTACAATAGAAACTTTGAGCCTGGAGTGGAGCCAAGCCTCCTGCTCACTCCCATGGCTGGCAGCCATTTCTATTGGAATTTACTTACCTTCTATAATTGAAATTTTGTAGCCTGGAGTGGAGGCCTGGGCTGGCCAGGGTGTGCGGAAAGCTTTGCTTCCTCTGCCAGGGCAACCCTAGCCTGCTCTCTCCAGCTCCGTGGCTGGTGCCATTTATGTTTGGATTTGTGTATCTTCTATAATTGAAATTTTATAGCCTTGAGGGAGGCTTAGGCTGGCAAGGGCAGGCAGAAAGCTTGGCTTCTTCTGTTGCCTGGGAAACCCAAGCCTCTCTCCTGCTCTCTGTGGCTGTAGCTATTTTGGTTGGGTTTATTTGCATACTTGCTCTGATTGGCTGTTGGGCATGGCTGGTGGGCGTGGCTGGTGGGTGTAGTGGAATGATGGTTAATTTGCATATTGCTAAGTAGGATAGCTAAGATCTGGAAAGTGCTCATCAGTAAATAAGTGGATAATAAAAGCTGTGGTACATTTACACAATGGAATACTATGCAGCTATAAAAAGAAAAATCTATTACCCTTTAAGACAATATGGAGGGACCTGGGGATTATTATGCTAAGTGAAATAGACCAGTCAGAGAAAAACAAGTATCACGTATCACATAATCTTATTTATATGTGGAATCTGATGAACAAAATAAACTGATAGCTCATTTCTTTTTAGCAATGAATAATATTCAATATCTAGATGTACCACAATTTACTCATCCATTCATCTACTGAAGGATATCTTAGTTGCTTCCAAATTCTGATGATTACAAACAAAACTGCTATAAATATATATATATGCATATTTTTGTGTGGACATGTTTTCAACTCATTTGGGTAGATATCAAGAAGCATGATCACTGCGTTGTAAGATAAGAGTGCTCATACAACTCAAAGTGGCTGTACCATTTTTCATTTCCACCAACAATGGATGAGAGTTCCTGTTGGTCCATATCTAAACCAGCATTTGTCAGCATTTTGGATTTTCACCATTCTATTAAGAGTGTCATGATATTTCATTATTGTTTTAATTTTCTAATGTCATATGCTTATTTGTTATCTGGGTATCATCTTTGATGAGGTGTCTGTACAGTTCTTTTACCTACTTTTAAAATTGAATTTATTTTATTGAGGTGGCATTAGTTAATAACATTATATACGTTGTAGGTGTACAATTCTATAATACATTATTTGTATATTTTATTGTGTGTTTACCACCCCAAGTCAAGTTTCCTTCGCTCACCACTTAGCCCTCCTTTACTCTCTTCTACCTTCTCCCAGCCCCCTTCTTTTGCTCATTTTTAAAAATATATATTTTATTGATTTTTTTTTTTATAGAGAGGAAGGTAGAGGGATAGAATCAGGAACATCAATGAGAGAGAGACATCGATCAGCTGCCTCCTGCACACTCCCTACTGGGGATGTGCCTGCAACCAAGGTACATGCCCTTGGCCAGAATAGAACCTGGGACATTTCAGTCCGCAGGTTGATGCTCTATCCACTGAGCCAAACCAGTTTCGGCATATGGTCTTTTTTAATCCTCACCTGAGGATATTTTTTCCATTGATATTTATTTATTTGTTTGTTTGTTTGTTTGTTTGTTTGTTTATATTTTTATTGATTTCAGAGAGGAAGGGAGAGTGAGGGAGAGAGAAACACCAATGATGAGAGGGAATCATTGATTGTCTGCCTCCTGCACGCCCCCCACTGGGGATCAAGCTCACAACCCGGGCATGTGCCCTTGACTAGAATCAAACCCGGGACCCTTCAGCCCCTAAGCTGATGCTCTATCCACTGAGCCAAACCAGCCAGGGCTCCATTAATTTTTAGAGAGTGAAAGAAAGAGGGAAAGACAGAGAGAAATATCCGCCTGAGAGAAACATATCAATTGGTTGGCTCTTGCACGTACCCTAAACAGGGTTTGGGCTTGGGAGGAGTCTGCAACCGAGGTATGTACCCTGACTGGAATCGAACCTAGGATCCTTCCATCTGCAGCCGAGACTCTATCCACTGAGCCAAACAGGCTGGACCATATGGTCTTGATTACTGAAGATTATAGTAGGTCTTGAAGTTGACTAGTGTCAGTCCTCTGACTTTGTTAGCCTTTAGTTTTGTATTGGCTTTTCTGTGTCTTTTGTCTTTCCATGTAAACTTTAAAATCAGTTTGTTAATATCTCCACCAGGTCTTGCTGGGATTTTCACTGGGATGGCACTGAGTCTATACATCAAGTTAGGAAGAACTACCATCTTGGCATAATGCTTCCTATTCATGAATATGAACTGTCTCTCCATTTATTTAGTTTTTCTTTGATATCTTTCATCATAGTTCTGTAGTTTTCTTTATGTACATATTTTGTTGGGTTTATATTTAACTATTACACATATTTTGTTGGATTTATATTTACCTACTTAGTGTTAGGGATATTGATGCAAATGGTATTATGTTTTTAAATTCAAATTCTAGTTGGTCATTTCTGGTATATAGGTAAGCGATTGACTTTTGTACAGGGTGGGACAAGAGTAGCTTTACAGCCAAAACCGGTTTGGCTCAGTGGATAGAGCGTCACGTCAGCCTACGGACTGAAGGGTCCCGGATTCGATTCCGGTCAAGGGCATGTGCCTTGGTTGTGGGCACATCCCCAGTAGGGGTTATGCAAGAGGCAGCTGATCGATGATTCTCTCTCATTGATGTTTCTAACTCTCTATCCCTCTCTCTTCCTCTCTGTAAAAAATTAATAAAATATATATTTTTAAAAAATAGATCATATTTTTTAAAAAAATGAAGAGTAGCTTTACAGTTGTGAGTACCCAAAACGATTTTCCATACAAGCAACTGTAAACCTACTTTTGCCCTACCTTGTATATTAATCTTGCTAAGATATCCTGAAAACTTGCTATAATTATTAGTCCCAGAGGGTTTTATTTGGCAGTTCTGTTGGATTTTCTCCATGCACAATCATGTAATCTGCAAACAATGATACTTTTATTTCCTTCTTATCAATTTAGTACCCATTTAAAAAAATATATTTTATTGATTTTTCACAGAGAGGAAGGGAGAAATAGAGAGAGTCAGAAACATCGATGAGAGAGAAACATCAATCAGTTGCCTCCTGTACATCCCCCACCGAGGATTTGCCCGCAATCAAGGTACATGCCTCTGATGGGAATTGAACCCCAGACCCTTGAGTCCACAGGCCGACATTCTATCCACTGAGCCAAACCGGTCAGGGCTTTAGTGCCCTTTTTAAAAATTTAAATTCTTTATTATTGAAAGTATTACGTATGTCCTCTTTTCCCCGCATTGACCTCTCCGTGTCATTCTCCCCCTCCCCCAGCACATGTCCCGCCCCCCTACTGTTTATGTCCTTTGGTTATGCTAATATGCATGCTTTATTTCCTTTTTTTTTTTGTCTTATTACATTAGCTTTGACTTCCAGCATAATGATGAAAAGGTTGAAAAGGAGTGGTGAGAGAGGACATTTTTGCCTTGTCGCTGATCTTAACAAGAAAGCTTTGAGTTTCTCACCATTAGGTACAATGTTTACTGTACATTTTTGTAGTTGTTCTTTATTAAGTTGAGCAAATTCTCTTCTATCACTAGTTTGCTGAGTTTTTTTTAAAATCATGAACGAGTGTTGAATTTTAGAAAATGCTTTTTTCTGTGTCTATTGAAATGCTACTGTGATTTTTCTTCTATAGCCTGTTGTAGCTTTTAATACAATTTCTTCCTAGAATGTTTGGTAGAATTCACCGGTGAACCAATATGAGCCTTGTGCTTTCTGTTGTACGAAGTTATTTATTATTGATTCCGTTTTACATATAGGCTTACTAGGAATACCTATTCCTTCTGAGTGAGCTTTGGCAGATTGCATCTGTTATGTCACACCCAGTTTATGGGCAGTGATGCTCTCAGTTAGAAATGGGAGGCACGCCCTTGAGCCCATATGACTCATAATAAGCCCACAGGAACATTTTTCTCACCGGGGCCAATATTGAGGCTGAACTGACACTTGTGTCTTATTATGGTCACAGGATACAGTTCAGCAATAATCATTAGGGAATTTTGAGAAACAAGAGTTCTTAACTCACAATCCCTGGAATGTACATGGCATATGCAAGATCCACACAGCAAGGTCACAGGTAGAGAGCATGAATCTGGGGCTCTTTCCTAGGTTCCCAGGGTGGGGTGTGAGCCCAGGGGTGAGAGGCAACCCCCATGCTGTTTGGTGGGGCAACAGGGGGTACACCGTATGAACTGTGAGCAATGACAGTGCAGAAGTATCTTGACATTTGTGCTGTCAGCCAAGGGCTGGACGTCAGAGTGATATCCAAGGAGTTCTAGGGAGCAGGATGTCCCAAGTCCGAGGTATCAGAGCAGCCACCCATTTGCAGAACCCGTTCACTCTGCCTCTCCCCTTCAGCCCCTTCACCTGCCTGCTTCTGGAATACCTGCCACTGCTTGTTTTCTTTTTCTTTTTTTTTTAATTAAAAAAATATATATTATTATTGATTTTTTTTTTACAGAGATGAAGGGAGAGGGATAGAAAGCTAGAAACATCAATGAGGGAGAAACATGGACCAGCTGCCTCTTGCATACCCACTACTGGGGATGTGCCTGCAACCAAGGTACATGCCCTTGACCGGAATCGAACCTGGGACCTTTCAGTCCACAGACCGACGCTCTATCCACTGAGCCAAACCGGTTCGGGCACTGCTTGTCTTCTTGAAGAGCCATCTGCACCTGCCTGGTGGGGTCTGCCCTCATGGTAATCACACCTGGCTCCACACACATCCCTGCAGGTGAGCCTGAGTCTGTCTCATCTTCACCCCTCCTGGATTCTGACACACCTCAATTGGTGTTTTAAAATATTTTTATTGATTTTTTTTTTTTCCAGAGAGAGGGGCTGCCTCCTGCACGCCCCCTACCAGGGATGGAGCTACAACTTAGGCATGTGTCCCAACTGGGAATCAAACCGGCAATCTTTCGTTGCACAGAGGACGCCCAACCTGGCCACACCAGCCAAGGCTGGACTGTTTTCAATGCAGGAAATGTGTCCGAAGCAGAGGTAGCTGTCACCTCCATGCCCTGTCTCTGGAGAACTCTCACCGCCAGGGAATGTGTCCCGCCGCACTGCTGCTGTCTTCACTGTCACACTACGGATTAGCACTCAGAGGAAGACTCGGCTCAAGGGGCCCCTTCAGGCCCTCTGCTTTGTTCACTTCTCTCACCTGCTGCCCTGACACAGCAGAGCCGCACCCCTGCAGTGCCATGGCTCTTCTCAGGCCCATGTGTTGTTGGCAACGCCCTTCCCGCTCACTTCCACACTGACCTCTGACCACTGCAAATCCAGCCCACACGCCTCTCCCAGGAGGCCTTGAAGACCACAGTCAGCATTTAACGCCTCCTGCCTGCTCCCTGGCTCTCCCGGTCTACCCGGTTTTGGCTTCTGAGCAGGTCCCTTTTGCTCCATTCATTCATGAGTCTGCTACACCAGATCACGGGTTCCTAGAGGCAGTAACTCTCTTCTTCGCTTCTACACACCCCTCCCCTGTTTTGTGCATAAGCAACGATGCGTTAATGTTTGATTTTATATCTGCTCCTTAAATAAATCAGGCAAGCCGAAGCCGGTTTAGCTCAGTGGATAGAGCGTCAGCCTGCGGACTGAAAGCTCCCAGGTTTGATTCCGGTCAAGGGCATGTACCTTGGTTGCGGGCAGTTCCCCAGTAGGGAGTGTGCAAGAGGCAGCTGATCGATGATTCTCTCTCGATATTTCTAACTCTCTTCCTCTCTATAAAAAAAAATCAATAAAATATATTTTTTAAAAATAAAAAATAAATCAGGCAAGTTTCTTTCCTGACCTCCCATGAAAGATTTGCTCTAATAGCTGCTACTCCCACCTTAATCTTCTACTGTGTAAGTAGGTAGCTACCTGGTATTTGACATTCTCCTCTTTGATTCCTTTAGGCCTGAGTCAAGTTCCATAACACGTGGAGTGCGATGCTCCAAGCTGTGTGAACCAGGGAGCTGACTTGCTGTGAGCCTGCTCTCCGCACCCTCAGCAAAGCTTTAGACCCACAGGAGGGGATGGCCCTGCCGTCAGAAGTGTAGGAGATGGAATTCTGACCCATGAGACAAGGAGCACCACAGGTGGATGCTGACAGGTGTGACAAGTGTGGGGACTTGCCACAGGAGAGCTGGGGCATGCGGTGGTTGTGGAGGTTTCAGGTTAGCGCTCCAGGTAACCTGGTGACCTGACCACCCAGATGAAGGGCTTGGGGGACATCTGTCAAAGGCACTCGCGGTCAGCTAGTACTGCTCAGTTTTTGTTGGTGTTAAGGCCGACACACCCTTCTCCCATCTGTCTTTAGAATTCTCAGGGCTGGAAGTTCAATTCTCCAAGCATGTCAGTCTCGTAGGAATGGAATCAAACCTCTAGACACGATTTTAAATTCAAGATGATGATGTCACCACCGAGCTGGTCAGCAAGCACACGTTTCCTTTGGCAGACATATCTACAATAGGATTCACTCTACACACTTGTCACACACACACACACACACACACAGGAAATGCTAGAGAAGCCAGGCCTATGGAGGGTGGGGGAGGGGGGGGAAGGTTCGGTTTGGTTCAATGTTGGTATCTGAGAGGCAGGTGGTCTGCAGCTCCCAGGTGCAGGGGTTTGAAGGGGTGGAGACGAATTCCCTGAGCCTTCTGCAAGTCTGGACGAAAAGGGGCGTCAGGATGGGATTGAGAGAGGGCTTTGTGAGTTCAGTATGGGGTAGACTGAAGCAAATTTATAGATGCAGAAGACACAGCCGTGCAGGTGAAGACACAGGTGAGTAAAAGGTAAAGAATCCAAGTCCTGGGGCTGGCAGAGGGTGGGCCCAGGTAGGTATTGAGGAAGGAGGGTGGGCCCTGGTGAGAGTGAAGGTAGAGCTGTCCATGGCTTCATGGTGACCTGATGACTTAGGACTCTCCAAGGAGCATTCTCCACAGGCAGAGTCTTCTAAGGGCATTCCCTCTTGTCATTAAGTGTGTATTTTTATTTATTTACTAGAGGCCCGGTGCATGAAATTTGTGCACGGGGGGGGGGGGGGGGAGGGCTCAGTGCAGCCTGCACCCTCTCCAATCTGGGACACCTTGAGGGATGTCAAACTGCCTGTTTAGTTCCGGGATCAGAATACCATAAATCTTTTATGGGAGGTCAGGACAGATACTTGCCTCAACAGGCAGTCAGACATCCCTCTCACAATCCTGGACTGTTGGCTCTCAACTGCTTGCTTGCCTACCTGCCAGCCTGATCACCCCCTAACCACACCCCTGCCAGCCTGATCGATGCCTAACTGTTCCCCTGCTGGCCTGGTTGCCCCTAACTGCCTTCCCCTGTCAGCCTGGTTTCCCTTAACTGCCCTCCCCTGCCAGCCTAGTTACCTCCAACTGCCCTCCCCTGCAGGTCTCGTTCCCCGCCAAACTGCCCTCCCCTGCAGGCCTGGTCCCCCCAACTGTCCTCTCCTGTAGACCTGATCACCCCCAATTGCCCTCCCTTGCAGGCCTGGTCCTGCCCAACTGTCCTCCCCTGCTGGCCATGTTGTGTCCACATGGGAGCGGCCATCTTGTGTCCATATGGGAGCAGCCATCTTGTGTGTTGGAGTGATGGTCAATTTGCATACCACTCTTTTATTAGATATATTTTTAATATATTTTTATTTATTTCAGAGAGGAAGAAAGAGGGATATAGAAACATCAATGATGAGAGGATCATGATCAGTTGTTTCCTGCACTCCCCACACAGGAGATCGAGCCACAACCAGGGCATGTGCCCTGACTGGGAATTGAACTGTGACCTCCTGGTTTATAGGTCACCATCCAACCACAGCCATGCTGGCGGGGCAGTGTGCATCTTTATTTACTTCATTTTCAGAGTGATGTGAACTCCATTCTTTGTTAAAAACTTGATGTAAGCACATCAAATGGGTTTCACTCAGTTCAACAAAAAATGAACTTCTGGATCTGTTGGGGTGCTGGCGATACAAAACAAAATGTATCTCAGAAGCCGTCAGCCTGTTCCAGCTTGCTGGATGGAATAAGGTAGTGTTACAGATGGGATAGGAAGGCCTCAGCATCATTACATGAGGGCCAAGCCAGGATGTCTAGCACACTGCTGTGTATACACCCAATGACTCAAAGGGAATGGGCAGGACCATCTGTATAATTTATTGTAGAAATGAATATGACCAATGCTATTTTCTAAAAGTAAACACATGTTTGTATCATTTCTCCATGGACTTACTTCAGACTAGATGCAATTTATTTCATTTTAAAGTGTTTTAATTTATATTACTGCAATCCATAATTTATATCTGCAATACATAATTCCACCTAACATGTCTGTCCAAATATTTTGGTCAAATATTTAGGCTCTTAAAGCCAATATTTATAGAAAAACTGTAGCTTAACGTAACCCCTAGGGAAATCTTTATAAGGATCAGTTCGTCATCCATGTGGTTTTCTAAAATGGGGCACATAATCACCAAAATACACTTTTAAAATTGAAAGTTAAAACTTAGGTTTTGCAAATAGCACTACATTAATTTGGCCTCTTGAAGAATAGGGTGGTAATATTCAAATCACAATAACAACAAATTGATAAAGATTAGTAAAACACAAAAATCTTATTAAAATAATTTTCAATAAGTTTCAATTAGTTATATTTTGATCATAAAGGATCTTTATTAAAGAATCCCAAAACCAAATATTTTAAACGAATTATATAACCTAAAAAACTGACATGAAAAGTGTTTTATTTAAAATTGTTATAATAAAAAAACAAACACATCTCATTTTAGAAAACATAGGCTTTAAGGATTAAAAGCAACTTTTCAAACACATTGCCAGAATTAAAACGTCACATCACAGAAATGTTTTAATAACAAATACTGACCAACAGATTACAACACCAAAGTTGTACAATAAATAAAAAAGCTTTCTAATTTTTTTTTTTACCAAGGTATCATGAACTGATAAAATAACAATAGAAAGTTAACATTAATTTCCGAAAAAAAGGCACATCCAGGCAAAATAGTCAAGGCGACTTATAAAATGCAGCGTAATGTTTATATTGTGCATGATCAATTGAACGCAATAAATTACTCTGGAAGATTCTAAAATATGGCAGTAATAGATTGGAAAGCTGGGCAAATAAGACACCCCACTCCTTAGTAGCATATTTTGCTCCCCAAAGTGCAGTCACAGAACTGTCTAAGTATCAGGCTTCCCTGCACACAGGCTTCGCTTTGCAAAGCTGTTGATCGTCTTGATGCCCTCAGAGACTTGAACGCCGGTCTGGCCGTGGCACGCACTTTGTGATTGCAGCTCTCCACAGCACCGGGGCCAGTAAGAGGCTGAGCGTGGTCACGCTCAGGATCAGGAGGTACACCTGCAACAGGTAAAATTGAGCATCATCTCAGGATTAAGAGGTGCACCCGTGCCGAAACCGGTTTGGTTCAGTGGATAGAGCGTCGGTCTGCGGACTGAAGGGTCCCAGTCAGGGACATGTACATTGGTTGCGGGCACATCCCTGGTGTGGGGTGTGCAGGAGGCAGCTGGTCGATGTCTCTCTCTCATCAATGTTTCTAGCTCTCTATCTCTCTCCTCTCCCTTCCTCTCTGTAAAAAATCAATAAAATATATTAAAAAAAAAAAAAAGAGGTGCACCCGTAACAGGTAAGTCTATGTCCAACTCAAACCACAGATACTCTCTCAGGTACACCCCTATACAGGTGCCTCTACATTTGGATGTGAGGCTGACAGTGGTTGGCAAACTGCGGCTCACGAGCCACATGCGGCTTTCGAGCCACGGTTTGCCACTCTGCTGACTGACTTGGCCTACCACTGACCTAGACTCTCGATTCCAATAATTACAGGCTGTTATTATTCCTTGTGATTAAGCCCCTGAGCATCAGTGGAAACTAGTCAGGGCGATGTATCACTGGTGCACACACTGGAGTCTGTGCAATCATAGTCACCAGTTACCGCTTGGGCTCACTAGGCAGTCAGACTGACCCCTTGGGCATCACTCAGAGTGAGGATACAGCCTCAGGGCAGGTCTCAGATGGAGCTCAGGCACAGATTCCATTTTTCCGCAATTGTTTGAAGTGCTCTTTAGTAGTAGGACTTACTTTCCTCACACGTGTGGACATAAGGAGACAACCACTTAATTTTGAATGCCTACCAGCATTTCACGTGAACCAATTAGAACTTTTATATTCATCCAGTCCACATTTATTAGGGAGCAGGTGTGCAGGTCCAAACACCCACAGTGTCACTTGGCTGGGTGGACTTTACTGACACCATCACAACTCAGGGAGGGACGCTGTCAGGAGAGGCAGTCAGGAGTTCCCTTTTGCCCTGAGGAGCGGAATGAGAGCAGGGCAAACCCCCTCAGGCCCAGAAGTTCAACTGTGCTGACACAGACATCAAAAGGGGCAAAGAGTGACACCTAGATTGCAGAAGAGGGCTATAGAGTAAAAAATGATTATAAATAGAAGTTACTATTAGGAACTTATGTGTCTGCAAATCCATGACTTAAAAACATCCTGAAGTTAACTGTTTCTACCTATTTATTGAAGAGAACAAAAACAGCTGATTTCTACAGTCTACATGGTACGCAGTTTTCCAGCCCGGCACACATGTGATTTCTTAAGTGAGCTAGCAGTTCAAAATCAGGGAATTCAAATTCCTATACTATTACCCAACATTTTATACATTCAACAACAAAAAAACTCCCTTTGATCTCCATCTTGTTTTCACTGAAACAGTAATGCTCTACTTTTAGTTATGAAATGCTTTCTATAGTTACAGCATCAATTTGCCCTTAGCTCACTCAGGGCTAATACTCAACTCAGTTATCTGGTCCTGGAAGCATATTCAGGTTTTAAACATTAAACTTTTAACACAGGGAAGCACAGAGTGCGGCGTATTTACCCATGGGATTGGGAGTCCTTTTTTCATTTTAGAGCCACACCCCACCACCCATCACAAAAAAAACCCCAAATCTCCTTCTTATCAAATGTAGTGACAATTATGGATCATCAAATAATACTTATCAACTTCTAGTTCACAGCCAGTTAAAAAAGGACAAATGATAGAGGTGGAAAATGCAGAGGGAAAATGTAAGTGCAAACTCACCTGCGCACACACGATACTCACACATCAGCAAGAGGGGAGTCTAACAGGACACTGACGAAGCACCTGCCTGATCAGAACACTTATAGGAAGTGGGTGGAGACTCACCTCCCGAGAAATGATGCCGGCTCTGCGCGCTCTGCTCCCCAGGACAAAAGAGAACTCGCTGACTTGGGCCAGCCCCGCGGCCACGATCCACTTGATGTACTGGCTGGTTTTCGGCAAGAGGAGAGACAAGACCAGTGCTGCCAGAACAAACTGCGAGAGGGCCCATGTTATTGCTTCATCAGAGCCCCGGCGGCCAAGCACCCAGGACATGGAAGACACAAATGCCGAGGCAGCCCTCGAATAACACACAGAGGCACTTCTATGCTGAAGGCACCAAATAAGCACAAATTTGTCTGAAATAAAACCACACAGAACACCAAGGCCAAATCCAGGGCTTGGGTTCAGTTGCAGAAAACAAAACCTCCCCAGCCCCCAGAACTAAATGAACAGCATTAGATGTTATATAGCGTTCCAATAGGAATTTTATTTTTAATAAGAGAGAATGTATTTCTCTCATGTAAGCAATCTCCAGAGGGGTAAGCAGCCTGGAGCCAATAGGGCAGCTGGACAATCATCGGGGATTCTGGCTCCTTCCAGTGGAAATATTTTAAGTCAATTTCTATAACCCATAAAGCCAGATAGCTACAGAGCAGGTCAGGGCATTAAAAGTTAATAGAGGCAACGCAATGATTTGTAGTCTTGGAGGACAGACACAGGAGAGTGGGGAAATAATTCTTGTGACCGGGAAGATGTGTATCTGCAGGCATCACAAGAGCAGGTTCTATGGTTCTTCAGACTCATTTAGAATTAAAGTCAAATTCTACTGCAAGGACTTCTCTGGAAGATCAGAGAGCTATTTCTCCCATTCCAGCTTTCTAACTCACACTTTTAAACATACTCAGTTCTGATCAAACAAAGGAAGACAAACCCAAACCACCTGTATCCTAACCCAGACCTGTCCCCAGGCGGTGGGGTAGCAGGAGGGGGAGGAGGGGCGTCTCACTGACGTTGTTCCAGGTAAGTGGCCCTGCTGGGGGCTCACAGACTCGGCATCCATCTCTGTGGGCAGGCTCTCAGGCCCAGGAGGAAGTATGTGTGCTGTGTGACATGCAAACCCCAAGACAACCAGAATTTTACCAATCACCAATGACTGAGAGGCTCCGTACCTTCATGATCACCACCGCCAACGTGAGGACCATCAGGATGGTGAGCTCGTACACCACGAAAGTGGGAAACACGTGGAGGCCTGTGAGGAAGAAGACGGGCACGAGAATTCTTTCAGGATCACACAGCCGGTCTCCGAACAAATTCACACCAGTTTCTCAATGATAAACCTATTCACTCTCAAACTCCTCAGATGTGTTTCAGTAGAAGGAAGAGTTCTTGTAAGCACCGTCCTGTTGTGCTGTCTGTTTAAGCGCTCTTCAAGCATTTGCCGTGGGTGGCTCCTGGGCCCCCAGAGTCCCTCACCGGCCCAACCACCAGTGGGGTGCTCGGCACAGGCCAGATGGCAGAGGCCTTTGCTCTGAGGGTGGAGGCTGCTCACGCCCCTGACTTCTGGCCGTGAGCAGGGCCCTGTGCGGAGAGGAACGCTGACACCAAACAACTGGAGCCAGTGCTTAGTGACATGAACAAAGCGGAGTGAGATGAAGCCCATGTTACAATGTCTTTGCCACACAGAACTGTGACAGGAGAGCTAGCAAGCTATGCTACAGTTTTTCCACTCAAAGCCACTCATTCTTGCAACAAATACCAAGTGCATACCTGGAATAGCACAAAAGTAAACAGTACAGGCTCCGGGCTAAAATCCCGGATCTACCACTAACCAATTGTAGATGCTGGCATGCCTATTAACCTCTCTCTGCCTCAGCTTCCTCGCGTGTAGTTGTGGATTTGGGCAGTGAGTGAACACAGCATGACATGTAAAGCAGGTGCCCGTGTTTATAAACAATTGTTCTCACGGTCACTGTGAATACACACCAGGCCACAGATATGAAAGTGAGCAAGGGTCCAGGGCTGCAAGGTGCTAGGTAACACTGACATGTGACACCTGCCTCAGGGCACCTTCAAATTGGGATTCTTGATTATCAAGAGCCATGCTTTGTAACAATAACCATTTTACATATTTTTGCTTTGGTTATTCACACTCAATATATATTCACCTCTTTGGAGTGATGGATTGTGGGACTCCCCTACTGTGACAGGGCACAGGCCAGGCTGCCCCCCCCCCTCCCCCCCCCCCCCCCCCCCCCCGTGCACTGGGCCACTAGTAAGTATATAGAGATTATAGAGGTAATCTGCAAGTGTTTAACAAACACAATTTAAACATTCTGATGTAAAGCAGAAAATTACCTATGGATGCAAAGAAAATGATAGCCAGGAAGTCGCGAATCGGCTCGATGTAAGACACAATCTCCTCGGTGACCATGTGGCCTTGGGAAGAGATGAGCGCTCCGGCCAGGAAGCAGCCCAGCTCCATAGAGACATCCAGCAGCTCTGTGACCTGGGGAGGAGGGAAAGACCACGTCACACACACAGTGCCACCAGTTACCACCGGCTTCTACCAAAGTAGGATTCACACCCAAAGACAGCCTTGTTAGGTCTAGCAGAACCATCACAATAAAGCTGTGAAAATCAAATCTTGCTGTACATCTGTGAGATCCCCAGCGGTGCCTCTGAGAGGATGACCCAGAGAGACGACATGAGAAAGCTAACATGAGTTGAATTAACCATACAGGGAGAAAAAATTAATTTAAAACATTTAAAACAATTCATGTAGATAGCTGTGAAATTTTTGAATTAGAGTATTTTCCAAATTTTATTTTAAATATTTGTGATACATTTTCTTTACCCTGAATCAAGGAAGAGCCTTACTCTGGCTTAAAAAATGTATTATAGCCCTAGCCAGTTTGGCTCAGTGGATAGAGCATTGGTCCTCGAATTGAAGGGTCCCAGATTCAATTCCAGTCAAGGGCACGACCTTGCTCACAGGCTTGATCCCCGGCCCTGGTCAGTGTCCTGCAGGAAGCAACCAATCGATGTCTCTCAAAGCAATGTCTCTCTCTCTCTCTCCTTCCTACTCTTTAAAAATCAATGGAGGATTAACAGCAACAAAAGTATTGTAGTCCTGGCCAATGTGGCTCATTTGGTTGGGGCATCATCTCATGCACCAGAAGGTTGGGGTTGGATTCCCAGCCAGGGTACATACCTAGGTTGCAGGTTTGATTCCTGGTCTGGGTCCATATAGGAGACTACTGATCAATGTGTTGGTGAGGATACTAAGAAACTGAACCCTAACACAACTCTGGTAAGGGTATAAACCAGTATAACTACTTGGGGAAAACTAGCATGGAAAATTACTAGAGATAAACACATGTATACTCTACAACCCAGCGACTCCACTCCTAGACATATATTCATCAGACGTGAAATCACATGTCCAACAAAGAACACATATGAGAATATACAGCAGCTTTATTCATTAACAGCCCTAAATGGAAACAAACCATAGTAGCTAACAACAGAAAGGATGAACTGTGAAATATATGATGGAATATCACCCAGCAATAAATGAGGAGTCTCACAGAGAATAAATACCTAATATGCAAAATGTTCAACACCTAACACCATGCCTGGCAACTATAGCAGGTGCTCAGTAATTATAGTCAAATGAAGAAAACAAAACAAACACTAAGAACCAATGACTGAGGAAACAGTAAGGAAGTCATCCAGGTAAGACAAATGTGCTGGATGCTATTTTCAAAGAGAAAAATATTCTGGAATGGATAAACCAATGAAAAGAAAATTTCACAAGTCATATACTTGAGCAGCTTTGAGCAGAAGCAAATCATAGTCTTCTCACAAGATTACGAAATACTAGCAGGCAATTAAATCATATATAAGGAAGTAATTTTTGCTAATTTCCTCTTTAAAATTAAACTTTTTATTTTGAGATAATCATAGATTTCAAGTACAGTTTCCCTAATGGCAATATCTTAACAAATCATAGCACTAGGTCACAGCCAGGATACTGATGAGACACAGTGAAGAGAGGTAGAACGTTCTGTCCCCATGAGGATCAATCCCACCCACACTCCTTCCTTAATACCTGGCAACCAGCAATCTTCCCTCCGTTCTGAAATTTTGTCGTCATAAATCTCACAGAAATGGAATCATACCTTATGCAACCTTTGGGGTTGGCTTTTCTCATCCAACACAATTCTCTGGTAAATCATGTACCAATAGTTTTAAAACCGGGTAGTCTTCCTTCATGTGGATGGACCATAGTGACCATAGCTGGTTGAAACATTCACCTGCTGAAGGACACCTGGGCAGTTGCTGTAAACATTAGCACGTACGTTTCTGTGTGAACCTAGTCTTTATTTCTCTGGGATACAGGCCAAGGAGAGCAAATGCTGGTAGTGTAGTGATGCCATTAGTACTTAAGCCACTTAGGAGGGGGTCTCCCAGCATTTCCCCCATTCTCATGTGATACTTATCCTTTAAATAAGGAGAAGGCTGCCTCCAAAACAAACCTTTTGTTTTTTAAAAATATATATTTTATTGATTTTTTTATAGAGAGGAAGGGAGAGGGATAGTTAGAAAGATCAATCAGCTGCCTCCTGCACACCTCCTACTGAGTGTGCAGGAGGCAGCTGTCTGGAATTATAGTCTTCATTTGACTATAATTACTGAGCATGTACCACAACCAAGGTACATGCCCCTGACCAGAATCAAACTCGGGACCCTTCAGTCTACAGGCCAACGTTCTATCCACTGAGTCAAATTGGCCAGGGCATAAGCCTTTTGTTTATAACCTTTCCCATTTATGGCAAAAGAAGTTCTTTTGACTATCTTGTCATTATGGAACAGAACTAAAATTTGTTTTTAAATTGTTAATCTTTTTTTCAGGTACAAAGCTGTTTAAAAGGGCATGAGTGGGGGGGATAAGAGGGGTTGTGGGGGAATAAGGACATATATGTAACACATTAATCAATAAAGAAATTAAAATTTTAAAAAAGAAACCCTAAAAAAATAGTTTAAGACAAAGTAAGGTATTTGACACTGGTGGCTTTTCATTCTCACAGGTTTGCTTTTTGTTATTTCTCATTTGAAGATACTGTTTATATTGATTTTTTTGAGAGAGTGGAAGGGATGAAGAGAAAGAGAGAGAAAGAGAGTAAGACAGAGAGACAGAGAGGAAGAGAGAGAGAGAGGAAGAGAGAGATCGGTTGCTTCCTGAACGCATCCTATGGGGCATGGGCTGGTGCTCTAACAGACCAACCAGGGCTAGATTTGTGTGTGTGTGTTTGGCAGAGCAGTGTTTCCCAAACTTTTGACATATGTGTACCCCTTCTATAATTTTCGTAACGCTGAGTACCCCTCGTACTTATGAGAACGTAGAATTAGGCGCAGCTAAGCACGGTGCAGTGCATATCCCCACCAAACTCCGGTGCAACGCGTACCCCCACCAAACTCTTCCCGTACCCCTGGGGGTACGCGTACCACACTTTGGGAAACATTGGCGTACAGGATGATGCTCCAACTAACTGAGCAGCCCGGCTAGGGTTAGATTTGTTTTTTAATGCAGCACTCCACAAATACATTTTTAGCAAAATGCTTAAGATATGAGTTAAAACAGTTAAATAGGTTTAACTTATATTAATATTGATGTGTAGCATGATAACTATGTATAAAATAAAAAAATACTAATAAGTGTTTAAATATTTTAACTATTATTAAAATAAAAAGAAACTGATCACAAGCTTTCAGTGAACAGGTTATATAAGTCAAATTACATAAATAACAAATATGAGAATTACCGTTAACATTAAAAAGATGAAAGCCGAGATTCCTAAGATAAGGATTTCTTTGTTCCCTTTGCTTTCCATATGTAGCTTTCGATAATATGGTCCTATAAGGTAAGTCTTTATAACAAGACATAACAGAAAAACAGCAGCCAGCGAAAAAAGAATCTGACCAATCAAAAGCAGTATTCGTAGTATTTCCATGACAATGCTGGGAAAGGAAAAAAAAAAGAGACAAGTTATTTCACCTCTAAACATATTTTTCTAAAACCCAATAAAATGATCTTCCACTATTTTCTAGCATGTGGTAAAATAAAGGACCCAAATCACATACATTTTCATTTCCAAATATTAAGATAAAAACAATCAATCATATTAATCTCAGACATTTTTATTTGAATCAATAAAGAAGCTCGATTGCAATCAATTCTTTGAAGCAAATGCATTTTATAGGATGTAATGATTCTTAACTGACAGCTTGTATATCTCAGCGATAGATAATAAAATTCTTTCTCAGAAAATAACCCCCATTTGAAATTCTTTATAAGGCCATAGTCACCCTGTAATATTACACTGCAGGCTCACATGAGAAGTGTAACTAAAGAATTCCAGTGACTTTCAGCAAAATATTCTCTTATCCCAAGTCAGAATTCTGAATTTTATATCTATTACTTAGTCATAAAGAAAAGGATTCTGTACTAAGCTCACAAAAAGGCACTACTGTATATAGGATGTCCCCAAAAATGTCTGCACACTTTGAATAATTATAAAGTTAGTATTTACTAACAGTTCATTTTCAAAATTTAATGTGATCTACAGAAGTGAATAATTTTTTTTGGTCAACACCTGTTTTCAAACTGATGACTCTTAATGTTTCAGGCACTGCTGATAATGTGAAACAATGGAATCACAAGCATTAAGAATATTTATGTTTGGTATTTGTGTGCCCTCAATTCATCAACTGTTACCATTTTTTTTTTTTTTTTTTTGCCATAAACTTTATGTATCCCCATAAAAATGTCTTGTGGATAAATTTTCTTTGTTCAAAGCTTAGTCTGGCTTTATCCATTATTTCAAATCAGACCTGGAAAAGAGTGAAAATTAAGTGAGTTATCAGCTGTTAAAGTGTGTATCCTTTTTTGGGACAGTCTGTGTCCCAAAAAAACGTATACACACTTTGAATAATTATAAAGGCAGTGTTTGTATTTCAACTGCATTTTCAAACTTCCAGTAGCATTTTAGGATGAATTTCCTTTGTTCATTTCCTTTGTTTTTCAGCTTAGTATGGCTAAAAAGAAAGAAACATCCACTGAGTTATCAGCTGTCAACATGTGTATATATGTGTTGGGACACCTTGAATTTCTAGCATTTACAATAATATACATATTTTGGTTTTTTAATATTTTATTTTTATTTATTGATTTCAGAGAGGGGAAGAGAGATAGAAAAAGAGAGAAACATAAGTCAGTTGTTCCAGTTATTTATGCATTCCATTGGTTGATTCTTGTATGTGCCCTGACCCAGGGATGGAACCCAACACCCAACATCTTTTTTTTTTTTTTTAATAATGTATTTTATTGACTTTTTTTTTTTTTTTTTTTTTTAAACAGAGAGAAAGGGAGAGGAATACAGAGTTAGAAATATGGATGGGAGAGAAACATTGATCAGCTGCCTCCTGCACACCTCCCACTGGGGATGTGCCTGCAACCAACGTACATACATGCCCTTGACCAGAATCGAACTGGGGACCCTTCAGTCCACAGGCCAACGCTCTATCCACTGAGCCAAACCGGTTAGTGTAGAACCCAACATCTTGACATATCAGGGCAACAGCTAACCCACTGAGCTAGGGCTACATATTTTCTGAAACTTGGCCCTCCACCATATTTAGGAAACCATTCAGTCCAAAGTTCCTGTTTAGAAGGTCTCAATGGAAGAATACAAATCTTATTTTTGTAGTCCCCCCTCCCCCTTATTTGTGGCTTCCTTTTATTGGTTTCAGTTTCCCTACCGTCACCCATGGCCTGAAAATATTATATGGAAAATTCCAAAAACAACAACAATATAATTCATAAGGTTTATGTGCATTGTTCTGAATAGCATAATGAAATCCCTCACCATCCTGCTCTGTCCCGCATGGTATATGAATCATCTTTATCCAGTGTCTCCACACAGTATACATTACTGTTAGTCTCTTAGTAGCTATCTTGGTGATCAGATCAACTGTTGGGGTATTATAGCCAATGTAACCCTTATTTTACTTAATTATGATCCCAAAGTGCAAGAGTAGTGATGCTGGCAATTCAGATATGCCAAACAGAAGCTGTAAAATACTCCCTTTAAGTAAAAAGATATGTATGCATAGGAAAAAATATAGCATACATAGGGTTCAACACTATCTGTGTTTTCTGGTATCCACTAAGGGTCTTGAATTGTATCCTACAGATAAGCAGGGTCTATTGTACTATGAGAGAATTCATTATAGCAGTCAGGCTTAAAATAGCAGCACGGGACACAAATCTCAAGTTGCACATGATTACTTAGGGGAATCTGAACAGAGCTGGGATGGCAGCAAAGAAGCAAAGTCACTGTGAATGACTCCACGTCTTTGAAGTGGGGGAGCCAGGGTGAGAAACCAGGGTCTGCAGCCCAGGCAGGAATGGAAATGTGCTCTCTGTGACAGTCTACCTCAAATTCCTGACCAGCCTTCCACGTTACATCAGTGATAATATCCCTGCAAAACTGTGATGACACCCTCCTAACTTATCTCGTTCATGCTTCGGAGGCCTAAACAGCATGCTGGGAACATCAATCAGAGGTCCAAAGCTCCTGTGACATTCAGATGAGCCCAGACTCCTTCACCCAGCAGCACCTTCCATTCTCCCTCACCTGCAAAATAGCTTACACCGGCCTTTGCTGATGCTGCTGCTGCTTCTTCTTCTTCTTCTTCTTTTTTTTTTTTCCAATGTCTGTATAGCCAAAGTTACTGCACCAATTGTTACTTTATCAAGACATCACATGTGGTATGACCTTTTTTGGGGAAGTCATTATTATTATTATCTTATTGGTTTCAGAGAAAAAAGGAGAGGAAAAGAGAGATAGAAACATAAGTGATGAGAGAGAATCATTGATTAGCTGTCTCCTGCATGCCCCCCACTGGGAATCCAGCCTGTAACCTGGCATGTGCCCTTGACCAGAATCAAACCTGGGGCCCTTCAGTCTGAGGCTGATACTCTATCTACTGAGGAAACCAGACACGGCCGGCCTTTGCTTCTTGACAAGCCATACTCTCCCCAGCTGTGGGGCCAGTGCACCCCACCTCACCCCAGGTTCTCCTCGCTGACTGGCTCAGCTGTGTCTTTCAGAGTTCAGCCTCAGTCAACTGCTCAGATGCCTTGCCAATCTGAAGTGGTCATCGTTGTTTGCGGACTTATCACCCCATTATAATTCTTTGCATAGCACTTACCTATACTAGTCATTTTCTTGTTGACCATTTACTTGTTCATCATTCATTCAGTATCTTCCCCAGACATCATGGCAACTCCCTAAGAGCGGCCATCCTCCCCTGTGCATGGCATGTTACAAGTGTTCTAATCTCAGTCCAGTTTATTTAGCTGATAAAGAGATTGCAGCCACTTTAGAGATTGCAGCTACAGCCAGACAAGCACTGTCACCATCCCTATCTTACTGACAAGAAAGTGGAGGCAAAGGCCAAGCTATCACTCCAGGTCATGTGCCAGGTGTCTGGCACCAGGACCTGTGCTCTTAGTTGCTGCACAGGCTCTGCAATCACCACGTCCAGAGCCTGCATCCAGATCCACCTCCAAACTGTCCAGTAAATGCATGATGGTGCGGATAAAATAGTCAAACAGCTCAGAAAGGTACTATTCTGCATCTTCATTCCTCTGTTTATCAGGTTTTGGCAAAGTTTCTATGCACAAGCCTCACTCATTTCAAAGTTGAGTCAGCATTCCATCACGTATCTATGTCATCATTTTCTCAGCCAGGCACCTGAGCTGCTCTAGGTTCTTGATGTGCTGAATGATGAGCTTCTGGGAGCATATTCATGTGCAACAGTCTGCACTTGACAAACACTGCCAAATAGGCTGACAGGAAGGCTGCTCCAATTTCCACCCCCAACCAAGACCCCAGAGTGCCGTTCTGCAATCCTGCGCATCATCCCACTTCTAAAAGTTTGCAATCTGACAGGTAAAAGAGCCATTCCTTTTCCATTGTATGAAGGGAACAGCTTCCATTTACTCATTTCTACATTAGCTGCTTATATTACCTATTTTTCACATTGGGTTATTCAGAAATTCATTAATTTGTAGGAGATTTTGATGAAATAAGAAACTTAACACCCTGTCTTTAATATGTGTACAAACATATTTTTCCCATTTGTCTTTGGCCCGCTTACCAAATGAGTATATGTACATAAGCGTGTGAGTATATGTGCACATATGTGTATGGGTGTTTACATGTATATGTGTGTCTTTAAACAACTTTAATGCAGTAATACTTATCACTTTTCTTGTCCTTTATGGCTTCTAGAATTTGTGTTCTTCTTGAAGCAGAAAGGTCCTCCCATCTTCAATATTATAAATTTATCCATACTTTTTTCTAGAACTTCCATGGTTTTGCAAGATTTTAATTCTAATAGGTCAAATCACTTTGTTTTTAAAAAGTATTCTTTATCATAGTCTCTGTGCTCTGCTCATTACCCATTAAATATTTGGGGTATAGAAGTTAATTCTTCCCTTTAGGGTGGCTCAGTTGCTTAGAGTACTGTCCCATACACAAAAGGTAGCATGTTCAGTTCCCAGACAGGGCACAGACCTAGGCTTCGGGTTCAATATTGTTTGGGCATATATAGGAGGCAAATGATCAATGTTCCTTTCTCACATTGATGTTTCTCTCTCCCCCTCTCTCTAAAAATCAATGAACATTTCCTTGGATAAGGATTTTAAAAAAGATTAATTCTGAATAAAGCCTCCTAAAGAGGCAAAGTTTATATTAATATTAAAACTGATTTTATTTAAATTTTTTACTGTAAATTTTCTCTGGTTATCAAAATTGGAAAAGAGGTTTTTCCCAAATTATATAAGAATGTATGTATAGTAAACAATAAAAGTACCATACTCTATTACTCTACTCATTAATACCTTGTTATATACTTGTTATTCATATATATATATATATATATATATATATATATATATATATATATATATATATATATCATACACACACACACACACACACACACACACACACATATATATATATATATATATATATATATATATATTTATGGTCTCTTCATGCAGTTTTCTTTATGTAGTTTAAATAATATTGCAGCCAAAACCGGTTTGGCTCAATGGATAGAGCGTCGGCTTGGGGACTGAAGGACCCGGGTTCGATTCCGGTCAAGGGCATGTGCCTTGGTTGCGGGCATATCCCCAGTAGGGGGTGTGCAAGAGGCAGCTGATCAATGACTCTCTCTCATTGATGTTTCTAACTCTCTATCTCTCTCACTTCCTCTCTGTACAAAATCAATAAAATATATTATTAAAAAAATAATAATAATATTGCATATAATTTTAATAGTTTTGAGATATAATTCTCATTCCATACAATTTACCAATTTAAAGTGTACAATTCAATGGTTTCCTGGTATATTCACAAAGTTGTGCAACCACCACCACAATCAATTTTAGAATATATTTCCACCTAAAAAAGAAACCCTGAATCCACTCCTTCTTCCTCTGGCTTGGCAACACCTCATCATCTCCTTTCTGTCCCTATGGATTTACCTATTCTGGATGCTTCATAAAGATTGAATCCTACAATATATGGCCTTTTGTCACTGGCTTCTTTCCCTTAGCATAATGTCTTCAAGCGAAAATGACCTCAATAAACGATCTTTAATAGTTACATATACCAGCGACTGTTCTAACTGCTTTATGGGATCCTCTCCTGCAGCCCTCACACGGTGCAAGGGATAAGTCCTATTTCCATATTGTCCCATTTTATAGGTGAGAAAAGCTGAAGCCCAGAGAGGTTTGGTAAGTTTCCAAAGCTGGCAAGTGGCTGAGCTAGAACTCTAGGGAGGTCTTGCTCTAGGACATGAGCCTTGACCTCTGGAAATCTCAGTTAAAAGGCATTCATTTTTAACATAGCTGAGTTATCTGAGAGCAGAAAAGAGATCTTAATCATTCTGGGATTCCTGAAACTTATTGTAATATCTGGCAAAGGTAAATACTAAAAAACACAAAATAATTCTAACCAACCCATGTGCAATTAGGTAGGTTTGTCAGTTTGGGTAAAACCTAGCAGGCAATAAACACACATATACAATGTCACATCATACCTCAATGGGGGACTGCTTGTTTTAAAAAGTATGATGAATAGGATCTAGATACTCATACTAAATGTCCAGGATACAACTGAAAATCATTTATCACCACAACAATTTAAAAAACTACACCACAACTTGAATGAGAAAAGATAATAAAGATTCCAACATAGAGATGAATCACTGTTAGAAATATCTGACAAAGAATTTAAAGCAGCTATCATACCTATACTAAGCATTTTCTTGAAATAAATGAAAAAAAGAAAATCTCAGAAAAGAAATAGAAGTTAGAAAAAGAAGAGCCAAATGTTAGATAAGCTAAATAGTAGAGTGGAGATGACAGAGGACAGAATCAGTAAACTTGAGGACAAATCAAAAAAAATTTACTCAGTCGGAACAGAAAAAAAATAAACTGGGGGGAAAAAGGAAAAGTCTCAGAGGACTGTGGGACAAAAACAGACAAACAAATCACTGGAGTCCCAGAAGGAGGAAAGCAAATGAAACTAAAAAATTACATGAGGAAATAATGGCTGAAATTCCTTAATTAGGCAAGAGACATAAATCTACAGATTCAAGCAGCTTAGCGAACACCAAATATGATAAATCCAAAAAGTGTTATGGACTGAATATTTGTGTCCCTCCAAATTCATATGTTGAACCCCAATGTGACAGTACTTGGAGGTGGGCCTTTGGGAAGTGATTAGGTTTAGGTGAAGTCATACAGATTAGTACAGAAGAAATAAAGTAAATGAGAAAGATTTTAGCATTTCAAAGTGGTTCTAATAGAAATTTCAAAATCTACTAATTTTTGACCAATAGTATCATTATTGTAAGAGGTAAAAAAATGTATCCTCTGGAAATATTTAAAGCACAATATTTATATGCATATAGTATATTTGCTTAAACAAATTCAAGTTTATAATCCTAACCCACATGCAACGTACCTTGAAATTGTACAGGGCACCCTATATTTTGCAAGTGTATTTATTTTCTGGCAGGTATTCTTATACTATACTAGAGGCCTGATGCACGGAATTTGTGCATGGGTAAAGTCCATAGGCCTGGCCAGCGATCAAGGCCAATCTGTGGGGTGACCGGTGGTGTCCCCCTCTGGCACCCACCTTGGCTGGCCTAGCACTGCCCCCTCCTCAGTCACTTCCTGGCGCCAGTCACCTCCTTACTGGCTGGGCCATCGGGGGTCAGCACTGGCCCCACCCCTGAATCACTCCATCACTGTTGCCTGTCACCTCCCTCTGTGGGGTGACCAGCAGGGCAATTGTGGGGGCCCCTGCTGGCACCTGCCTTGGCTGGTCTGGGGGTAGCTCCTTCATTGAGCATCTGCACATCATAGCAACTGATCATTCCATTGGTCCTTCTGCTGTTTGGTTGATTTGCATATTAGGCTTTTATCATATAGCATTATATGTGCAACCCAACCTACAACTTTTTGAGTAAATTTATTTTTCCCATTTGGCTTTCCCAACCAAAATGAACCTAAGCAAGTACAGTTTGGGTTCTGGTATTATTTTATTAGAAGACTAGGAAGAAGGATCAGGGAAAATGGTAATGAAGATGACAATGACAATGATAATCACTAATGATAGTGTGGACACACATACACACACACCACTATGTTCCAAGCATTTTATATTTTAATTCTTTTAATCCTAACTATTCCATGAAGTAAGTACTGATATTATCCTCACGTTCTATATGAAAAACCTAAGGAAGAGTGAGGTTAAATAACTGGCCCAATCAATGTCCATACATAGAGCTAGGGTTTGAGTCTGGTTATTCCTGAGCCTGTGCTATACAAGCTCCGAACATATCTCTGGAAAACGTATCAAATAACATTTTTATAAACAAATGATATGAAACCAGAAAAACAAACCATGAAATAAAATAATATAAAAATGTACCTAGAGTATGTACTGGCTCCTGCTTGGATAAGAGTTGGCATGACAGCTATGAATAACCCCAGCTGTACATCCTGCATCACCAGCATTCCAAGCAACACAGCACTATAGTCAAGGTCACCTGTTTACGAAAACAAAACATGAAAAGCAAATCTTTCCAGTATTTTAAATTGTCCCAAATCAAAATAAAGTCATCATGCATATTTCCAGAATAATTAAAATAATTTTGATCCTTTAAATGAGAATACAAACTTCAAAATTTCTTTGAGAGCAAACACTGTAACATTTTTAAGATTAAAAAATTTTGTAAAGAAAATCTCCCAAATATTTCCATGTTACTGCTTAATTATAAAATTACAGAAAAATGACATTATGACAAGATGGCATGGCAAATAATATGATAGGCCTGGATAATCATACCAATTTCACTGTGACCCAGAAACACATGCAGCAGCAGTCTCCATCTCTGATCTTTATTGCTTCCCTAAGCTATTCAAGAGAGACCTGGCCCCATCCTTTTCTGGTCACATATGCTGAGCAGAGCCTGGTGGCATGGGTCACTTTCCTTTAAACTCACCATCATCACCACACTGAAGATCCCTTCCCTTTGAGAATAATGCAGATTTGGTATAGAAATACTGACTCATGTGGACAGAATAGGAAAGCAGTAACCAGCACTGGCTTAAGGGACTACACAACTTCTCTGGAGAGAAAATGATGCAGCTTTGGGGAATGCAATTCTTCACATAGGCCTCATTTTCAACCAACAGCTCTTAGCTTTGGAACTTTCTATGTTTTCTTAAAAAAAAGATTAAAAAAATGGTGTTTTTTCATTTGTGGTTGAATGTTTCAAACATGATTATTTTAAAGACTTTATTAGATTTTCCCACAAATAAAGAGATTTCATATTCTGATAATTGAGTTTGTTAATTGTCTTTTCTAGCCACTGATGTCTTCATAGGTACTGGTATTATAGTATACTAGAAGACTGGTGCATGAAAAAGTTTAACTGCACGACAGTGCCATCAAACCACACCTCAGAATGTTCATTCCTAAGCGTCCTACCAGGTCTGACATCACTATACACAACAATGATTTTGAGATGTGAGCTATCATACACACAGATGATACTAACACCAAAGTAGAAGAGGTGAAAGTACCTTTAATTACCAAAGTACCTCATATATTTTATAGAAGAAGGTATCAAACTTACATCAATTCCCAATACTTGCCAGAATCAAAGCAATGTACATCAATCACATTGTTTTTTAGGTTGCATGTAACACCAGTAGTGTAGTCAATAAGCACAGTGAATTAGAATTCTGGAGCTGGGTGATTTCAGGTTGGGTGCAGCACACTAACCTTTTAACTCACCAATTCCACAGTATCTTGTTCAATGTAGATTCCTCTCTCTTAAAATGCTCCTCAAACTATTCTCAATTTGTGAGCATATAAAAAGACATTTTTCTTTTCTTTTCTTTTTTTTTGAAAGAATAGGAACTGTTTTATTTTATTTTATTGATTTATGTCCCATTTTTATTTTATTTTATTGATTATGGTCTCGCATAATTGTCCTTATTCCCCCATTCCCATCCCAAACCCCTTCCTAGATATGCCCCTCTCCCAACCCCCGTTGTCCATGGCCACTGGTTAGGCCCATATGTATGCACACAAGTCCTTTGGTTGATCTCTTCCCCTTACCCCCATCCTCCCTTACTTTCCCTCTGAGGTTTGAGAGTCTGATCGCTGCTTTTCTTTCTCTGGGTCTGTTTATGTTGTTCATTATTTCCTCTAGATGTGTGAGATCATGTGATCCAAGAAATACCCTTGTAAGAACCTAAACTGCAACAAGCCATAATGGTTATGCTGAGAGGCAAATGAATCAGTCTGTAGTGAGTTCCTTTCTGGGCCAACAGTTCTTTTGAGTCCCAATTTCAATGCCAGATAGTTCATTAAAAGACATTTTTCTTAATCAAATGGAGGATTGGAGAAGCTGAGATTACAGGGACAATAATTCCTAAGGGAATGTCCATAACTATTAGGAAAGCCCCAAGGAGAGAATACGAGTTGTAATTTTTTTCTAACAGGCCTTCGGAGTGAATTAAATATGTACTGCTTCAACACATATTTAAAAGAGATCATCACCTACCTTCTTTTTCACCCCGGGCACTGCCCACGAGGAATCTGGATACTAAGGGTGTGCTTGATAAAGACAAACAAGTAGAAATGAAAACGCTCTGAGTGGGTCTGATCTGTAAAAGGTGTCCCCATAGTAAGCCAAATGCAATCATTAATAGTGTCATATAACATGGTCCTTGTAAGGATATCTTCCACACCTTAAAGAGAACACATTTATTTATACATTTTAGTGATGCATGTGCATACATACTGTCCAGTAATGGGGCAGGCCTGAAATTCTGCAGTAGATACTTCAGCACAAATCCAACATCGTAATGTTAACACAACAGAGACAATAAACACTAACTTAAGGCTTCCCCAGGTCTAGAAATTGTTATAGGAACTAAATAAACATGTCTCTGTGTATATACATATGTGCGTGCATATAATTTAATCCTCAGGACACATCTCAGAGGTAGATATCATTGTCTCCCCTATTTCTAGATGAAAACACCAGACCACAGAGGTTAGGTCATTTGACCGGGTCCCATGGAAGACAATGTGAGGACATAAACCCAGGCAGCATATAATCAAACACAAATTGATTAGACACCTCGGCATGCACTTAACATAATAGAAAATGTGAAAGAAATCAAGTTTGATTCTAACCCTTTGGGATTTTCAATCTAGTTAAAGAGACAACATAATAAAAATTGTCTGACATTATACAAATGTGAATATTACATATTAACAAAAGAAATTAACCCAAAACTCATCCTAGTCTACGTTAAAGGACTTGTTTTGTTCTCCTCACAGCACCCTCCCAATTAAAACTGATTCCCTCTGCTCAGAAAACTCATGGATGCCCAGAAGAACGGGCAGGCCGAGACTGGTTTGGCTCAGTGGACAGAGCGTCGGCCTGCGGACTGAAGGGTCCCAGGTTCGATTCCGGTCAAGGACATGTACATTGGTTGCAGCCACATCCCCAGTAGGGCGTGTGCAGGAGGCAGCTGATCGATCATTCGCTCTCATCGATGTTTCTAACTCTCTATCCCTCTCTCTTCCTCTCTATAAAAAATCAATAAAATATATATTAAAAAAAAAAAAAAAGAATGGGCAGGAGAGGCATGGCTCAGCACAGCTCTGGAACAGTGAAGTCAAAGGCAAACGCTGAGGCCCCACCAGCTGGCCAACCTCATCTGTGTCTCAACACATCTACTCCCCTTTGGGTGCCCTAGAGCATGTGAGCTTTTCCTTCCCCTGCTCTGGTTCGTGGTCAAAGCAATACTTCTTGCAAAACCAACGACATTTTCTTTGGGAATCAGGGAAGCTGGGAGGCTCTTCTTAGGCTGGTATTGATTTCCTGCTGTGGCCAAACAAGCAGAAGCCAACGCTGGCCCTCACCACAGCCATGACCAGCTGCCAGTCTGCTGGTCCACCTGTTCAGGAAATCAATTACAGGAGCCTCCCAACTCCATAAAGTCCCAACTGGAGGAGACCAAAAGAGGAAACTGAACTGAATGCTCACTGGATTGAGTGCTCGGCCCTCCATGCAGAGCCACATCTATCTCCTGCTGTGTGATCCTGGTCCCCAGGCCCCACTCTCTCCTCCAGAAAGGCACAAGTTACCCTCACAATGGCTGTTCCTCAAAAGTTCATATTTCATGTTCTTGACTTTTTTATATTTGGCAGCGTGTTATCATAAAACAAATCTCTTCCAAATCTTTCTTCCTCTTCATGTATATTACAGCTAAGGAGCAATGAAGGACCAGAGCAGACCCACACAGCCATTTGCAGCAACTAAGGAGGCTGAGTATGTTGGATTGTAGGGTTCACAGGTATTAGGTATCCCCTTCTGTACGTAGTGTTAGCCCTCAGTTAGAGTATTCCTGCCCACGCAGGACACCTGGAGTTCAGGCTTGAACCTGTCGCTAACTGGCTGTACACCTCAAATAGGTAATAATCTCTCTTCTTTAGTTTCCACATCTGTAGAGAAAAGTGAGACAAAATAATTCCTGAGGTCCAGAGCGAACTTTTGACTTTATTGTCCGGTGTCTTGCTACACCTTGGTCTAGAAGTTGGGATCTATTTAGCCTGAGGAGCAAGGTATGGAGGGAACGACAGAAAATACCCAAGGGAACATCCTTCAGGAACTTCCTGTCCAACGGGGCACCCTGCCCTCACAGAAATGCAGGCCCTCAGGCTGCCCACATCTGTAGCTCTAGGTCAGCAAGAGCCCCAGGCCACTCCTCGGACATCAGAGTCTAAGAAGCACTGACAAGAACCCTCTCAGCCAAGACCCTGCTCCCTGTGCTTCGGGACCACACACCCAGATGCACACATCAGCCTAAACTGCCCTCTCCAGTTCTTCTTCCTCTTTCTTTTCCTAAGACTTCTGTTCACAACTCACCAAAGGACAGGGATCATGTTGACTGTATACAATGCCTTACACTCAGAAGCTACCAAAGGTCTGGAACATCACACTCAAGAAGTGTTTGTTGAGAGAACAAATAAGAAATAAAGGAGAAGAAAATACAACTCTTGCCTCCATTATTTTATAATCTATTGTATTTAGAGACGAAAGCTGGTGAACTATCTATACTAATAAAAGGGTATTATGCTTATTGGACCAGGAGACCTTCCAGACAAAGCCATGGTGGCAGGGCTGAGGCAGAGGTGGTTAGGAGTGATTAGGCCAGGAGGGGAGGGCAGTTGGGGGCGATCAGGCCGATGGGGGTGGAGGGGCAGTTAGGGGAGAGCAGGCTGGCAAGGGGGGGGCAGTTGGGGATGAGAAGGCGGGCAGGCAGAGTGGTTAGGGGCAATCAGGCAGGCAGGCAGATAAGCAGTTAGGAGCCAGCGGTCCCAGATTGCGAGAGGGATGTCCGACTGCCCATTTAGGCCCAATTCCACAGGCAGTGGGCCTAAACCAGCAGTTGGACACCCCCTGAGGGGTCCCAGATTGGAGAGGGTGCAGGTCGGGCTGAGGGACACCCCCTCCCCATGCACGAATTTTGTGCACTGGGCCACTAGTTATGATATAAAGTAAGAGAACAATTTAAGT
The DNA here is from genome assembly GCF_964339955.1 of Pipistrellus hanaki. Taxonomy (NCBI): domain Eukaryota; kingdom Metazoa; phylum Chordata; class Mammalia; order Chiroptera; family Vespertilionidae; genus Pipistrellus; species Pipistrellus hanaki. The sequence goes on from NC_140505.1 coordinate 25,485,349, forward strand.
GAAGCTAGAAGAATGAAGTAAGGCAATGGATGATGACTTACTAATAAATGATTCAACCAATGGTACCAGTGGGTAGAACAGAAAGACCACAGCTTTCCTCAGCAACAAGGAATAAGTCATTTTCAGACTTCCATGTTTTTGAATAGTTTCTAGTCAGATCTTTAAGAGATTTCACTGAAGACCTCAGAGGGCCCTTCCAGCAATTATTATTTAGAAAACCCTATTCAGTAATTTTCTACCATTACAGGAACACCTGGGCAATCAACCCACACAGCAGAAGCACTATCAATTGAGAACGACTACACTAGTCACTTCAGATGCTCTAGCATTTTGCCAGTTACTTATATCTGAGAAATAAAAAATAAAAAAATGTGTTAATTAATAATGTAGTTGATTAAGAAGATATCAATCTTCTGCAATCCGAGCCCAAGGGCCTAGAAAGGGATAGGATGCCTTCCTGGGGAATGTCAGGTTTCAGGGGTAGCACACGGGGGACTTGGGGACTGGTAAGTGAGGATCCATGTCAGAGCTGAAGGGACATTACAAACCCCAGCTCATAAGACACAAGAACACTGCCCAAAGTCACATGCTCAGTTGCTAGATATTAGCGGGGAGGATAGATGAAGAGGTGGAATACAGAGGATTTTTAGGACAGTGCAACTGTTCTGTGTGATAGCAGAATCAGAAAATGGGCAAATGGAGTTTTTAATAGAAAAAAATGAGGCCAAAGAAAACAAGGTGAAAGAATAACAGGATGAACTAAGGAGACACATGGGAAAAGAGGTCAGCAAAATGATAGCCAAGTCATGAACAAATGTTAATAGTAAATAAACAAAACCATATTATGTTAAATTGGGGGCAATAACATGGATTGATAAATCCTTACCTTTCTCAGCTTTTCTGGGGAAAATTCTAAGCCAACAAGAAAAAGAGTGAAAAACACACCAAATTCTCCTAATGTTTCCACTTGCACAATAGACTGAAAAACAAGAAAATTTTCAAAACATGGAATTTAATATATTTAACACATTAAGTATATTTACCAGAACATCTTGTACTAACATAGGGACTATGACCAAATAAATATATTTTTAAAACAAGTAATTCTTTGAATTCCCTCTATCTGAAATAACCTGGACTTCCAGATTATATTGGGTATTTTTTTTTTTTTTCCTAATTATCTGGAGGAATTGTTTTATTTTTAAGAACTAGCTCATGAATTCACCTGTTTTAAAGTTCATTAACTGGTGATCTGTTATCTTCATTAGTTCCTTTCTTTAGCTTTTTCTGGGGGATGGGGAGGCATTAAACTTGAGTTTCAGGATGAAGTAATTTAGAGTGGTTCACTCTCATTTGGGTTTCAGCATGACTAAGTGTATGAATTTTTTCCTGAGTACCACATTTGGTCACATCCCACAGGTTTTTAAAAATATATATATATTTTAGTGATTTTTTACAGAGAGGAAGGGAGAGAGATAGAGAATTAGAAACATCAATCAGCTGCCTCCTGCACACCCCACACTGGGGATGTGTCCGCAACCAAGGTACATGGTCTTGAATGGAATCGAACCTGGGACCCTTCAGTCCACAGGCCGACGCTCTATCCACTGAGCCAAACCAGGTTTTGATATACAGTGTTCTTAGGTTCTATATTTGTTTTGGTCCTTCATTTGCTATTTATTTTTAATATTATTACACTATAGTAGATAATGTTTATATTACTATATTTGGTACTATTTATATTATGTATTTACATTTGAGATTTTCATTGTTCCATTTTTTTTAAAATGTTCCCTGAACATCTTATAATAAAGTACAGGCTCTCAAGTATCTGTATGCTGTCCTGATCCCAGCACACTTACTCAATCAGCTATAACTGAATCCTGCCCTCTTTATTGGCATCTCTCCTCCTTTCAATTTTTATTTCTTAGTTGCTTTTTTTTCTTTATTGATTAAGGTATTACATATGTGTCCTTATCCCCACATTGTCCTCCCCAACCCCCCACTCATGCCCTCATCCCCATGGTGTCTGTGTCCATTGTTTAGGTTTATATGCATGCATACAAGTCGTTTGGTTGATCTCTCCCCCTTACCTCCACCCTCCCCTACCTTCCCTCTGAGGTTCAACTGTCTGATCGATGCTTCCCTGTCTCTGGTTCTGTTTTTGTTCATCAGTTTATGTTGTTCATTGTATTCCACAAATGAGTGAGATTATGTGATATTTATTTTTCTCTGACTGGCTTATTTTGCTTAGCATAATGCTTTCCAGTTCCATCCATGCTATTGCAAAGGGTATTATTATTTTTTTACAGCAGCGTATTATTTCGTTGTGTAGATGTACCCCAGTTTTTTAACCCTATCACCTGCTGATGGCCACTTAGGCTGTTTCCAAATCTTAGCTATGGTAAATTGTGCTGCTATGAACATAAGGGTACATATATCCTTTTTTATTGATGTTTCTAGTTTCTTGGGATATATTCCTAGAAGTGGGATCAAATGGGCATTCCACTTTTAGTCTTTTGAGGAAACTCCATACTGTTCTCCACAGTGGCTGCACCAGTCTGCATTCCCATCAGCAGTGCATGAGGGTTTCTTTTTCTTCACATCCTCGCCAGCACTTTATTTTGACTTAATCTTTATTGTACTCTCCTCCATATTATCTGCAGACCTATATCTTTTAATAGGAAAGTTTATTCTATTTACATTTATTGTTAAAACAGATACTTTTTTTTTTACTTCTTTCATGTCTTCTGATTTTTATGTTTCCTGACTGCTATTTTTAATTTTAATTTTCTTCCCTTTTAAAAATTAGGCTGTAACCTACAACTTCAAAGTAACATACTTAAACCTGTACTTCTCAACTTAATAAATGAAAGCCTATCAACTTCCTCCTAGGAAAAGATACCTATTTTAGTAATTATACTTTCTCTTACCCACCTTCCATTTTTGACTCGTGTGCTCTTGCATTTTTATCTTGGACTACTGTAATTACATTATTTTTCCATGGTATAGCTGATTTATTAAGAATTATAATAACCCTAGCCAGCTTGGCTTAGTGGATAGAGCGTCAGCCTGCAGACTGAAGGATCCCAGGTTCGACTCCAGCCAAGGGCACATGCCTGGGTTTCAGGCTCAATGCCCAGTGAAGAGGGGGAGGGGGCGGTGCAGGAGGCAGCCGATAAATGATTCTCTCTCATTGATGTTTCTATCTCTCTCTCCTTCTCCCTTCCTCTCTGAAATCAATAAAAATATATTAAAATAAGTAAATAAGTAAAAATAATTAGTCTGGTGTGATGATTTCTTTGCACCTTCTTCTGCTGTTTTCCAGTCTGAGTACATCACAGAGGTCCTTTTGACCCGATACACATGTTAATCAGCAGTGAGGAACTGAGGCTGCAAGTGGAGCATTCCACAACTCTCCCCCATTTGTCTACTCCTATTCTATCCAACTGGGAAGCATCAGTGAGGTCTGCAAATTCTGTTGCCTATTTTTCACCGTCCTATATTGTTCCTTCAGTGTGGGCTCATGGCACCTATCCTTGGCGCACTCTTTCCATTTTGTCCAAATTGTGCGTATTTAAGTGAGAAATTTTGAAACCCCCAAAATGCTGGGACCTCCTTACTATAAAAAATGCTGTCAGTGTAAGATGACGCTCACTTCGATTTGTTCATCAAACAGCCTCTAGCAAAAGCAACTTCAGTGCCTCACTCTCTTGGGGTTCTCACAATACCTTACATTTATGATTAATAATTCCTCACTACTTTATCAGTTTTCAATGTACTAAGAATTTTAAGAAATACATTTAATCTTACATTTTTAGTTGCTTTTAATCTCTGAATAATCTAGTCCATCAACTACTAGACATAGAATCTTTAGAACTACAATAATATAATTTAAAGACATGATCAGGGTTATTTTCGCTAGTCTATTCACCCTTTCCTTAACGAACAAAATTATTTTCTTATGGTATAGAGCTTTCTTATGAAACTTTAAAGGGCATCTTCTTTACTATGATTCGTAAGAAATTGTTATCTTCATTAATTCAAGTTCAAAACTTTTTATGAATGTTTTCATGGATGTTTCTTTTGGACTGTTAAACAAACACTGCGATGGTTAAATTGTGTTCTTACCTTAATACTATTTAGTCCTGAAGGTCCCAGAAGAACACCACAAATAATATAGCCAAACATTGTAGGCAATCCTATTGTTGTGCATAGCCAGCCACAGGGTAAAGACAACATTCCTATGGTAACAATGTCCTAATGCAAGAATAAACAAGAAATAAAAAAATTTAAGATAATAGTTGGCAAGAAAGGCTGGTTAATGGAGAAAGTAGGCTGGGATAGTATCATGATTTCACTGAATGAGAATAAAGGACAGATGATGAAACTAAGGGAAGAAATTTTTTTCTACTACAGTGTACTACAGAGAAGTTGAAAACATGCAGAATCTATTCTGGGAATAGACGACATTAGCTCCTAATGGTTTAACAATTATAGCAAAATTTGTCTGTTTTGCTTAAATCCTGTAATAGTATTCTAAAAATTCGGAACTAAATAGCTCTATTTAGTTTTCTCATCTGGGAAATCTTCAGAGCTGGTGTCCTAGTTTAACTACTTACCTTCTCCATTGGTTTTCCCACCACATAAAGTCAATATAACCATCACAGTCGTAAATGTGATGTTATTATGTCAATTAACACAAACTTAGGCAAGAATCATCAGTCACTGCTATAACTACTGGTGAAAGTTTGACAATGAGCGGGATAGTTATAGTCTCAAAATATTTCCCCAGAAATTATGTATTACCTTTAAGAGTAACTTATAGAGGAGACCGCACCCATTTAGAGGACACTAATGTGTTCATTTTGCAGACTCAGCCCTTCCCAGCTGCTATTCCAGCCACAACCAAAGAAAGCAATACATCTGCTGAGTTTTATCTAATGATTCAAGTCTATTTATATAGGGGTCTGCCCCTCACAGTAGCCCCGATTTTCCTCTCAGCCTGTGTTGACACCATCTCTAAGAGTAGGTAATTTGCCTGGGTTTCTTTTCCTGTGTCGGGGAGCTCTGCTTGAGACCTGACAGTTTATCTAGACCCTGCCAGCCTTCCCTGAGCAGGCTGAACCATGTCACTCATATCTATTCCCTATTTCTGTCCAAACCCAAACAGTGATCTTGAACCATAACACCATCAACTTTAAGCCTTTACATAATTCTATATTCTAGAATGGTTTCCCTAGAGTTCAGAGGTCTGTACCTAACTCAGTCTGGAATGCCAGTCACGGGTAGAGGAGAGAGTTCTCACACTACAACCCAACGCCCAGTCCAAAGAAAGCCATATGCGATTATTAGCCAAAACTTCTCTGCTTCATAAGAATGTTCTATTTTAGTGAATTTCGGTTTTAGATAGCTGAAGCTTTAATCCCATTATATAATTCAAAAAGTCTTCCAAACTCTCCAAAACAAAATTAATTTTCATTTTAAACATTTAAAATGCTTCATTCTTTTGGGGGCAAATAAAAAGTTAAAAGTAAATGTTTTAAATTACAGAAAACATAGGAAATTCTAGTAGACTCTCTCTACTAGGAAGAGGGCTGCATACACTAATATAATGCTCAGAAAATAGAGCTTGATCTTATTTGACACGTATACCAGGAGCTGGGAGGGGAGTTGTGGAAATTAAGCCCAGCACACAATTTTGAGAGGAGAACAAGCAGACAGACAGACTACCTTTATGAAGTGGTGATCGGCACGTGGGATTGTTGAATCTCTGGGCTTGGTCAAAATATACTGGTTGTTCTGGGAGTCAATCAGCATGCTAAGACCTAAGTCATCCTCCACTTCCTGTTTTGTGCGATTTTGCTTGGAGTTGGCCTCTTCTTCCTCCACCCTCAGCACTGCCTCAAAGTTGACCCCTTTGACCTGTAAGATTAACCAATATTATGTAATAAAAATCAATAAAGTGTTTTCAAGTTCAATATCTAGAGAATAAATTCTACACAGAAGAATAATAGTTACGTTTTTAGTATTTTGTCAAGTGTGAAGATCAATAAATGTTCATTAGCATTAACTTGAAAATTTTCAATTACAAAAAGTGATTTTAAGGATGGAAGTGTTTAAGATTTCTATTACTTCTAAATATCTACTTTACCTAATTCTGCAGGTGACATTGTGATGTGTAAAAATACAGGGGTAGGCAAAAGTAGGTTTACAGTTGTGAGTACATGAGTTTATTCTTGTATTATCATAATCATAGCCTGCATGACTTTTGCCATATGAACTGTAGACCTACTTTTGCCTGTTCCATGGGTCTTCATCCCCTTTCTTGGCTTATAGCTCCGCAAACACATATAATTCTCTAAGTGATAATGAGTGATGGAAACATCTCTTGTTATAGTTGTGTCCTTGGTTCCTAAAATAGCTCCCGAGCAAGGTGAAAGAAGTATCTAATTATTAAGCACAAGCCCTAGCAACCTTACACGAGTTTATATTTGTGAGGTGCTATTTGGAAAGCCCTTAGGTAACCACAGGACTGGGCTGGTCATCAGAGGAACTGAGCATATGACGAGAGGGTTGACCTTTCAGCCCTATCTAGACCTCCAAGAGGGGAGAGGGTCTGGAGACTGAATTAATCACAAACTTATATAATGAAACTTCCATGAAAATCCTTCAAGAACGGGGTTCAGAGGGCATGAGAACGCTATACTCTTTCCTCACACTTTGCCCCATGAACCTCTTCCATCTGGCTCTTCCTGAGTTGTATCCTTTAACTGGCAATCTAGTAAGTAAACTGCTTTCTTGAGTTCTGTGAGCTGCTCTAGCAAAGTATGGAACTCATGGAGAAGGGCTGTGGGATCCTCCAAGGTGCTTGGGCTTGGTGTCTTACATTGAGAAGATAGTCTTGGACTGAGCCCTTATCTGTGGAGTCTATACTAAGCCCAGGTAGAGTCAGAACTTGAGAACTGTTTGGTGTGGGGAAAACCCCGATGCCCTAGGAGTACAGAAGTGTTTAGGGAGCAGTGATTAGAGGGAACGAGTGTTTTACTTTCAAGGGCATATTCTTTCAAAAATTGATAGCCCTTAAAATGCTATGAGTTCTCCTCCTGTAATTAGAAAATTTTAAAAACACCCCATTCCTTTCACTCAATTTTCATTCTGCCATCTTTTTCTTCTGATCTTGTTCTAATTTGTTGGGTTTTTATGTGTACTTTGTTTTTTTGTTTGTTTGTTTGTTTTTTTATTACCTAACCCATTTCTGAGTCCATTCCAAGACTCACAATTTTCAACACTAATCTCATTTATTCCCCTCCTGAACATGTAACAGTGAGCAGTCTAAAATCTTGCTTTTGATATGGAGATCATTTCCTATAAGGAGTTTATTGCTCCCGTGGCCAGTCAGCATTGAAACCAAACTGTCCAGAGCAAGCCTTCTTGAAACCAGTCCCAATCCTACTGAGAGCACAACTGGGAAACAAAGATGAGCCACTGAGGGGGGACTGACAAAACATGAGGAAATAAAGGATAACTAGTATACCTCTGCAGCACCAAGCCAAATTATTTTTATATTTTAGTTTTCTTTGTTTTCAACCTACACTAAACATATACATGCAAACCATTTCAACAACACATCTTTCAGGAAGTAGCTCAGTCTCAGCAGGCAAAGAAGGACTTTTTCTGGAATGTTACTTACTGATTTATTGTCATCAAAAGCATGTTCTTCTATTTCCTCCTCTAAACGATCAGCTGCCTTTCTTACATCTTCAAGAATTTCATCAAGCATGGATAAACTTTTGTTTTGATGTTGCATATTTTTAAGGGCTTCAACTTGATGTTTTTCTGCTGCCAGAAGTTCCACATATTCTGTCTCTTCCTATTCATTTTAAGAAATAAAGAATGGGGTTTATTAAAAAATAAACCAGAATATCACTTCGATGCAGGTACCTGGTCCAACCACACCAACACACTCTATCCAATATTCCTGCTCATAAATGTATAATTCTAGCTCCCGTCAATTACGGAAAGTCAAGGACCACCATCATATATATTCAGTCCATCACTGAAGAGAACACTGTTATGTGGCATCTGACTGTATTTCTACCCAAAATGCCATACTTTGGTAAAGAAAGTTTAATAAATCTGTATCTTCTCTACTTTTTAAGCTATGTAATAATACCATAGCCTTTCTATGAAGATGAAATTATATTTTACATATTTTAAGTTTGGCTTAAATGATGGCTATAAGAAATTACATAATAAATATCATATCTGTTACAGTAATGGTATCTTCTCATTTTAAAAGTATCCTTTTAAAATCCTTAAAGAAAGCCAACCTTCACACAGAAAGGAATTCTTGTTAGAAACTCAAAATGTTGACTGCAGTTACAAATACATTTATTTCCACATCAGTTTATGGGATAACTTCAGTTAAGTATTTTAATAACCCAAGTATTTCACAATATTAAAAAAGCATGAGAATGACTCCTTCTAGAAGTGATGAAATGTAACTACGCTAAGACATTATGCAAAAGGGATTTTCTCTGGGCGTGATTATCATGAACAGGTGCCCCTAACAGATGACCCCTACTGAAGCTTCAGCCCACTCTGCATTTCCCCTTCCCCTCTACTTCCCAGCTCAGAGTGTGAATGGCTCTTTGGGTTAATGAGCAAGATGGCTAACCTTTATGGCAGCTTCTCTCAAGGCCTCCAGGCGCTGCCGGCTGCTCTCTTTCATGTTCACCACGTCTTTGTAATCTCCCTGCAGGGCTCTTTGGAGTCCATAGATGGCCTGAAAGACGGAATTTTCACTCTCATTCAGCTCTTTTTGAAAGATTTCAAATGTGTGCACCTGGAACAGCTTCTCTTCATCCGACAGGCCCGCGTCTTTCTCCACCGCTCTGATTGCATTTTTCAGCTTGTTGAGAACCACAGTCTTCTGGCGAAGAAGCCCGGAGAGCTTTCTGCAGCTGTCTAGGAGCCACTGCTTCCTCTGCGTGGTGGCTGCCCCTTTGCCGCGGTGTAACTTGATGGCGTGTTTCGCTACCCCTTCATGTTCCGCAGCATTTGCTATCAAATGAAGCAATGGGAGCAACATCCACAAGTAATTTTTTTCCAATACCTTCATGATCCGATTTTAGACGACAGGGCAAGGCAGTCCAAAGATTTTTGCTAAGCTGAGTTTGCATTTTAGATACACATTTTCAGCTGGGGGAAAAAAAAAAGATTTAGTACCACATCTAGTTGAATGATGATTCATCATTACTGAAATCAGGGTTAAAGTATTAAATAAAATAATTATATCCAGAAAACTATCACTGTTCTGAAAAAAAGTTATTTTTTCCTATATTAATATTAACATCTGAACTATTTATTGCACTGAGGTTAAGTTCAAATACTGAATGCTAAAAGGTATGTGCCTTGCCGAAACTGGTTTGGCTCAGTGGATAGAGCGTCGGCCTGCGGACTGAGGGGTCCCAGGTTCGATTCCGGTCAGGGGCATGTGCATTGGTTGCGGGCACATCCCCAGTGGGGGGTGTGCAGGAGGCGGCTGGTAGATGATTCTCTCTCATTGATGTTTCTAGCTGTCTGTCCCTCTCCCTTCCTCTCTGGGAAAAATCAATAAAAATATATTTTTAAAAAATAAAATAAAAGGTATGTGCCTGGTAAGAACTGAGACTAGAGATTATGTCTGAATTTAAAGGAAATGTTTTTAAAGAAAAAAACTCAGCCTCATATATCTACTAAGTCTACCAAGCGCAAAAGACAAAACCACTTCTATGTAAAAGGCTTCACGTATCAAAGGCCAGACACTTTACAAGTCAGTGAACCACCTGGGGGAAGCATGCTCCAGATCATTCCAGACATGATACGTTTTGAGGTACTATTAGCTTGCTTTGCCATATCGTTTGCTTTCCCAAATCAGCTGGAACTTTTGCTAAATTTTCAAAGTCAGTCTATTAAGTGCTAGTGAAATAGCAAGGATACACAATAAAATCTCCAAATATAATCACATCTGGGTCTCCGGGGCTTTATAAAACATTGAAACATTTCCAATCATCCAAACTCAAGCTCCATCCCCTCAGGAAGGCCTCCAGCAATGAGTATGGTTTTATCTGGCAACTGAAGCACAGACAGGGCCCTGGACACGACAAGGTGAAGGTTTCAGTGCAGGCAGCAGAGGGCGCTGCAGCTGTGGTGTCCAGATTACAGGGCAGGAAAGCTTTATCAAGGAGCAGGAGGCAGCTGTGGCAGCTGGGTCACTAAGAAAAAAATGACCTCAGAGGTCGTAGAATAGACTAAAGGAGGAAGGAGTAACAAATGCAAGAAAGGCCAGTAAGATACACCCTAAAAACTTCACCTGGCAACTAGGAGCTCACTGGACACAAGAGCATAGGCCAAAAAAGAAAACAAAACACAACTTTACACAGGAAATAAAACATTCACATACACCATCTAATCATTCTTAATAGTAGCATCCAGAGGATTATCATGCCAAGAATTCTTACTCAACTGCAAAATAAACCAGTATTTCCCCTACCTGGGGATCTGTTTACTAAAATGTTTCTTCATACTTTAAAATATATATATATATATATATATATATATATATATATATATATATTATTAATTTTTTACAGAGAGGAAGGGAAAGAAATAGAGAACTAGAAACGACGATGAGAGAGACATCGACCAGCTGCCTCTTGCACACCCCCTTCCGGGGATGTGCCCGCAACCAATGTACATGCCCTTGACCGGAATTGAACCTGGGACCTTTCAGTCTGCAGGCCGACGCTCTACCACTGAGCCAAACTGGTTTCAGCTGTTTCTTCATACTTTAATTTTCCTGATAATCCTAACGCTAATCAATTTAATGTGGTTTCCCAGGCAAAGCAGATTAAATGCAGCAAATATAAAAGTGTGTTATTTCTACAGCTAGAATTCTGACCAAACCCGGAAATGATAGCCAATAGAGAGTGAAGACAAAAACAGAGCTTAGGAAAAAGAACTCAGCAAAGACTAGCAGCCTAGGTGACCTGGTGAGGGCCGAACTGTTCTATGCACTTCAGCAGATCCTAAAAATACCACTCCTGGAGGCTAGCAGAGCCACCAACGTTCAGAATGACAATGAAAAGTCACCAAAAAAAGGACTATATTCTGGTTAAAAAGTCAGGAGATTATTCAATTTCAATACATTTTTAGATGCTTCAACTCCTAATGTTACAAGAATTCACTTACCTAGAACAGTTCACTTCTTAAGAAGATAGGATAAGTGAGAACCTACTGTTTGTTACAGTTTTAATACTCTAAGTAAATGTTCCCACCTTAAAAATAAATAAACGATTAACCAATCACAGTAATACCTACAATACAGTTGATCTGTTAGTTTAATGACTCATTTAATTGCTAAGCTTCTATTGTCCAAAGGGAGAGCAAGAATTGAATCGTTACTTCAGAAGTGTACACTTTAGTATATTTCAGAACCAAGACAGAAATGTCAGATGCTTCATTAATGCCCCCCATTTCCCCACCGAAGTGATTTTTATGGATTTCAAACTTCAGAAAAATAACCCGCTGCACAGTTTGTGTGTGAATGAATATCCCTTTTTTAATTCCCAGTTCCTTCTTTCAACAAGTCCCTGGAATTAATTAACTATTCCTCTACACACCATGATACCAGAGGGAGCTATTAATTTTTATGAGAAATGTTTGAGAATTTTAGTTGTAATCAAACTAATATTTCCACTGAAACAAGCTTAAATTATCAACATAAAACTAAAATTTTTTTTAGACCCTTAAAATATGAATCACTCCTTTTTCATAAACTCATTTTCCCTTAAAACTTGGCTACCAAATCCTATGGACTACTAAATTGTAACATGTTTATTCCTGAGTGAATAGTAAACATTTTTAGCTCCAGTGTTATTTTGTTATTATTATATTTCATTACTAAAAAGACACGTTTGGGATTTGTTATGTTTTTATAACAAACTAGTGGCCAGGCGCATGAAATTTGTGCATGGGGATGGGTGTGAAAGTGTCCTTCAGCCCAGCCTGTACCCTCTCCAATCTGGGACCCCTCAGGGGGGCATCCCTCTGGAAATCCAAGACTACTGGTTCCTAACTACTCACCTGCCTGTCTGCCTGATGGCCTCTAACCACTCTGCCTGCTGGCCTGCTTGCCCCCAAATGCCTCCCCTCTGCTGGCCTGCTCATCCCCAACTGCCCTCCCCCCCACCAGCCTGATCACCCCCAATTGCCCTCCCCTCTTAGCCTGATCACCCTTAATTGCCTCTGCCGCGGCCCTATCACCATGGCTTTGTCCAGAAGATCTCTCAGTCTAATTAACATATTACCCTTTTATTAGTATAGATTCTTCAAGTTTCTATACAGTGGTGCCTCACACAACGAACTTAATTCGTTCCAGGAGCAAGTTTGTTATGCGAAAAGTTCGTTATGTGAAACGCGTTTTCCCATAACAATACATGTTAAAAAAAATAATTCGTTCTGTATCATAAAATATGCTAAGATGACATAAAAAAAGATAAATTTTTTGTTATTATTTTTATTTAGATACATCTAAAAACATAATTTTTTTTAAAAAAAACACACATTTTTTAAATTTTAAGACAGACTAAGTAGAGTCTACCGAATCTTGCACATCTTCATCCATTTTCTGCTTTTTGGCCGATGGTTTCATGAAAAACCTGTCCAAAGTCGTTTGTTTTTCTCTTTTCTCCAACATCTGCCGGAAATAACGGACAAGAGTATCGGAGTAAAGATCGTTGATCCTGTTTGCTTCAGCTGAATCCGGATACAGTGTATTGAGTTTAACTTAAAAGGACAACTGCCGTGATACGTGCGTGATTTAATTCGTAATGAAGAACGATTGCCGCGATACGTACTTAAGTTAAGCGCAGTGACTAACGACTGGCTGCAGTGCCTGCGCGGAAGGATGCAATACATCGGCAGCGATCATGGAAGCTCGGGCGAAGCAGTCGTGGAAGCTCGGGCAAAGCGGTCGTGGAAGCTCGGGCGACTTCGTTGTGTGAAACGAAGTTCGTTGTATGAATCATGAAATGAAGTTCGTTGTGTGCAGCGTTCGCTGTGCGAGGCGTTCTTTATGCGAGGCACCACTGTATCTTGGAACTACTGATACATACAACCTGGGTCAGACCTCAAGCCTGTCACACACACTGCACGATTCCATTTACACAACATTCTTGAATGACAACCTGTAGAGCTGGAGAACAGATTGTGGTTGTCAGGGAAGGGTGAGAAAATGGTTGTGACTATAATAAGGTAGCAGGAGGGACCTGTGGGACAGAAATGTTCTGTATCTTGACAGTGGTGTGGCCACACAAATCTACGCATGTGATAGAATTGTACAAATCGTGATACACACACACATGCATGTGATACTGGTGCAATTTGAATAAGGGGGTGGATTATATCAGTGCAATTTCCTGCTTATGCTAGCTTTGTAAGGAGCTACCATTGGGAAAAACTGGGCAAAGGGTCTACAGGATTTCTCTGCGTTATTTCTTACAACTACATGTGAATCTACAATCACCTCAGAAGAGTTTTAAGAATCCTATATAAATGTTTATTTTTTCCCTCTAAATCTTTATTACATGTAATGACCACCTTTTACATTGCAGAGCAAGAAACCAAGCCCATGACATTTTTTTATCTTTAAAAAGCTAGAAAATGCCCTAAAACAGAGCCAGAGTCATTATTTTCAGGAAGACTCAGCTACAGTAAAACCCTAGGTTGTTTTTCACTCAGAGCAATAGTAAAATCAATACTTTGAGCACAACCTCTCCCCCAAAGTTTGTATTTGAAAAAGTTTCTATTCTAACATTAATTAAAATATATCTCCCCACCCAGCCTGAGTGGCTCAGTTGGTTGAGCATCCATCCTCCTGTGCACTGAAGGGTTGATGGTTCAATTCCTGGTCAGAGCATATATTTGGATTGTGGGTTTGATCCCCAGTTAAGAAGAGTACGGAAGGCAACCGATCAATGTTTCTCTCTCTTCCTTTTTTAAGCATGTCCTCAAGTTAGGATTAAAATAAATAAAAATACACACACACACACCACACACACACACATTTCCCTAACTTACCCAATTTCTAACGAGTTTTGCTTGTTTTTCTAAGTGTAGAACAGGTATCTCAAAACTTTTAAATTGATAAGGTCATTTGGTTAAGAAGAAAAATATTTGTAATAAATGTCTAAAATTATTTAAAATAAAAGGGCAGCCAAAACCGGTTTGGCTCAGTGGTGGAGCATCGGTCTGCGGACTGAAGGGTCCCAGGTTCAATTCCGGTCAAGGGCATGTACATCAGTTGCGGGCACATCCCCTGGTAGGGGGTGTGCAAGGGGCAGCTGGCCGATGTTTCTCTCTCATCGACGTTTCTAGCTCTCTATCTCTCTCCCTTCCTCTCTGTAAGAAATCAATAAAATATATTTAAAAAAATAAAATAAAATAAAATAAAAGGGCAAATGGGTTCATCAATAAGCCTGCTCAAAAGAACTTCTGATACTTTTAATTTATTGTCATTTTACCTTAAAATCCCATTACTCTTATTCTACAGAAAAGCAAAGCATAATAATGTAATCTCAGATTAGGCTTTTTCAGAACAAAGTCACTAAAGTTAAAGATTTCTCCCACACACCTCTAACCGTGAGCCCCATCACGACTACAGAGTATCTGAGGGAACTTCTACTTACACATCTGCTGCTCCGGCCCCCAGAGCCCAGAGCCCTAGGGTATGGAGTCCCTTTAGGGAAAGGGGAGGCCAGCAGAGGGGAGCAGAAGCAGTTAGTCTTTTTTCAATTCTTTATAATGGGCTAAAACTTGAAAACCTTGTAGCTCTGCTGCCCAGCCTCTGGCTCCTGTGCAGTCACAAGATCCCCCTTCCCTTCTCTTCATTGGAACCTTCCAGACCACTCAGATTTACCAGATCAACTGCTGAAAAAGAGTCTAATTTAGCTGAAACCGGTTTGGCTCAATGGATAGAGCGTCAGCCTGTGGACTGAAAGGTTCCAGGTTCAATGGATAGAGCGTCAGCCTGTGGAGTGAAAGGTTCCAGGTCCGATTCCCGTCAAGGGCATGTACCTTGGTTGCAGGCACATCCCCAGTGGGGGGTGTGCAAGAGGCAGTGGGGGATGCAAGAGGCAGCTGGTCAATGTTTCTCATCGATGTTTCTAACTCTCTATCCCTCTCCCTTCCTCTCTGAAAAAATCAATAAAATATATTTTTTTTAAAAAAGAGTCTAACTTACTCACTGCACAGCACTGTCTGCCTGGCACAGGCCACCTGCAGCCCACAGTTCACAGGACAGCCCAAGCGGGGATGCTAGCTTCACCCACCCAGCTGAGCCTGGCCCCAGCGGTGGGGGGCACTGACCTGGAGCTTGGGTTATGTGCAGAAAATTCTGGAGCAAGCAGTGTGGGTGTGGCAAGAACAGGGGGTCCAGTACCAGTTATTTAGCTTCCTCTGAAAAACTAAAATATGAAGAATATTTTTATTTCATGGTTTAAAATCAGAATTTCCTCATGATACCACTAACACTTCCAGGTTCAGCAAAACAAACAAAAACAAACAAACAAACAAAAACCAGGAACTGAACAGGTAACAAAGGAGGAGCTTGTGGAAAGATCTAGGGAAGAAACTCCCCCACACAATCTTCCGCAATCTAATTTATGGAGGATTCAACTTTAAAAGCTTATTTTAAAATTTAACAAATTGAAGGATGTAAAGTGTATTTATTTAAAAAAAAATAAAGCACCTTAAATAAATAAATAAAAAGTTAAAAAATAAATAAATAAAGCACTTATCCTGAAAATACAATCTATGGTTATTCATATCGGATTAATAAAAGAACTGGAAAATTAGTTAAGAAAGGGAGAAAGAAAATTCTTATGGACATTAAAAATCTTTAAGGTGTTTAATTGTTAATTAAACTCTACAAAAACGAAACAGTCCATGGAGTAATCCAATCACTGAGACACTACTTTAAAAAAAAAAAATCAATATTGCAGGAGAAATTTGGAACCCTGTAAGATGCTCTGATCCAAAGAATAACCAGAAGAAGAAGAAAAAAAAGCATAACTATGAAAAGGCTGGGCTATCGTATACCTAGGTCATCATACGATCTAACATCACGTGAACGTCAGAGCGTGTGTTCCAAAGGGGCGGCGTTTAGAATAGCCATCACATTAACTCAGGTGCTTTCAGGTGAGATGCAAAAAGCATTGAGACCCAGGGCCTGCGAGGGGGGTTGGAGGTCAGCGACCTGCGTCTGCTCTTCCTTTAGAGCCGGGAAAGCGGACGAGGGGGCAGAAGAAGGGAACTGCAGGAGTCCTGGGGAAGGGGGAAGTGACCCATACCGGCACCCCTGCACCCCCCTCCCCCCCGCTTTCCGGCGCGGGGAGATGCGCTGGGCGCTGAATCCCAGCCCTCGCTGGGTCCCCCCCGGCGGGTCCCCCCGTCTTTCCTGGGTGATGGCCCAGAACGGCCAGTTGGCAGGAGGCGTTAGGTCTTCCGTGTGACCCTGCTAGTAGACCCGCTATGGCAACAGGAACCTGACACCCAAGTTAGGGTGCAGCCGGCTGAGGGACTGCACGCCCACCGGTCCTGGATCTGCAGCCTCGGGCGGCTCCCCCCGCTTTACGCATCAAGACTGCACTTCGCGCCTCGGCCCCATCGCACCCCCGGAACGCAATCCCGGGTCCACCGCCGGGGCCCCGGTCTGCCCGGGCGGCTGTGAGGAAGGCTGGACGAGCCTCCTCTCTCTCCGCAGGCCCCCCGCGCAGGAGGCGGAAGGAAGAGCGGGGCGCTGGGGGCAGAAAGGCCCTCGTCCGAGGGACCCTCGGAGAGGAGAGAAGAGAGGAGAGGAAGGGAGACCCGCCCCGAGGGAAGCCCCGGGAAGGGAAGACTCCCGGGAGGAGAGACCCAGGGAGGGAGCCCCGAGGGCCGGAACTTCGGGCAGGACCGGAGGCTCCGAGCCTCTCGCCCGAGCCCCGTGCGGCGCTCACCTGGATGCTCCGGACGCCGCACATCCTGGGACCGGCTCTCCGGCGCCGGGTGGCGAAGGGTGGTCAGCGACGCGGCTTCCCCGCATCCCTTCGCAGGCGGCGGGGCTGCCTCTGGTGCAGGGACAGAGACCCGGACCGGGTCCGGTCACGGGGACACCCCGAGCCGCCCGACCCCCTCTCGCGATCGCCGTCTCCACAGACACGGTCACGAGGGAGTAGCTGCCCCTTTAAGGGGGTGGGCACCCTTGTCGGCTCCCGGGCGGCGCGGTGCTCGCTGGGATTTGTAGGAAGGAGCGGGATCCGGGTACCTTGGGCCTCTGGGTGGCGCAGTGCACGTCGGGATTTGTAGGAAGGGCGGGCCTGAGGACTGTCGGCACCGGGCGCACTAGCCCTAAGGAGTCGGAGTTTGGGGCGGGGCGGGCGGGCTGAGAGGGGCGAGGCCCGGGCCGGCCGGCTCCCGGGCGGATGGTGCACGCCGGGAGTTGTAGTTCGCTCCGCGGGACCTGTCACCGCCTCCCCTGTGCGCCTCCCCTGCGCCCCTCCCCGGGCGGGTGTCCAGGGAGCCCGGGAAGAGGAAGGAGCGGCTGGGGCTGGGGCGGAGCGGGAGGGAGGCGGCGGCCGCGGCTCCTGCGCAGACGGCGGGGCCGGCGAGCAGCGGGGAGCGGGGAGCGCCGGGGAGAATGGTAAGTGGCCCGCGGCGTCGCTTTCTCCCCGGCCCCTCCGCACTCCCGGGGCGGGGAGCGGGAGGACGGGAGGGGAGAGGGGAGGATCCGGGGTCGGAGGGCCCGGGAGCGCCGGGCTCGAAGGTCACCGGAGCGGCGGGTCGCGGTGCGCCCTCCTGCGCCCTGGGCGCCGCTGGAGCTGGAGGGGCGCGCAGGTGGGAACCGCAGGACCTGGGGCGAGACGTGCGCGGTGACCTCGGTGCAGGGATGGGGTTTGATGGGATGGAGGCACCGGGCAAGAGTGGGGGCTCGGACCGGTGCTTCCCCCGAAGCACCAGCAGCCGGGTGACCGAGGAGGGGCGACCTTTCGTGCCTACGCAGCATCCTCTCGGAGATGAAACGGACAAGACGGAGCCGTTGAGCGTTGCCAGTAATTAATTTGTGGCTGGAGCGTGGAGTTCAGGGTCGACCATAGCGGGGCCTCTCTTGGACGCTGAGTGTAGAGTTTAGGAGATAACCGAGCCCTAGGAGATTTTTAAAGAAGTGGGGTCGTGTGTGATTTGATCATGTTCGTATTTTATTAAAAATAAATTTTAAAAAAGCCTTTGGCAAAGAGGATAGGTTGGATCGGTGGTGGTCAGGACTGCGGGGAGACGAGTTAGGAAGTTGTAATAATTTAGAGCAGAAAGAAGTGAGGACTTGAGCCAAAGATTGTCTGTAGGAATGAGGGGGAGGAGAAAAAAGAAGGGGGGGGCGGGGGAGACTTTTAGGGAACTATTCAGAAAGGGAGAATAAAGGAAAGAAAGGACTCAGCAGTTTCTGGCTTTGGGCATCTGAGCAGCTGGTGATATCATTGACCAAAACAGAGAATATAGAGGGAAGAACTGATTCGTGTGGGAAGACACTCTAGTAACGAGGGGGAAATAAGAAAGGTCAGACACTATGTTCGTTGGAAATATAGATCTGGAGCTCAGAAAAGACGTTTCAGGAAATGTCCGATTACTTGGGAATGTAGTAGAAACCATGGCAATCGATGGGTTTCATCAGTCATTCAGTAAAAGTCAGTGATTTATGTTTGCAAGGAAGGTGGTGTGCAAAATGTTGGGGGTTTGATGGTGAGCAAGTCAGACATGGGTTTGGTATTCTGACCCACGTCTGGCTAGCAGGGGAGCTGAGCACTAAGCATGCAACTATTTATTACAGTTGGGATAAGTGGTAGGGAGTGGCACAGGTTCCAGGAACCCTTGTGGTGGGGTGGGTGAGTGGTGTCCGATGCCAAGGCAAGGAAGGCTTAGCCAGAGTGTGAGCCGAGCTCTCGGATATGAGTGGGCTGCGAGGCATAGCCAGAGGCGTGCGGTCCTCCGGGTGGAAAGAACAGAATAGGTGGTAGGAGGTCTGCCGGGCTTCAGCACAAAGAGCCAGGGAAAGGGGATCCAGCTGGAAGCGTGTAAGGGGATGGGAACCAGATTGTGCCGTCTTCCAGGGCACAGGAAGAAAGTGTTAGTCGTGGTCCTAAGGGGACTGGGAGGCCAGTGAGAAGGTTTCAAGCAGGAGAGAACTAGTCCCGGAGGAATGTGCAGTGGGAAGAGTGGAAGCTGAGACAGACCCTCCCATTGGGAAGATGGGCCAAGAAGGAGGTGGAGACGGTCATGTCAGAAGCAGGAAGACTGGAGAGAGTGGTCATAGAAACCAAGGGGGGCGGTGGTCAGCAGTGCAGCCAGGAGGCACTTGAGGACTTAGGCAGGATGTGCCCCGCCCCCCCGCAGGCAGAGACCACTCTCCCCAGCTCTTAAGGGGAACGAAGGCTTAATTTACAGAAGAGGACTGTGCAACCACTGCCCAGGCTGGAGATCCAAGAGTGTGCAGGACACACTTGAGTTTACCACCACCCCCAGCCTGAAACAGAGTCTCAGTGACCAAGTTTATATAATTAATTTGATCATTATGGTTGCCCTGACAGCCCCTAGTAAGTGGACCCTAAGAGAAAATTTGTTGTATTAAGTGGAAGGGCATTCATTGTAAGAATCACTTTTTGTTTTCATTTTTTTTTTCTTTTCATTTTATGAGTGGTTAAAAGTCTTGATGCCCAGATTTTGTAAATGACTTTTTTTCACAAGGTCACAGTTAAAATACGTGAGACTTTTTCCATAGGTTAGAGATTTTATTTGACGTTTCTGCTGGATTATCCAAGTTTTTATTTCAAGAATTTTGTACATTTAATATTCTAAAACAATGAAACATAGAAAATGTCCCTCCCCCCCTTAAAAGCTACCATTAGTATAATTCTCTTGACAGGATAAGCTCTGGTCCTGCCAGTTTATGGACTTTTGTTAGTTTTACATGGATTTAGTTCTGTTCAAATAGCCCAGAGCCGCCTTCTTTCCCCTATAATAAATTCGTTTATGAGGCTTTTTCCTCTAGACAGCTTTATGCCAGTTCCCTTTTTTACAAATTGCAACTTGCAGTTTGCAAATTTAGCATACGATCTTTAGACTTAGCTTAATGATTTTTGTTTTTAATTGCTATTATTTTGTGAAGAACTTGTAATGGGTAACATCAAATTGTTGCAACTTTAATGACAGTTCCCTTCCTTTTCATTCTAACCAGAGACTTATGGGCTATTCTTAGACCCATGGCTACTGATGTTCATTAATAACTAGTATCTTTATACCACTTAGAGGTACAAGGTTGTAGGATCTGTCTTATGACATAGCAGTCACTTGGAATAAATGGAAGAGGGATCTATTTATTTCTCCTAACTGCAGGTTTACCCATTTTGTAACTTCACATAGTAACATTTCAGACCACTTTGTGGGCCTGGGTCCACATACTCCTGCATCTCTCTTCCAGGGTTTTCAGAAAGCATTCTCCTTTACACGTTGATATAATTTTTTGTTGCATATTAGGAAAAGCTTCAAGAGCTGATTATCAAGAAAAGTGCCTTGAGATCAGGCATCATCATATCTTTCAGCTGTCTGTCAACATTTACTTGGTATGGATCTACCAATTATATAAACTGGTTAAATAATTAAGTTACCTGACAGTATGTTACTCTGTTGATTAATCTAGAAGGTTCCAAGGGTACTACTCTGAATTTTCTTTTGAAGTGGTATCTATATTACATAAAATTAACCATTAAAAAGTACAGAGTTTTAGTTGCATTTAGTACCGTTTAGTACATTCACAGTGTTCTACTACCACCAGCTCTGTATATTTCCAAACATTCTTATCACCCCCGAGAAAATCCCGCATTTATTAACACTCACTCCCCGTTCCCCTCACTCCAGCCCCTAGCAATCACCAGTCTGCTCCATTCAGTCTCTATGGACTTGTCTCTTCTGGATATTTCATAAAAATGGAATTATTCAGTATATGAACTTTTGTGACTGACTTCTTTCACTCAGCATATTGTCAAGGTTCATATACATCATATCATCAATACTTTATTTCTTTTTATGACTATGCTTCATGGTGTGTATATACTGAAGTTTGTTTTACAACCATGACAAAGTTTTTAAATCTAGCATTGATGGCAATTTCCATAATAAATATATCATGGTTATTTTTAATGGTGTGCCATTTTGAGATTGAACATCTGTTTCTATCTTAAGCTTTCTGAGGTAACGCTTGGCTTTGCCCACCCTCCCTGGGGGGAGACTATCATAAAAAGATGCTAGCTTTATTTTTATCAGCTTACTATCAGAACGTATGGGATCTGCCCTAATTTAGATAAATTTGATCTTACCAGAGAATATACCTGCAACTCTTTTTTTCTAGTTCTTTCCAAAGGCTCAATTTCTGGAAATAATGTGTAGAATACATATTCCATGTATAAACCCTAGGATATAGATCAAGATTATAAACTACAGACCACAAGCTAGTAGCCTGTTTTTTGTAAATATATATTTTTTAATCTTCACCGGAGGATGTATTTATATTGATTTGAGAAAGAGAAAGAGAGAGAGAGAGAGAGAGGGAACATCTATTGGTTGCCTCTTGTACACACTCTGACCAGGAATCCAACCCACAACCTTTTGGTGTAGGGAATGATGCTCCAACCAACCGAGCCATCTGGCCTTGGCTGTAAATAAAGTTTTATTGGTACACAGCATGTGCACTTATTTGCATGTTGTATAAGGCTGCTTTCATTGCAATGGAAAAGTTAAGTAGCTGCAATAGAGACAAATCAGCTCCTGATCTTGCTCATCAGTTCTTTTTTTTCTTTTTTTTAAGTGCATTTATCTTCATTTTAAAAAATTGATTTCAGAGAGAGGAAAGGAGAGGGAGAGAAGGAAACATCAATGATTAGAAAGAATTATTCATCAGCTGCCTCCTGCATACCCCCTACTGGGGGTTGAGTCTGAAACCCAGGCATGTGCTCTGACCAGGAATCAAACCATGACCTCCTGGTTCATGAATTGATACTCAACCACTGAATTACACTAGCCGGGCATCAGTTCTTAATCGGAGTTCCACCATCCCCTATCCTCTGAGGAACCAATAGATGGGCTTAAGTGTTCTATGAAAACCCTGAAATTACATGCAAAACTGCATGCACATGTGTGCACCACATGTACCACATATGTTTTCCTGGAGGAAGTTCTGTGACTTTCATCAGACTCCAAATGGGACCCAACACCCAAAATGATCAACATTGTTCCTAGTAGCCAACTCGTTTATTTTCTGTGTTACCATAGATCAGTTCTCAAATGTTTTAGTCCCACATCCCCTATACGCTTTAAAAAAATTATGGGGACCCCAAAGAGCTTTTGTTTAATGGGGGTTGTATGTGCCATATTAGAAATGGAAATGGAAAGTTTAAAAACATTTATATTCTTAATAATACTACTAATAATAACAATAACAATAAAACCATTATGTATTTGCATTGCATTACCTTTTTGCGAATTATCTTTAATGTCCAGCTTAATAAAAGATAGGTACTCAAGGGTTCTGCACTCACTCTGTTGTGGTATCACAGTTGTGCAGCCTCTGGAAGCATTAGTGTACACCATTGGGAGTGAGAAGGCCGGAGAGTGGCTTGGAATCGTTATGAAGATGGTTGTGTTGTCATGGATCCTGGGGGTCCTCAGATCCAAGTGGGGAGCAGTGTACTGGACTGCATTGGCTGTGCTCCTGCTGAATTGCGTACACTGTGCTCCCTCGGCTTCCGCACGCACGCACGGAGGGTGCCTTAAGAAAAGCTCTGGAAGCCTGCCCCGCTGCTTGTGGTTGGCATTTTGTGAGGAGTCGGCCTGGTACGGAGGGGACACTGCTCACTGCCCTTTCGTGAGCAGCCGCAGGGTTTCAGTGACAGGAGGAGCTGTGTCTCTTCTGGGCCCCCGGTAGGTTTTTCAATCTTATAAAAATAGGTTTTCCAACCAGTCCTCTTTTCTTCCCTGCTTTGGCAACTGGGAAGCTTGGAGCTTAATTTCCAGCTCTTGTATAGGGTGTGCATGTCTGTATCGTGTCCTTGGCTTTCTTAGTTTCCTTTTTCCCTCCTATCAGTTTCTTCATCTGTAGCTTGTTTTCCATTTACATATTTTTGTACGTTATATTCTATTTTGTGTTTCTGTAAAAAGTCTCATCTTTTTTAAAACAAGATTGAGTTTAAATTCTCAAGTAAAAATTTCCCCCTTATGAGTAAAGTATTAGCATCTAGTAGATTGAGTCCATTTTGATTTACAGAAATCAGTGTATTACTTTTCTCTCTAGTGTCATTTTCATCGAGTTACCTTAGATAAATGGAAACTTTACCATCCTATATCTGGAAGTATTAAGATGTTATTTTGTTTCATTATATACTATATATAGTACAGTTACTTGGCAGTTTTGCTGTTTACTGCCTCACAGCCTCTGCCCTATTTTTCTATTTTATTTCTGTCTCACGTACACAGACATTCTTGCTATTAGTATCATATCCATTTAACTGTAACAAGCTTTTTGTGCCTGCTTTTGGAACTTCCGTAAATTTTTTTCACACTATGCTTAATTGTGTGTGAATGTGTTGATTAATGTGGCTCTGCCGATTTTAAACTGGGAAAAACTTTTAAAAAGATGTTTTCACTCACTACAAATTGATTCATATGCCTTTCAGCATAACGATTATTGCTTGTCTCATTTTTGATTCTTATATTTCTAGTAGGACATGATCTCACTCATCTAGGGGAAATGGTGAACATAGACTGATGAACAAGAACAGACCCAGAGATAAGGAGCCAAGGGTCAGACTGTTGGACCTCAGAGGGAGGGTGGAGATAAAAGGGAGAGATCAACCAAAGGACTTATGTGCACACATATGAGCCTAACCAGTGGTCAGGGACAATAGGGGGTTGGGGGCATGAGTGGGGAAGGGTGGGGGATTGGAATGGGGGGTGAGGACAAATATGTGATACCTTAATCAATAAAAGAATTTAAAAAAATAAAAATAAAAAGTTGTTTTCAAACTGGGAAGCCTTCCTCCATCCATTAGAGCCTGAAATCAATTGTAGCCAAAGAGAACAGTTGGGTGGCAGTGACATGGTCAGGCCTTGGGTCACATACCCAGCTTCATTTCATCGGGGGCCTTGTGTGTCATAAAGAGGGATTTACTGAGACTTAGGGGGGGGAAATAAGGGGCTTCACGCAAATTGAAGTGGGTAGAGATCAAAATGTGTTTTGTATAAGATACTGATTCTCATAATGCTTTGAAGATTAGACTTTGCCTATCTGTTGCTATATAGATGCTGTCGTTTCAATTTTCAGAAGACTGTGCAGTCTTTTTAACTGATGAAGAACAAGCCTTTGTCTTCCTGTAATTCTGAAGTGAAGTTGAGTCACCCAACAAGAAAAACAAAACAAAACTAAGTCCAGTTAAACTATAGGCCTTAGGAATAGAATGGTGAAACAAACCTCTGGATTGGCTTCATGGGCTTTCCTGCTTCTTTTGCATCCCAAAGCATAAGCTTAAGTCATCTCAGAAGGACAAGGTCCGCCAGTTTATGGCATTTACTCAGGCTGGCGAAAGAACCGCCATCTACTGCTTAACACAGAATGAGTGGAAACTAGACGTGGCCACCGACAACTTCTTCCAGAACCCAGACTCGTTCCACAAGGAATCCATGAAAAACACGGTGGACAAGAAGAAGCTGGAGCAGCTGTATAACAGGTACAAAGGTAAGGGGTGTCGGTGACCACAGGGCGGACAGCAAAGAACTCCCTCCATGCTAGGGAACAGACGAATGTTGTTTGTTGAATTTCTGATGCTGTGTCCAAAAGACCTTCATGATGCTGTTGATACTCAGCTGCAAAATCCAGTTTAAAGGGAACTGTGACTATTCAGCGATGTAGATCATGGGTGGGATGAGAAGAGAGGAGTCTAAAGACTGATTGGCAGTCAGCTCTCCCTGCTGGGATCACTAGTGGCAGGGGAGCCATCAATGGTATAGTGTTGTGGCCAGGTGACTACACCTGTGAATAGAGTGTTTTTCAACCTAAGCAGACCATCCAGGCTGAATATTGGTAGTAGAAAGTTGTTTAAAAACAGTACCAAAAATGCCTTGCCAGGCATGGCTCAGGGGTTGAGCATTGACCTATGAACCAGAAGGTCATAGTTTGATTCCAGTCAGGGGACATGCCCCGGTTGTGGACTTGATCCCCAGTGGGGGGTGTATAGGAGGCAGCCAATGAATGATTCTCTCTCATCATGGATGTTTTTATCTCTTTTCTCTTCCCTTCCTCTTTGAAATAAATTAAAATACATATGAAAATAAACAAACAAATAAACAGTACCAAATCATAAAAATAGTTCTGATGTGTCAGGAAAAGTCATCCATCTCTTAACACAGTTAGCAATGTTGTAACACTGAAACAACTCCCGTTATTGCATGAGCTTTGGGGAAAGCTCTTACTAAAGAAACCTGTTGGAACTTGGGAACAGTTGTTATTTTTATTGAAAGCAGCACCAAGAATGGAGCTTTCCACATCAAAATACAGCCATACTGCGCCCTGGCCGATTCGGTTCAGTGGTCAGAGAGCAGGCCCGCACCCAAGGGCCCCAGATTCCATTCCATTCAAGGGCACATACTTCAGTTGTGGGCTCGATCCCTGGCCCCAGTTGGGGTGCATGCTGGAGGCAACCAATTGGTCTCTTTCAATTTCTCTAAAAATCAATGGGGAAAAAATCCTTGAATGAGGATTAACAACAACAACAACAAAAATATAGTCATACTGCACAAATAAGTCTGTATTAAAAGAAAAAAAGTCTGCATGTTGAGTGTATACAGATTCAAATCACTCGGCAGGCTTTTAGATTCGTATGAAATGTCACATCTCTGCTGTGATGGGAGAGGCAGCAAGATTCAAGAGTTTACTATGTTTTTTTTCCCCTAGGAGTTTCTAAGGCAAATCCCTTTATTTCCCAAATGTAAAACAAAACAAAACAAAACACCCCACTAATTTAAGCAAGTATTAACTCAAACAGTATAACTCCTGTGGCTTTAGATTCTTGTTTATTATTTTCATGTTTTACTTTTGATAATACTGTGTGTATATTTTAATCTGTCTAGACCTGAAGAATGGATTGAGAATTGCATTTTTAAAAAAATCTTGGTTCAGAAACATATTCTATGGCTAAAAGAAGATTTGTACTTGTAGTTCTTGAAAAAAATGAACATTATTTTTAATTAAGCTTTAGTATGCTTTAAATTTTTTGGCTGTTAATTGTTGAGCTAATTTTGTAAATCAGATGCTATGCAGATTTTTAAAATTATTCAAATATGTGCAGCTGCCTTTGAAAAAATACAGTTATGTAAGTGAAAATTGTCATTTTTCTTTAGTTTAAACTTCATCCCTTCATTTAATATTATTCACATAATTTTAGTTATTTAAAGTAGATATATGATATAATCATTTGGGGTTCTAAAAATAAATATACAGTGTTGTTCAAGGACAAATATAATGTTGGTTATTGCATTAATATATACAATGAATAAGTGCTTCTAAAGTTACTTTAAAATATTCAATATTATTGTATATGACATTTATTAAGATCGCTTATGAGGTGAGAGCATTGTAGACCAGTTTTTCTACTATCCTAAAAATCTATACTGTTAGGAGCATAGAAATGAAAGAAAGACAAGTGAGAATGTTTTAAAGAACCTTTATCCTGTAAACCCACGACAGCAGTTATTCTGTCACTAATACTTTTGAAATAGTATTACAAGAATAGAGGTGGGTGGAAGGATATTTGTGGTTTCATTCATTTAATCATGCTTTTCGTTTATATATTTAAAATGTAATACATAGTACTTAAGTGACCAAAATTAAACCTTGTATGACAAAAGTTTATCATTTAAAAAAAATAATCTTTATTTAAGTAAAGGAGCTACAAGTTCTGTTTTCACCTTCTAAACCAGGGCGGGGAAAGTCCAGACCAAGATCATTTGGTCTGGCCCTGCCAAGGCATTAGGGGTGAGTTAAGGAAATGTTTGACCAAATAGAGCAGGCTAATTTTTAAGTTGATGATTTTGTATGACCCATAAATGATATAAATAAAAAAATGCCCCTTGGTAAAAAAAAAGGTTCCCTATCCCTGTTCTAACGAACAGAATTAACACATATATTATGATAATATATTATGATACACACAGTCTGTCTGAAATTACTACAGTAGATCTAGTTTGATGAGATCTTGCTAGGATTCTTCTTTTAAGAGATTTTACTTTTTGAATTTCTGGTAATTTTTGTTTTTATTCCATGCTAAGTTTCTTAATTTTATTTATAAACCAGAAATGAAAGGTGGGGGAAACCTGAATTTCCAAGCTGTTAAATCTGGATGCATAAACTAAATGATTTTGAAAATAGGTATTGTATAGTAGCATTAGAACTATAGCAAATGAAATCACTTTTAAAAGAAAAGCAGCAATCTTGAGGTGAGGTTGTGATAAAAACTTAAAATATTATGAATAACAATGCAGTATTTTGTAACAATTTGCTGTTAGATGAACTAAAATTTTATAAACTTGAATTTTATTTTATTTTATTTTAAGGTAATTACACTTTTTGTTAATGATGAAATCTTCTCAAAGACATTTCAATGATTTTTTTTTTCCACTAAAGCCCAGAAACTTAGACTTTAAAAATAGGAGTATTTGCTAGATAAATCATTATTTGTTGCTATCTTTCTCATAGGGTAGAAAATTACAGTCTGCTGATATATTTGAAACAAGCTTTCTAAGAACTATGTAGTAGATGTGTGATTCTAATATTTCAGTAATACTTTCCGAAATAGTATAACTTTTTTCCTTAATTTTAACTATAGACCCACAAGATGAAAATAAAATTGGAATTGATGGGATTCAACAGTTTTGTGATGATTTAAGCCTAGATCCTGCCAGTATCAGCGTTTTGGTTATAGCATGGAAATTCAGGGCAGCAACTCAATGTGAATTTAGCAAAAAGGAATTTGTAGATGGCATGACCGAGCTTGGGTAAGTAAATTGGTCTCAGTTTAAATTTTTCATAAAGGAAAATACTTTCAACATTAATTCTTTTTCAGTCTGTAAATAATAATTTCATATTAATTTATTTTATTTGTGTACCTTATATTATTATTGGATGTTTCTTATGCAGCTACACTATATGAAGCCTTTGGTGTCCCTTTAAATTCCAATTTAAGTTTTATTTAATAATCTTTTCTCAGATTAATCCCTTTTGTAACTTATTTTTCTACTTTTTAATTTTTTCCCCCAGTTTTAAATTGACAGTAAGCATCGGGGTGTTTTTGTTTGTTTTCAGCTCTTCAGCTTATTTCATAATACTGTGTACTAAATGTATAGTTTAGTGTGTTGCTATATTAAACACTAATAAAATGTCATTTTTATTTTTGCTTGTAGTATTTCTCTGTTCCACCTACAAGGTTGGGATTAAAGCTTCATTAATAGCTTAAGATGTTTCTCACTTGTCAGATAAATCCAAGAAGTAAATGAAAGCACATAACAAATGTCTTTTAATCATTAAACTTATTGAATTATTTCATGAGGCCATGTAAAAGTTGACTTGCTGATGTTCTGATATTTCAGTGTTGACAATTTAAACTAGCCTTTTTTTAGCTGCTCAAAGAGCTTGAAAGCCTAAAGTAAACATGTTCTTAAGGCATGTGCTTCAGCATTCCAGCGCAGGTGGGGGAATAGAGCATTTGCCTTTTTCCCGTTAAACTGATGAAACTGTGATGTTTGTCAGCCTTATCTGTTTAAATGATAAGCTGTACAAGACTTTGATTTGTGGTGTTATCTTACCACATTTCTGGTGGTTTTGTAAAACCAAAAAACAAAAGAGAACGTTGGTGCAATAGTGTATTTCTTCATGTTCTTTGCACTAGGAAAGCTTAGATGAATTACTAGTACTGTTAGAATGAAAAACAACCTATTAAAGAAGTATTCCATGAGCATGATACTATACAATATCTGATCTGTTAAAAATTTCCCCAAAATGAGAGATTTGGAAATAAGTGCTTCTTATAGAAACACTTACTGGCATTTCTAAGACAATGTCTAGAAATGTATTGTACAAGTAAATGTTTTAAATTCTTGCCTGTTATCTTGTTAAGTGTCATAACTTTTAAAACATACTTTAAAGATTTGAGTTTGAATCTTTGCAAAATGTGTTAGATATTTCATGCCCTCTTATAAGGAGCATACAGTGTAATTTAAGATTACCAGTTAATGATTGTTAATGGTACTGCTCTCCTCATTTCACAGGGAAGTTAAAGTTGAAAGCATTTTGTAAATATTAAAGTGTTATGTACCAAGCAAAAGTATCATTCATGTGTTCAAAAGTGTATTATAAAGACAATCTCAATGCTTTTGCCAGTAGGGATGCAGAAACTGTTGGCTTCCAGTCTAAATAGCACTAAGCTTTAAAATATACTTTGCTTTTTGTGTCTGCTCTGTTTTGTTCCTCCCCTCCCCCCTTTTTCCTGGTTGTTAACTGTTGACTGTGGCTAGAGTACCTGCCTTTAACAGTTCATCTTACATACTTTAATTGGGGGCTTGAGGATTCTTGAGTAGGCTGAGTAAACCTTATGAAGTACCTTGACATCTTTGTAAAAACAAAAAAATCGACTGTGTTGCTCTATTTCTGGGTTCTCTATTGTATTCCATGGTCTGTTTGTCCTTCACCCAACACCACACAGTTTTGATTTACCTCAAGCTTGAGTTTAACCAGACTACAGGACACAAGGTCAGCAAACAAAAATTGATATTTCAAAACAATGAATGTAATAATGAAACAAAATAAAACAAATTTTTAAAAATATCATTTCCAGTAGCATCAAAAATACAAAACACTTAGGGTAAATCTAATTTATTTGTTTGTTTGTTTGTTTAATAAATCTAATTTAATATGTGTGCTGCCTCCATAGAGAAAACTCACTCAGAGATAGGAAACCTGAATAAATGAAGAAATATACCTCATTTATAGGTTGTAACACTTTTTGTTTGATCCCTAAATTTATCTATACATTTAATATGATCTCTAATAAATAGGAGGTTTATGTGTGTGTAATTTGATAAGCAGATTTTAAATATATATGAATATGCATGGTCGAGATTAGCCAACAATTCTTCAAGAAAAAAAGAACAAGGTGAGAAGGTTTGCTCTATCAGCTAGTCAGGACTTCAAACTATAGTAAGACTGTATTGAGTACCAGAATAGATAAATATACCAGTGGAACAGAATGGAGGGCCCAGAAACAAATCCATGTGTACAGGTACATTTGATTATGGCAAAGGCAGCACTTTAGGTCGTGGGAGAATTGGCATATGGGGGGGGGGGGGGGAATTCATCTGATCCCTACCTCACACCACACATAAAATGTAATGGAATGTTATATGACAATGGAAATGAACCAACAATCCAAGTGGATTGTAGATCTCCATTTGAAAGGCTAAAGGCAGAAGCCTCTAGAAAATAATGTAGGAGAATAGCTTTATGATTATTCAGTTGGGAAAGTTTAAAATATCACCAAGTAAACACTATAAAGAAAATGGATAGAGTGTTCTATACTAAAAATAACAGCTGATCAAGACACACCATCAAGGAAGTGGACAGGCATCCCATATTCTGAAGTACTTTGAAAATACTTAAAAATCTATAAAACAATAAGGAAAGGATAACCTAATTGAAAATGGGCAACAGACTTGAACAGGCACTTCACAAAAGAGAATTTCCAAATGACCAGTGAAAATACAAGAATGTGCTCAATCTCATTCATTGGGGAAGTACAATTAAAACTGCAATGAAATAGAACCTCACAACCCACTCTTTAGAGTGGCGAGAATAAGACAGTCACAAATACTAGTGAGAATGTGAGGCAACAGGAACTCTAGTGTTCTGCTGGTGGAGTGTGAAATGGGGTGATCACGTTGGAAAATTGTTTGACGTTACTTATTAAACTGAAGGTGCACAGACCCTGTGAACCCAGCTGTTGTACTCTTGGGTGTGTCTAACATAACATGTATATATGTGAGCCAGGACGCATGTACAGAACATTTTAAGCAACATTTTTTGTAGCCAGGAAACTAGAAGCAACCAAAATATTTATCATCAGTAGAATATATAAATTATAAAATAGGAATTTAAGCCAAAACCGGTTTGGCTCAGTGAATAGAGCGTTGGTCTGCGGACTGAAAGGTCCCAGGTTTGATTCCAGTCAAGGGCATTTACATTGGTTGCGGGCACATCCCCGGTAGGGGCGTGCAAGAGGCAGCTGGTCGATGTTTCTCTCTCAGCGATGCTTCTAGCTCTCTATCCCTTTCCCTTCCTCTCTGTAAAAAAATCAATTAAAAATATTAAAATAAAATAAAATAGGAATTTAATGGAATGCTATATGACAATGGAAATGAACCAACCTCAGCCACACTGTCAGTACAAATGAGCCTTACAAACATAATGTTGGCACAGAAAGCCTGAGACAGAATAATACTTACCGTGAGGTCCCATTTAAAAGGTTCAGACGCAGGAATAACTAGCACACTGTCAAGGATGCTTGTTGGAGTGATGGGGGCCTAAAGAAGAGCGAGGCAGTGGCCACGTGGAGGAAAGGGGTTGAAATGGGGAAGGACACACAGCCACGCCCCAGGTGCTGCTGCCTGCTGGTTCTTGACTGGCTGTGGGCAGGGCTGGGGGCTGTCATGGACTTGCTGGTCTGGATAGTTCCCGCCCCTCCAGGACTTGCTCAGTTGTCTTTCCTCAGCCCTGCTCTGCTCGGGTGTGTGGATAAATGAAGTGTTGCTTTTGTTCTCTTCCTTGCTGTGCAATCAAGATAAAAAGGACAAACTGTATGGTTTGCTATTCTAGCTTACGCTTTACATGCTTTTTAATATCTTAACTGTTATTGACTTTGGAAGGCAAATTCAATTTTAAAACAATAGAGTTGTGTTTCGTTATACTGGGATGTTTTAAATCTAATCCACTGTAGTGCAGAAACCCCGTGATGCAGTAGCTAAAGTGCCACAAGTTTATTTTCCTTCTGTAGGGAACAGTATGGTGCTGGCAGAGTAACTCAGTTCCACGACTTCACTGAGGAAGTGGGAGGTGTCACTCTGTCATCTCCGGGCATTGGCCTCTGTGATTGAAGCTGCAGCGTTAAAACATGTTCCTATTTCAGCTCACACAGAGGAGAGCAAGCAGTTTTGTATTTTTCTTTTAATGACAGCTTTAAGACATTATTCACATGCTGTACAATTCACCCATTGACTGGTTTTGGTGTATTCAAAGAACTGTGTGCAATCATCACCATAATCAGTTTTAGAACATTTCAAGGCTTTTTAAAAGGCTTTTTAGCTAGAGAAAGAGGCTCATGAGAATTCCACCTACCCACCCCGCTTTGACCCAAGCCTCAGGCTGCACCACATCACAGTGAAGCTGAGAATTTCTGGGGATTGGGGAGACTGGTCTCCTCCCCTTGACAAAGCACCCTCTTTCTCTCCCCCCACTCCCCCCCATCACAGGTGTGACAGCACAGAAAAGCTGAAAACTCTTCTACCAAGATTGGAGCAGGAGCTTAAGGACACTGTGAAGTTTAAGGATTTCTATCAGTTTACTTTTACCTTTGCTAAGAACCCTGGGCAAAAAGGCTTAGGTGAGTATAAAATCCAAATGTGTAAAAAGCCACATCTTGAGACTAAGTGAACCTGATCAACAAGATGTCAGTCCCGCCTGCTGTAATGTTATTATCCCTTTTTGCGTCTTCCGCCCTTTCCCTTGATCTGCTCCATGTGCAGGTAGACCGGTTTGTAGTACCATACACTTGAATACCTCAACCAATATTACTCTCAAATTCTGGGTTTGAATTTTAAAATGTAAATGAATTTGCAAATGCTCTATGTTCTCTCATATTGATATCTAGTTGACTAATGAGTTAGAGAGATCAGTAATTAATGTCGGCAATGGGCACGTTTGTACTGGCCAGGTGTGTGATCCCGCCTATGGCGTTGCTAAGATTGCCAGGTGACATTAGTCTTGTCCTGGTTTGGAGATTTAAACTAACTTACTTGAAACCGATTCTGATGTGCATTGGATTGCTTTAGTATAGGCCCACCTCGTCCTATTATACTTCACAGACACTGTGTTTTTAGTAACATCGAGGCAGGACCCTTCACCAGCAAAGTGATTATGACTCTCTGGGGGCTCAGATGTTGATTAGCATTTTGTAGCAATAAAGTATTTTTAAGCTAAGGTATGTACATTGTTTTGTGGGATCATACTGTTATTGCACACTTAATAGACTGTAGTGTATTGTAAACGTAAATTTTATGTGCACTGAAAAACCAAACAACTTGTGTTACTCACTTTATTGTGATATTGGCTTTATCACGGTGGTCTGGAACCGAACCTGCAACACCGTTCAGAGGTGTATGATTTTGTTATAACTTGTGTTATTACCGTGTATGGTGCATTCGGAAATGTGTTAACTTAAAATTTTAGTTTAATTTTTTGTTTATTTGAAGATTTTATTCTGCTTATTTTTTTTATTTTTTTTTTCCCTTTTCTTTTTTTTTGTTAATCCTTACCTGAGGATATGTTCCCCGTTGATTTTTAGAAAGAGTGGAAGTGAGGGGGAGAGATTGAGAGAGAGAAACATTGATGTGACAGGCACGCATAAATTGATTGTTTCTAGTTTGTGCTCAACAGAGGCCAGAGATAGAACCTGAAGCCAAGGTATGTGCCTTGACCGGAATCAAACCCAGGACTCTTCAAGGGCCGAATCTAACTGAGCCAAACCGGCCAGGGCTATTCTGCTTATTTGAATTTGTTTGGCCCCTAAGCACTATATAGTTTATTTTTATCTCTTCTCTTTATAAAAATAAATCTATATTGACCTACATTTTGCTGCCTATTATAACAAACTTATTTATGTCTCATTCATTAAAATCTCTTATAAGTTTGGAAGGGAAAATTATATAGGGATTAAGCTGGTATATTGGAAAGTACATTTTTAAGAAAAATTTTTATAAATAAAAGCATTATTATAAGACTAGTAGCCCTGCGCATGAATTTGTGCACCAGTAGCTCACCAGTAGTTCACTGCTGCCTTCCAGTAGTTCTCCACCTGCTGCCCAGCCCTCCTATAGTTCCCACTGCCCCCTCCCCCCATAGCTTGCTGCCCTCTCCCATAGCTCTCCCGCCGCCTGCTTGTAGCTCGCTGCCCCACCCTCCGGCTGATCCGTGATCCGGTCATTAGGCTTCATGGTGTAACAACCATTTGCATATTACATCTTTATCATATAAGATGATGAAAATTAGGTATAAAACCAGAAAGGGACTTGAAAATTTATAGAAAAATCAATTGTAAGCATTTGGTCTCAGGTCCTGATTTTCACTCATGAATGTTTGCAGGTGTGTGTAGTAGACATTCTTACCCTCGGTCTGACATTCTTTCTTTCCTTCTATCAACAGATCCAGGGCAGGTGCAGATTTAGGCAGCAAGCTTTTCTGTGTTAGATGAGGAAGATGGACAGGAATGGGATACTAAGAACTGTTCCTCAGTAGAAAGCGGCACTGAGGACTGTGCTCAGAGCAGGAAGGAGCACTGAGGACTGTGCTCAGAGCAGGAAGGGACACTGAGGACTGTGCTCAGAGCAGGAAGGGACACTGAGGACTGTGCTCAGAGCAGGAAGGAGCACTGAGGACTGTGCTCAGAGCAGGAAGGGGCACTGAGGACTGTGCTCAGAGCAGGAAGGAGCACTGAGGACTGTGCTCAGAGCAGGAAGGAGCACTGAGGACTGTGCTCAGCAGGAAGGGACACTGAGGACTGTGCTCAGAGCAGGAAGGAGCACTGAGGACTGTGCCTCAGCAGGAAGGGACACTGAGGACTGTGCTCAGAGCAGGAAGGGGCACTGAGGACTGTGCTCAGCAGGAAGGGGCACTGAGGACTGTGCTCAGCAGGAAGGAGCACTGAGGACTGTGCCTCAGCAGGAAGGAGCACTGAGGACTGTGCTCAGAGCAGGAAGGAGCACTGAGGACTGTGCTCAGCAGGAAGGAGCACTGAGGACTGTGCTCAGCAGGAAGGGGCACTGAGGACTGTGCCTCAGCAGGAAGGAGCACTGAGGACTGTGCTCAGAGCAGGAAGGAGCACTGAGGACTGTGCTCATCAGGAAGGGGCACTGAGGACTGTGCTCAGCAGGAAGGAGCACTGAGGACTGTGCTCAGCAGGAAGGAGCACTGAGGACTGTGCTCAACAGGAAGGAGCACTGAGGACTGTGCTCAACAGGAAGGAGCACTGAGGACTGTGCTCAGCAGGAAGGAGCACTGAGGACTGTGCTCAACAGGAAGGAGCACTGAGGACTGTGCTCAGCAGGAAGGAGCTCTGAGGACTGTGCTCAGCAGGAAGGAGCTCTGAGGACTGTGCTCAGCAGGAAGGAGCACTGAGGACTGTGCTCAGCAGGAAGGAGCACTGAGGACTGTGCTCAACAGGAAGGAGCACTGAGGACTGTGCTCAGAGCAGGAAGGAGCACTGAGGACTGTGCTCAGCAGGAAGGAGCACTGAGGACTGTGCTCAGAGCAGGAAGGGGCACTGAGGACTGTGCTCAGCAGGAAGGAGCACTGAGGACTGTGCTCAGCAGGAAGGAGCACTGAGGACTGTGCTCAGCAGGAAGGAGCACTGAGGACTGTGCTCAACAGGAAGGAGCACTGAGGACTGTGCTCAGCAGGAAGGAGCTCTGAGGACTGTGCTCAGCAGGAAGGAGCTCTGAGGACTGTGCTCAGCAGGAAGGAGCACTGAGGACTGTGCTCAGCAGGAAGGAGCACTGAGGACTGTGCTCAACAGGAAGGAGCACTGAGGACTGTGCTCAAAGCAGGAAGGAGCACTGAGGACTGTGCTCAGCAGGAAGGAGCACTGAGGACTGTGCTCAGAGCAGGAAGGGGCACTGAGGACTGTGCTCAGCAGGAAGGAGCACTGAGGACTGTGCTCAGCAGGAAGGAGCACTGAGGACTGTGCTCAACAGGAAGGAGCACTGAGGACTGTGCTCAAAGCAGGAAGGAGCACTGAGGACTGTGCTCAGCAGGAAGGAGCACTGAGGACTGTGCTCAGCAGGAAGGGGCACTGAGGACTGTGCTCAGAGCAGGAAGGGGCACTGAGGACTGTGCTCAGCAGGAAGGAGCACTGAGGACTGTGCCTCAACAGGAAGGAGCACTGAGGACTGTGCTCAGCAGGAAGGAGCACTGAGGACTGAGCTCAGCAGGAAGGAGCACTGAGGACTGTGCTCAGAGCAGGAAGGGGCACTGAGGACTGTGCTCAGCAGGAAGGGGCACTGAGGACTGTGCTCAACAGGAAGGAGCACTGAGGACTGTGCTCAGCAGGAAGGAGCACTGAGGACTGTGCTCAGCAGGAAGGAGCACTGAGGACTGTGCTCAGCAGGAAGGGGCACTGAGGACTGTGCTCAGCAGGAAGGAGCACTGAGGACTGTGCTCAGCAGGAAGGAGCACTGAGGACTGTGCCTCAGCAGGAAGGAGCACTGAGGACTGTGCTCAGCAGGAAGGGGCACTGAGGACTGTGCTCAGAGCAGGAAGGAGCACTGAGGACTGTGCTCAACAGGAAGGAGCACTGAGGACTGTGCTCAGCAGGAAGGGGCACTGAGGACTGTGCCTCAGCAGGAAGGAGCACTGAGGACTGTGCTCAACAGGAAGGAGCACTGAGGACTGTGCTCAGCAGGAAGTGGCACTGAGGACTGTGCTCAGAGCAGGAAGGAGCACTGAGGACTGTGCTCAGCAGGAAGGAGCACTGAGGACTGTGCTCAGAGCAGGAAGGAGCACTGAGGACTGTGCCTCAGCAGGAAGGGGCACTGAGGACTGTGCTCAGAGCAGGAAGGAGCACTGAGGACTGTGCTCAGAGCAGGAAGGAGCACTGAGGACTGTGCTCAGCAGGAAGGGGCACTGAGGACTGTGCTCAGAGCAGGAAGGAGCACTGAGGACTGTGCTCAGAGCAGGAAGGGACACTGAGGACTGTGCTCAGAGCAGGAAGGAGCACTGAGGACTGTGCTCAGAGCAGGAAGGAGCACTGAGGACTGTGCTCAGAGCAGGAAGGAGCACTGAGGACTGTGCTCAGAGCAGGAAGGGACACTGAGGACTGTGCTCAGAGCAGGAAGGAGCACTGAGGACTGTGCTCAGAGCAGGAAGGAGCACTGAGGACTGTGCTCAGAGCAGGAAGGGACACTGAGGACTGTGCTCAGAGCAGGAAGGAGCACTGAGGACTGTGCTCAGAGCAGGAAGGAGCACTGAGGACTGTGCTCAGCAGGAAGGGGCACTGAGGACTGTGCTCAGAGCAGGAAGGTGCACTGAGGACTGTGCTCAGCAGGAAGGAGCACTGAGGACTGTGCTCAGAGCAGGAAGGTGCACTGAGGACTGTGCTCAGAGCAGGAAGGGGCACTGAGGACTGTGCTCAGAGCAGGAAGGAGCACTGAGGACTGTGCTCAGCAGGAAGGAGCACTGAGGACTGTGCTCAGAGCAGGAAGGAGCACTGAGGACTGTGCTCAGAGCAGGAAGGAGCACTGAGGACTGTGCTCAGAGCAGGAAGGGACACTGAGGACTGTGCTCAGCAGGAAGGGGCACTGAGGACTGTGCTCAGCAGGAAGGAGCACTGAGGACTGTGCTCAACAGGAAGGAGCACTGAGGACTGTGCTCAGCAGGAAGGAGCTCTGAGGACTGTGCTCAGCAGGAAGGAGCTCTGAGGACTGTGCTCAGCAGGAAGGAGCACTGAGGACTGTGCTCAGCAGGAAGGAGCACTGAGGACTGTGCTCAACAGGAAGGAGCACTGAGGACTGTGCTCAGAGCAGGAAGGGACACTGAGGACTGTGCTCAGCAGGAAGGAGCACTGAGGACTGTGCTCAGAGCAGGAAGGGGCACTGAGGACTGTGCTCAGCAGGAAGGAGCACTGAGGACTGTGCTCAACAGGAAGGAGCACTGAGGACTGTGCTCAGCAGGAAGGAGCTCTGAGGACTGTGCTCAGCAGGAAGGAGCTCTGAGGACTGTGCTCAGCAGGAAGGAGCACTGAGGACTGTGCTCAGCAGGAAGGAGCACTGAGGACTGTGCTCAACAGGAAGGAGCACTGAGGACTGTGCTCAAAGCAGGAAGGAGCACTGAGGACTGTGCTCAGCAGGAAGGAGCACTGAGGACTGTGCTCAGAGCAGGAAGGGGCACTGAGGACTGTGCTCAGCAGGAAGGAGCACTGAGGACTGTGCTCAGCAGGAAGGAGCACTGAGGACTCTGCTCAACAGGAAGGAGCACTGAGGACTGTGCTCAAAGCAGGAAGGAGCACTGAGGACTGTGCTCAGCAGGAAGGAGCACTGAGGACTGTGCTCAGCAGGAAGGGGCACTGAGGACTGTGCTCAGAGCAGGAAGGGGCACAAGACCATGCTCCACTCTGCACTAACACAACTGGAAGTATTTTAAAATCTAATTTAATCAGGGCCTACTACTAATGCCTCATAGTCTTGCCTCCTTGCGGTCCTTCTGGAGGCATTAGGAAAGCTCTTCTCCAGGTGTACCCCTGTGAGCCACAGAGAGTGCAGGGGCACGTCAGGGCTCGGGCCCGCAGTGGCCCCTTAGCTCAGTCAGCTGGCCCAGGCCGGTCTCTGTGAGGGGTGAGGACAGACAAACCCAGCTTCTGCTTCTCCTGATGCTCAACCGTCAACCTGGTTCTGCCGTGGACTCTTTTCCATTCAGTCTGTGCACTTGGTTATGAAACCACATCCTCACTGATGTCAGGCCAAACTGGAAATCGATAATTTTCTTCCCAAACAAATGTGTCAGAACCCTCTCTTCCTGTGAGATCCCACAATGTGCCTCTTCCTGCTGTATTTCCATTCTACCTGCATCTTGCATTTGATATTATTTGGTTTCAATTTACTTGTTTTATACTATGCATATATATTGTATGAGCATATTACAATTCTAAATTTCCTAAAATGTCCACAGTTCTGTTTTAGCATAAATGACTTCACCTCAAATTTTAAAAGCCACAGACATTGCCAAAGAGCACAGTGATTTCCTCATGCAGTGTTGCCTCATCTGCTTATACCAGGGCTGGAGCCATTTAAAAATAATTGCTGCTCATTCCCTCCTGGGTGTGGACAGAAGGTTTCTTGCTCTCTCAGAAAGCTGCTGCAGCGTGTGCTGACTGAGGAGGGCATGTCACCTGGTGTGTGTGCAGTCCTGACTGAGGGCATGTCACCTGGTGTGTGTGCAGTCCTGACTGAGGGCATGTCACCTGGTGTGTGTGCAGTCCTGACTGAGGGCATGTCACCTGGTGTGTGTGCAGTGCTGACTGAGGACATGTAACATAGTGTGCAGTCCTGAGGACATGTCACCTGGTGTGTGTGCAGTCCTGACTGAGGGCATGTCACCTGGTGTGTGTGCAGTGCTGACTGAGGGCATGTCACCTGGTGTGTGTGCAGTGCTGACTGAGGACATGTAACATAGTGTGCAGTCCTGAGGACATGTCACATGGTGTGTGTGCAGTCCCAACTGAGGGCATGTCACATGGTGTGTGTGCAGTGCTGACTGAGGACATGTAACATAGTGTGCAGTCCTGAGGACATGTCACATGGTGTGTGTGCAGTCCCAACTGAGGGCATGTCACATGGTGTGTGTGCAGTGCTGACTGAGGACATGTAACATAGTGTGCAGTCCTGAGGACATGTCACATGGTGTGTGTGCAGCAGTCCTAACTGAGGACATGGGGAAAATAGCCTCCCTCCCACGTGAGGATTTAAAAAATAATAATTCACTAGAGAATTAGAACAGTTACTGGTTTTGTTTCTTTGCTTTCTGAGGCTAATTAAGAGAATATGCCACTAGCCGGTTTGGCTCAGTGGACCAAAGGATCCCGGGTTCAGTTCCAGTCAAGGGCATGTAACCTTGGCTGCAGGCTCCTCCCCAGCCTGAGCTCTGATCAGGGCGTGTGCAGGAGGCAACCAATCAATGTGTTTCTTTCAAATTATTATTTCTCTCTGTCTTTCCCTTTCCCACTCTCTAAAAATCAGTGGGAAAATATCCTCTGTTGAGGATTAAAAAAGAGAGAGAGAGTATGAAATTGTATTAAGGAAAATAATAGCCTCTTCAGGAAATAATTTTATTATTTGAACATTTCAAATACATTAGAATCTCTGTTTTAGAAGATTTTGAAGAATTTTTTTAAAAAAGAAATAAAGCAAGACAAATACTTTTATGACTACACACCCTAAACAGAACAATTTAATTTATGATTTCCAAAGTATATTATATGGTCTGCCTTCTAACAGATTCAGTATAAATTAAAGAGATTGATAGAGGTGTTCCTGTAGTTTCTAGAAAAAGCATCAATGCCAGTGGAAAAGGGTAATAAAAAGGGATTTATCTTTCATTTCCTTCATGTTTGTGTGTCTGATTATGAGTATTGTTTTATTTTTTTAATTTCTTTATTGATTAAGGTGTTATATATTTGTCCTCATCCCCCCATTACCTTCCCAAGCCCCTTATTCCCCCACCCCCCCTGTTGTACTGGTTAGGCTTGTATGCATGCATACAAGTCCTTTGGTTGATCTCTTACCCTTACCTGCACCCTCCCCTACCTTCCCTTTGAGGTTTGACAGTCTGATCAATGCTTCCCTGTCTCTGGATCTGTTTTTGTTCATCAGTTTATGTTGTTGATTATTTCAAGTATTGTTTTATATATGATTATTCTTTAGCCTATACTTAACTGATAGTCAACATAATAAAGAAGATAATTAAAGCTACTTGATTCTTAGTTTTAATGTAAGAAGCTTGGCAAAGTTTCATACTGTCTAGAGTCTGGAATTAGTTGGCTTTGGGAACTTGATTTTTTAAAGGAATAGTCCCATGGTTAGCTAATTTTTATATCTGCTCAAAGATTTTTTTTTTTCTTTTTGAGAGAAGGGTAATTTTTATTATCTAATTCTAAATGGAGCATCACAAACATAGATTTAAAATAGTAACACCTTCATCTAAACATTTTCTTACTCAGGAGATGAGACTTTTCAGAGATTATTGGAAAGAATCTAGGTACTATAAAAATTATTTTTATAGCCACTGAAGTAGTTGTTGTTCATGATTTCAGCTCTCGAGTTTTATCATTTTGAGTTTTGTTGTTATCTTGTAAATAGCTGGATAATATTAAACATTTTTACATAGGCAGTACTAAATATTGAAAATGCCTACGTTTACTTTTGGTTGTGTGGTTTACAAACATACAAATCAGGAACTTTATAAGGGATTTCTAGGACCAAACTCCTCCAGAAGTAACTAGATTAAATGTCTGCCATAAAATTATTTTTCTTTCCTTCCCAGGTTTACCTCCATTTCTCAGTGTGAGACTTTTCATCATTAAGATGAGTTGAGTATAGATTTCAATTAACGTTCTTCCTAAGTGATAAGGATGTAGACTTAGCTGGACAAGACTAACCATCTTAGCATTATACTGCGGGCCCCATAGGTAAGGTTCAGCGAGCCTTTCCATGCTATTGATTCACTGACACTTTCTGACCATTTATTTCTTTCTGATTAAGACTCCAGGATATTTAAGACTGAGAAAGTCTATCATGGACTTCAAACACATAGAAAATATGGGCATGTTATTTCAGGTTGATGGCCGTTCATACACCTCTTTTTAATAATGAGCTATCCTGGAAATCTCAGGTTAGAGCTGTAACTTTAATAATTTTTGTCCAAGTGGGACCAAACAAGATTTAAATGAAAATCTTTTAATATTTTGCATTTAAAATGTTACCTTAAATATTTATTCACCTGCTCTTCACATTAGTTTTATCTGACATACATGTAAATATATAATTAGGAAATTATTGCATTATAATTCTTCTTTTACTATCTAAAAGTGGTGAGCACTATTCAACATGATTAAAGGTTATCAATTTTTTAAGAAGTAAACTTCTTGGCCTCTTTTTGTACTTTCTATGTCAAGCAAATAAAAAGTAAAGATATTAAACTTCTGGTGAGCAGAGAATTAATCTCAATATTCCAAAAACTATGAATTAGGGGTAACATAACAGTCCTAAAAGTTAGCATTCATATTACATTAAGATGTCATCTTAAGATTGAGCTCTACAACATAGTATTGCATAGAAGTGGTGAAATGATCACTACCTTCCAATCAAGGGTAAATGAGGACATTGACTTTGATTAATAACTGTCTAGATTTTTAACTCAACTTACATCAGTGAAAGTGCTTTCCCTAAACCTCTTATTTATCTTAACTATGTCTTAAGGAATTCAAAGTCCTTACAAAGCTTGTATGATTTACTTTGGAATCAGATTCTGTTTTAGTTTTTATAGTAGCAAGGCAAGTCAGTTTGAAAAACACTGTCACTTTATTTCTAAAGTTGTTTAACTTGTAGTTCATCACTTAGAAAGCACATTGGTCTACTTAAAAAAAACCACCATATGCATTAATAGTATCCAGGTTAGCTCAGGTTTAAATGAAAACCGATGCATATGAAAATGAGAGTCTCCAAAAATTATTGATTAGGGGATAATTATTTATTATACATGTTCAAATAACATAAAATACAGATTCTTTTTTGAAGATATTTGTCTAGAGTTATAAAATTAGATTATAAATTAGATTGGCCATAATTTTAAGAACATTTCTGGCCCAGCTGGCATGGCTCAGTGGTTGATCATTGACCTATGAACCAGGAGATCAAGGTTCAATTCCCAGTCAGGGAACATGCCCGAGTTGAGGGCTCAATCCCTAGTAGGTGCATGCATTCTTATCATTAATGTTTATATCTCTCTCTCCCTCTCCCTTCCTCTCTGATATCAATAAAAATATATATATTTTTTAAAGAATACTTCTATAAGGATTAAGCCTCATATTATTCTTGGGTAAGACTACTCTTTTGTTTGAATATCATTGTGCTAAGAAGTGATTGTTTTTGTGCAATAGAAAAAGAAATTGGGATTTACTAACTGCTCTTTCTCTCTTCTTGCCAGATTTAGAAATGGCTGTGGCATATTGGAATTTAGTATTATCTGGAAGGTTTAAGTTTTTAGATCTTTGGAACACCTTTTTATTGGTAAGTGCCCTCCTGCTTCTTGCCATGTGAGCCAGTGTGGAGCGCGTCAGCAGGTTGTGTGGCTGTGCATTTTATCTCACCTAAGTATTACACGTGGGCATTGAGGTAAATCAAAGCCCTATGCTAAGATCACCAGGTAGCTGACGGGCTGCCACATAGTTTAGCCACCTGTGGAGTGTGGCAGCCCCTGAGTTTCAGGCAGGGCTGCTCCAATGCTGATTGCGAAAGTGACTCCTGGGCTGGGGTTTCAGATGCGGGATTGTATCGTCCAGTGGAACCCTGCCACTGTGTGTGGGTTCATAGTCTGATGCCATTTTAAGATGTATTTTAGGATGCCTAGAAGGGAAGGAGGGCATAGCTGGCCCCTTTAGGAGAGAGTCCACCTGTGCTGGAGGCAGACATTCCAGTCATCTGGGCCTTCTTAGTGAGGGCTCCTTTCAGTGAGAAACAAGGGAAGCTGGGGTCGCTCTGGGCTGTTGGGAGTGTGTGGAGTACAAGGACACTCCAGACCCCAAAACAGACAATGTGATACCAGATGTGGCCAGATCTCCCTTGTCAGCTCCATCGGTGATGTGAGAGGAGCACCTGGCTGAGGACACATCCCTCCACTGAGAACAGTTGAATTTTAAGACCCTCCTTGAAGTAGCATGATGATGCCTACATTCAACTTAACAACAGATCACATTTTCTCATTTTGTGGCCAGTAACCTCAGTTGCAGACATTCCCCTGAGAATCTGCACCCATATTTAAAATAAAATAAAATAAAATAAAATAAAATAAAATAAAATAAAATAAAATAACTTTTTATATGTTTTTATTGATTTCAGAGAGGAAGGGGGAGAGAGAGAGAAACATCAGCGATGAGAGAGAATCTTTGATCAGCTGCCTTCTGCACACCCCACACTGGGGATCGAGCCCGCAGCCCAGGCATGTGCCCTGACCAGGAATCAAACCGTGACCTCCTGGTTCATACGTCGACCCTTAACTATAATACTAAGCCATGCCGGCCCACCTCCTCTCACATCTTTTTAACAGCAACACTGGGAACAGCCAAGTGTCCATAAGCAGCAGAGGGGGCAAAAACTGAGTGTAAATGCATAGAATACAACTGAAGAGAATGAAAACGAATTAATCTAGATTTATATGCAATAGGCTGGATACATTTCAAACAGTGTTGGTGAAACAAAAACAAGTTGCAGAAGACTACATAGGATTTGGTAGTAGTTACATAAATGTTTTAAAATGTAAGACAGCCCTAGTTGGTTTGGCTAAGTGGAAAGAGCATCAGCCTGCAGACTGAATTGTCCCGGGTTTGATTCCAGTCAAGTGCACATGCCTGGGTTGTAGGCTCAATCCCCACTAGGGGGTGTGCAGGAGGCAGCCGATCAATGATTCTCATCATTGATGTTTCTCTCCCTCTCCCTTCCTCTCAAATCAATAAAAATATATTATAAAAAAAAAAAAGTAAAACAAGCATCTAAGTTGTTATGAA
Source organism: Pipistrellus hanaki (assembly GCF_964339955.1). Classification (NCBI taxonomy): domain Eukaryota; kingdom Metazoa; phylum Chordata; class Mammalia; order Chiroptera; family Vespertilionidae; genus Pipistrellus; species Pipistrellus hanaki. The sequence continues at coordinate 25,530,114 of NC_140505.1, forward strand.
TACATTTGCATGTACTATATGTACAAAGACAGGCATGAGAATGATAAATGTTAACCAGGGGATGAGTACCTCTGTAAGAAGAAAGCAGGATGAAAGAAGTGCTGGGGTTGCAGGTTTGCCCCTGCAGCTGGCTGGTGAGCCATAGAACATGGTGCTATATTCCTCTCCATATCTGTGGTAGATCTGGAATATAGAATGACGAAGATACTTATAGAGAATTGTCCCGATACACTGCAAAACCTATCCAGTGTATAAAAATTTAATGTATCAAAATACAACTTGCCAATTGCCCTGCATTCTTTCTGACTTGGTTCTGGGTGAGACAAAGAGATTAAAAATGCTACCCTTGTATTTGACTGTAACAGGAGCTTATAATCTTTGTATTTTACATGTTTTGTTTTTAAATAAGTTTACTTTCTATATTTGTGCATCGGTATTATGTAAGTCTTAACATTTATCTATTTTTAACTTTTAACAGTTTTCTTATGATACTCATTCCTCATCCAATTATGCACTGAGATCACTAGCGCATCTGAGTTATGGTTCTGTCTTAAGTCTGGTGGTTTTCTTCTCTTCTGTATTAGGAACATCACAAAAGGTCAATCCCAAGGGACACTTGGAACCTGCTTCTGGATTTTGGGAATATGATTGCAGATGACATGTCTAACTATGACGAAGAAGGTACAAGAAGTTGAAGTTGTAGTGCTTTAGTGATCACCACAAATGTTGATATGTATGTTAACTTCTCCTGCCCTAGAGCACAGGATGGCGATGGTGACACAGACGCTGGGGTCAGACAAATCAGAGAATAGAGAACAGTGATGGTGACACAGACAGTGGGGTCAGATGAACCCTAGAATAGACAACAGTGATGGTGACATAGACATTGGGGTCAGATGAACCTGAGAACAGAGGACAGTGATGGTGACACAGACACTGGGGTCAGATAGATCCAGTTGACTCCAGGCTTTACCCCATTGCTGAAATGGAGGTGGTGATGAAAATAATATCCAGTTCATTGTATCTTGTAAATCACACACAAGAAAAATAGGGTTTATTTAATCAAGAAGACAGTTCTCTAAAGCATTTAAAATATGGGCATGCAGAGAGCCCCTGGCAGAACTGTAGAACCAGACAGGTGTTTGGAAAAAGCTGTTCCAAGATGTAATCCCATTTGGTGCCTCATGTCCTTAGGCTGGTTAAGCTAATTTGAATAGTCCAGCTTACATTTACCTACATGAACATAACCACACACTTAGTAGCCCCTGCCCCCACCTGGCCCTGGTGCCACTGTTGTCAGGGAGGGCCATGCCTACATGAGCACAGCAGGATCTGCCGGCCCAGGTCCGGCTAGAGCAGACAAAGTGGATAACTTCAGCAGTTACGTGAAGCACAAGCTGTGGAAATTAAAAATCATTTGAGTTTTTATTAACTGTAAGTGTTAGATTATGAAAACAGTGCTTTGAATAAAAAATACTGCTCTAGCCGAAGCCGGTTTGGCTCAGTGGATAGAGCGTCGGTTTGCGGACTGAAAGGTCCCTGGTTCGATTCCCGTCAAGGGCATGTACATTGGTTGCAGGCACATCCCCAGTAGGGGGTGTGCAAGAGGCAGCTGGTCGATGTTTCTCTCTCATCAACGTTTCTAGCTCTCTCTCTCCCTTCCTCTCTGTAAAAAATCAATAAAATATATTTTAAAAAAATTTTTTTTAAAAAAACACTGCTCTAAAATGTACATTTAAAAAAACATATTTTTGCTTGTTTTTAGGAGCATGGCCTGTTCTTATAGATGACTTCGTAGAATATGCACGGCCCGTAGTCACAGGTGGCAAACACAGCCCTTTCTAGGCAGAAAATGAACATGGATTAGGATTGTAAAAGGAACTGCCACCGGCAAGGAGACATTTTGGTCCGTTTCTGTGCACACGTGTCACTGATTTCAGAAGCCACGGAACTGGAATGACCATCTCACTCTGCCTGAAGGACACGGTGGCGGAGCTTGGACACCGTGGGAGACCCTCAGAGAGAGCTGCTGAGGAATGTCCGCAGAGGGGTCGCATAGCTGTTGCTTTAGGAGATTTCTGCATGATTTTTATATTTATGAACAAAGTACTAGAGCCTATTAGCAGGACTGCAGAGCATGCCGATAATTCATGATTTCAGGTGAACACCAGCAGTTACCACAGTCCGCTGAATTATATTGTAATTACACTTAAAAAAAAAGGATTTGTGTCCTTGGTAGGATATTGTATTTTTATAAAGTCAAAGCTAACGTGTGTGCCCAGAAGGAAATGATCTTGTGGAATCTAACATTTTTTTTTAAACTTGGTGCCAGGAATTCAAGATTTATATTTTTTGAATTATCAAATATCTAGATTTCCCAGATCTATTTTTGTTTTAATTTTCTCTAGATGTTCATCTGAAAATCATTTTGTAGTTTTTAATAGCTATTAGTTTCCAAAGCGATGGCACATGTATGCGGTAATTCCAGGAAAGTTTTATTTTAAACAGCTTGCAAGTCAGCGGGTCTATTTTACTTCCAATAATGTCATTTGAACTTCCTACGAAGTTTCGTAAAGTATGTTTTCTTAAAGAAATGTATTTTATTATACTTAAAAAGACATTTTTCCATGAAGAATATTTATTTTATGAGTGATGAATTATAGATTTAAAAATCAAGTGAGTCGGTTCCTTTCACATACCTGTAATCTCCATAATGTCCTCTCCAGCCCTTCGTATGGTTGTACACATTGGAAACTAACATACACATTGTCAAAGAAAACCCAAAAACCAAACCAGAAACCTTCATCTCATTGGTGAGCTGCAGTCTTGTCTTCGCCTCACATTGCCTTCCGATTTTTCTGGTGTTTGCCTTGTCAAAGAGGACCGTCCGTGGCACAGGGATAGATGGGCGTTTTGTCTGTAGTTCTGAAAAATCACTGAGTGGATCCTACCTCCTACTTCAGAAGATCTTCCACCAGAGTGTGCCTGCTGCCCGGCCCACAACCTGGTTTAGGAGAAAGTGAATTGGGGTTATTTCAGGACAGGAAATTCACTCAGATTTCCTGTGAACAGAAGGTGTGCCCAAAATGTGTCATTTTGATTTGACTTCCAAAAGTGTGACTCACTGTGTTTTAGGAAGTGCCCGTGTGCAACACAAGGTTTGCGTGTACTTACTCTATGTGAACTATGTATACTTTTGAATAGAAGTCTTTCAAAGAGGGCAGCAGGCAGTGGAGGATTGGAAAAGGGGCTGAATCCTGGAGACCACAGGCTAAGCTGGGGTCACCCACCCATGATTAGGTGCGGGGCCCAGGTAAGTCACCCCATCTCTCCCCAGCTGCCACTTCCATGTCTGTAAAAGAAAAAGCAAGGCCAGCTCTATCTGTAAGTCTGTGATTCTCAGAGAGCATCTATTTTATATAATGAAAGCTAGCTTTAATAAAAACTTCAACAACATATAAAGCATCCTTCAGGCTTCATACATTCTTGACATGTTAAGTGTTCTGCTCAGAGACTTATTCTTAAGATTTAAAGTTACATGAGGAAAAAACGTTCTATGGCCTCAGTAGCTATCAAAACATTAGTAATCGGACTGAGGGTCTTCAAAAGATGGTGGGTTTCTTTTTCTCCTATGATATACATTTAAGTCATGCATGCCATGGAAGTGCTAAGAACTTTGGAAACATTAAAAATAAATTATTTTCTCTGGTGTGGTCTACATTTAATTCTACCCTCGGTTATTCCAGTACTCACCACTAGATGTCAGCCTCTTGATCAGTCATGGGGTGGCTACCTACAGGAAAGCCACCTCCATAGCCCAGTGACAGGGACATTCCCAACTGTGCCGAGCCTGCCACCCTAGTTAAATGGTCGTGTCCCAACATTGGCAGCTGCAGTCATTTAGGTTTTTTTAAGTGTCACATAGTGGCACTTAATATGATTTTCATGTGAACAATTACAGATCTCATATATAACCCAGAATACACTGAAATGCAAGCTATAGATATATTGAAAAGACACAAATTAACCAAATATAATAGGTTTAATTAGTACTATATATTATTAGTGCCTTCCTACAGTGTCTGCCAAGAATTTTTGGAATAGATGTTGCTTTTTTTTGTCCTGGTGGCATGATACATGGACACATGCCGTTGTGTTACTTTCACTCAGTAAGTTTAAGTGTAATATACCTTGGAGGCAGAGTCGATTTTTTTGTTGTTGTTTTTTGTTTTGTTTTTTGTTAGTTGCTTCATCCACACAGTTGGGGCTCAGTAAATGTTGCACAAACAAATCAGTGAACTCATCTCACCTCTTCCTATTTGCTGACATAGGCCACATAGTATGGATTTCCTTCTAGCAGCTGTGATAAAGGTTTCCATGGCCTCAGAATTGGCAAATGAATCTCACCCCAGGCTAGACCTCTGCCCTCAACAATAAATGTTCCTGCCAATGGTGCTGGTCTACCTGCAGTGGGAGTTGTCTAAAATAGGACTGCTGTCGTCTGTCTGGTCCTGGTGGATAAGAAATCTGCATACCCAGAAACCCAGGGCCACCTGTACCAGCTTTTAAAGGACTGTTTGCTTCAGGATCTCTCAGAACTGTGCTAGCTGGAATCATGTTCTAGAACCTCATTTTTAACATGGGCTGTTACAGTGCTATGTGTTCATTTAAGTGCATCCTGGCATCCTCTTATTGTTGGAAGAAATTCCATTTTTAGCAGGTGTGTTTCTGAGGTCCAGGTGTGAAACCCTCCCTCTCTGGTATGATGTGCCCAGGTCCTAGGGACAAGGGGGAAGCACGGTCCCAGAGGGCCTGGAACAGTGAAATGACTGCTTTCCTAACATCTTGTTTCAAATCAAGATTCCTGGTTTAGACATCCCATCTACCTCTCCCCCCACCCCCCCCGGCCTCTTCATATCTTTGAACGTTCTTGAGAATGGACAGGGTGCTGATGGCATCATCACAGATGCCACGGCGAGGCTCTGCTCTGTGCCCACATGAATTGCCATCTGAAGCCTGGTGATTTGGAGCCTTTTGTTGAGCATTGAATTGTGAGAACACTTTGTGATCTTTCCCACTTTCCCACTGGATGGAGCCGGGTATGCTTTGTCCTAAACACTTTGCATTTTCTCAGTGTTCTATCAGAAACTCGTTTTATAATCCAAAAAGTTTTCCCCCCAAAAAATGGGATCATGATGGATAAATCTCAACATTATGCTAAGTCAAAGAAGCCAGACACAAAAGGCTGCATAATGCGTAACTCTATTTAAAAAATCTGGAAAAGGCAAAACTAGAGAGACAGAAAGCAGGAAAGTGGATGCCTGGGGATGGGATGCGGGGGAACAGAGGGGGGCAACTGGGACTTGGGGGTGACAGAAGTGTCCTAAAGCTGGACTGCGGTGTGATGCACAGCAGTGTCCCTTTAAATGAGCTCATCAGGCTGTGCCTGGGACATGAGTGAGTTTCCTGGTGTGTCAATTACACTTTCGAGCATTTAGAAATGAGTGCATTTCTTCAAGGATGAAAGACTCACTGCTGGAAAGTCACTGCCTGTGAGAGAGCGCCTGGAGGTGCTCTGGATGCTGCCTAGATGCTCTGGGTAAGCCGGCAGGCTCCTCTGTTGAAGGGCTAGTGTCTGTCCGGACGCTGAAGGAAGCTGACACTTCCACGTGGCTCTTCAGCAGGCGCTGTGAGCTGCGGGGACCAGAGAGGTTTTCTCATTGGTGCCACCTGCAGACAGGAAAGCAGCGCTTGGCCATTTGAGGAGGCTCCTGACAGTGACACAATGGCCAGAAGGGAGGTCAGTGGGGTGGACTGAGGGCTGCCCCCGCCGCGAAGCAACAGAGGCTGGACGTGCTCAGCAGCTGGTGGGCGGGCAGAGGAGCCACTCGCAATGGAGAAGTTTCAGGCTGCGATGCTGCTGGGGAGTGTCGGGGACGCTCTGGGCTACAGAAACGCCCGCAAGGAGAACAGTGCCACCGGCACAAAGATCCAGGAGGACCTGCAGAAACTCGGGGGGCTGGACCACCTGGTGCTCTCCCCAGAGAAGTGGCCTGTGAGTGACAACACCATCATGCACCTGGCGACGGCCAGGGCCCTCACCACAGGTAAGGCTCGGCCCTGGCCCCTGCCCCTGCCCCTCAGTGTGTCCGCTGGACCCGAGCTCTTGTGATAAGCACTGGAGCTTTGAAGGCGAAGTGGCCTTTCAGCCGTGGTGTCACCCAACGCCGCTGCTAAAAGTGGCAATTTAATATACACCCGTGTCCCTCTGCAAACCGGGCGTGCCACCGATCCTGTTTCTCATGCAGTCTTTTGGATGATAATATGATTTTTCTCTGCTTATCTGCAGAGTCGGGGTCTCAGACAATGGCTTTCTATTTGCAAAGTGTTACTCAGCGGAGCTCTCTGCCTTCAGAATTCAATTCAATTCCATCTGGCTTTGGGGCTTTCCTGGTGAGGGCTCAACTTTTCCCCGCAGACAGTAAGCTTTCTTCTGAGTTTATTTCAAAAGAATATAAGGTAATACGCCAGTGTTGAAATTTGGACAACTGAAGGTAATATTGTTTGGGGGTTAGTTCTGAATCCCACTAAACTAGGGTTAAAACACCAGCTACCAAAATAGGATTTAGCTTGGCTCGTTGCTTATATATACGGTAAGTATGTCCCTAAGGATATGCTATAAAACTGGTTGAATTTGGGGGAATGTGGAAACAAAGTTTAGTGAAATATTCTTTAAACAACAGGTTGATTTTAGGATCAACAAGTTTTTATATGAATTTCAGATAAGTTTCAGGTGTATAAATGCGTAGCACAATTTTTCTACATGTGATTTGCTCTTTAAAACCCTGTGTTGTTAGTATGTCGCCGCAAAAATTAAAACCTGAGAGCGACTGTTGAGTCAATGAAATCTCAGTTATGAGCTCACCTCACCATTCCCTGGGTCTGCTGTGAGCACGCTTGATTTAGTGTTGTGGTCATTGGACAAGAATGCCATCTACTCTGTGACCGGTTCCTAAATAGCTAGGGGCCGAGCGAAAGCACTGCTGATAAGATAAAGTGTCACCGCGTGTTGAAAACGGGGAAGTGTCTTTCTGAGTCTACGCAGCTGTGGCATCCAAATGGTGCCTGCCTTCTGTTTTCCGGAAGATCCCAGGGGCTTGGTGTGTAACAGTACTCAGTAACATTCCAGCAACCCAGCGCAACAATGCCCACCCCCGGGCACCTGTTGGAGAGCACGGCTTTCCAAACAAAAGCCTGGCTTGTTTCAGGCGCACGCAGCTGGTCCTTACGCTTAAACTTTGCTTCCTTCATTTGTGTCTGACGGATGCTGTGTGCACACAGTCCATATGTCCTGCCGTGTTTGCCCTCATCTCCACGAGCCCTTCAGTAAGTTTTTGTGAATGGCAGAATCCACAGTGTGTCTCTGTCCTGTGGGGTACCCCTGGGACGGTACCTGGCACAGGTCGGGGCACCTCTGACCGTAACCTGCTCTCTGAGGTTAGATGGGGTCAAGTCCTGTTGGCAGAAATAGGACCTGACTTACCCTGCATGTGAAATGTATGCAATTAAGAGGGTTGTGAATGTTTGGGACATTGCTTTTAAGGAGGAAGGTGAGTTCACACTACATGGGAAGTGGGGAGTTGCTATACATGGCAGCACCCTCTGGCTTGAGGGTCCTGAGAGAAAAGGCGAGAAGTCTGCTGCCTGGAATTGTTCTCCTTCAAAAACCCAAACAAGCATTTTTTCCCCCAGTTGAAATCCATGTTGAAATTTCATTTACATTTAGTTTTCAAACAGCTCATTTAAAAAACATATTTTTAGCTGAAACCAGTTTGGCTCAGTGGATAGAGCGTCGGCCTGTGGACTGAAGGGTCCCTGGTTCGATTCGGGTCAAGGGCATGTACCTTGGTTGCGGGCACATCCCCAGTGGGGGGGTGTGAGAGGTGGCTGATGAATGATTCTCTCTCATCGAAGGAGAAGGAGAGAGAAACATCAATGATGAGAGAGAATCATCAATTGGCTGCTTCCTGCACGTCCCACACCGGGTATATGCCCTGACCGGGAATTGAAGCATGACCTCCTGGTTCATAGGTCGACGCTCACCACTGAGCACACTGGCCGGGCTATTTTCACAGTTTTACAGATGAGGGAACCAATACATAGACAGGTTAAGTAGCTGACACAATGCTACACAGCCCAGTGAGCGTCAGGTCAGGGATTGGAACCCAAGCAACCTGGCTCCAAAGCCTAGCTTCTCGGTAAAGCTCTGTCCTGACCACCTGAGGCTACTGGACATGCAAATATTTCAAGGATCCCAGTGAACAGTGGTTTTCCAGCATGTTTTCGAAAGGCAGGCAGACTTTCACAAAGTGGAACTACATCTTGGCAGACTTACGTTTCGCCAGCAAGTGCCTTAAGCCCATAAGCCTTGTAGCCGTGTGGTCTGGTGAGCCACTGCTGTGCTGGAGCGTGAACGGGATGAGAAAGGTCAGGTGCAGCCTGTGCGATGTCCTACTTTTGGGTGTGTCTCTAAAAGGGGCAGTGTTGAATTTAAAGCAGATACTGACCAGATATAGGACGTAGCTAATCCTCCACGAGGGAGGTAGGCAACCCAGGATACACAGCTGATGAGCAATGAGCTGCTCCCTTGTGGCCTCACCCAAGGATGGAGGCTCCCCTTGAGCAGCTCTGGAGCATGACACTCCTGGTTCTCTATCACTCACTGGTCAGAAACCCGCTTCCCCTCTCTGAGCTTACTTCTGGATGTAATACCTTCGTCATAGGTTATGTGACAGCTTAGGTTATATGGGAAGGTGACTCATGGCAATTAATTACTGTCGGTATTTTTACAATGTCTTGTGTGTCTAAGGGTCAGCAGCTCCAGCAGTCATGGCCAAGCCAAGTAGCCCTGTCACTGTTGGTGCAGGGAGAATGGGGGGGGGGGGGGGTCATTTGCCCACTGGGGACAGCAGCAAGTAAGTGCCACCTGTGGGTCTATGACCACCAGAGAAATATGGGGCCTGCCCCAAGGAAGAGCAGATGAGGCCTGTCCAGACTCAGCTCCGGATTTCTCTTCCTCCACCAATGTCTCCCCAAGTACAACATGTTGAAAAGTTGTCATTTTTCTTTCCAAGGAACCTGGTATTTGGTATTGTGACTTGTCTTTATGGTGAGATCAGTTACGGATGATGCTATAAGCTGGTTTGTCTTTTAGGAGACTGGGTGGGTAAGAGAGAGAAGAAATGAGTTGAGGATCCGTGTTTTCACAAAGTAGAGAAATTAAGGCGATGGCGTCTGAGGCTCTGCAGCTTTTGGGGGGGGGCGGGGGGGCGGGGTGTCTGTTTTTACTTTAAGTTCCAGCCTGAAACCAGCACACGGCTTTTACTTGCCATTTTGTTTTTAGGGACTATTTTTCCTTAAAAAGCTATGCGATTCCAGAATAAAAAGGAATTATTTGGGAGAACTCTGGAAGGGCCAGGCTTATTAACGCTGGACCTGAGTTAATCCAGGATTGAGTTAATTACGAACGGCTGTCTGTAACTGATAGTGCTGGCTCCAGGGCCTGGACCGATCCCAGTGGCTCGCACCTCCAGCCAGGGGTTAATTTTATTCTAGTGGCGTTGTGACCAGCAGAACTCATTTCTCCCCAGCCAAGGTCTGGCCGCATCCCCTCTGTTCCCTACTCAAGACTGAGGCAATGCCAAGTATCAGAGCTGTGGGCTGGGCCTCCTGGGCCTCCCTTTGCTGTTAAGAGATTGGAGAATGGCAAAAAAGGACTCAGAGCCACTCTTTTCCCAGGTCCCATCTCCAACGGGTCACAACTCTAGGATACGGGGTACCATCTGCCATGGCCACTGCCAGGCCTGAGGCTTCGTCCTGGACCAGGGAGGATTTTGTTTTGCCAAGAGCACTTCTGATATTGCTCGCCCTCTGGGCTGGGCCCTGGCTCTGAGGTGGCCTGATGAGGATCTGGTTGGACCCCGGGAAATGGCCATGGGTTTTCATGTCCTTGTTTGGTCTCTCACCCCCTCCCCCACCAGCCACCAGAGATGGGAAATCCACCCCCACAGACAGGAGGGGCAGTAGCTGGCTCCTGATATCAGCCCACATGTTATAGCACAGGCGAATTTGTGGAGGCTGTAAAAACACACGGGCAGGGGCACCCTATACCTGCCTGCCACACCTGGCATTGCAACCCCTCCACCGACCCCCAGGGCCTGCTCTCCCACGTGACCAACCCACTGCTCTGTGGGTTAATGTAGTGACTGAAATGCTCAGGCTTTGCAATCGAAACCTATTTACCAGCCCTGGCCTTGGGCAAGTCACATCACCTCCCAACACCTTATCTGGAAGAACAGTGTGACCCACGCATATCAAACTCAAAGGCCAAATAAACAAGATTTAAGTTTAAGTGGGCTGCAAAGAAACTAAAGCTTCAATTTTCACAGAAACGTAGGTTTATTTCAATAGAGAAATGCTGAATACAAACAGCTGAAATAAGTGAGTTATCATTAACATAAAATAATAGAACATTTTAATAAAAATTAATGTTTTTTTCTTGAACATTAACTTACCAGACACTGAATAAACTGCACAAATTAATAAGCGTAACACAAATAAGCCTATTTTTCTTGTTCTCCAGAAGCAAAATATTTCCTGTTGTGCACACCAAACAAGTCAGTCCAAGACTAATGAGGTGGCAATCGGCTGCTGAAATGTTTGCTGATAGTACCCCTGTTTCCCCGAAAATAAGACAGTGTCTTATATTAATTTTTTCTCCCAAAGTTGCGCTAGGTCATATTTTCAGGGGATGTCTTATCTTTCCATGAGCTAGGTCTTATTTTCGGAGGATGTCTTATTTTTCGGGGAAACACGGTATTAGTGGATAGAAATGGTGCGCCTGTGCATAAGACACATAAGGGAAACGAATGCAACACGATTATAGTAATCAGTCATTATCACATGTTGTTTGTTACTAATAATTATGTATCACAGAAAACTGTAAAAATTAATACAAAATTAATCACAAATTTTCTACTTAAATGTTTCCTACATACTGTTATATTGGCTGGGCCGCATGGGGCCTGTAGACCGCGAGTTTGACATGCTTGGTGTGAAGTAGGAGTCTAACAGGGTCCTGGAGGACCGTATGGGGACATCGAAGGTGACCTGTGGAACAGACAGCAGGCGGTCTGTGTGTGCTGGCCCCTCTGTCCTCCTGCCCTGTGATCTGCTAGGGTCTGAGGCCACACTTGTTCCCAGAACGCCTTCACGCAGCGGGGTGCAGTTTGGGACAGTGCCTGGGGAGCACTGGCTGCTTCATGGGTGTGAGAAGAAGGGAACTGAAGATGGGAGAGACTCGCTCCCAGTGCGTTCAACGTGGGTCCTACAAACCCCAGGAACAGGCAGATGTCGGTCTAGCTTTTCCTCGTGTGAGTTGTTAGCATATGGGCATCTTGGTTTTTTCTAGGGTCCTGTGTGTAACTGGAATAATAAGCACAACCATAAACTAGGATGTCTGAATTCTGGTGAACTCTAAAGCGATTTATTTGTCTGCATGTCCAATTTCTCTGGGTAGCCCGGGCAATGTGAGATGGGTCACTAAAATCTCCCTCCTCTTCCACCGACTCGCTGCCCTTCTGTTGTCACTGCTGTGTGGGGGATTACCCGGCAGATGTGTCTCCCACTCACTCTGACTCCCCCCTTCCCCTTCCTCCCCCAGACTACTGGTGCCTGGACGACCTGTACCGGGAGATGGTGAAGCACTACGTGGAGGTGCTTGAGAAGCTTCCAGAACATCGAGCAGACCCCGCTACCCTTGACGGCTGCTCGGCGCTGAAGCCGGATAACTACCTCCTGGCCTGGCACACGCCTTTCAACGAGAAGGGTGAGGGAAGGCTTGCTTCTGCCTCTAAAGCTGCACGCTGGAAAACCGCCCCGGGCACTGCCATCTGTCTTCCCACTAGCCGGCTGCCCGGCCGCCCGGCCGCCTTGTGAGGGTGGAGAGGGATTTGCCAGGATTTGCAGGGCAGCATGCCGCCTGGGGAGCCAGCTTGCAGCATGGGCGTCTATTTAGAGGACGCCAGCTTCCCCGGCAGTTTTGTTATCCATCCGTGGTTTATTTTAAGAAATATTTGCCACTGGTTTCTCGTTAAGTTTGTAAAAAAAATTTTTTTTGCTAAAACATCAAGGGAAGCATACACCACCTGCAGAAATGTCTGACTTCATGAAGATGCCACGTGTTTATGGGTGATGTATTTAGGTAGCCACAGTCTGCCTCGAGGGTCTCAGCTCCTGGGGTTCTGGACCTGCCCCTCTGGGTTTATATTGAAGATGAGACCTGGGTTTATACTGAAGGTGGGATGCAATCCTTTACATTAAAGGATGGCATCCAATCAAATAAAGCCAATTAAAAAGAGAAAAATCAATACATTAAACTTCATGAAACCTCACAGCGTTGGACTTATCCGACAAGGATATAAAAGGTTAGGTAGACACTGGGAGGTATAATAAAAGACCTAAATTACACTTCTAGAGAAAAACACTGCAATGTCTGAATTTAAAAACACATTGGTCGAGATGAACAGTTTAGACATTTCAGAGGAAATTATTAGTGAGTTTGAGGAAACTATCCAAAATGGGTCAGGCAGAGAAAAAAGAATCTGAAAATAAGAAAAGGACACTTAGTGAGCCACGGCACAACTTAAGCAACCAAACACACCTGAAACTGGAAACCTTTGCAGAGTGAAGGAGAACAAATGAAAAAGATTTGGAAAAACAGGGACCAAATATTTCCAAATTTAATGAAACTGTAAACTCACAGATCCAAGAAAGTCAATAAATTCCAAGCAAATACAAAAAGACACAAAGAAAACTACAACCAGGCATATAGTGGTCAAACTGCTCAAAACTGATGCTCAAGAGAAAAACGCACATCCTATATACTAGTGTATAGTCGAGGTGAGGACAACAGCAGCAACGTAAGAGAGGAGCTAGCCAAGCAACATCATTAAGGTGTGAAAAGAAACAACTTCAACCTAGAATCCTATACCCAGAAAAACTATCTTTCAGAACCAAGCCCTACTGGCCTTTTCCAGGTGAATAAATCTGAAGAAATCATCACCAGCAGTCACACTGCCAGAATGCTAATGAAGTCACTCAAGCAAAAGAGGAAAAAAAACAGTATGGAAATAGGGATCCACACAAAGGCATGGGACTGATGGAAACACTCACCACATGGGTAAATACGAACAATTACTTAACTTGTTATTTCAATGAATTTAAAAGAGAATGGACTTTAACAAGTAATAACAATGTACTCAAGGTTTATAAATTATGTATTAGCAAATGCATGGCCCAACAGCACAAAGACAGGGAGGAAAGAGATGAAGGTGTGCAGCCTAAGGTTCTTTTTTTTTTTTTTTTTTTTTTAATATATTTTATTGATTTTGTACAGAGAGGAAGGGAGAGAGATAGAGAGTTAGAAACATCGATGAGAGAGAGTCATTGATCAGCTGCCTCTTGCACACTCCCTACTGGGGATATGCCCGCAACCAAGGCACATGCCCTTGACCGGAATTGAACCCGGGACCCTTCAGTCCCCAAGCTGACGCTCTATCCATTGAGCCAAACCGGTCTCGGCAAGCCTAAGGTTCTTATAGGAGATGTGAAGTGGTACCAAATCATGTGAAGGCAGACTGTTCTAGGTTAAAAATCTAGACCAGCGGTCACCAATCTTTCGGACCTCACGGACCACTAGTGGTCCATGGATCACTGGTTGGAAACTGCTGATCTAGACTATGAGCCCAAAGCAACCACCAAAAGAACAAAATAGTTTTAACTAATAAGCCAACAAAAGAGGTGAAATGGAACCATTTTAACAGTATTTGGTGGGGAAGCAGAAATCGCAAGGCCCCTGCCATCCCTCAACTTGCCCAGTCAGTACACCTGACCAGGAGACCAGCTGTAGAGCTGTCACTCGACTAAAAATTCTTTTCCTTATTAAGAGAACTCTCTTGTTTGGGTTCACAGGGAATGGCCTGTATTGCTTAGGCGTGAGCATCATATGGCACTCAACCAGCCCCACCAGTACATCTGCCCTGTGGGGAGAGAGTGAGGTTTCACCTGCAGTGTGAGGGTGCATGCGGTCCACTGCCCTGCCCTGGCTTCAGGAGGGACCCCCAGCCTGGGAGACACAGCGTGCTACAATTCGGGTCTTGCTGTGTGTCTTCTCCTTTCTGTTCCAGACCAGGCTGTGTGTTGAGTCCTCCTTGGTGACTCTGAACCCATTGACGGCAAAGTAGGAGTAGGTCTGTAGGCTTCTCCTTGTAGTGGTGGCACTATCTTTACCATCCTCCACACAGTGGTAATCTTTAACTGGGGTTGGTAGGGGAATCTTCAATAATATTCAATACAAAAAAAATGCAGAAAAATAGAGAAAGGCATACAAATAATAGATGGAACAAGTTGAAAATAAATAATAAGATGATAGACTTAAAGCTAATCATACCACTAATCACATCAAATATAAGTGTTCTCAAGACCCCAAATAAAAGCAGAGATTCAGAGGGGATAAAGAAGTAAGTCCCAACTATATTATGCTTATTAAAAAAAATGCACTTTAAACATAAAGACACACATAGGTTAGATGGGAAAAGATATACCATGTAACATTAATGAAAGGAAAGCTGGATTGATTCTATTAATAATGCATAAAGTAAGTTTTGTAGCAAAGAATATTGTGTGTGGGAGTGGATTTCATTATAACAAATGCATCCATTCATCAGGAAGACATAACTAACATGTATCTAATAACAAACCTTCAAAGTATACAAAGCAAAAATTAATAGAACTGCAGGGAGAAGTAGAGAAAGCCACAATTATAGGCAGAGATTTTAATGTTAAGGTTTTAAATCAGTGACTTCCATTTTCACCTTAAGGAACTAAAAAAAGAGCAAATTAAACTCAAAGAAAACAGAAGAAAGGAGACAATGAAAATCAGGGTGAAAATCTTTGACCTGGAAAACAGAGAAAAACAACAGAGAAACTCCACATAAGCTGATTTTTTTAGATAAAAAATTGATAATCCTCTAGGCAGATGATCAGGCAAAAAAAAAAAGATACAAGTGACCAATATCAACAATGAAAGAAGTGACATCACTACAGTTTCTACAGAAATTAAAAGGGGAAAAGAGGGTTTCTCTTCAGATCGTATAAAGCTTTCACCATTCACTAAAAGGGGAAAAGGAAATATTATGAAGATTTTTATGCTGGTAAATTTAACAAACTAGATGAAAGGGACAAATCCCTTTAAAGACACAAACTACCAAAGGGCACTCAAGAATAAATAACCACCTAAATTGCATTATATCTGTGAAAGACATTACAAAGAATGCTCCTCACTGAGGAGTTCTACCAAGCAGCTAAAAAGGAATAATACCAACTGTACACAACTCTTCCAGGAAATTGAAGAAAACAAATACTTCCAAAATTCATTCTTCTGCTCCCCAGAAGAGTCTGTCAAAAGAATGAAAGGCTTCTATATCACACCTGTTTCTGAGATAGAATGAAAAGAAAATCAGTTCTAAACTAAACCTGAAAATGGAGAACCAGCAAATACCCAGCTGCATATAACTTTAATAAATGTGCCTAACTCTATGTTCTGTCCACCTGAAAACATGGATAAAATAAAATTAAGGTTAACAAGTGTTTTTATCAATAATTACAAATTTACAACACCATCTGTTTTAGGTGGATCCATTTTAAATAATCATTGTAAGTACTATATCTCCTTGGAACAGCAAATCCTGTATAATAAAAGCCTAATATGCACGAGCTCACACACACACACACACACACACACACACACACACACACAAAAGAATTATAAGCTGCCCAACTGATGTGGCTCAATGGTTGAGCTTTGACTATGAACCAGGAGATCATGGTTTGATTCCTATCAGGGCACATGCCTGGATTGCAGACTCGGTCCCCAGCAGGGGGCATGTAGGAGGCAGCAGATCAATGATTCTCTCTCATTGTTGATACTTCTTTCTCTCTCTCTCTCTCTCTCTCTCTCTCTCTCTCTCTCTCTCTCTCTCTCTCTCTCTCTCTCCCCCTCTTTCCCTCTCTCCCTTTCTCCTTTCCTCTCTGAAATCAATAAAAAAATTTTTTTAAAGAATGAGAAGGCAAGCCACATATTGGGAAGAAATATTTGCAAAGCATATATCTGACAAAATATTTCAATCCAGAGTGTATAAAGAAGTCTTAAAAATAACAAGAAAGCAAGCAATACAATGCAAACATGGGAGAACTATTTACATGAACACTTCACCAAAGAAGAGATATGGATGGCAAATAAGTGGGTGAAAACACAGTCAACATCCTTAGTCATTACAAAAATGCAAATTAAAACCATAATGAGAAACTACTGCATACCTAAGAGAATGGCTGAAGTTAAAGGTTGACCATAGCAAATGTGGTCAAAGACATGGAGGAGCTGCTGATGGGATGTAGAATGGGACATCCACTTTGGAAACCTGTTTGTCAGTTTCTAAAAAGTTACACATTCATCTACCATGTGAGCAACATACTTCACTCAGAGGTAAAGCATATGTCCACATGAAGATCTGGTTATGAATGTTCATAACATCTTATCTGTAATAGCCTCAAACCGGAAACAACCCAAATGTTCATCAGTAGATAAATGGATAAATCAGTTGTGGTACATCCATACAGTGGAGTTCTATTCAGTAACAAAAGGAGGTCAGCTATTGTTACACATCAGTGGTGTATCTCAAAGTAGTTATGCTGAGTAAAAAAAGTCAGGAAAAAAAGAATATGTTTTGTATGATCCTGTTTATATAAATTTCTAGAAAATGCAAACTAATTGGTAGTGCCAGATCAGTGGTTGATGGGCATGGCAGGAGGGACAGGGAAAACTTTTTGGGGTAATGGATAAGTTCATTTTTTTAAGGAGCTGGTTTCATGGGAATATGATATGTCAAAAACCATCAACTTGCATACTCCAAATATATGCAGTTGGTTATGTGTCCGTTATAACTCATGAAGTTGTTTTTGAAAAGAGGAAATATATGCAATTGAAAGCACACTGTGTACACAATTCTGTCTTCTGCATTGTCCCCAGAAGTATAGTGTGAGCACTTTTCCGCATGCCATGAAAAATTCTGTTTTTAATGCCTAAATAACATTCCAACACATGGATGCTTTGCAATTTATTCAATCTCTTCTTTGTCAGGCATTTGGATGATGTGTCTATTTTTCACTCATCCAAATGACACTATGATAAACATGTCATTACATCAATTTTTATGCATTTTTTGAGATTATTTATGAAAACCAGATTGCCTGAAGTGGAATTATTGGAGCAAACGTCTACAATGAGGTATTTTGTGGTCCATGCAGGCTCGGGGTTTGGAGCTGCCACCAAAGCGATGTGCATCGGCATGCGGTACTGGAAGCCCGAGCGGCTGGAGACCCTGATTGAAGTCAGCATCGAGTGCGGCAGGATGACGCACAACCACCCCACAGGTAACACTGGCGTCGGGGCAGGTGCCTGCTGTGTCCTTCTCAGTCCAGCAGCAGACGAGGCTGGAACCTTAGGTGGTCCCATCCACTATTTGGTTTGCTATTTGTTGGCAGACTTGGGTTTTTACATCTTCAGTTCTGCTTAAATTCTGTTTTCAACGTAAAAGAGCTGACACCTGAGATCTGGGTTGAAGTCCTGAGAGCTAGCGTTTATGTTCTGCTGTCAGGACAGAAGCCAGCCCAGTCAGCAGGCGTCCTTCGCTGCCACGACCTGCCCTCCGGGTTCAAGGTCCACTGGCTTTGCCAGCTGGACCAAGTCACTTAATGACCTGTGCCTCTGTTTCCTCACCTGCAACAGGAATGATTGTGGGGCTAGGAGATTTTATTATTCTACTCACTTCATCCTCCACACACGCTCACGGCACGGTGTGCACAGTGGGGCCAGCTGTGTGCTGGGATCCCCCCCACCTGTCCATCACACAGAGGGAGGGCAGGTGGGGCAGCCCCGGAGCCTGACTGTGTGATGTGATTAGAAAGCAATCAACTTGCCGAAACTGGTTTGGCTCAGTGGATAGAGCATCGGCCTGCGGACTGAAGGGTCCCGAGTTCGATTCCGGCCAAGGGCATGTACATTGGTTGCGGGCACATCCCTGGTGGGGGGTGTGCAGGAGGCAGCTGGTCGATGTTTCTCTCTATCGATGTTTCTAGCTTTCTATCCCTCTCCCTTCCTCTCTGTAAAAAGTCAATAAAATATATTTTATAAAAATAAAAAAGAAAGAAAGAAAGCAATCAGCTCCTGGTGAAGAAGAAAGAAGAAGAGGAAGAGGAAGAGGAGGAAGAGGAAGAGGAAGAGGAAGAGGAAGAGGAAGAAGAAGAAGAAGAAGAAGAAGAAGAAGAAGAAGAAGAAGAAGAAGAAGGAGAATGGCTTGAAACTCTTGTACCTGTGGCTAGCCCTTAATCATGGCAGTGCAGGTGGTATGCCCCAGTCCCACCCCACAGAAGTCCTGAGGCTGCCAGCTGCTCTCCGGTGACTGTAGTCCTTTTGCAAGGTCACCTTGAAGGGCTATCCCGTGTCTTTCTGGAAAGTACTCTTTCATGGGTGTGACTGCAGTGGGCGATGTGACCCCTTGCTAAGTGGATGTGGCAAAACATGCCAATGAGTTCACCAAAGGCAGTGACAGGCTAAGCCGTAACGTCTTCAGATAAGTTTCTTAGATCTTTAAAGTTTACACAGAAAGGCCTATCATTCAGACAGTTGGCAGCATCTGGGATGACTGAAAAGGAGTTAACGCTGGGCATCTGGTAACTAAGTTAAGTAAGTTAAACGTTAAAAAACCTTCACACGTGAAAATGTTGAGCATGTGGAAACAATGAGTACAAGAATCTGGGTTGACACCCGGTTCCCCTTCAGAAGGGGAAAGTGGGAGGCTGGAGGATGGCTTTGGGCCAGGTGGGGGGCCAGCTGCCCGGGGAAGCCACTCTGCAGACAGGTCCCCTCTGGTGGCCGCACCGCGCAGGCCTAGCCCCCCAGGGGTAGGATGTCAGCACAGACTCGGTGCTCAGGGCATTCCAGAAGATGGGGTGGAGGTGAGGGCAGGAGGGGTGGGGTGCCCACCTGGTGTCTGCACCCCTCTGTTTAAGGGGTCAACCCACCAGCCCCTCCCAAACTGGTTTGAGGACCCTAGGGCTGCAGGCAGGACCTGGGAGACTAGTGACCGGCGGGGGCCTGGGCTCAGCAGGCCCCTGGAGCTGCAGAGGAGCGCTGAGGGTGCTGTGCCCTGGTGAGAAATGCTGTGATTGAACCCTGGGTTTGAGAACTAGGGAATGAGAGGCTGCCACAGAGGTCGGGTGATATCGGGGACTTGGACCAGGCAGCACTGGGGGGCAGAGCCACGTCTCACAGAGCGAATGCAGGGAGTCAGCCGGTTTGCAGCGCCTGAAACAATTTCTTTTCGAGATAAAACAAAATCTGCCAGGGGAGGCAGGTGGTGGAAGCCAGGCACAAGAAAAATAAAGATACTTTGTCATCTACGCCACAGATGGGGAGGGGGAGGGCGGTGTTTGCCACACAAGGCCTTCACCCCAATGTAGCGGGACTCCACCAAGGTTACCTCCGGACTCCCCTCTGGTGGCCGCACTGCGCAGGCAGGCCATCCAGGGGTAGGATGTCAGCACAGACTCCGTGCTCAGGGCATTCCAGGAGATGGGAGGGACCGCGGGACAAAGAGAGCAGCCGCCCAGAGGCACTGGTGCAATGACAGACCCCTGTCCGCTGGGGATGGAGGAAGGTGGGGGAAAGGTGAAGCCCATCAGAGCAAATGAGGGGCCGTTAACCAAGAGGTCACAGGTAAAGGAGACACAGGCTGTGGGCAGCCCAGGGTTCCATTTTTAGCTCTGCCCTTTCACTGCTGTGTGCCCTCAAGGAAGTTGCTCGCCTTCTCTGTGCTGCAATAGCCTTCTCGCCTGTACAATGGGTTCGCCTTCTCTGTGCTGCAGTAGCCTCCTCACCTGTACAATGGGCTACAGCTGCTTCTCAAAGGAGTGTGGGGTGATTGTGTATGTACCCCGCTTGTGTGTTCCACTCCCTAGTCAGCACCCCACCTCAGCACCCTTCCCTCCCCCAGCCTTCCAGGGACTGCACAGGCCCCTCTGGACCTCATGCATGGACTCTGGACGAGCCACTGCTCTCCTGTCTCCTTCTCAATCCCAACTGTCACAGTCCCAGGAGGAAAGAGGTGGCACACTCAAACGATTTTCGGGAAGGACTTTGGCAAAGGGACTGTTGACAGGTGTGAGAGCAGGGCAGACAGCCAACCAGGGAGGTTGGCACCCCTGAAACAGAGACCATCACAGGTCTCTAGGGAATGGGGTCACATGAATTCACAAGCATAGGCAAGTGGACAAGTGGGTGGGGTCACATGATCGACCAGAAGTGGTCACGTGGACAAGGGGGCAGGGCCACGTGATCAGCCAGAAGTGGGCGCATGAACAAGGGGTTGGGGCCACGTGATCACGCAAGAATGGGCACGTGAACAAGGTGGTGGGGACGTGCGTGGGAGAAATCACGTGAGGATGGAGGAGGGGCCACGTGACGACGAAGGGATGCCGCCAGGAGCCTCCAGAAGCTGAAGAGGCAGGAAGGACCCTCTCCTGGATCCTCCCTCCGAGGCAGCCCAGCCCCAGACACCCTGGTTTCAGATTCTGGCCCCAGAACGGGGAGAGCACGTGTTCCTCTTGGTTTAGGCCAGTCTGTAGTCATGGGAGCAGCAGCCCCAGAAAGTAGACCCCTCCTTGTGGGGCTTTGACCAGTTCTGGGGACAGCAGAGCCCTGTGCTCTGACAAGGGAAACCCCTTAGACCTTTCTCTGTAGGCCTCACAGAGAGGTTCATCCCTGTGTCTGTGCTCGGCCCTGCCTCCCTTCCCTAAGAGCTCCTCGGCAGTGACAATGCAGTGGGCACAGCAGGCAGGCTGCTTGGTGGGAAGTGCAGGCTATGTGGCTCAGGGACTCCTCGCTGCCCTGCTGAGCCCCCAGCTGCAGGATGAGGCAGGGTCCTCCCCAGCCCTGTCCTTACCTCCCCGGCCTTCCCCCTAATGAGCCCAGCCTGGGCCTCTGCTTCTTGGAGCACCTGGGTTGACAGAAGCCACCAGCTGGGTTGTCCTGCACATATTCTAGATGCCAAAACTGAGGCCACTACCCCAGTCCATGCCTCCCCAACTCATGCCTGCTCACAGGTGGCTCCCCCAGCTGCCATTTGATTGCCATGGTGTCAAAAGAGGAGAAAGAGGAGGAGGAGGAGGAGGAGGAGGAGGAATGGATTTCTGAGAAGCAACCCAAAATACCCAGCAGCTGGCCCCTCCTTCTTCACTCCCTCCAGCTTCACAGCCCCCTTTTGTGCAGGCAGATGAGGGCCTTTTCCTGGCCAGGCAGCCGGGAGCAAAGGAGGCCAAGGAGGCAGAGGGTCCAGGTGTGGGTTCTGGGCCCCCAATCTCACCCAGCAGATTTCCTGGACCTGGGCTCCCTCACCCTCCCACAGTTCCCAGGCCAGGCAGGCTGTTTCCTGCCTCCCTGCCTTCGCACATGCAGTTCCCCAGTTCCCTCCACTGGGATGCCCTCCCTCATCCTTCAATCCCAGCTCGGCTTTCACTCCACCGGAGAACCCTCCCTGAGTCGCCTGGGGCTCCCCCTGCATCCTGCACCCACCCCAGTCCCAGCCGCTTTCTGGATGATGCTCTCACGGGGTGGTGAGGTCTTGGGGATGCTAGCTTTGCCTTTGTACCCCAGCTCCTGGCACAGACAGGTGCTCAGTAAATCCGGAAGGAAGGGAGGGAGGGAAGGAGGGAGGGAGGGAAGGGAGCAAAGAAACACCTCTCACAGGATTGGAGGGGATCGGGACCGTGAGCGCCTGGCACGGGGCTGGGCACGGAGCAAAGCCCACTCCCTTCCTGCCGCCTCCGCTCAAGCCTGGGCTCCAGCACCTTCTGCCTCATCCGATTTGGGGCCGGCTCAGGGGCAGTCTCTACACCCACAGGCCTGTGTCTGTTGCCCATTTAGAAGCACAGTAATTACATCAGGATGCAGACGTGCACTGACTTCCTAAGGAGCTAGTGTGTTTGGGAGAAAGGCCTGCCTCCACTCTCAGAAATCCCCGGACTGTGCAACCTTCAAGGGCCTGAGGGCTGACCTTGAGCAGGAGTTTTCCCACTGAATACTTTCAGCAAAGAGAGCCTTACCTGACAGCCGTTATGTAAAACAGATGGAAACTAAGCTGCTTGGGCCGAAGTGGTGGGTATTGGAGGCACCTGGGAGTGGGGACCAGAGTCCCCTTTTCCCTGTAGCTCTGGTCCCAGAGATGGGGGTTGGGGTTGGTCCTGGCGGTGGGTGGGGCAGCCAGGAGAGGGGAGAGCCCTGGGCAGAGTCAGTGGCTGATATTTACTAACTGGTACAGAAGGGCTCAATGTTTTCAGAATTGCGTGTTCATGCCAGTGTGGCTGGGCCAATGGACTCATCTTTCACAGCAAGAAGTCAGTCTATACACACAAAAAGGGAAATATGTCCTCGGGAAAAATCATAAAGACTTCAACCTCCAATGTTCTCACAGTTTCTTTCTTTTTTTTTTTTTTTTTAATCTTGAAGGAACATTTTAGGGGAAATATCTCTTGTCTAGAGGAAATATTTATATTAGTTCAATAATTTCATCAACTTTCTTTTTCTTTTGTGAAATTCAAGTAAAATTAAATTTAAAATTGTATCCAAAAAAAGAATCTGGGTTGAGAATTTAAACACCTAAAACATTGGCTAATATATTACCCAATCTTATTAAAGAAATGTTGTTTTCCATGTTTAATAGCGAATTCATTTATGTATTTCTAGAATGATGACTGAAAATGTTTTAAAGGGTTAGTTGTACTCAATTAACACTAAGATGTGCATTCTCCTTTTCAATTAAGTCTACTCTCCTTTACAAATTTTTTGTGTTAATCCACACCAGAGGATATTTTTTTCATTGACTATTTATTTATTTATTTTTAGAGAGAGTGGAAGAGAGTGGGAGAGACACAGAGAGAGGATCATCGATGTGAGAAACATCGATTGGTTGCCTCCTGCACTCGCCCCAGGCCCTGACCAGGGTGGGGATGGAGGCTGCAACCAAGATACATACCCTCGACTCAAATCGAACCCGGAACTTTACAGTTCTTGAGCCAATGCTCTAACACAGTAGTTGGCCAACTGCGGCTCTTTGGCCCCTTGAGATTTTAGCAAAGGCCATCTTCGGAGGACCCTAATTAAGTTAATAACAATGTACCTACATATTATATATATTATAGTTTAAGTTTAAAAATTTGGTTCTCAAAAGAAATTTCAATCATTGTACTATTGATATTTGGCTCTGTTGACTAATGAGTTTGCCGACCACTGCTCTAACATGTAGCCTAACCAGCTGGGGCTCCTTTTCAATTTTTGAACCACCTTTGACAGCAAGTGTCAGAATTTCTATTACAGTGTGCATTATCCCAGATGCAAGCTGAAACACTCCATGAGAAGAGGGGGAGAGATGGCAGGACAGTAATTGAACCCTGGGTTTGAGGATGAGATGCTTATCCCCTGCCCTTGAAACGATCCCTAACTGATGCCTCGAGGAGTCGCCAAAGAGCCACCAAGAGTGTCTCAGCAAGATGGCAGTGCCCTGCCCTGGCTGGTTTGGCTCAGTGGACAGAGCGCCGACCTGCAGACTGAAGGGTCCCAGGTTCGATTCCAGTCAAGGGCACATGCCTGGGTTGTGGGCTCGATCCTCAGTGGGGGGCGTGCAGGAGGCAGCCAATTGGTGATTCTCTCTCATCATTGATGTTTCTATCTGTGTGTGTGTGTGTGTGTGTGTGTGTGTGTGTGTCTCTCTCCCTTCCTCTCTGAAATCAATAAGAAAAACAAAAAGATGGCTGTGCCCTTCCTCTGATGGGCACAGTCTTGGTGTGGCCATCACTACAAGTTGGCAAGCACTCATTTGTGATTAGAATCATCTGCCCCACAAGCCCTTGAAGGATGGGTACTGTGCCTTTATGTGCTGAGAGTACACAAAAGGTCATAAAGGTCCAAATGCATGAAGCCACTGCCCGTGGTCCTACCTCTGTTAGCACACACCCCGCATCCCAGAGCAGGGGCGTGGCTCCGGTGCCATTGTTGTCCTCTCCCCTCCGCCCTGCAGGCTTCCTAGGGGCCCTGTGCACAGCCCTGTTTGCATCTTACGCCATACAAGGCAAGCCGCTGGAGCAGTGGGGGAGAGACATGATGAAGACGGTCCCACTGGCTGAAGAATACTGTAAGAAGACCATCCGGCACCTGGCAGGTGAGCCTGGCCTCCTTTCCTGCCGCTGATAGGAAAGGAGGCAGAGTTTGGTCTCAACTCACACTCAGTGCAAATTTGCACAGACCTGGCTCCCAAAGAGGTCAAGGTCCATTTGCCCCACATGAAACCAAGAGCATCCCCGTAGGGTCCACGTGAGCAGGTGGGTCCCACCAAGAAGCCCACAGGGATTCGCATAGGTACCAGGAAGAATGGGGTGCATACCGCAGATCCTTGAAGTCTGTGTTTCAATGACATTTTGTTAAATCACTGATGAGGAACTTGAGTCTTGTTGATACCAATTAGCCTACAGTAAAATTGGTTTCCTTAATACATCATTTCTCTTAAAGTCACAGAACCCATTGAAGATGTTAAGTGAGAACTTACTGTAGTTAGATTTACTTTTCCAAACTATCCTTAAGTAGCCCATGTCTCAGAGGGGAATGAGAGATGCTAGTTGACACTAATCCAAGGACCTAATGGACAGCTGTGCCTAACCCAGGGGACTTAAAGTCTCTCAGATGAAAGCCAGACAGAGGTCTGTGCCCGCTTATGACATTCAGTCCCAGGAAGCTCCATCTGTCCCGGTTGACTCATTACATGCTTCACTCTTTTTTGGCCATGAGGACGGTCAACCCAGCCAAATGCAGCCAGCCCAGCGAAGGTCCTCGGGGATCACGGTGCTGCTGGCGTTTTGGCCTCTGAGCTCCTCTCAGCTCTCTTCCCGTTCCCCATGGGCCCATGGGATCCGAGGGAGAGCGGGCACAGGACCAGGCGGCGGACCCACAGAGGGCACGGGCTGCATGAGGAACACAGACAGCTTCCTGTGGCCTTTGACAGTCTAAAATTGTGGGGGAGAACTTCTAGAATAAAGTGTCCAATGTGTCCTGGAGGGGAGAGAGATGAAAGGTGTGAATGTAGGAGCAGGGTGGTTGATTTTTTCAGAAAAGCCTGAGGCTGATGTCCTGAAACACAAAACCAACACATCACTTTACTGCCACCCTCCAAGCCCCAGGTACTATATTCTAGAAGGCCGAGGAGGGAGCTTTACAACAACTTTTGCACTTATTCCTGCCTGGACCCAATGCCAGGAAACACTTCTCCACAAGGTCCCTGTTCCAGTGAGAAATAGGAAGCCTCCATGTTCACAGCAGTCAAAGCATCCCTAGGCAGTCACCCTCTATAAGCTTAATTATAGAACACAGTAGGCAACCCCACATTGTTTATTTTCATCTGGTCTAAGTCATTGTTATCCCTGGCTTCTCTCCCGCCCTGGGGAGATTGGTCTGTGGTCACTGGGTTAGTCATCCCTCCCCCGCCCCCGCCCCCTCAAGAAGGTTCACCTTAAACCATCTGAAAGAGGTAAATAGCATGAGTGTATTAAACTACAGTCATTGCATTATTCACATTATATTCATCTAGATTTCCCCAGACTCTAGTATCAAATGGTCTTCCCCAGTGTTTTCTGAAGAGCAAATAGTCAAAGATGTTCCATGAACAGAAACGAGAAGAGTCATTGGTCAGATAATTTTGAGACTTTATTCTTTCTGTTTAATTTTAAATTTGTTTAACTTGGAGTTTTATGAACCTCTATGGCAGAACCCTTTTTCGATTTTATTTTTTTATCTGTCAATCACAGTTAACAGTCAGTATTAGTTTATTTTTGTTTCCGGTATACCAGCATAGTGGTTAGCTTCCCCCCATAAGTCTACTACCCACCTGGCCCCATACATAATTATGATATTATTATTGACCATATTCCCTATGTTGTCCTTTACATCCTCATGACTATTTTGTAAGGACTCCTTTATACTTTTTTCCCCTCCATTCTTCTTAATCCCTTTTTAACAAAATACCTCAAATCATCTAGAAAAATAATGTTCTATAGAGCAGCGTTTTTCAACCGCTGTTCCGCGGCACACTAGTGTGCCGCGAGATGTTGCCTGGTGTGCTGTAGGTGCAGACAAGACAAGAATTTTATAATTTTTCACTATTTTGTTTACTTAATATTTCATAATAAAGTAATTATAAAATACTTTCTTTGTGTTTATTTGATTCCTATTCAAGAGAATTACTTTATATATAGTCAATATAGGCACAGAGTTAAATTTTTTAACATTTTCTAATGGTGGTGTGCCTCGTGATTTTTTTCATGAAACAAGTGTGCCTTTGCCCAAAAAAGGTTGAAAAACACTGCTATAGAGCAGCCCCAGAAAATATTCAGCTAAGTCTAGGACAACATCCATTGGCAGCAAGGACAGCTAGCAAGTAAGTTCCATGCTTTTGTGTTTGAAGATCTACTTCCAAAGGTGACTGGCCATTTGCTTGGGAAGGAGGCTCTGTCTGAGCTTGCACCCACACCAGCATGAGCTCTCTGTTAGAAATACAAATAGTCTCTGTAGGGCTAATGGGATTTGTGGATTCTGGTCCTCGTCCTGTTGCTTCTGTCTTTCACTTTTAATCTTATTTCACTGAAATAGACCTTAAATGGGCCTCACCTTTAGTTTTGTAAAACAGAATGTCATCTGGAATGTCATTCCATGACCCACCCCAGGCACCTCCTGCTGTCCCCATGGTTAGAAGGGCAGAGGAACACTACTTTCCTCTGCAGCCCCTGACCACCTAGCCCCTTTCTGGTCAGCCCTCTATTCCCCAGCTTCCCAACCATAAGCAGACACGGCAGAATCTGTGTTTCCTCTTGAGTCGGTTGATTCCCTCGGGCCTCACTGACCACTTCACTACTCCACTCAGTTGGCATCCTGGGTGTACCATAGAGCTGTGGTTCTGCCTGCTCTCAAGGAGGACAAGGTCAAGTGTGTTGTTCCAGCACACTTTGTGGGGGAACAGCGAAGCCTTCATGACTTCCTAGGAGCTCTGAGACTCAGAGAGCCATCTCCTCTCTGCTACCAGCAAGCGTAGCTGCTGCTCCAGCTCATTTCTGATCAACGTCCTCTTCACCAGATGACCTCAGAAAACTTGCTTCACCCCCTCTGGGGTTTAGATGTCAAGCTGGCGGTCATTAGGATAGTAAAACATTCTCTCTCCCTACCTTGCAGGCAGTGTTGAATTAATAAAAATACCCAGGTTCAGAATTTTCAAAGAACCACTTAGAAATACTGCCGTCGCTGTCTAGTTTCAGAAGAGAGTTAAGCAATTCTTTGAATGGCCTTTGTTCCCCATCACCATCTCCCTTGCTTTTGTTTCAGAATAGTTACAAATAGAAGCATGTTGAATGTCTAGAGCCATCGCGAAGGCCAGATGCCAGGTCTCCTCCCGTCCCCTTGTCCCCACCTGGGATAAAGGGCATTGCCCTGTGTCTTCTGTTCCCTCCGGCTCACTGCCCACAACGTCCTGAGCCAGCCCCTCTGCCCCGGGCCCCATTCACCCCTGCCCCCTGGTCCCCACACACCTGCTGATGGCCATGGCACCCTGACACTCTGTTCTCTGAGTTTAGAGTACCAGGAGCACTGGTTTTACTTTGAAGCTAAATGGCAGTTTTACTTGGAGGAGAGAAAGCTCAGTGAAGACAGTGGCAGGAAAGCCGCCTTCCCTGACCGTTACGACGCAGAGGAGAGGGACAAGGTAAGCCTTGCTGTGTCCCAGAGATGGGGACCGGGAGCTTCCAGGGTCCCACTGCCCACGGGGTCCACCTGCACCTGGGCTGTTATTGTAAAGTGACCAGACGTCCCGCTTTTGGCGGGACAGTCCCGATTTTTAACAATTAGTCCCACATCCTGCGGCGTTTTTTAAGTCCCGATTTTTAAAACATCTCGGGACATGAGACAAATTGTTAAAAATCGGGACTGTCCCGCCAAAAGCGGGATGTCTGGTCACTTTATGTTATTGCCATCTTAGTCCCAAGCAGTACGTACAGTCTGAGGGAACAGCTGCCTGTGGGAGGGGTCATGGAAGATCCCATTGTCCCTTTGCTTTCCTCAGACTCAATGTCACCACAAGCGGCTTCCTGGATGTGGTGTCGTAACGCCTGTCACAGCACCTCCGCCCCTTTGCCCGGCTCTATTTCTCCTCGTGGGCCTTGGGGCTGCCTGACACGCTGTTGTGCTTGTTTATCTGTGAATGTCCATGTCAGAATGGCTGCCGTGTAGGAGCCATGAGGAGTGAGCCTTCCCTGCTCGCTGCCCCTCCCCAGCCCCGGGCAGCGCCTGGCACACGGTGGTACTCCCTCAGTGCTCAGTGGGTACACGAACAGCCCACTGGACGGACCCGGGGAGCTCAGGTTCTGACACGGTTCTGCTTTGGGCTCATGCCTCTGACCCCCGGCTCTCTCCTCAGACCTACAAGAAATGGAGCTCAGAAGGCCGAGGCGGCCGGCGGGGCCACGATGCCCCCATGATTGCCTACGACGCTCTCTTAGGAGCCGGGAACAATTGGACGGAGCTCTGCCACCGGGCCATGTTTCACGGAGGTGAGATTTCCTTCTTCGGTGGCCTTGGACTTCCAGGAGGCAGCACCCCACCCCTCTCCCTGTGCATTCTGTCAGGATGTCTGAGGTTTCAGGCGTGAGGGAGCTCCAGACTGCGGGTTCTTCTCTGGGCAGGGCGCTGGCTCCGGCATACTCGTGCACAGACATCACAGACGGCAGGCGGGTTGCTGCGCAGCCTTGGGCGGCCTCGTGGGTCTGAGCTTAGAGAGACGTAGGGTTTGGGTCACTGGGGTGCAGGGTCCTGTCCCTCGTGGCTGCTGGTCGAAGAGCACACAGATTCCACTGGTGCTGGCCGGGCAGCATGCTGACCTCTGCAATCACCATCATCTTGTCCCTCACCTCTGCAGGCTCTGCAGTCACAGAGAGGTTGCACTTTAGAATCAGGCAGTCCTGGGCTGGAAGGCAGTTCCAGGCCGGTCTCTCTGTGAGGTCAGAGGATCAAACCCAACCTATAGGTCTGGGAGGCAGCTGGGTGTACGGTGCCAGGAGTTCCCCCCTGCAGCAGTGATGGTTGCTGCAGCACTGGGAGCCTTGCCTCACTCTCCGGTGCCATTTTCTCCTGTGGGTGTAAAGAGGGTACCTGTATACATTACCCCCCGGTGGGCATGGATTCTATCACTATCAGAGTGGCTGTTGTCAGGCAGAGGGCTGCTCCTGGTACTGAGATGATTGAGAAGTTTGTACTTCCCGGAGGCCAACAGGGGGCTTCTTTGAGAGCCTGGAGGCTCCCACTGGGGGAGGAGGAGCCCAAGAGAGAGTGATGGGAGCCAAGGGCAGCAGGGTGGCCATCAACGTGGGAGAAGGGGACTTTCCAAGGGGCACAGTGACCCACACAACCCAGCACCCCTAGCTGAGAGCAGGGGGGAAGGCACACAGGAGTCTTCGTGAGGTGCAGACAGCTCATGAGGGAGCCACCTGCAGAGCCTGGAGGGGAGGACTTCCTGGGCGCCCAGCACCCATGACAACAAAGGCATTTGCACACATTGTGTGTTGTCAGGGTGTTTGGGGAGGGACATAGGGGGAACACCTACCCCCTTAATTGGGAGTAGCAAAAGCCACCCAGGGCCCAGGGTTCGGCACAAGGGGGGGAGAGGAGACTGAGAAACCCCTGGTGCTGCCTGCTATAGAGCCATCAGCCCAATAGCATCTCTGAGACAGGCCCTTGCCAAGAGGCCCTGGTTAGCATCAAGTTCACCGTGGTGTGCCCCTTCCCACTCTGTCCCCGGGATCCCTGAGGACCTGTGTTTCCGTTCCAGGTGAGAGTGGGGCCACGGGGACCATCGCGGGCTGCCTGTTCGGACTGCTCCACGGCCTGGGCGCCGTGCCCGCAGGCCTGCACCAGGAGCTGGAGCACAGGGCGGAGCTGCTGCGCCTGGGCGAGGCGCTCCACCGCCTGTCCACGGAGGAGAAGTAAAGCCATCTCCCCGCGGGGGGCCCTCCCAGCCCCGGGCCCCGGGGAGCCCACCCGCAGCTCCCTCCACTCGCCGCGCGCTGAGGGCCCATGCCCAATGGACCATGCTTATAAAATACACTATTTGTCCTACAAGAGTATGTTCCTATCCTGGCCCAAACCCAGTGCCTGCTGGAGGTCACACTGCACCTGCTACCCTCAAACCTCCACGTACAGCGGTCGCAAATAGTCTCTTGGACAACTGGTGTATTTTATTCTGCTGCACAGCTAATGCTATTGGCTCACTCACTCACTCTAACTACAACGGCTCTGCTCAGAAGGGCCTCCTCCACCTGCAGAACCTTCCACCACCGTCTGCATCGAGCCCTTACACACGCTTTCAGCTACTGCCCACTGCTCCCCTGCCCCAGCCATGCCGTCCCTCACCGGCGCCTGCTGCGTTTGCATTTCCCCATCAGCACAGTCAGTATGGGTGCCTTCGGGCTGCAGCCAAAAAGCACTGCATTTAACCTGCCAGCCCACGTTTTTAATCACACTAGATCGTAAAGCCAACCTTTTGGGACAACTAAGTGAGGCAACCAGGCAACCACGTTCTCACGCCGGCACCCGCATCCCTCTCCTCCGGGCCTGCAGCTGCCACCCGTGCGTGGGTGAGGCCCACGCTGCAGAGAGGGCCTGTGGCCAGCTCCCCCGGATTTGCTGAAGGAAACAGAGCTGCTCCCTGTGGCCCGTGTTTCTCTCTCTATCTCTGTCTCTGAGAATCTTGAAAAAGGAGATAACCTGCTCTTGTTAAAAATAACCTTGGACGCTATCTTTTCCAAGTGGCATCTGGTGTGAATAAAACAGCAGTTGGTGACTGATGTTTAACATGGCGCTTTGGCGGCTTAGCTGGGGCTCTATCTTGTGGACGGTGACATCTTTTCATCGAACGTTTGCCTCGGGATCCCGGTATTCAGGGATGCTTGCTCGCAGACACTCAGAGGACACTTAGACGTGTAGGTTTCCTGAGACCACCTGGTCTCCCCCAGGCACCCTGCCTCCCCTCCCGGGGCACCCTGGTGTCCTGAGCTGTGGAACAGGAGAGGATAGTTTTCGATAGAACACACCTCTTTCCATTTCTTAGGAAAGAGTGAAGGCCTCCCTCTATGTTGGTGAAAGAACCTGTGGGCCATTGTCTACCAAGCATATTGCACCGAAGTGTTTTTCACATCAGGTTTCTGAATAACTGAACTAACTTTTGCTGCTACTGATGCTTTTCAATCAAAAGAGGCAGAAAGGCAGATAGAGTGGGTGAAGGGTTCTCCTATCACTCCAGGGTCAAGCAGGGGTGAGCCGGTGTGCAGAAATTAACTGAGAGTTATCTTCCAGGAAGAGAAACCCAATTAAGGTAAGTTGACACTTTTCCTAGAGGTACATAACACAGCGGCTTACTGTGTTAAAGGGATATCTGGTTTTACCAGCTTGCCTTAAAAGTGGCCCTTTCGACTCTGCTGTGCAACAGAGAAGGTTGAGTGCAAATGGTTTAGAAGGAAGTCACTCGGTCTCCACCTTATTGACAATTAGGAGAATTCAAAACACCCTTAAGAATTAGGGAGAGGCCCTGGCCAGATTGTTCAGTGATTAGAGTGTTGGCCCGTGGACTGAAGGGTTGTGGGCTTGATTCCTGTCTAGGGAATGTACTACAGTTGTGGGTTCACTCTCTGCCCCTGATGGGGGCCCATAGGAAAGGCAGCCAGTTGATGTGTCTCTTCCACATCAATGTCTTCTCTCTCTTCCTCTCCCCTTCCTCGTCCCTCCTTTTCACTCTGAAAATTAATGGGAAAAATATCCCCGGGTGATGACTTTTAGGAAATATAAGAATCAGGGCATGAGTCTATTTTCAGATTAATTATAAATTAAAACATATAAGGAAAAAAGTATAAGCATCACAAATGGGTGAAGCGGCTTCCCCATTGCATTTTCCTATTACAGGAAAATGCAAAAGTTGAAAAGTAAAACAAAACTACCAAAAGTAATGAATACTGCACCTCCTTGAGTTTTTAGAAATTTGACACTTGTTTATTGCTTTTTTATGATAAAAGTGGTACACAGGCACAACTTCAGAAACTCAAATGTCATTAATGGCACATATAGAGAGTAGGATTCTTCCAAACCTCAGCCCGACTCCATCACCAGGCCCCCGAGAAAGCCGCAGGTGATGATGCCTGTGTCTCCTTCCAGAAATCTCCTCTACACAGACAATCAGAGGTTTGTGTGTGTTGCACACTTGTATCTGTGTGCTTTGCATACACACACACACACACACACACACACACAAGCACACACACACATATGATTACTTTCCACAAGTAAGATTATAGTATTCATAGTGGTTTCCTTTGGATTTGTTCACTTACTGGGTTTTTTAATATTTTTCAGTATCTATATATATATATACATGCATGTTGCTTTTTATTCCATTTACGTAAGGACCACAATGACACCTATTGCAAAAGAGAAGTGGTTGTTTTCATTTTCCAAGGGGCATTTTAAAACACTGCTCCATATGTTTACTTCAAAATGTTGCTTCCCCATCTCCTCTGGAAAAGAAATTAAATGTAACCAATAGCACAGTAATTTCTTAATTCCAGAATGCAATTTTTTGCATTGAATATTTTTAAAATTGAGAGGCAGTGTATATTTTACTGTGCCTAAGCATTTAATTGGCAGAGTTTATTTTTCTTTTCCTGAGATTTACAAAGTAACAGCCCTCTGACAATCCATAGCATGTTAGATCCAAGAAGGCTAATGTTAAACACCACGTGAAATCACAGCCTGTGAACATCAGATGAGGGGGTATTACAATATTACCTCTATTCCCAGGTGACAAGTAAGGATGACTCAGTGGCAGATGTGTGTCCTGAGATGTGACTGACCACACCGTGTTTTCCTCCTATCCCTACAGCCCACACCCCCTTATTCATGGCCCCATGGCTGACACAGCACAGGGAGGTGAGGTCTGAGCCTGGGACTCTGGGTGGACAGGGGCCGTGGCTGGGAAATGGCCATCAGGAAGGGTTTGCCCTCTGGCAGCATGTGTCCCATGGGGAGGCACAGGGCTCCTGTGGCTCCAGTGTAGGAGCAGGCTCCCTGCGCTGCTCACAAGTTTTCCGACTTCAGGCTGGTTTTGATGAATTCGTGTCCCCAAACTCTTTGGTTTGGGGTTTATATTTCACGGGGTTGGAGCCGGCAGTGAACGGAGAGTGGAAATTTAAATCCAGCCTGTCTGACAACCCAACTCCTACCTCTCAATCTCCGGCTGGCCACCCTAATTCAGCGAGACTTGACCACTGTGCTGAATCCCCCAGGGAAACCCTCAGTGAGTTATGAAACCCCAGCACGCCTAGCAGACAGAACTGGAAAAATCGATCAGATGTCAACTGATGGAACTGCCCAAATTACTGTCCCCTCCAAACATCCGGGTTTGACACACTTCATCCCAAAGCTCCTTCAAGTGGGGATAACTTTTAAGTAACAGTGCAGGCACTGTGACCACTTGAGTTAAGAATCCTTCCCATGTTGACTAATTTTCAGTTTTCAAGTAGAAATAAAGGGTAAGCTCCCACAGAATATTATGGGGGAAATCAACACGGGAAGAAAAATGTCGGCCTTGAGCCTCCCAGTGGGTTCCGGTGCCCCAGCACTGAACGAGATGGCAAGCCCGAAAATGGGAGCTTACACACGTGCAGCAGCTCTGGCACCAAGTACTTGACCCCACTTCATCTGCATGGGCACAGCAGGTGCCCAAGCTGCAGGCAAAAAGGTGGGCTCACAGCCCATCACACAGCCCAAGGGCAGCATTTCAGCCTCAACAACCACCCTCATCCAACCACCACCCTCATTTCACCCCACCACCACCCTCATCACCACGGGGACATCCCACAGGAGGGTAACTTCTGAGCCCGAAGCTCCCTGGTGTAGACAGCCTCATGTCCCTCACTCCTGAGAAAACCCAGAGTCCTCCCCTGGCGCCAGGCCTATGGTGTCAGTGCACTGCCGGTCCCCAGGGTCCCCGCGGACCAGGGCTTATCTGTGCTCTCAGGCCCCTGGAATGCACTTGTCTCCCAAGGCTTTGCTTTCTCCTGTCCATCCTAATTGTTTGTTTTTAAGTACTTCAGATACACAGAAGTTACCAAAATAGCTCCAAGAACTCCCATGTTCCCTTCACCCAGCTTCACCAACTGTTAACACTGAGCTACATTTGCCTTATCACTCTATTTCCCTCTCACTAAACACACAGACACACATAGACACACATACAAACACACACACACACACGCAGGTACACACTATAGACACACAAAGAGGTGTATCATACAGATACACACACAAAGGTATATACTTACAAAAAGACACACAAATAAAAGTGTACACACACAGACACACACAGAGGTATACACTCACACAGATACACAAAAAGAGGTGTATATACACATACACACACAGATACATACACTGACACAAACACAGAGATATACATACCACACACACACACCCACGCACACACACACAGCAGTAGTTGTAAGTAAGTGTGAGAGGAGTGTTTTAAGAATGCTTGCTCACTTATTAAATCTCAGGGCCTGGAAAAGTATTCAAGACTCAGGGGCCTCAGTCAGCTGGGTTGGACAGGCATCCCTCTGTCCACCACAGCCAAAGCCATGCCTGTGAGGTTCAGGTGCATGGCCATGGGGTACCCCAGCCCAGAAGGCCACCCACCAATCTGTAGCCAGATTTATTTCAAGAAAAACGCAGAGGTTCAGTTCTCTGACTGGTTCATTGGCACAGTTTCACCTGTGAGCTCCTTAGTCACTAACGAAAAATAGGGAATGGTCAACAGACATTGGTTATGGTGCTTTATTAGAAAAATAGTTACTGTTAAAATGAGCTTACAGATTATGATTTGGCCTTACGAGCACACCACTGTAATAGCCACATGGGCTGGCTTTCATCCACCCACCCCAGGCTGCTGTCTGGTCCCTGATGAATGATGTGGGTGCCCCAAAATAGGGATCTCCTTCACCCTCCCACACTCTGATTCAATGTCTTTGTTGGGTCCAGACATCCATACTGTCACCCCACGGTTGGGAGTTGGTGGCTGGCACAGCTGGGCCACTGGAAAAGGCTCCACTAACAGGGGCATCTGAACTAGATTGTGAAGGATGAATAGGAGCTCGTCGGGCGTGCTGCTCTTCCAGGCCAGAAGGCTCAGCACTGGCAAAGTCTGGCAATGGGAAAGAGCACAGGCTGGTCAGGTCACAGACGCTCGGGAGGCTGGCAGGCACTCTAGGAACAGAGTGAGGCAGGGGAGGGAGCCTGGAAGAAGGTCCGGGGAGGGTGAGAGGTACCTGCTGCTACTCGAAGCTTCAGGCACATTTGGCAGTGACCTGTGGAGTGAACCAAAGCCTTCAAACAAGGCCCTTCCACAGGCGTTTGCTGAGTGCCTGCGCTGGCCAGGCCT
The DNA here is from genome assembly GCF_964339955.1 of Pipistrellus hanaki. NCBI lineage: Eukaryota > Metazoa > Chordata > Mammalia > Chiroptera > Vespertilionidae > Pipistrellus > Pipistrellus hanaki. The sequence continues at coordinate 25,565,852 of NC_140505.1, forward strand.
TGCTGACAGCCCTGGAGGAAAGTGGGGAACAAAATGAGTTCCTGCCCATGTGGTGCCCTCAGGGGAGCAGACAAAAACATGCATGGTGTATTTGTATTCAGAGAGTTAAAAATGCTCCAGGGACAGTTATGCCGGGGATGTGCCGGAGAGCATTGTGGGCTGTGCGCTCAGAGTGACCTCGGGAGGGGATGTGAGGCCCGAGGGCAGAGGAATATTCGAGCAAAGACCCTGGGGTAAGAATGAGCTGGGAACATTTGAAGGCCAGTGCAGCTGGAGCGTAGTACAAGGTGAGGTCAAAGGGCCAGATGCCTGAGCTCCTGGGCCTGAAGAGCAGGTAGGGCGTCCCTGCAGGGAACGCGGAGCCCAGCTCAGTAATGACTTATGGAAGGAGGTCATGCCGTGCCCCTTCTCTTGTCACAGTCCCTGGATGCCGTCCTGCATCTGACATTCTTCAGATGGCTCATGGGCGAGGCCACCTTGGCAAGGCGGGGCTCACCTAAAAAAGAACTTTATGGTCCTGGTGACGCTCCTATTCCTTGGCCTATAAATCTTAGAAAAGCATCCTGACCTTCTCCGGGAGAGAAGACGCTTCTTAGCTGATCATGACAGCATGTCCGAATGTTTTGAAACTCTACCCGTGGGCTGGTAGAGAAAGCCAGTTGTGATATATACCTGGGGCTCTCCTAGGCAGCTAGGAGCATCTCTGAGACATGGAGTTTTGGGGGGCCGTTCGCTTAGTGGATGCTGACCAATGTCTTGATAACACAATCAACCTCATAACTGGCTCACAAATGTACGTGTGATGTGGAAGCCCTGAGCTGGCTGGAACAGTGAACTGGCGTGGGATAAGATTTGTCCAGATAAGTCTGGCACCATAAGGACATACGGCAAGTCCAACCGGGTACGTGTCATTGTCATCATGCACCGCTGTCCTTCTCAGAGGAGACGGATGCTCAGCATCAAAACCATGGCGTGGAGCACAAGGAAGCTGGGGTCTGGTCACTGAGATGTGCTGCAGGCGGACGAGAGAGGAACGGATAAAACCAGCATCAAGCTTCACGTACTCCCAATTCGCCTCCTAAGACAGGAGGCCAACAGGAGTGTGCCGTCAGCTGCATTCTTCATCTTTCTATTTGGGCCATGGGACTCAGAACCTGCTGGCAAGGTACACGAATGAGCTCAGACACGGCTGACCCTCGGGGCCGTTATTCAGACATCTGAATGTCCCCAAAGGACGCTGTCAGTGTAACTATTTCAGTTATCTGAATGACTCAACCTGCGAAGCCATAAAGATGATTGAAATGACCAAGTGAGCAAATGACTCCAAGCTGGGAGTCCGCCCGGCAACGTGACTCGGGAGGCCCGGAAGCTTGGTCCCACCCGGCACCAGGCCAGGCTGCTTCTGGGCCGCTCCTGGAAACTGAGTCCCAGACCCAGAGGCTCCGCCGTGGTGTGTGGACAGCCGACGCTGGTGCAGAATTCGCTGTCGCTGCTGCTGTAACCCTTCCCCATTTAGGTAGGCTCCGCAGGTCACAGTCAGCGCGGGAGGCTCGTTGACAGAAGGGAATGACGATGATGCAGGAGGCCCTCAGCATATTGCTTAGTCACAGGTGTGTTATTCAGTCCATAAAAGCCCACGGAGGACCCTGCATGTGCCAGGCACTGAGCTACGTGTCTCACTCTGTGTGAAGACTCTCACGTAATGTAGCGGAGATAGATGATAGGTAATTAGGCCAAGAATTCGGTATGACTGTGAGAGGGCTGCCAAAGAAACGCTCTCGAGCCTGGCCTGCATGGCTCAGCGGAGCATCGACCCACGAAGCCAGTCCGATTCCCGGTCAGGGCATGCTTATGCCTGGCTGCGATCCCCAGTAGGGGACGTGTGGGAGGCAGCTGATCAATGATTCTCTCTCAACACGGACACTTCTATCTCTCTCTCCCTCTCCCTTCCTCTCGCTGAAATCAATTTAAAAACACACATATTTTTGCCCTAGCTGGTTTTGCTCAGTGGTTAGAGTGTAGGCCTGGGGATTGAAGGGTCACGGGTTCAATTCCTATCAAAAGCATGAACCTCAGTTGCAGGCCCAATCTTTGGTCGGGGCCTGTGCGGAAGGTAACCAATTGATGTTCTCTCTGTGTGTCTCTCTCCCTCCCTTCCACTCTCTCTAAAAGTCAATGGGGAAAAACATATCCTTGGGTGAGGATTAACAAAACAAAGCAAAACAAGAGGGGTCCGGGAGGACTTCCTTGAACGGTGGCACTTATGCCAAGACCTGAGCAAGATGAGGACGGTGGGGTTGAGTCTCAGGAAGAAAGAGGAACACTTAGGCAGGGCAGAGCAGCTCAGGCCCAGTAAATGGGAGGAACTGGCACAAAATGAGACTTGGGTCCTGCAGGCCTCGCTGGCAGTTCTCGTTCAGTTCTAAAGTCAGAGGCAGCCACTGTCTAGAGGCATCCTTTACTGGTGTGATCCAGAGAAAACAGCAGGCGAGAGCGGAGCCAGAGCAAATAGAGGTTTCTGTGTTGTCGGCGAGGGTGGCAGAGACCATTCCTCCATCCTCAGGCCATAGGACTGCAGAGCTCAGCCACGCGTGGGTGTGGGTGTGGGAGCCAAGGATGACTGGTGTTTCTGGGGGCAGCGGGAGCCCTTTGCCAAGGCAGGAAAAACGGGAGGAGGGATTGGGGTGCAGGGAGGTCAGTTCAGCCACGTGTGATGTGCCTGTGAGGCCCCAGATGTCCACCAGGCACTGAGACCTGGGCAGTGCCCAGGGGTGATCCCCATGATGTTCCACGAAGCTGGACACCCACCTCATCCCAGTTCTGCACTCCGTCAGCCCTGTGAACTCCAGCAAGCCACTGACCATCTCCAGCTCTGAGTTCCCAGATGCAGAAGGGGTGACAACCATTCCTAAGAGACAGCGGCATACAGGGAGACCTCCGGTGTGAGGAGCAGGAGCGCTCACCAGCAGGCACTGGAAAAGCACAGGGAGCTAGTGGCAGAGCATCATGGTGAGTTCCACTGAGCCAACCCAGAGATGCCCACGGCCCATGTGCCTCTGGGAAAGAAGAAATGCCACCAACCAATCAAGCTACCCACCAGGCCATGATGCCACCGGTGACTACGTTCATTCGTTTCAGAGATGTGAGACGTGACAACTCTCAGATCGCAGATGGAGCACCTGCACTGAGCAGGGCTTTCCCCTGGTGCCCCAGCACTCGGCCACAGGGACCAGCTTCCCCCGCTCCCCCTTCCCTACGGCTCCTGGGCCAGGTCTTCTCAGGCTGCCTTTGTGAGATTGACAGAGATGCATTGAGAGCTATGGAGGAAGCCCCTGAAATGCTTTGGTCTGGACCACTGAGTCCCTGGTGTTGGCTGCTGTTCTCAGGTTAAAGGAGGTCTCAGGGAACCTGGTGCGGCCCTTGGCGAGCTAATCCTATAGGGGAGAGGCCGTCCCGGCCGACCACCCAAGAATTCAGGGAAAGTGAGCAATGTGGCAATGATGCCGGGGCCACAGACAGATAAGGTGTGATGCCAACCTTCTCAGGCACAGCAGGAGGTACCAACGGCTGAAACAGCACAGAACTGGGCTGCTCCTCTGTCTTCCTTGATCCCTGACACTGGTCCAGGACCTTCAGTGGCCTGGGGGGTGGAGGGGAGGGGGTAGACAGTTTCGAGGACACAGCCAGGCACCATCCCAGGTGGGCTGGCCCCTCCTGCCAATTCTCAGTGAGCATCAGGCCTCTCAGCCTCGTGGGTGCTGGTGGGCGGCCGTGTCCCTGGGATTTCTGTGCAGTGGTTACTCCCAGACTGTGCTGGCTCGCACCACAGCGTGGATTAGGACTGGGTTCAAATATTGTTCTGTTTTAGGAGCCTAATCCACTGCTTTCGTTCTCCAAATCCCCAGTTGTCTGAGGTTGAGAAAGATCTCAGTCTAATCCGGGGGTTCTCAAACTGGGGTTCCCTGGACAGCTGCATCGGCCACGCAGGGAACTTGTTTGAAATGCAAGTTCTTGGCCCCTCAAAGACAGACTGAGTCAGAATTGTGGTGGAGCCGCCCAGCGCTCTGGGTTTTAAGGAGTCTTCTCAGGGCTCTGATGTTTTTGAGGGTCTGAGACATCAGACATGTTCTGTTTGAACTCACTGCATGGAGGTGAATTTGAGGTGGCCAGGGAGGCTACGGAGGCAGAACTCCAAGGTTATGTTTGCCTTGAAATTCTCTGTACTGAGATCCATCCCCCGGCATTGGGTGATCCATGGGCTCACCCAGTGGGCGGGGTCAGATCGCCCGGGGAGGACTCATCCCTGTCCGTGAGGTGGGCCATCGAAGGGGAGGGCTGCTGGTGCTCCCCCCTAAGTGATCAGGACAGTTTTTTTTTTAAAGGACGTTTGTGAGTGGCTTCTAAAAATAGAATTCTCTATTTTTGGAAAAAATGCATGGAAGGACAAAAAGGAAAACGTGTTAGTGTACTTCCTTCCCATCTGCTTTCCGTCTCTGTGTGTCTACACAATTTTTTAACAACACAGTTTGGCCAAAGTCCACATACAGCTTTGCAACTTGCACTTCTAGCTAACTTTACACCACAAGCACTTTCCTGCACCAGATTATTTTCCTGTAACTATGCACGTTATTTAAGCAGCTTGGTGTTAGACATGTTGGGTATTTCCAATTATTTTTGTATTCTAAAGAGCTGTGAAGACTTTCCCACGCACTACGTAATCTCCACTCTACGTCCTGATCATGTCCGTGGAGTCCTGGTGAGGGACCTGATCCTATGGGACCGTGTCATAGCTAGGCTATAATTCCGGGTGCAACTTGACAAAATACCGTTTGAAGAGGCTGGAGGTGGTTCTCCCCACCAGGAAGGACACTCTGACTCTGACAGGGTAGTTGGCAGGTGCACCCCTGGGTGCCAGACCTCAAGAAAAGCCCGGATGCTGAGAAACCTGGTCATAGATCAAAGACCCTTAAAGTGAGAGATAGGCACAGATCCACACAGAGAATATAAGTTCTTTATGCTTGCTTTCCCTCCCATATATTCAAGTTATGATATTGTCCATTATAAACATATTAAATACCTTTCACATGCAAAGTCATTTTCAAAATGGCTTTCACAAAACTATTTAATGTCAACTAGCCAAAGCTGCTGGGAGGACATTAGGTCAGAAATGATCGCTCTTTCACAGAAAAGGGAGCAGCAACCCAGGGAGACCCTGAAATCTCTGAGCTGTGGGCAGAGATGCACTAGAATACAAGCCTCTTGCCTCCCACTCTTCCGTTCTTCCCCCTGGACCCCCTGGGAGTTTTAAATGGGGTTGTGGTCCAGCTGGTGTGGCTCAGCCGTTGAGTGTCAACCTATGAACCAGGAGGTCATGGTTTGATTCCCAGTCAGGGCTCAATCCCCAGTGTGGGGTGTGTAGGAGGCAGCCAATCAATAATTCTCTCTCATCATTGGTGTTTCTATCTCTCTCTCCCTCTCCATTCCTCTCTGAAATCAATAAAAATATATATTTTAAAATTTTTTTAATATATTTTATTGATTTTCCACAGAGAGGAAGGAGGAGGGATAGAGAGCTAGAAACGTCGATGAGAGAGAAACATCGACCAGCTGCCTCCTGCACATCCCCTACCAGGGATGTGCCTGCAACCAAGGTACATGCTCTTGACCAGAATCGAACCTGGGACCTTTCAGTCTGCAGACCGACACTCTATCCACTGAGCCAAACCGGTTTCAGCTTAAAATTTTTTTTTTAATAAAAAAGAAATGTTCTATAGAGTCACCTTGGAAAAAAATGATAATATCTGTGATGATTGTGTGTGTGTTTCCCCTACAGCCCCAAGAGTGCCAAGATCTGCAGCAGTAACACACCTGTTGATGCCCAAGCCCTGAAGAAGAAGCTCAGCAAGGCGACCTGCGACCCCGCGGTCCACGCCATCCTCAGAAGCCTGCTGCTCTACGTCACCCACCGTGGGGACGGGCCCCAGGCGCTGCCTCCCGCCAAGAGGGCAGAGCGCAGAGACAGCCAGGGGGGCCGGAAGCCGGAGCCCCAAGACGCCAACCGGCGGCCCACGCGTTTCCAGCTCCTGCAGGCCAAGTTCATGGGCCCTGGCCGGGAGCCCTGGCTCAACAAGACCCGGGAGGTGGGCAGGCTGATCATCAAGGACAAGCAAGGCCCCGGCAGGAGCGTGGTGGCCACCACCATCAACAAGCTCCTGGAGAAGACCAGGGAGGGGGCCGGCGGTTCCGCGAGGGGCCAGGAGCCCCTCTGCGGCGGCGATAAGCCCCGGTGGGGCCTGCCCGCCGGGAGGAACACCGTGAAAAACATCCTGAAGAAGTTCCTGGCCGCGGAGGAGAAGGAGGCGGAGGAGAAGAAGCTCCGGGAGCAGCCTCTTGCGCAGCAGCCCAGAGCCGCCCGGGGCCTCCTGCCCAAGATCGTCGGCAGGAAGGGCTCGGTCCTGGCCAAGCTGCGGGAGAGGTTTGAGCAGAGCGGGGGCCTCTGCTCGGAGGCCGGCGTGCTGCCGCTCCGCACGGAGGAGCGGAAGAAGAAGAACCTGCAGAGGAAGAAGATGCACCGGCCGGAGGCCCGCGTGCTCTGCACGGCCACCGTGGCCAGCTCCTGCCTCCGGATGCCCCCCGCCCGCTTCCTGGCCTGCTCGGCCGAGCCCGTGCCAGCCTTCAGCATCGCCGCCGTCGTCTGCGGCCCCCGGAGCTGGCTGACCCACTGCGCCAAGATCAGACACTCGGAGCTGAGGCGCATGCCCCCAAAGGACACCGGCAGGCCCCCCGATGCGGGGGAGAGGGTGCCTGATGGGAACCAAACACCAGCAGAGGAACTGCTGGCTGGGAGGCCCCCACAGGCCTTGGCAGGGCAGGCCATGGCTCCCAGCCTGCAAGCAGCCGCCCTGAGGGCAGGGCCTGAGAGCCTCCCTGAGCCCGTCCCCTCGCCCGCCTCCCCGAGCTGGGAAGCCCCTCCTGGCCTGGAACCCAAGCTCTCCTGGCTCACACCGGCCAGCCCAGGGCAGGCCAGTGTGTCGGGAGGTGTGTCGGGAGGTGATAGGACGGAGGGCCCCCCAGCAGGGATCACCTCAGATGACACCCAGGGGGCAGAGGGGCCCAGGGCAGGCCCCCACCCTGCACCCCCAGGGGAGGTGGCCGAGGAGGCCCCGCAGGTGGACCTCATGGTTTGCAGCTCAGAGGATGAACTGACGGAAAGAGTCATTTCAGACTCAGAGCAAGACCCTCTCTTCGCCGTCCAGGAGACTTTTCCGGAACAGCCAGTCCCAGGGCAGATCCCGCCGCTCAGCGTGCCGGCCGCCCAGGCCGCCCGGCGCACCCAGCGGGCCTGCGAGCCTCCGCAGATCACCGTGCGGCTCCCTGTGGTCCATGAGATGCCGCTGTCTCCCGCAGCACTGCAGGCTGCAGCGGGTCACGCAGCCCCACCTTCTCCTGTGCCGGGAGGGGAGGGCAAGGTTGGACAGGCACCCGCGCTCCTTCCCACCACGACAGGGAGGAAGAGCCCCGAGGTGGCCCCGGTGGGAGCCAGCCAGCCTGCGGGGACGCGAGGGGGACTCGGCACCCTTTCTTGGCGGGACTCCTGGGCAGACCTGGCTCTCCTGCCCCTAAGGGGTGCTGCCGGCACTGACGGGGACACCCCAGAGGCAGCTCCAACGCTGAAACCTCCGACGAGTCCTGCCGACGGAAAGGAAGACTGTGGGAGTTCAAACCAACTCAAGGACCACACGTGTATTTCAGGACAGGAAGTTTCTGAGCTCGGGAACGAGAAGCATCCGCTGCCGGAATCAGGGGAAATGCCAGTCCGTGACGAGGGCAACCCAGCCCATCCCTCCACAGCTCCGGGGAATCGTCCCAGGGGGAACGGCCGCTCTGCCCTGTGTGGTCAGCAAGTGGCCCCTCCCCATGAGGGAGACTCGACAGACGCCCCAACTCTGCTGGCGGCACCGGCCGAGGGCTGGGCCAGGTCTGAGCATGTGACCACCGTGGGTCAGAAAGTCCTGCGTGAGCAGGCAGAACGCAGGGGGCCACCACTGACTGAGTCCACTCAGCCCCTGCTGATGGCCGACAGGGGCGCCAGCCAGGACGTTGGTGAGAATAGGCCAACCTCCTTACACGAAGGCCCCACACGAAGGACCAAAGCCCCCGGGCGAGGGGCAGCCACAGGGGTCACCAAGAGTCACACAGCGCCAGCACCGGGGAACACCGTGGACCCCGAAATCAGGTCTCCTGAACCGGGGAGCCCTGAGCACAAGAGAGAATCTGGCTCCTCACCACCAGGTCACAGTCTTGTAGCAGAGGATCGCGGTCATGCACCCAACAGCCACCTCTGCTTGGCACCAGGAGGGCCCTGGAAGCCGCCCAGAGGCAGAGCCGCAGAGGGCCACGGCTGCGGAGACTCAGGGCAGCGCCTGCCCGAGACCTCGCAATCACTGACCGCGCTCCCACAGACGGCTGCGAGCCCCCCGTTCACGCCTGACGAACCCGGCTTGGGGGTTTCAAAGGAATGGGCAGCCAACAAAGCGAATGCCGCAGCAGGAAGCGGAAACACTGCGGCTGCTCAAGCAGGTCCTCGGGGGAATAACACGAAGTCTGCGGTTCCACCCTCACATCGCCCTGCACCGCAGGGAGGTGGCGTAGAGGGGCCTCCGCGCCACGGTTTGGACGGGCCCCCAGCGCCTTCTGAGGGGCAGCGGGCCGGGGATGAGGAGCATGTCGTGTCTGAAAAACGGCTTCCTCTGGCTGCTGGGGTTTCCCCTCCGTTCCCCTCAGTGCCACCGACAGGAGCAGAAGCGGGGCCCCAGACGTGTCCCAGCCTCCAGGCACACCTGCCGCCTGCATCCCGCACACACGCTGGTGTCCGGCTGGACAGAGAGGTCAGAGAGGGGCCAGGGTCACAGGCAGGCCCTGGGGGTGGAGAGGAGGGAGTCTCAGGGCCTGTGGGGCCTAAGGGTCCTGGTCAGAAGGGAGTTGTTCCTTTGGACCCAGGGAAAATCAAGGTTGGAGAGAGGCCAGGGCCACAAGCAGGCCTGGGGGGTGGGGAGGAGAGGGTGTCAGGGCCTGTGGGGCCGAAGGGTCCTGGTCAGAAGGGAGTCCCTCCTCCAAACCAGAAGACCCCCGTGTGTGGCTCTGAAGAGGCGCAGACACAGCCCCAGGATGACGTGATGGGCAGTGACAGGGCGACCCCTCATGTGGAGACCCCTTGCCGACACGCTGAGAAAGGTCCAGATTGCCCCCCAGGGCAGTGGGTGCAGGCCATCGAGGACCCCTCAGGGCAACACGGCGTCCACACTGAGGAGCGGCAGGGGCGCCCGGCCCAGGCCCAGGCCGGCAGGATGGCGCCCCACCACTCGGTGCAGCCCACAGGCAACTCATCGGCTGTGGCACCTGCACCGACCACAGGTGCACGTGGGCAGTCCCCGAGGCCAGCCCCCACGGGTGGCCAGGGGCCACCTGGAGTGCCACAGGAGGCGGGAGAACACCGTCTGCAGGCGGCCCAGAGCCAGACGCCCGTCCGACCGGAGCCAGCACAAGGCTCTGCTGCAGTGCCCACGCCCAAGGCTGGGGGCGGCCAGACGCCCGGCGCCCCAGCCCAGGAGGGGCCCCCAGACATCTCCTGGGCAGGAAGGAGCGCACTGGACCGCGAGCATCAGAGGAGGTTTGCAAAGTACAAAGCTCAAAGCTTCGGCGACCAGAGGTCCTTTGACTTGTCCTTTAGAGCCAAAGTTATCAAGGCCAATGACACGTTCGAACTTCCAAAGTGAAGCCCCCTCACCCCCACCCCCCTGCATTGGGACCACCGGCATGTCTGATGCCTCCGTTTCCGCTCCTCACTCAGGTTGCAGGCTGTTTCCCGGCCTCCCAAGGAGCTTTGAACGGCCCCCTGGATAGTGGTTTCCTTTCACTCTCACAGTAACCGACCCCACAGCTACAGACGTGTTGCCTGCACGTGCTGTCTTGCTCCATGTTGTCAGTGAACCTGAGCTTCCAGGAGCTGTGCTCAGTGAGGACAAGGGGAGTGCCAGGCACACCAGGCCTCTGTGCCCTGTGGGTCTGTTTCCTTATGTCACTTGAGGCATCTCTACTTGGAGTTCGTCCAAGCACACACTTCTACCTTTCCACAGAGCCGTCCTGCTTTTGGCACTTTAAGGTTTGGTGCTGGACTTGGTGTGTGTCTGTCCTGGCTGCTCTGAGGGGGCTCCGCCAGCTTTGGCCTTTGGGGGCACCGTCTCCTTGCAGGTCATCGGCAGGCCTGATGTGGCGGGCCTCAGACTGTGGCCGCGGCCTCACTCAGACACAGCCAGTGCGAGTGACGTGGGCAAGAGAGTCGCACACAGAGTGCCCCGACCAAGGGGCCGTGACTCCAACGCAGACACCTGTCCTGACACATTCTGGGATGAGGGCTAAGAGCTTCGGTTTGTCTCAGCTTCTCCCCGAGGGAAGCTGATCTATCTTTACCTTCTTGGTGACGGTCGGGAAGGTGGAGTGAGGACACCGGGATCCGGGCTCTGGCACATCCTGTTCCTGCCCCTGGGCTCTGCTGGGCCGGAGCAGAACCGATCCTGGGAAATACTCGAGTCAAATTACAGAGGAAGGTGAGGATGCAGAGTGGTCGGAAGGTCGTTTTCAGCACCGAGCTTCCAGGTGCACGAGTCCAAGGAGGCTTTTGTTTAGAAACCTCTGTGATGAAGAAAGTACAATGTCACACCATCTCCATCTTTCACAGTCATCACAGCAGCCTCCTGGGGTCCCATATTGGAGAGGTGCAGGCGGGGCTGAGGGAGACACACACACACACACACACACACACACACACACACACACACACACGGTGCACAAATTTCGTGCACCGGGCCTCAAAACAATATAAGGACGGAAATAAAAATCACCCATAACCACGTTACCTTAAGAGGATTTTTGGAACTACCTTGGACTGTTTTTCCTGCCGACTTTTCCCTCGGCTATTTTTTCTAGAACACAGATGCACGAGGAGCCACATCGTGTGTCCAGTTTTAAGACTGAATGTTACAGGGAACGCACTCTCAGGGTCCGCAGAGTGTCTCTGAAACCTAACGCGTGTGCGTCTCAGGTTCTGTGGACACACGTGGGCCCCAGGCTTTCGGCAGAAGCTCACGCTGTGAGTCCTCCCTGCCCAGCACACTCTTGTCGGTGCTATTCTCTTGCAGAAGATGGATTTCTGTGTTTTGAAGACTTCTTGATGTTTGCTGCCTTTGCCGCTGAGCAATTTTCTAGACTTTTCTTCCCGGAGAAGCTTCCTTGATGTGTGCTACAACCTCCTTTTATTTTCTGACTTGAATGTTCATTTACAGGAGGATTTTCTATTTTATTTTGTTGTTGTTGTCGTCGTCAATCCTCACCTGAGGATATTTTTTTCATTGATTTTTAAAGAGATTAGAAATAAGGGAAGGATAAAGGGAGGGAGGGAGGAGAGAGAGAGAGAAAGAGAGAGAGAGAGAGAAGACATCGATTGGTTGCCTCCCCCATGCACCCAGACTGGGACTGGGGATTGAACCTGCAACCCAGTATGTGCCCTTGACCGGAAAGTGAACCTGAGACCCTTCGGTAGGCGAACCGATGCTCTAACCACTGAGCACACTGGCCAGGGCAAGAAGGGATTTTTTTAATTTAAGCTTTGGTTGGGTGCTTGGGAAGAGCTGGGTTTGTCAGTTTTCACCCTGTCCATGGTGAGGTCCAGGTCGCTGTGACGTCTTCTCTCAGGACAGGTCAGCCAGATGTGACGTGAGCTCGGTGAGGCTAAGCAGGAAGTGTGAGGTCCGTGCACACAGCTCATTTCCTGGCAGTCTCCTCTCTCCAATCAGGCAATTAATTTAAAATCAGGCTGATTAGAGGCTCCTGGTGAGCTGAGAGCCCCATGGGAGCTGAGGCAGACTAGGGTGCCGGTCCCCCTCTGCCACCCCTCAGAGGGCTGTTTGGGTTGCTCCTATGTACAGCAGGGCCAGTGCCCTGAGTTTAACCAGGAGGGGGCAGTGCCCTGGGTTTAACCAGAAGGGGGTGTGCCTGGTTTGCTAGACGTTAGCAGCAGGAAGTGGTGTGTGAGACAGTTACCTACATGGGTGGCGCTGCCCCCTGTCTAGTGTCTGGGCATCTGGATGAGGATCCCAACCTCTGTGTTGGGGAGCCTTGGGGATACACCTCACTGCCTTTTACTTCCACTTGGCATGGAGGGCTGGCCATGCACCTCTGTCTCTGTGCCATTCCACCTCCACTGGGCCGTTGGGTGCCCATTGTCTCAAAGAGCACAGGCTGCCGAGACCCAAGGTGTCCCCACCCGGGGAAGGCTGCATTTAGACTTGGGTTCAGCTTCTCGGAGCTGTAGATCCAAGAGGCTCATGAGACAAATAAATGCTCAGGGTCCCTGCAGAGACCCACCGATGCTGGGGCTTTTTTCCAGTCCCATGGCCCACGCCTGCTCACACCCAGCCAGGGGCATCTGTGCTAGAGCGGGGAAGGTGACTTCCGCTAACGCACCTGGTGGGGCACCATCTTATTTATTTTCTTTCTTTACTTGTCCTTTGTTCCACAAAGGATTTAAAGCAGTGTTTGGCAAAGAACTTGGTGACTGACAGAGGAGATAAAAATATTTTATTTACTGGGTGTTCCCTTTTTAAAATAAGAAGCAGTGGAGTTTGGACGCTATTTTTAAATAGGCCAGAAAGCCCATTGGAGAATGGACTGAGCGGTATCGTTTTAAGTGGTGGGGGAAAAAACGATCAGAATCTCCTCCTGGGCTGCGGCTCCTCAGAAGTCGTACACCGAGTTCCTCTGGACAACTGGCAGGCCCTGGGCGAGGCTCTGACCCGGCCGGCGGGAGGGGCCTGGCTCTGCTTTTACCAAATACGGCTGCAGGTTAGGCTGCCGTCCGTGCCACTGCTGGAGGCACTCCGTGGGAAAGAACCAAGAGTGGTTTTTTCATCAGGACTTCCTGGTGGTCAGTGTGCATTCACAATGCCCATGAAGTACGAGTTTACAGTGCAGACGTGACGGCCGTTTCAGCCAAAGAAAGACCCGGGAGGCCTCCTGGGTTGAAGTGATTATTATTTTTTTAATATTTTTTTAAATATATTTTATTGTTTTTGTACAGAGAGGAAGGGAGAGAGATAGAGAGCTAGAAACATCGATGAGAGAGAGTCATCGATCAGCTGCCTCTTGCACACCTCCCACTGGGGATATACCCGCAACCAAGGTACGTGCCCTTGACCGGAATCAAACCCGGGTCCCTTCAGTCCCCAAGCCGACGCTCTATCCATTGAGCCAAACCGGTTTCGGCTATTTTTTTAATATATTTTATTGATTTTTTACAGAGAGGAGGAGAGAGGGATAAAGAGCTAGAAACATCGATGAGAAAGAATCATCGACCAGCTGCCTCTTGCACCACCGCTATTGGGGATGTGCCCGAAAACAATGTACATGCTCTTTACCGGAATCGAACCCGGGACCTTTCAGTCTGCAGGCCGATGCTCATCCACTGAGCCAAACCGGTCTCGGCTGAAGTGATTATCGCAGAAGGGTGGGGGGCATCTTAAATGAAACCCACAGGACACATCTGTGAACTTTTCAGCTCACCCACTTGATTTTGCACATCTGAGCAGCTTGTCAACTGACACCTCGCTTCAGATTTTTACAGCTTCTTCTGCTGTTTACAGACTCCTGTGTGAGCCACGCCTGTGGTGTGTGCCTGCAGGGGAGGGGTGGCTCCCGGAGGAGACTCCCATGATGAAGAATCAGAGTATTTTAGACGCTCCATCCGGAATGTCACTGTTTAGAATTTTACGAATTCAGCACCACTTCCTTATTTTTTTTTTTTTTTTTAAAACAAGGGCATCTTTGCCGTTTGAGTTACAATCGTTTCATTATTGAATTATGGATTAACCCGCAGCTCAACGTTCTTTGTTTTATTCTCTTTTTATACAAACTCTAAAATGGATTCATTAGAAGAAGAAAAAAATACCAAATATATTTTGTTGTATTCTCTTTTGAATTATTACTAACTTTTATCCAGCTGGAAATAATATCAATAAAAGAAAATGAAGTAGATCACCCATTCCAGAGCTCTTTCTTGCCTCGTTGAGGAACTGCCTGAAGGAGGGGGGATTTCACATCAGAAAGCAGCTGGGGGGCCAGGGGCAAGCACTGGAGCGCTGACCACAGTGTGGGGAGATTTGGTCAGCAAAGGGAGGCCCCAGACTTGGGAGGAGAATCCCTGTGGGCAAGTTTAGCAAAAACAAGCAGGACTCCCAGGACACCCCTGCGTCCAGGAGAGAATAAACAAGCCTGCTCCCCAGGCCAGGCCAAGTGGAGGCGGAGCTCAGGTGCCAGCCAAGCCGCCCCACCCCGGGGAGATGGCCGGGACAGACTGCACAGAGAGGAGCGTGGGAGGCCAGGGGTCAGGGGACAGTAATTCGAGCTTCACTTCCCTCCAGGACCTTCAGAAAAACTGCGGTGCCCTGAGCGGGGCCTGCGAGTTCATGGTGGGAGAGGAAGAACTCCTTCGTCCATGGTGGGGAGCACGAAGGCTGTCCAACCTGGTCAGGGGGTTCCCATAACCCCCTCCTCGGGGTGAGCCTGTGCCCCTGCCCTCCCCAGGGCAACTTGGCCCAAGGGGTTACTGAGTGCTAATCTGGAAGACCAAGGTCCTGAAATGTCCCTTAACATCAGGAGCTACCTGAGATGGGATCACCCAGTCCCCTCTCCTCCTGCTGGGGACGGATTTCGGATTAGGACCGGCAACGGGCCCACGGCTAACTCATTTCTCTGAGGACAGAGAACTGATTCGGCTGGGGTTCGTGGCCCCTGGCTGGTGGGCAGGATTCAGTCCAAGGTCAGGAAGGTACTGGACACTCAATTTGTGAATCTTCTTAAACCTGTGGAAGTTCTAGGAATCTTCCCTAAAAGAACAAAGGGACCTACAGGAAAACTGCTTTGATACTCAAGGCATTTCTGTTGGTTTTTCCACTCAAATAATTCTCCCATTCTCTGAGACACCAGCTGGGTGTCCTACTATTCAGTTCAATTCTGACACCATCTGCCCGGGGTGGGTGCTCAGCCCCAGTTGCAGCATTGGGCCCCAGGTTTCCACATGTCTGTCCAACCTGGCTACAAATCAGGGGTTCCCATGACCCCCTCCTTAGGTTTGATCATTTGCTGTAGCAGCTCCCAGAACTCAGAGAATTGCTGTTAGCAGTTTATTGTAAAGGGTGTTATAAAGTTCCAAATGAACAGGCGGATGAAGAGGTCCATAGAGCCTGGTTGGGCAGGCAGGGGGAGAAGATGGGGCCTGTGGTGCAGGAGCTTCTGTCCCCCTGGATTTGGGGTGTGCCACCCTCCACACAAGATTATTCAGTCCAGAAGTTCTCCAAACCCCTGGCTCAGTGGATAGAGCATTGGCCTGCGGACTCAAGGGTCCCAGGTTCGATTCTGGTCGATGGCATGTACCTTGGTTGTGGGCACATCCCCAGTAGGGAGTGTGAAGGAGGCAGCTGATCCACTTTTCTCTCTAATAGATGTTTCTAACTCTCTATCCCTCTCCCTTCCTCTCTGTAAAAAAAAACAAAAACCCAGAATGGGGGCTTAGGGTATTTGGCAGGTGCTGATTGGTGGTTCAGAGCTCAGGAATGTCTGGCCGCAGGTGGGGTTTACGTCTGTCCATCAACTGGAGGAAGGGAGGATCTATCAACAACAAAATATATATATATTTTTTAAGTTCTCCAAACCCAGTCGTTTAAAATTTTTATGAAGGTCCCATTAGGTAGGCATGGTTGATTAAATCATTGGCCATTGGTGATGAATTTAATTTCCAGTGCCCTGTCCCCCTACCTTTCCCCAGAGCTAGTGTGGGGCTAAAAGTTCAAACCCTCTAGTCACGTAATCAGTCTCCCAGGCAACCAGCCTCCCTCCTCCCAGGGTAACCTGGTTGGCATAAACTCAAGTAGGGTTGAAAGGGCTTATTATGAATAACAAAAGATGCCCTCCTCACCCCAACACTCAGGAAATACCCAAGGTTTTAGGAGCTCTGAGCCAGGAACTGGGGACAAAGACCAAATGCCTATTTCTCATGAATTATGTTGGGGAGGAAAAATTATCCTCTACTTTTCAAGGTTCTTCTGGCTGGACCAATAATCAAATTAACATGAGACAGGCTAGCAGAAAAACACATTAAAGTTTAATAACGTGCATGCCTCCTGTATCCATGGGAGACACCCTGGGAAATTGGCGTTAGCAATCACCTTAAACACCACCTTCAGCCACAGACAAAAGCCGTTGACGGTGCAGATTCTGTTACCGTTGGTGACCAGGAAAAATATAATGTACAAGGTAAGCTGGTTATGCAGATTGAAAAGTCCAAGCCTTCTCCTTTGATGGTGAAGGTAGGCCTGGTTCACCCTTACAGACGGAGGTTTCCCTGACAAATGTAACTGTCCTTTACAAAGGGGCCCTTCTTCTTGGTTTTCGCAGCTTCTCCCTTGTCTGCTCTTTTTTTTTTTTTTTTTTTTTTTAATTAACCAGCCTAAAATAATCAATATCCCAAAGAGGCATATTTTGGGGTAGCAAACTCTGCTCCCCTTCAGTCACAATACTACAGGGCCACAGGTTAGTGTTGTCCTGATGTACAGAGAGGGAACTACCTTATTATTTTTCTACATTTCCCAGTCCCCATCAGGCAAACCCTGGCTCCTTTGCACAGGTCAAACCCCCCAGTGGCTCACAGGCCTTCTTACACTCCCACGCACGAACCTTTGGCTACTTCGTACCACTTGCTGCCTCCCCTTCTGCTGACATTTGCTGGAGCGGATTCGGCTCCAATAGCAGGGCCCCAGCAACACCCAATAGAACACACGTGCAGACAGGGCCTAACTCAGGATAGGCTGATGGGCCTGAGCACGCAAGGATGGAATAGGACACTGGGCTGGCAAACCCGGCAAACCTTCTCCGCCATCTTCCCCCGCCCTGCCCCATTTTTTTTTTTTTTTTTTTTTTTCAAGGAAACATTAACACTCATTACTTTGGAGAATGCGCTGAGACAGGCATTTCTAGTGGGTCCCAAATTGGTGCCGCCCTTTGTAAAGCGATATGGTAATCAGTATCCGGAGCCTCTGGAGAGTGTGGATCCTTAGCCCAGTAACTCCGCCTTTTTAGGGATCTCATTAAGGACGCATTCTCTTTTTTTTTTCTTTCTTTCTTTCTTTTCCATAGAAATGTAAGATATTATTCAAAACAGAGACAAGCATGACCTAAATGTCTGCCCCCCATAGAGATGGATTAAATGAATTATTGCATAATCTACTTAGTGAGATATATGCAGTCACCTAAAATCATGCTTAGAAATCATTTTGGGAAATGGATAATAGTTTACCATTTAATGTTTTTAAAAATATTTTTATTGATTTCAGAGAAAGGGAGAGGGAGAGGAATAATGAGAATTATTAATTGGCTGCCTCCTGCACGCCCCCTACTGGGGATTGAGCCTGCAACTGGGGCATGTGCCTTGACCAGAATCAAACCCAGGACCCTTCAGTTCCCAGACCAACACTATTTATTGAGCCAAACCGGGTAGGGCTGTGTGTGTGTGTGTGTAGGTGTGTATACATATATATACATACATGTGTGTATATGTATATATATATATATATATATATATATATATATATATATATATATATTTAAAATTCAATACAAAAACAGTAGATCTACACATGTAAACTACATGTAAAGGTGTTGTAGGCGGCGGGAATGGCACCAGGTGTCTGACTCATGGGGTCACACCAAACCTGGGCTCAGCAACCTTGGTGCTTAGGTTCTGGCTAGGAAAGAATTCAGAGCTAAGACCCAGACTGTAAGAGAACCTTTATTTGGTAAATCACAGAAGTAGAAGACGTAATGGGCTTAGGAAACAAGCTATGAAGGCAGAGGAGTGGGAAGCTAAGGGTAACAGCCTGGTGGGGGGGAGGGGAAAGGCACTGTGCTCCGGGAGGGGGAGCTCACTTAAGGCTCTAAGGGCGGAGATTTTAGGGAAGGTCCCAGGGGAAGATCTTAATAGAATAGTCAGCAGTTTTCCAGGTGTGTCTTTTCAGGGTTGTGGTCTCCATTGATTGATTGGCCGGCACCAGGGTCATTATTTAATGCAGTTGGTCCTGAAAGTCAGCCTTGGCTTAGCTTATCTGGTTTTATTGCTTTTCTGGGCCTGGAGCTGAAATACAACTGAAGCCTAGATATTATCTCTAGGGTGGAAAGGTCAGGGGATCTAAGCCTTAGGACCAGCGATATGATGCTAGGGGAGGAAAAGTCACCCTGAGGGGGGGGTTCCACCCTACAATTGTCCTTTGCTAGATTCCTGGGGGTTTCCACCCAGGTGACCTCTGTACCTGGCTCTGTTTATGTGTGTCTAACTGCCTATCAAATGGAGAAGAAAACAAAACAAAAAAATAAATAAACAGAAAAGCAGGCATTGGATATTGTGGGTGGTGAATCTACTGGTACTTTCTTTCTCTTGTCTTTGTATTTGTCATTGTTTTCCAAGTTAATTTAAATGTAGGGAGACATTTTATGACCAGAAATTAAGTCCCTATGTTTTCAGGTGTCCCGGGACCCAGGTCAGCGCTGCATGCGTAACCCAGCGCCTTTGTTACAGCTGCGTGAACTTCCAGATCTTGGCTTCCCTGCTTCTTCGTTGGGATAGTAACCAGTCCTGCCCGTCAGGTTCTGGATGGTCATGGGGTCACTGGGTTCAGGGTTTGTCAAGTGGGGTCTGTGATAGCGTGAAGGCACCTTAGACAGAAGGTGGGTCCAGCTGACTTTCCAGCCCTGTCCTGGCCCACACTCCTGAGGTGGGCTGTCCTGTGCCTTCACCCACGCTCCGTGCCCACTCTTCCAGGGAACGCATGGGAGCAGTTCAGGGACAGGACTCATGGCGGTCATCGCCCACAGGTCCTTCAGCCAGGACCTCCTCAGAAACCCTAGTTCTGGAAATGACAGAACCACAGCGGGCTCCATGGCCACCAGAGGGCACTGTGGGCTCCTGTGAGTCCAGTCCTGAGATCTGGGGCCGATGGGGTTTTCCCGACACAGGCTAGAAAGGAGTGAGTGCATGGGGGTTGGAGCACATGAGCCCTGCACCGCTTGGGTGACCCCCGCTTTCAGCGGTGCACCCCGAGAGGGCCCGTTCGCATGGATCGGCATGGGCACATGCGTTCCTCCAGCCCCTCGTGGACCAGCACCCTGCCTGCACGGGGGTCCAGCCTCGGGGGCTTTCTCCTTCCCTTGGGATTCCAGGAAGGTGCAGTGGCTGTGGGACCAGGATGGAGCCCTGTAGCCAGCTGCTGGCTTTGAGCCCTGTCTTGCCACAGACGGGCTACTTGGCCGCGGGGAAAGTTCCTTGCGTGTGCATAAGTGTGTACGGGTGTGGAGGTGTATCTGAGTTGGGGGTTGGGGGAGATCCTCTTGTGGGTGCATGCTCCTCAGCTCCTCAGCTTCCTCTCCACTGAGATAAGAATTGTAGCCTCTACCCCGTGGGGCTGTGTGAGCACCAGGCTCCGTGCATTCAGCTCTGGGCACTGCCTGGCACAGCGTGGCTGTTATCGTTATTACAGCAGAGTGGGGGCCTCCCTGGCTCTGACCAGGCGTGGTCATTCGGGAGGTGCCCGTCCAGGCTCAGCACTTCCTCCCTGTGGAGGACGGGCGCTCCTGGCACTGGCCTGGCACACCTGAGCGGACCCGTGGGCCCCTCTGTGGGATACCCTCCTGCCTCTGCCCTGTGGCTCCTGACCCTGGCAGGTGTCGGTTACAGGGAGTTTGCTATGGGAGCAGGAACGTAACCTTACCCCCTTTGTCCTGTCCTCCCGTCTGTGAGCTGGTCACAGGCGCCAGATGACTCAGTCAGCATCCCCGAGGCTCAGAGATAAACAGGGTCACATGGCAGGAGGCATCGCCGAGGTCAGGGACACACAGACCAGCAGTGGCGCCCTCCCAGCAGGAGTCAGTCGCTGCTGCTCCTCTGGGTGAGCGAATGCAGGCGTGTGCCATCGGTGCTCTCTGCTGAGGACACACTCACAAATCCTACCCCTTGTGTTACCTCCTGTGACGCCGGCTCTTAGGTTCTCCCATTCTCTCTCCAGGAAACCTTAGCACCCTGGGCCTTCACTTCCCCTGAATCCTGTCAGCTCTCTCTAACCTAGGAGCCAGTTAATGTTTCCTCTCCACACCTTTTCTGAGAAAAAGACGCCCTTTCGGAGGGCAATCCACTCTAAGTCTCAAGCTTCTGACTAGGAAAATTCAATAGGTTTTATGCTGATATGCTGTTTTTATTTATTTATTTTAAAAAATATTTTTATTGATTTTAGAGAGGAAGAGAGAGAGACAGAAACATCAATGATGAGTGAGAGCCGAAACTGGTTTGGCTCAGTGGTAGAGCGTCGGTCTGCGGACTGAAAGGTCCCAGGTTCGATTCCAGTCAAGGGCATGTACATTGGTTGCGGGCACATTCCTGGTGGGAAGTGTGCAGGAGGCAGCTGGTCGATATGTCTCTCTCATCGACGTTTCTAGCTCTCTATCTCGCTCCCTTCCTCTCTGTAAAAAATCAATAAAATATATATTTTTTAAAATGATGAGTGAGAATCATTGGTTGACTGCCTCCTGCATGCCCCACTCTGGAGATCAAGCCCACAACCGGGCATGTGCCCTGACCAGGAATCAAATTGTGATCTCCTGTTTCATAGGTTGATGCTCAGCCACTGAGCCACACTGACCTGGCCTGATATTCTCTTTCTGGATATGCTTTTCTTTTCCATGGCTTTGGCAAATGGAGATTAAACTGGTCTGTTTTGGCATGCTCTGGTGGAGCCCTTTCCTTCTGACTTTCTCCAAGATTGGAGACTGACCTCTCAGAGATGTAGGACCGTCACTATTTCCTTCTCCACAAAGTGATTTCTTCTCACTGTGCCCTGACCCACCCAGCCAGAAACATGGCCAGTAGGCTCAAAGAGGAAAATAGAATCAACCGAAATTAAGTCTGTAGAAAGGTTCTGTGGGCTACAAAACTATTTGAAACCACCCTGCACCACAGTGTAGATGGATCTTGAGGACCTAATATTAAAATAAATAAGCCAGCCCTAATTGGTTTAGCTCAGTGGATAGAGCATTGCCCTGTGAACTGAAGGGTCCTGGGTTCGATTCCAGTCAAGGGTTGCGAGTTTGATTCCCAGAGTGGGCGTGCAGGAGGCAGCTGATCAATGATTGTCTCTCATCATGGATATTTCAATCTCTCTTCCCTCTCCTTTCCTCTTTCTGAAATCAATAAAAATATGTTGTTGTTGTTTTTTAAAAAAAAGATAAATAAGCCAGACACAAAAGGACAAATACTGTGTCCCACTCATATGAGGTTTCTGGAGTAGTAAAATTTGCAGAGACTGAAAGTAGAGTGGTGAGTGTCATAGGCTGGAAGAGGGGGCGATGGGAGTTGTTTGGTGGGTGCAGAGTTTTAGTTTGGGAAGAGGAGAGAGTTTTGGAAATGCACGGTGGTGATGGTGTCACAGCAATGCACATATGCTTAATGGCACTGAACTGTGCACTTAAACATGGTCGCAGTGGTCTATGTAATGTTAAGTGTAATTTACCACAATTTTGCAGTGGGGGAGCGGTCACTACATGGGCCTGGCACTGATGGGCGGGAGGGGGTGCGTCCAGGTTGGAGGGCTGGAGGGATGGCCCCTGACAGAAGGGGAGGAGCGGAGGCCGCCAGCAGGTCCCTTTCCTGGCTGGCTGTGCTTGGGAACAGCTGGGTGCCCCCACGTGTTAAGATGCAGCCCAGCCTGGAGGTGGTTGTTGAGAAATGTCAACAAGTCTCTAAAAATAAACATCCTCCTGAACTTCAGCCACTCTAGACTGTTTGTTCAATTTTTTTTCCCCCCCCAAGCAGTGCCTCCAAGCAAATCCTGGGAAAATAAGCACATTTACTTTTTTATTGATTTGGTTTCTTTGGGTCGTTGTGAACCATTTGCTTGACTGTTTACTTGAAGGAATGGGAACTGTACAAAATTAGCTTTATACTCCTTTTTTTCCCAGGCTGTTCGCCACGGTTTCAATTTATGTGGAATCCTTGAAGGAATCTGAGAAAATCGTTAGGATGTTTTGTAGAAAGCTTTAAAAACATGAAAAGCAAGCTCCTCACTTTGTCTGGTTGAACTTTTTATGACACCTTTGTTCCCAAGATTATGCAGATGATTTTATTTCATTTTTCTAAAAAAAAAGAAAAGAAAAGAAAAGAAAGTTCAAAGGGGAAAAAAGATATACCTGACTGTTAATGAAGCTGAAGCTCATGAAAATCAAATACCAGCTGCAGAAAAGCTGGTAAATACGAGGCTAATAGTATCCCACCTCTTCCCTGGAGACATACACTCATCTTTGGGTTACATGGAATTGGCAGAGGTGGAACCTTTAGTGAGAAATCGCCACCAAATACTAATTACTCTTGATATAAAAACAATAGTGGATCCAGCCAGTGTGGCTCAGTGGTTGAGCATCGACCCATGAACCAAGAGGTCACCAGTTCGATTCTGATTCCTGTTAGGGCTCATGCCTGACCCCCCAGTGGGGGGTGGGGGTGTGTGCAGGAGGCAGCCAATCAATGATGTTTCTCTTTCATCAATGTTCCTATCTCTATCCCTCTCCCTTCCTCTCTCTCTAAAAAAATTAATAAAAACATACTTAAAAAAAAAACATAGTGGAAGATGGAAACTATAATGATTACACACATGGCACCAATACAGACAAGCCCTGTGCCAACCCGTTTTTAACTTTGATTAACGGCGACATTATAGAATGCACTCAGAGATGCCCACATCGAGGCAAAATGTCATAAAATTTATCAGACATATCGTCTCTTATGGAGTGGAGCAAGTGAATTCTTCCAGGACAGCGGCCCTTGCTCCTGGTTGCAGGCTTTCCTGGGAGCTTGGCTGTGGTCTAAGCTGTTTTGAACGCGGTGGGGGTGATGGGGTCTCTGCACCCAGGACTCATGCTTCTTTCCACAGTGTGACGTCTTTGCTGGAAGCAGCCTGTCAGCCAGGCCACCTCTCCTGGCCCCCTTGGCTTCCCGGTCCTGTAACAAATGCTCCCAAGTAGGACATGAGAGAAGTCATACATGTCACAGCTGGAACGGCATGGGCCGGAAGTGGGTGTGCACTCTCTCCATGCACTACCCCACGCCTCAGGGGACAGTGGAGCCTGCAGATGGAAGGCTGCCCAGCAGACACTCCCTCTGTGAGCAAGACACAGACATCTGCTCACGGTGTGAAAACACATCAAAGGGTGTTTGTTCTGGAAGCTGGATTCTAAGGGATATAAGTGGATTTCTGATCACCAGTACTGTATTTGTTGATGACCCGTTCACGGCAACCAAAGAACCGTGGCTGATTTAGAGGGACTGATCTGCCGGATGGTGAAGTTTTCTTTAGAAGGAAGTTCTTGTGCTGAGGCTCCAGAGAAAGCTACCAGGCCCTGAAATACACACACTTGAGTAATCAACTCTGTCAAGAGAAATCCACTGGCCAACTTGGTGCAGAACACTGAGAATGCATTCTCTCTTTCTCTCTCTCTCTCTCTCTCTCTCTCTCTCTCTCTCTCTCTCTCTCTCTCTCTCTCTCATAACCAAGTGTTCCAGCCCAAGTTTCTTTCCCCACCAAGCTGTACCTTTTTTTCTATCAGTCAAGTTTTCATATATTCTTGGGTTTGTTTCTGGAATCTCTATTTGGCTCCATTGGTGTTCTGAATTGAATAGAGTCCCCCAACAATCCATATCTACCCCTAACTTCATATTGTGGCCTTATTTGGAAATAGAGTCTTTGCATATTTAATTAGTTCATGTGAAATAATGCTGGATTAGGGTGGTCCCTAAATCCAAGGACCGGTGTCCTTATAAGAAGAGCCATTTAAAGGGAAGAAGTCTGTGGGGGCCACAGAGGGAGAGGTTGGAGTGATGTATCCACAAGCCAAGGAATTCCAGAAGCAGGAAGAGGCAGGAGGACCTTCCCCTACGCAGGGGTCTTCAAACTATGGCCCACGGGCCACATGTGGCCTGCAGAGGAGTCTGATCCGGCCCACCAGGTTTTTTGGGCAGTGAGCGCAGCCGAGGTGTTACAGTAGGAATTAGTAGTTCATATAGTCCGGCCCTCCAGCTCTCTGAGGGACCGTGATCTGGCCCCCACTTTAAAAAGTTTTAGGACCCCTGCACAGGTTTCAGAAGGAGCACGGCCCTGCCAACACCTTGATGTTGGACATTTTTTCACAGTAGCTTCCAGAACTGTGAAAATATGGATTTATGTTGTCTAAGCCACCAAGTCTGTGGTTATTTGGTTAGGACAGCCACAGGGAACAATCCGTTTGGTCAGTCTGTCTATCCTAGTGAAAATGCCACACTGCCTGAATTACTGTATGTAATTACTACAAATCTGAATATCTGATTGGGATGCTCTCTTTCACTTGTCTCTTCTTCAGTATTATGCCAGTTTTGTGTAGCCCTTTATTCTGCATAGATGCAGGCCTATGGATAAAGCACCGCAGTTCATATTTTCATATTTTAAAAAATGAAGGTAAAATGTATATGCAGTGAATTGCACAGATCTCAAGTGCATAATCTAATGAGTTTTGACACACATAACACATCGAGGTCAGGCATTTTCCTTGGCCCAGAAAGTTCCCTTTGACATCGCTTCCAACCCTCTTAGCAGCTGCTGTTCCAATTCAATCACTACAGGTTAGACTCATTATTCCTGAACATCATACAAATGAATTATACTCTATATACTCTTTTGGGTCAGGCTCTTTTACTTAGCATGGTATTGTTAATTTTGAATTTTAATTTGGGTACATTGAGTGGAATTCATCCAACAACATTTATTCTTGGTCTTAGAGGTGGTAGGAAGGATGGGCTTTGGTAACTGAGTGAATGTGGGTTGAGGACTCAAGAGAGGCTCTGACATTATGTGAAATGAGGGCCCATTAGAAAGAGTGTGTGTGTGGGTGCACATGTCCCGACCCACAGGTTGAGAACCACTAGCAGGGTCGCCTAAGACCATCGGAAAACACAGATATTTACATTATGATTCATTAATTACAAAATTACAGTTATTGTGGGATCTCTTATCACATCCCATGTTGTTCAGGGTTCCTGTTCAGGGTTCCGTGTTCTGGAGAAGGCCACACTCAAATGAAAAGAGACTGGAAAAGAGTTAATTTGGGAAAATGGGGGGCCAGGCGGGAGTCCACCTCTCGGGGGAGGACTACCACTGCTCTGGCCTTTGCTACCCCTTTTATTGAGGCTATGGGAAGCACCCATATCCTTTAGGCAGGAAATTCCAATAATAGACAATCGGCAAGAATTTACATATGATTAACAGGTGAAAGTTGCTTCAGCCACCAATTAAACAATGAGTTAATAGCTCCGACCATTCAGAGCGGTTAAGGTTGGCCAGCCTTCCGGATTCCCTTTTCACATTTAACTACTAGTGATAATATTTCCGGCAAGTTATGAAGTAGCAACGAAAATAATTTTATGATTGGGGGTCACCACACCATGAGGAACTGTATTGAAAGGTCGAAGCATTAGGAAGGTTGAGGACCACTGGGACTCTAAGCAGAGACCTCACTCTCCGGGATGGGGGGCAGTGCATGGGAATCACCGTAGAGAAATTTTAACCAATCCCCAAGCCTGCACCTCAGCCTAACGAAAGTTACAACCAAATCACCTCCTAGGCCAGAAAACCTCTCCACCAAGGTAGGCGAGAAAGAAACGGTTGTGTTATTGAATGAGCAAGAAGCCTGAATATGGTGCTCATTACAGGCAGCCCAACAGGAGATGGTGAAGACAGAAAGAATCCCACCCTTTTGTGATGTGAGGCCCACATCACCCACAGTGTAATTGTCGGTTGTCTTTTTCCAAAGGAGAAATGAAACTCCTGCCTTTCGACCAGAGGAAGTTGCATTGTGCAGACAAGCTCCTGGGTTAAGGTTCTCCAGACAGGGGCCCCTCTTCCACATTCACAGTTCAAAGACAGGGCTGCACGCCCAAGAAAGACACCCTGAGACGCAAGCCTATCTGAAGGCCGCCCCAGGTTTCAGAACGTTTTACCTGCATCTCAAAGGCGGAGGAAGCATGCATGGTGATGAGTTTTCTAAAGAAAATGTTGAGAAGGAGGTGGGAGTTATCACTCCGTTTTTTGAAACTAGGGACACTTTTATATTTTTAAATATCTTTTTATTGATTTCAGAGAGGAGAGGAAAGGGAGATATAGATATAGATAGAAACATCCATGATGAGAGAATCATTGATCCGCTGCCCCCTACATTCTCCACACTGCGGATGGAGCTGGCAACATGGGCATGTGCCCTGACCAGGAATCAAACTGTGACCTCCTGGTTCATCGGTTGACACTCAACCACTGAGCCACACTGGGCATTAGGGGCATTTTTTAAATTAAAATTATTGTTTAGGTTTGCATTTACCTCGACAGTAATCACAGTGGCCTTGAATCGATTTGTTTGGCCGACTGATCACACACAGAAATCCCTCAGAAGTTTGTGCTCTTGGGTTTGAAGAATAAGATTTTGACATGACACTAATTCCAAATTCAAATATTTATTTTAAAATTCATATTCTGATGATTGGGTTCCTAGTCTAGATGTTTGATAATTACCGTATTTCCCAGCATATAAGACGACTTTTGAAACGAAAAAAAGCCTGCTCAGATTGGCCAGAGTCAGAGAGGCGGTCTATTTAAAAAAGAACTGGTGTTGTGCTCGCTTCGGCAGCACATATACTAAAAAGAACTGGTGTTGCCTCGGAAGTGGGGGGTAGTCTTATACAGCGAATATAGGCCTAAACCTATGTTTTAACTGTAAAATTAGGGGAGGTCATCTTATATGCAGGAAAATACGGTAGCTCTGTGTATTCAAAGCATTCCCCACTGGCCTTGAAGGGCCCTGCACCTCACTGCTTCCTAACCTAGTAAGTCCCAATACCTCTTTACCTGATACCCCGGGGTAAGTGCCAGAGTGAGACCTCCTCTGCATCCGAGGCGAAGGGCGCTGCCAGCTTTTCTAGAGTGACGGAGAGGCAGGTCGGTGCTCAGATTGCTAGAAAACGTCAAAATAAAAAAGCTGAGAAACAAAGGACATCGTTGTGTTTCCCGACAAATGACCTCTTAAGGAAAAACTCTCAAGGAAAAAAGATCTGACCTCTTATTTAAAGAAATCTGGGTCACCATGTCCCACATGCCTTCAGGAAAGGGTTGCCAGCTGAGATACAGAATGCCAGTCAAATTGGAAGCGCAGGCGCACATGAATACTTTGCTGGTATAAGTATGTCCCATACTGGGTGCCCTGTATGTGTATTTTTATTTGCTAAATCTGTCAGCCCTCTTTTAGAAGTAAGTGAAGTGGGTTTCTCCGGGTGTGTAACTTTCATGTCATGAATCTGCAACATTTTTTTAAAACATATTTTTTAAAATACATATTTTTATTGATTTCAGAGAAGAAAGGAGAAGGAAAGAGAGATAGAAACATCAATGATGAGAGAGAATCATTGATCAGCTGCCTCCTACATGCCCCCTACTGGGGATTGAGCCCCCAACTCGGGGGTAGCCTGTGCTATTGACCAGAATCGAACCCAGGATCCTTCAGTCTTCAGGTCTACGTTCTATCCACTGAGCCAAACCAACTAGGGCTGGAACCTTTTTTTTTTTTTTTTGTGCCTTAATTGCCAAAGTTAAGAGAATCATTCTTTTTCAACAGTAGAAATATTTTTCAATGTGACTGCATTTGGAGATAGGGCCTTTCAAGGGGTGATCAAGCTAAAAGGAGGTCATTAGGGCAGGTTCTAATCCCATATGACTGGTGGGTGAGTAGGACAGACATGCACAGAAGAAAGACCATATGAGGACACAGGGAGAGGCTGCTGTCGAGGAGCGAGGCCTCAGGAGAAACCAGCCCTGTCAATGCCCTGACTTCAGGTTTGTGGTCTCCAGGACTGTGAGAAAATAAACCCCAGTTGTTCAAGCACCCCAGGCTGTGGCACTTTGTTAGGGTGGCCTGAGCTGAATAATACAAAACGAAAACTTGGGGGTTCAATATGAAAGGAAGAAGAAGAGAAAAGATGGTGGAGACCACCACAGTGTCCGCAGAGTGTCACCTGTTGTCCTTCTGCCTTTCCTGAGGACTTGTCTGTCAGGGACGCAAGTTGAGGTAGAAGCCTACTTCCCAGGTCTCTGCAGGGCAGGCTGCCACCGGCCATTAAGGCTTGACAAGCAACACTTCCTGGGTGAGGCCTCCGTGACCTGCACGGAGGGAAGTGCCTGCTCCCTCTCATAAATTATAGTGTCTTGTACAAAATAAACTTTATTAGGGTTGTTCCATAATGTCATGCACCACAATATATATATTTTTTAATGTTCGTTTTAGCCCTAGCCAGTTTGGCTCAGTGGACAGGGTCAGCCCATGGACTGAAGGATTCCAGGTTTGATTCTGGTCAAGGGCACATATTGTTGATTGCAGGCTTGATCCCCTTGCAGAAGGCAATCAGTTGATGTGTCTCTCTCACATCGATGTTTCTCTCTGTGTGTGTCTCTTACCCTCCCTTTCACGCTCTCTAAAAATCAATGGAAAAGTATTCTTGGGTGATGACTAACAAACAAATGTTCATTTTACCTTATAAAAATAAATCTTACTTATGAGTAACACTCATAAGATTGCCTCGGGAACCTAAGTATAAGCTTCCTGTAATGCTCAGAGCCTACAAAATACCTCACATTAGAATCTGTATTGAAAGAACAAGGGAACCAAAACAAACTGTAAGAGTCTGGTTTATTAACTATACTCAAAATCCATCTCCTTGCTTTTTAACCATGCCTCTTATTTGCACAGCTCTCCCTAGCTGTAAACTACTGGGGCATAGCAGAGAGCAAGAAGACTTTGGACCTGCCATTTCCCTAAACCTGTTTTTTTTCTTTAAAGGTCTTCAGGGAAGACTCTAAGGTAGGGGTGTCGAACTCAATCAGAGAAGGGGCCAAAATCTAAAATCCAGCCTAAATCGCGGGTCGAATGGTTTACTGAACAGTCATAAACTGACAATGTCATAAACTGACAGAGGAGTGCAGTGATGACAGCGCGGTGCGGGCCACATTGCAAGGCCTGGCGGGCTGGATTTGGCCCGCGGGCCTTGTGTTTGACACATGTGCAAGGTGATTTCCTGCAGGGCACGTGGGGCATGTGGGGCCTTCAGAGCTAGGAATCTTCTCTGAGATAAAAATGCACCTGGGCAAAAACACATGCGAAACACCTGAGTTCGGGAGGATGTGTAACAGGAACAACAAAATGCCAAGCATCCACTGAGCATGATCCATGCACCAGACACCGCTAAGTTCCTTATGTGCACGAAGTGACATGACCCAGGGGCCGCACACCCAGTAGCGATGAGCTGAGACTTGAACCTGCAGTCTCCGGGTCCCCAATTTTTATTCACTGCAGTCTCAAAGAGGACGGCTCTCTCAAAAACAAGGGCTCACGTGGAGTGACCCTGTGGCCTGGTGTTTCTGGGACAGTTCTGGTTGTTGTCTGGCATCCAGCACAATTGTTTCACCCAGTTGTCTTAGCCTGGACCTCACCTAGAGATTAAGGAGAAGGGCAGGAGGGTCAGAAGGGAAATTGGTCCTTCAAGCAAAGCCTCCTCTGTTTGCTCAAGTCAGGCGCCCCGCTTAGCTCCCTCCCAGGTGAAGATGTGGGCATTTGGGTGTCATTGGAAACCTCATAGTCTCCCTACTTCGGTCATTTTTATGTTCTCCACCCCAGTTCTCAATCCTTTACTCATAACTTCTGCATGTGTTTCTGTTTGCTTTCTGGGAAGAGCAGGAGCAGGTGGGGGAGGGCCTGTGGAGGAGGAAGCCAGTTTTCTCTACCCTCGAGGTTCTTTGGGCTAATAATTAAATAGGCATGAGACAGGTTAACAAGACAGAATGACCCAGTGCTCGCTTCGGCAGCACATATACAAGACAGAATGACCCAATTTAATTACATACATGCGTGTGGGAATCCCACATACAGGAGGAGTTCAAAGGCAGGAAGAGAAGATGAGGCATGAGTGACATTCTGAGCTAAGGGTGGGATAATATTCCCTGAGGCTTTATATGGGAAGAAGGATATTGGCAGGACGATAAGAAGAGTAGATACTCAGTAATTAGCTGTTTGCCCTGCCCTATAGATAGGCCATATAAAGTTACTTCTGGGGATAATGTTCTAGGGCCTAAGGTTCAGGGGGTTAGCCCAGGATTGGCAAACTGCGGCTCGCGAGCCACATGCAGCTCTTTGGCCCCTTGACTGTGGCTCTTCCACAAAATACCACGGCCTGGGTGAGTCTATTTTGAAGAAGTGGTGGTAGGAGAAGTTTAAGTTTTAAAAATATGGCTCTCAAAAGAAATTTCAATTGTACTGTTGATATTTGACTCTGTTGACTAGTGAGTTTGCCGACCACTGTTCTAGGCAGTTAGAGGAATTGAGCAGAATGAGGACAGAAACTCACCAAGGCAGGTGCCCAGCAAGGGGAAAAACTGGGAAAACAAGGACCTCGCCCAGGCTAATCTTTCCTCTCCCAGCATATCTACGGTCATGGTTACATAGTTTAGACCACATGACCTTTCCTCCCTAAAGATAACATCTAGGCCTCAGTTGTATTTCAACTCCAGGCCCAGAAAACCAGCAAAACCAGACTAGTGATGCCATGGCTGCCTCAGGGCCAGCTGCATTGACTAATGACCCTGTGGCCTGGCTCCAATTAATCAGGGAGAGCAGGAACCTGAAAGAGAGCTGATGAATAGTTTATTAAGAACCTTCCCTGAAACCTCGCCTAAGAGTCTCACCTGCAAGAGAGAGATAAATACGCTCAGGATGAAGGACCCAGAGTAAGCTTTCTCCTAGGGGAGCAACCCACGCCATTCCCTTCCCCCCTTCCTCCCTCTAAGGGACTGCAAGAGACTTGCAACCAGGGGAGCAATGGGCAGTGGCAGCTGATCCTGGGCTAACCCCCTAATCCTGTCTCTGAGACCCCCTTCCCAGTGAGCCAAAGCAGCCCAGTTGAGGCTCTCCTATTGCTTCTTCTATGCCCTTCCTTGTTTCACTGTCCTGAGTGTGTTTTTGCTTCAGCCAGTAAATTATTACTTGCTTGGCTGTACTTTGTCTCTCGATGAAAATCTTTCCTTCAAGAAGACAAGAACTGAAGCCTCGTCATCTCACCTGTAACAATAACTCTTTTAAAAATTTTTTTTAATTAATTGATTGATTGGTGAGAGAGAGAGAAAAGAGAGAGAGAGAGAGAGAGAGAGAGAGAGAGAGAGAGAGAGAGAGAAGGAGAGAGAAGGAGAGAGAGAGAGAGAGAGAGAGAGAGAGAGAGAGAGAGAGAGAGAGAGAGAGAGAAGGAGAGAGAAGGAGAGAGAGAGAGAGAGAGAGAGAGAGAGAGAGGTTGCTTTGTTCTTCCACTTATTTATGCATTCATTGGCTGCTTCTTGTTTGTGCTACCTGGCCAGGGCTGATCATAACTTTATTATGGAAAAAGCCCCTAATTTAAATCTTTGAGAGGAGATGTAAAAGTTTCTCATGATCCTGTGGGGTCTCAATTGCCTTCAGCTCAAAACAATTCATCTACCAAACCAGTGCATCTTGAAGAGGCCAGTTCTGAACCCATTCAGACCTTCTGGGTGGAGGCATCTATTTGTGCACATTAATCCCCAGAGTCAAACTAGGCCTATAAGGCTGGATGCTGGCCTACCCCAGACCAGGAAGCTGAGGTGTACAGCCAGCTGGGATGGGGGCCAAAGTCAAGGCTGGGCCTCAAGGCAAGAGGATCAGTTCCAAAGTCCTCTAGCTCTCTGCTGTCCCCTTCTCCCCCCAGAAGGAGAGAGCATCCCTTCCTTACTGTTTAAATATATTATTATGGAAATTTTCAAATAGACACAAAGAGCCCTTCAGGTACTTACTACCCATCTTCAACAATTTTGCCTCCCCTCCCCCCTTTTTTTTCTTCTACCCTCTTTCTTTTTTCCTCCTTGCTGGAATGTAGTTAAATTCAATTCTAGACTTCATATCATTTCAACCATAAGTACTCTTTTTTGTCAAATAAAAACAAATCTGGACTTAATACCTTATTTTTAAAAAAGAAAAGAAAAAAAGGATGATTGCAAGTGTGTGGGGCACTTGTGGGGCACTATAGCCATAGTAAGAACTCTGACCATTAGGTTTAGAACCTTCTGAAGAGCTAGGCCTAAGAGGTGTGTTACAATATATATATATATGTAAACCAGGTGAGAAAGAGCCAGGTTCGGAGACTGAGCTGAGACAGAAGACGGAGCAGGCTCCCTGCAGCCACCTGCTCTCTGGAGGGGCCTCTCCTAGCGCAGGTGAGGGTAGTAGGGGAGAAGGGAAGTTAATCAGTGGGACTGACAGTCCAGCTCAGCACCAATGAGGCAGAGAAGGCAGTGCAGAGGGGTTGTTTTTGGCTTGTCCTAGATCAGGGGTGGGGGGATGTCCAGCCCAAGAGTTGTAGAAGGCCCTCTAAATCATTTGGTCTAGCCCTGCCAAGGCATTAGGGATGAGTTTGTTTCAGAAAACGGAAGAAAAACAAAGCAATACTTAGAGAGATGGAGTTACATTTATTACTCGTGGGTCCAGAGGAAAATGTCTCTCAAATTCTGGGCCCCAACATGCAGGAATTTTCCCTATTTATAAGTTTTTACATTCTTTGTCTCCCAAACATGGGGTGTTTCTGTCCCCTTTTGCAAGTTCTTAAAGAGCCCGTATGTGATGGGCCTTGAGATCTCAACCAGAGGCCTGGCCTGGTGCCAGCACTGATAACCTTGCCTGGGGAAGGTTTAATGGCCTCTCTGAAGTGGGAGTAGTCTTAGAAAGCAAGAATTTACAGAAGCCAAATAGCAGGGTTAAAATTTCAAACAGAAGTTTTTTATATAAGATGGATGCTTCAAGTTAATTAAGTATAGCAGACTACTTTTTATGTTGATAATTTTCTATGACCCACGAATGATGCTATAAATACTCAAAAAAAAG
This sequence comes from Pipistrellus hanaki, assembly GCF_964339955.1. NCBI lineage: Eukaryota > Metazoa > Chordata > Mammalia > Chiroptera > Vespertilionidae > Pipistrellus > Pipistrellus hanaki. Next base: position 25,598,996 of record NC_140505.1, read on the forward strand.
GTTTCCTACCCCTGTCCTAGATAAACAGGGAACACCCCTAGTTCTATCTAAGTCACATGGGACAGGGGTTCTCTCTGGAGAGCCATTTTCCAGAACACAAAGTGAGGTGCTGTGTTTTAACCTTTACTGTTTTCCAAGGCGACGGGGCCTGGAAAGTTCAACTATTAGTTTCCATTAAAATACGCACAGACATACAAACATATGATCAAATAAAGGCTTAACAATATCACCTCAACATCATTAACACACTTGATATCATTAACAGTTCATTAATCTCATCTACTATCCAGTCCATATCAAATTCCCTCACAATAGCCAGCAACACCTTTACTTTTGTTTTTTTGGCCGCATGTTGCAGCTGGTTGTCCCCTCTCATAAGCCTCTTTTCATCTATAATGGTCTCCCCATCTAGCCCTTTGCTGAACAGCAGGTCACACTGTTGTATAGCCCAGTGGTTGGCAAACTGAGGCTCTTGAGCCACATGCGGCTCTTTGGCCCCTTGAGTTTTTAGCAAAGGCCTGCTGAGGAGGACCCTAATTAAATTAATAACAATGTACCTACCTATATAGTCTAAGTTTAAAACATTTGGCTCTCAAAAGCAATTTCAATAGTTGTACTATTGATATTTGGCTCTGTTGACTAATGAGTTTGCCAACCACTGGTATAGACTATGGCTCATGGACCAGATGTGGGGGCCTGTGAGAAATGCAGAGTCTCAGACTCCCCCACCCCTGTCCTGCCCTGCCCCGCTGAATCAGGACCCACAACGGGCTGAGTCCCCAGGTGAGTGTCTGAGCAGCGCAGCTGTAATTTGGGTAAGACACCCTTCCCTGACACCTGGGACTCCTGCAACCCCACAGCATGTGCCAAAGCTCTGTTAATTGGCTTCGGGGTCTAAGGACATGACAAGGAGACCCAGCATGGCGCTGGGCACCCTCTGCCTCACATTGGGAGGCACTCGGTGTCCAGTGGGCTACTGCAGTGATCTGCAATGGGCCGGCAAGTTCAGACGTCACCTTTGTCCCTCCATCACCTGCAGGTCTATGGCTGTCCCCTCGGTGTCCGTTAGGCTTGGAGGGAGGGGCACTCTAGCAACTCTTATATCCACGTAATGAGAACAGGAATTCCTGCAGGAAGACGGACATCCGTTGGGGGGTGACAGCAGAATGGGCTGCGAGTGGCCCTCGAGGCCCCCAGCCCCGCTCGGTGCAGCCTCCCAGAGGAGCTGGATCCCCTGTGCAGCATTCTCATACACCGGACTGCCCCGCCCCCCTGGTGTCCAGGTTTAGTGCTGCAAAGCGGGTTCCTCACACAGCTTTACCAGGGGCACCAGGAAGGGTGCTCTGGGGAGACCAGGCACTGGCTGCCTCTGCACAGGCTGCACGCTCCCTCCTGAGGGTGTGTGTACAGTTTGATTTCCTTACTCCAGCGTGATCTATCCATCACAGACCATCACAGCTGCCCGCTTGGAGGAAAGAGAGGCAGCCAGGAAGGTGCCCAGGACACTTGGAGCACTGGGCATGGGGTGGTAGTGGAGGTGCACTGAGGACATGGGGAGCTTGGGGAGATGTGCAAGGGGAATTAGGGCACGCCGGTGGGGTTCCAGCGGCCCCCAGACCTCCCGGAGGCCCTTCTAGCTTCTTCGCCCTCTGGCTGCTAACTGTCCTTGCCTGCCCTGAGCCCTGCCTGGTCCTTTCTATCTCTCCTCCCACTCTTCCTGGAGGGCAGCCCCACTCGTATCTGACTTATTCACGACAGAGAAAGTTCACACTCCGGTTTTATCTGGCTCCAAAATACTCTTGATCTGGGGCACTGCCATCACACTCAAGTTTAAGGCACGTGCCCCGTGGTCTGTGTTTCCTGTGGGGGCACTGGAGCCGCAGGACCAAGGCTGCTCTTCAATGCGGCTGTGAAGAAGTGGGGAGGAGGGGGGTGAGGCTGGAGCCCTGATACCCATCCGGAGAAGGGCAGGAGTTTACAGAAAAGAGGGGCCTTGAGGAAGTCAGAAGTGTTCGCCAGAACTGCCAGGCGGGATGGAAGTAGCGGAGCTGTGCCCGCAGGGCTGGAAGCTCAATGGTTTGGGGGCATAGGATGCTGAGTGCAAGAGAAGTGTCCGATGTACTCACAGAAACCGCGATAGGAAGTAGGAAATGGGGTTTGGGCTCCATAGGGGAGAGATGTTCAGTCAATCCCATGGACCCGTAGCAGAATGACAGGAAGGGAACAGGGCAAACACTGTAGGGTGGGGAACAGGGGGAGGTCGCTGTGTGCCTGTTCTGTTTTTTTGTTTTTGCTTTTTAAAAAAAAAAATATTTTATTGATTTTTTTTTTTTTTTTTTTTTTTTTTTACAGAGAGGAAGAGAGAGGGATAGAGAATTAGAAACATCAACGAGAGAGAATCATCGATCAGCTGCCGCTTGCACACCCCCTACTGGGGATGTGCCCGCAACCAAGGTACATGCCCTTGACCGGAATCGAACCTGGGACCTTTCAGTCTGCAGGCCGACGCTCTTTCCACTGAGCCAAACCGGTTTCGGCTCTGTTCTGTTTTGTAAGACCCAGCAGAGGTAAAGTAGTGTGGGCCAAGAGGATCCCCCCACCCCCCCATGATTGTGTAAGGATAAGTCACCCTATCTGCTGTACTTGGGCCTGCGGAAGAAAGGACCATTGTTGGACATGTGCCAAGGAGGTCAGAGCGTGGATAAGAGGTCTTGGAAAGAAGCGACACTTTGTCTTTCAAAAGCGAAACGCTGTGAATGAAGCTGAAAGCCTGGAGAATTTTCCCAGAACCAGCACACTGGGAGGGTTGGCAGAACTGGCATTTGGGGTTATGCTTACTCAAGCACTGACTTTCCTATAGTCTTGCAGGATTTGGGGAGGCTTAACAATGGATAGACTGATGTCTCCAATTTAGAGGCATATGTTGTGTTCCGCAGAACAGCCCCCAACAACCAGAGTAAAATTCCCAGCCTGGTTCACAGAAGCCCTGGCAGTGGAAAGCTGGGGATGTTATTTCTACCGCACATGGCAGTGGCTTATGGGTACTTTTCTGCAGAAAGAGCATGTGGAGTTCTAGAAAGACTTTTCCTCAAAGGTGGGCTGGCCATGGTGAAGGGGGTTCCTTGGGCACAGGAAGGTGGTCAGGGAACATTTGCAGAGAAGCTGTCTTCCCGATCTGCCTGATTGCTTACTGTTCTGAGACCACTATTTAAAAAAAAAAAAAAAAAAAAAAAAAAAAAATATATATATATATATATATATATATATATATATATATATATATATTTTTTTTTTTTTCATTGATTTTTTACAGAGAGGAAGGGAGAAGGATAGAGAGCCAGAAACATCGTTCAGCTGCCTCCTGCACACCCCCGACAGGGAATGTTTCCACAACCAAGGTACATGTCCTTGACCGGAATCGAACCTGGGACCCTTCAGTCCTCAGGCTGATGCTCTATCCACTGAGCCAAACCGGTTTCAGCTTGAGACCACTATTTTTTTTAAAAAAAGGACTTTGGGGATGTGGAGTACTAAGGCTACAAAGGTACCTTAAATCTCAAAGCATTTTAAATTTCCTTTTATCTCACCACATTTCCGATGCAAAATTCAAAACACACGGTTCAGGCAAATTTTCGGGGGCCTCCCAGCTGGGGAAAGCAGTGCAGGCCTAGTTTGCCTGCCATAATGCTGCAACCTCAGTGCGACCGTGAGCCGGACCAACAGGGATGCAATTCAGAAGCAGGGCAGCCCTGGATCTCCAGCCAGGAGCGGCTGATCCACTGTTTTTGTTTGGTGGTGCTTTCCTTCAGCAGTGAAAGGCAGATGAAGCTGCGTGATCAGATTGCTGTTCGTTTTGGGAGAGTCCTGGGAGTTGACTCATGCTCCCAAGATTCCGGACACAGCGTCAGGGAGGCCGCAGCCTGGGGAGTGGTGCAGATGCCTGAGCTGTTCACTCCCAGTCACCCCAGATGGCAATCCCGCAGGGCGCGGCCCAGCCCTCAAACTGCTGGGCTGTAACCGCCAAGGCCAGTCCGTTCTGACACCTCAGCTCCTGGCATTTTCCTGGGCCCGGCTCGTTGCAGCTGGGCTTGGGTGGAGAAGGGAGGCAGGAAAGAACAGGGCAGGTTCTCAGGTCTGAGCTGTAGGTGGTGGAGATCAAATTAAAAAAAGAAAGAAAGAAAAAAGACTTGCTTTTTCTGCATAAATCAAATAAAAAAGGTCTCTCAAGTCAGAACTCTGGCCTTTGGAATTGCTGGGCACTGAGGCTTGAAGGAATCTCGGAAGAATCCAACCTGGATGATCCTCTCCAGCCGACTCGACCGGCTCGACCCCGTTCCCCCCCCCCCCCCACACATTCCCCACCCCTTAGCCTGAGGCTGGCGCCTGCCCCCATCCCGCCCAGCACCACCCGCATCCCGCCCGCCAGGTCGCCCCCTATCTCGCTCCTCATCCGGTTCCTGCACCCCCACCCCGATCACCGGTTTACCCCCGCCCACTCCCATTTCCACCCCATCCCCTCCTGCACCCGATCCCCGTTCCCTGGCTCCCAGGCCTCCTCCCTGTAGGCCGGGAGGGAGTCGTGGGCAGGGCCACCCCCTCCCACGCTCCGGGCACCAGCGGCCTCGGACTACGTTGCGCCCTCCGCCCTCCGCAGGGGCCGCGGGAGCAGGTGCAACCCCGGCGCCGCCCTCTCCGCGCGCTCTGAGGCCCCACCCGCCCCTCCGCTCCCTTTTCCCGGGCCCCCGCCTCATTCCCACGCCGTTCCCCGTCCCCCGTCACCCCCGCACTATCTCCCCCGCTCTTTGCAGCACCACCCTCCCCTCCCCTCCTCCCCCTCCTCTGGCCCCGCCCCCTGCACCGCCTCTCCCCTCCCCCACCCTGCACCGCCCCCCGCCGCCGGCCCCCCGCACCGCCCCCTGCGCCCGCGGCGGCGGCAGCGCTCTGATTGCCCCGAGCCCCGGGAGGCGGACCCGGCACCCCCACCTGCCGCGGCCTGGCGGCTCCGGGCGGCCGTCCGCCTCCTCCGCATGGAGCCCTCGGAGCGCGAGCGGGCGGCGCGGGAGCGGGTCCCCAGGTGGGCGCGCAGGGCCGGGGTGCCCCCAGCCCAGCCCGGGGGTGCGAGGGTGGCGGTGCGGGGTTTGGAGGTGCGGGAATGGGACGTGGCGGGATGTGGGGGTGCGGGGAGTGGGACGGGACGGCGGCGGGGGAGCTGGCCCTGGCACGTCCCTCGGCAGGGGCGCCTTCTTGCTGCTCTCCGCCGGAGACCCCCTTCTGCACCGGGAGGGGAGGAGTGGGGGGGAGTCCGGGGCGCGTCCCCCCACCCCCCGCGGGTCGGTCACGGCTCCTGCCTGCCCGCCCTCCACGCCAGGGCCCGCGGGCGGGGGGTGGGACCCCGGGACCGGACCCTGGGCAGGGCCCGGCGCCCTGTGCCACCGGTCCCACGTGCGTGGGGAGCTTGATTCTGGGCTCCAGGGTGTTTCTTTTTGTACTGCAGGATTGACCCGTACGGGTTTGAAAGGCCCGAAGATTTTGATTATGCAGCTTATGAGGAATTCTTTTCCACCTACCTGGTGATCCTCACTAAAAGAGCGATCAAATGGTCCAAACTTCTAAAGGGAAGCGGCAGTGTCCAGAAAAGTATGAGAGGTGAGTTTGGAACATGGTCCACACACACACACACACACACACACTCCACAAACAGGTCACTGGCTGATAGATGCTCCCGGGGGAAGAGGGGTTCGGGATTCCTTAGACACCCCTACTCCAGGGAGGCTGGCTGCCTGGAGTCTGGCGTCTTTCCCGGGGATCCAGAGATTGGGAAGTGGCAAGGCAGGTGTGTGTTCCACGGAAGCTTCACGTGGAGGCTCAAAGCTTTGAATTCAGCTAGAAGTTGCACTTTTTTTTTTTTAATATATTTTTATTGATTTTGTACAGAGAGGAAAGGAGAGAGATAGAGAGTTAGAAACATCGATGAGAGTCATCGATCAGCTGCCTCTTGCACACCCCCCACTGGGGATATGCCCGCAACCAAGGTACATGCCCTTGACCGAAATCGAACCCGGGACCCTTCAGTCCGCAAGCCGGCGCTCTATCCATTGAGCCAAACCGGTCTCGGCTAGAAGTTGCACTTTTAAGGTACAGGGTGTTCTTTCTTTCTTTCCAGAAGAAAATTGGCTTTCTGCTTCTCAAAATGAGATTGGCCAGGGCTCTCCACTTGTCCATGCTTGTGACCAACTCCTCCCTGCCTGCCTTCCTGGACCCCTCCTCACCTGTGCTGCCCCAGCCCCTTCCCTTCCTCTCTCTAGTCCGGGCCCTCCTCCCTGAGTCCTCCTCTCTGTTCCTCCAGCGCACCCCTGGCTAGCACCTGCCTCTCCTCAGGGGCGTCCCCAGCCCCTCCCATCTTTTTCAGGCGCTGACCGGAATGCCACTTCCATGAAACCTTCCAGAGCTCCTGTCTAGAATGGCACTCCCGCATCACACCACGCATACCACTTTTCACCCCTTTCCTGCTCCTTTTGTCCTCGCCTTCTAATGCAATGCGGATCTTAGTTATCTTATTATTTGTTTCCCTTGCTGGACTCAAAGATCCCTCTCTGCTGGCAGGGATTAGTCAGGGTAATTGCTTCAGTGTTTTAATGAATGAATGAATGAATGAATGAGTGAGTGGGTGAATGAATGAATGACGTGTTTAGGTGGTAACTTCTGGGCAGGTGGAAGGGTATTGGTAGGAGTGTGCCCCTTGGTAGGAGGTAAGAGAAGTCAGATAAATGGTGCACAGAGGTGTGTAGGGGTTTCCTGAAATAGGACATTGATGACAATTAAGGCTGAGGACAGAGGTCAGAGGCAAGGGACAGAACTTGTGACTAGAGTATTAGGGGTACACTTAGCAAGGGCCAGAGATGGAGCCAGGGGACCCTGCATGTAGCCACACAGCACCAGAACCTGGCAGACAGAAGCCAACTGTAAAAAGAATTATGAGCAAGGGGATGGAGCGATCAATTTTTGCTTTTAAAGCAGTTAGTGCATCTGCCCAAAGTGGGCCCAGCACCCAGTAGGTGCCTGGAGTATATTTGTGGAATTGACAGAGGGCTGGGTGTAGCAGGTGGGTCTGGGAACTTGTCCGGTAGCGTAGGGGTAGGGGTAGAGAACTTGTCCCTACACCTGGGACAGCCCTCCCTCCTCCAGGCTATTACTGATGGGGGTGCTTAGTGAAAACTCAGGTAGCTCAGCCAGAATGGCTCTTTTTTTTGTGTTTTTTTTTTGTTTGTTTTTTGTTTGTTTGTTTTTTGCATCATCCTGTGCTCTAAAAGGCTGCTGGTTTGATTTCTAGTCATATCTGAGTTTCGGGTTCAATCTCTGGTTGGGGCACATATGGAAGGCAACCAATTTCTGTTTCTCTGTCACATCCATGGTTCTCTCCCTCTCTCCCTCCCTCCTCTCTCTAAGCATGTTCTCAGGTGAGGATTAAAACAACAACAACAACAACTCAGGGAAACTATCATTTCATAAAACTAGCTGGAAGGGACCTTAAAGTTGGTCCTTAGCTGCTTTACAGAAAGCTAATAATCTCCAATGTGCCATGTACCATCCTACATGAAACATGTCATCCCTGCATGGGCCCTGTGTGTTAATGTGTTTCCAGCAGCACATCTGCCTTTGATTTTTTTAAAAAATTCCTCACCTGAGGATATTTTTCCCATTGTTTTTAGAGAGAATGAAAGGAGAGCGAGAGCGAGCGAGAACGAGGGGGAGATCAATGTGAGAGGCACATCCATTGGTTTGTCTCTCGAATGCGCCCTAGGAAACACACCTACGACCCCCATACATGCCCTTGACCCTTGACTGGGAATCAAACCCCCAACCTTTCGGTGAGAAGGCTGATGCTCTACCACTGAGCTACACTGGCCAGGACTGCCTTTAATTTTTCCTTTTGATTTATTTTTAAAAGTTGAATAGTCTTTTTGTTTTAAAAAGTTACATACAAGGATTCAAAAATAGACAATTTACGTGCATGATCAACTGTCTTCACCATACTATTGTAAAAGATGAAAAGTGATACTAAGCTTCTCTCCTGCCGCAGGCTCCCGTCTCCAGTAAAAGTGACTGATCAATGGTGACTGTCCTTCCGTCCCCCAGGAGCAGGATGTGTACACACACGAGGGTGTGCATGCACACATGTGTATAAATGCAGCAGCCACACCCATGGAGCTGCAGTTTGCTTTTATTGCACAAGGCCTCCTGTCCAACATGGTTAACTCTGGGCTACTAAGCCAGAGGCAGTTAAAGCAGAGAATCACAGCAAGCTGATGTTTGTCACTCGATTCTGTCCTATCATCTCCTGTCCTTTGAATAGGGTGGGTCCACTAATTTAAATTTTGTATCACACTCTCAATTTATTGTCTCTATTTTCCAGTATTGGTTTTTTTTTTTTTTGGTTGTTGTGTGGTGCGTGTTTTTTCCACGTAGAGCAGGAATTGAAGCTACCTGAATACAGACTCCTCCCAGATGTTGATTCTTTTCCCCATCCTACAGTTATTTTAAACTGGATTCAAAGATTCAATTTTGCCTTTGCTTTGGGTACCTGTCTCTTTCAACTCTTTCTAAAAATTTAGCTTGGTTTTTACTGAAATAATTCTTGCTTGCTTGCTCTAATATTTCTAAGATGTAAGTCATATCAGTAAAACTGTGTGATTATGGTGACAAGTACCTTTACAGAAAGCTAGCAGGCTTGGATAACAGGTTTAGGTACAAATATGTTTGATTCCTGATGAGCCCTCGGCCGAGGGGATGGGATTCAGTGTCCAGGTGAACTAGAGAGCCTGGTGGCCTGATGTGGTTTCAGGGAATGCACAGATTAGTTCAGCGAGAGCGCGAGGTGTGGCCTCACACGGGTCTGTGATCCAGGATGTTGCCACTGGAGCTTGGTGCAGTTTCCGGGTGTGATAAGGAAGCAGTGAGAGCATGGGCCGTCAGGCATAAACACAGCTGGACAGGTTATTCCAGAATTGGGAACCCAGTTTTCTCCTGTCCTGCATCCTAGGCTGACTGTCGTGTCGTCTGGTACGTGACATCTCGAGGAAGAGATGACATGGAAGGGATGTTGGTCCTGCAGTGACCAAGCACCTCGGTCTTGGAGCCTCATCCTTGAGTATCAGCTAGCACACCTTGAAATCTCCCTTTGATCTTGTGTTTGTTTGTTTGTTTGTTTGTTTGTTTTCCACCTTATCTCGCTTTTGTTGTTGTTGTTGTTCTATATATTTTTTTCTCTTCGGGGGAGGATTTTCATCTGTATTGCCTATCTTAAAATCTTCAGTGACACAAGTATCTATAAATCTTGACATTCAGCCTATGTTCAGGTAACTTAGGCTGCTTGATTATGCTACTTGTGGATATGATGAATATTTTTCTTTTTCTTTGCCTACAGCAAATATCCACTAGGGGCCCTTAAGACAGCTTACTCTTCCTCCCACAACCTTGAAGACCGAGCTCAACAAGCTTAGCCCTGTCTCGACCTAGCTCCTATCCTTACTCCCGTTCACGCCCCATCATGATGTGAAGGGACTCCACAAGCCGAAAAGCCTCCTGGCCACTTGCTTCTTCTGGATCTCCTTCCCAGTGGCTTAGAGAATCGGCACCATATAAATTAGAAATAAATTACAAAGGCACATTTTCAAAGACAAATACCCAAAACTGGAGATTTGCTTAACTTTGTTGGGGCAGACAGTTGGAGGTTCATTCTCTGGGGTCCGGCTTCTTCTTTTCCCTACTGTTTTTCCTTTATATTTTATTCTTCTCAACTGTGCGCGCTGGCCTGTGGGAGAGCCCTGCCCTCGGGAACATGTTTCTGAAGGCAAGGAAACTATTTTCATTCTTTCCTGAAGACACATTGTAAGTTCAGATAGCAAACATCAAAAAGTAGCAAAGACATGTGTTCTCCAACTTGAGCTCTGACTGTATTTCAGGTACGAGGCTGAGTGCTTGACTTATATTTTATAGATGAGAAAGCTGAGACCTGCTCAAGGTTTGAGGCTAGGACATCACAGGAGAGCCAGTGTGTAACTCCATAGGGAGGGGGTTAGCCATTTTGTACTTTCCCTTTCTAAATTGCTTTTCTTTTTTTTCTATTTAAATCTTTATTGTTGAAAGTATTACACATGTCGTCTCCCCCCCATTGCCCCTTCTTAAATTACTTTTTAGAATTTGTAGTGAAATTCACTCTTATTGGTACACTAAGCACCTGTTGAAGGAATATTCCTGCAAGACTTCTGGCAGGCTTCCCTCCTGCCATCACCACCTCTCCTGCCCGCCCCATCTGCCACTACCGCCATTGTCTCTGCAGCTGCTGCACACCTCGCCCTGCCCTGCCCCGCCCCGCGTATGCTGCCAGTGCTTTCCCTCCAGCAGCTGCAGCCGCCTTGCTTTCCACTTTCCCTCCCTCTTCCTTCTATGCTGTCTTCAGCCTTCACTCCTCCCTCCCTCCATGTATGCAGATTAACCACCATCCTTGTTGGGTTAATTTGCATGCTCACTCTGATTGGCTGGTGGGTGTGGCTTGTGTGGTGGAGTGATGGTTAATTTGCGTATTACTCTATTATTAGGTTAGATAGTTCTATGAATTTAGACAAACCTATAGAGTCACATAACCTCACCACAGGCAAGAGTCAAAGTAGTCCATCACCTTCAGAATTGTCTCTTGCTGCCTGTTTGTGGGCAGTCCCCGCCCCCACCTCAGGACAACCACTGATCTCTTCAGCCATCAGGAAATGCGCTATAAGTGGGATCATGCACCTTGTGGCCTTTTGAATCTAGCTTCTTTCAGTTAACATAATGTATTTGAGCCGAAACCGGTTTGGCTTGGTGAATAGAGCATCGGCCTGCAGACTGAAGAGTCCCAGGTTTGATTCCGGTCAAGGGCATGTGCCTTGGTTACTGGCATATCTCTGGTGGGGATTGTGCAAGAGGCAGCTGATCGATGTTTCTCTCTCATGGATATTTCTAACTCTCTATCCCTCTCTCTTCCTCTCTGTAAAAAAAATCAATTTATAAATATTCACTTACAGTGATTTGCATGAAGTTAAGCTTTCATTTCTCTTGGGGGAAATACCTAGTCATATGGTAACGGTATGTTTAATTCTAAGAAATTTCAAACTGTCTCTCCAAAGTGGCTGTACAATTTTGCTTTCCTACCATCAATGGATGAGATTTCCTGCTGTGTCACATTCTTGCCAGCACTTAATATTTTGGGATTTTTTTATTTTGGACATTTATTGTAGGAAAGACTATTCTGTATCTGCATTGAAGTGCCTTTGCAACTTTGTCAAAAAGCAATTGGTTCTATTTATGTGGGTCTGTTTCGAATTTTGTTCTTTTCTTCTTAAAAACAATATATTTTTATTGATTTTGGAGAGGAAGGGAGAAGAAGAGAGAGGTAGAAACAGCAATGATGAGAGGGAATCATTGATTGGCTGCCTCCTGCATGCCCCCCACTGGAGATCAAGCCTGCAACACAGGCCTGTGCACTGACCAGGAATCGAACTGTGACCTCCTGGTTCATTGTTTGATGCTCAACCATTGAGTCACATCGGCTGGGCAGTGAATATTGATTATTGAAGTCACTCATGGTTTTTGGCTTATTTTCCTATATGTTTCTACGGTCATTAGAAAACTACGGATTACCTTTTCACATATTCGTTTTCAATAAAAAAAAATATTCCTCCCAAATGCTGTAGTTCTCAACTTAGAGAGATTAGCTGCAAAACAAGGCAAGGGCATCTGCAGCCGCAGCCCGCCGCTCCCAGCCCGGTGCTGCACACACGCTCACGGCTCCGGACCTGCTGTCCCCTGTTTTCAGTTTGTCCTCTCACTGGTCTCTGCCCCCAGAGGACTTTCCGGAACACCTGTGTGACCTCGGTCCCTACTCCTGCACCATCACCTCCAGGGAAGGACAGTGCATCTGAGCCTGGTGCACGAGGGCCTCAGGGTCTGTCCCTGCCCACAGCTGACCCTCCAGCCCGCGAGGCGCTGCTTGTAGCTCCCAGGACCAGCAGAGGGTCTCTTCCTGTTTCATGTCCCTTCACTTGGTGTGGCTTCTGTCCCTTCAGTTTTTCTGACCTTTCCTCCCCGCTGCAGTGCCTGGGTCGCAGTGACTATGTCTGGTCCACGTTGCTGAGCAGGGGGTCGAGGCTGGGCCTGTGGCTAACCCGTCTCTACATCTTTGGAGTCTGGCACAGTGTGTGTGGCAGGAGGCGAGGAAGGACCAGTGGGTGGACTTCGAAGCCCCTGTCTGGACAGTGAAGAAGAAGTATATGGGGTTATCGCAGCCTCCCACTTGGCTGGGCTAAGTTTGGGAGAGAGCAGGAAGCTAGAATGAGTGTATGTACCAGTTTCAGGGGTGATGTATGGAGTTTTGCATCTTTTTCATGTTTGATTGAAGGAGACAACTGGTGAGCTAAAGGCACTGAAATGAGTGCCATTTGCTCAAAGGGCCCTCTAGGATAGGGGTGTCGAACTCAATCAGAGAAGGGGCCAAAATCTAAAATCCAGCCTAAATTGCGGGCCGAATGGTTTACTGAACAGTCATAAACTGACAATGTCATAAACTGACAGCGGAGTGCAGTGATGACAGCTCGGTGTGGGCCACATTGCAAGGCCTGGCGGGCTGGATTTGGCCCGCGGGCCTTGTGTTTGACACATGTGCAGGAGGTTCTGACCTTGGGCTACGTCTGTCTGTCCTTCTAACACGGTCCCTCCTCTCGGTTTCAGTGAAGCGCTATATCCGGAAAGGGGTTCCCCTCGAGCACAGGGCCCGCGTCTGGATGGGGGTGAGCGGAGCCCAGGCCCAGATGGAGAGGAACCCTGGCTACTACCACCAGCTTCTGCAGGGAGAGAGGAACAACACCCTGGAGGAGGCCATCAGGACAGGTGAGCATGGCCTCCCTCCGGGGGGCCTGGCGCCCAGGCAGGAGGAGGAGGAGGGGCGGGAACCATCCCCAAACTGGGTTCGTACTCGGTCTTTGAAGTCGTGATGTTGACAAAGAAACAAACATGGTTAAAGATGCACCAACTGATTCCAGTTTGAAATTTTATTTTTCTTAAAGGAAAATCAAAACTTAAGTGTTCATGAGGGGAAAACAATGTCTTTTTATATATGATTTCAGAGAGGAAGGGAGAGAGAGAGAGAGAGAAAAGCATCCATGATGAGAGAGAATCATTATTGATGGGCTGCCTCCTGCTTTCTCCACACTGGGGTTCGAGCCCAAAACCTGGGCATATGCCCTGACCGGGAATTGAACTGTGACCTCCTGGTTCATAGGCTGACACTCAACCACTGAACCACACTGGCCGGGTGAGAACAATGTCTTTAATTTATTCAGCAAATATTTGAGCGCCCACCTAGCTAGTGAGGAAAATGACCATGGAAAGACCAGGCTTCTTCCATGAAGAAGCCCTCCAGGGGAATGAGAAGGGCACTGAGCAAGCAGTCATAATACAGTAGGTAACGAGGGATTTGTGCCTGCTGCACATGGGACTTACAGCTACACCTGTATCTTAAAGCCACACACCAGAGTTTTCTTTCTTTGTGTCAAACTCTTAAGACTTGTCTAAGGATGCTGGTATCTAGGGCCTCTGATCTCTTTTTTTTTTTCCTCCACTTTCCTCATAGTTCCATAGGCTCTCTGGACAAAGTTCTCAAAAACAAAGTTTAACCTACATTGAACAATTACACTTTAAGGAAATACATCTGCCATTCTGATTCTAACAGTTTTGGGAAAATAAATATGTAAATAAATAAATAAATATGTAAATATTTTAAAAAATGAACAAATAGTTCATTTAAAAAATTCAATTGCTTTCCGTGCTGGGAGGTTATCACACTGACTTGTGACGGCGAGAGAGTGGTGTGTCCCCAACATAAGGAATGGGGTCCTTCAGTCCTCAGGGTCTCATCTGCGCAGGGTTGGAACCAGTGGGGAGAGCTGGGGGTGCTGAACCCTCTGGCTACATCCTGATTGCACAGCAAACTGAGGTCAAAGGGCTCAGAACAGAAGCGGTTGCTGGCTTTGCAGGCACAGCCTGGGGTATCACTCAGCAGGGCCAGAAATGCTGAGTCAGGTTGGGAGGTCCAAGGCAGGCTGAGCATAGTAAACAAAATAGAGTGTTGCTATTTGTTTGACAAATGAATTTAGAGGCTCTATATAGTGCCGGTATTTTTGGATAGATTTTTTTTTATTGTGGTAAAATATACATAATATAAAATTTACCATTTTATCTTCCCAAACTGAAACTCTGTTCCCATTAAACACTAACTTCCTGTTCCCCTAGTCCCTCGTACCCACCATTCTACTTTCTGTCTCTAGGAATTTGATGACTTTTAAGTGTAAGCGGACAATCCATGGGTCTAGGCTGCCTGTCACTACTTGAGCCGGTTAAGCAGAGACAGGGTTGAGTCATAGATGAGCGTTTATTCCAAAAATGCCCACCGTATGGGAGAGCAGAAAAAATCTGCTCTGCACCCCACCGTAAGCCAGCTGTTTATATTGAGCAGGACAAAGATTACATGGTGACGTAAGAAAAAGTGTATGCCAACTGGGCAGTTTTCATGTAATGAGGGCTGGAGATCTGCAAAGGCCTGCAGGTATGCAAAGGCTGGGGGGTCTTCAAAGGGCTGGCGGCTCTGGTTTCTGCAACAAGGTCCTTCATCTTTCCATGATAATAGGCAGCTCCTGCATGGAGAGGATGGGCCGCATTCCCCGGTGAGCTCCCAGGCCCCACATGCAACTCCCAGTCAGGTTAGAATGCGCCTTCTTTTTCTCTCTCTCTCTTTTTTTTTTAAGCCAGAGATGCAGTTGTTTCTTTATTTTTTTTAAATATATTTTATTGATTTTTTACAGAGAGGAAAAGAGAGAGGGATAGAGAGTCAGAAACATCGATGAGAAAGAATCATCGGTCAGCTGCCTCTTGCACCCCTCCCCCCCCACTGGGGATGTGCCTGCAACCAAGGTACATGCCCTTGACCGGAATCGAACCCGGGACCCTTCAGTCCGCAGGCCTATGCTCTATCCACTGAGCCAAACCAGTATCGGCAAGAATGTGCTTTCCTTAAACAGAACAAAACAATCACAGTTAACAGAGCATGGTTAATATTTCTCACAATTATAGCTGGTCCCCACTATTCTATTTCTGACCCTATCATAAGTACCTTTTATAAGTGGAATCGTCCAGTATTTGTCTTTTTGTAACTGATTTATTTCCCTGAGCATAATGTCCTCAAGGTTCACCCAGGTTATAGCATGTGTAGAATTTCCTTCCTTTCATTGTATGTATAGACAGTTTTGTTTAAAATTCATCCATTTGATGGACAGTAAGGCTGTTTCCATCTCTTGGCTATTGTGAATAATGTTGCTATGAACATGGGTGGGCAAATATCTCTTTGAAACCTTATTTTCAATTATTTTGGGTTTATTTCCAGAAGTGGAATTGCTGGGTCACATGGTAATTCTGTGTCTTTTTTTTTTTTTTTTTTTTTTTTTTTTTTTTAGCAATCTGCACAAATAGTTTTATAGGATTAATAGAGTGGATGTTTCATCCCATGTAAGCATAGTCTGAATGTCCCTGTTCACATTCACTTCCACAATTGAAGGTAGCATTTTCCGTAGAAAGATTTAAAACTATATGAAAAAATTTCTCATAACAAAAAAATATTACAAAAAAAAAAAAAAAAAAAAAGCACAACTAGTCATTGTAGTCTGAATTAGTAAAAAATGAAAACAAGAGCACTCATTTTCTCCTGACCAGTTGCAGTTTTTGGAATGCTTAGAATTCCAGAAGAAGAAAAAAATTTGTGGAAATTAAAAAAAAAAAATCTGAATGATTCAAGCCCACCCAGAGACACAAACAATCGAATGAAAGGAATTTTAGTTAATGACAGCATATCAATTACTTTCATTAATTGTAACAAAAAATGAATCATGCTCATAAAAAATAAAATTAAATTTATCAAATAAAAAATTTTTTAAAAAATGTATTCATGGCTAATCAAACAGAGAAACCCTACATCTCCCTTCTTGGGGATGACATTACTCAGTCCTGAATCATTGCAAAGCTCCTTCTCACTGTCCCTGTAATACTGTCCATCCTTCAGGTTGTCAGATGTGAAAGGCATAGGCCGAGGCAAGGATGGAGAATGAGACAGACTTATGGGGGGCATTTAAAAAAGCAAAACAATTTTTTTAATAGAAAACAATAAAAAATAATGTGCTTTGGGACACTAAGCTTGTTGTTCAGCCCAAATCTAGTTTTTTATAAGCAAAGACAGGCCTGGGGGCCAGAGGATCATTGTTGCAGCTTTTCACAGAGGTTTGTGGACATCATGCTAAAATAGAGGTTGGGCCCTAGCCAGTTTGGCTCAGTGGATAGAGCATTGGCCTGCAGACTGAAGGGTCCCGGGTACGATTCTGGTCAAGGGCACATGCCCAGGTTGTGAGCTCAGTCTCCGGTAGGGGGCGTGTAGGAGGCAGCTGATCATGGATTCTCTCTCATCATTGATATATCTATCTTTCCTTCTCCCTTCCTCACTGAAATTAATAAAAATTAAAAATTATAAAAAATAAACTAAGTAGCCCAGCTGCCGTGGCTCAGTGGTTGAGTGTTGACCTGTGAACCAGGAAATCACGGTTTGATTCCGGGTCAGATCGCATGCCTGGATTGTGGGCTTCATCCCCAGTGTGGGATGTGCAAGAGACAGCCAATCAATGATTTTCTATCATTGATGTTTCTCTCTCTCTCTCTGTCTCCCTTCCTCTCTGAAATCAATGGACATATGTTTAAAAAATAAATAAATAAATAAAATAAGTAAAATAGAGGTTGGGTTTCCTGAGGTATAGAGGGGAGACACCGTGCATGCTTATCTTAGATCATGACAGAGGAAGCTAATGGTTATGTGGGTTCCAGAGTAAGATCTATGAGGGGTATGTGATTTGTTTTGGTTATCATACATAGCACAGTAGCAAACACCATGAATCTAAGTGTGGTCAGTAGAATCAGAAAAGATGCAAAAGTTCACGTTGATATCCTCTATGCCAGTGGTTCTCAACCTTTCTAATGCCGCGACCCTTTAATATAGTTCCTCGTGTTGTGGTGACCCCCAACCATAAAATGATTTTTGTTGCTACTTCATAACTGTAATTTTGCTAACGTAAATACCTGTGTTTTCCGATGATCTTAGGCTCTATACTCTTGCACCTGTCTACAGCATTCACTTATAAAATTCAGCTTTCAAAAGTCAGGCATCGGCCCTGGCTCAGTTGTTTGGGCATCATCCGTGCACTGAAAGGTCGGGTGCGTGGAAGAGGCAGTTGATGAATGTTTATTGATGTCTTGCTCTCAGATTGATGTTTTTCTCTCTATTTCCCTCTTTCTCTAAAACTCAATTAAAAAATCTTAAAAAAAAAAAAAAAAAAGTCAGGCATTGTCTTAGTGACCTCGTCCAGCACCCTTGTCCCTGCACTGGGCCCTGGTGCTCCGGTGTGGCCTGGCGGTGGGAGGGCCGGGCGGAGGAAGTCTGATGAGCAGGAAGAGGCTGGCCAGGAAGCCTTCTTGCAGACAAAGGTTGACAACCCGGGCATGTGCCCTTGACCAGGAATTGAACCGCGACCTCCTGGTTCATAGGTCCACATTCAATCACTGAGCCACACCAACCAGACTGTACAGTTCTTAGTTTTCAGTTTTGTCTGTTTATCTCTGAAAAGGAATCTTGGTATGTTCTGCTTCTTTATGTTTTCAATCTTCAGAACTGGGGAAAGTTTTTAGAGTTTTGTGTTAGATGTCCATCTGTCACGTGTTCTAGAGACAAGCGTCCCCTTAGCTGAGAGGGGGCAGCGGGAGGACAGGTGTGCAGGGTGAAGAAAAGTGAGGGAACATCTGGGCCTTGCAGGGGCCTGGCCTCCCCCAGATAAGCCCACTCTGCTGTCACTGATTTTTTTTTTTTAATATTTTTTTTATTGATTTTAACAGAGAGGAGGTAGGGAGAGAGATAGAGAGCTAGAAATGTCGATGAGAGAAAAACACCGACCAGCTGCCTCCTGCACACACCCCACCGGGGATGTGCCCACAACCAAGGTAAATGCCCTTGAACGGAATCGAACCCGGGACCTTTCAGTCCGCAGACCGACGCTCTACCACTGAGCCAAACCGGCTTCGGCTACTGTCACTGATTTTGAAAGAACTGCTCTTGGGGCCCAGTGTGCCCCCCTGGGTGTGGCTGGAGTGGGACGGGGGTCCTGGGAGTGCCATCCTCTTCCATCCCGATTCCAGTCTCCCAGGACCTTGACTGTAAAGGCTGCAGGTGCTCATTGCCCATGCCCTGGGTGTGGCTGGAGTGGGACGGGGGTCCTGGGAGTGCCATCCTCTTCCATCCCGATTCCAGTCTCCCAGGACCTTGACTGTAAAGGCTGCAGGTGCTCATTGCCCATACATGGGTGACTCAAATGCATAGCCAGGGATGACACCACTCCTTAAACCTGAGACGGAGCCCCGCACTTCACCAGGCGGGGTTTGGCACCTCACAGACGGTTCAGTTCCCACCTCCTGGATCAGGGGTCCTCAAACTTTTTAAAGTGGGGGCCAGATCACGGTCCCTCAGAGAGCTGGAGGGCCGGACTATATGAACTACTAATTTCTACTGTAACACCTCGGCTGCTCTCACTGCCCAAAAAACCTGGCGGGCAGGATCAGACTCCCCTGGGGGCTGCATGTGGCCCGCGGGCCGTAGTTTGAAGACCCCTGTACCTGGATAATCGTGTCATTGATTTCTCCGCAGATATGAACAGGACCTTCCCGGACAACGTGAAGTTCCGCAGGAGCGCGGATCCCTGCTTACAGAAGACCCTGTACAACGTGCTCTTGGCCTACGGGCACCACAACCAAGGTGTGGGGTACTGCCAGGTAAGCCCCAAGAAGGCGGAAAGGATCGGCACCCCACAGACGTACAGCAGCGATACTCTCGGGTCTCTGTGAAGTATTCTTTGTCAGTCTAGTTCAAAACTCCCTAAGTCGGCCCTAACCGGTTTGGCTCAGTGGATAGAGCATAGGCCTGGGACTGAAAGGTCCCAGGTTCGATTCCGGTCAAGGGCGTGTACCTTGGCTGCGAGCACATCCCCGGTGGGGGGTGTGCAAGAGGCAGCTGATCAATGTTTCTCTCTCATCGATGTTTCTAACTCTCTATCCCTCTCTCTTCCTCTCTGTAAAAAATCAATAAAATATATATTTAAAGAAAAAAAAAAAACAAAAAAAACTCCCAAAGTCATAGCGCCCGCACAAGAGGTGACTTCAAACATTTCCCAGTTACCAAAGCAGTGAGACCCCTGAGTAATGATTTCTTTTGGTGTCAGACGGCCGTGAGAGGGGGTGAAGGTGGAAAGTTGGGAAGCAGCTAGGAAGTAACTTAAGGGAACACAGGGCTGTGTTTTCTAGAACTGAAGGGGACAAACAGTGCCTTATTGCCTCAGAGTGCAGTGTGCGTGTGCGTGTGTGTGTGTGTGTGTGTGTGTGTGTGTGTGTTGGTGGGTGGGGGTGGGGGGTGTTCCTTTGACATTATTTTTGGAGGTCAGTCTTCCCTGCAATTAAAGGTAATGGCATGCCTCATCGCCTGCCACTTTGCCATTTTGTTTTGGATTTGCTGCATGAAGCACACGTGAGGTGGGAAAGAAACTTCTTGTTTCTCCCTGAGCAGTTCCGGCTGGAGTGCATCAGAGCCACCCTCTCATTCACAGCAGGGAAAGCAAGAAGCCCTGCGTGAGGAGCAGCTGCGGCGGTGCCCTCTGTGGCTGCTGCATGTGATTCAGGGCCACACTGCCTTTGAGATGGGCCGGTTCTGTCCCTGAGCTTGCTGAAGGCCTGTGAGGCCTGCGCTGCCATTGGAAGGAGCTGCCCACTTCCTGTTACCGGGAATGCTGCTTGTTGCCATGGCTACAAGCAGAAGCCCAGGGCTGTCATGGGAAGAGTGTGGCTCTCCCTGCCTCTAAGGTTGCATGCTTCTCATGCTCCTGGAGCCTGAGGCTCGTCTGTAGGCTTCTTGAGAGGAAGTGAGTAAGCCCATCGTTGTTGTTTTTATATATATATATATATATATATATATATATATATATATTTCAGAGAGGAAGGGAGAGGAAGAGAGAGATAGAAACATCAATGATGAGAGATAACCAGTCATTGGCTGCCACCTGCGCGGCCCTCACCAGGGATGGAGCCCGAAACCCAGACATGGGCCCCGACCATCAATCGAACCTTGACCTCCTGTATCATAGGTCAACACTCAACCACTGAGCCACGTCGGCCAGGCCAAACCCATCTTGATGGGACATATACATCTAACAGTCACGGTCCAGGGCTCCAGAGCGGGTCATACAGGCCATTTGGGTGTCCTTCCTAAGGTTTGAACAAATGGCTTGTGCAGCTGGGGTTGCTTTGCAATTTGCATTCCTGCATGGTCAGCATGTGGCGCGGCTCTGGGCTCAAGGGGAAATGGGAGAAGGAGTGAGGCAGATCCTTTTCAAAAGAGGCATCATAGTTACTCATATTCACCTGAATAATTCATCATTGTGTGTTTATACTGCCCTGTTGCCTGAAGGCAGTGCCTTCAAGTAGATGGAGCTGGGATGGGCTCATTCTTCCAGACAGAATTCCTGCCATTCTCAGCGTTTATTGCTATCATTAACTTGTTCTGAAACAAGGACTCCACCTGCCTTTTGGAGAAGGGAAGCAGGAGGCTGATAAATTGTCCTGAGAGTATTCTAGGTACAGTTCTTGTGAATTTTTTAAATGGCTTTAAAAAATAAGCCACACAATTTTAAATATTAGCATGATGTCAAAATTTTATTGGCTTTTAGCCGAAACCGGTTTGGCTCAGTGGATAGAGTGTCGGTCTGCAGACTGAAAGGTCCCAGGTTCGATTCCAGTCAAGGGCATGTACATTGGTTGTGGGCACATCCCCAGTGGGGGGTGTGCAGGAAGCAGCTGGTCGATGTTTCTCTCTCATCGATGTTTCTAACTCTCTGTCCCTCTCCCTTCCTCTCTGTAAAAAAAATCAATAAAATATATTTTTAAAAAAACTTTATTGGCTTTTCAAATATATGTTGTCTTTGGAATATATATGTACACACATATAAATACGCATACACATACACACATACACATAGATACACACATGCATGTTGTATTAGCTTCCTGGGGCTGCCATGACAATGCACTGTAAGCTGAGAGGTGTGAACAACAGGAATCGTCTCTCTGTTCTGGAGTTCGAAGTCTGAGATTGAGGTGTATGGATGGCTTGTCCCAGGCATCCCCCAGCTGCTGGTCTCAGGCAATCCTTGGCTTTTAAGCACCTCACCCAGTCTCTGCCTTCTTGCTCACATGGTGTTCTCCCAGCCTGGTGTCTCCATGTCCATATTTATCTTGTTGGTTGACAAAAGTTGGATTTCCCCCTTATTATTAGAGAAATGCATACTTATTTTAGAAAATACAGGCAAGCCAAAGAGAAAATGGGAATTCTGAAAGCACGTACCCAAAGATGACATTAACTCACTGTTGTTAAGCGCCCACCACCCTTGGTCTTCCCCCATCTAGCTGCTTCTCTCAGATAAGAGAGTCACATACACAAGTGTTTCAGCAACATCTGCCCTTTGGCCATGAATTTCCCCAAACAGCCTCGGTCACAAGAATCTCTTTCAACATTCCTGTGTGTCAGACTATGTTCCTTATGGACTTTATGAAATATGGCTATTGGGGTAGTGTTCCCTCTGATATAGCTTTTCATGCTATTAGATTAATTTATTTTTTTTTAGAAATCAATTTTAAGTTGCCTTCATAAGGTTGAAGGATTTTCTATTTTAGTTTTCTAAAGCAGTATTCAGAAGAATTTATTTTAATCATTTTCTTTTTCTTCCTTTTCTTGTAGACTAAATGCACCAGATGTCAGATCCTTAGTATCCCCAAAGTTGCACTAAAAGGTCACTCTAGAATTATGCAAGTTTTAGGGAAAAGCAAGGGAAATGGGAAGTTAGTAGTTAGCAGCCCAACGATTACAGAATCTTATGATGTTTTCAAGCTCAATATGGATTTCTGTTTCTCATTTTTCTAATTTCAGGGAATGAATTTTATAGCGGGATATCTGATTCTTATCACAAAGAACGAAGAAGAATCCTTTTGGCTATTAGATGCTCTTGTTGGAAGAATACTACCTGGTATGTTGAAAATCCATTCTGCATGCCTTTCACTGTCTTGTTTCTGGTGTTATCGAAACGATTCAGCTGGCAAGTCAAGATTTAATGAAAATATAACCGAGTTGTTTGGGGGTTGAGGTTTAAAATACTTTGGCAATGAAGTTAGAGAGAAGAAATACATTTCAGACGATCGGCTGCAGCTAGAGCAGCTGGTTATTTCTGCATCTCAGAGCTTGAATCTGGCTGAGACCGTGTGCTTGGCTCATCTGTTCCTTAGTTTGTACTGTTTGTGTTGAGACTCGTTTGGCCATAGCATGTCTTATTGACCAACAAGTCTGCGAGAAGTTCACTTGGTTACATGCATATATTTGTTACTGAGTTTGTGAACCAATGTAAGAGTGAAATAATTGTCAGCTGCTATTATTACTGTTATTAAGGTGAGAATCAGTCTTGTCATACCTTTCCACCTTTCTATTAATTAATAAGTATTGTTTTAATTACTAAATCATTTATTTGTTGATAGTCACCCTCTGATTTTGGTAATGCCCCATGTTGACTGTGAGTTGCAGAGTAGGATCACTTTGGAAAGAGACATGGCCAGAGCCATCCAGGTGGGATAGGGCTCGGTGGCGGGAATTGGAAACACTGAGCCTCACGTTTGTCCTGAAAGACTAGCATAGTTGCGAAGTCCTCATGACTGGAAGGTTACAGGCTTCCTACAGTAGTGAGCCCTGTGCTGGGTTGGTCTCGTTGGTCTTGTTTTCTGTTTGCCTCTGAGTTCCTTTCCTGCTCCTCCCTTCCCTCATGCATGCCTCCCTGAGTCAGGCCAGACCCACCCAGAACAGCGTCCAGGGACTTCCCTGGAGAGTTGGCTCCCATGTCTCCATGTTGAAGACAATGAGCGTGGTGTGCACACAGCACATTTCAGGTTCCGTGCTAAACTGTGCCTGCATTCTCATTTAATCCTCAGAGCAGCTACCCCACATTTACCCAATTATTAAACCCATTTTAAAGAGGAGGACACTTAAGGCCTAGATCCCACAGCTGTCTGCAGCAGAGGCTGGGTTCAAATCCACGGCTCTGTGGCTCTAAGACCTTGCATGTACCTCATGGCAGAGTGAACCTGGATGGCACCGTTAAAAAAAAAAAAAAAAAAAGGGAGGATCTGGAAAGATAGAGGGAAATGGGGCCCTCCCCATGCTCTGGAGCTGCCATTAACAAGGGCTCGGGTGTGGGCATGCAGAGGCCAAGCTGGATGAAGCTGCCCACGAGGAGAGGGAAGGTGCAGAGGTCCTGAGGGTGAGAAAAGAGCCGGAAGAGGAGAGGACTCCTTTAGTCCCAGCCTCCACGTGAAGGCCTGAACTGCAGTGGTGGGGAAATGAGGAGGAAGAGGGAGCCAAGACTTTCCAAATGAAATATCGACAGAGCGTTGTAACATATACATCGTTTGCTTCTGTTGTGTCCTAAGACTGAATTACAAGGAATGTTTATATCCAGGATCAGTTCGGTTCTGGGGGTGTGGGAAACATCAGCGAACAAACCAGAAAAAGCTCTGCCCGGAGGAATTCCCATTGTAGTAAGAGGTCAAACAAGGAGCAACAGCAACCGCAATTCAACCCATAATAAATAGGTAAAATATGTGGTGTTGATATTCATACACGCAGACCTAGGGAGGAGCCCCAAGGCTGAACATGTACCTCAATAAGTGGAGGACAGGGAAAGACCAAAGCAAGAGGCTTGCAATTGATAGAGTGTATTAAATGTAAGGGAAACTCAAACTTACATGTGAGGCATATCTTCTGCAGCTGCAAGACAAAATGGACCCTTGTGCCACTTGGCAGGTGCCCAAGAATTATATAGGGTAAAAGGGGGAATAGTGATGGGTACGTCAGTGCTGCCAGGTACAGGAAATTAATTTACATGCTTGACCAGGTCAGGACAATAACCTGTTCCAGGGACTAGCACGAGGCAGGAGGCAAGGAAGGGGTTCTGATTTATATCAGAATGAATGAACATCGATTACGATCAGAGAGCCTGTAAAGGGGATTTGCATAAAGCCACCTTCATTCTAGCCTGGGTCCAGCTCAAGGGACAGAGAGCAGTCATTTCTTGGAACAGTCTCTCCTCTATAGTTAATAAACAAAATTTAACTGAGTACATTTGATGATCTAATTGGCTTTATTAAATGATTCATGCATCAAGCAGCAACTCATCTAATAAGTAGAGATGCTACGAAGGGTTATATAAGATAGGCTTTTATAGAAAGGAGGGCAGGACAAAGAAGTCAGCAAAAGAAAAGTGAAAGTTCATTAAAGGAAAGTAAGAGTTCAGGTAATGATGGCTTCTCATTGGCTAAGTTGTGATGTATCCATTGTCTGGGCTTGTTGCTGGGCAGGGGGAGAATCTGCTGGAGTATGAAAGTAGTCACGTGTTGTGGTCTGTCATTGACTTTCTTCCTGTTGAGGTCTGCAGGTGAGGTCTTCCTTTTTGGGTAGTTGACCTCAAGTGGTAAGGTATGATAGCTCCCTCAGTAGGCCTTCCCACCACCAATTATAGTTGAGGTTTCCTTTAATTTTTGCAACAGAATATTAGCAGGTAAAAAAGGCTGACTTAGAAAAACATAAGGGGCAAGACTCCAGATTGCTCCTAAAGTGGCAGTGTCATTACAGAGACTTATTTTTAAGTCCATGAAATGTCATTTCCTATCCTTGTTAGGTTCAGTCAGACTAAACTGCAGTGCCATCAAAAACAAAAGAAAATATAAAAATAAAAACGTTAGGACTGTGAGAGAAAAAAGGGATTATTCTTGCCATTGCAGAGCTCTCCAAATGGCAAAGAGGCAGCTGCATGTCATGTTATCTGAATTCTTACTGCACAAACTAGGTCATTTTAATGCCACAGTTATTCTGCTTTCACTTGTTTCTTTTTTAATTATAGAAAAAAAATGCAGATATATTCTCTTTAAAAAGTTCAAAAATATGGTAGTGATTATAAGATAAAAAGTCACAGTCTTCCTTCACTAACACCCATTTCTCACCTACGCAGAGAAAATTGCTATCGTGTTATTATCAACTTGGTATATGTATTGCCAGAGTTCTTTCTATGTGTTTATATATAATGAAAGAGTGAAAATTAAAAACATAACAAACAACCAATAGAAAAGATGAACTGATACAAAAGCTGGTTCTTTAGGAAAACTGATAAAATAGATAAACCTTTGGCAAGATTGGTAAAGAAAATAATGGATAAGGTATTTAGAAATGAAAAATCTGCTGTAATTTGAAAATCTATTAGTTTTACTACAAATAAATGAAGACACAGATACTTTTGAGGAAAAGACAGTTTAACGAAGTTGAATTGAAAGAAAATAGAGCATCGAATGGGCATATGAACAGACATACAAAAATCTCTTCATGTACATAAAATCTCATCAAACTGAAGGGACAGATAGTTCTTATATGTTTTCTAGCTCCTATGTAGAAAATAAAAAATGATAACTACTCATTAATTTATGCTATGAAGCTGGTACAACCTTGTTGTCATGCAAGTGAATCTCACTGATGTGCACAGTTCTACAAATCCTAATTTAAGTAATAAGTTAGCAACTTGAATCCAGGGATGGTGATAGAGTATTATTTTTTATCTAAAGAGAGTTTATCCCAAGAATTCAAGGATGGCTTAATTATATGGAAGCCTCAAGAGCAAAGCCAAGCTAATAAAGGCTTGAAAGAAGAATATGGGAGGTGGAGGAGTGGGGAGAGAAGAATATTGGAGATTTATTATAATGTTACTAGAAGCCCGGTGCACAAAATTCATGCAGGGGGGGAAGAGAGGTGTCCCTCAGCCCAGCCTGCACCCTCTCCAATCTTGGATCCCTCTCACAATTCAGGACTGCTGTCTCCCAACAGCTCGCCTGCCTGCCTGCCTGCCTGATTGCCCCTAACCACTTCTGCCTGCCAGCCTGATTACCCCCTAACCACTTCCCTGCTAGTCTGATCGACGACTAATTGCTCCCCTGCTGGCCCGATTGCCCCAAACTGCCCTCCCCTGCTGGTCTGGTCTCCCCTAACTGTCTGCCCTGTATGCCTGGTCACCCCCAACTGCCCTCCCCTGATGGCCTGGTCACCCCTAACCGCCCTCCCTTGCCAGCCTGGTCACCCCTAACTGCCCTCTTCAGCTGGCCTGGTTGCCCCCAACTGTCGTCTCCTGCTGGCCATCTTGTCACGGCCATCTTGTGTCCACATTGGGGTGGCCATCTTTGACCACATGGGAGAAGCCATCTTGTGTGTTGGAGTGATGGTCAATTTGCATATTAGGCTTTTATTATATAAGATAATAATTAAATTGTGTGATATAAGCGTATTGATATATACATAGAAAAGGGTCCAGAAGTCATCTGGTCTACTGATCTATTAATCTATTAGAATCTATGTGAGATGTATCAGTTAATGGGGAAAAGAAAGACTATTTGAAATATCATTTGGTGACAGTTGACTATGGGGAAGAAGACAAAATTAGATCCTTATTTCTATTTCAGATGGATTCAGACTTGTGTGAAAAAGCAGATAGGCACTTTACAAAATAGGAAACCTGAATGGTCAAAGTTATGAAGAGATGGCCAAGTTCTCCTGTGAGCAAGGAAATGCAGATTTAAACAGCACTGACGTAGGATGTCAAAGCCAGCATAGCCACCCGATGGCCACCACTTCTAGGCAAGTGACACCCCAGTTTCAGAGCAGTTGAATTGGGGTAAAAGCCAGTGTTAGAACCAAAGACAGCATTGTGTTATGGACTCCTCACAGGGCACTCGGAGGCCGAGTACAAAGTCACAGGACTCGTGGTCTTGTGCGCGCCGTGGTGGCCTCCTGCCCTGGTGCCGGAGCCTTTCTCAGGCACTGCCACCTCTAGGAGTTGTACAAAAGTTAAGTCACTCATATAAGGTTTACTTAAAGGACTTCCCTTTTACACTTAAATGCCTCTTCTGGTCCCAAAGCAACAAAGCAGTAGCAAACAATGCATGCTAAACTTGGTCTCCATACATCCACACCCAGAATGCAGTCTCACGCAGACCTCCTGGGACCTCAAGCAGCCTCTTCGGGAACCTTGGTGGCTCTTCTGATTAGGCACCACTCACACCAAGGCATCCAGTGAAGGGGTGCAAAAGAAGAAACAGATTCACTTTGTTTTGTTTTTTTTTCTTTTAAAATATATTTTATTGATTTTTTTACAGAGAGGAAGGGAGAGGGATAGAGAGCTAGAAACATCAATGAGAGAGAAACATCGATCAGCCGCCTCCTGCACACCCCCCACTGGGGATGTGCCCACAACCAATGTATATGCCCTTGACCGGATTCGAACCTGGGACCTCTCAGTCCACAGACTGACGCTCTATCCACTGAGCCAAACCAGCCTCGGTGAAGCAGACTCACTTTGTGGATGGAGAGGATTCCTCCGGAGCCTTGCAGAGAAGCCAGGCCAGGACCAGGCTCTGAGCCCCGAGTGCTAATGGCACCCATCCTACTTTAAGAAGTCAAGGGGGTAATTGCATCCAGTAATGAATCAGTGCAATAATAAACTAATAATATATTAGCATCCTAAAGAGCTGGTCAAACCTGCTTTCCTTTGAGACACAGAGAAACAGGTTGTTAATTGCTCCTCACAGAATAACTCAGTTCGAGCTAGAAGGTGTGGCTGAGATGAGGACTGATAAGGCACATTCTGGGGGCAGTGAGGCCCACAGCCCCTGAGGAGCGGAAGGTGGAGCGGGCTGAGGAACACTGGACTCTCTTCGTCTCAGCTGCCCTTGAGGATGTGTTTCATGTGTTCTCTTGACTAACGTACCCATAGGGTCTCCTCCCTAGTGTTCCATAGCCTGTGCTCTGCCCCTGTGGGACCTGGGTGTGCTTTTTCACAGGCAGACATTCATCCCCGGGTTGAAGAGCATCCATTTGAAAATTAGACTTCACAGGATTCTACCACTTTCTACCCACACCCCCCCCCCTTTTTTTTTTTTAACCAATTCTACCTCTTTCTCCCCTTCACCTTTTTTTTTTAAGATATTTTTATTGATTTCAGAGAGGAAGGGAGAGGGAGAGGGAGATAGAAACCTCACTGATAGAGAATCATTGATCGGCTGCCTCCCACAACCTGGGCATTTGCCCTTGACTGGAATCGAACCTGGGACTCTTTAAGTCCACAGGCCAATGCTCTATCCATTGAACCAAACCAGCCAGGGCCCAGCCCTACCACTTTCTACTCATGTAGCAATAACCACAAGCATGTTTTAAAGCTGTACACCCCATCCCTACAGCAGCTCTCACACCCCAGACAGCACCCACATCCCAGACAGCACCCCAGCCCCAGCCCTGCCCCCGCAGCACCACGTAGTCTTCCAGTGTTCAGACACAGCCACTATGTTGTCTGCAGAGGTGAGTGTCCCCGGGAGAAGCATAACGAGGGGCCCCAGACAGGCGAGGCCAGGTCAGGGCCTACCTGGGATTTCTCTGTTCCTGTGCAGGGTGGAATGTGGCCTGTCAGGTACTCCTCGGCTCAGACAGGTAGGGTTATGCTGCAGGCGGGACGTACAGGGAACTGGTTTGTCTTGCTTACAACATTCAAGGGCAGAATGCATTGATGAGGGAAAATAGGTACGGAAGGTTTCAGGGATCTCCCCTGGTGACCGGCTCAGGCCTGCGGTGTGTGACTTTGACATCTATTTTTGGAAGCCACCGTAAGCGTCTCTGTAACCGAGAAGAAGGTCGTGCTGTGCTCACAGCTTAAATGTCCTTCTGGGCAAATCCTCTTATCACTGCTGCGCCTGAACCTGGCTCCCTCTGAGATGTCCCTCGTATCCCTGGGTTGGCACTTGAGGCACTATGGAACGGAGCACAGAGAAACTCTGCTTCTTTCTTCCTACAGGGAGCAGAAGATTGCTTAATTAAAAAGGAGAAAGAGCCAAAACCGGTTTGGCTCAGTGGATAGAGCATCGGCCTGCGGACTGAGGGGTCCCAGGTTCAATTCCGGTCGGGGGCATGTAACTTGGTTCCAGGCATATCCCCGATGGGGGTGTGCAGGCTGCAGCTGATTGATGTTTCTCTCTCATCGATGTTTCTAACTCTATCCCTCTCTCTTCCTCTCTGTGAAAAATCAATAAAATATATTTAAAAAACAACAAAAAACAAACAAACAAAAAAAAAAAAAAAAAAAAAAAAGGATAGAGTAAATGGCTCCAAGTTTCCAAATAAAGTCATGAAAGGGAAGAATTTTTTAAAATCCCTGGTATCTTATAACCAAGTTGGCTTCTATTAAATTATTTTCAGCGCACTTTAGTATTAAACATAGTTTATTGTAGCCTACACTTTGAAAATTAGCAATGTGAATGTGATACTGTGTCAATATTTATAATGATTATTTTAATCAAAACATTTGGTTTGCCATGGTGAGAGACTAGGGATGCACAAGGCAGCATGCTGAATGTGTCTATTCTATTGCATAGATTACCTGCTACATTTTTATAGCAGAAATTAAGTGTTAAAATTATTATAATACGTCACATTAACATATTAAAAATAACAAGGTATTTTTTTTTTGCAAGGCAAATGTCCGATCAAAAGATGGACATGCTGTTGGCAGTGCTGGTCTTTCTGTCTGCTGAGCGAGTGGTCACGAGCTGTAGGGACCACTGGCTGCCCACTGGCTGCCCACTGGTGCCCAGGGCCCTGATGGGAGAAGCAGAGCGACCATGAGGTTGCCTTAGCAGGTCCTGCTTTCCGTGTTCCGACAGCCTGGGGTCCCCAAGCTACTAAACTATATAGCATAAAAGAAAATTTTCCAAATTAAGTCGTCGGCCCTCTTTGGGAATGAACAAGAACAATTTTAGACTTAATCTTGTCTCTGCCTTCCTGTGTTTAGAGTGGTGGGGATATTTGGCTCCTTCTAGAATATCTAGTAAATAGAATGAAGTGTCCTCCACCCTCAAGTTGGAGAAAGCATGTAGGACTCCTTGAGACTTCAGCGAAGAGAGCTTTCACCAGCAGCTCGATGTGTAGACATTCCCCTGCACAGTGAGCACACGCATATGGGTTGACAGTGTGTGAACGCCCATCAGCCAGGAGCCGGTGAAGTGGGTTATGGCACCACACTATGTACACGAGGATGCAGAAAGGTGCTGGGGAAGACTGCAAAGGAAGGTATGACAGGATCCTCTTTGCGAGATATGTCCGTGTGTAACATGGCATTACAAGTGTGGAGGAGGCCCCTCAGGCAGCTTAGTGATAAGTGGTTACCTAGGGGACGACTTTGACTTTTCACCA
The DNA here is from genome assembly GCF_964339955.1 of Pipistrellus hanaki. Classification (NCBI taxonomy): domain Eukaryota; kingdom Metazoa; phylum Chordata; class Mammalia; order Chiroptera; family Vespertilionidae; genus Pipistrellus; species Pipistrellus hanaki. The sequence goes on from NC_140505.1 coordinate 25,629,525, forward strand.
GCTAGTCTCCTGTAGTGTTCAACCTTATCAGAGGCATGTATCATCTTCATAACAAAAAAACACCCGTAAAGAAGGAAGAGTGTGTCCGTGCTCAGAGGACCCCAGGATGCTCGGGAGGCATTGGCACGGTGCTGGAGGAGCCATCATAGGTGGGGCAGCCACTGTCCTTGAAATCCCAGGGCCACCCCATCAAGGGCACACATTTCACCAACCAGCTGTGGGATTAGAAATGATTTAGGCCAAATATTTTAAAATAATGTTTTATGGCACTAATTTGTGTGCCGAAACCCTCCACTCTGGGGGAGGTGGTGGGTGCAGAGGGACGATGTAGAGGGACCAGCGGCTTTGAGCCCCACCTTACTCCGTGTAGGTAGGGGGTGGCACGATGGCGCCACGTGGGCACTGGGGCCAGGTTCACTTGTGCCTGCTCCCTCATCCTCCATGGCCAGGCCGTGGACCACCTCGATCCTGAAGCTTCTCTAGCTCCCAGGAAGGACCTTGCTGCAGGCAGTGCTGTCCCTGCAGCTCGGGTGGCCCTGTGCCTGCTCCTCCTGCTCCCCAAGCCTCCTTTAGTCCCGGTGAGCAGAGCCACTGAGGTAGGGTGGCATGTCCATGGCTGCCTAACTCTCCTTCAGTCTACATGACAGGAAAAGGCAGCTGTCACCTGCAGATTTTAAAAGTTTTATTTTTTATTATGTTAAAATATACATAAAATGACATTTATAATCTTTATCATTTTTAAAAGATAATTTATATTGATTTTTGGGAGATAGGGAGAGAGAGAGAAACATCAATGTGAGAGTGAAACATCCATCGGCTGCCTCTTGCACCCCCCTACCAGGATAGAGCTACAACCCAGCCATGTGCCCTGACCAGGAGATGAACTATCAACCTTTTGGTGCACAGGACTACGCCTAACTAACTGAGCCACATCGGCCAGGGCAACAATCTTTACCATTTTTAAGTATACAGGTCAGTAGCATCAAGCGCATTCACATTGTTGTGTAACCATCACTGCCATCCCTCTCCAGAATTTTCTCGAAATCTTCCCCAATGGAAACTCTGTCCCCATTAAATATCAGCTCCCCTCTTCCAGCCCCTGGCATCCACCCTTCTACTTCCTGTCTCTGATTTTGGCGGCTCTAGGCACCACAGATAAGTGGAATCCTGCAGTGTTTGTTCACTTGTGGCTGGCTCTTTTCACTCAGCCCGATGTCCTCAAGCTTCATCCTGTTGCTGGACGCATCAGTTTCCCTCCTTTTAAAGCAGTGATTCCCAAAGTGGTCTATATCGACCCCCAGGGGTCTATGACAACCTGCAAGGGGTCTACGTCAGCGAAAAAAAATTTGGGGGTCCATGAAATGAAAATGGGGGTCCACGATAGTGGATCTCAACATACACTGATAGTACCTATTTACTTACATCATATTATCTTATAATATAAAAACATATAAATTATTTATAAAAGTACTTATGAAGTAAAAAATTTATTATACATGTTTATAAAATTGTGTAAGTTGTAGGATAAAAACCTGCACATAATGATATACCAGTATCATCTTGTTACAAGCATACGCGCAGTAAACATTCTTGCCAATTTTTGTCTCAAAGCTTCGCGAACTTGCACCGACTTGTTCAATTCGTCACTCTATAAATATGAATGTGAGAGCCGAGACCGGTTTGGCTCAATGGATAGAGCGTCGGCTTGGGGACTGAAGGGTCCCGGGTTCGATTCCGGTCAAGGGCATGTACCTTGGTTGTGGGCATATCCCCAGTAGGGGGTGTGCAAGAGGCAGCTGATCGATGACTCTCTCTCATCGATGTTTCTGACTCTCTATCTCCCTTCCTCTCTGTACAAAATCAATAAAATATATTTAAAAAATAAAAAAAATTAAAAAAATATGAATGTGAGAAAAATACGTTCATTCATTTCCTGAATCTTGAATAGGAAAGTGCTGAGAAAATATTTAAAAAATATATAAACTGGTAGTTTATCATACAAATTATAGTGAATCAGTGTTATTTTGTTTGAGAATGCCGGAGAAAAGTAGGTACATTATTTTTAATTAAATTTTAACACTAAACTTCACTACAGTTAGAAATTTACAAAAAAATCAATATCAGGTAAGTAGGGGGTCTACCCCAAACCGAAAAACATGGCAAGGGGTCTACGGCACAAACAAGTTTGGGAACCTCTGTTTTAAAGGCTGAATCCTACTCCGTTACGTGTGCAGACCACATTATCCACCTAATCATCCACAGGCACATGCTTGGTTATGTACTTTTTTGGCTGTTGTGAATAATCCTGCTATGAACATGGGTGTGTAAACACACTCCTGCTTTCTGCCAGCAGATTTTAACCGGTGCCCAGTGGGGCCTCACTGTCCAGAGCCCCAGGAACCCGGGAAAGCCTTGCTTTGGAAATCACTCTCAGGAGTCCCTTTCCCCACACGGCATGGCATCTCTCCCTGGTCCTCCCTCCACCTTTGCCCTCCTCTCCTCTGGAAAGGATCCTACGGGGATAGACCTGTTTTCTGTCCCTGGCTGAGAGGGAACGAGGGACGAGGCTGTCAGGGGCTGTGGTTGTGGAACAAGTGATACACGTTTTGGGGTTTTTCTCTTCATCCCCGTGGCAGATTACTACAGCCCCGAGATGCTGGGCCTGAAGACGGACCAGGAGGTCCTGGGGGAGCTGGTGAGGACCAAGCTGCCAGCGGTGGCGGCCCTCATGGACGGGCACGGCGTCCTGTGGACTCTGGTCGTGTCACGTTGGTTCATCTGCCTGTTTGTGGACATCCTGCCCGTGGAGGTGAGCATGTCACAAGCCTCGCTGGGCCCAGGGCCGGCTCCGATCAGCGTGCAGTGACGCGCCATTTCCGTTTCTCTGCAGACGGTGCTTCGAATCTGGGATTGTTTGTTCAACGAAGGCTCCAAGATTATCTTCCGGGTGGCTCTGACCCTGATTAAGCAGCACCAGGCTTTTATTTTGGAAGCCACCAGTTTCGCAGACATCTGTGAAAAGTTCAAGGAGATCACCAAAGGGAGTTTTGTGACCGAATGCCACACCTTTATGCAGGTGAGTGTGTGGGCGTGCTCAGCTGGTGCTCTGCTCTGCGGTTCCCGTTGCCTGGAATGGGTGTCCCAGCTTTGCACGTCTGTCTGGCAAGGCATCTATCTCTGTGTTTCCTTTGGATCTCTGCCTCCACTCGTCCCTTCACCCTCCGTCTCAAGCAAACCCTGAGGAGGGACTCCAGCCCCTCCAGGCCCTCTTCTCCTGGAGCCTTGTGCCGGAGGCAGGTGGGTGGGGCTGCCTGCCTGGAGTCCAGCAGCTGCTGCCCCTCCTCCAGTGCATCAGCCATGGAGTGGCTTGCCCCAAGGTGGGCAGGGTCCAATGCTTACAGGACCCCTTGTAGGGCCAGTTCAAGTTCCCTGGGAAGCATCAAGGTGTGAGTACACAACTCATCTAATCTGAACTTTAGTTTCTCCGTGTCTGGGGTCCTGGAAGGTGGCAGAGTTCCTGGAGGACTGGAACCCCTCCCAAGCCTGCCGCCTGTGTACCTGATCTCAAGTCACTCCTGATGGCCCTCCTGGTCCTAGTGGGGCTTCAGGCTCTGTAGATGACTCATACCTGGTGAATGAAAGAAGTGGAAGCTGCATTTGACAGGCCTTCTGAGGAGGCCTGGGAGCTGGGGCAGGCCTAGGCTGGTAAGGGGATTTTGGGTAGGCTACTGCAGTGGTTAGTAAACTCATTAGTCAACAGAGCCAAATATCAACACTACAATGATTGAAATTGCTTTTGAGAGCCAAATTTTTTAAACTTAAGCTTCTTCTAACACCACTTCTTCAACATAGACTTGCCCAGGCTGTCGTATTTTGTGGAAGAGCCACACTCAAGGGGCCAAAGAGCTGCATGTGGCTCGGGAGCCGCAGTTTGCTGACCACGGGGGTAGGGAGAAGAGGGCGCAAGCCCGGAGCAGAGCCCAGAGCTCGAATGGCACTGGAGGGAGGTGAGGAGTGCTATCGGAGCAGCCTTGCTCCACGGCACCTGGCCCACCTGGCTTTCCACCTTTCCATTTGAAATAATTACAAGTTCAAAGGAGGATGCAGAGGACATGAAGGCTGCATCCACGGGGTGCGCTGTTCAGATGCCTCAGAAAGCCAGGTAGCAAGCACCTTGCTGGGGCTGTTTTGCCTGGGAGCCACCAAGGGACAGCCTCCTGGGGGCCGGGACTATCTTAGAAAACATCTAGGGCTCTGAAACAGGGATGAGCACCTTGAACTTTCTCCACGCCACTCTGGAGGTGTGCTGGACAGCTGCTGAGAGCGAGAAAACCTGCAGAGGCTAAAGCTGGGGTGGGGTTCTGCTTCCACCTGGCCTACAAGACAGCCTCCCATTTATTTTATTTTTATTTATTTATTTTTAAATATATTTTATTGATTTTTTACAGAGAGAAAGGGAGAGAGATAGAGAGCCAGAAACGTCGATGAGAGAGAAACATCGACGAGCTGCCTCTTGCACACCCCCTGCCGGGGATGTACCCACAACTAATGTACATGCCCTTGTCCGGAATCAAACCCGGGACCTTTCAGTCCGCAGACTGACGCTCTACCGCTGAGCCAAACTGGTTTCAGCTAGACAGCCTCCCATTTAGCTGCTGTGGTGGGGACTAATGGTCATGAGGTCACATGCATCCTCTAAATGGCAGGCGGGTGGGCACGTGCGCTGACATAGCTGGTACCAAGCCCTGCTCACCTGCCAGCACCTCAGTGAGAAGATGAGGATGCTGGATAAGAAATGTCAGACAGAAAGCTGTACCGATTCCTTCGGAGGCTTGTCAGGTAGAGCTGGAGCCCATCACCTAAGTCAAAACTTGGAGTAACTCTTGGCGAGGATGTTATAGAGGAATTCAAGCAGCAGATGGCAGGATCCTGCTTTCTTAGGCCTCATGTGAGTCTGTGATTGTAGGTCGAGGAGTTGGTAGGAGCGGGACACTGAACTTGGAGATAGTCATAGCTTGCGCTCTCTGTATGACTGCTGGCAGGTTTCGGGGTTCTGTTTAGACTAAAGATGCTCATTTATCATAGGAAGAGATAATAGGTCCTGCATCCTAAGGATATTTAGGGCATTTTGTTTGTTTTCATGAGATACAATTCCCATACCATAAAATTCACCCTTCAAACATGAACAGTTCAGAGATATAATTCCACTATCTAATTTGAGAACATTTTCATCACCCTCCAAAGGAACCCCATAACCCCTACCCTCCCTCACCCCACCACCAAACCCTGGGCAGCCACCAGCCTGTGTTCTGTTTCTAAGGATTTGCTTCACATAAGGAGAATCATATAATGTGTGCCCTTTTGTATTGGCTTCTTGCATTCAGCACAATGCTTTCAAGGCTGCTTGGCTCTGGTATTTATGTCAGCGTCCAGCAGAGCGCCTTGCACACAGTAAGTGCTCAGTAAGTGCAAAGGGCAGTGAAGCGACGGCTCTGCCCACAAGCCAGCTGCAGGTGAGCAGCTGGGACCTTGGTGGGACCTTGCCTGCGTTGCTGCTCAAAGGCACTCCTGGGCCCTGTGAGCTTGGTGAGCTCGAGGGAAGCACAGAGGGTCATGAAGACACTGGGTTTTGCCAATCTCCCACATTGAAATAAAAATGTCGTGCATCGGTGCACAGGCTAGATGTAGCCATTCAAGGGAAGTTGGCAGGGAAAGAGCCCTAGAATGGGTGAGTTGCATTTGCTCAGTGATTTCTACAAAACTGTATACATGTCTCCGTATTAAGAGCACATCAAAATAGCAATTGCAGTTCCTACGTCACGTGTCTCTGAAATCCTAAACAAGAACCTCTGGCGGCGTGCCCTGGAGAATAGAAACTGATCTCACACTGGAGCTCAGTGTGACATTCATGGGCCGAGGACAGCTGAACGTCCTGGCACCTCTCGGTGGATGTGACTTACTTCCCCTTCTCAGGAACGTGGACAGTTAACACGCACACCCTCTACCCTGTCCTTAGGTGCTGTGTGTTAGGAAACTACAGAAGAATTTCAGAAATGCAGTTTCTTCTAACAAAACCTTTTTAATGACTAGCCTTTACACCTGGCCTGATTTACAACCGTGAATTTCTCAGCAGTAACTGCACAAATTATTAGATTACTCATAAATGATGCAATGGCGCCGAATCTGGTTTGGCTCAGTGGATAGAGCGTCGGCCTGCGGACAGAAAGGTCCCAGGTTCGATTCCCGTCGAGGGCATGTACCTTGGTTGCGGGCACATCCCCTGTAGGGGGTGTGCAAGAGGCAGCTGATCGATGATTCTCTCTCATCGATGTTTCTAGCTTTCTGTCCCTATCTCTTCCTCTCTGTGAAAAATCAATAAATTAAAAAAAAAAAAAAAGATGCAATGGCACATCCACCAGCTCAAAGTGTTTGTTCTCATGCCCGTCCTAACGCCCGGCCTCTGGAGTCACGCAGCTGTGGCCACCTGCCCGCTGCTCTCTGCTCTGCCTCCCTCCCAGACACCCTCTTCTCCTCATGGTGAGGCAGTTTCGTTACTAGAAATGAGTCTGAGTCTCTTCCTGCTTCCACTTCTCAAATCTGGTTTCTTATGCTTTGTCTGTTTATGAATGGCTTGACTGGCTTCAGAGCTACTAAGGGTACAACAGTTAAAAGGTCTAAACAATACATAAAACTCGGGCAACAGAAGCAAAAATACACACATCAAACTTAAAACCTTCTGCACAGGCAAGGAAACAAACAGCAGAGTGACAAAAATAAATAAATTATATATATATATGCAAATATATGCAAACCATATATTTGATAAGGGTTAGTATCTAGAATTTATAACTAACTACCCGGGGCTGAGGGCTGTCTTCCCTCGGAGGGTGTGGTCTTACGTCTGTCCATCTGCCACAGCCTAGCCTAGCACAGGAGGTGGCTAAGGTGAAAACCTACCTTTGGTTTGCTTTTAAACCATTTCCGTTCCTCTTCCAGAAAATATTCTCAGAACCTGGCAGCTTGTCCATGACCTCCATCACCAGGCTTCGAGAGAGCTGCAGGGCCAAGCTGCTGGCGCAGGGGTGACCTGGACACGCTCCCCTCTGCCCTGACCACGAGGCTTCATTCCCAGAGTTGACCAATTTGTACTGCTTTCCTTTTTAGTGCTGTAAATACTCGATGTCTCTACATTTTAGCCGTGAATTTTTTAAAAGAGCAGTTTAAAATCATGCCATTCTGTCACTGATGAGCTATGAAGTCAAATTCCTGAAGATATATTTTTACCTGAGACAATAATATATAAAATGTGAGGTGTGCGTTTGTATTTAATAAAGTTATGTCAACACCTATGAGTTTTGAGATGAGCTTGCCAGCCGACTGAAAGTTAAAACTAAAACTGTAAACTGTCATGTGACTGATGCCAATTAAATATTATTTTATTCCTTTCTGTGGCAGAACATTTACCTTCCTGTGAGGTTTGTAAATGTACCAAGGGATCATCCTTTAGAAAGGTCATTTTTTTAAAAAGGATTTTTTTAAATTTGATTTTTAGGTTTTTAGAGAGAAGAGGGAAACATTGATGAGAGAGTGAAACATCTATCGGTTGCCTCCTGCACACCCCCTACTAGGGATTGAGCCCGAAACCCAGGCATGTGCCCTGACCACGAATCAAATAGGCAATTTTTTGATACTCCAGAAAATGCCCAACCAACAGCCTCACTGGCCAGGGCTAGAAAGGTAATTTAAATTTTTTTAAAAATTGTCATGTCACGTAAAGAATGGGTACGATCGGAGCCCATGAGGGCTTGATGCAGCACCTTTTCCTGGACCCCTTCCTCTCGGGTCTTGAGGACACAAACCTCCCACCCAGACCCTTGACCCACCCTGAGCCCTGATGGTGGTGCTGCCTGAGAAATCTCACTGCCTGCGTAGACTGAACTCTGCATGGAGCAGGCAGGGGCAGACAGGGACACAGGGACAGGATGGGACAGGGCAGGGGCAAGGGTAGACAGGTGGAGACAAGTGGGGTCCCATGGGAGCAGGCAGATGGGAGACGTGGGGAATTCAGAAGCAGTTGGCCTGCATCCCTAGCACCCGCCCATCTAAGCAGCCTCAAGCTTGCCTGCTCTATTCAGCAGTGTGACCTGACAACACATTTCTCAAAAAAAAAAAAAAAAAGTCCTCCCACTTAATAACCCATCCTCATCCCACATCTATACTGCGATTGTGGGGAGTTTTACCCCCAAAGGGAGGCACAGGTAAGGGACCTGGGTGATGGCAGCCTCACCTGACAGCAGCACCCGGGCCACCCTCCTCTCCAGCCTGGGCCATCACAGAAATGCCTCCCTTCTCCACAGCTACTGATGAAGCTGGGCCTAGACCAGAACGGCATGCTGATGTCCCAATCCACCTTAGACGCTGAGCCTGGTGAGCCCTCCAACAAACAGCCAAGCATGCGCGTCACTGGCATGGGGTTGGCACAGCTGCCCGGAGTGGCCTCAGAGCTCCCAGTCCTGATACTTCACCAGCTGTGTGATCCCTAGCCTTTTGGTCCTAGGAACTGACACACCCACCATGGACAGGATGATGTCAAATTTCTGAAGGATATTTTTGGGGCTGTACCTGATGAACCAGCGGTGGGGCTTTCCCTGAAAGGAACTCAGTGATGGAGGTTCCCCTTCTTGAAAAGCAGCTGCGCCTCTAGGGCATGGTCTCATCATCCGGGCTGTCTGGGATCTTGGAAATTGTTGCCCCTCCAGGACCACACTACTTCTACTGTTCTCTAAATCCTAAAACACCTGCTAAGCCCCGACCCTCAGCCAACTGCTGGCTTCTCAGTTCTGCATCAGGCATAATGTGTCCGTACTGTTCAGACAGGGGAAATGAAAATCCAAGAACCTTATGGTGCACTACGGCTTGAGGTCATGCCGCTGCCTGCAGGCTCTGGACCTCATCCCCAGGCGGCTTTCAGATTGTCTAACTGCAATCCTGTTGCATCTTGGTATTTGTCACATGGCCCAAAACTGCTATGCTTGGTTTGAAAAGGACTGCTACCAAGTTAAGGACCGCCAATGGCTACCTCAGCTATGCAAAAGCAAGTTTCCTTCTGCCCATGTGGACAGCAGATTCTGGGGTGCAGGTGGTCAGGGATACTGCAGTCCAGGGTCACCCAGCAGGCAGGCTGCCCTCAGCCTGAGCCAACCAAGGCCCATAGATCCTTAGAGGGCACCAATCTGCTTAAAAGTTAAGATTAAATAAAACTTGAGTCTTGAGCGCCTGCTCTGAAAACTTCACACACAGCTGGCAGGGCCTGAGGCAGGACCAGATGAAGTCCATCTGCAGCAGGACCAGAGCCGCACGTCCCAAACAGTGCAGCAGTGCAGCGAGGTGCAGCGAGGGAACCCACATTCATTCTTCCCCTCCCCATTCTCACGGAGTGGGTAGGACAGCGCTATGGCTGCATTGTCACAACTGAAGACCGACATTTAGGCTCATGTTCTCAAACTGCCACCAGCAGACTGGCTACACGTCGGCTCTCCTAGAAGCAGGGTGGCTTGGGCAGATTGCCCACTTGCAGTTGTAACTGGCACCACACCACCCCTGCTTACACACTGCTTTCCACCATTCATCCCGAGAGCTGACAAAAGCACAAGGTCCAGACACGGAAAGAAAGAGACATTTTATTAGCATTGTTACAGCAATGCATTAAATGAAGGGATCCTCAGTGCACAGCCCACCCGAGCTGCAAGCGGATAAATCAGAGTGAAACCGATTATTGTACACAAGTGCAGACACAGGATCACCCTGAACCTCAAACAGAAGATTGAAAATCACTTTACAAAAAAAAAAAAAAAAGAAAAAGAAAAAAAAAAAAAAGTAAAAATAACACCCATTTTTCTATTTAAAAAAAATGCCATCTCTTGAATTTAGAGCATGGAAAGACCAATCGCTTTAACGCTCGGCTGTGCAGCCTGTGGGGGCCAGGCCTGTCTTGGCTTCTAAAGCTTAACTTAAGCATTCCAGAGTTTCCTCTTTTGAAGTACTTCTGTTTTAAAATTTTCTTTCTCTACTAATTTATTAACTGTGTCAGTCTAACAGTTAGCCAGCCTTCATCAGTTGTAAGTGTTAAGAACAGAGAACCCCCCTTCGTAAGGCTTATATCTGAGTCAAGAATGAAGAGAAACTAAACAACAGAACCTTAAAAAGTCAAATGATAGTGGAGCCAGTGCCCATTTAGAAAAGCACTCTTACCCTCCCCCCTTAAAGTTCTACTTTGGTAAATATTAACCAGTTAGCAAAATATTTAACCCCATTAGCAAAATTAACACCGTCATTGCAATAGTTACTCTTTGTGCATAGTAAATGTTGCAAGATGAACTTCACATTGGATAAAGCAGATCTGAAAATCAGTTTGCAATAAAGTGTGCCTCCCTCAATATCAACCTAAGCTCAGGGAAATGAACAGAGGGCCCTGCAGCTTCTGCTGGTCTCGGCTAGGCTAAATCGTCTGGTAGCCAGCGTGGCTCCTCTTCCTGCCGATGAGGTAGGCGATGAGGACGATGAGGACCAGTCCTGCCAGGGCCCCGCCCACGGCGATGGGGATCAGCATGTTATTCTCATCCAGCTGACATTCTTCCACTGAGGAGACAAACGGGAGCACACCATGTGGACCCCACAGGGGCCTCTCCCTCCTCTCTACCTCTGCCCGCCGCCACACCCCGCAGCAGGGGAGGATTACACCAGGGAGGGGGCTCCAATCCCAATTAATTATCACTTGGAGAAGCTCCTACAGAGGCAGGGCATTCACGTGGCTAGGAAATTATGGTCAGTGTGCAGTCCTAGGCGCTTGGGCCCTTCTGAACACTGAACTCACCAAACAGATACATTTTACTATCCCAATTTAATAGAGAAAAGAGCCACACTTGTTAAAAGAACTGCCTTTGCTCAAATAGTGACACGCTCACAACTGAGACATGCTGGGCAAGCAAGCTAACACAGGAAGGGGAATTTGCTCTAAAACTTAGACTGGGAAAGGGAACCTGCACTCCCAACCCTCCTTGCAACACAGAAGCTAAACAGAACCGAAGCCTGCCGAAGCCCACTCAGAGTCTGAAACGCTGCCTTCAATGCTACTTACCAGACCCAAACTTGTCGCCTTCTACCTGGAAAGCCTGGACCCACACTTGGAAAATGTTGACAGAAAAGGCATCTGTGACCCAAATGTGCTCCTCGGCGTTGCACTTGTAGGAATTCCCCATAGTGGCCTGGAGTGCTCTCAGCGAGTTATTGGAGGCCTTAAAGGTGGGCTCTGCAAAGGCAGGTGAGAATTAGTGTTCTGAGACACCGGGATGGGCAGGGGAATTGTAGGGATCTTACCTTTGGCGTCAGGAAGAATCATGCTCAACTGGATTTCTTTCAGGAAAAAACGGCTAGAACTTGCATTCTTAAAGAGAAGATAAAAAAAAAGAGAGAGAGAAGATAATCCTTAACCAGTCAACAGATTCACATATTTGTTGTAAAGTTTGGTGATGAATTTGATCTCTCATATTTCTAAGCTTTAGAATGAAACTGAAGAGTATCATGTCTATAAAAGGCATCATATAAATATCAAGAACACAAATTGTGATTTCCTTCAAGATCTTGTTTACATAATCAGATTTTATGCTAAAAGGACTGAGGAAGCCTTATTCTAAAAAGGTAAACCCCGCCCCCCGCCCCCCAAAGGTTTACTGAGCTTTAGGGAAGTTAAACTTTATTATGGGAAACCCAACTGTTAAACAGTTCACCAGCACAGTGCATTATAAGTATTCATACGTTATACTTCTTATTCTTCCCATGTTAACTTTGTGTATGATTCTTCCCAGGCAGGTATAAAGAAAAGAGGTACAGAATACAGAGCTGCTGCTTCTCGTTAAAGGGGTGAGGGAGGCTGACCTGAGCATCTGCCCTGAAGTCGCCCCTTCGCTCTCTGCAGCCAGTGCTAACAGTGGCAACTGGGCACACAGCAGGCACTCTCTAATGCCTGATGAATAAATGAATGAAGGTCCACTTGTAAACAAGAAAGGGGAAGAGGGAGCTAAGGGTCCAAAAAGACTGACAAAGGGAAGGCAGAGAAGACTCCTCCTTCCCAAGGCAGAGCTCTGGGTTTCATTCTGGTTTGCACAGGGTGTGCTCAGCTTAGGGACTGTGGCCATGAGACACCAAGTGAGTGAGCAAAAAGAGTAGGACAAAAACCACAGCGAGATGTGTGCTAAGATGCCAGGCAGGTCTGGCACTGAAGGCCCCCTGAGGGAAATGAACATGGACACTCACCATTCCAAATTGGAAGGCAAGGAAAGTGCTGTTCTCACTCTGGAGCTCCAGGGTCACCAGCTGGGTAGTGCAGCTCCCACCGGCTTTGGTGTTATTTGGGTTAATGTTGAATACTCTGGTCATAGTCTACGGGAGAAAAACAAACAAGTTACCATTCCATCTCCCACCCTGGGTTCCCTATTGTTGAAAAACAAAAGCAATCCTAAAAAACTAACCTCAAGGTCACTTTCACTTTAACCAAAACTGTAAGAAAAACATTAAAAGTTTTTTTAGTGTTTAAAAAACACTAGTGAAGATTTCTGGCACAACAATTTTTAGTGCTACTTCTGGTTGCTACTTTCAAAATGGCCCATACCCAGAGGAAAGGTGTAGTAGGTCCTAGTGCCTTTCTCACCCTGTCTCCCAGCGGTCACACACTTCACCTTCATCACAAGCAAGTTATCTGACACAGCCCCACAGTTTGTCATTAGGGAGAAATATTATTTCAAAGAAAAAGCATAAAAATAACATTTAAGGGGAGAATCCAAGATGGCAGCATGGGTAACACCTAACTACAACCTCACACAACAATTTCAATAAAATACAACTAAAATACAAAATGGACATTACCCAGAACTACAGGAAAGTCGACTGACTGGAAATTCTACAACAAGAAAGAAAGAGAAAACAAGAAGTAAAATCAGAGGAGCTGTAAAAGCCTAAAGTACGGAGACACGTTGCGTGCGTGGAGAGGACGGAGCTGGAGAGGAGGGAGAGGCTGAGTGCCTGGCTGGTGTTCCCTAACAGGAATGAGATAAAACCTCTGGAGTGCTGAACCCCAGATCCGACAGCGCTGAACCCCAGTTCTGGGCCAGACCCTGGGGACCTGGGTTCATACAGAGGGAGCCTGGGCTGTAGGGTGGAGACCCGGGGGAGCGACGAAAGGAGGTCCCAGAGGCGCGCACCATTGGATTGCCTGGCAAGAAGGAGACGGAGGCTCCAGACTGCTCTGAACCCCACTTCCAAGTGCACTGAACTCCAGTTCTGGACTCATTGGGGGAGAGCCTAGACTGTTTGGTAGCAGGCGAAACTCAAGGGCACCTTTCTCTCAGAGTACTGAAGGACCCTGAGGAACACTGAGACTCAGGAGCCTCATAGGGAAACTCCACCCCATCCAAGCTAAACAGAGACTTTTAAGGCTACCAACTCGGGGAAGCTGTGAAAATGCCGAGACAAGGAAACAGATCGCAAACGAAAGAAATGGAGGACAAAAAGCGACTGGATATAGAGTTCAAAACCACACTTATAAGGGTTTTCAAGAATTTCCTAGAAAAGGTCGATAAGACCTATGAGGATATGAAAAGGGATCAGCTAGAAATAATAAGGGATCAACAAGAAATAATAAGGGATCAACAAGAAATAATACATTCTCTGAAATAAAAAATATTATACAGAGTCCTAAAAACAGAATGGAAGATTGCAAGAATCAAGACAAAGATTTGGAACATAAAGAGCCAGAAGATACTCCTCCGCAGAAGCAAGAAGGCAAGAGAATCCAGAAAGTTGAAGATAATGTAAGAAACCTCTGGGACAACTTCAAGCAAACCAACATCAGAATTATGGGGGTCCCAGAAGATGAGAGGCTGCAAGATACCGAAAACATACTGAAAGAAATAGTGACAGAAAACTTCCCCCACCTGGTGAAAGAATTAGACTTACAAGTACAGGAAGTGCACAGAACCCCAAACAAAAGGAATCCAAAGAAGACCACTCTAAGACACATCATAATTAAAATTCCAAGAGCAAAAGACAAAGAGAGAATATTAAAAGCAGCAAGAGCAAAGCAGATAGTTACCTATAAAGGAGCACCTATACGATTGTCAGCTGATTTCTCAACAGAAACCATGCAGGCCAGACGGGAATGGCAAGAAATATTCAAGGTGATGAATAGTAAGAACCTACAGCCAAAAATAATCTACCCAGCAAAGCTATCACTCAGAATCGAAGGCCAGATAAAGAGCTTCACTAATAAAAAAAAGCTAAAGGAGTTCATCACCGCCAAACCAGAATTATATGAATTGCTGAAGGGGGTTCTTTCGAAAGAGAAAGAAAATAAAGATAAAAATTATGAACAACAAATACATCTAAAAACCAAGGGAATTAAAAAACCTGGTGAACAATATTAATTTGAATATAAGAGAATCAGAGGTATGGAAGGGGAGTGGACCGATGACTCTCAGGGAAAAGAGGAGTGGGGGGTGTGGGAAGAGACTGAACATAAACTGTGCACCTATGCCGGGACCGGTTTGGCTCAATGGATAGAGCGTTGGCTTGGGGACTAAAGGGCCCCGGGTTCGATTCCGGTCATGGGCATGTACCTTGGTTGCGGGCATATCCCCAGTAGGGAGTGTGCAAGAGGCAGCTGATCGATGACTCTCTCTCATTTATGTTTCGAACTCTATCTCTCTCTCCCTTCCACTCTGTACAAAAATCAATAAAATATATTTTAAAAAATAAATAAATAAAAAATAAACTGTGCACCTATGGATGAGGACAATGGGAGGTGGGGAAAGGGCAGAGGGTGGGGTAGGAACCTGGTGGAGGGGAAAAAAATGAGGAACTTTTGTAATAATATGAACAATAAAGGTTTATTAAAAACAACAATAACATTTAAATGTCTGAGTGGTAAAAATTATACAAAATTTAATATTTTCTCAGGGGTCAACAAACTTGTTCTATAGAGGCCAAACACCGCACGGCTTATGCTTTGTCTCTGCCACCATGACTTGATTCTGCTGTTTCAGAGGAAAGCTGCCATACTATGACAGGAGTGTGCCTGGCTGTCGCCAATAAGCTAAGTACAGATATATGCATACTGACTTTTATTCCCTCTGATTTATATTCTGAACGGCCATGCACACACACTGAATTCCCACACTGCAGCGCACAGAGAGAAGGGGCTCCTTAGGGCTCAGCCTACCTTGTCGTCCTTCTTCTTGTAGGTGACATTCAGCTGCAGCCCCATGTTGGCAAGCAGGCAGGTTCCGTTGATGCCACTCACGTTGTACTTGTGCACTGAGGGGCTCTCAGGCACTGGGGATGGTGAAGGGTGGGGAGGGGTTGGCGAAGGGTGGGGAGGGGAAGGGTGAGGAGGAGTAGGGTGAGGAGGAGTAGGGTGAGGAGGAGATGTTGAGGGGTGGGCAGATGTTGGTGAAGGGTGGGGAGGGGTTGACGAAGGGTGGGCAGATGTTGGTGTCATTGTTGGGGAAGGTTTATCTTGCATACAGCGAGTTTCTGGAGAAACAAGGAGGGATTAATCATACTGTTCACAGGAAGGAATTCTGATTCCTTAAAAATAAGAGCCACAGGAACCCTGAGCTCCTTGTAAACCACAGCAGACTTTCTCAAATAGCCCCACCCCTCAGAACAGGAGTAAATTATGCAGGCAGGCAGGCACTGTTGTCCCACACAGCAAGCCGAGGGGGGCGGCAGTGTCCAGTTCACCTGTCTCCACTCCTGCCACTGCGTGATGGTTCTAAGTGGACACTTCCATTTCAGCCTCGGGGCAGCCCCATGCTCACAGATCTATCCTCTTCTCCCTGACAAACCTTCCCTTCCTACTGTGTGGTCAAGTTAAAAACCATAACTCTCTCACATGCCAGTGGGACAGCCAGACACACACCACCTGAAATAGCTCTCTGAGCTATCATTGCATGATGCTGGAAACAGGCAGAGAACAGCAGAAGAGTGGCCTGGACCTCACAAGCTCAGGAGGGACAGACAGACACCAGACACACAACCCTAATGCCATCAGCACAAGGTCCATGGGAGAGCAGAGGAGGCCCTTGGAAGGACAGGTGGCAGGTGGCCCTGCAGGCTGAGACTAGAGCTGAGACTCAGTGCACAGGGTCCGTCAGCTGCTGTGGGTTTTTACTTGGGGCAGGGTGGTGAGGGCTGCAGCAGGCACTCTCCTGTAGGCAGAAGGCCCAGTAAGTGTGAGAGCAAAAATCCCCAAAGAGGAGACAACAATCCAGGACCTGAGGGAGGATGGAGTACAGACAGGCCATAGCAAAGGGACCTGGTGACCAGAAGTCAGGTTTGTGGGAGAGGTGTCTGTGGGGAGGCCACATTGTTCCCCCAGAGGAGATGTTGAGGCGTTTGAATGGGATTTTGTTGCTCAGAAATGACCCACCATGATTGTTTACAACAAAATTTATAATCAAAATCAAAACAAATGGAACCCACAGTGGAATAGCTCAAAATTTCCTACAGGGACAGGAAAGAGGTGCTTCCTGTGAAGATTTCAGATTACTTAACATTTTATAACACTGCAGCACTTCGAGGATACCACAATTAGATTCTTTCTCTTACCACTTTGTTTCTGTGGACTACCAACAAGTTGAATATAATATTTACACAATTTTCATCCAAGTCTGACTTCTCACAGTTTTGCTAGGCTGAGCCAAGGAAGCTGGTTCAGACATCCTGGTAGGGAGCCAGTCAGTAGTTTGTGTAACCTTACCCACCACCTGTTTTCACTTACTCTAAATTAAAATGAAACTTCAATGTAACTCTTTCAGTTGCCAATTCTGCCTCCATATCCCATCTACTGAGGGGAGGAGAGAGAGGATACTTCACTTCAAAAAACTGTAACACAGGGAAAATTCGACATACTTTCTGGAAAGTTCAATTCACCCAGTATCCCTTCAATCCCTTCCCACAATGTAATCTTAGAGAGTAAAATGCCTTTCTAGACAGAGAATCCCTAGTCAGAAAAATGCAGAACGTGAGAAATCTGTTAGGATAAAATGCCCTCTTCCTTCTGAGTTATACATGCAAAGTCCACTCTCTAACCAATACCAAAGCCCTTCCTGCAGAAGCCACAAGAGAGATAATCCTATCCTACATAATAAAACACTAATATGGAAATTGACCGAACAGACAAAACAACTGGTCGTTATGATGCACCCTTGGGGGAATGCTCAACACAGGAGCTGCCCCCTGGTGGTCAGTGCGCCCACAGGGTGAGTGAGTACTGCTCAGCCAGAAGCCGGGTTCAAGGTGGGCGAGCATGGCGGTGGGAGCCTCTCCCGCCTCTGTGGCAGCGCTAAGGAGCAGCAAGCAGGTGGGCGGTAAGGAGCGAGGGGTCCTGAACTGTGAGAGGGCACAGACCGGGCTCAGGGGAACTCCCCTCCAACTCCCAACCCCCCATGCACAAATTTTATGCCCCAAATTTCATAGTCCTATATAATAAAAGCTTAATATGCAAATTGACGGAACAGTGGAATGACTGATCACTATGATGTGCAATGACCACCAGGGGGGCAGAACTTCCACTCAGGAGCTGCCCACAGACCGCAGGCCCAAAGCCAGCCAAGGCAGGTGCCAGTAGGGAGCCCCCAATTTCCCCACCAGTTTCCCAGAGGGAGGCAACCGGTGGCAGTGGGGCGCAGGGCTCATGAGTAGGTAGTGCCAGGCTGGCCAAGGCAGGTACCAGCGGGGACCCCCCTGATCACCCCTGATTGCCAGTCAGGCCTAGGGACCCTACTGTGCATGAATTTCATGCACCGAGCCTCTAGTCACAAATAGAATGCACTGAGTATATTTATTGCCACCTGTGGGAAGGCCTCTGGAAAGACTAGGGCAGTGGCCAACAAACTGCGGCTCATGAGCCTCATGTGGTTCTCGAGCCATGGTTTTCTGCTCTGTTGACTGAGTTTGCTAACCACTGGATAGGGCTTAATCACAAGGAACAACAACAGCCTGTAATTACTGGAATTGAGAGTCTAGGTCAGTGGTCGGCAAACTCAGTCAACAGAGCGGCAAACCATGGCTTGCAAACCACATGTGGCTCATGAACCGCAGTTTGCAGACCAGTGTTTCCCAAAGTGTGGTACGCGTACCCCCAGGGGTACGGGAAGAGTTTGGTGGGGGTACACATTGCACCGGAGTTTGGTGGGGATATGCACTGCACCATGCTTAGCTGTGCCTAATTCTATGTTCTCATGAGTACGAGGGGTACTCAGCATTACGAATATTATAGAAGGGGTACACATATGTCAAAAGTTTGGGAAACACTGGACTAGGGGATCCAGAAGTTGCTACTGGGTCACCATTACTTTTCCCCACAAAGAAAACAATGGGAGAGGAGTGTGCAGGGCTGTGCAGATGCCTGCATGGGACTCACCCCAAATCCATTAATCCAGAGTGGGCTTGGGCCCAGAAATCCAATTTTGATTAACAGAGTGAGACTCATTCACCTGCCTTTCTCCAGCCTCCAGACAGAGCATTCCAGAATGATAAACATCTACCCTACTTTTGCAGACCTTCAGGAAAGAAGATACCTGATTTTCTTCAGAACTTATCCTCATCAACAAAACTGACTGGAAAGTCAGAGCAGCCTTGGCTTCTTATTTCCTTTTAAAATAAAATCTCTAAATAGGCGAGTTTTTTGTTGTTGTTGTTTTGTTTGTTTTTTAGGTAAAAATGATACATATGTAAAGGCAAAATGAACAAGGACTTTCTGTTAAAGGCGATTACTACACTACTGTTAAGTACAACCTCAGAAGCCCACTCTAATGACCTGAACATGCAATTTATCTAATAAAAATTTTACCGTGATACACCAAAGTTGTAGGTTCAATCCCTGGACAGGACATAGAAGAACCAACAAATAAATGTATACATGGGTTAAACAACTAATTGATATTTCCCTCTCTCTCTCTCTCTCTCTCTCTCTCTCTCTAAAAGTCAATAAATAAAAAAATAAAAAAAATACAAACTTTACCCAGGCTTTTA
Source organism: Pipistrellus hanaki (assembly GCF_964339955.1). Taxonomy (NCBI): domain Eukaryota; kingdom Metazoa; phylum Chordata; class Mammalia; order Chiroptera; family Vespertilionidae; genus Pipistrellus; species Pipistrellus hanaki. The sequence continues at coordinate 25,648,614 of NC_140505.1, forward strand.
TAACCAAAAATTTAATGATTGTAAACTTGTTAACCTAACAACTTATTAAGGATCCATGAGTAGAACAGAGTAGGGGATATAAAAATATGCATAACATATTTAGCATGGGATCTTTTCCTTGAAACAGGGAATTTAGTTGACATCACCCTGGCCAGTTTGGCTTAGTGGATAGTGTCAACCGGAGGACTGAAGGGTCCCAGGTTCAATTCCAATCAAGGTCACACACCTTGGTTGCAGGCTCCATCCCTGGCCCTGGTTGGGGTGCACGCAGGAGGCAACCAATTGATGTGTCTCTCTCACATCTATGTTTCCTTCTGTCTCTCTCCCTCCCCTTCCATTCTCTCAAAAAAATCAATAGAAAAATATCCTCGGGTGAGGATTAACAAAACAAAACAAAGTACCTAAGAATCAAAGGAGTGAAACTGGCACAAAAGGAGATAAAAAAATGAGAAATGGCTCAATTCTAATAAAAACCAAATATTTTTAAGCAATTTATGGTGTTATGGTAGTATATGAGGTTAGCTATGACAAATCTACTTTTAGGGGAAATGATGGTCTCTTTAATTACAAAATAACATTAATAGTAACCATTGTCCAAAAACACCCAGTAAGACAGTGAGAATAGACAAAAAGCAGTGGAATGACATACTGCCTTGCTAGGCTCCCAAAGATCAGAATCTGAGTTAGGGTCAAAATAAGTTGGATAACCTCACATGTTTAGCAGTTGAGTTTTTTTGTGTGTTTTTTAAAATATATTTTATTGATTTTTCCAGTGAGGAAGAGAGGTATAGAGAGTTAGAAACATCGATGAGAGAGAAATATTGATCAGCTGCCTCCTACACTCCTCCTACTGGGGATGTGCCTGCAACCAAGGTACATACCCCTGACCAGAATCGAACCGGTAACCTTTCAGTCCACAGGCCAATGCTCTACCCACTGAGCCAAACCAGTTAGGGCAGCAGTTGAACTTTAAAAACAATTCAGGATGCCTTGGCTGGTTTGGCTCAGTGGATAGAGCGTTGGCCTGTGGACAGAAGGGTCCAGGATTTGATTACAGTGCAGAAGGCAACCAATTGATGAATTTCTCTCACACCGATATTTCTCTGTTTTTGTCCCTCTCCCTAAAAAAAAAAAAAAAATCAATGGAAAAATATCCTCAGGTGAGGACTAAAAAATGCAGATCAACTTCATTAGGTATATAAAATGTCTAATAACCATGTTGTACACCTGAAATTAGTATAACATTCCACATCAACTAATTGAAAAGTAAATCTCAGATCATGTTATCAATTACTATTTTATACAGTATAGATAGACCCTTCCTTAGGGAGCATCAGTCCATAGTTGAGATCCAGAGGCTTCAACTTCTCCCCACCCAGCACCTCCATCCTGAACAGCTGCCTACGTATCCTAGGACCCAAATCCCATAAAACAGTGAGTCAATCAAGAAGTCACGGTTGTGTGAGAGGTGATGTAGGAGCAGCTCTTGACTTCCCCAGCCTTCCTGGCCAATGATAAGAGAAGGAAACTTCAATTTCTACAGGATACTCTTGTAACTTTAGGATGCTTCTTAATCCTCCTAAGCCCAGTAGATTTACTAAGGGAATGCTCTAGTGTCTTTGAAAAAGAAGTAAGATTTCCTTCCATTGGCACAGGTGGCTTTAACAAAACTGAATCAAGCTTTGTTAATTAAGAGGGGACCACCACGAAACATGGGGCAGTGGGTACGATGTCTTAGACCCGTCCCACAATGGGTGAGCTCAATGACCAAACTTCTTACCACCAACTTGAAGGAACATGGTGGGTGGCACCCATGAGCTCCAAATAACCAGGACTCCCAGGTTGGAAAGCCAAAACCCTAAAGCCCCAGGTGACCCCATGTAGGACAGGGGCATACCTCTGGGGAAAGGGCTATTGGCTGGGGTTCAGATGTCAGGATAGCCTCACATCTGTACCTTTTCCACTTGGAATCGCATGCATATGTCCTCCATTGGAAAAGTAATTAAAATGTAGGATGTTGGCAGGGGAGACAATGTGCATTTGTGGGAATGGGGGATATGAGAGAAATCTCTGTACTTTCCAATTTTATTTTGAAACTAAAACTGCTCTAAAAAATAGTCTATTAAAAATAAAAAACGAAGTAATTAATTAACTCCCAAACAAAATTAGACTCTCTACTGTCACATCTGTTTTTAGACTAGAAACCATAGTCCTGTTACAGGGCTCCACTGCCCGTGCGAACCCCAGGGGCGTGACACCTCACTTTCAAAGCACCATACTGGGGAGCTCGCTAGGGGAGGCCTGGTCATCTCTGTGTTCAGAAGCCTTCGAAGCAAAAGAAAACAAGTTGGAAAGTAAGAAGCTGTATCTACGGCCACTTTGAGGTCCAATTATAGTGAGGTCCCTGCACTGAACCAGTAAGCCAGAGATGCTATTATTTCCTAAGACCTTCTGACAGTTTTTCCTTTTTTCCTTTTTCTGCTCTTGAGACCTGAGCCAGAAGACTGATGCAACCCAGGTAGTTAGGAGATTTATCATGGTGCACACAAATAACTTGAAGTATTTAGCTTGTTGATCTAACCGCCCCTGGCTTAGCTAAAGTCACCTTTCACCTGCCTGAGGAGGTGGACCTTAGAGTATACACACACCTGGACCTACTGCCTTCAAAAAACACTCACGCCAGCACAAGAGGAAAAGTCCTCGCACTCCATCACCCGTTCCTTGGGAAGACGCGTGCTCACCCAGCCTGCCAGGCCCCGTTTGAGAAGAGGCTGCTTGGTGGGAAGGTCAAGCCCATTTCCTTCAGAATCTCCTGCTGCTCCAGCTTACACAGATCTCCACTGGTAAGCCCTGCACACCACTACTAGTTATACTTTCCCAGTTACACTTGGTTTCTTTTAGTCCCAGCCCTGTTACTAACACTCTTCCCATTAGGTCAGGGGTCAGCTAATTTTCTCTGTAAGGGGCCAGATACTAAACATTTTATTTATTTATTTAATTTACATTGTTTAATTAAATTATTATCTGTGTACATATTTTAACCTTGCCCCTTTCCCTCCCATACATACCCTCCCTCCCCAGAGTTTTGTGTCCATTGGTTGTACTTATATGCATGTATACAAGTCCTTCGGTTGATCTATTCAGATACTAAACATGTTAGACTCTGTGGCTGTTGAGTGTCTATTCCAACTCAACTCTGCCACCATGAACATGAAAGCGGCCACAGAAATAGGTGTGGATGATCATGGCTGTGTTCCAACAACACTTTAGTTATGGACACTGAAACCTGAACTGCAAAGAATTGTCACATGTCATGAAATATTCTTTTCATTTTTAAACCTTAAATTTTAAGCATAAAAACCATTCTTAGCTTATTGGCTATACAGAAACCAGAGGCAGGCTGGACCAGGTCTGCAGCCCAGTTTGGCAGCCCTGCTAAAAAGCCCTGTCTTTGAGGGCTGTAACAAGCTGCACAAAAGGGCCGACTGGTTCATCCTGCTAATTAGCTCTGGTGACGGTGCAAATTAGCCACTCTCCAACAGTCACTCCGAGCCTTCAAGCAAGACGCTAGGGAACAATGCAAATCAAAGGCCCAGCAGGTCTAAAGAGTAGGAGGAGGTTGGGAAGATATATGATGATGGAAGACCAGACTTGGGGGTGGAAAACACACAATACAATATGTAGATGATATATTATAGCATTGTACACTGGAAACCTACATAACCTGATTAACCAATGTTACCCCAATAAATTCAAAAAGGCTAGAATGAGAAGCTGTTCTTAACACACCCTCTATCTAGCAGGCAGAGACAACTTCCCCAAGGCAACCAACTCCTTAGAAAAATAACACTAATCTGTTAGTTGATTAGTAGAATTTGGGGGAGAGAATTTTCTTAAGTCTAAGTAAAATGACAGCCCTATTTCTTACTCTGTGCCAGGCACTGAGAGACCCACTTTGCATCAATTTCCTTTTAAATCCTAACAACCATCTAACACAAGTTATTTTCCTTATTTTACAAGTGATGGAAATGAGAGGTTGACTACCTTAGCCAAGTCCATGGAGCTAGGTTGGCAGGTAGCTCGTGGGGTATGAGTGTGTATGTCATGATCCCCTCAGAAAGGCACTGAGAGTCCTTTCACCATCTGCCCCTAAGGTCTGCCTGAGCTCCCCGGACTCCATTAGCTCTAACAAGGGGACACCCAGAGAGGCTTTCAACTCTTTGCCCTTTTACCCCTTTTTGATCAATTTTGTCCTAATCTAAAGAGGTCATCTCTAAAGAGAAAAAGAGTCTGGTGGACAGCTCTTCTAAGACAGAAGCTGCCTGCTCTGTCCCCAGCTACACAGATGCTCATCCATACCTAATTCTCTCGGGCACCAGAATACAAAGCCGCTTCTGCATTCAGTGAAGTCAGACTAATGACATCAGGGTCAAAGGCAGTGTCTTACCTTCCTTGCTGAAGCTATCAGTTGAAAGGTATGCCTGGATGGTGGCATCAATGAACGTGACAGTTACATTATTCATGTGGATCTGGTTGCTGCTCACACATCTGTATTTTTTATTTATGTCTGCCATGATGTCAGTTATGGATTCTGCAGTCTTGGGTCCTATATTAGAAAGGAATAAAATTTTAATTACTTAGTTAAAAGTAATTTTAGACACTACCCCAAACCAATTTTCTTCACTTCATAATCGGTCAATTTTTGTTCTTACCCTGGGAGCTTGCATTAGGAAAAATATGTGTGTCTGACAAGTTATAAACAAAACGCATCATCTGGACACTGTAACGTGTAGCATTTCTTGCAAAACTGAGGGTCAGTATATGTCCATTTCCAAAAGCAATCATGAGACTGGGGTTAGAAGCATTCCCTTTTCCGCAGGAGCTGCTATTTAATACTTCTGCATTAGGTGGCAGGGTGAAGGTCGAATTCTAGAACAAACACAAGGTTAACAGAACCCAATTAGAATGTAGATTATTAAAGGAATTTAGAAACACTAAATAAAGATATTTTGTAAGTATGGCATAAACTGTTCCTCAGTTCCATCTCAGATGGCACTGTTAAGGTATTTTTAATATAAACAAAAAACCACAAAGGAAATCAGCATTACATTTCAGTAAGAAAAACAATTCAAGCCCGGCTGGTGTGGTTCAGTTGGTTGGAGCATCGTCCCACATACCAAAAGGCTGCCGGTTCCATTCCCAGTCTGGGAATAATATACCTTGGTTGCAGATTTGATTTCTGGTGGGAGTATGTCGATGTTTCTCTCACATCAATGTTTCTTTCTCTCTCCCCCCACCCCCTTCCTCTCTCTCTGAAGATCAATCAAACCATACTCTTGGGTGAGGATTAAAAAAATAAAGGAATTCAAGTGTTAGAAAAGATGACTTAATTTTTCATATAATTACAAAATCTTCATTAATATAATTTTAACTTGCAACAGAACAGAATTAAAACTAAAATTATCTTAGTAAACTCAAATAATTCACATTGGGTTTCAAGATAAAATGTGTATTTTTATTTGAAAAAGGCTATTACTACTTGTTTGCCATAGAAATATTTAAAGAATATGTCTGTTTAAACAAAGAAAAGGTGTTTGCACAGAATTGCTTGAATTTATTATTATATGCAAAACAAACAACTGAAAAGAACCTACTGTCCATCAAAATGAACTGGGCTGACTAAAACAAAAGAATTATGGTTAAGCTGTATACAAATTCTGTCCTAAAAAAAAGACAGAACTACACAAGGTGATGAAGACATGCTTTGGGAAATAGCGAGGCACATGACTGCATATGGATGATCCCATTTGTGTAATAAGTAATATGTAACAAGACAATATTTTAAAAATCAAAGCACAAAATATAGTGAATAGAAATGAAAGTAAAAGGTGCTTGGCCAAGTCTTTAGAATTCGAGACTTTTCTACAGAACAAAACCTTCCCAGTTTTCTTCTGTTTTGACAGAGACTACATTTGTCTCTAGATCAGTACAAATGAATTAATGAGTCTGAGCAGCTGGCACAAAGTCCAGAGTGCGCTAAAGAAACTGCTGATCTCCCAGCAATCCTAGGCCCCGCCATTGCCCTTTGAGTGGTGGTAAAAAGATATGATGCTATTGAAATGGAGATAAAGAAAAATAGGAATTGAAAACAAAATTTGAATTAAGGATATATTTAAAAGAGTACATGGTAAATAAAATAAGTGAAATATCATTAACAGGTAACTGACTAAGAGGAAATACAAATGCTGTTTATTTGTTAGAAATGCAAAAGCCTATCCTGTAGAAGTACAGAGTTGTTTTAACAAAAAAACTAAAAACATTTATCAAATTAGCACAATACTTATGGCATTGCACATCAACTGTTTATATACAATTGTGGAGTGTGATAGTTTATAAAGAATAAATTCAACAGATACACTTAACAGTGGGATGGTTTAACACATAAGGTTGATTAACATAATGAAGTATTACAAAAGATAATTACAAAGAAAACTGTGAAAAAATGCTATACTAAAATAGTGAAAGCAGAGCACAAAATGGTTTGTATATTTTGACTGCAACTTCAGTATACAATACAACATAGGCTACTGAGGAGCTGAGAAGGAACTATGCACACATTAAGATAACTATGTAAGGAGGGATTTTTCAAACATTTACTTGAAATTTTTTAATAATCTTCTCTCTTTCGTGTCCACACACACACACTCTCTCTCACACACACACACACACACACACGCACACGCACACGCATGCACGTACACAATGGGCTGTTTCCTACCTTAGAGCCACTCTGGGTATCATAGTTGGTCACGAACTCAGCAGAGAAGTTGGCCATTATACAAGCTGTCCCGTTGCCATCCTTCACCTCTAAGAACACTGCTGATGTACCGTACACAAGGCCTGCTAAGTCCAGGAGAGACAAAAATTACCAAAAATCTTTAAGAAAATATCTGGGGTATTTCTATTGTCTTCAATTGCAATAATAGATTTTATCAGAATACTTATCAGGAAGTCACATGTTAATTTCTGGGTCACCACTGGTTCCTCAGGAAATTCCATGGGGTCATGGAGGCACAATTCAACCTAAATACTGACCTTCTACAGAAATCTATGGAAGATCTGATGGTATCTTCAACTATGGAATTAGACCGCTATTTAAGGTTAGATATGTTTTTACCTCCCATGGACTGGTGGTGTGGAAGAAAAGTCATGGTCTCAAAGATCTAAGATTTTTGCCCAATTTCAGAAAGGTTGTCAAAAAACAGTCATTAAAGAGAACCTGGACGTGGCTGTGTGATCTTAGGACTTCAGTCAATCTGTCGAGGTAGGGCTTCCATATGTCAGGGGCATGGGACAGAGGGAAAATGTCATGGATCTTTCTAGCTCAGTGTTTTTCAACCTTTTTTGGGCAAAGGCACACTTGTTTCATGAAAAAAATCACGAGGCACACCACCATTAGAAAATGTTAAAAAATTTAACTCTGTGCCTATATTGACTATATATAAAGTAATTCTCTTGAATAGGAATCAAATAAACACAAAGAAAGGATTTTATAATTACTTTAGTATGAAATATTAAGTAAACAAAATAGTGAAAAATTATAAAATTCTTGTCTTGTCTGCACCCAGGCTGTTCTAGCTTGAGAGTGATCACTGCTAAATATACCTCTTTAAGTAAGGTCTCAGAGCCAGTGCCACCTCTGGCTTCTTCATATCCCACCACCCTGATCAAGCTGTTTAGTAGCAAATGTAATCTGATCAGTATGGTTCAGAAGTAGGTAATTTTACAAGTGGTACATTTTGTACATGTTCTTTCATAGACGGGTAAAAATTGGTTTAAAACCAAAGACTGTCAGCCATCGCAGGGTACTATAACATTCAGGAGTGATGTGCTCCTCCCTGTCTCTGCTGCTACAAGCTCCTACATGCCCTTTACCAAGCAAGCATTTCCACACCTGGCTCTGATCACTCTAAGGGCAAAATATGACTTGCACGTTCTGAAGCAGCATACTCATAATAAAAAGTATGCTGCTTTTTATTCTAAAATCCCTTGTCCCTGGCGAAATAAATGTCTCCAATGAAACCAATTCATTTTATCCTTGAGATTTTCACAAAATAAAATCTTTAGAGCCAACAAGTCAAGGCTAAAGTAAAGAGTATAGCCAGAAACCTCACATATCTTCCCATAAGCCTCTGGTAAAGAAAATACCAAAACCTATGTGCATAAAGAAGAGTTGCACCCTAACTGGTTTGGCTCAGTGGATAGAGCATCAGCCTGCGGACTCAAGGGTCCCAGGTTCGATTCCAGTCAAGAGCATGTACCTTGCTTGTGGGCACATCCCCAGTGAGGAGTGTGCAGGAGGCAGCTGATCGATGTTTCACTCTCATCGATGTTTCTAACTCTCTATCCCTCTCCCTTCCTCTATGTAAAAAAAATCAATAATATATATATATATATATTTTTTTTTTAAAGAAGAGTTGCTACACCAAAATGAAGCAAACTATGGTAAACAGGAAAACCTGTGGACATTTTTGTTTTTGTTTTGTTTTGATTTGCAAAATTTTAACCCACCTCAAGAATACTCAGGCAAGATTACCCTAAAAGCATTTTCAATAAATTGAACATTTTACTTAAAATACTTAGAGAAAATTATTCCATAACTTGTTTCTGACACAATCAAGATTTTTTAAAACACATGCTTTCTGAGAGGATGGGTAAAGCATTCCAGAGGGAAAAGCAAGGCTGGCCGGTAGAAGCGAAAGTGTGTGTTAGCGCATGGCGCTGTACCTGGGCCACTGCGTGCCTGAAACACCCTCACCTAGCCCTGGTCCCTCGGCTGGAGAGTCTGTCACATTCGATCACGTGTGTCATGAGCACAGCAAGTCACTGTCTCCCATGGGAGCACACGTAGGTCAGTTCTCATCAAGCTGACCTTTGATAAAACAGTTCCTGAATCATTAAAAAAACAACAACACATAAAACTTTCTACTGACTCAAAGCACTTCATTTGTAAACATTTCACATTAAGTACCTTTCAATCATATAACTTTCTCGTTTGGTAAACATGTTGAGGGGCTGATCTTTCAAAGAAACCAAAGTATTACTAAAACATTATAAGCTTTAGCAGCACTAGATGCCCACATTCATTCTGGAGAGGCCCAGAAATGTTCAGTGATTAAAATAAGAAACTTACCCTAGAAGCCAATTTTGATCCTGAGAAAAATGTCTACAAGAGGATTAGAACATGATATTCGAAGAGATTATTATGTATGTAATGATCATAGTTTATTTTTTTTAAAGAATTCTGTAACAGTGGCAGTTGGTGAAGGAAAAAAAAAAAAAGACCCTTCTCAAGCCAGTTAAAATGTTTGCAGCAATTTGAGGGGTGTCCCTCTCAAAAGTCAGCATCCTGGCCTATTGGCAACTGCTAACCTCTAGCAGTACTTCACTCAGATGAGAACCCGATCATTTCTCTAGGGGTTACATAAAGGAGTAACTTTGTCCTGTTCCTTTAAAACATTCCTAATTGTTGCCCTAACCCGTTTGGTTCAGTGGATAGAGCGTCGGCCTGCGGACTCAAGGGTCCCAGGTTCGATTCTGGTCAAGGGCACATACCCAGTAGGGAGTGTGCAAGAGGCAGCTGATCAATGTTTCTCTCTCATGGATGTTTCTAATTCTCTATCCCTCTCTCTTCCTCTCTGTAAAAAATCAATAAAATATATTTTTTTTAAATCATTCCTACTTGTAGAAATTCCAATTTTTAAAACAAATGCAGCTATGGGAAACATGCCTGCTTGAGAGTAAGAGAGATCTTCATTCTATGATAGACTCCCCTACTACTGTGTGACTTTGGGCCAGGTACCTTTGGTTTATGTACCTGCAAATGGAAATTAGAGTGCTGACCCAACAGGGCCAGTAGAGCATCAAATTGAGCCAAAAACATTCAGAGTGTTCAATACAAGGTATTAGCACTGATTATATTAGCTATTATTTTTTATTCAATGCTATACAGACTTCATCTATCAAGTTCATCATTGAACACAAAATGTCAATTATTTAATAAGCATTTGTAATGCACTTGCTACATGCCAATTATAGCTCCAAGCACATCACTGATAAATTATCACGACAATCTTAATTGGTAGACATATTATGACTCTCCTTTACAGATGTAGAGACTAAGGCAAAGAGATTTTAACTAACAAGGTCACACAGCTAGTGAGTGGTACAGAGCCAGGTCTGCTGACTCAGAGCATGTCCACCCATGCTAGTGTGAGCTGGCTGAAGGTAAGTGCCATGGCTGAACCATACTTTCTCTCCAGCACTCATTGAGCAAGCAAATATGCTTTAAATTATGAAACACTCACTTTTGAAATGAACCACAACCTCTAAAGGCAGGGCATGAGTATGTAGATTTCTAAAATGCTGACTTATGCATGTTTGGTTAGAAACCATTACTGTAAAACTGAGCACTTACTATGTGTGAGGCATGAGCTGGGCTGTAAGATGGGGAAAGGAAATACAAGAGCAAAAATAATCACAACTCAGCTGAATCAATGTTCTAGTAAAAGAACATGCTATAGCATGTAGTCAAGTTCTATGGACACAAACAGAGCGAATACTAATACTGCCTGGAATGGGACTGCAATTTTGTAAATAGTATGTAAATTCAAACTTATGAACCCAAAACATTTCCATCTCAAATCTCAAAGAATTTGGTTGTAAACTTGAGACAATTGACAAAACTCCCACAAGCAAGTGTAAGATTAATTAGCATAAAACCCAATACTTCTTATCAGCAGTCGCTAACCCTTCAAACCTTATGGACCACCAGTTAGGCCAAGGACTACGCCTGGGGACTGCTGTAGTGACAGTTTTTCATTTGGAAAGTGAAAGGAAGCCACCTAGTTGACATCATGGTTTAAAGAGTTACACTCATTTATACTACGACACAAAAGATGCAAGTAGTTTCTACTCATTAATGTAGGCGGGATTAGTAATTTAGAAGCTTGTTCTATTTTTAGAAAATATGCTTTTTAGTGAAATTGTGTATTAAAATAAACATTTTTTTAAATAGACCTAAGCAGAGGGGGAAAAAAAAAACCCAGACCTAAATCCAAGTTAAAGGACCTTTTAAAAAAGATAGATTTTAGTTGAATTTAAAACTGAAAAGATACGATGCAATGGGCATCAAGAAGTTAATCGCACACACAATATCCCAAGTAATTGCCATGTAGAGGGTTATGAACTTTCTTCATTTTTAAGATGAGCTTTTAAACCATGAAACAAAATATTCAAGTCCTAATGCTTGTGAGCTCTTCCAATAAATCACAATGCAGCCGTTCTGACATGACAAAACTTATTCCAGCAACTCCTCTTGTAACACCTGCCAGTGAAGGGCAAGGCTTCGGGTTTACTGCTGGAATAAGGTCATCCCTTGTGGCTCGCCACGCAGCTCAAAAAACGAATTTTACATAACAGGCAACACAAAAAACGGCAAACCAAAATTTACTCAATCACAATAAACAGAATTTTAGAGTAAGATGAAACAAGAGATATTGGAAGAATTTATGGGCAGGAGGAGATGTGTATCTGTATCTACTTAACTCACGTGAACTCCTATCGTATTTCAGATCCTACCACTTAGATAAACCTTCCCGTATTATTTGGGAGTGAGTGAGAAAGAGTGCCATAGACAGATGGCCTCTAAACAGACTTAAAAATCAAACCACGCACTGATTACCGTTTAACAAAACAGCACAGATTCCTCTTTCTTATTAGGCCAGACAAATGAAAATAAAATCTCTCAAGAAAATGCTGAGCACCCACTGACTGCTTCTATGAACTATGCAGAGTGGTGGAGTGCCAGACGCTTCCCAACGTGTTGAGTCCCGCATTTTGACTCACAGGAACCCGCACGTAGAACAGTGGCAGCAGCTCTTTACTAGGATCCACCGGACAGGAGCACTGCCACTGAGAAGCGGAGGCCTGCTCCTACCTCTCATGTTGCCCCCTATGATTTCTCCTAAACTCCTAAAGTCATTCCAGCACAAACTTAAATTCGCGGTAACGTAACGCACGGCAGGCCATGCTGAAAAACAGGCAAAGGTCCTTTTAAACAGGCCAAGGACGAATTCTAAAAGGCCGGGGTCCCCACGCCGCCTTATTCTCTTCTGGTTTAAGACCCGCGTTGGAAGCCGCACCAGGTGGATCGCCCGCCGGCAGCACCGAGGGACCGCGCAGGTCCCGGCGTCTCGGGGCGCAGAGCCAACCCCTGCACCTCTGAGGCCGAACTTGCCCGTGTAAGTTAGAGAAACAAAGCACACCTTCCAGAAACCACCAAGTCACCCAACTCGGAATACACTTAACACCCCAGAAAGCGAGTGGAGTGGCCCCAGGGCGGAACAGGCCCTCGGCTGAGAATCTCCCTCGCCCACCTCTCCGCCAACTGGATCCGACTCCCCAGGCGGCGACCAGCGGGCTCCAGCCCGACCGTCCCCACGTGAGGACCTCGCAAGTGTGCGGGGGGGACGACTCGCGGGCCCGCCCGTCGCCCGGGCCCAGCCCGCAGCCCCCGGACTTTATAGCCCCCGTGACTCCGTGTAGTTTTCCTCCCCCCGGCCCCCGCGAAGACGCCCTCCCCGCAGGCCTCCCGCGCTCCCGAGCCCCACCGCGCAGCCCCCAGACCTCTGTAGTCCGCCCTCCCCGCGGCCCCCCGCTCCTGGCCTGACCCCTCTCTCACCGAGTAACAGCAGGAGCAGCGGCTGCCGCCGGGCGCCACCGGGGGCCGCCATGGGCACCAGGGCCGCCGGATCGGGAGCCCCGAGGGGTCGGTGGTTGGGCCGCCGGAGGATGGGCGCTGGGGAAAGCGCTGGGGGCCGGCGTGAGAGCGGCGGATCCCTAGGTCTAGAGGCCCAGCAGCTGCGGTGCTCGCGGCAGAAAAAAAGAGACCCTGGCGGCCGGCTGCGCCCCGTCACGTGAAGCGTCGCCTCACCCACGCCGTCACGTGACCTCACAGATCTCGCGAGAGCGAGCGGTTGCCAGCGGCCATGCTCGTTCCAGTGCGGGGTCCTCCCCGCGCCCAGTGCTCGCTTCCCATTTGACCCCGGAACCGGGTGCGTGAGACCGCTAGGCAGGTGATCGTGGTGTCACGTGACTCGGCCCGGCTCCAAGATTCCCTGGCCTAGTTCTCCGCGGCCGGAGGCGGAGAGTGGGCGGCGGCTCCGGGTGGAAGAGGCGGTCCCCGGGTCCCCGGGAAGCCTGCAGGTGAGGGAGCCGGGGGCGGGGCTGTGAGGCCTGCATCCGGGCGGAAGGGGTTGGAGGTGGGGCCCCTTAGGAACCAGCTGGGCGGCCGCCGGAGGTTAAGATGAGTTTGAACCCTGCCGAAACCGGTTTGGCCCAGTGGATAGAGCGTCGGACCCTGCGGACTAAAAGGTCCCGGGTTCGATTCCGGTCAAGGGCTTGTACCTTGGTTGCGGGTACATCCCCAGTAGGGGGTGTGCAGGAGGCAGCTGATCGATGTTTCTCTCTCATCGATATTTCTAACTCTCTTATCTCTCTCCCTTCCTCTCTGTAAGAAAAAAAAAAAAAGAGAGATGAGTTTGAACCCAGAGCCGGGCTGAGGGCCGGGCGCGGTGGAGGCACACTCCTCGTAATCTAGTGGCTGTTATGGGGCATCCTCGATGGTTGGGAGAGGACTAGTCCCACCGAGAGGAGTGAGGATTTCCACAGGAACCATTTTTTGGGGGGATTAGGTAGTTGTACGCGAAATCCTGACACTGTTAACTTTGGGACTCCTCTACCCCCGCTATTCTCACGGAGGATGGAAGGAAGGGTTATGAAAGAGGTGAGATTTTTGAACACGCTTTTTGAATATTACAATTCATATTTGAAATCAAAACAATTATTTTTTTAAACACTAAGTGCAGAATTTAAAGCTGAACAAAAATGGTACTTGGAGGAGAGTCAGAGGTTTCAGTGATCCCCAGCTGTGACACCCCACCTGAAGATTGGGGGTGGCATTTATCAAAAAACTTAAACATTAGTCCACTCCATATAATGCATACATTCCACAGAAAAGGAAACCGCAGTCTCTGTTTCTAGAACCTTCCTAAAGCACCTCTCCCCCTCCCCCCCCCCCCCCACCTTTCCCCCCTATTGCCTGAGGGAGGTTACCGCCCTTGGTTTGCCTGTCTTCTGTTCTCTTTCTCTTTCTCTTTCCTTTTCCTGCCCCCAGCGCCCTGGCGACAGTCACACTCAACCTCCTCTGATTCCAGCTTTTGCTGCCTTGCCCCTCGACCTGACCCTGTCATCTACTGACTGTTTTTGTTTGTTTTTAGTTCTTACATTTATTTGCTTTTTGTAGATTTTTGTCAGTTTTCCTTTCCTCCCGCTTTTAACATAGAATCAGCTGGAAAAAGTCATGAAGCTGAGTAGTACAAGAAAAGTGGGAGCAGATGGGCTCTGAGAGAAAGCAAAGACTTGTTGGCTTTTGTTTAATTGTTTGGGGCAGAAATCTGCTCTTAACTAAAGAGTAGATTTGGTGATACCTAGTTTATGATTTCAAGGATCTTTTTGGGTTTTTCGTTTGTTGTTGTTCCAGATGGGGCAATTGTTTAAACAGCAGAATTCCGCTTAGGTGAAGTGCTATCCGATTGAGGAACATTGTAGGAAAGAGAAAATATTCAGTCTAGGGTCTGTTTCTACTTTCACTGTGAAGTAGTTTATGAACAATAATTTGTTAGCATGTAAATATGTGAAAATGTTATTTGAGCCTGGGTTGTCTCTAAAAGTAAACTTAAATTAACATAAATTGGAAAAATTCTAAAATATTTTCATTTTCTTCTGATAATGAGAAGCTATCAAATAGCCCTAGCTGGTTTGGCTCAGTGGGTAGAGTGTCGGCCTGAGGATTGAGGGGTCTTAGATTCCATTACCGGTCAAGGGCACATGCCCTGGTTGCAGACTGGATCCTGAGTAGGGGGTAATGCAGGAGGCAGCTGATCAATGATTCTCTCTCATCATTGATGTTTCTCTCTTTCCCTCTTCCTCTCTGAAAGCAATTAAAAGTTAAAAAAACAAAACAAAAAACCTACCAAATAATTTTGAGTGTAGAAACAAACAAACAAAAAAACCCTCTGAATTGTCATTTCCACCTGAAGCTCCTTCCTATGTTGGGAGAATTACTTCCTTTGTGAATAAGGGTAGTAGACAAGGCTCCTAGTAGAAACTGAAAAACAAACAAACAAACAAAACACAACAACAATAAAACCAAAAACAAACAGATGATCACTTTTCCAGCCTTCCTAGCAGCTAAGGTCTGAACTTGGCCAGAGTTCAGGGTGTTAGACTGAATCAGGAATCAAGTGGTTGCAAAGAAGCTAAATGCCTGAGAATCTGGTGTTTGATGGTGATAGCAGCTGCAGCCTTAGCAAAATGGAATTTCTGGCGGCAGCGGTGAAGTGCTGGATCTCCCTGAGTTTGTAGTATGTGTTTTGCTGTGGTGCTCCTGCTCTCATATCTGCTGTTTCCCTGGTACTGTTCTGCATCCTTTTTGGAAATTCTGTGAACTACTCAAAGTCTTTGCAGCAAGTTATTCTTCTGCTTAGATCAGTTAGTTCCCATTTCTATGGTGTACAACTTAAGAGTCTTTGCCCAGGACATGCTTTGTGTACAGTCTTCTCTTTTAATATTATAACCTCATAAAAGACTAAAAGTAATGTATAGCTGCAATAGGACAGAGTATAAATAACAGAAAGTCAAAGACTGAAAATGAAAGCAAACATTATATGTTGCAACATTTTTTTTATAGAGTATGATAAAATAATATGGTGGATTTTTTATTGCTTGTTTGGTTTTGTCTTGAATCCTTGATATCGGCTGGGATCTAATCTATTTCTGATTGAAGGGAAGACATGGAAAAGCAAACCCAATGAATGACTCCATGTCTTCTGACTTCTTCCAGGGGAGCAGGGAGCTTTTTTTTTTTTTTTTTTTTTTTTTTTTTTTTTTTTTTTTAAATAAAGCAATGAGGGCAGTAAGCAATACAGAGATTTGCTTCAGAGTTGCTTTGCAGAGTTGAGGAGTAAAACTTAGACACTGCTTTGATAATAATGAACAGTATCAACACAATTAAAGACTAAAGCTCCAAAGCTGGGAATGCATATTTCCCTGAAGGCTTGTGCCACTAGGAGAGTCTGGTAACTTATAAATGGGCTCAGTATCTGAATTAGATAAATGGTTGATAGGAAGTAAAATTAAGATAAGCAGGCTAAGCAAGCAGTCTGAGCTTTTATCCTCCCTTTTGCTCCAAGTCACAATTTTTCTTGAGAATTGGTGAGTGAAAATAGTAATTTTGAATAGAGATGTAATTTTTAATTTTCTATTTTTTAAATATAATTTTTATTAATTACAAAGAGAAAGGATTGGGAAAGAGATAGAAACCATCCTATCTAATAAAATAGTAATATGTAAATTAACCATCACTCTGCTACATCCACAGGCCACACCCACCAGCCAATCAGGAGTGATTATGCAAATTAACCCAACCAAGATGGCTGCAGCCATGGAGAGAGTGGGAGAGAGGTTTGGGTTTCCTGGGCGATGGAGGAAGCCAAGCTTTCCGCCTGCCCTTGCTGGCCTAGGCCTCCACTTAGGGCTACAAAGTTTCAATTGTAGAAGATAAATAAATACCAGATACCAGGGCCTCAGCTTGGGTTGCTGGGGGGGCATGGCTGACCTGCAAACCAACACAGGCCCCTCACCCAGGCCACTCCACATTCCAAGCGAACCCCCACCCTGATCCAGGAAACCCTTCAGGGCAAACCAGCTGGCTCCCAACCATTCACAGCAGGGGGCTGTTTCTCTGTTTTCTGTGTCCATCTCCATCAAGGAAAAGGAAACAGTCAGGTTGCTGAGTAGAGGAGCTGGAGATTAAGAAATTGAAGAAAGAAAGAGACCAAGAGGCAAAAGTAGATTCATCAAGCTTGGGTTCTAGGTGGGCGCCATCCTCTCTGAT
Source organism: Pipistrellus hanaki (assembly GCF_964339955.1). Classification (NCBI taxonomy): domain Eukaryota; kingdom Metazoa; phylum Chordata; class Mammalia; order Chiroptera; family Vespertilionidae; genus Pipistrellus; species Pipistrellus hanaki. The sequence goes on from NC_140505.1 coordinate 25,665,631, forward strand.
GGAGAGGCAGCAAGCGGCCAGAGCCACTCAGCAGGTTTATTTTATAGGGTCAAAGGAGCTTATTTGCATTCTTAACTAGGCTCTAGCATTACTGGATTTACATATCTAGACCCGCCCCTGCTGACACCTGGACAATGGTAAGTAAAGGATGTCTTTACTTTTGGATGACTTGCTGCACTCCCATACGCCTTTTTACTTTTGGATTCATGTGCCTTCTCAGGTGGCCCTCTACAATGCACCAAACCTCTATCCTACGTATCTAATAAAAGAGTAACATGCAGATATATATATATATATATATATATATATATATATATATGTGTGTGTGTGTGTGTGTGTGTGTGTGTGTGTGTGTATCTGGAAAAAAAAGCAATGAATTCTGTTGACTATTGTGGTTTATTCTCCCCTCCAAACTTGTTTTGCTTTGGATTCTTGCTTGAATATTATAAAACAAACCTCAGACATCATATTTTTCATGTACTTTTTTTATATGACAATGCCATTATCTCATTTAATATAAAACCAAAACCTAATAATTCATTTGTAGTTAGTTTCTAGTCTATGTTCACATTTCTCCACTTGTTTCAAAAATATATTTTTATAGCTCGTTTGCTCAAATCAGATCCAATCTGGTCTGTATATTGCCTTTGATGGTAAGTCTCAAGTCCCCCCTCCTATTTTGCATATCACTTATTTGTTGGGGAAACTGGATCACTTTTCCTATAGGATATTCCAAAGTTTGGACTGACCTGATTGATTTCTTGAATAGTCATCTTTTTCTTTACTCCAGTAAACTGGTCGCTTTTGATCAAGAGGTTTGAGTAGATCAGGCTCGTTTTCCCCTGGAAACATGCTTCATAAGTAGCACTAGACTCTCACCACTCAGTGTTAAGGGTTGAAAGCGACAACCAGGGGGGCTGGGCTGCCTGTCACTGCTTGAGCCAATTAAGCGGAGACAGGATTGAGTCATATATGAGCATTTATTCCAATAATGCTGGCAGTATGGGAGGGCAGCAGGTCATCTAAAACATCTGCTCTACCCTTCCCCATAAACCAAAAATTATGGGGTGAAGGACAAAGATTACATGGGAAAGTAGGAATTACAGGCATGGGAAAGAGGCAAGGTATAAAGGTTACAGGTTATAGGCAGGCTGGGGGTGTTGCAAAAGGTGGGTGCCTCTAGGGCCAGATTATTTTAGCAATAAGGTTGTTAATCCCTCTGAGATGATAGGCATTTATCATCTTCAGAAAAGGAGAATGGACTACATTCCATGTTAACACCCATGTCCCGGGGCATACAACTCTGAACTGGGTTAGACTGTGCTTTCTCTAATCAGAACAGAGCAATCAGGGTTAACAGAGCATGATTAATATTTCTTATAATCCTAGGTATTCCCCAGTGTTTTATTTCTGCCTCTAACATTGTAGGACTGCAGCACTGGATTGGTTTTTTGGTTTTGCCTGAGAGCTTGTTAGAAGTGTACTCTCAAGCCCTACCATGGGCCTGAATCAAAACTTGCTTTCAACGAGCTCCTTGGGGTCTTTACAGGTGCATTCAAGGCTCTGCTGTGAATTTCTTTTCTTTTCTTTTCTTTTCTTTTTTTTTCTGCTGTGAATTTCTGACTGCATTGCATCCAGAGGCATTTGTTATCTGGTTGGCACACTTTAGAGAAGTTGTCAGCTGGCCCCATCTGTTACTGAGGAAGGATAAAGACAGGATAAATGCCTGATTTTGATTCTTTTATTTATCTGTTTTCAGAATAATGACTTAGTGGTGCCTAAGCAACTTCCAAAAGTGAAGTACAACTTAGGAGCAGTGGTCGGCAGAGCCAAATATCAACAGTACAACAATTGACATTTCTTTTGAGAGCCAAATTTTTAAAACTTCTTCTAACACCACTTCTTCAAAATAGACTCGCCCAGGCTGTGGTATTTTGTGGAAGAGTCACACTCAAGGGGCCAAAGAGCCGCATGTGGCTTGTGAGCCACAGTTTGCCGACCATGGACCAAGAGTGAACTCTAATGTAAACTGTAGACTGAGTAATGATGTATCAATGTAGGTTCATCAAGTGCAACAAATGTTCCACCCTGGTGGGAGCAGTTGGTAGTGGGGTTGGCTGTGCATGTATGGGGTAGAGGGTATAGGAAATTCTGTACTTTCCTCTCAATTTTGCTAAAACTGCTCTAAAATATAGTTTATTTTTTTAAAAGTGAACCATAACATGTAGAAAATTTGTTTGTTTTTAAAATATATTTTTATTGATTTCAGAGAGGAAGGGAGAAAGAAGAAGAGAAACATCAATAATGAAAATCATTGATCAGCTGCCTCCTACATGCCCCCTATTGGGGATCGAACCAGCAACGCAGGCATATGCCCTTGACCAGAATGGAACCTGGTATCCTTCAGTCTGCAGGCTGACATTCTATCCACTTAGACAAACCAGCTAGGGTTTGAAAATTTATTTTAAAAGTATTACCATGGCCGGAACCAGTTTGGCTCAGCGGATAGAGCGTCGGCCTGCGGACTGAAAGGTCCCGGGTTCGATTCTGGTCAAGGGCATGTATTATACCTTGGTTGCGGGCACATCCCCAGCGGGGTGTGTGTGTGTGTGTGTGTGTGTGTGTGTGTGTGCGCGCAAAGAGGCAGCTGATTGATGACTCTCTCTCATCGATGTTTCTAACTCTCTATCCCTCTCTCTTCCTCTCTGTGAAAAATCAATAAAATATATTTTTCAAAAAAAGTAATACCATGGATTCTTTTTTTTAAATCTTTACCTGAGGATATTTTTTTCATCAGTTTTTAGAGAGAGTGGGAGGGAGGGAAGGACACATTGATTGGTTGCTTCATGGTTGCATCCCAACCAGCATCAGGGGAAACCTGCTACCCAGGCTCGTGCCCTTGATTGGGAATTGAACCCTTGACCCTTCCATAGGTCCACAAGCCAATTCTCTAACTACTGAGAACTGTGGATTTTCATATGATCGATGTGTTTGAAATCCTTTGTGCTTATTATCATTTTGAAGTGAAAATCCTGTTGTCTTTACTAACGCAGTTTTTCTAGGTATATATACTTTGTGATACTTCTCTCTATGTGGGCTGCCCCCTGTTACATTTCTACCAGCAGTGCATGCACCAAAGTGCCTCTTCTCCCGCAGCCTGAAAGAGTGTTGTCACACTTTTAGATTGTGGCCAATCAGATAGGTAAGAAATTATCTGCATTTCCTTTATGAGAGAAGCTGAACTCCCTTTTATTTTATTTCATTTCAGACAGGAAGGGAGAGGGAGAGAGAGATAGTAACATCAATGACGAGAGAGAATCATTGATTGGCTGCCTCCTACATGCCTCACAGTGGGAATTGAGCCCTCAACTTGGGCATATGCCCAGACCGAGAATTGAACCATGACCTCCTGGTTCATAGGTTGACGCTCAACCACTGTGCCACGCCGGCCGGCCTACCATTACTTTTTAAACAAAATAACCTGCATTTTGTGCCCATTTTTCTATTGGGTTATAGAGATATTTGTGAAATAGGTCACATTTTTTAAGTTAGTTTGTCGTTTTAAAAATCAATTTGTCATTTGACACTTTTACTTGGCTTATGTTACTGTTTTGCAAAAGGTTCTTTTGTTGTTGTTTGAACATGGTTGAATTTATCACTCTTTCCTAATAGCTTTGGATTTTGAGATAGGACAGTCCTTCCTAGTCACAGGTTATGAAAAATACATCTTTTTTTTTTCTGTCAGCACATGCATAAATTCATTTTTTTACATTAACCGTATCTGTGATTCATTATGATAGATCCTCCCGCCCCCCAACTGGTGGTCGGATTATGACCTAACCTACAGCCCGGAAATACCTGAGTGACTAACCATGTACCTTATATGGGCTATACATTAAACCACCAATCAACACCTGTCAAATACCCTAAGCCAGTGGTTCTCAAACTGTCTAATGTTGCAACCTTTTAATACAGTTCCTAATGCCGTGGTGACCCCCAACCATAAAATTATTTTTGTTGCTACTTCATAATTGTAATTTTGCTACCATTATGAATCATAATGTAAATATCTGTGTTTTCCAATGGTCTTAGGCGACCCTGCTAACGATTCTCAACCACTGCTAAGCCCTTGTCCCTAAGTACTTGAGTGACTATGTACATTATATAGATCATACATTAAATCACCAATCAGAGCATGCGAGTTCACTAAGCCACCGTTCCTTCCCATTCCTCCCCTCAAAAGGAGTGCTCACCTCTGTTCAGGTTGCTGTTCTCCCATTTTGAGACAAGTCTTTTTCCCCTAATAAAGCCTGTAATCCTGGTTTTTGGCTCCTGATTGGTCTCTCACATTATCCTAATGAGGAGTGTGAAGAATGTAGATTGCCCCAAGCAAGTGTAGCTCAGTTGTTGAGCATCAATCTATGAACTAGGAGGTCAAAGTTTGACTCCTGGTCAGGGCACATGTCTGGGTTGCAGGCTCGATCCCCAGTGTGGGGAGTGCAGGAGGAAGTTGATCGATGATTCTCTTTCATCGATGTTTCTTTTTTTTTTTTTTTTTTAATATATTTTATTGATTTTTCTTATAGAGAGGAAGGGAGAGAGATAGAGAGCTAGAAACGTCGATGAGAGAGAAACATCGACCAGCTGCCTCTTGCACACCCCCTACTGGGGATGTCCCCCAACCAATGTACATGCCCTTGACCAGAATCGAACCTGTGACCTTTCAGTCCGCAGACCGACGCTCTACCGCTGAGCCAAACCAGTTTTAGTTCTCATCGATGTTTCTATCTCTCCATCTCCCTTCCTCTCTCAAATCAATACTATATATATGTGTGTGTGTATATATATATATATGTGTGTGTGTGTGTGTGTGTGTGTGTGTGTGTATATATATATAATTTTTTTAAGTGTGGATTGTGTTTTATCTTTTTCTATATAGTACTCCAATTATCCTAATACCATTTATTAAAAAGCTCACCTTTTTTCACTGATTTGAGATTCTATTGTATCATATACTAAATTTGAGACAAACTTGACTTTTTATTCTGTTTTAGTGCCATACTTTTATTTTTTTTTTTAAGGGATTTTTTAAATCCTCACCAGTGGGTATGTTTATTGCTTTTAGAAAGAGGAAGAGATAGAAACATTGAGGTGAGAGTAACGTTGATTAGTTACAATTAAGTAGAATAAATTACCAGTTATAAAAATAGTGATGAGGATGTAAAGTACAGCATAGGAAATATAGTCAGTATATGTGGTGTCAGATGGGTACTAGACTTACCAGATAATCACTTCTTAAGGTATCTAAATGTCTAATCACTATGTTATACACCTTGAAACTAATAATATTATGTGTCAACTGTAATTGAAAACTGAAGTAAGAGCAGGTTGGGAGAAGTCAATGGGATAAAAGGGAGACATATGTAATACCTTCAACACTAAAGACTTAAAAAAATAATACCACTGAGAACATCTTTTATACACGTCTTGTGTACATCTCTGATAATTCCTTGAAATACTTAAACCATGGTCACCTTCCTTTTAGAAGGTTATGAAAGAGGATCCCTCTCAAAAAAGAACCAAAACTTATACTTTCTTATAATTAGTAGATTAAGTTAATAGTTACAAATCTTTTGCAGCATGAGAAATTCTGAAATTTTAATTGTGCTCATGTTTCCAATTACTTACCTAGTTGTTGTCTGTGAATTCTGAGAGATGAGGTGGTATGAACTAGCTTATGCTTGTTTAAGAAATGAAATGTAGTTAACCAGAGCCATTGTAGAAGACATAAAATCAGAACTGAAATCAACATGAAACCACTTCAACATTTGTAACTCATGATTATAACTCAGAGGGGACGGAGAGGGTTTCACAATGGTTCTATGCTGCCCGTGCAACAAAGAATTTAGCAATAGGTGGGTGTATCAAAACCTTGTTGAAATTATGGCTGAGAAGACTGAAACAAAAGATCTTCAGACCTTTTTTTCACGAAGAGGCGCCGAAAGCGAAGAAGGAAGCCCCTGCCCCTCCCAAAGTCGAAGCCAAGGCAAAGGCTTTGAAGGCAAAGAAAGCAGTGTTGAAAGGCGTCCACAGCCACAAAAAAAAGAAGATCCGCACGTCACCTACCTTCCGACGGCCAAAGACACTAAGGCTCCGGAGGCAGCCTAAATATCCTCGGAAGAGCGCACCCAGGAGAAACAAGCTTGACCACTATGCCATCATCAAGTTCCCCCTGACTACCGAGTCAGCCATGAAGAAGATAGAAGACAATAATACACTTGTGTTCATTGTCGATGTCAAGGCCAACAAGCACCAGATCAAACAGGCTGTGAAGAAGCTCTATGACATTGATGTGGCCAAGGTCAACACCCTGATCAGGCCTGATGGCGAGAAGAAGGCATATGTTCGACTGGCTCCTGACTATGATGCTTTGGATGTTGCCAACAAAATTGGAATCATCTAAACTGTGTCCAGCTGCCTAATTCTAAATATAAAAATTTTACACTGTAAAAAAAAAAAAAAATATCTTCAGAGAAGTGCTTATATTCAGACATAGATGATATTAATATTTGTTATGATGGTTACATGGTAGCTTTAATCATCAGTTAATCTGGCCATTGTCTGTTATTAATTTTTTAAAAAAGGAGAAAAGTTTAGGACAAAGATAGAAACATTAAGAAAGACCACAGTCACCATGATTACAACTAAGATAAAAAGCCTGGAAAAGGAGCCAGTGTTATCTTGCCTTTTAGTTTCTCCAGGTAGAGCCAGGTAAAAGTGCCCCATTCATTTTCTTTTCTTCTTGTAACATTTACCTTTCCTTTTTTTTCTTTTTTCTTTTTTTTAAAAAAATATATTTTTATTGAGTTCAGAGAGAGAGAGAAGCACCAATTAGCTGCCTCCGTCACACCCCCCCACCAAGGATTGAGCCCGTAACCAGCATGTGCTATGGACCCGGAATCAAAACGGTGACCTTTTGGTGCATGGGTTGATGCTCAATCACTGAGCCACAGTAGCCAGGCAACTTTTACCTTTACCTTTTCAAATCAATTTTATCAAGTTAGTTTATATAAAATTAACATACCAAGGTATACAGTATGATGAGTTTTGACAAATGTATACACCCATGAAACCACCATCTCAATCAAAATAGAAAACATTTTCTTCATCCTGAAAGTTCCCTCGTGTCTTGTTAGTTAACCCCATCTCTAAATCTGGGTAGCCACTGATCTTTGTGTGTCTACAGATTAGTTTTTCATATTTTATATAGATGGACTCACATAGTGCATACTGTTTTGCATTTGAATTTTTTCTTAGCATAATACTTTGCGATTCATCCATGCTTTGTGTACCACTAGTTCATTCATTTTTATTGCTGATACCAGTTTATTCAGTGTATGCCTCTACTACAGTCTGTTTACCCATTCACTTGTTGAAGGACATTTGAATTGTTTTAAGTATTTTATTTGTTACCAATGAAGTTGCTATGAATATTCAGAACCAAATCATTGTGTGGATATATGCTTTCATTTCTCTTGGATAAATACCAAGCATAGAATGGCTGGGTAATATGGTAGGTGATATATGTTTAACTTTAGAAACTGTCAAACACTTTTCTAGAGTGATTGTACTAGTGCACACTCCCATCAACATTAGCTCCACATCCTTGTCAACACTTGATATTATCATTCTTTTCCATTTTAGAAATTATGATAGCTGAGTAATGCTATCTCATTGTGATTGCCTTTCCTGATGCCTGAGAGGTTGAAGATCTTTTTATGTGCCTAATCACTGTTCCCATACCTTTTTCAGGTGTTCAGACTTTGTCCTGTTTTTAAAAATGGCTTATTGGGAGAGAACCATGATGGCAGCGTAAGTAAACGCCAGTACTTGCCACCTCCCATAACCACTTCAAAATTAAAACTAAAATACAGAACAACCATTATTTGGAACTGTCTGAAAGCTGGCTGAATGGAAGTCCTACAACTAGAGAAGTAAAGAAGAAAGCGCACTGAGACTAGTGGGAGGGGAGGAGGCACACAACGGGCTGGGCTGGTACCCACACGGGCCATTATTTTTAATCCAGAGGGAGATTGTCCCTGCAAAGTCCACGGTGAGGAGCACGGGTCCTAGCCTCACACCAGATGCCCCACCCAGGGTCCGAGAGCTTGGAAGAGGAGTCCTCATAATTTTGGGCTGTAAAAACCAGTGGGGAACATAGAAACATGGAACAGACTGACAAATCTCCGAGGGAAGGGGGGCAGTTGGGGTGGGAAGAGATCAACCAAAAGATCTTTTATGCATTCTTCTAGACAAAGATAATAGGGTGGTGAAGGCCTGGGGTGAGAACTGGGTGCTGGGGGTCAATGGAGAAAAAAAGAGAGATATCTGTAATACTCTTAACAATAAAGATTTTAAAATATAAAAAAATAAAAAATAAAAATGGCTTGTTGGTTTTCTTAATTGAATTGTGTCTTTTTAATATTTTCTGGGTACAAATACTTTAATATATGGTAAATATTTTTTTCCATTAAGCTTGTCTTTTTTATTTTTTAGTATTTTTCAAAAAGCAAGCTCTAAATTTAATGAAAATCCAGTTTATCAATATTCTTTCATCATTGATGTTTCTATCTCTCCCTCTCCTTTATGAAATCAATAAAAATATATTTTTCAAAAAAAAATCTTTGCATATCCCAACATCATAAAGATATTTTTCTCCTACGTTTTCTTCTAGAAGATATATGGTTTTAACTTCTACAGTTAGGCCTATGATCAGATTTAATGGTGTCAGATAAGAATCAATGTTCACCCTCTCCCCCCTTTCCCAAATATGATAGCTGTTTGATGAAAAACTTTTTTTTTAAAAACCCCTTACAGTTTGGCTCAGTGCATAGAGTGTCGGCCTGCAGACTGAAGAGTCATGGGTTGAATTGCGGTCAGGAGCACATGCCTGGGTTGCGGGTTCAATCCCGAGGAAGGGAGAGGAAAAGGTAGATAGAATCATTCATTGGCTGCCTCCTGCACATCCTCCTCCTCTTTTAATTAATAACAACAATAAAACCCTCCTTTCTTAATTTCGATTTCACCTATAAAGAAGAATATGTAACAGTGATTATATGTGGCCACCCCTATTCTAGACATAAGGGAAGAGCAAAAGAGTTAGTGCTCTCAGAGTTTCAAAATGGTGTAGCCATTAAAAAAGTGTGCTGTTGAAATTGAGTAATCAGAAAACAAATGCTAATCTGATACAGAGGCCACCGCCAGAAACACAAACCAGAAACAAAAATAGAACCGTGCACTGTGGGTGGGGACTGTTGGTTTTCATTATAAGATCATCTGCCCTATTTGCTTAACAAAAATTCCTCTTAAAGAAAGTGAGAGCAAAAAAGTTTAGGAAGAAGGGAACATTTTCCAAAACAGAAGGAGGTCAGAAGTCTTCTGAGGAAGAGGTTTGCTGAGTCCTGGCAAGACAAGTAAAAATAGGCTCAGATCTAGATAAGTTCTTGTGAAATAGAAAAACACAGGAATAGATTTCTAAAGTTTTGTGAAGAAGAAAAACAGGTTAGTTACAAAATGGCGTCAGGCTTTAAGCTGTAAATTAGATGATGTAGCAATGCCTTCAAAGTTCTGAGGAAATTATTTTGAACCTAGACTTTTATAAACAGCCAAACAATTAAGCATAAATGCAAAGTATCTCAGAAAGTTTGTCTCCCAACATTCTCTCTGAGAAAAACAAGTCAGGAAAATAAGTAAAAGGGAGACTGGGGATCTGAGGAGTAAACCTAAACAGGGATGGAAAGAAAGGAAAATCCAGGACCAGAGCTATGCAAACGAACTGAATTGAAAACAATACTCTATCAGAGTTCTGAGGAAAATGTCTTAAGAAATCGGATTCGACACATATGTAATACCTTAATCAATAAATTAAAAAAAATGGATTCATGCAAATCTTACATAATAAACAGTAATGTGCAAATTGACACTAAAAGCGGAACAACCGGTTGCTATGATGTGCACTGACCACCAAGGCGCAGATTCTCAATGCAGGAGCTGCCCCTTGGTGGTCAGTGTGCTTCCATAGGTAGGGGGAGCGCTGCTCAGCCAGAGCTAGCTCATGCCTGGCCAGTGCAGCAGGCTCCCAGAAGGATGTCTGACTGCCAACTTAGGCCTGATCCCAGGATGCCCTCAGGGGATGTCCAACTTCATGCACCAGACCTCTAGTCAATGAGAAAGTTTTTCCCAGTGATAAGACAGAGCATACATTTCATTTGTCAACTCCAAGGGAAACAAAAAGCTGGACAGAAATACCATAGTTTAAATATAAAGTAAGCTGACATGAGCTTTGGGCATTTGATGGAAAAGATATTTGTCTCTGATGACTTTGAGTTGCACCAGTTTGGCATTACATTTCACACTCTGGGTTAGGCACAATCACTCCTTGCTTCTGAAGTAAATTATGCTATAAATGCTATTTCAATTTCCAAGTTTTAGGTAAAACATAAAAAGTTTAATTATCCGCCAGGACCGGTTTGGCTCAGTGGATAGAGCGTCGGCCTGCGGACTGAAAGGTCCCGGGTTTGATTCCGGTTGAGGGCATGTACCTTGGTTGCAGGCACATCCCCAGTAGGGGGTGTGCAAGAGGCAGCTGATCGATGATTCTCTCTCATCGATGTTTCTAACTCTCTATCCCTCTTCCTCTCTGTGAAAAATCAATAAAATATATTTTTAAAAAAAGTTTAATTATCCTATATAATAAAAGTCTAATACGCAAATAGACCAAATGGCAGAACAACCGAACAATTGGTTGCTATGACATGCTGACCACCAAGGGGCATGTGTGGAACATGGCAGGCATTGGCTGCAGTGGCTTGGTGGAGCAGGTAAGCAGGGGCTCCAGACCAAGGTGGGGCACTGGTTGCTGTCATTGGGGTGAGCCTCTGGTGGTTACTGAAAATTCGTTGCTCCCACACACTGCCGGTCCCACCTGACACTCACACCTGCTGCTGGCACCAGCCCTGCTTACACCTGCAGCCAGCACCGGAGCTGCCACTCGCACCTGCTGCCAGTGCCTAGCACTGGTCCCGATTACTCAGTGCTATCTGTGGGTGTGAGTGGAGGCTGCCAGCCCTGATCGCCCTTAGGGCTTCTTCACCTCTCCCTGCTCCTGAGGGGCGATTGGGGTGCTGGACTCGCTCCCGCCCACTGCTGGCACTGGCCCCAATCACTGTGTGCTGTCAGTGGGTGTGAGTGGGGCTATTTTTATATAAATATGGGTGTAGGGTCAGCAGCCGCAGGAGTGGCAGTGGCAGGATCAGGGGCTGTGGTAGAAGGGGCTGGGCAGGGGCACAGAGGATGGGCCAAGACCCACCCCTGTGCCCACCACAGCCTCATGGCCCACAGTTGCTTTCAAGGTGCACGAATTTGTGCACTGGGCCCCTAGTTTTATATATATATGTATGTATATATATATATATATATATATATATATATATATATATATATATATATATACATACATACATATATATATAAATGCAAAAGTAATCTGACAAGGGCTGTCAGAAATTGGGAGAAAGAAAAGGGAGGAAATCATGGGGAAAATATGGGCCCTTATTTCCTCATTTTCATAGTAAATATTGTTAAAAAACAGTAAATTCCTGGATCAAGCAAACAGAGGATTCAATATATTATTTACAATAAAGGTAAATATAAAAGAACTCAAAATGATACAATTTGGGTTGGTAGATTCCTTGTCTTTTATTGTAGGGACTAGAGGCCTGGTGCATGAAATCCATGCACCGGAGGGGGAAGGGAGTGGTCCCTCAGTCCAACTTGCACCCTCTTGCAATCCAGGACCCCTCGACTATCTGATCACCCCTAACTGCCTCTGCCTGCCTGCCTGATGGCCCTAACTGCTTGCCTCACTGCCTGATTGCCCCTAACCACTTGGCTGCCTGATCACCCCTAGCTGCTTGCCTGTCTGATCGCCCCTCATCGCCTCTGCCTTAGCCCCCACACCAGAAGAACCTGGATGGCTTCACCCAGGACCCTGGGTGGCACTGCCTGGGCCCCAGTTTTGTTAGGAAGGACTTCTGGAAGGCATCTGGTTTATCCAGTCTAATTAGCATGTTACCCTTTTATTAGTATAGATTATTAATATAGATAGGATGCTATAGAATATGGTAGGTGGAGCTATTTTGTTTTTCTTAACAATTTGATTATCTTATATTGTTTTGACCCAAATTTAAAAAGTACAGAAGGGTCAACAATTGAGTTTCCCTCTGTTAATGTAAAAACATTCAAACCTATAAAGAATTTGTGTGCATTTATTTGAGCCAAACTGTCAATTGCTGGGAAGCAGAATCTAAAGGGATTGGGATAATGCTCCAGAGAATGGTGTTTTTTTCCCCACCTATTTTTATACAATGTAATCAAAGGAGGGGATATAGGTGGGTTACATGAAATTCATTGTTGATAGAGAGGCAGGAGAAAGCAAAGCAGGGAAACCCCTGGGATTGGATAAAAAGTAAAATGATAAGACACATACTTAGGTGGGTGCAGGATAGTTAACAGTCAATAATTAACATATGATCTAATAAAAGAGTGATATGCAAATTAACCATCACTGTGCTACACCAAGCCACACCCCTCAACCAATCGTGAGCTATTATGCAAATTAACCCCAACCAAGATGGCTGTGACCACTGAGAGAGCAGGAGGGAGACTTGGGTTTCTCTGGCGATGGAGGAAGCTAAGCATTCCACCTGCCCTCGCTGGGCTAGTTCTCCACTCAAGGCTACAAAGTTTCAATTATAGAAGATAAATCCCAACAGAAATGGCTGCCACCATGGAGCAAGCAGGAGGCTTGGCTTCGCTCAAGGCTACAAAGTTTCAATTGTAGAAGATAAATAAATCCCAGATACCAGGGCCTCCACTTGGGTCACCAGGGGGTGTGGCCGGCCTGCAAACCACCACAGGCCCTTTGCCCAGGCTGCCTCACGCCCCAAGGGAACCCCCACCCTGATCTGGGACACCCTTCAGGGCAAACCAGCCGGCCCCCACCTGTGCACCAGGCATCTATCCTATCTAATAAAAGAGTAATATGCAGATTGACCATCACTTCAACACATAATATGGCCGCCCCCATGTGGTCAAAGATCCTGCCCCCATGTGGACACAAGATGGCCAGCAGGGAAGGGCAGTTTAGAGGAACCAGGCCTGCAAGGGAGGGCAGTTGGGGGTGATCAAGCCTGCAGGGAAGGGCAGTTAGGGGGACCCAGGCCTGCAGGGGAGAGAAATTAGGGGTGACCAGGCCTTAAGGGGACGGCAGTTAGGGGCAAACAGGCTGGCAGGGGAGCAGTTAGGCATCAATCAGGCTGGCAGGGGAATGGTTAGGGGATGATCAGGCTGGCAGGCAGAAGCAATTAGGGGCAATTAGGAAGGCAGGCAGGTGAGCAATTGGGAGCCAGCAGTCCTGGATTGTGAGAGGGATGTCAGACTGCCCGTTTAGGCCCGATCCCACCAGGTCGGACATCCCTCGAGGCGTCCCAGATAGGAGAGGGTCAGGCTGGGCTGAGGAAACTCCCCCACCGCCCCTTGCCTTTTATGAATTTCAGCCTTTATTGATGGTAATAACAAGGAAGGAATGTGTGGTATCTGTTCTGACGCCCAGGGCATTTGGTTCTGCCCTGAGGGGTCCAGAAAAAGGTAAGTTACAAGTTACCCAGACATTTCAAGGATACTGGTAGGTTATCGTAGGTGCAAAAAGAGTGATAAGCTCAGTTAAGGTAAAGGTTGACCTTGTCAGTGAAGATACCAGTCTAGGACATAACTATCCACCATATCTGCTTTAGTTAAAGTTTAATTTTGGACCATCCTTTGTGGTTACTTTAGGTCTGAGTTTGCAAGACTGCCACGCAGGCCTTCCCCGAGCTGGTCAGGTTAGCAGCTGGTCAGGTTAGCATGAAGCCCCTTTCGCCCTCTTCTCACCTGTTCCTAGCCGTCCAGAACTCCATTTTGGAGGGGCAGCTATCATTATATCCTGTCATTCATATGCATGTGTGTATATGTATATATACACACAAATAGTACAATAGTAGCACTGTAGCACTACTATATTGTTCTACGGTATACTGCTGAAAGACAAAAATTTTTTTTTTTTAAATCAATCTTTATTGTTCATATTATTACAAAGGTTCCTCATTTCTTCCCCCCTCCACCAGGTTCCCACCCCACCCTCTGCCCCCTCCCCATCCCCCATTGTCCTCATCCATAGGTGCACAGTTTATGTTCAGTCTCTTCCTCCCTCCCTTTCCCCGATAGTAAATCCCTTTTCAGATAGTAAATCTGTTACTTAGCATTTTCTCATATCAATAATACCTCCACATGCCCAATGATACACTTCACACAAAAGACATTTTCAAATAGGTCAACCAGCCTTATCCAGGCCCCACCCAAGGCACTCACAGATCAACACCCCAGCGCTATACTAACTCAACACATCCAGATCTAAGCCTTCATCGCTTGATTCAGCAGACCCTCAAGTTCCCGCAAAAGTTTCCAGCCATGTCTGAGAGGCAGCCGTGGGCAGGTACAGGCGAGGAGCGAGCTGTTTCGGGCCTGGCTGCTCCGGGCCTGGCCTCTGTTGCTCTGGTTCGTTCCACAACCAGCTGCTCCGGGTCTGGTCACTGCCGCTCCCGACCTAGTTGCTCTGGACTTGGCTGTTGCTGCTACAGGCCTGGCCGCACCCGACCTGGCTGCTCTGGGACCGGTTGCTCCGGTCCCGGCCGCTCCGGGCCTGGCCGCTCCCAGCCTGTCAGCCGCTGCTCCGGGCCTGGCTGCTTCCAGCCTGGCAGCCACTGCTCCTGGCCTGGCCGCACCAGACCCGGCTGCTCCGGGCCTGGCCGCTCCCAGCCTGGCAGCTGCTGCTCCGGGCCTGGCCGCTCCCAGCCTGGCAGCTGCTGCTCCGGGCCTGGCCGCTCCCAGCCTGGCAGCCGCTGCTCCGGGCCTGGCCGCACCAGACCCGGCTGCTCCGGGCCTGGCCGCTCCCAGCCTGGCAGCTGCTGCTCCGGGCCTGGCCGCTCCCAGCCTGGCAGCCGCTGCTCCGGGCCTGGCCGCACCAGACCCGGCTGCTCCGGGCCTGGCCGCTCCCAGCCTGGCAGCTGCTGCTCCGGGCCTGGCCACTCCCAGCCTGGCAGCCGCTGCTCCTGGCCTGGCCGCACCAGACCCGGCTGCTCCGGGCCTGGCCGCTCCCAGCCTGGCAGCCGCTGCTCCGGGCCTGGCCGCACCAGACCCGGCTGCTCCGGGCCTGGCCGCTCCCAGCCTGGCAGCCGCTGCTCCGGGCCTGGCCGCACCAGACCCGGCTGCTCCGGGCCTGGCCGCTCCCAGCCTGGCAGCCGCTGCTCCGGGCCTGGCCGCTCCCAGCCTAGCAGCTGCTGCTCCGGGCCTGGCCGCTCCCAGCCTGGCAGCCGCTGCTCCGGGCCTGGCCGCACAAGACCCGGCTGCTCCGGGCCTGGCCGCTCCCAGCCTGGCAGCCGCTGCTCCAGGCCTGGCCGCACCAGACCCGGCTGCTCCGGGCCTGGCCGCTCCCAGCCTGGCAGCCGCTGCTCCAGGCCTGGCCACTCCCAGCCTGGCAGCCGCTGCTCCGGGCCTGGCCGCACCAGACCCGGCTGCTCCGGGCCTGGCCGCTCCCAGCCTGGCAGCTGCTGCTCCGGGCCTGGCCGCTCCCAGCCTGGCAGCCGCTGCTCCTGGCCTGGCCGCACCAGACCCGGCTGCTCTGGGCCTGGCCGCTCCCAGCCTGGCAGCTGCTGCTCCGGGCCTGGCCGCACAAGACCCGGCTGCTCCGGGCCTGGCCGCTGAAAGACAAAATTTGAGTGAATTTTAAAGATTGCTTTAGTTAATGATTCATGAATTGGGCAGGATTCCATCTATGAGAAAGGAGCTCTGGGGAGCTGTACAAAATGAGACTGACAGGCAGAAGAGAATGGGTTGAGGAAGTTAACTAGCAAAAAGCATATTGTCGCAAGGCCTCAAGCAGATGACCTCACTAGATGACTGGTTTAAGATTCCATTTCCAGGAGAAGCCAAAATTAATTAAATTAGGTATTAAATCCAATTTTGGTGACCTGAAGCTTAGCATAAATGATTACATTTTGTGCTTGCTTCTTTTTTTCTTTCTTTCTTTCTTTTTTTTTTTTTTTTTTTTTTTTTTTTTTTTTTTTTTTTACAGAGAGGAAGGGAGAGAGATGGAGAGCTAGAAACGTCGATGAGAGAGAAACATCGACCAGCTGCCTCTTGCACACCCCTAACCAGGGATGTGCCCACAACCAATGTACATGCCCCTGACCGGAATCGAACCTGGGACCTTTCAGTCCGCAGACCGACGCTCTACCACTGAGCCAAACCGGTTTCGGCACTTGTTTCTTTTTTAACAGTACTTTTCTCACTTCACAATATATCTAGACATTTGCTCTCTGTCAGTGTCTAGATCTCATTTTGGTTAAAGCTTCAGGAACACAGATAGCATCATGCATGCACGGAAGACATCACTATCAGGCCTGCCCATGGACTGTTGGGAATTTTAAAATAAAAGCTGTTATAGTACATGCGTGGCAGTATTTCATAGGATAATTGTCTGGCAATGGAATTTGAGATCCTCCCTTTCCCCAACTGGTGGGAGGAGTATGAGGTAACCTGCAGCCTGGAAATACCTGAGTACCTAACCAGGCATCTTGTTTGGACATGTATATTGACTAACCAATCAGCACCTGCCAAATGCCCTAAGCCCTTGTACCTGAGTGACTAAGTACCTGAGTGACTAAGAACCTTATATGAACCATATATTAAGCCAACAATCAGCATGCGCAGAGTACCCTAAGCCCCTTTCCTTCCCATTTCTCCCCTCAAAAGGAGTGCTCACCTCTGCGCTGGTTTAGACACAGCTCGACAGGATTTTCCCCTAATAAAGCCTGTAATCCTGGTTTTCGGCTCCCGACTGGTCTTTCAGAATTTGTGGGATCTAAGGGCTGAACATTTTCCAATTTATTTTTATTTTATTTATTTATTTTTTTACAGAGAGGAAGGGAGAGGGATAGTTAGAAACATCGATGAGAAAGAAACACTAATCAGCTGCCTTCTGCACACCCCCCACTGGGGATGTGCCTGCAACCGAGGTACATGCCCTTGACAGGAATTGAACCTGGGACCTTTCAGTCTGCAGGCCGACGCTCTATCCACCGAGCCAAACCGGTTAGGGCAGCATTTTCTTTTTTCTTTTTTCTTTTTTTTCTTTTTTTTAAATAAAGCGTTTATTGATTAGTAGAAGCTTGAACAGTTCGCTTAATATTTTCAATACAATGTCTGGAATGATTGGAAAACCCCAAAAGAAGGCACTAGAGGAGGGCATCTTAAGACGGAATGTGTTGGTAGAGGTTTGGTGAGGTGTTTGAACTTCCGGCTGCGGGGTGGGGCACTTGCACCAACCACTGCCATCCACCCTGGGGTCCAAGGCCCAGGCCCCCGGAAAGCAGATCGAGGGGGGGTGCAGGACTGATTGGGGGCCCCACCCCGAGGACCCTCTCCTCCATGCAGCAGGGGTGGGGCCTCAGCCTGACCCTCCCCCCCAGGAACGGGGCTGAGGACAGTTGGCCCCCAGTGACTCACATTTGAAAACAGGCCTGGAATGTTTAGGCTGAGGTGACTTGGGGACTCAGGCAGCAAGGGCCGAGCCACAGCCTGACCCCAAGTCCTCAGAGCGGCTCGGGAGCCGTGACCCTCAGGAGCCCTGAGCTCCCGCTGCGGCAGACAGCTGTACCTTGGAGGTGGCCCTTGGAAGACAATCCACATCAGCTAACCCTGCCCTTGAGTGGGGCCAACGCCCTTAGCCCAGCCCAGCAGGCGGGCACAGGCCGAAGACAAAGGCCTCAGGCCAGCCCGGCCTCCAGCAACCTCAGGGCAGCATTTTCTAATTTAAAATATACTTGAGCCCTGATTGGTTTCTCTCTCTCTCTCTCTCTCTCTCTCTCTCTCTCTCTCTCTCTCTCTCTCTCTCTCTCTCTCTCTCTTCCTCTGTAAAAAAAATTCAATATATATTTATAAAGAATATATACTTGTAAGTTTATCTGAGACCCCATCTCCCCACCAACTGAGAGTCGCTTCCTGAGAGCCTATTAGGTCTGATCCCACTATACACTCTGCTAACCTTCGAGAAGGAGCACAACACTGTCTGCCCCTGTACCAGTTCCCCCTCTTCCAACCATAGCCCTTTCTGCTGGCCTCTCTGAAAGCACAATCGCTCATAAAACCCCCACCTGCCACATGTTTGATAGGTGGCCCTGTTTCCCCAGAGTTCTCAAGGGCCAAGTAGGGCCCAGGCTTTCTCCTTGGGGAGGAGCAGAAGAGCCTGTTCAGGAATCAGTTGCAGGTGGGGGAGCTGTGCCTGTCTTGTTTCTCATTTCAGACTAATCAGTTCTTCTCCCCCCCGGGGAGTGAATGGAAAGGGGCGGAGCGGAGACCAGAGATGCTGGCCAGCAGACTTCCTGCCACAGGACTGAATGCAGCAACACCCCCCTCCTACCAGCGCCCAGAAACCTGTCCTGAGGACCCTGCTTTCCCTGGAGCCCAGCACATGGGCCTGGAGGTGGGGCAGGGGCTTATTTTCTATTCATTGCTATCTTCAAGCACAAACAAGGGGCATCACTTTCCCTCCACATTGCTGTCACTGCCAAGCACTTGGGCAACGCCTATCCCTCGCTGGCAGTTCTCTACGCTGCTTTATCATCACTCTTGATCCAACTTTAGTCTCACTTCAGCCCCCTCTCTTCCCAGATTCTATAATTATGATACTGAGCTCCTTCCAAACCAATTCTTCAGCCCTTCAGTGAACACAGACCTGTTAATCCTACAGTTTCCCCATTCCAAGGTTCAGCCCTCATCCCCACCACTGCCCTCAGCACCTCACCCCATCAAACAGATCTGCCTTTGGCCTTTACCTACTCCCTCTCTCGCCTACCCCCCTCCCCTGGTGCATCCAAGCAGGGAAGGGGTGATGAGGGGCCTCCCCTGTCCTCTGTGCTCCCTTCTGGGTCATAGCTTTTCAGTTACTTCAGTTGCCTCTCTCCAGGATGACACCCAAATACTGGCAAAGTTGCCGAACAAGCTTTTCTCAAAATGATCCCCTTGGATTCCACTTTTCCTCCGTTTCATTTCTTTCTTGAAATCACAGCCCATTACTGTTTCTCTCTCCTGACCCCATTCTTTGAAAAACTAATCAAGAACACCGTCATATTTATCTCACAGGTTGTTGGTCTCACTCCTGCTAACTTGTAATTCTGTACAGACTAAAATAGTTAATATTGTCTTTTTATCCAAGTTTCCAGGCTTTAAAATTTCCCCCCATGTAGACTTTTAGAATGTTATCATTAAAAAAAAATCTTAATTTGTGATTAGACTTTTTATGGTTTCATTTCCTAACACTTAAATCTTTGACTACTTGGGACTTAGTATATTAATGTAAAAAATGAGTATAATCTAACTTTGCTTTTCTCAAGCTTTTGCCAGCATTATTTGTTGAAACGTTTCCTTTCCCTGACATGCCTCTTGATGTCACACACATTCTCAAGTATTTGGTTCATTTATGGATTCTGTTTGGTTCCAGAGATCCATTTATGTGTCAGCAGTATGGTGTTTTAATTATACCATGTTATAGGTTTGAAAACAATATTTGACTATTTTTTGCCTATTTGCTTTTCTGTTTTAACTTTAGGATCACCATGTCTATTTGTGTTTTAAAATAAGGGACATCTGACATCTTAAAATACTGCACAAATATAGAAATAAATAATAATGCTTTTCAGCTCGATTGGTATGGCTCAGTGTTTGAACTTTGACCTATGACCCAGGAGACTGGTTCAATTCCTGGTCAGGGCACATGCTCGGGCTGTTGGCTTGATCCCCAGTGTGTGTGTGTGTGTGTGGGGGGGGGGGGAGGGGAGGGGAGGAAGTGCAAAAGGCAGCTGATCAATGATTCTCTCTCATCACTGACATTTTAAAAAATATATATTTTATTGATTTTTTACAGAGAGGAAGAGAGAGGGAGAGTTAGAAACATCAATGAGAGAGAATCATTGATCAGCTGCCTCTTGCACACCCCCTACCAGGGATGTGCCCGCAACCAATGTACATGCCCTTGACTGGAATCAAACCTGGGACCTTTCAGTCCGAAGGCTGACGCTCTATCCACTGAGCCAAACTGGTTTCGGCATCACTGACATTTCTCTCTCTCCCTTCCTCTCTGAAATCAATAAAAATATATTGAAAAAATAAATTCATATAGCATAGATATTTTCCCATTACTAGGTATTATCAGTTTTTGTTGTTACTGAAAAAATGGTCTTCCATTATATTTTGACTTTTCTGTTAATTTTGTGTTTAATTAAAAACTTAGTAAATTTCCTTTGAGTCATAGATTTTCAGTTACTTCTTAGATTTTTCAGAGAATCATTTATCTGTAAATAATTTCACTTTCTCCTTTCCAATTTTATAGTTGTTTTTTTTTCCTCATTTAAGTGCCTTTTCTTTTTCTATAATTTTCTCTACACTGTTTTACTACATTAACATTTAACTATAGCAAAATTTTAAATGATACTGATGACTGAATGGATAGAAACAAGCACAATAAGAGGTACAGTATGTTGCTCACTGGGAAGCCAGACCAGTCTGCTGCTGTTTTGCTGAGTAGCTTGTGAAAGCGGAAAGGACAGAATCATTACCTGCGAGGGTGATGGGCATTTGCCCGCTTCTGGTTCTGTCTGTTGTATTAGTAATGAATTTCAAGTTGCTAAAGATTTATGAGGAATGCCATCTGCATACCACAAAGTTTTATTAATATAATTTTAAGGCCAATTTAACTAATTTTATTCAGAGTAAGTCTACATTAAATTACAATATTAATGTCTAGAGACAGTGAAATTAAAATATAAGTAGAAATCTATTCGGTGTTTTATAGACCATATATCATAGAACTCAAATGAAAATTTACAAATATAGAAATGATGATAGAGGATTTTCACATGGAAACCCATAAGATGTCATATTTTAAACACGCATGTTTCAAAAAGGCAGAATCTTTGAAAAATTTAGCACAAAACCAAATTATATAAACTTGTTATCCAGAAAATATTGCTTTAAACACTTTACCATGATCAAAATTCCTTTGGTAGTTTTTAATCAAAATGAAACATGCTATTATGTAAAATATAAAGTAGTTTTAAATGTTATCTAAAAGCATCTGTTATAGTTACCATACTAACATAATCTGCTATTCAACCTCACTATACATACACAACATGAAACCAGGTGCCAATGAAATCCTTTTAATCTTTTGACAAAATAACCTCTGCTTCACAATAAAGACTTTAAGTCTCCTATAAAACATTTTACAGTGGTTATGGCACAGAGAATGACGACTGTCCCTGTGCGTGACTGTAAGAACAAAACCAAACTTTATTATACCATTCATACAAATACTGCAATTAAAAAAAATCAAACAGCAGTTGCCCCAATGCAAAGTACAGGGACTGCTAGACTCAATCTTAGAATGGTAAACACAAACACACTACCCCCCCAAACCTTAAACAGAAAATTCACAAATAATTCAGTGGAAATAAAGACGCTGATGGGTTCATTGCTCCAAACACATCAGACCCGATGTCCTCTTGGCACATCAGAGATCTCACTGAGAAACCTCATTATAGAAAAATCAGTCATTAAAGTTTAAAACTTTTTGACAATAAATGAAAAATAGATGCCAGTATTTAGATTGCATAATTAATAAGCCAGTTTTTAACACTGACTTTCTTCTTAATGTTCACCAATTAAGGGTTCTTGTTTTAATCTGTGTTCATGAACTAAAATAGCTTATCTTCAGGAATACCTAAGTAATCTCTGTAGCTAAAGAATGCAGCATTGAGGGTCTTTTTATTGTGCATTCATGATCACACACACACAAACAACCAAACTTTCAGTTTTTTTTGCCACAACACCACCACCTTACAAAGGAACCTCACTTAACCAGTATCTTCTTGTCCAATCCCAATGTCATTCTGAACAGAGCAATGGAAACAACTTAAATGCCTAAAAGAACAAGAGGAAGAACTGGAGGGTGAAAAGATACATATGCCATTTGCAAATCCTTAAGCCTTGTGAAGGGTTATCCAAGAATCATCTCCTTTCCTTCGAATCCGAAGTGTCTGTGCTGGCTCAATCCCAGAAAGCCCTGGAAACAGCACAGAGGTGGTGCACTGTTTTGGAGATACATTCCAGTGTCTCACTGAAAGAAAACAGCTGGCCGATGCATCAGGCCACGTAATGGTACTGATTTGGATTGTCTTTATCTCTCTCCATATAGTCTCTGTCTATGAGAGATTCAATTCTCTTTTTCAAATCTCCAGGCTAAAAAAGAAAAGAAAAAACACACAATTACAGTGGAATTCAATTTACAAACATAGGGGAATATAACATCATGCACAAAATATGTGATTATAATTATGCTTATTTTACACAATTATATAAATATACATATTTATTATTTGTAAGTATAAAATGAATAGACTAAAACTTCCTACTTCAAAGACAATGTTAACATTATTTCTCAATCAAAGTGCTCCATGTGAATTTATTGTCAGAGCAGGGCTTCCTATGGGAAATATGAAACTTGTGAAATGTAAATACATTAATTCTGATCACTAATGAGTATATGTACATGGCAGATCCTATTAAGAAATACATTCTGTTTATTTGAAAGAGAAATCTGTCTCAAGGCACTTTCATCTGTTAAGGTATTTCTCCCTAAGAACTAATATTTACTATATATGCTATATTTATACAGTACAATCACAAATTCTGAGTATTCCTTTGCTGAAAGTAACCATGACATGTCAGCCCAGGAAGAGCGCCCTCTGGCTCTGCTGTTAGGAAGCGATTATGCTGACAATTATGAGCAAGTTTTTTACCTGTGTATTCTTTCTTCCAAACATTGTAACTTTCTAGTTAGTGATAGATCATACATTTTACAATATGTGGCTAAAATCCAATTACCTATCAAAGTAGAACTAGGCGTTATGGCTGGATGCACACCTTACTTGCTATTTAGTCTTTTAATTGCTGGGTCTCTCATCTGCAGAGGGGAAATCAACACTCTTTCTGGCTTGTGGTAGGGAGGAATGGTGTGAGGCAGTTCCACGACTGTGCAGAGCACTGTGGAGCACACATTGCCTCTACAGATATTTGCTGAGGCAGGATGGCATTCTCACCCACCATTTCAGTGACAAGACTTATTAGTCCACCTCAACTCCCTTGGTGAGAAAAAAGGGCCAGCTAATCTTTTATCAAACTGGACAACACAAAAAAAGGGTACTTCCAGCTCAAGAGCACATGTGGCAGGCTTAGTCACTGAAAGGCCAGGTGTTATGAGAGTCCCATATTTTCTAGGTGAATTAATTAATTAATTTTTCTAGGTGGATTTATACATGCATTAAAGCTCTTCATAATGCTCCCCTCACTTATCCTGTATTCCACATACAACAGGACAGGTCTCAGTTTTGGAAATACCCACAGACTGAAAGGTTTTAGGGTAGACTTTTTACTCAATAGCAATGAAGATGTATTACTGAGGTAAAGAATGCTTTGTAGTTTGCAAAATGATTATTAAATTAGCATGATCTCCTTAAAATCCTGGGATATAATTTGAATTGTTTTAATTGATGATAATAAATATCCATTTCCATGTAGTACCTTCTCCCTTCTAGAGTGGGAATTTTAGATATCTATCACTTCTATAATGGTAATGAAGAACATTTGAGATCAAGTTCCTACTATCATCATTTGCCAGGTTTTCTAGACTTAGTATATACACAAAGGTTAATTTGAATTTAATTAGAACAAGATATGATTCTGAAGGTAATGAGAATTGAACATGCTTCGCCATGGTCTGGCACAATACTACAGTGTTTTTTTTAGTAGAGGAGAGAGAGGATAAAGAATTAGAAACATCGGAGAGTCACCGATCAGCTGCTCTTGAAGAGAGAGGGATAAAGAATTAGAAACATCGATGAGAGTCACCGATCAGCTGCCTCTTGCACACCCCCTACTGGGGATGTGCCCGCAACCAAGGTACATGCCCTTTGACCGGAATCGAACCTGGGACCCTTCAGTCCACAGGCCGACGATCTATCCACTAAGCCAAACCAGTCTCGGCAATACTACAGTGTTAATTAAGCCAATATACATTTACCTTTACTGGAAATTTCAGCTGATTATACAATTCAGACACTAGAAGATTATGACCCAGAGTCTTTCTCATTTTCATTATTCTGACGATAGCAGCATCAATCTGATACTGTCTGTCCTGAAACACTCTCTCAGTGGTGCTGACTTGTTCTTCAACCTGCACAAAAAAGGACAAAAGTGAAGTGTAAAGATGTATTCTAGTATTAATTATGTCATACTGTTGACTTTGGCTAGAAACTTTTGATGCCAAGAAAGGCCAAACTTTAAATGAATCCTGTTCTGCTATGCATTATGTTCTAATAAAACCTAGCTTCCAAGGAGTACAACTTCAGTACCAAATACTGAAAAATAATTTTAAAAGTAATAGAAAAGCTGTAAATACCCTATATAATCCTAGATTAAATCCAGGAGCATAGTAATGAAAACAAAACAAAGCATACTAGCCATCAGAATTTATTCCAGAAATGTAAACTTTTCTCAGCATTGGGAAATCATCACAATAATTTCAAGGTTATAGATTATAATCACCTTGATAAGGCATGACAAAATTCAAAATCTATTCTTGATTTAAAACAAACTTGAATATATAAGGAGTAATGAGAAAAAATAAAAGAACTTGAACAGATAAAGAGCTTTTATCAGAAGCAAATAGTAAACACTGCAACTTGGTTAAAAAAAAAAAAAAAAAAAAAAAAAAAAAGCCAACCACAGTTGCTTAGTGGTTGAGCATCGACCTGTGAACAGGGAAGTCATGGTTTGATTCCAGGTCAGGGCACATGCCCAGTTTGTGGGCTTGATCCCCAATAGGGGGCATGCAGGATATATATATATATATATATATATATATATATATATATATATATATATATATATATATATATATGAAAACATAATAGAGGCCTGCAGATCAAAAGGGGGTGGGGGACAGGCAGGTCTGTGTATGTCAAACATCTTAAAAAAACAAAAACAAAACCCTTAAAAAAAGAATGTCTGTTTTCCCATATATTACCAGCCCTGGATATGACAAACTTTTAAACACTTCCCAAAGTGATAGATTAAAAATGGAATGTTACTTTAATTTCACAAAATTATCGGTGAAAATGAACATGTTTTATGTATTTATTGTTTTTTTAAATTTCTTTTGTGTAGTCTAAACATATTTTCTGTAGGCTACTTTGAACACCTCTATGTAAGTGAAGCAATCACTGTCTTCTGCTGGAGGTGGAGAAAGTATTTGATCAATGAAAGCTGTCCTTGTGTTGTCTGAATTGACCTCACTCTTTCAAAAGGCCTCTCTTCAAGTCATTAACATGTACAAGGGGGCCAGCTGGACACCCTGTTTTTGTATATAAATGGGGTGCCAGGGGTGGGCCTGCCCACCTGGCCTGTATGTTTGATAACAGCCCAGGGGTGCATTAGGAAGGGCCTGAGGGCAGTGGGCCAGAACCTGTTCTGGACACGAACCTTGAGAATCTGATCAAAGCTACAGATGCTCCACCTGTACACAGATCACAGATACAATGTCAGTGGGTCCTTGACACCCACAACTCTTACCACTTCCACCCCAGGACCCTGGCTGAGGCCGAGGCTGAGAGAATGGCTGAAATGTGCTGTGCAAAAATAAAAAGACAAGTCACTGGGTTTTGGAAATGACATGCTCTCTCCACTAACAGAATTTGATATAGGAAGCTCTGATTTATCACACCACTTTTGTGAATAACTGTTAAATGCATTTCTTTTCTGATTTTCATGCTTATGGTGAATATAAAGTTAGCAAAAGCTACATTAAAATGAGTACACTAATAAACACTGTATTCAAATTAGATACTTTAGAAATATGCTTCAGAACTCTCACAATCAAGAAATTATAAAAACCAGTGATTCCTTGGTGAACATCCTCCCTGTAAGTAAAGAGAGAAAGTTTATACATACGGTTTCCTTCATCTGAATTTGATTGATCTTTATTCGAAATAACTTGTGCTTGAAATCTCCGTTAAAAATGAATTTGTCTCCATCTTCTACCTCCTTTCCTTTGGGACTTTTAATCAGAACTCGTGCTTTGCCACAGGCCAGTGACTGTAACGTTCTCCGCAATTCACTGTCCTCTGGTTGAGGAGAAAAATGCAGGCACAGATTAGCATTAAAATGAATAATGACACTCAACAAAAATGAAAGAAACCATACTTTCAAGTGTGACAAGCAGAGACACGCAGAGACACAATCTACATCTTCTTTTAAATGAGTGTTTAGAAACAAGGCACTCAAAACCACACATTCATGAAGAGTGTTTTCATACCTATCCCAGTGGCCATTTTAATGTCTTCAAAGCTGAATCCGTCCCCTTCATTGAACATGAGAAGCACCAGAGTCTGGAAGAGGGATACCTGGAACTCTTTCTTTCCCTTAAAGAAAACAAACATATCATGCATGAAGCTATGTTAGCACCATCTTGAAAAACCTTAAGAAGCTCCTTTTTGCTCTCAAACTTTTGGGAAGAGGGTATAAGAAATTACTAATTAGCTACAAAAAAAAATTATGTTACTAATTATACAAGAATAAAATGACCTGGTATTAGGTATTACACTTAAAAATTCTTCTCTTGAAATATTTTTAAAGCAGTAAAAAAGGTCTTCTGTGTTGACAAAGGTGCTTATCATTATTTGAAGTCAGATGTTGCTGACACAAATCTAACAGCACCCTTGGTTCCCATTTTAGCTTGCCGAGGTTCTCTTAATGGTTAGGAATGCCACTGGAATGAGTGGACAGAGTATGAGAAGGCCTAGTGACAAAACCTGTATGGACCGGGAAGCTAGCAAAAGATCTAGCTAACATCACTATTAAAGAATGAGTAATGAAATAAACACATAAATGATCATAAATTGTTGGCCAGTTTCCCTTTATATGTACTTGTGATGTACATGACTAATGTAACCCAGTTTTGGACCTCATTTAATTCCCCACCTTTATTCTTTTAAAATATATTTTTATTGATTTCAGAGAGGAAGGGAGAGGGAAAGAGATAGAAACATCAATGATGAGAGAAATCATTGATCGGTTGTCTCCTGCATATCCCATGCTAGAGATCGAGCCCAAAGCTGGTCATGTGCCCTGACTGGGAATTGAACCATGACCTTATTTCATAGGGTAACGCTCAACCACTGAGCTATGCCGGCTGGGCCCCACCTCTATTTAAAAAGTCCTCATCACAGAGGCTTTCCATACATATTAGTTCTGTGTAGACAACAGAGCATGCTGTGAGTGATTCATCCTCAAGCCTCGCTATGAAAGGGAAAAATCGCAGTCTGGCGGACATTCAGTTCTGAAGCTGGCAGTGAGGGGATCATATCTTAATTTTTATAATACCTTAAAGACTAGTAGGTGTGGCTTTATGTGTATAACCTTGCATAACAACACAATGTAACATAAATGCATAATCGTATATAATAAAAGCCTTATACGCTAAGTGTCCAGTTGTTGATTCAACCAATCAAAGCATAATCCTATCTAATAAAAGAGTAATATGCAAATTGGCCATCACTCCAACACACAAGATGGCTGCCCCCATGTGGATACAAGATGGCTGCCACAGATGGCTAGCAGGGGAGGGCAGTTGAGAGGGACCAGGCCTGCAAGGGAGGGCAATTGGGGGCAATCAAGCTTACAGGGGAGGGCAGTTAGGGGTGACCAGGCCAGCAGGCGAGGGCAGTTAGGGGTTGACAGGGGAGCAGTTAGGCATCAATCAGGCTGGCAGGGGAGTGGTTAAGAGGTGATCAGGCTGGGAGGCAGAAACGGTTAGGGGAAATCAGGAAGGCAGGCAGGCAGGCAGGCAGGCGAGCAGTTGGGAACCAGCAGTCTTGGATTGTGAGAGGGATGTCCCAGATTGGAGAAGGTGCAGGCTGGGCTGAGGGACACCCTCCCTCTCCCGTGCATGAATTTTGTGCACCAGGCCTCGAATATGCTAATAATATGCTACGGCAGCTCAACTGCAGGCTATGATGTGCACTGACCACCAGGGGGTGGTGTAGAACAAAGGAAGGCCCCAGCTGGCAGTTGGGGAAGGGAGGCTCTGGCTGGAAGCCGAAAGGCCCTGATAGGCCCTGATCGCAGCCAGATTAGGGACCCTATCCTGTGTGAATTTCATGCACCAGACCTCTAGTTATAAATAATGTTGCAATGAATAAAAGGGTACATACATTCTTCAGAATTAGTGTTTCAGGTTTCTTTGGATTATATTCCTGAAATGGAATTGCTAGGTCCTAAGATAGTTCCATTTTTCATTTTTTTCATAGAGGCTGTACCAATCTGCATTTCCACCAACAGTGTACAAGGGTTCCTTTTTCTCCACATCCTCACCAACACTATTTGTTGTGTTACTGAAGAAAGCCATTCTGACAGGTGTGAGGTGATATCTCATTGTGATTTTAATTTGCATCTTTTCATATGTATATCCTCTTCTGAGAAGTATCTATTTTAGGTACTTGGCCCATTTATTAATTTCATTGTTTGTTTTGGTGTTGAGTTTTATAAAATCTTCATAAATTTTGGAATATTAACCCCTTATCGGACGTATTGGTGAATACGTTCTCCAACGCAGTCAGTTGTCTTTTTAGTTTGCTGCGCAGACATTTTAGTTTGTTGTAGTTCCATTTATTATTTTTTTCTTTGGTTTCCCTTGCCCAAAGATATGTATCTATCTAATAAAAGAGTAACATGCTAATTGACTGTACCTTTGCAATGCCCACCAGTCAATCAGGAGTATGCAAATTAACTTACCAAAGATGGCAGGTTAATTTGTATACACAGGCACTGAGCAGCCTGGGGCGGGATGCTTGTGTCATCGCTATGGCGACGGCTCAGGCTTTCCGCACCACCCCAGCTACTCCAGGCCTCTGGGCAGCATGAGAAGGCGGAAAGGCGGCTCCAGGCCGGAGTGAAGGCGGTATGAGCAGCCAGGGAAATGAAGGCCCATTCTTACACAAATCTTCGTGCATTGGGCTTCTAGTGTGTGTGTGTGTGTGTGTGTGTGTGTGTGTATGTGTGTATGTATAATATTGCTAAGAGAACTGTCACAGATTTTAGTGCCTATGTTTTCTTCTAGGGTTTTTATGATTTCCAGTCTTACATTTAAGTCTTTAATCCCTTTTGAGTTATTTTTGTACAGTGGTGCCTCACACAACGAACTTAATTCGTTCCAGGAGCAAGCTTGTTATACGAAAAGTTCGTTATGTGAAACACGTTTTCCCATAACAATACATGTTAAAAAAAATAATTCGTTCTGTAGCATAAAATATGCTAAGATGACATAAAAAAAATATGCTAAGATGACATTTTTATTTAGATACATCTAAAAACATAATTTTTTTTTAAAAAAAAACACATTTTTTTAATTTTAAGACAGACTAAGTAGAGTCTACCGAATCTTGCACATCTTCATCCATTTTCTGCTTTTTGGCCGATGGTTTCATGAAAAACCTGTCCAAAGTTCGCTGTGCGAGGCGTTCGTTATGCGAGGCACCACTGTATATGGTGTTCTAAGGTGATTTAGTTTCACTTTTTTGCAGGTATCCAATTTTCCCAACATCATTTGTTGAACAGGCTGCCTTTATTCCATTGTATGTTCTTGCCTTTTTTGTCAAACATAAGTAATCATAAAGGCATGGGTTTATTTCTGGGTTCTATATTCTGTTCCATTGATCTACATGTCTGTTTTTATGCCAGTAACATGGTTTTAATTACTATGGCCTTGTAGAATAGTTTAACAGGTAGCATGATTCCTCCAACTTTGTTCTTTCTCAAGACTTCTGTAGCTATTCTGGGTCTTTTGTGGTTTCATATAAATATTTTGGAATGTTTGTTCTAGTTCTGTGAAATACTCTGCTGGTATCTTGATAGGAATTGCATTGAATCTATAAATCACCTGCCATTTATACTTTTTTAAAAATAAAACCCCCATATAAGTGGACCCAAACAGTTCAAACTGTAGTTGCTCAAGGATCAACTGTATAATTTATGATAGTGTATTATAATAGTCAGCAAAATAAAAATTTTGTTTATTTTTGTTTGGTGTACATAAGTTTATTTATAAAATTGAAGTTAAATTTGAATATGTTTTGTGACATGCTTCTTTCATTTATCAATACATTGCATGCATTTCCCCTTTTAAATGATCACTTTTAACAATAGCACTGCAGCCTTGCTGGTGTGGCTCAGTGGTTGAGCATCAACCTATGAACCAGGAGGGCATGGTTCGATTCCTGTTCAGGGCACATGCCTGGGTTGTGGGCTCGTTCCCCAGAGTTGGGCCTATAGGAGGCTGCCAATCAATGATTTTCTTTTATCACTGATATTTTTATCTCTTTCTCTAAAATCAATAAAAAATGTTTTAAAAAACCATTAAAAAATAGCACTGCAACAGATATTTTTATTCATTAATCTGAGAAAAGGTCTTAAGATAAATTCCCAGACTTGAAGCTAAGGCAACAAAGCATGTGATTTGAGAAGTTTTGAGATACATTGTCAAACCACCCTTCATAAAGTTCATGTTATCCCACCAACAGTGGGCAAGAGTTGCTGTTTCTTTTAATTTTAGCCTTTATCAATTTCATAATCAAAAGCGGCACTTTATTGTGCTTTAATTTGCAACTCTTTGGTTGGCAGAGAAGTGGAACACATTTTCATGAATATTGATTTTTTAGTCTTGCTTTTATGAGTTGCCTCTTCACATCCTTTGCTCATTTTTCAATTAGGTAAATGTTTTTTTATTCCTGTTGACTTTTTTTTTTTTTTTTTTAAATATATACTTTATTGACTTTTTACAGAGAGAAAGAGACAAGGGAGAGAGAGTTAGAAACATCGATGAGAGAGAAACATCGATCAGCTGCCTCCTGCACACCCCTATTGGGGTTGTGCCCACAACCAAGGTATATGCCCTTGACCGGAATCGAACCTGGGACCTTTCAGTCTGCAGGCCGATGCTCTATCCACTGAGCCAAACCGGTTTTGGCTCCTGTTGACTTCTTATTGATTTGGTTATTAATCCTTCAACTGTTCCAATTTTATTGACCTACAAGAGCCAAAGTTGAATTATACTGAATATTTTCCTTTCCTTGCTACCAAAGTTCAATTACAATTTTAAAAATTGTTAACATACTTACAAAAATAAAAAGTAGATTTAACAAAGAACTTACTTCCTTAAACTCTGCTTTTAAAACAGCATGTCCCAATGTAGTCTGCCATTGAAGTTTTCGACCACTGTGCTTTCCGAGATAAAATGTCTTAAATACTTCCTGAAGTTTAATCATCTGTCAAGCAAAGGAAAACAATTTAACTATGCTAAACACCATTAATAATTCAATTTACAATTTTTCACAGCTAAATAAAAAGATCAATTCTGTTCTGACAGTTATTTTTCTGGATTCTATTACTTGTGAAAAATGTTTACCACCTAGGACATAGGGGTTTTCCCTCACACAATGGGATAACACTTGGAACTAGTTTTATGTACAAACAGGTTGTATTTTAATTTTATTTTTTAAAATATATTTTATTGACTTTCCATGGAGAAGAAGAGAGAGGGATAGAGAGCTAGAAACATTGATGAGAGAGAAACATTGATCAGCTGCCTTCTGCACATCCCCCATGGGGGATGTGCACAAAACCAAGGTACATGCCCTTGACCGGAATCAAACCTGGGACCTTTCAGTCCGTAGGCCAACACTCTATTCACTGAGCCAAACCGGTTTTGGCAAACAAACAGGTTGTTCTTTATACCCGCTACACTCCATACCCAGGCTTCCGTGGCTGATAGCATATGTAATGAAGACCACAGTGGCCATCCTCAGAGACACTGTCTAAGGCCCAGGTGTATCTTACCAGGCCTTAGCTCAAGCTCTCATTGACTCTTAATTACTCTTAGGGCCTTGGGATGCCTCATCTCTGAACCACGATCCATGGTAACAGCAAGACCTGG
Source organism: Pipistrellus hanaki (assembly GCF_964339955.1). NCBI lineage: Eukaryota > Metazoa > Chordata > Mammalia > Chiroptera > Vespertilionidae > Pipistrellus > Pipistrellus hanaki. The sequence goes on from NC_140505.1 coordinate 25,697,885, forward strand.
GCATCAAGCTGCTGTGAGGGGTAACATAAAACACTCAGGGAGTGTAACTCAGGAAACAAGACATAAGCTAGTCATTGTTTTCATGGAAGGTTTTTTACATTTTGCAAACTGTCAGCCAATATTGTTATTGCTGATATCTCATTTTAAGCCCCGAGCTCCCCTCTTCCAGGTGTCCACTCCTTTCCCACTTTTGTACCTGTTCCTGTTTATGGACAGACTGCCTTATTCCTCTGATAGTGTTTCTCTAGAATGTTTATGTGCATTACATCTGTTCCTCTAACTTCCTTTTGCTCATTATTTTCTTTAGTTCCTTTCACATGTGCTTTACTCTGCACTCAGGTAACCAGTGATCTGCCAAAACTAATGGCTCTCCTCAGGCTTCATCTTGTGAGATGATCCATTCTCAACAGCTTCCCATGAAGCAGGCTCCTGCTTCCTCCTAGTGTCTATTACACTCATTGCTTGGACTTCCTGCCTCTAGGTCTACACTTTCTGAGGCTTCTTTGGTTTGTCTTTCCACGCACTCCACACATGCTGGGATATCTAGGGCCGCCTCCTTCCCCCCAATTTTGCACCATTTCCACATTCTTCGTAGTAGTAACATTCTTCTGTGGCTTGCTAAGACCCCTTTCCTCTGAAACTTCTGACCTTACTGGCCTCTCCTATGCCTCCCACTCTTGATGCTCTGTAGCCCCATTTTCCATTTCACTGAGCACAGGGTCTCATCCTCTCAGGCTCTCTCACATCTCCTCTACCAGATCTGGGAAGCCACTTTCCTAATAATACCGACTCATTTTTCAGAACTGCTTCCTCAGAGAAGCCTTCTCCAACCACTCTCAGCTCTGATAGTAGTTACTGCAATTTGTGACTAGCTCCTCTGGACAGAGAGCTAAAGAGGGCAGAACCAGGTCTGAAATCTTTATTGCTGTACACTCTGTATAAAATACTTGTGAGTGCCTCTGTGCTTCTGACAAAGTGGTGTCCTCTGTTAGAAATGCCTATCTGTGTCATATCTATTTGGCAAATTCCTCTGCATGCTTCTAACTCAACTCTATAATCATACCCCATTACCCAACTTCAACATCAAATCCCAGGCATGGAATAATTTCATTTCTAAGCATTTTAGTGGATATTAATTTTTAACTATTTTATTGTATATCTAAAAGGACTCTTTTCAGAAAACATATCTACTAAATCAAACCATATGACCTAAAAATTAAGTCAGTAATGTGATAAAAATCAATGCATACCTTTCCTAAAAATTATTTCCTTGATATTAATTCCTAATGTGTTAATGATAATCATAATCATAATATGCCACTAAAATTGGGTGTTTACTATGTGCTAGTTTACAACTGCAGGCTCAAAATGGATCAAAGACCTAAATGTAAGAGCGAAAACTATAAAACTCTTAGACATCTTGGATTTGGCAATAGTTTTTTTTAGATATGATACCAAAAGTACTAGAAACAATAGAAATAACAGATTAACTAGACTATAAAAATTAAAAACTTTTGTGCAGAGGACATTATCAAGAAAGTAATAAGACACCTCATAGAAGGGGAGAAGATATTTGCAAATCACATACCTGATAAGGGTCTAGTATATAGAATATATAAAGAACTCTTACAGCCCTAGCCGGTTTGGCTCAGTGCATAGATAATTAATTAGCCTGTGGATTGAAGGGTCCCAGGTTCAATTTTGGTCAAGGACACATGCCTGTATTGTGGGCTCAATCCCCAGTATGGGGGTTGCAGGAGGCAGCCAATCAGGGATTCTCTCTCATCATTGATGTTTCTTTCTCTCCCTCTCCCTTTCCTCTCTGAAATCGATAAAAATGCATTTAAAAAAAACAAAACAACAGTTCAACAATAAAAAGACAACACAATTTAAAAATGGGCAAAGGGTTTAAATAGACTTCTTCAAAGAAGATCTACAAATGGCCAATAAGTACATGAAAAGATGTTCAATATTAGTTCTTAGGAAAAAGCTAACCAAATCAAAATGGGATATCACACTAAAATGGCTATAATCAAAGAACTGAAAATAACAAATACTGAAGATGTGGAGAAATTAGAACCCTTGTGTGTTGCCGATGGAAATGTAAAATGATACAGCTACTGTGGAAAACTAGTCAACAGAATTATTGCATGACCCAGAAATTCCTACTTCTAGGGATATATCTAAAGAACTGACAACATCTATTCAAACAAAAATTACACACAGCAGCATTATTCAAATTGCTGAAAGTGGAAACAACCCAAGTGTCCATTAACAGATGAATGGATAAACAAAGTGTGGTATATCCAAACAATGGAAAATTATTCAGCCTTAAAAAGGAATGAAGCAGTGACACATACTACAACATAGCTTAACCTTGAAAATACAGTTAAAGAAGTCAGACATAGAGGACCACATATTATATGATTTAATTTATGTGAAATGTCCAGTATAGGCCAATCCATAGACAGAGAAGGGATTAGTGGTTGCCAGGGGCTGGGGCAGTGTGTGTATGGTAGGGGTCGAATGGGAATGACTGATTAATGGGTCCAGTATCTATTTGGGATGATGAAAAAGTTCTGAACTAGACAGAGGCGATGGATGTACAATTTAATGCCACTGAACTGTACACTTTAAAATGACAAGTTGCTCAGCTGACATGGCTCAGTGGTTAAGTGTTGACCCATGAACCAAGAGGTTACGGTTCCATTTCCGGTCAGGGCACATGCTCAAGTTGTGGGATTGATCCCCAGTTAGGGGTATACAGGAGGCAGCCAATCAACAATTCTCTCTCATCATTGATGTTTCAATTCTCTCTCCTTCTCCTTTACTTTCTGAAATCAATAAAAATATATTAAAAATAAAATAAAATGGTAAGTTATATATTACCACTATTTAAAAAATACAGTATGGTAAGCCTCAAACACCTTTTGCCAGAAAATTAAAAAGTACTCAAATATGCAGGGGTGTTTTAAAAGGATAAGAAGGCAGCTGAAAAGTGCTCCCACCAGCCAAATAGGGGACAATTTTGGCATCAAATAAGTAACTAAGATTCCATGAATTCATACTCATAATGACAGAAAAAAAAAAAATCACTGTTCATCAAGGTAAAAATGGATTCAGGCAGGAATCAAGCCGGTGAGAGTCTGATGGGAAATAAGAGGTTTACATAGTCTTAAAATATCTCCCCATAATTTATTAATAATCACCAAAGGAAAATACCAGCAGTAGAGTGGAGAAACCAGGTAACACCTTAACCAAATGATTATATGGGAGCAAAAGAATCGTGTGTGCCTCTGGATATAATACTGAGAGGAAATGACATGTCCATGTGGGATTCTCATTAAATATGCATGAACTTAATCTAATCACACAGAGATAATATAAGAAAATTGGCCCGCATTTTAAAAACATGTCACTTTTGCTGTAATAAATCTTACCCTGAGTACAACTGTAAAAAAAATCACCAAATATAAAACAAGCAAACACATGTAGTGTCATGAAAGAAAAAAAAAGGTTGTGTAGCTGTTACAGATGAAAGGACAAGACTAAATGAAAATGTGGTGTCCTGAGACATACAGATGGAAGAAGATACCATGTTCGTGGATTGGTAGAATCAACATCATTAAAATGTCCATACTACCCAAAGCAATCTATAGATTCAAAGCACTCCCCATTAAAATACCAATGGCATATTTCACAGATCTAGAACGAACTCTCCAAAAATTCATCTGGAATTAAAAAAGACCCCAAATAGTTGCAGCAATCCTGAAAAGGGCTAATTTTTTTAAAAAGATTTCTGATTGATTTTTAGAGAGAGAGAGAGAGAGAGAGGAAGGGCATGTGTGTGTGAGAGAAACATCTATTGGCTGCCAATGCATGCCCCAGCCCGAGGATCAAGCCCGAAACCTCGGCATGTGCCCCGACTGGGAATCGAACTGGCAACACTTCAGTGCACTGGAGGATGCCAAACCAACTGAACTACAACAGCCAGGGCGGAAAAGACTGACTTTAAAAGTTTAATAAAAAGGGAATCTAACTGGTACTTTGATTACCTATTGTGTTAGGAAATCAATTAAAGTACTATATTTAAGCAACTATGAGCAAAACTTAATTATTTAACAGTTGGAAGAATAAATAACTGCCATCACTAAAATTTCTAATAATGAACACAGAGAAATCAAGTAAAATGCATTCTTAAAGAAAATAAAAATATAAACTATTTTATGCAGTATGATAATATTGTAAAATATGCTGATCACAACTGTAAACAAAGCAGTCTTTGAGAAGTATGTGAAAACAAGGAGTGTGGTGCTTTATGTTCTTTTTTTTTTTTAATGTGGCAACACTATAATTAATTTGAAGACATGAGAATTGAGAATAAAGAATCTTATGTTAACCCCCCCCCCCCCCAAAAAAAAAAATGTGGTGTCCTGGACTGGATCTGATTCCAAGATAAAAATGCTAAAAGATATAGTTGGGACAACTGACAAAAACAGAACTGGCTGTGTATTGATGAAAGTATTAATTACTTCATTGTTAACTAGCTGAATTTGACAACATTCTCTGGTTGTTTAGGGGAAAACCCCACTAAAGTATTAAGGGTAAAGGCCCTGTCCAAGTAGCTCAGTTGATTAGAGCAGCCTTTGCCAACCAGTGGTCTGAGGACCACTGGTGGTACATGAGGTCCGAAAGGTTGGTGACCGCTGGGTTAGAGTATTGTTCCCATATGCCAAGGCCACAAGTTCGATCCTGGTCAGGGCACATACAAGGATCAATCGATGAGGATGCATAAATAATTGGAACTATAAATTGATCTCTCCTCACAAAAAAATAAAAATACATCAATAAAGTATTAAGGATAAAGTGAATCTACTCTCAAATGGACCAGGAGAAAAATGGCACATATATGGAGAGGAACAGAATGATGAAGCATATAGAACAATGATTAAAAAAAAGTGAGTGAAGGGTACAGGAAATTCTTTAAACTATTCTTGATAATTTCCTCCAAGTCTGAAATATTTAAAAATAAAATAAGTGAATAAACATGCAGTGCCATGAGAGAGGCACGCCCAGGGTGGAGTCTGGGGTGAAAACTTAAGGGAGTGCTTTCTGGTGAAGGTGACAGGGGAGATAAGTCCTAACAGGCTTCATGTGCTGGGGATGGTTAAGGGTGTGGATGTTTTCTGGAGAAGGAGGTTCCATTTAGAGGGCTTTACATGGAGGCCTGAGAGGATGAGAGAAGTGGGTGGGTTTGGGGCCTACAACTAATTTAGAATAGAGGGAGCATGACATCTACGTGGGGAACTGGGCCATAGAGAGGCTTCACATCTCAGAAAAACTGATTAAGGTGCTATCCTCATTTCCCAAGGATAAAGAGATTCAGGGAGAGAGGGAGAAGGGTAATGAGAGAAATCTATGTACATTCAAGTGGACACACACGCTGGAGGCTGAGAGCCGATGTGGGCTGAGTTCAATGAAAAGGTGTGGAATGAGAAGGAAGCTGAAGGACGATTCTGGGCAATGTTAGCATTTAGGATATGGGTGGAAACAAAAAAAGAAAACAAAAAAGGCAAATGCCCAGTTTGTTCAGAAACAAACAAAATCAAGAAAAGATAATGTCTCGGAAATGGGAAAAGCAGCTTTAAGGGGACTATTTCCGACCCAGGCGGCCAGCTGCCATGAATCTGTACTTTCTTTCTCCCTTTCTGGAAGCCCCCTCAGCTAGAAGGCCTTCATCTCTGCTCATCTTTAATTCTCAGATTCCACACTGGAACCAGCCTTTTCCTGGTACTGTAATTGATGATGCTCCTACTGTTTCCACCACTGGATTTTAAGTTCCTGAGCCCCTAATTCTCCCTCATATCTACATATCCTCAGAGTACCCAAAGTTGTGGCTGACATATAAATAAGCCCTCACAGTACTATTCACGAAACTTCTCTCCCTCTCCCTTTCCCTTCCTCTCTGAAGTAAATAATATATTAAAAAAATAAAATAATAAAACAAGTGCCTGTGTATCAATTTCTTGGACATGGGTGAACTGTGGACAGGGACAAAAGCAACCACTTAGATTTTTGCTTAAGTGTATGATTTTAAAAAACCTTGCACTAAATAATTCTTGAAAACTAACATGTCTGTGCATGGTATGGGTGAAACAAAGAAAGCATTTATAATGTTTTGGAAGTACTAATATATTTAAAACAAAGAATGAAAAGTCTTTAAAACACTTACTTCTGGAGTTAAATGTACTTCCATAGGTGTGTATGTTGGCCAGTATCCCATAGTAAGTATATTGACTGTTAGATCTATGGAGCCTGGGTCACTCTGATTCTGCATATACTAAAAGCAAAGGAAACGAAGACAAAATAATTTTAGAATATCATAAAAAATATAAAAAGGCAAATGGTATGATCTTCATAATATTTTTTCTTTTTTGATTATGTCACCAATATAAGATAGCATTAAACTCATTTAAATCAAATTTTCATTAAACATATTTAGGGGTTATTTTTCTTTTTCACTTTGAACTTAGGTTATTTGAATACATGAGACATTAACAGTATAATATTTAAGGATGAGAATTTTACCTAATTTATGTAAGTATTTACATATTTTACATAACCATTTCACATACTTCAAAGTGGGACACTTTTAAAAAAGCTGTTTTACTTGAAAAAACAGAACTTGCCTGCTTGAAGTGAATCATGATGTCTTTGGAGAGCTCCATGTCCTTGAACATGCCTTCCAGTTTGCTGGTGAAAGCAGCACCACACTCTGGGACACAAGGGGAGAATGGGTGAAAAACACCAGGAGCAACATGTTGTTAGTGCAATACATTCCCAGCCCAGAGGTAGGACAGAACCCGAGTCCACATGCTTACCATGCTTTAGTTTTGACAACATAGATTTTTCAGCATCTACTGAGGCACTTTTTCCGACAAGGAGTCTTTTTGCCAAATCTTTTTTATAAAATGCTTCAAAGACATCTTTACCTATTTATAACCAAATGAAAATAACATTAGACAATTAATATGCAAATATTCATTTTAACTGCTAAAAAAAACCTCAGAAATGTTCATTCTGATGAAAGCCAGCTCTAATTTCACTGAATCCTTATGTTTAATTTCCACAAAGAAAATATTTTTTATTTAATCAATGGGCAGCCATCATTCTAGTTCCTGTATTAATATGAAAGTGGAAATGTTTTAGTCAATTTTTCTCAAGGAAAGATAGGGCCAAAATATGTATATATACATTTTTTTATCATGTAGCATTTTCTATATAGCCAATGTTAATAATAACAAGAGTATTTCTCACCATGAATAAACCTGAATATTATCATGATTTTGTCAAGGATCCTCTCCAGCTCTTCATCTGTTGCTTCTTTATTACCTGCTCTCAATTTTGAATCAACATGTTTTGCTGTAAAATTAAAGAGTTCAAATTATTAGAAAAATAATTATTTGTTATATAATACATTTTCTAAATAGAAAAAAAATTTAATTTCTACAAGTCAAAATTGGACATTTTCCAAAGTGATATTATTATAGTATGACATACAGGCAAATATCTGATATATGTCCTTTCAAATCATGTGAGAATAAATACATTAATTACATGCTTCAGTTACAGGACACATTATTGTTTCAGGAACTGGGATGTCCTATCTTCAAGATGTGGTATAAGAAATTTGGATAAGACTCTTAAAGGAATTTTTTTCAGGGCTTCATGTGATTATATCCATGGTGACAATATCTTATCCCTGAATGCAGGGATTAGGGCAATTCTACTCTAAGTTCCTGTTTGACACAAATCAAATCAACCATGACCTGGATTAAGGAAGGGAAAACCCAAGACTTTCATAAGCCCAGCACCCAAGAGCTAAACATTTATCTTTAGAGAAAAATAACCCATAAAGTGGCACAAAAGCCAAATTAAATTATCTTATGAATTTCTATTGTTGGTTTAATTCGTATTTTCTTTATAATTTTTATTATGAAATATTCTGAAAATATACAAAAACAGCCAAAGCAATCTTGAGGAAGAAAAATAAAGGAGGATGTATCATGCTCCTGGTTTCAAAATATACTACAAACCTAGAGTAATCAAAACAATATGGTATTGGAACAGAAACACACACACAGGACAATGGAACAGAATTGAGAGCAGAGAAACAAACCCACACATATATAGACAATTTATGACAATTTTTGAATATACAATATTGGAGAAAGGACAGAACATACAATACTGGAGAAAGGACAAAATTGTCATTACATGGTTTTGGGGAAAATGGACAACCACATGTAGACTTGCTACCTTACAACATACTGACAATTAATTTGAAATGGATCACAGATTATAACTATAAAAGAAAGAGCACAAAGTATAATATATATGTAAAATTGACTAAATGAAAAATTAAATTTACTTTTAAAACACACTTTTAAGGAATTAAAACACAAGCTACAAACTGGGAAAAATGTTTGCCAATGATATGTCTGATAAAAAGAGAACTCATATACAGTGTGCATTAATATAAAAAAAACCAAAACCCTCAAAACCTGTTTCATCTCAAGATATGTTTAAGATCCCATCCAATTTTATCCTATTTTAACACTACTCAGAGAATGCAAAGATCGTGACTAATAGTATCTCATGTTAAATATTATCTGGAGATTGATAAAGGTATAATACAGAGGCATTACATACAACAAACCTCAATCCAATTTCTGAGCAGAAATTACAAGTAATCAAGTCAGAGATTCAAGGTTTATTTCTATAAACTATAGTTTTGGGGCTGTTAGAACAGGAAATGCAAACTAGGCTAAATTTTTATTGACTCTTTTTTCTTTTTCTAACTTATCTTCATTATTGTAAGTATTATAGATGTCCCCTTCCCCCATCTACCCACTCCGCCCTCTCCAGCTCTCTCCCCAGCCCTTCACAGCACTATTGTCTGTCCATGGGTTATGTACATAAGTACTTTGGTTAATTTCCTGCCAACCCCTTTTTCCCTCTGAAATACTCCAGTATGCTCCATGCTTCTATGTCTCTGGATCTATTTTGTTCATCAGTTTATTAAGTTCATTAGATGCCACATACATGTGGTATTTATCTTTCTTTGACTGGCTTATTTCAACTTAACATATTACTCTCCAGGTCCCTCCATGCTGTCTCAAAGGATAAGAGATCTTTCTTTCTATAGCTGCATATATTCCATTGTGTAACGTACCACAGCTTTTTTAACCACTCATCTACTGATGGGCACTTGGAATGTTTCCAGATCTTAGCTATTGTAAATAATGCTGCTATGAACATAGGATTGCAGAATATTCTTTCTGATTGGTTTCAGGCTTCTTAGGATATATTCATAGAAGTGGAATGACTGGATGAAATGGCAGTTCCACTTTTAATTTTCTGAGGGAACTCTACACTGTTTTTCCATAGTAGTTGTACCAGTCTAATTCCCACTAACAGTGGATTACAATTTCTTTTTCCTCCACATCCTTGCCAGCATTTATTATTTGTTGATTTATTAATGGTAGCCATTCTGGCAGGTAAAAAAGGTGGCACTTCATTGTTGTTCTCATTTGCATCTCACTTATAATTAGGGAGGATGAGCATTTTTTTCTATGTCACTTGGACGTTTGTATGTCCTCTTTGGAGAAGTATCTATTCAGGTCCTCTCTCCAGTATTTTTAAAAAAGATATATTTTTATTGATTTCAGAGAGGAAGGAAGAGAGAGAGAAAGAGAGAAACATCAATGATGAGAGAGAATCATTGATTGGCTGCCTCCTGCACACCTCTTACTGGGGATCGAGCCCACAACCTGAGTACATGCCCTTGACTGGAATCAAACCTGGTAGTCTTCAGTCAGCAGACAATGCTCTATCCACTGAGCCAAACCAGCTAGGGCTCTCCAGTTTTTAATTGGGTTGTTTATCTTCGTGATATTGTACATAGAAAACCCTAAAGATTCCACCAAAAAAATTACTAGATTTAATAAACGAATTCTGCAATGTAGCAGGATACAAAATTACGATCTACAATAGAAATCAATGGCACTTTTATACACCAGTAATTATCTCTTAGAAAGAGAAAAAGAAAAAAAAATCCATTTACCACTTCAACAAAAAAGTTAAGATACTTAGGAGTAAACTTAACCAAGGAGGTAAAAGACCTATACTCAGAAAACTACAGGATGTTGAAAAAAAGAGACAGAAGATATAAACAAGTGGAAAAATATATCATGTTCATGGGTTGGTAAAATTAACCATCATTAAAATTTACATACTAGCTAAAGCAATCTATAGATTCAATGCAGTGTCTGCTAAAATACCAATGACAAATTTCACAGATCTAGATTAAATACTCCAAAAATTCATACGGAACCAAAAAGACCCAAAATAGCTGCAGCAATCTTGAGAAAGAAGTACTAATAAGTTGGAGGGAATCACAACACTGGATATCAAATTATACTACAAAGTCACTGTACTCAAAACAGCTTGGTACTGACATAGAACAGGCGTGTAGATCAATGGAAGAGAACAAAGACCCCAGAAACTGACCCAAGCTATTATGCTCAATTAATATGTGACAAAGGAGGCAAGATTATACAATAAAGACAATTATCTTCAATTAATGGTGCTGGGAAAATTGGACATGCAAAAAAAATGAAACTAGATCACTATCATACATCAAAATGGATAAAAGACTTAAATGTAAGTGTGAAGCCATAAAAATTCTAGGAAAAAACATAGGCAGCAAAATATCAGACATCTCACATAGCAGAATTTTCAGATACATCCTTAGGGCAAGTGAACAAAGGGAAAAAAAAATCAACAAATGGAACTATATCAAACTAAAAAGCTTCTGCACAGCAAAAGAAACCAGCATCAAAATGAAAAAGAAACCTACTGTATGGGAGATCATATTCATCAATAATACATCTGATAAGGGGTTAATTTCCAAAATATATAAAGTACTCATACAACTCAATAAAAGAAGACAAACAACCCAATTAAAAAATGGGCAGAGGACCTTTTTCTTTGTAAAGACAAACCTCATTTTTTTTTTTTTTTTTACAGAATTCCTACAGAATTACATTCACCCTATGGAAATGTCATGTACTTGTATACATACACATATGTATGTGAATATACAAAAAAATATATAACACACGTGTATATATGGTTTTTTGAAAATGTGTCCCCTAATAAGGTGTGATACAAACTCTTCCCCTAGCATGAGGAGTCAAAAAAAATAATTTTTTTTTAAAAATGCATCATCTGGGATTTTAAAGAGGGAGAGAACATCAATTTGAGAGAAACACTGATTGGTTGCTTCTTGTAGTGAACTCACAACCTGGATATGTGCCCTAACTGGGTATCAAACCTGCCACTCTTCAGTGGATGATGCTCCAACTGAGCCACACTAGCAAGGGCAGGAGCTTGAATATTCTGAGAAAAAATTTTGCTTGAGTTATGCCTTACTTTCGCATATTAAAAAAAACGTATAGAAACATGTTTCTCTACCGATCAGTTCTGCGGGCTTATTTGGCCTCTTGTTGATAAACGTTTCAAAGGATTCCTTCATCAAGTTGATGAACTTCTCATTCCTCTGAAAGCATACTTCTATCACATGGTCCACTCTGTCCTTAAAATCCAGCAGGTCCTGCACCATATCTTTATCTTTTTCAGGATTGATAACAATCGTTGTCCCAAAAGTCTACAAAAACAAACACACACCAAGTCATCAACAGGTTTATGATAACCACATATTATTTTCCGCTGCTATCAAACAATCATGATGGTGGAAAAAATTAATAAATTCAGCCTGCATTCTAAAAATTAAGTGATACTGTAATTCCCCCCTTATCTTTGGGGGACATGTTCCAAGATCCAAGTAGATATCTGAAATCATAAAGAGCACCAAACCATATATAAATATTGTGCACTTGTGTGTGTATGCACGCGCACACGCACGCACGCACGCGCGCACACACACACACACACACACACACACAGTTTTTTCCTATACATACTGCTCTTACACTTTGGGCCATTCTTAGGTAAAATAAGGGTTACCTAAACACCAAGCACTGTGTACTAAGTTACCAATGGGTGGATATGCTGAACAAAGGGATGACTCAGATCCCAAGTGGAACAGGTTGAGATTTCACCATGCTACTTAGAATGGCTCACAATTTAATACTTATTTCTGAAATTTTCCATTTAATGTTTTTGGAACACAAGTGACTACAGGTAACTGAAACCACAAAGTGTGTTACAATTCTACTTCTGAAAGGATTTATAAATCCCTCGAACATTTTCTATCTTTTTTTAAAGAACTTTTTACATATGACTTCCTCAAATATATATTAATTACCATCAATACACCCATTTGGACTTCTTGGCTAGTTTTTTTCTCCTTCACTTCTAACTATAAACAGCATGGTTTTTAGCCTGTATTTTTAATTCAAAATGCTATATTAAAATTAACATTACTAAAATTCTATGTGTGACAATAATAGTTAGCTGTTTGAGGATATAAACTAGCAGTTTGAAGATGTGCTGAATACAATTAATCAATGTAATTTTTGAAAAACTGGTCTTGCCCGGACATAGTGGCTCAGTGGGTTAAGTGTCATCCTGTGTACCAAAAGGTTGCTGGGTGGATTCCTGATCAGGGCACATATATGAGTCGTGCTTTTGATCCCCAGTTAGGGCACATAGAAAAAGTAACCGATGGATGTCTATCTCTCTCTCTCTCTCAACATGTCCTTGGCTGAGGATTAAGAAAAAAATAAATAAATAAATGGTCTTAAGTATATATTTGCACATCATTTATGCAGGTCGAGGCAGACTTTTGGCAAAAAGGTAGAAATACATTAGCATAAATACTTTCTAGAAAGGAACACTATGACCACAAAGGGTGGAGGGGCTTATATTTCACTCTACCCTTTGTACTGACTGCATTTAAAAACAATGTACACACACTGCCAGGATCAGCTTTATTTTAGTAACGACACACTGTGCTGAATTTAACTTCCTATTTTGTCCTTATCATTAATGAACACTCAGGAACAATGGTCACATCACTGATTTTTTACTACCCAAACTAAAATTTGCAAAGGTTTCCTGAGGACTACATGTAGGCAAAATCCTAAATCCCCATTAACCTTTCCTTAACATAAAGTTCCATCGCCAATCCAGCTTAAGTCAGTCATGAGTTTTAGCTCAATTATCATTATATAGAGTTTTGAGGTGATGGTGCACATGTTTGTACAAGCTTTCAACATACTATCTAATAAAAGAGTAATATGCAAATTGACCATAACTCCGCTACACCACAAGCCATACCCACCATCTGATCAGGAGCGAGTATACAAATTAACCCAACCAAGATGGCTGTGGGAGGAAGGCATGGGTTTCCCCTGCAATGGAGGAAGCCAAGATTTCCGCTTGTCCTGGCCTGCCTTGGCCTTCGCTTAAGGCTACAAAGTTTCTATAGCAGATACATAAATCCCAACAAAAATGACTGGAGCCATGGAACAAGCAGGAGGCTTGTATATAAAGTTTCAATTACAGAAGAGAAATGAATCCCAGATACCAGGGGCTCTGCTTGGGTCGCCAGGGGGCGTGGCCAGCCTGCAAACTAACACAGGCCCCTCCCCCAGGCCACCCCACACCCCATGGGAACCCCCACCCTGATCCAAAACACCCTTCAGGGCAAAACAGATCCCCCCCGCCCCCCCCCCCCCCCCCCCCCCCCCGTGTACCAGGCTTCTATCTAATGAAAGAGTAATATGCAAATTGACCATCACTCCAACACACAAGATCAAGATAGCTCTCCCCCTATGGCTGCCCCATGTGAATACAAGATGACCAGCAGGGAAGGGCAGTTGGGAGGGACCAGGCTTACAAGGGAGGGCAGTTGTGGGTAATTAGGCCAGCAGGGGAGGGCAGTTGGGAGGGACCAGGCCTGCAAGGGAGTGCAGTTAGGGGTGACCAGGCTGGCAGGTGAGTGCAGTTAGGGGCAAACACTCTGGCAGGGGATCAGTTAGGTATCAATCAGGCTGGCAGGGGAGTGGTTAGGGGGTGATCAGGCTGGCAGGCAGAAGTGGATAGGGGCAATCAGGAAGGCAGGCAGGCAGGAGAACAGTTGGGAGCCAGCAGTCCTGGATTGTGAGAGGGCAGTTGGAAATCCCTCGAGGGGTCTCAGATTGGAGAGGGTGCAGGCTGGGCTGAGGGACATCCCCCTAATACCTCTTGCATGAATTTCATGCACCAGGCCTCTAGTATAAAATAATAAGTAACTCCAGGCCTGATATTTCAAAAAGCAGCATGAAAACTTTTATCTTTTTATCTCATTGAAATTTTCCTTGTGATAGAGATTCTCATGCAGTAAAAATAGGACAGTCTATTTTCCTCGATGATAACATCTGGCAAAACAATGGGAAAGTATCACAACCAGGATGCTAGTATTGATACAATTTACCCATCTTATCCATCTTGTCCCATTTTTAACTGAAACTAACTTTTGTGTGGATTTAATTTTTTAGACTTTATATCATCTGAGCACATCTGTGTAACCTTTACCATGGTCAAGATACCACAAGGAATCCTTCTGTTGCCTTTTTTATAACCATACATGTACATAAACGCGTACTACAGAAACATGAAAGTATGGTTTTAATAATAAATCCTGGATTGTTAGGAAATAAAGTAGCACACTCATCAACCTATCAAAATATGTAACAGTTCTTACTGTGCAAAGATATGTTTAAAAAGCAGATTCACAAAAAATGACTACTATAGAATTAAACTCATGTACTTACGCTGATGACAAATAGTTAAATAGCCTTTCAAGTCATGTTTATACCAAGATGGTGTTTATCACTGTTGGTGTTATCTTAAGTTTGCACTGCCCTAGTCAGAGTGGCTCTGTGGTTGAGTGTCAGAGCACATGTGATTTTCAGTCAGGGCACATGTCCAGGTTGCAGGCTAGATCCCTGGAGGAGAGGAGAGTGTACAGGAGAGGCAGCCAATTGATGATATTTCTCTCATTGATATGTCTATCTCTCTATCCCTCTTCCTTCCTCTCTCTCTAAAAACCAATAAAAATATATTTTAAAAAAAAATTTGCACAAGTGATCTGGAAAGAAATGGAAGACTACTATTTAGCTGATCGCCTGTTATGAAAAAACAAAGGTACCTCCAAATAGTCTAGTTCACTTTGCCAGGGTATTGTAGTATCCTCAAGAAGGGCCACCCACCCCTTGTACAAAGCAGTCAGTATTTCTATCACGACAAACCCCACACACCTTGATGTACTCGCTCCAGTGCTGCAGCAGGATCTGCTGCCCGCCCTTTACTCGGCTAAACAGCTGGTACATCTGAGTGAGGTCAGGCACTCTGTTCTCATCAAGTAAGTGATCAAGTCCTGAGATCACACAGTAAATGTTAGCATATCACATCAGTAAGTCAATGCGAATAACACTTAAACTAGTATGCATCACAAAAAAATTAACATATAATATAAAAATTTAGGGAATATTGCTTATTTCTACACAGGCAAGTTGTTCTAGTGCAGTATCTGATAAACCCTATTAAGTGAATCTCATTTTTCTGACCATGCTGGGAGATGTATTCTTTATTTCTTCATGTCACTAAAGCAGGGGTAGGGAACTTTTTTTCTGCCAAGGCCATTTGGATATTTATAACATCATTCGCAGCCCATACAAAATTATCAACTTAAAAATTAGCCTGTTATATTTGGTCATTTAATTAATTCACCCATAAAGCCTTGGGAGGTGGGGAGGCAGACGAAAGAATTTCTCAGACCTTACAGGACCTGTGGGCCAGGTGTTCCCCACTCTTACACTAAAGCCTTTTTAATTCACTAAAGTAACAATAATCTGAAAAATGATCACACCAACTATTTGACCTGGGAGGTTCATGATTTCAAGTTCCTTCTGATTTAATCCATCATCAGTCCAAAAGTATATTATCAAAGAATATGCTATCAAATGTAATCTTTTAGATGGTTAATTTTATCCATATATATAATACACTGTGAGAGAAAACCATTTATTGTTGATTAAACATAGCATTTTAAAAGTTCCTCTTTCCTCCGAAACTGGTTTGACTCAATGGATAGAGCGTCGGTTTGGGGACTGAAGGGTTCTGGGTTCGATTCCGGTCAAGGGCATGTACGTTGGTTGCAGGCATATCCCCAGTAGGAGGTGTGCAAGAGGCAGTTGATTGATGACTGTCTTTCATGGATGTTTCTAACTCTCTATCTCTCTCCCTTCCTCTCTGTACAAAATCAATAAAATATATTGAAATAAAATAAAATAAAATAAAATAAAAGTTCCTCTTTCCTGTTTTAGGTATTTAGATTTTTATGAAGATTTTTCTAAAATCACACCATCATCAGAACTTTCACAGATTTCCTAAATATCTGCTTTATAACAACAACAGAGAGGCAGCTAAGTTAGAGAAGCAGCGAGCTAGTCATGTTACTTCACAAAGTCTCAGATTCTTCTATAAATGGGCACAATGCCCACCCACTGAAGGTGGTTTACAGATGCACATGATGCACCGTAGGTTAAAATTACAGATCCTTAGTAAGGGCTCCAATATTTGTTATTTCTCTAAATTACATTTTGGTCTACTATTTCTCTAAATAACTTTATACCTTTACTGAAACACTAAATAATGTCTTCAAGAATTAAAAAATTACAGCTATTTTTTCAATGCCTCTAAATTTAGATTAAGCTCTTATATATACTATGTAATTCATTTTCTTGAAACAAAGTATGCAAACTTCTACTATTTACATGAATCCCTTTTTTTTCTTATAAAATGACTTATTAAACAACACACACCTAGTATGAATTCTGAATGCATTTGTTTTACGTAGACTATTACGTTGAGGCCTCATTCATGAGCAAGTATACCAGCTTTATAGTTTTCAGTGAGGTTTAAGTAGAAACATCCAGGCTGGCACTGCCTCTCAACTTAGGAGCTGTGACTTGAGGTGTCATATTCAAGCTGTTGTTAGCCTCAGTTTTCTTACTTGTAAAATGGGGGTAATGATTTCACCGGGTTGTTCAAGGACCAGAAGATATTTACATGAAGTACAATGGATGGTCAACAATGCAATTTTCTCTTTTTGGCATTATATTGTGTTTTCACTTGGAAGTTCCACTTTGACTATCTGGCAAAGTAGAATCCAAACCAGAATATATTTGTGTGCTTATTTAGGGCCTCCCCTAAGTTAAACTTTAAGGTTTTCAATACCTTGAAACACTCTAGTTCCAAAATGACTTTCAAATGGTAACATTAAATACTTAAGAGTTATAAAAAGTAACAAGTACCAGAGTGTTATAAATAGTCTCTTTGTTGCTGCAAAGCATCAACATTTAACTTACCCTTTAACAAAGCTTTAGGATCACAAGGGGAATGTAAAATAAACAATATAATGTGTTCTACTTTCTGTTTGCTTATTTTTCCAGGATATCAGGGTAGAATAGTGTACTCTGGCTTATGCTGACCACACACCTGGCAGTTTATCTGACACTCAGCTGCTCGAAGGGCAAGGGAAGAAGTCCATGAAAATCTAACAGCCTGTTCAGTGGTGTACATCTACACCTGCATCAGTGTTCTGAGCATCACCGGTATGTCAGTGTACAATACAGTGGCACATGGACTATGAGCACTGCACAAGGACCCAGCTGTAAACTATCTGTTGTCTAGAGGAATCTTTAGGAAGCTTTCAGCCTGGACAGTATTTAATTTGACTTCAGCATAAGCTGATGTAGTTCTACCATATGCCTTTTAATATTTTTTTTAACTAATTTTCTCAAGGGCTAATATATTCATTATTTTTAATGATTTTTAGAGACTGTCTTATAATAAATAACAAATGTCCTTACATTGCTGCTTATGTTTCACTTACTATCTTAATGCATTAAGGACTATCATTCAGTTTAATTGATACAAGAGTTAGGAAAATTTACCTTTCTGCAGAATTGCTGTTAAATGTTCTCCTAATAGCTGTTTCTCCACACAAGCAATCAGTGGTTTTCTATAAAAGGCAAAAAGAGAATGTGTCAGAAATAAAGTTAAAGGAGATACTTTGGTTAACTGCAAGACTGGGAGCTTACAGTTTACACAGATACTCTATGGAGCCAATCAGAAACCAAAGAGTCACAGAACAAGCATTCTGCTCACACGTGGACAGTCACCACTGCTATTAATGCAGAGTCTGAAATATTTCTGAAAACAATTTACCTAAGAACATAAATAGACCAATAGATGCTGGGACACCAGCAGATAGGCAAGCATGCCATTCCTTACAATAAAAGCAAGCCCCACAGTTGGCTGGCAATTGGTACACATGCTGTAGTCATTTTTTGAATTTAAGTTTTGCCTTCTATTATGCACATTACTTCTTGGATTGCTGCTGTGAGTATGCTCTCTTCTTCCACACCAATTACTTCCCTTGGTTGCATAAAACCCTCTCATTTACTGTTACAGCTATGTCTTTCTGTCCCCGCTTCTGTTTGCTTTTTTCCATAACCATTTATCAAAATCCAACTTAAGAAAGCACTTTCATAATGACCAAGATGCATGTCACCAAGACGAGAATATTTGAAAATCTGGAAATTCAGCAAGTGTGACTGCCATAATCATAGGGACACAATCATTCATCTTGGGTTCATTATCTATAGTTCATTAAAAAAAAAAGAAAAAGATCAGAGTATTTGTTTTATTCTGAGCTTATTAATTATGACCATCTTCCCAAACCTTAATTTTATAAGGAACTTTTCAATGTATCATCTTAATTAAACTCATAGAACCCTAGAAAAAAGCACAGCAGACATTCTGGCCTCCATCCCACAGATCAGAAAACAAGAGTTCAGAGATGGTGTGACCTGCCCAGGGAGTGGTGAAGCTGAGAGTTGAGTTCAGGGGGTCATTCGTCAGCACCTTTTCCAGTCTGCATCCAGGAAAAGGAACAGGACCCAAGTGAGGAGAGGTGGAGGATAGAGAGGAAATATGCCATAAAATCCATCCATTTAATGTGTGCAGTTCAACCGTTGTTAATATATTTACAGAATCATATAACTGTCACTATGATCTAATTTTAGAACATTACCATCATCCTAAAAGAAACTTCACACCCATCAGCACTTCCATTCTCTCCATCTACCCTCCCTGTCTCCTAATCAAAAATAGACAGTAATTTCTACAGATTTTCCTATCCTGATCCTTTCCTATAAATGAGACCGCACAACATGACTTGTCTGGCTTCTTTCATTTCCCAAAATATTTTTATGGTTCATCCATGTTGTAGCATGTGTCAGTACTCCCATTTTTTTTTAATGCTGAATAATATTCCATTGTTTTTTTACACATTCATCAGTTAACAATGTGTTGTTTCTACTTTTTCACTATTATAAATAATGCTGGGCCAACTGGTGTGGCTCAGTGGTTGAATCAGGAAGTCACAGTTCAATTCCTGGTCAGGGGCAAATGCCTAGGTTTCGGGCTCGATCCCCAGTAGGGGGTGTGCAGGAGGCAGCTGATAAGTGATTCTCATCATTAATGTTTCTATCTATCTTTCCCTCCCTCTCTGAAATCAATAAAAACATATTAAAAACAAAACAATAACAACAACAAAAATGCTGCTGCATGGACATTTGTGTACAAATTTTACATGGATGCATGTTTTCATTTCTTTATATATTTAGAACTGGTGTATTGGAGAAACATATGATAACTGTTTAACATTTGAGAAAATACCAAATTGTTTTCCACAGTGACTGCCCCATTTTACATTCCTACCAATTATGCATGAGGGTTCTAATTTCTCCACACCTGAGCCAATGCTTTTGACTGCTTGCCTTTTCGTATTACAGACATCTCGGTAGGTACCAAGTGGTATTGCATTGTGATACAAAGATATAGTAGTAAATGGTATCTTTGTAGACTCATTCAGTACTCAGAGTATTTTTGCTCTTAGCACATTTTATATTATTTGTGATTACTCAGCACTTGTAAGATAAATTAAGTGTTTTGTTTATGTAGTGTCAGATCTTACCAGTAGGTCAAGTCAAGGAAGGATAAAAGTCTCGTTGAGTATCTTGCTACAAAGCTTAATAATAAGCAGGTCTATTATTAAAAAACCAGCCAGGAAAAGGTTTCACCTAGATCGAATTGCAAAAACTAAATAAATGAATAGTACTTACTGTGTACTGTGGTCTAAATACGTGATTACTCGGTCTCCTTCTTCCTCTAAACGTTTACTTACATGGTTAAGATATTCTGGAACCTTCCAAACAAAATATTTAAACACACCATTAACAAAAAGATTCTTGATTTTACCCAAGAAACTGAAATATCGTTTTCCTTAAAATTTTTATTTAAAAGCAGAATATTTCAAGCCAAATATGAACACAGATTAATGGGGGTGGGGTGGTAAAGTGGGAAGCGTGTGCAGGGTGGCTGAGATACACAGAAGTTTCCTTAAACTCAATGGTGGAGATGAAACTTAACCTCTAGAAGCAGGGCTAAGGCAGCACTGCATTGCTGTGCCCTATTCACAGTGCAGTCCTGTGGTCCATGCCACAGGGCCCTCCATCACCGAGGGGCTGATGTCATATGTACTCTTCCCGATCATTGAGGCACCATGAACAGGTAAGCAGAAGCACCTGGGTCAGAGGTTATAGAGCCTAATGGCACCCCCTGACCCACACACAAAGGATGTCAGCAAAAACTATTCAACAGACTGGTCATCATATGGGGACACCAAACAGCAGAAGATCTCAAAATGTACACCGTTTCCAGGGACTTAGGGTATCCCTGCTATCATATGATAGCACAAGAAAGGCCCC
This sequence comes from Pipistrellus hanaki, assembly GCF_964339955.1. NCBI lineage: Eukaryota > Metazoa > Chordata > Mammalia > Chiroptera > Vespertilionidae > Pipistrellus > Pipistrellus hanaki. The sequence goes on from NC_140505.1 coordinate 25,718,794, forward strand.
ACAACACAGGTCTGTGGGGTTCTGATCTAGTGGCAGCAGCTAAGTCTGGTATTTGACGCGAAACTCCCTCTTAAAAACTAGGATGAAGAAACCAATGGTGTTTCATCCTGCACAATAACAAGTAACATTTGGGTGGATGGTCCCCAGGGGCTTCCTCCTAGACTGTGCTATAACACCTGCAAACTGGCTGTCAAGTTTTTAGGTTCATATAACTATGTCTTTCATATGTTTTTTTGGGAAATTTTTTCATGTGGTTCACATAGATAAAATTATTTCATGTGTGAGATTTTATATTTAAAATTTACCTCTGGCTTCAAGTTGAGTTCCTTTATATACTTCCTTCAGAAGCTATCTTACTGGCATCTGTTTTTTTTTTGGAGGGTGGGGGGAGAAGGGCAAAAATGTTTCTACAGTAAAGAAATTAAATCCTTACTATAATAAGAACAAAGCTCATTACTGGGATGTCAGCTACATTTCAAAAATTTTTCAATAGCCGAAACCGGTTTGGCTCAGTGGATAGAGCGTCAGCCTGCGGACCGAAAGGTCCCAGGTTCGATTCCGGTCAAGGGCATGTACTTGGGTTATGGGCACATCCCGGTAGGGGGTGTGCAGGAGGCAGCTGATCGATGTTTCTCTCTCATCGATGTTTCTAACTCTGTTCCTCTCCCTTCCTCTCTGTAAAAAATCAATAAAATTAAAAAAAAAAAAAATTTCCCCCCAATAAAATGTTTGCATGTGTGAAAAGACAAACATTTAGAAATTACACTTAGATGCACATCTATAAAAATGAAATAAGGCAATTCAGAAACATTTTGTTATCTCACCTCTCTTTCTTGCATTAACCTTTGTCCTTCTGCAGCATATAAACAATTAGTTTCTTCCAAAAATTTCAGTTCAAATGAATCTTTATATACCTAAGAAATGAGCAGAGTTATTGACCAATTACAGTAAACAAAACTACCCTTTGAAGTGTTGATGTACCCCAAATATTGAGGGATCAAGGCCGCAGTGACCTGTACTAATTCCTTCACTGAAACCTCTCAGGCCAGGCCAGCTGCCTCCTATGTAGCTGACCTCAAAGGCATAGCTGACTTCTGCTTAGCTGACCTTGGGTCAGCTGATTCCTGGCTAGCTGACCTCTACTCAGCTGACGGGGGCAGCCTAGACCACTTTTACTGCTCTACTTTGGAGTGCCACGATGCTTTTGTCCTTTAGGGAATATTGGGTCTATGTTGTAAGGGATATTTCCTGTTGTGGCCCTTGGTGTGGTGTTACCTGAGTCAGTGTCCTTTTAGTGGTTAAAAAAAAAAAAAAGCTTCCATATTTTCAACAAATACTTCTATGATTTCATTTTTTGCAAAGATTTTACCTTTGATATGTCCATTTATTTTGGTTCAAGTAGTTAGGCAGGGATCCAATTTTTTTCTTATACACTATGAAAAGTTACTGGTAAATTTAGAACAATAAGATATTTACCTGAAGATCAGAAAGCATACTCAGCAGACTTCTCAGTAAGCTTCGGTCAACAGCTTCACCATTTCTTTCTTGTTCAATCAACAGCAGAATTCCATCAATAGTTTTACTCTGAACCATTTTATCACTAATAATATGGTTTCTAAATAGTTCTAATCCCATATCCCTGAACAAACAATAAAAAAGTAAACTATATTTTAGTTTCACTTTATAGAAATTTTAGGTGAAGCTCTAGCTACATTATATCATCCCAAGTCTGTTCATTTGCTAATTCTCTAAATCCAGGTGTCAGGAATTTTTAATTTTCATTTTGGGCCAGTCTAATTGTGCCTTGTATTTCCTTCTTTATCAAGGCTGTTATGTTTTCTGGAAGGGGTCAAGCAACTGTTAAATGAGGAATGTTGCGGCATTAGTAGGTCAGGGATGTCATTGCAAGTATCTTGGAAGACCTGCTATCCTCATTCCGCAATTCACACCATTCCTCCTAGGCATGATGCTCAAGGCTTTAGGAACCTACTCTGCTCCACTGCCCTCATCAACCCCTCCATGTCCTTCCCTTTTCCAACTCTGTTCCCTCATTCAACTGTTCCTCCCTGGAACCTGGTTCTCTCCTTTATTTGGCCCTTTCAATGGGAGAGCTGGTATTAAAATATGACTTTAAGAGTCCATCATACTTCTTCAGCTCACGGCCTGAGGAATTTAGCGGTCAGCTACTATCCATGTGATAACAAACAGACTCTATGCTTTGCCAAAACACCTCCCCAAATCCCCAGGCGCCAAATACAGAGGGAGCCAAAGTTCAGATCCCTGAGCCGAGTCAGGTCTCCTGAATAGGCAGCTCAGTGGTGGTAGTGGGGTAGTACTAATGGTATGTAGTGGTGGTGGTGGTGGTGGTGATGGTGCTGAGAAGTGAGTAGTGAGCAGTGGTGGTGATGGTGTGGCGGCAGCAGTACTAATGGTGAGTGGTAACAGTGACAAGCACTACATATGCTGGTGGGTGTGGTTCTGGGGAGCCCAGTCTGTGTTGGAGAACCTTTTCCTCCTTCAGTGTGCTCCATAACCACAATGGCCCTCTCTTGTTCCCTGGAGGAGCTGCAGATTAGTCTTCCGTGAATTTCAAAGACAGAGCAGTAAAGCCCAGTGGGCAGCATGTGGGCTCAAGCCAGTCACATGGACTTGAATCTGCCCTCCCCTAACCCCATGCTTGCTGTGACTCTGAGGCAAGGAACTTAACCTCTCTGTGCCTGTCCTTCCTTAACACTAAATGGAGACCACGTGAACTGTTGTACATCTGTGAAACAATTCACATCGGACCAGACAGGTACCCAGTGCATAGGACGTTATCTGTCTGCTAGAATCTCTTCCTAAAATCTAAATCTCAGTTTAAGGCTTCAGAAGCAGCCCACTAACACTTTCTCATCAGCTTCATCACCCCGATTCTCACACACTGAATATTCTGGAAATGTTGTTGTCCTGTCATCAGAGTGGATTTCTCTTCTCTACTGCCTCTTTCTATCTCAGCTACCTAACCACTCCTGCTCATTCTGCAGAGACTGGGCCAAGGCTTGCTGCTTCTCTCGTCTTTCCCTATGAGTTTCTCCCACATTTTCACCGTGATTCTTGTACTATACTATCATCCTCAGTTTTTCTGCCTGCTGCAGTGGACTGAGTGTGGTATGGTACACTTTATACTATAAGCAACATTTATAGCCTATGTTATAAACTACATTTATAAATTAAGAGTTCAGGCTAGGAAACCTGACAACCCAGGTATAGCAAGTTATTTGAACTCTGCCTTAGTTTCTCCACATATAACATGGAGACAATAAGAGTCATTCTTTACAGAGCTGTTCTCAGGATTAAATCCTTGAATTTGTAGACATTGAAGCACTTAGAACAGGGCTTTGTATAGAGTAGAAGCTATGCAATTTGCTGTTATCAGTTTTACCATCCTTATCATTTCTCAGAATAAAGGCTATCTTTCTGTGCAGTGTCTGCCTTCCTGTGGCATGCGTGGATATCTAGCACGAGAAGTGTAGGAGTCAGAGGAACAAAGGGGGAAAGTGGTACTAAGGAAGAGGAGAGTTTCAATACAGTGTCCAAAGCTACACAGATGTCAGGTCATATAAAAGAAAGAAGGAAAAAAGGTGACTATGGGATCTGATAACCAGGAGATCATTGATGTCTAAGGCAAGAGTAGTTTCCACATGGTGAAAGAAGAAACCACACAGTTTAGGGTTAGGGTGAAAAGATGGTGAGAAGTTGGAAAAGAAAGCAATTAAAAAAAAAAAAAGAACTCATGTTTAAAGGTAATGAGAAAGTACATCACTTCTCAATGGGAGAATGAACTTCTGCACCAACAAAGGAAGAACTCAAGGATGGGATTAATGGCAGGCTTTTGTTCATGTCAATTAGGGCTTCTTGGAGGCAACTCTGGTTAGATTTAGGGCAGGTGGACACAGAGGTGAAATGCATTAGCAAAAGCTGTGGAAGTTAGTAACTAGGGACAATATTTACCATTTGAAATATGATGTGTGATGAACAGACTGAAATGACAGACCTCAATATCCTGAATAAAACTGGGCCCCTGTGCCCTTGGATAGTTGGTGGGATAGAGGTTTTGGTGTGTGTATGTGTGGTGGGGGGAAGGGGAAGAGAGTCTCAGGGCTGATAACCTCGCCTGCAGTTGTAGACTTTCTCACGGTTTCACCAGACCACTGGAGAGAGCCACGCCAAGTGAAACTCCAGCCATCAAAGAGAGTAACTGAGTCCCTCTCCCTCACAGCAGAGGTGAGCTGTATGTGATCACTGGCTCCAGAGATCATGAAGTCCGCAGCCATTACAGAAATGTGGTGTCACACAGCTTCCGTGCTTGCCTGGTGCCTCTGCTGGGACATTCAGTGCAAGCTGGGGGACGTGCTAGAATTTGCTCCCCTAACTCGGCCTGCCCCATCTTCACCCTGTCACTTTCACTGGTGATGGAGACACTCTAGGCTAGGGGTGTCGAACTCAATCAGAGAAGGGGCCAAAATCTAAAATCCAGCCTAAATCGTGGGCCGAATGGTTTACTGAACAGTCATAAACTGACAATGTCATAAACTGACAGCGGAGTGCAGTGATGACAGCGCGGTGCGGGCCACATTGCAAGGCCTGGCGGGCTGGATTTGGCCTGCGGGCCTTGTGTTTGACACATGTGCTCTAGGCTAACATCTACCTGGGCCCAGGTGTGTGCACTAATGATCTGGGCTGACATAAAGGACCACAGACAGATGACTACATACGCCATCAAATTAACCAGCAGAAGACAAGTCAAATGGGTGGTTTCAGTCACAGCAGCAGATACAACTCTACTGACTAGAACACTCACCAGATGGAAGGAAGCATGGAATTCTGAAGTACATAAGTGCGATCCAAAAACAGGAAAATACTTCGGATCATGATCTAGAAATTAGAAAAGAATTTATTTACGTATTTTGCTAACAAAATATTCAAGATTAGGCCATTTGTACTATCATTGTGCTAGGTACCTCAAATCTAATAACTGTTTCTTGATGAAAGATGTTTTCCACCAAGACCCTTATTATTTATTTTACCCATCTATGCTTGTTTTTCATCTCCTTTATCCAGAAATTCTGATTGCAGGGATTTAAAGCATTTAGCCTAAAGTATACCTTTGAAATTTGGTTATTTCCTAACTTATGTGACAAATCTCATTATATTGAGGAGATGCTTTAAGGGCTTTCTAAACAATTAGTTCTTGTTACATTCTTGGCCAGTGTATGTATTGGACTGTACTCTGCAGAGCGAGGAGGACGAAGCTGCTCCCTTTGCCATGCTGCATACATACTGTAACCCTGTAATTCTCCCATCACGGAACTTACCAGACTATCATAGAGGTTCACTTACACACGTAAGCAAAACCTTTCCAACAGACTTTTATCTATTTCTACCATCTACCAGGTGCCTGGCCCAGAACAGACACACATTCATTATCCCCTACTTACTTCATTTAGGAAACAAAAGAATTCAAGCTTTTGTTTGAAAAGATAGTTTGACACTATCTTTTCTCTCACATAATAAACAATTTGGTCACACTAAAAACTCATACACATAAAATCAAATCAGAATGAATACATCTAACAAAGTCTAAGATTTTGGATGTTTAGTTACAGTAAAGTTTTGAAATTCAGGCTTATTGATTATAAATTGGGATTAAGGAAAAACTTTTCGACCCATTCAGGAATTATGAGTACTGTGACCTAGCATCTGTCAGATCGGGTTGAAGGCCCAGTTAGCAGCCAGCCCCGTTCGAGAAGAGCAGAGTTCACCTTCTCTGATTTTCTCTCCTGTTGTCCAATTATGTTGGAGCTGGAGAGCAGCATTTGACTCCAAAGAGAATCTTGAACAGAACTTTCCTATCTTAGTCCACATTCTGGCCCATCTACCTTAGGTAGGTGAGGGGAGATGGATGAGACTGTGCTTTGATAAAAAAAGAAACAACAACAACAACAACAACAAAAAAGATAGCTGGATTAAAAGAGGACACCTACTCCCCGATACTAAAATCTCTTTGTAACTAAGCCAGAGGCAGACAAAGACAAAAGAGGAAGCGAGATCTGACATAAAAAGCAGTAGTTGATGAAGTTTCAGGGATAGTGCACCATATATAAAACTAGCATAATAGAAAAATCAATATGCTTACCATTTGTCTGCAGTGATCTTGCCAGCATGTGTTAATCTTCTTTAAAAACAAAACACTATCTAGTGAGTCTGTGCAGACCTGCTAAGGAGAACTTTAGATATCTTGGGTAATTTATTGCAATATTAACTTCAGCTCTCTTCACCACAGTATACTACATACATATCAGTTAATAAATAGAATACTAAAAGAGCAAAAGTTCAAAAACCATACATGCAGTTTTTCTACTTTCCACATCTCATAACTTAGCTGTAATTATTCCTGACTGAACTCCCCCGTTTTTCATTTTTCACCGCCCCTTCTTTCCAGTTTCCCTTCCTGCTGGTAGCACTTTATTGCCCTATGATTCTCAGAGCCCTGCCAGCTGAAACTAACCACCAGGTCAGAGGCTTCCGGGGCCTGGGTGACAGAACCAAAAGCCCTACCCCACAAAGGGCAGAGCCTAACCTACTCTTGTACCTGAGCTCCTGGAGACACTGTTCCAGTGGGGAGGAAGCAGGTCTATTATTAATAGCACTGAAGGATTGGCAGCTGCAGGGAAATTGCTGAGGTTTAACTTTAACCTCTTGTCTCAATGAAAACTGACAATTCGCATTCACACACCAAAGTAGGAACACTCTCAGCTTGACTCTTGGAATATGTTTTTAAAGAAACACTCAAAATGCTGTTCATAGAGGGGAGGTGGGGAACCTGAATGCTGGTCCCTAGAGCAAATCATGTTTAAGTGCCTTGAGCACGGCCTTCAAAAGGTTTTTGCAAAATCCAAGAGTCATAAATGTTTGCAAAATGCTTGGTGGTTTACAAAGCACTTTTAAAAAATATATATATTTTATTGATTTTTTTACAGAGAGGAAGGGAGACTGATAGTTAGAAACATCAGTCAGCTGCCTCCTGTACAACCCTTTCTGGGTATGTGCCCGCAACCAAGGTACATGTCCTTGACCAGAATCGAACCTGAGACCCTTGAGTCCACAGGCCGATGCTCTATCCACTGAGCCAATCTGATTAGGGCTTCAAAGCACTTTTCATACTTGTGCTCATTTAATATGCATACAGATGAACAAAAACAACTTGAAGTGGAAGGACACAGGTTTCCTGGGCATCAGTCCAGCTCTACCACTTCTCAGCTCTATGACACAGGACAAATGATGAAGTTCCCTAGGCCTTAGTGCCTCTATGTGGAGAACACACTCCTGAGAGTTATTGTGAGGTTACACATAAAATTCTTAGAATGTAGTGAGGACAAAAAACACACCAGCTAGGGTGTGACATGTAAAATCAGATAATCGTTGGAAGTCTTCAGCGTGTGAAGGTCTGGCAGTGGGAGGGGTAGCCAGCAGAGGATAGGACACAGCTAGGACTTTAGGAAGGGGACAGGTGATCTGGAGAGAAGTGGATGGACTGAGGGGTATATCTGAATCCTTGTCACATCAGTAAGGGTAGCTGACCACAACCACAGTGGTCCTAGCCAAACATCTTAATTTCTCTTGAGGCTTTGCCAATACATTAAAAATAGTCATAGCAAAGACCTAATATTTCAATGGTTAACAAGTCATTCTGGAAGAACTCTGTTATAATTGCTCAAAATGAACAGCCTGAAAAACACACACAAAAAACCACAAAGAATCAGTCACAAGCACATTTAGACAAGTACTACCATGGCAGCGACACAGCAGCTCTGGCACTCAGTGCTGGACAGGAGGCACTTGCCCTGTGGGTGACACCCTGGCAGGTCTCCATAGGCTGTCAGTCACACACTCTGCAAGGCTGCACAGGGATAAACCCACACCAGCCAATCTGACACCACTGGTTGGCTCAGGAGCTGTAACTAAGCAAGGCACAGTTCCACCTGGTGCAGGGTTTAGTTAGGATAGAAAAGTCACTGACCCATTTATAAGGGAGAACTACAAATATTATCCTAAACTGAGACATCTAACTATGGACCTACACTTCATCATCATGACTAATAAAGAGCCCCAATACCAGACAACAGAACTGCTGCAAACTGCCAAGGGAAATTTCAATGAGCTCTAAATGCTTGTTTCTCAATGGAAGAGAAAAAAATTCTTTCAGCTAGGGAAACACCTAGAAACAAGTACACTCCAATTATCTAATTTCACAAATGAAGAAACAGAGGCCCAGAAAAGTACAGTCACAAGTAGATTGTCTTCAATTATAAGTCCACTTTCTGAGATATGTGGGTGACTACAGTAATGGAAGGGAGTTGAGGAACTATGATAGAAGGAAGCCAGGTGATAAGGGATTATCTACAACATGCTAAGGAGCTCAGAGTTTCCCTGGCCGTCATACAGTCACAGATGGCAAAATTAGTGGCAAAATTCTATACTGCCTCTGCCTATAACTTCCTCCTCAATTGTGAGTGGGGTGTGAATACAATGGGTTATATCATATAAAACTCTATCTTACCTGACCAGAAAGGCAGACTTTTCTGATCAACTAGAAGCAGCAAATAACCATATGTTCAGAGAGGTGACCTCGTGACAAGAAACCAAGGGTGGCCTCGGGGAATGAGAGGGAGCTCGGTTCTGTAACTGAGTGAATTCTGCCAACACCTGAATGAGTTTGGAAGAGGAGCTGACCACCGGCCCAGCGGACACCTTGATTTCAGCTTGAGACTCTGAGCAGGAAACCCATTGAGCTAAGCCACAACTCTTGAGTTTACTTTATGAGCTGGCAAATGGGTGTTGGTTTACCATTATTTCTTTATACTATTAAATATTTAGGTAACGAATAGAAACTTCATGAGACAACAAAGGATATTCTCTAAACTGAAGAATTTGTGCTTGGACATGATCTTCACAGACCTGGCGGAGCTGCTTGTAAAGCGTTGGGGAAACTTTATGAGAACAGAGGTTTTCAACAGCCTAAAAACAAAAGGAATAAATGAATTACTCACTATGAATAACAAATGAGTTCTTTTTAAAAAACTACCTTATTTGTATATATAGCTATAATCATAACAGAAGCACTTACATATTTATATGTAATCATTTACATGAACTCCCTCCCCCATACTTATGCAATCTACAAATAAACTATTATTTTTAGGGCAATTACTGTTGGAACACTTGAACCCAGTACGAGTTTGATAAAAAAGATAATTCCCAATAGTTAATATTTAACACAGATTCAATAGTGAGCCTATGACAGTCCCATGATATATAGGATCCCAGTTGGTGTGCCTGTATCCTATTTGAGCATCTCACAATATTCCATTTCCCTCCCTACTAAAATAGTCTCTAAGCCTGCTGCATACCAGTCACCAAGGAGCTTCAAGACAAGTTTGATCCCTACAGCCCCGTTTCTAGATGTTTTAATTCATTAGTCTGAGGCTGGAGCCACAGAAATGTGTGAGTTTACTGTGATGATAATATGAAATGGGCGTATGAAATCACTGTTCCAGACTCTCAGTGAGCACCTTCCAAACAGGTGAGAGAACAATAATCCTTTCACTTTTACTAGATCAATGATCCTATATAACAAAAGGCTAATATGCAAATAGAAAAAACGGTGAAACAACCGATTGCTATTATGTGCGCTGACCACTAGGGGACGTGTGCGGAACATGGTAGGTGTGGGCACCAGGCAGTACAGCACAGAACATGGTGGGTATTGGCTGCGGCAGGATAGTGGTGGAGTAGGAGAGCAGGGGTGCCAGACCAAGGCAGGGCACCGGTCACCATCATAGAGGCAAGCCACTGGTGGTTACTCAAAATTCTTTGCTACCATGTGTGCTGCAGTCCCACCCGACACTTGCACCTGCTGTGGGCTCTGATTGCCTCCGAGGGCTTCTCCACCTCCCCCTGCTCCTAAGGGGCAATCAGAGCAGCAACTGCTGCTCACACCTGCCTCTGGTGCTGGCTCCAATCGTTCTGCACCACAGTGGGTGTGAGTGGGGTCGGCATACGGGATAGAGGGCTGTGGTGGGAGGGGCTAGGCACAGGCACAGAGGATAAGCTGAGACCTGCCCCTGTGTCCACCCAGCCTTTTGTCCCACAGTTCCTTTCAAGGTGCACAAATTCCTGCACTGGGCCCCTAGTTCTGTTTATAATGAGCTGAAGGAAAACAAATCCCAAGTGCCTGGGTGACACAGACCAGATTGAATTGTTTCCTTTTATTTTTTTGCAGGTGAGGTTTGCAATTTATCTAAGTTTGTCTTAAATTAATGATGACGTAGAAATGGATTTTCTTAAAATACTATTACCCACATCAAAGAAATGTTTGTACATTCTTATTAGTTGTAATAAGAATTAACTTTCAACTCTTATGTACAAAAACAACATCTCATACAATCCAAATATGCAAAACTATTAATAGAACTGTAGTTTTTCTGACTAGTTTTGAAGCATTTTAAAAAATATGAGGAGGGGGGAGAAACCAAGATTGTGGCATAGATAAAACCTGTATTTGCTCCCTCTCACAACCACATCAAAACTACAACTAAAAGACAAAACAAATTATCATCCCAAACCACGGGAAAGACGTCTGAGTGAAAGTTCTACAACTAGAAGGAAAGAGAAAAGAGCATTGAGACTGGTAGATGCGGAGGTACAGAGGTGTGTGCAACGGACTGGCAACTGGGTGTGCTGTTGTTTTTTTCAATTGGGAGGGAGATAATATCTCCTGATTGCTCTGAACTCCAGTTCCAGGTGAGATTCTGGGGACCCAGACTCATATAGGGAGAAACTGGACTGTTTGGCACCAGGCTGGAATGCAAGGGTGGCTCACAGCAATCATTGTTCCTGCATGGGGGTGCAGGACTTGGAGACACAGGGATCTCCCTGGTTCAGGGCTGACTGGCAGCCATTGCTGTTTGCTCCGCCCTGATGATTCCCTGAGACCCCGCCTCACCCAATTTACAACTCCATCCAAGCTGTGTGCAGTAGCTTTTGCATATGAATGGCCTGCCCTTTTGCAACCTAACAAACTGCAGCTGGATCAGAGAGCTCAAAGGCTTCCAAAAGAAGGCCCAAGGTTCAGCAACAGCAGCCTGCTGTGCTTCACAGCTGGGCATCTGGGCACTTCCAAACCCTAAAGAGGAGAAATCTGCAGACCTCACTGTAGCTCCTACTGGGTGGCCTCAGGCAATGGCTGACTTTGCACCTCCTTGGAGATCCAAGAGCCAGTGTACCCAGTGGTCAGTGTGAGACCATACCAGATTACAACTCTTCAGATCCATAAGTGAAACACTGAAGGGGCAGACTCAGTGAGCACCACAGCTCCACTGAAGCAAGTCCTGCCCTATAAGGCTGTCTCCAGCACAGCAGTTCTTCCATTGTAGATACAGCTGGTCCTCAGAGCCAATTGGCCTGGAGGTCAATTCCTCCCAGTAATACCAACAGCAATCAAGGCTTAACTACAACAAGACTGTGCACACAGCCCACAAAGGGGTACATCAAGAGTGTCAACCTCAGGTGATTGGGAAGGCTGAGCCACTGGGCCTTATAGGACACCTAGCACACAAGGCCAGTCTATAACTCAAGAAAGCAGCCAAAATGCAGAGTCAAAGAAACATGTCACAAATAGAAGAAATGGAGGAAAGCAAACTACACACACACACACACACACACACACACACACACACAGGAACATTATTCAACCTTGGAAAAAGAATGAAATTTTGCCATTTGCAACAACATGGCTGGATCTAAAGGGTATTATGCTAGGTGAAATAAGTCAGAGAAAGACACATATTGTATCATTTCACTTATATATGGAATCTAAAAAGAATAAACAAATGAAGAAACAAAATAGGCTCACAGATACAGAGAACAAACTGATAGCTGCTGTGGGTGGTGGGAATGGGTGAAAAGGTAAAGGGGATTAAGAGGTACAAACCTATAAGTCACAGGGATGTATAGCAAAGCATAGAGAATATAGTCAATAATCCTATATAATTAAGAGGCAATATGCAAATTGACCAACATTCCAACACACAAGATGGCCACCCCATGTGGTCAAAGATAGCCACCCCCATGTGGACACAAGATGGCAACCAGGGAAGGGCAGTTGGGAGGGACCAAGCCGGCAAGGGAGGGCAGTTGGGGAGGAACAGGCCTGCACGGGAGGGCAATTAGGGCAATTAAGCCAGCAGGTGAGGGCAGTTAGCGGTTACCAGGCTGGCAAGGGAGGGCAGTTAGGGGTGACCAGGCCAGCAGAGGAAAGCAGTTAGGGGTGATCTGGCTAGCAGGGGGTGGGCATTTAGGGGCAATTGGGCCAGCAGGGGAGGGCAGTTAGGGGTTACTGGACCAGCAGGGAAGGGCAGTTGGGGGCGAACAGGCCTACTGGGGAGGACTGTTAGGGGTGACCAGGCCAGCAGAGGAGGGCAGTTAAGGGCAATTGGGCCAGCAGGGGAGCAATTAGGCGTTGATCAGGCTAGCAGTGGTTAGAGGCAATCAGGCAGAAGTGGTTAGGGGCAATCAGGCAGGTGAGTGGTTGGAAGTCAGCAGTCCTGGATTGTGAGAGGAGTCCCAGATTGGAGAGGGTGCAGGCTGGAGTGAGGGGGCCCCTGCCCCTGTCCTGCGCACAAATTTTGTGCACCAGGCCTGTAGTGTCAAATAATTTTTTATAGTGACACATGATTATGAGACTTATTGAGGTGATCACTTTGTAAGATATATTCCAGAATTAAACGTTTTAAAAAAAGGACGAGGAAAACAATTTATTATCTTTACTCACTACAAGAAGATGTAATGTATGTGGGAGGGGCAGGGAGAAAGTATACACTTGAACAGGTTGTATGAGCCAAAAGAAAGACTATTAGAACATGAATATCTTAGCATCTAGTCAAGCCAGATTCAGTGTTCTGGGAAAATTCATTTAAATTATCTACACATAATTTTCTAGCTGTTTGCAACTACATTCTTTTTTTTTTTTTTTTAAATATATTTTATTAATTTTTTGCAGAGAGGAAGGGAGAGAGATAGAGAGCTAGAAATGTCGACGAGAGGGAAACATCGACCAGCTGCCTCCTGCACACCCCCCCCACCGGGGATGTGCCCGCAACCAATGTACATGCCCTTGACCGGAATCGAACCCGGGACCTTTCAGTCCGCAGACCTACGCTCTACCACTGAGCCAAACCGGCTTTGGCTGCAACTACATTCTTATTTGAATTTTACATAAATATTGTGGATTTTGGTTATAAGTTTATACTATATTCTAAGTCTTTTTCCAAGTATATTAACTTAGCAGCACTAATGAAGCCTTTCATAAGTTTATAAATCTCATCACACATTTTACTTATGAAATAGAAATAATAGGTTTAAGAGATATACTTAAATTAATTAATTTCTCTCTTATTTGGATTTGACTCTCAACAAGATATAACACTAAAAAACAAACAAAAAACCCAGGAAAATTTCATGACAAAGGTTGTTGCTACAGTAGTTAATCATTAGAGAATTCCACAATCATAATTACTACAAAGTAGGTTTTTAACTATTATACACAATGAAAATCTATTTGCTTTGGTAAAAATTAGGATAAGCTTGGTGGTACATGTCCTTCACAGAACATCTTACTAGATCCATTTTCTGAATGCTCTAATTCCTGTATCAGGAGTCAATATCCTCAAAACAATCCTTTCCCAATTGTGACAAGTTGTCATTGTTGAATTTTAAAACCAACTCTTTCTTATCCGAGTCTTATTTGGCACATACTATTTAACATGAAGCACCTGAGACTTATTTTATTTTAAAATTGAGAATCTGTAGACCTTGTAAAACAACTAGCCAAACCCTGAGGTGACCCAGGTTTGCTGTGGGTGCCGTCATTTCTCCATGTCTTTTGCTGAGTCACCGCTAGTGTCTTCACGTTACAGGCACCTCACTACCTTAGAGGACAGAGGGCAGCCCTGCTCCCTACCCACACTGGCAGGGATTGTGGCAAACTTTTCTGTAGTTACAAGGAACAGCACAACCCAAGAATCCCCCCTCCCCAAAACAAGTTTTGGAGATTTAGTCCTGTTCTGAGGTTTAGAGGCTTTCTGAGGTGTATAGAGTACTGAATCTGACCTGTATTGTGTGCTTCATATTTGGATGCTGTTGCTGTTCACATTTTTAGAGCCATCACAGAGAAAATGAATTTAATCCAATAACTGGAGTTAGGGAAGCAGTAGCACTTGGGTTCTACTTGTATTACGATAAAAATGTTAGCCAAGTGGGAAAACTGTGCTTGTCTGAATTTTCACATCACAGCTGCTCTCTAATCAGGTCTGTCATGCCACTGAGCCCGAGATGGTTGACTGTATTAGGACGAACCAGTGTATTACAGCAAAACAGACAAGCACATCAACATCAACCAATTGTCTATTTGAGTGTCAAACCCTAACTCCCAAGTGCACTCATTACTGCTAAAACAAAATTCTCCTCAAGTGTGGAATACCAAAACAGGAAATTAAAGTGAGCTTTGGGGTAAAAAGAACTTGAAATTAGGGTGTAAAGGAGATTAAGAGGTACAAACCTCTTAATTCTGGAAGACTATTTTATGTAAAGATTTTTAGGGCAATCAAGTTAAGACAAGAGAGAAAGAGGAGTGAAACATATCACATAAAGAGTAAGAAATTATAAAGAGAAAAAGCAGGTAAGTACTAAGAGTTATTTATGTAGAGCCAGGGGAAAATTAAAAACAACATTTGTCCCTGGGAAAACCACACCCCCTGCTCGTTTATCATAATGAAAGATATACTGACTGAGGCACAAGGCAAAACTCTCACTCTTCACTTCATAGTTAAGAGGCCAGCACAGTGTTCTTAGTGATGAAAGCACTAAGATGAACAATTTCCTCCACAGCAATGGTTCCTTGTTAAGAAATAAACAGTTGTGGACCCTACTCAAAAGCAGGTCTATTAAATTACTATCTTGCCACACAAGAAGAAGGTGTTAAAGGGCTCTACCCCTCCAGCTTCCTACCTCTAAGAAATGAATTGATGTAAAAACTAAATTAGGATTAAAATCTGAGTGAGAGGATAAATTTCGAGAGGGAAGTTTCATAGAATGAGAGCTTTCAAAAAAAACCCAGGGACAGTCTCTTGGCTGTATTTACCAACACTGACTGTACAGTAGATTCTCAGTTCCAAATGTTAAAAGTAAATTACCTAATACAAATAACGAATTTTTTTTGTGAGTGATGAAAGTTGTTGAATTATGAATTCCTTTCTATTAGGCCTGATATATTGAGTCTGAATGTTTTTTGCTCTGTTTCCCTGGCACCCTCCAGATTAAATGACTTTCCTTATGTATTAGATTGATTTTCAACCTGTTACTTTCTCAAATTGTTCATCAAAGTGTCTATTTGTCAACCATTTTCTAGGCTGGGCCTTTTCACTTTTTCTAATCAATTTTAGCAATCCTATTAATACATTGAATACCCAACTCTACTTCATTATCCTTTATTAACTTATCAACAGGTAGGAGAATTTCGTAGAGATATTATCCTGTGACTCAAGATAAATAGCATAGCTTTTCCATACCTGCCAATCCTCTGTAATAGGTTTCTGTGCATCAAAACTAGTCTGAAATCATGTTCGCTTCAGCAGCACATACACTGAATAGCCAGATTATTATGACCTCTGAACACATAATAATTTGGCCACTCAGTGTAAATCCTATATAATAAAAGGCTAATATGCAAATTGTCCCCTTGACCAGGAGTTTGACTAGCAGGCAGGCCGGCCAACCGCCCACATCCCTCCCCATCCCTCCTCCACTCCCCACCAGGCTGGCTGGACTCCACACATGCATAAATTCATGCACTGGGCCTCTAATACACACACACACACACACACACACACACACACACTCTGAGTGGCCAGATTATTATGCTTTCAGAGATCATAATATGGCCACTCAGTGTATACTAAAATTGGAACAACAGAGAAGGTTAGCATGGCCCCTGTGCAAGGATGACATGCATATTCATGAAGTGTTCCATATTAAAACAAACAAAACTAGTCTGAAATCAAAACATATGTGTTGATTCCCCTGAAACCTTCTTTAAAATGTAATCTTCAGTTTTCTGTTGTCTCATTAAGCCAACAAGTAGGGCTAAACGATACAGACAGCCCTGGCCTGTTTGGCTCAGTGGATAAAGCATTGGCCTGCAGATGGAAGGGTCCCGGGTTCAATTCCAGTCAAGGGCACATTGGGTTGTGGGCTCGATCCCAATAGGGGGCATGCAGGAGACAGCTGATCAATGATTTGCTCTCATTATTGATGTTTCTCTCTCTCCCTCTCCCTTCCTCTCTGAAACCAATAAAAAAAAAAAAAAAAAGGAAAAGGAAAACAGATAAAACACACAAATATACTTTCTTCAGCAGGCAGTTATTACAAATTTAACCTCAAATCTTCCACGACAGATAAGGTCTCCACATTCAAAATATTCTCCTCCTCTATTATAGGAGGAAAATTACTATGGTTGTTGTGTGTGTTTAAAACTTTTTCATCAGCATACTTTGAATCTCCTTTTTTACCAGACAAGAATAAAATAACAAACAATAGACAATAGACACACTGTAATTATTTCTCCTTTAGGAAGGCCTCTTAAATGTCTGCATGAGGTAGAAGATGCTCTGACAGGCAGATAAGAGGCCTCGACCGGGGAGATACTAGACCTCACTTTGAGGAAACTGTTCAACATCAAAACATAAGAGGTTCTGCATCAAATCATCCTGAAAACTTCTTTAAAAAAATAAAAATAAAACTTCGGTGAGAATTGTTACTTTCACATAAGAAGAGTCTTTGACAAAATATATACCACACCAACTCAGCAAAAACTTGACTTTATTTTTAAACACCAGGGCAGATGCATTGTCTACTTGATCAGAGATCAGAATAATGCAAGTGGCCAATAATTTAACAATGACGTCACTTACTATTTCTAACCCATTTGCTTCCCTAAGATCTGAGCATCTCACTACAGAAATAGTACTACTCTGTGAGTGATTAGGAGTCTTCCTATGCATATGCCCGTCCATAAGGTGATCAATTGATCCCCACATGGGCCCTCCTGAGATATTCCCTGGAATGTGATATCATTTTGGGGTAAGCATCCTCAGTCCTGAGGACCACAAGTCACACACGTGGACACTCAAGGCATCTAGAAACATTACTTACAATACTATCTATGGTGACTATTATGAGCCAAATCGCTGGGTAAAAGGTATGGCAAAGTCCTTCTACTAGGAAAGTGAAACCAGACAAATCTCCAGGAAAGGAAGAATAATAAGCCCTAGCTCTAAGGTATAATATTTTATTAAATTAAAAATATCTGAGAGTTTAGGCTCTGGTAAGACTCTTACTTCTGATAAAGATGAAGTAAAGAAACTAGACTAGCTCCGTCAGTGTGGTTTGGTGATTAAACACTGACCTATGAAGGTTTGATTCCAGGTCAGGGCACATACCCAAGTTGCGGGCTTGATCCCCAGCAGGGGGTGTGTAGGAGGCAGAGGATCAATGATTCTCATCATTGATGTTTCTATCTCTTTCTCCCCCTCCCTTTCTCTGTGAAATTAAGAAAAAAATTTCTTAAAGAAACCAGACTAACCCTTCCGCTTGAAATAACCAACTAAAAAACACACACCATCAACCCACAAAATATACAAAACAGCATTTTTCAAAGAGCAGTGAACATTGGGCTATGAAAGACAGTGAACTCCCGAAGATGGGAAACAAACCCCCAACTGCTCTCTGGCTTCCTGCATAGAGTTTTCCAGGCTGCAGAGCAGGTGCCCTGAGCTGAGGATGGAGTCAGCAAGACGAAGCCCAGAAGGGAGAAATGCAGCCAGAGTGGAGCTTGGATATCTGCAAAGAGACCTAAAGGGTACCCTTAAGAAGAGTATTCAGTAGAGCACTTACCAGCACAAACGTGTGAGGAAAAGAACTGAAGCCAGGGAAAGAACCATCAAAAAGTTTAGACAATAGTGTTTGGTGCTCACACAGGGCCTGGAATGGCACCTTCCCATTAGCCAGACTAGAAAACCATAGGACACAGGGTATTTTCAGGAAGGTTTTGCCTCAGTAGCAGGGACAGTTAGCCCTAGACAAAATACTGCTCTAGTCTTACCTAACAAATCTTAAAAGCAAGACTTTAAAAGATCAAACAGTAATTATCAAATCCAATAATTTCACTATGTCTGGAACAAAGCTCAAAAACATTTATAAGGACACAAAAATACCACGAGTCAAAAGTCACAATACCAGATACCCAATCAAAGATGATCAGACATGCAAAGAAGGCAAATACAACCCTTATAGGGGAGAAATTCAATCTGTCAAAAGCAACCAGAATTGACAGAGATGAGGGAATTGCAGGCCAGAACTATAAAACAGATATTATAATTATATTCCATATGTTCAAAAGTTAAGTAGAGCCAAAAACGGTTTGGCTCAGTGGATAGAGCGTCGGCCTGCGGATTCAAGGGTCCCAGGTTTGATTCCGGTCAAGGGCATGTACCTTGGTTGTGGCACATTCCCAGTAGGGGGTGTGCAAGAGGCAGCTGATCGATGTTTCTCTCTCATCGATGTTTCTAACTCTCTATCCCTTTCTCTTTCTCTCTGTAAAAAAATCAATAAAAATATATTTTAAAAAAAGTTTAGAGACAGGAAAGATACAATAACAATTCAAATTGAACACCTAAAGAGGAAAATAACTCATGAGTTAAAAATTATACCAAATGGTATTAATAGCAGATTAGATACTGCAGAAGCTTAATGAACTTGAAGAAATGGATAAACTATGTAGTTCTATTATCTACTGAAGAAATTTGTAGTTTAAAATCTTTCTACAAAGAAAGCCAAGATGACTTCACTGGGAAATTCTCTCAAATAGTACTTAAGGAAGAAGTAACTCCAGTTCTATAAAATGCTAAAAAATGAAAAGGAGGGACCATTTCCAACACATTTATGAGGTCAGCATTACTCTGATATCAAAACCAAAGACATTCTAATAGAAAACACACCAATATCCTTTGGTATCACAGATGCAAAAATTAACAAAACGTTCGCAAATTAAATCCAACAATACATACAATGATAATACCTTGTGACCAAGTAGGATTTGTATTTCTACATACTAGCAAGAACCAGAAATTGAAATCATGCCACCATTTCTACATACTAGCAAGAACCAGAAATTGAAATCATGCCACCATTTATAACACACTAATACATAAAATAAGGAATCAATTTCACATAAGATATACAAGACCTATACACGCAACTAGAAATCATTGCTGAAATTAAGGAAGACCTAAATAGAGAGCTGTCCCTTGTGGTCAACTGGCAGATTCTGCACTGTCAAGACATCAGAATCAATTCTTTCCATACGTATCTATAAATCGACATATTGCCAATCAAAATTCTAGTAGGCTTTATGTTAGAAATTGATGAACAGATTCTAAAATTCATATAGAAATATAAGAGACCTGGAATAACCAAAACAATTTTGAAAAAGGATAAATTTGGAGGGCAACCTCCTAATTTTGAGACTCATTATACCCAAGCATATATGGACAATGATTTTTAAAAATATATATTTTATTTATTTTTTACAGAGAGGAAGGGAGAGGGATAGAGAATTAGAAACATCAATGACAGAGAAACATAGATCAGCTGCCTCCTGCACACCTCCTACTGGGGATGTGCCCTTGACTAGAATCGAACTTGGGACCTTTCAGTCGGCAGGCTGATGCTCTATCCACTGGGCCAAACAGTTAAGGCTGGACAATGATTTTTTACAAAGACACAAAGAAAATTCAATGGAGAAAAGGACAGACTCTTTAATAGCAGGGGTGGGGGACTTTTTTTCTGCCAAGGGATATTTGGATATTTATAACATCATTTTCAGGCCATACAAAATTATTAACTTAGCGAGACAGGTTTGGCTCAATGGATAGAGCATCGGCTTGGGGACTGAAGGGTCCCGGGTTCGATTCCGGTCAAGGGCATGTACCTTGGTTGCAGGTATATCCCCAGTAGGGGGTGTGCAAGAGGCAGCTGATCGATGACTCTCTCTAATCCATCTTCCTAACTCTCTATCTCTCTCCCTTCCTCTCTGTACAAAATCAATAAAATATATTTTTTTAAAAATTTATTAACTTAAAAATTAGCTTGCTATATTTGGTCAAATATTTAATTAACTTACCCCTAATGCCTTGGGAGGGCCAGACCAAATGATTTTGTGGGCCTTATATGGCCCTCAGGCTGGACATTCCCCACCTCTGAATAGGGAAGACATTTAATTTAGATTTATACCTCACAACACATACAAAAATTCACCCAAAACAGATTATAGACCTAAATGTAAAATCTAAATCCCTAAAATGTCTAGAAGGAAACACAAGATAAAATCTTTATGATCTTACATTAGGCAAAGTTCCTAAGATAGATACTAAAAACACAATTCATAAAAGACTAAACCAATACATATACTTATTCAAAAATTTAAAACGTGTTTTCTGAAAGACATAATTGAGAAAATCAAAGGAAAAGTTGTGTGTGTATGTGCGGGGAGGGGGGGCAGAGGAAGGGTAGTGAATTGTAATGGGGGTCAAATACATGGTGACAGAAGGATATTTGACTTTGAGTGGTAAACACACAATGCAATATACAGATGATGTATTACAGACTTGTACAAAAAAAAGACAAGCTGCAGACTGGGCAAAAATAACATTTGCAATGCAAATGTATAGGACTTATACCCAGAATACATAATAAACTCAAACAGAACATATAACAAACTCATACTAAATAAGCAACCCTATAATATATGAGCAAAAGATTTGAACATAAACTTTATTTAAAGAAAGTATATAGAATGGGAATGGGCACCTAAAAAGATATTTAGTATCATTAGGGAAATACAAATTTAAATCACAATGAAATTCTACTATATTCCCACTGGAATAGCTAAAAATGAAGACAGATAATACCAAATATTGGCAAGGATGTGGAACAACTTGAACTTTCATACACTGCTGATAAATATGCAAAATGGTGCAGACATTTTGAAAAGTAGGAAATATCTTATAAAGTTAAATATACGCTTCCCATATTACTCTGAGAACCTACTTATAGATATTTACCCAAGGAGATGAGAATATATGTTCACACAACTTATTCATTAATGTTCACAACAGCTTTATTCATGATAACCAAAAATTGGCATGAGCATTAGCTGGAGAAAGGGTAATCTTTGTGGTATCCCTACCATGCAGCAACAAAGAAACAATTTACTGCCTCAGTATCTATGAAGCTCATAGCATTATCCTAAGTGAAAGAAGCCAGGCATCAAGATTGCAAAATTTATGGTTCCATTTAGATGAGATTCTAAAAATGGGAAAATATACCGACAGAAAGCAAATCAGTGAATGCCACGAATTGGAAATCAGGGGAGAGGACTGAATGCAAAGGGGCCTCAGGAAACTTTTTGGAGGTACAGAAAGAGTCTATCTTGTGATTGTGGTGGTGGTTATACAATTGTATATATTTGTTAATACTATTGAAGTACATGGTATATGAAAGTATACATTAAAAAAGTTAACTAAAACCTATAATAATCTCACACAAACAAGACAAAGAAGAGACACGACCATCAAACTGTCAAGAGTAATCTTCTTTGGGTGGCAGGAACATGGGTAGTTTTAATTTTTTCTTGGCACTTTTTTGTGGTTTTCATATATATATTTTTTTTTATCAGTTGTGTAAACAAAAACTTTTAAAATTCATGCCTCTTAACAGGAATTGTGCTATCATATTGCTACCCAAAATGTAGATATTAGACTACTTAACAAATGCTACTCTTTAAAAATAAGATACAGTATCAGGAAAACCAGCCTACTTGTAAATAGAATATCCAAATAGTAAAATTACTTTTGACCATTTTTCTTATGTTAGAAATGGAACAGCATTACTTTAAAATGTAACAAAATTTGCATGTTTTAATATCAGCAAGTAATCACAAAATACGATGAAGTAGGAGAAAAACCTATTAACAAGTGAAGTTATAATAAATCTTCTATATAACAGAATTATAACATTAATTTGCTGCATATTTGGAAAACATACAGTCACATGGCTCTTAGAAACATATCAATCTCCTGTAAAGGAATATCTTTAAATATCTTTCTAGGAGCTTAAGCCTGAAAAGGAAATAAATGTCTCACCACCACCAAAAAATGCGAACACTCATTGATTTGGGGTATGCTGTCATAGGATTTCTACTGTTCTTGTTGGAGGTATATATTGCATTTCTATTATTTCCTTCACTGTTGACTCAGAAACACGCAATATAAATCTGTATCACATTTCACTGGAGTTGGGTAACTGTGTTTGTTTAGACAACTATAAAAACCAGGTAAGTGAAAGACAGGATGCTGGCATCATCATGGTTTACAGTCTCCTCATCTAAGAAAATTCCACGAGGACCCTAACAGGCTCAACTTTGTTGTCACTGGTGGAGCCTTACCTGGTAGAGCTCTTCCAGGTTGTATCTGATGGAGGTACTGCCTTGAATGGCTTTCACTGCCTCATGAAGCTTCTGCCAGGTGTCCTGAGTGTAGTTATCAGGCAATTTCGGTCTGTCTGTAAATCCAGATAGTCAGTGGTGAATGAAACCCATGCAAACAGTCATACATCTTTCAAAAAAACGGCCTACAAAAAGGTACTTTAAGAAACATAGAAATTAGCTCTTTTCTCATACAAAGTATTGTATTTATAAATGTGTTGCATTACAAGACTATGCAACCACAGTACATTCGTTTCGCTAAATACACTTCCTATTAAAACTTAGGATAAATACACGGGAAATACAAGGTGGGCAAAGTAGATTTCCAGTTGTGAGTATGCAAACAAACAATTTATTCTTGTATTACTAATTATTAGTTATTTCATTTATTTGTATTGTTATTTCTGAACCTACTTTTGCCCATCCCTGTATACAAGTCTCCCTTTAACTTAAGCTGACTTTATAAATGTACAAACGTGTAATAGTTAAACTCTATACAACACGTAACGTGAAGACTGAGCTTATCATTTACGCTACCTGCACCGAAGATGCTTACTTTGATAGACACGGTGCTAGAGCCGGCGGAAAGTGGAGGAAGTAATAACAATTACATCACGAGGAGCTTCCGTGCTTGCTCCTCAGTCTCGCTCCGCCATGCGAACCCAGAGGAGCGCTGAATATTTGGCCTCATTTATTCCAGTTGGAAAGCTGTTGCCCGTCAGCTAGGCCCACAGCCCTCCCCGCAGGGCCGACCGGCCGGCGGTTGGGGAGGCCCAGGCCCGCGCCCTCGCCGGGAGGACCGGGACCTCCACCCGCGCCGAGGGCCCCGGGCCGGACCCAGAGGCCGCCGCCCGGGGAGACTCCCCAACAGCTGGGGGAGTCCGGCGACAACACCCCCTCCCCCCGCCGCTGCCACGGGCGCCTGAGGCCACTTGGCCCAACGCCTCCGCTCCCGGAGCCGCCTCCCCCCTCCCACCCCCACCCCCGCTCCATCCCGGCCCCCAGAATTCCTCCCCGTGGCCGCCCGCCACCCCCCCCACAACTCCCGCCCGACCCACAAGGCTCCCCCTCCTTAGGCCGCTCCGGGCACCCACCTCGGAAATTCTTGATCACAAGTTTCTTCGAGCCGCCGCCGCCGCCCCCTGGCTTGGAGGAGACGGCGGCCGCGGCGAGGGACGCCGGCTTGGTGAGGCCATTGGTGTGCCCCACGAGCGCCGAGAAGTTGCCCTTCCTGGGGGTCTCGTCGGCCATGGCTGCGGCCGGGAAGCAGTGGGCGCCCCGCCCCGTCCGGCCGCCTTCTCCGCCTCCTCCCGGAGCCGCGCGGCGGGGCCTCTCTCCTCCGCTCCGAGCCTTCAGCGACTCCCGGCCTCGTCAGCGCCGCCCCGGCCCGGCCCAACCGCCGCTCGGCCTCCCTCCGCCAGGCCCGGCCCCGCTCCGCTCCCGCCCCGGCCGCGACCTGGCCACCGACCCGAGGCTCGCGAGCGCGGCCAGTCCGTGCCCGCCGGGGTCCGTGTGGAACTTGCAACAGCCAAGGAGGTGGGGGGGCGGGGGGGGAAGCAGCGGAGCAAAAGCCCTATCAGGCCCGGGGTCCCGGCGCGCCCTGGGCTGGTCGGAGCACCCAGGGGGCGCGGACCAGGCGTCCCCGTCGAGGGGTAGTTGCTGGGGGACTTGCAGCAGAGAGAGCCCCAGCCTTCCTCAGCCCGGGCACATCGCCACACGGGCCCCGGGCTCGCGCTCCCACGGACACGTCCTCCGGAACCAACATGCGGGGGAAGTTGGGTCTGGGGAGCAGAGCTGGGAACGGACCGAGCCGGAAGTGGCGCGCGGCCTGGCGCGCATGCTCCGTCGTCTGGTTCCGGCGGGGTGGGATCCCCGATGGCGCACATCACTATCAATCAGTACCTGCAGCAGGTAACGCTATTCTGCGGCGGCGGCGCGAGGTCTGCAGGATCTTCATCTCTTTCCTTTGGCCTGCCGGATTTTGGGATCGTGGGTGGGTGGGCAGCCGGCTCGTGTCTGGCTGGGATCTGGGATGGACACTTCCCGTCCGTCTGAGTCTCTTCGCGGGCACTTGGCCGCCAAATGGGAAGCAAGGACGATGGAAGCCAGACGCACCGCTGTGATTCTTGGTGACCCAGGGATTCGCCGATGGTCGCTGCTCTCAGTTTAGGGACGTCCGTGTGTATGGAGGAGGGGTCCCTAGTCCTGGGGGATGCTGAAGGGCCCGTTAGCCACGCGAAGGAGGTGGGGTTCAGCCCTTAATGTAGTCAGTGAAGAAGGCCTGACCCAAAAGCCTGACTTAGAGGTTTTGTTTTCGGATAGAGATGGTGGTGGAAGCAGGAGATGGAGAAAGCAAGGAGTTCCGACTGCGAGCCTCTAGTCATAGCTACCGTTCAGTACACTGTGTGTGTTAGCACTTGGCATATATATATATATATATATATATATATATATATATATAATCTCCTTCGGGAAATGTCTCTCAAAGGGGGTTCGACCATACAGCAGCCAGTATACGGCAGTAGTATATTTTGAACAGGTATGTATGAATTCAAAGTTTGCACTCTTTCCACTGAACTAATTCGCAGAACTAGTACCGTGGTAATAAGGATATGGAAAAAGAGAAAATGGTTTTTTGTTTTTTTTTAAGTATCCGAAGGGAACATTATCAAGACTTGGTAATAATGTGTGGTTAAGGGAATGATAGGAGTCAAGAATGGTTCCCAAGCTTCTACCTTAAGCAACAGACGAGCAGAGCAGATTTGTAGGGAAAAATAAATTTTGTTAAATTGAAAGCCTCAATAGATAACTAGGTGAAGATATTTAGTTGGATATAGAGGTGATTAGGATCATTAGTTGCTTAATTGAGAAAATTGGTTATAACAGGAATCATGAAAAAACAGATACATTCTTTTATTTTAACTTAAAACACAAAAATACATTCATTTGCTAGTCTTTTCATTGAGGCCTAAGACCTTTTCTTAAGGATAAGTGTACTGTGGCCTTCTCTTTTCAGACTTAAGATTTTCAAACATCAGTTTGTTTGTTTAAACTTGTTTTTATTGATTTCAGAGAGTGGAAGGGAGAGAGAGAGAAGCATCCATCAGCTGCCTCCTGCATGCCCACTACTGGGGATTGAGCTGGCAACCCAACCATGACCCGGAAACCAACCATGACCTCCTGGTTCATGGGTGGATATTCAACCACTGAGCTATTCCAGCGGGGCAATATCAGTTTATTTAAGTTGAGCAAGGACTTAGACACTGAAAAACGAATATGAATGTGTTTGGTTTTTTTCATCTTTTACATTCTCTTGTCCACACATAGTTCTGTTTCTTTTTTCGTTTTTCTTTTTTTTTTTTTTCTTTTTCTGTTCTGGGTGCCTTGAATGGTGTCTGACTCATGCAGATGCTCAGTACAGTTTGTCAGCTGGATAAATGGAGGCAGATAGAAGGGGGTGAAGCTGGTCTTTAGGCTGGATGGTAAAACAGTGATTTGCCAGTGCTCAGACCTACTCATTCTAGTGAGGAGTAAAGGTAGGATTCGTGCTGATCTACCTGACTCTTAAGTTTCATATTCTGTTTCACCAAACTACCTCTCCGTCCTGTCCTTACATTATCAGAGGAGCACTCTGAGAATCTTCTTTAATTGTCTATCCGTGGTGGGCAAACTGCAGCTCACGAGTCACATGCAGCTCTTTAGCCCCTTGAGTGTGGCTCTTCCACAAAATACCACGGCTTGGGCAAGTCTATTTTGAAGAAGTGGCGTTAGAAGTTTAGGTTTAAAAAATTTGGCTCTGAAAAGAAATTTCAATTGTACCGTTGATATTTGCCTTTGTTGACTAATGAGTTTGCCGACCACTTGTCTATCTTATTTGATTAAACAGTTTGGGGTGATGAGAAGAATGATTAGTGCTTGTTGAATGTTTATTATAAGAACCAGGCACTGTTGTATATAATAACGCATTATTACTGTTTTTGTAGGAGGTAGGTCATTTCAAGCCCTATTTTACCAAGCAGGTTAACAGCTTTCCAAAGTCACTGGCAAGTGAGGGGCACTTTAAAACCAGGATTTCCAGCTCCAGAGTTCATGCTCTTAACATAAAGCTCACTGTCTTTGTTGTTCGAAGTTTCAGCCATTTGTCCTGACCTTGTCAGAACCTGGCTGTTTCCTAGTTTCTGAAGTATATTGTTTCTTGAATCTCAGTATCCCTTTCAACTTGGATAATTTCCGTTCCTTATTTGACATTCACAACATCCTCAGCCAGTGGACAAATGGTATATCTCATTTACCATGTTTTCTGTGACCACTTCCTTATAGCTGATTGGCCCGGGTTTGTTTTTACCCTCTTCATAAGCTAATGGGTTTCCTGTTTCATGGATGTTGGCAGAACACATGCGATTCCTGAGTTAGAGACCACTGACCTTATTACTCAGCATAGCAAGCAGAATGGTATTAGCATGATGGTATTGGTCCCCCTGGTATTATTCTTTTAATGTCTTTTATCCATTTTGCAAAATCTTATTTTAAACGGCAAGTAACTTTTTAAAAAAATTATTTTAGAGAGAGAGATGTGAGTGAAAAACATCAATTGTTTGCCTCCTTCACGTGCTCTGACAGGGGTCGAACCCACAAACTAGGTATGTGCCACGACCAGGACTCATACTTGCCATTTTTTGGTGTACAGGATGACACTCCAGTCAACTGAGCTATACTGGCCTGAGCACAAGTTATTTTTTAAAAGTTGTTTACATTTAAAATATTCATTTTTCCTCCAACTTTTCTGAAAATTTTCAGACCTACAGATAACTTGAAAGAAGTAGAATGAAGACATATAACACCCCTCACCTGGCCTACCCACCATGTTTATTCTGGGCATGTGTACTCCCCAGACAATTTGAAAAAGTGGATGACACTATGGTCCTTTACTGTGCCTAGTACCAAGGCTGTTCCACTGTATAACTGCAGTGACTATTGCACTCAAGAAATTTAACATCAGTATTAATGTCAGTATTTTTCTAATATAGAATCTATAGTTTAATTTTCCATGTTCCCTAAACTCTTTAGAACTTTTTTAAAACCCAGGATCCAGACAGATCGTATATGCCATTTGGTTTGTTTGCTCTTTAGTCCTTTAATCTAAAAGGGTCCTCTTGCCATTTTGGGGGGTTGGGGGTGAGGGGGCTTTTATGACATTTAACCTTTTTTGAAATGTCCGGGCCAGTTGACTTGTAGATGTCTCACAGTCTGCCTTTGACTATCCCTTATGATTAGGTTCAGGTTAAATTTGATAGTGTGAGTTTCCTATAGCCTCACCTCAGGAGGCACATTGATAATACTGATTCATTTGACATCCATCAGATCAGTCCAGTGTTGAGGTACCTTTTCCCTTGTTATTAACTTGGAAGCTGTTGGATGGATTAGGACAGTGGTTGGCAAACTCATTAGTCAACAGAGCCAAATATCAACAGTACAACGATTGAAATTTCTTTTCAGAGCCAAATTTTTTAAACTTAAGTTTCTTCTAATGACAATTCTAGAAAATAGACTCACCCAGGCCATGGTATTTTGTGGAAGAGCCACACTCAAGAGGCCAAAGAACTGCATGTGGCTCGTTTGCCAACCACGGGACTAGGAGAATCTAGGAGCATTCTGTTCCTCAAGACTTAGATTTCATTCTAAATGTAATAACTTCATTCTAATGTAATAACTGACTTGGGTATTTTCCAAGTCAGTTATTACATTAATGTTTGCCAAGTGATGACTTTATATCATTCTTTTACATTTGTTAGTATTTCATCTGTTAAAAAAACTTTCCCCTTTGCTCTCCTTTTTAAAAGTATCATTATGCATTATTTTTAAGGGCACATTATAATCCACTATCAATACCAATATTAAGAGTATTGTTGTTATTGAAGTTAAAATTGTTGCATATGTAGACACTGGGAGCCCCTTCAGACTGGTTTCTGTGGCTTTTTGATATGTCTTCATTCTTCTTTGAGCCCTGCTTTGCTTTCTGGCACAGTAATATCTATTCCTCTCTCACTTAGTTCTTTCCCTGTTCCAGCACTGGTTCAGCTATTTCTCCAGGGACTTCTGGTTCCTTTTAGTGGAGAATGGAATTTAGAAAACTAGTCTGAGTGCTAGGTGTCTTTTTGCTACTGGGAGTCATTACTTCTAGGCCTTTTAAGGGAACAGAGCTAGTAAATTGATTTTTTAGGAACTATGAGTTCCCAGAGTAGTTGATTCCCCCATGGACCAGCTTGGAACCTGGAGTTCTCGAGGTGATCAGCAGCAGCCAAGAAAGAGAACTTACTCCTAAGAGTGCCCAGGGCTAGAGAGCTTTACCTGGTGAGCTCTGCAGTCTCTGGGTCAGGCCCACAGGGTGCTGCTAAACAGGCTCGCCAGGAGTCCAGCTGGGAGGTGTTTAAATTAAAAGGCCAAAGCTTCTGGGACATAACACATTAACTGACTAAAGCAGGTGACAGGGTTGCCTATGACCTCAGTTGCCACTGAGGGACAGATCAGTTTGTTAATCTAGCCTGTGGCCACTCCTCTGTTTACTCCTCCCCCCTCCCTCAATACATCCATCCATCCATATCGAATCTGTATTTTGTGATTACTCAGAATACATCAACAAGTAATCCTACACAAACATCTTTTGTTCCTTATTGTAAGGTAAATCCTTAGAAGTGGAATTGCTGGCTCAAAATGTAAGTGCCTATGTAGTTTTGTTGAATAGTCAAGTGGCAAATTCTTCATTAGATAAGGTGGTGTAGATGTTTCCAGTCAATGGTCTGAGCAGTACAACAGATGAGGAATTGGGTCCCCCTGGTGTCCTGGTGGCTTTTGCCTCCATTTTTTTCTGGCTGCTGGTGCATGGGCATAGGACTGCTGGGTGGGGGAGTAAGTATGTGTTCTCTTTAGTAGGTATACCAATCAGTGTCCCAAAGTGGATGCCACTTCACCCTCCCCAGCAATGTGTGAGAGTTTTAGTTGCTTTATATTCTTGGAATATTTAGTATTGCCAGCCTTTTCCATTTTAACTATTTTGTGGTGTATATGGGTGTCTTGTTGCATTTTACTGGTGGGCCAGATGTGAGCACTTTCTTGGGTAATGAAAGTGCTCACATCTGGCCCACCATTTGGATATTCTCTTTATGATGTCCATTGTGTGGGCATAAATTTATATATTTAATTTTATTGTAGATAAATTATCCTAAATAATAAAAGCATAATATGAAAATTGACCTAACGGCTGAATGACTGGTTGGAGGGGGGCGGAGATGGCAAGCAGGTGGTGCCAGGCCAGCCAAGGCATGTGCCAGAGGGAAGAGAGAGGGGACAGTGAAGGGGAGGAGAGGGGCAGCAGCAACCAGTGGTGGGGATGTTTGGGGTGGGGCCAGTCACTTGCTGTTCCCAGATTGGCCCGCCAGGGTTGCCTCCTGCAGAGGGAGACCACCAGTGGCAGTGACACAGTGGGGGGCGGGGCTGGCCACTGGCCACCTGTGCCGTTGCAATTGGCCTGCTGGTTACCTTCCGCAGAGGGAGGCCAGACTGCGGCTTAGTGAGCCTAAGCCACCAGTTGGACATCCCATGAGGGATCCCCGGCTTTGAGAGGGCGCAGGCTGGGCTGAGGAGCCCCCTCAACTGAATGCACAAATTTTTGTGCACTAGGCCTCTAGTTTATATAAAAGCCCAGTGACTGAATGGCAGAATGACCAGTCGACCAGTCGCTATGACATGCACTGACCATCAGGGGGTAGACAGTTAATGCAGGAGCTGCCCTCTGGTGGTCTGTGCGCTTCCACAATGGGATTGCCACTCAGTGACTGGGATGAGCAGTGGGAGCTGCTGCTCAGAGGGTGGGTCCACAGCTGCTCAGCTGACCTCGATGAGCCTCGCTCCCATGGGCTGATCCCCCCAGGCCACGCCCCCACCAGTGCACAAATCCATGCACTGAGCCTCTAGTACTAATATATATCTGCAGCTTTAGGTTTTGCTTTCTCCTCACCTATATAGTTGGGATTTTTATGTCATTTTGTGTGTGAATATAATCTAAAAATATCATTTGCTTTTCTAATTATAAATGCTATAACAGTCTTCCATTATAGAAATATATAAAATAAAAGTCTCCTTAGCCCTCCTTAGTTGGGGCAAAACCCCACTGGCTAAGGGGTCAACTGCTGTGGCATGGGATCCTGCATTTCTTCTTGTGCTTACATGTCATACATACCTTTTCTTTTTCTCTCAGATCAAATTATGCAGTTTTCCTGTGGCTAACTTTTTTCTTTTTTCTTTTGCTTAACAGTAAGCATATTGTGAACACTTTCACATGTTATTACATGTAGATTTATTTCATCCTTTTTTACAGCACACAGTTACCTGTTGTATGACTCTGACACCATTCATTTAGCCATTGTCAGTGCAATTTTTATATTTAGGCTGAGTAGAAGCCTTTGAATTTTGGAAATATGTAGTTTATAAGCTCTTTTTCCCCATAAGCTATGAAAGTGAATTTTCAAATGTCTGCTGGTATGACTGAGTAAAACTAGAATAATTCACCTTCATTAATATTCAGATAATAAACTGGCTTATTCTGCTTTTTCATGGTTTTTAATAGTAAGTCACCTGTTTATTTGCCTTTGGACGATCTTATTTTGAAAGGTAGTTATTGTTTGCTGGCTAAAGAGAATACTTGTCATATTTTGATTATTCTTGCTCCTTTCAAAATAGAGAAAATGAATTTTAGTGATATACAATGTGTTGTTTAGGTTCTATTAGAATATTTTATTTTCTACTTGGCTTTTCTCTTCTCAAATGCTTCAGGTCTATGAAGCAATCGACACCAGAGATGGGGAATCCTGTGCAGAGCTGGTGTCTTTTAAGCATCCTCATGTTGCCAACCCACGGCTTCAGGTAGGTGAAAGGACTAAGCGCAGAGAGAGGGATACGGTACCTAACTTCCAAAGACAGATTTAGAATTTGAGCTTATCTAATGAGCTTGGTGATTATAATGGCTCCTTATAGGTTGCACCTCTGACCATATAAACAGTTCTTGGGCAGCCGACCAATAATTCTCTCTCTCCTACTCCCTTCTATGAACTCAAAAAAATATTTAGAAAACAAACAGCCCTATCCAGTTTGACTCAGCGGCTGGAACATTGGCTTGCAGACCAGAGGGTCCCTGATTTGATTCTGGTCAAGGCCAAGTACATTGGTTGCAGGCCCCTCTCTGTCCTGGGCTCTGGTCAGGAAGCAACCAATCAATGTGTTTCAATCTTCCATTCCCCCCCCCCCCAAAAAAAAAAAAAATCAATGGAAAAATATCCTCAGGTGAGGATTAACAAACAAAAAAAACAACACCACCACAATAACCACAAAAAACCACACACACAAAACAAACAAAAAAACAACAACCCACAGTTCCTGGATTAGAAGTAGGCTTTTAAAAAAATAAAGTTTCCTAGGTTGTTCTAATATGCAAAACACATTGAACCATTGCTCTAAATAGAAATTAGTGCCAGAGACTTGATGAGATTCAGGTTCACATCTGGGACACACATGTCTGTTTGTCCATTTATTAATATAATCTGAGGCTGATTTCTTCAATATAGAATTACCATTAACCTTCCATCTGATGGTTCCATTCACTGGTGGCCATTGTCCGAATCAGTTGTTTCATTAGATATTGTAGAATGGTGATTTTTCTGATGTCATTTTTCACTTCCACATTTACATATGTATTGTATCAGTGTAAGAGTAGACTCATTGATTCTTTTTTTTTTTTTTAAATTCAATGTGCTTTATAATCCATTGTAATGCTTATATTACCTAAAATTTGGCCATTAAGAGGAAAGAGAGGTAAAGGTCAACTAATCTAGACCAGTACAGAGAGAGGGTGGTGCTATCACCAGGAAGCTGAGAAGGAGTGATTCCTAACATGGCTTCTTCTCTAACTCATCAGACCTTATTTATGTAAGGTATTATATACTTTATTTATTAAATATTAAGCACATAGTAGCTGCTTATTAAATATTTCTTGACTAACTGGCAAGAAATATTAAGGCATGTATGAAACATTAAGATAAGTATATAAGTGCCTAGATTGTTTCCTAGCCTGTGGTAGACAAAACATTGTATTAATCTAGTGCAGTGGTTCTCAACCTTTCTAATACCTCGACCCTTTAATATAGTTCCTCATGTGGTGGCGACCCTTAACCATAAAATTATTTTCATTGCTACGTCATAACTAATTTTGCTACTGTTAATGAATCGTAATGTAAATACAGTATCTGTGTTTTCCGATGGTCTTCGGCAACCCTGCTAGTGGTTCTCAACTTGTGGGTTGCGACCCACAAGGTTGAGAACCGCTGCTGTAGAGCCTAAGACCATCGGAAAACACGAGGAACTGTACTAAACCACAACATGAGGAACTGTATTAAAGGGTCACAGCATTAGAAAGGTTGAGAATCACTGATCTAGTACTCTATCCATAGCTCATGCTTGATTAATGTTTACTGAAACAGTGAACCTTTTATTTAGAAGTACTAAAGTATAAAGTATTACTGTTAATTGTAAAGTCTATATTCTTTTGAAATAGGTTTGATTAAATCTATACACATTGTGTTCTTTCCATGCCTTTTAATTTAATTTTTGCCATTTTTCTTATTATTTTATTTAGTTGGCCTCTCCAGAAGAGAAGTGTCAACAAGTTTTGGAACCCCCTTATGATGAAATGTTTGCAGCTCATTTAAGGTAAGTAAAACAAGCAGATCTTGGAGTTGCTGAATTGACTAGGGATTTTATTTAACATCATCTAATGCTTGAAGCAGTGAATAATTACTTTGAAAAAGTAGACAAGCATGTTTGCAATTTCACTTTAGTAAAGCCTGTGAAAATTTTTGAACTTTAAAAAACTAAAATTTTAGTAAACTTTTAAAAAAAATTTCAAGGATCATGTATATTTTCAAAAGTTAAAATTATATTGCAATATGTATATTTATGTGTCTGTTGTATATCACAAAAAACAACAACAACACTTGATACTCATTATATTGGCGTATAGTGATCTTTTGTTTAGTATGGTATAGAGCCCACATTTGACTGTATTTTTTCAGGGAAATATGCCTGGCTTTTAATCTCTTTGCCTAACTGGGAAAGAAACTGCAGCTGAGCAAAGCAAATAAAATATTACTTTTTATTTACATTTCATTTAATTTATGTTTATCTCTAAACCATCAATTCAGGCAAAGTTTTATGTTCTTAAAGTATGTGGTGTTTGATTGCTTCCCTGCCTGCAATTCTTCCAGTGTTTCAGAGCAGGCTGGGGTTGGGATGTGGGTGGGGTGGGAGGAAAAGTAGGGTAGCCCTCTGAGATCTTTGGAAAAGTCGGGGTGCCACTGGTTTCTTTGTAGTGTAAGGTACCCTTCAGTTTGCCATGAGATTCCAGATTTGTTGATGAACTGACTAATAATGACTGACCAGCTGGGAATCTAGTTAGAGGGTCATCACTTATTAAAGTTTCATATGTATATCCGTGCATGTTACTAATAAAACCTGCTGGCAGCTAGGTTCTCCT
Source organism: Pipistrellus hanaki (assembly GCF_964339955.1). Taxonomy (NCBI): domain Eukaryota; kingdom Metazoa; phylum Chordata; class Mammalia; order Chiroptera; family Vespertilionidae; genus Pipistrellus; species Pipistrellus hanaki. The sequence continues at coordinate 25,753,071 of NC_140505.1, forward strand.
TCTGGGACTTGAAAGAATAGTCTCAAAACTTAACATGGGATTTTATAACATGCCAACCCATTTTACTTCAAATAGTTATTTGTATGTTTCTTCATCTTATGTAGTCTGCCAAGCAGAAGGTCCATCTTTCACTAGAGGACCAGTTGAGAACTGGGTGTTTGTGATAAAAGATGTGTGGTGTACGTAGTTTACTTCTAGGATTTCATCCTGTGAATGCCCTGTCCATGCTGCCTCAGTCCTCAGGCTCCAATGTTTCTTTTCCAGGTGCACGTATGCAGTGGGGAACCATGACTTCATAGAGGCATACAAATGCCAGACTGTCATCGTCCAATATCTTTTGTCATCTGTTAATTATTCAGTTTATAACAGATGCAGTGGATTATTTGAGGTTTAAGATTTTGAGACCTTGGGCTAATTTTATTTATCCCTTTAATTAGAAAAGGAATTAAAACTTTTTGGAAGAGAAACTCATATTTACCTATTTCACTTGATACTTAAATTTAGCGTAGGTCTTAAACCTATCATCTAGTTAAGTTAAAAGGATTTGGTTATGATTAAGGATTTTATTTAATTCTGTTATGAAGAAGAATATTTTGTTGCCTCTAAAACATTAAATGTGGTTATAGGGACTGGTTCCATTCCCTTAGTGGAATATCAGAAAATATATATATGCCTAAGTGACTGTTAGGACCAGATGACCAGACGACTGGCCGGTAGCTATGAAACGCACTGACCACCACAGGGCAGATGCTCAATGTAGGAGCTACCCCCTGGTGGTCAGTGCAATCCCACAGCCACCCTCTTGCAGTCCTGATTGGCCCTGATCACCAGCCAGTCTGAGGGACCCCCACTCGTGCACAAATTTGTATACCAAGCCTCTGGTTACATATAACTTATGATCATCTAGGCTCAGAGTAACCAAATAAAGTGTTTGTGATTGCCAATTAAAAAAAATCTTGTGTCCTGGCTGGTGTGGCTTAATTGATTGAGGGATATCAATTGCACTGTTAGGTCACTAGTTCGATCCCCATTTAGGGTACATGCCCAGGTTGCAGGCTCGATCCCCAATAGGGGGCATGCAGGAGGCAGCTGATCCATGTTTCTCTCTTGCATGGATGTTTCTTTCAAGTCAATTTTTAAAAAATTCTTATGAAAATAGTCTTTTTCTTTGGAGAAAGTATGTATGAAATATATTTAGTACTTACACCTATGATACTCAGATATTTGTAAGAGGGTTTATACATTTTTTTCTTAAGAACTTACTGTTATGAGTTCACATAGCAGTAAGCTATCCCCCTGAAAATTTAGAATTCTCCTTATTTATTCTTATTTGTAGCATTATTTAAATTTTATATGTCATACCTTAATATATTACATCATTCCTGCGGGCGTTTCAGGGCCACAAAGAAGAAAACTGGTAAGTATGAACAAAAATAACTAGAAATTAGCCTTTTTTTTTTGCAGAAGCTTTAAAAAATGTAATCTAATTAAATATGTATTATGTTTTCTATGTAAACATTTAATATGTATTGATGTAATGTCAACATGGATAATGGAATTTTAATAGTCATTGTAAACTTAAATAGCAGATCAGCCAGACTATTTGCATATATAAAAATGAAGTATTATTTTATTTCAACCCTTGCATGCCCCCAAATATTTATTAAATACAATTTTTCCCCTTCGATTGTTATTTTTGGTCTTAAACTTGGACAAAAGAGATAGAGCACTAGAAGTTCATTTGGGGTGTTATAATACATAATAATTGGGTTATTTTAAATTGTTTGACAAACTAATTCTTAATTTTATGATTTATTAACAAACTGTAGGCAAACACTGAAGTTTTGTTTATATTGAAAAAAAAAGGGCAAAAACAAAACCCCACGCCCCTTTTTAAAGTGAAGGCTTATTGACCCGTGAAAGGAAGACCAATACTGTCAGATTTAAAAAAAATTGTTTTATGACATTTTGTCTATTGCATAGACATATAGACCAATGGAACAGAACAGGGAACCCAGATTGTTTCAGCTTCTTCTTTTTTTTAAATTAAAATATATTTTATTGATTTTTTACAGAGAGGAAGAGAGAGAGATAGAGAGTTAGAAACATTGATGAGAGAGAAATATCCATCAGCTGCCTCTTGCACACCCGCTACTGGGGATATGCCCGAAACCAAGGTACATACCCTTGACCAGAATTGAACCTGGGACCTTTCAGTCTGCAGGCCGATGCTCTATCCACTGAGCCAAACCAGTTTCGGCTGTTTCAGCTTCTTATTTCTCACCACTCTGCCCACACCTCAAAACATTCTACTCAAGCTGGACTTAAAGCAGTTCCTCCCAATACTTTCCCACCGAGTAATTATTTCTTACAGCAGTGTACTATTCCATTGTGTAAAATAATTTGAATAATTGTGGGGAGTAGAGAAGGATGATGTCCTGGGAACAATGAGGAAGTCCCCCTCAGTCTAAGGGCCCCTATGTGGGCCAGGTTCTAAGCCTCTGAGGAGGGCCTGGGGCAGTAGGCGTAGAGAGCTTCAGTGTCTGGCTTCTGTGTTGATCAGGAGTGCAAAGGATGCAAGCTGTCCTAATGGATGGGGAAGGGTTATTGGAGGGATGCTAACTCCTGTTCTGGATAATAGCCTGGTGTGTAGATGGCAGTCCCTGGTAATGGGCGCTCTGACCTCATAGCCTCTTCAAACACCCGTATTTTTTTGCTCCTGTAGGGCTCTGCCTGTCATGTATGCAGTAGCTCTTGACCTTCGAGTATTTGCCAATAATGTAAGTTCAATTTTATCACTATTGTTTTACAACCCAGATCTGATATCTGTCTATTGCTTACTTTCATGTCATTCTTTACAGGAGTTTTGAGGCATGAGTGGGGGTTGGTATATATCTGGTATAGAGAACAAAATGTCTCACAGGGATGTCTCAATTTTTCTTTTTGGGTTGATGTGAACAGATTTAAATAAACATCTGTTTTCACACTGTAGCTATAGAGGGAGTTGTTTCTGTATATGGTTAGTCATTTATGACATGCAAGATTTTTTTCTTAAAGGGGATGGAGCAGTAATAGATGGGCAATTCTGCATTCTCTTATTCTGTTAAGACGTGGCCTGTTGCCGAAACCGGTTTGGCTCAGTGGATAGAGCATCGGCCTGCGGACTGAAGGGTCTCATGTTCGATTCCCGTCAAGGGCATGTTCCTTGGTTGCGGGCACATCCCCAGTAGGGGGTGTGCAGGAGGCAACTGATCGATGATTCTGTCTCATTGATGTTTCTAACTCTCTATAACTCTTCCTCTCTGTAAAAAATCAATGAAATATATTAAAAAAAAAAAAAAAAAGAAAAAAGATGTGGCCTGTCCCCTGACTTAAAGTATTCCAACTTAATGTAGGTTGAAGCAATAGGTAAGGGTTTCTCTGGTATGAGGAGGTAAAGATTCTGAATTTTATGGCTTTGCTTTCCCCTTGGGGATCAGCATCAGTCAGTTTTGGAGCAGCATTTCTCAACTTTTTGGTCCTAAAACCCCTTTACAGTTTTAAAAATTATTAATGACTCTCACTAGATAAGATGGAATAGACATATTTTTCCTATTTCTCCTACTGGGAATTTTAAAGCCAACATGACTCCGAGAGGTGGAGAGAAATAGGGGACAGGAACCTGCAGAGCAGTGAGCAGTGAGTTTCCTGCATTTTTTTGCCTCCTCTCTGACCAGTCTTGGTCCCAGAGAAACCTGAAATCCGGGAATACCAACTGGCAGGGATGAAGAAGCCTCAAGGAGAGCAGGATGGGGCAAGGCAGCTCATCAAGACAGACCTCTTTGACAATTCCTGCTGCATTCCAGATAAAGTCTGCAGGGCCCCATCCCCTGGGGAGCCAGACCCCCATCCCACCCAGTGCCATAGAGGTAGAGCCCCCATTTACTCACTAGCATGGCGTCAGCAGAGGCCTGCTGAAACAAGATAAATAAGATCCACAGCCTTGTATGGTAACAGTACCCCGGATGTCCAGGGTATAATTGAAAATCACTTATACCAAGAATCAGGAAAATCTTAACCTTTTGAGATATTGCATGTGGAGAGACAATCAACCAACACCAGAGATGACACAGTGTTGAAATTCCCTGATAAATACACCAGGCATCATAAGAAGGCCTAATAAAGGAGCAATTACAAACATGCTTGAAACAAATGAAAATGTAGACAGTCTAGCAAATAAAAGATATAAAGAAGAACCCAATGGAAATATTAGAACTGAAATTATAGTGTTACTACTAGAGGCCTGGTGCATGAAATTCATGCACGGGGGCGGGTGGGGGGGGGGAGTGTCCCTCAGCCCAATCTGCACCCTCTCCAATATGGGATCTCTCAAGGGATGTCTTACTGCCATTTAAACGGGAAGTAAGACATCCCTCTCACAATCCAGGACTGCTGGCCTGGTTGCCCCTAAGTGCCCTCCCCTGCCAGCCTGGTTGCCCCCAACTGCCCTCCCTTGCTGGCCTGGTCCCTCCCAACTGTCCTCCTCCCCTGCAGGTCTGCTTCCCCCCCCCCCCCCCCAACTGTTCTTCCCTGCAAGCCTGGTCCCTTCCAACTGCCTTCCCCTGCCAGCCGTCTTGTGGTGGCCATCTGTTTCCATTTAAGGGGCACATGGGGGCAGCCATCTTTGACCACATGGGGGTGGCCATCTTATGTGTTGGAGTGATGGTCAATTTACATATTACTCTTTTATTAGATTAGATAGGATATGTGTTATATGTATGCATATTCACTGTATTAGAAATTTTAACAGAAATTTTAATATTCATTTAAAGAAATAAAATGATAAGGCAGGTGCATATCTATAGTGATCTAATGGGGGGAAAAGGACATGTAGTACTTTCAACAATAAAGATGAAAAATTAAAGTAATAATAAAACTTTTACATGGTAACATAATTAACTTTTAAACAAAAAAATAACTATTTTTAGAATGAATAAAAAGTACTAAGAAGAATGGTATTCTTTTGCAGTTTAAACTTTAATGTCTAGTATAACAGAAGCCACCCAGATTCCCATTTCCGCTTCTGTGTTTACTCTGTTGCAATATGTTGTTTTGGTTGAATATATGAATACAGTCTGGCCTCACATAAAAGTAAATGGAGCAGGGAGGAGTATTTTAGTAGTCTTTTTAGATAATTGTAGGTACTCTTCTTTAAGCTGTATCAAAACTCTAAAAGCTACTTTTTACAGGCTAGTTACAGTGTGGGTTCTGAAGCTTAGCAGTGAACTTTTTCCACTGTTACATCAGAATCCACTGGTGAATCATGCACTTTGTTTTTTTGTTGTTGTTGTTTTTGTTTTGTTTTTTAAATATTTTATTGATTTTCTTACAGAGAGGAAGGGAGAGAGATAGAGAGCTAGAAACATCGATGAGAGAGAAACATCGACCAGCTGCCTCTTGCACACCCCCTATCGGGTTGTGCCCGCAACCAATGTACATGCCTCTGGCCGGAATCGAACCTGGGACCTTTCAGTCCACAGACCGACGCTCTACTGCTGAGCCAAACCGGTTTCGGCTAGTCATGCACTTTGAATGGATCTTTTACCCTTGCATGGTTTTGTAACATACATTGAACATTTGGAAACTTTTAGTTAATTGAGTTATGAGATGTTCCCACTATTGATACATTTCATTATATAAAAAGACAAAACCAGAAAAACTATTGATACATTTGTTAATATCTACAGTGACCTCATCAGAAGACTCTAGAAGTAATGGAAAGCTGCCAGATTCATGGTGGTCCATACAAGCTTTCCAAAATTCTTATTTTTCCCTTGAAAGCACAAATATTGCCGTTGGTAACAAATACTGTCAGTTGTTTCTTGGAAGTAACAGGCTTCTTTCACTCACTTTCAAGCACATCTGAATTACACTGCTTGTCTGTCAGTTCCATGGAGCAGCTGGCAATTTCAACAGTGCCTAAGTGCTTTCCTTAAAACGTGGTTCTCAACCTTTCTAATGCCAGGACCTTTTAATACAGTTCCTCATGCTGTGGTGACCCCCAACCATAAAATTATTTTCATCACATCCCTCAAGTTGAGAACCGCTAGCAGGGTCGCCTAAGACCTTCGGAAAACACAGATATTTACATTACGATTCTTAACAGTGGCAAAATTACAGTTATGAAGTAGCAACAAAAAATTTTATGGTTGGGGGTCACCACAACATGAGGAACTGTATTAAAGGGTCGAGGCATTGGAAAGGTTGAGAACCACTGCCTTAAAACAACCATCATATTTTGGTGTGTCACAGACATACTTTGAATGTATTTCCCATTTCATCACAAATAACATTAAAAATGTATGTATTCAAGGACCAAGACTTAATGGTACTGCATCATTAAGGACATTTTAAAGTGAAATTAGCTTTGTTGATTGACTGATGGATAGATTGTAGATGCATGATGCTCCAGTGGTTTCACCTACTATTGTTTTTGCACCATCAGTGAAAACTGCACACATCAATACAATTAGAAGAAATAATAATTTAGTATTATCATGAAAGTAGTTTAACCATATGAGTTATCTACAGGCATCTTGAAGGCCCTTAGGGATTCATAGATGACACATTGAGAAATGTGTCATCTCTCCTGTGATAGGGAGAGTATGAAGTGGGAGAAAACTGATTCTTTTTTAACGAAGACTATCCTGAAAGCAAGGAAGAGGTCAAACGTGGTAACGACTTTGATATTTATTGAAAGTGTGTGTTTCAAGGGTTTTTAATAGCTGTGTGTAAGAGATGGGAAAGTCAGTAATGAGGGAACAAAAGGCTTCTTAGCAGTGCATGGCTACATGCAATGGCTTAAAAACTTGGTTGACTTAGCTTGAATTGTTTGAAAGGAGATTTGATTTGTGGAAGAGGTGGTCTGATCTATAATTTCTAGATGATTTCGTCAGAACCTTTTGGGACTTTGACTCTTAGTTGTAACTTTTTTTTTTTTTTTTTTTGCTTCTAACTGCACTGTGATTTTATTTTTTAGTTAAGGAATCTAGCAGAGATAAAAAGTAAATGTTTTATATTCTGTTAGGCAGATCAGCAGTTGGTTAAGAAAGGAAAAAGCAAAGTTGGGGACATGTTGGAAAAAGCAGCTGAGTTGTTGATGAGCTGTTTCCGAGTCTGTGCCAGTGACACGTGAGTAAGGTTTTGGAGACGGATATTATCAGTCTCCTATCATAATGCATTGCCCCTTCCCTGCCTTTTATTTGTTGTTGACATTGATTTTACTTCTACATATGTGTAACCCCACAGTCATTTTATTTTTTACTTTTAACAGTTAATTGTTTAGTAAAGAAGTAAGAAAAAAGAAAAATAGTCTTTTATGCTTACTCACATATTTGCCATTTGAGCTCTTTAATCCTTCCTATAGATCTGAGTTTCTATCTGGTACCATTTCTCTTTACTCTGAGACTTTGATTTAGCAGTTTGCTTTTAGTGTTGATCTGCTGACAATGAATTTTCTAAGCTTTCTTTTTTCTGAAATTTTTTTATTCTATCTTCATTTTTGAAGGATCCTTTTGCTAGGTGGAGTATTCTAGATTGAACTTTTTTTTCTTTAAGACTTTAAAATGTCATTTCATCAGCATTTCTATGTTTCTGATGAAAAGTCAGTTGTGATTCTTATAGTGACTCTTTCCTTTGCCTTTTTTTCTCTTTACTTCTTTCTGGCTTTCAGTAGTTTGACCCTGATGTACCCAGGTTGTTGTTGTTTTTTAATCCTTACTCATTGATATGTTTTTATTGATTTTTAGAAATGGAGGGTTAGAGATTGAGAGAGAAACATCAATCAGCTGACTCCCATTTATACCCCAATCGGGGATTGAACCCATAGCCTTTTGGTGTGTGGGACTACACTCCAATCAACTGAGCCATCTGGCCAGGCTACCTATGTATTTTCCTATTTTTCTTGTTTATGGTTCATTGGGCATCTTGGATTTTAAGTTGATGTTTTTTACTAGATTTTTCTAAATTTATTTTTTTATGTTCTTCAACTACTTTTGCTTTCTCTCATTCTTTCTCTTTTCTTTCTGGGGCTCCAGTTACATGGACATTATACTACATGATATTATTCCACAGGGCACTGATGTACTGTATGTTTTTCAATCTTTTTTCTCTCTTTTATTTTGGGTAATTTATATTGACCTGGCCTAAAGCTGACTGTTCTTTTTAGCCACTATCTATCTATTTATTTAAAAGTATCTTTTTATTGTTCTCAAAGAGGAAGGGAGAGGGAGAGAGAGATAGAAACATCAATGATTTGTTTGAGAGAGTCAATGTTTGGCTGCCTCCAGCACGCCTCCTATTGGGGATTGAGCCCACAACCCCGGCATGTGCCCCTGACCAGAATCGAACCCAGTACCCTTCAGTCCATAGGCCCACATTCTATCTATTGAGCCAAACCAGCTAGGGCCACTATTTAAGTTTTGCTAGACTTTCCATCTGATTCTACTTTAGAGTTTCCATTTTTCTCCTGAAACTCCATCTCTTCACCCATTATAAAGCTATGTTTAATTGAGTTTTAGGATATTTTAAAGCAAAGAAAGGAAAAGCTTTCCATGTGTAAATAAACAAAATCTCTTTTCCTTAGAATAGTGTTTCAATTTCTCATTTCTCACCAACTCTGCCCCCACCAGCCCCACCTCAAAACATCCCACTCAAGCTGACTTAAAGCGGTTCCTCCCAGTACTTCCCACTGAAGCTTTCCACACATGCCATTCCTTTGCCTGGCATGTCTTCCCAGCTTCTCATCTGGTTGTCTGCTTATGTCCCAGCTTTCAGCCTCTCTAATACCCCTCATCACCGAACATCCAAGTAGATGAGAGTCTCCTTTCATAACCTTTCATGACAGACGGTACATTGTGTTCACTACACTCACCAAAAATAATTATTTGGATGATGTTTGTTTGATTTCAAAGTCCGTGAGGGCATGTATGCGGTTTTCACAGGGTGTCTCTCACACCAAGGTAGCCCTCAGGAAATACTAATTACATGGGTACTTGGACTTCTGTTTGATTATGTGTTTCTGCAGAGCAGTGATCTTCATGACCTTGGTTGGTTTGGCAATGGTTTTCTTAGCTGTGAAACCAAAAGCACAAGCACCTGAAGGAAAAACAGATAAATTGGTCTTCATCATAATAAAAAAGTTTTGTGCTTCAAAGGACACTACCAAAAAAATGAAAAACCATAAAATGCTTTATAACTATTAGCTTTTACATACTATTGCTGCAAATTAAGCAGATTTTTTTTGTGTGTGTGTGTGTGTTTTTCTTATATTTTATTGATTTTTTATAGAGAGGAAGAGAGGGACAGAGAGTTAGAAATATCGATGAGAGAGAGTCATCGATCAGCTGCCTCTTGCACCCCCACCTCCTCAGGGGTTGGGGGATATGTGCCCGCAACCAAGATACATGCCCCCGACCGGAATCGAACCCGGGACCTTTCAGTCCGCAGGCTGACGCTCTATCCACTGAGCCAAACCGGTTTCAGCCAAACTAGGCGGTTTTTAGGTGCTGCAGCAGAGGGAGGGTATTACCTAATATTTAACTGGGGTTAGAATTCCTGGTTTGGACTCTTCAGTCTTACCTATTGGATAAGACATCTTCTTTCAAATGTTTTATTTGTAAGACTTTATCTCAACATATCAATTTGTTTAGACAGTTTATTTTGTGATTTATAAATATAATTCTTATTTCCTATGTAACTGGATAAAAATTTCCCCCATAGTCGTGCTGGTATAGAGGATTCTAAGAAGTGGGGGATGCTGTTTCTGGTGAATCAGTTATTCAAGATTTACTTTAAGGTACGCTTCTGTTTGAATGGTGTATAAATCTCTCTCCTGTCTTCCCGGATACCATTTCTATTAATTATCAGCTAGCTCCCCTGGCATTGCTTGGGAAATGGTCATCACCTAGCCCTATTTGTAATCCTCAGAGCTAACATTTGTTGAGTGCCTGCTAAGAGCAAGGCACTATTGTAAGAAGTGTCTGATTTAAACATCAGCCCTATGAGGTAAGCTTTTAGCTCCAGGGGTAACTAAGGTGCCCGCATGTTAAGCGGTGTGTGCCGGTGTGCTGAGCTGGGCTTTCAGTGAGGAGTTTCACTCCAGAGCCTTCTGCCAGCTGTCCTAGTGATTAACTACAGAACATGTGGGCCTGTGAATGGGCAAAGAAATCATTCTTTGGTACGTGAAGTTGTCCAGGTGGAGAGCGGTTAGTTATGTCACACACCAGCGGCTGGCCCCTGGCCCCTGAGGGAGGGGGGGGGGGGGGGCTTTCATTCGGAGGGAACATCTGCCTGGAAGCACCTCTGCCTGATGCTCTTCTTAGGGCTTTCTGTAATCTGTGCCATATGGCTTCTCTTTTGATTTTAGAATTATATGATCAATTTTGATGATGGTAATGGTTTTTATAATTCCCACTTTAAGGGTACATATGCTTAGTAAAGTAGAAGTTTAAGTTGGTCCTGCCTTTTTAAAAAATAATATTTTTAGTGGATTGTAATTTGTTGTAGATCAACAAACTCCATTTGTGTAAACCTCTCATCAGAGCCATCGACAGCTCAAACCTGAAAGATGATTATAGCACAGCACAGAGAGTAACATACAGGTACTATGTTGGACGAAAGGCCATGTTCGATAGTGACTTTAAGCAAGGTATGTTGTTAATCCCTTTTTTTTTTTTTTTTTTTTTTTTTTTTTTAGCATTTTAAAGCCATTGCGTTCTGAAGAACTCTGTGATGTACACAATTATTGCAATTTATTATTATTTAAGTGGAATGTAGGTATAAACCAAGTTCAAGTTATTTTTTTGTTTGTTTATTTTTGACACTAAAATTGGTTAAATAAAAGGGAAATTGTATTTGATGTTTTTTAATCCATGCTGGGTCTCTGAAATACATGCAGACTCTCCATTATTCTTGGCATTTGATAAAAATAATAGTTTTCTCCCTTTGCCTGTGCTGATCATACCGGCACAGGACATGGAGACTGGGGCAGCAGGCAGCACAGCTGCCAGCTTGCTGCTTGGAAATCCCACCTGGAATGCCCGGTGGGCAGTGGGAATGTGTCCTTGTTCTGGGGTGTTTGGTGTTTGTGGCCATAGGCAATGGTGTCATTACCACATCAGAATGGCACTTTCGTGAAATTACATTATTGTGCAATTTATATCATTAACTTTCTCAAGAACATGATGCCAGTTTTTTAATATATATATATATATTTTTAATTGATTTTTTACAGAGAGGAAGGAGATAGAGAGCTAGAAACGTCGATAAGAGAGAAACATCGACCAGCCGCCTCCTGCACACCCCCTACCGGGAATGTGCCCACAACCAATGTACATGCCCTTGACCGGAATCGAACCTGGGACCCTTCAGTCCGCAGACCGACGCTCTACCACTGAGCCAAACCGGCTTCGGCTGATGCCAGTTTTTTTTCTTTTTAAACTTTTTGATTTGCTGGCATGAGGTGGTTCTTTATAACTTCTTTTATGTACTCAGACTAGACTTTTTAACTCACCTCTCCCAACAGCTATTTGCATGTGAAACAACATAACATCAGGCAATATAAGATATATAAAATCACTTTCTCTCCCCATGTCTTATAGCCCTGGATTCTCTGATAACATAATAGCTCTTTCATCTTATTTTTTACTCCATAGGCATATATAGACTAATTTCAAATTTTCTTTCACAAAAAAATTTTCATAGATATAGAACTTTTGAAAATGAGCTTTCCTTGATTATTCTTCATCACTGCTTTTTTTCTTAAATTATGAAGCATAAGAAGAAAAGCTTTTAAATTATATTCAAATCTATTAAGGCATTGATAATCTTTGCTACATGAAGGTTCGAGTGTTTTTAATATCCAACAGCAAGAAATGATTTATTAGTATTAATGGTAGACATTTATAGTTTCTGAAAACTTTAGAATCTTTGTGTAAGGGTAAATGGCAGGATAAAGAGCAGAGAGGGAACTTCAGTAGCTCAGTATTTTAAAAGATGCTCTGGTCTGATTTTTGCCGATGTCTCTGCAGCTGAGGAGTACCTGTCCTTTGCCTTTGAGCACTGTCACCGTTTAAGTCAGAAGAACAAAAGGATGATTTTGATATATTTACTTCCAGTAAAAATGCTATTGGTGAGTTATTCAGTTCTTACAGAGCCCTTTGCTTTCAAGAAGTTTATAGACTTTTAAAAATACCCCAGATGGTATGTAGTTGATCACAACCTGAGCTGCATATGAGCCCACCCCAAAAAAGAGGAAGATAGCTTTGTGTGTAGCCTAAACTATGTATCTTCATGATTGACACTTCCACATCCTTCTTTAAAGGCTTTGTTTGTATTTCCTTCCTATTTAAAGTATTTAATTAAAAAATTGAACGTAATATAGGACAAATAAAATAAGTTTATATTATTTCTATTCCCCCTAAAAAAATCTACATTAATAGAAATGGATTAGCCAAGAACGAAAAATGTCATTCTAGCCTAATGTCATTCTAGTAGGTATTTTATTTGATCACCAAAAGTTATTTTACTTAACAGTGACAAATAACTAATATGTTAATAGGCTAGCAAAACATTCTCAAAGTGATAGATAGACCTTTCTGTCTTCCCAGTTAACATTTCCTAAAAATTTACCAAAGCAATGCACACATTTGGTTAAATTTTTTTAGTTCAGGATAACTTGTAATGGCAAAGGTACAATGTTGTACATACCCCTCTCTATTTCTAACTATTCTTCACAGAGGCAAAGAGGGTAATTTTTTTTAGCTTTCTTCTTCCAGAGATTGTATCTGTATTTCTAAATCTGAATTTAAAAATTTCTTCAGTTATCACTTCACTCTTATGATATTAAGGACAAGAGACATGGGAAGGTCAAGATCAAGGTTATATGTAACTGAATGACACAACTATATTAAGGTTTTATGATTTCTAGACCAGTTTTCCCCCTAGCATACTATGATGTTTTTAATTCTTATTCAGCTACTTAAGAAGAAATTCTAAGAAGTACAAGTTTGTAAGTTTTTAAAACTTAGTTCCCGATAAGAATTGTATCAAAAACAATTCTGTTTAAAAAAACAAACAACAAAAAAACAAATTCTGTTAAAAATGAAAGGGCTCTTATTCTGGAAAATTAACTCTTTGTCTTAGGGTCATATGCCAACCATTGAGCTTTTGAAAAAGTATCATCTCATGCAGTTTGCTGAAGTAACCAAAGCTGTAAGGTAGAGTATTTTATTCTTTTCCATTTGGGATTTTTTAAAATACAAAATTAATAAAAATTTCACACATGCTCAGCCAATTGTTTTTGGTGTGCTCTCATCCTGGGGTTTTGTTTTGTGACCATGCTTGCTCATCTTTCCCCCGTCACCCAGTGAAGGCAATCTCCTTCTATTGAACGAGGCTCTAGCGAAGCATGAGACCTTCTTTATTCGCTGTGGCATCTTCCTTATCCTTGAAAAGCTGAAGATCATCACCTACAGGAATCTTTTTAAGAAAGTGTAAGCAAAGTATTTTTCTAATAAGTTTAAACTCTTTGTATGACTCATGTAGTAGAGTTGCCAGGTTAAGAAAATTTACAATAACAGGTGCTGTGTCTTTTGAGATAGAGATGTCAGTCTGTGTAATCAAGGTCCCATCACTTTTCCTTTAAATGTGCAGAATGAAGTGAAAATTCCCTGGCCAGCCCACTGCCTCTAGGTATTAGTGCCGCACAGTGAGTGAGCAAAGGCTCACTTGTGGGAGGGATAACTCGGGATATGTATGATAAGAGAACTTTGCAATAGATATTTTATTTTTATTTATTTATTTTTGTATATTTTATTGATTTTTAAAATATATATATTTTATTGATTTTTCACAGAGAGAAAGAGAGAGGGATAGAGAGTTAGAAACATCGATGAGAGAGAATCATCAATCAGCTGCTTCCTGCACACACCCTACTGGGGATGTGCCCGCAACCAAGGTACATGCCCTTGACCGGAATCGAACCCGGGACCTTCCAGTTCGCAAGCCGACGCTCTAACCACTGAGCCAAACTGGTTTCGGCATGCAATAGATATTTTAAAACTCCAGCCCTAAGAATAAAATATTTCACATTTTATCAGAGTATGTGGGACAGAGTTATTAATTTTCTTTACTCATAATTAACTAAACCTCTTCCTGCCACTCCTGTCTGTCAGAAAGTTGGCATATTTTATGCCACATATTTATTTTATGCTTATGCCACAAGAATAAGTAATTAACTCAACATCAGTGATGTGACTCAGGAAGGTAAACTGCAGTTGTTTGTTTTCATCCATGTAACACTGGAAGTTGACTCTTCTTCAAGGCCTGATCCCAACAGGATCTCAGTTAATGAAACGTCAAAGGCAGACTTTACAGCTGTAGGTAGTATTATACATAAAAAATGGCAACGACCATATTTCATCGAATCCATTTTAAGATTTCAGAGATAGAAAATGCCTGCATCTTAGATTCCATGAAATATTCAGTAAATATAAAAAATTATACTTGTACTAGTGGCTTTTTTAAATTGAGAAGACAAAATTATATTTAATAGTTCTTATTTTTAGAGTGTACTTAATAGGTGGAAGATGATTTTTATTTGTTTTGAACAGTGGTTAGTAGAAGATGTGTTTTCTACTGACTCAGTCAGTGCTCCTTTTCTTACTTTTGAAGTACTTGCATCCTGTTGGTAACTAGTGTGAATCTCTGTTTCCCTCTTTTAGGTACTTGTTACTCAAAACACACCAGTTGTCTCTGGATGCTTTTCTAGTTGCTTTGAAATTCATGCAAGTGGAAGACGTGGACATCGATGAAGTCCAGTGTATTCTGGCCAACCTGATATACATGGTGCGTGAGCTCCTTGGTTCAGGTTAGGACTTGGTCTAGATCAGCGGTCGCTAACTTTCCGGAACTCATGGACCACCAGTGGTCTGTGGACCACCGGTTGGCAACTGCTGCTCCAAAGGTTTCCTTAAACCAGCGGTCACCAACCTTTCGGACCTCATGGCCTCCAGTGGTCCACGGATCACTGGTTGGTGACCGCTGGTCTAGAATGTGAAGCTTTGATGCACTGTCAGACCCTTTATAAAGTTGTTATCAGACCCTTTTCCTTTGTAAAGGTATTTTCTGATAGAATTAATTGTATTCCAGGAAATGCCATGGTAATCAAAGGGCTTTATACTAGAGGGTGTGGGTGGGTGGATATAATATACATTTCTCTATTCTCTACATATGACTTTATTTATTGCAATCCAATGACTTGAATTGCACTATGATTGGCGAAGAATGCTTATGCCACAAGAATAAGTAATTAACTCAACATCAGTGATGTGACTCAGGAAGGTAAACTAACCCTCTGTTTTTCTCCTTACAGGGTCACATCAAAGGCTATATATCACATCAGCATCAGAAGCTAGTTGTTAGCAAGCAAAATCCATTTCCTCCACTGTCTACAGTGTGCTGAATGTATAAACAGCCCTGGGAAGAAGTATGTTCCTCTGGTGTTTATAGTACCGATGAAAGCAGTCCTTTGCCGTGATGTTACTTTCTGCAGCTGGAATCTCTTTGGGGCTCTTCTCTCAGGGATGTTGAGACTGAGTTCCCCGCCTCCACAACCACCTTGACATTTCCTCATCCCTCGTTACTAATGGCGACCTCATGGAGACTTGGAATTTCTTTTTCAGATGTCGCGGACCCTCTCTTGTCTCTGGAGTGTTGGTGAAACTTCTGTGAATGAGGCTCTTCTCCAAGGCAGCTACAGTTTACTTTTCCTAAGAGTTATGCACAAATGCATATATAATTTTTCTATAAAAAAGACATTCTGAATTTATACAAGTGACATAGTTTTTTATTATATCTTCTGGGAAATGAAATTTTGCAAAGATTTTAAAATTCACTCTTTCACCCCCACTGTCCTTACCATTAGTCTGCGTTAAATTAGCATATTTGTTTTTGCCAAGGTCCTTTCAGAGAAGTGTGCCAGTGCACCTACAGATTGGCACAAAAAAAAAAAAAAATTTAATTCTCGGGTTAAATATATATCAGAAATGAAGGAGTTACATAGTGTGTTTAAGACCTACCTGTAAGACTTAAAAATCTGAATTGTGTATACATTTCCTATATTTCACTCAGAAAACTTTAAATCAACATACATTTATTTTTATTTTTTATTGCTTAAAATATTACATGTCTCCTTTCACACACACACACACACACACACCCATTAACCCCCTTGGCTACTCCTGCCCTCGAAGGTAATCCCCCACCGCCCCAGTGTCTGTGTCCATTGGTCATGCTGATATGCATGCATACAAGTCCTTTGGTTGATCTCTAACCTCCCCTCCCCTACCTTCTCCCTGAGGTTGGTCAGTCTGCTTAATACCACCTTGTCTCTGGATCCAATTTATGTTGATCATTATATTCCACACTAGAGGCCTTGTGCACAAAATCCGTGCCCAGGTAGGGTCCCCCTGGCTGGCAATCAGGGCCAGTCGGGGTCTTCTTTCCAGGCTGCCAGATGCTGGCCGGGCCTTCCTTAGTTCCATACCACCCTCTGGTTGTCAGCACATGTCACTGCGAGCCATTGAACTTTTGGTCTCCCAGTCGAACTCACAAGGTGACAATTTGCATATTAGCCTTTTATATATATGTATAGATATGAATGAGGTCATGTGATATTTATCTTTCTCTGACTGGCTTATTTTGCTTAGCATAATGCTCTCCAGTTTCATACATGTTGTTGCAAATGGTAAAAGTTCTTTTTTATAGCAGTATAGTAGTCCATTGTGTAGATGTACAACAGTTTTTTAATCCACTCATCTGCTGATAGGCACTTAGGCTGTTTCCAAATCTTGGCTATTATAAATTGTGCTGCTATGAACATAGGGGTGTATATATCCTTTCTGATTGGTGTTTCTGATTTCTTGGGATATATTCCTAGAAGTGGGATTACTGGGTCACGTGAGAGTTCCATTTTTAACTTTTTGAGGACACTCAATACTCTTCTACAGTGACTGCACCAGTCTACATTCCCACCAGCAGTGCACAAGGGTTCCCTTTTCACCACATCCTCCCTAGCACTTATTGATTGTTGATTTGTTGATGATAGCCATTCTGACAGGTGTGAGATGGTACCTCGTTGTTGTTTTGATTTGCATCTCTTGGATGATTTGTGACTTTGAACACGTTTTCATATGTTTCTCAGCCTTCTATATGTCCTCTTTCAAAAAGTATCTAGGTCCATTGCCCATTTTTTTATTGGATTTTTTTATCTTCCTTTTGTTAAGTTGTATGAGTTCCCTGTAAATTTTGGAGATTAAACCCTTATCAGAAATTGCATTAGCAAATATGTTATCCCATGCAGTGGGCTTTCTTATTGTTTTGTTGATGGTTTTTGTTTCTTTTTGTTTGTTTGTTTGTTTGTTTGTTTTTTGCTGTTCAGAAGCTTTTTATTTTGATGTAGTCCCATTTGTTTATTTTCTCCTTAGTTTCCATTGCCCTAGGGGCTGTATTGGTAAATATAATGCTACAACATATGTCTGATACTTTGCTACCTATGGAGTCTTCTAAGATTTTTATGGTTGCCTGTCTTACATTTAATTCCTTTAACCATTTTGAGTTTGTTTTTGTGTATGGGGTAAGTTGGTAATCTAGTTTCATTTTTTTGCATGTATCTGACCAATTTTCCCAGCACCATTTATTGAAGAGACTGTCTTGACTCCATTGTATGCTCTTGCCTCCTTTGTCAAATATTAATTGAGCATAATGGCTTGGGTCTATTTCTGGATTCTGGATTCTGTTCCTTTGGTCTATATGTCTGTTCTTATGCCAGTACTAGGCAGGTTGGAGAATCATGGCTTTGTAATATAGCTTGATCTATCTGGTATTGTTATCCCTCCAACTTTGGTGGTCTTTCTCAGGATTGCTGGGGCTTTTTTTATTCCAGATGAATTT
Source organism: Pipistrellus hanaki (assembly GCF_964339955.1). NCBI lineage: Eukaryota > Metazoa > Chordata > Mammalia > Chiroptera > Vespertilionidae > Pipistrellus > Pipistrellus hanaki. The sequence continues at coordinate 25,771,062 of NC_140505.1, forward strand.
TTGGAGAGTTTGTTCTAGGTCTATGAATTGATATTTTAATGCGGATTGCATTAAATCTAATTGCTTTGGATAGTATGGATATTTTAATGATATTGACTCTACCAACCCATTAACATGGTATGTTCTTCCATTTGTTTATGTCTTTTTTTATCTATTTTCAATGTCCTATAGTTTTCCTTATCTCCTTAGTTAAGTTTATTTCTAGGTATCTTAATTTTTTTTGGTGCAATGGTAAATGGGATTTTTTTTTAGTTTCTCTTTCTGTGAGTTCATAGTTGGTCTATAAAAAAGTCATAGATTTCTGGGTATTGATTTTGTATCCTCCTGCATTGCCAAATTCATTTATTAAGTCTAGTAGTGTTTTTGATGGAGTCTTTGGAGTTTTCTATATACATTATCATTCATCTGCAAATAAGGACAGTTTTACTTCTTCTTTTCCAATTTGGATGCCTTTTATTTCTTCTTTTTATCTGATTGCTATGGCTAACACTTCCAGTATAAACAGGGGTGATGAAAATGAGCATCCCTGTCTTGTTCCTGTTCTTAGGGGTAATGAATTTAGTTTTTGCCCATTGAATATGATGTTGGCTGTAGGTTTGTCTTGTAAGGCTTTTATGATATTGAGTTATGATCCTGCTATTCCCCCTTTGCTGAGAGTTTTTATCAAGAAAGGGTGTTGGATTTTGTCAAATGCTTTTTTTGCATCAATAGATATGATTATATGATTTTTGTCTCAGTTTGTTTATGTGATGTATCACATTTATTGATTTGTGGCTATTGTACCATCCTTGCATCCCGGAATAAATCCCACTTGGTCATGGTGTATGATTTTTCTAATGTAATGCTGGATCTGATTTGCTAGAATTTTGTTGAGGATTTTAGCATATATATTCATCAAGGATATTGGCCTGTAGTTCTCTCTTCTTTTTTTTTTTCTTTTTTTTTTGTGTTGTCTTTATCTGATTTTGGGATTAGGGTGATGATGGCTTCATAGAAAGAGCTTGGAAGTGTGCCTTCCTCGTGAATTTTTTGGAAAAGTCTGAGGAGGATAGGTTTTAGTTTTCTTTGAATGCTTGGTAGAACTCCCCTGTAAAGCAGCCCACACCAGGGCTGGAAGATTTTTGATTACTGCTTCAATTTCTTCGGTAGTTATCTGCCTAGTGAGATTTTTTTATTCTTCCTGATTGAGTTTTGGAAGCTTGTATTTTTCTAAAAATATGTCCATTTTGTCTAGGTTGTCCAGTTAATTGGAATAGAGTTGTTCATAGTAATTTTTCCTAATCCTTTGTATTTCTGTGGGGTTGGTTGTTACTTCACCTCTTTAATTTTTGGAACAGGACACGAATGATTGACAGGAGAAACTGCTGACGGGTCTGATGGAAACTCTGTGGCTTTTCTGTCAATTAGAACTTACTTTAAAAAATGAGATTTTGTGTTATAATAAAACCTTCTAAAATAGTAATAAAATCCCTGGGTCTCCCAATTTATGAAACAAGGAAAACCCTCGTTCCCTTGGGGCTTGAAAATTCTTATTAATCCAACGAGTGGGAGGGCACCCCCGCCCCCACCCCCGCCCCAGGCATCAGCGGCATTTGAATGTGCCATTATGAGCCGGGGCAGGCCTGCTCTTTTGTCCCCAAAGAGCCCACCCACCCATCCTCAGCAGCGGCTCGTCCAAGCCCATTCTTCGCCCTGAATGAGGGGCTAAGCGTCTTTCCTGAGTCCTGGGGAGGGAGGAATGCTGGCCACCGGGTCCCCATTTCCCGTTCCCCTCACCCCATCCCCACCCCATCAGCTCTCTCCTAAACCCCCACCCCACCCCACGGGAGGATTAGCAATGGAGGAGATTACAACTCAACCTCTCCCCGTCCTTGCCCCTGGCCTGCCCAGCCCAGGCTTGGCTCCATCGTTCCCTCCACCCTTCCTATCTGCTCAGTCCCGCTATCAAATTCCTCCCCCTCCAGCCCGCTCTGCCTGTGCCCTTGACCTGCCTCCAGCGTGGACCCTGCGAGGACAACGGTCCAGGGGGAGCCTCCAGGCATTGACGTCTCCTAATGCAGCCCACGGCCCCCTCCACTCGCCTCTTTGTCTCCAAACACGCATTCCTCCTCGTTAATGAAGAACTCTAATTTTTGATTTTGTTTATTTAGGCCCTCTCTCTTTGCTTCTAGGTGAGCCTGGCTAGAGGTTCATCAATCTTGTTTATCCTGTCAAACAACCAGCTAATGGTTTTATTGATCTTTTGTATTTTTATTTTATTTTAATTTTTTTGGTCTCAATGTCATTTCTTTTCTGATCTTTATTATTTCCTTCCTTTTCTGGGCTTTTTATTATTTTTTTATTTTTATTTTTTATTTTTTTAAAAATTAAATTATTATCTGTGTACATATTTTAACATTGCCCTCCCCCTCCCATACATACCCTCCCTCCCCAGAATTTTGTGTCCATTGGTTGTACTTATATGCATGTATACAAGTCCTTCGGTTGATCTCTTATCTCCCCCAGATCTCCCTCTCCTCCCCACTGTAATTTGACAGTCTGTTTGTTGCTTTACTGTCTCTGTATTTATCTTTTGGTTCATCAGTTTATAATGTTCTTTAATATCCATAAATGAGTGAGGTCATGTGATATTTCTCTTTCATTGACTGGCTTATTTCACTCAGCATGATGTTCTCTCTAGTTCTATCCAGGTTGCTGCAAATGATGAGAATTCCTTCTTTTTTATGGCAGCATAGTATTCCATTCTGTAGATGTACCATAGTTTTTTGATCCAATCATCTGCTGACGGGCACCTAGGCTGTTTCCAGATTCTAGCTATTGTAGATTGTGCTGCTATGAACATAGGGGTGCATATATCCTTTCTGATTGGTGTTTCTAGTTTCTTGGGATATATTCCTAGGAGTGGGATTACTGGGTCAAATGGGAGTTCCATTTTCAGTTTTTTGAGGAAACTCCACACTGTTCTCCACAGTGGTTGCACCAGTCTGCATTCCCACCAGCAGGGCATGAGGGTTCCTTTTTCTCCGCAACCTCGCCAACACTTGTCATTTGTTGATTTGTTGATGCTAGCCATACTGACAGGTGTGAGATGGTACTGCATTGTTGTTTTGATTTGCATCTCTCGGATACTTTTCTGGGCTTTTAAAAAAAATTTTTTTTTTTTTTTTTTTTTTTTTTTTTTTTTTTTTTTACAGAAAGGAAAGGAGAGGAATAGAAAGTTAGAAACATCAATGAGAGAGAAGCATTGATCAGCTGCCTCCTGCACACCCCTTAACTGGGGATGTACCTGCAACCAAGGTACATGCCCTTGTCCAGAATTGAACCTGGACAAGGGCATGTACCCTTCAGTCTCCAGGCCAATGCTCTCTGTCCAGTGAGCCAAACTGGCTAGGGCACTCTGGGCTTTTCTTGTTGCTCTCTAATTCTTTGAGTTTTAGGGTTAGATAATTTATTACCTTTTTTTTTTTTTTTTTTTTTTTTTTTAAGGTAGGCCTGTAGAGCAGTGTTTTTCAACCTTTTTTGGGCAAAGGCACACTTGTTTCATGAAAAAAATCACGAGGCACACCACCATTAGAAAATGTTAAAAAATTTAACTCTGTGCCTATATTGACTGTATATAAAGTAATTCTCTTGAATAGGAATCAAATAAACACAAAGAAAGTATTTTATAATTACTTTATTATGAAATATTAAGTAAACAAAATAGTGAAAAATTATAAAATTCTTGTCTTGTCTGCACCTACGGCACACCAGGCAACATCTCCCGCGGAACAGCGGTTGAAAAACGCTGCTTTAGAGCTATGAACTTCCCTTTCAAGACTACTTTCTCCGTGTCCCATAGATTTTAGATTTTTGCGTTTTCATTGTTGTTTGTTGCTAGGATGCTTTTTACTTCTTCTTTGATCTTTTTGGTAACCCAATCATTGTTTAATAGCATGCTATTTAGCCTCCAAGTGTTTGATTTTTTCATTGTTTTTATTGTCATTGATTTCTCAACTCAGATTTTTAATTCCTTAAAAATATCCTCTCTGCTCTTCAACAACTCTGTATAATGAGCCCTCAGCAGCCCACTGTCACCCTGCATGTGCGTCTGGAGTTAGAGCTGCTCTCTCCACCGCTGGTCTGCAGAGCAGTTAACTTCGGAAGCTCTTTCATTTCAGTCAAAGAAATGGGCCTGGAAATCAGATGTACTTAGTGGAGGAGCAGTTTTGCTACTCCCTTAACTTAAAAAAGAGTTAAGAGATTAATTCAAAAGTACACATCATTTCTATCTATTGCTCTCACTTTTCATTTTGGCATAAACTTGGACCCCCTGTGGAGTTCTGGTCTGCAAAAAAGCACGGTTTGTGACTGTACTTGAGTTCTGTCTTTCCAGTGATGCTAATAGATAATCACTGTGATTGAACACTGTTCTACTTGTTAACTCAGCTTTGGTTGGTAGATGCTTTTATTGTTTCATTTAGAGCCCAGGAGAGAGGCACAAAGGGGTTACATAACTGAGTCAGCTAGCTGGTTCAGAAGCAGAGTGGAGAGGCTGAGCATGGCCCTCATCCAGCAGCCCCCTGGAACCTGTCCGGGAGGTTTCCCTCCACAGGAAGTGCCTTTCTGAGCACGTGGCCCTATTTGAAGGCCCCATGTGGTCCATCTTCTTCTAACCTCTCATGCTTCGTGATTCTTCCTCTAAAACCATAAACTATTCTTCTGTGATATTTTCTCCTGTGCTGACTCTTCTAGTGCCTTCTTCCAACACTGAGCAACCCTTTCACTCACACAGGCAATTGGCAAACCTGGCACAACTATGAGGTCCCTCTGGTCTCCCATTCTCTTAAAATCTTTAGATAAAAGGTCCCAAGCAAAAGACTTTTCACAGTACTCAGTAATGAGCTCCTAAGCCAGCAATTTTCAACCTTTTTCATCTCATGGCACACATAAACTAATTAATAAAATTCTGCAGTACACCAAAAAGTATATGTTTTACCAGTCTGATAAAGATAATTTTGATTCATTCACACTGGACGGCTATTGTTATGTTGGCTGTTGACATTTTTTTTATTTGATAGTCTAAAGGAAAAGAGGTCCTTGCCCCTGACCAAAATAGTCAGGTATTGCATGTTTTAAAAATTCTCGCAGCATACCAGTTGAAAATCACTGTCATAAGCCGTTACTGATGGTTTAGGCCCAGTGGGTTGTCCTGGGGCAGTCACAACCATTTTTGCTGTGAAATTTTAATTTAAGTCCATGCTCGCAGTTAAGGTGTGTAATCCCACCACATCTCTTATTCTTGAGGCTTAGCTGGGTTTAGTCACTTCATAATTTGTCTAAGCCAGAGTGAGTATCTCAAAACCTTGGTGAGAAGAAACTCCTGTCCATACTGTTCTGTGGGCACCGAGCTCAGAATCCCTGTCAGGAACCAGGTGCCTTTGTGTTTTCTGGCGACCACGCTCCCTTCCGCCCACTGCACCCCTCCGGCTGCCTCTCCCCTCTCGCAGTACGTCCTCGTGGTGACGGTCACGTTCAGGGCCCTGCCGCACTCCTCGCTGTCCATGTGTGTGACGGGCAGCTGCATCGGCACATTGCCCAGCTCGGAGCCATTGGATGTCCAGCCAACGAGGAGGCCCGGTGTCCGCGGGATGAGGATGCGCTCCGCAAAGTCCTGCTCAGGCACACAGACGGGGAGCCCCATGTCGGGGCATAGGATGGGCAGCTCCAGCTCCAAGAGCGAAATGTCATTGTCCCCCGTCTCCTCCTCGTACATCATGTGCACGTGGACGCGCTTCACCTCCATCGTCAGCGGGTCCTCACTCGTTCTAGGGAAATCTGAAATAATGGACAATCACTGGCTTTTGTAACTTAAAGTCTGGTTTTCAGGTTACAATAATATGAAACTAACTTCTCAGTGAACCCTGTGGCAAGGCAGAGGCTGGGCACGGTAAAGCATGCCGGGGCTATCTGTGCTGATCTTTCTTCATCTATGGAATGAAGTATTCCAACTAATTCCTCCTCATACTCCGCCTCCAAAAAGTCAAAATGAGTTATTTTGGTGAAGTGGTAAATAAACTAGGGGAACTTCTTCAAGCTAATCAAAACTGGGCCGTTCAGAAGTGGTTTTTCAGGTTGACATTTTGATGACTGAAAAATACTCAAGGATGAGGAGTGAAATATTATATAATAAGGATCTTTAGAATCATAGAGCACTTTCCCAGATTATCACTGACCCTCTGCAACCTCCCTACAGGACAGAAGTTACTGCCCATTTTTTCACTGATGAGTCACAGACAAGTTAGGTGGTGAGCTCCACATCACAGCTGTGGCCTTGGGTGACAGGGGAGTCTGAACCCAGATCTTCTGACTTTTAGTCAAGTATCTGCCATATAACACACCCTCTCCATTTCGGTATCAAATTATGTTCTTATCAGCCGTGACTTCCTCAGTCTGAATATTAGTATTTGCTTGCTATGCCTCGACATTCCACTAGGTTTATACATATGCTTACTCACTTTATAAGTAGCTCAGACGTATTGAAGTTAAATTTGGTTCTATATTGCATTAAAAACAAAATTCTAGTTTTTAAATTTTCATTCTACATAGGATACTGTTTATTTCCAGCATGGTCTTATAAAAATGAGTGCTAGAATACTTACTTGTTTTCACACTGATATTTCTGTGTAACAGTGAACATTTTGCTGTTGTCAGCACAAAATTTTCCTGTACTATAACACCACCACAGAAGTCGTTTCCTTCGGAATCTATTAGTTTTACCTTAAAAAACAAAAGAAAAACAAGACAGACAATTAGCAGGATTAAGGGCAATATAGTCTGGTGGTTAAGAATATGGGCTCCAGCCCTATCCAATTTGGCTCTTTGGCTAGAGCATTGGCCTGTAGACTCAAGGGTCTTGGGTTCGATTCTGGTCAAGGGCACATGCCCTGGTGGTGGGCTCAGTCTTCAGTCGGGAGCATGCAAGAGGTAGACAAGCAATGATTCTCTCTTATCATTGATGTTTCTAATTCTCCCTTCCTCTCGGAAATCAATAAAAATATGTTTAAAAAGATAAAAAGAATATAGGCCCCAAAGACATGTTGAAATAATAGTATTTAGACATTTTAAAGTACTGGTAAATAAAATACATTATCCAAATTCATTTGATCTGCTTTACTTTCATTAGTGTGACTAGGAAATTTCAGTTACATATGCAGCTGACATTATATTTCTATTGACAGGGCTGTCCTAAAGGGTGTACTTCAGGGCCTAGCTGGTGTAACTCAGTGGTTAGAGTGTTGGCCCATGGACTGAAGAGTCTCAGGTTCAATCCCAGGTCAAGAACCTGGGTTGCAGAAGGCAACCAATTGATGTGTCTCTCACATTGATGTTTCTCTTTTTTCCCCCTCTCCCCTCCTCCCTTCCACTCTCTCTAAAAATCAATGGAAAAATATCCTCTGGTGAAGATTAACAACAACAACAACAAAAACACACAAAAAAGGCGTACATTTAAAAAAAAAAAAAAAGGTGTACAAACAAAAGAGATGAACTGCATTAGAAGCAAGAAAATTGGCTAGCATATGTAAATTAAAATCCACATTGGTGGAATAGCCATAGTAATAAAAGTAATGCTTATTTTATGGAATTACTAAAAAAGCAAGAAAAGAATGAAATGCTGGTTAAAATACCTATGGTCTGAGAGCAATGACATTGGGCCAGGGTGGCTACAAATAAAACTTTTTATTTGATGAAAGAATGAAGACCCCTGAAGTTGTGAATTCGGCATTAGAAAGTGCTCTGAAGTAGGACTTTGAGATAAGTTAATGGTTCACTTAAATCAAAAATGCCTCTTTCCCTTAGTCATTATGTTTCTGTTTGGTTGGCAAAGACCATGGAAATGACAAGTAGGATGAAACCTGTAACTAAAAATGAAAACATGTTTATGAAATGTTTCCGTTACCTGCCATGGGAAAATCTGAGGATTCCGCCTGCTCCTCTGTGTTGCCTTGATGCCTTCAGAATTCAGGATTCCACACGCACACTTGTCTTCGTTCATGGTGACAACATAAGAAAGATCAGTGCCTTCCAAGTCAAACATCGATCAGTTTTATCTAATCAAATGGTGTTCACTACTTGAATGTGGCTTCTCCATGCCCATTATTTTGAGACTAGAGGCCCAGTGCATGAAATTCATGACTCTGGGAGGTCCCTCAGGAGCAGGTTTAAGCCGTCAGTCGGACATCCTTAGCACTGCTGCGGAGGTGGGAGAGGCTCCTGCCACTGCAGCTGCTCTTGCTAGCCATGAGCTGGGCTTCTGGCCGAGCGGTACTCCTCCTGTGGGAGTGCACTGACCACCAGGGGGCAGCTCCTGTGTTGAGTGCACTGACCACCAGGGGGCAGCCCCTGGTGGTCAGTGGCGTCATAGTGACCACTCATTCTGTCACTCGGTCAATTTACATATTAGCCTTTTATTATATAGGATGGTCTTTGGTTGATTGCCTCCCACCCACCCACCCATGATCTGGGCTGCAGAGGGACATGGAGGTTGGCCAGCCCGGGAGGGATCCAGGGCCTGTCCAGCCTGTCTTGCTCTGCCCAATCTACCGGACCCCAGCAGCAAGCTAACCTAGCTGTTGGAATGTCTGCCCCCTGGTGGTCAGTGCACATTATAGCAAGCAGCTCAGTGGCCTTACCATATTATTAGCATATTATGCTTTGATTGGTTGAACAGATGACTGGATGACCGGACTTAGCATATTAGGCTTTTATTATATAGGATAACTCATGGGGCCACAGGTGAAGTTAAATCACCTGCTCTCCGTGTTTGCAGGTTAGCTAAGATACTCCTAGGACCCAGGCAAGCTTCAGCATGGAGGTAGGGAGGGCTGGTTGCATCATAGTGACTCTTCATCTCATGGACAAGAGGTGGTATTACAAACGTTATTGTAGGAGGAGTGGGGGTGTGTATGGGAGCCAACAGGGTAGGAAAGGGAGAGACCACCTTTTCTCACTAATCACTGGTTGAGAACTCACCATGTGGGATGCATGATTTGTAGTCTTGGCCCAGTTTGTACCCCTGTGCACAGCTGCAAATGTAGGAGTCCTGTCCGGGGTGGCAGAAGTGTTGACACCCATCCGTCCTCAATGTGTGACATTCATTTTTAGCTGAAAAGGAAATAAAGGGGAGACCAGAAGTGCTAACATGGGAATAGTCGTTTTTAAATTTCTGTGAGTCTTGGGGCTCTGGCTTTTCAGTCCAAATGTTCGCATTATTTTCAGATTTTTGGTTCCCCATAGGAGCACTTCCCACACTTCCCATGTCTTCAGGAATGTGCATGGAGAACTCAAAGGTTCAGTGAGTGACAAACCTTGTATCTGTCCTCAGAAAATGTAATTTGGTCATGGATATATGTGTACATACTGCAAGGTACCTGCCCATTTTCCCAACTTTCACTTCCTGCTACAGGTGGGGATGTGGAATGGGAGGGATCTAGTGGGATCCCATGTGGGTGGTTGAGCAGCTGGGATGAGGATCAGAATCTTGCTTTGGCATGTGTTAGGTTTGGGATGTCTGTGAAACTACATGGGGCTCTCAAGGTGGCAGTTAGAGAAAGAAGATGAACTTCAGAGGAGAGATCTGGGCTGGGAATAATATTTTTCCCCAGAGAACTGACTCTGTATTGACCAGAGGCATTGAAAAAAATTAAGTGAATTTATTTCCATATCTGATAATTATTGATAGGAAATTAATTTCTCCCCATTCCCACAAGAAATATTAGTTCATGAAGCTGTAAATCTTACATCCATGCCTACCTCTGAGCCAGCCTGTGTGTGACTCCCCCTTACAGAGGGACCCTCCAGATCCCATCACCCTGCTTGGGGTGGGTCAGGTTCCAGGGATTCTGGAGAGTAGATTGTAAATGGGTTAGGCAAGGCTGGGTTTGGGGGGGACCAGGAGAGGACTCTAAGCCATGGGAACTGTAGGGAGACGTGTTTGGAAGGCAGGAGGGCCATTCACAGGATGATTTCCAGTGGAGAACTGGGTCAGAACTTGGTTCCCACAGGCACCCTTTGCTCCCTCCTGGGAGCCCATCTCTGTACAGTTGGGGTGGGTCCAGGGGCTGGGGACTCACCAAAGGCACAGTTCTTGCCCTCGTAGCCCTCGGAGCAAGTGCAGGTGTAGCTGCGGATGTTGTTCTGGCAGGACCCATTGTTGAGGCAGGGCTGGGAGACGCATGGGGAGCCACCTGCCAAGAGGGATGTGAGAACCTTGTGCAGGTGGAATCATCCAGTTCCTCCTGATGTCCCCTGGCCCTGCTGCCCAGGACGCCCGGAGGCTGGATTAGGCTGCCAGGAGCTCCTCATGTGTCCCCTGGGGTCCCACCAGCCATGTGTGCCCACGATGTTTGTCTAAGTCCCCCTCCTTCACCTCCTTTCTTGGCTGAGTGACCATGGTGACCAGTGGCTGTCGCTGGCTGCCCCAGCTCTTCTAATTCCCCTCGCCCATCCCCGTGGCCCTCAGTCTCCGAGGTCTTCTGGGAGCTCTTCCTAGAGGGGCACCCAGCATCCCCAAGCCTACGGTGAGGCTTTCCTCAACTTGACCCTGTGAGGCCCCAGGAATGAGAGGAGCAGCTCAGGATGGGGACCCTCTGGCTTCTCCCCAACTCCCCAGGACCTTGGGAACTTTCCCACCCTTCTCCTCAGGGAGTGTCCAGGTACCTAAGTTTGAAATGTGGAATGCCTTAGCTCATCTTAAGGAAAAAGAGGAAATAACCCTTGCAAGAGTTGAGGCTACTTACCCATATAACGTTTCCAAAACTCACCCTGTAAAGTTAAAATATAAAAGGGTTGCAAATAGATGATTTTAAAAATATTTTCTCTCATCGATTGGCTTAAAGGTAACACATGTTGATTTTATCCACTTAATAGAAAAATTCTGGTTGAAACAGAGAATGCAAAATTATCTATCTAATGTTTTATCTAATATACATGGAACGTATCCTATTTCATGTGTACTTACTGTAACCTATTTAAGGAAGGAGAAATAATAGCCTGTGATGTGGTACAAACACCGTGACCACGGCCTCCCAAGGTCACCTTCCCCTCCTCCAGGGGCACCGTTTTCATTCATGTCCTAGTCTACAGAGTGCATGATGTAGATATAAAAAACTAACACCACTTTTTTTTTTTTTTAATAAACCAATGAAACAACAACCAAAAGTAGGTATGTGTATGTGTAAGGTTAATTTGGGTGGGGGTATCTAAAATTAGGATAATTACTCAGAATTAAAGCCTAGAATGTAAACAAGTGGTTGCCACCTCCCAAGCATACTTGGACTTGTAACAATCTGAATGATGTCAAATTAAGAGGACAATTTTCTGGATGGACCTAGAGGGTATTTCGCTAAGTGATAAGCTAGACAGAGAAAGACTAATACCATATGTCTTTTGAATAAAAGACTTATTCACTTATGTGTGGAATCTAAAGAACAAGATGAATGAACAAAGAAAACAGAAACAGACTCATAGATGCAGAGAACAAACTGACAGTTGCCAGGTGGGAGTGGGGAGAGGGGGATGCGAGAAAAAGGTGAAATAAATAACAAGTATTGTACAAATGGATAACACTGGCTGAGTGGTTCAGTTGGTTGGAGTGTCATCCTGTACATCAAAAGGTTGAGGGTTCGATCCCCAGTTGAGGTGTGAGAAGGAGGCAATCAATCAATATTTCTCTCTCACTTCTCTCTCTTTCTCTCTCAATCCCTTCCTCTCTCTCTCTCAAACCAATAAAAACATATCCTTGAATGAGAATTTTTAAAAAATGTACAAATGGGTAGTTTCAGAGTAGTTATGAGGATGCAAAGTACAGCATAGGGAATATAGTCAATAATATTAATAACATTGTAATAATTTTGTAGGGTGTTATATGGGTACTAGATTTATTGGAGGAACACTTCCTAAATTATATGTGTCTAACCACTAGGCTGTTAATCTGAAACTAATATAAAGTAATAGTGAATGTCAACTGTAATTGAAAATAAGAAAACCCCACAATTTTCCTCTTACCAGGAAGTTTTAATTTATCCCAGTTTTAGAAAAGGTGGTCTATTTCAGAAGAGTTCTCTCATATATAAAATTAGGGTATCTAAAATTAGGATAATTACTAGGAACGGAAGCCTAGAATGTAAACAAGTGGTTGCCATCTCCCAATCATTCTTGGACTTGTAACAACCTGAATGATGTAAAATTAAGAGGACATAGATAAGCTTGCAAGAAACGATGATTTTAAAAATATACTAGGGAAACAGGTCGATATTTTATTCAGAATAACTTTAAATGTTGCTACTGTTATATGTAAAACTAGGAGATCTTTATTAAATATTTTACATATTATATCTGTCAGATTTGACTTCTTTATCTTCTAATAAGTTTATGAATAAGCAAGAATTGTTTGCTTATATTATTTAGAGGATATATATATATATATATATATAGTCAGTTTTAATCCAAATGATAGATTATGAGAGATATTTTTACTATATAGGCACTCTAGAGAGGCTTTTTGTTCCTTAAAAATCTGTTGATATATTGAAGCAACTAGGTCTCTATTAAAAATATCAAATTCTGTCAGCGTCATGACAAGCTGACTGATGTTTGTGATGAGTAAGTTAATCAATGTGCTAATGTGTTTAGTTAGAAGAAGGGGTTTAAGGGTTAGAACTGAGTTAGTACCGGTATCCGGGTCCCCTGCATACTAGATGGGAAAATTATTTCACTTCTCTGTCTGTTTCCTCCCCCGTAACATTAGGATTAAGTCAGCCTCACAGGTAAGTAAACAGGTTATTAACTTAGCTTCGCCTTTTTGAGAAAGTATGCCCTCCCAGGCAACAGAAATTGGAATAATCAGAAAGTGTGTGAGTTCATGGTGGGGGTACATACAGCGACCTTGTCATCTTCAAATACTTCTCTTGCTTCTTCATAGACACAGATTTCTTCATAACATTCTTTTTCCAACTGTCCCTCAAAGATCTCTTCCAGGAGATAGGAGCCAGCCCGCTTCCATCTTACCAGAACTTCATTTGCTTTTGAGGTAGAAAGAAAGACTGCGGAGCAAGAGAAGGGAGGTGCCGTCAGCAGTGATGGGCTTCCCCGAGGACTGCGATGCCCGCTGCCTGGGAGTCAGAGTACATGGTGCTGCCACAGCTGGAGGCCTGCTGCCCCCTCTCCTGTCCCCATCAGACGGGCTCCCACTTCCTGATTCTCTCTGGCATCTCTTCTGAGGATTCCCAGGGGTCCCATCACTTCCAACTCATTGGTCATGGATTATAACAAGATCAGGAAGCTCTTCTGGGAGCTGAGTGCAGACCCGCTGGCCACCCAGGGGCTCCTCTGCCCCAGGAAAAGCCCCCTGACCAAACCCACACTGTCCAGGAGGACACAGTTAGGAGGGCGACACCCACCTGCGGGCTCAGCAATGTGGAGGCCCAGGAGGAGCAGGAGCAGCCGGACGCAGCCCGCCATTCTGATCGCAGCCCAGGGACAGGTCTGCAAACACAGGGGCCAAAGTCCGCCCGCCCGCCCGGGCCACTCACAATGCAGGGAGGCTGCTCGCCTCAACGACCACCAGCCCTGAAACGTAGGGGACAGAAGCAGAAAACGGGGAAAGGGGTGTCTTCCGCTACGAGCACATTTTGCCTGGAATTTTATTGGACTCATTCAATGTTTTTTTTAATTTTTATTAATTTCTTTATTGATTAAGGTATCATATATTTGTCCTCAACCCTCCATTCCATTCCCCACCCCCTCACTCATGCCCCCACCTCCCTATGTCTTTGACCACTTGTTAGGCTCATATGTGTGCACACAAGTCCTTTGGTTGATCTCTCCCTTTTATCCCCATCCTCCCTCTGAGGTCCAACAGTCTGACCCATGGCTCCTTATCTCTGGGTCTGTTCTTGTTCATCAGTCTATGTTGTTCACCATTTCCCCTAGATGAGTGAGATCATGTCCTACTGGAAATATGCTTATAAAAACAAAAAATGAGACAAGCTATAATCGTTATGCTGAAAGGCATATGCATCAGTCTGTAGTGAGCTTCCTTCTGGGCCACCAGTTCTTTTGAGACCCAATTTCAATGTCAAACAGTTCCTTATGTGTACATGTCAGCCATGACATTTCCGTTCCAGATGGTGGCAAATGGTGGTGATGCAGGTCCAACTCTCTCTGGTTTCATTCAATGTTTTAAATGCATGCTTCCATTTTGTATTTTCCTGTTCAAGGCAGAGGGAGGAGTGGAGGGTGTGAGGCAGAGAAAGGAAAAGCCAAAGCCAAGAGGGCCTTGGTGAGGAATTTAGGTGCCAGAGCTGGATGGACTTGTTGGGGGCGAAGCCAGGAGGTCCTGTCCAAGGAGATGGGGTGATGGTGGCCCTGGGAAAAGCCGGGGCCATCCTTGCACACGTGTCTTGCGCCTGGGCCCGGAGCCCATGTGCTAGTGTGGGGGAGGGGGAGAGAGGGAGGGAGAAATAGGGTCACATTTCTACCAGGAAGAGAAGAACAGGTCAGCGGGTACAGAGCCACATGGGAGCTATTGCAGACAAGCCAGCCACAGAGGCTCCCTTTGGGAGAGGAATCTGAACACCGGGAGCCATGTGTGTGTGTGTGTGTGTGTGTGTGTGTGTGTGTGTGTGTGTGACTGAGAGAGACACTCCAGGGCCTGAGGTAGGGCTGCTGCTGCCTGGAGCCCAGCAAGGAGGCCCGAGTGGGAGGGCGCCCACAGGAGGGCAGCAGAGGACTGGTGGGTGGGCCGGGGTCAGCAGCCTCTCTGCGAAGGGCTAGAGTCCACCACAGCAGGAGACCAGCCCAGCCAGGGCTCCCGGGACACAGAGTGCCACATGGAAGAGTGGACCCGGGGCCATTTGGTAAGAGCCACGTGTGCCTTTGAACCGAGAATCACCCCGCACCGTGGGGCAATGTAATACTCCGTGGGGAGGGGCGCTCATACCCACCCTCTACTGTTTCCTGTCACACGCTCACCAAGTGGGTCGGCACAGGGAGGGACCCCAGCGGAGGCCCTTTCTGTCTGTCCCCCTAACTCTCTGTCTGTCTCTGTATCTCTGTCTTACCTCTCTCTCCGTCCCTCCTCTCCCCTGCACCCCCATATACAGGGGAACCTTTCTGTGACGGGGCATCAGTTGAGGAACTCCTTCGGCCGTCCTTCTCTCTCGCTGCAGCCTGTTCCTGTCCTCGCAAGTCTCAATCACTGCAGTCCCCCCTCCTGTTTGGGCTTTAGATGCTGGCATTTTTGGAGTGTCCAGGCCCTCGCCAGCTGGACTTGCCCGACTGACCCCCTCACAGTGACTCGGTGTGTGTGTGTGTGTGTGTGTGTGTGTCCTTCCCACTGCGCTGTTGGGAACGCCTGATGTCGGACACACCTGGCTATGTGCCCAGCAGATCTCGCTGTTATAAAGCTACCCTGTCCTGCCTGCAATTAAACAGTCACTTCTGGGGTGGTGCTCTGAGACATCTTCCTTCTCAGCAATTTGTCCGCCAGGATTTTGGGGTCCCGAGAGCTTGCTTGAGCAGTGATTCCCGTGGTAGCCGTAGCAGCAGGGACCTGCTGAAATGGAAATTGAGACCCTCCATGCTAATGGGGATGGAGAACAGCCATCCCCCCTGCCCCTTTACCCCCAGCACTTCCCTCCTCCTCATCCGGCTGGAAGGCCTCAGCCCTGGCGCCCACACCTGTGTGCAGGGAGGGCCTCAGGCCCCACAGACTCCCCAGGGAGCCAGCAGGCCCTGCCAGTGGGCAGGAACCTGTGTTCTTGAGAACCTCCTGCCACCGCTGGCTTGGAAGCTGCAGTGTTGTACCCCCTCCTTTATCCTTCCCCCGCCCCCCCACCCCCTTTCCCCATGCAGCTGGCTTACACTCTCCCCTTGCCTCCTCACTCACGCTCAGCTGGGTCTCCTTGTCCCTTCAAACCTCACATCACCGCCCAGAACCCCCTCCCTGTTTCTGGGGGAGCAGTCCCCGGTTGTCACCTTCACTGTTCTACCCTCAGGAACTGGCATGTGTGTGGGGTGTGGCAGGGCCTGGGGAGAAGTGGTTTTGTTAGAATGCTGCAGCCTCTCCCACTCTCAGGAGGAAAACATCAGACCTTCACTCTGTCGCCTCGCTGGGCCCTCAGTCTCGGCTTCCTGCTGGTCTCTGTGTGGCCGGGCCTCACCCCCGACGCCAGCAGCCCCTTAGGTAACCTCCCTGGGGAAGCTCGGGGGGCAGCAGGTAAGGGGTATCCCTCCCACACACGCCGTGGCCCGTGTGCAGGGTAACCGCGTCCGTGAGTGGCTTCATGCGTTCCGTTTTCCCGTGAGGACAGTGGTGCTCAGAGACAGAGTTAGGTTGTTCCGGGGCAAACAGCAGTTGCCCCACCTGGGAGCCCTACACCAAGACCCTCCCTACGGCAGCCGAGGGCACCACTTCCCCTTTCCTCTAGCATAGGGGTGTCGAACTCAATCAGAGAAGGGGCCAAAATCTAAAATCCAGCCTAAATCGCGGGCCGAATGGTTTACTGAACAGTCATAAACTGACAATGTCATAAACTGACAGCGGAGTGCAGTGATGACAGCGCGGTGCGGGCCACATTGCAAGGCCTGGCGGGCTGGATTTGGCCCTCGGGCCTTGTGTTTGACACATGTGCGTCTAGCACCTCACTGTCCTGAATTCCGTTTCTGGATGGGAAGATAAGCAGACCTGTGGGCTCCTCCTGCCCTTCTCTCTGCTGTGCCTCAGTTTCCCTTCCTTTCTGATACATACATGAACTCTAGTGCCAATAATAATGGCCAACGGTGAGAGATCAAGTAGTAACAGCAAAGGCAGGCTTTATTTGTGAATTTCCCTGGAGTTCCCTCTGGACCCCAAACGACCTTTGATCTCCAGAAACAGGCGCCCAGGTCTGGGGTGAGCCTTGGGACGGAGACGGGTTGTCAGCATGGAAAACCCTCCACAGGACCACGTGGTGGTCTCCTGCCATCGGAGGCCTTGTCTCCAGGAGGCGCCTGGCGAGCCCTCTGGGTGGAGGCTCACTCTGAGCCACCTTTGCTCGGCTTTTCCTGCTCTCAGACGGTTTCTGGGAAACGGCAGGCTTGTCCACATTGATGTTCCTGAGCTTGCAGGGTCTCTTGTTTACCATAAACTTTAACCTTGCAGTATCTCCTGTTTACACACACACACACACACACACACACACACAAAGCTACTGACATTCTGGGGAGTTTTTGAATGTTTGCTCAGCAAAGTTACGCAAAACGCAAACTCCAGAGGGACATTGGGAACACACTGGTCTGGTCTACGGGTGACCTTTTTCCGTTTTCTAAAAGCATGTTTGGCTTTCATGACCCTCTGCGCGGAGGGCCAGGGCTTGGATGGGAAAGGTCTTGGCATTTAGACACGACGCGGTCGAAGAGAGGGGAGCCCTTTCACAGCCCCGATCAACACGCACTGCCCACGTGGTGGTCAGCCACAGACTCTGACTCAGGTGCTCTGGGCTGAGGCCTGCATGAAGGACTGCAGAGGCCCCTGGTCTGGGGGCAGTTAGTGCCTACTGAACACGTAAGCTGCTCAGGCAACTACACCAAGGTGGGCCCGGGCGTGGACACATTTTTAAAGGGCCCCAGGTGCTCCTTTCTCTCTCTCTAAAAATCAATAAAAACAAACATCCTCAGGTGAGGATTAAAAACACACACAATGCCGAAACTGGTTTGGCTCAGTGGATAGAGCGTTGGTCTGCGGACTGAAAGGTCCCAGGTTTGATTCCAGTCAGGGGCATGTACCTTGGTTGCGGGCACATCCCTGGTGGGGGGTGTGCAGGAGGCAGCTGATCAATGTTTCTCTCTCATCAATGTTTCTAGCTCTCTATCCTTCTCCCTTCCTCTCTGTAAAAAATCAATAAAATATATATTTTTAAAAGCACACACACGGTGAGCACCCCAGGTGATTCTAGCATGAAGCCAGAAAGAAGAACCAGCGGTGGAGTCAATATTAAAATGCCCCCCAATGAGCAGCTCTCTGGGCCTCCGCTTCCCAGGGAGTCTGCCTTTCACAGGAGGCCCCTGGGGGACCCACTCCCACCTCCGTCTCTGTCCCGGGTGAACCACAGGCCTGGAGGGCGACACCGGACCTGATGAAGAACCCCACCCCGACCACCCAAGGGTGCGGCCACCCTTGCTGGGCCATGTCTCTGCGCCCAGAACCTTGGTCCTTTATACTCAAGGGTTCTGAGTGTGGCCCGCCCCGAAGGCAGCTTAGGACAATCAGAAACAGAAAAACGTGCTCTGACTAGAAAGGCCCCCCACGGTTTTGAGGGGAAGAGTCTCCTGGGGAGTGTGAACCCCTGTTCTATAAAGTGTGACATTTCCAGGAGGAATCTTCCAACCAGGCAAGGGGAAGGCGGGACCTAGTGTTCCAAAGGACAATTTCATTTCCCACTGCCCTCCAGCAAGGGCAAGGCCAGGGTCAGAAACCGACACAATCACCGCAGAGAGGAAACGCATTCCAGGATTCAGCCTGTTCAGAGTGGCACGTGTTAAGACACAAGGAGACACCAATGGCTGCCAGGGATGTTGCTGAGGGGTGGTGGTGGTGGTGGGGGGGGGATATCAATCTAATGACATGGGTGTGGCAGTGACCCCCGGCTCACCCTGGGGCCTGGCCTTGGCTTTCATGGACCTCTCGATCCACTTGAGGAAGTTGGTGACTTTGGTGTAGATCCCGAACTTTCCCTTCCGCGCGCATCCTTCTCCCCAGCTGATGATGCCCGTGACAAAGTAGGTGTCCTTGAACTGGGTGACATGGGGCCCCCCGCTGTCCCCCTGACAGGCGTCCTCGAGCTTGGAGTCGTAGCCGGCGCAGAACATGTTTGAGGTGATGCTGAAGCCGGTGGACAGCTTGCACGTGTTCCGGTCCACGTAGGGCACCTCCAGCATCTTGAGGGTGACGGACGTGCGGCCCTTCTCGTGGATGCGCCCGAAGCCGCTCACGATGCCCGACTTCTGCGTCATGAGCGTGGACTCGGCCCAGTCCTTCTCCGGCAGGCAGGCCGGAGCCACGTTCATGCGGAAGGTGATGGGCGTCTTCAGCTTGAGGACGGCGATGTCACAGTTGAAGGTCTTCTGGTCAAACTTGTTGTGCTTTATGATCATCTCCACCTCGTGCACCATCTCGTTGCCGTCTTCAATCTCTGTGTTCCGATCGCCTGGGAAATGGGGAGAGCATGGCCGTGTTAGCTCAGCCTGGGCCACGCATTCTTGGGTGGGTTACTTTTTAAAGTAGCTATTATTATTATTGTTACTTTTAAAATATATTTTATTATTGATTTTTTACAGAGAGGAAGGGAGAAGGATAGAAAGCTAGAAACATCAATGAGAGAGAAACACTGACCAGCTGCCTGCTGCACATGCCCTACTGGGGATGTGCCTGCAGCCAATGTACATGCCCTTAACTGGAATCGAACCTGGGACCTTCCAGTCTGCAGACTGATGCTCTATCCACTGAGCCAAACCGGATTTGGCTTCTTTTTTTTTTTTCTAATAAAAAAAAAAAAGGTATATAGCCACTAGAAAATATGAAAAATATAAGAAATCATAAAGAGGCAAATTAAAATGACCTTCAATTTCACTACCTTGGGGCAACCATTAGTCACATTTTCCTACATATGTTCAGTACTTCAGGGACTTCCAGTTCACTCATTTGTGTACACAAACTTCCCGAGGTTGTGCTGTGTGCCAGGGACACCAGGGAGGTGAAGGCCTCAGGTTCTAGACCCATGCTGTCTAGAGAGCCACCTCCAGCCACAGGGGCATCTGGGCACTCGAAATGTGGCTGGTCTGAACGGAGACATGCTGTGAGCGTCAAATTGCAGACTTAGAGTGAGGATAATACTCAAAATAGCTCATAAATACTTCTACAATGGATTACATATTGAAATATTCCGGACACATTGAGTTAAATAAATAAGATATATTACTAAAATTAATTTCACCTGTAAAATTTTAAAATGCATAATGAAAAAGTTAATGTCACTAGAACACTAAAATGACATGTGGCTCGCATTTGTGGCTTTCATCAGACAGCTCTAGACAGAGTCTGGTAGAGAAGGACAGACATGACGAAATAATCCCACAGACAAACATGTAAGAAGCAGAGGGACTCAGTGGCAGATCGTGGAAGGGGCTCTAGAGGCTTCCCCAGAGGAAAGGTCGCTGAGAAGAGACCCATCGCTTGGGGCATGGACACCAAGAGCCTCAGGGAGAACCATGAGGGCGGAGAACTGTCAGCTTAGAAAGACTGACTAGACCTGCCCAGCCTCCTCATTTTCGTCCTACCTCCACTCTTCTCCTCATCTTCACCCTCCTCCTCCTTCTTGTCTTCCTCCTTCCCCTCTGCTCCCTTCTTTTTCTCATCTTTCTTCCTCTCCTCTTCTTCCTCCTTCCCCTTCCTTTTCTTCCCCTCTTCTATGCTCTCTTCCCTTCTCCCTCCTCCTTCTTCTCCCCCTCCTTCTTTCCCCCCTCCTCCTTATGGCCCTTCTTCCTCCCCCCTCCTTCTGCTTCTTTTGCCACTTCTCTTCCTCATCTGTGAAACTCCCCCCAACCCCTAGTCTGGATTCCAGCAATTTTATCTAGTGTTTCCAACAAATTTGATCAGTTCTAATGGACTCTGAAAATAAGGCAGTGACAGTGGGCCCTGCAGGGGTGAGGGGTGTGGTGCCACTTACCTACCCTCACCTTGAAATGCTTGGCTTGGTGAAGACAATGAGCGGCAGTGAGGATATAGAACTCATTCAGGATGGTGCCTCCACAGAAGCCTTCATTGTTCTCCTTGATGAGCAGAGCCTGCAATGAGAATGCCAGGGCCAAACAGGTTGAACTTGACTTTCTGAGTAAAGAATTTTGGAACCTGTAATTCAAGCCTTCCTCTTCATTGCTTCTGCCTGGTTCAGGGCATCTCCCTCCTAAAGCTGGTGTGCCCACCTGAGTCTCCCCCCTACTCTTGCCCCCCCCTCACCCCCACCCCCCACCCCACTGCCCTTTCCAAGAAGAGAGCTGAGGCATCTTCAGTCTGGAACACAAGGCCCGAACCAGCACACCCACAGTGTTCACCTGACCACTCGGGTTATGGCTCAACATGGCCAGCCCTGCAGACCTGAGTTTGCATCACCACACCTATCCCACTGGTGGTTCAGTCCTACACCCTGGCACACTCTCTCTCCAAGAGGTGGCTCATGGTTGACCCCAGCGCACCTTCCCATCTCCTCCCAACCCACCACTCCCTCATTCCACAGCACGGGTGTGGGCAGCATCTCATGCCTTCTGGTCTTTGTTTTACCCACCAGCCAATGGACGAACCCACTTATTCATTTACTCCACATTTGCTGGGGCCCCACTAAGTGGCCAATGCTAGCCACTGAGTAGGGTTGTGTCACAATTTACCTGCCTTTCCCCCCACCTGGTTTATAAACTCACTCTGACAATGACTAGTCTTTTATTTCTTCTGGTTCTGTCACAGCACTCTCTAAAGAGTTATGCACAGATAAACATTTGTCAGTGCGTTAAAGATCTTTACTGGTTATTAAGCATATGCCCAAGACCAGGCAGAAGCCAGTCTATGGACAAATGCTTGCCTACACTGGTGTGTCTTGTGGCTTAGAAGAGATCCACTATTCAAGCCAATCTCCCATAGCCCATGGAAGGCCATAGTCAAGGTTCATTTCTGTGGAATCCATGTGGCTACTTCTGTAAGGGGTTTTCACCCTGATCTTGGATTTGGGAGTGAGGAGTATTCCACCTGGGAGTGAGCATTGACGGGGCAAGTGAAAATCACCACACAAAATTCTCCTATTTTTCTTTCCTCCCAAAGAACCGAGCTTGCAAATCCAGAGACGGAGCATCCTTTAAGCCAATAACTTTATCATGGGAATTCTACATCCTTTAAGCAACAGTTATTGGCTGGGGATATGTGTGGGTTAATGAAACAAATAACATCAAGTTCTAAAAGAATTCTTGAAGATGTTCCTGACTGGTATGTAGTACAGATGCTCCTTGACTTATGATGGGGTCACATCCCAATAAACCCATTGTATTATAAGTTGAAAATATCATAAATAAAAAATGCATTGAATACACCTAATCTACTAAATATCATAGCTTAGCCTAGCCCACCTTAAAGGTGCTCAGAATACAATAGCCAAAGACACTATAAACTATTGGTTGTTTACCCTCTTGATCACCCGGCTGGGCTCACTGCCAGCATCAGGAGAGAGGATCATACCGCACATCAAGAGCCCTGGAAAAATCAATGTGTATCACTTCTTTAACATTGTAAAACTAAAAAGTTGTAAATTGAACCTTCATAAGTCAGGGGCCTTCTGTAATGTTTCTTTACCTTTTTTTTTTTTTTTTGTATAATTTATCAACTCTTAATACAACTTGGGTGATGAGTGAGGGAGAGTCAGTCTTTCTAAGACTTGGACACCATCTGTTCTTCTTAACGATGGAGATGAGGAACCAGGAGAGCAAGAATCAGGAAGCCCTACAAACTCATCGAGGAACCGGCTGGTGAGGCTCCTTCTGCTCCGTGCCCTTCCCTGTCCTCTCTGCCCTTGGAGTCCCATCTAAAAGCACTCACAGGGCTGACACCTCCACCCGCTGGGAGCTTGTCCTAGTCTTCCCAGTGGAACTTTGTTCTATTCCCACTGGTACCTCCTTCATGGCCTTCATCACATCACTTTGAATTGTGGTCATTGGGTGGACCTCACCTCCCTGCCCAGGCCTAGATGTCCACATGTCAGAGGAACAGCTCTGATGATCTCAGTCTACGCACACAGCCCCCAACTCCATGCCTGACATGGGAGTTCTCCATAAACACACGGGGGGGGGGGGGGGGGGGCAGGGGTGAATGATGACTAGATGTTGCAACGTCCTGCACTGGCTCTTGATAATTCAGACAAATGCATAGCTGTCATGTAGCTTGCAGGAGAGGGTGAGCTGAGGTAATTGGCAGCTCTGGGATTTTGCTTGTAGGAGAAGCCATTTTGACTTTGAACACTAAAAATGTATTAAGTCCAAGTTAGGATTGCCAGATAAAATAGAGGACATCCAGTAAAAATTGAATCAAATGAATAACAAATAATTTCCGGTATAATAGTATGTCCTAAGTAATATCTGGTATATACTTACATTAAAATTTTTCATTGTTTATCTGAAATTTTTAAGTGGAAGGCCTGTGTTTTTTGCTAAATCTGCCACCTTATTCCAAATGAACAACGGAATGATCCCCCCCCCCTTCCGCCCCCCCCTTTGGTAACAAATGGATGTATTTTTCTCTAAGGTACTCTCTGCTTCATTAGAATGTAGGTGCTTGAATAAAAAAGTTTTTTTTTTGCCAAATTAGAAATGAAACAAGGAGAGTAAATCTTTCTGCCTCCAGTCAAACAGAGGAGCAAGCAGAGACCTCACCCACAATCAGGGGAGCTGCCCTTTTCCTGCTCATCCAAGGCCCGAGCTGGCACCCCGTCTCTCCTGCTACTGTAGGAGAGTTTTTAGGGCTCAGATCCCGAGCATGGGATGGGAATGGGCAGCAGGGGTGGAGGGCGTAGGCAAGGGCCCAGTTTCTTCTCATCTCAGGCTCCTTCCGCACGGGAGCTCAAAGCCTGCGGAGGGCCCACGTGTGTGTGTGTGGGCAGTACGAGCCCGGCCTCGGCCTCCACGGCTGTGCCTGCCGTGCCCAGCCAGAATGGGTGGCCCATCCACTTCACTCACCAAACGTGTTCAGCACTTACCTGCCAGGGACACTCGCCTTCTTTGCAGTCCCTCCCTCCCACTATCCTGACAAGGGAGTTCGCCACCTCTGTAGAGTTCGGCTCTCTCTTATTCAAGCCCAGCAGGTCCACAGGGTTCTTGGTGGGATCCCAGTCTCCACTGACAGGGTTCGTGGTGGGATCCCAGTCTCCACTGACAGGGTTCGTGGTGGGATCCCAGTCTCCACCGAAAGGGTTCGTGGTGGGATCCAGGTCTCCACCGAAAGGGTCTGTGGTGGGATCGAGGTCTCCACCGTCTTCAGGGGGATCCTCGGTGCTGTGGGCGGCCTGGGACGCCGACCTCCTCCTCCTACTCGGTGCCAGAGTGAGTTTCCCACAGGGATAAGGCTCTGGAAGAAAAACCAATGGCCTGGGCCTTCAGCAAAGGGGAACGCTCCCTGCACCGAGCGCGCGCGCGCGCACACACACACACACAGTTCGTTAGCAGCAGGAGGCATCGGGAGGCCAGAGAGAGGGAGGGTCCGACCCCCAAGGTATGGGTCGGGTCAGAGGGCCTGGAGAACTGCAGTTGGGGAAGAGTGAAGCATGTGTTTGATAACTGGGAAGGATGTGAGGAACTTTTGGGGTGCAGAGTGCTGTGCGTCTTGATCTCGGTTGCATCACAAGGTGGACGTGACTGTCAGGATGCAGGGAAGAGGCTGACAGTAGACAGAGGACACAGGAGGGGCAGACAGGAGATGAAGCAAGAGGAGGAGTTAATGGTAGAACCCAGGTAGGCACACAGGGGTGCTCACTGTCAAACCCTGTCAACCCTGCTGTGTGTTTGAACATTTTCTAATGAAATATTGTTGTTGTTTTTAATTGTTCTGGGAAAAAGGGACAACATATGCAAACAACCTGAGGCATAAGAAAGAGCACTACACAACACGGCTTTGCATGGTAATGTCTAACAGGGATGACTATCCTTAAAGTCACCAAGCGCAGGGGAGATGTCAACAAATACCAGAAAGCTTCCTTTCTCTATTGTTACCAACTGAGGAACTGAGGCAGAGGGAGGGGCCAACGCCGGACAGAGAAAGGGAGAGATATAGAGGTCTAGCGGAAAGCAGACGGCTGCTCTCTGCTGCCTCGGGTTTGCCTGAGATCAGATAAGCAGAACTTAGTTCTTTTCAGTGTTTGCGAGGGCTCCAGCAGGACCCGAAGGACTTGTACTGCGTTAGCTGCAGATAAAGCATTCAGTGTTGATATTTGTAATCACTGTCCTTTGGAATACTGAATTAGGAAGTAGTTTACCTGATTTTCCCTCCCACCCCCAATATCACACTTCATTAAATTGACTTGCAATTATTCCTGGAATTAAGACAAAATTTGCGTGCATATAGCAATCTATACTCTATTATTGAACCAGCATAAGTTTAAAAATCTCATTACCAATGGAGATGTAAATGATACTGTCTTTTACTTGTTGGGAGAGTTGGTGTTACCTAATTGCAGCCATTCTGGAATGTTCCTGTCTTGTGGGGCGGGCCTGGGGCTTTGCATTTGTACACCCTCACCCCCTCTACCCGCCTCGCCCCAGCTGATGCTGCAGCTGTCAGTCAGTCAGGGGACCAGGCTTTCAAAGACAAGTTGGTGGACGGTGAGACTGAAAGTACCTCTGGCTCCAGGTTGGCCCTGCAGCACAGAAGGACCCTGCTGTGTGTGAGACCCCCAGGGTCTGGCCCATACTCAGCCCCTTAACAGGCCATGCCCTCCTGAGCTTCTAGGCCAGACTCATCGCATCCAGCTTTTATCAAAGAAAAGAAAAAAAATAAATGTGATTAACATAGAGGCCCACACAACCTTAATTGGTCCTTTTTTGTTATTGCTAATCCTCATCCGAGGATATTTTTCCATCGATTTTTAGGGAGAGTGGAAGAGAGAGGGAAAGACAGAAATATCGGAGAGAAACACATGGATTGGTTGCCTCCTGTATGAGCCCCAACCAGGGCTCAGGCTGGGGAGAAGCCTGAAACTGAGGTATGTGCCCTTGACCGGAATCAAACCTGGGACTTCCTGGTCTACATGCTGGGGTTCTATCCACTGAGCCAAACCAGCTGGGGCCTAAATTAGTTCTCGAGGGGCCTCGGCTCCTACAGTCACGCCTGGGCTGCTCTCACCCGCCTGCACTCTCATCTTGGTTCATTGTAACTCCCAGTCTCCCAAGCCGCCTGCCCTGCCCAGGGGTAAAAACTACGCCTCCACACACTCATTACATAGGTAGGGTTTGCTATGAATCAGACACTGTGCAAAGTGCCCTCCATGCATGACTCCCTTAATGTGCACGCTCACTAAGCAGTTAGGAAATGTCGCCGGCCCCACTTTTCAGGCAGCTCACAGAAACAGGGGTTTGTCTCCACATCTACGGCCCATCCCGGCTGCTCCAGCTGTCCTGCACGGGCCTCTCTGACTCGGGGAGCCCCGGTGGGGTGGCCCCATGCCCCTCCTACCTGTGGAGATGCAGGACTTGCCGTTGTCGTCCAGGATGTACCCGCTGGCACAGGAACACACCACGGAGTTCTGCTCCTCCCTGCAGAACTGGTCGCAGTCCCCGTTGTCCAGGCTGCAGAATTTTCGCGTGGCTGTAGGAGACGCGTGTTGGTTCTCAGGACAGGCTGGGGAAACTGAGGCTGCAGCTGGCCAGGAGGAAGGACAGCAGCCCCAGGGAGACGTACACCTCCCCCCCACCCCCCCATGAGCCCTATAGCAGCCACCTGGCTAGAACAAAAGGCCAGAGCCACATGGCCGACACACGTCGGCTGGTGCAAACAGGATAGGCTGCCCGGAGGAGCGGGTTGGGTGAGAGGCCCATACCTGTGTGTGTGCCCAGACTTCCAGGAAGTCCTTAAATGATCTGAACGTGGCCGGTGGGGGCCCTGGAGGCTGGGAGGGTCTTTAAGTTCAATGTTAAAAAGGCACATGGGTCCTGACCAGCTTGGAAGGGCTGCCTGCAGGAGGGTGGGTTCCGGGACAGGTGCTCAAGAGGAGCCTGGCGGAGTGGGAGGCCCACCCACTCTGAGGCTAGAGGAGTCCCTGTGTAATGAGGGCCTCAAAGACTGGGGTCTGGGCCCCAGTGCGGTGGGAAGAAGAAACGAAACAGGCAGTGCACATCCTGGAGTCAAGCTGGCCCTTCTGTCACTTGTGTAATTGGAGCAAGTTATTGAAACCCGTGGGCCTCGGCTTCCTCACTTGTAAAGTGGTGGAGGCCATGCCACCTCACAAGGTAACCTCACAGGTCACCTGACGCTCTTGGCACAGTGCCCGTGTGGAGCCATGCCTCCCTGCACCTCAGATCAGCAGCTCTGCCTGAGCCAGAATCACCACCTGCCTCCTGTGTGCCCCGAACATCAACCTCCAAACTCACATCAGCGATGCCACCTGGCCATTTACACTCCACATTTGGGTTTTGATGAAAAAGGTAACTTTAGTGCCAAAACCAACATTCACGAAACTTTAGAAAACATTCACAATGGCCCTGGGGTCAGAGCCAAAAGGCGTGCAAGAGCGGCAGGTCTGGATTGGGGTGAAATGAAGCCTAATAGGTATTCCCCTCAGAGAAAATTCCAAAGTAAACTAATTCAAGAGCACATCCTAAAGATTATAAATTAATTCAAAAGGAATGCAAACCTTTCTCTTTAGGGAAAAGCGGTTTAATATTAAAACTAATTTTTATTTGAAAATTAACCACCACATTAGGAAAACTCTTGGTGACTTTTCCATGTAGGATTAATTAAATGTTTCAAATGTTTATAATTGGACCATCCCGAACAGTGGCATTTGCACTAGTAAATGTGAGGTGTGGTGATTTGGAGTCATTGCCCGGGACCACAAGGAATATAAGTAATAACAATGAGGGATGCATTCTATTCCAAGGAGAAAGTCAATTCTCGTGTCTATGTTAGTGGGCCGCGTGCTTCATGAATGTTCCACAGCCTCTCTCAGAGGAACAGAGAGGTGACTGTGTGTTTCACTGTCCTCCGATCCTCTGAGTGGGTTGTAGGGTCTTTAATTTTTGTTGTGTTTTCTGTTACTACACTGGCCCTTCATAATGGAGCACAGACTCGACATCAGAAGTGACATGAGATTGTTCCCTTGGACATTTTAACTTTTTTCCCCTCTCCCCCACATTTGATTCTTCAGGTAACTCGGACTTGAAAGCCTGCCGAGAAGAATAACTCACGTAATTCACAGTTTCTGCCTTCGTATCCTTCCATACAAGTGCACGTGTATTCCCCGAGGCCGTCCTTGCAACTGCCCTGATTCAGGCAGGGACTGCTCTCACACTGGTCACCATCTGCAAAGAAAGGGTTTGGAGACTGGAGTGTGCAGGCAATTTCCGTCACCATGGACATGACTTTGCTGTGTTGATCTTGGCACACGTTTTTTTCAGATAACTCTAATGAACATGCACTTCTTCCTGTTTCTCGGTAAGCAATTTCTCCTAGCTGAACTTCACGTTATCCTCACCTTTTGTGGCTCTTGTACGTAATGCTCTTGTTTTTTTTAAAAATATATTTTATTGATTTTTTACAGAGAGGAAAGGAGAGGGATAGAGAGTTAGAAACATCGATGAGAGAGAATCATCGATCAGCTGCCTCTTGCACACCCCCTATTGGGGATGTGCCCACAACCCAGGTACATGCCCTTGACCGGAATCGAACCCGGGACCTTTCAGTCTGCAGGCTGATGCTCTATCCACTGAGCCAAATCAGTTTCGGCACATGATGCTCTTATCTTACAGGTTCATTGGCTGAGCTTTCCAGTTTTTGCTGAAATGTTTGACAGCATTTTTGCATTAGAGTGAGGAGCTCTGGGATGGCAACTAGGTGGGACCATCTGGAAGGGTGGAGGGCATGTGGTTGTCTGACACTGGACAAGAGAGATGTCAGGGTTCCTCTTTCTGGAGGTAAAATGAGAAATCAGAGACAACTGCCCAGCACCAACATGGGCCTTCACATTTCTCTGTCCATTTGCACAATCTTAATGTAGAGATAAGTCCAATAGTCATTTTGAGAAATTTGAATGGTGTTTCCAGAATGAAAACGTTGGTAAGGATTAATGCCACTTCAAGTGGTATAAGAGTTGACTCAACATGGTTACCTTATTATAGGACCCAGTCTTTCAGGCTTTATTATTTTTTTTCCTAATAGACTTGGATTTTTAAAATTATCACTAAATTTGGTATTCTCAAGTGAGAATATACTGATTGAAATCTATATTTAAGTGGCAAAATTAGGATTAACATAAAGTTACAATAAAAAACTATTTTACAATAACTGTTTGAAAGGGCTCAGAGGGGACAAGTTAAATACGTAGGATTTAAACAGGAACAGAAAGGCAATTCAGGAAGCATTTTCAAAGTTCAAACACAGTTTCTCCCAGTTTAAATATCCTACTGAACCCCTCTCACTTAAGATTAAAACAGAAAATATCTCACCTTTGTATTTATTCCAGAATTCATTCTAAAAGAGAAAAAATATTTTAAAGTACATTAGGGAGAGCACAGACATTTTACACCTATAACAAATTCTAAGCTAGTAATTCAACTTGAATAGGATACTGTTCCAAACAGAGGTCATTTCCCGAAACAAATTGCTCTAGAACTATTCAATCTAAATGGGAAAGTTTCTTAGATCTTCTGTATCTAAAAAGATGCAGATGATGGTTTCAATCACTGTAGAAAGTGGCTATAGGGTTAAGCCTTGGACTGACCTGTTGGCAAAACCACAATCAAGTCCCAGCTTAGATGGCACAGCCCTCTTAGCATAATTAAGCTTGACCTTATGATGCCCCCTAGATCCTTCCTCGGTAGCTAATGGGCTGTGGGAGGTGCAGCAAGTGCTGCCAAAACAAGTGAAACTCACAAGAACATTGTAACTATGGTGACCACTTCCTTGTTTTTCTTCAACTATAAAATAAAGGCTCAGCTTGCCCTGTGGATCTCTCTGTGGCCTTAGCCAAGCCAGGAGATTCACCGAGCCCCAGTTTATTCTCTTTGTCTTTTCTTTAATCCTTCTCTGACTCTCCCCCCCCCCCCCCCCGCCCCCGCCCTCCCCCAAGCTCACCGAACCCTTGATTGGGCTGGCCCAGCACAAATTGCCATCTCTGTTGAATATTGAAAGTGTATTTTCAAGTTAATCGCCAAAAAATGGATTGTACCAAAAGTGCTTTGCTCTGTTTGCTACTCCAATGAATGGTTTTTAGTTGAAATATTTGGGTTGAAGGTCCAATAAAGAAATGAATTATTGGTTAATAATCATGATAATTTAGAAAATGATAATTGGTAATTAATTCAAATCAGGGCATCAAGAGCCTACATTAACTAAAAAATGTCCATAGATTAAATTTATCTTCCCTGTCTATAGTAGGTTAAGTAGTGTCTCCCAATGATCTAAATTCAGGTATAAACTCATAATGTGACCTTAATTGGAAATAAGTCTGTGCAGATGTAATTGAGGTATCAATTGAGGTGAGATCATATTGGATTAGGGTGGACCCTAAATCCATGAGAGGTCCTTATGAGAGACAGAAGAGGACACAAACACACAGAGAGAAGGCCGTGAGAAGATGGAAGCAGAGATTGGAGTGATGCATCTACAAGCCAAAGAATGCCATTGTTGGCAGCCCCCATGAGCTAGGAGAGAGGCCTGGAACGGATTCTCCCTCAGATCTCCCGGAAGGAACACAACCTGGTGACGCCTTAATGTCAAACTATGGTTTCCAGAACTGAGAGAAAAAGCATTTGAAGACACCCAGTTTGTGGTTTTATTTTGCTTATTTTTAAAAATTTAATTAATTAATTAATTAATTAATTTATTTATTTATTTATTTATTATTTATTTAGTGTCTTAAGGTGGGAGCTTAGAATGTCAACTCTAGACCTTTCTTCTTTTCCAATAAAAACCTTTAATGCTGCAAGTTCCCCTAGAAGCACTATTATATTCGTTTTTGTTCAGCTGAAAATATTTTCTAATTTCCTTTGAAATTTTCTCTTTGACCCACAAATTATTTAGAAGTGTGCTGTTTAATTTCCAAATACTTAGAAATTTTCGTGTTATTGATTTTTGGTTAATTTCATCATGGTCAGAGAACATTTTGTATGTTTTCAATCTTTAACATTTGTTAAGATGTGTCTTAGGACACATGATATGGCCTATCTTGTAGAAAGTTCTGTGGATGTTTGGCAAGAAAGTGTGTTCTGTTGTTGTTGGGAATCCTACAACTATCAATTCGATTCAGGTCGAGTGATGTCTGGAGAACTGCAGGGGATACAAATGATAAACTCACAATTCTGTGGTATTTTGAATTTTAGTTTTCTTCAAGGACTACTGCTGTTTGCTTCTCAGGGCCCTCAAACAGCTGCTCCATGCAGTCTACCCAGGTTTTGTCGTTACATTCAATGGGAGACAGGATAGAGTGTGCTTTCTCCATGTTACTTGGAACCAGACTTGTTGCTAACCTTTGATCCAGTAATCCTCTCTGGAGCAGCTGCTCTTCTTAGAAGATAATCCAGAAGAAATATGCATGTGCATGTTTTCATAATAGTAATATAAAAAGAATTTATATGCCCAAAACGTGAAAGAAGTAAATGTGTTGATACAATAAAATATAATGTAGCCCTTTAAGATTGTAAGTATGGTAGCTATATACAGAAGTAAAGAAGAGTGTTTGGGAAATGATGCTGAGAAAAAAGTAGTACCTAAACTTGGATTGGGATTACAAATATGTTCATTAATATTCTGTCTATTTCATACACAAAACTATGTGTATGTGAATTAAAAGAGCATTTAAAAATGAAAATAGTTCTTGAAATTATGAATAACTTTTAAAAACAGACAAATCATTTATTTGGTAAGGCGTAAAAACGAATTCTCAATTCCTCTTTTCTCTTCTGGTGGCTGAAATGAATACTGGTCGGCAAGTGGATAGAAACTTACACGAATCCCTTGCAGACCTTGATCTTTTACAGAAATACAAAGATGTCTGAGTTACACGATTGACAATGACTATTTTCTAGACAGAAGTGCCAAGTGTGTTTTCCAATGTATTAGTGGTTGCTACAATCCCCTTCCTATCTTCAGGTTTTAAGGTAGGAAACACAAGTGTTTCTTTAATGTTACTGGAGACTGTGAGAAACATGGTGATGCAATACAGTTGCTACCCAAGCTCCAGCCAGCTGTGGTCATTCCATGGCAGTACAGAGCTTTTCATCATCTATGAACACAGCCTCCTCCTCAAAAGTGCCTTTGATCTGTTCTTCTTTAGCCTCCTTCCTCCCTCTCCCTTCCTTTGAATTTTTTAAGAGTATACTTGAGGCAAAACTGATGATAGTTGCCAGGAAGCACAGTCTCAAATGCTTCTGTTTTGGTCTTTAAAACACTGCTTGCTGCTGCATGAAACTGTTTAAATCATTGTAGGTACTGCATACTTCCTTCTTCGTGACAAATAGCTCCAAGTGCTCAGTGAGACCCAGAGTAGTCCATTTGGCTAAACATCTCATTATCTGTGAGTGATCACCGCTGAATATGGGGTTGCTGCCACTCACTTTCAGGAACTCTCTGACAAGATTATCAAAGAGCCTGGCTGTGGTCTGAGGTAAAGGACATGCAATAGCTTTTGCCACACAGGTATTATTAAGAATCTTTTTAGTTTCTTCGGTTCTGAAGAAGGGTTGTTTCTGGCAGGTTGGTTCTTCCCAGAGCGTTCTCATGTTCTTCTACCATGCTGACTCATTGTGAGGATGGGGTGAAGTCAGTCTGACGGGTTTGGCCTTCTGGGCCATTGGGATGGTGGATGTGATCTTGTCTATAATGTGCTTCACCGACCCTGATATAATCTCCATGGTTTCATGAGATCATAATAATCTGTAGAGGCCATGTAAGATTCACAGGTGGTGAATTAAAGTCAAATCATCTGGAACTGGCATTCAATTTCACAAACCGGGACAATGCCACTGATCACCAGCATCTTATGGCAGAGTTCTGGAGCAATTTTTAAATGTAAGTTCGTGTCCATATTATTTTGCTAGGTGATGAAAAACTTGGCCACGTCTCCATTTGAGATGGCATTCATCCTAGGAATTTCAATGTCTAGGAATTCCAACTTATCAAAATCTTCTTATACGTGTGATGCTATTACTATGGATGATAAATTTCTTCTTTACAAAGTCATTCAGGTTCAAGCCCAAGTATCTCCAATGATGTGTTTCTTTGTCTTTGAGGCCAAAGTGAGGATTAGGTGACATGTATGAGCAAGGAGGCAATAGTGTGATTTTGTAGAGAATGACACTGCAAACACTTCTTCGTTTTTCCAGGATTCTCCCGAACTCCAATTATGTCTCCCCAAGGCAGTCTATTATCGATATAAATAAATTCTTCTGATTTAAAATTCCTTGAATTGGCCATGACTTGCAACTTCACCTGTACTCGAAGGGCACAGAAGATGAACCTCCCCCAGCACTTCTGGCATAGATCTACCTGCCCCTTAAGGTGGTGTTGGACAGGTGGTCTGCAGGTGCAGCAGGCGAGCGGGTCTACATGGAGCCTGTGTCGTGCAGGTCTCCTCAGCACTCAGCATGTGGTGGGAGCTCAATGCGGTCCTGTAGTGTGGATGGGGGTCCTGTAGTGTGAACGGGGGGGGGGGTGGAGGGGGTCCTGCAGTGTGAATTGGGGTCCTGCAGTATGGATGGCGGGTCCACTGTCAGTGGTGTGGTGGTGGCAGCAGCAGCCAGAACTACCTGTCTCTCTCGAAGCTGCTGCTTGGCCTCCTTCTCTGCTACTTTCTCTTCAGCTTTCAAGTGTCTTCGGTTCATTCTTGCCCAGATTCACTGACCGCCATCCACTGCCACCTCACGTCCTCATGGTGGCCATGTTTCCCCAGGGCCCTACCCAAGGTGGGTGAGGCTCATTAGCAACTTTCAGGGAAGCCTTTACTGTCATGTGTCTGTGTGCCATAGCTCTGAAGGCTGCAACTCAGGTGTAGACGTCAAATATGGCTGTGGCCATGGATTTGGGCAAAAACCCAATGGCTCCCGTGTATGTGTGTGTGTGTGTGTGTGTGTGTGTGTGTGTGTGTGTGTGTATGTGCGTGGCCAGGCCCAGGGAGGTGTTGGCCAAGGGCATGAATAATCCTATCTAATAAAGAGGGAATATGCTAATTGATCATCACTCCATCACAAAGATGGCTGCACCCACA
The DNA here is from genome assembly GCF_964339955.1 of Pipistrellus hanaki. NCBI lineage: Eukaryota > Metazoa > Chordata > Mammalia > Chiroptera > Vespertilionidae > Pipistrellus > Pipistrellus hanaki. The sequence goes on from NC_140505.1 coordinate 25,805,081, forward strand.
GCTGAGGCCAAGTTCCCATAAGGAGCCTTAACGAGCAATCTTTAGGGACCTGAGGCTGCACTCTCCTCTGCCCCTGTGGGGCTTGACAGGGGACCTCGAGGTATGCTTCCCATTCTGGTGCTAGGCTAGGGGACCTCAGGCTGCTCCCCCCACCCCAGCACCAGGCAGGGGGACCTCAACCTCAGGCCGTGCCCCCCACCAGGTGGGGCTTCATAGGTGACTTCAGGTTGTGCTCCCTACCCAGCGGGGCTTGACGGGGGATCTCAGGCTATGTCCCCACCTGGCAGGGCTTGACAGAGGACCTCAAGGCACACCCCTGCCTTGGTCTGGGCTGGGAGACCTCAGGCCATGCCCCCTGTCCTGGCACCAGGCCAGGGGACCTAAGGCTACACCCCTTGCCCAACAGGGCTTGACAAGGGTGGGACTGGCCGGGTCTGGATCTAGCCCAATTGGGGGAGGGGGGGCGCGGAGGCTGGATCTGAATCTCACACGATTTTGAAGTGCATGTGGGTGAGCCCCAGACTATGACAGGAGGCAGGTTTTCATATACAGTTTACTAATTTTCTTTCATCTCTGACACTTCTATTATTGAGAAAGGGCAAATAGCAATATTAAATTATTTCCTCTAATTAATCCCCTTTTAATGTGCACAAATTTCGTGCACCGGGTCACTAGTTTTTAAATAAACTTGTTAAGTTTTAGAATAGATTTAACAATACCTTCAGAAGTTCTCATAACTCTTATAACCAATTTTGGGCTGTACCTTCTCTCAGTTTCCTACTCATAGAACAAGGAGATATGTGGTGGGCGAGGAAACAGGAATGAAAGCCTTGTAAGTGGTGGAAGGAGATAGGCTCCCTACCTCCCACCCCAGAAAGCCTCTCCCGAGCTGTTCTCTGCGGCAGAGGCCACAGCACAGAAAGGCATGGAGTGAAGGCCCAGTGTGGGCGGCTCTGACAGCCTTCCTAGACAGGTAACCAGGGCCAGACAGCATCTCCGTTCAGGCCCAGCACCGTCCACAACTGGTCTCCCTGTCTCACCAGCCTTACCGTCTTCTCCGTGTCCTCAAAGACTTCTCGGGCCTCTTCGTAGGAGCAAGTCTCTTCCCAACACTCTCTTTCAAGGTTTCCTTTCTTCATCTCTTCAAATAATGAATTTGCCCTTCTGACCCTGTCTAGGATGCCGTTGGCTCGTTCCCGGTTGATGAACACTGGAAGAGAGGGAAGCACACAAAGTGCTTTACCAAATTACCTGCTCTCCCCACAGCCTTTAGCATCAGGTCACCTCCTGTAAAAGGCCGAGAACTCCTTCCTCAGGCACCAGGCAGCTGGGGAAGAAACGCCCATCTCCCTCATGCCTCCTCCTTGAGTTACATCCAGTACTTATTCTAGACCCCACACACCCTTTTCTGGAGAAGTAGACCCATCCCATCCAATCCACCTTCCACCCTCCCTGCACATTCACACCCAGCCTTAGGGTGGTCAACGCAAACCCCCTTTCCTGAACTCTCCCTTCTCAGAGTGGTTCCAGGCCACATCACCTCCCTCCCCACTGACCGGCTCCTCCACTCTGTGCTTTGGCTCAGGCTGTGTCCCTCCCCTCTCCTATTCACCCTGGACCTCACTCACCCTTCAAGGGCTCAGGTCAGAGGTAAGTGGGGAGTTGTGATCTGTTTTGATTACGATCTACAATTAAAGGTATGATTTATATCAAGTCCCAGGAAACCCAACATGAATTAAAACAGAAGTTTTGCCCTAGCTGGTTTGGCTCAGTGGATAGAGCATCAGACTGTGGACCAAAGGGTCCTGAGTTCGATTCCGGACGGGAGCATGTGCTTGGTTGCAGGCTCCTCCCCAGCCTAGGCCCTGGTCGGGGTGCGTGAGAAAGGCGATCATTCGATGTGTTTCTCTCACATTGATATTTTTTCTCTCTTCCACTCTCTCTAAAAACTGATGAAAAATTATCCTCAGGTGATTATTAAAACACACACACACACACACACACACACACACACACACACACAAACAAAACAAAACAAAACGAAACAAAACGAAACGAAACAACCCCAGAAGTTTCAACCCGGTTGGTGTGGCTCAGTTGGTTTGAGCTTCATCTGGGACACCAGAAGGTGGCAGTTTAGATTCCCACTCAGGTTGTGGGTTCCATCCCTGGTCAAGGCATGTATGGAAGGCAATTGATGTTTTGTTCTCACATCAATCTCTCTCTCTCTCTCTCTTCCTTCCTTTCTGTCTCAAATGCACAAAAATATATCCTCAGGTGAGAATTACAAAGAAAAATAATGACAGCAGTAACAAAAACAAAACAGAAGTTTCAAGAAATAGTATTTACTATAACTTTCTATGAAATAATACTTATTACAAAATTTTCTACTTGATTCTTTTAATTTTCATTAAAAGGAAAACCCCACTAAATTGATTTCATGACTCACAAATGAGGCATGACCTGCCAGTTAAAGTGTCTTGGGTCAGAGAACCTCTGAGTCCCTTCTGTGGTCTCTGTCTGCAGCCAACTTGTCCCCATGCTCTGCCTCCCTGAGTTTTCTCTCTCTCTTACTCACCACTCCCTTTGTTCTTTTCATTGAGATACAGGAGGCCCTCAGATTCTTTTCCTCGCCCTCTGCACTCCTCCCCGCTCCCCCACCCCGCTGAAGAATTTAGAGTTTCACCGTAATACTCCCCACATTGGTATTTCTAGTCCCAACTTTCACCCTAGCTCTATGCTTTCAACTCTCTCAACCTGGTGGGTATCTCGGAACTCCAAACTCCCCATGTGCAAGACTAAGACACACACCCAGGACTGCAGAATCTAGAAGGCTTGAGTTTCCAATACTGTACATCTTGCTCATCTACTACTTAATATTGGCAAATGCAAATGACAAGACCTATACTTACTTCTTAGCGTTGTTTTAAAGAGTGTATACAATTCCTAGTGTCCAGTGTGGCACACATTAGGTGCTCAGCAAAGGTTAGCTTCATTCCTACCTCAAATTACGTTCCCTTCCACATTTCTCATTTCTTTTCATGACATCAGTGTTACCCCAGTAGCATCCGCCTTAAACTTGCTATTGTTTCTGGGCCCCTCCCCCTCTAGTTCAACTATCCGCTTCAATACCAAGTGCTTACTTTGAAATAAAACCCACACACCAGTTTCTCCCCTCTCATTCCCCTCCATGGGTTTCTTCTCTGTTCTGCTTTTCTCTTTATTTTCTGACTTTTTACCGCTTTCTCATCTACACACCTGGGTCCCTTCTGTTGCTCCTCAGTGCTCCCGTCCTTGCACTTGACCCAGAATGCAGCCAAGCCTCAGGGGTGATGCCACCTCTGATCTCTCTTCTGACTTTGCTCTGCTTCTCTTCTTTCTGAGCCCTTTCTGTTCGAACAGGCCCCGGGCCCCTGGAAGGTACAGTCACCCCCATCTGTCCAGCCTTGGGCAGCCCCTTCCTCTGGCTGAGCCAGCCTGAGGATGCCAACACTAGCTTCTCTCTCATCCTCTTCGCTGCCATGGAAGGTCTTCTCTGCCTGGGTCCGACCCCTTCCCTCCTCTCCCCCAGCTCATGTTGGCAGAGGAAAGTGGCTTATCTCTGTCTCTGCCTGCCACCTCTCCTTCCTCTCCCTCTCTTTCTTCACCTCCCCCTTCCATTGTCTGCCTGTCTTTCTCCCTCTGTCTCTGTCTGTCTCTGTCTGTCTATGTCTCTCTCCCTCTTCCTCTGTCCATGTGTTTCTATCTGCTTTATGACCTCTGACCTGCTGTCTGACTTTCCCCTCACAGGGAGGCACACCTGGCCCTAAGCTACCTTGGCTGAGACCACCAAGCCCAGCTGTCCCAGGTCAGCCTTTGACAGGGGACAGGCACCCACTATCTACACTGTGGAGGTTCAAGGGAATCACCCCAGCTCCCCACCCTCTCTCCTCCTCCAGGAGGCCACCACTGTAGCCTGGGGTTGAGGGGTGCTTACCAGTTCCCCCGGACGACAGAAGGCTGGCCAGGGAGGCACTGAGCAGGAGCAGGCACGGCAGGTCGGCCATGGTGTGGCCTGGGACAGCGTCGCGGTCGCACTGTGATAGGCCTCCAGGGCAAGGTTCACTCACCCCGGCTCTGAGGGTGGAGGATTGTCCTTCTGCTTATCACGGCCTTCTGATTGGAGCCTGGGCTGGCTGTGGATGAGGGACAGGGGCAGGCAAGGAACGGGGGCAGGTGACCATGCTCGGGGCATGTCACCTGGCCTGGGCAGCCCTGGGGAAGTCCCGCTGGAACCTCCTCAGTAACTGTATCCAGGGGGGCCTGCTTCGGGCATAGGAACTTTTTGTTCTGAGAAAAGTAAAAATGCGACTTTATAGTTTTCAGACATTTATGTGTGGCTCTCATTTCATCCCTACAATCATGATTGAAGCTAAGTATCATTTCCCTCATCTTTTCTCCAGAACAGAACACGGAGGCTTAGGGAGAAGTGATACGCGTGGGATTTGAACCCAGGACTTTCCCCCTCAGTGTCCTGGTTTTCTCTGGGTCTGACCTGGTCCTGCTCACAGGCCTCCTCTCCAGGTGCTGCCCCCACAGACTTGTACGTTCCTACCCAAATTCAGGGGCTCGGGGAGGCAGAGCTTGTCTTGTGGTCCTTCCACACCACATGATTCCTTTTGCACAGGCCCCGCCACAGACTTCTGGGAGGATACCCCCTGCCTGGCGTGCCCCGAATGATCTGTTGACCGACCACAGGACAAGTAGGCTTAAGGTCAAGAGGGCTGTGCCAGGAGGGGCTCCTTGGCGTGCCTCTCAGCTCTCTGGCTCAGCCATGGAGGCACACGACTTCTCTTGACAACTTGGCCTCACACACTCTGCTGGGGGCCAGGCTGGGGGGCAGGGAGACTGAGCCCTGAGTCAGAAGCCTCACAGTGTAGCTCATTTCTCACTTCTGTGCAGCTCACTACAGGCCACTGGGGGAGGGGCTGGATGATGAATCAGCCACTGATCCTGGCACTCATGGTGCCTGAGTGCCAGGATCAGTGGCTGATTCATCATCCAGCCCCTCCCTGAGGCTCCCACTCCCCTCTCCCCTCATTTGGGGCCAAGGAAGTATGAAAGGCACTGTCTCCAGGGAATACGGGAGTCTCGGAATCTCGTTTCTTAGCTTTCATCAGGGCTATGTCTCTGTAACAAATGCCTGATGTCAGGGAAGTGCAAATCACCTCAGGTCAGCAGAAGCAGCCGCCATCTTGGCAGCCAGGCTGGGGAGGGAAGGCCAGGGGTGAACCTGAGGGAGGGTGAGGGGTGAGGATGAAGGATTAAAGAAGATAGACAAGAGAATAAAGCTGGGGCTAGGTGGGACACTGCTCTCTGATGGAGAGATAGTGCCACAGCCTGCAAGCTGAGTCTTTATTTTAGAGCCAGATTCCACAAGGCAAAGTAAGGGGGCGGTCAAGATGTTTACAATGTTCTCACGGTTTCGAATCTACTCAATTACATGCACCTGCTTTGCTTTGGCAGCACTTGCTGCACCTCCTGCAACCTATATCACTTAGCCACCTTGGGACCACAGGTTTGGACCATAAGGTCAAGCTTACAACTATAGCCTTTAGCTATGATTGTGCTGGGAGGGCTTTGCCCTCCAAGCTGGGACTTGCACGTGGCTTTGCCACCAGAGGACCATGTCCTCTCATTAATCCAAGGCTTCAACCTGTACAAACACTGTAGCCGCTCTCCACATTAGGTAGTGGGTGCACACCAGGTACAGGCTTCATTTCCGGTGCAGAAACCTTTCTGGGACACCAAGTGTGGGGACATAGCTTGAGCTCCTAGGCTGACCAGAGTCTCTGCAGCCAGATTCCAGGCTCTGGAGGAGGAGGCTTGGGAAATGACTGGCAAGGCGAATGCTGGGCTGAGAAAGACCTAAGCAGAGACAGAAAAGGACCACACTCTATTCCACAGTGGTCCCATTCACAACACATTCCCACATGGTGACCCATTACCCATGGCCCGTGGTCATGTGGATATATGTAAGTCCTATCATCCGTCTTGTTTGAAGTCTCCAGCACCTCGTTAAGGGTGTCTGGCACCAAGAAGATGCTCAATAAACACCAACAGATGGGGTGAACCAGTTCAGTCCTGAAATGTGCCTGCTCTGTATGCTGAGGTGGTCACTGCTACATGCAGAGCCTGGTCTGCAGGGTCAACCTGCAGTTGGTGCCTTGGGACTGTCTCACCTGGACAATTTGTGCTGCGATGCTGTTTCTGGATAAATTCAGCATGGGGGGAAAGGGGAGGCTGGATCTGTATGAGTCCTCTTGTCCCCAGCACCTGATGGGCAGGAAATGATTAAGCGCCACTCAAAAAAAGATGGAGGTGATCCATATGGTTAGCTTATCTGCACATCAAGTGTTAGCCTTCAAGGGTTGTCCTGACGTCACTTGGCATCCATGCTTTCAGCACCTCTGTGAGAGGGAGGCATGGATGAATGGGGAAACTAAGGCAGATCCAGTGAACTGCTAGGAGCCTGTTTAACCTCAAGTGGGTCTGGGGGGCTCCTGGCCTGACCACTCCCCCGCCTTGGCTTCTCAGGAAGAAGATCCAGAGAGTTTTAATTTCCAGGAAGATACAAGACACTCACTGGTCTGAGGGCCTCTGAAGGTCTCTTGCATTTTGATTGCAGAATTTCCCCTAACTCTCTGTTGCTAGGACAGTTGAGCTTGGGGACATTGGGATGTTTGCAAATCAGCTTTATTGTCCAGGATGACATGATTAAGCTCTCCCAGGTGCCTCATTCCACGTGCACTGGTGTCACCCTCATGGCAAGCAGGAGGTGTGCCCCCATTTCAGAGATGTGGAAACAAGGCACTGGAGGGTCAGAAATGGCTTGGCCAAGAGTTACAGACAGAGCCAGACCGACTCCAGACCGGCCCTAAGTCTGGTCTCTTAAAGTGCACTGCGGGTCAGATGGTCTCTTTGGTCTGACAGTCTCCGTCTCAACTGAGCAGCCATGGATCATTCCTAAGGGAATGGGTATGTCCCAATAAAACTTTATTTACAAAAGCAGATGGCTTGGACTCAGCCTTAGCTGTGGCTTGTGAACTCCGGTTACTGAAAACTACTTGTTCAGCAAAGCAAGTCCTGGCTCACACATGTTAAGTACGGGGCAGGCCAGTCGCTATCCCCCAGTCATGACTTAAGGGAGCACTGCACCCACTGGGCTCATTCCACCCACCCTTGTCAAGTTCAAGGGGGGCCCACTTGAAATTGGGTGTTTGTCTTATTCTTCCCTACTCGTGACCTGTGTGGCCCTGGGTGTAGTGTGCCCATAAGCACCGGAGGCACTTGATAAAGATGTACCTCAGCAGGTCCCATCCCCCTCGGATCCCACTGGCCTGGGCAGGACGTGGGAATGTGCACTTTGTGGAGTGGCCCTGATGGTTCTCAGGCAGGTGTTCGCAGGGACGGTCTTTGAGGACCACCATCGACTAGGGCCTTGGTGGGAAGCGAACACCCAGTTGTATAGGATTTTGGCAACCACAGCCTCTCCAAAATCCACAGAGAGGCGGTTTAAAAAAACCAGCCTCCACATACAAGGTCCATTTCTGGGATGTTACCCACAGTTTGGTGATACACACCAGGGTCTCAGTGAAATGAACATAGACAACCCACGAATGGTAGGGGAGAGTCAGCGGGAGAACAGGTGGCAAAGAGTATGTGGAGCCTTTTAAGTAGCCTGTGCCATAGGAAAAGATACATGTGCAGGACAAATCTGGAAGGGTATCCACAGAGCGAATGGATGATGCTTCCAATTTATTGGACACAGAGAAGAAATACTTGAATACGGGAGAAAACAGTGAAAGCGGAAAGACAGAGAAAGTAGCACTTGTCACTGAGTGAACCACGCACCCCTCTGCCGGGTCCGCAGTGAGACAGAGCAGAGATTCGCTGATGAGTGCAGGTTACGGCGCCCTGTCCGTCACAGCAGAGCTTCCTTCTCCTGCTGCCCCGCGTCTCTCATCTTTCTAATCACTCAGTCTGTCTCTGGGAATCTCTCAGTCCCTCTTCCTGTCTCCTTAGAATCTCTCCCCTTACTTCCTCTCTCCCCACTTCTCAGTCTCTCTCTCTCTCTCTCTCTCTCTCTCTCTCTCTCTCTCTCTCTCTCTCTCTCTCTTATTCTCTCTCTTTCATTCTCTCTCTCTTTTCTTCTCTGTCCCTCTCTCTGAGTCTCTCTGTTTCTCTCCTCCCTCTCCTTCTCCCCACCCCAATAAGGGCAGAAGGATTTACAGGATTTGAAGCCAGGACAACCCAAGCCACAGCAGCGTTATTCCCAGCGCTGACCCTGAGAAACTAGGGAAGCGGGGCTCGGAGGAAGCCTTCTGAGTGTGTTTCTGTGCTCATGAGCCTGTGGAGCCACTCGGTGTACTGGGAGACCCTGGTGTACACCCCGAATTGGCCCTCGGCTGCACACTCCACACCCCAGCTGACAACGCCCGTCAGATACCACGTGCCCTGGAATTTGGTGGCGTGGGGCCCCCCGCTGTCCCCGTAGCAGGCATCCTTGCTCCCGTCGAGGTAGCCAGCACAGAACATGTTTTCTGTGATCTCCGGGGCGTTCGCCCTCCTCTTCGACTGCTCCAGGCAGTCCTGGGTCATCAGCCGGGGCACGTCAATGGTCATGAGCTCCAGGGCCGTGGCGCCCCTGTACAGGAGCTGGCCCCAGCCGCTCACGGTGGAGAAGCGGATGAAGGCCAGCGTCCTCTCGGAGAAGGCCTTCTCAGGCAGACAGAGGGGCACCACGTAGTCCGTGAAGGCCACCGGCCTGCTCAGGCGGACCAGGGCGATGTCGTGGTCCGTCTTGCGTTTGATGTACTTGTTAGGGATGATGATCTGAACGACTTGCCTTTCCTGCTCACTGCCTTCCTCCTCACTCAGGTCGTGGTCACCTGTGGGGACACCAGCACCCCTTATACCACATGTGTCAAACACAAGGCCCGAGGGCCAAATCCAGCCCGCCAGGCCTTGCAATGTGGCCCGCACCGCGCTGTCATCACTGCACTCCGCTGTCAGTTTATGACATTGTCAGTTTATGACTGTTCAGTAAACCATTCGGCCCGCGATTTAGGCTGGATTTTAGATTTTGGCCCCTTCTCTGATTGAGTTCAACACCCCTACCTTATACCCTTCCGGCAGCCCGAGGGAAGGAAGGACCCTTTGGCGCAGGAGGGGCCCTGTGTCCAACCCCGAGCTGGTCTGGGTGGCCTCCCTTGGGCTCCATGTAGAACGTGAATTAGGGGCGAATCTGGAATCTGGGGTGCTGGAGGCATGAGGAAGGGTGCTGGGCCAGGCAGCTGTGGGTAGGTGGTGAGGACTGCCTGATTCCCCTATTCCAGACAGGGCCTGCATCCCCCTCAGGGCTCTTGGCTCAAGCAAGAGGGTACAGCACCCCCACCCCCATGTCTTTATTTGGGGTGAAAAAAGGCTGAGGGGGATGGTGGCCACAGTGACTCCTGTGGGCCTCGGGGTATGTCCAGATGTTGCCCTCTTCTCTTCTTAGAGAAGTTCATCTGGTTGTGAAAGTTGGAGGATTGATGCCCTGAATCTTAGCCCCAAGTTGTTTTCACTCAAGAACCGGCCGCCCGTCAGAAGGAGATGAAAACAAAACCTACCCACTACCGCCGTCAGGTTCTCCAGGCTCTTGATGCTCTCGAAACAGTGGGCTGCAGAGACCACCCAGGTGGCGTCAATCAGGGTGCCCCCACACAGCAGCTTCTTGTCCAGCATCAGCGCAGTCTGTCGAGGGCACAACAGATGTTGGACGGTCACCTTATGGTCCTTGGGATGCTCTTCCTGGAGACCCATCTTCCCCTGCCCCCTCCGGATGGGCTGTGTTTATAGGAGGGTTTGTCTGTAGAGCAACGTTTCTGAAACCCTGGGAGGCCCCTCCAGAGCCCTTCCTGGGCAAAGCTGTTCTAGCTTCTGTCCAGCAGGCTGCTCCCCATCCAGCTGAGGGAAGGGAGAGCTCACAGACCCCGCCCTGGCAATGGGGATGCTGGTGCGGGACCCCTCTGGGTGCCTCCCCGTCCTGTCATCCAAGCTTGACCTGCATGCTGACTGGCAAAGACCAGGTCAACCGCTGTGCTCCCAGAGCAGGTGAGGATGTGACAGGGGTAAGCAGTTGTAGGCACACAGTAGGTGCTTCAATACATGTTTTCTGTCCTCTTTTTCTTCCGAAAAGCACAGAGGGTGCTGAGCGTGTCCTCGAATGGATCCTGGGTGGAGACATTTTCCCTACAGGATTCTCCCACGATGGGTGGGAAAGGAGTCCGAGTCTGGGCCTGCGGACAGTGAGGAATTGTAAGGCCAGAGGAGGCCCCGCTGAGGGTGAGGCGGATCTGCCTGAGCAGGGTCCTGGTCTGTTTTTTCTCTGTATCTATGGTTTTGTCACCGTGGTATTGAAAAGTCGGATCAACCGTGGAGGAAAGAGACTGGAAATGGGGCCTGACAGTCTGAAGCTTAAAGTCCGGACTTGTGGACAGCAGGACAAAGGGTGCAGGGGAGGAGCCTGTCTCCTCCAAACTGGCAAATTTTGGGCCCCTCAGAGAAAGAAACACAGTCAGATGGTCCCACAATGGATGTAAAGAGCGACCTTCAAGCTTTGAGCTCAGGACGGGCACCCTCCAGTTGCAGACCCCTGAGCATCTAGCCCTGCCCTGACTGACAGCGAATCTGTGGCTGCAGCTGGGGTGGTGGTCACAAAGTGGATGTGGGTCTCCCAGGCCCAATTCTCACTCTGACGTGAGAAAGGTGCTGCTCTTACCAAGCCTCAGTTTCCTCACCTGCACTGGGTGAGAGTTGCACCTACCTCTCAGGTGGGATTGTGGGGGTTGAACAGTATTGAGAAGCCAGGTCTTGGTGGTGTTCGGCACAGGGAGCGTGTGGTGGGAAGCAGTGCCTGCTGCAGCCACCCCAGCAAGTCCCTCTGAGGGCTCCCCACTGTGAATTCACAGAGACCCACACCCGCCAGCTCTGTCTCTATCTCTGAGCGGCTTTGACACCCAATTCCAGGGACCCTGCTGAACACTTCAGTCCTATTTGGATGTGCCCAACTCAGATTATTCCAAATTATTGAACCACAAAAAAAAACAAAAAAACAACAACCCACAAAACAGGGTTCTGCAAAGCCCAGGAGCGGAGGCCCCACCAGGGCCCCAGCTGCTGTGGGAGATGGGATGGAGCAGGGGCGGCCAGGTGGGTGCAACTTCTGAGGCTGGTCTGGAAGGGCCAGGTTTCTGGGAAATGAGAGGATTGGAGCTTCCCTGAGCCCGAAGTCAGGCCGAGAATGACTGGTGCTTCTCTAATTTCCTTTACAAGGTTCTCATTCATTTACTTTTATTTCTAAAAATTCGTGGCTGTTGAACATGGGGATCCCAGAATGAAAGGGTGAAGAGGAGCCACTGAAATGCAGGTGCTGGCCCAGGAGGCCTTTGGCCTGAGACTCTGCATTTCCAACTGGGTCCAGGCTCAGAGGCAGCCTTGCTGAGAGAGGCCCTGGAGGGGCCACAGCCCCCAGACATGACCACATGTGGGGCGGGTGGGGGTGTATGTGGATGTGTAGCCTCCAGGCCTGTGGGAGGACTTTGTTATAGATAAAAGATCGTACTGTATGATCTCATGTGTGTGAAGTCTAAGAAAACAAAACAAATAGATAAACAAAACAAAACAGAAATAAAACCATAGATAGAGAGAAAAAGCTGACGGTTGCCAAAGAGGAGGGGGTTGAGGGATGGTAATTAAAATATATAAAATAAAATAAAATAAAAAAACCACCCACAATATCTGACATACCAAAAAGACAATTTCAGCTTCCAGAGGCAGATAGTAGGTGCAGTTTGGAAGGTGAGAGAGCTGGGTTCAAATCCTGCCTTTGCCATTTATTAGTTGGAGGGCCTCAGTTTCCTCAGATGTAAAAGGGGAGTGAGGCCAAAACCGGTTTGGCTCAGTGGATAGAGCGTCACTCTGCGGACTGAAAGGTCCCAGGTTCGATTCAGGTCAAGGGCATGTACCTTGATTGTGGGCACGTCCCCAGTAGGGGGTGTGCAAGAGGCAGCTGATTGATGTTTCTCTCTCATTGATGTTTCTAACTCTCTATCCCTCTCCCTTTCTATCTGTAAAAAAAATCAATAAAATATATTTTAAAAAAAGGTGGGGGAGTGAGGCTAGCAGCCCGTGATGAAGCCCTGAGAGGCATCAGCTGACAGAGGTGCTGCCGGGAGCACTGATATCTGAGATGAATGGAGGCTGTGGTCAGCACAGGGCGTGGAATGAAGAGGAAACCCCCTGAAGCACTGCCATGAGCAGGGTGACTTGGGAACTGGGGTGTGATCCCTGAGGCTGACCTGTCCGCTTTCCCTTTGAGGGTCCCAGGGTCACTTACCTGCCAGGGACACTCCCCTCTGGGACACACCTTGCCACCCACAATTCGGCCTTGGCGTTGGCTATCATTTCTCTTTTCCAGGACAGGTATCTTTCCACATGGATATTCAACTGTATAAAACAAAAGTCAGCAAGATGTGGGGTTTACGAGGGAGGAACGTGCTGGTGAGAAGAGGGCTCTGCAGGCAGTCGCTCCGCCTCTGGCTCCTGCCTGGGGCTGTGGGAAGCCTCTGGGTGCAGGGAGGCCTTTTGTGGGAGCTGCTGGGTGAGAAGGGGCAGGGGCTGGTTTTACAGGAATAGAGGGCCCTCCTTCTTGAACTTGGGTACTGCTAACTTTTTTTGGGGATGGGGTTGGGGGGAAGATGAGTGCTGCTTGAATTTCCTAAAAGATGAATGCTATTCTGTCTTAAGGCCACCAAGCTTCTGGGCTGCTATGTTGACCTCACCCTTAGTGCTTGGTCTGCCCCAATGAAGTCCTTGGGCCAGAAAAGAATGTGTTTAGAGGTGGCAGCTGAATTGCAGGCTGCTTTGGCCATGCTGGGGACATGGACCTCCGAAGAGACACAGGGCTTGGGGTGCCTCAGCCTTTGGAATTGCAGTCCCATTAGTGTGAGGTTGGCTTGAAGAAATTTCCCACTTTCCTACCAGTGCTTTCCTTTAAAAAGAATGTGGAATCTAGAATTGTGCTGTGTAGTCACTCGTCACCATTGGGTGTGGCAGCGTAGATTCCTGCCAGAGGGACTGGGAGCGGGGTGGGGGTGGGGGAGGCTTTGCTCTGCTCTTGTGGACCCACCTGAGGTGGGCAGGGCGCCCAAAGCCCATTAGGGAGTGGCTCTCAGGGTTCTGTCCTGCCCCTGTTGCCTTGGCCTGCCCTTGGGTCAGGGGAGCCACCTCCACCCTCATTCTCCTCCCTGCCTCCGCAACAATCAGCAGGCAGGTAGTAGATGTTGACTTAATGGTAGGCCACCCCTTCTCATCTGAAAGTGGAACAGCACACAACCCTTGGAGCGGATCCCCTGAGAGCCTGTTACCTGTGGGTGTGCAGGACACCTCGTCACTCTGGAGCGTGTACCCCTCATGACACCGGCAGGAGCGCTTGGCCTCCACGTGGTTGCTGCAGTACTGGTCACAGCCCCCGTTGTCATTCTCACAGACCAGCAGGCTGTCCTTGTCTGAATACAGAAGGAGACAGCCCGCGAGGGGCCTCTGCTGGTCAGGGAAAGCCAGCCCTGGTGGCCACTCCGCCTTGGGCCAGGGGCAGCGTTCTGCACGAAGGTGGAGCTCAGCTGCCATCTACAGAGACTGAGCCTGTCACTACCCAACTCTGCAGATTGACCCAGAGGGGTGGGGCCTGGTGTTTGGGTGCTCGCCCATGTCTGAGCCGCCTGACCAGTGGCGACACAGAACTAGCATGTGGTGGTCTCCACGTTATTGCCCCTCCCAGCAGCTGGCGGGAAAAGTAAAAGTCACCTGAGGACAGTACAAGGGCCAAACTAAGTCAGAGACCTGTCAGAGAAACGAGATGGCTCTACAGCCAGGCCCTGATGCCCAGGGACCACTGGTCCCAAGAGGCAGACAAGAGGAATGTTGACCTGATTCTGAAGAACCGCAGGAAACAGTTGTCTTGCTGTGCAAATGCAGGACTCCCAAGGGCAAAGTTGGTCCTGGAAGTGAATTCCCACCGGGGCTGCTAAGCACCAAAGGCCAGGCAGACACTAAGGCTCTCTGGACCCATATAACCGGCAGAAAACCTCTTTCCTTCACTCTCTCTGGGCTCTGTTCTGCTTAGAGCAGACGTTGGCTGTGGCCCGGAAGGGATCAGAATGTTCACACCCCAAAAGAAGCCTGGCCTTTGACCTCATCCCCCAGGTGGTGCGCTCTCCACCCTGATTCAGTTGGACACTTCATTTAATCTGCCTGAAAAGCGTGTTCTTGCCCTGGGCACCTCGATTCACATGGGATGGTCTAACAATGTTATTCACGCGGGGCTTCGGGCCACAGGATCTCAGCTCAACCTCTGGAGGGGCTGGAGACAGAGGTCGGCCATTCGGGTCGTCAGCCATGTCTAAGCGACTGAGCTCAGTAAAATCTCTGGACACTGAGGCTTCCTGGGTTGGTGATGCTCCGTACGTCTTGTCACCCTCAGCCTCAGAGAATGAAAGACTGTCCCTATAATTGCCCGGGGGGGAGGACAACTGGAAGTTTACACCTGGTCCCTTTGCTGATTTTAGTCTGCATATTTTTGCTATAATAAACTGTAACTGTGAATATATCAGTTTTAAGTGAGTTTTCTGGGTCCTTCCAAGCAGATTATTGAACTTGAGAATGGTCTGGGAGACCACTGAACTTTGCAATACTTTAATATATGAAAGGTGAAAAAAAAATAAGAATCTCAGCCGAAACAGGTTTGGCTCAGTGAATAGAACTGAAAGGTCCCAGGTTCGATTCCGGTCAAGGGCATGTACCTTGGTTGCGGGCACATCCCTAGTAGAGAGTGTGTAAGAGGCAGCTGATTGATGATTCTCTCTCGTCGATGTTTCTAACTCTCTATCCCTCTCTCTTCCTCTCTGTAAAAAATTAATAAAATATATATATTAAAAAAATCTCATACCTTTGTAACAGCAAGTAGGGAAGGAAGGTCAGGTCCCATCTTCCTTGGTTGGCAGGATATATGGAAGCTGGGCAGTGATGTAGTGAATCTCACCTGTGCCCTTTCCAGATTATCAGAATTTCCCAGTGCTGGGAGCCCAAGGGTTTATATTTCCCAGAAAGGAACAGGGGGCCATCAAACTTAAGAATTGGCACCTGAGAACTCCAAAGCCAAGGCTCTCAGGTTGACAGAAGCCTTCAGAGTCACCTACACCAACGTCCCACGGGAGCTGAGGGCCGGGCCATGCTCACCAGCCTCCCCCTGGGAGCTATGGGACTTCTCACTTGTCTCACAGTTCCGGCCCTCGAAGCCTTCAGGGCAGAAGCAGATGTAGGACTGGAGTTGGTCCTCACAGGAGCCTCCATTCTGACATGGACTTGAGGCACATTGGTCCCCATCTGTGGAATGAGTCCGTGTTAGTATGTTGAGGAGAAGAGCTTGAGGGTGGGACATAAATGGGCCATTGACCTACTCACCGTTGTAAGATGTCCAGAACAGCGCCTGAGGGAACAAAGAGGAAGCCTCATGAGACATATGTTCTCCAGAAGCAAACATTTATGGAATCCATGCAAGGAGCTGATGAACTGAGGCGGGTAAGGGTGGGCTGGGGCTTCTGCCTGGGGCCCTTTGCCATGGGCTCTGGAAGCCAGGCTCTCCTCTGGAGATGAGGTGGGATCATCTGAAGGGAAAGATTCTACCCCACCCTCGATGATGAAGGTCACCAGAGGTCACAAATTTCTCCAAGTCAAAATATCCGAGTTTCAGCCCCAACTAGCCCCAGCTCTATCATGTTCGAGTTGTGAACCTGGCCCAACACACATATGCACTCTGAGCCTCTATTTCCTTTCTCTGATGATCCACACACAGGGGCTGACCTGGGGAGAAGGCAGGTAATGAGTATAAAGGTATTCTAGGAACTGCTAAGGGCCCCATCAACAACACCGACGTCCTGAGGAATCTTTCAGCCAACTGAACTTTAGCTCTCAGGGTTGCTATGAGAATAAAACAAGATGAAAACTGTTGGAACTGCTTTGAAAAACGAACTGGTACACAGCCATAACGTATGACGATTTCCAGCCTGCACAGAAAGGGTCATGTTAGCCTCTGTCTCAAACAGCCAGGCTTCCTGGTGGGTGTGAGGTGCCCTGTGAGTGTGAACTGGATGCCTTTGAGTAGAGGTAAAGCACCCTGTGATTGTCAGGTGAGGTGTGTGTCCTGTGAGGGAAAGGCACGTCCTGTGAGTGTGAGGTGTGGTCTTAGCTCATCATACCCTCAGGCCTACGGAAGTGTTTCAAAGAGATGTGATGTATTTTAAATACACGCCTTTAGAAAACGAAAACAGAAATGAAGAGCACTCCATCGTATGGACCAAGGGCAGGGGGAAATCCATGGTGCCCCGGGTGTGTCCTCACACAAGTTTCTCTGAAGAGGTGCCGACGGGCGCCGTGGCAGGAGAGGCCACCATCTCAGACGTCTGCTCTGTCAGCAGCATCGCTGAGCAGCAGGGGCAGCCCCAGGGGACCAGACATACAAGGGACACACAGCAGGGGTGCTTTTCAAACCATATTTTTGGATGTTACTTTGAGGATGCATGGTGTGGCAGAGAGCAGGATGTCCCTGGACACACCAGGGAGGTATGGAGCATTGCAGGAGCTGTGACTGAGGAAAGTGAAGTCATTCTTAGGAGGAAAAGTGACCCAGACATGGAGGGGCTGTGCATGCTGGAGCTGCCTGTGTGTTCCCCTGTATGTTCACCTGGGCGTGTGTGTGGCACTCACAGTCACAGACTGAAGAGAGTTGTTCTCCAAAACATGGAGTAACCCCTGCCTGAAGCCTCAGTACGCGGCCCACATATCTACCTGGTGGTGCAGAGGACACCCCCTAGAGGGGGAACTCACCAGCCTCTCTGTGTTCCTGAAGATCTCCCTGGCCTCCTCATAGGAACACTGCTCCTCCTTGCACTCTCTCTCCAGGGAGCCCGGCCTCAGCTCCTCCAGGAACGAGTTGGCACGCCTTTGCCTGTGCAGCACGCTTTGGGCTTCCTCCTGGGTGACGAAGACTGAAAAGTGGGAGCTCCGTGAAACATTGACAACCAGCCGTGCCAAGATGGCCCAGAAACAGCCATGCTGGTCTCCTCCCACTCAGTAACCGGAGTCAAAGGATTCCTGTGTCCAGGCCTGGCTGAACTTTAAACAGGAGTGCTTTTTCATGGCTGGCTGGTGACAATTTTTATCTACGAAGATGAGGCAATATGTTCATTAGATTATAATTTAACACACTTGTGCCTTCTGACCTGGTCCTCTCTCACTTCTAGGAATGTATCCTAAGGCCATACTCAGAGGCATGCACGAAAACCTAGCCACAGGAGAGCTATGGCTACCCTGTTTCCCCGAAAATAAGACAGTGTCTTATATTAATTTTTGCTCCCAAAGATGCGCTAGGTCTTATTTTCAGGGGATGTCTTATTTTTCCATGAAGAAGAATACGGTACACATTTATTGTTAAATGAAAATAAAGGAAATTTATTACTTGTATATGGTATGGTAGTACGGTAGTTGTTAACACAAACCAGACAAACTGTGAATCCTACAGTATCAAGAATTTACTCATTCAATGACAATCATGTCATCATCTTCTGGAACATCATCATAACAATCCAATTCCTGAATTTCCTGGTGAATTTCTTGTGACTCCATTTCTTTCATAATCAGTGGACCAAATCTCTCATGTTTAGCCTAGGGGGGTCCTTATTTTCGGGGGGATGCCTTATATTTCACTCAGAAGGAAACCTGTAAGTAGGTCTTATTTTCAGAGGATGTCTTATTTTCGGGGAAACACGGTAGTAATCAGCTGAAACAACCAGATGATGGCATCCCATGCTGCCAGGAAGTATTGTAGAATGCTTAAGGAGATGTAGTATTAAGTGAAAAAGAATACCTACTGTATAATTTTTACGAGTGAAAATTTACATATGAGGAAATATTTATTGAAAGGATGTACATAAATTAACCTTGGGGATCCACAGCTATTCTGTTCCAAAATGTATATGATCAACACGTGTAACTTCTATAACAAAAATTTGCCGTGTCCTGGCACCTAGAGCATTTCATCAAGAGCTGCTGCATGGATCGTTGGCGGATCCTATGGGGGAGGAAGGTCCTACGGGGCCACATGGG
Source organism: Pipistrellus hanaki (assembly GCF_964339955.1). Taxonomy (NCBI): domain Eukaryota; kingdom Metazoa; phylum Chordata; class Mammalia; order Chiroptera; family Vespertilionidae; genus Pipistrellus; species Pipistrellus hanaki. The sequence continues at coordinate 25,823,327 of NC_140505.1, forward strand.
CGGGTCAGGGGGTGGCTGGTGAAGAGGGGCAGGGCGTCTCTTGTCCCCATTGAAAGCCCACTGGTCCTGTTTGCTGCACGCTGGGCCTGTCCTCCTAGCTCCTCTGGAACTCAGGTGACATCCCAATGTGGTCCATTCTCTCCTCACAACTAACTTATCAAAACCCTTTTTTCTGCTTTGCCACCATCAACTCTCTCTCCCTTCAGGATCACACACGTGAAGGAAAATCCCTCACCTTCCACTAAGAGTCCCAGAGGTGAGATGAACCAAGACCCGCTTTGGAGGGGCCGAGGCTTCCAAAGAAGTGGGAAGGTTATAGAATGTGGGAACAGGGGAGAAGAGGAAGTGCCCATCAGGCTGAGAGAGACCACATCTTCTTTAAAAGTAGCATTTCACCTGTCTGTATTCCTAGGGAATCTACCAGGTTTGGAAGAATTTGAGGGTAAATCAAAGAACGAAGACTCCTGGGATGAGTCAACCAGGGCTGAATTGTCCCCATGGAGGGGAGCAACTGGGCACCACAAAGCTCTCAGAGACCCGGAGTCCAGTCTGACAAAGGAATACATGGCTGCTGCAGAGAATTTGGGAAAGACAGACTAGCACCAGTGAGATGAATGCTACCCACCACCTGTCACTGTTTTCCTGACCTAAGAAAGGTCATGGGCAGCACCGACTTTCGCTGGAGCATGACACGGTCTCGTTTTGGCTCCGGCGGTCACCAGGGCAGGTGACCACTGCAGGGACCCCCGGCTAGCTTCCCACTGTGAGATCTGACTGGAGATTTGAAAAGCGACAGGGACCAGGTTTTAGAGGACAGTGTAGGCGCCTTGTCTCCACCAGGGCCGCCACTCAGTTCTGTGAAGTCATAACGAGGACAGTGCATAGTGTGTCCCCGTGTCTCCCCGTCTTCCCACTCAGGCCTCTCAGCACCCTTGAGGGGCGAGAGGGTGGCCACAGTCACAGCTCTGGTGGAGGAGCATCCCCACGCCCGCCCTGGCGTTTGCCAAAGGAAAGCCCAGTATAAGGGAAGCACCCTCCTTTCCCACAATCCCCCAAATTATGTGCTCCTGTCTCACTGCACATCTGGAGTTGTGCCACCGGGGACCAGCAAAGCACCACAGGTTCCTAAAAATCTCTGAAAAATAATTCTGCCCAAGCCTGTGCCATCGACAGCATTCTTTCCGCCAACAGCCAGCAAGCGGCTGGGAGCTGTTTGCTGTCTGGGAGGAGGGCAGATCACGCTGGAGCCAGCGAATGCTCCTGTGAGCAGGAATGAGGTTTGGGGGGCTGGGCTGCCAACAGCTGGGCTGCCCTCACAGGGTCCATAGCGAAACCTCCATCCACCCTCTCCAGCACCCAACATACCTGCAGCCAGAGAACCCTGCAGACCCAGCAGAAGGCAGAGGAGGGCCAGCCCACGGGACTGGGCAGACGTGGCAAGGTCCATGGTGTCCCTCCCTGTCTGTTGACATTCTGGTGGGGGAGGCGAGCAAAGTTCTCAAATGGCCCAGAGGGAGGGGGGAGGGAGACCTGGCCTCCCAAGCCCTCGGTGCCAAAGGCCTGCTGGAGGAGGGATCAGGAACAGAAGGACCGGGCCTGAGCCCAGGACGCCAGGTCCAGGAATCCGGGCCCAGGGAGCAGGGCTGAGTCTTTGAAGCAGATGTGTGTTCTTTGAAATGTGGGTGTTTGGATATGCATCTGGCACAAGCATCTCCAGTGCAGTTTAGGATTTCGAAGCCCATAGGATCTATCACGGCAGCTGGGAAAACCGATTTAAGCTGCAGTGAAAAACCACAGCCCGCAGTAATCGCACTAGTAAAAGGAGAGCATGTTTTGAGTGTAAATGTTAATGTTTTTCAGAGAGCCACAGAGGAGACGGATGGACTCTCCTCATCTCGGAGGCTTGGTTTCCTTTTCCTTTTTTATATATATGTTTTATTGATTTTTTTACAGAGAAGAAAAGAGAGGGATAGAGAATTAGAAACATTGATGAGAGAGAGACATTGATCAGCTGCCTCTTGCACACCTCCCACTGGGGATGTGCCCGCAACCAAGGTACATGCCCTTGACCGGAATCGAACCCCGGACCTTGCAGTCCGCAGGCCGATGCTCTATCCACTGAGCCAAACCGGTTTTGGCGGAGGCTTGGTTTCTTAGGGGAGCTAGAGAGTCTGGTGGAGAAGCTCCCAGAAAGGGGCATTTGCCCCTATTTGGGCCCCCAACTCTGTTTCAGCTACAGATGGCACCCTTCTGCCCCTGGCATCCGGGTCTTGTCCCTCCCTTTCCTGCTGGTCCCCGGGCACAGCCAGGGCAACTACCTTCTGTGGAAGTCATAACCTCTGTGCATGGGTGGAGACTGGGACACCAGCACTGCTTCTTTCTGGCCGGTCCCAGCCCTACTCGCCAACAGGAAGAATTAGTCCTTAGAGGTGATGTTTTATTGATCACCTATGACATTTAAAAAAAAAACACATGTTTTTATTGATTTCAAAGAGAAAGGGAGAGGGAGAGAGAGATAGAAACGTCAATGACGAGAATCATTGGCTACAAACTGGCTGCCTCCTGCACTCCTCCCTCCCCCCCACCATTGGAAATTGAGTCCACAACCCGGGCATGTGCCCTAGACCAGAATCGAACCTGGGACCCTTCAGTCTGTAGGCCAACGCTCTGTTCACTGAGCCAAACCAGCTAGGATGGTTCTCTCATTTTAAAGCCTTTATTTGTTGTGAAGTTTTTCAGTTTTCTTTCTTTCTTTCTTTCTTTTTTTTTTTTTTTTTTAAATCATTTGCTGTATTTTATTATTTTTCAAGGAACAAGGTTTTTATTTTACTGATTTGTTTTAATTTTTATTATTTTTCTTCTCTGAATTGTACTAATTCCTCCTTTATACTACCTTTGAGTTATATTGGTATTACTTTTAGCTTCTTTAAATGGTAAACTCAATAATTTTGTCATGTAAAAAAATTAAATGCAGCTGGGCTATCAATGCCACTCTAAGCTATGCTTTAGCTGCACTGATGAGCACTCATATGCATAATTCTGCAGATATTAGAATTTCCAATGACATTTCTTTGCTAACCTTTAAAATTGTCTTTTCATTGTTTTGTAAAATTTTGTGTGTATTTCATGTGTGTTGAAAAAATAGTACATATTTTTTATACTTTTAGGGACAAATGGACATTAATACCTATGAGAGATAATTACATTTTCACCCTTGACTGCTGATGTTTGCCCTCCATATTTTGAGCATAATTGTTATATGCTTACCGAGTCCTAAATTGCATTTCATGTGTTATCAACATTGCTATCCCAGCCTCCTTTTGGTTATAGTTTGTCTGCTACATCTTTTTTCTCTCTTTGATTTTCAACCTTTGCCTAACTTTGCTTTATGGTCTCTCTTAGCAGTTGTTATATCCAATTTGATACCCTTTCACAGGTCAGTGTAGCATCATCACATTTGTTGCGATTGAGAGATATTTGGACTGATTCCTTCCATCATCTTTTGCGTTCCTGTTCATCACGATTTTCCTTTTCTGTTCCCTACTCTTTTTCTACCGGATCAACAACCCTTCTTTCCTCTCTACCTTTCTGGTTCAAAAGATATCAAACGTATTCTTGTTCTGGGATGGTCATCTTACATGGCTTTTGTTACCTTTACATTGTTGATATACATAATAAGCTTGATGTTATTCTATCTTCACCACTTCTCTGACAAAGTAAAGTGTATGGAACATGCTCCCGGCCTGCCCCGTTTCTGTTCGAACACTTGCTTGCCAACCTGTGAAAGATGAGAAAACCAGCCCTGCAGCGCTGGGCACGCAGACTGCGGGCTTCTGCGCCTTGACAGACGAAGGCAGACAGCAAGAGTGGCTGATGTTTATTCAAACTCCATCCATATAATAAAGAACCCAGGTGTTCAAATGTCATTTACATCAGCAGAATGAAACACAAAACAGTGGCTAAGACATGAGGTTTTTAAAGTGCCTTTATGAGGAAAGCAATCACAAAAAAATGGTGGGCAGTCCCAGGCTGAGATGGCAGGAACGGTGTCCGAACAATCAATATATTAATTAAATTATGAGACACATCATTTATTTTTTTCTCTCAGATAATTTATACACCAGAAGAAAAGCTGCCAGGTCTTGCACATTGACTGTTTTATTACCACACTCCGGGCGGCCTGGCGGGTGGAGGCCTTGCCGATGGCGGTGGGGAGGAACCCCGTGGGCCTCGCTGTGGCAGGGCGCGGGCTCGGGGAGGGCTGTAAAGTGACAATGTCCAGCAGCATGGAGGCTATAAATACATCCCTTACATTGGATACATATGTACACACATCAACATATATACACACATATAAAAATACCTGCCCCGACCGGAGGCAGAGAGTGTTTCCAAAGAACAGAATTTGTTTCTGAAACACACACACAAAAGGTAAAACAGAAGAGCTTTCTTTCCAGTTCTGCATTGATTGGAGTAAAATAAACTCTGCACCTCTGCATTTCTATACTTGGGGTGGTTTTATACAGTGCACACAGGGCGATTTTACTCCGAGTGCAGGTGGAGGAGGTTGGAAAGAGGCAGAGGAGAGTGGAGCTCAGGTTTGCACTAAGCTGCGTATGACATCGTTAGTTCAGATGATAGATACCCTGCAGAAAATGCATCTTTATTTATTCTTTAAAAACAATTTAAAAATCCTAATTCAGTGAAGCTTGTTAAAAAAAAAAATTAAGAGTCCCCACTTTTTTGTGTGTGTGTGTAGAAAAGAAGGTTAATATTTTAAATGATGGTTTAAATTTCCTTCCGAAAAGGAACTACACAGGCAAAGCCATCTCCTTGGTTTCTAACTGCTTTCGTGTGTAGAAATGCTGCCTGATTTTTTATCAAGGGACGTATTTCCGTTCACCTGTCACCAGGTGGCCTCGGAGACTGCCGTCAATTTCCACGAGAGAGTCCCCCCCCAAACCATTCGGCGGCATGAACAACGTGCTGCAATGTAAACCCCAGTAACAAAAAAATAGTTTTGTATCAAATGCAGTATCAAATTGTCATCTCATGTAAACACAGTGATTCTTGGTAAAGATTAGAGGCCAAAGTGCCACGAAGAAATGGTCGAGGCATTCGTCCCTGCTTTAAAAAAAAAATCTGTAAAAGACAAAAGAGTCTCCCGCACCCCCCTCCCACCCTCTCTCTCTTCAAGCTGTTGGGTCAGTGAATCAGTGACGTCTTTTGGAGGCAGTCCCATAGTATGCACGTCCCTGTGAGAGCACCAGACCAGGAGTGTCAGAAACCAAAGCAGAGTGGTTGGGACCGGCTCCTCCCTGGCTGCCTGGCGGAGGCCGGAAGGAGGGGCCCTCCACCTCGGAGCCCTTCTTCACAGGGGGTCTGTTGGTCTGCAGCACCCCCAGACTTTCCCATTTTCCGAGGAAGCTGGGTGTCTGAGCCCTGGGAGGGGGTCCCGGCATGGAGGCTGGAGGCAGACTCTTCCTGAACCTCTCCTCTGCGTGTCCCCGCGTCCCGCACCACGAGGTTCCGTGGGCAGCGGGCAGCTCCTCGTTCGGGTCTTGTCAGGGTCCTCCTGGTCCAGGGCGTCTTAGAGCACCGGCCCCTCACCAAACTAGGCAAGCCCAAGCAAAGGAAAACTTAGAGGTTCGCCGCAGGCTGGCCTCCTGCAACGGGGGGCCCGGCGGGGGCTACCCCTGCAGGTCAGAGAGGGGGGCGCCGCAGCTCTCGCTGCAGCTGGAGGAGTTGCTCAGCGGAGCGGACCCTGCGCTGGACTCTGCGGGAAAACCAGGCGAGAAGGGCTTCGGCTCCGTCCGTGCGCACGCCGGCCCCTCCTTCTTGGTGCATAGGCTCGAGGTGGTGGCACCCGGTGGGCTCAGGGCACAGCCAGCGTGGAACGGGGGGTCTTACCTGAGCTGCTCAAGCACTGCGCCGAGCTGGACTTGCCGAGGAGCGTGGACAGGCTGCTGGCAGGCACCCAGCCCTCCTTGCTGGAGGTCAGGTTCCTGACATACCTGCAAGGAGGGGCGCGGGCTGGTCAGGGGCGCCGGCCTGCGTGCCCCGAGTGGCCCGAGGGGGAGCACATGGTGGGGCATCTTTTTTTTCTTTCTTCTTTCTTTCTTCCTTCCTTTCTTTCTTTCTTTCTTTCTTTCTTTCTTTCTTTCTTTCTTTCTTTCTTTCTTTCTTTCTTTCTTTCTTTCTTTCTTTCTTTCTCTCTCTCTCTCTCTCTCTCTCTCTCTCTTTCTTTCTTTCTTTCTTTTTTAAAAATATATTCTATTGATCTTTCACAGAGAGGAAGGGAGAAGGATAGAGAGCTAGAAACATCAATGAGAGCGATACATCCACCAGCTGCCTCCTACACCCCCCCCTCCCCCACCGGGGATGTGCCTGCAACCAAGGTACATGCCCTTGACCAGAATCGAACCCGGGACCCCTCAGTCCACAGACCGATGCTCTATCCACTGGGCCAAACCGGTTTCGGCATGGAGGGGCACCTTACCAAAGGCCCTCCTCGCCCTCCTCGACCACCTCCACCACGTCGCCACTCCTCACGGCAAGCGCGCTGGGGCTCCCCTTCTCGTCGTCCGCCACCACGGTGTACTTCCCGGGAGCCTGGGGAGGACGGCACGCAAAACCCTCTGCTTCTGCTCCGGGTGCTGAACACCAGCCCCAGAGGTCGTCCAGCGACAGGGAGCCCTGGCACCCGAGCATCCCTCCCAGTGGCCATGGGAGCTGCCGACCACCAGGCTTCTGGGGCTCCCGGGACCAGCAGCACCAGGGTGGCCTCCCTGAGAGGGGTTCCGGGGGGGGGGGAGGGGAGGGAGATTACCAGCTTCCTGGGGCCCACTCCGCCTTCTTCCTCTGCATCTGAGGAATTGATCGGCTCCTCAGCGCTCGACCAGCCGTCATTGTCCTCAGGGGCCTCCAAGGGGTGAGATGTTTTGCTCCAACCTGAGAGAGAGACAGGCTCCAGTGAGGGTCGCCCGCAATGACAAGCCTGCCTGAAGATGATCTACAGAAATCCTGGCAACCTCCAAAATGTGCCACCCGTGTGGAGCGTGTGCCCCTTTCCCAGGAGCATATAAAGACTGCTGCCAACTCCCGAAATGCCTGCCATGCTCGCTTGCTCAACTGTGCCAATGGTCCAGAGAGGCGGGGCTCAGAGCACCTGCTTCACTGCCAGGCCAATCAGGGGAGAGAATAAGCTCTTACCCAGCAGCCCTGTGGCTTCCCAGAGGAAGGCAGAGCACTCCCTACTTGGCCTCCGGCCTGCAGAGCCCCGACCCAGGGGAGCACAGGGACCCTGGAAGACCATCAGCTAGACCGATGCCACCCATCTGGGTTGGAGCAAACATATGGAAGGGAAGGTATTTTCAAGGAATCTTTGTACCACTCAATGCCCACCAGCCTGGGCCAGGAGAGCTCCCCACACAAACGGTGAGGTTCCTGACAGCACCCTGTGTCAGACACACTCCTAAGCCCCCGACGTGTGAGGGAAGAGGGTTGTGATCCTCATGGGACTGACACTGTCAGGTATCTGAGCTCTGCAGGCCACGGAGGCAAAGCCAGGATCCCAACCCAGGCCTTCAGGCTGCAGAGCCAGCCCGCATGCTCTCCGCCACCTCCACTGGCCAGGAAACGAGGGGAAGAGAGCTTTCTTCTGGACTTTATAAATGACATCTCTTCCTTCATCAGCACCTCTACTGCCATGTGTCCCCAACGAGAAGCAACTGCATGTCCCATTTGGGGAGGGGAGAATGCAAGTAAGTTCATTCTGGGGAGACCGGAGGTGATAAATTCTTGATTCTGAATTAAAGGAGGTAAGTGCCAGCAGTAAAGTACCAAGAAGCCACACCCCTCTGGTATCTGACCGTGGCCACTGCATGGCATTAAGTAGCCTTTGGATAGGAAGCAAGCGGATCTGGGAAATAAGCAGCCTGCTAGTCAGATCTGGGCTTAAGCACACCCCGTTCCAAGTTACCTTTACGGTGGCTGGAAGCATGCTTTTCCCTGAGAAGGAGAGGGTGCTGGGTGTGAACCAGCCACAGCCAGACAAGTGCAAAACGCATGCTCCCCTTTATGAAGTCAGGGCCGCAGAGGGGCAAGCTGTCTAAGGGGCGGCCAGTTCCCAAGGCTGAGAAGGTTTAAGCTTGGCAATGAAAACCTCGTGCTAAAGAGGCAACGAATACCGTTTTTGCTTTCCTCGTAAAGGGATCTGGGACCCAGAGTTCCCCATCAGCCACAGAATAGTGCATCTCAGGGAGAGAGCACGTATCTGCCAGTGTCCTCAGAGCCCAAGAAACCAGCAAGATGCCAGCAGCCCTGAGCTCCTCCGAAACCCCCCTCCACAGCAGGCGCGGAGAGCCTCTGAGCTTTGCCTGCCGGAGGCCGGGTGCTGGGGCGAAGGGAGGTGTGCTGAGCACGGCCCTGCTCCTGTCACTGCCGGGCTTGTGTCTGTGCAGGAATTGGGGCCTGGGAGTCCCCAGCTACAAACCGCCAGACCTGCCTGCTGGAGGCACGTCTGGAGTTGTCACCCAGCGTGGGAAGCTAAGGAGAGCACTGGGCAGGGCACACTGAGAGGGTTTCAGCGCCAGGTGGCCTGGCTGCAAACAACTTCCTCACTCCTGTCCGCCCACGAAAGATAGGGTGGGGTTTCTGGCAAAACAGAAGCAGAAGTCCGAGGACAGTGAGGACAGGGAGATGAAGAATGTCCTGTGGACAGAGAAGGCAGTGCCGCCTGGCCAGCCGGCCTTGGGTCCACCTTCGCATTAGAGAGCAGCCTGGTTGTGTTTGTCTTATGAGCAACTCAGCCCCCTGGTGCCTGCAGATAAAAGGTTTTCTAGGCAACCCAGCAGCACCCAGGCCTGTGGCCTCTCCTCTCTTGCCCCAGGAGCCTCTGAGGAACCTCTTTAATAGGATCCAGGAGCGTCCCTGCCTGCAAACCGTGTGACCAGGGCGTTGCCAGAAAGCGTGAGACCCCACTTATGCCCGAGGCCTCAAGTGTAAGACAAGCACATGTGGTCAGGTGTCAGTGTAACGACCACAGAGTGGGACGGCATCCCTCTCTGATCTTCCCAGGATGTTGGGGATTTTGCAGGCGGACCTTTGGCCCACGGTGACCATGAATCCGGTCACGTCTATTTCCTGTAAAAAACAGTCCTAGGTTTTGATGGTGAGAAAAACAATGGCCGATGAAGCTTCCCAGGAAGTGAGCGTTTAAGCATCTGCAAGAGGGCCAGTGGGGAGGGCCAGAGTTCATTGAGTTCCTTGTCACCTGCTGTGGACGGAAGTGGTCAATGGTGAGGAAGAAGAGGAGGAGCACTGGCTGCTGAGCCCCAGGTGCCGTGCTCAGGACTTCCACACACACCTACTGTGGCCCTGCACCGCACCGGGGCCTTGTCTTCCTTTTACAGATGAGGAGAGGAGCTTGCAGAGGTGACAGACTCTGGCTAAAAAGCAGTAAAAGCAGCACTGGAGCTGCACGGGGCTGTGCTCAAGCCCACACTCACTCCTGCCTCACGCCAGCGGTCTACACAACCTGAGACCACCGCGGGGCAGACTCAGGTGTCTCCAGATCTTAGGTAGAAAATATATAAGGGATGAATACAGTCCCTCCCAGGAGATTGTCAATGGAAAGGACTCTTCTCCCGAGCACCTGGGGCAAGCTGGGTGCGCCCACGGGAAGGCAGTGGGAGAGGGGCCTGGACTCTGGGGCCTGGCCTCTGTCATGCCCGGGGGCAGCAGGAGGGCTGCAGTCTGGGTCCTCAGGGTGCAGAGTGTGATTTGAGGCCAGAGTGGGCCTTGGGTGACCTCCGGGTGGGGTGCTCTCTGGCAGTAAGTATGGGCATTCTAGCTCCGCCTACTCCCCGGGAGGGAACCTTCACAATTGCTTGCAAAACTCAGGAAGATTCGCAAAGTGAAATCCTCTTTGAAAACTTGAAACCCTCAAACTGGGTGGCAGGGGTGGGGGTGTGGGTGTGGGGGCTTTACCCATGGAATATGAGGGTGAAAAGGGAGAAGGCCCAATTTCCAACACAGAATTTGACCCCGTCTGTCAGTATGATTGGCCATCTCCCCTTGAAATGAGCGGTCTAATGGGATTCCATGGCTTCTACATTCTGTGTTTCCACCATGAAGCACTGGGACACACTGGTAAAGTAGGGGGTGGCTGGTGCTGCAGGGGCTTGTGGACCGGGATGCCTTGCAGCCTATAGAGCTACTGAGTAATAAAGCACAACCCAACCCAAACGCCAGCCAGGGGTCAGTAGCCTGTCGATTCTGGGCAGGCCTAGTGTGAAGAGTTCAACCCAGAAGCGTGACATCATCACAGTACCACCGGCCAGAGCATCATGCTTTTGAACAAACAAAGAGTTTGCTTCTGGCTAGTGGAGACCTATTTCGTTTTGCATTCCAGGTGACGTGCAATGGCAAGACAGACAGCGTCCCTAGCCGGACGGGAAAATGGAAGGCAGGCTGCATCCAGAAGGCTGAGCCACTCTACCTCGTAACCCAAAAGGCGTTGGATCGCTCTTAACTTCGTGTCGCTTAGCTTTTTTGTCAGGACTGGTAGGAGAAGCTGCAGAAAGAGGAAGGGGCAAAAATATAACAGAGAGAAAAGAAAGAGAGAGAGAGAGAGAGAGAGAGAGAGAGAGAGTGAGGAATTTGCATGCAGAGCACCGAGGAGGTCACGGGAGACACTGAATCCATGCTGGGATGAGACACGAACGGCGAATGGCCTAATTTTCACTGATTCAAAAACCACGCTGGCTGAGGGATCCCACAGTTACAGGGAGAACCCGAGGGAAATGAGAGATGAGATGGGCGAGCCATGGACTCATCATCGTTTTAGGGGGGCCTCTCTAGATTTATTTTCTGAGTTCCAGGTACATTTTCTGGGCTTTGCATATTCTTTCTACTCTAGCAAAGTGCCAGGATTTGTCTTTTCTTTTCTTTTTTTAAGGTTGAGGCCAACTTAAAAATATTTTATAAATTGGGGGGAAAAAGCCTCTAATTTTTTAGACCAGCGTCTGGGCCAATGAAAAGAAAACTAGACAACACTGGCTTTTAGTGTCTACTGGGAAGTTCTGAAAGAGCATGCCCGGAACTTTGGAGCTTGCTTCTGAGCTATCCTGGTGTATCCCCCTCCCATAGAGTTCACCGTCAAGGAGCCCTCCGAGGTGGTGGAATTTTTAGAGATCTTCCTCAAGGGATCCTTGATCTGCCCCGGGCGCTAGCAAAGGCCCCCTGAAGGCAGCCGACAGCAGCACTTGGGCATTTTGGCACAGATAGTAACCTCAGCCAGAAAGGTGAATGCCACAGGGACCCACACGAAGAAGGAAGAAAGGAAGGGGGAGGGTGCCTTGGGAGGGGTTGGGCCAAAAAAGCAAATGACAAGTTGTCGGTGAGCAAGCCCTCCTTGGGAAAGTTCACGTCCACCTTTTCCAAGAAAAGGCCCCCCAGAGAGCACGGGGCTGCGTGGGCCAGACACACCAGTATGGGCGGAAAAGTGACTCGGCGGGAAAATGCTCCCGAGTGGCTGCGCTGGGGATGAGGCAGGCAGATGTCCTTCCCGAGAACGTCCTCACGAATGGTCACCACACGATGGATGGGAGGCATGCCACCTTGGCCAGGGACATGCCCAGGAAGCGGTTTTCGGAGGGTGCCTTTTACCTTTCTGACCTTTGAGGTTAGCAAAGCCCTGCAGCGTAAAGCGCTTCTTGGCAAGCGCAGAGCTTTCTGAGGTAGAGCTAGTGACTGTGTCATCTACAAAGGAAGAGAGAGGGATGGTGCAGAGCGTGCCCACCGCCCAAGGGGCCCTGGGGAGGGCATGTTTCCGGTCAGGTTGGGGCTCACCTCTGGGGCTGGGTTTGCCGGACTGGGGCGCACACTGACCATGAGGAAGGGGGGCTCCTCTGGGAGGTTCCAGTGCTCTTTGCAGGGTGGGTGGGGACCCTTGAACTCCTTACAAATGCTTCTTGGGCCCATAGGTGGCCGTGTGTCCCTGATACGCCCTCTAGTGGACCCCTGCGTTGCAGCTCGCAGGACGCCCCTGCGTTGCAGCTCGCAGGCTGAGGTGCCCCAGACACCCACCTTTGCCCTTTTCGGGGGGCTTTGGCAATGCCGTCGAGCTCACGTATCCTTCCAGGCTCAGGGGGTCAGTTTTTCTTTCCTCCAACTTTTTGACGTTTCTTGCATTCCCTTTCGTAGGACTAAGGACGTCAGAGACATTGGGAAAGAAATTGTCAGTTGCCTGGTTAGTTTTTCAAAACTCTCCCTGAGGATTGGAGGTGTCCGGACATCCCTAAGTTCCCATCCAGCCTTTAAAGTACGCGTCCCACCACTGCAGAGGGGCCAGGCGTTCTAGATAAAGCCCAAATGGAATGAAAGGGGGACAGAACCACCTTCCTAGCTTTGAGCAGAAGGTGGTTTTGTCTTTTTTTTTTTTTTTTTTTTTGAGTGTGTGTGTGTCTTTTTCTTTTAAAACCATTGTTGTGTAGATTATTCATTTAGACCATCTCTTGCCCCATACATGCTGAGAGGTAGGTGGCTTATATAACAGACAGGAACAATATGTTAAAAAATAAGAGAGTGAATAAAATGTCAAAGGAAAAATGAGGGCTTTCAGAAAGGGTGTGACAAAGCCAGCATGAAGGCTGGTGTCCGAAATATGCCCACGTCTGCGAGTTGTGGCTCTGAGCCGCCAGCCCTGGCTGGGTCCCTGTCTGAGGGGCCACTGTCTGGAAAAGGCTGGCGATGCACTGTTACCTGGAACAGCCACGTCATGGGCTGCCCGCCCTGTGGGATAACCACGAACAGAAAGTGACGAGAGGGCCAGTCAGGGCCTGGCCTTGACTGGGAGTGGGGCCAGAGGCTGACCCACTGGGACTAGCCCACCGGCCTGTGACTCCAGCGGGGGGGGGGGGGGGGGGGGGGGGCTGGGCCAATGCAAAGTAACCCCATAACCAAGAGAGTCAGGTGACAAGGGCCAAGTCAAGTCTGTGCCCCTCACCTCGTGTTGGACGATGCCGGCAGAGGCAGGCTCTGGGACTGCTCCAGCGCCCTGTGCTGGCTGGCTTCTGTGGGGAGAAAACAGACAAACCACCACGCATGGCGGGAGAACCTGACCCCGGCACCTTTCTTTCCAAATGCCGTGAGACCTCAGACAGCTACGAATTCTGAGCTTGCTTGGAACATCTCTAAAAAATGTCCCTGGAGCAAAAGCTAGGAGAACAGAATGGCCGGAGACATTCTTACCTCGACACGCCTGCAGCTGGCTGGTCAGCACCTTGCGAATCTCGTTCACCCACGCCGCTTTGATCTCAGGAGTCGGTGCCTACGCCCCCAAAAGAAATGCCGGGAGGTAAGGACTGCTGCTCCCCGAACACACACACACACTTTGGTCTTTTACTCTTGAAACTTCTGAGGATGCTCTTAGATAATGAGACCATTGCACGTGAGGAAGGAGAAGGGAGGGAACGGTGGCGCGGCCCCTGACTTCGGGACTTCCCCCCAGTGTAGGGTATGATCCGATAAGGCAAAGGGCACAGCCACTGAAGGCTGACTCAGTAGGGAAGCTCTGCAGCGTAAAGACTTTGGGAAATGGCTCTGACAAGGGAAGCCGGAGTCTGAAATCTCACAAGTATACTCTGAACTTCCAGGGGGAGGGAGACCACAAGGAGCATGAACTGTGGCTCAACAGTGGGGGACCTGGGGATAGTGCCAGGTGGGCAGCTGTGGAAAGTCAGAGTGGTGGCCCACACCCTCACCTTAGCTCTCTAGGGCCCCCGGGTCTGGCTGCACTGGTGTGTGGGTTCTTGGGGTTTAGACAACTAAGCCCCCTGCGACACAGGGTTGCCACAGGGCCCTGGGCCCAAGCCATCACGGGCGGGGTGGGTGGGGTCAGAATTCTGAAGGCAAGTAGGAGGGGCACATCCTGTGCTGGCTGACCCCCTCATGGGGCACCCGGGTTCTGGTGTGGGCTCCCGAATGCGCCAGGAGAACCCGGTCCTGCATGTAAGTACGGCAAGGCTGGCTGTGCTCCCTGCATGTCCAGGCACACCTGTGCCAGAGCTATGGCAGCCTCAGCTCCTTCTTCTGGAAGGACACCTCCGACCCCCTGACCTGCAGGGTGCCCCTGCACCGTGCCGGGATTCAGTGCAGGTTAAAGACGGCCCAGGCTGCAGAAACCGGTTTGGCTCAGTGGATAGAGCGTCGGCCTGCGGACTGAAAGGTCCCAGGTTCGATTCCGGTGAAGGGCATGTACATTGGTTGCGAGCACATCCCCGGTAGGGATGTGCAGGAGGAAACTGATCAATGTTCCTCTCTCATCAATGTTTCTAACTCTCTATCCCTCTCCCTTCCTCTCTGTAAAAAAATCAATAAAAATATATTTTAAAAAAGACAGCCCAGGCAGCGCCTCCAGATGAACAATGGTGATCCGGGCTTCCAGGAACTAAAACGTCATGGAGGATTCTAGACACCAGCTCTCCCTGGAAGCCTTTCATTGGCAATCCTCATGAGACCCGAGGAGTCCCTAACGCTGGGCCAGAGAGAGGAAGGTCCTACCTGTATGATGTAAACTTCCTCCCTGGCGTTGTACCAGATCTCAAACTTCTTCACGTCGCCTTTCACGTTCTCCGTTATGCCGACCGCTGTCATCTGAGAGCGCAACCCAGGAGACGGTCGTTAGTTTTGAGACGGGGGCTGAGGATGCCAGAGATCCCGCACGCCCGCATCCAAAGATAAGAGATGTGCGCGCCAGAAGGTGGACGTCACAGCCGCGGCTCAGTTACGGCCTGGAGCGGGCCCCCGATCCTTCCCCAGAGGGCCGGCGCCAGGGAGGTCTGCGGCTGCTGGGAACGGGCCTCACTCACGTTTAAGGACTGCTTGTAGCTGTAGGACGGGGCCTTCTCGTACCCTTCCCCGTTCTCCTCCCGCTTCTTGCAGAAGAGCACGGCCTTCTCGTGCAGGAACAGGTGCCGCTGCATGGGCTTGAACCTGGCCAGGTCCTTCACCTTGGCGTGGCCCTTCTTGTGGTCCGTCCAGACGCTGAAGGAGCCCTGCATCAGCAGCTTCCCCAGGTCACTCAGGTTCCCCTGGGATGAGGGGCAACACGAGGAGCATTTAAAACCCAGAAACAAACGTGGGGGAAGTGGGAGGGGGCCTTTAAAAGCCTGTTGCTGAGTGGAAGGAAGAAGCCCGTCTAGGGAGGCTGCATTCCAACTGTATCACATTCAGAAAAAGGCAGAACTATGGAGACAGTAAACAGATGAGCTTTGTGGGGGGAGGACGGAGGGGTGAACAGGCAGAGCACAGGGGATGTGTATGGCAGTGAGACTGGTCTATAAGGTGACTTCCATGGTGGACACATGTCATTATCCATGTGTGCAAACCCACAGTGAGCAAAACCAAGAGAGAACCCTGATGTACAGGATGGGCCCTGGGTGTCCGTGATGTGTCCCTGTGGGTTCACTGATTGTAACAAATGCCCCACGCTGGTAGGGATCTTGATAACAAGGGAGGCTGTGTGTAGGGGAACAGGGGGCACATGGGAAATCTCTGCACCTTCCTCTCAATTTGGCTGTGAACCTAAAACTGCTCTAAAAACAGTCTATGAATGAGAAGAAACCAAGAATGGGTGCTGAAGAGACTGACAGGAAGCTAAACACTTTCATAGGCTGGTCTGATATGGGCATACAGAGGAGGAAGTCAAGATGTGCCTTGAACACTGCACATTATCAGCTCAGAAAACAGATTCATACATGTTCCCCGAGTGATGCTGACCCCAGAAAAAGACGAGGAATGAAGAGGTTTTCAGAGATGCCACCTCTAAGGGGTGAACACTTCCTGATTTTGACACATTGTTGAGCCCCCATGCAGACCCTCCCCAGGGCCCCGAGTCACACCGGGTGATACCCATGATCATCAAAGGGCACAGCTCTGCACTAGCTGTGGGCCAGCCTTAGCCCCTGCATGGCAGATCCCCCCACCAAACAGGCTCACTGGCACCTCCAAGCAGGAGGGGGAGAAGGCAGGGGCACCCTCAGCGGTACTTACGTCATAGCCTGTGATGGCGATGAGGTGCATGGAGTCATTCACGGCCTTGAGGATGCCCAGGATGGAGCTCAGCGCCTCCTGCAGGTCCTCGGCCCCCTCACAGCTCTTGCTGTATTTCAACATTTCCTGGCGGGTGGGGGTAGGGAGAAGTCGTGTTCACACACCCATCTGGACACTGTCCCCTGCCACTCCCTTGAAAGCTGCTGAAACCCCAGTGCTCTGTCCTGGAAGTAGCACCTGGGTGGCCCTGAACATGGACCCTGCGGACACATGAGGCGGCTCCCTGCTCAGTCGGCACTGGCGAAGATAGACCATGTGTGTGGACACTCATACTTTCCCTGAACGTAGGCCTGGCCTGGGGACCACTGGCCTAGGAACAGCTCAAGAAGCTGTCCTTCTACCTCCCCAAAGCCCCCGTACCCCAGCCCACCACAGCCTGGATGGATGCTGCAAATTGGGGGTGTTCCCTGAGCCACTGGGCAAGTGCAGGCCCCTTGCAATTCCCCAGGGCCAGCACCCTCTGATCCCAACAAACTCAGACTGAGACCCCTGTCTCATGTGTCCCACTTCTAAACTGGCTACTCCTTCCTTTCACATTTGACCCCCCGAACAAACATCTCATTGTTAGGCGCATGCTCTTCACGCTCACTCATTGGTTCCCTCCGGCCTGCGGTGCCACCTTTGGGCCCACAGAGATAACTGACTGAGCTATGGGGGCACAGCCCAGTGTCAGTGTGGAGACTCCGTGTGGTGGGGTTTGCCCACCTGTCCACCTTGCTGTCCCTGCCCTCGCCCTAACAATGGCCAGCGCACAGTAGGCGCTCCACAAAGGTCTGTGAAGAGCCAGGCCCCTGCAGAGATGGGAGGAAGGTGGCTTAGAGGCCACAGTGTTCAGAGATGGAGAGGCAGCTGCAGCTGCTTGGTACATGGCTGGGAGGGGAAAGGGGCAGTGAGGTGGCCATGCGGGGAGGGGGATTTCAGGGAGCGCCCAGCCAGGCGTGGGGCTCACTGTCTCACCTTGAGGAGCAGCTGGTATTTGGTGATCCTCTGAACCGGCTTCAGCAGGTAGGAGTCCAGGCTCAGCTTGTGGTCCAGCTTCTTCTGGCATTCCTACAACCACCACACCTGGGCTTTAGACAGCTTGCATGATTCTTTGCTTGAGAGTCAGCTAGCGAAGGGGAGCGCCCTGAAACGTACCTGGAAGAACGGGCAGTCGGAGCACTGCCTCCACAGGCTCTCGGAGCGGGGCTTGTTCTGACAGTACTTCTCGTAGATCTGGAACTCCTCCATCTGGGCCCGGGACAGACAGTGTCAGCGCAGCTCAGAGGCGCCAGTCTGGCCTCTTCCTGGATCCCACTTCGCCCCTCCATCTCAGACGCCACGTCCCTCATGGAGGGACAGTCAGGTAACAGCCCCACTAGAAGTTCACGTCTCAAGGCTGAATTAGTCCCAAAACCCCTTTTATACAGGTTCAATCAAGATAATTAAATGGCTTTTGCCGTAGGAATAACAGTCTAAGAATAAACACAGGACTAACACTGACTTTCTAAAGTGGTGCTCAAACTTGCATGCACATCAGTATCGGGGGCAGGCTTGTGAAAACAGACCACTGCCCCCACCGAGGTTCTGGGGTGGGACTGAGGACCCCCATTTGTAACAGGGTCCCAGGAGAGTGTGATGCTGCCGCCAGGTGACCCGCTTTGAGAACCACTGACCTACAGCACGCTGGCCCCGCCCCACTTCTCAAATAACACCGAGAAGCATTACAGCCTGGCTGAGTCAGTATTGCTCCTCCTTTCCCTTCCAACTGCCTCTTCCATCCATTCGTTGTGGCAGCCTCAGCCTCCAGCTCATTTTGTGGAAGTGGCTTAGTTTCACTGTTGTTGGTAAGCTGCATTTCCCTCTTGCTAAGCCAGCAGTCTTTGGAGGGCAACAGAAGAGGGTCATGTGGGACTGTGTGGAGAAGGCAGCCAACCCCCCTATCAGGCATCCTTTCCTGCTCCCAAAGCTTCTGCTCAACCCCCTTTCCCTCCACAGGTGATACCCCTGATGCACACTTTAGCTGATCTTCCCGCCCTGGAAGGAGGCAGACATTGACTACTTCAAAGAGAAGAAAAACAAGGCTCAGAAAACGCGGAGGGCTTGTTCAATGTCAGCTGGTCAGCGAGGGAGTCTTAACCAGGACCAGGACCAGAGCGAACACAGCAAACGCCAGCACGAGGAGGGCTCAGATCCATCTGACACCATCAGAACCGAGATGCTTGACCATTTGGGCATCTCTCAAAGCTGGTGTTTTACAGTTTTTCTCTTGTTCAAACTAGCTCATGGGCTTTAGGGAAAAAAAAACACATTCTTTCAGCCCTGCCCAGAAAGGGCACATAGTCTCAGCCCAACTGGACACTTTGATACTCTGTGACTTCCGTTGGGGACTGTAATAGAATTTTAAGTTATTCTTTTAAGTATTAGTAATTTTAGGAAGTAAGGCACGGGAAAGTATACATTTAAAAAAAAACAAAAACCGCACATACCCTTTCTAGAAAACACCTTCCAACCAGCTCTGGACAGTCTATGTAGTTTTCTAGCTCCCTCAGGAATATTCTAGACAAAGAAAGTTTGCATTAGGTCGTACGATCAACAACCTGAACAGGATGGCATCTGTAACAAATGAATAGCTGTCGTTTTCCAAACGACTTTCCTTCCTAACTCTGGGCAGTCTGGCAGGTTCTGTGCGGAAGAATACAGTCTGGTTTCAGGGACCAACAGCCCACTCCTACCACTCTCCGAGTTCTGAGGATATCAGACTTTCGGATTTAAGCAGACACCGCCCCCATGAATCCCTGTGACTTTTGGTACTCCCGCTCACACAGAATTTAGGAGGCTTATTTTATCATCCCAGACATGGGGCGAAGAGGCTGTGAGCAGACAGACAGACAGAGCATCTGGAGGTTCTGGAAGTGCAGCCCCTCATGGGCCGGGAGCTCTGTCGGGTTTCTGCAGATGGAAGGGGGTCTCGGTCAGCTCCCCGAGACCTTCCCCAAGGCAGCTTCGTTCCTGAGCCATGTGCCGAGTTTTCATATGTTTCGGACTTACACTAAGGAGACCAGACGTCCCGCTTTTGAACAATTTGTCCCGCGTCTTGCAGCGTTTTTAAAAAGTCCCGATTTTTTCTTTCCAGAAATTGGGACTTTTTAAAAATGCCACGGGATGTGGGACAAATTGTTAAAAAGCGGGACTGTCCCGCCAAAAGCGGGACATCTGGTCACCTTAACTCAGTGTTTCCCAACCTTCTCTCATGATGAGAATCACCTGGTGGAGTTGTTAAAACACAGATTCCTGAATCCCAATTAAGAAGTGCTAAACTAGAATTTTTGAGAACATATAGGTAAAATTGTATACTTAACTAGTGCTCTAACACAGATGTTATATACAGAGCACTAAGTTAGGTATGCAATTTTACCTATATGTTCTCAAAAATTCTAGTTTAGCACTTCTTAGTTGGGATTCAGGAATGTGTTTTAACAACTCCACCAGGTGATTCTCATCATGAGAGAAGGTTGGGAAACACTGCCTTAACTTACACCTGCCTATGGGGGTAAATCCCCCAGGAAGCAGAGCTCCTGGGGCCTCTTCACTACACTAGTCCTGCAGCCAGGGTCCCGGTGCCCCCGCTCCGGACAGAGCCATCAGGATACTGATGGGCCAGGACGCTCACTCCATTTAACTCCCAAGGGACGGCTCGGGGTGGGGCTCAGCTCTGACTTGCTGCCTCTTTTTTCAGTGGGCAGGTGAGAAATGCTAGCCATTGAGGGGCAAAGCAGGTGGTGAGAAAGAAGTCCCCAGTGCTCCCTGGAATCCGTAGGAGGTGGGGTCCCATCCCGTGATGGCTGGGCTTCCTGGCCCCCGGCAGCACTGAGAGTGGTCGGCTCACAGCTGGCCCTTTCTCAGGACACACAGACATCGCCATCACCTGCCTGTCTCTCTCCGCACTTGTGCTGCCTGTTCACTTCCTTTCCCGGGAGCTCCTGCAAATCTGGAGCAGGCGTCCGGGCGAAGTGGGCCCAGAAGGACCATTCAAGCTTTCCCCAAAGCTCTGAGAGGCTGCAAATGGCTCTCACAGGGAGGAACTTACTACCCTTTCCAAGAACGGGCTTGGGAATAGACTGTCCTTGCTAAGTGGGATGGCCTTCGGTGCTGCCCCAATGTGCCCCATGCACACACTTGGGGTGGGGTGGGGTGGCTTCTGCTGGTCCCAAGGGACAGGGAGAGGCAGGAGAGGCGGCTGCTCAGGCAGTCATGCTGGCAAAGCGCCAAGGCACCTTCTCACTTCATGTGCAACCACCCGCCCCGGCTCAGAGAACTAGCCCTGGGGACGTCCCCCCAGGCTGCTGCTTGGCCCGAAGCCCCTCTGTGAGCTTTGCCCTGCCGAGATGGGAGGAAGGGACATTCTCCACCAGCAAAGCCCGGGCCGGGCCGTCTGGTTTTCAGCTCCCTGCAGACAGCTACATCGGAGGCCAGACGGGTGGTCAGAGGAAGGGTCCCACCTGTTGTGAAAGTGGTATATTTCCTCCATGTTCCCGAATAAAACGTCCTTCTTGTTTTGAAGGCCTGCTGAGATGAGATGCGTCATCAACGGGTTGTCCATCTCGGCCGCGTAGCCCTGTGGGCGGGGGGGGGGGGGGGGGGGGGGGGGGGTTTCAGCAGGGAAATCCCGGACCACAGCCGACAGGACTTCGGACCACGTTAACAGCAGCCCAATCAGCACGGAGCCCCGTCTCCGCGGGACTGCCTGGCGGGTCTGGTGACTCTGTCTCTGGTTTTAAAAAGCAAATCCATCTCCTGTTTATTTACTCTCTCACCATTTCTAAGATGAAAGTATGTGCTACAAAATATAAATGAATTACAAAAAGCATCAATTTTGGAGGGCAAGGAAGGGGAGGTTTCAACCTTCTTCTCCCTTTCAGTCTTTTCAAAATCCAGGTTAGCCCAGCCAGGTATGGCTCAGCAGTTGAGTGTTGACCAGGAACCAAGAGGTCACTGGTTTGATTCCCAGTCAGGGTGTATGCCTGGGTTGCTGGCTCAATCCCCAGTAGGGGGTGAGATTGATGGTTCTCTCTCATCATTGATGTTTCTATCTCTCTATCTCTCTCTGAAATCAATAAAAATAGATTTAAAAAATCCAGATATAATTTCTATGAAGAGGACAAATCTTATGTGTACCCTTGATAAATTATTTATATGTCTATACCCCTGTAACCGCAGCTCAAATCAAGATGCAGACATCCTAGCTCCCAGAAGCCCCTCTGCCCTTCCCAGGCAACAGCCTCAGCCGGTGGCCTGCACTGGGACGTCTCCCCTGAGACCGGCTCTGCTCGGCTGGATTCCTCTACAGCAGTGGTCAGCAAACTGCAGCTCTCGAGCCACATGCGGCTCTTTGGCCCCCTGAGTTTTTAGCAAAGGCCAGCTTAGGAGAACCCTAATTAACTTAATAACAATGTACCTACCTATATAGTTTAAGTTTAAAAATTTGGCTCTCAAAAGAAATTTCAATCGTTGTACCATTGATATTTGGCTCTGTTGACTAATGAGTTTGCCGACCACTGGTCCATAGGAATGACATCCACTCTTGTCTGATTTCTCCCGCTCCTCATTGGGTGTCATGCGAGGTTCTGTGCAACAGCAGCTCTTTTTCTGGCTATGAATACTGTCCTGTGCACACCCACCTAAACCTGCTTGCCCCTCGTCCCGCGGACAGAGATCTGAGTTGCTCTCACTTTGGGGCTCCCGTGAGTAAAGCTGCCACGAACCTTCTTCCACTTGCTTTTTGGTGGACAGGAGGCCCCACAGGGTGGGGAAGCCTGGCCCATGGCCCCCTCCCGGCCACCCCCAGGGGCAGGCTCACCTCCAGGACACAGAGCAGCTCCTCCACGTAGACCCGCTCCGTGTCAAGCAGTTCGTTCATCACGTGCCTGTGAACGGGGCGCTGGGACTTATTATCTGGGAGCAGATTCCCACCCGCCTCCCTGCTGTGGGCCACCTGCACAAGACGGGCTCCGATGCCTCCAGCCTCCCTCTCTTCCAGGCCACGCCTCTGAGCTGCCCCAGCCCTGCAGATTCTGCCCCATTCTCTCTCCAGCCGCCCTCGCTTCCCCCTGCAAGAGCCCCTCCTATGCATGCACTCCTGTATCCTAGCATCACTGTAGCCAGTCCCATGTACATCCCTATCCTCTTGCACATGGTGAGGTACCGCGATGATGTGTGGAACTATGTGCCTGTCATGTTATAGAGCCCCAGGAGGGGCAGGGGTTTGCAAACCAGATGCCCAGGTGTCTTCTTAGGGACAAAGCCCACCTTCTAACTGCCTACGACCAAGCATCCCATTCGGGGTGGCTTCTGGGTTGGGACCATTGAGCATGACCAGTTCTAAAACAACTGTCAGTGC
This sequence comes from Pipistrellus hanaki, assembly GCF_964339955.1. Taxonomy (NCBI): domain Eukaryota; kingdom Metazoa; phylum Chordata; class Mammalia; order Chiroptera; family Vespertilionidae; genus Pipistrellus; species Pipistrellus hanaki. The sequence continues at coordinate 25,845,822 of NC_140505.1, forward strand.
TTAACAAGGCTTTAGGGTTCAGTTCAAGGAGTCGGTGCCCCTGAATGGGGTGAAGTGGGGGAGGGGTAGACAGGGGCCTCAGGCTTCCTTCTCACACCACAAGCTGGAGGGGAGCGCTCCTGCCGGGGGCACATAGCAGTGTGGGCAGGAGGTGAGGCTGTCCTTGGCGGAGAACCGAGCGGGATGCGGAAGGCCAGGCAGCAGGTTGGGGAGGGAGGGGACAGCATTCTGAGTAGTGATCTCAGAGTGGGTGGATGCAGGAAGGTGGCGTGAAGGTACCTTTGTGGAAAGGTGAGCAGCCAGGCTAGGCCGGAGGGTAGGGTTCTTTGGGGAAAGTGACTGCCAGTCCTGGAAGGACTTCGGAAGTGCCTTCCCTGTCAGGTCCAGAGTTGGGACCTCGTCAGAGCTCTGTGCGGGGACAGATGCAATCCCCGAGTGGAATGTGCAGGCGGCCACAGCAGGTGCCATAGAAACAGCCTAGATGTGTGGCATAAGAGCCGGGCTGAAAAGCGTGTGAGCAAAGCAGGAGGGGAGAGACAAAGAAAGGGAAGTGACAGCAGCTCAGGGAGCCAGGAGGGCCAAAGGCTCCTGGGAGGGACCACGTCCATCGAGGGACAGACAGGAGGCAGGCTCCAGGGGCAGCTATGTGGCTGACCTTGCACCGGGGACCCAGGGCCTGGGTGCCTGAATCACACGTGTCTTCTCCCCTGGACTTGAAGAAGGGAGAGCACAACCCATTCAAATCGTCCCAGTACCGCCTGGGGGCCCAGGGCCCAGGGTGGAGATTCTAAGGAAAACCTACTTTTCTCTTAGTTTCAGACGCAGACATGCCACACGGACGCGCATGCATGTGTGTGGACCCCGTGAGGCCAGCTGGGCTCCCACTTGTGGCTTGGGGCAGAGACTGGCATTTCTCACCAACTTTGGTTCATTTGGGTTCAGACTGTCCTAGCCAAAGGCTGAGACCTGGGTGGGTCGGGCTTGTCGCATCTGCCCCAGAGCCGCTCAGTGCTGCCCGGAAAGGCAGCCCACCCACCTCCGCAAGATGGCCAGGCTTTCCTCCTCGTCCCCCGTGGAGCTGCTCCGGCCCTGCCGGCTCTCGCTCATTTCACTCTGGAGAGAGAAGAGCACGCAGGGCGTCGAGATTCCAAACACAAGAAGATGCCGCTTACTGTCCTGACTCCGAGGCTCCGGAGTCCAGGCTCATTTCCCATCTGGGAACAGATCTGAAACCTGAGATCCCGCCAGACGAGGAGAGGCGTGTGGGAGAGGGCCAGGGAGGACCGGGCTAGTGCCTGCCAGGAAGCGGGGGTGACCAGGAGGCAGTGCAGGGTGTGTGCCAGGGCTGGGGGCTCACCTTGGCTCTCCTGTAGGGCCCTCTCCGGAGCGTGTTGCCCTCAGAGCTGTTGTTCTCAGAACCTCTCCGGACACCTGGTTTGGGAAGAAGAGGAGAAACGTGGGTGTCTGGATTTTTTTATTTTATTTTATTTTTTTACTTTCAGAGGAAAAAAGCAAGCAGTCCAGAGAAGGGTGAGGAAAGCACTGCAGAACGGAGGAGAGGAAAGGGGATCAGGAGACAAGGTGGGGTGGGGACTCAGGGGTCGGCCCACAGGGGTCGGCCCACTGGTCAGTTCACCTCCCTAGAGGGGCTCCCAGCCAACAGGGGACCAGGTGACAACGGAAGAACTTCTCGGCCAGGATACTTCTGTCCAGGAGGCCTCCAAATGGGCCAGAGAATGGTGTCCTCCGGAGCCCACATACTGGGGGCCGTAGCCAACTCTCCAGGGCTCTCACCAGCTTAGGACACTTGCCAAAGCCCTGAAGAAACCAGCAGGAGCTCCAAGGTGCTGGGGGAGAGCGTGTTTGGGGGCAAGGAAGGGGTGAGAAGGCGTCTTCAAGACATGGCACTGCTGGGGGTGCCGGGGTGGCTGACGTGGCTGAGGCATCGACACAGCGCAGGGAGGCTGTGGGGCTGAGGTGGGAGCCATGTGCAGGGGAAACTATTTTAGCAACAGCACTGAGGACAGGGGAGTTGGGGAGAGGCTAGAGTTTGGGGAGATAGGCCTGTGACAGTGGATAGTCCAGTTCTCAGGGCCTCATCCTCTTTACCACAACCCGGCAGCTCTGCCGTGCTTAGAAGGAAGCAGCACAGAGAGTAGACAAAGAAGTGGGCCAAGTGCCAATAAAACTTTATTTATAAAGTAAACCATGGAACGGGAGCAAAGCATTCCCAGAAGGAGCGAGGCATGCTGGCATGTACCTGGGGAGGGGCAGGGCGACTTGGTGAGCGCCTCTGGCCGGGGGGCCACGGGCTGCACGGGCCTCGTCTGCTTGGCCGCCAGCTTCTTCAGGCTCGCCTGCCTCCGGTGGAACATCTCCTCCATGCTCTCCTGCTTCTGGAAGACCTTCTGCACGTGTTCCTGGCGTGACAGGGTAAGACAGGCTAGTTAGCGAGATGCTTTGTAAGCGTCGGCGTCTGCAACTTACACACAGAACAACCGTGTGTAGACTTGGCCTCAACACGACCCCCGGTCAAAATGCTCGTGACGCAGGGCCCATTGCCAAGGCAGCAACCCCGCCCTGGCTCTGCTGGCTGTGGACCCCACTATGGAGTGAGGGACCAGCAGCCCACGCTGGGCATCTGAAGGCTGCCAATGGGAGGGCAGTAGACTTGTGGGTTGCCCCAGGGGTGGGCTGAGTACAGCTGGTGGAGAGAGAAGAGGAGTCCTATTTCAGTGCAATATTGAGAGCAGCATGCAGGAAGCAGGGCCCAGGGAAATGGCTACTTCATCAAGAACACGCCCCTTGGAAGGGGAGATGCCACAGGAGGAAGGATCACCACCTTTTGAGGGAGATAATTTCTGCAGAAGGAAAGTTCAGCCAGGTGGCCCCTCCCCACCCCAACTCAATATCTCTCTCAAATGCCTACAGTCTCTACTAATTCATTAAACGAGTCTTTCGAACACAGAGTAACGCCCCACCATTCAGGACAGGGGAGCTGCAGGAGAAAAGCCTGAACCGGCATACCATCAGGTCTTGGGTGAGGATGGGTTCGTAGTCCTGGTAAATTTTATTGAGCTCCTGGATCTTATTTTCTGCACCGGTCTCCAAGAACTTCTCAATTTCCTGGAGGGCTGCCTCCGCACCATCCTGGGATTGGCACTTGTCCACAGGCTGCGAGGCCAGCAAGTAGATCCCCTCATCGCACCATTTCATGGACTGGACACGGGCAGCGTGGCGGAGGGAGAGAGTGGCATTGTTAGCAGCTGTGTCTGGGCTCTCTTTGCTGGGGCCTGTTCGCTGTCCGCTGACCACTATATTTTGGGGAATGTTTGCAGACTAGACCATCCCAGCTCTGCTGCTATAGTCCAAAGGACTCCATGTAGGGAATGCAGCACTCTAAAACGTTGAGCAAATCACCTGGGACCAGACTCATTTACACGCACACACCCAGAGAGAGAGGGAGGCAAAGTGCAGTGAGTTAGCTAGACGGTAAGTTTCTGGGCCTTTTAAAGAAATCATTAGTTGTTTTGCAAGTGAATTCTAGAAAACAGACAACTGTGTCAGGATACGACCCCTAGAAAGGCAACTGGACACAGGAGGGCATGGGCCAGCTTCTAATCAAGACTGCGGTGCATCCTACGTGGAGGGAGCTGCCCACGAGGGGCCGAGAGCAGGTTCGCCGTCAGGGGTGTGGGGTTGGGGTCCTACCGCCTCCAGGAGGCCGTGCAGCTCCAGAGACTTGTGGAGGAGACCCTTCCTCTGCGCGACCTCGGCAGCAAGCTGGTCGCAGAGGTGCTGGAGCTCGTGGCACTTGGGGCGGATGGAGTCCACGGCGTAGTGCTTGTTGTCGATGAGCTGCTCCCCGTCCAGGGACAGGGCCCGGGCCCGCTCCACGGCCGCCTGCAGAGAACCGTCCCAGAAACACAGCTCAGCTTATGTTCAGTATAAGCAGCAGGGCACTCTTTCCTCCCAGGGATCTGAGGGGGTAGGGGTGAGGGCGGGGTGGGGGTAGAATGTGGGGTTGGGGGTTGGGGGTGGGTGGGCCAGGCGGCTGTCCCTCCACCTGCCGGCACCACCATTTCCTGTGCCTTTCTAAGCGGCTCTGGGGACACCGTGAGAAGCGCGTCACCAGCCTGCCCCCGACCCACGTCCCAGTGCTTACGCTGGACTTCTCCTCGAAGCTGGCAAGGTCCTTCAGGAGGTGCTCCACGTGTGCCAGGCTGTTGCCCACGTCCGTGAAGGTCGCTATCTTCTGAGCCAACACATCTAAGGTGGCCTTGACCTGAAACAGAGAAGGGGCGATAGACCCAGGCCTGTCAGAACAACCACGACTGAAGGGAAAGGAGATGAAGATGTGACCGAAACCGGGGATGAAGGGAGGAGGGAAAACCAAGATCTCCCCCAAGGAAAAGAGAACTAGAGGGGACCTTCCTCAATTTCATTAAAAAGCATCTACAAAAATTCTACAGGCATGCCGAAACCGGTTTGGCTCAATGGATAGAGCGTCGGCCTGTGGACTGAAAGGTCCCAGGTTTGATTCTGATCAAGGGCATATACCTTGGTTGCGGGCACATCCCAGGTAGGGGGTGTGCAGGAGACAGCTGGTTGATGTTTCTCTCTCATCACCATTTCTAGCTTTCTATCCCTCTCCCTTTCTCTCTGTGGAAAATCAATAAAATATATTTTAAAAAAATTCTACAGGCAACATTATATCCATGATGCTGGTGAAAACAATGCTTTCCCCCTAAGATTGGGAACAAGGCAAAGAGGTTCATTCTCACAGCTGTTTGAAGTGGTGGCAGCTCTAGCCAGTGCAATAAAGCAAGAAAAATTAAAAATATAAACAAACAAACAAAAGGCATACAGATGGGAAAGGAAGAGCTCCAGCTCTCCCTGTTTGCACGTGACCTGATCACCTATGTAAAAATCCCAGCGAGGACAAAACAACGCCTAGAGTGAGTGTGTTCAGCAAAGTTTCAGAAGACAAGATAAACAAATCAATTGTATTTCTCTCTATATTAATGAATACACAGACTCGACAACTAAAAATACAATACATTTGTAATGGCTTTAAAAAATAAACGATGTAACTATAAATCAAACAAAACATGAATTGCCAGGCATGCTGAAAGGTACACAACACTGATTAAAAAAAAAAAAAAAAAAATCTAAGAAAATCTAAAAAAATGGTGAGGCATATTATGTCCTTGAGTGAAACACTCAACATGTTTAAGATGTTGATTCTCCCTCAAATGGAAGTTTAACACAATTCCTATCAAAACCCTAGGACATTTTTTATAGATAAAGACAAGATTATTTTAAATTTATAAGGAAAAGCAAAGGAACTAAAATAGCTAAACACTTTTGAAAAAGAAGAATAAAATGGGCAGATTCACCCACCTAGATTTCTAATTTTAATACAATAGTACAGTAATCAAGACTATGTACTGACAGAGGGGCAGAATATAGACCCAGAAATAGACCCAAGCAAATATGCCCAACTAATTTTTGACAAAAGTGGAAAAACGATCCAATGGAGAAAAGACAACCTTTTCAACAATGTTATGGGAGCAACTGGACAACCAGAGATTTAAAAATGAACCTTGACCTAATTCTCATACCTCATACAAAAAGTAACTTGAAAAGGATCATGGGCCTACATGTAAGATTATAATCTTTTAGGAAAAATAGTTTAGGGGAATATATTTGGGATCTAGGATTTAGGGTTGACACCAAAAGTACAGTCCTTCACAGGAAAAATTGATAAATTGGACTTCATCAAAATAAAAAACTTTGCTCTGTGAAAAATCCTGCTAAGAGGATACAAATATAAGTGATGATCTGGAAGAAAATAATTTCATACTGCATGTCTGACAAAGGACTAGTATCTACAGTAGGTACAGATCGCTCAAAACGCAACAGTAAACACAAAATGGAGAACAGAAATAGAGACATTTCACCGAAGAGGATATACTGATGACATAAGCACATGGGAAGATGGTCAAGGTCATCAGCCATTAGGCAACTGCAAACCAGAACCACATTGAGATATCACTACACAGCTATCAAAATAGGTACAGACAATTAAAAATAATATCACCCAAAATGCTGGTGAGGATGTGGAGAAACTGAGGGAGGCTCTCAGACAACCAAAATGGAACAGCCACCTGGGAACAATTTAGCATTTTCTTAAAAAAACTAAACATGCAACCATCATATGACCCAGCAATTGTACTCCTGAGCATTTATCTCAGAGATGTGCCAACTTATGGTGACACAAAGATCTGCACATGATGGTACAGCAAAAAGGAACAATGTTCTGTTATTACACAGAACAGCTGGCTACATCTCCAGAGAATCATGCTGTGTGAAAAGAGCCAGTCCCAAAAGGTTATGTGTTGTATAATCCATCCCATTTATAGAACATTTTTCATGACAACAATGGGCATGGAGATGAGTGGTTGTCAGGGGTTCAGGAGGGGGTAGAAGTGGGAGAGGGGTGGGAGTGTCTATAAAAAGGTAACATGGGCATCGTTGTGAATGATCTGTGTATAGTCTGTGTCAGGATCAGTATCCTGGCTGTGATCCTGTGCTTTAGTTTGGGAAGATGCCACCAGTTAGGGAAATTGGGTGAAAGGTACATGGCATCTCCTTGATTTTATTTCTGGAAACAGCACTTGAAGCTACAATTATCCTATCTAATAAAGAGGGAATATGCTAATTGATCATCACACCCTCACAAAGATGGTGGTGCCCACAGCCAATAAGGTGAGAATATGCTAATTGACTGTCACACCCTCAAAGATGGCAGTGCCCACAGCCACAAGATGGTGGCACCCAGTCCCTTCAATCCCACCGAGGTGGCAGGCTCATGGCATGGCCAGGCCCATTCCTAGGCCAGTCTGGCCACTTCACACAGCTGCCTCCAGAGTCCTCAGTCCTCTCAGACCCCCTACCACCCAGAACTGGCCTGAGGCACAGGCAAACCTCAGATGGCGGCTGCCAAGCTGACACCCAAGGCATCAACAAACCTTGGATGGTGGCTGCCCAGCCGCCCAGGGCCTCTCGAGGCTCCGGTAACTAGGGTCGGCTGAGGCTTGCACTGCCAGCAGTGGCAGTAGCAGAGGTGTGATGGGGGAGTCCCCTTTCCCTGATTGCCAGATCACCTCCTGCCCCTGAGGGCTCCCATACTGTGAGAGGGGGCAGGCTGGGCTGAGAGACACCCCCTAGAACCATAAACTAGAACCACATTGAGATATCATTACACAGCTATCAAAATAGGTACAGATAATTAAAAATAACACCACCCCAAATGCTGGTGAGGATGTGGAGAAACTGAGGGAGGCTCTCAGACAACCAAAATGGAATAGCCACCTGGGAACAATTTGGCATTTTCTTAAAAAAAAACCCATCTCAACCTTGTAAAAAATCAAAATTCATGCACTGGACCTCAGTCTTCAAATAAAACGTTTGGTTATCTGAGAGCCTCCCTCAGTCCCCACAAAAACAAGGAAGGAATGATCTTCTCTAGGGGTGCTGTTCCCACTGGCCGGCGTGACTTCTCCGGTCTGAGGCAGTGACACTACCTCACCTTGCTGTCCTGAGTTCGAGCACCGTCCACCTGCACAGTGCTCAGGGAAGACTGCTGGACTAGGCCCCGCCTCTTCCAGAACGTGACGCTCATGACTCTTTGGGGAGGACTAAAGTGGGAGGATGGTCCCCACAGAACCGTCACCGGTCCTCCCCATCTGCATGTAGACATGGCCTCACAGCAGCTTGGTCACTGGACTTGACGTGGCTACCTATTTCCTGTGTATTTATGATCCCTCCTAGGCCAGAGGTTTCCCGAGGACAGGAAAGATGCTGCCCTGGGCCTACACTGCTGCTGATGGCTGTACCGTTTTATATTCCTTTGTTGCTTCAGGACCAGACTACAAGGAAGTGTATATGTATTCTGCACAAATAAATGATTAACAGGCTTCCGACGAGTTGGCCATCGCTAACAATCAAACACAATGATGGCGCATCCCTTCTATGATAGCCCTGTCACGCTGAATCCACGGTGTATGCCCAAGGCCCCTGCCAGGCACACAGTGGGTACATGTTGGAGAAAAGAACATACACATGACCATAAAGGGAGAATGAAATTGCTTGGCTAATGAACACATAATGCAGAAGTACACGCCAATGAACATATTTTGCACAACTTCTGCATGTAATGATTTACTCATCCATCCCATACCTCAAGGTTTACTCCAACTGGATCTTGTGGCTCCATGTGGATAACAGAGACTATTCTCTATTCTGCATTGAACCACAGTCCATTGGGTACTCGGCTCTGAACATCCAGGTGGTCCAGGCCACTTCCTGGCTTCTTGCAGCCAGAACACCAGGGGCCCGCCCACAGGTCCTCTCCAGGCTCCAGGCCACTCACCTCTCGGAAATCCTGCTCAAAATGCCGGAGCTGCAGACACTGCTCGAGTTTTTGCTGATGCTTCGCCCAAAACTCATCAAAGGCCGCCTCGGTTTCATTCAGCTGGGCCAGGAGCCTAGAAAGAGGAAGGCACGTGTGCTGTGTGGGGAGTAACTGTGGGGGAAGGGAGAATTGCCCCCTGCAATGTGAAGCAGGGGTGGGGGTGGGGGGCTCAGCCTCAAGCGGCCTTCTTAACACCCTCGCCTCCTCTTAGCCTGGGCACTGAAGCACAGGCTTGGAAGGTAGGGGCTTCTTTAGGGCCCACTGACTGGAGAAGGAGGGCAGCTGACTGAGCTGAGTTTGTGTTGATTTTTTACAAGGTCGGGATGGTAAAGGTTTGGGGTCATTCTTTATTACTTTGATTCAGGGGTTAAAAAAACAGTAAGCTGCCGAAACCGGTTTGGCTCAGTGGATAGAGCACATGTGTCAAACACAAGGCCCGCAGGCCAAATCCAGCCCGCCAGGCCTTGCAATGTGGCCCACACCGCGCTGTCATCACTGCACTCCGCTGTCAGTTTATGACATTGTCAGTTTATGACCTTTCAGTAAACCATTCGGCCCGCGATTTAGGCTGGATTTTAGATTTTGGCCCCTTCTCTGATTGAGTTCGACACCCCTAGGATAGAGCATCGGCCTGCAGACTGAAAGGTCCCAGGTTCGATTCCGGTCAAGGGCATGAACCTTGGTTGTGGGCACATCCCCAGTAGGGGGTATGCAGGAGGCAGCTGATCGATGTTTCTCACTCTATCCTTCTCTCTTCCTCTCTGTAAAAAAAATCAATAAAATACATTAAAAAAAACAAAACAAAAAAAACCAGTAAGCTGCTACAATGCAGGTGTGGGCGAAGAACTGCTGCCACCATGTACTGTCGTCACTCCCAAAGCTGAGAGCCCCTGTGCTCCAGACTCTGCTGGGCAAGTGCGAGCTAATTTGCTCCCATACCAACCCGGTCAGGCGTGCTCAGGCTGGCCCCATTGCATAGATGAGGAAACTGAGTCTGGGGGGATTAGCAGGGTGCTCCAGCCTCCTCTGTTGGTGACCCTGAGTCCCAGGGCCTGCTCTGCGTCCCAGGCACCGAACACCTGCTCGGTGTGTGCACTTCGGCGACGAGGAGGGAACTCAGGTTAAGAGCTGGAGACATCGGCCAGGTCCAGGCCTGGGTTTGTCCAGCTGCTCTGCACCTGCCCCCAACCTGTCCCCCGAACAAGGAGATGGGGCCTCGTTGCTGGTCTGGCTTTCGGGGCGAAGAGCACAGAACGAGAGGAGGGAATGGTGTGCAAACAGGGCAGAGCAGCTACTAGCAGTAAGTCGTGCGGACTCTCTGCAGCTGGAAACCAAGGGGGCAAGGAGAAATCACCCCTTTTCCCGTGGAGGAGGAGATGCTTCTAAAGCGGGGGCTGGAGCTGAGAGGCCTGAGGCTACATCCCTTCCTGGGAACAAGTGGAGCCTCAGGTGCGAAACAGGACAGGAAAGCAACTGAGCGCAGATAGCCAAGCCTGACGGCTCCTGTCACCACAGCTGTCCCTCACACGGCCCTTCACTCTTAGGAAAGGGGGCAACTGCGCTCAGACATCCCCTCCCCAGAAAAGCTGCTGTCTTTGGGGTTTGGAAGAAAGGCATTTCAGCGGGAAGGACTCTGAGGTGCCCTTGCTCCCCCTTGGGATGAGGAAACCGGGCTCAGAGAGGCGACAAGGCAGCCTGGGTGGGGCCCCTGCTCCTGTCTGCCTGTCTGTCCCTCTGGCCTCAGCCCGCAGCCTCTCGCCCTCACAGAGGCCGTGCGCCCGAAAGGCCCTGCAGCCCGAGGCCTCACCTCTGCACGGTGGTCTGGTTGTCCAGCTGGTCCTGGTTCAGGCTCTGCTCCGGGCTCTTGGCCAGAGGCTCCTGGATGCTGTCCAGGATGCTCTGCCCCTCATCCAGCGCCAGCCTCATGTCCTCCTGCAGGAGGAGCACGGCACCTCGCACCCCAGGCCCACCCACTCCCTGGGACTCTGACCGGGTGGGAGAGAGCGGTGGGCTTTGCAGGGCATCGTCCCCGCGGGGGAGTGGGCACGGTGGGCACGGCACCGGCCACAGCGAGAAGTCTTCCCACCCTCTGCGCTGACTGCCCGCTTGCTCGCAGGGGAGACTCCTCCTGCTGCAACCAGGGCAGAGCTAGGGTTACGGGTCACACAGGGGCAGCAGGATAAAGTAGGGGAGTAACAGGACACCAGACCTCTAGGTGCCTGCTTCTGCAGCCATCCCCGCTACCAGGAGAGAAAGGGAGCGAGGGGTTCTCTTGGCGTGGGTGGGGACACCCTTGAGGGCAGCACCAGCGGGTCATGGCCACCGCTGACGCACAGCCTGCGAGGTGCAGGTCGGGGCAGGCACGGGTGTGACAGATTCAGGGAGCCCCTTTCCCTCAGAGCATTTATCCAGGAACTATCTGCAAGTATATGAGTACGGTGGCTACTTTATGGAGTTCAGCCTCTCCGGGTCAGCCCACCGCGTCCCTGCCTGTCGGGTAGGGGGCCCCAAGGCCAGCATTCCTGCCTTGGTTTACTAAAAAGCAACAGAAACACCTCGATGGAGGGCCCAGGAGGCGCTGGGTCAGAGCGAGGCCACCTCCCATGCCTTGCCTCAGTCAGAGCTCCCTGGCCAGCCACCAGGTGTCTGCACTGACAGCACTGGTGTCCGCTGCTTTCAAAAAGGAGCACATTTCCGTCCTCCTCACAGCGGCTACCCAGCTCATGAGCATCAACAGGCATCTCAGAAAACCCTTAGGTTCTATCTTACCTCATCCCGACATCGGCTCTTTCTACTCCACTATCTCACACGTGGACAGAGAGCCCCTTTCTCCCCGCTCCCCCCACAGAAACCACACAAACCTTCGCCTTGTCTTTCTTCTCCGTGTGTGCACAGAGCACTGAGCTCGTCGACTGGACATCGTTGGGCAGCTCCGTTTCGGCCAGCTCGGTCCCGAAGGACTGCAGCATCTGGGCCGTCTGCTTAACCATGAGGGCGAAACTTTCGATGGCCTTGGGAAGAGGGAGAACAGCATCACAAAGCGCTGCACACAGCGCACCCGCCTGCTGCCTGCAGAGCGCCCCCCGAGGACCGGCCGGGACATCTTCAGAGGGGACGGGGCCCCCCAGCAAGCCTGGTCTGCGTAGAGCAAACACCTTCCCGCCGGTTTCTCAGCCTCGCGGCCTCTTCAGACACATACCAGACACTCTTTACAGAGGCTTTCCTCGGCGAGAGTCATTCTAGGCTCGGGGTCTCTCTCCTTGTCGAGAGAGACGTGAGTGCCGCCGCGATCGACAACAATCTGGGGTTTTTCTCTCTTTTCTTTTCAGTCTCTGAGCCCAGAGAAAGCCACTCCCGAACTTATTACTCATGTTATTTCTTTGGATGACTAAGGTCCACTGAGACCATCTCCTCATTCTTGGGGAGAAAACTTGGGTTTTTCACATGAACGTGTCTTTGGAAAAGGCAGCCTCGACATGCAAAAGCAATTCTAAGCGTTTCACCGGGGATTATTGCGAGCCACAGCCCCGAAGCCCGCATCCACCGGAGAGGGAGTGCTTGGGAGACTCACCGTACGGTGACACAACCACCTGGTGTGGCAGTAATCCAGGGTCCCGCCCAGGTCCTCGGTCAACTGGGACTTGTCGATGTAACCGTGTAATTCTGGTACTGAGCTCAGCATTATGACCTAGGGGAGAGAGGAAACCGCCTCCAGACACAGAACGCCCAGCAGACAGAGTCAGGGAAAGTTTCCTTGCAGGTGGCCGTGTTGACCAAAGTCACTGGCTTTGGGTCTGGGTTTCAATCCCAGCTCTACCCCTCACTGGCTGATTCACTTGAGGCAAGTCGCTCATTTTCCCTGTGTCTCAGCTTCCTCATCCATGAAATGGGTACAGGAGGACTCATCCCATCAGAGGACAGCCACGGGAGGGTGCAAAACCCTTGAGCTAGCTGGGCTTGGGATGGACGTTAGTAAGGTGACCAGGCGACCCGCTTTTGGCGGGACAGTCCCGATTTTTTAACAATTTGTCCTGCGGCATTTTAAAAAAGTCCCAATTTTTGGAAAGAAATTGTTAAAAATCGGGACTGTCCCGCCAAAAGCGGGACGTCTGGTCACCTTACCATTAGGCACATGGAAAGTGTTGACGCTCCTCCGGCCAGGTAAGCTCAGCATGGTAATCGGATGGTGCTCAGACACTAAAGAAAATCATTTTGCTTTCCTTTCTGCTGAAATACTGTGAGGTCATTGCAGGTTCAGACCCAGTTCAGTGCCTTTACCTGCATGATTGCCTTGATGGGGGAGGGGCATGGGAACACACGGTTGTGGTGAGCAAGCAAGCTCTTCCACATGGGACACTTGTTTTATTGTTTTAATGTGTCTTTTCTTGTCCTTTCTGAGGTCATTCTGCCCACGAGTTCTGGATGAAAATATAGCCTTTGCTTTGTAAGATGTCACACAGATACTACAAAATAGTCCTGGAGCGGTTTAGCCCAAATGTTATTTGAAGCCACCTCATGTATTATTAAATTAGTGTTAGTTTAGAGCAGCGGTTCTCCCCAGGGCGATTTTATCCATCAGGGGACACTTGACAACATCTGGAGACGTTTCTGATTGTCACAATGTTGGGGGTAGGGAGAGTGGTGCTGGCCTTTGGTGGGTGGAGGGTACCGGTAATACGATCATGCAGAGGTCAGCCCCACCACAGAGAACAATCCTGCCCAAACCTCACCAGTGCCAATGTTGAGGTCTTTGGATTTAAGCATGATCTTTTTTTTATTTTTTTATTTTTTTTATTTTAATCTTCACCCAAGGATATTTTTCCCATTGATTTTTAGACAGAGTGGAAGGGAGTGGGGGAGACAGAGAGAAAAACATTGATGTGAGAGAAACTCATCAATTGATTGCCTCCCTCAAGCGACGAGCGTGCAACTGAGGTAGGTATATGCCTTTGACTAGAATTGAACCTGGGACTCTTCAGTCTACAGGTGGACACTCTATCTATCCACTGAGCCAAACTGGCTAGGGTGCATGATCTTGGTTTTATAAAGTAGGCTAAAATGTCCACTTAAAGTAGAAAACAGTTCTCAGCAGAGATGACTCAATTTTCTCTCTGTCCCTCTAATAAAACTATATGCAGCCAAATAACCCCGATTCATGACCAGCATGACCAAAGTCTAGTTGCTCGGGCAATCTAGGAATTTAAGTCACCTTCCTTTATGATTTCTGTCTCTCAATTAACATCCTGTATATGCTTCATATTTATCTAACCACACAGAGAAAGCTCAAGGACCCACTGTTTTTTGTTTAAACATTTTCTATTCAGCACTGAGCTTAGCTCACAGCACCAAAACAGTGACATGGACACATTTTCAATAATAGCATTTAACAATAGCATGCAGATGATGCTTTCTGTAATTCTAAAGAATGGTCTGAAAAGGGTCAGTGAATGGGAGATGCCAGCGATAATTTTTGTGAAACCCGTTTTTGGCAACTCACTAATTTGGTTGCTGTGAGCTTGAGTGAGGAGATGAGGTAGGGATTGGCCTGCAGGGCCAAGGCCTACAGCCCTCACCCTCTGCAGGCATGAGGGATGTTTGCACCCACTTCCCCGGGCCCCCTCTTATCCCCTGGGCTCCCTTGTTCTTCAGCTTGACTTGCTATAAGAATGTTCTAGACTCATGGCTCTGATGAAATGCCTGTCCTTTGAAGGTGGCCCATCCAAGGCCATGCTTTGCACAGTCACCCCAGAGGTGCAGAGTGGCAGGTGGAAATGAAGGATCATACTGCTCCTGGTTGCATAAGAGGAAGTACAATTTCCAACTGAGTCGTTTGGGGCTTTATTTATGCTCACAGCACTGAGGTTAGCGCCTTGGGAATTTCGATTATCACACATGGGCCAAGAATGCAATTATGTTTAGTTCTGCCTACGGAGCTAAAGCCGGGCGTGCTTACCGGAACCTTCATCTTAAAGTCATCTCTGTTGAATTTGAAAGCGAGGTCAGAGAGAGTCCTTTGGAAAAATCCTGTTGGTCGCAGAACAAGGACGAGCTGGAGGTTTGCCGGGAAGGATGCCTGCAGGGGAACAGAAGGGCCATGGCGTCGCTGGTGGACAGCTGTAGCTGATGTAGGGTTCCAACACTCCTGCAGCTAACTGCACAGGCTGGATGGGGAAGACCTGGCCCAGGTGTTTTCAACACGTCAACGTCGTACTGAGATAACAAAGGTTATAGACACTGGATTGCGTCAGAGGCATCCCCACCTCTTAAGAGAAAAGGGGAAAAGTCACACTGCTTTCTGTTACTTACAAACACACACACACACACTCACACACACACACACTGCTTTCTGTTACTTCTAACACACACACACACACACACACACCCTGAAGGAAAGATAAAAATAAGCGTGCACACACACACTTAGATACAATTATGTGGAAGTGTACTGCCACCCACTTCCTGGCGATGTCCAAAGCTTGTCACCCTTGTTACAGACTGAATTGTGTCCTCTGAAGTCCAGATGTTGAAGACCAAGTCCCCATGCCCCAGAATGTGATCCTATTTGGACATGGGGTCTTTACAGAGGCAGCTAAGCTAAAACAAGATATCAGCATGGGCCTCCGACCCAAGGACACTTGAAAATGGGAAATTTGGACACAAAACCCACCGGGAGAAAGAACGCCACGTGAAGATGAAGGCAGAGATGGGTGATGGGTCTATGAACCAGGGGTCACCAAAGAAGCTGAGGGAGGGTGTAGAATACTTTCTCCCTCATGGCCACAAAGGAAACCAGCCCTGCCTTGATCTTGAACTTCCGGCCTCCAGACTGTGAGGTAATAAGTTCTGTTGTTGAAACCATCCAGTCTGGGAACTGTTTTGACAGCCCCAGGGAATTATACTTGTCAAAAAGAAATGAAGCCATATAGACACAGACACACACACACACACACACACACACACACACACACACACATAACCTAAAAAGGAAAGGTAAAAATAAGCGTTTGCACACACACTCTCAGATACAATTATGTGGATGTGTTCAGTTACCAGCTTTGCTTACAAAGTACCCAACTTTGGGGGAAGTTACTTAACCTCCCCGTGCCTCAGTTTCCCCATCCTTGAAGCAGAGTGCCTCCCTCACTGCACTCTTGAGGGGTAAGTGACCACACACACACACACACACACACACACGCAGAGTTCAGCCCAGGGCTCACACGAAGCGCTTGAAAAATGTGGCGCTGACAGATATATAGTAAAAGGCTATTCTAGACGCCAGATTGCTTCCAGATGCTGGAGTCCAGGGAGACCCCGTTACTAAAACAAGAAATTCTGAAGCAAGTGAGTTTGGTGTCTGGATAACCAGGCTTCAGGCATCTAAAATAGAATACACGAACAGAATGACATGGCCCCAAGGCCTGAAACAGATATCTTGGCTAAAAGGTCATTCCTGGCCCACCATGCTCATCTAAGAAGACCTTAAGCCGGGGACCTGTGGGTGGCTCATCGGTACACCAGAACCCATGACACCTATGGATATTCCCGGGTTATGCCATCCAGGATTAAACTGTCACCCACTTCCTGGCGATGTCCACGCTGTGCCTGCCACCCGGCCACTCCACCTGAAGGTCCTCAGTGCCCGCCGGGCACCTCCATTGCCATCTGGGAACCTTGAGGGCAGCGCTGAGACTCCAGTGATCACAGCTCTGGGTTGGGTGTGAAGCACATACCCTTCCTGCCTGCAGCCCTGAGACACACCCTCCCCACAGGTTCCCCAACGTGTCTGCATACCCCTGTCATGGCCCCGGGGGACGTGGGCCATGTGTCCTTGGTTGCTAGCCCCCGAGCAGGTGCTCGCTTTGTGTTTGCAGCCCTGTGGGCCAGGAGGGGGAGCTGTCATGAGGTGCCAACTGCCCAGGCGATGGAGATGGCGGGCACAGCCACGCACGTTCACAGCGGGACCCACAGCTCAGGAGGGGCTTATGAATAAGCACCCCAGCGAGCAGTGATCGCTCCATTTGCCCCCTGCTGAATCCCGCCGATGCTCCCTAAGTTCGACTCCTTGGAGCAGAAAAAGACACTCACAGAGAACCGCGTGGAGAGCCGGCAGCCCGAGGGCAGATTCTGGGCCATTTACCAACAGGAGGACCGTGTGAACCTGTCACCATCGTTGGTGAAACTGGCCACCACTCTTTCAGGAGACGTCCCTATGGAAGTCTCTTTTAGAGGTGACGGTGAGTCACGCTTTTCTAAATTTTAATGTTGTTTGTGCCGCCCTCACTCACACCTCCTGGCAGATGTGCTCGGTAAGGACTAGTTTGAATGCACAGGACAACACTGTGCCCTTGACCTTCGGCGATTTCCTGTAGGTGACCTCAACTCAGGAGGCGAGGAAAGCCGGTGGCAGTGGGAGCCGCTCGCCAGGCTTTGGGAGGAGACACTGATCTTGCTGAGCCTGTGGCTGGAGGTGACTGTCTACGTCAGTGGTTCTCAACATTTCTAATGCCGTGACCCTTTAATACAGTTGCTCATGTTGAATCGTAATGTAAATATCTGTGTTTTCCGATGGTCTTAGGCGACCCTGCTAGCGGTTCTCCACCTGTGGGTCATGACCCACAGAATGAGAACCGCTGCTATTACATTACGATTCATTAACAGTAGCAAAATTACAGTTATGAAGTTGCAACAAAAATAATTTTATGATTGGGAGTCACCACAACATGAGGAACTGTATTAAAGGGTCAAGGCATTAGAAAGGTTGAGAACCACTGGTCTACATGAAAACTAGTTCATTTTCCCCCTTTTCTCTGCTCCAGTGTTCCCATTTCTTTAAGTTGTTGAATCTTCACATTAAAGAGAGTAGTTGTAAGATCCTAGCCAAGTGAGGAGGCTTAATGACACACACACAAACAATATTTTGAATATAAACAACGGTAAATTAAATTTCCTCTGGGTTGGAGCCAACCATGTGTAGGAAAAGCCATCTGGGAGAAACTAAAACTTTATTTTAAAAATAAAGGTAACTGCATGGAGGATTTGGGATGAAGGCTATAACATAACATCTTTTTGCAACTTACTCATGAACCAAGCAGTCATCAAATGATGATACTAAGCTTCTGTGTCATAGGAAAGCAATAATGTTTACTTTCAGGGGCAGACCTTGGTTGACACAGGAACACATAGAAAGTGATGACTCTACATGTGCAATTTGGGGATAGATGAAGTGGAGTTAACTGGCTTCTGGACAAATATTCTTTTTTTAAAATATATTTTTATTGATTTTTTACAGAGAGGAAGGGAGAGAGATAGAGAGCTAGAAACGTTGATGAGAGAGAAACATTCACCAGCTGCCTCTTGCACACCTCCCACAGGGGATGTGCCCGCAACCAAGGTACATGCCCTTGACCGGAATCGAACCCGGGACCTTTCAGTCCGCAGACCGATGCTCTACCACTGAGCCAAACCGGTTTCGGCTGGATGAATATTCTTAGAGTCTTACTAAACGAAGAGATAACACAACTAGAGCCAAGAGATGAAGTTCCGTGGAACCCTGTGGCTTTGGGGAACGCTGTTTGGAATCCTCCCCAAGTTCAAGTCACCACCTTAACTTGGGCCCAAAGCCAGTTCTCCAGCCTGACACTAGATGTTTCATTTCAAGTGGAGCTGCTGAAGCCTGACCAATGACATCTGTCTCATAGTAGCCAAACAACGAACACAAGTTTGTGTAATAAATATGAACTTGGAAGCTCGGACCTCAGTGTTAGGAGATGAAAAACGCAGAGTCTGAATCAGAGAAGCTGCCTGTGAGCAGAGGCCTCCGGTAGCCGGGGCTGTTGCTGGGGAGATCTAGATGCAAGCCTGCCGGTGCGGGCATCTAAGACCGGCCCCCGGTGAGTATGGTTGAGAGGGTCATAAACATGGTTAAGGAAAAGACATTTTAATGAAAAAATGAGTAGGAAGGGGATAATCACTGAATGAAGGACAGTCATTCCAACCAATACCATAAACATGGGGACACCTGGGCTGCCTACTCTCCTTCTGGGACCAGCAGTGCCTCCGCCCATGCCCTCCCCTTCCCCGGACATCACCACCTGTGCTTAGACCTCCGGGAACTGGCACGCAGTAGGCATTTAGTAACATTGTTTAATATAATATTATTTTGCCATATACACTGAATTTGCCATATACACTGTATTTACTGAATGACCTAAAAATCCTGGGTCCCTCAGACACTGTGCACACGCAGATGCCATCAGCTTTACAGGCAAAACCCTGAGTTCTCCCCACGTGGAGTAAAACGACCTTGACTGCAAATTCCTTCAGCGGCATGCTCTGTTGGCTAATGAATCTGCCGACCACTGCGTAAGGCATTACCCTTACCCAGAAGTTTTGACTTCAGGTTAAAGACATTAGTACATTATTAAAAAAATTTTTAAAGTGTTTTTCCCTAAGGTAGTGGTTGGCAAACACATTAGTCAACAGAGCAGCAAACCGCGGTTTGAGAGCTGCATGTGGCTTGAGAGCCGCAGTTTGCCGACCACTGCTCTAGGACATAGATTTAGCTTGAATTAGGCTAGCTCTAAACTTAAATATGTACACTCTGTTACATCCCTCCCCCATGCTAACACACACACACTCTCTTCACACACATACGTAGTAGGAGTGGGTTAAACTTGAAGTGGAATCCTAGAAGATATACACTGGTATTTTATCAAAGAGGCATCTATCCCAGGACAGTCCAAACTTTGAACCAACTGTTAGACAAAGAGCAGTGTTTGAATTCTCAGCTTCGAGTCTTGTTTCTGCCTGTGTCCACCAGTAGAGACCATTGAATTTGCCACATACACTGTATTTAATGAATGACCTAAAAATGATCTGTGCCAGGTCAGAACACACACGGTCCCCAATGCCCACGAGAGCCGATGAAGGCTGTGCTTTGGATGGAGGCACAGCAAGTCTGATTTTACGAACACTAGACGTTGGCTCCTCCAACGCCCCAATCTTCTCTTCCAAGCCAAGCTGCAGGCATCCAAAAAAGGAAAACCCACACCCCAAACTAAGGAAAGCTCTGCTCCGGAGACAGTACGCATGGTGGCAAAAAATAGCCCTGAACGCCGTGGTGTTATGTAAGGACTGAGCCTCAACCGGGGTCCAGACACACTTGGAGAGGAGTAGAGCCGCTGCCGCTGCCGACTGGCTTTTGTGGCGCCTGCAGCTGGCCGAGTGCCCCGGTGGAAGGATGCACGCTGGAGCCGGCCACGTGCCGATTCCTCCCGCGGGCGTTGGCCTGGCGGGTGCT
Source organism: Pipistrellus hanaki (assembly GCF_964339955.1). Lineage (NCBI taxonomy): Eukaryota > Metazoa > Chordata > Mammalia > Chiroptera > Vespertilionidae > Pipistrellus > Pipistrellus hanaki. The sequence goes on from NC_140505.1 coordinate 25,865,600, forward strand.
GAGTGGTTGTTTTCCCAGAGTCCCCTTGGATAAGAGCACAGGCTGGCTGCAGGTGACAGCGTGAGTGCTAGCTAGGGCCTGCCCAGCTCCCCTGCCTAGGGACAGCCAGCCGTGCAATTCTGTCTCTCCCCTCCTGGTCCACCACAGAGCAGTGGTGGAGATCAGACCAACACCGTGGCTCAGTGGTAGACACATATTCGAGGGTGTTTTCAGGGCCTGGCTCGTAGTGTCCTGCCCACCCCTATGGCCTGTGCTGTCTCAGGCACCTCCTATATATTTTTCTGGCGTCTCTGGGCATAACTCTGACCACAATGTCTGTCAGCTGCCTGCACCCTGCTTGGGTGTATATTTCTTGCTCGTGCCCCCCTCATATCCTCAACGCCTTCATGTTCCAGGCACAGAGCAGGGTTTTCACAAATGTGTTCAATACATTAATAGAATTTTTGGCATTAATAATCAGTAATTTTGTATAACAAGAAGCATCGGAGTGCAGAGAATCTCTGACAAATCTGCTAGAAAAATGCTGACTTCTGGGATTTCCAAACCGGTATTGGGGAACTCTGTGACTTACAGGGGGGAAAAAGATAGGAAAGAAAAGCTAATAAATATATCTTTATTTTGTAAGAATCAGTGCAACCCTAAAAACTCAAACACCAACTTCTTAGCTGTGATTTCCACAAAACAAAGTTTTCAAGATGAGTCAGCTTGCTTCAGCGATTAATCTGATTATAAACTTGACGATGAATAAAACTTGGTTTGAGCTTGGCTGTGACAGCTCGCGCAGCTGGCCCAGACCACACTGCTGAATTGTAGGGTGATCTGAAGGATTACCTCCCTTCCCCCCAACTTATCTGTTTTGTTTTAAAAGCAACCCTGCATTTGGGAAGCTTCTTGCTTCTAACCAGGAACAACTGATTAACTGGAGAGATATTTATGGCGAACCTGCCTCACATGGGGCCTGGGCTGGGTGCCCAGCCAGTCAAGGACGGACAGGGCTTGCCCTTGGCCTTAAGGAAGCTGCGATATGCAAACACAGAATGACCTCGAACTTCCATCAAGTAGAGAAAAGGCAGGAGACTCCCAGGGCAGTGCTGCTCTGCTGGGAGCTGGGCGAGGGGGTGTGGAAGGATGCAAAGCCACCTGGAGCTCGGGGTGAGGGCGTTCCAGGGAGATGTCCGTGTATTTTTGGGGTGCTGTAGGATTTTAGTAGTTTATGTATTCCATGGGATGAAAAGGGTTGAAAATCGCTGATGTAACACATTGACTTCTTTTGAAACACTCTGAAGGGTTTTGGTCGGTTTCAGATAAACGAGGTCATAGGTAGTGTGTACCAGGTGGGGCCTGGGCAGGAGACACCTGAGGCGGTGCAGGGAGACGCTTTATCTGAAAGTAAGGCGACCAGATTCTTTCCAAAAATGGGGACTTTTTAAAACGCCACGGGACACGGGACAAATTATTAAAAATCGGGACTGTTCCGCCAAAAGCGGGATGTCTGGTCACCTTATCCGAAAGACAAAGGTGGGATCCACCAGCAAAAGACAGGCTTGCCCCAAAACATGTAAAAGGTAGGAGCCAGAGCAGACACCGAGCATTTCAGTGAGGCAGAATGTAAGGAAGGAGTCCATTCTTCCCCTCCACCCAGAACCCCAGCTCGGCAGCCTCTCTGAGGCCAAGAACCAAAGGTGGCTGAACGCAAGGCCCAGAACAAGAGGGTAGGAGAAGGTCACTCCATCGGGGGTTAGGTTTTTAAGAAACGCTTGGGAGCTGCGGAGCCATCACTGCCAAGGGAGACCCGGCCAAGTGGCTCCGGGTCACCCTGCTTGCCAGCAATTGCTTTTCGGTCCTCTGGGGGCGGGAGGCGAGCGTGGGTGGAAGCCAGCGTGGTGAGAAGTGCTCCACGGGCGGGTGGAGATCGTGAGCGGGGGTGGAAGCTACTGGCAAAAATAAGATGCAGGGCTCCCTACTGACTTAACGCTTCCCTCCTAAACAATCACTGCAAGCAACACACAGCCACAGCCTCAGACCAGCTGCTCTGCCCCGGAGGATGGCACACAGTCTGCAAAAACAGCTCCACGGACATGAAGATAAATTCCTTGGCAGCGAGGGGTTACCACATGCAGGATGGGCTCCCGAGAAAGACACAGGCATCTGAGCCAGTCGTAAAACCATGGACTAACAGTGCATTTGGAAAGGAGAGGGGCGCCTAGAAGAACCCATTCAATACAGTTTAAAACTTTTAGCCTGAAGATGGATTCTCTGTAGCACACTCAGAGCCCTGTTACCCAGGACTTTGGATTAAAAGAATGAATGCACAATAAAGTCCCAGGCAGCTCTCACACTCAATGGTCAGAAATAAGCCAGCTGGAATTGCTTTCTAATGAAAACAGGCCCCTTAAGAGTTAACCCATTTGAGAAGACACACAGGCACGCGTTTGCATGTACACACACACACACACACACACACACACACACGCCTTAGCAACTGGAGGAAGCCAAGGGGGTGGGGCTCCGGGCCTCAGGCCACCCGGGTGGTGCCCTGAGCTGGCTGTACGCCGCGATGCTGCACCACGGAGTGACAGCCAGAACCCGCACTGCCACCCAGGCAGGCGGGTCGCTAGAAGAGAAACGCTGCTGACCCCCAGCCCTGGAGAAGAGCAGGAGGGACCTCACGGAGCCGGGGCGCGGACACTTACTGCTATTCGCAGGACTGACGCCTTCACGGAGGTCCATTTGTCCTGCCTCCGGTCTATGACCAGGATGAATCCGATGCCAGCATCTTGCAAGCTGAAACGAGGGGGGGAAATATCTGCGATTAATGTGCGCAGCAGGGAGATGGGCTTTCGCGTGATCTCTAAAAAAACATTATGCTAAGAGGCTTCCTCCTATGATCCTTATGCCACGTCCGCACTGCAAGGTAAAACGCGTGCCAAGGAGGCATCGGAGCGGACTGCAGCATTTTCATGAACCTCGTCCAGGCAATTTCCAGGATCTGCTCTTCTCTAAAGATGCACCAATATTTTCTGTGTTTTGTTTACTTCCCAACCTCACAACAACATCTCACAAGGCAGAGATCCAGGCAGCACCCATCCTTTCCTGGAGCTCATTCAGTTTTCGTTCCACAGGGGGCGCCGGGTCATTTTCTTTGCTGGGTTGACCAGCTGGCTGAATCCTCCAGGACACGTGGTTTTAAGATCCACATGTTACATGAGTCCTAGGATCTGAGGTCCTCGTGCTCGCCCACGCTAGAAAACTGCTCCTGCTGGCATTGCTGCAGCTGTGGGAGAGAAGCCCCCAGGCATCGGAAGGCTCACGAGCATCCGGTGGACACGGGAGAGGAGGCAGGGCTCCTTGCAACAGCAGCATCTATGGCAGAGATGGCCCTGAGCTGCAGAGGAGTGATACCCTCCGTCCTGACTTAGCTCAGCACCGGAGCCTGAGTCACAGCGTGGAAATCAGGAGGCCCTCCTCCTCCGCCGGTGCATCCCACACCCGAGCCAATTGTGCAATGCCAGCAGCTGCCACTGCCAGCCAATCCATGCGGGAGCGAGAGGAGGGCAGGCAAGGCACCGAGGGGAATCGCTAACTTCCAAGTCTCCGAACCTAAGGGAGCCACTTGTGGGTTGACATGCAAGTCAGAATGACATGCAACGAACAGAAATTCTGCGGTCTGAGAAAGCCTGCTGTAAACGCCATGGAAAAAAGCCAGAGCTGTCTTATCCCAAGTCCTCCCTGACCCTCAGATGGAAAGACAGCGAGCGACAGTGACCCAGAAGGCACACCGGGGTGGGTGTGGGCCGTGGGTTCTGTGCTCTTATCCACCCTGGAGGATGAGGGGCTCCGGGTATAGGGTCAACACCAGCAGAGGCCTCGGTGAGTGTGCAAGGCCTCACACGCTTTCATTCAGAACAGCCTGCCCGGCGTTGCTATTAGAGCTTACGGGTGCACACGGAGAAGGCAGTGATTGTGTTGCACAGCTGTACACACAACGCCTGAGCTCCCTCAGTTCTTACGGAAGCAAAGTTTTGTGGTTTTGTTTGTGTATCACTCAAGTCTCAGTGCCAGGAACCTGGACTCACAGCGGTCTTGCTCCCCACTGCACCCCAAAAGCAAGGGCTCAACACCGGTGGCCGGCCGACTTGCCTGGCTCAGGCTGGGCTGCTAAGCTAGGAAGCTGAGACGGAACAGAAACCCCAGTCCCTGTGCCCGGACCCTCCTTCTGGGAGGAGGGATCTTTTTGTTCTTCCGGGCTGCGACTGGCCAGCCACCGCACGGAAAGCTTGTCAGGATAGTCTTTTTCTAATCCTCCCAACAGCCCCCTGAGGCCGCTGAGAAAGGAGACACAGACACCGAGGGGTTAAGTTGCCCCAAATCACACAGCCAGTGAGCACAGACCAGACGGAGAGAACCCCATGGTCTGGCTGGGAGTCAGGGCTCTCAGCTGCCTGCATGCTGCCTCCCAGCCAAGCACACTCCTCCCGCCCCTCCCACCCCTGGGCTTCCCCCTAATGCCAGGCCAGGCGGGGCCTCCTCTCCAGGGGTCCCTGTACCACTCCCAGGTGCCGGGGGACATTCGGAGGGGGCCTGACCTCAGAAGCAGACGGCGAAGATGGCCACACACCAGAACCCAGCTCGGGGCCAAGAAAACTCTCTCCCACGCCCCCCTCGTCTCGCCTCTTACCCTATTTTGGGAGCAGTGACTCAGAGGTGCCTAGACTTAACACACGTAAGGCAGCTTATGTAAGATGTAGAGACCCTCCAAGTCTCCCGGGCGCCCCCCACGTGGCTGCAGCCGCAGAGCACGGCCGTGTGAGATGCCCACGCCCAGGAGCCGAGGCTCAGCAGCCTGCACGGTTCCATCCTTCCACCCACCAGCCCGCTAAGGAGGGTCTGGACCTGCCCACATGCGTGAGGGGCCTGGAGCCCAGGGAGCCCTGCGATACCCCCTCTCTGCTCCCAAATATGTGATCTCATATGCCCAGGAGATGGGGCGCCTCATGCTTGCAGAAGCTGCCTCCGAGGGGGACTCCGATGTGCCAGGCCGGGGGCTGACGGCTGAAGGCGGGGGCAGGGGAGCAAACGGGGGGGGGGGGGGGGGCCAAGCGTTCAGCGTTGGCAGCCACACCGAGTGTCTCAGGACCCTGGGCACGCATGGCCCGCAGCACACACATGACGGCCTCCAACCTGGAAGCACTTGGATCAGAGGGCCGCCCTGGCCAGCTGCCCTGCAGCTGAGGGAGGCCGATGAGCTCACTTCTGACCTAAATAATCAAAAGAGGCACGGAGCTGGAGTAAACTGTTTCTGGGGTTCACCCATTCCCTAGTGTCTTCTCTAACGCCCCGGGGCTCACGGGCATGGGTGCCCATGCGCCTGCTAACTCTGCCCGGGTGGCCCTCGGAGGCCACAGACTGGGCACACAGGCCCGTCAGCTGTGGGTCCCGCCTCCCCTCGCTGGGCGGGAGCAGGGAGCTGCATGAGAACAGCCCAGATGCGAGGCTTGGGCCGCTCCCTGCCGGGGAGTGAGGTCTGCGGTCAGCCGGCATCACATCGGTCTAGCTCTTGGCTGAGCTGCATCTCGGTCCCCAGGCCGGCTGGGAGTGAGCGTATGGGACTTGCTCCCTCCCCCTCCTCTGGTTTAAGCCCAATTTATCATGGAGCAGGGATGGGCGGGGACACGAAGAGAAACCGGGGTGACAGAGCAGGAAAGGCATTCACAGAGAGAAGGGCCGCGGTGGGGAGAGCGGAGGGGCGGAGGGGGCGTGGTGACCCAGGCCTGCTTCTCCAGCCACAACGTGCACCCACGCCTCCCGGAGAGTCTGTCAAAGCGCCGGTTCAGACTCAGGAGGCCAACGTGGGGCCCCCTTCGTGCATATCAAACATGCCCCCCGTGTCGCTGATGCTGCCGGTCCAAAGACCTCACCCGGATCAGCGAGGCCCAGGACAAGCCCTGAGCACTTCTGGGTGGGGAGATGCAGTGTCTGAGTTTCCACCCAGGGACAGCCCGAGGGGAGGCCGGGACACTGGGGGGGGGGGGGGGGCTGCTACACCCCTGGGCCTTGGGCAGGACCAGGAAAGGAGGGTAGGACGGAGGGAGCAACCGCCAACACCACGAGGAGGTATTCAGGGGGAGTGAAGTGGGGGCCGCCCAAGGATGCAACAGAGAGGGCAATGCCGAGGTTTGGGGGCATCATGCCCTGCTGGAGGGCGGGGTGTGAGCCGTCAGGGGGTCCGTGGAAGCGGGGAGGTGCTGCCATGGGTGACAGGCCAGTGATGTTTCTGGAGGAGAGGCCATTGGGAAGAAGTCCGGAGGGACTGGGAGGCCACTGCCCTCTCCAGGCTGAGGTAACTGGGGAGGGGGAGGGGATACACCTTCTCCAGAACAGCAGACCCGGGCATTCATCTCCTCTCGAGCACATGGCTGATACCGGTTGGGTCTGGACTGTGAACCATCCCCTGAGAGTGAGCAATAGGTGCCTTCTGTGCCTCCCGGGCCAGGTCTCAGGCCCGTTCTCCTCCCCTTCGCAGGAGGCAGGGCTTTCAGGAGACGAAGCCAGGAGGGCCGTCACCTGAAAGCAGCCTGTCTGCCAAGCCTGGCCATATGCACAGTTTCCAGCATCCTGTGTCCTCGTTATAGAAATAAACCAAAGCACCAGCCAGGCGCAGAGATAGGTAGAAGCCTGAGGGGGAACTTGGGCTGCAGAATTGTAAGATGTGTTCTGACCAACGGCGCCCTCTTGTGGTAGGAAGTGAGTTCCGCAGGTGCCCCAGGCAGGGAATGTGGGGGGGGGGCAGGCCAACTTGAACCAGCTAGAATGCGGTGAGCATGCCTTCTGGGGAGCCCAACACGCTCCCCGGCCCCGGGACACCGCTACGGAGTCCCGGCCACCGGCCCGCAGGTGTGTACCGGAGGCCCACCTGCCCAGGCGTCCCAAGCCGTCTGAACGGCTCAGAGCCGAAGGATCGACCTCTCCACGCCCTCATCTAGAGCTCAAGTGTGCTTTTTTCTGGCCTGCTGTAAACCAGGCTGACAGCACGGCCTTTTTCTTCAATCCTTTTTGCAGTTTATTTATTTATTTATTTATTGATTTATTGATTTCAGAGAGGAAGGGAGAGGTAGAAACATCAACGATAAGGGAATCATTGACTGGCTGCCTCCTGCACACCCCACACTTGGAATCGAGCCCACAACCTGGGCATGTGCCCTTGGCTGGAATCGAACCCGGGACCCTTTAATCCAGAGGCTGATGCTCTCTCCACTGAGCCTAACCAGCCAGGGCCTGACAGGACGGCCTTGAGACAATGCTTTGGGACAAATCCCTTAATGCTGGACATTCATCTCCTCGACAGCACGTGGCTGACACCTGCTGGGTGTGGACGTTTAACCATCACTCGAGAGGGCGCCATAGGCTGAGGGCCTCACAAAATAGTCACTCGCTGTGCCCTGTGTGCTTCTCGAGTCTCTGTGAGAGGTCCCCACCCCACTCCATCCCCATCCCCATCCCATCCTATCCTCATCCCATCCCCACCCCCATCCCCCCCATCTCCATCCCCATCCCCATCCCCATCCTCATCCCCATCCCCATCCCCATCCCCACCCCCACCCCACTCCATCCCCATCCCCACCCCAGCTCTATCCCCACCCCCAGCCCTATCCCCACTCCCATCCCTATCCCCATCCCCACCCCCATCCCCCCATCCCCATCCCCACCCCCATCCCCCCATCTCCATCCCCATCCCCATCCCCATCCCCACTCCATCCCCATCCCCACCCCCATCCCCCCATCCCCATCCCATCCCCACCCCCATCCCAATCCCACCCCCATCCCCATCCCCCCATCTCCATCCCCATCCCATCCCATCCCCATCCCCATCCCACTAGCCTCACCCCAGCCCCCCATCCCTACCCCCCTGGCCTTACCCCCCATCCCCCTCACCCCAACCCCCCTCACCCCTCGCCCACCCCCGTTGCCGAGGCTGGAGGCTGCGCAGAGAGCAGCGCACCCAGTTGTTTTGAGTTAGCTGAGGCGGGCTTGGTGGGCTTCACAGCCATGGCACTCCTGGGCGGAGGAGAGGCTGCTCAGGAAGAGAGGCCGTAGTAACCCCGTTACAGAGACCAGGGCTCCCCTTTCTCTTAGAATTAGGAATTCATGATCCCAGGTCTGGAGAGGCCTTAGATATGATTATCCACCCCCCAGAGAGGGCCTGGCCCTGGGCTCTGTAGCTGGCTTGGGGTACGCTGGACAAGACCCTCATCACGCCTTGCTGCCTCTGCCTTCCCGAGTGTCTGGAAGAGCGGGTGGTGCCGTCAGATCTCTGGTCGCCAAGATCACCCCCAGGGCTGCTCTGAGCGCTGCATCCGCTGACCCTGACCACAACCCCCATGGGGGCCACACCCTCTCTGTCTCCCGAGGCACCTGACCAGGCACACACTCATGTGCCGGAGTGAATGAACGAACACGGGACAGAGAGGGAGCATCAGCTCTCCTCTCCAGAGAGGACCAGAGCCCCAGGGCGCCTCTGCTTCGTCTCTGCCCACCCCCGAGAAGGAGCATGCTACAAGGGAACGGCTCCCTTTCCAGATCCCCTACCCCGCTTCTCAACAGTGCTGTCCCTGGGTCCCCGGTCCGGTGCTGAGCACCCCAGAGTCTGGCCTCCTTTGCAGACGTCAGCCGGTCCCGTGCCTGGGTGCATCCCCTCGACCCCACAGCCCAAGCAGCACCCAAAGTCCTCCTGCCAGCCGGCCGGCGTTCCCATCAGCAGCAAAACAAGCCCCTTCATCGTGTTTCACTGTCTTTTAAAGGAGTTACTCTTATTATTGCCACGGAGAGACTGAGTGTACAGACGAACAACGGCCAGGCCAACCTGTAGAGATATAACTCTGGCCGACGCCCTGCAGCAAGCGGCCCAGAGCACCAGCCCTCAGTCCCAGCGCCCAGCCCAGGCAGCCAGGCTGACCCCAGAAGTCACACTGGCAGGAAGTTGGCTGCTATCTGCAGCAATAATCCCAGAAACCAAACAACCACCCGGGGGCACCTGGCCCTCAGGGTCTGGGCGCTTCAGTGACTGGGTTCCCCACCTCTGCCCCTGCTTCCAGCTCAAGATCAACCAGAGAAAGCCCAACGCACTCCCCCAACCGCCCTGCACCGGGGGTCTGCTGGGAGGGGGGGAGGGATGGTGGTGGAAGCTGCACCCTAGGGCGGGACCCAGCACTGAGCCAGGTCCCTGTCCTGGAACAATATTCCCTGGGATGTAAACACCAACAGGTCATAGCAAGCCAGGCTGGCGTCAACACAGGCTGGTGCTGTGGGGAGGGAGACGGCGGCGGCGGGTTTAAAGGGGCAGAGCCGGGCCGAGGGCATTACTGAGCGCATCCGCGGCTCCAGCCGGTCATCGTTCCCACCCACGCCCGCCCAGGGCGCACAGCTCGAAGCCGGAGGACGGAGGAGCGGCCCTTCCCCGTGTGAAGGGACCACGCGGCCCTAAAGGCGTGTTCTTGGAGCCACTGCTCACAAGGCGAGCTCGGCCTGGCGCCGGGACGGGAGGAGACAGGGCGGGTGCTGGGGGTGGCATCAGGCCAGGGCATGCTCTTGCAGGAGGCGGTCACGGGCTGGCATCGGCCCAGACTGTCCCTGGCAGGTGTTGGCATGGGAGTCAGGTGGAGCTCACTCATCCGTGGCTGGGCCCCACGGTCCCATGGGAAAGAAGGGCCAGCCTCCCCTTCAGGGGCCTGGGCAGGACGTCAGGGCCCTGCCTGAGCCGGAGGGTCCTGAGGCTGGGCCAGCCCAGAGGGGCCAGGGGATGGGCAGGCAGGGCGGGTGGTTGGATGGAAGTGGAGCCAAGAGGGACAGCTTGGGAAGAGGGACAGCTTTGGGGGGGCAGGGGCACTGCAGCTGGGGAGGGGCTACACACAGATGCATGTGCAGGACACATGGGTCCTGGCTTTAGGCAGGGCTCGCTCTCTCCTTCCTGGGCCCCTGACTTTATCTGTTTGCTTCTCTCTCTCTCTCTCTCTCTCTCTCAATTTAAAAAAATATATATATTATTGATTTTTTACAGAGAGGAAGGGAGAGGGATAGAGAGTTAGAAACATCGATGAGAGAGAAACATCGATCGGCTGCCTCCTGCACACCCCCCACTGGGGATGTGCCCGCAAGCCAGGTACATGCCCTTGACCAGAATCGAACTGGGACCTTTCAGTCCGCGGGCCGATGTCTACCCACTGAGCCAAACCGGTTAGGGCTCTCTCTCTTTTTCATCCCATATTTAGACACTGGTCCACAAAAGTTAGGCCAGTTAGCAAATGTTAAAAAGGCTTTATTTCCTTGTTTTCCTTTTGTAAGCCAGAGGCGATGACCACTTTTCTCTCTGCCCATGGGGTTTACCTGCCCAAGTTCACACCCCGGGACCTTGAGCGTGTTCCCTAGGCATTCAGTACTGAGCCTTTCTTTGCTGGCTGTTCCTTTTCTCTTCTTACAACTCAGAAGCTTAACCTGTTATAAGACCATGGTGCACCGTGTTTGTCTTAATACTGGTCAGCTTTTCATCCCAGAAAGGCAAAACAGCAGGAAAAACATCACACGCTTTTAAAAGCCTCTCCCCCACACGGCAACGTGCTTGTTCTCAAAGTCGGCACGCGGTCCCCGTGAGGGCCGGCGGGTCAGCCGCGCGCAGAGCATGTCCCGCCGGTGAGCAGGTACCAGCCACGGAGCCCCGCCCGAGGAGCAGGGGCACCGCCTCTCCCGATCCCCATGTCCGCTCACAGGGGTGGGGAAGGCCGGCCCGCGGGCCGGAGGAGACCTGCACAATCATTTGGTCTGGCCTTGCCAAGGCATTCGGGGTGCGTTCATTAAATGTTTGACCAAATAATAGCAGGCTAAGTTTTAAGTTGATAATTTTGTATGGCCCACGAATGATGTTATTAATAGCCAAATGGCCTTTGGCAAAAAAATTTAAAAAAAAAAAAAAGTCCCCCACCCCTGAAAACCCACAGTTATTTCTCCAAAGATCAAGAAGACTTGCATTTTTATGTTCTTTCTATAAAGTGTGGTGTGTGTTTTTTTTATGTCCATACATATACATTTTTGGACAAAAATGAACAAAAGAAAACCCAAACTAAAATACCAAGGGAATCACTATGAAAGTGTTTGGAATTTGTGAGAACCACTATTTTTCAGAGACAGGTTTCTAACGTAGCTCAAAAGCAGCCAGCAACACGAACAAAATGAACAAAAGTGGCGCGTCCACATCGTGGGGTATTATTTGCCTTAAACGGAAGGAAATCCTGACACATGCTACAACAGGGATGGGCCTGGAAGACACGGTCACTGACATCAGACAGACACAGAAAGACAAACGCTGCACAATTCCACTCCTGCAAGGTCCCCGGAGCCACCCGATTCACAGAGACGGAAAGCCGGTGGCCGGGGCAGGGGGGGGTGGGGGGCAGGGAGGGGAGGGGTCCGTGTGCAATGGGGACAGCCTCAGTTTGGGGAGATGAAAACGTCTGGAGATCAGTCGCACAACAATAGGGATACACTTCACTAACTACATACTTAGAACTGGTTAAGTTGAATATCATGAATATCTTACCAGATTCTTAAAAAATGCTATATAAAAAAAAAAACCTAACGACCACATACATTCTTTAAGTACATATTAAAAAATTAGTCCTGGTTAGTGTGGATGTGGGTAGAGCGATGGCCCACATAGCAAAGGGTTTGATTCTGGGTCAAAGGCACACACTTGTGTTGCAGGTTCGATTCCCAGCTCCAATGGATGTGTCTCTCTCACCTCTCTCTATCCCCCCCCTCCCCCGCACCCCCCCACACACACTCCCTTCTTCTCTCTCTAAAAATCATACCCTCAGGGGAGGAGTAACAAAAAAAGCAATGAAAGGGTGCACATTTGGCCGGTTCTTGGTGAGAGTGGAGTGAGCTACTCCCCGGGGGGCATAAAGGCACGACCGTGGGGCGTCAGACCCGGGCTGATAGCCTTCTGGAATCTGCTTGTTACCTGCGTTAGGTTTGTCCTGCAGCCCAGCCGTCCGCCTGGCCCGCTCCTGTGCCCGAGCATGGGCCCTGGCCCGGGCACCTCCTCCTCCTCTGTCCAGACTCTCGGCTGCTCACCTGGCCACTCAGAGCTTATCTGGCGTCTCCCTCTGCCTGGATCCGCCTCAGGTGTCTCCTCCCCACCGGGAGCGGAAACTCGAGCTGCGCAGGCAGGCGACCTGTGTGGGCTTCCCGGTGACCTGTGCCTCCCCTCCTGCACCACCCCATCCCCACGGGGCGGATGAGCTGGCAGGTGCAGCCCAGGCGGGGATCCCCCCACCTGCCCACACTTCCACGAGGTGCTTCACCATATACACTTAGAAGTGGTTAAGGCGGAATGTTGTTTGTTATGAATTCTTCCCCTCACAGCAAAATGTCACTATTGTGCAGTAAGGCAGGGGGTGTGGTGTCTCCTCCCGGGCAGGGGGCCGGGGAACACGCTCCTGGCCTTTTCTCCCTAACGGAACCCCACCCTTCCCAGCCCGCTGGCTCCGGCAGATGGAGATGCTCCACAGTGGAGACGCTCAGGATGGCCACCTCTGGCTACAAGGGAATTGCAACATGGATGGCTTGCGCCAGGGACTGCGCTTTTACAGGAATTAATTTTCATTTGTAAATAGATAGCCAGGCATGGCCACGGGCCATCACACTGGCCGGCAGTGCCAGAGAAGGATCACTGCAACAGGGGAAATACCTCGAGGAGAGGAGCAGCCTCTGTCGTGTCCCCCCCCCCCCCCCCCCGGGAGAACGAGAGACACAGAGACAGGACCCCTTGGATCGCAGGCGGTCACTGAGCCCCAGAGCTGCAGACCCTGTGGAACCACGGGCTGAGCAGTCATTTGTGCAAATGGCGAGACTGGCCCTTTACTAGCTGATTACATGGCTGGGGGGTGGGGTGGAGAGTGGCAGGGAGAGAGATCATGGAGCCAGAGCATCTGAGAATTATTACACACTAGAGACCCAGTGCATGAAATTCATGCATGGGGGGGGAGGGTCCCCTCAGCCTAGCCTGCACCCTCCCCAATCTGGGACCTCTCAGGGGATGTCCGACTGCTGGTTTAGGCCCCATCAGGGCAGTCAGACATCCCTCTCACAATCTGGGACCATTGGCTCCTAACTGCTCACCTGCCTGTCTGCCTGCTCACCCCTAACTGCCTCCCACCCTACTGGCATGGTCGCCCCTCATTGCTCCCCCACCCCCCCGCCAGCCTGGTTGTCCCCAATTGCCCCCCCTGCTGGCCTGATCACCCCCAAATGCCCCCCACTGGCCTGGTAACCCCAACTGCCTCCTCTGCTGGCCTGGTCACCCCACGCAGCCTGCTGTTCAGTCGTTTGGTTGTCCCTCACTAACCCCCCTGCCAGCCTTGTCGCCCCATGCAGCCTGCTTTTTGGTCATTACTGTATGATTTGCATATCCCTCTATTATTAGTACGGATAAGGTCCCTTTCAAGGTGCCCGATATAGCCAGCTAGGAGGGGAACCAGGCTGTTCACCTCAGCAGGACTCTGGAGGGAGCCAGCGGGCAGGGGAGGGGGTGTGTGCCAAGGGAATCCCTGCCGACAGGGCAGACCCCTGTGCTTGGTCCATCTGCACCAGGGGCACCGTGGCCCCTGGAAGGATGATGCTATGGGTGCTGTGTAGAGGGTGCCACGGGTACACTGTGGACTAGGAGGAGGAGGGCTGGGATGATTTTACCCAAACCCGACTCTGGGGGGGAAAGGAGCAGACGGTGAGGGGAGACTCTCACTGTTTCATGCATAAATTTTTAATTGTTTAGGATGCACTCACACACACATACTTTTCTATCTTGAAATTTTAAAATCAACTGAAAATCCAGCTGGAAATCACAGTGGCAGCGAGAAGTAAGGCAGTGAGAAGTGAGGGCTGGGGACCTCTGGTCTGAGGCTCCCCTAGCCCGAAGGGCATGCACCTCTGGGAACAGGCACCCGGGCAGCCAGCAACCTGGAGAGGAGTCTGCGTGGTCCTGGGTTAGCCCTAGACTCACACACTAGGAGGTTGGAACCCTTGACCGGGCATCGGGACTACATTTACATTCCTGTTTCATTCCATAAGCATCTGTCTCTCTCTTCCATAGGAACTGGGCCTGTAGGTGCGTGTGGTGTGCCTGTTTGTGTGTGGTGCACGCCCGCCTACGTGCGGGTACACCCCCGTGTGATGCCTCTTATCAGATGAACAGGGCCCATCGCCGAACGCCAGCTGGGAGATGGAATCTCTGGCTCTGGAGCAGCTGGGTGATTGAGCCAGGCCCACGGAAAGCCAACGTCATTGCCAGCTCTAATTAACTGTAAGAGCCCCTGACTGGCATTTTAATTGGGCCGAGGAGAGACTGCAGCCCTGGAGGGAGGTGATCCTCTTAATATTACCTTCCAAACCCGGGACAGTGGGTGACGGAGCCCCCGGGCCCCACAGGGGCTCCTGCAGGGCTGCCAAGGGGACATGCAAGTCCAGGGCTATGGCACCATTTTGTTTTTTTTTTCCCCAAAGAAAAGCCAGAAATCCCAGAAATCTCCTCAGTGTTGGCCACCCTATGCATGTGTGACTAACATGCATATGTATGTATGTGTGTGTATGCGCTGTATGCATGCATGTGTGTGAATGCATACAGTGTGTGTGTGTGTGTGTGTGCGTGTGTGCACAAACACCTGAGTGAGAAACCTGGAATGACTCCATTCACAGGGAGGGACAGGATCAGACTGAGTTTGAAACGTGACTTGCCACAGTGAAGGGTAAGGAGATGGCCTGGGGGGGGCGGGGGTCGGTATTTGGAGGTAGGGAGATCCTGGTTCTAGAACTGCAGTGGGATATGTGGGGGGGGGGGGACTGAGAAGCATCCATGCCCCCTGCGAGGCTCTGTGACCCCCCACAACGTGCTTACTGCTGGACTCAGCGCACAAGGACACGTGCTGAGTGTGAAGGAGATTGAAGGGCAGCTGCTCTTTCTGTTTCTGCTGGGTGATCGCCAGCAGCACAAACATGCCTCTAGTTCTCTCACCGGCTCCCGGCCCGTTTCTCTGCTCCTCTGGGCAGCAAAACCCTGGAAGGATTGTCTGCACCCACTGGCTCAGATCCTTGCCTCCCATTTTTGTTGAATTTATTCTACTAAGCATTTTACTCCACACCCTTCACCAAAGCTGTTCCTGGACACCCTCGGGACTCCCAGAGGCCTGCAGGCTTTGAGACTCGCACTGACCCCTCATTCTCATCCTGCGTCACCCCCCAGTAATGGGCTGTCACAGTGGGACGCCTGAGAGAGAAGGGGACCTTAAGTAGTTGCAGGCGCAGCACATCCACCGATCAAGCACCCTTTCCACCTGTGTCAAGCCCCCCACAGCCCGCCAGGATCTAGGTGGGCCTTTCCTGCTGGAGACCCCAGCTGGAATACCTACCCCCTGTCCACCACCCCAGTTCTGGAGTCCTCCCCATCTAAAAGCCCGCAACTCCCAAATCCACACCCAGCTGGGACCTCACTCCAGAGTTCCAGACTCACCTCCCGGCACCCAGAGGTACCAGCCCTCAACCAGAGAGGCCCCCTGGACATGCAAGTGATCTCAAACCCAGTACGGCCCTCCCACATGCTTCTTCTGTTCTTAGGTAATTGCTGCCCCCAGGCCGTCAGTTAGGCCGTCTCGAATTCCTCTCTCCCCCTAACCTTCTCCTGGGGTCCCTTGTGAGGACTGTACCCCATGAGTCCTATAAGTCACCCTTTCAAGGGGGCTCCCCTCTCACTGCCCCTCCTGGGTCCTCGCCTCCTTTCTCTCTCATTCTTCCTTTTTATACTCTAATCCCTGCACACATTTTAGTTAGTGTACTGAGAATGTGAGCAGCAGGATTCTGTCTATTTTAAAAAATATATATTTAATTGATTTTGTACAGAGAGGAAGGGAGAGAGATAGAGAGTTAGAAACATCGATGAGAGAGAGTCATCGATCAGCTGCCTCTTGCACACCCCCTACTGGGGATGTGCCAGCAACCAAGGCACATGCCCTTGACCGGAATCGAACCCGAGACCCTTCAGTTCCCAAGCCGATGCTCTATCCATTGAGCCAAACCGGTCCTGGCGGATTCTCTCTATTTTGGTTCACTGTTAGGTCCACGTTGGCCAGCACACAACAGACAGATATGGGGGAGCCAATCAGAGCACCCCCTGTGCCTTTCTCTGACATGTGACTGTCTATAGGGAGGTCACAGGCCCACTCTCTGGGGTTGGACATGTGGTTCACTGTCCCCTGTCCTCTTGAGTCCCTGGGGATGCCCCCACCCAGGCCTGGCGGATGAGGGCAAACAACCCCATTAGGATTTGCAAGGGTGGCAGGCATCTGAGTGGTGAGACCCAGTCCTTGAGCCAAGGCAAGAGTTCTCAGGGACATCCCCACAGCCTGGTCACCACGTTGGCTGGACGCCAGCTGATACTTGCCGACAAATCATAAAGTCCCCCAGATCCCTTTTACTGAGTCGTGTTTCAAAGGACAATCAGTTACATCTGATAGAGCTGGCCGAAGCCAGCCCGTTTCAGTGTCACAGTTCACGATGATCAATAACTATTTATCAGATGGAATGGCTAAAGCTGGGGCTCCTGCTGTTTGCATTAGTGACAGAAGAAGAGCTAAAATCAGTATATTTCCTGAGAGGATACACTTAACGCCCGGTGAACAACTGGAGGAGGTAGTGTCTCTTAGACTCAGAGCAGTCTGCACGTGATGGGTGCCTTTCATGTGCATTGACATTTAAAAGCACACGCCTGGCTCTAACTTGCGCTCTTTCTCCTCAGAGGCCCTGCTGGCTCAGCAGCCACTTGGAGTAACTCCCGTGCCGATGACTTGCCTGTGTGAGGAGTTTTCCCTTCTTTCTAGAAGCGCCTGCCCAGCTCCTAACTCCAATGGGTTTAGGACGGACACTGGAGGGGACTTACTGCAATGCTGGCTGTGTCCATCAGGTGGCAGCACACCCTTCCTCCTGTAAATGGGGAGGCTATGGTGAGGAGATGATTTCCCCCAAATGCTCACAGGAGAAGGAAGGGATTGCCCCACACAGGGGTGCTCAACAGGGTGCATCCTGGGGCCACTTCGAATGTCTCTGGACGCCTCTCTCCGTTGTCTACAACCTTCCCTGGCACCAAGCTGGTCCCTCATCCTGAAGACAGGAATGCTGGGACTCTTGCATACCTACAGACACGGATTTTTAATGGACACACAGTCCCTAGGAATGCAGCTGCCGTGTGACCTGCGGGAGGCTGCTCTTTCGCCTTCTTTAGCACTTTACTGGAAATTATTCCCTCTTCCACAGATGACATCCTCAGTCACACCCCCTCGAGGTGCCGGGCCTGACATAGCACCCTGGGGCCGATGGACTCAGTGCACACGGTACGGGCGCCCACCTGACCTTCACGAGTCCCGTGCAGCCTGCCACACACGGGTCACCTGGTTTCTGTTCCCGGTCGGGCGGTCCTTCCTGCTAGGTTGGGCGCTGCACTGTCTTCCTGGTTAGTAGGAGTTTTATTTCTGGATGAAAAGGGCGCCTTAGGTCTGACAGGCTCAGATCCACTACGCCAGCCTTTGGGCTTTTCATCAACCTCAACAGGGGAGAAATGTGAATAAAACACAGCACACACGGAAGCCCAAAGCACACCCTTTCCCCTGGACACGGAGCCTCGGAATTCCGCAGGTCCTATCCAGCTACAGTCCCGCCAACGGGAAGCGGGTCTCTGAACAACGAACTCTGCGGTTTTCTAAAGTGGAAATGAGCGGAAGGAAGTTCAATAAAGGGGAGGGGACGTGCCAGCGTATAGCTCCAAGGTGTGAGGACCAAGAATGGCTTTGCCCCCTGAGAAGGGACGTCATATACTGAGCATTCAGCGTTCATCAGCTCTGCGGAGCTTCCCCCTCTGCAGGGCTCTGGAGAGAGGCCTGGGCCCGAGGGGCCGAGAGGAGGGAGGGATGAGGGCCATGGCCTCTCCTGGAGGTACCACTGCCCCCCACCCCTGGGAGATGGTCCCTGCAGGGGAGACTCCAGAAGCTGGGGCAGAAGCCCACGCCCTGGGAGACCAGCGAGACTGCCCCCCACAGCGGCCCCCCCTTTCCTTTCAAATCAGTAGAACATGGTCTTCCCTGAAGCCACTGCCAGGCTCATCGTTTTAGGCTCAAACGGCTGCCCCTCTCCCCTTGGTGGTCTGTCCCTGCGAGTCCCCAGGGCCAGCAGGTCACATGGCATTTAAGCATCCTGCAGCTGGGCGTGGGGCGCGGGAGCATCGTAACCCGGTCCCCACCCCAAGGGCACCCCTGCCTCACAGCACCCGGGGCGTCTGAACCTTCCAGGCGTCATCTTACTTTAGGACCTCATTCTCTGAGGTCCAGAGGCCTCGTGCACAGAATGGGCAAGACAACTGCCTTCTTGCCTCTGCAGTGTCGAGGGGTCAAGGTAGTGACCCCTGGAGATGCTTTGCGGTATGGTAGTCCTACTTTCAACCCCCTGGAGGGGGAAGAGCTGGCCAGCGGGCCTCCTGCCTCAGCTCGGCCACCTGCAGCCTGGCACACTGTGGCGGGTATGGCAGAGGGTGACTACAGACGCCACGCCGCCGAGCCAGGGAGCGCCCTGCCCGCTTTCTTCCTGCCGCGGGTCACTCACCACCCACGTCTGCCCAGAGCCTCCCCGACCTTTCCCGGCCGCCCTTCCTCCACCACCTGCCAGGCTGCTGGAACAACCTACGCATCGCCCATCGCCCAGCACTGGTGGTGGTGATCGGTCGGTCGCTACGGACGGGTGGGGTTTGCAGGTAACGCGTCAGTTGATCAGACTCGCTGCTTTGGTCTGTTTTCTGGACTAGACTCCTTCACCGAGCTCACATCACCCAGATTCGAAAACGTGTGCTTGCGGGCGGCGAGGCGTGAAGGAGAGCATCCCGGCGCCTGTGACACTGAGCTTCCGACACACAAGGTCTCCCCACCCTACCACGCCCGCATGCAGGTAACAGGAGGAAGAAAGGTCTCGTGCAGGGCTGCTCACTGCATCCTGACAGAAGCAGGGCTCCCGCGTGAGAGCGTGCCATGACCTCCTCACACCTCTGGGAGCCAGGTCCGGGCCCGGGGTCTCCTGGCCACCTTGTCCGTGCCCGCAGCGTCCCTTCCCAGAAAGGAAGACCCGTCCCCGGCATCGTCTCACTCGTCTAATGAAGTGACCGGACACTGACTGCGAGGGAGGAAAGGCCCCTGGGGGCGGCCGGACCCCAGGAGGTGCAGGCTGCAGCCAGATGCCTCCCACAGGTGAGGGGAGGGATGCCAGTCGGGGAGCCGGAACAGCTGGATTCTGATCCGGCATCTCTCACGGCTCAGCCGGCTAACTCTGGGCCGGCTCCTAAACTCCCCTCCGCCACAGTCTGCTTGTCTGACAAAGGCCTGGGGATTGGGGGGGTGTAGCGACACGCACCTGGGGATGCTGGTGAGATAGGTCATGACATTCTGGAACTCCTTGTCGGGCACTTCGCTGAAGGCCGGGTAGTCCGGGAAGGTGATGACGGGGCTGCCGTCCTGCCCCCGCCCACCTGGGGAGACAGCAAAGGCATCGGTGCCACGTCAGCAGCAGGACACGGCTGGTCTCTCACAAGCATGGGATATTTCACTTAACACTGAGAGCCTCGCCCAGCCGGCATGGCTCCGTGGCTCAGCGCCCACCTAGGAACCAGGAGGTCAGGATTTGATTTCCAGTCAGGGCACATGCCCAGGTTGCAGGCTCCATCTCTAGTGTGGGGCGTGCAGGAGGCAGCCGATCACTGATTCTCTCTCATCATTGATGTTTCTCTCTCTCTCTCTCCCTCTTCCTTCCTCTCTGAAATCAATAAAAATATATTTAAAATATTGAGAGCGTGTTCTTCAATTACATATATCTTAAATCCTCACCTGAGGATGTGGTTTTACTAATTTTTAGAGAGAGGAGAAGGGAGAAAGAGAGAAAGAGAAGCATCGACGGGAGGAAAACTGATGGCTTGCCTCCCCTACACGCCCCAACTGGGAATTGGGCCGCACAACCTTCTGGTGTACAGGATGAGGTGTACAGCAAACTGAACCACCCAGTCAGGGCCAACATCATATTCTCTATTATGAAATGAATTCATGCATATTGAAGGAACATATTTGGAGTGTACAAAAAAAAATGAGCTGAATCAAAAAAATCAGCTAATATTTTGCCGCTATGGGCAGCCGCCATAGCATTGGGCACATTTATTTCCAAACCTTTGTGGGTGCATCTTTCTACATAATTGAATGTAAAGCTGGTGTCCTGCTTCTTTCCTAACATGGCGAACGACAGTTTTCTGTGCTTTATAAATGACGTGGCTGTTATTTTAAATGCTGCACCACAGTCCAACCAGGCTGCGTCCTGACGACCCTCGTACACTTACTTCACCTGCGGCAGGAAAGTTCTGGGTTCCAGGGGACTTCAGCCAGCAGCGCTTGGGGCTGCATCCCTCTGAGGACCCAGCGGGCCTGCGGCCGGCTCTTCCCCTGGCTGCTGCTGACTAGCCCGGACCACCCTCTTCACAGGCACTGCCACAGCCTCGCCTGGGCCCTTGGTTACCCTGCAGGCAGGCTGCACCCAGTGGCCTGTCCCCAGCTCCCAGCATGTGGAATAGGACCAACGAGGTCAGTGGTCGGCAAACTCATTAGGCAACAGAGCCAAATGTCAACAGTACAATGGTTGAAATAGCTTTGGAGGGAGAGCCACATTTTTTAAACTTAAACTTCTTCTAACACCACTTCTTCAACATAGACTCGCCCAGGCTGTGGTATTTTGTGGGAGAGCCACACTCAAGGGGCCAAAGAGCTGCACGTGGCTCGCGAGCTGCAGTTTGCTGACCACTAGGTCACAGAGAACCAGAACCGAGGCTGATGCCAACCCCGTGCCCCGCAGACGCCGGCTCCGTGCTCCCCGGCGGCCGGCACTCACCGGACAGGTAGGCGAAGCGCTTCTTCAGCTGGTCCTGGATGTCGGCGGCGCAGAGTGGGGTGATGTCCTGGTGCATGATTTCATCTGCGGGGAGAGCGGACAGACGGACACACCTGTCAATCGGTGGAAACATGGCCTCATGGGTTCCCAGTCTGAGTCAGCCCCCCCCACAGCCTCGCACATCCACAGACCACTGAGGGGCTGACGGTCACATGCTTGGAAAAAAACAAAAGTCCAGTTTCCAGTACACAGAAACCTTCGTTTCTCTGAGCTCCGAAAGCGATGTGCCGAGTGATTCATCAATATTTAAAATGTGGTGTGTGTCAGAGGCACAGAGAAAGGCAGGGAGAGAGGAGGGCCGGCGGGCGGCCAGGGGGAGCGGAGAGGGACGACATGCAGGCAGAAGGAGTGACACCGGGGAGGGGGAAAGGGCTGGGAATGGGAGGGCTGACTCCCACGGCCAGTCGTCAATGAGCAGCCCTGAACACAGACACGCTTTGTTCCGGGAATCTATCTCCACCCATGTTCTGGAAGTGATCCAGGCAACCCCTGGGGCCCTTACCTGCTGCCTATGCAAGGACGTGCTAATCAGAGAGGAAACCTGGCCCCTGTAGTTGTGGGCCCGCAGCCTGCAAACACGCACACGTGTGTGGGGCCCCGCCGCCGGCCTGACAATGACCCTGAGGAGGGTGCTGAGCCACGGCCCCCAGCCCGGTTGCTGAGAGGAAAAACAGCTCAGCAGGCTGCAGGCTGCGAGTTCTAGATCCGGGGGTTGGGAGTACACTGGCAGCACCGCCAGCCACGCCCTGGTGCCATCCACCGGGAGCGAGACGGTTTCGCAAGACTCTAGGGGAAAACCTGGGGATGGACGGAAGGTGTGAGGTCACTGCCCGGTGGGCGATGCTGGGGTGTCGCGGGCGGACTGACGTGCTGGGCGCGCACCGCGTCTTCTGCATTTCTCAGTCCACGCCAGGCCAGCTAGCATGTGTGTATGGCCAATGTCTCATGTCACAGACCCCCCGCTGTCCAGCCAGGTCTGCAGACCTGAACATTAACACCCTTTGCTCAAGAGGCTCAGGACCCACGGGGATACCTTGCAAATGGCCCAAGAGGTCAATTCTTCTACACACAGTGTGACACCCGGGTCACAAACAGCCTGGAAGTATGGGCCCTGGAGATCTTTTACCCTGAGAATTCCAGGGGAGGAAGCAACATGCTATCTGCACAGATCAGCCTTAAATCCTGTTCTTCTGGTCTTGCAAACAAGCAAGTGGAAACAGGCGACACGCACAAAAGCAGAGGCGGGCCCCAGAGATCCTGGCTGCGTCCTTTGTGGAACCGCCAAACGCCACCCGGGCTGGCCCCCCGACTGCCTGTGCGGAGGAGGAAGGGATGAGGGCAAGGGCCCCTCGGAGGGAGCGAGCGGCGGCCCTCGGGTCAAGAAAGGAACAACGGTGAACTCAAAGCATCGGGCGCTGCGCTGGGCTTCCCCTGGATGGCTTGGTGGCACAGATGGCACTTCCCAGCATGCACTTCACAATGTCTCAGCAATGGTTTTCTTCTGAGCAGTGGTTCTCAACCTTTCCAATGCCACGGCCCTTTCACACAGTTCCTCATGTCGTGGTGACCCCAACCGCAAAATTATTTTTTTCGTGGCTACTTCATATCTGTAATGTTGTTACCATTATGAATCATAATGTAAACATCTGTGTTTTCCGATGGTCTTAGGCGACCCTGCTAGTGGTTCTCAACCTGTGGGTCGAGGCATTAGAAAGGTTGAGAACCACTGCTTTTGAGGGAGGAAAAACAGGAATGAAAATCATTGCTTCGAGAGCTTGGAATATCAATCTTTAACTCCAGATGAGGCGGCTGAAGACTGTCTACGCCTCATGTATTTGGCTCGAGTTAGGTGCGATGCCTGCGGCAGCCAGGAAGTCTAGGTTTTGCATTGCTGTTTTCTTCTCCCCACCGGAAGGAATAACCACACGATCACATCTGGAACGTGTGCTCCTTTTCCTCACATTCCACCTCTGCAGCCCCGGGAGGACCACGCCACTGGGAACTAAGCCCGGAGCCGTCCCGGGGGCCGAGGGAAATAGTGCGGACACGGAGCTGGCCAGTCCTGTACCGAGCGTGGACCCAGCATCAGCGACAAGCATCCGAGTGACCTTGCCCTGGATCCTGGAATCTCCCACCAACACTCAACTTCCAGGCTTCCCCAGCTCACGAAGAGAAAAAACGGTGATGTCAGGGCCTCAGTGAACATTCCTACAGTCACTCTTATTTTATTTTATTTCATTTTACTTTATTTTTTACAGAGAGGAAGAGAGAGGGACAGAAAGCTAGAAACATCTATGAGAGAGAAACATCAGTCAGCTGCCTCCTGCACACCCTTCACTGGGGATGTGCCCGCAACCAAGGTACATGCCCTTGACCGGAATCAAACCTGGGACCTTTCAATCTGCAGGTCGACACTCTATCCACTGAGCTAAACTGGTTTCAGCTCTATAATCACTCTTAATTGGATTCTGAAGGCTTGAGGTAGCCCTTCCTCTCCGCAGCAAACTCTCCCGTTCCGAAGCTCCCTGTGGACGCCATGGGCTGTCCATTCTCTGCCTGGCTCACCCTGATGGCAGACGGCTCTCCCAGATGCCGGAGACAGCTGGTATTACTGACCTTCTGTACCTTCAGTGACAGAGACCATCTTAGTGGCTGGACCCGTGTTCACGTGGGTTTGATTCCACGGAGGGACGTCTCTGGGGTGGACTCACCTACCTTCTTCTTCAGGCGATGCCCACCCTCACATTCTTAGATTTTCTGAAAGCGACCAAAGCCCCTCTAGCCTCAGGGCCTTTGCACAAGCTTTCCTCTTAATTATGCTTTTTTCCTCTCAGTTCACCTGTCTAATCTCAATGGCAGCCCAAGATGTCACTCTTCTGGGAGCTTCCTGGCCGGGCCGGGGCCTCACAGCATCCCATCAGCACACACGATGTCCACAGCTCACGGTGGTCCTACCTCCAGGGCCCAGCTCACCGGCTCCCAGGGAAGGAGCTCAAAGAACAATGTGTGGAGCAGAGGCAGCCAGCGGAGGAGGAGAGATGGCTTCCCAGGGCATCCCTTGGACTCTAACTCTGGCTGGCACATAGGCTGGCTTCAGAATTTCTGGTGGGTGGCAGCTGCATGGCCATAGATACCCAGACCGCCATCTGCCGCGATGCGTTCTCCCACCGCCAAGCTGTGGCACCCAACCCTTGTGAGCTTCCTGGGGCAGAACTGACTCTACGTTGCACCCCGTATCCGGTGCCCCCTTTTAGGTTTGAAAAATGGGGCTGAGCCAAAACCAGTTTGGCTCAGTGAATAGAGTTTCAGCCTGTGGACTGAAGGGTCCCTGGTTCGATTCCGGTCAGAGGCACGTACCTTGGTTGCGGGCACATCCCCAGTGGTGGGTGTGCAGGAGGCAGCTGATCGATGATTCTCTCATGTCAATGTTTCTAACTCTCTATCCCTCTCTCTTCCTCTCTGTAAAAAAATCAATATAATACTTTTTTTTTTTTAAATGGGGCTGCTCTGTGGAAACCGCACAGGCAGGGATGGGGCACACAGAGGGAAGATCTCCAAAGCATCCACCTGTGAATGGTCACTGGCCGCTCCTCAGAACGCTGAGAGCAATGAGGAATGTTTCCCGCCGGGATAAGGCCCAGGCTCCGGATGGAGCTCATCCTACGGAGCCGCTGGGACAATGGGCTCTGGACAACGGGTCACATCTCCCCCTTCCCGCAGCGACGTTCTCACCCCAGGACAGGGCGATTCTGCCCTCCGTGCTGACCGTGCCTGTTCAAGGCCCTTGTCCGATGTGTTTGCTTTTGTGCAGGAGTTGTGCCGTGGCCACTGGTTCAGAAGGACGCGGAGGTGCTTGATGGTGACAAGAGTGAGCCTTAGCCCCTGCATGCCTCCTTCACTGTGTGTGCACGTACAGGAAGTGGGGTCACCCTGCCCGCCAGTTCAATCAAAGGGTCAGGCAGGGCCCAGCTCTGCTACAGAACATCTCTGTGAGAGCACAATGCCTCACAGACAGCGCCCCGCTTCCAGCATTCCTGTCTCGGTGTAAGTGGAGATTCCCAGCAATTAGCCCATCACAGAGTCACTGGTGAGGAGAGAGGTTCAAAAGGGCCTTGAGTCGGGGTGGGATAAGACGGTGCTTCTCTTCCGACCCCCGACAGGGTTGTCAGGACGGGGGGGGGGGGGGCTGGGTCTGGGAGCTCATCGGGGAAGCTGCCCTGTCTGGGCCATGGCAGGGGACGAACAGCCCGCTTAGCCCTCCAGTGGGAATGATCCCTGACTCACGAGGTCTTACCTGGCCTGGGACCCAGCTCAGCTCTAGAGGAGGACAAAGAGGGAGACACCTCAGCTGCTGGACTGTATTCCCACAGAACTGTTCCCTGAATCCTGCCTGGGTTGGGCAGCAATCTCAGAGTTTCACCCTTGGATCTCTTCGTCCGAACACAATGAGGCTGCGGCGGCAAACTTCCTCTTGCAAATGGACTCAAGCCTTTGCTTTACTGTAGGACAAGTTTGTCACGGAGGTGGGCAGCGGGCACACCCGTTCCCGGCCACTTGAAGGGGCATTCTGAGCCTGGGCTCCGCTCACTGGCGGCCTCTGGAGGTGGCAAGCGGGCACACGGTGACAGGGCTGGAGCAGAGGTAGAACTCGTAGGGCCTGGAAAATCCACCGAACAGGTGGCACATGTCCCAGCGTAAGTGAGCCCCAGTGCTGACAGGAGCCCCAAAGCTAGTTCAAAGGCTGGTCCCTGCTGTTTCCTGCTGACCTCGGACCTCACTCCCAGGGTCACAGGAGCCCTAGCAAGGCTCCTGGAGCAAAGGGGCCGGCAGCTGGTGAGAGGCCCTGGGCCGCCAAGTCTCTTATGTGCTAAGTCCCTTCTTTGTATCTGGCTTTTGCTTATTTTTACTCAAAATAAAACAGTGATCTCTTTCCAAAGTCCAGGGTGGAGAGTCAAGTGCAGCTATTTCCCCAGCTCCCCGGGGTGGGATTCCTATTTCACCAAGCCCACGCCAGGAATCTCCGAGCCGAGAGCAAAGTGCGTGCGGACAGAACAAGGGAGGCCGTGGGCTCCGGCCACACCCCATGTGGAGCCCCGCGTCCAGGGTGGGATGCATGCCTCCTCCGCCAGCTGTTGAGTCCTTGTGGTCCGGACAGGAGCGGCGTCTCCGGTTCTATTTATAATCTGTGGGGAGGGTTCTGTGATCTAGCCACTCGAGATGTTTGAGGCCTATACTCTGTGGGCAGCTGAACGCTCATTCACGGCACCTCCCGAGTTATGACTGAATTAGGCATACATATTTCACATCTTGTGCAAAGCATTGTTAACTCACTCAAACGCTCTCCCTGATTTCCTGATCTCAGGAAGCAAGTCCTTACAAAACCCTATATGATAAAACCCTAATATGCAAATCAACCAAAAGGCAGAACAATCGGCAGGACAACCAGTTGCTATGACTTGCACTGAACACCAGGGGGCAGACGCACAACATAGGAACTGCCCCCTGGTGGTCAGTGCACTCCCATGGGGGGAGTGCAGCTCAGCCGGAAGCTGGGCTCACGGCTGGTGAGCACAGTGGTGGGAACCTCTCCTGCCTCCACTGCAGGAGGGAGGTAAGGAAGGAGGGGTCCCGAACTGCGAGAGGGTGCAGGCCGGGCTTAGGGACCCCCCTCTCCAGTGCACAGATTTCATGCACCAGGCCTCTAGTTTAAAATAAAGGACCCCATAAGAAAAGGTGCTTGACTGAAATTGTCATCAAGAAAAAGCACCTCCCCCCACCAAGCAGTGTTGGTTCACCTGCACCTGGTGGAGGACATCAGCAAGCCAGACGAGCTCAAGCTGGAGCCACCCCCTCTCCTGTGAGGGTTCTGGGGGCCCGTGACCACGCGGAACTGGCTGGACGGGACCCCAGTGTGCACTACTCGTGCAGCTAAAGCTGTGCACCCTGGAGGCCCCGTGAAACTCCTCACAGTGTAGTCTCCAGAACTGCCTCTTCCCAAGCTGTGTGCCCACGCGCCCAACATGTCTGTAGCTCACACCTGCACAGGAATCAGCTGGCAGCCTCACTAAGCACACACGCAGAATAGCCCGTAAGTTTCTCTTGGATGCATTAGGTGTTCTCTATTCCATCCCGCCCCGTGCTGGCTCCAGCAAGCCTCAGCATCCTTCCCAGCACAGGCTCTGGCAGCCTGCCTAAGCACACGAAGCTGCCACGCAGGCCAAGGCCACAATCCGCCGGGCTATCCTAACCGGCACGGAGCCTTTTCCCAGGGGCCCCAGCTCCCACTCCTGGGGCTTCCGGGGCCAAACTCCCAGAAGATGGTTTGACTGCATGTTCCGAGGAGCCGTCTTCCAGGTCAGGGAGAGAAGGGCCCCGCAGTCAAACACGCGTGGGAAGCACCACAGACAAACCTTCCTTTGTGGAAACTTCAAGAGACTTAACTGGCCGCAGATTTGGCGGGGAGTGGGTAACAGCTCCTAACTACTGCAGAATTAACGTGGAAAAGCATGAACTTGGGGAAGTGCCACGCTAGGTAGCTTATTAAAGCAGAGGAAAAACTCTTAAATGAGATTCAAACACAAGCACTCACTGAGCCAACAGCACAGATGAAATAAAAACAAAAACAAGCGTTCCAACCCCAAAAAGGTCTTCAATCAGTCAAGGAAGCAAGTATGCTTTGGACATCTACACCATGACCAGCTGGCATAATGGGAAGCACAGGAGAAATGCAAGAATTTCTTACCCTTACAGGCTGTCCGAAGCAACTACACTGCATTTTTATTGGCTCACATAGAAAGTCTTGAATCATAACAGAAATAGCAGTCGAGTACAACTATGGCTAAAATACCTTTTATGTATTCATGCATTTAATTGTCACAACAAACCAAGAGATGGAAGAGTATTATGCCATTTTTTTTTTTTTTGGATGAGCAAACTAAGGCACAGAGAGGTTGAGAGGCTTGCCTGAAACCACACAGCAGTGATGGGGGCCGGGAGGGGGGAGGAGGTTCTAGATGCAGCAGCTTAAAGAAGGGAGGGGCAAGGGTGTCAGCGAGTCTGAGGGAGCATCACGGTGGGTGTCTCTTAGGAAATGGGGTTTCGGAAATAGAGATGCTAAGAGGGGGCATTTCTAATATGGGGCGGGGAGGGGCTTGGCGTGACAGACAGCCATGGAGAAAGTGCAAAGTAACAGAAGCAAGCTGAGAGTCAGGTCCTCACTGTGACATTTGATTTCCTAAGTTCCTTACCCTTGCATTAATGGTTAAAGAGATACTTAGCAACTAGCAGAGGCATTTTAAATAATCTTATCATAATTTTGTATCAATTCTTTAAAGCCCAAGTAGATTTCTTCTTTAAAAAAATCATTAAAAATTTTTCAGTTATAGTTGACATACATTATTGTATTAGTTTCAGGAGTTACACCCCAGTGACTAAACATTCCATAACTTACTAGGCTATCATCCAAACAGGTCTGACACCATTGATAGTTATTACAATACTAGAGGCCCAGGGCACAAATTCATGCACCAGTGGGGTCACTCAGCCTGGCCTGTGCAATCAGGCCAAAACTGCCTCTTTGACATCTGCAAAGGGGTCCCAGATTGCAAGTGGGCACAGGCCAGGCTGAGGGACCCCACCGGTACACGATCGGGGCCGGGGAGGGATGCGAGAGGTTGGCCAGATAGAGAGGGACCACAGGAGGACTCCAGGGCATGTCTGGCCCTTTTTGCTCAGTCCCAATCACCCAGAACCCAGCAGCAAGCTACCAGTCAGAGCGTCTGCCCACTGGTGGTCAGTGAATATCATAGTGAGAGGTTGAGAGGCTTTATCATATCATTATCATATGCTTTTATTGGTTGAACGAAGGACCAGACAACTGGACATTTAGCATACTAGGCTTTTATTAATAGGGTTATGGACTATGAACCCTGTACTTTACATCCATGACTATTCTGTAACAACCAACCTGTTCTGCTTAAACTCTTTACCCTTTTCAACTGCCCCCACGCCCCTCCCATCTGGCAACTGTCAACATGTTCTCTGTGTCCATGGGTCTGCTCTGTTCTACTTATTTGTTTTGTTTTTTAAA
Source organism: Pipistrellus hanaki (assembly GCF_964339955.1). Taxonomy (NCBI): domain Eukaryota; kingdom Metazoa; phylum Chordata; class Mammalia; order Chiroptera; family Vespertilionidae; genus Pipistrellus; species Pipistrellus hanaki. Next base: position 25,894,749 of record NC_140505.1, read on the forward strand.
TCAGTTGTTGGTAGATAATGTATTCATTGCTATTCAAGATCGTAAGCCGGCTCTCCCTGCTACGGGCAGAGAGGAGAATGCTGTCAGCGATGGGGATTGCCTTTGCCACTGCTGCTGCAGCTCAGGCCGGGGCTCCCCAGAGAGTCAACTGTGAGTGTCTTTAAACCTGAACACTGACTGCACACTGTCCCCAGGGTCACAGAGGCAAGCTGTCCTCAGAACTGCTCTCACCTCTGTGCAACCTTCTGAATTGCTTCAATGAGGGACTGGAGCCCAGAGGCTGCGTTTTCCTTTGCTGAAGTCACTTCTTATCCGCAGGGATCCTTGGTTTCCCAGGAAGTGGGCCAGAGCTCTGAAGGCAGTTGGGGCTGTGTGACCTTGGGCATGTTACTTAACCTCTCTGAGCTGCTCTTCATTTGTAAAGTTGGGATGATCATGGCATCCAGCTCCCAGGGTGGCTTGTATACTCGGTGAGTACCTCCAGCACGGTGTCTGGCGTGTGGTGGGTATTAATTGTTACTATCACCTGGGCATGGACAGTCTGCGCTGTGCCTTGGCCAGCATACGTCACCCCTGCAGTTTGATTTTGGTTTGGTTTTTAATCCATTTCAGCCCTAGCTAGTTTGGCTCAGTGGATAGAGCATTGACCCTTGGACGAAGGATCCTGGGTTCAATTCTTGGTTAAGGGCACATACCTTGGTTGCAGGCTTGATCTCCAGCCCTGCTCAGGAAGTGTGCAAGACGCAACCAATCCACGTATTTCTCTCACATCAATGTTTCTCTCTCTGTCTCTGTCTCTCCCCCTCCCTTCTACTCTCTCTAAAAATCAATGGTGAGGATTAACAAAAAATCTATCTATCTATCTATCTATCTATCTATCTATCTATCTATCTAAGCATAATATGCACAGTGTCCCCTTGGGAATTCAACTGACCAGGAATTCAATTGCTCACTATGATGTGCACTGACCACCAGGGGGCAGCACACAACAAAGAAAGGCCCTGGCCAGTAGCCAAGCAGCTGCTAGGGACCCTACACGTGCATGAATTTTGTGCACTGGGCCTCTAGTCCTATATAATAAAAGGGTAATATGCTAATCGACCTAATGTGAAATAACTGGTCTCTATGACCACCAGGGGACAGACACCCAATGCAGGATCTGCCCCCAGCCTGCAGGCCCCGATCACTCAATGGTGAATGGGGAGCTGGGGGGGTGTGGCAGTGAGGGTGGGGCTGGGGAAGATGGTGATCGCAGGCCAGGCCTAGGGACCATACCTATGCACAAATTTTGTGCACTGGGCCTCTAGTAAATAAAAACCTTTAAAAAAGGAGAAAGAAAAAGCCATTTCAGTCAATGGCTCCTTCAGGGCTCCACAAGGAGATGCCACTTTCACAATACTGCTAAGAGTTTTGGCTTTCCCTTGTCCCTACCAGAGCATGGGTCTTTCTAGCAATCGAATACCATGGCACCAACCAGCTGCAGGAAAGCAGTCATGAACCTTATCTCAGAGATCAGGGACATGTGCAAAATTCAGAACAATGGCACTGCTTTCACACTTTTTATTTTGTTCTGGATAATACAGTTATGTTTTCATTTAAAATGTTACTTGTGCTACCATATTGGCTTTATCGTTGCTATTTTTTTTAAATTTAATTTGGTATTTTAAAATTTGTTTTAATTTCTAATACGGTAAATAACCTAACACAAAGCTTTCTACAATCCTGAGCAGAGAATTCACAGTGGAAAGGGGCCGAGGCCAAAATGCCCAAGAACCACGTCTGGAGGCAGGGGGGCTCCTCACAGGAGGACCAGGCTAAGGAGGCAGGTCCTTCCAGAGTTTGGAGACCTCAGCCGTCCCTCTCCTCTTTCAGCTCCCGGTCTCTCTCTCCTGCAGGCTGAACACATGCTGGCTCCGGGTTATGCTGCCTCTGGTCACAGCTCCCCTGGGGACTCAGCTCTCCCCAAGCCACCACAGGGCTGGGCTGCCCACAGAGGGATCATCCAACAAGGGGACTTCGGGATCGGCACCTGCTTGAGGCAGTGGGCACCAGGCTGCACCGGCAGGTGCTGTGCACGGCACAGGGCATTCACTGCTCCAGGGTCTCTGAGCAGACACGTGGGTGAGATCCAGCCTGGCCCCTGCAGGAAGCATTCCACAGTTCAGACCCGCAGGGTCTTGCATACCAGGGCTCAAGGAGGAGAGCCCAGTCCTGGGCAGACGTGCAGGCCTCTCTCTGTCTCTCTCTCCCCCTCCTCCCCTGGAACTCTAGTTCTCAGGCCTCAACCTCCGAATGTTAGTCTTGTTCTGATGGCCACTGAGTGGGCTCACACTGACCGGGCACCTGTCCTGCCGGACGGGGACACATCAGTTGCCACATCCCAGAATAGCTGCCTATCCGATGGGCAGCGGTCCAGAGACCTGTCCTGTGGGAGGGGCAGGAAGAGACCCAAATACAACAGGGTTTCATGCGGCCATGTTCTCAGCGTGGCCCGGGTCATGAAGGACTGGGGGCTGGGCTGGGGCTTGGGGCTGAGCTGCTGAGGGGTCACTGCTCCCTCCCACCTGTTCTGGGCAGTGGTCGAGGGTGTCCAGAGGCACCCAGCGGGTGCTCCGTCTCCTGTGTTCAGTGTGGTTTCAGCTCTGCCTCTCTGCTCAGGAACCTGCTCGGGGGGCTGTTTGAGAGCAAAGCTCTGCATTTGGAGCAGAGGGAGCTGGAGCCTGCGAAGAACTGATTCGGGGACACAGCTGTCACACTCTGGGACGGAACTGAGGCTGGATACAGGACGAGCGTGGCCATGTTCTAGTGACCCTTTTGCTCCTGTCTCTCCTCAGTAGCTTCGTTTCTGTGTCCTGGGTGGCAAGGCCCCTCCCTCAATCCCTGGATCAGCCCTGGGGGAGCGCCTCCATGCAGCTGCCGGAAGCACTCCCCGGAGCTCACTCCACAGGCTAAGGACCCCGAAGGGTGAGGTTTCAGCAAGGGGGAAGGTTGAGGTCAGGCACCCTACACAGCAGCTCAGGCCAGGGAGCAGGGAGCACAGAACTTGACTCTTGCCAGCTGGGCAACTGAGGCGTGCGGACGGCTTCGCACAGAGGTGCTGGCAGCAATCCGCTGGGCACCCAGGTGGATGGGGGGCCCCAGCAGTCAGGGCAGGGCAGGCTGGGGAGGCAGGTAGGATGCGGCTGGGTGGGCGAGGCTTCTGGGCCCAGGAGCTGCCGTGTCCAACGAGAGAGATGGAGAGAGAGCTGTGTGGCCTGTTGTTTCTACTCAACCACCCCATTTATTAAGTTCCTCCCTGCGTGGCCTTCGTGAATGTAGCCTTCAGCTGGGCCAGTCCTTCCGCAGTTCACAGTTTCTGTCTTGTTTTAAAGGCCCACAAAGGCGACCAGAGAAATGGGTGCAGACAAGGACCCACACGGCGATGTGAAATGCAGGTCTGTCTCGCACTTGGCACCCGCCCTGTGCAGATGGCCGTGGAGCAGCTTCGGCACGTGGACGCCAGCCCAGCCCTGCAGCACGCGCATCTGTGAGCGTGGTCCTGCCACGCCCTGGCCACAGCCTCCCGGAGCCGCGCAGGCCTGCTCAGGGCTGCAGCATCTCATCCCAGGGGCTCCTTAGCCACGGAGAGGAGGGGGCTGAGCTGCGGTGCAGAGGGGAGGAGGCACCCCTGGCAGCCGGCCCTCCACAATGCCGCCTCACTTACTCGGTTCTTCACTCCTCAGTTCTTCGATGCCATGCCCCCCTGGCTCTCAGAGTGGGGGCCCTGGGCTGTGGGCTCCATGGCCAGACCCCCCCTCCCCCGGGGCTCCAGGCAGGCACTGTGTCTGGGCTGAGGGACTTCACTCAGACCAAGGACCTCGGGCTCTGCAGAGAACCGAGAAGGAACCCTCTAGCCATAGGTGAGGGCTTTCTCTGCCCCCACCCCGACGTGGTGTCCCTGACGGGGATGCCGCCACACCCCCGGCCTTTCAGAAACCTGTGTGGCCGGCCCGCTCGGTTCCCAGCCACCCCTCGCTGCTCTGAGACCTCGTAGCAGCTCCTGCTCGTCCCACCCACAGGCCTCTCCCATTCCCAAGGGGGAAGCCAAGATGGAAGGCAGCATGGCACCTCATGGGAACGTCTCAGTTTGAAATTCCCAGGCCAAGAGAGTCGTTTCTGCTTAACGCTGCAGGAGACCACATCACTTCCACGGCTGTGGGGCACAGGGTGCATCCCTGTGGGCTTAACAACCAAAGGGATCGGCCTGAGAACATTTCAAAAGTTTGTTCTCCGAATGGCTGGGGAGCAGGGCAGGAGGGTGTCCTCAAACGCCACAGGCGTGGCCAAAGAGCAGCCGGGAGGCTGGGCGGCCTGAATGTCCACCCTGCTGCCAACGGGAGACATGAGGGAGCCTTGAGAGAAAGGGTTAAAGGGCAGCTCCTGGGCGCGCTATGGGAAAGCACATCTCCAGACTTCTCTTTGGTAGCAGTGGATCAAAAGCCGGATGGTGGCATGACTCACACCAGACCTACTTTTGGGTGCAAATATCGGGGGAGATGGAGTTGATCATAAAACTAAGTGCACAGTTTGCTTTCAGAGGCATCTCACCAATCGTGTCCCAAAGCATCACAGCAAAGCCCCAGCTAACTCGAGCTCCGAGGCCGAGCCCCTGGCAGCGAGGCAGGGGCTGGTCCCGGCTTGCACTGCCTAACGGTCATGCCTGTGACTGACGGTCATGACTATGACTATAGCAGACGCAGGCCTCACCCGGCTCCCCTGAGGGGCCTCTCTGCAGAAGCGGCCGGTGACCAGACCTGCAGGACCAGGGGAGGGGCGGGGCGTGCGAGGGCGTGGAGGGCCCGGACACGGAGGCTTCATGGGCACATCGGGGTTTGAATTTATTATTTGCTATATGTGTGGTCCATGTTTAGTGCCCAGGCAGGCTGGGATGGGCGAGGGTGATTCATGGAGATCTGCCAGGCGTCTGCCAAGCCAGCAGGAAGCCAGCGGACGGGGGCCCAGGTACTGTGGAGGGAGAACCGGCGTGAATGCGGCCGGGAGGGCGCACACTCAGCCGGTGCTCCCCAAGCTCGTGCGTTGACTGGAGGGTCTCTGCTAGAAGGCTCAGCAAGAGATGCCTGTGGACCTTTCCCTACTGATAACATTTCTCTTCGTGAACGTGCTGCCCGGTATTTCACGGAAATCAGCTCATGTGGCCCTGACAAGCCCACAGATGTGACATCATCACCCCTTTCTGGCTGAGGTCCCATTCTGCGGGGGCAGAGGGCTGGCTCAGCCGACGGGTGGAAAAGAGCCATTGCAGACCCAGCATGCCCCATACCCCTCCTACCTGCCCCTCCTGCCCCCTCCCCCATTTCTCCCCCCCACCGCCTACCCCCCACCCCCCAACCCCCAAGGGGACCTACAGAGCCTGGTGAGCTCCTGGGAGAGGGTGCTGGTGCACGAACCAGCCTAGGAACGCCACCCAGCGGGACCCCGGTTCTTCTCCCAGCCCCAAGTGTCACTTCTCACACTGCTCATTCAATGGGCTAACCCAGTGGTCGGCAAACTCACTAGTCCACAGAGCCAAATATCAACAGCACAACGACTGAAATTCCTTTGGAGAGCCACATTTTTTAAACTTGAACTCCTTCTAGCGCCACGTCTTCAACCCAGACTCTCCCAGGCCGTGGTATTTTGTGGAAGAGCCACACTCAGGGAGCCAAAGAGCCGCATGTGGCTCGAGAGCCGCAGTTTGCCGACCACGGTCCTAAGGAAATAGGTCTTAATTCCAAATCCTTCTCCTGGCCTGAGGAAATCTGGCTAATCAGCGAAGCTGCGGCTTAAATACGCTCTCCCACGGACTCAAGTCCCTGAAGAGGAGAGCCGTTCAGTGGACGGTGTGGCTCCTCCTCTGAGCACCTCCCCTCGGGCCCAGTTAGGCAGAACCTGCCACTGAGCTGTTTGTTTGTGTTTGATCCGCGCTGGGCGGAGCCTTCCCGCACACAGCACACCTCCGTGCCTGCAGTGCAGCCAGCGGGGTAGAAAAGAGCCCTCCGCAGGGGTCTGGGCAGGGCCAGGGTAAGAAAGCCACCAGGAGATTCCAGGCTCCCGGAGATGACAGGGAGGAGATGACAGGGAACGGGGCTGCCCACTGTGGTCGGGTCCAAGGGCCCTTTAGGCTCACGCCAGCCTGACCTCTCCACAAGGAGGGAGCCCTAAGCAGCCACTCTGAAGACAAACGGCCTCGGCCTCGGAGAGGCCCTGAGCAGAGGGTGGGGGGAGGACGGAGGGAGGAGAAAGCAGGGAAGAACCCTAGCTCCTTCCTAAGTGTGCCCCACAACCACCAGCTCAAGCACAGCCTTCACCGTTAATCCAATGTCTCATTTCCTCTCCCAAAGCTCCCTCCGACTTCTGCGTTTCAGGGAAAGCAGATGATGTCAGCCCTGAGCAGGTCCTGGGCTGAGCTTCCGGCCATGCTGGGCCCCCAACAGCACAGTGTACCAGCCCCTTCAGCAGCCTGGCCAAAGTCCCCAAACACCTGGCCCCCCAGAGTCCCACAGTGTTATGGTCTGAGGGGTCAGCATTTTTGCTTCCTTTGAAGTAGCAGGTATGGCTTAGCACCTCACACACGCGCTACACATGCACACACTACGTATAAATACCACACATACCATCTACAGAGACACATCACACAGACAAAAACACCATACAACCCCCCCCCCATAGCAATACCAACTACACAGACACACCACACACACAGGCAAAAACAAGACACACACCTGCCACAGGAGCTCACTGCTGTATAAAAATGAAGGAGGTTTTTCTGATGGCTTTTTTTTTCTTTTCGTACTCATTCTAAAACAATCACGTGTCAACATAAAAAAAAAAAACCCTCTAAGATCAGGGAAATCAATGCAAACAATTTCTATAGACGTCACTCCTTCCTGGCTCCAAGGGGCAGGAGGCACGCTGGGGCAGGTGCTCACGTGTCCTTCCGTGCAGAGCTGCTCTCAGAAAGCTGCTCACAGAACACAGCGCGCAGGGGAAGACGGAGGTTCCTATCACCAAGCTCCTTCCGGACACTCCAGATACAGGGGTCCTCAAACTTTTTAAAGTGGGGGCCAGATCACGGTCCCTCAGAGAGCTGGAGGGCCGGACTATATGAACTACTAATTCCTACTGTAACACCTCGGCTGCGCTCACTGCCCAAAAAACCTGGCGGGCAGAATCAGACTCCCCTGGGGGCTGCATGTGGCCCGCGGGCCATAGTTTGAAGACCCCTGCTCCAGAAGGTCTCCAAAATTCTCCCCTGATCTGCAGGTGTGCCTACTTAGTCCCACTTTCTAAGTACTAAGAATTCTGTAAGTCAAAAACACAAGCAAGAGGTTGCATAAACCTTCCTCACAACATCCCCATCCGACAAAACCAATGACACACGGTGTGGAGAGCATCGGGCTGCCCGGGGGAAGGGGACCACGGGAGGGCACGCTCATCTCATCGTAAGCCTCCCCAGGTGGCCCCATGACGGAGGGGCACAGAGCACAGCGGGGGCATAGGGACTTCATGGGCGCTGTACCGCAGGGAGCCTGGCCTTGGAGCCCCTGCCCTGCTCAGGGACACACAGGAGACAGGGAGAGACTTGCAGCATTTGAGTGACAATGAGAGAGAGAGAGAGGAGAGGAGAAGGGTGGCGGAGAGGTGGACTGGAGAGTGAGCTGGCGGCTCAGGGTTTGGTCATGCACATCTGTCAAGCTCATTGATTTCATGACTGACAAGATAGGAGACATCTGAGGCTGGAAAGAGATCGTGGTTCAAACTGGCCATCCTCCTCGGCTCAGGTTCTCGATGGTCTTGGACACCGCAAATAAGTCTGCGGTCTCTCCCAACGTTGCTCTCATCTAAGATCCTCCGTGTGCTGTGCTCCGGGCCCAGCTCCTGACCAGCCAGGGGCCACACTTCCCCTTTGGCTCCCTCCCCACCCAACCCGGACAGAAGTGACTGGAGAAGAGGCACGTGACCTTGTTTGTAAATAGCAGGCGCTCAGGAAGACCAGTAGCCAGTTACACAACCCTCCGCAGAGCTAACACCTCTGGCAGTTCCATTGAAAGAAAGATTTACTGTCGCATGCACCAACAAGTCTGTTTCTTCATAAATCTAGCAAATGCTTTTTTTTTTTTTTTTTTTTTTTTTTTTTTAAGAAAACAGCAAATGATTTCTGGAGACTGGGGAGAAGACCCTCCAACCCTTCATTGGACCAAGCTCCCTCGGGACATTTATTCGAAAGCACAACTTATCTTTAAAAAAAAAAATAACGTATGTGTGAGAAGAACCACTAAGAATTTTACAATGCAAAGTTGTAAGAACTAAAGCTAGTATTTAGCTAGGAAAACAAATGAACATCTAAACGATGACCTACAGCCACCAGGGAGGACTCCCCACAATCAAGTACCTGCGGTTATGGGATGGCAAGGCCTCTGGTCTGTGAGATTTCTAAAATTCCAGACAATAATGAGAAAGCATTCTTTTCAGGGGTCCTTCCAGCATGGTCACTGTGCTACTGACTTCAAATACGAAAACATTCCCCTTTTCGTTATACACACACACTATTTATGTCCTGGGCTTAAAAACGAGTGACTCTTGTGTCCTGGGCTCTTCAGTGTGGCCACCTGAGGGGGCGGAATGCCCTGAATCTTATCTGTTGGGGAAACCCATGCCCTCAGTCGATACTCACACACTGTCTCTGCGTCATAAAACTCGATGTTTGATCGTTACTGTTGCCGCCGATGGCGAAGGCTGAACCAGTTCATTAAAATTTACAAAATCTCTATTTTAGGAACTACTCATCGGTCCTTGGCCGAAGCATCTGCTATGACCAATCACTTCAGAACGAGCACCGCTCCAGCCTCAGAAGCTCAGCCAGGAAACCCCCGTCAGCCCCTCTCCAGGGTCTTTGTTCTCAGTCTGCAGGAGGCCTGAGTCGGAAGTGCCTACCCTCCAGTGGAGTTGGGAGCAGGGATGGCAAATGAAGCCCACGTAGACCCCCCCACCCCCAGGACAGGCCCCTCACGGTCCACAGGCCTGACCGGTCCTGACCCCTGCCACCTGCACAGCCCTTGATGGGAGTGCACTGTGCACAGGAGCCCGAGCAGCTCTGCCCGGAGTCACTGCCAGCGACCAGTCCTTGCACCCCAGGCTCTGGTCCCCCTTGCTGGGCCCACAGCACATCTGTAGGAAAGCTGGAACAAAGGAGCCCCCCAGAGTCCGTTCCAGCTCCCAGGGTGAGTGTGGCGACTGTGCACCTTTACTCCGCGGGCAGAGAACCCCGTGCAGGGAGGGGGGCCAGGTGGCCACAGCCCCAAACCAGCTGGCGATGCCAGACGTCCCCACCCCGTGGAGCAGGACTCCCATTTCTACCCCAGCCTGGATCCCTCTAAAGAGGCCGGGCAGAGCCTGGCTCCTCTCTGAAGCTGGCCTATTGGGTGATGGGCTAAGCCATCCCCAGAAGGTCCCCCGGCACCCCTCTCCCTGCACACCCTCCATTCACAGCCAAAGCGCCAAAGCGCAGGCTTGACGCACCTGTGCTGGTCTTCAGGAGCAGCCACAGCCCGGAGATGTCCTGGGACAGCAGAGAGATGAGACTTAAGGTCATGCTGTCGCCCGCCAGCGCGCCGGCGGCGGCGTCAGGAGGCGGCGACCTGCCTGCAGGAACGCCCGTCCCGGGCGCACAAAGGAAGGCTGCGAGGCTCCATCTTTGGGCTCCGCCGCCGCCCGCCGCGGGGACGCGGACCCCCGGTGCTGGCTCTGCAGGGCCGCCTGCCCGCCGGCTCCCCCGGGGCCTCGGGTTGGCTCTCCCCGTTCCCTCCCCGAAGCAGGAGCCCTCGGGGCGGCCGCTAATGCTGCCTGCGGACAGTTAACTGTTGAGACTCCGGCGGCTCCTGCAGCAGCCGCAGCTGCGGCCCTTTGTGCCGCCCGTGCGGACCCTCCCTGCCGGAGCCCCGCGCTCAGCCGCTGTCAGTCCCCTCAGCGCCGTGGGGCTGCCGCTCAGGGGCAGGGTCCGGACCTCCTGGCCCCGGGACGCCTCCCCGGGATGGAGACAGGCTGCAGAGCCGCGCGCTGGGGCGTCTGCGTGATGCTGTTCTTCCCGGTCTGTCCATCTGCGCTCCCTGGAGAGCGGGGTGCGAGCCGCATGTTCCTGAGTGCCAGAGGGTCCTCGGCGGCGGCTGAGTGCAGAGCGCCTCCCAGGGGCTGAGAACGTGGAAGACGGAATAAAGGGGATGCCCCATAGACGGGGATCCCCGGGGGAGCTCGTTAAAGTGCAGGCTGCTGTGGGGGAGGGTGGCACTGAGATGCTAAGGAGCTCCCAGGTGATGGGAGGCAGCTACTTTGCAGGCAAGATTGTGAGCAGGAAGAACCTGGGGGGAAGGAGGGGGCGCAGGAGGGGGTAGTAAGGGGACTGGGCACTTGAATCCAGTGCTGGAGCCGACACACCTGGAGAGGACAGTCCTGTAAACTCACTGAGCAGGTGTCCACAGCCTTTGCAGGCTCTGTTTCTGCACCGGCCACTGGCCTATGATGTTGCTGACACACCTGCCTCTGCCTGGGCGCTGGCAGAGAACTCAAGTGGAGGCCACCAAGTCCTGCAGGCTCACACTATTGGGGGCACCTGTCACTGCAGCAGCAGTAGCCGCTGACATCCACCCCGATCCACACCTCCCCTCTTCGTTCCTGTCACGATCTGGTTCTGAACCTGGGCTTGCAGGATACTTCACAACTTTTTCTTCCTCACGGCTCCTCCTCCACCTGCCACGGCAGGCGTGTTCTGTGAGCACAACCCTTACAGCGCGTTTCCAGGGCCTGGGCACCTCGAGACATCCAAGTAGATCAGGGCACAAGCTCCTAGGGTGGCGGGCAAGGCCCTTTACAGCCCAGCTCCTCCTGCGGCCAGACTTCTCCACTCACATTGCCTACCCCGGGGAGCCCCCTCCCGGCTCACAGCATCAGCAGGCCCCTGCCCTGCTGAGCACAGCCTGCTCCTGAGGCCTGCTCGGGGGTGGCTGGGGCCTGACCTCCTGCAGAGGCCACAACGGCACAAGTCCAGCTCTACCCTCCCACCTGGAGCCCCTGGTGAGCCCCTGCCCCACTGCACTGGGCAGAACTCCTGGTGCCAAAGACACCTGGGCTTTTAGCACAGTGGGAGATGCACTGCGAATGGGTGAGGGACAGCCAGGGAAGAGGACCGTCCTGAGGAAGATGCAGTCGGACCTGAAGCTCTGTTTACGAGAAGTGACGTTGCTCTTGAGCAGGAGGATGGAGGTGCCGCGTGGCAGAGGAGGGCCTACGATGACATCCACCTAGCCACACCCCAATTTATCCCCCAGGCTCCCCACGCTGTCCCAGCAGAGTCTCGGCCTCGTGTCTCCTGGCCCCCGGCAGATGCCCGGGTGACGCTAAGCAGCAGGATGTGTTAGCGGGAAGGCAATGGCGGCCACGCTGCTCACTGCTGCTTAGACTAGAGTCGCCTGCACCCACGCTGGGGAGGCCAGCTACTCTGGGGGCCACCACACTGCTCCTCTGTGGGGGGAAGCTCCCCTGTGCCCTTCGTCTGGGAGGAGCTGCCAATGTCTGACTTGGTGCTCTCGATGAGCTGCTGTGGTGGACAGTCCCAGGAGCGCATCAGGGCTGGGCCAGCGAGGGGAGTCACACGCCTGGGAAAGACCAGGATGCAGGCAGGCTGCAGAGCTCTAGGCTCTAGACCCACTGCCCGTCCGTGCCTTCTCTCACCCATTCTAGAACAGCTCCCTCGGGGAGCTCCTGGCTGCTGGTGACCCTCCCAACCCAAAGGCTTCCTTAGCTGGAAAGAAATAATAGATGCTGTACTTGACTATAAATACGGCTTGTTTATTTATTTGAGGAAATACAGCATTACTGGTCAAAATCTGCGGTGTGCAGCACACACTGTGGGCACCATCAGACTTTGAACACACACAGCGTGTCAAGGAAGGCTTTCGCAGTCGGCCCGGCCCAGAAACCTGCAGCCTGAAGTGTGTGGGCTCCCCAGGGCCTGGCCGCAGCCCCAGATGCTGCCCAGCGGAGCCCCAATGTTTACAAAAGCCTGGCATTCATCTGTCCTCATCCAGAGATGCAGGAAAAGCCAACCAGGGCATCAAACGTCTTCTCGTGGGCAAAGTGGTGTCCCCTCGAACCTCAGAAAACTCTGTGTGCCTTTACAAGAGGCTCTGCGCCCTGAATTATGCAAAGCAGAACGAAGTGCTGCGTGCTCTCGGGTCATTTTCTGCTCGGTGACTAACTGGGAGGAGCCATCCTGGATTACAGGCTGCGCCCTTATTTGCTGAGGCCTTTCCGCACCACCTGGCCTTGTTTCGTTGCCATGGCTACCAGGTGAGGCCCGTCTCCCTGCTCAGCAAAGCCTCTGAAAGAAGGGAAAGCTGGACACAGCGGTCACTGAGTCCTCCCCACGCCCACGGGCCCAGCTGGCTACTGTCCTCCTCCCGTGTCCACCTCCTGTGTCCTCACCATCCTTCTCCTGCTTCCTGCTCCCCATCTTCCTCCTGTGCCCTTCAGAGTCCTCCTCCAGCACCCTCCTCCCATCTCCACTCTCGTGGCCCCTCGCTCAGTGTTCTTACTGAGCTTCTTTGGCTCGGAAATCATCACAGCCCTAGCCTTTCCTACCCCCTGGCTGCTTCCCCTAGAGCAGTGGTCGGCAAACTCATTAGTCAATAGAGCCAAATATTAACAGTACAACGATTGACATCTGAGAGCCGAAAACCGACTTCTGAGCATGGGCCACGAAGTTTCAATCGCACTCTACATGTGCACCCGCACATGGTATTTTGTGGAAGAGCCACACTCAAGGGGCCAAAGAGCCACATTTGGCTCACGAGCCATGGTTTGCCAACCACTGCCCTAGAGGTTCTGTCCTCAGTTCTCACAACCTACAGGCCCCATCCATTCAGCTCTCCTAAGCCAAATGAACGGTCCCTGCCCCCAAAGTCTGCTGTAGGATGCAAAGCCGACTTCTTGGGGTGCCATGCAGGCGTGCGGGAGCTGAGGGGTGTGGCTGTCCTCCCGCTGGGCTTGGTCACCAGCCCTGACTCCTCACTTCCACAGCGAGCTCCAGCCGTGGAGCATGGCAGTGCCCCCAAGTGAGGTGTGGGGGTGCCTCTCTATCCTGGGGCCTCCACACAGGAAGGCTGGGGGCGGGGGGCAGTGGGTCCCTCAGTGTTTCTCAGCACATGAAAGCACCTCAGTTCCGTGCACCTGAGGAAGTGAATCTGCGGACTATAGTGTCCAGTTTACACTAACGCTCAGCAAAGAACCAAGTGGCCTAAGAGAAGACGAGTCGGACTCATACCCAAGCACAGATGAACAAACTCGTCGGGTGGCCCAGTAAAATCTGGTAAGACAGGGCCCCAGATAACGAAAACCCTCCAGGACAGTGTGTTTAATCGTGAGAAAGGAACCCCGTCTTCCACTAGGCTGAGAGCATCTTCCCACATCGGTAATTTCAGGTGTTCCATTTATAAAGGCTCCCATGCACCAAAGGAACTTTCTCAACAAAACAATCTAACTGAATAGTTATGTGAGTTTTGAACCCAGTAACCATACACCCATTAAAGAATAAAAATTTAACACCTTCTACTTAGTTTGTAAGAACAACAGATTAGCATTAAGAAAGACAGACATTTCCTTGACATCAAGGAAAAGGGAGACTTGTCATCTGAATTTCAACACCGTCTGCATAATTGCTGAAGGAAACCAAGGATCAAGATAGAGAACCCAGCCTACTGCCCACGCTCCCGTTTCAGCCGCGATGGCTATGAAAGCAATTCCATTAGAAGCGAAACAGGCTGGTGTGGGATCTGGCTTTGTTTCATTATGGCAGGTGTGGGAACACTAGGAAGCCTACTGAGTCCTATGACTCTCACAGAAAACATTTTTTTTTTTTTTTTGGTAATAAGAGCAAAACATGTTTTTTCATACTATTAATAAAATTAAAAAGCATTAATATCTAACCTCTCATCACTGAAACATTTTTTAAAATATATATATATTTTATTGATTTTTTACAGAGAGGAGGAGAGAGGGATAGAGAGCTAGAAACATCGATGAGAGAGAAACATCAACCAGCTGCCTCTTGCATACTCCCTACCGGGGATGTGCCTGCAACCAATGTACATGCCCTTGACCAGAATCGAACCTGGGACCTTTCAGTCTGCAGACCAATGCTCTACCACTGAGCCAAACCAGTTTCGGCTCATCACTGAAACATCTTGGGCCTTTGTGTGAATAGCTGACCCTGAACAACATGGATTTGAACTGTGAGGGTCCACTTATATGTGGGTTTTTTTCCAGTAAGTACATGCAATATTGCAAAAGTATTTCCTGTTCCTTATGATTTTCTTAATAACATCTTCTTTTCTCTAGTTCATGTTATTATAAGAATACAGTGTATACTATATAACATACAAAACATGCATTAACTTTTTGTCCTTTGTAAGGCTTCTGGTCAACAGTAGGCTAATAGTATTTAAGTTTTGGGGGAGTCAAAAAGTTAGATGTGGATTCTTGACTGCCTGGGAGGCTGGCACTCCCAACCCGGAGTCCTTCAAGGATCAAGTGTGTGTCATGGTTAGCAGATCATGGTTAGCAGAACAGTCCTTCATGTCATTTACATGTCGTCACACATGGGCGGGTTAGACACATGGGAAGCACAGGCCCGGGCTTAGAGACCACCACGCATGCTCCTGCTCTCTCACACCTGCCTCTCCTCTCCCTGCCCTGTGCCTGGTTAGGGCCAGCCCACCATTAGGGCACCACAGTGGTTCCTGACCCCAAGGCTGGGCCTGACCAACCCATCTTCCTAAGGGGGCCCTCATGCCTTGATTCCTTTCCTTGAAGAGGATGTGGGAACAGAAGCCAGTTCAATCTACCAGCGGTCTTTGTGGCCTGAGTGTCATCCCCTCTGCTTTGCGCAGACATGGTCCCTGTCCCTCACCGCCCTCACTGGCCTCAGGTCCCACTCCTGGCTCAGGGTACTGGCCTGCCCACGTGGCCCCATGCAGCTCTCTCCGGATTTCTTTGTCTGCCTCCGGAGGTTTTCTGTTGCTTTTATTTTAGGTCCGAAGCCTGGGCTGCACCTTCTGTAACGGCAGGCGGGATGGCCTGCTCTCATGGCTCCTCACAGGCTGGTCCTCAGCCCCTGCTGATGGGCTCTGGACTCACCAAAGGCAGCACCGCTCTTCCCCCTCCCCACACCCCAGACAGTTCACACCCTCATGGCCCCAGTCCACAGCAAGCACAGCCAGTTGCCATCTCCTTTCCCCCTGGGGCTCCCGGGCTGTTTTCCCTTCTGCCCGAATGTCCAGACCAAGCATGGCCTGGCGCGCTCTGCACACACGCACCTGGGCGTCATGGGCTTCCTGCGACATTGAGATCACAGACTGCTGCATGGCGCTCCATCGGACCTTAGTCTGTGGAGTTCACGTGGCCAAAGGTGCTGGGAAGGTCTGACCGCCCGTTTGGGAGGGGCTGGTTTCTGTCTGGTTTCCACATCGCCTAGCATTATGGGCAGCCCATAAGGAACAGGTGTCCCAGTCAAATGATCCAGAAGCAAGGTCGTGACCACCCACCCTCCCTGCATTAGCACAGAGTGTGGAGAGTCTTGGTCACGGTTCCAGAGAACACCCCCCACCCCCTCTGCTTTCTTACAGGCTTCCCTTCTATCTAACTTCAAACCGATTCTGGCAGCCTGATCAGCTTGGTTAATAAGTCACCATAGCCCGGCCGGTGTGGCACAGTGGTTGAACATCAACCTATGAACCAAGAGGTTCACGGTTTGATTCCAGGTCAGGGCACATGCCTGGGGTTTCAGGCTCAATCCCCAGGGGGGCCGTGCAGAAGGCAGCCAATCAATGATTCTCTCTCTTCATGGATGTTTCTATCTCTCTCCTCTCCCTTCTTCTCTGAAATCAATTTAAATACACACACACATACACACACACACACACACACACATATGTAAAAGTCACCATAGCCTGGCCAGTGTGGCTCAGCAGATGAGCGTTGAACCAGAAACCAGGAGGTCATGGTTCAATTCCAGGTCAGGGCACAATGCCCAGGTTTTGGGCACAATCACCAGTAGGGGACGTACAGCAGGCAGCTGATCACTATTTCTCTCTCATCGGTGTGTTTTTTATCTCTCTACCCCTCTCCTTTACTCTCTCTCTAAAAAAATCAATAAAACCACATATTAAAAAAGTCACCATCACCTCCCAGTCAGCGCAAACCTGACCTCCTCCTCAGGCTCCAGAGGATCCTTCTCCTAGGCCCCGTCCCTGGCCCCGTCTCCTCACCCTTATCCCTGCGCCACGCTGCCCCGTTTCCCAAGCTCCTCAGTTTTGTGTTCCCTTGTACCTTTGAGTCCTGTTTACCAGTTACTTTATGTGCGTTCCCTTCTCAACCGCAGCAGTGACGAATGCTTTAGTTATACTGACTCTCTGTTGAGTCCTCAGGTTTCCTTTTGCTGGTGTTGTACATGGCACCTGATAAAGGTGCGTGGAAGTCAGAGTGCGGGTGTTCATGAAGGTTTAACTCAGGGAGGTACAGGAAGCCGAGCACGGAGAGACCCAGAGCCAGGGCAGGCCCAGCGGCAGCCAGTGGGTACCTGACAACTTGGGTGGAACTCTACATGGAGGGTCCAGGACCCCTCCGGTGGGTCCTAGAGCAGAAGTGCCACCCGCAGGGGCTGTGAGCAGGGCCAGGGCGCGTGCGCGCACACACACACACACACACACACACACACACACACACACACACACCCGCCCAGTCTCCATGAGCCAAACAGGAAGACTCTCTTTGTCTCACTGGAAAAACAGACACCGGAGCCCCAGACACCAGCTCTCAACAATGAGCCTCTCTCTCCTTCCGGGCGGGGCTGGCACCCGAGTCCTTATCAGACCCATCAATCCCTGCCTCCCAGGAAGCGGGAACAACTGCTCTATTTTTCCACAGGAGCTTGGACCTGGGGGGAAAGGGCCTGGGCAGGGAGCCGCATTCTCCTCCTCCTAGGTCAATAGCACGTGTCACAAGCCCCGCCATTCCAGGTGGGTGCTGTGGGATAGAGACACACTGCGGAGAGCAAACACAGCTGGAGCCGCAGGTTAAACAAAATGCCACCGTAGCCGGATTCAGGAGGGCGTGGAGACAGGACGTGTGCAGCTCTGGGTTAAACTGTGGTGATCTCGGTCTCAGGACCCACCAAGGCTCTCGACGGGAATTCTCGATTCTAAATCCTGCCACTGGGCTGGGTCTCGGTGGCCTCCGTGGACAGTGGTGGGACAAGGTGACCTCAGACTCCAGGGCTCACAGTGACTGCTCCATCCATGCCATGGTGGGACCCTGGCCACAGGCACAGAGGAAGGCAGCCCCGGGGCTGGACCCCTGCAGGGACCCCCGGCCCGCATCTGGGATGTGGAGGTGGAGACCAGCCGCATCTGGGGTGCCAGGTGTGTCTGCAGGTCTGAGCAGGAGTTTCGTGGGGGTGGCGGGAGAGGGAGGAGCGGCTCAGAGGCCAAGCAGCCCTGTGCTTACAGGTAGGAGGGAGTTACTGGTGTCAGCGCTCGAGAGAGTTAAGAGGGCAGGCACCGGATCTCAGCACTGGGAGCCCGCACCCAAAGGCCCATTGGATCCAGGTCTAAGGAAGATGGTCCTGAGACACCAGGACAACAGACAGAGGGGACACATGTGGCCACAGGAAAGCCCCTTAGGAGGGATGGCATGCACTTGTTTAAAGCTGCTTTCCAAAATAAGTCCTTTATCACGGAAACATGGGAAAGGGCAGCACAAAGGGTGTCTGGTCCGCTCACAGCTCTGCTGTCTGGACACACAGAGCCAGGTGGGGCGGGGCTCGGATTATCAGCGATGACCCCGGGCTGCCTGCATTGCGGATGCTTGAGAAAACTTCCTTTCTGTTTTTAAAACTCTCCAAAGTAGACGTGTTTTATTTTTAAATTTGACCTTTGCACTACAGAACATAACTAAAAGGTTTGAGAGGCTTGGGTCAAACCTGGGGCTCTAAAAGAGCCTGGGAAAGGAGGAGGGAGTTATGACCCAGGAGAGGAGCAGGAGATTTCAGAGAGAAGACAAGAACTGGGATCTGGTGAAGATCACAGGGGGGGGGGGGGGGGGGGGGGGGGCAGACAGTGTGGCTCAGTGGTTGAGCAGCAGTCCATGAACCAAGAGGTCACTGGTTCAATTCCTGTCAGGGCACATGCCCAGGTTTGGGGGTTGATCCCAAGTAGGGTGTATGCAGGAGGCAGCCAATCAATGATTCTCTCTCATCATCATTGTTTCTATCTCTTTCTCCCTACTCTCTATCTTTAAAAAAATCAATAAAAACATATTAAGGGAAAAAAAAAAAAAAAAAAAAGATGACCCGGCAGCCCTATGGGGACAGGACGGAAGCCTGTGGGTGTGCCCGGGCTCGGCATCTGGGATGCACTCAGGGGAAAGTCCTGGTATGCCTATTCATGTGAGGCGTGCCCGGGATTGAAGGGGCTGTGGCCAGGATCGCCTGCCGCCTCAGAATCCACCAGCCCTGAACTCCCAGCACCAGCACACGGAGGATTCTCTGCTGCTCTCCATCCTTCTCAGCGGACACGGAGAAGGCATCCCCCTTCTCTGGGCCCCACCTCCCTTCCCTCCCTGCCACCCTTGCAGGTAGTGAATGGGGAGCTCCCTTCTGCAGGTGAACAGCCCAGGAGCTAAGCTGAGGTGCCCGAGCCAGCCAGCTGTGGGGTCAAATTCTACATCCCCCACCCCAACTGCCTCCAGCTCTCCCCTTTCGGGTCACCAGGCAGAGGATGGCTGCAGCCCCAAAATGGCCGAGAGGGAACCAAGTGAAAAGACCTGGAGGACAGAATCTTAGACCAATCAGGTGATGGCTCGGAAATACAACAGTGATCATTGCAATGCTGGTGGCTCCTGAGCCCTGGCTGCAGAGGGCTCTGTCCTAAGCATCCCATGGCATTTTCCTTTAAGGACACCCTCAACAGGCAGTGACATTTATAGCACAGGCTGGAGCCGAGAGCTGAGAGCTGAGTGCCTGGGTTGAGTCCCAGCTCTGTACCCATCTAGTACTCAGCTCTGTGCCTCAGTGAGCTGGGCCACAAAGTGGGTGGATGGCAGCCACTCACAGGATTGTTACAAGGACAATATAAACCTGGGCATGGGGTGCAGTGCTTGGAACTCACTCGAGTCACCGAATGAAGTGATGTCGTGGTGAGGATGGGAGGAGCAGACACAGATGAGTTCCATACACCTCAGAAAAGGTGAGGCCAGGAAAGGCGTCCGAGAGTGGTGTGTGTGTGTGTGTGTGTGTGTGTGTGTGTGTGGAGGTGGGGTGTAATTCCTGAAAAATGACCCTGGGCAAACACCTGGGAATCCAGCAGCCCTACAAGCACAGTGTCAGCATTCCCAGATGATAAGACTGAGCCTCCTGTCTCAGCTCACAGACAGAATAGGGCTGAACCAGGATCTGTACCCAGCCAGATGGCTCCAGGGCAACCTCCATGGCACACCTGAATCCACACCAGCTGACCTGGGTTGCCCGGTGCCTGCCTGGCCACCTGCAGCCTCCCTGGGAGACACGCAGGAGGATCAGACTTCAGGCCCCTGGTGGAGGCGATCGCAAGGAGAGGATGGGCACCTCAGACAACAGAGAACTTTTGTGTGGACAGCATGACTTTCTCCTGGGATGCCGGGTGTTGCAGTGAGTCTCACAGCAGGACTTGACAAGCAGGGCCGTGAAGCCCATTGGTTATTGAGTGGGGCCTTTACCCAGGTCCCTGACCAGTGGAATGAGTCAAGAGGGATCACTGAAGGTCAATGCAATGTCTTAAAATATTTTCAAAAGTGTTTCCCAGACCCCTAAGATGCTTTTACAAGTGCAGCTTACAGACTCACACCAAGAACAGAGTGAAAGCAAGCCACAGAGCAGGAGCTTCAGAACCTCCAGGGCGAGTCCCAGTGCCTTCCTGGACTGTGCCACCCTGCTCCTGCCCCACAAACCCCTCCAATTCAGACATGCACTCAGTTCTCAGTGTCCACACCCAGCATGCTCGTGTGCCTCTTCATTTACCAGGGAAAAGGAGGTGGTGGAGAACAGGGTGTGCCCTCCAGGAACAGGGTGCAGAATTCTGAGGACGTGTCTCGAAGCCCAGACTGGGAACAGGCTTTTCTCCTGCACCCCATTGCAGGCCGCCCTGGGACCCAGACAGATCCCTGGTTTCAAAGTGTTCTCCTCTAGACTCTCCAGAGTCCCTGCAGTTCATTCCATTCTGGGTGAGGGTTCTTGGTCTGCCCTAACCCCATCCCCATCTTCATCCCCAAGTTGATATTTCCTCTTTCTCTGTCTGCCTTGCTCTCCTCCGGACAACCTAGATTTCTTCATAGTCCAGATTCAACCCTTTAACGATCATCCTAGTGTTCTTTGCCCAGACTGTTGTGGTAACCAGGCCAGCTTATCTGTCCTGGGGAGTTGAAGCTTACTTCCTGCTCTGTGGTCACTGAACATGGCAGAGAAATAGCAGGTACTAATCATGTAAGTACACTGACTGGGAATCTCCCCACGCCCGAGCTCCAGCACACGGTGCCATCAGCGGGCCTCTCACACTCCGTCCCGAGCATGGGGCCCCGGCTAAGGAGTGGCTCTACGTCCAGGAGTGGAGGGATTTTGAGGAACCTCCACATCCAGAACATCCAGGAAAGGTTTCTCCAAGTCGGTCAATCATCTTGGAAAAAGGTCTTCTTTCACTCCAGACATTTTCTAAGGCTCAACTTTTGCTTTCAGGTAAATTTGAGGCACAGACCTGCCAGAAGTGCAGGTAGAGAGGCAGTTCAGGGCAGGGCTGGCCATCAAGTCAGAGGTTCCCAATGGTTCCCGCAGCAGGTGATCGACAGAGTGAAAGCAAGCCACAGAGCAGGAGCTTCGGAACCATCTGTCTATTGTCTTAAAATCAAGCTTTTACTTAGAGGTGACTGTGGACTTGCACGTGGTTGTGGAAAACGGTGGAGAGAAATCCTGAAACCTAACTTCTCCAATGGTGGCATCCTCCAGTGACGCTCCAGTGTGGCAGCGAGACACAGACATGTCCTTTTACGGCCATCTCTCCGACCCCACCACCTCCTTTTTCTGTTCAGTGAAGTGATGTTTATTTTGTAGTGAGATTTTATGTGTCGTTTTATGCCAAAGGGAGAATGATTAATCAGGTAAGCTATTGGTCTTGCCAGCATGTTCCCCCGTCCTTACTCACCTTCTGTCAAGGAAGGCAGATGCTCAGCCGAACAAACACATCTTTTGGATTGAAGCAATCTCCCATGTATTTGTAACATACTCCATGAGTCCGATCTTTTACCCGTTCGGCCCTACATTCCAGCTCTCGCAGACATTGCCAGTTCTAAAATGGGCTCCTTCACCCCATCTCCGTCCCTGACATCTGTCTCCATCAATGGCACCACCGCCTACCCCCCAAACCCCAAGCCAGAGGCCTTAGAACCATCCTGCGGACTCTCCCTAGAAAACATCACCATTTCTGTTCACCCCTTATGGCTCTCCAGTCGCTCACCACCTGCCCCCTCTCTGCTACCATTGCTGTGCGGAACCTCACTGTCTGTGAGCTGGGCTGTCCCAGAGGCTCTCAGTGACTGCTTTCCCATCTCTAGTCTCTCCCCACCGTCTCCACATTGCCTTACTGAAGCAGAAGCTTCATTTTACGTCTCTGCTTAAAGCCTTGGGCCTCTGGTTAAAAGTCAAGTTCCCAGACAGAAATCCCCACCTGCCCATCTGGGTGCTGCCCCTGCCACCCGGAGCCATTCCCGTGTTCGTATAAAAAAAACACACGTTTCTTGACCTGGAATGTCCCATCCCGTTGTCTCTGGGCCTTCTTACCCACCACAGATCACAAGCCTCTCCAGGACCAGGAGCCGCCCTGACCCTCATCTTTACAGGGACCTGCACTGGAGCATGATGCTCGGCACATGTGGGTAAAGACAGAGCCAAGGCGGCCACGTGAGCATTTTTTTTTGGCTTTGCCCGGAGCCTGAACCCTGTGCAGACAACGTGCAATAAATACCAGTTGTTGACAGAAAGCATTTTCTTTTATCTTGTTCGGAGCTCAAATATAACTTAGAACTCACAGTTTTTAAAATCAGAATGTAAGTGAACTTCTCAGTGTTTTAGAGGTTACGCGCTGATTTACAGTGACTACAGAAGTCCTGATGCCATTTAAAAATAATTGACGAAGAGAGTGGCTGTGAAATGTTAAGAAGCGGGGTAAATTAAGTAAGTGCCATGTACTCCCTTTAAAAAAAAAAAAAAATCCCAAACCAGAACATTCTGTATCAGTTTCATAAAGAAGGGGATCTGGTGAGAAGTTGTCTTCCACATCACTATTCAGCTGGCTCGGCCAACTCGTTCAACACTCGCCTTCTTGGGAGTTGTGCTGATTTCCAAAATATACTCTCCAGGGACAAAGACTCCACCATGTACGGAGGCCAAGAGAGCCGCTGGAGTGTGTCCCAAGGCCTTAGCGGCTCCATCAGACAGAAACCGACGGCCTGTGTGTCTGCCATCCTCGGGCAGACAACGTAGGGTGCACTCACACTTGGCCTGTAGCACACAGCAACTCAGGTCAGGCATATTCCTGAGAACACCCTGGTTTCTATTAATAAAAAGTAATACTTTTTTTTTTAAAGGAATTATTTGAAATACAATGAGAAGATTACTAAGGAATGTAAGGAACTTTTAACAAGAAATGGTCCTCTGACCTAGAATCCCTCACACAGGCTGAGCACTGATGAGTGGGCATGTGGTCGAGACCAAAACAATCCAAATCCTAACCTAAAATGAGTTATTTCTGGTAACGTCAGGCATGAGGAGGTCTCCTGACTCTGGAATTCACAGCATCCTTTACGGGCCACGGAGGGCAGCCAGCTGCACGTCCGTCCTGGTCTCACCCAGCTGAAAGACCGGGCATAAAAAGCGAACGTCTAAGAAATGTTCTAAAATGCAAATTTCAATTGCATTCTAAGCTGTCCCGTTTAGCATGAGTTTTTCACCTAACACATTTACAAAATCTGAGGGATTTTTGGAATGCTTCTGATAAAATTTCCAATGTGCTAATGAAGTCATGCTTTAAAAACATCTGCTTTACTCCACGGAATGAGTCATGCAACTAGAAAATGTATTGGAAACGTGTTTGTGTCATTCAGGAAAATACCCACCGTAATAGGGGAATTAGGTTACACAGCACGTGGGACAAAATACACTGAAGAGAAAGGCAGGCTGGCCAACTTCCTCAGAGACACTTTTAAGGAAGTTCCAGGTGAATGCCTGGGCTCACTTCTAGGATTAGTTCAGACTGAGCTTTTTTGGAGTGAGCACACCTTCAACTCAGGGCCCTGACAGAAGCAGCACTCTCCTCCCTAAGAACCCACCACCACCACCACCACCACCAACTAGGGGAAGTGGACTCAGGTGCCAGAGCTTGTCTGCTGGCAGTGGTGCCAAGGGTACCTTCTCAGGGCAGGAAGAAGCAGGTTTCAAAGCCCTGTTCCAGGTCAGGCAGCTCTTCTTATTGATCTCTCTCCCCCAAAGTTGATTAATATCCCTGGCAGGTTCTCCTATCCAATTGTGATCTATCCAAACTGTTCATAAAGAACATGGGTTGGGAGAACCAAGATGGCGGCATAGGTAAACACCTGTACTTGCTACCTCTCACAACCACATCAAAACTACAACTAAAAGACAAACATTGATCATCCAAAACCACGGGAAAGCTAGGTGAGTGGAAGTTTTACAACTAGAAGGAAAGAAAAAAGTGCATTGAGACTGGTAGGAGGTGCAGAGGTGCAGAAGAATGGAGGCATGTGCAAAACAGGCTGGCAACTGGGTGTGCTGTTGTTGTTTTATCAATCCGGAGGGAGATACACGCTCCTAATTTCTCTGAACTCCACTTCTGGGTGAGACTCTGGGGACCCAGACTCATACGGGGAGAAACTGGACTGTCTGGCATCAGGCCGCAATGTGAGGGCAGATTTCTCTCAGAGGTGCTCACAGTGATCATTGTTCCTGTGTAGGGGCAAGGGACATGGAGACATGGGGACCTCCCTGGTGCAGTGCTGACTGGCAGCCATTGCTGTTTGCTCTTCCCTGGTGGTTCCCTGAGAACCTGCCCCACCCAATTTCCAACCCCACCCAAGCTGTGCACAGTGGCTTTTGCAAATGAATGGCCTATCCTTTCACAGCATGAAACCTAACAAATTGTAGCTGGATCAAAGAGCTCCAAAGCTTCCAAAAGAAGGCCCAAAGCCTGGCAGCAGCAACCTACCTTGCTTCGCAGCTGGGCCTCATCTAGGCTCTTCCAAATCCCAAACAAAGAGGAGAAATCTTCAGAGCTTGCTATTGCTCCTGCTGGGTAGCCTCAGGCAGTGGCTGACTTTGCACCTCTTTGGACATCCAAGAGCCAGTGTACCCAGTGGTCAGTATGAGGCCACACCAGATTATAACTCTTCAGATCCATAAGTGACACACTCAAGGGGCAGACTCAGTGAGCACCAAAGCCCCACTGAAGCAAGTCCTGTCCCCATAAGGCTGTCTCAAGCACAGTAGTTCTTCCATGTAGACACAGGCTGGTTCTCACAGCTAATTGGCCTAAAGGTCAATTCCTCCCAGTGACACCAAGAGCAATCAAGGCTTAACTACAACAGGATTGTGCACCCAGCTCACAAAGGGATGCACCAAGAGCATCCACCTCACGTGATTGGGGAGTCTGTGCCACTGGGCCCTTATAGGACACCTACCACACAAGGCCACTCTATTAACACAGGGAAGCAGCCAAAATGTGGAGACAAAGAAACATGTCACAAATGAAAGAAATTGAGGAAAGCAAACTACTGGATATAGAGTTCAAAACCACAGTTATAGGGTTACTCAAGAATCTTCTAGAAATCTCCAAGGAACTTAGTGAGACCTTCAAGGATCTTAGTGAGAAGTCCCTCCCCCACCCACCCCCACTCCCCCACAAATAAAAAAGAAAGAAAAAAGGAAAGGACCAGTCAGAAATTAAGCATACACTGACTGAAATAAAGACTGATATACAGAAATTCAACAGCAGACTACAGGATCCCAAGAATCAAGCCATAGATTTGAAATATGAGGAAGCAAAAAATATCCAACCAGAAGAGCAAAAAGAAAAAAGTATTAAAAAAAATATGAAGATAGTATAAGGAGCCTCTGGGACAACTTCAAGCATACTAACATCCAAATTATGGGGGTGCCAGAAGAAGAAAGAGAGCAAGATATTGAAAATCTATTTGAAGAAATAATGACAGAAAAATTCCCCTGCCTGGTGAAAGAAATAGACTTACAAGTCCAGGAAGTGCAGAGAACCCCAAACAAAAGGAATCCAAAGAGGACCACACCAAGACACATCATAATTAAAGTGCCAAGGGCAAAAGACAAAGAGAGAATCTTAAAAGCATCAAGAGAAAAACAGTTAGTTACCTACAAAGGAGTACCCACACCACTGTTAGCTGATCTCTCAACAGAAATGATGCAGACCAGAAGGGAGTGGCAAGAAATATTCAAATTAAAGAATATCAAGAACTTATAACCAAGATTACTCTACCCAGCAAAGATATCATTCAGAACTGAAGGTCAGATAAAGAGCTTCACAGTCAAGAAAAAGCTAATGGAGTTCATCACCACCAAACCAGTATTATATGAAATGCTGAAGGGTATTCTTTGAGAAGAGGAAGAAGAAGAAAAACGTAAAGATAAAAATGATGAACAAGAAAGTGACAACAAATATATATATCTATCAACACGTGCACCTAAAAATCAAGTGAATAAAAATATGATGAACAGAATAAACTGGCGAATATAATAAAATCAAGGGCAAAGAAAGGGAGTGGACTGGCAATTTTCAGGGAGAAGGGGTTATGGGGAGTGCAGGAAGAGATTGGACAAAAATCTTACACCTATGGACGAGGACAGCGAGGGGGTGGGAGGTAAGGACATGGGGTGGGGTGGGAACCGGGTTGAGGGAGCTATGGGGTGAAAAAAGAGGAACAACTGTAATAATCTGAACAATAAAGACTTATTTAAAAAAAAAAAAAAGAAGAACATAGGTTGATATAGCTTTCCCTCCAACAATGAGCACGGGCTTGGCACACGGTAGCACTCAGTCCCTGCTTCTCAATGAATGAATGAATGAATGAATAAAGAATTGAATGAAGAAAAGCATTTCTTGGGTCCTTGACATTTTTGTTAATTCATTTGCTCTGAGCTTACTACAGAAAAGTTTATATTCCTGAAAGTTTGTTCTGTAGAAGTTATGGAGAGAGTACTCTGATCACTTCATTTGGCCAATCTTAAAAAATAAACGTTTACTCACAAGGGTGGACATATTTCACACAGATGTTGAATAAAATTGCAAGCAGGCAATTATCAAACTCATTGCTTCCTGCCCCGTCTAGTCCGGAGGTGTGTTCTTTTATATTTCTCAAGGCTCCATCTGTAGGATGCATGTTTGTGCTGGATCTATTTAACACACTCTTTGCTTTCTGTGTGTGTGTTTTTGTTTTTTTAAAATATTTTTTTATGGATTTCAGAAGTGAAGGGAGAGGGAGAGAGAGAGAGAGAAACATAAATGATGAGAGAGAATCACTGATGGGCTGCCTCCTGCATGCCCCCAACTGGGGATCAAGCCCGGAACTCGGGCATGTGCCCTTGACCAGAATCGAACCTGGGACCCTTCAGTCTGCAGTACGATGCTCTCTCCACTGAGCCAAACCAACTAAGGCTACTTTCTGTTCTTGAAAACCATTCTTTTTCTAGAGATGTAGAGAACGTCGTCCTCCTGACCCCAACTTTTCTGTGATGCTGTAGGATTTAGAACAAAACTTCCACAACAGGTTTTTACAGCAGTGTGGCCCACACATTTTATATTCCTAGCCTCCTTCCAACATAAGACAGTGACAACGTAGGGCTTTGCTATTCAGGATGAGTAGGGTTTCCTACAAAATGGAACAGTGAAAAGACTGATACATGAAGATAAAAATATGACTGAATGACGAATCCCTTTGCATCTCATACAGAGCCTATGAGTTAAGAAAGGACCCCAAACATTGAACTTTATCTCCTGCTCAACGTAGAATATCCTTTAAGGGTCACCACGAAGCCAGCTGCCATCAGTGTGTGTCGGACACACACACACGCAGAGCCGCCCAGCAGGGAGGACTCACTGTACCTGTTAGAGGCACTAGAGGAAAGGTCCCAGTGCCCGCTCCAAGACAGCAGAGGGGAACACGCCTTGGCGTTCACCGCTGCTTTTCTTTCCTGTTCTTCATATGCTTTTTTATAATGGCAGAGCTGCATGCCAGAGGTACTAAACAACCTTTCTTGCTTGCCATAGAGTAGTAGAAAAAAATGTGGTAGATAAAGAGCATAAAAAATATTATGTGCCCTAGCCAGAAGCAACCATACCCACATAGCAAATAACGTGTGCTATGAGATGTTATTCATATTTCCTATGAATCATAACACACTGATTCATAGGTGTGCCAATAGTGCCAGTAAACAGCCCCGGAGTACCCACTGGACCTGCAGACACCGTGCACACCTCCCTAAAAGGAAGCTTCCCATCCCCAGTTCATTTCCCTGAAGCTTGCTTCTAGACACAGACTCTTAATTCAGAATGTAAGCCTAGGCCCAGCCCTGCTTATCTTCCCTTAGCACACAGCACACGGCCAGCAGCAGGCTTCCACTGCTTGCAGAAAGGACTCACATATGGGCGTATCCTCTCCCCTGGGCACCTCTCCGAGACCGGCTGTGGACGGCGATGACCACGCAGCGCTGCTGGGGGCGCTCCTTACACCGGTGTCAGACGTCACGTGTTCACACGCACCAGAATCTGTATTCTTAACATGACTTCTACGGCATTGCATTCAACACCCAGTTCTAACAGCATTTGTATTTAAGCAATACTCTGACCTCAGGACCCGAGGCCCCTACCTGCTGTCCACGCAGACGCTCCCCAGCCCGCCTCGCCCAGCCTCCTGCTCGCCTGGCCTCTTTTCGTCCACGCACAGCAGCTAAAGCTTACTGAGATTCGGGACTCGATCCTCGAGGTTCCCGAAGGCCGCTTTCACTTCCCCTGTTTTGCCACTCTGACTCAATTTTAATTTACCAGCCGAGTATTTTTAGCCAAACAGGGAGAACGGGGCACCCGGCGGGCGCCTCCTGGTCTCGTGGCTCACAGTCTCGTTGGATTTCATTATCACGTGAACAGCAGTTCTGGGGAAATCAGGAGGGGAATTTGGGTATGAAGCGGAAAAAAAAGAGGAAAAAAGACTGAGAATCAAAACAGAAACTCTATTGCCCATTCATAGCTTCATGCTGTGGGCTTGGGAGGCCCCTGGGCTGTGTTCTGGGTAGCCCCTGCTCCCACCGAGGGCCTGCTCCTGACTCTGACACCTTAAGTGCCTAAGGGCACTGTTTCCTGGGTCCCGAGTCAAACCGACATGCCTTTCTTGCTCTGAGATGTGAGGACAGGGGGCGAGAGAAGGAAGAACCTCTGAAGAGCAGCCCTGAGGCGTATTTTCTTAGTAAAACCTGACCTGAGACATTGGCCAGAGGGGCGTTCTACCATTCCTGGGGTCCCCGGCGTCGCTGAGAGGACCCGAGAAGGCACAGGTGTGGGAGATGCAGGACCGAGGTCGGGGTGCGGGTATTTGCTGGACTCTCATTTCTGATGTGGGCAAAACTTCCCCAGGACCAGGGTGGAAGCAAGGGGCTCGGTGGGGCCTGGGGCTGAAATGACCAAGAACTGAGGCCGGCCCTGGGCAGTGGCCGGGCATCCAGAGAGCCTCTCCTCCAACAGTCCTCCTGGGGGGTTGGTGGGAGCCGGCACCTATGCTCTGATTTCCCAAATTCCCGTCCCCACTCATGCAATTCCTCCCAAAACACTTTAGTGCAAAGGATGCATCCTGGGGATCACTGAAATGGACCATAGTCACAGCCCCCAGAGACCTTGCCAGCTGATCTCTGTTTCACATGCAGCTTTCAAAGTCTCAGGCTTCTCCTCGGGGAGGTGTGCTCAGCACCGAGGGCTCACTGTGCCGGGACGGAGTGTGGAGACCAGCCCGGCTCCGGGAAGAGGGAGGGCGGTGGCCTCTCCAATGGGCTACCTTTAGCCGCCGGCCAGTGCCGGACCAGCGTGATTCACTTCACACTCCTTCATGGCGTTCTCTCAAATATGTAAGCTATTGTGTCCAACTGTGGACTCAGCCCAGCCACGGACTTCAGAAGCCTCCCCAGGAGCCTCAATTCCCCGAAGGGAAAAGCACAATCCTGATTTACAAAAAGATAAACTGAGGCAGCCACGCATCTCCTGGGCAGAGCCAGGTTTCTGCTCGGGCCCCACACGATAAGGCCAAATCCACTTCCGCCTTCGAGATTCTTCCCCCAGGCTGCCTTCTCTGCCAGCCCAGCCATCCTGACCCTACCTCTTAGCCGTTGGGGGCGGGAAGGGGGGCGGCGAGGGGGGGGTATTATTGGGTGGATCCCCTGGCCAACCCACCACCTTCCTTGCACCCGCCCGGATCCTACCAAACCTAAGCTGCACTCGAAAGTCGCCTGTCAGCTTCCCTGTCGCCCGCTTCCCCATCGCTGTGGGTCCCTCCTGACAGCCTCCGGGACAAGCCATGCTAACTCTGATGCCACTGCCTGACCCTCCCGTCTGTACAATGGTGACAACTGGGATCAGACGGTGACGCCAAGCTTTGTAAATGGCAGAGCTCGAAGTCTGATGATGAGAACTCAGAACCGGGGGCCACGTACAATGCGGAGGAATCATTCAAGGCCTCCTTCTGCCTTCCCTGCGGCTGTGTCTCCCCCGGCAGGACCAGATCCCAGGCACCGGGACATCCAAGCTGAGTTCTCACCACAGAGAGCTAGGGAGTCAGCCAACTCAGGAGCAATGTGTATGCAACCACATTCCAGGGGACCTTCGCAATGTCAAGGTTGAATGAAGGCACCCCCTTCCCCGACAGGAGACTGCTCCGCCTGGGCCTGGCCCTGGGCTCTGCAGGGAAGATCTGGCGGAATCCGCAGCTTCCTGGAGAGCGGACAATGGGCACAGCTTTGTCGTGGAACTGTACTTCACAGAGCAAATAAGTCACCAGGCGCGTGCCACTCTGTCCAGGAATAATCAATAGCTCGGAGCCACCGGCTTCTGAACTGTTTTGCTTTTTACACGCGCCCCTGGAATGAGGTCTGATGCAGCCCTGAGGGGCTTGCTGCTGGCTGAGCTCTCCCCTCTCGAATTCTGACCAGTGGTGGAGCTTACACTTGCTAACAAGGGGAGCTGATCTGCTTTTGGGTAGCTGATGACATCATTTAAGAGTTACCCAATGATAACGTCGGGTGAAAGGAAGCTCGTTTGCTCATAATTCCCATTCCCTGGGCTCTCCCAGGCTCCCAGGGAACAGGCTGCACGTCACTCAGGACAGACAGCACCCTCCCTTCACCAACACAAGAAATCCACAAGAACCATCTCCACAGTGCACAGCGCGAGTAACTCCTGCGCTGAAACCCTGGCCGCGCAGCCGGCAGCCCTGGCCGCTCCCAGGACGCCTTGGCAGGTGGATGACGCCAAAGGGGCTGTGGGTGGTGGGACCCCTGGACTCACCCTCAGCCGCAGAGAGCAGCCAGGAGCACCACTCGGAAAACATGTAGTAGCGCCTCATCTCAGACACGGAGATGTGGGTAACGTGTCTGTCTCCCATGGCTGAGCAGCACACGCGGGCGATCCTGCAGCCCTCCTGCGGTTACCCATTAGCCATCTCCCTCTGAACTTTGCTCCCTAAAATGCACCTGAGGGACCAGCTGGCTTCTTACTTTCGCTTTTACCCATGAACCGGAGACGAAGCATTAAGAGGTGATTAATCTCCCGCAGGCCAGCCTCTGCCACTCCGCCCCGTGCATTTACACAGGAGTCCCAGCCCGCTGGCCAGGTGCGGGGTGACTGAAAGGAAAAGGAGCCTCTGGGTCCGCCTTGGCCTCCATTCAAGGCGCAAGGGACACCTCTGCTGGCATGACTTCCCTGCTTCCCTGAAGGAGGCGATGGGAAAGGTCAAATACAGCCATGTGCCACACCTCCCAAAAGAGAAGCGTATTTGCTAGACGTGTTACATCCAACAAGACTGCCCAAAAGGACCCCACATCACTACCTTCTTCCATATGATAAAGTCCAGTTCTCCGGACACTAGTCATTTGCTGAAACAAGCAGAGGTAGAGCCTATATTTATTTAAAGGCAGGTGAGCAAAGCAGAGGCACAGTGTTCTAACGCTCCTCTCTTCTCTTCTCAGCTTTCCTTTCAAAGTCTGTGCGTCTCTAATAATCTGTGGTGTAGAGCAGGCGCCCCCACCTGGACACCCTCTTTTAGAGTCCTGAGATATTCCGTTGCCTCCTTCCCGTCACAGCTGGCCCTACGGGGCCCACTAGATGGCCTGGGCTCCCTGGGGATGGTAGGACATATCTCCTCTCACTCCATGCTCACAGATCAAGGCTATGGACAGAGTCCACAGACCCCAACCAGCAGGTGACCAGTGATATGCTTCATGACACGCTGCAGTCTAAGCTGCTTAGACAGCGGAGCTTGGGGAGCTGAGGGTTTGAGCCTGCAGCTCCAGGGCTCCCCAAAAAGCAGAAATACCAACCCTCCCACCCCAACTCTGAGTCCTCCTGGGGCCTGCGCCAATTAGGCCTGGGTGGTTGGGGTAGGAGGCCAGAAGCAGTGACATCCACCAAGTTGCCTGACTTTTTTTTTATTTTAATTATAACAAAATAATAATAACCAGATTTCTTCAAACCATGAAACTTCTCCTTACAACAAGGTTGACTGGAGTCCCTCAGGAAATAGCTCAACACAAGTATTTCTTCTCCGAAGAAGCACACTTTAAACAACACAGCACGCTCTCCTCCCGTCTTTTCCGGCCTCGCCAGCTCACCGGGAAATTCCAAAAAGCCAAAGAGAACAACAACAGTGAGGATACGTGCCTTCCCTGTAGCCCCTGAAAAGATGAAAGCCAGGTTTGCAAACAGAAACTCACTTTTATGAGTGAGAC
Source organism: Pipistrellus hanaki (assembly GCF_964339955.1). Classification (NCBI taxonomy): domain Eukaryota; kingdom Metazoa; phylum Chordata; class Mammalia; order Chiroptera; family Vespertilionidae; genus Pipistrellus; species Pipistrellus hanaki. Next base: position 25,926,940 of record NC_140505.1, read on the forward strand.
CCAATGGACCCAGTGGCCAAGTATCAACACGGTATTTCCTCCGATGGTCACTTAAAGCTACTGACAAGAAACCCAGGGCTCCTCCACAGGCACCCTCCCCTCCGTGCTGGCCTCAGCACAGACATGGGCCTCTGGCTCCCAAGGTCACGGGGAATGCCAGCCTCACATCTGGCTGGCTTCGGCTCTAAGGTCCAAGGTGGCACAGATGGCAGCTTGTCTTGTTGTGAGAGACAGGGTAACCCCGCTTTCAGCAGTCAGCTGTCCCCAAACAGGCAGAGGAACCCAAGCAAAAATGCCAGAGCCATACGGTTGTCTCCGCTTACTTTGGAAAGGTCCTCACGGAACCATTTTAGGAGCACTGATTTTCAAAGAGAAAGGAAATATTCCAAAGGGATAGCCCATTGAGGGTCCCAATGTTTCCAATGTGCACAGCTGAGATACCGGTTTCCTCCAGAATTCCTTCCAGAAGTTTTTTTTTTTTTTTTTTTTTTTTGTTTTGTTTTGTTTTGTTTTGTTTTGTTTTGTGTGTGTGTGTGTGTGTGTGTGTGTGTTTTAGTTTTATTTTATTTTTTTTTTTTATGTGAGCTTGAATCCAAACATGCTCCCTTTTTGCATTAGCTACCAGGAAGCTCAAAGAGAAATGTTGTGCTCTCTTGCAGTGACCAACTCACCCAGTTGTCTCAAATATGTCTATTTGCATCTTTTAATTCATTCTGGTTTTGTTTAAAAGGGTCCCTGCCCACCTGAAACATGTTTCTAAAAAGAGAATCTTTCAGTTCTACATAAAACGATCGGTCCTCCTGGCTTGTTGAAATGAATGTTCTAGGACAGAAGAGCACAGAGTGAATGCCCCTCCCGAGGCATTCCAATGCCCACTCCAGGTAGTGTTCTATTTCTGAAAGTAGGACGGATCAGAGGTACATTCAAGAGATTATCTCTAACTCCCAATTAATTAATAGTATCACATTGTTTCTGGTTATCAAAGAAAACTACAGTCTTGTAACTATCCATTCTCCCAGGCCTTCTACTTAGAGCATGAAATATAACTGTTGAGTCAACCGGAAGATACTTCATTCAATGCTAAACCTAAGGAAGAGAGCTGCAGAGCCCGGGGAGGTCTGTCCACAGGGCCCTACCGGCCAGCCTGACCCAGACACGCATGTATGCATGGGTTTTCAAGGAAGGAACTGCAGGCAGGAAAGTGTGCCCACCCGGTCTGCTCCTATGGAAGAAGGAAAATGTAAGCAGTGGGTATCTGAGAGCTGGGTCTCTGCTCCTGGTCTCGGGGTTTAGCTGTGAAATGCCAGACTGCACAGGTGCAGAGAGGCTGGGCAGTCCGAGGAGGCCAAAGGAAGGACAGTGCAGGGAGGGGGGACTGAGCAGTGCAGGGAGCCAGGAGGGCTGCACGGAGCCAGGCTGACCCAGGCCTCATGTCACAGAGCACTTAACTGGCCGTCCTGCATATGATCCTGATGGCCCACAGGCAGAGCCACAGCACACAGGTGTCTAACGAGGGCTACTGAGGAAAAGAGAAGCCACTCAAGTCAGATGGTACCCTCCCTGCTCCTTCCCTCTGCACAGGCTCAGCGATGACCCAGCACCAAGGGCTCCCCTTTCAATAGCAAGGGGATGCCTCGGGGAGGGGGAGTATTTCAGGGAAGGGACACCTGAGGGGGCCTTTATTTCAGAAAGAGGCTGCTGGGGGGCTCATATTCCCCAACGGAACACCCCTGGGGCAGTAGATACACTTGCCCAGGCCACAAGGCTGGCGGGGTGGGGGGCAGGCTTGGACCTTTCCATGCCCCCGCCCCCCTACTCTCCAGGCATCAGGGTGACAATCAGCCCTTTCACAGGCAGGGGGCCTCAGTGCCACCTTAACAGAGCCACAGCACAGAACCACCAGGGCCAGGACGGGTCTGGTCAGATGACTCAGGGACCACCACCCCACCCCCAAACCCAACCTGTGTCCAGTCCTCCAGACAGCGGGCTTGGGGGGAGTTCTGGAGAGACAGAAGCGAAGCCTTCTCCTCCCTGTATGTGCTGGGCTGGGCCAGGGGCCACACAGACACCCTTTGTAACCCGCCTCCCCCCCCCCCCCCCCCATCCCCACTCTCTCATTCTGTGAGGCAGAAGTCCGTGGCCTGAATCATTGGTTCCGATGCCACTGAGCTCAGAATCACCCCTGAGAAGTGGAAGCAGACAGGCTTTCAGTGTGTGGGCTCCCCCCCCTCCCCCCCCACACACACACCCCTAAAGGGAAACTGAGGGAGGCTCTCCTGCCCATGGCTGAGGCCATCCCCAGGTCCACCAGTGTGGCCACCAGCCACCCCAGGGCCAAGCCCTGCCTGCTCAGGGTGTGCTGCTGGTTGAGGCTCTGACAACCAAGGCCAGGGAAGGTCTCACACAGGTTCACTGGTTCCGCACAGGGTCTCTCCCCCTCTCCCCGATGCTAACTGGCCCCCCCCAAACGGGAGAGAGCCATGGGGCCCCCACACCCCAGAAAGGCGTGTTGCTGACTCTGACCTGTTCCTGGTGCCTTGCATGTCATATCAGGGTACCTGTCCAGGGAACAGATGCCACCCCGACACCCTACCCATGTCCCACCACAGACTGGGGTCACAGAACCAGCGTGCCCACAAGGGGTTTTCAAGTTCCGGAAGAAGGAGGGGGTGCTCCTGGAAGTGGGGACCGGAAATGTGTGACAAGGCTCTTTTCTCCAACTCCGTCTATTTGAGTATCCCTGCTCCTTTGAAGTCAATCTGTAAAAAGCATCCTTTTAAGACCCTTGAGAATTTCCATTGTGCTGTCTGGCTGAGCAAATCCCCAAAGCCCCCGTGCCTTCCTCTCGTAAAAGCAGCGCCGTTCGGAGAGAGCGCCGCTCAGAGGCAGCCTGCTCCCTGGCAGGGACCGCCTGCCGACGCTGGTGTCTGGCTGCAGAGGACGGAGCCGGGAGCCAGGATGCCGGGGCAGGACGGGAGGGCTCTGCTCCATCCTCCCACCTGCAGGGCCCCCTCGAGGCAGAAAGGGCACAGCATGCAAGCCTCACGTGCCCAGTGTGCTCAGCTTACCAAATGCCTCCCTTGTGTCTACCCCATGATCATCCCGCCAGCGCAGAGACAGGCGAGTCCAGCTTCCTCAGACCCCGAACACTTAGAATAAGTCAAACGAAACTCGACCTGAAGTCTGGCTTCCGTGAAGACTGCTCAACCCGTCACTCCTAACCTTTTTAAAAAAGCATTGCAAATGGCACACATTTTTCCACCAAAGAAATGGGCAAGGAAAAAGACAGGGACGTGCCTGCCTGCTAAGGGGACACTGGGAGCCTGTGCCTGTGCACCCCGGGTGGTGCCACCCCTTCCCGCCTCACCGGGTTTTGGGCGCCTCGAGGTCCCCCGGCGCCTCCGGGTCAGCAGCCAGAATCGACGTTGGGGGCCCCCAGGGGTTCCCTGTGACGCTCGCCTCTCGGCCATCACTTGGTCTCTCCACCAGGGACAAGCAGCAGCAGCAGCAGCAGCAGCGGAGGCTTTGAGTCCTCAGGATAGGCTCCCACGAGGTCCAGACGCGGCCCCCGTGCCAGAGCGAGGTGGTTTCCACCAGCCTGCAGGCACCGGCGACGTGGGCCAGGGCACCCGGTGCAGCTCTGCACGCTGGGCCGGGCGGGCGCACCACCTCTAGTGACCAGAGCGTCACATCAAGTCTGTCCCCTCGTCTCCAAGTCCAGGCCTCACTCTGGAACAACTGCCTGCACGGACAGTCCACTCTGGGCAGCTCAGAACCTGCCCTCCCTCGCCCCGGGCCTGCCCCCTGCCACCTGCAGAGACAGGGGTGCCGGCAGGACAGGCAGCGGCGGGAGGAGATGCCTGTGGTGTCAGGAGAGACTCCCGCAGAGTGGAGGCCGGGCCGCACCCAGCCGCTCTCTTGGCGAGTTCTGGGCGTTTCCTTCCTCAGAAAGGGGGCTTGTGCGTGCTGGCTGGAGCTCCGAATGGTAAGGAGCTGCTCCGACGGCCCATGCCAAAAACACCTTCCAAGTTCAGGAAGTCTCAAGTTCAAACAAACAACTGTACAACTAACTACAAAGCGGGAGGAGGAAGGGAGGGGAAGCAGCCCCAGGCTCTCTTGAAATAAACTGGAAGTTCCGCCGTCTGTTGCTCCCGGCCCCGTTGTCCAGCTTGGGAAAAAGGAAATAACGCCGTTTGGCTTGGCAGGCCGACACTTTCCACAGGGAGATGCTGAACCTGCCCCAAGCCCAGCGTGGCTGCAGAGCCTGGGGTCCGGGCAACTCCCCCGGGGCGGGGTGGGGTGAAGGACTGCCCAGTGACCGCGGGGGATGCTCCTCTGGCCCCAGAGCTGCTGCCCCCTGCTCTGTGCCAGCTGCCCGTGGGGCAGACTCTGGTGTTGCAGATCCTTGCCTCCAACCTGACAGGCAGCAAATGTCAGTGCCACTTAAAATGCAACGCTTAGGCTCCAAGAGCTTACGCGTGCTCATTACATGAGGAAGGTTGCAGAATGAGTGACGGAGGTGAGCCCTGAGCTCTGTCTGCAAAGACCAGGCTATCCCCCGTGCACCGTGCGCCCTTGTGTGAGCTAATGTGATTAGAGCAGGCATCTCTGGTGGACAGCAAGATAAGCGCCTTTATTTAATTTTAGTCTTTCAGGGTGCACCCTCCTCCCAGACACGTTCATAGGCTGACGAGTCCTTCCCGCTGGAGACTGTGAAGCCGAGGGGACCGTCCTGGTCCGGGGAATGTGCGCTTCCTCAGCCCCTAAGAGGGGCAGCTTCCCACAGACAGGATTTCTGCCCAGCGCTCTCCTCGGTGGCCTGGAGATTTGCACCTCTGAGCACTCAAGGTGTCAAGAGAGGGAGACAGGGCAGGCGGAGCCGGTGCTGGCTGCTCTAACCCTCCTGCCGCCACCCTCCATGCCCAGCTGGTACCTGTAGGTGTGGCAAGCTGGCCTCTGGGGCCACCTGAGACCTCACGGAGGGAAGCTAGCTCGCTGTGCAGCCTCCTTAAGACGACACAAGAGGAAACCCGTGCACAGAACCTGGACAGTCACAGGCCACACGTCCTTCACCCAGAAGCAAAGGAAAAGCGTGACCGAGATGCAGAGCGTTAGCCACGGGGGCCGTCCGGCACTCGGGTTTCCATGTCTGCCCCTGCTCACCGGCTTCTAGGCAGAGGCCCCTCCCAACACACAATCAGGAGGAAACAGATGGCGCGTTTGATGTGGCATGTCCAGGACGCAGGTCCTCTTCCCGTGACCAGGGGTCCTTCCATCGGGTTCAGGACACAGGACCCCAGGGAAAGACTCAGGGAAACGTGGCCGCTACGGGCTCCCAGGAGCAGCCCGCCACAAGCCGGTGGCCAGCGGCAGCGAGCATCTGCCACGCGTCGCTTCTGAGGTCCGCACCGAATTCCTCTCTGTGGATCTTTCTCTCCCCGCCCCTCCCCCCTATAAGTGCTAAGATGTGCAGAGAAAACTGTGACAATTTGGAATGTCGGGACCATTCCCTGAGCGGCCAGTAAGTCAGAACACACACACGTGCACATGCAGACAGTTTGTGATTCAATGTGTTCTTTCCTTCCGGTGGATGTGGGTTAATCCCGTCCCCCCTAAGCATCTAAATGTGTTCTAAAGATGTTACTAATTGCACCCTTTACCAAAAGTCAACACTGAATCTCAGCCCCACTCACAATCTGTCCGTTTCCTCCATCTTGGGCCTTCGCAGCCACTGGGTTGGGCAAACATCTTAAAAACTCTACGGGATTTTCCCAGCAGCCAGTGGGCATGTCCTCCCCCAAACTCCTTCCTAGCTCTCCAGGGGGGGAAAAATATACAAAACACACCTGAGATCCAATTCTCTCTCGCATGGCCCTGGCCTTCCCTGGGTGGGCTCGGCGAGGCCGGGGGAAGCGGAAGGAACCAGACCACTTGAGAAGTGGACCGACTTGTAGATTACACCTCAAGAGTATATTTTACACAATGGGGCCTCCAGCGATTGTTAAGTTTCACATCAATAAATGGCATGATTTTCGGCAGTAAAAGCGTCTTCAGTTAATCATGTCAGGAGTGCAGGGAGTTGCTAAGTGCAGTCTCCAACCAGAGGAGATGCTGGGTAATTGAAAATTCAATTCTTCCGGGGCTGACGCAGGCAGGGAAGCCGCTGCCTGCTGAAGGGCTTCATTGAAGCCACACTTGAGGACTCGGTTCCAAAAATTGTTTTCTCTCTTTTCAAAAAGACCGTGTGCAGAAAACCATACATGGCGCTTGCATTCAGGGAATTTGCGCGATGTTGGCAGGTGCAGACACTGCACACCAGCACCCACGCGTGGAGTCCCCGGCCCCGCTAGGCACGTCTCCCTCCCACAGACAAGTGTCGTTTCAACTTCTCCTCACTTTATCCTTTTTCTGGGTTTTTCGCTGGACCTGGTGCCTGGCACCGCTGTGTGGCTGTGGGTAGATGGATGAATCGTTCTCCTTGCGCTGAATAATCTTTCCTAAATCTGGCAATCCCTGAGGCCCACGGGCAGCGACACACCTGGCGAAACCCCCTCCTGTTCAGTGCCAAGTACCAGCCCGCTCACCTGGCACTGCTCCCGGTCACAACCTCGCAGCCCTACGTGACGGCATTTCCTGAGGGAGCCACACTGCTAGTCACTACTACAGTGTTCCGTTTTAATAGGGGGCTTCGAGTTGGGCTAATTCTTGTCATTTTTAACGACAACACCTTTCCTCTAACAAAGACAGAAAATCCTGAAAGCTGGGCAAGCAAGACAACCTGTAAGACACTGCATTTCTCTAAAATTCTGAGGCCTCTGTAACCTGGGAATAGAACCATTGTTGGGGAAACCAAGGTTTCTTTTTAGGAGTAAAATAATGATTAAATGATATGCTTAATTTTCTAAAACAAAGTTCCACCACAATTGACCAATCATGACAAACTCTAGAGATATGCCCACCCAAGTCATGTGCATTTAGAGCTCTATTAGGACACAGATAACAGATGACATGGTGACCTAAGTCCTTTCTAAGCTGTGTTTGAAAAAAAAATATTTCAAAGACAGAGATTGGGATGTGGCTGGGCCAAATCTTAAATGAAAGAATAGACATGCAGAGCATCAAAATGCTCATTTCTACTTTCCACGTGAGGCTCTAACACTCCTCACCTCAAGTGATGGTTTGTGTCTAGATTGTTCCTGGTGAGGCTTCCAGACCCAGGCAGACCCTCACGGTCAGGTTCCACCAGGTTGGCACATCAGCACAGAGCAGACTCTGTCTAAGTGTCTGGTGAGGATGAACAAACGTGTGTTTATGAATGAGCAATCCTGCCAGTGCTAAAGAATGGCTTTCAGAAAACAGTAGCATTACTTTTTAGCCCTTGCAGAATTGATGGAGTCATAAAATTATAAAACTGATAAATCCTGGAGACCTGACATCTAGGTACATTCAACAACTTCCTGTAGTTTGTGATCATTTAAATATCAAATGACATAGTCTCCCTTCTTAAGGATTCAGAAATTAAAACACTTGAAAGATTTTTTTTTATCTTTAAAGACATATCATCCTTATAAAAGTGAAGTCATATTTGGGACAGTTCACCGTCCCTAAAATCTTGCCCAAAATGTCATGGATGAAACTTAACACCAGTTCTTTCCTGTGGTAAGTGCCACAGCCATGGTGTGACCATAAAAATAAGAAACTGGTCTTTATGCTTTGGGATTAGAGTCCTTTACTTAATACTGTTATAATAATGAAATAAAGCTAAATACTAGAATATCTGCTGAAACCCTAATTTAGATAAACATAAACCACATAATTCTAAAGTTTAGAAAGAGCATCTACTCTTTTGTACTGTCCAACTTACATTTTTAAATTTTCTTGAAGGTCTCCTCCCAAAAGTTTATTTCCCCTCAGTATTTGTACCTTTGGGGACTTAAGCTGGGACAGATGTTCCTCTGCGGGGAAAAAGGAAGCATCCGACTTTGAAGCTCCTTCCTAATAAGCTGTGTGCTGAGGCCTGGATCCAGGCTGTGCTCTGTGTTAACAGCACTTTGGAGAATCCCATCTGTGTGGCATAGCCCCTGACATGTCCCTTCCTCTCCAAGCCACAGCCTCTCAGATGCTTCCATTTCCTTCTCACTTGCCTGGAAAATCTCCACGTTTCATTACTGGGATTGTTCATCAGAAAACATTCTTGATAATATGTAATAACTAAATGCCCAGTGCACAAAGATTCATGCAAGAATGGGCCTTCCTTCCCCTGGCTGCCGGCACCGCCTTTGCTCTCGCCCGGAGCCGCCTTTCGGCATTCCCACGCTGCCCAGAGGCCCCAAGCGGCTGGAGTGGTGCAGAATGCCTGCTTTCCGCCCCAGGCCTCTCAGTGCCTGTGTATGCAAATTAACCCACCATCTTTGTTGGGTTAATTTGCATACTCGCTCCTGATTGGCTGGTGGGTATCACAAAGGCATGGTCAGTTTGCATCTTTCTCTTTTATTAGTGTAGATCAGTGTTTTCCAAAGTGTGGTGCGTGTACCCCCAGGGGTACGGGAAGAGTTTGGCGGGGGTACGGGTTGCACCGGAGTTTGGTGGGGATATGCACTGCACCGTGCTTAGCTGCGCCTAATTCTACATTCTCATGAGTACAAGGGGTACTCAGCGTTACAAAAATTATAGAAGGGGTACACATATGTCAAAAGTTTGGGAAACACTGGTATAGATAATAGTGGCAGCCACATGTACTGAGCGCATGAGCCAGGCACTCACTAAGCACACTCATATGTGACAATGGCATCGAGAAGTATTTGCTGAGACCTTCCTGCCCGCAGGCAGCTCTCAGCTTTTCATGTGAATTTAACTCCCTTGCTCTTTACAGCAACCTGACAAGCTGCTCTCATGGAACCACTTTACAGATGGGGAAACCGAGGTACCTCATGTGGACAGATGACAGAGCCAGGATTTGAACACAAGGTTATGGCTCCAGTGTTTTCACTTTCTAACACTCACACGGACTCTCTGCAGTGGTGCTCTTCTTATTATGATCCCACAAGGCAGAAAACCTCATTCCAAATTTTATCCAAATAGGACTATAGGAGCCTTGGCTATATTTTAATTTCAGCACTTAACTGGAATTAGAATTTAGGCAAATAGACTTTTGTATGTGCAAGTTGACAACTGCAATAGCTTGTTTTGAAAGATGTAACACACATTTCTTTCTCTAAAACCAGAGGTATAAAATGAATGTGTCCAGATAAGTTCTTAGTTGATCAGAAGAAATACAGAAGTGTGAAAATACTGTTTATTATAGTACAAATCCAACTGCAAGTATTAACGCTGTCTACTTGCACAGAGATGACAAATCTGGCAAAGAGGTGAGTTTAGACAGAAAGAGCTTCCAACCTTGGCAATGCCTGTGTGTGTAACAGAAGAAAATGTACAGATACTCCACAGGCAGCCTCCATGTTCAGACTAAGGTGCAGAAGACAGCATTTGGTTAAATTGTGAATTCATGGACCGTAAGAGACTGTTAAAATTATTTTCTTCTAGGGAAAATGTAGTAACCTATTTCACAAGTAGCTGAGAATCAGAAAGCTTTTCATTGCGATATTTATTCATTGTTATTAGTTATAACAAAAGAAGGGTTTCTCAGATTATGTTTTTTTATATTTACTAGTCCCTAAAAGTCTGATTCTAGGGAGAATTCTGTAACTGAGCTGATGCAGATGACCGACAGCAAAGGTTCTCTCACCAGGAACACTTGCCAAAGGAGCTGCTAGGAAGACATGAGTTCGTAAAGACTGGAGCAAACGGGCCACCCTGAGTGGCCTTTTAGAGTCAGCACCACGTGGTTCCAGGATAATGATCACAGAGTCTGGAATGTGGTCGGTGTCTCATGGAGCTCAAGGGTAGTAGGGAGAACAATGCAGATCTGCCGAGCGATTAACAGACAATGCAAACAGCACATGATAAAATTCTACATGGGGCTGCGTGGAAATAAGGTGAACAAGGCCAGGAGAGCTGACTGTCCAGGAATTGTTTCTGGGAGGAGGGAGGCGGAGCCTTGAGCAAAGATGTGGGAAGACCCTGACAATGTGATTATCATCTGGAGACACTGGCAAAGGAGGGCAACCCATAGCAAGCATCATGTTGCGTATACGGATATGGTTCCACCAACACAAGACCCACTTAAGTCAAAACACTTTACATTTGTTCGTTTTGCTTAAATAAAGCGATAATTAGCAAGCAAACACAGATGCATGAATGTAACTGATTTCTACAAATACTAATTAAAACTGCTCACTTCAAGATGCTTGCAGCATGTTGTGTTTGAAATTGCCTTCAAGGTCTCCCTTAAGCAGCAGATCCTCGATAACATCACTTAGTATAACATAGTTTGCTTATAATGTTGATGAGATAGCGTAGGAAGTTAACTCTAATTTATATTCATAAAAAAGCTTATGGTAAAATTGGTTTCATTTCTTTTAAAGTCACAGAACCTACCGAGGACATTAAGTGGGGACTTAACTGTGCTATAAAGCAGGGGTGGGGAATGTCCAGCCCGTGGGCCATATAAGGCCCTCGAAATAATTTGGTCTGGCCCTGCCAAGGCATTAGGGGTGAGTTAATTAAGGTTTGACCAAATATAGCAGGCTAATTTTTAAGTTGATAATTTTGTATGGCCCGTGAGGGATGTTACAAAAATCCAATGGCCCTTTGCAGAAAAAAGGTTCCCCACCCCTGCTGTAAAGTATACATATTATCTTTTTTTTTTTTAAAATAAATATATATATTTTTTATTTCAAAGAGGAAGAGAAAGAGAGAGAGAGATAGAAACATCAATGATGAGAGGGAATCATTTATTGGCTGTCTCCTGGGGATCAAGCCCACAACTCAACATATGGCCTGACTGGGACTCAAACCGTGACCTCCTGATTCATAGGTGGATGCTCACCTGAGCCACACCAGCTGGGCCTACATATTGTCTTTTGAACACTCCTCTTCAACCACCAAGAGTCGTTACTATTACAAGCAGCCAATACTCACTGTGTGTGTGTGTGTGTGTGTGTGTGTGTGTGTGTGGTGTGTAATCATGTCCATTGAACATGAAAATCTCAGAGACCTTTACAAAGCATTTGAGCAGGTCTAGCAATTTTAAAAGCCGCTGAATCTGAGAGCTGCCAAGGCCATTACAGGTCCCCAGCTAGGCTCCAGAGTCAAGGGACCAGCACTTACAATCTGTCTTGACAGCCAGTTCAACAGCCAGCACTCTGTGTTTGGAGTCCTTTGGAAAAATATTTCCTTTTAGTCAAAATGTGTTTCCTGTAATTTCTACTCACTGATTCACTGCTCTTAACTCTTCTACTTGGAGGCCAAGAGAACACCTCCGTTCCTCTTTCTGCTGGACAGTGGCTGGCATGCTGGACGGGCATGTACGTGTTTCTGGCAGGTCTTCTGTTTTCCAACAATAGTTAAAGAGAATATTTCAACATATGCTTTAAAAATGAGAAGACAATGGAGTCACCCTGAGAACTGCCATTCTCCCATTGGATGGCTGATTGTTCAGCTGACTATTTGTAGCATACTGTCTGTATTAGTTAGCGAGTCCCATACTACTGCTGCGTGACAAGCTGTACACCAGTTCAGTAAGACATAAATTATAAGTATTCTTCTCATGTTCAAAACTCTGTGTCAGTGGCTCTGCTCCACATGCCTCATTTGGAGCCAGGCTGGAGAAGCCACGACTGCCCTGGGTATGTTTCACAAGGGATCATTGGGGAACAGGAAGGGCCAGCTCACTGTGCAAATACATGGGAGCACCAGATATGCCAAGGCCAGTCAGATGACCAAGTTCAAGTCAAAGGGGGGCCCATGCTCTGCCCACAGTGGAAGGGGAGAGTGAATGCTTGCTAAAAAGGAACCCAAAGAACCTCAATGGTCACTCTCCCTCCTCTTTGTTCATGAAGGACAACACAGGATGTAAAGAAAGCCTTTCTCAAAATCCCAGGCACCAAAATATGAAGTGCCTTTGACTTTCACTCTCACGCTCTCATAAAAGTTACTTTATTAAGAATTTACTCTATCTTGCTGCTGGCTGAAGATGATCACTTTCCTTACGGACTCATAATGTTTTTCCATCATTTGTGAAGGGAAAATTGGTAGTTTTTGTGTGTTTTTTTAAATATATTTTATTGATTTTTCACAGAGAGGAAGGGAGAGATATAGAGAGCTAGAAACGTCGATGAGAGAGAAACATCGACCAGCTGCCTCTTGCACACCCCCTACTGGGGATGTGCCCGCAACCAAGGTACATGCCCTTGACCGGAATCGAACCTGGGACTTTTCAGTCCGCAGACTGACGCTCTACCACTGAGCCAAACCGGTTTCGGCTAAAATTGGTAGTTTTTTACTAACACACTTTCTTTTTGAAAATCAGTAAAGTGTTCACAAATATTTTACCTTTAGATGTTTCACCTACGTGCCACAATTTCTCAATTCAGGTCAACATTTGCTTTCTACACTTTGATAGTCTAACACACATGGAGCACATTTAAGTGCCAGGCCTGGGGACATGAAGTCAAACAGGGCATGGTCCAGACTCCGTGAACTCATGGATGTGGAAAAGCAACCACCAAGCAGATTAGAGCTCCAAAATGGCAGAAGAATAGAGGGACAGGTTCTGAGCCTTGTCCCGAAGCAGAAAGAGAGAGCAGCCGAGGGTCGTGCTGGGAGTGTTTGTCAGCAAGCTAAGGGACAGGCAAACCCCAGGAGAAGGCAAAGGACTGCTGATCAGGGTACCCCTCACAGGAAAGCACTCACCGCAGGGCTGGGTCTCCTCCAGGAATTACCTATGGGCTTGGACGGGGAAATCTTGCCATCTTTAAAGGAACCACCAAGCAGACAGTACGGTGGGGACAGCACTGCAGCCAGGAGTGTGGGCACAGGAGCACACGAATAACAAAGCCATGTGGGCCACAGTGGGAGGCCTCACCGGAGTGGTCCTGGGCTGGTTCCTGAGGCAGGACCCAGGATTAACTGAAGGGTGAGCAGGAGCTCCAGACAGAGGTGGCACAGGCACAAAGTGCCCTCCTTGTTTCTCATTGGGGCCCACTGAAGAGCCACAGTGCCCGGCTTTTATCTTCCCACCAACCTGGGCTCTGGCGCCCTCCCAAAATGTGTGTGGGCCTCACTTGGAGCACCCCGCACCTGGCTGGGCCAGGCCTGAGAATCTGCATGTATAGCAAGCTTCCAGATGATGCCTGGGCTAGCACCACACCCTGAGGACCCTGCATTTTAGATGGGGGAAACCAGTAACACCTCCAATGGGCAATTCTAAATACGAATAAGTTACTAATTTCATCCACAAACGTCTCTTTACACTCAGAATTTCCAAAGCCCATTCCAGAATCTCTGCTAACAAGATCCCTAAAAAATTTCCTACGTAAGCTATTTGTTTTTTTAAAAATAGTTCCCACCTATCGAGTCAGAAGTTAAATTACACATCACAAAATATTCAACCCTCCCTCATCAATGTCAATCTCACTCATCTGTAAGGTTATCTTCATAAGGGACTCAACATTTTTTTTTTTAATGGATTTGAGCCTGGCTGGTGTGGTAGAGTGGTTGAGCATTGACCCATGAACCTGGAGGTCACAGTCAGGGCACATGCCTGGGTTGTGGGCTCAATCCTCAGGAGGCGGGGGGGGGGGGGGGGGGGGGGGGGGGGAATGCCTTCTGGCAGCTGATTCATGTTTTTCTCTCCTCTTTTATATTTCTCTCTCATTCTCCCTCTCCCTTCCTCTCTCTGAAATCAATAAAAACATATTTTTAAAAAATGGATTTGGGGGAAAAACTAGTCTTAAGAATCCCATCACCGAGGCAGAAGACAGCAGGCAGGCGTGGGTATTAATGCCCCCGATGGAGACCATGCTGGGTGGAGTTTGATGCTGCCGGATGCTGTGGTCCCTGCATTTAAAGCCCCTGAACGTTCCCGTGTAGAAATGTGCACACCAACGCCCCCTGCTGAATCAGCCTTGAAGGAATCCTTTCCTCTGACAGGTGCAATCGGGCAGCTTCAGGTGGTCTCTCCCTCTGAGGATGTGCTGGGAACCTTCATATCCCTGAAAGCTCATTCATGGTACTCTGGTCCTTCAGCCCCCATCCTGCTGCCTACACTAAGCACGTCTCAGCCAGACACCATCTTCCCAGGGCGGGTTTGTGGCCAGAGAGCAGTGAGAAGCCTGGGTGGTTCAGGTAATGGTGGGTGGGCACCACAGCCCTCTTCTTTTCCTCTCATTGCCCACGTCCAGCTCAGTCAGCCCCGCCTTCAAATCATGCCAAGACCCCACTGTCTGCACCACCTGCCACTGGCAAACCTGCTACCCTGGCCCCAGTGGCCGTCTAGCTTCTCCTGGACCGGAACCGGGGGGTGGCTTTCCTTTCACCTGGCTCCCTCTGTCTTTTCAATTAGCAGCTAGACAAGCCTTTGAAAACCAGGATGTGATCCTATCGCCATTCCGCAATTCTGCTTAAATATCTCAAAGGCCGCCGATTCCCCTCAGAATCTGAGCTGAGGTTGGAGCTGTGGTCCCACAGTTCACAAGCCATCGGGCAGTCTGGGAATGAACGGAGCCCCTCCAAATTCCAGACATCCAAGTCCCAATCCCCAGGACCTCACAATGCGACTGTATTTGAAGACAGGGCCCTTGAGGACTTGCTTCAGGTAAAACGAGGTCATTAGGGGGCCCTCATCCAAGGGGACGGGTGTTCTGATAGGAGGAGATTGGGATGCAGACATGCAGGGAGGGGTGGACATGTGAGCACACAGGAGGAAGACGGCCATCTACACGCCAAGAAAGGAGGCCTTGGGAGAAGCCGCCCAGCTGACACCTTGACCCTGAACTTCCTGCCTCCAGAACTGTGAGAAATAAAGCCCTGTTGTTGAAACCGCCCAGTCCCTGGTGCCTCTGTTACAGCAGCCGGGGGTGACGAGTGCACCGGCATGACCCCTCTGCTCTCACTCCAGCTCCTCACTGGCCACCCCAGCCTCCATGCTGTCCCAACCTCACCCAACAAGGACATCCCGACTCCGTAATGCAAGCACGGGTAGCCACACTGCGCACAGAAGAATCTTCCAAAAGCGTGTACAAAGTTTACACAAAAAAAGTTCTTAGGTTGTGTTTTGGAATTTCTGGGTTCACTATTTATTCTCATGTCTTAACCAAGCCAGACCCCTCACAGGACTGACTGGGGTTTGGGTAAGGGGGGGGGGGGGGGGCAGGGGAACTGGGTTCCTCACAAGGCTGTAGGACTTGGGCTGGTACAGAGCAAATGGGCATGGTTAGCCCCAGTGATGCCAACCACAAGTCGTGGCATCAGTAGGGGGGGCACCGAGGGAGCAGGTGAGCATCATCAGGGACCCTGAAGGCAGACGAGTCACAACAAGCCCTGCCAATAGGGAAAGAAAGGAAGCCAGGCACCAGAGCCCTTGTACGAGTGCAGGGGGCCCTCTGCCAGGAGCGAGACACAATCCCAGAGGAGACCAGAGACGACCAGAGGGCAGAGCTCTCCGGGGGCCAGAAACGGAGGGTGGATGACACAGGCAGAGGTGGGCATGTCCTTGGCTGAAGCCAGGCTGTCCTAGGTGGGGGACCAAGGGACCCCACAGGCGCCGAAACCAGTTTGGCTCAGTGGATAGAGCATCAGTCTGCGGACTGAAAGGTCCCAGGTTCGATTCCAGTCAAGGGCATGTACATTGGTTGCGGGCCCATCCCCAGTGGGAGGTGTGCAGGAGGCAGCTGGTCGATGTTTCTCTCTCATCGATGTTTCAAACTCTCTATCCCTTTCCCTTCCTCTCTGTGGAAAATCAACAAAATATATTTTTTTAAGAGAGAGAGAGACCCCAGGGGCTTCCATTAGGACAGTAACAATGAATAGCTGCAGCACTGAACAGTTTCTTCAGGAAAACTCAGGACAGGAAGATTAGGATCCCTTATGCGGGGCACTGGCTCCACCAATCAAAGACAAGAATGTGGCCTCATCCTCTCCCACCGAGCACTGTCTACACATGTGGGCTTGTTGTTCTATGTCCTTCCCCTTTCCATCTATTTATACTCTGAAGAAGGCCCAGGTCAGGTCTGTCACAAAAGCTACTGCCACTGTCTGACATCAGACTTCCCTGGAGATCTCAGCAACAGAACTTGCTGAAAGAGTCCCGCTTCTCCCGGCATCTGCATTTGGATGTGGCGCACAGAGAACACCACTGCGGGATGCTTGGGTGCTTTATGAGGGACACACCTGCAGGATGGACACTCAGTACTCGAACGTTGCTGCGATGATACCATGTTTCCCCGAAAATAAGACATTCTCCGAAAATAAGACCTAGCGCATAGAAAGATAAAACATCCCCTGAAAATAAGACCTGGCGCATCTTTGGGAGCAAAAATTAATATAAGACACTGTCTTATTTTCGGGGAAATAGGGTAGTACCAGAGGGGACAACATCCCCATCCTTCCAGTGCCTGAGCCAGCAGCTGAGGTATCAGTTGAAAGTAAGCTTCCTGGTGGTGGTACACTGAGTGTAGAAGATGAGAAGATGGGACAGAACGGGGGGAAGTTAGGGGGACGGGGTAGAGAGAGGAAGATGTTTGGGCCAAAGAGTATGAGTGTCATGGCTGAACTCCAACCAGAGGAGTGAGGCAGACTCATCAGCACCCCTCGCCTCAACACTCATGTTCTGATGCAAACCAAGGGTTTCTTCATTCAATATGTAAGAGCTAAAAGTTGTTAGTCCTGCCGAAACCGGTTTGGCTCAGTGGATAGAGCATCGGACTGAGGACTGAAAGGTCCCAGGTTCAATTCCGCTCTAAGAGCATGTACATTGGTTGTGGGCACATCCCCAGTAGAGGGTGTGCAGGAGGCAACTGGTTGATGTCTCTCTCTCATTGGTATTTCTAACTCTCTATCTCTCTCCCTTCCTCTCTGTAAAATATATATATATATATATATATATATATATATATATATATATATATATATATGAAGTTGTTAGTCCTCAGGGAAGGGGTGGGGGGATTACAAATTCAGTATATGATAAAGTTTCTATTTTTAGTCTCATATGCAGCTTCATCCATTTATCCACCCATCCATCCACCCCATTCATCCATAACAAGAATTAATATTTTGCTCAAAGTTAATTAATGGAGAAGGCGGCACTTGATTTAAAGACTTTTACTGCAATGGTTTTCCAACTGTAGTTCCTGGGCTAGTACCATCAGCATCACCTGAGAACTTAAAAATGCGAGTTCTCAGGCCCTGCCCCAGAATTCCTGAGTCAGAAACTCTGGAAGTAGGGCTCAGGATTCTCTCCCGATGACTCAGGTGGTCTAGTTTGAGGATGACTGTTCCGCATTCGGAAAATGCCTGAATCAATTAGATCCATTAGCATTTCTCCCTCAAAGATTTATCTCCTGTTCACCAATTACTCTCAATATGAAGAGAAAATCCAAATAATGCAAGTGCTAGAAAAGAAGCCCTACCCCATGGAAGGGAGGTTTTGTCACTGGAAAGTACTCCTGGCCTTGTGGTTAACGCTCAGGTTCAAGAGCATGTGCGATTTAAATTCTCAAGGTCAGGAAAGAGACAAGATTCACCGACCAGATGTACATCGTGCATGCAGGCTATCCTTGCCAAGTGGGAGCAACACAGACATCTGAAGTGAAAATAAGGCAGCAAGCAGCATGTCTGGCCCAGTGGACAAAGATAAAATGCCTGTCGGTTCAGGGTAGAGCCATGAAAGGTTCGACTCTGTGCAGGTGAAATCGCCACAAAGCTCCGTGCAAGGTGATTGAACCCAAGCCCTCCCCTCAGACCCTGTTCTAAGTGGGCCAGCCCCCTGCCCTGAATCTCTGCACCAACATGCAGACCCACGTCCTGGCACCACCAGCCCACCCCTGCCGCTGATGCCAAGTCACCCTGGAGGTGGAACAACTCTGCGGCCTCCGGGGAAAAGCCATTCTGCTACAGAGGGAGTGCCTGGGATGTAGACCTAAGTTGGCGAGGTTTACGTAGACCTACATCCCTACGCCATGCTCGGTGGATGGCACTTGTCAATACAGCACGGACAACAGCCCTCCAGCCCACCTCATGCCTCACAGCTTCCGTCCAGGGCTGCCTCACATGGAGAATGGGTGCAATGAAGGAAGAGGCAGTGTTCTTGGGAGAAAAGCAGGGGTCTGGATGCAGGGGTCCTCTCGTCTAGCAAAACAATACTGGCTATTCATAAAGCTGGGCCTTGGGGGTATAGCTCAGTGGTAGAGCATTTGACTGCATAAAGCTGGGCCTCTGCAGACCTGGCTTTAAGAGTCTTGGTGAAGCTGAAACCAGTTTGGCTCAGTGGATAGAACGTTAGCCTGTGGACTGAAGGGTCCCGGGTTCGATTCCGGTCAAGGGCATGTACCTTGGTTGCCGGCACATCCCCAGTAGGGGGTATGCAAGAGGCAGCTGATTGATGACTCTCTCTCATCGATGTTTCTAACTCTCTATTCCTCTCCCTTCCTCTCTGTAAAAAATCAATAAAATATATATATTTTTAAAAAGTCTTGGTGAAATTTGTAGTTGCTGGCGGCACAGATGTGTCAAAGGACACGCATTCCAGAGTGTCTGCTTAGAAAGAGCCCATGGCCAAGTGAAGGACCTGGCCTGCAACGCACATGAGGTGAGTGGCCAGTGTCATTCCTGCTTTTCAGACATAGACTCTTAGCAATTCAAGATGCACATGCGTCTCTCAGAGCTCAAGAAAAAACCTCCCTGCCAGTGCGCTAGGGAATGACATCACTCTTGGAACAGTTCCCACTCTGTAATGCTGGCCAGTGCGGAGGGTGCGAGGAGCCGGCCCTCCCCTCCGGCCCAGTGGGAGCACCCCGCCACCAGGCTGCGGTCCCCCGCGCCCTTCACCCAGCCACACGCCAAACCCCGCACCTGGCAAAAGGCGGCTCGTGTTTCAGGCAAAAGGCTCGCTGCCTTTCTAAGAATAAGGGCCAGATGGCATAAAAATGGCTTTATTTCCTGTTGACCCACCTACAATCAGCTCAGGAGCTGTGATCACAAAAATCGCCACGGAACACTGAATGTCACACACCATGATGCTTCTGCTGACTTAAGCATTGCTTTGCTCTCAAAAGCCATTGGAGTGTATTCCACTTATGGAGGGTGGGAGGGGGAGAAAGAGAGAGGGAAAGAAAGAATACCACAGCTCCACCACGTCACTGACAAAATCTCATCTTTCAGCAAAGTCTTATTTCGACAACAAGGTAATGATAATATAACGTAACATATGACAACACCCGGTAGAAATGTGGCAACTCACTTTTCACCATCCCGGATTCTTCCCTCTTCGTTTCAAGGAGAACTAGTGAATGCCGAGGGTGCTCCTCCCGCACAGGGAAACTCAGACGTGACTGATTGAAAGCCAAC
The DNA here is from genome assembly GCF_964339955.1 of Pipistrellus hanaki. NCBI lineage: Eukaryota > Metazoa > Chordata > Mammalia > Chiroptera > Vespertilionidae > Pipistrellus > Pipistrellus hanaki. The sequence goes on from NC_140505.1 coordinate 25,946,407, forward strand.
AGCAAGAGCCGGGTGTTTGTTATATCTAAGCGAATCCATTTTTACTTGCTTCTAGAGGCTTATTTTAAAGTAACCTTTTAATGAACACAGAACGTGAACGTCCAGCAATGCTATACTTCCACCCTTGACCCACACGATGTTCAAACAATTGTCTTAGGTGAGACGACATTGGGTGGAGAAAAGAACCACCTGATCAATCCGGATCATTCCTCCTCCAAAGGAGCCGGCATCTCCACCATCCGTCCCCACACCGGGCTCGAAAAGCCCTCGGCTCAAATTATTCTCCATCCACGAATACCTGGGCTTTCTCCAGGCTATGGCTCACATGCAACTGACATGCAGGTGGGACGAGAAGATTGCAGACAACCGCCCCACCCGCAAACCTGGCATCTCCTAGAAAGCCTGTGGCACCCATCGGCAATTATTGTAACGATCCTGGCAGAATAAAATCATGCTGACGGTCCATGGAAACCTATCCGCTGCCAGATCAATGCCCATCCTACCTGCTCTTTCCTGTTATTACTGCTAAAGGGGGGAAGGGAGGAGAAATGAAGGCTGTTACATACAAAAATGAGACGCATGTCCCTACGATTCAACACAGGATTGCCAAGCTTTAAGAACACAGAATGCAAGGCCAGCAGCTCCTCCTACCCGTGTGCTTGGAAACCGCATTTAATCTCTGCACCATGTCTTCCAAAGCCATCTCTTCATGTCTCAGCCAAAACCTCATCCTCCGGCAGAACAAAACGGTCCTCCGCAGCTGCTCTCCTCTGCACCAGAAGGTGCTTCATGGGTGGGGTAGCCCGGGTGGGGAGGGGGCGCGGCGGCGAGGCTAGGGAGGGAGTGGGGGGGGGGGCACGGCAGAGCCTCCCTTCCCTCGATTGGTCCCCAGCCCCGCCAAGGGGCGCGCCCTGCGCCAGGGTGGGGGCTGCTTAGCGGAAGCGGAAGCGCGCCCGCCCCGCCAGTCCCCGCAGCCACCGGGGAGCTCCGCGTGCACCCGCGCGGTGGTCACCTGGAAGCCCGGCGCATGCACGCCCGCGGCCACCTGGAAGCCTCGAGTGTGCACACCCCAGTTCACCTGGGAGCCCCCAATGTGCACCCCAAGGTCACCAGGGACCCCTGCGGGAGCACTCACCCTAGTAACCTGGGACCCTGGTGTGTGCACCCACGGATCACCTGACAGTCCCGAGTGTGCACCGCGCGGGGATCGGGGATCTCGGCCCGCAGCTCGCTCGCTCTCTCTCTCTCTCTCTCACTCAGAGGCGCCCCCCGCCCCCGCTGCCCAGCCTGGGCGCTCTCTGTCCCCTTCCCCCACCGGAGAGGAAGGAGGGAGTGTGGGAGCGGGAGCGGCCGCTAGCCTGCCCGCCCGCCCCCCTTTACCTCCGGCAGTCCCCGGGCAGGTGCAGAGGCCGCAACAGCCTAGCGCGTCCTCCCTGCGCCGCCGCATGCTGCCCGGGCAGCGCCAGGTCAGTGGGTGCTGGGGTCCTCGGAGGGTCCTCACTCGGGTGGCCGGGTGGCCCGGCTGCTCCCGCTGCGGCGCCGCCTGCCCAAGGACGCGGGCGGGGAGCGAAGTGCGCTGCAGGCCCTCCGAGCTCACCATGTTTGGCAAGAAGCCATGCGTGCATTCTACACCTCAGTGCCCGCGGACGGGAGTCATGTGTGCAAGGCCAGGGCTGCCACATCCCAAGGACATGCAAGAAGAACACGAGTGTGCACACTGGTGGGCCCTGCGTGGGGCCTCGCCCACCCTGGGGCCTTGCCATCATTTTTGTGGTTGGCATTACAGGTAGCACACTCTTCCTTACGGCAGTATTGACAGTATTTCGGGAAGAAGTGCCAATTCCCATGAATGGTTTAGGAGATGCAAGCAAGGAGTGGCAGAGATTCAAACTGCAGCTCATGTCCTGACAATGGGTGTGCCAACACCTCAGTGGGGTGACTGCCAGGCACCGAGAGGTGGGCTGAGGGGTAAAAAGATGAAGGTGACATAGCATTTGCCCTCAGAGAGCTCATGAGTTGGAGGTCAAGGAAGATGTGCAAACAAATCATCGCAGCGTGAAGTGAAGGTGTAATAACCACACAGGGAAGGTGTGGGGCAAAACTAAAAAAAAAAAAAATTGCTTTTTGAAAAATACATCAAAACGTATTGAATTACGTTGATGTTGCCCCCCATGATGTTGCTCAGTGGTTGAGCGTTGACCCAGGCACCAAGAGGTACGATTCCCGTTCAGAGCTCATGCCTGGGTTGCAGGCTCAGTTCCCGGTGGGGAGCATGCAGGAAGCTGCCAACTGATGCTTCTCTCTCAGCGATGTTTCTCTCTCTCTCTCTCCCTAAAAATCAATTAAAATACATATTTTTTTAAAAACACGCCATTGCATAGCAGCATTTTTTTATGGTTCAAGATAGTGTCCAATGAGGGGAGGGGTCTCTGGAAAGGTATCATCGCAGGGCAGACAGGGAACCTTTTCCTTGTGGACAAATGTCCTGGTCTGACCTTCACTGAAGCTAAAGCAGCTTTGCTATGGCCACTTGAGCCTGACATCATTCATCCCCTTCCCCTTCACAGCTACCTGCATCTGACTTCAGGAAGGCAAGTCACCCGACCGAGTCCTAAAGTGCAGGCCTTTTCCTCCCTAAGTGGCATCCACCTTCCCACCACTCCTGAGGCAGAACCACCCACACTTGTCCTTGGCCAAACTAGCCCCCAGGCCACATTCCCTCAGGCCTCCGCAGACACACCTGCCAGGACACCCCCCTTTTGCCTGGTCCCCTCCTCTTTCAGCAAGGAGTGTACTCAATGGTGCTCATTGGAATTGCCCAGAGGCTTGTTAACCCAGATGACCGGCGTTGTGAACCCAGTGTTGGGAGGTCAGGAATGTGCATTTCTCACTGGACCCCAGGTGATGGGGACACTGCTGAGCCACACTTTGAGAACCGCTCCCTATGAGAGTCTATCCCACCTTTAAACCAAAGCAAAGCAAAGCAAAGGCAAGACCTTCTGCCCACTCTGCTCTCACTGACTCCCATTTGCACGCTCAGCTTCTTTCCCGGGCCCTGAGGCACCGCTGGCTGGCTCCATTTCCCGCGCTGCTTCGGGGTTGGGTCTGCCGCCATCTGTGATGGTTGCTCCTATGTGTCAGGTTGGCCAGGCCTCTGTGCCCAGATGTTTAACCAAACACTACTCTGGCTGTTCCTTTGAGGGCGTTTTGTAGATCTGATTAACAACTAACTCAGTAGACGGTGAGTCAAGCAAGTCAGCCTTCCTAATGTGGGTGGGCCTCGTCTCATCAGTGGAAGGTCCCAAGAGAAAAAAACTGGCCTTCCCAGAGGAAGAGTGCGTTCTGCCTCTACATTCGCTTCAGACTTGAGCTCAACATGGGCGCTCCCCTGGGAGTCGCCAGCATGCAGCCTGCCCTTAGATTTTAGACTTACCAGCCCCCACAATTGTGTGAGCCAGTCACTTAAAATAAATCTCCTACCGAAGCCGGTTTGGCTCAGTGGATAGAGCGTCAGCCTGCGGACTGAAAGGTCCCGGGTTCGATTCCAGTCAAGGGCATGCATATTGGTAATGGGCACATCCCCCAGTAGGGGGTGTGCAAGAGGCAGCTGATCGATGATTCTCTCTCATCAATGTTTCTCTCTATCCTTCTCTTCCTCTTGGTAAAAAATCAATAAAATATATTTAAAAATAATAAATAAATAAATATCATTCCCTCCCTCCCTTCTCTCTCTCTCTCTCTCTCTCTCTCTCTCTCAACCTCTCTCTCTCTCAACCTCTCTCTCTCAACCTCCATCAAAACATTACTCTCTTCTTACACTATAACACAAATGGTGCTTTCTATAAAAATCATTTACTATTTGCCAAGAGCATAACAATGATAAAATACTACCCAGTGTTTATTGAGTACTACTAAGCTCCAGGGCGCCTCCTAAACTCACCTGGTGTGAACCGGTTTAATGTTCACCAGGATCTCTCAGATGGGCACAGTTTTTACCCGGCTGAAGTAAAAGGCACGGTGAGAAGTGCAGGGAGTTGCCCCAGGCCGCACAGCTGGTAAGTGGCAGAGGCTGGATTCACACTCAGGAGGGTACAAAGACAGACCCAGAGCGCAAGTGCTGCTTCAGGGAAATGTCCTATCTCAATTGGAAGGTTATCCCCAATGTCTCTCGCCGCTAGACAGGGACCGTTAGGGGAGGTCCCAGAGCCAACACAGCATGAAGGATCTTAGCCCAGCCGAAACCGGTTTGGCTCAGTGGTAGAGCATCGGTCTGCCGACTGAAAGGTCCCAGGTTCGATTCCGGTCGAGGGCATGTACATTGGTTGCGGGGGGATGTGCAGGAGGTAGCCGGTCGATGTTTCTCTCTCATTGATGTTTCTAGCTCTCTGTCTCTCTCCCTTCCTCTCTGTAAAAAATCAATAAAAAATAAAAAAATATATATATATGTTCATATTTAAAAAAAAAAAAAAAAAAGAAAGAAAGAAAGAAGAATCTTAGCCCAAGTGTCCCAGGGGCGCAGGCCCGCTCGCCATACTGCATCGCCCCCTCCCAGAAAGGAGAAGCAGGGCGTGCCCGTTGTTCACCCTCTGTGTGAAGCCAGACGGCGCCCAGGTGGGAAGGTGGACCGTAATGTTATACCTGGAGACCGAGCACATCCTCTTAGCAACTGTTCCGGAAAGCTAGCCATGAAAGGGAGGTGAGAAACCAGGAGCCCTGAGGAGCCCGCCCTGGCCAGACAGGTGGGCGATGTCCGGGGGAGGGGAGGGAGGGGGAAGGTGGAGACCTGGCACTGTGAGGTAACAGGAGACGGAGCAGCCGGGCCTAGGTGCAGCTGGACTCCGGCCATGGGAAGCGAGGATGCACGTATTTCCTGCACTGCCTTATCCCACATCAAGGGAGTGGGGGCGGGCAGCAAGGAAAAGGGGGGGACTTGGAAATGGGCCTGTGGAGACATTTGCAACCATTGGCAGCACAGCCTCACTCCTGAGCTGGGGTATGGAGGAAGCCTAACCTCTGGCAAGAGGCGTCTTGGAGCGTGGGGAATGTCGAGCTGCACCTGTTCTCCTGAAAACACCCTAGGACAGTGGTTGGCAAACTCGTGAGTCCACGGAGCCAAATATCAACAGCACAATGATTGAAATTTCTTTGGAGAGCCATGTTTTTTTTAACTTAAACTTCTAACGCCACTTCTTCAAAATAGACTCGCCCAGGCCGTGGTATTTTGTGGAAGAGCCACACTCAAGGGGCCAAAGAGCCGCATGTGGCTCGGGAGCCGCAGTTTGCCGACCGTGGCCCTAGGAGCTGGGAGCCAGGCCCCGTGCTGGTTCCAGGGTACAGGGCCTATCAAGGCAGGCAGGCTCCCTGCCCTCATGGGGTTTTCACTCCAAATGGGGGTTGGCCACTAACAAGGATACACGTGCCTGGTGGCAGATGGTGGACAAGCTGGTGAAGAAGGTGTGTCAGTTGCACGACTCCTCGGGAACTAAGGGGATGCTGTATGACATAGAGGTGCACAGCCCCCACCAGCAAGGAGCTCTGGCACATGCACACCAGTATCCGTGGGCACCAAGGCTTGCAACAGTGCTGCTTACAACTGGGAAGGAGGAGGAGGGAGGAGAAGAGGAGGAGGGAAGGGGAAAGGAAAAGGAGGAGGGGAAGAAGCAAAGAAGAAGGGAGAGGAGGGGTGAAGGAAGGAAGAGGGGAGTAAAGGGTGAAATTTAGGAGGGGAGAGGAGGACTGAGGATAGCTCAAACCCATCAACAGTGGGCTGGGTAAATAAGGTGAGCTGTGGTCACACAATGGAAAACCATGCAGCAGTAGAAACAGGTGGTTTATATCAGTTGAGCTACGACAGTGAGTTGCAAAGAATACATAAAGTATAACTCTGTTTGTACCTAATTCGGAGACAGGCCACACTAAGCTATGTAGTGTTAGGGACACATGGCATTGGTCCTTCAGGTCTGAGGAGAGGGGCTGGGGGGCTGCAGAGACAGGGTGACCTTCCTGAACAGGCACGGGATGTGGGGAAACTAGCCATGTTACACCATTTTATGTAATGAAGGGAGCTCCTCCTGAGAAGCAGCAGGGGATCTGGGCCAGGGGGCTTCGTCCTTAGTTCCTGAGGACGGGACTTCACAGTGGGCAGGGCCTGGAGAGAGGTGAGGAGCGAGGAAGAGGAGGAGAAGATAGACAGGGACTTAGGCTCTCAACATGCGGGTTGGGGAAGGTGGGCTGCTCAGGAAGAGACAGACACTGGAGATGCCATGGTCTTGCCACTAGCCAAACCCGGGCACCTCACCTTGCTCTCTAACAACCTTGTTCTCCGCCCTCGCCGGGCCCAGCAGCATCCCCACCCAGCACTCAGGATGACCTCCCCCACCCCCTTTCCTCTAACTCAGGGCCAAAGACAAGGACAGAACACTCAGCACACAAAAGGCAGGATTCACCCAGAACATGTGAGAGGGGCTGACTGCGCCAAGTCCACCACACAGTGTAAAAAGGACGGGGTTGTGCTCAGCGCCGCTTATCAGCAGGGAAACGCAAATCAAAACCACAAGGAGCCAAAACCGGTTTGGCTCAGTGGATAGAGCGTCGGCCTGCAAACTGAAAGGTCCCAGGTACGATTCCGGCCAAGGGCATGTACCTTGGTTGCGGGCACATCCCCAGTGGGGAGTGTGCAAGAGGCAGCTGATCGGTGTTTCTCTCTCATTGATGTTTCTAACACTCTATCCTTCTCTCTTCCTCTCTGTAAAAAATCAATAAAATATATATATTTAATAAAAAAAAACAACCCACAAGGAGATGCCCTCTCACACCTGTTTGAATGGCTGTCATCAAGAAGACAAGGGGTAACAAGTGTTGGTGAGGGTGTGGAGAGACGGGAATCCATGCATACTGCCGGTGGGAATGTAAATCAGTGCAGCCAGGATGGAAAACAGTATGGAGGTTCCTTAAACAAATTAAAATGACAACTACCACGTGATCCAGCAATTCCACTTCTGGGTCTGTTATCCGAAGGCAACAAAGGAGATGTGTGCACCCACATGTTCACAGCAGCAGCATTCGTGATAGCCAAGATAGGGAAACAACCTAACCGTCCTTCAAGGGATGAAGGAATAAAGAAGACATGGTGCGTGTATACAATGGATAATTATTCAGCCATAAAAAAGGAGGAAATCCTGCCATTTGTGACAGCATGGATGAGCCTGGAGGGCATGACATTGAGGGGGCGGGACAGACATAGCAAGACAAATACTGCATGGTTTCACTTATATGTGGAATCTAAAAAAGAAAAGCTGATTTCATAGAAACAGAGAAGAATAGAATAGTGGTTGCCAGGGGGCGGGAGGAGGGTCAAAGGGTACAAACTTCCAGTTATAAAATGAATGAGATCTGAGGCTCCAATGTACCACAGGGCGAGGACAGTGAATAATATGGTAATTGTGTCCTTGAAAGTTACAAAGAGTGGACCTTAAGCATTTTCACTGAACACACACACACACACACACACATAGTTATGGATGTGTCAATTACCTGGATCTGGGTAATCAGTTCGCAATGTATATCAAATCATCATACTGAACAGTTAAAATGTATACACTTAGATTTGTTTAATTCCCTCAATAAAGTTTTGTAAAAAACATGAGTGAGATGGCATGAGGATAAGCGTTCTCCTGGATTCAGTCTTGGGACCAGCCATTTCCTCTCCACTTGGGCATTGTGACGGGATTCCTGAGCCTGCCCCACTCTCCTTGTGTGTTTGTTTAAAGCATTTGGCATTATGGAGAGCAACAGCCCCCAGAAGAGGCATTCACCGTCCGGTCTGGTCTGCCGGCCACAGTGTGGTACTATTTGGATTTGTTCCTCAGTGGAAACAGAACAGGAGCAAAGGTCAAGATGCAAGGAAGGCAAACCACCTCGGATGCAGTCCTCAGTGTGTGTCCTGCAGGACAAAGCAAGGGAGGGCATTCAGAGTCCCTTCCTGGGGGGTGTGTTCTCCGGGAAAGGAGAGACGGGACGCTTGGATTTCTGGCTTTTTTCACCGCTTTTCCTGTAAGGATGTCTGGAATCTACATTAACACAAACTCTAAAGGGACAATCAGTAGATAAGGTTAGTTCGTTGGAAGAAGTCCTTTTGCTGAGAAAAATCTGATAGGATGGCTGACTTGGAGTAACGTTCTCCTATACACGTGATCATTGCATTTTGATGGCTACAACAAGGAGATTAAGATTACATGTATTTTTGTGTGAGTACAAGAATCATTGTGTTCACTTTAGAAAAATATGGAAAATAAACCCTAATAGCATCATGTAGAGATTTTTTTTTTATCCTGATGTACTTTTATACAAATTGTAATAATATATTGTTTATAACAAATTTTTCACTCTAACTTTTTTCATGCTGCTACTCTTCTACATGAATTTAATAGCTGTGTAAATACTCCCTTGTGTGTATTTTAAAATTTAATCAGATTATCATAATGATAAAAAAAAGAAAGAAAACAACCACAGGCATAATGTTTTTTTCTCATGTCTGATTATATCTCTGTTAAATTCCTTGAAGTAGAATTATAGAGCAAAGGGCGTAGCTTTTTATAAAAATCTGTTTTTATTGATTTTAGAGATAGAGGTAGGAAAAGGGACAGAGATAGAAACCTCCATGAGAGAGAAACATCAGTCAGCTGCCTCTTGCATGCCCCTACTGGAGATGAAGCTTGTAACCCTGGTAAGTGCTCTGACCAGGAATCAAATAGGTAATCTCTTGGTTCATGGGTCAATGCTCAACCACTGACCCACACCAGCTGGGCTTTTTCTTAAATATGTGTTTTGTTTTATTTTTAATTTTAGAGGAAGGGAGAGAGAGAGAGAGAGAGAGAGAGAGAGAGAGAGAGATGCGTGAGGGCCAGCCCACAACTTGATGTGCCCTGATTGGGAATCGAACCAGCAACCTCCTGATGCAGGGGATGACGTTCAATCAACTGAGCCACATGGACCAGGGCGATGGCATAGCCTTTTTGAAAGCTTCTGAAATATGTACCTAATTTTTACATGTGCAGACATGTGCTCACATGCATCCTCATCGGCAAACACACAAAGGGCTGGGCTCAGCTGCTCTCCTTGGAGGGGCCCGGATGGGCTCACTTGGCCCACAGGGGGCAAGACCAGCGCTGCTAAGAGCTTGTATGGGTTCTCTCTCCTAAAATTAAATACAAAATTAGAAACCTACCAAAAAATTCAAAACTTACTAGCGAAAGACCACTGCCTAAAGTGAGGCCCAAGCCGCTCACACCAGCCCCGAGGTGGCACAAACCACATCTCGAAGCCCCAGACAAGCTGGGTCACTGAAACACCTGTGGCCCCATGGCTACCTCCCCAGAAGCTTAGCAGATGGAGAGGAGCAGGTGCAGGCCTGCTGTGCCTGGAGCTGTCTGCCCAGCGCCCCTCGCCCCTCGCTGGAGCTTCACAGCACTGAGGTCACACCTGTCAGGCCACATGCCTCCTCCTCGACAAGCACACTTGTTGGTGCCAAATCCCAGCTCTGGTTGTGGAGGCCTGAGCAGCCCGCCTTCCCTTCACGTTGGTTTTGTTTAAACAAAATGCCAGGTGCAAAATTCCCAGGCCAGGCTGCAGGCCACGCCGCCCGGTGCCCACGGTGGTGGAACGGCTGGGGATTGAGGAGGGAGGGTGCAGCGGTGTCCAGGGGCTGCCGTGACGATGCACCACACACTGGGCAGCTTCAAACAACAGGAAGCTATTCTCTCGGGGTTCTGGAGGCTGGAAGTCCAAACTCAAGGTGTCAGCAGGGCACACACTCCCTGAATCCTGCAGGGGAAGTCCTTCCGTACCTTTTCCAGCCTCCGGTGGAGGCAGGCAGTCCTTGACTTGTGGCTGCATCTCCCAGTCACGTGGCTATCTTGTCCCTGTGCGTCTCTCTGTTCCCTTCTTGGAAAGATACGCCAGTGTGACCTCACCTTAACTAATTGCTTCTACAATGATCCTGTTTCCAAATAAGGTCATAATCTTAGGCACTAGGGTTAGGGCTTCAACATATCTTTTTAGGGGACACAATTCAACCCCTAACAGTGTCTAAAGAACTAATAATAATAATAATAATAATAATAATAATATAATATAAAATAAAATAATAAAATAATAAATAAAAAGGTTATCTAAGGACAAACGGAGAGACTGGGACCATTCATAAGGGACAGGTGGGCTGGTGATGGTAGGTACATCAGTGGTGACTGCTCCCCTCACCGACCACCCTTCCATTCTGCTGGGCAGCCATTGTAGTCTCACACAACTGGCGATTCCTTCCTCCCCGCTCTAATTGAACCCTTGAGGGAATATGAAATTCTGAGGTGGCTGATGAGTTTTAAAAAATAATCCAAACCCTAATCAGTTTGGCTCAGTGGATCATTTCTTACACACTCAGATCCAAACCAGCCTGCAGACTGAGAGGTTCGATTCTGGTCGGGGGCATGTACCTTGGTTGCGGGCACATCCCCAGTAGGGGGTGTGCAGGAGGCAGTTGATAGATGTTTCTCTTATCAATTTTTCTAACTCTCTATCCCTCTCCCTTCCTCTCTGTAAAAAATCAATAAAATATATATATTTTTTTAAAATAAAAAATAATCCAAGAACCCTCACCTCTGGCTCCTCTGGTGGGTATGACAACTCGGCCAGACATCAAAGCCCTGGCCGTGGGAAAGCTGAGAATTCTGCAGGAGGAGCAGAAGGCCTCCACTGCGGAACCTCACGCTCCCCAGAGTGTGCCCGGGACGACAGAACTGCATGTGGACACGTGAAAACCCGCACGGCGATCCGCTGATGAGAGCTGCTAGGAGGTGAAGGGCACGTTCAAAGCGGATGCCTGTGTCCCAGGCATAGGCTGGTGTTTAGATGCTTGGGGGGGAGGGGGGGGGTGTGCAGCGAGAGATCGGGCCTATGGCTGGTGTTCCAGAACTCCTGGGCTCTATGGGCTTTTGGAGACGAAGTCTTACGCACTTCGGGATGAGATGGATGAGGGGATGTGTAGGATAAACTGAATCTTAGACCTAATGTGCTTGTCCTGTGTCAAGTGACACATACCCTCCCTGCAGACGGGAAAATTAATGTCCTTGGTGCTAAATTACTGTTGGAAACATCCAGCCCACCCAGGCTAATTAGGTTGCTTGTTCATTTCCCAGCCTCTTCTCTCCAGGCGTGTTTTGACACCTTCCCCTGGTTCAGGCCCCGAGCGATGGTGGCAGGGAAAGCAAGCTGGGTTTCAGACACAGCGGTGCCTTTTGCGCAGTCCTCCAGAGCTGCTGATGCCCAGCTCGGGGGATCCTGCAGGGCTGGCCCTGAGCGTTGCAAGCTCTACCCCAACCTGTTCCATCTCAGTCCCTGACTGTGACCGCTGCTGAAGACCCTAACAACCCCCAGAACCGGTCACCATTTCTGGATTCCTACAGGCACCTCCTCCTGCAGGGACCATACATCCCCAGAGCCCTAGCCTCGGGACAGGCCCGCACAGCGGGTTCCTCCCTCTCCTCCCCCTGCCAACAGCTTTCAGCTATTCAGAGGAGGGGATGCACCTCAGAGGTGGGCAGGAAAGGAGTGCAGGCCCAGGCACGGGCTAGGTCAGTGGTCGGCAAACTCATTAGTCAACAGAGCCAAATATCCACAGTACAACGATTGAAATTTCTTTTTAGAGACAAATTTTTTAAACTTAAGCTTCTTCTAATGCCACTTCTTCAAAATAGACTTGCCCAAGCCATGGTATTTTGTAGAAGAGCCACACTCAAGGGGCCAAAGAGCCACATGTGGCTCTCGAGCTGCAGTTTGCAGACCACACGGCTAGGTACTAATGTAAGTAAAGGCATGGCAGGTGGGATTCCTCCTGTTGACCCAGAATTTCAGCTAAGAGACAAAGACGAAGACAAAGAGGCCGAAATTCTGAATTCAGAAAACAGGTGTGTGGGAACAGCTGCCTGGTGGGGGACTGCCCGGAGACTGCCCAACCCCGGGAGAGGGGCAGTGCTGCTGCAGAAAGATGACTCCTTTCTCCCACCCTCCCTCAGGGAGGAAAGCTCTCCTCCCAGCCTAGGGAGGGGCCTAACGCAGGCACAGGCACGGGGACTAAGGTTAACAATACTGCATTGTATCCTTACTTCAAAGCCGCTAATGGGATCTTAAATGTTCTCACCACAAAAAAAGAAATGGTAATGATGGGGCATGATCAAGGTGGTACCTGGCCTTATGAGTAATCATTTCTTACACACTTAGATCCAATCATCACGCTGCACACCCCAAACTCACCCATTATGTCAATTATATCTCAGTACAGCTGAGGGGGAAGAGTGCTCATGAGAGATGGCAAAAAAGGGACAGCCACCCAAACAGGGTTAAGAGTTCTTCATGGGCCCTGGCTGGTTTGGCTCAGTGGATAGATTGTCGGTCTGCAGACTGAAAGGTCCCAGGTTCGATTCCTGTCAAGGGCACATGCCTGGGTTGCGGTTTCAATCCCCAGTGGGCAGGAGGCAGTCAATCAATTTTCTCTCGTATTGATGTTTCTATTTCTCTCTCCTCCCTTCCTCTCTGAAATCAATAAAAATTATATTTTTAAATTAAAAAAAAAAAAAGAGCCTTGGCCAGTTTGGCTCAGTGGATAGATTGTCAGTCTGCAGACTGAAAGGTCCCAAGTTTGATTCTGCAAGGGCACATGCCTGGGTTGCAGGCTTGATCCCCATTAGGGAATGTGCAAGAGGCAGCCAATCAATGATTGATTCTCTCTCATCATTGATGTTTCTTTTCCTTTTCTTTTTTTTAATATTTCATTGATTTTTTACAGAGAGGAAGGGAGAGGGATAGAGAGTTAGAAACATCGATGAGAGAGAAACATCGATCAGCTGCCTCCTGCACACCTCCTACTGGGGATGTGCCCGCAACCAAGGTACCTGAATCGAACCTGGGACCTTTCAGCCTGCAGGCCAACGCTCTATTCACTGAGCCAAACCAGTTTCGGCTCATCATTGATGTTTCTATCTTTCTTTCCCTCTCCTTTCCTCTCTGAAATCAACATATATATATATATATATATATATATATATATATATATATATATATATATATATTTTTTTTTTTTAAAGAAGAGTTCTTCATGGCTGAGGTTTGGGAAGACGGTTGTCAGGCATGGAGGCACCAGGGGAGGGTGGCCACCACTGGCAACAGCCAGAAGTGAGGCCTCCGAGTGGGGCCTGGCACCCACCACACGTGGGTCCTGCCCAGGGCAGTGAAGACAGGGTCTGGGGAGACGCCAGGCAGGTCAGCCACACGAGAGTGTGCGTGCGTGCACGTGTGCAGGCATCTTCCGTCCCTGCCCCAATGTGGGAGCCGCTGGGGGGAGGGTGGGTGAGTGAAGAGCCGTCCTCACCCCCATCCCAAGCCTCTGGTGCCCCTTCGGGGTGAGGGAGGGTGGAGGAGGAAGAGGTCCAGATGGAAGTTTTGAAGTGAACAGGGCTGAGCCTTAGAAACTAAGCTGCAGCCATTTGAATGACCGAAAATAATAGACAAGTATGGAATCAGAATAACATATCAACAAGAACTCCTCTGTTAGGGCAACAAAAGGGGCTCATGGGGGCAGGGCCACATCCGCCAGAAGCCGGAGAGAATCAAGGGACTGAAGCTGGCAGCAGCCTGATCTCCCCTGGCATGTCCCAGAGGAGGGGCCGGAGGCTCAGGTTCATCAGATAACCAGGGATAAAGGCCCTGCTTCCCCAAGCTGAGCTCTCTTCGGAGCCCGGGACAGGCTTTGAAAGGCCGATCCTGAGCTCAGCAGAGAGCTCAGTCCCTTAGAGATGAGGAGCAGACGTGCCAGTGGCGTCATCTTGTAAAAATCCACCGTGAATTCGAAGAGGAAATGCAAAATCAGTGTGTTTCCCCATTAGTCACAGCATCGAGCGAGGCAGGGACACAGCTCCTGTCATTTACGGGGGTTGTTTACAGAAACTTCACAAAGGTCACCCGGCAGGCCACCCATGACCTCTAACCGATTGGGACAAGGACTCGCGACATAGGAGTGACCTTCCAGAAGGACTCTGGTGAGAAATGAAAAGCCCCAAGCTCTGAGTGCTGCCCTTGGCCACAGTGGGCAAGTGGAAGGGGAAGCCCCTACCTGGTCCCATTCTGCTGGGACCATGAAAATGAGAGCTGGAAGGATGGGGCCTTGGGATGGGGCGTGGTCTCAGTGTGGGCGTGGCCTGTGGTGGGCGTGGCCTTGCTAGGCCTGGGACACCAACCTGTCTGCTCACAGGGACCCAGAGCACTGGCTTCCTCAGGTTCCAAGCTTCTCCAAAGATGCCACCAGGCTGCAGATCTGCCACCTTGAGCAGGTCACTTGGGGGTGTCAGGCCTGTGAGCCTCCTCATGGGGCAGGCCAGCTTCCACTCGGAAAGATTTCACAGCGGAAACATGCTCCTGCAGGCATAAGGCAGTAAATGCACACAAGGTGTAAAGCGACCTCTTCACACTTTCCTATTAGTGCTGGTTACAGTCTGATCGGGCGCTATCACAAAATGTCAGGACTGGTGGCTTGAAACAGGTGTGTTTCTCTCAGCTCTGCAGGCTGCAAGTCGGAGAGACAAGCATGCATGGTCGGGCTCAGGAGAGAACCCCCTTTCTAGGGCCTTCTCCCCGCACCTCACATGGTGGTGGGGTCTCTTGTTCCATTCTCGTGACCTAGTCACCTCGCCAGAGCCCCACCTCCTAACACCATCCCGTCAGGCATGAGGATGTTAACGTAGGAATTTGGGGCGACACACACTCAGACCATAGCAGTGCCTGCACTATTTTATTTTACTTTATTTTATTTTATATTTTATTGAGTTTTTACAGAGAGGAAGGGAGAGGGATAGAGAGCTAGAAACATCAATGAGAGAAAAACATCGATCAGCTGCCTCCTGCACACACCCCACTGGGGATGTGCCTGCAACCAAGGTACATGCCTTGACGGGAATCAAACCTGGGACCTTTCAGTCTGCAGGTCGACGCTCTATTCACTGAGCCAAACCGGTTTCGGCTATTTTATTTTAATGACAATAAAACAGTAACATACAATTACTTCGTTTTTCTTGATTTATGATTTTAAGCCATACATATGTTCAGTGTCCAACAGACTAGACCTTCAGAAGGTCCTTTAACCAGCTCTGCCACTTCTCTCACCCGGGCAAACCTGATAGCAGGGCAGCATCCAGCACAACCAAAGCCCCTGGCAGCAATGCTGAGAGCCCGGGGCATTCTGTTAGGGCCGTGGTCAGCAAACTGTGGCTCGAGAGCCACATGAGGCTCTTTGGTCCCTTGAGTGTGGCTCTTCCACAAAATACCATGGCCTGAGAGAGTCTATCTTGAAGAAGTGGTGTTAGAAAAAGTTTAAGTTTAAAAGATGAGGCTCTCCAAAGAAATTTCAATCGTTGCACTGTTGATATTTGGCTCTATTGGCAAATGAGTTTGCTGACCACTGTGTTAGGGGTAGGAGGAGGGGAAGCAAAGGGAAATGGAACACACCTGGATGTTTCTGACTGCATGTCCAAGCAGCCCTGTCACTGTCACCAAAAAGCCAGCCAGCCCCTCAGGGGTCCCCACTGAGCGGTGGCCATAGTTTGGACCAAGACGCCTGTGAATGACCGAGACGGCCATTGGGGTGGCCTGAGTGAACGGCCCCCAAGGAGGTCCACAGCCTCATCCTCAGAACCTGTGGATATGTCACCTCACGTGGACAAAGGGACCACGAAGACATGATGAACTGGGGACCTCGAGATGGGGAGATCATCCTGGCGGGAGGCTCAGGGGCAAAGAGGGGATGTGCCAATGGAAGCAGAGGTTGGAGTGATTTGGGGCCATGAGCCAAGGAATGTGGGTGTTTCTAGAAGCTGGGAAAAGGCCAGGAAATAGTCTCTCCGCCGGAGCCTCCAGAGGAACCGTGGTCTTGGATGTCTGACTCCTGAACTATGAGAAAATAAGGGTGCATTGTTTAAGCCACTGTTTGTGGTTATTTGTGACAGCAGCAGGAGTTAAGTGATGGAACCACGCACACCAAAACCTTGAGGCCCCTCCCCCCCTCTGACTGCCCACCCCAAAGCCCAAAGTCCCCATGAAGTGACCTTGAGGACCCACTGGAGAGCAGGTGACAGGGACAGCCCCTCTGGACAGGGTGAGCACAGGCACCTCGCACAAACCCTCCGGCGTCAGGAGGAAGAGCCCTTCTCTGTGACGACACGTGAGTCTGCTGCCCGTAGAGATAAATAGTCTCAACATTTAAATTAGTCACCTCCCACCATGGAAATATGTGTGATTATTCAGAAAACCAAGTGAGTGTGTCCATTCCTAATATATATATTTTAATCCTTGCCCTTCGGTATGTTTTTGTTGATTTTGAGAGAGAGAGAGAGAGGGTGTGAGAGGGAAACATCAATCAGTTGCCTCCCATACGTGCCCCAACTGGGGATGGAACCCACAACCTTTCAGTGTACAGGACGACACCCCAACCCACTGAGCCACCCGGCCAGGACCCATTCCTGATATTTTGAACCTGATTTTATGGTCTCGTCAGGGCGCGAGGGCCATGAATGACATAGTGTCCCGTGTGCTCGTGAACGACACAGATGCCTGGCTGCAGCAGCTCCATGCCACCGTGCATATGTGAGGTTGTGTGAGGTAGAGGTATTCTTCACCTTTTAGATTTTGACGTCCCTCTTACTTGTCCACCGATATCTGCCAGTGTCCGCGCTAGGAGAAGGAAGTATTCATTCTCTTCGAGAGAGAGCAGCAGCACAAAGAAGACAAACAAACCGAAACACTGGAGAATGCCTTTAGCAGCTGAGGTGCAGGAAAACAGGACGGCTTCCTCCTTCGGCTATTGTTCTGGAGCTGCCCTTAGAAGGCCCAGCGCCGCCCCCCCCCCTCAGGATGACTCACCTACCTCCCGGCAGGAGCAAAGGATGCTCTGTTCTCAAGGAGGAAGAGCCCCGCCCTGGAGAGAGAACCCCCCCCCCCCCGCACCCAAATGCGGGTGTCTGTGCCAGGGGGCAAGGCCATATCGTGCCACACACTGCTCTTAGAAGAGGACGCTCTTATGTCTTACCAGGTCCGAGAAATTCTCCACAAGAGACCCAGATGGCAGGGTACTTATATCAAATAACCGCCACACCAACTGCTCAGGGCCCAGAGAGGAGACACGGCAATGCTACATGCCATCAAAGGGAGCATGGGTGGGGAGGGGAGATGTGGGGAGATCATTCCAGCACAATCGCTTAAATTCTTTCTAAATTAGAGAGAAAAAAGGCATTGAGTTCAACATTAAACTGGGCTTTCTTTCTTTTTTTCCCTTTTTTTAAATTAATGTATTATATGTGTACATATCTTACCATTGCCCACCACCCCCCCCCCGACTCCCATACATGCTCTCACCCTCCAATGTTTTGCACCCATTGGTTACTTATATGCATGCATATTAAGTCCTTCGGTTGATCACTTATCTCCTCCACCTCTCCCTAACCTTCCCGCTGTATAAACTGGACTTTCATTGTATAAAATATTTTTTTAAATATATATTTTATTGATTTTGTACAGAGAGGAAGGGAGAGAGATAGAGAGTTAGAAACATCGATGAGAGAGAGTCATCGATCAGCTGCCTCTTGCACACCCCCTACTGGGGATATGCCCGCAACCAAGGTATATGACCTTGACCGGAATCGAACCCGGGACCTTTAAGTCCCCAAGCCGACGCTCTATCCATTGAGCCAAACCGGTTTTGGCCATTGTATAAAATGTTTTAAGTTAACATGTATTAATAATGCCACCACCAGATGTTTCAGACCCTTGATCTCCACGGTTCTTTACATACAACATGGACCTAAAAGCTCTCTGCAATTTGGAGACTTCATCGCTGGGCTGCTACTGACTCCTGAATACCAGCATTAGCCCCGTCTCTGAAAACACTGCGTCCTCTGAGAAGAAGAGCACCAGGGGCTCCTGGAAAATGCTTCCGCGCTGCCGGCTGTCCTGTGAGGACACCTGTAATAACACGGCGGCCCGTCTGTGGGAACAGGGTGCCGCAGGGCAGGGATCTTCCCTGTGTGAGGTCCGGTAAGAACCCTCCAGGCTCACACTCACAGATTATCACCATTAATCCTTTGCTCTTTGTTTTCCTTATTTATAGGTCAGCCTATCAATAAGGCTTCAAACACAGTATCACAAAGCCACCCATCCATAGACTGAAAAAAGGAAGAGGCAGGAGTCATCGCCGCTCGGCACCAACGTGAGAAAACACAGGCATGCTGCTCAAATGTGCACCAATGATGGCCCGGCCCGTGACAAGAGCCTCTGGCCGGGAGGACAAAGGATCGGTCTACCTGGGAGCTAATAAACCCACGGGATGCTATATACATGCATACAAAATTGGATAGTCTTGCAGTCACCCAATATTTAAGGGAAACCTCATGCACGGTGTGTCCTGAATTGATGGAGATAAGCTTTTGGTCAGATACACAAAAGAGCAAGAGGTTTCAGGCTCAGTGTGGGCTGGCTTTCCAGGAGACCTGGTCCAAAAGCCAGGCCTAGAACACACCTGGACCCAGATTTCACCTCCGTGGCTCCTGTCAACCCAACAGCAGTAGATGCCAGCCAACAAAAGTGTACGGGCAGTAAGCTGTGTGACATGCAGTGCTTGGTCAGGCTACCCCCCTCAAACCCCCACCCTCCCACCCCCAAGCAAACGCAGGATCCCAAAGACAGAGAGGGAGCTGCATGCTGCCCTGAGGACAATGGCCTGTCCAGACCCCACTCATTGACATCACCTGGGCCAAGTGCATGTAAACCACGTGATCTGATTTCACGGTGACTGTGCTAAAGGTATCAGGTGTTCTATTACATAACTGACCTCTCCCAGAAAAGGCGGCTTCAGAATGCCATTACAACTTCATTCTACAAAACAGCATTTTCATGTGTCCTTTCCGGGCCATATCTCTTGATATTTGATGCTCAAAATATGGTCCATTGTATAAAACAAGCACGGGCTGAAAATACTATAGTTTTCAAAGGCAAACTACTCAAAAGCTAACTGGAGCTCGGACTTCTAATATTCTTATATTATCTGAACACGAGGTCAGGTTTTCAATACAGAACTGTTCCTTCTCAGATCAGAGCAGTGACTTCCCTTGCGCGGGGTGGCCATGTGGGTGCTGGGCCCGTGCCACTGGCTCTCAGCTTGTATTTGGCTATTTGGGTTCCTTGGTAATCATGCCTCCTGGGAAAATAAATCAATGCACTGTGGCAACTGCACTTTCTTTCTACATTTTGAATACTTTCCAAGAAACCAAATGAAACTAGGGAAAAGCATACCGTTGGCATTAAAGGATCCAGCATCAATCCCTCTGGGACTCAATGCAACATCTCAACTCAATTCTGGCAACCTGAGTTGATTTTATTCTCCATAGTATCTGGGGATTTCCCAGATATATCATATATAATAAAAGGGTAATATGGAAATTGACCCTAACGGGGGACCGACCAGCAATGATGGGTCACTATGACACACACTGACCACCAAGGGGCAGACACTTAACTCAGGAGCTGCCCCTTGCTGGTCAGTGTGCTCCCACAAGGGAAGCTCCACTCAGCCAGGGTGAGGATTGCGAGCACAGCAGCGGTGGCAGGAGCCTCTCACACTTCCTAAGCAGCGCTAAGGATGTCTGATGGTGTAGGCCCACCTTGGGGAGCAGGCCTAAGCCATCAGTTGGACAACCCCTGAGGGTTCTCAGGCTGCCAGAGGGACGTCTGACTGCCAGCTTAGGCCCAATCCCCCAGGGAGCAGGCCTAAGCTGGCAGATGGACATCCCCTGAGGGGTCTTGCTGAGGGACCCCCCTGAGTAAATGAATTTCCATGCACCGGGCCTCTAGTGTATATATTAAAGGCCCTCACAATTAGGATGTGTGCACATGGACCCGCCCCACAGTGAGCCATTGATCCTGGTCCTTCCGGATGACATTCACATCCAGAATGTTGAATGCTTGAAGTGCTCTTTGTGGTGATAGAAATGCCTATTCTGGAAACTTTGCCTTGTAGTGTGGTTCAAAGTTTGGGTTCGAGTCAACCACCTGGGTTCAAATCCCAGCTCGGCCACTTACTGGATGGGTGACTTGAAGAAGTTACTTAATCTTTCTCTGCTTCAGTTTCCTCATCTGTAAAATGGGGTTCATAAAGTACCTACATCATTGGGTTGTTCTGAGGATTAAATATGTACAAATGATTATAACAATGTGTGTGGTAAGCATTCAATGAATATTAGCCAATGTTATGATGTTCAGAGAATTAGCCCATGAAAGCCAGAATGGACCACAGAAAGAATCCAAACCCAGTCAGACCACGTTCCCTGTGTTTCAGAGTTTGTTCATGATTTCCCATGGTGATCTGCAGGGGCCGGAGCTCCCTCCCACTCCTGACCCATGAAACACACACTGAGACTTGAGGTTTGCCGTTCATGCTTTGCTGCAGATTTATTTATCCGGCACCTACTTGGGCCTCCACTTCTGTGGCTCAAATCCTGGCGATGTCACTCTTCATTTGTCCCTGAATTTTGAGGTCTGAGGGTGCACGCCCCTGAGCCTGGCACTGGCCAGGTCTCCACACGTCCCAGCAGGCAGGTGTGACAGAGGAGCTCTAAGTATCCCTGAATTATTTCTCTCCTCCCAGAGCAAGCCAGCGAATATGAGCACCTGCTGTTGGCGAGGCAGAGTACCCAACCCTGCGTAGAGCACGTAAACACAGCAGAAGCCCCGGGGCGTGGTTCTCCTGATGCCCCGCCTTGTAAACCAGTGAATCTGGGAGCCTCCTGGAGAGGATCACCTGAGAGGGTGTGCCAAGAGGGAGAGGCTAGTCCAAGAGAGTGGTCGTTTAGAAGGGATCATTTGGCCCTACATCCTCACCTGACTAAGTTATCAGGATAACCAAATATGGAAGAGAGATTAAAAAGTAAAAGGGGTCCCACTAACATCTTTTAAAGTTTTTATTTCATTATTTTCTTTTTTAAAATAGCTTTATTGAAGTATAGTTAATATACAAAGAAATGCACATATTTAATGTGTACAAGTTGATTAGTCAGGACCTACAGGAACACCAGGAAACCTTGTCACAGTCTATATATATATATTATTGATTTTTTTTACAGAGAGGAAGAGAGAGGGATAGAGAGCCAGAAACATCAATGAGAGAGAAACATTGATCAGCTGCTTCCTGCACACCTCCCGCTGGGGATGTGCCCGCAACCCAGGCACATGCCCCCGACCAGAATCGAACCTGAGACCCCCTCAGTCCGCAGGCCAACAATCTATTCACTGAGCCAAACCAGTCATGGCCCTTGCCACAGTCTTAACGGACATGTCCCTCACCTGCCAAAGTTCCCTCTGTCACCCCTTTGTATAGTAAGAACGTGAGTGAGCTCTACCCTCCTAGCACGGGGTTAAGGGCACAGAACCGTGGTGCTGACTGAGGGCACTCTGCTGCCCACTGACTTCTAGGAATTGCTCATCTCGTGCAACCAAACTTCACAGCCTCTCCCGGCAGCCTCTGCAACCACCATCCTACTCTCTGCTCCCGTAAGTTTGACTCTTAAATATCCCTTATAAGTGGAATCATACGGTATTTGTCCCTTTTTGCCTGATTTATTTTACTTAGTAGAGTGTCCTCCAGGGCCACTTGTGCTGTCCCAAATGGCAGGATTTCATTCTTTATAAAGGCTGGATGTCTGAGTGAGATGTTGAGAGCATTGGCACCTGCATAGAATGTAGATGGTGGGGGTGCCAAGGACCTCCTTCGGGGTTTTAGGGAAGGGCCGCCTTCCCATCCCTGGAAGATGTAGGATGGAACAGGGAGGAGGGACGCTGAGAATAGTGATGACCCAGAGCCCATGCCCCGCTCAGAAGGAGCTGTGAGGGAATGAGGGAAGGAAGGAGCAGGGATTCAGCAATGACAGGTGGGCAGAGCTGGAGAGTTTCTTTCTCTTGCTGCCACTATGCTTGAGGCCTGGAAAAACTGGTGTCACAGGAAAATAAAAGATGGCTCTGGCTCAAGGCGCTTACAATCTCATTGGGTGACAAGACAAACTCAGAAGTTCAACAATGAAAGCAAACTTAACACTTCACTTATACTTAGAAATGTCATGTGACTACACAGGACTGTAAAATGAAGTGTGTTTGGAGATCCTCAGAAAAGAGGGCTCAGAGCAGACCCAGGCAGCCTCCTCCATTCTGCCCTGCCTTTGTCTGCTCCTGTCCCAGCCCCACTGGTCTGGGTGAGCTCCCAGATTTCCAGCTGGAAGGCTGAGAAACAGGGAACATGGCAGTTCCTCGTGTGGGGGCCGGGATGGGCCAAAAGAGGAATATGCTCTGAGAGTCTGGACCTCCCTCCCTCCAGGGACCACAGGTAAGGCGGTGGGGGGATCCCTCCCATCCCCACCTTCAGCCATTGAACTTTGTGTCTCTGCAGAAGTAAGCCCCTGCGAAGCAGAGAGAACATGGCCCCCTTCTGTGAGCTCCCACTCCACCTATGCGGTTGGTGGCTCAGAACATATCTATTAGTGTGAGTACCGCCTCTCAGTCCGTGAGCCTCGTCCCTGTGGCTGCTGATGGCTGACCCTCCTTGCCTTCACCCTGAAGTGAGCTTCACACATTCCTACAGGAAATCAGAGCTGCAGATGCACCTTCCAGTTCACCAGAAACACGTCCAACACGGACCCAATCCAAAATACAGCTCCCAGCAAAGGGGGGCATTGCATTTACCTCCTGCAATGAGCAGAGAAGGTTCCGCTGTCACCAAAGGGGGTGCACCCAGAGCACCAGCCACAGGACAAGCTCACCGCTGAGAAGCAGTCCCTCACCCAGGGAGTACCCCTACTCACACTTGCCCCTCCTAAGTAGGCACCAACTGCTCTTTGTAAAAATAGCATGTATTTCAGAAACGGGCATGGAAGTGCCATCTGCCTTGTTAACTTTCACACCGAGTGCTCTGTGCCCCATGCTCTCTCTGGCCAGAGGACCCGATATTGAGGTGGAGAGGAAACTGGTAACAATGGAGCCACCGATGGGAGTGATAACGTGGTCTGCAGCACAGTGTCGTCCCAGTTCTGACGCAGGTTGCTGTTTATAGTCCTGCTCCGTGTGAATTCCGCCCAAAACAGTAAACACTGGAGAACACGCCAATTTATAATTAGGAAGTTGGTTTATTACTTTGTTTAGAAAATTGAAAAATTTTAAATTCAGTCTCAGTCTCATTTTCAGATTCTCCTCACCAAAAGGCCCCACCAACAACTCGCAAAATACCAAAAGGGTCAGAAGGATGAAGGCACTATCATGGAGGGTCTGAAAAACGTGGGTTCCCATTGAGCCAAGAGGAGCAGGAGCTGGTATGTGGGAGCCTTGAGCCTTTTGAAGCAAATTCAGCTTCCTCCCTCTCCTCCTGAAGAGGGATGTGGTTAGCAGGAAAAACAGACACTAGGAAACCCTGTGTGTGTGTGTGCTGCCCAGGTACTAGGAGAGAAGGCAGGCTGTTTGTGGGTCTTGAACTCCAAATGAGACTCCAAAGGCAGGAGGAAGTGATGTACAGGGCCTGGCACTTTACCTGGGAACCGGTCTGTTGCCTTCTACCTTCCTTCACCTGGTGCTGAATATTTAAACACATCTGATTTAATTTTAGAAATGTCATTTATTCAAGCCTTAACTTAGAGGCAATATTTTCCAAGGCTCAAAACCAAGGTCACTGAAATTGAGTTAACCTACCTTGACATCTATTTAAACTTTTAGAGCTGGACCTATAAATCTGTAGCTAATATTCATTTAAGTCGGTCAAGGTCATAGCTATCTCAAAGGAAAGCCCCTTTCTCTCTTTTTCCCCACACAAATATGATTCTACACATTGATAAAATGCTTCTAATGCAACCCAGCTGTGTGAACTTGGCTGCAGGGCTATTCCATGATCGATTTCCTATTGAATGAGATGTGGCAGTTTGTGTTTTTGAAGAAAGTGGTCCAATTTCTGTAAGTTGTCAAGTAGATGTATAGGATTGTTCTGTCTGTACCCTTTCTTACCTTTCACTGGCTGCAGAGTTTGTAGTGGTATTTCCTGTTTCACTGCTGATATTGGTGATTGTGACTTCTTTATATATTTTTTTTAAGTCTTGTTAGAGATTTGTCAATTTTATCGATCTTTTCAAAGAACCAGATTGCTGCGTCATTAATTTTGTCTACTGTTTTTCTGTGTTCAATTTCATTAATTTTGGTTCTTGTTATTTTCTTCCTTCTGTTTTTGCCTTGGGTTTATTTTGTTCCTTTTTCTCTAAGTTCCTGAGGTGGGAGCCGAGATTGTTGACTTGAGGATTTTTTCCTATTCCCCAACATATGCATCTGGTCCTGTAAATTTCTTTATCAGTGCGGCTTCAGCTATGTCTCATAAATTCTGATATGTTGCATTTTCATTTTCATTCAATATATTTAAAACATTTCCCTTGAAGCTTCCACTTTAGACAAAGGATTATTGAGAGGTGTGGTATTTATTTTCCAAGCATTTATCAATTTCCCATTATGTTTCTGTGCTTGATTTTTAGTTTACTTCCATTGTGATGAGAGAACACACTCTGTATGTTTTTAATTCTTTAAATCTGTTGAGGTTTGTTTTATGGGCTAGACATGGTCCCTCTTAGGAGGACCATGAGCTCTTGAAAAGAACATGTATTACGCTATTTTAGGGTGGAACATTTTATGAATATTGACTAGATCTTGTTGGTTAATGGTGTTGAGTTTTTCTAAATTTTTTATGATTTTCTGCCTGCTTCTATTTCTGCTTTCAGTTCTATTAGTTTTTGATTCACATATTTCACAGTTCTAGTTCTGTTGTTTGGTATATATACATTTAGGATTGCTATGCCTTCTTGCTTAATTGTCCATTTATCACTATGGCGAATTTTCTTTGCTCTAATGTCACTATATCTGATACTAGAGGCCCAGAGCATGAAATTGGTGCATGGGGGAGGGGTGTCTTCTCAGTCCAGCTTGCACCTTCTCCAATCCAGGGACCAGTCTGTTGAAGAATGTCTGACTGTCAATTTAAGCCCGATCCCCAGGATTGGGCCTAAACCGGCAGTCGGACATCCCTCTCATAATTTGGGCCACTGGCTCCTAATTGCTCACTTGCCTGCCTGTCTGATCACCCCTAATTGCCCCCCTGCTGGCCTGTTCACCCCCATCTGCCCCCTGCCAACCTAATTGCCCCTAACTGCCCCTCGCACCAGCCTGATTGCCCCTTACTGCTCCCCCCACCACCAGCCTGATCAATCCTAACTGACCCCCCCTACCAGCCTGGTCACCCCATGCAGCATGTCGTTTGGATGCCCCTCACTAGCTCCTCTGCCAATCTGGAAGCCCCATGCAGCTTGTTCGGTCGTCTGTTCAGTTGTGATGGTCACTTAGGCTTTTATATAGAGAGATTAATAGAGATAGTCCTGCTTTCTTTTAATTAATGTTTATATGATATATTTCCCCCATCCTTTTACTTTCAACCTGCCTATGCTATTATATTTGAAGTGAATTTCTTAAAATCAGCATATGATCAGGTCATGTTTTTTTTTTCATTCACTCTGCCCATCCTTGTTTCCTAATTGGTATATTTAGACAACTTACATTTAGTGTAAGCATTGATATAATAGGGTTTAAGTTTGTTTTCATTTCTCTGCCTTCTTGTGGTTACTTTAACATACTTGAGAATTCAATTTTTGCTTTCTATTACATTTTTGGATATGTCTTTTTTGCATAGATTTTTTTTAATGGTTACTCTAGGTATTATATCATACATATACTAAAGGCCAGGTGCACAAAATCCATGCACATGTAGGGTCCCTAAGCCTGGCCTGTGATCAGGGCCCTGGCACTGCCCATGTCCACTGCCACCCACCCCGGTTCCCTGTTCCCCATCAGGTGATCAGAGCCTGCCAGCCAGTTGGGAGGACTGAAAGGTTGGCCAATCAGGGTCTGCAGGCTGAGGGCAGCTCCTGCATTGAGTGTCTGCCCCTAGTGGTCAGTGTGCATCATAGCTGATTAGTCATTCTGTTGTCCAGTAGATTTGCATATTATGCTTTTATATATATAGACTAGAGGCTTGTTGCATGAAGATTCATGCAAGAATAGGCCTTCCTTCCCCTGGCTGCTGGCACCTATTTTCCCCTGGCATCCAGGATCCAGCCCTTCCCTCCAGGTGGAGTCTTTGTTCCAACCAGAGCCTTCAGTCTTCGCACTGGCCAGAGTGCTGCTCCTGTAGCTCTCTCCCCCTCCTCCCCCCCAACCTCCCCTTCATAGCAGGCATCCTGCCCTGCCTGGCCACTCTGTGCCTGCATTTGCAAATTAGACTTCCATCTTTGTTTGGGTTAATTTGCATATACACTCCTGATTGGCTTGTGTGATGTACAGTCACTTTGAATATTTCTCTTTTTTTAGTGCAGATAACCTATCACAGTATACAGATGTCATCATTTTACCAGTTAAATACAAGTGTACAATCTTTACTTCTCTTTATGTCCCTTTAATCACTTACAAAATATTTATCTTAAATGAATTCCTTTACATACATTGAGAATTACATCAGACAGTGTTGTAATGTTTGCTTTGTCAAACATGATTTCAAAAGCTCAAGAGGACAGGGAAAGTCTATAGCTTTATATATATATATATATATATATATATATATATATATATATATATATATAGTTGTTTTTTTTTTTAACCATTTTTTTCCTTCTGGTATTCCAAAGTTTCTCCTTTGATCTTTTTTTATTGGTTTATTTAGAGAATTTCCTTTAGTTACTCTTTTAGAATAAATCTACTGTCAATAATTTTTCTAAGTTTTCTTTCATCTGAGAATGTCTTTTTTTTTTTTTTCTTCCCATCTGAGAATGTCTTGATATCTCCTTCATTCCTGAAGAATATTTCCACTGGATATAAGATTCTGGATTGACTGTTTTCTTTCAGCACCTGGAAAAATGTGCCTCTTCCTTGTGATGTCCATCTTCTATCAACGGAATTGTTTTCCCCCTGTAGGTAAGGTATTAGTTCATTCTCACTCTGCTCAATGTTTTTTCTTTGTCTTCAGTTTTTAGGAGTCTAAGATACGTTTTGGTGTAGTTTTGAGGGGATTTATTCTGATTGGGGTTCTATCAGCTTTTTATATATTTGTCCATTAACAATGTATCTTTTATACCCAAATTGGGCCATTTTCAAGCCATTATTTCTTTGAGTACTTTTCAGCCCCTTTATCCTCTCTCCTTTTGTGATTACAATTATCTAAATGTGGGTTTTTTGTTGGAGTGCAACAGGTTCCTGAGGCTCTGCTCAATTTCTTTTCATTCTATTTTTCTCTCTGTTGTTCATATTGAACAACAATTTGTTTTATCTTCAAGTTTACTGATTCTTTCTTCCACCTCTCCTGTCTGCTGTTGAGATTGTTGATTGGGGTTTTTGTTGGTTTCTTTCTTTTAGTTCTGTTACTGTATTTTTCATTTCCAAAATTTCCATTTCATTCTCTATATCTTCTGTCCTTTGCAGAGGCTTCATTTTTTTTTTTTTTTAAAGCATGTTTGCAATTGCTCAATGAAGTGTTTGGTGGCTGCTTTAACATTTGTGTCAGATGATTCTATCACGTCTGTCATCTCGGTGTGAACATCTACCTATTACCTTTTTAAAAATTCAATTTGAGATTTGCCTTGTTCCTGATATGACAATTATGCAACTTTGGATCTTATTAAATCTTGTAATTTAGTTGGATTCCTCTGGGTGCTACAACAGGGAGGGGAAGTAAGGGTCCCGCCTCTTTAATCCCAGGTGGTGATAGAATTCCAGGTTTCCTCCAGTTACATCTGAGCCGGGGCCAGGGGAAATCTCCTTATTAACCACTGGGCAGGGGTGGGAGACCTGTTTCTCCACCAGGCCTACACTGATGCCCCATGTCTAGGACAGCTCAGGGTGCTTTACTGAGATGGGGGTGGCCTGGTTACCTCTGGATGGTGGTGAAAATCCTGACCCCACTAGAACCAGTGATGGGATGGGGTAGTACACCAGGCTCCCCGTGTGACCTCCACCACCAAGTGTCGGTGTCAGGGGTGAGGAACTCAGTACCACCCAGTGGGAATGAAAGTCAGGCTTCTGACCTGGCTTTCTCTGCACCACCTTATGGGATGTAAGGAGACCTCATGCAGCCTCCTAAGGCTGGAAGTCTAGACCTCCCACTCATCTTTGGGGCCTGGGTGGGATGAAGTCACAGTGCTCCTGTGGTGTATGGCTGGGATAGATATCGCCTAGAAGTTTTCTGTCTGGCTACTCGGCCCCCTCCCCTGGTCCTTTGGCAGAGAGAGCAGTTTTTGGTTTGGAGGGGTTTTTTGTTTTTGTTTTTTTCTATGCCTGATGGTGTCCCCAGGTGGCCAGCTTCTCTAGCATCCAGTCTGGATGTATGGAGACAGAAAAATATCCCAGGGACCCCCCCCCACCCTCGCCCTGCCCCCCCTCCCATCCCCCGCCCCGCCACCATTGTCCTTGGCTGGTTCGTTTCTTCTCTCCACCTTTCAGAGTCTTTGTACGTCTTTTCATATATCAAGTTCAGGGCTTCTCGTTTTACTTAGTAGGAAGATCAGGAGAAAGTATATCCACTCCCTCTTCCAGAAAGTGGTCTTTCTTGGGTTAATTTTTAATGTTATGTCATGGCACAAGATCCTCCTAAGCTGCTCTTCTGACTAGATGAGCTCTAAATATACACCTCACTCTGGCTCTGGCTGAATTCACTCAAAAAGAATTCCCGAGACAACAAAGGATGTTGCTGTTTCAGTTTCACAGATAAGAAGGAACCTTGACCTTGAGGAAAACTCTAGCCCATTTTCATAGCAAAATCTCAGGGGGTTTGAACAACTCTAACCTCCTCTGAGCCCTGTGGATTAAAAGAGCCAGTTTTCATTCTTGTTTCTATTTTAATTTCAAAGTGTTTTCTGTAGTAAGTAGATCATGCACATTGACATAGGTTTCAACAAAATAAAGCGATATGTTGGCTTACCAAGACATCTAGCTAGTAATTATGCTTATGTGGGTCACAGTGACATCCATTTTATTTATTTTGAAATTAAAATTATAACTTTTAATCAGAAAGAGAAGAAAAATGATCTGTAGTGATATCTACTGGAGGATCTTGGTTAGTTTTCCTTGGAATACTCTGGATAGGTAACCAAATGATGCCTACATGGATTTTGACCTTTCAAGTGAAAAGCTGATCTAGCAAAAGAGTGAATAAATTTTAACATGAGTCATGCAGAGCTCTAGAATGTCAACAAATACAAATGAAAAGAGTTTTACATTTCAAAGAAATCCCAAAGACAGGGCTCAGCCACTGATGGGGAGCTCAGGTTTTTCATAGTAAACAGCCACGGATTTCCAGTCTGACTGAAGCCACAGAGAAGCCACAGACTAGTCCTAAATGACACCTGAAGAGTAAAATCTGAAGAGTGAAATCCGTGGCAAATATCCGTGCCTCAATGAGCCAAGGTCTCAGGAACTCACACATGTATGCTTCATTTTTGTGAGTCTGAGAGGGATGTTAGTACCAGCCCAGCCACTGATTTTAACAGCCTCCCTTACTGAGTGTATAAAATGTGCCAGACACGAAATGATGGGGAAAGAGCTATGGAAGTCGCTGCCTCGGCATTTTACAGTATGACATCCCTGCTCACACCCGAAGTCTGGACATTTAGATAGAATCTGAGCTTAGGATTCCCCCCTCAAGTTCCCACCTTGCTTTTCCCAGGGCACTATTTATTTATTTATTTATTTGTTTATTTATTTAAAATCTATTTTATTGATTTTTTTTATAGGGAGGCAGGGAGAGGGTTAGAGAGTCAGAAACATGGACGAGAGAGAAACCTCGATCAGCAGTCTTCTGCACACACCCTACTGGGGATGTGTCCAAAACCAAGCTACATGTCCTTGACGGAATTGAACCTGGGACCTTTGAGTCTGCAGGCGGACAATCTATCCACCGAGCCAAACCGATCAGGGTCCGGGGCACCTTTTAAAATAACCACTTAAGAGTTGAATCTTCAAAAAGTTAGTGACCTCGGCCCCAGCTGCCTCCTACCCTGCTCTCTGTCTCCTAATTTCTTGTAACCTCGGATAGAGGGCTGCCCTTCTTCCTTCTGCTCATGGCATCCCATTCTGAAACCTGTGAGTAATAAATCTTGTGACTGTTTCCTTCGCCTGAGTATAT
The DNA here is from genome assembly GCF_964339955.1 of Pipistrellus hanaki. NCBI lineage: Eukaryota > Metazoa > Chordata > Mammalia > Chiroptera > Vespertilionidae > Pipistrellus > Pipistrellus hanaki. The sequence continues at coordinate 25,976,726 of NC_140505.1, forward strand.
TGAAACGGAGCCCTCAATCAAAATGATCCCTGAGTTTTCACTTCCTCAGAGAGGTCAGATGCTGAGGGGCCTACTTTATGCCTCCTCATTCAGCAACTCATAATTTGCATATTCTCTTTTATTGTTGTTAATCCTCACCCAAGCATATTTTTTGCACTGATTTTTTTTTTCTTTCTTTTTTTTTTAGAGGGAGTGGGAGAGAGGAGAGAAAGAGAAACATTGATGTGAGAGAGAGAGACCTCCCGCATGTGCCATGACCTGGGCCAGGGATCAAACCTGTAGCCCACATATGTGCCCTTGAACAGGAATTGAACCCATGACCCTTTAGTATGAGGGCATTGAGAATGCCGGCCAAGGCTCTGTATATTATTAATTTAATATACCAGCTACTGGCCCCTCAACATACATGCTCTATCCCAGTGGTCGGCAAACTCATTAGTCAACAGAGTACAACCATTGAAATTTCTTTTGAGAGCCAAATTTTTTAAACTTAAACTTCTTCTAACGCCACTTCTTCAAAATAGACTCACCCAGGCCGTGGTATTTTGTGGAAGAGCCATACTCAGGGGGCCAAAGAGCCGCATGTGGCTCGAGAGCCGCAGTTTGCCAACCACTGCAATCTATCTCATTGAATCAGGACACAGAACACTCGCACTGCAAGACACCACGGGCATCTTACAGGTGAGGTTTTAACTCCTTATGCTCATCGGGAACTGCCCTCACACTCACCCCGGTTCTTGCTGCTCAACAAGGCGGGCAGTGACCTCAAGGTCAAAAAGGTGAGTCAGAAGGTGACAAAGCAGTGCCATCGCCACAGACCCACCACCACCGCTTTCAACAAAGCTCATGGGGAAAGATCCCCAAAGACAGTGGCACAGAATGACTTTTTTGTATAACTGGTGCTTATAAAATAAGAGACTTTAATTTTCGGAGCAGTTTTAGATTTATAGAAAAGTGGACCACAGAGTTCCCCTATATCCCTCCCTCCACACACAGTTTCTCCGATTATTACCAAACTGCTTAAGTGTCCCCGAGCCCCTGGGCCACCTGCCCTCACTGCTCCCCCACTCTCCTCCCACAGTAGGATCTGCCCTGCCTGGGACCCGCACTCCGGCGACTCAGGGCACCACCCCCGCCAGGGCCCGAGTCCCATGCCACACACACACCATCTTCCCCAAATGCGTTCTACAGTCCAGATGGCAATGGCTGCTCTGTGTGCACAAGGCCTTGTATGGCTTTTCCTCGGATCCACTTGGGAGGGAGCGGCTCCAGGCAGCCTGGAGGGCTGGCAGTGCCCACCCAGCCGCGGGCCTCACAGGCCTTAGAGAAGACGCAGACAGTGGCCCAATCCATAGTTCCACTGGTGTTGTTGGGTAAGTCCATCTTTTTGCATAAATCCTTCCTCTTTGTGGTTTTCTCTCTCTCCTCTCCAAGATGGTGCTGGGGTTGGGGGGGAGGGTTTAGGGGAAGGAGAGAGGGTCTTTGTGCTGCGCCCCGGCTCTGAGGGGTCTGCACTGTCTCAGGTGGACCAGAGGCCTCTGTGGCTTCAGCCCCTCACAGGCCCCGCTCTGAATGCTGGCTCCACTCAGTCCCCGGTGGCCGCATCCTTTAAATCCCCACATGAGGCCCCTCCCCTAAGCACCCCTCAGAGGCTTCAGGAAACTTCCAGAAGGTGCACTCAGGCTGTCTCACTGCCTAGGCCACTCTAAGTAGTTCAAGGTGAGGGGCAGGGGGTGTCCCCTGGTCCCCTGAGATGTGGTCCACCTCAAAGGACGCAAGCAGGGATCCTACCGGGCATGCTGAGTGAGGAAACTCCGCCCCCTGTCTCTCCACTATCTCCCTGTCTCACCATCAGTTCCTGATCTCCGCCCCCCCTCCCCCCCCTCCCACCCCTCACCCCCACCCCGGTCCCATGTTCCCACAGCGGCGTTCTCCCACTCCCAGGGCCCTCTGCAAACTGCACCTAGAGAGGGAGAAGACGCACCTTGGGGTGCACGGGTCTGCGGGCACACAGGAACTCTGGAAATAAGCAGCGCTCCCCTTCAACTTCTCCACTACCAAAACCTCCTTTGAGAAACTCCGAGTTTCAGTCTATTGCTCACACCCGCACCTTTACTTAGACCCAGGGATGCACAGGCGCTCCTGTGCAGGGAAACCCGAACGCCATCACCAGGGGCCCGGCAAGTGTCCTGGGCAGATGAGTACATTCAGCTACCGTGGCTTCTCACCCAGAGCAATCCTGACACCTAGGGGACAGCCGTGGTGGTCACAGTGGGGTGCTGCCGGCCTCTATGGGAGCTGGACACTGTGAGACACCCCGCAGTGCACACAGCGCCCACAGCAACAGACAGCCCACCCAGATGCCCATCGTGCGGAGGTGAGACCCAAGCTGCGAGCAAAGGGGCACCCAGGGGCCTGGGACGTGTATCCAGAGCTCACCGAGCACCCCTACACAAACAGTCACAAGACAGCTGCCCCCACTACAAAATGGACAGGAGACCTGGACAGACACATCTTTAAAGAAAACACAGAGTGGCCAGTAAACACATGAACATATGCGCAATGCATTAGTCATCCGGGGAATGCAAACCAGAGCCACAATGAGACACAACTCAACAGGACTGCCCGGGTGAGAATGATGGACGACGGCAAGTGCCAACAAGGATGCGGGGAAACTGGAACCCACACACCGCTGGTGGGATGTGAACGGGGGCAGCTGCTGTGGAAAACTGGGCGCTCCTCCAACAGTTACACCCAGAATTACCACGTGACCCAGCAAGTCCACTCCTAGGCACTGACCCAAGAGAAAGGACAGCATGCTCCCACGCATACGCGCGTGCATACAGATTCCTCGTAGTGTTACTCATAGTCGCAAACAAGTGGAAACAACCCAAACGTCCATCAACCGATACATGGATAACAGTGGATGATCCAAACAATAGAATATTAACCAGCCATCGAAAGGGAGGAAGCATTGACTTTTGCTACCTGAATGAGCCGTGGGACATTGTGTTAAGGGGAAAAGCCGGACACAAAGAGCTGCATATGATATGATTCTAATTACATGCAATGTCTAGAACATCCAGACAAAACCACAGAGACAGAACATAGATTAGCGGTTGTCAGGGACTGGGGGTTGATGGAAATGGGGAGAGTGACTGCTAATGGGTATGAGTTTTATTTTATTTTATATTTTATTGATTTTTTTTACAGAGAGGAAGGGAAGGGATAGAGAGTTAGAAGCATCGATGAAAGAGAAACATCGATCAGCTGCCTCCTGCACACCCCCTACTGGGGATGTGCCTGCAACCAAGGTACATGCCCTTGACTGAAATCGAACCCGGGACCTTTCAGTCCGCAGACCGACACTCTATCCACTGAGCCAAACGGGTTTTGGCGGGTATGGTGTTTTTTTTCAGGGTGATGAAAATGTTCCAAAATTAGATAGTGGTGATGGTTGCCCAACTCTGAATAGACTAAAAGCCAATTGTAAAGCTAAAAAGGATGAAATTTTATGGTATGTGAATTATGCCTAAATAAGGCTCTTATTAGAAATCAATTGAATGGCAAACCAGACAATCTATACCACACACACTCACACTCACATTTACCCACCCATGCAGACACACACACACACACTTCACACACACCAGCCCCTCCTGGAAAACACACCAAGCTCTCTCACAAGTCACTTTCACTGCTTTCCCTGCCACAATCCAGAAGCTGACTGAGAGATGCATGAGGACGCTGTGCTCACTGAGGAGGGGACTAATTCCTAAGCTGACTGCACTGTGCCCTTATATTTCTATATAAGCCTCGATCACAAAGCCAGTTGCTGGATATCTCTCAGGCCTGTATGAGTACTTTGTTTCCTTGTACCTTCTAAATTGTATTTTCCTAAAATTTCCACATCATTTTGACATATCCTATGAGCCACTGTGCAGTTCAGACTTTGCCTGCTCAGCAGCACCACCTGCTGGCACATGGGGGCCCTGCAGGGAGTGATCTCAATAAAAAAGGCTCCTGACCACAGCCGGTGGAACAGGGAATTTCAAGCTGTCCACAACAGGGCACATAACTGCCTCAAGAACTGTCACGCTCTGCACCGCTCTGAACACTACTGTAGGTAAAAACTTGGTTGCATATCTCTCAGTCTGGACACTCACACGACTGTATACATAGCCAAACAGCATTTTTGACCCCATTATTAACATACCCTAATTTTCTTATAACAAATTATTGTGTAAATCAAAATGAAAGTGTACCTTGGTTCTTAAGACCTTCACCCAGAGCTTTTGCGCTATTTCAGAAAGCACCATCAGTGCTGTTTGTGGGTTCAGTCACCCACATCCACACCTGCGTGGCCTGCACCTGTGTGTCATTCATGGTATTCCACGTGGTCACCAACATCCACACCTGGCCGGCCTGCACCTGTGTGTCATTCACAGTGTTCCACACAGTCACCAACATCCATCCACACCTGCCCGGCCTGCACCTGTGAGTCCCTCCCAGTGCTCCACACGGTCACCAGCATCCACACCTGCCCAGCCTGCACCTGTGAGTCCCTCCCAGTGCTCCACACGGTCACCAGCATCCACACCTGCCCGGCCTGCACCTGTGTGTCATTCAGTGTTCCACATGGTCACCACCATCCAGCCACACCTGCCCAGCCTGCACCTGTGAGTCCCTCCCAGTGCTCCACACATACCTCAGGACTTCAGGTTCCCTTCTGGAGAGCCTGCCAAGCACTTACAGACACAAATACGTTTCATCATAAGTTGCTTTCTTTTCTTTCTATCAGTAATACAGATGAGGCATCCTGTTTCTGTTAGCTTGCGTTTGGGTGGGTATACGGCCTGTGAATTCCATTTCCGAGGACGGAAGGAGACATGGCTCCCAGGTCTGCTGGAAGAAGGGTGCTGGGTTTGATGCTGCGCCCTTTGCCAGAGAGGCCCCTTTTCAATTCTCCCCGTTTCCTGGCTTTGAGGCCACACTGGGGTTGTACTTTTCAACTACTTCTCCCATCTGTGCAGCTTCCCAGAGGCCCCATGATGTCTTCTGGCTGTGCTACTGCTTCTTTCTTCCCAACACTTCTCCTGGCAGGGCAGCTAGAGGCCGCTCGCCCACATGGATGGCAGCGTGAGAAGCCCACAGGGAGCAAGCAGGCCCTGGGGCAGTCAGCCTGCTTAACGAGCAGCCTGTTCTGCCTGTCGGGGTTCCTGAAGGACTGAGCTTGCCTGCAAGAAACCTGGGGCCATGGCAGCCTTATTTCTATCATCCAACCAGGACTCAGGAGGCAGCCGGGAACTGGCGTGGCAGCTCAGCCTCCTCTCAGGACTCGCCTCTGTCTAGCTTCCTTCTCTCTCAGCCATCTCAGCCTGTTGCTTTGGTCCTCAGAGATGCAAGATAGCTGCTGTCCTTCCACGATCACATCTTAACCCACACGGAGGGGCAAGAAGAAAGGGGGAAGCCCAAAAGCCCCGCCCATGGATCGTCTGCATGAAGCTCTGCCTATAGGGCTGTCGCACGGCCGCCTGGGAAGGTGAGTGGGAAGGCTGAGCAGTGCTAACAGGTGTGTCATCCTCACTGACAGAAAAAAATAAAACAAACCCCGGGCCGAAACCGGTTTGGCTCAATGGATAGAGCGTCGGCTTGCGGACCCAAGGGTCCCAGGTTCGATTCCGGTCAAGGGCATGTACCTTGGTTGCGGGCACATCCCCAGTAGGGGGTGTGCAAGAGGCAGCTGATCGATGACTCTCTCTCATCGATGTTTCTAACTCTCTATCTCTCTCCCTTCCTCTCTGTAAAAAAACAATAAAATATATATATATATTTTTTTTAATTCCAGGTTCTGCTAGAAGGAAAGGGGGGTGAATATGAGCGGGAAATTGCAGTTAGGTTTCCCCCACCTCTTCCCTCTGTCCCGGCACACAGGGAGGGGGCTGGCATATTTCAAGGGCACCGGGTCAAGTGCCATGGCAAGGGCACAGCTGTGGCTCTGCCCTTCTCTTTTCCAGTTAAAAATAAAATATTTGTGTCTTTAAACACCATATTTAAAACAAGTAAATATATATATATATATATATATATATATATATATATATATATATATAATTTTTATTTTTTTTATTTATTTTTTTTTTGCCTAACTGAATAATAACAACAGTCCACAGGTGCCTCCCGCTTTTTGCCATCCACTTCGTTAACTGTCCAAGGGCTGGCCTCTGCCCAGTGGGAAACAACTACCAACTGGACCACGGAGCTTGCACGTGGTTCCCGCTGCCTTTGATCTTCTGACTCCATTCATTTCCAAAGGGGTCCCGTCAGCACCGTCCCCACCCCATCACTGAGGTCATGTCACGTCCACACTGAGTCAGTGTCTCCTGTCACCGTCTGCCTTCCCTCCCGGGACCCCCTGACTGCCTAATCTTGTACACGTTAAAGCAGTAGTTGTGGCAAACCCGGCTCTCAAGCCACTTGTGGCTCTTCCACAAAATACCACGTGTGGGCGGGCACGTACAGTGCGATTGAAACTCCGTGCCCATGCTCAGAAGTCAGTTTTCTCAAGAGAAATTTCAATCGTTGTACTGTTGATATTTGGCTCTGTTGACTAATGAGTTTCTGACCACTGTGTTAAAGCATCCCTCTCTGTGCTCTGAAGTGCTATGTGTTTTGACAGATACACATTGCTGTATGTCTGCCGTTACAACATACACAGCATGGTTTCACATCCCTGCAATCCTTGGTGCTCATTTCTCTTTAGCACTGAATGGAAGCCCTGTCTGGTGCACCAGTCTATTTGCCCACCCCCCTGCTGAAGGGCATCTTGCTTGCTTCCAGCTTTCGGTGGTTAATAAAGCTGCCAGAAACGCCCCAGGGCAGGTTTCTGTGTAAACACCAAGGAGAGTGATGGCTGAAGCATACGGCAAAAGTGTGCTTTGTTTTAGGGGAAACTGCCCAACCGTCTTTGGAAGGGGTCACACCATTTGTATTCCCGCCATTTCCACTCGTGCCCAGGGCACGAGGCCCTGCTGTTCTGCCTCCGCATGTTTCAATGTCCAGCGGGAATGACATGTCATAACGCGGGGGCACCTGAGAAAGGAAGCAGCCACACAAAAGGAGGAAAACCAACAGGTCACCGGCTACTGGCTAGAGACCTGGCAGTGACCGTGCCAGGCCCCTTCTCCGCCTCATGCCCAGGCCCCGAGGCATCCCCAGGCTCCCTGTGCCCAGGTGAGAAGCTGAAGCTCGGAGGAGCCAGGCAGGTGCTCAGCAGGCCCTGGTGGTAATCACAACAGGCCTCACGTGCTTGTCTACTGCCCACTCTACATCGTGCGTGTCAGCCTAAGGCCGAGAGAAACCCTGCCTGCTTCACAGACTTCACCAGGGAGCTTGAAGGGTTAACCTGGAAATGAGTTTCAAATCAACTCCCGGTTGTTTTTCCCAGAGTGGCTTTGCTAATGCATTGTAGAGAAGGCGGAAATGGCAGGCTCACATCCCCGATGAAAGATAAATGGCTTTCTCCAGTTTCCTGGCCTCCAACAAGATCAGGCTGCTGACCACATCCGACAGCACGGTTCAAGTTCAGCTCCCGGTGGGACAGACAGCGGTGTCGCTGCGGTGACACGGGGTGGGTCCTTCACACAGGTTCAGGTGCAGGGCCACCACCGCTCCAGAATCAGCATCCAGCTTACACAGAGACCCGGCTGCCATTCACGGGAAAAGCAAAATGAACCGACGGGACTCCATTTGGAGGCAAGAAAAATGGATATGGGAAGACAAGTTGTGGGCTGGATTCCCGGTGGGGGTGGGGAGAGGGCGTGCAGGAGGCAGCCAATCAATGTTTTGCTCTCACATCCATGTGTCTCTATCTCTTCCTCTCTTTTTCTCTCTCCCCAAAAATCAATAAATACGGTATATTTAAAAACAGAGAAAGACTCCACTCTACCCACTCTCCTGATGGGATGCACCGTGGACACACATCTCAGAGGAAAGACAGACATGCCTTTGGGTCTGCAGCTGCGGTGCAGAAAGCTGGGCAGGGGGCTGGGGCCGGGTCCTTTCTAGCACTAATATCCTGAGCGTCCGTCCCAGCAAAGGCTGGTTAGAGGCTCCCAGTTCTGTGCCCACAGGTGCCAATCTCAGACAGCCACCTCACTGAGCAGAAAGCCAGGAGGGAGGGTGTCCTTTGGGTGCCCAGAAAAGCCACTCGACACAGAAGCCCTCCTGAGAGAGGGTGCCACACACATGTCCATTTCCATTATGGGTCAGAGTCAGGAAGCTTCTCAGAGACTCTTTTTTAACACGTGGCCTTTTTCCAGTGCCAAGGCCACGCCCATGGCACTGTGGCTCTGAGTCCTACCCATGCCCGTACAACTGGCAAACGGAACAGTTTCGTGCTGCCTGCTCTAGCGATGAAAAGACCTAAAACTGCCAGCACTCCTACAAACAAAACCCCAGGAGCAGATGGCCGTCACGATTTTTGTAAGGAGGAAAAAGCACCGCGTTTATCTGAAAGGTCCGGAAATCGTTCCCTTACATTCAGGTCATGTGAACTTCACAAGCCACGTGAACTTCTGGCAAGGCTAGCCAGAAACAACCTCTATGACTCTCGCCAAGGATGGAATTAGCCACATTCACATACTGGATTAACCCTGACTGGGAAGGCCCACAGCCGCTGCAGCACGCAGGTAACCGAGGACGGTAGACAGGAGGGAGATCTCTACCTTGCAAGTCACATTATGGAAAGATTTTCTGTTAAACGATAGAAATGTCAAGCTTATACAAAAACAGTGAGAACAGTGTAATGACTGCGCATTCACATCTGTGCCTGGCCAGCCTTGCTTCCAATGCGCACACACACACACCCCCACCCCCCAACTGCTGTCCCCACAAACCACCTAAGGCAAAACCCAGCCACTGTTGTATTTCCACATGTAAATCATTCGGTGCATAGCTCTAAAAGGCAGTGACTTTTTATAAAATACAAACACAATACACTCAGTGACGCCATGGCCACGACACAGTTAATAGTCCTTCAGGTTAAATGGCTAGCCAGCGTTCCATTGCCTTTTCTGCTTGCTAAATCCAGTTGGTTTGCTTACATTGGAGCCCTCACACAGCCGGCCCATACACTGCAGTGGACCGCTCTGTCTCCCAGATCTCTCTTGATTTACAGGTTCCCTTTCCAATTCCTTTTTCTTTGCAATTTTGTTGTTGTTGAAGGAACCAGGTCGCTGGTCAAGTAAACCCTCCCACAGTCTGGAGTTTGCCCATGCCGCGCCGTTAGTGGTGTTTATGGTGCTTCCTGTGTCCCTCGGTCCCCGGTACCTCCTATAAATTGTCAGTTAGACCAGAGGCTTGTGCAGATCCATTTCAGCATTTTATTTATTTATTTACCCCCTTGGAAGAGCACCTCACACTCTCCCTCTGTGTCATCTCTGTCCACTTCCCCTCCCATCCCCCTTTATCTGCTTTGAGGTGAATGCCTACCTACCCATAGGGCCATGGCCGGCAAACTGCGGCTCACGAGCCACATGCGGCTCTTTGGCCCCTTGAGTGTGGCTCTTCCACAAAATACCACGGCCTGGGCGAGTCCATTTTGAAGAAGGGGCGTTAGAAGAAGTTTAAGTTTAAAAAATGTGGCTTTCAAAAGAAATTTCAATCGTTGTACTGTTGATATTTCCCTCTATTGATTAAGGAGTTTGCTGACCACTGCTACAGGGCAATCCAGTCCCGTTCCTGCCCATTTTTGTAGTTTTCTGAGCAGAGGGTCACCACACACGACACTGTGTCCCTCAGACTGGATGGGTCTCTACTTCTCCACCTACTGAACTCTGTCCACCCTCCAAAGCCCAACAGAGCCTCTGGAGGCCGAGGCACCCACCCCCACAGGAGGCGGCTCCATGGTTAACAACTGTCTGTACTCATGGGACACCCATCACACCGGCCTGTTCCTGACATCTCTGTCTGCAGGCCCCTGGCTCTATTCTTCAACCTGGCTGGAGTTTTGGTCATTTTATTTAACCACACCCAGGAATACAGCTCAGCCCAAGAGACACGTGAGTGCCCATGAGTGTCGGGTCACTGACCACACACGTGCGTGCCGGCAGCAACACGCACACATCACTTTTCACAGCTGCTTGCCAGGGGAAAGTTGTCTCCTGCAGTTTGAAAGAAGACGTTATATTTTCGTTAGATGGCCACAGAACTGGATTCTAAAGACTCCGTTCCCTCTTCCTACTTCCCAGCACACACATCTGTGTGCTTCCCTATGCAGGTCGGGGAGGTATGCAGACCCCTTTTCCTTAAATACCTAACTTTGCAGCTATTGTGATTCTCTTCCTGTGTCTAGCTTCAGGAAACAGCGAAAGTCCAAACTGCACAAGGTGGGAAACCTTAGCACAGTAACTTCAGACACTTGAAAAAGAGGGCATTTCATGATGAGCCATAAAAGTGCTTGGTGTGTCTCTTTAAGAAGAGCAGGAAAGAAAAGGATTCAACATGCATAATTCAGCCAAGCCTTGATATTTGAAGGAGAAATTATACAGAGAAGTCATGCGGGTTGTTGGGTTTTTCGAAGCATGGAGAAATGTAATATTGCATCTCAAATACATTTCATGGTCTGCTTAACTTAATAAATAAAAAATTGCATTTCTGAGTTACAGATGGTGCCGATAAAATGAAGGCACATGTGAATACCGTTACCAAGAGTGTAACTGGAAAAGTTGTCTATCTCAGTATTGAGATCAAATTTTCAAATAGCTAAAATGAGACTACAAATACAGACTTATAGGAAAAACAAACACATACATGATACTATAATCAAAGTTTGCATAGGTTATATGCTTTCTATTCTTTAAAAGTATTTCAAAGTTTTTTGGTGTTTTTTGTCAGTTTGTTACAACACAAAACAGTGGTTCCTAATGTTTTTGGTACGAAAATGTCATTTTAATATAAAAATTGCAAACTCTTACCAGATAGTCACTTTTAAAATATATGATTTAGAAAATGCCTAAAAACTAAACGCTATTTTGTACAATTTCATGTCTTCTAGATGAATTTGAATGAATGCAATTGTCTCTGAAACACTGAGAGAGAGAAACAAAATCCGACAGGAGGCACTGAGTCTACAAGGAGGCCCACGCCAAGATCTGAACCGCCTCTCATATCACCGGAGGCCGAGGAAGCAGGGAAACAGCTGGCATGGAGATGCCCCCAGAGCAAAACAGAGAAGGAAAAATCATCTCGGCGTGGAAGAAAGAAAGTTTCCAAAGAGCTACTCCTTCCAAAAGCACTAGATCCAGCTGGTTTCCAAAGGGTGTTCTACCAAAGCTTCATAGAATGGGTCATTCCAAAATATGATACTCACAGTATAGAAAAAGAACACATTTCAAGTTCTTTCAATGAAGAGAACAAAACATTGATACCAAAATCTGACAAACACTGCACAGAAGAAAAACTCAGACAATCCTATTTAGAAGTACCAAAGTAAAAATTCTTCAATAAACAGCATCAGATATTTCCAGTTCTTATGTGTGGGCTGCACTTAGCAACATGGTTCCAAACAATACAAGTTGGGAAGGGGTGAGGGGAGTCACCATACTGTAGAGGAACCAAACAAACATGACCTCAGCTCAGTGATCAAGGTCAATGTCCACAGTGATGAGTTATGGTGACAGCATGCTCCCCTGACATGATGTGATGAGAGGGGCACTTTACCTCTGTTCTTCCTCCCCAAAACTCATGACTCCATTATAGCCAAGAGAAAATCATCAGACGAATCCCAGTAGAAGCTCAGTCTACAAAACACCTGCAATCCTCCTCAAAAATGGGAGATTATATTTTTCTAGAAATTTGTCCATTTCATCAACATTGTCCAGCTTGTTAGCATATAGTTGCTCACAGTATTTTCTTACAATCCGTTATAGTTCTGTGGTGTTGGTTGTCACTTCACCACTTTCATTTCTGATTTTATTTATTTGGGTCCTCTTTGTTTCTTGATGAGTCTGGCTAGAAGTTCATTGATCTTATTTATATTGGTTTCATTGATATTTTGTTTTTTTTGTGTGTGTTTTTTAGTCTCTGTCATTTATTTCTGCTTTTTTAATTTTTTTTGTCTGGAAGATCTATCCAGTGAAGTCAGTAGGCTGTTAAAGCCCCTACCATGACTGTCTTTTTTTTTTTTTTTTCTTTCATTAAAATCTCAAAGAAATTTTTTTTATTTATTTTTATTTTATTTTTTAATTATTGGTTATGGTATCATATAATTGTCCTCATCCCCCCATTCCCTCCCACATATGCCCCCACCCCCCTGTTGTCCATGGCCACTGTTTAGGTTTATATGCATGCACACAAGTCCTTTGGTTGATCTCTCTCCCTTACCCCTATACTCCCCTACCTCCCTCTGAGGTTTGAGAGTCTGATCGCTGCTTCACTATCTCTGGGTCTGTTTTTGTTCATCAGTTTATGTTGTTCATTATTTCCCCTAAATGTGTGAGATCATGTGATCCAAGAAATACCCTTGTAAGAACCTAAACTGCGACAAGCCATAATAGTTATGCTGAGAGGCACATGAATCAGTCTGTAGTGAGTTCCTTTCTGGGCCAATAGTTCTTTTGAGTCCCAATTTCAATGTGGGACTTTCAAACAGTTCCTTATCCATGACTGTCTTAATGTTGATCTCTCCCTTAAAGTTCTTCAGAAATATAAACATATTTGGGCACTCCTATATTGGGTACGTATATGTTTATCAGGGTTATATCTTCTTGTTGGATCAACCCCTTTAATATTATGTAGTGACCTTTGTCTCTTGTAATGGCCTTCATTTTGAAGTCTATTTTGTCAGATATGAGTATTGCTAACTCAGCTTCCCCTGTCCCCACCCCACCCCCCCACCCCCCATTTGCATGGAAAGATTTTTTTCCATCTTTTCACTCTCATCCTGTGAGTCTTTTGTTCTGAGGTGGATGTCCTATAGACAGCATATATTTGGGTCATGTTTTCTTAACTATTCCCTTACACTATGTCTTTTGATCAGAGCATTTAATCCATTTACATTTAGGGTTATTATTGATAGATACTTATTTACTGCCATTTTAATTCTTTATGCCTATGTTTCTCTATTATTATTATTATTATTATTATTATTATTATTATTACAGAAGTCTCTTTAAAATTTCTTGCAATGATGGTTTAGCCTTTTTTTGTTGTTTTTGTCTGAGAAGCTCTTTATTTCACCATCTATTTGGAATCATTGTCTGCTGGATATAGTAATCTTGGCTTCAGATACTTGCTTTTCATTACCTTGAATACTTCATTTCCAATTGGTCATTTTTCATAGTTTCTATATCTTTTCTCATGCTGTTCCTTATAATCATTACTCTGAACTCTATAACTGATAAATTTTTAATCTCCATTTCATTTAGTTCTTATTCTGGAGAATTCTTTTGTTCTTTCATTTGGGATTTGTTTTTTGTCTCCCCATTTTGGCTGCCTGTTAGGGTTTGTCCTGTGGATTAGATAGGTCTGCGACAACTCTATCTTTTTGGAGGGCCTCTGGTGGTCAGGTGCTGTTTGTGATTGGCACTGAGTACCCTGTTTGGGGCTATCAGAAATCCACAGCTTGTGGCTCTCTCTGCTGGGTGCCTTTGGAAAGGACCAAGATGTGCATCCAGGTCTGCTTTTCCTAGGCCAGAGGCAGATCAGGCAAAGACTTAAAGCTTCCAGGGATTTGCCTCTGCCTGTAGGCTGATAGTTATTTTCAGTCTCTTAATGAGCCTCAAGCTGCAGATCACAGCAAGGCATAAACCCCACAGGGTGGGGAGAGAGGTTTTCATCAGGATGAAACAATTGCTTCCCCGTTGCCCCCCACCCCAAGGCAAAAGCTGCCTGGATAGTAAAGGTCCTGCCTGAGGAAAATGTCCTCTGCAGTATGGGGGAATGACTCAGCACAGGACACCAGGCAGCTCGCACCCCAGAGCCCCAACCCTGGGTTCTCCTCACACAGCTCTAGTCCACTCTGCCTTCCCTCTACCAGAGCCCAAGGTGAGTCGCTGCACATGAAATTTTGTGTGCTTGCCCTTTAGCAAAGTACCTGCATTTCCAGCCGTCACTTCCTGGCACACAGTAACTCCACTGCTTTCCACAACCAGGATACATGGGCACCTTTTTCATTTCTGGTGCACTGGGCTGGGGAGTCCAGCTTAGTGATTAGACTCCAGAGCTGTCAGTGGGAATGGCCCACGGCTGAAATATCCTTTCAGAACGCCAGCTGCTGTCTGTGGGAGCCTGGCCAGCCCTCTCATGCCTCTGCACTTCCTACTAGTGTCCATGTGCTCTCCACTTTATGTCCTTGGTTATATGTGTTCTCTCCAGCTAGTCTTCAATTGATTACTCAGGATGGTTTTTCTATATTTTATTTGTAATTCAATTTTGGTCCCGGGAGAGTGTCAATGTAGCTTCCATTTAATCTGTTGCTATTTTGGGAAGTCTCTCTGCTACTATTTAATATTGTCCTGGAAATACTGGACAATGCAGTTAGACAAGGGAAAGAAATCAGAAGTATAAAGAAACACATGGAAGAAATAAAATGATAATTATTTTCAGATTTGTTTGTGCAATTATATAATTAGATGGTATGAACTTTGGTTCATATAAAAATTAAAATTTTCATGAATGGCCAGGAAAACTCTACTAAGAGCAATAAAGTCATGTTAACCTGATCAGAATTATAACATGCCATAAAGCCTCAATAATTAGTGTGGTATCAGAGAATGAAAGGCAAATAGACCAATGATACAGAACAGAAACTCCAGAAATTGACTCAAATGCATATGGAAATGTAACATATTTTCATGGTGGTATCTCCAATCTATGGAATAAAGATAGAAATTTCTATTTATTTTTATCTTTAATATATTTTTATTGATTTCAGAGAGGAAGGGAAAAGTAGAGAGAATAGAAACATCAATGATGAGAGAGAATCATTGATCGGCTGCCTCCTGCATGCCCCTTACTGGGGATAGAGCCCGCACCCGGGCATGTGCCCTTGACTGGAATCGAACCCAGACCCTTCAGTCTGCAGGCCAATGCTCTATCCACTGAGGGAAACCAGCTAGGGTAAGATAGTGATTTAAAAATGGCATTAGGACCAGCAGACTAGAAAAGCAAAGTTGGGTCCATAATTGACACTAGACAACAAAATACATCCAAATGGGTCAAAGGTTTAAGTATAAATAAAAGTACTATAAAAAAAACGGGTGATTCCTTCATAACCCTGGAATAAGAAGGTCTTTTAAAACTATAACTCAAAATCTAATGGAAGTCAACCACGTTTTTTTAAATGGCAAAAAGGAAAGTCAAGAAAATAATAATCTGAGAAAAAGTACTTTCAACACATATTTCAAGGCTTAATCTCCCTTAATTTATAAGGAGCTCCATTATAAATTAAAAACATTAAATGATTAGCAGGCCAATTTAAAAAAGGCAAACAAAAAACTTAAATAACTTAAACAAATGAGAAGATGCTGAATCTCACCTGTATGATAAATGCAGTAAGCTCCAGCTGAGATGGCTGTTCTCAATTCTCAGACTGACAAACACAAAAAGTAGAAACTGGCTCCCATGAGGAATTTCTACAGATAGTCATTCATGACTCCTTGTGGGTGAAAAATGGAAACCATGGAGTGGGGCACAATAGTAACTTTGAGTGAAACTGTCCAAAAGCACTTGCCCCTACAGCATCTGAGAATCTGAAATCCAAGATATACATGAAATACATACGTACATACATACATACACACACAAAGGTCACTAACTGCAGCACTGTATGCAGTAACAAAAAATTGAAAAGAACCCAAGCATCCACCAATGGGTGTTGAACTATGGTATAACCACACAGAGGCTTATTGTGTGACTAAATAAAGACTAAAGACATTTTTTTCTTTACTGACATGGAATTATCTTCAAGATATATCAAATGGAGGTAAGAGATACAGATCAGTATTTGCAGTATGCTACTTCTTGCAGAAAACAAGAGGAAACCAAGACTATATCAGTGTATCTTTGTATTTGTGTAAAGACCCCGGGAGGTACATGGGTTCTTGAGGAAGTGATTGCCTGTGGGGTGAAGAATGGGCACGTGGTGATGGAATCAGAGCAACAATCCTCAAGGTGTACCTCTCATATTACAGACACTCCTCAACTTACAAGGGGGTCATCCTATATAATAAAACCCTAATATGCAAATCGACCGAACCGCGGATGACTGGACGCTATGACACGCACTAACCACCAGGGGTAGATGCTCGATGCAGAAGCTGCCCCCTAGTGGTCAGTGTGCTCCTACAGGAGGAGTGCTGCTCAGCCAGAAGCCAGGCTCACTGCTGGCAAGCACCACAGCAGTGGCGGGAGCCTCTCCTGACTCGCAGCAGAGCTAAGGACCCCTCCGGGGATATCCAGTTGCCAGCTTGGGCCTGCTTCCCTACAGACATCCACCAGGGGTCCCCAACTGTGAGAGGGCACAGGCCAGTCTCAGAGGCCCCCCTTTCCCAGTGTACGAATGCTGTGCACTGGGCCTCTAGTATCCTCATAACCCATCATAAGCTGAAAATATGGTAAATTGGAAGTACATTTAATACACCTGACCTTCCAAATATCCTAGCTTAGCCTAGCCAACCTTAATCATGCTTACAAATTAGCCTACATCTGAGCCATTTGAGTCTCATTTCAAGATTAATTGCCTTTCTCTTCTTCTCACAAGTAGCAGGAGGCACAAGCATATGGGCTTTTTGTAGACATGATGGGACACACAAACACAATATCCAAACACGCTGGCAACACAACACACTAGAGCACATGTGTCAAACACAAGGCCCGCGGGCCAAATCCAGCCCGCCAGGCCTTGCAATGTGGCCCGCACCGCGCTGTCATCACTGCACTCCGCTGTCAGTTTATGACATTGTCAGTTTATGACTGTTCAGTAAACCATTCGGCCCGCGATTTAGGCTGGATTTTAGATTTTGGCCCCTTCTCTGATTGAGTTCGACACCCCTACACTAGAGTATTGGTTGTTTCCCTCGTGACCATTGGGCTGAATGGGACCCGAGGCTCCCTGCCCAGCATCACGAGAGAAATCATACACATTGCTGGCCCAGGAAAAGATCAAAATTCAAAGTACAGTTTCTACTGAGCATGTATCACATTGAAATACCATAAGTCAAACCACTGTAAGTCTGGGACCATTAGTATTTTGACTTTGAACCATAAAGATGTTTACTTTTTATTACAAAGCAATACACAGAAAAAAAGGAAAGTGGAAATAGGGGTGTGTGTGTTGGGGGGGGATGGGGGGGGGGCAGAGAGAACCCAGTCTGACTCCCAGGGAGAAGAGATGCAATGGTGAAACTGAGGTTTTGACTTGGTATAACTACTACTAAATGGGGAGTCTTGAAGGTCTCTTTCTCAGCAACCAGAAAATAATATAACCCAATGTTCCATATGTAGGGCAATGGAAAAATAAGTGCAGAATTCAGAAAAGAGGAGATCTGGGACCTGGAGAGTATATGCTAAGTGAAATAAGCCAGACAGAGAAAGACAAGTATCACATGATCTCACTCATATGTGTAACCTAATGAACAAAATAAACTGATGAGCAAAAAAGATGCAGAAGCCTTGAAGCATGCAACAGACTGTCCTATTTCAGAGGAAGGAGAGGGTGGGAGTGTGTGTGGGGGGAATTAACCAATGAACGTATAGGCATAGCCCATGGACAGACAATAGTTCAGGGAAGGCCTGGGGAGGGGAAGGGAATGGGAGCAGGGTAGAAGGGGTCAATGAGGGGGGGAGGTAAGGGGGACATCTGTAATATTTTCAACAATAAAGATAAATTTAAAAAACACACAAAAAAAGAAACAAAAAAGGTTATAAAATTCCTACACAGTGTATGAAACTGAATACAAAATTACAATACACTGCAATGCGCTGTTGCTGGCAGCCTGTCTTCCCAAACCCAGGATTCCAAAAGTGCCTTACGAAACCATTCTCACTTGAATGAACAAAGATTATGTTTGTCCCCTGGAACAAAGGAGCCAGCCACATTCCAGAAAGGTCAGTGTTAAGGTAATCTCAGGTGATCTCTGCAATTGAGAAGCTGTAAACCTCTGAGAATCTCTCCGGTGGCTTTTTTTGCTTTGTCAGGTGAGTTGAGCCATAATGCTCTGTTTTGGGTTTTACATGCACACATGCACTCACTCACAGACACACACACACAGATACACACACACACACACACACACACACACACACACACACACATCTTCTCCTGTGGTCACCAACAATTGTAGCATTAAGGGCCCCATAGCAGGGAGGCTGCCTCTCCCCATGGGATCCACAGCCACCTCTCCGGAGACCCTTTAAGAGCTCAGGTGGGACTGACTCCAGGACCAGCTTTTCCAGACTCTCCAGGGCCCTAGGGAAGGCCTCAACTTCCAGAGGCAACGTGTGCTGCTAACCCAGAAAGACAGGATCCCAGGGAAACTCCAGGTGAGCATGCTCACCTTCGGCCTAGTCTCTCACTGGGCTGAGGAGGTGGGATCTGCAAGGAGACACTGGGCTTGCAGGTAGACCTGAGGCGGTCATTGTTGGCAGTGCCTTTAGGTACGCAGGCCCTCAGGTGACAGTGGCCACTGGGCAATTCCATTCCTGCAGTTAAAACCCAGAGGCCGATATCTCTGACAGACAACCCTGCTAGATAAAAGTGACCCGCTTAAAAGAAAGTGTGTGAATGAAAACATGTGCGGTATCAGCCATTTGTACAAAAATGAGAGCTATAAATATACACGCTTATATTTAAAAAACACACACACAATAGAAGTATATACGTCAATAATGAAAAAAGGAAAAATAGGTTACTTATGGAGGAAGGTTAAAACAAGAAGGAAGACCCAGGGACAGACCCTAGACATCTCTGAACCTTACTTGGCTTGGGAAATAGGCAGTTACCCTATACAGTAACAAAACAAAGTGGGAATTTAAGCAATCATTGAAAAAATAAAAATAAAACAAAGGAACTCATTCATCGGGTCGGTGGCATTGCCACACAGAGAGGATTTCAAGACACAGTAATCCAACTAAATCTTCCACGTTCCTACAGGTCAAAAGTCTAAATTCCACCTTCCTTGGGAAAAAGGTTATTGTGACCTTGAGTATTGTGTTCCGACACTATTGGATGTGTATGTAGGAAATAGCAAATGAGCAATTATATTGCTGTAATTGGTAAAAAGGGCTTTGGGTCATGGGAACGGGAAGATACAGATCCAAGATCTAAGTGGTCCTAAAATTGAATTGCAAGTATCAGAACTAATTCATATATATGTTTCTCTTTTCTAGATGATCTGTGAAGTGTAACTTGCTACCTAAGTGTGCAATTGATGGGTTTTGACAAATGTATACACTTGTGCACCCACTGTCACTCCAGAAATAGAATATATGCATCACCCAAAAATTCCCCTCCTCCCCTCTGCAGTCAGTCCCCACACCTGCCTTTGACCCTCAAAACCCTAACCTGCTTCCTGTCGCTATAGGATTAGCTTTCCCTTTTCTACAGCCTCCTGTACACAAAGTCATGTGGTAGCGACTCTTGTGCGTGACTTCTTTCACTCACAATGCTTCTGAGTTCCATCTGGGTTGTTGCATGAATGAACAGCCTGTTAGCTTTTATTGCTGAATAGTATTCTGTAGTATGAACTCACAGATATATTTTAAGTTAAAACGTATCAGATATCCCAGGCCTGTCCACTGAAAAGGCTTAGAAGCAATGACCAACCCAGTAGTAATGGGTATTCTGGGTGCCTAGCTTGTATACTATTCTTTTTAATTAAAGTACAGTTGGCATAAATATTAGTTTCATATTAGTTTCAAGTGTACTTCTCAGAGTTCGGAGATTGGTCCAGATTTCCTGAACCACATTGAGTGGAGACAAAAGCCTGCCATAAAGAAGTTTCCAAGGCCCCCAAAAAGGACAATTTGACCAATAAAATAGCTGTGATGGATTTTAAAAATGTAAAATATTAAAATCATTGAGTTCACAATGATATATATTTTTTAAATAATAAGTTTACTGATCTTTGAGAGGGAGAGAGAGAGATGGAGAGAGAGGGAAAGGAGAGAGAGGAATGACACCAGGTTGATGTCCAACCTACTGAGCCACTCTGTCCAGGGCCAAAATATCTTTTTAAAACCCTAACCAATACCCTTAGGAAGTTGCTAAGAAACAAACACACTATTCTAGAAACTGTTAAATAAGAAGGAAAGAATCAAGCATTTATACTGACTCTCCGAACTTAAATAAATGAAAAGGGGATGATTGAATGAGAACATCTGCAACTCTGGAGAATTAATAGACCTATGTAATAGGCCAACGGCTGCCAGCTTCCCCAAAAGACAGACAAGCAAAAACAGTCACATACTTCTCGGTTGGAAGGGTGCCACCATGACATCATCTTAAAAATAAACAAAGATCCAGGAGCTGGTTCAGGTTCTCATGAACTACCAGTTTATAAGAGGTACAAGGACAAAGGCCCATGCACGTGCTGCTGTGAGGTACAACAGCACAGTCTAGACCAGTGGTTCTCAACCTTTCTAATGCCGCGACCCTTTAATACAGTTCCTCATGTTGTGGTGACCCCCAACCATAAAATTATTTTCGTTGCTACTTCATAACTGTAATTTTGCTACTGTTAATGAATTGTAATGTAAATATCTGTGTTTTCCGATGGTCTTAGGCTCTACAACTGTTCATATAGGTGCCCATAGGTACTTTAATTAAAAAGAATAATATACAAGCTAGGCACCCGAAATACCCATTGCCACTGGGTTGGACAGACCTGGGATATCTTATACGTTTTAACTTAAAATATAGCTCATATAGGTCGCAACCCACAGATTGAGAACCGCTAGCAGGGTGGCCAAAGACCATCAGAAAACACAGATATTTACATTACGATTCATAACAGTAGCAAAATTAGTTATGAAGTAGCAACGAAAATAATTTTGTTTGGGGTCACCACAACATGAGGAACTGTATTAAAGGGTTGCGGCATTAGAAAGGTTGAGAACCACTGGCTAGACTAGGGGTGTCGAACTCAATCAGAGAAGGGGCCAAAATCTAAAATCCAGCCTAAATCGCGGGCCGAATGGTTTACTGAACAGTCATAAACTGACAATGTCATAAACTGACAGCGGAGTGCAGTGATGACAGCGCAGTGAGGGCCACATTGCAAGGCCTGGCGGGCTGGATTTGGCCCGCGGGCCTTGTGTTTGACACATGTGGGCTAGACACTCCACACAGCCAAGGACACGCTCATCTCAGCCACTGAATTACAAGGAGGGTAACCAGCTGTGTGGCATGACTACCTCCATGGCCACATGGCTCGGGGTGATGTTGTAGAAATGACTGTGGAAGGGTAGCAGAACACACCACCTCAACATATGCCACTTTGGTGTACGGATTGTTTTGAGGTGAAGGCAACTGAAAAGAAGCAGATACAAGATCTCTTTTTCCCAGCCGCTCCCCCAGGCCTGCCCTTCCCCTTGTGACTGGGAAGAAGCATGTGGCTGCCTTTGTTCCTTTATTCATATCGAGCCCTTTCCCCAAGAACCACCAACAGAGTTCCAGGAAAATTCTCCAGAGACATTTTTTCCTTCAGAATTGCGGGGTGAGCACCCCCCTTTGGTATGAGCACGGTTGGGGGCAGACCCAGTGAGACAGAAAGCATGGGGACAGCTCCTGAGAATCGGCACCTGTATGAGCAGCCGGCAGGGGTAGGTGAGGGGGGTGCAGAACAGGGGTCAGCACAGGATGGGAGACCATTCCTCATACCTATATGGTACAATCTCATATCTTGCTTCCAGAAATGTGTACTCTCAGAGAGATAATAAGATTTCCCAAGCAGAAAAACAGAAGAAAACAAATTATAAATGTGTAATAATAAGTGTGTACATTTTGGTACATATTTAAATTTTTTTTAATATTTTTTTTATTGATTTCAAAGAGGAAGGGAGAGGGAGAGAGAAACATCAATGATAAGAGAGAATCATTGATTGGCTGCCTCTTACATGCCCCCTACTAGGGATTGAGCCCACAACCCAGGCATGTGCCCTTGACCGGAATCCAACCTGGGACCTTACAGTCCACAGGCTGATGCTCTATCCACTGAGCCAAACCAGCTAAGGCTTGGTGCATATCTATACAAATAAAAGGGTAATATGCTAATTAGACTGGATGTCTTCCAGACATCCTTTTGGACAAAGCCACAGTGGCAGGGGCTGAGGCAGAGGCAGTTAGGGTTGATCAGGCTGGCAGGGAAGCAGTTAGGGGGCGACCATGTCAGCAGGCAAGCAGGTGAGTGATTAGGAGCCAGCGATTCTGGATTGAGGGGGGATATCCGACTGCCAGTTTAGGTATAAACTGGCAATTGGACATCCCCCAAGGAGTCCCAGATTGGAGAGGGTGCAGGCCAGGCTGAGGGACACAACCCCTCGACCCCTGTCCTGTGCACAAATTTCATGCACTGGGCCCCTAGTTTTTTATCTTTTCTCAAAATGATACATATCTTGTATTTACAAAATTGCTATCATAGTGTATGGTTTTATAATTGGCTGATTCATTTCTTAGACTATAAGACATGGGAGAATGAGCATTCTAACTGCTAAATAATTTCACGAAATCCCTAATACGGTGATTTTGCTTTTCCCTAAATATTCATCGTCATAAATAATGACCACGATAAACATCTTTGTTCATTAATCTTTGCAACAGCTTTAAAAATAAATTCCTTAGTTTAAATTTCTACAAGTGAAAATTGCTGATTAAAAACAAAATATTTGAAGTTTTTATCCATACCTTCAACTTGTTTTCCAGTATTGCTATAAAGATTGACATTCTTACCAGCAGTGGGTTTTAACTTTTTGTCCATAAAAATGGAAGAAAGGAGTGCTCCTTGTTAAATTTGCATTTCTCATTCCTCTTTATTTATAGTGCAGTGTTTCCTGTCTTTATGGTGGTGTGTCATCTCTGCAGGCCTCAGAGTGAGCTTTCTGCTAAGGCATTCATCCTGTTGATTTTGCTGTGTAAGAGATTTGCATATATGAAGGCCATATCTTTGGTCATGTGGCCATTTTCTTCTAGTTTTTCACTGATGGTTAATCTTCATTGAGATTGCTAATGTACAGTTTTTTGTTTTGTTTTTTTTAAATATATGTTTTTATTGGTTTTAGAGAGAGAAAGGGAAAGTATAGAAAGAAAGAAACATAGATGAAAGAGAAACATCAATTGGCTGCCTTTCTACATGCCCCCTATTGAGGATCAAGTCCGCAACTTGGGCATGTGCCCTGACCAGGAAACAACTATCACCTCCTGGTTCATGAACAAGCACTCAACCACTGAGCCACACCAGCCAGGCTCTAACACACAGTTTTAATGTTCAGGTTGTAAAATCTCTTCTCTTTCTCCATTTCCCTCAGGTCCTTTAGTAGAATGCATCTCCTTCTCTAACAGAATCACTTCCAACAATCTAGCACTACTTGCCGCTCAGTTTGGCCAATCCATCCACTGCCCATCCTATGGGCTAGTGTAGTGCCTCCCAAATATTTCCATGGTGTGTACATGAAACATCTGTACAGGACACAGTCAGTGGCCAGGGCTATCTCAGACCTCCACAGGAGGCCGAGGGGATCAAGGCTTCAGTCCACCCTAACCCACGTTGGGCACAGCCCACTGCTGTGGACCCCGGGGAAGGAGAGAGACACAGTCCTCCCACTGCTCAGTGGCTCTAGAAACACAGGAACTCAGATTGCCAGAGAGGAAAACAGTAAGAACCCTGCTGGAGCCCAGGCACAACCCCAGGGCAGAGACTGTGAACAGCAATCACAGGAGGACTGTTCCGGGAGCAGGTGATATTTCTGTGGATCTTGGATAAATGGGCAGGGTTTTAACAGGAAGTGAACAAGGCAAGAGGGAGGAAGGATTTCTCTGCAGTGAGAGTTGTTCAAACAAATCAAACATCTCCCCAGGTGACCCACTCAGCACAGCTGGGAGGAGGTGGAGGTGTCTTGCTGACGCAGCATGTTCTCCACTGATTCCTACTGACAAATGCACTTTCTCTGGAGGAGACCTCGGCGCCTTGCTGACCTTGATCATACAGCACACATTATAAAGCACACAGTTCAATAGAAAACCTACCACCTTTCTGATAAAACACACACAACACCACCGCCCCTCCTGGGCGTGCCGCAGAAGTCGTGCTGGCTGCCAGAGATGGGGGGTGAGAAGATTTGGGGCTCTCGTAGCTGATCTGCTTTCCAGGCACCCTCAGTTTGTGTGAAGACTGTCCCTCCACCAGCTCAGAATCATTATTCCCACTTCTAGGTAATACATGGCATCCATTCGAATCAATCAATTCCACTTAGAAGACTCCATCTCGTAGATCTTAGAGACCAGGGGACTCCCTGGAATCTCCAAAGGCCATGCAGAGACTGTCGGAGGATTGATCCACTCCAAGCCCTTCCTCCCTCTGGCCACCACCACACCTCACCCTGGCCCTTTAAGACCCATTAGGAGAACTATTCATGCTTCTAGCATCAACTAGTAACACTGCAGTCATAAGTAAATGCATGTGCAGTGAACACGTATTCTAAAGAATGAGAACTCCTGCTAGCTTCCTGAATAATATAAAAAGGTCCAAGCGAAGAAGACCAAGGGATCAGGGAAAGTTAAAAAGGAGTTAATTATTTATAGCAACACTGAAAGCTCCGTTTCCACAAACAACATGTTCGTCTTTTTGAGAATGCCCCGCTTGGGACTCATAAAACCACAAAGATAAGACCAACCGAGCCCAGCCTCTCAGTGGGTACTTCCCAGGAGGCTTTGCAAGATTAGACGGCGTGCGAGGGAAAAACAGTGACTCTCTCGGGAAAACAACATGAGCTTTGGAAGACGAGGCACCAGGAAACCGCAGCGTCTGTTACACTGCACAACGTGGCCCCCTGAAAAGGCCACAATCATCGCGATCCGTTCATTCTTCATTAAGCGGTGATTACAGTCCACGCCAGGAACACTGGAGATCATCAGAGAGCCAATTTCCTTCCAAGCATCCGTTTCCTGTGGTCATTTTCGCCTTTCCCAAAATATGTTTTCAGTCCAAGCTCCTTCCGCAGCCCCTCTGGGAGGCTCTCCCATAATGTGATGCTGTCGCCTCACAGTTTTCAAGTCCCCCTCTTTCTGACCCCCGACCCGGCCCCGCTTTCTCCAGGTGGACACGCCCAGACCTCCAGCCCCTCCCATAATCTGTACAATCTCCCATCACAAATGCATGAAGGCAATTTGTTTAGCCACATGAAGTTACAAATATTCAAAGGTTTTTGGCTTGCACGAAGGCAACCTCATGATTCAGCCTAATGTTTCAGATGGTCTTTATTTACTTTAAGTCCAAGTCGGGGACTGCATTTTAATTGTGGTGTCCCCCCCCCACACACACACCCCCACAAACCCATGCCCAGTACTTGTTTAAGACACTCAAAAAATTGTTTTTTGGGGAGAGGGTTGGCATCATTAATCAATTAGAATATACAAAACTTTTAAAAGAGTAAACATGCATGACAATGGCATTCTAAAAACAGGAGCGCTCACCCGTGCCACCTGACAGGCCGACACAGCCCCTGGCACTGGTTCTGCCCCTTCGCCTCTGCTGGGCAAGGGAACTGCTCATCATGATAAATACATCTTCTGGGTCTCTCACACTCCAGTCTTACGATGAACAAAACGTCCCCAGACAAATGCTTCCTTGCCTGACTCGTAGCTCGTTTGGTGAGACATCTCAACTGGAGGAACAGGAAGGCTGCATGGGACTGTGGGTACCACGGACATCGGGTCACCTACCCTGTTCCAGGGGCGATGCGGGCGTGTGTGGGGCAGAGGCAGACTGGAGCAGACCGTCGTTCACTCGCGCTAAGGCAAGAACGGCAATGGCTGCTCACACAGATCTGGAGTCTGTGTACGAGAGCACTGTATGGAATCCGGAGAGCTAGAAACCTGGAGAGCCAGTCAAGCTCTAAAGCTCCCCTTGCTAAAAGGTACTGTGTACACGTGCCCATGTGTGTGCACACAAGCCCATGTGTGCATAGGAGCACGTGTGTGTAGCTCTCTGCGGATTCTGCAGGTGAGAGGAGAAAGAAGAAATCACCGGACGGCGATGTTACTGGGCGCAGAGACACGTTCTAAGATGTAGCTCTGACCACCACTGTGGGGCACACCTTGCACTCACAGGACCCTGCCAGCAGCCCCCTGGCACGGTGCCAGTGTCGTCCCTGTTCATGATGGCGAGGAGGTTCCGCCCCTCGCTCACGCCCGTGGGGCTGGCGAGTGACAAAGTGACACTGGAATTGGAACCTGGCGCTCTGCTCTGAGTCGTGTTGCTCATCACCACACAGGCACCTCGCGCTGCTCAGCTGGGGAGACTCAATTACACTAGAAAACGATTCAGGCAGTCAAGGTGGTGATAGAGGGCCTCCATTTCCACCCGGGTCACCCCTTCCCCCCCCCCACCCCCCCGGCCCTCAAACCCGATACACGGCAGGGTCACTGAGGCCTGGGAAGCCGGCCACTGCCGGGCTCTGAGTGGTGACGGGCAGTTAATGTGCAGCCATGCTGAGCGCTGAGAGACCAGCTCCCCTTCCAGCCATAAAAGCCAATGATAAGTGGGATCTGGACGCTCTAAGTCACATATGTCAAACACAAGGCCCGCGGGCCAAATCCAGCCCGCCAGGCCTTGCAATGTGGCCCGCACCGCGCTGTCATCACTGCACTCCGCTGTCAGTTTATGACATTGTCAGTTTATGACTGTTCGGTAAACCATTCGGCCCGCGATTTAGGCTGGATTTTAGATTTTGGCCCCTTCTCTGATTGAGTTCGACACCCCTACTCTAAGTTGTCCTCTCGCCGAGCGGGGAGCAGGGCGAGTCCTTTGGAAAGGAGGTTTGGGGCAGCGTCCTCCCTTCGCTCTCCCAAAGTTAATTCAATGCTAATTGAAAAGACCGTCTCACCACCCACTTTATTCCTCACGTGGGTACGTGTCAGAGAACCGCAACTGCCCCTGGGCAGTAAGTAAGAAAGCTTGTCAGAAGGATGGGGCGCTCCCATCGCGGGAAGACAAACAACGTTTTAGGTTTCAGCCTCTCCTCTGCGAACCATCACTGACCAGGAAAGTGACAAAAATCAAGTTTTAAACCTGAAAAACTAAACACAGATGCTGGTGGGGCGACCACACTGGAATTCAACCTCCCAGCCAGCCCTGTCTGAACAGCCAACCGTGTTTACAAGTGCGAGGGTCCGTCAGCAGAATCGTGGCTCAGAACCGCCGGGTCCGGGGACATTTACAAGTTACCCCTCAGAAGCACACAGGAGAAGGCCAGACATCCAGAGATGGCAGGGCTGTGCCCCTTAGCCATGCACACCTGTATGTAACAGGATGGAAACTCCGGACACAGCCCTGCGCGGGTTGCCGGGGGACAGCAGCACAGTCTTAGCTGTCCCCAACAAGCCCAAGAGTGTGAGCTGATTATGGCGAATGCCAGCCTACGGCAAGGCTGAGAAAGCTCCGAATTTAGAGCACAGGAAGTGTTATCAGTGTGACTGAGTGGTTGAGCGATGACCTATGAACCAGGACGTCACTATTTGATTCCTGATCAGGGCTCAGTCCCCAGTAGGGGGGGCGTGCTGGAGGCAGCCGATCAAGATTCTCTCTCATTGACATTTCTATCTCTCTCTCTTCCTTCCTTTCTGAAATCAATAAAAATGTATATATTTTTTAAGTGCCCAGATGAGCCTCTAACTGCTGGCTCAGATTCGCACCTTCCCCTTCAGTAATCGGTGACAGTGTTGCCTTGTCTAGTGAGAATGGTACTTGTAGAATTAATTTGGGGAGAAATGGCAACACATAATAAAATACAGGCAACACTGAAAACGGGGAGCCAGCACTTCCTTCCACGAAGGAATGCACGGGAGCAGCCAGAAACCAGGAGAAAGCATCCCCAGGCAGAATGAAGGGGGCAGACTGAGCTCTGAGGAGTGGGTCCTATCCCCAGGGCGTGTGCTCCTCATTCTGTCTTTAGGGCGTGGGTCACTGATTTGGTGACTGGCAAGAGCTTCCCGCACCCTCTCAATACGACAGCACAACAAATTTAGACAAAAGCTCTTGTGTTTTCTAAAAGCAAAGGCTGGAAATAGTTCCCTTCAGGTGCACAGTGTTTTGTTTAAAACCTAAAGAGACATTTCTCATGATCTCTCACCAGAGCCAACCTCATTGAAAATGTTCATTGAAATGAGCACCAGAAAGGCAAAGGAACAAACATCCTGAGGTGTCCTCACCGAGGTGTCAGTTGGCCAGCCTCCAGCAAAGCCGTGTATCAACTGTCCTCCCAGATCCAAAACCCATCCGCCTCCTACAAAGGCCAGAAGAGCTAAGAACGAGGCTTTTGGGGCCGATTCGTCGCAAGAGCTTCCGGACCAAAACTAAGTTTAAAACCGGCCTCTACCTGTAGCTGGCGCCTCTAGTTGATCTTGAACAAGCCTGATGACGTCCGATACATCAACCTGATGGTCACTTTCTTCCGTTTGGGCCCCACTGGATCCTCGCGGGGAAGAACCATCCTTGCTTCCCGTTTTCTTGCACAGGATAAATCTCCAACAGTCAAACATGGGGCTGTGGGGCGGAAAACAGATTTTAAAAGGAAGGTCACGCTGCCAATACACATCCGAGTTTTTGTTTGTTTGTTTGTTTGTTTGTTTTAACAAAGCCCAAATAACTGGATGCAGCCTTTAGCAGACTTTATTCTGAAATGGATATAGTATCCTTAAAATTAAATTCATTCTTGTCTGGCCAGTCTGGCTCAGTGGTTGAGTGCTGACCCATGCACCAGTAAGTCACTGGTTCAATTCCCAGTAGTGGGGTGTGCAGAAGGCAGCCCACCAATGTTTCTCTCTCATATTGATGTTTCTCTCTCTCTCTCTCTCTCTCTCTCTCTCTCTCTTGTGCTCTCTCTCTCTCCCCCCCTTTCCATTCCTCTCTCTCTAAAATCAATAAAAACATATTTCTAAAAAATTAAATTCATTCTTCTCCGGTGAATACCTAACAATGTTCAGTTAACCAAGCAACCTTCTTTCATAATATTGAAGTGGAATAAAGGGTTGCATAAACAAAAATTTACTTCTGATGTTTAAGAGAAAGCAAAACCTAGATTTTTTTTCCCCCCCCTTGACATTTAGGCTCTTGTTTCAAGGATATAAAAACCCCTGGTTCTCCTGGTTTCAATGTCACAGTCTATTTCACTGAACTGGCAAACTATCAAAACCATGCCGAAGGCTTATTCAGATTACTTAAGAACGTTTTCAATCCTCTAAGTAAAGAATGTCCTCAGAGTTCCAGAACAAACAGTAAAATCTTACTCCTCCGGTGAAAACTTGGCAGAGAAGCATAAATCAGGTTGTTTTAGAAGCAATCTTGAATTTAAAGAGACAACTAGTAACTGTATCTCAAAACAGAAGCCATCTGAAATCCTTTGCTGGGCAAACTACTCACCTTTATTAGGTAATTACTAACCACCCTTCTTCAGACGTGGTGTTTTGGAATATTTACGGTTCATTACCGTTTCCTCCCGTTGGCTTCACACCGGCAGGGTCCCCATTTTAATAATAAAGGCGTAAATAATTGGACTTGAATAGATTTAACGTGCGGCTCCACAATCTCACCTTTTTGTTTTACTGCTTTACATTAGGCATTGTCCATTTCAGGTTTACTTCGGTCCCCGCCTCAAGGACCCCCGGGGAGCCCTTACTGGCCGTCAGGAGAACGCTGGGAGATTAGAGGCTGTGGCCCATGGCCGCCGTTCTGCCTCAGTCCGTGGAGAGTTCCCTGCTGTCCTGGACAGGCCCCCGGGCGCTCCGTCCATCAAGGTTCCCCCTGATCCCCAGCCACAGGATGGCCCTTGTGCTCAGCGAGGCTCAAAGGTCTGGCCACCCTCTGGCCACACAGCTCCCCCAATGCCGGCTGGCCCTGGCGGGGGGGGGGGGGGGGGGGGGGGGGGTTGCGGGAGGGGTTCCAATATGCTGCTTACCTGACAACTGCGGCAGAGTCTGTGATTCCAGAGTAAGGAGCCACCACAAGACCCGGTGTGGTGGGAGGCGGGTGGGGGTGGAGTGGGGGAAGGAGAGGAAGGCACACAGTTCAGATCCCAAACACTTTGGGGTGTCACCAATTCCACACCTGTCCCTAACAAGGAGATATCACATTTCTCCCACCCCCTCCTCTTCCTGATAGACATTCATTGGAAAACACAGTTCCCCTGGCTTCACTGCCGGTCCTATAAGGTTCGCCCTTCCCTTTGTTCCTATTAATGCTGTTGTCGGTCAATAACTTGTTCGTTACCCATATGCATCGTGTGTGACCCTTGTCCAGGAATGTCTTCCAGATTCGTTTAACCTTATTCCTTAAACTTCTTTGCACACCACCACCACCAGGAACCTTCACGGTGAACATGAGAGAAGATGAGCCATATCCACACCCTCTCTCCTCTGGCAGGACCTCGCGCCTCGTCACTTGTCACTTGGCCTTGGTCCTTGCTTCATCTTTCACAGAAGATCAGACCATACCCGGCGCTCCAGGAAGGGCACAGACTGTCACGCGCAGCCAAACCTGGGTCTAAAGACTTCCCATTGCTTAAATCTAGTTTTGACATTAAAAAAGAGAAAGAGGCCCTAACTGGTTTGGCTCAGTGGATAGAGTGTCGGCCTGTGGACTGAAGGGTCCCGGGTTCGATTCTGGTCAAGGGCACACACACGGGTTGCGGGCTTGATCCCCAGAAGGGGCGTGCAGGTAGCAGCCAATTGATCATTCTCTCTCATCATTGATGTTTCTAGCTTTTTCTCCCTCTTTCTTCCTCTCTGAAATCAATAAAAATATATGTTTCTAAAAAGAGTTCTCTGACTTAAAACAACAGAAAACACTGATTTGTCCTCTTTTCTTCTAGAAAGTTGGAAGAGTTTCAAACCCCAGCAGGCTGATGGTGATCTTAAACCTGCAGAAGGACCAAGAAAAGGCTCTTCTGTGCAGACAGCCGGGATCTCCCCCAGGTCCCGAGAGAGTGTCCATAATCAGCCCTTCCAGCAACCCAAGAAAGGTTCTGCCCTCTATTCGGCAAGATTTTACAAGTATCAGTGCTCACTCAGGCTCCAGATAGGACTGAGAAGATCCGAGGTTTGGTTTTAATTTAGTTTGTTCTGAAAAACAGAACAAATGCGCCCTTCACCTGACGTGCTGGAGAGGCCATCCCCCCTGAGACAGGACAAGGTCCAGGGCGACCGCCCCTCCCCTCTCTTCCCCTCCCCAGCAGGGCAGCCCAGGCACCTGAGACTACTGGGTTTTGCTGAGGACAACTGGAGCCCGGGGCCTGGGAGGGTGGGGCTTCTGCCCAAGACTCCCGCCTCCCGCTAGGATTTTATTTTCCAGCTGTTTAGGACAACAGTATTCCCAAGGGCCAAGAATGTCATGCTCAACACAACCCTGAAACTCACAGGCACAGTGGGTTTTCCACGGCTCTTATAACCCTGGGAGCACAGAGCACATGTCTAGATGTCAGACCAACCTCGCCTGTCATTAATATCTGTTCACTTTAGCCAATACCGGTTTGGTTCAGTGGATAGAGCATCAGCCTACGGACTGAAAGGTCCCAGGTTCGATTCCAGTCAAGGGCATGTACCTTGGTTGTGGGCACATCCCCAGTGGTGGGTGTGTAAGAGGCAGCTGATCGATGTTTCTCTCTCATTGATGTTTCTAACTCTCTATCCCTCTTCCTGCCTCTCTGTAAAAAAAATCAATAATATATATTTAAAATATATATATATCTGTTCACTTTAACAACGTCAAGACCGGCATAACCACAGAACAGCAAACCACGGCGATGCCCTTTGGGTGTCCTGTTTCCGACGGAAACACAGCCATGCTAAGCAGCTAGGCCTGAGGTGGAAGGAGAGTAGGCCCAGGGCTGGGCTCTGTCTCTCTCTAGCCTAGGTGTTTCCCACAGAGCACACAGGTGAGAACTCGGTCACTGGATAGCCGGGACCTGGCCAAGCACAGTGGGAGATCCAAGTCACTGGCTCTTCTATCTTCCCCGCCGGCATTCCAGCATCCCTGTGAGGTCCGCCTGGGTGCTCAGGGCACAATCATCAGGGCAGCCCCCACCCTCAAGGAGTTCGAGTCCTGGGAGAGCCGCTCTGTACATGGACCACAGTCCCATGCGAACAAACAGGCCGCCATCCCGGCTCAGCGGTGCTCATGCTCACGGTGCAGTCACAGGGCCCTCAGCAGAGTTTGATGAAGGGAGAACTAGGGGCCCATACTCGCACTATCAGGGAGCAATTGCATCCGTGTGAAAATCGGACTCTGTCTGCTCCAGCTGCTTCTTAATTGAAGCAGGAACACGAGAAAAATGCACTTCAAATAGAAATATCTGAACCGGCTGCATTGGTGGCACTCTTAACAAATGCATTCTCAGTTATGAGTTGCCCATATTAAAAAGGTAGCCTTGCCCTAACCAGTTTGGCTCAGTGGAGGGAGCGTTGGCCTGCGGACTCAAGGGTCCCAAGTTCGATTCCAGTCAAGGGCATGTACCTTGGTTGCGGACACATCCCCAGTAGGGTGTGTGCTGATCGATGTTTCTCTCTCATTGTTGTTTCTGTCTATTCCTCTCCCTTCCTCTCTATAAAAATCAATTTTATATATATATATATATATATATATATATATATATATATATATATATATATATATTTTAAATGTAGTCTTACCATTCACAAAAAAGGAAGAGCTGAAGGGGGGCAGGGGGGAGCAGTGTCCAGATGTGAGGGGTCCAGCTGCTTTCCCTGCACCCCCTTATCTGTCATCTCCCCCTCCCCACTGCTCCATCTCCTCCATCCATCTCCATCTTCACCCCCACCCTCTCTCTGCACCCCTCATTCAGTTTCTACCCAGCACGCCCCTTCTGTGTGGGCAAGAGCAGAGCCTTTCCCACAGGAGTCAGCCCAGGCCTGCATTCTTTCTCCAACCTTCATTCTGAATAAGAAGCGGACGAGGGAGAAGGGAGACACTGCGAAGGTGTTAAATGCTTGCCCGCTGGTACTCTCGTTGGCATCCACATCGCCACTTTCTGATTACATTTGTTCAGGGTTTTATCCTTGTTTCAATTCAGTACAGTGGAACCTCATTTCTCAAATGTCTTCCATCTCAAACAACTCGCTTCTCAACCTGGCAGCCCTTTCATGCTGATACCTGTATGACGTGTCATGCATCTCTCAGGTGGCAAACAAGGAGAGAACATGAGTCCGTTTACCACTGTTAAAATCTCGGGATACGCCGGGACTGGTTTGGCTCAGTGGATAGAGCGTCAGCCTGCGGACTGAAAGGTCCTGGGTTCGATTCCAGACAAGGGCATGTACCTTGGTTGCGGGCACATCCCCAGTAGGGGGTGTGCAAGATGCAGCTGATCATTGATTCTCTCTCATCGATGTTTCTAACTCTCTATCTCTCTCTCATCCTCTCTGTGAAAAATCAATAAAATATATTTTAAAAAAAAAAATCTCGGGATACTCTGCTATGAATATGTTCGTGTGTGTTTTTGCTTTTGTGGCTGCTTATAAGTATTGTAACATGTTCATTTTTATTGTACTTCCCTTTTTTGTTAAATTTTCGTTTGTATTTCATGTCTTTTTGTTTTTAAAGTGTTTATAGATTCAATAGTACAAGAGACACATACTGTATATAAGAAAGGTTGCAACCGGGAATCATTTGGGGTTCTGGGACAGATTAATTCAATTTACATGATTTCTAATGGGAATAAATGGCTCTGTTTTCCAACAGCCTTCCGGAACAAATTAAGTTTGGGAGATGAGGCTCCACTGTCATTTGAATAATACTCTCCACTTTCTCATTGGGCCGAATGGCCCCCACCTGTGACTTACGGCCAGCACACACTTCACCTGCCAACCCCAAGGCTGCCTGCCAGGTGCAGCCTCTTCGGATGGACACTTGGTGGGTCCATGCCCCCTCCAGCTGGTAGGGACTGGTTGTTTGGGCCCCAAAGATACTGGGAGGTTCTGGGGAGAGCTTGGGTTTCCTGTGAATTCTGGAGCTGACTAAGGGCTGCAATGATGTTTGATGAGTCACACTCAGGATAGGCCCCTGACCACAACGTCAAGCTGTCCAGCCCTCCGGATGTCCGAGAGCTACAGGGTGACCATGGAGTGTCTGGCAACCTTTCATGGGCTGCAGTTCTGAAAGTTTCAGTGGAGGAAGCCAGGAGGCAGCATGGTTGTGTGGCTGTCCTAAGGGGGAAGGCTACGGACAGGCTATGCCAGCTCAAAGCCCGTGAGGACACTGCAAGCACCAGGGTGGTCCTCAAGGGGCGCTGTCCTCCAGATGGTGCTGTACTCGAGGGGGTGCTGTCCTCGAGGGGGTGCTGTCCTCGAGGGGGTGCTGTCCTCGAGAGGGTGCTGTCCTCGAGCGGGTGCTGTGTGGGCCTCTTCCAGCCCCCTTCAACAATGACACAGCCAAACTCTGCCAGTTCCCGCAGACTCCTCTGTAATGCAGGCGCTCAGCCCAAAGCAGTTCTTGCTGCAGGTGTTTTGGTGAAGATACCCCCACCCCATCCTTTATGGCCCCCTTCCAGGGGGAAAGTCACTGCCATCGCCAGGCCGGCTTCAGATGCGGGCTCCAGGCCCACCTCGGCCAGGTTCGGAGGGCGTGGGGGCCCAGGGCCCGCATTCTAACAGGCAGCCTGTGAGACTGCGCGGAGCTGCAGGCCTCTCCCCGCTGACGATCACTCTGAAAACAAACCCGCGTGTCCCCCGTGCTCAGCCCGGGGTCTCCCTGCTCTCGGGAGCTAACACTAAGGGTGAAATGGAGTGAACTTGAGAAGAAAGCTTGCCGAAACCGGTTTGGCTCAGTGGATAGAGCATCGGCCTGTGGACTGAAGGGTCCCAGGTTTGATTCCGGCCAAGGGCATGTACCTTGGTTAAGGGCACATCCTCAGTGGGGAGTGTGCAAGAGGCAGCTGGTCGATGTTTCTCTCACATCGATGTTTCTAACTCTCTATCCTTCTCCCTTCCTCTCTGTAAAAAATCAATAAAATATATTTGAGAGAGAGAGAGAGAGAGAGAGAGAGAAGAAAGCTTGACACAGAACATCACGTTTCTCACGATGGTTACTATCTCACTTCTAACTCCTACTTCGCCAGGAGCCTCTTACACTCGCACCACATCAACGGAAGTGGGGGCCAGATGCTGTCAATCAGAAACATTCTTGAGGACATTACAGTCTCCTCTGCTTCAATTTCAGCCCCCCGCGTCCCCCCCTAACACCCCCCCCCACGTACAAAAGTCACTAAATAACCCAGTGGCAGAGACCGCTCCTTTTGAACTGACCGTAATTTCCCTGCGAGTCACCAAGATGCTGCCTTTCCCCCGTAAATATCCAGACCTTATTGAAAGTCTCCAACCTCCGAAAGGGAGCGTGTTGACTAGAAAGCTGATCTTGGCCCACCTGGTCATGACATGAATGCAATAAAGCGGGGAAGGGGGGAGGGGTTCGCGCAGAGATGTTCTCCCTGCACGGCGCCCTGCAGACACAGCACCTGTGTAAGGTAGGTTACTGTCCCCCTCCTCACTTTGGTGTTGTGTTGTTTTTTTTAATATATTTTATTGATTTTTTACAGAGAGGAAGGGAGAGAAACATTGATGAAAGAGAAACATCGATAAGCTGCCTCCTGCACACCCCCTACCAGGGATATGCCCACAATCAAAGTATATGCCCTTGACCAGAATCGAACCCGGGACCCTTCAGTCCACAGGGCGATGCTTTGTCCACTGAGCCAAACCGGTTAGGGCTCCTCACTGTTCTTGCACGTCTCTTGTATGAAAACCTTGCCTCTACCACTCTTAAATAACACAAAGAGAGTTGTAACTAAGCCTCCAGGGCCCCAACCCCCCCCCCCCCTCCCTCTGCAGTTCCCTACAGCAGCCTTTCACACCCATCACTTGCTTTCACAACTCTGTGAGGCAGCCAGGGGCGGCGTCACCCCCATTTCACATAGAACAAAACTGAGGCTCGCAGAGGCATTGGTGTTCGGGCCAGCACGGCACCCAGGTTTGCCATCGCTGCCCCTGCAGGTCCCTGCCCCAGACTGAGAAGTCGGGACTCGGGAGGGAGCTGCAGGGCCCAAAGTCTGAGCAGCTGAAAATCGAAGGGGATCCTAAAACAGAGCCTAAAACCCTCCCTTCCTATGGGTCCCGTTTCACCAACTCATCTTCCTCTCCACCCACGGGGGCTGCAGGACAGGACTGTCCCGTCCCCAGAGGTGTGAGGAGAGGGCGGTGGGCCCTCCAGCCGCAGCTGATCCGAGGAGGCTGGAGCAGAACTCAGAACTCAAGAAATTTCTGTCTGAAAACTCAGGTCTCAAAACCAGCTTTGGGCCAGTCAGCCCATCGAGTTGCATTTTAAAAGACCCTCCAGTGTGAGTGCTCCACAAAGATGCCCCCCCCCCACACACACACACACACACTTACCAGCCTAGTGGGGTCTCCTGCCTGCACAGGAGTGGGCTCAGGCACTCCACCAGCAGCGGCCACTGGGGATGAACTTCTATTTCTGTGGCTCAGCCCTGCCACTTGGCGGCCAGCATCCTGGGGCCTCCCACGGCCATCCCCTGCACATCCTGCCTGTGAGCTCGCGGTCACCTTACCGCCTTCCTTGGCCAGGGCTCACAGGCCCTCTGTCCGTCAGGGGCAGTGCCAGGCCACCTGTCCCCTGGCAGGGGTGTTTCCAGTAAAGTTAAGACTGCAGTTGCTCTAGAAAAAAGTCTCCTCCAGGTTCCTCCCACCCCCACCCTCCACCCGGGATCCCATTTAAGTGTGTAGTGCTGCCCAGGAGCCAACCCCGTAGCAACAAATGTGACGTTAAAAACATGTGGTTAAAAGCATGTGGGCAGAACAGCCTGGGAGCTGAATGAGAAAATTACATTCTCTTCTTTAAACTGCAGGAAGAGACATTCTCCTCTTTAAACTTCTCCTTTCCTTACCCCTTTGAAAGGCAAAGCAGCTGGACTTCGGGACCAGGTCCTTTCCACCGCGGAGCTGCGGACCCACCGGCCCAGAGGAGCGCTGGCCAGGCCACACCCACACCCACCGCCGCGTCCCCACACCCGTCCCCCAAAAGCATGCTCAGCGGGCAGGGGAGCTTGCGGGGCGGCTCTAGGAGGTGTGAGGGGACCTCAGACGGAGAGGGCCCCTTTGGGTGACACCTGCCCACGACCGTGGAGCGGGTATCTGCGAAGCGGAGCCCGCGCCCAGGACGCCCCGGCTCCCAGCTCCCAAGCAGGGCTCTGGGCTCCCAGAAACCAGACGCCTGGCGGCGGCGGGGGTTCAGGAGGGAATAGCCCGAGTCCGCCCTAACAGACCAATTTCCTTCGCCTCCGGATACCCTGTCCGCCCCCCCTCCTCCGGCCCCTCTCCACGCGCCCCCCGCCCCGCCCGCACACCTTGCCGGGCCTGGGCGGTCCTCCCCGCCGTCCTGCGTCCTCCGTCCCGAGCGCACAGGTGCCCGCGCGCCGACACCGGCTCCCGGCGCTGCCCCGGGGGGCGGGGGGGGAGGGAAAGGGGAGGAGAGAGGGAGGGGGAGGGGAAAGGGGCAGAGGAGAGAATGGGACCGGAGGGAGAAGGCGGGGGGGGGAGGGGAAGGGGCAGGAAGGGTAGGGCCTTCGGGGGAGGACGCTGAGAGGTGGGCGCCGGGAGGAGGCAGAGGGGAGGAGGGGGAGGAGGAAAGGGAGGAGTCGGGGGAGGGAGGGAGGAGGGGAGGGAGGCCGGCAGCAGAGGCAGGGAGACCAGGGGACCGGGAGGAGGGGGAGAGAGAGGGAAAAGGGGGTAAAGTTTGGGAAGAGGGGGCGGACCGGCGGAGGAAGGAGGGGGAGGGAGGCGGGAGGGCGAGGCCGGGGAGGGGCGGAGTGAAGGGCAGGTGGGGCGGAGTCCGGGAGGGGGAACGGGGTCAGGAGGAGTCCAGGGAGCCCGGGACAGAGTCAGAGGAGGAGGGGAGACCCCCACGGGTCAGCCCGGAACAAGAGGGCAGGGGTCCTGCCTCTGCGCCTGGGGTCACGTCGACCCGGGATCAGACCGCACGACCGGAGGGCGGAGGGGCATAGGCTGGGCTTGGGGTCTGCTCGGGCTCACCTTCACGATGCGGGTCCCACCCGCTCCTCGGTGGACCGGCCGGACTCGGGCAGAAGGAAGAGGCTGTGAGTCCTCTCTGAAGCCGGGTGCGCGGGCCCCCAGTGACCGCAGTCCCCCCGGAGCGCCCGGGGGAGGAGCCGCGCTGCGGGCCGTCCTGGGGGAGGAGGCTGTGCCCGCCCCTAGCAAGTGGCCACTGCACGCAGGTGAAAAGCCAGGAAACCTGGGCTCTGCGATCTGTGGGGACTGTGGCTACCCGAGGGCACTGGGGTGACAGGGGCTCTGTGCACCCTTCGACAATGATGCAAAAGCGCAGCCCTGAGAGGCGCGCGGGGGCCGCGGAGCCGGTGCTGGGTTCCTCTCCCTGGAACACGTTTTAAGAAAAGGAGAAAAGACGGCGCCTTTCAATTCTAGTCTGCCTCGGCTCCCGGGAAACGGAGCATCTAGATTAGAACTAAACTTAAAAAAAAAAAAAGTGGCATAGAAAGACTAAAACATCCTAAATGTGTGTCTATACAGAAACTGCAATCAGGGCTTTGACATGTCTGCATGTAGTGGGTGAAAGTGGGCAGCCCGTGTGAATCAAACAAACACGGAGTTCTGCCCAGAGAGGAAAACAAATGCGAACCCAAAAGGCGACTCCGAGGGCAAGACGCACCAGGGGAGGAGTAACCGGCCCGGAGCCCCGCACAGGGATGCACACCCTGAGCTGGAGGGGCGGGTGCTTGGGCCCTGAAGACCCAGGTGGGACCTGATGGGGTGGGCCCTGCCCCGGTGGGGACCTGCGGAGCACAGCACCACCTGGGGACTTGTGGAGAATCGGGGTGCTCCCCGCCTGGGCGTGCACACTGGGGGCCAAGGTCTCCCTGCCTCCCATGCTGTGTCTCCAGGCACCACACTCCCTGCGAGGTGTTGAGGCAGGTGGTGCGAGCTCCTGAGAATAGGGCTTCCTGAATGAACAGAGCCAGCAGAATGGGCAAGCTGTGCCGGAGAAGGTCTGGGGCGCTTTGAGGGGGACAGGAAATTAAATGGAAGGGGAACTCCCTTGCCCAATACCTTTAAACCCAGGAAACAGGAGGGGCTCATTACTAGAAACTCCTCAAAAACCTGTGAGAAAAAGGTCATAGTGGGCCTTCCTGTGTTTCTTACCTATTTTTTTTTTTTTTAAAGCCCAACTCCTCATTTCCCATGAAAGCATCAAAGGCCCTCTGGTAATAGAGACTCTCTCTGACAGGCTGTATTAAATATCATTTAATTGAGCGATAGAAGTCCAAGAGGAGGCGGCCCCTGGGGCTCCCCTGGGAGGAGCGCTGAGCAGGATGTGCGAGCAGAGCGCTCCGCTGGTGCAGAAAATGAGGGAAATGGCCAGTGACCCGAGCCCAGACCCTGACCGGAGGTTGCCTGCAGGCTGCAGGCTCAGATCCCACAGCAGCACAGCCTAGACCCCAACCTGCCGCAACGGGGGGCTTCCCACGCAGGATCCTGAATAATCCTCTCCATTCTGCACCCCACGAGCTGGTGTGGAACTGGTAGGCAGCTCCCTGGCACCAACACACCAACAGACCCAGCCGCCTGTCTTACCTCCTCCGTGAACACTTACTACTTAGGGATGCTGCCACGGTGAAAGCACAGAGGACAAACCCCAAGGTTTCTGTGCTGTTCAAAAAAAAAAAAAAAATCTTAGGACAAATTCTAAAGATGAGGTCATTCAAGAGGAAATGAATTCCCTCAAGAACAAAAGCCCAGCCCAGCTTATCACTGTCCCGAGCGGTGCCCTGCTGATGTCTGGCTTGTTGTGGTCAGATGAGTCCTTTGTGACTGGCTCTCTGTGGTTTTCACAGTCAGTCACCAGAGCCCCAGTGAGGCACACAGGAATTACCATCACAAAGGGGCTCTAGAAAGGGTGGCGGAGTAGCAGAAGCCCTAGGGGTAATTCACGCGGGGGTATCATGTGCTTGTGGTGAGGAGACCCAGCCGTCATCCCGTGTTCAGAGCGCACAGTCCGTGTCTTGGCACACGCACGTCCTGAGCTCCGTCTGGAGAGGTGGGACTTTCCAGTTCACCTGCTGCGGGTCCCACAGCAATCGCAGAGGCCTGGAGCGATCACGTGACACTGAGCAGCCTCGGGAAGGCTGTGAGAATGGGCATCTGTGGTCCGCTGTGTTTGGAACTCCACTGGGTCACTGTGCCTGGCAAGCAATTGAGAAAGGTTCACCTGCCTTCCAGATCCCCAATTTCTCTGACTCAGTGTTTGAAATGTTCCCATTTGAGATTAAACTCTTTACGTAAAGTATTGCTCTTGAAGTAAGTCTAGAGCAAAATAAATAATAACACCTTAGCTAGTAAACACTTACTGTTCTCCATCTGAGATGAAGGAAAAAAGGTGACAGGACACCCTTTCTCCCTCCCTCCCTCCCTCCCTTCCTTCCTTCCTTCCTTCCTTCAGAAAACACGGGGCACCCTCAGTGTGTTTTGGAATCTGCCCCTCCCCCCTCCTGTGCTGGGTCCAGGTGGAGGGGGAACAAGCTGGGACACTGGGAGCAAGGTGAGGGCTGGTTGTTGGGAGAACTGAGGGGCCATCGTTGGGAGGTTGGGGCTGGCTGCCTACCCCATCCCCAGGGCTTCAGAGAACCAGTCTGGAAAGGAAAGGGGGGAAGGAAAACATTATCTTCTCCGGTCCCCTAAATCAGCAGCAACCCTGCCTTGACCCTGGCAGCCATCCTCCCCTCCGTCCCCACCCCCTCTTCCTCCTGAAGGCAGGCAGGCAGAGGTCTGGTTTAATTGCTGCTCTGCTGATCATGGCTCCTCCCAGCTGGTGCCTCGGCTCCACAAGGGGGGGGGGGGGGGGGGGACTTGTACAATCTAGTTCTGAACGCATATGGCCCCCAAAGTGCTGGCTCAGCAGGGCAGGTGGGGTGGGGCCCAGAGCCCTCCAGGCATGGGCTTTGTTCGGGCAGCAATGTGGTGCCTGGCCCGGAGCTAGACACTGGACATTCACAAAGCATAGTCTGCAGTCCATGGAGCTCACCTCCCAGAACCAAGCTGGGCTGTGAACACAGGCCAGGCAGGGGAAGAAGACCAGATAGGGCCCTGAGTGGTGGGGGCCCCTGGGCTGTCCCAGTGGAGCAGAAGACAAACCTGATTTGGGTGGGCTGAGGAGAGAGTGACAGGCAACATCTAGACACCTTTGGAAGGTTGTATGAAAGGGGAGATGAGAAACGTGTCAGCAGCCGATGGGAGGCTACAGTGTCCGATGGGCTCTCTGATGTTGACGGGACAACAAGCAGATAGGGAGATGCTGGTGCCAGTGGAGAGAGGGGGACATTGCCCACCTGCCACGTGTCACCTCTGATAGGAGGAAGGCTGGTTTCTGAGGAAATCGTGCAGGTGGGAGATGGGTTACATCCTAATTTCTAGCCTTCATTTCAGGAGCACTCTTCTTCCCCACTCAGGTTCTGCCTGTCAACCAGGTGCCCTCCCAGGCTCAGTGGCCCGAGGAGGACAGAGGAAAGGCATGGTTGGTAAGCCTCTGGTACAGCTCTGCTTGGAGATGTGAGCTCAGGTGTAGCTGAGCGGTGCCCTACTTAAATACCCACCCACTGTCCCCTACTCTTCTCTCCACAGGCACCCTGCGTGCACAGCCTCTGTGCTCACCTGACTGCTCTAAAGCCAGACTAAATGTCTCATTGTTTTCCCCAAACTATTATGGCTTGAATTGTGTCCTTCCCCCACAAAAGGTATGTTGAGATCCTAACCTCCAATGTTTCAGAATGTGCCCTTACAGAGGCAATTAGGATAAACTGAGGTCATTGGGATGGGTACCTAACCTAATATACAGGTGTCCTCATAAAAATGGGAAATTTGGCCACAGACATGAGCAGGAGGAATGCCAAGTGGAGGTGAAGGCAGAGATGACTGATGGGTCTGCAAGCCAAGGGTCACCGAAGATCACCAGCTCCCCCAGAGGCTGGGGAACAGCGTGCACCAGATTCTCCCTCACGGCTCAGAAGGAACCAACTTGTTTGACACCTGCTCTGAGACTTCTGCCTCCAGGACTGAGACAATCCATTCCTATTGTTCAAGCCACCCAGGCCATGGTGCTTTGTTCCAGTCCCCCCCAGAGAGCAGCAGGTAGCTTGTTTTATGTTGCTCTTCCATTGAGTGCTGTAGAAGACACAGGTATCCAAGAAGGCTGGCCATTTCTATGCTGCCTGATTCTTCTTTTATACAAACTGTCCCCCTGTCTAACTGTCCTAAGACAACCTCCAAATGCCGACAATAAGAGTGAGGTCTCAGTTTTCGTATGTGAATGTCACTGGTCAAGATTTTAACCTCCATTTGCCTCTTATCACATACATTTTCTTTTTTACTTAACTAGTTTATAAAGACTAGTTTATAATCATCCATAAATGAATCAAAATCTCAGCTAATTAAAGCATGTTTATTTTGATATTTAATTCATATTTTGAGACTTTATAATGGATCTTTTAAAAATTCTGAAGGTATAAAAACTATCTGAAATTCTCAAGAGGACATATTTCTTCTCAGTTTACTTAAACCCTCTCCCTTTCTTTCAATCTTGTAGAAACCAAATAAATAAGACCCTACCCAGTTTGTCTCAGCGGATACAGCATCGGCCCTCGGACTAACGGGTTCCAGGTTCGATTCCGGTCAAGGGCACCCATATTTCGGTTGCAGGCTAATCCCTTGCGAGAGGCAACCAATCGATTTCTCTCACATCACTGTTTTTTGCTGTCTCTTCCCCTCCACTCTCTCTAAAAAAAGCAATGGAAAAATATCCTTGCGTGAGGATTAACAATAATAATAATAATAATAATAATAATAAAAAGTACAAAGAAAAATGAGTAAGAGCACTGAGAAGTATATTTTTTTCTCTAATTATGATTTTATGTAACTTTAAAGGATCATATATACCCTTAATAAGTAACACATCCAGGAATCCATATTTTCATTAAAGTTTTAACAAATACATTAGGACAGTCCGTCAACAGGCTCAGGGTACAAGGCGTGGCCTTCTGTGGCTCTCATGGTGTTGTGATTTCCTGTATCTTGCTGATGGGTCAACAGAGCAAACAAAATGATGTAAGGACGGAGACAGGGTGCCTTGAATAATCTGCTGTGGGCAATGAGTGTACATTTATCTGGACATCAAACAGCAAGTGTTTATTCAAGGTCCACCTCCTTCAGTCATGACCCCTGCCCCCTAATTGTGGGGTTGGATGTCTTTAATATGAAATTATTCATCTGATTCATAGATGAGTTTTTCAGATTTCTGTAGGGCTTCTATTAGGCTTAAGACTCATACATGTATGTCAATGATGAGTTAGCAATCTGCTATCTGATTGGATATTTCTTAGTGATTCTAATAGTTCCCTGGACAATAAAAATGAACATATTAATAGGTGGGCATTTTCCCTGAGGAAATTAATAGGACTCTTAAAATTTTAGTGGTGTCCTCTGGCACAAGGAAGGAATTGAGAAACAAGATTTCTCCTTGAAAGAGAAGCTTAATAATGTATGGGTGTTGATCAAGCTGGGACTGACCCAGAGAAATAAATGGTTGTGCATTCCCCCTGGATACAGGTGGATGGCATTGGCTGTTTACACCTGCCAAGCCTCATACCACTGTGCAATCTCCTGGCTCATCCCAGCTGCCAGGTTAATGTGGTCACACATTCTAGTCACCTGAGGCAGGTGTGAACCGCGGGCACTAACCAGCAGCCAGCAGCACTGGGAGCCTGGATTCCCGTGGCATTTACTTCCTGCTGCAGCCCTGGCATTTTGTAGCCTTCTGTGTTTGGCTACTGGGGTTTGGTCTGGGACACTGAAGGTCACCCATTCCGTGTTTCTTCCAGCTTGCTGGCAGGGGGAAAGTTCCAAGTTTATATC
The DNA here is from genome assembly GCF_964339955.1 of Pipistrellus hanaki. Lineage (NCBI taxonomy): Eukaryota > Metazoa > Chordata > Mammalia > Chiroptera > Vespertilionidae > Pipistrellus > Pipistrellus hanaki. The sequence goes on from NC_140505.1 coordinate 26,020,956, forward strand.
TATATTTTTATTGATTTCAGAGAGGGAGGAGATAGAAACATCAATGGTGAGAATCATTGGCTGCCTCCTGCACGCCCCCTACTGGGGATCAAGCCCGAAACCTGGGCGTGTGCCCTTGACTGGAATTAAACCCAGGACTTAAACCTGGGCATGTGCCCTTGACTGGAATTAAACCCAGGACCCTTCAGTCTGCAGGCCCAACACTCTATCCACTGAGCCAAATCAGGTAGGGCAAGTTCTATTGATAAATTTAGAATTGTACATGGCAGAGCCTGAGGCCTGATAGTCCCTCCCCAGGGTCTGGGGTATTGACACCTCAGCTGAGCAATAAGCCTTCAAAAGGACAGTGCTAGCTCAGGTCCAAAGCTGTTTCTGGGGGTCCTCAACCGACTCCACCCTTTTCACTCATGCATGTCAGAACCCCAGGGACTGAGGCCTGCCAGCAGGCTTTGGGCGGGGATGGCAGCGGCCAGCGGGTGGGGAGGCAGATGGTCACCAGAAGATGCAGGGCTGGGGAAGATGACTGGGGACTAAACCAACCCCCCGCCACTCCCCCCCCACCCCCCCAGGCAGGTAGGGTGTTCCTGGGTGTTCAGGGCAGTGCCTAGGACCTAACCCGGTGGGCAGTGGTGGGTGCACAGAACTAACTAGATCTCCGTCATAACGGAACTGGGTGCAAACAGCATAGCCCAGGAGACCCATGTAGGGCTGGGGGCCTGGGGTTTGGCCAAGAGGAAAGGGAGAGGAACCTAATGGAAAGGGGAAGCTTAGACCTCAGGAATGTGGCTGAAGGCATGGATCTTGGGTATGACAATCAGGGAGGGGGTGTGTGGATGGGCAGAGCATTAAGAAACCCCAATACTGTGTTTCCTGTTCTGTGAGGCCCTTCAACCACATCTGGGCACTATGGTCTCAGTGAGTGCAGGGCAACTCTGGGCCAGCAGGGGCAAAAGGGAGTTAGAAACCACTCCACTCCATAGATTTTCAGGAAAGCTGTTTCCACAGTCTGTTGTCCACTTGATCTGGCAACAAAAACCCTCACTTGGAGAGTGTTTTTCTCCGTAGCTTCTGTTTGCAGACATTTAAATCCAACTTTTCAGATGATTTTTATTTATAAAGAAACTAAATCAGACATTTTTTCTTCTTTATTGCAAGCAGATTCAAGTCTCCTGCTTAGATAATCTGCAGAAAAGTCCAATATAATTAATAACTCATACTTTATCTACAGAAATAAAAGTTAAAAACGGCATACAAAATAAACTGTACAGAAATGTAAGATTTGGTTTAATTTATAATTTAATGATTCAAAGCAGGTTAATGAATTACTATCAATTAAACATGACTGTCTGGAGGCTGACATTATCTTAAACGCACCTACTATAGTCAATAACTTAAAAATAAATTCCAGTATTTATGATGATGACAACTACAGATTCCATTCCTGCTAAATACATTTTTGAAGATTCTCTTTTATTACATTACATAATCAATGGACATTTTAAATGGCAATGCAGACATACATTATAATTTTAAGTCACAGACAATATATGCATATTAAAATTCTGTGTATTTTGATAAGGTAAAAAATAAAGCTATATAAACTGATCTTTATATATTTTTTTCTGCAAAAGTAGAATCACACTTTAATAATACTTCCAACATGTCTTCATTAAAACTTTGTTGATAGACAATATCAGAATGATTCTCATTCTCATTTACCTACCCTCTACTTTAAAAAAAAAAAAATGAAGTAACCAACAGAAAATTTTCCTGTTTTTAAAGTTACAAATGGGAAACTTCCAAAAGAAATGAAGAACGCAAGAAACTTCATACCACGGTGTTATATTGAGTTATCAAATAAATAATATTAATTTAAAGGTAAAGTAGAAGTGGTTGCTTTAGGTTTTTACTAGTCAGTGCAAATCATGTGAACTTAGTGGTTTAAAGAAAAAGGCCAGAAAACTCCCTTTAGGTTGCACTGAACATTTGGTAATGCCCAGCAATTGAAGAATAGTGGGCACGGCAGGGCTGAGACACTTTTGTAGTTAAAGTTGCACGATCTCACCAGGCCAGACTGCAGTTCTATAAACCCGTTATTGCAGAAGCTGGTTGCTTTCAGCCTCCTTCCCTCGTCCTGGCTGCACCAGCAGGTGTCCCCTGGTCTGTGTTCACCCTATCGGGTCAAATGCACAGGAGGGGGTGGATTTGGGTTCTAATAGGAATGCCCAGGGAAGGACGCTTTTCTCCTAGCTGCCCCGTGGCAGAGGGTCAGCCTGTGATCCTGTGAAGACGCTGCAGCAGGGAGGGTCCAGGTGCCACTTTCTGCCACTTGTCCCAAGGGCGAAGCATAGGAGGGGGGTGTCCGTGGGGAGGGGAGAGGTTGGACTTCCTGAAAAGGAGCTTGGGCCACCCAGCAGCTCCGCTCACACCCAGGGGCTGCCCTGCAAAGCACTTGGCATGGAGGCCCAAGAAGCCTTGTCTTTTGGGGGCTCCTCACGTGATCCCCTTAGGAAGGAGGCAGGATGCTTGGGGCCTGGGGAACATGTGTGTGTGTGTGTTGTGTGTGTGTGCATGAGAACTGGCACGTGTGTACATGTGTGGCTGGGAGTGGATGTGACGCTGAGAGTGAGAGAAGGTGACATGGTCGGGACCACTCGTGCTTATAGGATGTTGGGCTGGAATGCGGGTTAGGAACCAGATATTCTGACCAACGTGGGAAGTTATGAGTTAATGATCTACTAACATAGGCAGTCATGAGTAAGAGTTTCAAAACTAAGGAAAAAATTGCTTAACATTACTTGCTTTAAAGTTAATAAAGGCAAGTAAAGACTAACTTCTGTGAGGTGAAAAGAAATCACATTAATATCTGAATATCAGAGACATATCTGAAATGTCATTTCAGCGGGGTTCTTCTCTTCCTCCCTTTGCTTCTGTCCCTTCATTTCCCACACACGTTCTTAAGAAACATCATGGAGCATGTACATACAGGCTTAGTAACTTTCATGTGCGACTTCAGCTATCCGAGGTAAATGGTAACCGTCTCAACACAGGTGAAAGAAGATACTGAACCATCAAGTAAGAAGCTTCTGTGTTAAGGCGGAAAGATGGAAATTAAAAACAAAACCGAAAGCAGGTGAAGTTTGCAGTGAACTGTGAAGAATAAGCATAGCAAAACATTATACTCTGAATACGCCTTTCAACTGATCACTGCCACCAGAAACACCAAAACACGGACAGGTGTAGAGCATAAAATCAAACCTGAAAATTCACATTCGTCAGATCTCGAGACATTCAGCCAAAACTCGTGCCAGAATTTAAAGTGGCCAAAATTTCACCAACTTAAAAAATAAAAAGCTTTAAAAACATACTTTAAAAATTAGATATGGTATGTTAACAAATAAACGAATAAGAGATAGAAACAGCTATGAAAATACTTCAGTGCAAAGGCAATTTTAAGATTCCTAAAAAAATACATTACAAAGAATTTGTTAACTAAACATACAGAGAATCTGTCCCCCCTACAGGTATGACTTATACCCATATTAGGTTCTTAAAAACGGCTGTAAAAATGCGCACACCATTGCTTGCAGGGCCTGGTGTGGACCAGAACAGCCAGGGGCTGCTACCACACACAGAACATGGGGAGCGACAGGAAGACAGGATGGACCGGTGGGTGTGGCGAGGAGGACTCCCGGATGGACAGGGCGCCAGACTTTCGTGACCTAGTCTTTGGTATGGTGTTCACACTTCCCCTCAATTTATCCCAACTACTCTGCGTTCACTGTTCTTACTGTGAATTTATTCCCTACATCAACTAAATATTTTAGGTGAGACATGATACAATCAAATTGTGGAATTTGAACTTCCAAAACTATGTAACATCCAGCATCTCGGAAGCAGACTCGGGGTTCACTTACCAGCGCCCCCCGATTCCGCAGCGTGAGATCAGCCGGGGGACCAGGTCCTTGCGGCCAGCGGACCAGGTTAGTTTCCGGGTGACATTTTTCTAAAAAGGCATCAGTTTTAACATTTAAAGTTTGAATCTCACCCTGAAATGTCTTCCTTATGGACCATTAAGGCTATTTTATGTCAAGTAGGCTATTCCTAGACATAGAAACACCAGCGCAGGAAAGTGACAGAACTTGAACTCAGCAGCCTCCTGCTGGTCTACCCGCTGGACGCATGCACAGCAAGGCAGAGGCCGAACAGGAAGCTCAGAGTGAGCTTTGGTCAGAGCTACCGGGGAGGTGGCAGCCTCGAGTGGCGATATTGCTTTCAGTACTCATGTGCCGTCTCGGGGGTGGCCCCGGGGGCCTGTATAGATTTTGGAAGAACACCGCCCCCAAGAGGCCACCTCTCCAGGAGGGCGCTGAGAGAGACCACCCCCTTCCCCCAGCCCCCATGAAATATACATTTCCCAACAAGAGTAAACGGACACGCTTCGCCCTTGGAAGCAAAGGTGAGTATCTCAAAACTTGTACTGGGAAAGCTTACATGGACAGCATTGCTCATTCCTCCTACGTGAAGACTCTTTTCCCCTCCCAGGGAATGGGAAAGGAAGAGACACGGAAACACAGAGTTCAAAACACACAGGGGTCACACCTCCCTCAGAGAAACAAACTCTGAAGCAGACAGGACCCCAAGAGTCAGCTTCAGTATGTGGAGGGCTCTGAACAGAAGCAACAGCACGCGGGGGCGACTCCGACAGGAAATGGATGCGCGATTACTCGTGTCTGTGCCACAGGCGGAGGTACCGGAGGGCTCCGGAGAAGGAAGCGGCGGCCCAACCATCGGTTCCGCAGGGCAGAGTCACGTCTGTGCTTTCAGGGCGGCTGTGGGGGGACTGCTTCCCGCCTAACGCTGGACGGCCCATCTCCACGCAGATGTCCTCCTGGGGTGATGCGCGTGGCGGAGATGACGGGGCGCAGGCAGACCCTGGCCTGGGACGGATGTAGCAGGCCCTGTACCAGCCCAGTGCACGCCTTCGTGTTAGCAGCCCAACTCAATACCCGAGGCCGCCAGGCCTGTGAGAAATGACAACCCGGACTGCCAGCCTCCGCACTCCAGATGGGTCCTGGAGCCCCCTCTTCCTCCTCTGGGGGCGGAGGACAAGTGCACGCGCGCACGGAGCATGCTCGCGTGCGGTTCTTAAAGGCTTGAACTGGTGATCTGTTCGCCACCTGCCTCCCCGGAGACCCCGTGGCAACAGGGTGTCCCGCTGGGAAGGCGACAGGCGTCTGAGTCACAGACCATGGGAGGGAGGGCCGAGCACTCCTTGCTCTCCGGGCACGGTAACGTCACCGGCCAGAAGGCTGAGGTGTGGGGGCTGTGCAGAGAGACAAAACGGCTGACTTCAGAGTGGTCCTGACCCTGGGTGTGCATGCTCTGTCGGAAAACGGAGAAGACAGAGTCAGGCCCCTTCGCAAGAATCCCACCCACGATGATCTGAAGCAATCCCTGCCGTGGTTCTGATCGGGGTCTCCCACTGCAGGACACCGGTCAGCCGGCATCCATCCAGGTGAACCTCGGTCTGGCTACAAACTCCCCTTGCTGTCCTGTCCCATCGTTGGGTAAAGACAATGCTGATAAAGGCCCCAGGGACTAGGTCTGATTCCTTTAATGGAAGAGTGCCACGCCAACCCTCAGAGACAGGGTCCACGTCATCCTGACCGGCCGGCTCGCCGGATCCAGCAGACGCTTATCTCTAGTCACACAAAGTGACTCGTCCGAGGCACCTTTGCATTGGGCAGGCAGGCAAGGAGTGAGGGGCAGCTAGAGAGGAGACATCTATTTTTTAAAAAATATATTCTTATTGCCGAAACCGGTTTGGCTCAGTGGTAGAGCGTCGGTCTGCGGACTGAAAGGTCCCAGGTTCGATTCCGGTCAAGGGCATGTACCTTGGTTGCGGGCACATCCCCAGTGGGGGGTGTGCAAGAGGCAACTGGTCGATGTTTCTCTCTCATCGACGTTTCTAGCTCTCTATCTCTCTCCCTTCCTCTCTGTAAAAAAATCAATAAAATATATTAAAAAAAAAAATAATATATATATATTCTTATTGATTTCAGATAGGGAGAGGGAGAGATAGAAACATCAATGGTGAGAATCATCAATCGGCTGCCTCCTGCACACCCCACACTGGGGATTAAGCCTGCAACCTAGGCATGTGCCCTGATCGGGAATCGACCCGGGACTTTCTGGTTCACAGGTCAATGTTCAACCACTGAGTGCCAGCTGGGCGAGAAGAAATCTATTTTAAAGGAATGAGCACTCCAAGTGTGCCTGCTTTGGGGCAGAGAAGAGGGTTTGTCAAATCCGAAGACTCTAGCCCCTTGTTTTGGGGACCCAGACACAACACCAGGCTTCGGCTGACAGACAGCAGTGCATCCGTACCGGACCCGCCTGGGCTAACGTTCAATACTCCTTTTTTTACTTCCAAAGAGGGCCTTTCCTGACGGACCTGTGAAAGGAAGCCGTTTCCACCACCGAGGACGAGGAATGAGATTGTTCTGGCACACCAAGCACGGAGCACACCACGCGGGGACCTCACGCAAGTGCACGTGGAACCATGTTCACCACGGCGTGTGTATGTGCATGTAGGGGACGTATGCACATCCGCATGAGTATACACAACACTCAACCATATGTAGTCCAGCCACTCTCAGGCAGGCCACTTACCTGGGACAGAAATTCACGTGTATGTGTGTGTGTGTGTGTAACAATGATTTCCTTTTTGTGTTTGTTTTTAAATGAATCTTTGTTATCAAAAACGGCACAGCACAGCAAAACTTTGGAGGAAAAACAGACGGTTGGAAAGGTCACAGCACACCCCGGGGGCCTGCCAGGCAGCATGGTGGACGCCGTTACCTATCCGTGGGCTAATCGCGCCGCGGCCCCGGCAAGACGTCCTTCAGCAGCGGCCTGTCCGGACTCAGCGCGGCATCGACCGCTGTTTTGAGTTTCGAGCTCCTCTGCAAGGCGAGGAAAGACACTGAGATGGCTGCCACGTGGGGAACCAGGAGAGCTCACCAGGCCGGCTGAGGGCAGAATCCAGCCGTGTAACTGGGTGGGGGCCAGTGCCCATGAGGGCGCTCGCTAGGCCCCTCTGTGTGAAGAGGGCACGTCGGTGCAAAACCCGGGGCAGGATGGGCACGGGCTCTCAGTGTGGGCGTTCCCGGGGGCTCCGCTGGGGGGAAGAGGAGGTCTCCCTAGCAGGAGGGAGCTGGTGCAGAGAGGACGGGCCACGCGGGAGAGCAGGGTCTCAGCTGAAGGGCCTCCTGCCGGGCCTGCTTCCAACCCGGCAAAGGCCAGCCTCTGTAGAGAGCACAGGAAATGCTTCCAGAACCCTAAAGCCAAAGATCCTGCCACACTCAGATGAAGGCTCCTCAAGTGCCATTTACTAGACAGCTGTCCCCTACCCTCCCAAAAATAGCCCTGAAGGGAGAAGCTGTGTGCCTGCCCATCCTTGTCCTTCTGCCAGTCTTCTTGTCTGCCCCAGTTCTTCTGTCCTCCCATCTCTCCTTTTCCTTCTGATCCTTGGCCCTGTCTCTGGTCAAACAGGAGAGCCCTGCCCACAGCTAGGATCCTGAAAGCTAAAGATCAGCAGGGCTGGAATATGAACACTGAGACTTTCTTGTCCGATCATATTATTTTCTCAGTAATAGCAAGAAGATTTTAAGAAGTGAAGAACCACAGGTCTGAATTGTAGAATGTCTTCTGGGGAGGAGGAGAATGAGCTAAACAGGAGGTAGAGTTGTTGCCCTTTGAATTATATATAATTCAATTATATATAAAAAGATAGGTAGTTATAGATACATATATATATGTATGCACACACATATATATATGAAACCTGGTGACTGTGATGTTTTACTTTTTAATAGAACAGGTTAGAAGAAAAAAAATCCATCCATTTGAAGTACTGTATTTTGCATACAAGAGCTAGCCTAATGTTTATTCCTCCAAAGTTTTGCAACAATTGGGGTGGTTTTACAGCAACACCAGCCTTCACCTAGTGCGTGCCAGGAGCGTGCTGGCTGCAGGGACTCTGTGAGAAGGTGTGGGTGTGGAGACACTGTGGTCACACCCCGTGTGGCTAGACACCACGGAGCACTCAGAGACGGCCTGCTCCGAGCAGCCAGAGGCTGGCCTCTGTAAAGGTGCAGAAGCGAATCCACTCTCACTAAGTGGCATCGAGAGAGCGCTCACGTTCAGCCCAGGGCTGGCACGACTGGATCGATTCCATCAGCGCCCCTGGGACTGACGGAAGTGTTCCCAATAACTCCACCCTGAGCCTTTCCAGACATGTACACAGCGGCGTGAAGCTAGGTAATTAATTCTAATTCAGATCAGAAAACTTTGATTGCCATAACCACTTGAACTGAAAAACAAAAAAAATGTAGCATCTCCTAGTTAAAAAATAGGGTTTAAAATGTATAGAAGAGCAGCTGTTACTTAAAGAAAAAAGGAGCCTTTCCTGCTTTAGGCGTTTTCCTATTAAACATTTTCCTAAGCCGCATTCATAAACCATGAATACCAAATGTGTTTTCAAAGTATCATTACTTTGGGGAACACATAAATGTGGGCTTCCAGCTGGGACACAGACACCCGTCTCTAGATAATGTGCTGTCCCTCAAATCTTGGCTCTGATAAAAAGACTTTGATCCAAGGCGACAGCCACAGAGAAATGCTGTGCGATTGGCTCTCCCTGGCTGAGAAGTAGGCTACTACAACTGTTTAAAGCAAACTAGAAGGCTTTTTCTAGAAACACTCCGACTAAAACAAAATTTTTAAAAATGAATTTGGTAGAACTTTTGACTCAAAACACACTTCTCCTGGCTTTGTCCACAGCCCAGAGGCCTGGTCCGAGCACACTGCCCTGGGGAGGCCTCAGCTTCCCTGTCTGCAGAATGGACTTAAGAGGGGAATGGGAGCAAGGTGGATGCTGCCCATCCTCTCGGGGCTGCGGAGAGAAGGACGGCACTGAGGAAACTTTGCTCACGCAGGGGCTTGCGTGACTTAGAAACTGCCACACCCACACCTTCACGTGCAGGAACCACGAATTTAAGGCAGCACAGCCCGTTGCGCTCGGCTGGGCCTGAGTGAAGACGCAGCCGATCCCTGCCGGTGGGATAGAATACTTCCAATGGACGCTGAGAGAGAAACGCTGGTTAGTGAATTGACAGAAATCACAGTCCACATGGCCTTCGCACAACCGGGTACACGTTAGCCCTGGATTTCCTGGTGCGGCGGTGGTCATCACAGACACAGGAGCCGGGAACACCCGTGTGCTCGGCAGCTCTCGCTAGTAAGAGTCAGCCCTCTGTTGTCCTGTGACTGTAAACTCAAACATGCAAAAAGACAGAAAGCATCACCTTGTTCCGTCAGAAACTCAGGCTGCTGGAAGTCTGAGAAAGCATAAAGATGGTGGACTGCTCGACAGAAAGGCACTGGTTCTTAGTCTGACAGTCCCGGGAGGTGCAGGAGGGGCCACGCACATCGTTAGGTAAGGCAGCAGTGTTATTTAGGCAGAGTCAGAAGACGGGAGGGAACGAGGAAAGGAAGAGAGAAACGAGAACAACGGTGAGTCTGATTAAATGACAACAGAGTTCCACGTACGCCAGGGCGGCGTGCTAAGCGACCAGACAGTGCGGCCACGTTCCTCACAGCTCTAGCCCCCCTGTCCGGGGACGCTCACTTGCTAGAAGGCCGTGCGGACCTCATTCCCACTGTATTTCTCCTCCTTGGCAGCAAAGCCCTAAAAACATCCCTGTCCTATGTCACTTGTTTAAAGATGAAAACTTGAAACAATTCGTAGGGCAGTTAGATGTGGATACTCTCGCCGATCTCCTGAGTTTGTGTCAGCACCGACTTTACAGACATGGCAGGTACATACAGAAGGGGATCGCTAGGAACTGGTGTCACTGGCTTCCACATTTTACATTAACACCAGAGTTCTGAGAAAGCTCACCAATCCAGACCCCATTCCATTGCCAGGATCAGATGGGGTGGGGAAAAGGCAGTGCCAGGCCACGTCCCCTGCACCCCAGGGAGGGCTGCCTGTCATCCATCCCAAACCTGGGCCACCAGCACGTGGAGATCCAGCTCTCTGGAGCGCCTCACCACTGCTCCCGGAACCTGTGACATGCTCTCTTCTGCCTCACGCCCGCCCTCCTTCACCTGCACAACCACCTGTGCTCTACGAGGAAGACATGCGGCCTGCAGGAACAGCCTCAGCTGTGGCTGCCGCCCTCTCACCAGGGCCCTTCCTTCTCCTTAGTGAGGCTCTGCACCTCCATGGGCAAATCACAAGGGTGAGGGGGTGGGGGACATGCCCTCCCTGAGATTGCAGGGGTGAGGGGGTGGGGGAACGTGCCCTCCTGATATTGCAGGGGTGAGGAGTTGGGGGAACGTGCCCTCCTAAGATTGCAGGGGTGAGGGATTAGGGGTTGTGCCCTCCCAAGATTGCAGGGGTGAGGGGGTGGGGGATGTGACCTGAGATTGCAGGGGTGAGGGGATAAGGATGTGCCCTCCCTGAGATTGCAGGGGTGTAGGGGAAGGGGGTTGTGCCCTCCCTGAGAGCTCCTGGAAGGGCCAGCGTGGTTTTGGAAAGCTCTGAGTGACACCTTCTGTGTCCTACGCCAGTTTGGACATTCTGCATATCTCACTTCTTACCTGAATCCAGAATTCAGCTTGTTGGCCCTAATTTGGGAATGTGGAAACTAAGTAGCCTGACTAACTATCAGAATTTCCCGGTGTAAATGCTAACGTTTTGGGCCACATTCACCATCCCTAAAAATAATGCAATTTTATCTTTAAAATAATGATTGATTTAAACAAACTTTTTTAGACTTAATGAAATAATTGATCTTCTGTATTGGCTTAATCTTTTTCTTATTTCAGCTGACTAGATGCTTAGGTCTAAACGTTGGTCATCTTGAATTTTACCTAAGTTAAAGTTTAAAATCACCTATCATGAAATGTATTATAATACCTGTCCTGATGACATTTTTAACCCACACCTTTCATGCTATCCTGGGTAAGGACCATATCCTGCTCTGAATCTGGGGAGCCGCCGGGTACCTGGACTCTCTCGGTGGCGCTGGGCCACAGATGCCTGCACAGGACTTTCTTGAGGACATCGGGAAGGAGGCTGATCGTGATGAGCAGGATGATGGCCAGCCAGGCAGGGCCGCTGGATAACATCTGTATGAACACGTAGTACATCCTTTGATAATTGAGGAATGGCCTGGAGCGTTGAGGGAAAGAAGAAAAACAACAGGATGGCAGGTCAGAAATCATCAGGAGAAACACTGGAACCCCACTCTGTTTCCTCCACCGGCACAAAGAACCCATTCATCTGGCAGCTTTTACTCCTGGCAGCGACGGTCATTGGGCAAGCCACGGAACCTGCCTGCTTCGAATTAAGCATAGCCCTAATGGGATGGAGAGCTTCCCCTATAATGCTGGGGTATTCTGAATGGGAAAAGGAGGGGATTGTGTGAAATCATCCCAAAGGGAAAATAGTCCCCAAAGTTCAGTTTCAGAACAACAACAACAACAAAAGATTTTAAAAAATTAAAATAGGTAATCTTTTTGGTATCTCAGAATCACAATGGCTATTAACATGAAGATTTACAAAGGTTCTGTTCATCAGAGTTCTAGTTCACTATGCCATAAGATTCTTAGAAATTGTCTATAAGAATACAGAGCAAATCTATAACTCAAAGGAAATATCTATACTGGGCTCCATAAAAGAAGTTGAAAAGGATGCAGCAATTGATCATGATCCCTAAAGCCTGAGACCCAGGAGCCAGTCAGAGAAGTTCCAGAATGAAATATTTCTCTTCCATAGCTGCAGCTTTAATAGCTTTGTAAAGTTCACTAGAATTTCAGGGATTTTTCTTTCTTTTTTAAGCTTGGCCCAGGGTTGTTGGAAACCCATTCAAAACTTGTCTAACATTTCCGTATTTCCAGATCGCAAAGAACGTGTAGTGCATGGCTTTGGTCACAAGAGGGCAGTAATGTAATGAGAGGTTGGGTGGATATCAGCAACTGCCAACATGGGGACAAGGTTGGTCACAGAGGCTTTCTCTACATTCAGGGGCTGCCCGTGTTTCTCAGGAGCTGTGCTCCATATTGAAGTTGCAAAGTGGAGAGGAGCCAGCCAGGCCTAATAGAAGGAGGCACTTCCTCCCAGGTCACGGCCACTCCTCAGTTACCTTCCCCTAGTCCCAGGCCTGCTCAGGAAATGCTCGGCTTTATGGGGAAGGTAGAAATGTACACAGGAGAGTGATAAGACAATATGGTAGGTGTCATGACAGGAGAATGAATAAATGCTTAGGGCAGTGTTTTTCAACCTTTTTTGGGCAAAGGCACACTTGTTTCATGAAAAAAATCACGAGGCACACCATCATTAGAAAATGTTAAAAAATTTAACTCTGTGCCTATATTGACTATATATAAAGTAATTCTCTTGAATAGGAATCAAATAAACACAAAGAAAGTATTTTATAATTACTTTATTATGAAATATTAAGTAAACAAAATAGTGAAAAATTATAAAATTCTTGTCTTGTCTGCACCTACGGCACACCAGGCAACATCTCGCGGCACACTAGTGTGCCGAGGAACAGCGGTTGAAAAACGCTGGCTTAGGGGACCAGGCAGAACCGTCTGTGAGGTGATTCGAGGAAAGCATTGAAGAGGACAAGGAACCACAGGGTTCTGAAGGATGAATAAGAGCTCAAGAGGTAGGCTAACTGGAAAGGGCATTTTTGGTATTAAGAAGAGCACGGGCAGAGAGGTGCTTGTGACAGCACCAGAACACATGTCAAGTGCAGCCACTTCTTGCCCTCATCAAAACTGACCAAGCCAACATTGCTTCTTGAATGCTTTGTTGCAATAATATCTAAACCACATGTCCTGTCTGCTTTCAGTCAAACGCTGGTTTTCAACATGGTGGTCTTTCTAAAACAACAATCAGACCCTGCCATTCCCTCTGTTTAAAATCCTCGATGCTGTTCCACTGTTGTCAGATTGGGGCTGTGGTCCTACCTGTCCTATAGGTGCAGTGCGGCCTGCTCCTACCTACTTTTCCAGCTGGACCAAGGCTCCTCTCCAGTCACAGTGGACTTGCCATGGCCCTGCCACAGTGCTTTTGCACATGCATCTCTCTTCCTGAGGAGGAGGGATCTGTCTGGAGTCAGGCTGCCTTGACCAAGTGGCGCTGCTCTCTGTCCATCTTATCACTTATATAGTGTGTGGAAAATGTGGTTGGGAGGAAGACGGAATGAAGCATGCGCTGTCCAATACTTAGTCTATGCCTCATTCTAGGAAGCATTTAATAAGTGAGAGCTGTTATGATGATGGTGATTTTCTCCCAGGTTCCAGTTTAAATAACAATTTTATTTGAGAAACCTTCTCTGACCTTCAGTGTGAAATAGGTCCCTTTGCTATAGCATCCGACAGCATGTTGCAAACACTGAAAATTGGGGTCCAAGGGGTAGTGACCATGCCTACCTCATCCCGCCATGGCATAGTGCTTTACACACAGCAGGCATTCAACAAATACTTGCACACAGGAAGTTAAATGGAAAATGTGTTTTGAGACCCTGATGAAAGATACTACAGGACTTATCTAATAAAAGAGTAATATGCAAATTGACTATACCTCCACTACACCCACCAGCCAATGAAAGTGAGTATGCAAATCAATCCCAACCAAGATGGCTGTGGCCACAGAGAGTAGGAGGGAGGCTTGGGTTTCCCAAGCAATGGAAGAAGCCAAGCTTTCCGCCTGCCCTTGCCTGCCTACACCTCCACTCAAGGCTACAAAGTTTCAATTATAGAAGGTAAACAAATCCAAACAGAAATGGTGGCAGCCACAGAGCAAGCAGGAGGCTTGGCTCTGCTCCAGGCTACAAAGTTTCAATTGTAGAAGATAAATAAATTCCAGATGCCAGGTCCTCCTCTTGGGTCTCCGGGGGGCATGGCTGGCTTGCAAACCACCAAAGGCCCCTCGCTCAGGCTGCCCCACATCCCAAGGGAACCCCAACCCTGATCTGGGACACTCTTCAGAACAAACCAGCTGGCCCCCACCCATGCATCAGGCCTCTATCCTATCTAATAAAAGAGTAATATGCAGATTGACCATAACTCCAACCCACAAGATGGCTGCCCCCATGTGGTCAAAGATCCTGCCCCCATGTGGACACAAGATGGCCACCACAAGATGGCCAGCAGGGAAGGGCAGTTGAAAGGAACCAGGCCTGCAAGGGAGGGCAGTTGGGGGTGATCAACCTTGTAGGGGAGGGCAGTTAGGGATGACCAGGCTGGCAGAGGAGGGAAGTTGAGGGCAAACAGGCTGGCAGGGAAGCAGTTAGACATCCATCAGGCTGGCATGGGAGTGGTTAGGGGGTGATCAGGCTGGCAGGCATAAGTGGTTAGGGGCAATCAGGAAGGCAGGCAGGTGAGCAGTTGGGAGCCAGCAGTCCTAGACTGTGAGAGGGATGTCCAACTGCCCTCGAGGGGTCCCAGATTAGAGAGGGTGCCACTGGGATGTAGGACAATACCACCCTCCTCCCCCCGTGCACAAATTTCGTGCACCGGGCCTCTAGTGATTACATAACACTTATAATTCTTACCAGACAATTCCTCCCCAGAGGAGGGAAAAGACAACGTAGAATAGCAGCGACCCCCAGATGACAAAGTGGTTTATCCAAGTCCAGTAGTGTGTATCTAATGCCAGCTGAAAGAAAAAAGTGTTAACAGTGATATTATCCACATGCCATGGCAAGGAAGAAAAGCCAGAAAATAATGAGACCAACTAATACCTTCATTTTAGCCACAATGTCCATATGAAACTGATCAAGGAAAACAAACACTTATTCTTCCAATGAAGATACAGAATGTGTGACCTCACGTCCTTATAATCAGCATTTCTAGTAACTCTCACTAGGATCCAGGGGAAACACACTGGGCAGTCTTTCTCCAACAGCAGGGACTCAGGGGCGATTGCTTAAGGTATTGGCTATATTACTATTAAGAACATTACTTTTCGACTTTCTTTGTATCACTTTTTAAAACTCAGACTGATAGGTGTGGGGACTTTCCTAATAATGTCCCATATAGAATTTGACTCTTTTTTTTTTTTTCCTTCCAGGTAGTATAACTTAGATGCATGTTTGTTTGTTTGTTTGTTTATTTATTTATTTATTTATTTATTTATTTATTTATTTTTAAATCAATCTTTATTGTTCATATTATTACAAAGGTTCCTCATTTCTTCCCCCCTTCCTCCCACCCCACCCTCTGCCCTTTCCCCACCCCCCACTGTCCTCATCCATAGGTGCACAGTTTATGTTCAGTCTCTTCCCGCATCCACCACTCCCCTTTTCCCTGAGAATTGTCAGTCCACTCCCCTCCTGAGAATTTGACTCTTAAAAGAGCTGGGTCGTGGCCGGTTTGGCTTAGTGGATAGAGCATCAGCCTGTGGATTAAAGGGTCCCAGGTTCCATTTCAGTCAAGGGAACATGCCTGGGTTGCAGGCTTGATCCCCAGTGGGGGGCATGCGGGGAGGCAGCCCATCGATGATTATCTCTCATCATTGATATTTCTATCTCTCTCTCTCCCTTTCTCTTCCTCTATGAAATAAAAAATACTTAATATACTAAAAAAAAAAAAAAAAAAAATAGCTGGATTTTCCATAATACATTGATTTCAGTTAGAGTGCATTTTTTATTTTTTTATTTTATTATGCTGGGGGGCAGGTGGGCTTGCCAATGAAAATAATTCTAATCTGAATCCTTTTACAAAGAAAAGGCTCATTGGTGGGAAAGGTGAAAGGGATTGAGAAGTACAAATTGCCAGTTATAAAAATAGTCTCGGGCTGTAAAGGACAGCATAGGGACTACAGGTAATAATATTGTAATAACTCTGTATGCTATGGGATGGGTACTAGACTTATAGAGGTGATCACTTCATAAGGTACATAAATGTCTAATCACTATGCTTACTCCTGAAACTAATATGATATTGTATGTCCACTGTAATTAATACATAAGTTAATAAAAAAAAATCTGCCTTCTATATCACTCTGGAGATCTGCGTACTAGGTCGCAGGGTGAGCTGAGTCTGCGCCTCACTCGTTTGAATGGTGGTAAGAAGCCCCCTGACTGGGCTGCGTGCTCGTGTGGACTATAACTTGGAATGGATTTGTAGTTAAAAGGTGGGGTTAACTGTGGTCAGAAGAACCAGCACCAAGGCGGGAGGATTTACCTTTAGTGTGACGGTAAACACCATCACAGTGAACACCAGCGTCCCAAAGGTCCAGTTTCCGAATATCTGTGGGGACAGAGTCCAAGCAGTCTCTTGTTAATATGCATTTTCCCCCTTTCACACTCAAAATGGGAGTGTTTAGAGGATACATCTCATTATTGCCCTGTACTAACACTTCACACCGCCAAGACACAGGGACTAGGTCTTGTTACTACAAAGTGAAAGGAGATGGCAGTGAACACCCGACCCTGGGCCCTCAGCCCCCGGCTCCTCAGTGCCGAGAGGGATGTGACCGAGAGGTGGAAACAGCCCTTCCTACACGGACAGTCCTGTCACTCTGATACTGGCTCCTTCTATGCTGTCAACACGCATCAGTCCTAACATCACAATCTGGGAGCAAGAAAAACACCGAAGAGCTGGTATTACAGACGCACGATGCTAACTCTGGTTTTTCTGTTAGCGACATTTACCCCGTTACACAGTTCTACGCCTTCTGTACATTCAAGAATAAACTCACTAGAGTTTCTGTCTATTCTCTTTTGGACTCTAGTCCGACACCTGCCTGCTTTGCAAGAAAAGCAAGTGCTGGAACATGTTGCTAATAAGCAGCGAGAGAAAACAATCTCGTCACGTATGTGTGACACATGGATGGGATTTCCTCGGGAAAATCGTAGGAAAAGGAGAAACGAGGCAGACAAGACAGAGCTGTGGGAAGGCCCCCTGCAGCCAGTCCGATGGCCAGAACCACAGACATGTCAACAGCCCCTCAGAAGAGGCCACCGAGAGGCGAGAGCAGGGAGCAGGGCTCCAGGCACCCCAGGTCCCGGGCAGGGCGCCAGGGATGGTGTGGGATGGAAGCACTGATGGGCACATCATGAAAACAACACATTCCCACCTACAGGCAAAGATACAAGCAAAATAAAACGCCTACTGCTTGAGACTTCTTTCCCTTATGGGGGACAATTCTATGAGTAAGTTTCCGCTTTGTCCTCCTTTAACAGAATGTAAAGCTTTATTTCACAACAAACAAAAAACTGGAATACAAACTGTCAACCTACACGTGACTTGATTCAGGTGAATGTGTAGGTTACTCATCTTGTGAGACATCTAGTGAGGTAAGAACTACTGGTAGAATTCCAGAAGAAAAACTAAGTAACGTGTTAGGACTTGTTGAAGTTAGGACTTCAGTACTCAGAGCTACACTCACCAGTGGCTCTCAGCGGGGAGGGGAGCGGGAATTCTGTCTCCAGGGGACACTTGTAGTGTTGGAAGATATTTTTGGTTGTCACCAAGGAGGGATTGGGGGGCGGGGGGAGTGGTGCTACAGGCATCTAGCCAGGGGTCTGCTAATTGTACCGGACAACCCACAACCAAGAGCTCTTGGGCCCCAAGTGGCAATAATGGTCAGGCTGGGAAACACTCAAAAATAAATGTTCTCCCTTCAATGCTTAACTTCCGAGACAGGAAAATTTTATAACTCCGAGTCTGGCTGCAGTCTGGCAGAGGACTACAAAAATGCTTGGCCAGCTGGGTGTTGGAGAGCAAATTGGCTCTGTTTTGTTTTCACTGGAGGCTGATGCTGTTAGCCAAAGTGAGGGGTGAACCTGCCGTATGGAGAGGGGCACCGTGGGCGGGACCTGGCAGTAAGGCCACCACCCTGCCCTGCACTCCACTTCCTCACACCCTGCCCATTTGTTTGCCACCCCTGCTGGGTAGAAACTCATTTTAAAAAGTGTTCAATACTAGCCAATTGTGGAAATGGAGTCTGCACAGAGAATGACAGGATATCTCCAACAGCATCACAAATCAGGGACAAGCTTTTAGCCACTCAAGTGATTTCTTTATTTCTCTCAGAGGTAAGGAGGTACTTCTCTAGGGCACTGCCAGGCTTTCTTGTATTTGTGGATTATGGTAGACCTGGGATCACAAATTAGGCACCCCGATGCCTACTCCAGTAAAACACATGGGCCTCAGTGGTCATGTCTGCAAGTGAACAGCAACAAAGCACAACTACCTTGAACCCAGAACTGAAACTTTGGTTAGAACCCTGGGCAATGCTGGGAACTGCTCCACCCTCACCTATGCTTCCTTTCTATTTCTGGCCCTTTGACCAGTGGTCAGCAGGCCCACGAGCCGTGGTATGCCATTCTGTTGACTAATGAGTTTGCCGACCACTGGGATAGACAATCATGGTAATATCTCTATAAATTCCTCTGAATTTTCTTATTTAAGGGAGCCCTTCGGCTAATTGCTAACAGTCAATGTATTATTAAAATTGTTTGCCATTATGTCTATGGATTTTGTGGTGGGAGGTGGCATGGTTCACTGGGATACCAATCCCATTTCTCAAAGAACTGTCAGAGGGACCATCTTTTTTCCAAGCTTCATTAGCTCCCATGGCCCCCATGAGTCTGATTTCCTAGCTGTTATCTCCATTGAGAATGTCACTAACTTCATAGCCTCACTCAGACGATAATGAGAATTTTGTAGAATGTCCCTGAAGCCTGCCCGCCACCAGATCTACATTTAATCCCTTCTCACACGTCTTCCTCTCTCTTCTGAAGATGGGTATTTTGCAGGAAATGTTCCTGCTTTTTAAAGCCCTAGGATCCAGACCAATTTAATTTTTATGCGTAAAAATATCCCACAACAAACCTGACTTGCATTTTTTTTTTTTCCCCCAAGATCACAGCCACAAGAAACACCTACTACATTTCCTTCCTGCACAGATTCCGGATTGCTACCAAGTCTGCTGGCATCATTTGTCCTTGTTCCAATGGCTGGCGACGCTTCAAATTGCAGCTACCTGGATGCTTACTGACTCATATTATACCACGCTCTAAACTTTCAAGTGTTCGCCTAGGAATTCCCTGCCATTCAACAATAATAATCATTGCCTTAGCATTCGCATTTGAGAAGTAATTATGGCTCATATCGTCTATGCTGAAAATGCCCCTAAGTGAATTTCCCTTTTTAAAAAGTTCTCCATGATTCAGTGTTCTCTCAATACTACATGTGTGCTATACACATTCCTATAAAATGATTTAGGTCTTTAAAAAAGTGGTCCTCTTCTACTTATAATAAAACAGGGCATCTAGTAATACCACCAAGAAGATGCATCCTCGTTTGTCAGGACACACTGTCAGAAAAGCAATGAGCATTATCACCTCCATGCTGCCCTGCCACCTTAGAACCAAGGGCATTGCCATCAGTCACCTGAGACTACCCGTGCTTACTGGCATTTTGCAGGTTTACTTGAATTACTACAGAACTAGCCCATGTCTCTACTTTTAGTTCTGCAAGTGATCTAACACTCTTCTCCCCCAAACAAACAAGAATTTAAGCATCAGCAATGCAGAATGAGAAAGGCTCTGGCAGTGTGTGTGTGTGGGGGGGGGGGAGTAGGGGGAGGGAGGATGTAGTAGGGAAAGAAGGTGTCTAGAGCTACAACAGCAGACGTGCAGCCTTGGCCTCGCACTTGACCTGGAGTGTCCTTGGGCTATGACAATCTCTTGGAGCTCCTATCTTCCTAGTGACACACGGGGTAAGTGTCCACACTAAGTCCTTTACATCCTTGTCACTCATAATTAGGGATGCTATGAGTATTATTCGTCTTGCTGTTAAACTCTAGGTCCTTAGATTATTCAACTTCTATAGAGCATTAGTGAATTGGAGCTAATTTCGCCTCTAAAATGCATAACAATAGACAAACACCTCACATTAAATACCTTATTTGGCACCAACTGCCCCATGTACTGCTTCCTAATATCACCATGCAGCTCAGAAGCTTTACATATGACAGGATGTGCGTTATGTGTGTTCAGTCTTTGTCGTGACAGGCCACTGAGCAGAGGACTCTCACAGCTCTTGGCTAATGAGTGGCAAGTCACCCACTAGGCATTTCTTAGTGGGAGTAGTACAGGTCAACTTGTGTTTTCTTTACCCTGATGTCCCTTTCTGTTATTGTTTCAAATTCAAACTAATAGTTCTGTCCAATAATGGCTTAGCAAAGACATGCAAGTGGTAATCATGGGAGATATAAAAGTGTTGCAGAAAAGCATCACTCTAGAAGGTGAGACAGTATTTAGGATCTGTAGGGGCTCAGGGCATCCTTAAGGAAATAGGAAATAGGAGATAAGTCAAGAATTGGTAGAAATCCTTGGATCACATGCAAGGCCTCAAAACACCACTGCATCCACTGACCCACAGCGGTATGAAGAGTGGTTGGTGGAATTTTGGTTGGAGACCTATCAGGGCTACTGGAACTTGAGCAGGAGGAGAAGATGCTGCTTAGACGTCACCTTGGCAAGGCCTCTCTATGGTCTGTACTCCAAAGCTCCAGCGCTCCCTACGGGTTCTTCAGGCACACCTATAATTTTACTGTGTGTAACACTGAGATTAAACAATTAAGCAGCAGCGTGGACTACAACAAATACTATAATTTTGTACCAAATATCCTGGGTTTGAATTCTAATTACCTGACTTTGTACAAATTCTTTAATCTGTCTCAAGTGTAGTTACCTCAACTATGAATGTGTCCATGGGCGATGGCAGTTGAGAGAGGATAAGATTTGTGAAAGTGAACTGCAAATAAAGTGCCTGATGAATGGCACTGACTTCTGTATCGGCTGGCTACCACGGTCCTGGAATTTCAGTCCTCAGGACACAGAAGCTTAGTCCCTTTTAAGATACATGCGAGATGCTTACTTAAAGCATAACCCATAAGGACAATCTTATAAAAGAAACATAAAGAACAATAAGAAAGCTTTACTTAATGACATTTATGACCTGCTAGCATCCAGAAATTATCCAATTAAAATAAACTACGACAAAGAACAAATTCCAGAAAGATACAAAGTTTGTAGAAGAATGAAAGAATTTTAAAAATTCTCAAGATCAATGTAGTAAAAACTGGTTTGTGTTATAATGAAAGATAACTGCGCCTTTTAGTAATGAGAAATGAGAAACAAACAAATGGGTAAACAAATTCCATGAGACCTGTAGCAAGACCTTTGGGTTTCAAGCCAACTGTTCTAAGAGATGAGCCACACAGAGGACAACATAGGGAGAGGTGCTCTGTCAGGCAGGAAATGAAGCAAACGTCTATTCACAAGCTACCCTTATTTGCATCAACAACAGTGTTTATTTTTACGGCAAGGTAAATACGTAATATTCGGGTAGGGCACAATTCCTGACATGTGCTCCATGTCTTTCGCAATTGTCCCAGGTAGCATGGGTTTGCCACATTCAAAGCAGTGTCCCCAACAGGCCCCGCATGCCTGCATATGTTGCCTCTTAGTTAAGGTAAAGGGAAGCTCCAACAAGTCAATCTGAAAACCGTCACTGACTCAGTGGCAATCCTGACACAGAAATCCAGAGATAAACACCAAGTACAAGTGATCAGATGTACACAGACTTCTCTAATACAACTTTCGTCTACAGGAAGGAGAGGGGAACAGCAGCTAGTAGTGTTTCTACTGACAAAGCACACGGAAGAAGTCACAATTTGAAAATATTTTCGAGAAATATTTTATCTAGAATGCACTCCAAAAACATATAGAGGACACACCCACAATTGTCTTACCATGTGTGTGTTGGTAGTCATTATCTGAGAGTGGGAAGGAAAGCAAGTCGCAAAAAGAAAAAAAATCAAGATACAAATAAAACAAACCCTAGAAATTATGCAACAACCAGAGAGCTGATGTCTATTAGAAACTATTAATCTACTCATGGCAAAGGAAACAGACACTTAAGTGCACGTGAAAAAATGGGAAAATATGTTAAGTACAAAATAAAAAGTAATTCCCATATTAAATAAGCCATGCTTGGTGGATCTAACTGAACCACTAGATAAATAACTGATGGTGAAATATAAGTTACAGAAACAAAAGTCTGAAAACCCTCAGGAAGGGGATTTCCCAGTCAGCTGAGCTATGCAGAGCAGTGCATTTTCTGATGTACTATGTCCTGTAAGCGATTTGATAGCTAGATACCCAAATATCAGGAGACCCCACAGGCTGTGCTGAATGACTGCACTGACCACAGATTGAACACCAATCAAGGGTTATTCCCAGGCAGCCAAGCCAACAAGGCCCAGTTCAGTACTAACCTGTCCATTGCTGGACACAGTTGCATTTTCAAACATGAAGTAAGCACCAAAGAAAAATACCAGAGCGTCAAATACTCCTAAGAATGTCCAGTAAATGAACGCTCGCCAGCGGAGTAGAGCGTTCTTGGAGATATCTCTGTGGAAGGAAAACAGTGAGAACATAGTGGCTGCATTCCATTAAAATGGGCCTCAGTATGGGAGTGGGGTGAGGGTGGGGGAGCAATGGTAAGATATGTACACATATAATACCTTAATAATAAAAAATAAATAAAACGTGTCCACTAGGGGCCTCTAAGTCACTGGAGAAGGAAAACATCTGACAAAAATCACAACCAGGGCACTGGCGTGGGCACTATCCACCCATCCTACTTGGGTGTCCCAGTTTTACAGACTCTCTCTGTATTCTTTCTTACAACTACATGTGAATCTAAAATTTTCTGAAATACAGTAAGTTTAATTTAAAAAGCCATAAAAAAAAAAACAGTAACACACTGACATATGCCAGACATCCTGAAGTGCTGTCCTGAAATAGCAAACATAACTTCCTTGTTATTAAAACATACTTTTTAAAAGCAGAAAAGAACACACCAAAATCAGATCTGCTAACTTTCCCCATCCTCACTCAACAAAGCAGAGCATATGTGGTTTTTAAATAATAATAATTCAGGTCATAGATGCAATGGGGTTTTAAGGGGATAGACATCCTTATCCCCAGTCCTTTCATATTTATAAAAAAAATTAAAAGTAAAAATAAAAATAATAATTAAAAAAAGGTATGGTAAAGAAAACCCAATAAGGCAAAATACAAACTGGCTTAATACATACATTTCAAATGCAACATAAATCTTCTATCTATTAGTAAATTTGAGGTTTAATCAGTCAAATTACATTGATTCTTGCTTCAGGACTCTGGTAAAAGCAAGTGCATCAGCTGATACTGCGTATTTCTGGTTTTAAAGTAATTCAACCAGGCATTTATTTGGATTATTCTCCAAGCTCTAAAGCAAGTGTGCCTGAGGCCCCGTACCTGTAGAGGGTAGGGTCCCTCTTGAGTGTCTCCATGCTGATGTGCTGCTCCATCAGGCTATACAAGAGAATCGGAAGGGAAGTGAAACTGATGTTGTACAGTGTCAGGTAGGCGGTGTCGTACAGCGTCTGCAGGAAGGAGAACAGCCACTGAAAACAGCACCAGTACACCTTGTTCAACTTCTTCGATTGTTTGGTTAAACATATATTTTCAATTTGCAAAGAGTTAACACGAGCATTCTGAAAGACAGACAGAGCCTTCTTTCTACAGATTTAGAAGGGCCAGGACAATTTTCAAAGCTTCATGATGTCAATTAGTCAAGATTAAAATCATGGCTGAGAGAAGGCCCGACGATGACCCACCCCATTTTGGCCACTGCAAACTTGCAACAAAAAAAAAGTTGCATAAAAGCTTGCTATTTGGATCACCATCTTCAAGCTTCAATTTCCCCCAGTGCCAGACCCTTCGGATGAAAGCAGGTGGCCACAGCCCATCTGAGCAGGACGGCAGAACAAATGAGCGAGGGAAAGGCGGTGCCCTGACGGTCTCTTCTCCCGTCAGATGGCACGCACACCTCTGCCTGGCACTTGAAAGTGTTAGAAGCCAATGAATTGTGAGACACCAAGAAGGAATCTCAGATTTAGATTCAATCTGTTCAGAAAGCCCAACACAACAAGCTCTCCCGGGCTTGGGGTAGGCAAGTTCTGGGCACATCCCTCACTGGGCCCACGGGAGAGCCTGCAGTCAGCAGACGTGGGACCCTCCACGCCACTCCTCCTCTCCACCCGCTGATGGGCTGCTGAGGGCACTTAGGCCTCCCTCCCTCCCCATCCTGGCCTGCATGCCTCTGCTGTCTCCTCTCCCCTCACTGCAGCCACCCCCAGGTGGGAGGGAGATAAGGCTCAGGGCAGTTTCTGACTTAAGACATTAGGACTCACCTGCTGTGAAAACCCACAGAAGAACTGGTATAAAAACTGAGGGAAAATGAAGCAGACATTCTGAAAGACAAGTCACATGCCTGTTAGTCAAAGGGAACACTGGAAGAAGCATCTAACCTCCTCAGAGGTTGTCCATGTGACACCACTTTATCTGGGGAGTGACCCAAACTGTCCTACGCTCTCATATGAGCCGGCAATGGCTTTACATTTTTTTTTCTCTTTTTCAATAGCACCTACAGTGCATAGGTGACCATGTTCTGGAAACTCTGAGAACAGATAATGTAAAAGCAAATTTGTTGAAGAGATAGAAGGGAGCAATGTACGTGTCAGTGTAAACAGGAAAGAATTAAATTGCATAATGAATGAGGAATTAGTTCAAGGAATTATAAAAGAATACCCCTTTCTCATTCATGGTATCTTCTTATTGATTCCACATGAAATTGTGTGAGTGGGAGAGAAGTGCTAGAATCAGCCCCTTCCCTGCTGACAATTACTTCCGTTTTTACACAAATCACCCCTTAAGGCACCTGTCTAATGTGTCATTCCATCGCATGTAGTATATTTCACCGAGACAGTGAGAGGAGCAAGGAAGTACTTCCTACCTTATAAAAGAAGTATTGCACAAGCTCAGATATCCTAATGTAATAAAAATGCCCATGAACGAGCAGCATCTTCTTTAAATGCTTAAATTTAGGTATTGCATAGTCACTGTTCCTTGCAGCCTGACGACCTTCCTTTCCAATGACGCCTATAAGAAGGGAATAAATACACGCTTTCTCAACAACATGCAAGTAAAAATGGGAATAAGAAAATAAGGTTAGATACAACCGTGGCTGTGAGATTTCTCAGCCATGAACGTACTAAATCTCAGACGCTGCCCTAAATGTGTCATCTGAAGCCTATGATCTTGCCTTTGGCTGTATCCCCTTCTTGTTTAGCTGAAGTGATAAATCTCAGTCACCAAAATATGCAGGAAATCAAAAAACAAGAGGCTTACCTATGCCCACATGGGCCTCCAGGATCATGCTGACATCATTTGCGCCATCACCGATGGCTAATGTAATAGGGTGCTCTTTTGAAAATTTGATTAATTTAACAATCTGGAAAAGAAATACAGAACTGATCTTCTCTGTTTTACTCTTGATAAGATTATCATTAACTAAGTATAAATAAGAAAGATATGTTAGGTAAGAAAAACGAAAAAATTATTTACTTAAGCAGGGGTGGGGGACTTCTTTTCTGCAAGGGCCATTTGGATATTATTTATAACATCATTTGTGGATCATACAAAATTATCAACTTAATAATTAGCCTGCTATATTTGGTCAAGCATCTAATTAACTCACCCCAATGGCTTGGCGGGGCCAGACCAAATGATTTGTGGGCCTTATACTACCAATAGGCCAGATGTTCCCTGCCCCTGGTTTAAAGTAAGTGTACTACATTCGATCTACTTTATCCATATATGATATATCAATACTTCATATTGAAAGAAAAAAATAAAGAAAAAGTAGATAAGGTTTGATTACAAATGAGATATGTAGGAAGTGGCTCGCTAACAAAATGAAGATTGACATAAAATAGATTAAGTAGTTTTCAGTTACAGCTACACTCACATATTTAAACAAAAGGGAAAGTATATGTAAATATAAAAAGAAAAATCTCAATGTTGTATTTTATTAGAAAATATTACTATTTTCTATCAAGCATCTACTTTTTAAAATAAGCAATTCTTATGCTATTTTAATTTTCAAACTTGTCATTGTGTAAAAACAAACCAATGCAATTAATAATTTCCAAATGTTTTAGGCAATTTCTTTATAATATATCAATTTTCCATTCATGTGTCTAAATGATGGTTTGAGATACAGAAGTAAGAAGATTAGGGGGAAAATGTGTAGATTGCCTTCTTGTTTCAAGATGATAGACTGAAACAAAAATTAATTTGTAAAAGTTTGTTAGACTCAGTTCAGAACTGCGTTTATGTATAGTACATATAAGGCTGACATAAGAGAGGGGTAGGGAATAAAACCGTTTTTTATCTTAGATAGAATGCATATGAGTTTTTGAGACTCAGCTTGTCCTCACAAAGAATTACCCAGGGAGGTCCAGTCCTATATTCTTAGTAACACCGCCCCTTAACAGATTGGTGAAGTGCACGTGCAGGGATGCTAAACATGACCTCTTTGCACGTGGTTTTCAGGGCTTTACCTTAACCCACTGGGTTAGTCTGAGCGGTAACAGTTTTCTTTCTGTTCACAAGAAATTGGTCTAATGTATCTAAAATGTGGTTTAACAAAATTGGAACTGTTGTAGTTCTATATCAGAAAGAGATCTATGTTCATAGATGTATGCCTTAATGCTTTAAAGAGTATATAAAAAAATAAAAAACCATGAGGTGTGTGTTTCCACAAGAATATGTTGCAGTGGGTAGCACGTGAGTTTGGAATCCGACAAACGAGAAACTAAATTCTGGCTGTAATTTTCCAAATGCCTCCTTTTCAAGAAAACCCTGGTTTTCTGCACCTCAGGTACTTCCTTTGTAAAAGTAGGTTAACACCAGCCATTTATCAGGGTTACTCTGAAGGTGGAACGGGTTCGTGGGACTGGCTCAATAATGCTAAGGCCACACCGTCTGCCTTCAGTGTGCATTCCTATCAATGATCACACCTTTGTGGCACGGTTTTATTTTATGAGACAAGTCAGACAGAGTTATGTCCCCTAGAAAAGGGTCATCCATCTGATTCAGTGACCTCGTACTAATCACAATAAGCAAAACAAGACCGGTGTTTTAAATTTCTATCACATTTACTTCTATGTAAAAACAGTGGTACTTTGCTAGATTTCAAAAAAATAAATCATCAGTGGTTATGACAACTAATGAATGGCTTTCAGTATTTAAATACCCATCAACCACTAGTTAGTGATAAGGGACAGGGGCACGGACCTGGGCCTTCTGCAGAGGGGCCATCCGGCAGCACAGCACGGCGCTGCAGTTGCGGCAGATTTCAAGGAACCGTTCTCGGTAGTTGCTGGAGCTGCCATCCTCTCGGGGTTTCATTATTAAAGACAGTGCAGCGCCATCAATAATTAAACCGTAGTCTTGCATATCTGTGGAAAGTCTGTTAATGACACAAATCAGAGAGATTACTCAATAACTAAGTTTATAGATTTTAGAAGACTATGTAACTTTCTTGAATATCTAGAGATGCTACAAATCCACGATCAAGGGGTTAGGAGACTAGTACAGTCACTTGATGTTGTCAATAGATTCTGTGACTTTAAGAAAAACAATGTATAAGGAAACCGATATTACCGTAGGCCAATGTACACAAGAGTTAAGTTCCCATGGTGTCTCATCAGTGTTATAGCAAAACAGCATTGAACGAAATGATGTTTTTCAAGGACCTGCTATACAGTAACTCCCCCACCTTATCCTCGGAGAACACTTTCCAAGAGCCCCCAGGGGTTGCAGGTAGGACTGACCTATATACACTATGTTTTTCCAGATGCATACATATTTCTGATGAAGTTTAATTTATAAATGAGATGCAGTAAGAGACCAACCATAATTAATAATAAAATAGAATTATAATAATAGACTGTAATAAAAGTTATCTGAACAGGGCCATTCTCTCTTGTGGATATAATGGACAGAGGGATGATTCACATTCCAGCTAGGGCGGAGCAGGACAGCTTAAGATTTCACCATGCTACTCAGAACAGTGCACAGTGAAAACCTGAGAATTATTTCTGGTGTTTTCCATTAATACTTACTGACCGTGACCACAGGTAACTGAAACTGGGGAAATAGCTTTATACTACTCATGAACAATTTAACATTTGCATTTGATTAGAGAGCTGCTTTTGCTTTACCTACATTAATGACAACCTAAAATGATTCAAATAAAGTCTATTCTTAGATCATGCAAGTAACACCAGCAAGGACAACATTTATAAAATGTATCAGAATAAATTCTGAGTATTCTTGGAAAAAACAACTCTGGAGCATATATAGTTTTATTTTAACAGACAGGCAACCATGTATTATTAACCCTTTGCACTCCGAACCATTCTGGACATTGGCTACCAGCTACTCGATGCTACTTTGCAGAGGAAACGTGCGTTGAAATAACTCAATTCCCCGTAATCACTAATAAACTGCAATGTCCCCTGAGAGAGGACATCTGAGTGATATGCTAGAATTCCGATGTCCCCTGAGAGGGGACAGCAGAGTGCAAAAGGTTAATATTTCCTTCCCTGGTCTGGCAAATGCTCTGAGGAATCCAAAGTACTGCCTGTTCTCCCCACCCCCTTCCCCAAGTGTCTTAGAAATGAGAACGCAGCGGTGTGGCTCAGTAGTTGAGGGACAACCCATAAACTAAGAGGTCATGGTTAGATTCCCAGTCAGGGCACATGCCTGAGTTTCAGGTTCCATCCCAAATAGAGGGCATGCAGGAGGCAACTGATCAATGATGTTTCTCATCATTGATGTTTCTCTTGCTCTCTCCCTCTCCCTTCTTCTCTCTGAAATCAATAAAAACATATTTGTTTTAAAAAGACACATGAAAATGATCATATTCATAATATTTTATAAATCAATCAAGTCTTTTTGTATCCTTTAACCAGCAGTGTTAAAGTACACACACACACACACACACACACACACACACACACACACCCTCTCTTATGCACACCCTCTGTGTACAAAGACACGTTACAGTTGCTAAAAAGAAATAGCTCTGCTTTTGTTTCAGGCGGCCCCTCTGATGCTGTTACTGATGGGAGGGCAGAACCACGTTCCCAGCAAGGGTGCTGAGGCTCTCCCCTTGCAAACGGAGGTCACCTACCCTGAGAGGTTGTCCCTGGTTAAGCTGCCATTCTGGCGCAGGACCGTTTTACTCAGCTCAAACAGGACATCATGTAAACTCTGCTCCTCGATTTTCTTGGTGGTGAGTTCAAGCAGCTGTGTGTTCCTCCTGAAGAGTTTGCAGGCGTAGCAGGTGGCTGCTGCCGTCTCCATCTTGTCCCCGGTGAGCACCCAGACTTTGATGCCGGCCTTCTGCAGAGCTTCTATGGTGTCAGCAGCTTTCTCCTGGAGCCTAGAACCCAAAAAACGAAACAACAAACACCAGGGCTGACAAAGGCAAATCAAAACAAACCATTTCAGAAACTTGTGACCTATTAAAATATTTTAATAGGCCTTCAGAATTAAAAAGCTCCATAGTGCCCTGGCTGGTTTGGCTCAGTGGATAGAGCATCGGCCTTTGAACTGAAGGCCTTTATGGGAAATAAAAACTCAGTAAACTTATGAAACTTCTACACCTTCTTTTACATTGGAGTATTTTTTCTTTTCCATTTTTCATTCTGTTCTCAGAGGGCCCTTGGCCATTTCTTAGTGCATTAATAAGCCTTAAATAACTTTTAGCTCTTGTTTCAGACTTGTCACAGATTAGAGGCTCTTTCTTTAGAAGCATTTGAAAACCTGTCATGCCGAAACTGGTTTGGCTCAGTGGATAGAGCGTCGGCCTGCGGACTGAAAGGTCCCAGGTTCGATTCTGGTCAAGGGCATGTACCTTGGTTGCTGGCACATCCCCAACAGGGGGTGTGCAAGAGGCAGCTAATCAGTGATTCTCTCTCATTGAAGTTCCCAACTCTCTCTTCCTCTCTGTAAAAAAATCAATAAAATATATATTTTTTTAAAAAGAGCCGAGACCGGTTTGGCTCAGCGGTAGAGCGTCGGTCTGCGGACTGAAAGGTCCCAGGTTCAATTCCGGTCAGGGGCATGTACGTTGGTTGTGGGCACATCCCTGGTAGGAGGTGTGCAAGAGGCAGCTGGTCGATGTTTCTCTCTCTCATCAATGTTTCTAGTGCTCTATTCCTCTCTTCTTCCTTCCTCTCTGTAAAAAATCAATAAAATATATATTAAAAAAAGAAAAAAAAAAAGAAAAAACCTGTCATCAGTAATTTTACCAGTTCTTATATTATTTGCAATATTCCACTTGATTACATTAAGCTTGTAATCAAGTGTATTTGATTACATCTGTATTTGGAAAGAACTACAAATTTAGACACATTATTGATTCAATTCTAAAGAATAATTTTTAAAAAATAACCCTGTAAGATATCTTGACTATGCAGAACATAATTCAAAAAATGCTGACTATTTCTGGTTTCTTCTGGGAAAGTGTGAATTCAGGAATCTTATTCATGGAAAGTAAAACATCACCTAGTCATGAGTTGCCTGTGATAGCATCTCCCCCAATCCTCGCCCCTCCACCCCCACATGCAGTCAGACAGCCTGTCTCTTCTGACCTGTGAACATGTGCCTTCCGTGCGGCTGACACTTTCCTCTGAAGCACCCGTGTGGCATCATGCTTTATTTCTGGAGATGGCACAGTGTTTACTTACCGATCCTCAACGGCGGTAGCACCAAGCAGAATAAGATCTTTCTCTATGTGTTCATAGGCTTCTGCTAATTTCTTATCTCGATCTTGAAGGGCCATCTTGCAAGTATCTAGCAATTTACGAATGCCTTCATATTCTTCTGCGCTGAGCCTTTTGTATGCGACGCACAGAGTCCGAAGCCCCTCCTGTGGGAGACAATGCATTTCATGTGAATTCCAGGGTCACTGTGCCAAAACATTATGTTTCAATAGCTTTCTCAATATTTCCTTTCTTTAATTTGAATTACTAACCAAAGAATTCTGAAATAACCAACCCTTAAATGGGTTGACCATTTACAACTGCGTTATTCACATCTATATCAAATATAATCATTACAAATTACAGAAAAAATTCAAACTAGTAAGCATGGGAATAAATAATAAAACCAGGGCCATCCAAAGATAAGACTTTGTTCTTTTATTTTGGAAAACTAGAGGCCTGGTGCATGAAATTCATGCTAGGGGTTGGGGGAGATCCCCCAGCCTGGCCTGCATCCTCTTCAATTTGGGATTCCTCTCACAATCTGGAACCACTGGCTCCTAACTGCTCACCTGCCTGCCTGCCTGAAGCCCCTAACTACTCCCCTGCTGGCCCTAACTGCTCTCCCCTGCCAGCCTGATCCCTCAACTGCTTATCTGTGCTTCCCTCCTGGCTGATCCCCCTGCCTATCTGTTCTCCCTTCCTGGACTGATCCCCCTAACTGCCTATCTGTTCTTCCTTCATCTCTGCGCCTTTGTCCTTCGGACCCCAGCACAGGCTTGCTGAGAGCTCTCCACCATGGCCTCGCCCCAGTCTTGATTAGTCATTACATGACAGCATCCTGGCCAATTTGCATATTCCTCTATTATTCGTATAGATGAAGAGATAAACTTTTTTTAGGGTATTAACTTGCAATTCTATGGTGAATATCAAGTGATATTTCTAAAGTAAACATTTTTTACATGGGAGTTTGTAATTCCATTTGATCTTATGTACCGCTTGCCGAAGGAAGCGGCTAGGCTATGTATCAAACCCATTGGGTCCAGAGGAGAGTGAAATAAGAATTTAGGAATAACAAACTCTCTGCTGTGATCATAATTCTGGGCGTCACCACACACAGAGAATGAACACACCACCCAGCCAGCGGGGCACATGTAAGTTGGGCTCTCAGAGCTGAGAGGCCACACACAGAACACTGGATTCCATCAATGTGCTAGTGTGGGGCTTTCACAGCAGGAAAGTGCCTGTCTCTTCCTCTCTGCCTGGCAGGATGGCTACAGGGAGTTGGTCTTCTGCCCCTCCCAGAAAACGTTAGCGGATTCCCAGGAGCTGAGAGAAGGCTCATGGTATAATTTGAAAGAAGTGAGTGTGTGCCCCTGTGCACTGCGGGTACACAGAATGCCTGATGAAAAGTTTAATGTCAGAAAGCCAAGTTATTAGAGTTGAGACAAAAGTTTAAAACCAGTTATAAGGGAAAGGGACCACCTGGTTAAGAAATGGGCCCCAGAGGGGAAAGTCCTGTACCCTTCTCTGCAGGAGGCCCTAAGGCAGGAGACACAATGCCATAATGGTACGCTGTGGGAACCCTGAGATTTAAAGTCTGGGTTTTCCTGATGCCCAGGCAGCACTGTTTGGATAGAAGACACTGAATTCCATTTTGGTCCCATGAATTTCCTTTCATTCAGAAATGACTTGCATCTGAAGGAGTGGGAGGGGGTGCACGAGAGAACCCGGGGGGCAGAGAACATCCTCTCCCCTGTCCTGGACACAGACCTCAGGGTTTAGCAACAAGCACCCCGTCCAGAGCCTATCCTACTGGCTTGTGTGGCTATCAGTGTGGCCAGCGTCACATAGCCATCTGGCCACTGTGGGAAAAGGCCTCGCTGTCATTTCAGATATGGTTTTGAAGTGGCTTGTAGATGAGGTGCCCCCTCAGGGGTAGCCTCGCATACCCTGTATTCAAGCTCATCGTCTGTAAGTGGACTACATCCTGCTCATGTACACGTAAGTGCTTTAAAGAAGTTCTTCATCTTCTATTCCAACAGGCTCCTCACCCCAGTGGGTAGGAGAAATTTGTGCCATTGTTATTTTCACGGTCCCGAACACAAAAGGTCCCATCATCTTAAACCTGCAGCTTATTTACTGATTTCTGCTGGTTCCGTGGCAGCTGCTTTGTTGGACCAGTAGGTGTTACTAGGCGCTTTAATTCGAAGTGGAAGCCAAAGCGTTTGCACTTGGCAGCCACATTTAACAGAGTTTACCACTGCAGCAGCAGCTGCAGGCATGCATGGTCTCAGCGGAAGAAGGATGCTTCTCGGACAATATACACATTTAATGCCATAATATTTATAGTCAAGCAGGGGGAGCGTGTCTATGAAGAGCCACACATCGTTGGCTCACAGTCTGATGTGGAGGGGAGGAGGGTGGCCCTCTGTCAGAGATGCACAGCTTTCCCCACACCCACAGCAGTCCTTGGAGAGAGGGACCTGGAGCCTGGGGTGTGGGTGGGGGGTAAGGGGTCAGGGGGAGCTCGAAAGCTCAGAGTTGCCGACAAACAGAACAATATTGCTAAATTTATAGGACAGACTATACTTCAGAATGAGAGATGGGAAGAAGACCAAACAGGTGAAGACACATGAAAGCCTAAGAGCCTTTGGAAAAGGAATCATTAGAAATTGTTCAGCATAAAGATCTACTTTCTCCAATATAATCACCGCAAATGTGCTTAGAATGTGGACCCCACAATCATCTACCAATCAACCCAGCCCCCACCTCAAAATAAAAGGAAATATGCAACAGGTTCCTGAGTCCACCTGCAGGGGGTGGTACCCAGGTCGAACACCACCGGTGTGGAAATCAACGGGGGATTTTCCAGGTTGTGCACACGTGGTCTATTCTGACTTTAAGTGCGTTCCTTAAAGCCACGTGGCATCCTCAGTTAGGAGTCTTTCCTTCCTGACCCGAGAGAACTGTGGGACCCGTGCCCCGGAGCCTCCCATCTCACCACAGCATTGCGCTCCACTCTGGCTCGGATCTGATCCACTTTGCCTTCAATGACTCGGGGAAATATTGAAGAATCTGCTCCTTTGCAGAAGAGAAAAATTTCTTCTAGAAAATGAGAATAAAAAGATGTTTGATTTAATCACAATTAGGGAAAGACTAAGTTAGTGTTTATATTATGCTACTAAGAAATAAAAACAGGGATACCAGTGCTGAGACTGTGGTAAAGGAGATTTCAATCGTTCAGTTACCATGAAAAGTCAGGAAAAAAATTAAATCTATGGGTCACCCCAGAGCCTCATCTTATCCTTACAATCCCAGAAACCTCCTAGGAAAGCCACAAACAAGGAAAACAAGTGGCTCCGGGGTGTCCTGCCTTCTGTCACTCTGCCTTCTCTCGGGTTAGGATGTGAGTGAGCAATGAAATGACCCTGGGACCAGGAGGGGTAAGGAAATGAAGGGTGTGGCTGACCCAGAAGTGGGGATAACAATTTGTGAAATGCTAGGAGGTAAACATCAAATCCCAGTGGAACGCAATGCACTTTGACGTAGAACATGGCATCTGAGTCATCATCAACCAGAGTTACAAGAAATATGTGTTTTATCATTGTGGCCCCACCTTTCAAATAATGTCCCAATTATGGCACACATATTTGTACTGTAGATGCATGCTTCTTGTCCCTCAAGATAAAACGATTTTCTCTTCCAGAGATGTAGAGACCCCACCTGTGCACAAATTTGTGCATTGGGCCTCCAGTTAAAAATACAGCACAATTTATGCTCATACAAGTCGTGAAATTAAGCCAAGGGTAATGTCACGCTTTGGCCAGAAAGGATGGTGTCTGGTGATGTCTGTGTTGCCAGCACATGACCTGAACTGTGGCTGAGCAGAGGCTGGGACAGACCTGGGAGCATGGCCAGCCACATGGAGCAGGAATCCACCAGAGCAGGAAGTCCCATCCCTAGAAGATGCCAACGTGACCGCCCAGGTCTGTGACCTGGGATTCTTAGTCACATACCAACCACCTGAAGTCAGAATCCAATCCCGTCTGCCAGACAATTTCTAGCCAATGTTCCTATGTCATCAGATACAGTTTGGAACAAGAACTGTAGTCCAGATGACATGATGATACATCCTTAAACAACAATACATTTCTTTTTCTAGGAAAATCATGGTTGACTCATAATAATGGCTTGTAAAAGGCTTAAATTCTTTACTGTCTCAATGTGTCGATTCCTCTATACCCACTTTGGACATGGGACAAGTTTGGTCTTAAGATCTGGGTGAGGAGAGACTTGGATACAAAAATATCCACAATATAAAGCAAAATATAATCTTCAAAGGCAAGAGCAGACACTATTTGGCACCAGCTTTAGATCTTCTTTTCTAAGTTTGTAAGCAAGCAGGCAGCTACTAACTCAGAGCGCTGCACACACAGGTGATAAGATAAAGCAGCACACAAGTGAGGTGACCCCAACCTGCAGCAGCTCACACAGGTGACCTGATGCTACGCTACAGAAGAGCATGCTGTGGGACGGAGCTCAGCTCTGATGGCTGTAGCTCACTTCTCAGTGGAGAGCTCTCAGCAAGAAATTCAAGTTGTTAACTGGCTGTCTGGCCTATAGTCTCCAGTCTCCCCTAATGGAGTCAAGGGTCCATTAAGTTGTAAAACCAGTGCAATCAGTGTCATCTCTGGGGATGTTACTACTTAGAGAACAACTTGTTGAATTAAATATTCAAACTTCTCTTACAATGAATTGATGCAGGGAAGTCTAGCCTCCAAGCCCACAGTTCCTCAAAGATGCCTTCGGAAATATGTAGATATCTCCTGGAAGAGATATTCTAATGATGTGGATGCCTTGGGCATACATTCTTAATGTCACCTCCTCCTTTTCAAGTGATGCCCTTTTTGATGGTAAAAGGAAGTTGTTAAGGAAGATTCTGGGGCACATCCCGTGGGTACCAGCACTGTGACCAAGCAGTTCAGGAGAATGCACAAGTGGGGCAGGAGACGATTTGTGGATAACGGATGCATTGCTTCCTGATACTGTGATCATTACTGCAGGCTCAGGGCTGCTGCATGATCAGCTCCTAGACTTCACATTTGTAAGGGGGAAAATATCAAGACAGAAAGATTTCCACAATGCAATGCCTTTCTTTTGGAAAAATTGAACGGCTTAAACTCACAGGAGAGTCCTTCATTTGTGCACAGTGAAATAACCTTCTGCAGTTGGGCAAGTGTTAGCACATCCACCAGAACTGTTTTAAACACCATGGAATGTATGCTTCCCATGCCCTGCTGAACTTAATGGTAAAATCTCTAACTCCATGTGTATGAGCAGTGTTCCTATTATAAACTATTTTATGTCCCATGATATTTAGGGCAAGTCTCACTGGTGGAGCCCACTCTTATCCATATAGGATAAGCTGGTTCAGAGGAGAGGGAAGCATGTGGATAAAAGACCCAGCTTTAGTCCGGCTGGCATAGCTCAGTGTTTGAGCATCAACCGATGAACCAGGAGGTCATGGTTAGATTCCTAGTCAGGGCACATGCCCAGGTTGCAGGCTCAATTCCTAGCAGGAAGTGTGTAGGAGGCAGCTGATCAATGATTCTCATCATTGATGTTTCTATTTCTCTCTCCCTCTTCCTCTCTGAAATCAATAAAATTATATTAGAGGAGGGGGGTGGGGGAGAAGAGAGAGATACAACTCTACAACAGCAAGCCCAGCTCCCAGGGCAGCCGGGGCACTGCCACCAGGCTCAGCATTCAGCACATAGAACTCTACTCTTTGAAAAATAACACACAGGGCAAAGATATGCCTTTAGTAACCTCCATGGTCTTAGAGGAGAAAACAAAGTATTGCTGGTTCTATCAGAAAAAAAGTCAGAATGGCTGTTTAATGAAAGGTACTTTGTGTATTTACTCCCCATTGAAATGAAATTCTCTCCACATGAGTGTTAGATAAGGACCGACATAAAATTCCCCAGCATGCCCTCAGATCACTATTTTAAGCTGAGTCTGTTTAGTTCCAGGGTAGTGACTGCGTTTGGTTGCTCACCAGGCAACTTTGCAAAGAGATAAACATAGCCTGGTATTGCCTAGTTTTAAGAAACCAAATAGAACAAGATCCCACATCTCTTGATAAAATGAATTTTGAAGGTACATTCGTAAATTGAACTTAGTATTTATTGAGCAGTCACTGGTAGTGTTGTGGTGGATATACTGCTGAGAAAAGCATAGGCTATGCATTTAGGATGCTTGTAGTCCAGCCAGGTCAGAAGGCACACAGCTCATCTGACTGAGGCAACCAGCACAGGCTTCCTACCAGGTGGCTGTTGAGCTGTCCTTGGAACAGAACCAATGAGCCAGAGGGCTTCTAAGGGTAGAAGTCCCAACAGGTGGAGAACTTCAGGTAGAAAAGCCCACACTAGGTAGAGAGCCACCCGGTGAAAAGGTCCATTCTGAGCACTTTCTGAGGCTGCTGGGAATGAAAGCTAGGAAGGCAGCGCAGGGCTTCCAGGAAAAAAACCCTGGGAAGGTATGGCGGCCTGACACCGAACAGGAGCCACCAGGCCCCGCCAGGACAGTGAGCGCTCCAGGGCCCTAAGAAGACCGACACGGTGGCAGGATGATAGAAAGGCAGAGACTGCAATGATGGAGATCTTGGAAAGCAGGTGATGTGTGAGAGGACTGAGAAGAGGGGGAGAAAAAGACACTTTGGAGAGAGGCTCTGCAGGCCCTGTAATCAGCCTAAAGTGCCTGGGAGAGACACAGGAACACAAGCAGCTGAGGCACGAGTCACCTGCAGTGGGTGTGAGGGGCTGTGCGACCTACAGTTGTTTCATCTATGTGTTTGTTTTTTTTTAAAAAAGAGAATAGTTAAATCTTTAAAGCTCCTGAAGAATGTGAGCATCAGAAAAACCCCCAGCACAATGTATAATTTAAGACATCAAAGAAAAAGAAATTCCTACCTGTATCAGATTTTACAATTACACTCATTCTCCTTCTTACTGAGTCAAAACTCAAAACTTCCAGCAATTCAAACCTGAAAAATAGATGAAAAATTGTCTTTAGTGCCCACCTGGCTCTGTAGGTCCTAAAATCTGGGTATTTAGCAGCCTTTCCACAGAGGAATGTCTGGGGCAGGCCTCTCCCCACCACGCCCAGGCCTTTGAAAACATCACCTCCATCCATGCCCCACCCCACCTCTGCCTGGAGGGCACAGCTGACAGCAGCTGGGGTAGGGGGAGGGAATGGGGGAGAATTTGGAGGTAGGGCAGTTTCCTCCAGACACACTGGAATGTCTGGATTCATGTGACTGGTGATCTGGCTCTGCTACTGTCACCCGTGCCCTTTGGGGACAGAGGGCAGCTAGGGCCAGGCTCTTATCTCCTCACCACTATGATCCTGGCCTTGTGCATCCTCCCACCCCCAGCATGCATTACAGATGCTCATGGAGTTTGTGCATCAAAAGAACTATCTATCTTTTGCACTGATTCACCTTCCTAAATTCTGTTGAGCGCAGATCCACAGGTTGTATAAGAGCTTTTTTAAAAAAAAAAATTAATTTATTGATTAAGGTATCACATATTTGTCCTCAACCCCCCCATTCTAATCCCCCTTCCACTCATGCCCCCACCCCCCTATTGTACTTGACCACTGGTTAGGCTCATATGTGTGCACTTAAGTCCTTTGGTTGATCTCTCCCTTTTATCTCCACCCTCCCTTTGAGGTCCAGCAGTCTGACCCTCGAGAATAAACCAGTGTCCTTTCAATTGATAAAAGTCATCAGAAGACTTCTGTCTGAAGTTTGAAATGTTGAAAATAGCGGAGCCACCCCTGACATTACCTCTGAAAACTCCTTAGGGTCTAGACTCCAGCTAGGGCTCAGAAGTGACAGTGAAACTTCTGTGATGTCATCCCCGCTCACAAGCTGAGGAAGGGGTTCAGAACTGGCCTCCCCAAGAGGTGGCACTTTGGCAGGTGGGTGGATTATTTTGAGCTGAAGAAAATCTAGATGTTGCAGAGAAACTTTTATCTCTCCCTTAAATAAATTAAATTAGGGGCCTTGCCCGTAATAAGAGCTATCAGCAGCCCTGACCAGGTGGCTCAGTCGGTTGAAGTGTTGTCCCATACACCAAAAGGTTGTAGGTTCGAATATGAGTCAGGGCATATACAGGTGCAAACAGGAGGCAACCAATCAATGTTTTTCTCACACACTGATTTCTCTCTCTCTCTCTCAAAATCAATGAAAACAAGGATTAAAAAAAAAAAATAAGAGCTATCACCAGAGATAACATTTTTTTAAATCTATTTCTATGGCAAGGTAAACATCTAGTTACTGAATCCCTGCTCTTCTTATCATCCTGCGAATGAGCTCCCCTCTGAAGTCCCAGGGCAGGGCTGGGGAACCTTTTTTCTGCCAAGGTTATTTATAACCTCATTCTTGGGCCATACAACACTATCAGCTTAAAAATTAGCCTGCTATATTTGGTCAAACATTTCAATGACTCACGCCTAGTGCCTTGGAAAACAATTCTGCATTACCTCACAATATAATGTACACTATTCGTACCTTTCAATGTGATCATCCCTGTTTAATATCTCCATGTAGTTATCCCTTAGCCGCAGGTATGTAAAACCAAGTCTGTAAAGGAGAAGGCAAACCCAGTGGTTAATTTGAAATTTTGATATTCCTCTTTCAATAAAATATTTCTGTTTTAGATTCTGGTAAAGCTTTCTTTTTGAAAAAGAAATACTCCTGGTAAAACAGAAGTAGTAAACTGAATTATAAACTTAGGAAATTATAATACTGAACTTATTCACCACCTCACAAAAATTCTCCAAGGACCAAGTGAATTTCTGACTTACTCTCCTAAGCACTACAGGGGTGAGGTCCATTTTACTGGTAGGCATTAACAGGTTTCAGAAAGATAGCAGGTGTGTGGAGTGGTCCCTGTCTATACTGACCCAGGTTTACTCACTGATCAGTGGGGTTGTTCAGCAGAGGTTACACGTCAGGATTAGAAGGACCCTGAGAGACTGTCATCCTCCAGACCAACTCTCACTTAACTGATGAGGACATTAGCTCTACAGCAGGCTGCCAGTCAACAACATCTGCAGAGCCCTTAATCTAACACCCTCCTTCTCTATGTAGAGCCATGGGCTGTTAGGCACAGGCCTAGAGCGGGGGCAGGAAGAGAGCATGGCTTCTGGACTCCAGGAGCTTACAGTGGTGGGAGGTGAAAGGTATCAACCTAACGACAGCATGGAGCCATAATGGTAGGAAGGCACCATTGGACCTTGGGACCCTACGCAGCAGGCAAGAGCTGGGGATGGGTGGGGGGCAGGGGCAACTGAAGGAATGACTTCTTGGAAGGTGAGTCTAGAACGACAGGCAGGAGCAGCCTGTCCTCACTTCTGATATCAATGACTGAGTGTGGCTTAATTTCTGAACACACATTTTCCGAGAGAAATCTAGCTTTGAGAAGTCTCCTATACATACGTATGGATTTATACACTTAATAATTGACACGATTTACATACTTACATCACTATTCAAACTGCAGGGGAAACATACATTCGTTTAGTCAACAATAAAAACACTCCTCTAATTAGAGGAGTTCAACACCCACTTATCAATGGCAGCAAAGAGGGGAGATTAGTACCGTTTGTGTTAAATTTGAATTGTAAGCTGTGATTTTAGAAGGACATTTCCCTTGACTTGAAATTATGCCAGATATCTGGAATATCTGAAGTACTTTTCCAAGTATTTGCTTAAGTGTTGTATGTCATGAGGCAGCAAACACTCCCAATAAAATGATACTGAAGGAGGGTGCAAGAAGCACACAGACTTAATACAATAGGATACGGAGATAAGGGAAGCTGCCGGTAAAGAAAACCCCAGCACCCCAGCTTAATCCCTCTTCCTGTTGTGTGACTTTGGGAAAGTTGCTTGACATCTCTGGGCATCAGTTCTTTAGGACGGATGAGGAAGACTTTTCATGAGGGTGCCTAAGGTTGCTTGCATCATTAAAAGCCTGCGGTTAATTGGAAAGGCTTCTAACCTTCTTACTGAAGAAGCGAGGAGGAAAAGCTACCCATGTAAGACAGTGACAAACACTGGCAGCTGTGACCAAGATGCTTCTCACACTGACGGCAGGTGGTGGAGGTTCAGGGACACTGAGCACAAAGGCAGTACCTGCTCAGCTCACCCCTCAGGAAGCCTCCCAGGCACAGGGGCCTGACTCAGGACAGGCCCAGTGTGAGTCCAGGAGGAGTACATGATTGGGGTGGTAAAGAACTCCAGGACCGGCTCAGCACACCCTTCACAGCTGCAACCAGACTTGCGTGCAGCCAGAGACGTACCTCTGGACACCCTCCACTAAGGCCACCTCGTCGGGCGAGGACGATATGTACACACAGGATTTCGCCGAGTCTGGTGACTTCCTGGAGCTGTCCACATCGTCAAAGTCATCCTTCACCTGGATGGTGTGGCACAGGCAGAGGGCCCGGAAAAACAGCTCTTCACGCTCCTATAGAAACGCAGGACAGAAACACACACACCTATGGCATATCGGCTTAAAGGAGGAGGAAGCCAAACAGAAGACAATAAACAATAAGGCAGGACATGCAACTCTTAAGGGTTAGGGAAAATTAGTTTTGCCTCTGGTGGTCAGAAGGTAGAGTGTAACTGTGGCTTTTGTTCATTCTTGAGCACTTCTGAAAGCTACGATCAAGACCAATGGGCTATGAAGACGGAAAGGAAATGTAGTGAGAGGAGGCGACAGGTTCAAGGTCATAAGAGAACACGGCCGGGTGGAGCCTTGGGCCAGTGGAGACTGCACTGCAGGGCATCTAGGAACCTGGGTTCCCTGGGGTTCTGAGATGCCACGGTGGCTGAGGGGGGCCAAGGAGGGCTGGACCTGCATCACATGTGCTAGGCAGGGGAGTTCCAGCAGATGGCCAGAGGGTGCCATGCCTGTGGAGCACCTCATGAAAGCCATAGACCTGTCCTCTCCTCTCCTTTCAGACTGGGTGAAATCACTTGAAGCACGTGTGTTTGTATGTGTGTGTGTTGGGGGGTGGGGGGGAGGTTCGCTTGGTCACAACAGGCAGTCACAGCCCAGCCCATTAAGGCAGCCATCCTTGGTGCCTTAGGGGACACCACACACGACTCTGGGGTCACCAAGCATTCTGGAATAGTCTCCTGGCTGACCACTTCTAAGGGTCATGGCTGCCTCCTAGAAATGATGAGATCTGAAGCCACCACATTTGGTGTATGTGTGTGTGAGTGCATTGTGTGTGTGGCCTATATCTGTGTGCACACATATGAAGATATGTGCACGGGGTATATCTACATGTTCACGGTCTGTAAGTACATCATGTGTGAGTGTGGGGCATGGGTCTCTGTGTGCATGTCTATGTGCACATATGTGCATGTGAGCTCACATGTATGTGCATGTGGGTTTGGGTGCGAGTGTGAGCACGTGTATAGTACAAGCACATGTGGTATGCAGGTCACTCTGACACAGCTGACGTTTTTCCTGCTTGTCCACGTTTTTAAAGCTGTTCCTAATATGGCGTGACTGGTCAGGTTAACTGGTGGGAAATGTGGCACCTTACCATTCTTCTCACTCAAGTCGCAGGAAGATTCATGTCCTTCCTGGATCCCAGAAGCAGAGGGGATACCAGGCTACTTTCTGACCTGAGACCACGTGACAGTGTTGGTCCCAAAGGGCAAACACCTACCCTCCCACAGACGCCCGGGGAGGAGTCGATCATGTCGATGCCGGTGGCGCCGGGGAGGACCTGCCCGTTGCAGATGGCGTGCGGCACGTAGACGTGGCCCTCGATGCAGCACTCCTTGAACTCCATGTTGTTCTCGGTGAGAGTGCCCGTCTTGTCTGTGAAGATGTACTCCACCTGCGGACACAAGGCGTGGCTGTGGTGCTGGCTCGGGTTCACAAGCCCCTCTCCGAGGAGAGAAGGAGCAGCAGGCTGCCTCAGACCCCCGGCAGCTGTGATTCCTGACATCAGTGTTTTACCCCAAACCCACCCCTTTACCAGGTACCTGACTTCTTTCAACACGAGCATACACA
The DNA here is from genome assembly GCF_964339955.1 of Pipistrellus hanaki. Classification (NCBI taxonomy): domain Eukaryota; kingdom Metazoa; phylum Chordata; class Mammalia; order Chiroptera; family Vespertilionidae; genus Pipistrellus; species Pipistrellus hanaki. The sequence continues at coordinate 26,063,835 of NC_140505.1, forward strand.
CTAACAATGAATATTTCACCACGCTCCCTCCCCTACAACAAGCCTCTCCACCGACCTCTGGAGCTCCTGTGTCAGAGAGTCATTCTTAGCCTTACTCTGAGGCAGAATAATTTGCTGCATTGAACAGAACTCTCCGTTTATCTTGTTACAGAAAAAAATTCTTTCCTCCAGGAATTTCTCTGGAATGTACAATATATATACCATTTACTACTGCAAAGGAAATGAACTCCATGGAGGTGATGATATTCCAATACTGAGCCACCAACTTACAATTTGCACATTGCTGACTGGGACAGCACTCCACGAGGGGTGTAGAGTGTCTCAGAGGAATGATTTGAAGGTCAAAGTCATGAACAAGCAAAATATCATCGTTTAGTAACAAGTATCCTTGCCCCAAGGGGGTGAAGCAATATACAGCTATCAGCGTCTAACCATCTATTTTCAGACCAGTGTTTTGGAAGGAAGTGGATTTCAGCTACTAGTTGAAAATAGCTGTTTACAAAAAAAAAACCTACTCAAAATTTCTTCCTGTAACAAAAAATAATAGCAGCATTTATCAAATGCTCTTTCATGCAAAAGGTTAGACTGGGGTAGCAGGAAGGCTCCCACTGAAGGCCAGAGGACCAAGGCGAGATCGGGGGGACAGGCCTCTCCCCAGTATGGGCTCTGCGCCCCCCCCTCCCCACCCCCCATCCAGGTGATCCCGAATGACCATGACTCCTGCCCGGGGCAGTTCCATTAGACACTGTGGTGGGTGCCTCATCTCTGTTATCTCGTTCAAACCCCACTGCACTCTGGCAAGGCAGGTGCCTTTATTACGCCCATTTTATAGATCGAGAAGCTCGGTGTGCAGCTCAGTGTGCACAGCGCTCATGCCACCTGCCCCAGGCCATGAAGTCATCAATGTAGAGCAGGATTTCTATGTGGGGATTTCGAACCCTGCAATACATACAGCTACTGAAACTCGCCAGGGTCCCCCTTTGCTCGTCTTGAAAATGAGGATAACGGGCTCAGTGTCATAACTGAAGGAAATCATGATGAAAGCCAAGTGCAATGCCTATGAAATAGGTACTCAATCCACATTAGCTCACCTTTACCCCTTCACTTTGGTTCACAGCATGAGCGCCATTTAGGCCATGGATGAGCGTATCTCAACCAGTTAAGGTAATAAATTTTGCATAATTATAAATACTTTTTCAAAGCAGTAACAACTGTCATACAAATAAAGTTAAAAAAAAAAAAACCAAAAAACTAACAATTTTGTTGTTGTCTTTCCCGTTATAGGTTCTATCTCTCTATACTAATTAAAATGGAAAAGTTGCCATCTGGCCATCTGGATGATTTTGCCTGCATGACAGGAATCATTCAGAATCTAGACACCTGAGAACATAAAATGGAGGGACTCGGTCGTCACAAGATCAGGAAAGACATTTCAGAAGACACTGACCTGTCCTAACTCTTCGTTTAAATCCGAGGTGTTGACCACAGGCCTTTCGCCCAAGTCCTCGTCAAACATCTCTTCGTCCCAGGTGATGAAATAGGAGCCGAGGAACTTCTGCATCTCCACGGTGACGTACATGGACACGGGGATGATGTAGTTGAACAGAACCATGAAGGCCAGGAAGTCCGTGAACGCCCTGAGAAACTGAGAGAACATCACGTGATTGCCCACGGACTCACACCAACACCACAACAATGTAAGGCTTAGGCACAGATCACCCAAGTGCAGACTTTAAATGCAAGGATTTCAAATCCAAAGATAAGGCTCATCAGGGGCTGCAGTGGCCAGTGGATGACTTGCCTGTCACTTAATTTTAGTGCTGCGATGGCCCCAGGCTAGCCAGGCCTCTGGGCGTGGGAGGGTGAAGGATTAAGTCACCAGTTAGACGGTCACTTTGCCAGGAGACAGGAGGCCTCTCAGCTGAGAGCCAGTAGGAAGCTTTACATTGTGTGTATCCCACATTTCCTTTGAGACTCTGACAAATGACCAACTGACTCTGTAATAACTCACAGATGCCAAAAACATCAGTTCGATACAAAGATTTTTCTATATAGTCTGTTCTTACCTCTAAGACATTTAGTTTTAATGGAAGGCCCAATTAAACACAGGAAAGAAGTGGGGACCCTAGTCTGGATTTGCATAAATCCTAGTCTAGACTCAGTGGGCCCTGGTCTGGATTTGTTCCAGACCTGCTCTGCATGCAGTGGTCCCTGGCCTGGATTTGTTCCAGACCTGCTCTGTACTGAGTGGGCCCTAGTTGGAGTTTACACCCAGTTCTGGCCTGCACTGAATAGACACTGTCTGGATTTGCACAACTCCACTCTGTACTGATGGACACTGTTATAGAGTTGCACATGGCTCAGATCTGGACTCACTGGGCCCAACCAGAAAACTATTCTGTTTTAAGTAGAAGAGATTCGATCAAATTATTTTAGTATACTGGTTTTGGGCAAAATACTTTTGATAAACATTTTTCATTTGAAAAATGAAAGTAATTCTTATCATAGTTTCCATATAATTGTCTCTTTTTTGTCCACATACATACCATAAGTAAATACCATTTACCTCACAATCATTAATGAGCATTCACTGAGCATCCTCTAAGTCAGCAGTTCTTAACCTGTGGGTCGTGACCCCTTTGGTCATGGTATTAGGAAGGTTGAGAACCACTGTTCTAAGTATAAACATTGCTCTGGGTTCTGGAAACATCCAGATGCATTTAAGGTGTTTCCATATGAATTTACTATTGGGAACTAATACCTTTCCAGACTTGCATATTCAAATCCAAAGAATGCAAAAGCAACCAGTATCTACAGCTAGAGAGGCAACCGATGGTTTCCATATCAATGCATGTACTTATTATAAAGATTGGATCAGCCACAACTTCATCATGTTAACACATTTTCACAACAGCAGCCCACAGGGAATCGATCACTGAAAAGGAAATCAGTGTCCATACCAGGTTCCTCTGTCTTTCTGCTTCGGTTCTCTGATTATACCACGGCTCATCTCGGGATGGTTCACTCTGCCACACGTATTTCAGGACAGTATTTATCAGCGCTTTGCTGATGAGAATGCAGAGGTACACTATGAGGAACACATTCATTGATCTAAAAACACAAGACAGTAATGGTTACTTAGTTACCGCTCCCTGAAGAATTGAGAGTTGTACACCTGTGTGTCGAGATGAACACGTTGTGACAAAACAGATTAGGAATAAATGGCACAGCAATGAGTGCCATTCAAAGACCCTTCTTCTCCCAATCCACTGACAGTGAAAATAATGTAAGCTCATTTCTGAGTCTCCTCCGTGGTTACTGACATGTGATACTAGACACCACAAGGGAAACAGCTCAGTTAAGGAAAGTTCTGTTAACAGGAGAGAAACCCCACACAACCGCATTGCTGACACAGGTTTCTGTATGGTCTAGGTCTCTATCATTTAAAGAACATCCAGAAACAAATTTCTTCTACCTTTAAGCATCAACCAATGAGTTCCGAATTTAGAGCTGACCACCAGGAAGGGAGGAGAAATGGAGGGAAGTCCACACTAAAAGAAATGCCCTCAGCATAAGAATAACACTCAGTCTGTAGCCAAGGTCTTAGCAGACCTCATGAAGAAGGGGTGATTTTCCAAAATCTATTTCTGAAACTTATTTGTCAATGTAGACATCTGGAAACAAAGCGTTCTTGCTTAAGAGCCAAGTCTGCATTTTGGTATTTGATGAAGCCAGAGATAGACTGGGGCCCGGGATCACATTTCAAGACTGGCGTTCTGAGAGTGGGCAAAAGACACCCCGTCAGTCAGTCTTCCCCTCCCAAATCCGAAAACAGCACACATCTCTCTGTTAAAAAATTTGTAACTACCCAGTGGCCCACTTCAAGTCAAGGATACACTTTAACAAGAGGCAAAGACGGGGAAAATCTGGGCTACATTTTCTTACAAATGCAACTCTCTCCTTGATGTATTTTTACAGAGATTTTATGGTTTAATAAAAAGAAGAAAGACTCTGTTCTCCCTGCTAATGCTTTGCTCAGGAAAACAGGTGGTTTCAATACCCCAAATTAAAAATGACCCAACTCTGACTTTTTCATGAAATGAGGGGAGGAACTGTTGGGCAACTGCAAACTGGGACTGGGACATCCGGGGTGTCCACATGAGGGAGACTGAAGAAGTGGGCTAAAGGTGTGTGGCCATTTACATACACACACACACCAGATAAGACAGTTGATCTAAGTGTTCAGCTCTACTGCCTATCTAGACACCATGAAGGAATTGCTAGTCAGGCCAAGAGAAAAGTGTTTTCATATCTACTGTGGTTTGGCCTTGTAAGTCACAGATTTTAACCCACTTCACATGATGGAGACTGAACCTTACTTTTCTACAGCGGACCGTTTCTGGGATTTTGATTGATAATTTAGTGCCATTTTGGTTTCCATGCCCGTATAAATAGCAACACCTGTAAAGCAGAGAACAAATGTCAGAACAGTAACACAAATGTACTCGTCTTTACATAGTAAGTTACATACAGCTATGGTGACAATGGAACTTGGAGTAAAAGGAATTATATTCTTTATTTCACTGGGCAGGCTAGCTGTTCATAAACAGAGGCACACAATAGGGTTCTTTAGACTAAAGAAATACTTAAAAAAAAAAAAAATTCCTGCACAGAGAACAATCTGTATCTTTTATAATAAAGTTCAGATATTAATCAATTTGGGTTTCCCCACAAAAGGGTACAGCAATTTTAATTAAAAATTTATTTTAATTAAAACATAAGCAATAACCCACACAGAAATGGGAGATACTAGTAAAGAAATAAAGCCACTAAAAAAAAAAAAAAATTGTTACAAAATATGCTGTGTGGATTCTTTCATGGATTAACTTTGTTTCTGAGTCAAAAATCTGTAGACACTTAATATATAAGCAATATTTTCAGATGTCATTGCTTTATGGATTGTGGTTATACATCAATACTGCTTTTCTTAGTGATGCAGAATTATTGCTGCCATCAAGTCTACAGTACTTCAAAGTACAGAAGATGCTTTCATGGTACCACTATTGTAATTACTTAACATACCCTTAATTTTAGAGGCTATCCTATATAATAAAAGGGTAATATGCAAATCAACAGAATGGCAGAACAACTGGTCACTGTGATACATGACCACCAGGGGGCAGACGCTTGACACAGGAGCTGCCCCTTGGCGGTCAGTGTACTCCCACAGGGGGAGCACCGCTCAGCCACAGCTGGGCTGACACCTGGCATGCACAGTGGCCTGCCTCTGCGGCAGCACTAAGGATGTCCGACTGCGGCTTAGGCCTGGGGAGAGGGCCTAAGCTGTCAGCCAGACATCCCCGAGGGCTCCCAGACTGCGAAAGGGCAAGACGGGCCTGAGGGACCCTCCCCCCTCCAGTGCATGAATGTAATGCACTGGGCCTCTAGTTAATAATAATTCACTAATTAAAACATTTACCGAAGATCTTCTCAGTGTTCTTTAGTGTGGCTCCTCTAAGAAGCACATTTTCCGATCCTAATGATCTGTAAAGACAAGAATGACCAGAAAGAAGCAGGGCAATGGAGAAATCATAGTGAGAGGCATGCTACATGGTGAAAATCAACTCATTTGCCTAACAGACTTCATTGTAAGACAGTGGTTCTCAAGCTTTCTAATGCTGCAACCCTTTAATACAGTTCCTCATACTGTGGTGACCCCCGACCATAAAATTATTTTCGTGGCTACTTCATAACTGTAAGGTAAACAATGTAAATATCTGTAATGAATCGTAATATAAGTATCTGTGTTTTCCAATGGTCTTAGGCTCTACAGATGCAGTCCTCATCCTGTGGGTCGCGACCCGCAAGTGGAGAACTGCCAGCAGGATCGCCTAAGACCATCGGAAAACACAAATATTTACATTACGACTCATTCACAGTAACAAAGTGACAGTTATGAAGTACCCACAAAAATAATTTTGTGGTTGGGGGTCACCACACATGAGGAACTGTATTAAAGGGTCGCGGCATTAGAAAGCTTGAGAACCGCCAACACCGGTTTGGCTCAGTGGTAGAGCATTGGTCTATGGACTGAAAGGTCTCGGGTTCGATTCCGGCCAGGGGCATGTACGTTGGTTGCAGGCACATCCCCAGTAGGGGGTGTGCAAGAGGCAGCTGGTCGATGTTTCTCTCTCATTGACGTTTCTAGCTCTCTATCTCTCTCCCTTCCTCTCTGTAAAAAATCAATAAAATATATTAAAAAAAAGAAAAAGAAAAAAGAGAAAGCTTGATAACCATTGTTGTTAAGAGGAAGTTGTTTGAATGTACATTTGCTTATATTTAGATTATAAAAGTCAGCCTGGGAATATGGGGCAGTGTGTGTGATGCCTGCTGGAAGTTAAAAACCCGCTCCGTGGGAAGAATTTTGCAGAGTTCTAGCTCTGCGGGCACCCGCTCTCCTGGTGCAGCACAAGTCAGCATGCTCCCAGACCGACCGAGCCAGGTCTGAACATTTTAACAACATTCTATTAGCGATCGCTTTGTGAGGGTGGTGGGCTGACAGGTGGGGTCCCTGCACCAGTGCCATCAGCGGCATCGGACAACTTGTCTGAAGAGTCACCTCAACAGACTGAATCAGAAACCTGCTCCTAACAGGTATCAGGTTTCAGGACCACTGGACGGGAGGACCCCTACATGTTCTGGAAAAGCGAAAGGGTGGTGCCTCTGAGTCATGTGGCATCAAGCCGTTTCTGTCACGTCCTGTGTCTATCACTGTGTGTTTCATGGAATACAATCACCCTTTAAAGGTGAGGGCTGGTGCCCATCAGTAAATGAATGGATTAAAAAGCTGTGGGACATTTACACTATGGAGAACTATGCAGCTGTAAAAAAGTGGGATCCCTTAGCCTTTGGGATTGCATGGATGGGTCTGGAAAATATTATGCTAAGTGAAATAAGCCAATGTGAGAAAGATAAATATCACATGATCTCACCTATTTGTAGAATCTAATGGAAAAAATGAACTGACCAACAAAATAAGACCTGAAGCATGGAGGCATGGAACAGACTGACTTCGATGTAGGGTTGGGGGAACAAGGAGAGATAAGCCAAATAATTTAAATATTTATAGCCTATGATCAGAGGCAATAGGGTAGTGAAGACCTGGGGAGAGGTGGGAGGGGCTGGGAGGAGACAGGGGGGAAATGGGATATATCTGTAATACTATCAACAAAAAATACATTAAAACTAAATAAATAAAGGTGAAGGCTGAAATACTCTGTGTTCCTTTATAAACACAGGCAGTCAAGTCCACAGAGACCCTCTAAATGCAGGTGGCCGTGAATCTGGAACAATCCATGCATTTTCTACTTTGGGGAGAAACAGGCAACAACCAAGGAATTTAAAAAGCACGCATTAAGACAAGCCTAAGCACTCAACACTCAGCAGGGAGTGGCTGACAACACCTCTGCCTCCCGGAGGTACAGTTCCCCTCGTTGATGGAGTAATAATTTCTTCTCCTTTCCCAAGAGGAAAAGGGAAACGTGAAGCAGAATCCAACTTTACACAGTTTGCTATTGTCAGCATTCTCATCGTTTTCTTTGGGAGGGAAAGAGTTGGAAGCATTTGCTGGAATTTGCTTTTTACTCCACCAGGGTCTTTCATTTCCTTTAGCCATGGAATGTGGAGAACCTGCTAAATGCTATACACCTCAGATGTGTGCAGTGTATTTAGCTGATACAGCTCAGGACTGTGTCCAGCTTAAGATGAGAAAGAGGGGGCTGCTGAGAAAGAAGAGTTGGCTGGGACACAGTTGACCGAGCGAGTCTGCCTAGGGCTGCCTGAGGGCCTCAGTCCTCGCCCCTCAGCCTGGTAGCCACATCGAGAGCCTCCGGGGCCACATTCCTGCTGCCGTCTGGCTATGTTAGAAGCACTGTTGGCCTCTGTGAGCTACACGAACAATAATTCACGTTGAGCGTGCTCATGAAAACAAATGGCCCCTTTAAAAAGTGGCTCTGGGAAGTCTAAAAATAATTTACTTTAAAAAGTACTTTGCTTCCAGTTTGGACCGGAGGATGAAGAAATATTACCCTGAGTGGATTAAAAATTTAGATAAATAATTCATAACTGTCCACACCACAAACTTATAAACATCTTTAAGTACCTAAATATTAACAGTCTGCGGAATAGTATAAATGCATAAAGAGCTAAACGAGAGTTGCTATCAAAACACAAAATGTATTACTAATTATCTTCCCAAGATGTTTGGCATTAAACTTTGTCTAAACAGAAACCATGAAAAGACTGCCAGTGTTTACTTTGTCGGATTCAGCAATATGAATAAATCGTAATCTATTACTTGTTCAAACAGTAATTCTTACAAGACACAGAAATACAGGTCATTTTTCCAAACTAGGAATTAGCTGTACATTAATATCTATTTAGGAAAGATCATGGCAATGCCTCCATAAATTCTGAAAACTGCCCTAGCCAGAGCAGTCGCCTGGGAAGAGAGTCTGCCTGCGGACTTAGGGGTCCCAGGTTCGATTCCGGTCCGGGAGCACATGCCTAAGTTGCAGGCTCAATCCCCAGTGTGGGGGTTGCAGGAGGCAGCCAATCAATGATTTTCACTCATCATTGATGATTCTCTCTCTCTATCTTTTCCCATTCCTCTCTGAGATCAATAAAAATATATATGTTTTTTAAATTTGAAAACTACCAGCTGATAAATAATGATGAAAATAAGCTAAGAAGTGCACAAATTGTTTCCTTTAAACAAATAGTTTCAGGAGCTTACAAGGAGATAAGCCCCAACGAATTATATTTCAGTAACTTATTATTTTGCGACAATTTCCCATTGAGTTTATTTCTACTTATGAGCAACTTTAAAAAAAAAAATACACAAAGTACTATCAAGACATTGGCAACTTGGAGACTGCTTAAATCAGGGGGTGGGGAGGATAATTTCTCTAAAAGTTGAGATTTATAAAAAAAAGGTCTATTCCTCAACTTACTTAAATCAATTTCTTAAACTGTAGATCTCGAATACCTTGGCACCAATGAACTGCCAGGATCTTGAAACAATGTCCAGATAAAACATCCGGGGAAGCAGACACAGCACAGACCCAGAGAGATGTGGGCTGGATGATAACATCACACTGGTCCTGACCACAGGCGGTTGGGCACACCCGCCTGTGACCTACACAGGCCTCAGCAATGCCCGGCCAATGGGTGTATGTGAGCCTGAGACAGGCACTTGTGAGGCACATCCTCTTAAGTGCAAATGAAATCCAGAGCCAAAACCATACCCCAGTAATGATTATGGGCAGGTCATACATTCCAATAAAGGGCCTCCAAGCCAGAAATCTTTCAACTTCACAGTTGATGACATGTTTGTCTATGTACTCTGAAAATGATTTTTTATTTTATTTTATTGATTTCAGAGAGGAGAGGGGGAAAGAGAGATAGAAACATTAATGATGAGAAAGAATCATTGATTGGCTGCTGCCTGCATGTCCCACACTGGGGATCGAGCTGTGACCTCTTGGTTGATAGGTTGACGACAATTAACCACTAAGCCATGCTGGCCGGGCTGAAAAGGAATTTCTTTTTTAAAAATAGTTTTTAAATCCTCACCTGAGGATATTTTTTCTATTGATTTTTAGAGAGAGGGAAAGACAGAGAAACACAATGATTGGTTATCTCAGCAGGAGCCCTGACCAGGGCCCGGGCCAGGGAAGAGCTTGCAACTGTAGTTCACGCCCTTGACCGGAATAAAACCCAGGATCCTCAGGTCTGCAGCCCACGCTCTGAGCCAAACTGGCTAGGGCTGAAAAGGAATTTCTAACATGGGAAACCGAACCCTCTCCTTTGTCTGGGAACTGTTACATGGGCTCCTGGCCCTTCCGTGCTGTGAGACCCTCAGCACAGCCCTGTGAGAGACCATTTCCTAGGAGTGTCGTTCTTTTTTCACACAGATAGCTGTATACTCAAGAGAAATCAGAAAACACTAGAACCTAGACTTCTGGAGAAGCCTAATTCTACTTTCAAAACCCAATAGAACAACAACACTAAAAAACTCTTATTAGTAAAAAGAAATGCACTTGTAATTTAAAAGTAAAGAGAAGAAAGTCTCCAAAATTGTTTAAAAGAAGCACATCGCCTCACCTCACCACGGGGTCATTCTGATCATTGTAAACATTTATGCGGCCCACAAACCTGGCAATAGAAAAGTCCGGTTAGTGGCACAGCAGCAACACGGGGGTGGGGAACCCAGGGAGGGAAGAGGCAGACCGGAAGTGCCCTGGCTTAAGTGACCTGGGATTCTTTACCAAAAAGCACATCTGTGTGTAGCTAAACGATTCTACCTTCCTCCCCTTAGTTTACTTTCTGTTCTTATTAACCCATGACTTAAATGATTTTCCTTAAAATCACTTCCTCAACGTAGAAAAAAATATTTTTTTTCTGCAACAAATTTAGTTTCATTAGGCCATTTCTAATGTTTGTATAAGTAGCTATAGATTTAAATGTTGTCAGACTCTGGAAATATATAAATAACCTATTTTTAACTCAGTCTTAACTTTCAAGCAGTGACTGACATTCTCTTTCCAGATCCCCAGGCCCCTGGACTATTTGGGATGGAGAGCAAGAACATTCAGGGGAGAAAGAGATACTCATGGGGAGCACAGATCTTACTTGTAGAGGTCGGGCTGGGGCTGCTCGCACTCAATGGTAGCATGGAGGCCATCTATTTCTTCTTCTGTTTGAAATCCCTTTGTGTCTTGAACTGCATAATGTGTCTACAGGTTGACAAGAAATGTGAATTCACAACAAAATGAACAACACAAACCTAGCAGCCAATGCCTCCAATCCCAGGGCAGCAGTGATGTCCAATTTTTTGTGCATATAAATAAGACCGATGACAAAGCCTGGCTAGCATATGAGAAAAGTATAATATAGAGTTTGGCCCTAGCCGGCTTGGCTTAGTGGATAGAGCATCAGCCTGCGGACTAAAGGGTCCCAGGTTCGATTCCGGCCAAGGGCACATGCCTGGGTTGCTGGCTCTAATTCCCAGTAGAGAGGCAGCCAATCAATGATTTTCTCTCATCATTAACGTTCTCTCTCTCTCTCTCTCTCTCTCTCTCTCTCTCTCTCTCTCTCTCTCTCTCTCTCTCTCTTCTTCTCCCTTCCTCTCTGAAATCAATAAAGAAATATATTTTTTTAAAAAGAGTTTGAAAACATTAAAAGTTATAGATTTATATATTACTGCTATTTTTCTTATAACTATTAGGTGCCAGGAAGTTCTTCCATTCTTACCCAGTTTCTTCAACCTAAAACTATGTATAGCAGTGCTGAGAATTCTTCTTCAAAATAGGACACCTCGACTTATCTGTCATAGTGGTGACTATCAATTAAGAAAAAAATTTAAGAGCTAAAATATTCTTTTGTTTATATAACATCCTATTGATTATAGCAGGAGTGGGGAACCTTTTTTCTGCCAAGGGCCATTTGAATATTTATAACAACATCCACTTAATATAAATTTATGTTGCTATGGAAAAGCTCCTAGATTTACTGCATTTCGAATCCTGCCTGGGATTGTCTAGGCAGGGCAAGACCAAATTATTTCATGGGCCTCAAGTGGTCCACAGGAGACGCTCCCCACCCCTGGTTTACAGAGAGCTGTCATCAGCATCAGGAACTGCCCTCGTCTGACACAGGAGAATGTATAGCTGCTCCTCGAGCCTGCTTGTTCATCAGAATATCAGTGGGGGGCTTGTAAGGCACTGACTCCGGGACCCCACCGGGGTCATGTTAGAAATGCAATTCTCAGGCCCCATCCCAGCGTTTCTGATGCCATGGGTCGGGAGTGGGGCCCGAGGCCTGCCTTTCTAACATGATCCTCCGTGATGCCTAAGCTGCTGGGCTGGGACCCCGTTTGGAGACCATGGGCCAGATGGTGTTAGTAAGCATGGACAGACAGGTAGGCTCGCCTGGCAGGAGAGAGGAAAGCGACTCTCGTGCATGAGGGCCTGGTGAAGGAGACACACCACTACGTCTCCTCTTATCTGTCTCTCTAACGAGCAAGTGTTAGACACATAAAATGTTCAATAAACCAAAACAAACAGGAGATATGATCACGGCAACCGCAGCAGCATTTGTAACATTTCAGGGAATTTATTGTGTATTCTACACTTTGGGAAATTTTCTAGTTATGTCTCACAGGAGCCCCTAGAAGACAGGTTTGTCCCTATCTGATGGATGTGGAAGCTCCAGATGTGACCAGTGCAGGAGTCCCACTCCCCACTGTGCTTTTAAGCAAAGGGCTCAGATCTATCCAGCCCCCAAGCCAAAACCAAAGCACAGAAATGACGCCGGAGGGCACTCATCCGAGATGTTGAGCACACCATGCCAAAGGTCAAAGTGAAATGTGGACTCTTATATCTGCGGTTCTAGACTGCTATGAAATTTTACCTGAGAAGAGCGATACCCTTGGAGGCCTGAGCATCTGCTCACAGCAATGCTGAGGCCTCTGTGAGCAGCCCACGGCCCACAGTGAGGGCGTGGATGGCTCATTTGTTTTGTTTATTTATTACTCAGTGTATTCATCTAGCACTTTGTTATTAGAGAGGAGGACACAAGGAGAGTTAGAGATGTTTCCTGTCAGAAAGGACCGGTACATAAACTCCTCGCACTCCAGAGCCCAGTGGCAGGCTACAATAAACACCCGAGACCCAACCCAGGGATTTCCATTCCCAGAATCACTGTTGCTCACAACGGCTTGTGCCAGAATGTCAACTCCGTTGGGATGTGCTACATAGAAGATGTGAAAATAAATGCTAAAAAAAATCCCACAGGACTTTGTACAATGATACTATGAATTATCATAAAAGACTAGCATATCCTTTAGGGTTTTGCAAAAAAAAAAAAAAAATTCTCTTTCTCATCCTAGAAATTGCCTATATTCATATGTATTGTTTAAGCATCGTGTTAGAGTTGCAATTTTGTGACCTAATGCCTTGATTCCATTGAGATATACTCAATCTTATAAACTCCTCAAAATCTTTCAGATTTTTTAAATAATGAAAACCTTAAAATTAATAGTGATATGTCCTATTCTCTGGTGATTGTTAATTAAAATTTGTACCATCAGCTACCAGTACAGAATTCCACACTGAATGTAAGAAATTAATTATAACTTCAGATATTATTAAAATATTTTAACAAAAAGACATCCATTGAAGCAACAGTGAGTGCGGCAAAACTCTAGACTTGCATGTGACTTTTCACCTAATTCCAGGGTCGTAAAGACACTAATTCTGACTGGTGAAATGAAAACTTTCAAAATTTCAGCAATCGATTCATTGGTACCTCTGCTAAAGGACACAGCTACATAAATAACGAAGTTATTTCTATTAACTCAATGGTTGGTTGTTACGAATATCGAAGGTGGAAAGAGAAAAAAGTAGAAAATAGAAAGAAACAAAAATCAAAAAACCATTTGGCCAGCACATGTCCCTGGGTCTCCACTGAAAGTTGGATTTCCAAACATGATGTGGTTTCAAGCCCCACACGCACAGCCGGGGAAGAAGGGGGAGGCCTGCACAGGGTCTCCAACAAAAGGCTCCTTACTTTGTGACTCGACTCTCCATCTAAGCTGGTGGTTGTCACGTGGCAGGTCCCATCTGCACGGCTGCTGGAGAGGAAGATCAAGTCACAGGGGAAGGACTCATCCTCCTTGACCAAGACGATGTCCCCAACCTGAGGGCAGACAGACAGACAGATAGTGCCATCAAATGAACCCTGCCTCTGTGCAGCAAGATTGTCTCTTTGCTTAATGGGCCAGTCGATACTCACCGATACCATTATGGTGTTTGTTTACCAGAGGATATATGGATGCTAATGTGACTCTAGAGAAAGATCATTTCCCAGGCATTTTGCCCAAACTGAGGACAGACCAGGTGAGGTTTCACTGTACCAATTTTAGATCTGCGAAGCATCAAAGTGCATTACAACTGAATATTTTGCAATGGAAACACAAACATCCATAACAGGATTATCCTTGATTTGGCCTAAAAGGATGAGTTCTAGTGTTTCCTTAATGTGTCCAAGTGGGAATTATCCTTGGAGGAAGGCGCTGACTTAAAACGAAGTGTCCCATAAACCAAGTAGGAGGGTTCTAAACGTTGGCTGAACAACAGAACCAAGACACTGTCCAGATCACTCAAGGGGGACTAAGAAGTGGCAATCACCTTATAAAACTAGAGCAAAAAAGAGCCACAGAATGTCTGTCATACGGATTTTTAAATTAGATGAAACATCCCACTTTTAATGTATTACCAATCAAGACATCTAAATGACCTCCCAGAAAGGCCCCTTTCCTTCAGACTTTGTGTCTGGAAAGTTAATGACCATTAAAATCAGGGCGATTAGTCAGAGGATTCAAATCCTTCCAAACGCTTGGATGCTGCTGCCACGGTGGGTGTTTCCAGAATCAGGACATCAGTGTGCCTCTGCCTACACTGTAAGTACAGTTCCCTCTCACACTCCAGTACTCCGCCAACTGAGTGTCTGGGAACTTCACATTGGGGGGTTATTCCTCAAATAGACCTTTGTGTTTAGTGAAATTCCTATAGAAAATCCCAGCAAAGATTTTTGTAGACACAGATGGGCTTATGCTAAAAGTGACGTGGAAAGGTATAGGCCTAGAAGACCTACAACAATCAATCCTGATCAAGAAGAATGAAGGGGGAAGAAGGGGAGTCACTCGGCCGATGTGAAGGCTTTCTATGCAGCTGGAGTAGCGGGATGTGCCTGTCCTGGCAGAGGACTGGCACAAAGAGCAATGAAACGGGACGGAGGACAGTGAAACTGAACCACACAAATAGCTTCCGACTAACTTCAACAAAAGTACAAAAACAATTCAATGGAGAAGGAACAGCCTTTCTGTCAAATGATAGAACATTTGGGCAATCATAAACAAACAAACAAAAAAAGGAAACTTTGCCCTAAACCTCATATTTTATGTGAAAATTAATTCCAAATGGAGCATGAACTTAAATGTAAAACATAAAACTGTTAGAAAAAAGTGCAGAACATCTGTGGGCTCCAAGTTAGGAAAAGAGCTCTTAATAGTTTTTAAATAATATATTTTTATTGATTTTTAGAAAGAGAGGAAGGGAGAGAGAGACAAGAGAGATAGAAACATCAGTGAGAGACAAACATCATCTATCAGCTGCCTCCTGCACGCCCCCTACTAGGGATGGAGCAGGCAACCCAGGCATGTGCCCTGACTGGGAATCGAAACAGCAACCTCTTGGTTCTTGAGTTGATGCTCAACCACTGAGCAACACCAACCAGCCAAGAGCTCTTAATCTTGACCCTAAAAGCCTGATCCATAAAAGGAAAAGGAAAAAAAAAAAAAATCAATAAATTGGACTTCCTCAAAATTTTAAAATTTTGTTTTATGACTGCACCATTAAGGGATTTCTCACAATGGACTAATATTTAAAATATACGAACTTTCAAAATTCATCAGTAAAAATACTCAAATAATCCAACTAGAAAATAAGTAAAAGACATAAAGAGTTGTTATTTTTTTCCCACAGAAGAGGATACACAGATGGCAAATAAGCACATGGAAAGACACTCAACATGGTTAAAAGCCATTAGGGAAATGCAAATTTAAACCTTACTGAGATATCAGAATGACTAAACTAAAAAATAGTGCCAATACCAAATGCTGGTAAGAATGTGGAGAAACTGGATCTCTCACACACTGCTAACAGGAATGGAAAACTGTCCAGTACTCTGGAAAATTTTTGGCAATTCCTCTTAAAACTAAATATGGATTTGTTCTGTGACCCAACAATTCAACTCTTGAGCTGTTATGCCAGAGAAATGGAAACTTTATTCATACCAAAACCTGCATACAAGTATTCATACAGTTTTATTCCGAATAGCCCCAAACTGGAAAAGATGTACATGTCCTTCAACGTTGAATGTAGGCAAACTCTGGTCTACCCCACACCATGGTCTCATCAATAAAAGGAAGGAGCTACCGATACAAATCACGAGGCTGAGATCAAGGGAATTAGGCTGAGTGAAAAAGGCCAGTCCCAAAAGGTTTCTGACTATGCGATTCCATTTATGTAATGACATTCTTGAAATTATAGAGATGGACAAATTAAAGGCTCCTTTTCTAACAGCCTGGCGCAGCCTCTGAGGACCTGAGCCATTATGGCCTAAGAAAGATGATGCCTAGAGTCACAAAGGACACCCTATTGTTCTTCCTGGTCTCACAGTCGATTGAGAATCCTCTGGCTTGCACAGGCCAGACACAGAGCAGACATTTCTCATAGGAGATCAATATACTAAAAATTCAATTTTCTGCTGGTGGACACTGCTTAGGTTTGTTTTTTTTGTTTTTGTTTTTTGTTTTTTTTTATAAATATATTTTATTGATTTTGTACAGAGAGGAAAGGAGAGAGATAGAGAGCTAGAAACATTGATGAGAGAGAGTCATCAATCAGCTGCCTCTTGCATACCCCCTACTGGGGATATGCCCGCAACCAAGGTACATGCCCTTGACCGGAATCGAACCCGGGACCTTTCGGTATCCAAGCCGACGCTCAATCCATTAAGCCAAACCGATGTCGGCTGCTTAGGTATGTTTAAAGAAAGAGATGTTTACTAAAAGTTAGAAACTGCCAGTTATAAAAGTTGTCACAGGGATCTAAAGTAAACCATAGGGAATATCTATATATAAAAAGGACTAATATGCTAAGTGTCCCTGTGGACCCCATGTCAATGACATGTGAACAGGCCTCCCACTGTGTTCTTGTATTCTGGACTCGGCCCTTTTCCAAACACCATGACCCCCAGGCTGACTGGCTATCCCTCTTCAGGGCTGTGCCTGGAAGTGGAGGCCCACTTTCCTGTCACACCGCATGAGAGCTGGCAATGATCCTTTTCTGCAACTTCCTGAGAACCCACCATGACTTCTGGCCAGGAAAGCAGCCCAGAGAGCCAGTGGAGCTGCAGGCAAGGAGGAAAGGTGGGTGGAGGAGAGGCCTGGTCAGGGCGACAAGGACATGAGAAGGTCACAGGAGGAGGACAGCTGGGCTTCACCCCTAGGTTCACAGCTAAAGACGGCAGGACAAACTGTAAAAATTATACTTATTGTTTGTACACATTTGGTGCTCTAAATAGATAATATAGGTTTGAATGCAATCCACTTCATTCAAACGCACATTTAAAGATAAAAAATTACATGTTACATTAATAATTCATTGGAGAAAAAATTAAAATGAAACTTTCAGTGAGATTTCAGACTCTATCTCCATAATTTCTCACTAATGAACATCATATGAAATTTAGGATGTCTAAAACAGGTTTTCTAAAAATGTTTAAAGCTTTCCTTGTCTTGACTGGTTAGTAAGTATGATCTAGCAATTTTCAACTGGTGAGCTGCAAGAATTTTGAAAACATGCAAAACCTATTTTATTTAGTCAGGGGCATTGACCTCTCTCCCCTTAGGTTGTCAAATAAAAAATGACAACAGCCAACACAACAATAGCCATCTGGTGAGAATGAATAAAAATTACACCTATATATTTTTGTCACATCAGCAAAAATTATATTTTTGGTGGGCCACAGAATTTTAGTCATTAGCTTATATGTCCCATGAGATGAAAAAGGTTAAAAATCACTGGCATCTATAATAATAAAAGGGTAATTTGCTAATTAGACTGGACATCTTCTGGATATCATTCTGGACGTCCTTCCTGACAAAGCCAGGGCCAGAGGGCAGCCAGTCTGGGTCCCGGATGCCTGCCAGCGGCCGGAGGAAGGAAGTCTGGGTGCTGGGTGCCAGAGGGAAGCCAGTGTCGGCAGCCAGGGGAAGGAAGGCCAACTCTTGCAAAATTTTCGTGCATTAGGACTCTAGTAATCTCACAAACTTCAACTAGCCCTGTTGGGACTACTGACAGTGGGAGAGGCTATTGGGGGTTGGGGATGGAGGACAAGGTGTATATGGGAAATTTCTGTACCTTCTGCTCAATTTTGCTGTGAACCAAGTAAAGTTCATGTTAATAAGAATTTGCCTTGTTCTAAAACAGATTTTCTAAAAGTGCTTAGAGTTTTCCTTGTCTTGACTGGTTAGTGAATATGATCCTGTTTTAAAAGTTGTTTATTAAACTTTAAAAATAAATAAGTAAATAAATAAGTAAGTAAAAGTAGTGATAGGAGTTTGCCTGAAATATTAGGGGAAGAGGTTGGGCGTAATCCTATATAATAAAAGCCTAATATGCTAAGTGCCTGGTCATCCAGTTGGCCTTCAACCAATCAAAGTGTAATATACTAATGATATGCTAAGGCGACTCAACTGCTTGCTATGATGTGCACTGACCACCAGGGGGCAGACACTCCAACCTGTAGGTAAGCTTGCTGTTGGGGTCCAGCTGATCAGGAATGAGCAAGATTGACCAAGACCAGCTGGACATGCCCTGGAGCCCTCCCAGATTCCCCCACTGGCTGGCCAATCTCCCGCGTCTCTTCCAGGCCCTGATCATGCACTGGTGGGGTCCCTCGCCCTGGCCTGCACCCTCTCACAATCCGGGACTTCTCAAGGGATGTCAGAGAGCTGGTTTCGGCCCGATCCTGCAGGCCAGGCCAAGGGACCCCACTGGTACACACATTTGTGCACTGGACCTCTAGTACCTAATAAAAAAATCTGTTACACTGTTGTTGTTTTAAATTGTTATTGGCTTTACACCAGTTAAGGGTGTCAGTTATTACTTACTCTCAGCTTTCGGCTCTGCTTCCGAACCAGCTTGCCATGCTGGATGAAATGAACAGGGCACTGGTTCATGGCGTTATCTGCTTTATGGCGAAGCCAGTCTTCATAGCCCTGAAAAGAGAAAAAATTCCATGACAAGTGAAACATGGAGGATCCCTAAGCTCTGGGCCAATCCTTCTGGACTTTGTTGTGATGGGCCATGACATCGAGTACAGTACAGCCAGCCTCGGCCCATTGCACAAGCCAGGTGGCCTGGAGCCCTGGGGCCCTTGAGCTCCCAGCTGTGTCTATGAGAAGGACAAACGTGGCCGCAGAACCACCAGAGTCACCTTTTATTTTCCGTGACCTCACGTCCAAAGCCCACCCATTGGCAAGTCCTGGCATTCTTCCCTCAAATGTATCCTAAATCTTCCACTTCTTCATGTCCTCTGGCCACTATGCTGTCAAGGTCCCAGCCTTCCTTGGAACCTAGAAGGAGGGCCCCCCCAAATTGAACAGGGAAAAGACTAGTCCTGTCACTGCTGGGAGCCCCAACTCTACACCATCTAATGGGGCTTTCCCAAACTTTCTCCCCCATCTAGACATGTGTGGAATGGCCATTCTCAAGTCCCCTGTGGTGACAGACCAGATGGCTCAAGCCAGGGCCATGGTTTGGGGCCCCTGAGGGGCCAGGGCCAGCTCCTGGCCTGAGGTCTGGGGCAGGGTCTTCTGGTTTCCCTTTTACTGCACTCGCCTGGTTTCTAGTCAAATTGTATGTATCAGAGAGGCCCCTGCCACTGACATGGTGATGCTCTACAGTGCACATGTGGGCTTATGTGTATACATGCATGTGCATGTGTTTGTGTACAGGTGCACATACACATGGCTTCTTGGTGTCTGCCTCCCTCACTGGAATGTCTCTTGTTCAACAATATCATCTCTAGGGCCTACAAAAAGACTCACTACATGGAAGACACTCAATTAATACCTGTAGAATAAGTGAATATATATAATACATAAAATTAGAAAAGAAAAATATTTTTAACCATATGCCTGGATCATGTTTCACCCAGTGTTTATGGGTCTTCTGCCTGATTTGCTATTCTCCACTCTGCCACTCAGTGCAGGAGAATGCATTTTTTAAAACAAAATCAAGACATAAATAAAAGAATAAAAAATGACTTCCCTAAATCAGTTCTTAGCATTTATATTGCACAAGTTTTATGCAGTTTGTGGACAAAAATAAGAAATACATACGTACATAAATCACTCCTCCAAAAAAAGAAACTATAAATGTCCTATTTCTATCACTCCATAAAAATTATTAATACAGCCGAAACCGATTTGGCTCAGTGGGTAGAGGTCAGCCTGCGGACTGAAAGGTCCCGGGTTCGATCCCGGTCAAGGGCATGTATGTTGGTTGCGGGCACATCCCCAGTAGGGGGTGTGCAAGAGGCAGCTGATCGATGATTCTCTCTCATCAATGTTTCTAGCTCTCTATCCCTCTCTATTCCTCTCTGTAAAAAAAATCAATAAAATATATATATTTTTAAAAACTATTAATATATAAATTATTACTACATAAATATAATTATATATAAATACCAGAGGCCCAAAGCATAAAATTCGTTCCAGAGGCTCGGCCCTCACAGACCTGGCTTCATCCAGAAGGTCGTCTGGCTGTCCGGTCTAATTAGCATATTACGCTTTTATTATTATAGATAATTCTAGCCTATGGGGGTATAGTTTTTCAAAATTAGAATCACACTGCACTTACTACTCTACTTTGTACCCTCAATATATCATGGGCATTTTCCCATGGCAATTTGAATTATAGTTATACATATAATTCTGATAAACATCTTTACAATTGTGTTGCTATGCATAACCGTTATATATTCTTAGTATAGATTCCTAAAAAGAAAACGTCTGAGTCAAAAGATAAATAAGACTTTTAGGCTTTTAAGATGAACTGAACAAAAGTCCTCAAGAAACTTGGCACTAATTATACTAGTATTTCTAACACCTGAACTTATTCTACCTTGAAGAGGATAAGTCATCATACTCATGCACATATGCATTTTATTGACCGTAACAAACATTGGAAGCTACAATACCAGCTATTACTGTCAACTCAGACACCAGCTCAAGCATTGGATTCTCATAACTAACAACTCTGATAAAATTCTTTTTTCTTAAATAGGTACAATTTCAAATTCTTTCCCATTTTAAATTCTTTCCCCAGCAGAAGAAAACAATCCTTTCCAACAAGAGTTTGAGGTTTTCTGGATTGATTAACATGCTTTCTGAGTTGGGTTTCACTGAATGTGGAAAGTGTGTTTAAGGATGATGAATTACTTCTTCTCTGTACTATTTCCCAGTACAGAAAGGGAAACCAGACACCCAAAGAGTTGTCTACATCTCCGATGTGGCTACACATCTGTACCCATATGCTGTCATGTGGTGGAAATTCTCTGGAATTAGATGGTGGTGATGCTTGCCACTGGCTAAATGGACAGTTGAAATAACTGAGATGCATTCTTTTTACTCTTAGTCACTGGCTTTATTCATCAGGACCAGAAAGAACAATTCGATCCACACTGAGTGAGTCAGGAGTTAGCATGCTCTAGTATAAAGCCACACCCCAGACCCTCTGTAAAGAGCAGATCCTTGCAGTTAAGACCATCAAGAACACAGCCAGGTTGAGCAACTCATCTAAAATCAGACACCATCCCTGGCTGATTCAGTGTGAAACTATAGTTTCTTCCGAAACTCACAGGGTACCAAATTAACATCTAAGTTATAAAATCTCTCTCCTACTCAAGCATCAATCTGCAACAGTTATAATAAAAATACATTTTAAGCCCTGACTGGTTTTGCTCAGTGGATAGAGCATTGGCCTGTGGACTGAAAGGTCCCAGGTTCAATTCCAGTCAAGGCCATGTACCTTGGTTGCGGGTACATTCCTAGTAGGGGGTGTGCAGGAGGCAGCTGATTGATGTTTCTCTCTCATCGATGATTCTAACTCTCTATCCTTTTCCCTTCCTCTCTGTAGAAAATCAATAATACATACATATATATACATATATATATGTATATATATATACATATATATATACATATATATATATATATATATATATATATATATATATATATATATATATTTTTTTTTTTTTTTAAGTTTATCACTTTAGCCGAAATCGGTTTGGCTCAGTGGATAAGAGCATCTGCCTGGGGACTGAAAGGTCCCAGGTTCAATTCCGATCAAGGGCATATACCTTGGTTGTTGGCACATCCCCAGTGGGAGGGTGTGCAAGAGGCAGCTGATCAATGATTCTCTCTCATCAATGTTTCTAACTCTCTATCCCTCTCTCTTCCTCTCTGTAAAAAAATCAATATAATATATATATTTTAAAAATAAATAAAATAAAAAGCTTATCACTTTAAAAAAAACACATTTTTAAAATGTAGTTAAACTTTTCTAGCTAAATTAAACCATATTACTTTGGGTAAGAGGCGACATCATACAACAAAAATAACTACCTTTTCCCTCTGCCTGTGAAGTCTTACCTGCTTGATAGCTGTGACAGTGATGACAAAGAACAGTGGCAATCCACTCGTTATTGGACTTGTGGGTGTATCAATAATCAACTGCAATTAAAAGAGAATTGTAGAGCCCTTGTCAGAAACACGCATCAGTGTGACTAAACAGACTGGCTGGCCCTATCACACGGCCACCCGACATTTGCTTTTACTTAAATTGCTTTACTGTTACCTGATTCCTCCCACCACGAGAGCTAAATTAGATAAGAAGCAAATCATCCTATTTTACTATAAAACTGAAGACAGTTCTTTTTAACTAAGGGAAATGCTCAAGAAAACCATGTGAGCGGTGGCAAAGACACAGTCTGATACCAGTGTACATGTTATGTTAATTTACTACTCTGCTTCTGGAGCCACACTTTAACTACGTTATTTGGATAACTTAATGTGGGGGAAAGTTTAAAAGTCCTTTAATTGTATTTTGTATAATGGAGACAAACTGGATTGTTGTTCTTAAAACACATCTGATGAATTCGTTTCCTAATTCATAGCTCATTGTGGTTTTCACACTTCTTTCTCTCCACCTCCCTGCCCGCCCAATCCACTTCTCTCTTTAATGTTTTCTTCAGACAATCTATGTATACTTAGAAGAGGGTAAGTGTCATAATGCTTAACTGGGCTGGTGAATTTCTCCTAAAGATTAGGAAGCACCTGATCTCCCCTCCAGTGCTGGACAGTGGCCAGAGCCAATGCAAATACAGAATGCCCATGTATGTTTTAGCACCTAGGTCCCTGAACCAATACACTTGACCGTGAAGAAAATAAAGGAAGAGACTGTAGATAAGTGGCACCAACTTCGTGCTCCTTCTTAATAGCAAACCACACTTAAACACCTGGGAATAAAAGATCACTCATTTACAATAGATTTGAGGTGGTAGAGAAATGGTCACTGGCCATACCTGGACCAGAAATATGATAAGAAAATAAAAGTTGGCGATTCTTCTGAATTGTTCAAACAAGTTCTTGGGTATGAAGTTCCAAAATGTGTACTGTACAAAAGAAAAACAAAAAGTTGTCATTTTAGTCACCTTTTACTTTTTTGTGTTATTTACTTTACTACATGGTAAGTAGCACTGGATCTCACTGTACAAAATGGTTAGTTTTATCTTTTTATTTTTATATATTTTAAAAAATATATTTTATTGATTTTTTTATAGAGAGGAAGGAAGCCAGAAACACCGATGAGAGAGAAACATCGACCAGCTGCCTCCTGCACACCCCCCACCGGGGATGTGCCCGCAACCAATGTACATGCCCTTGACCAGAATGGGACCCCTCAGTCTGCAGACTGACACTCCATCCACTGAGCCAAACCAATTTCGGCTATCTTTTTATTTTTATAATATCTTTCTATTGCTTCAGAGAAGGAGGGAGAGGGAGAGAGAGAGAGATAGAAACATCAATGATGGGAGAGAGAGAGAGAGAGAGAGAGAGAGTGAGTCATTGATCGGCTGTCTACTGCATACCCCCAACTGGGGATAGAGCCCACAACCCAGGCATGTGCCCTTGACCAGGAATTGAACTGTGACCTCCTGGTTCACAGGTCAACGCTCAACCACTGAGCCACACCAGCCTGGCCAAATGGTTATATACAAAACCCATAATTCAAAATTTAGTGCGATTGCAGACATTTTTTTTCAATTTGCTGACCACAAAAACAAACTGCTGGCAGAGAATGTGTTCTCTAAAGGCAGGATGAATGAGTTCCCTTCTTCATTATTCAGGGTAATGCAAAGTACCTTAACAATAGTTTTATTATTAAAATGTCTTTTGTAAAATATAAACCTATGATTGTTAGCATACATGTTTAGCATTTTTCCTTGATGGTATTTTCTTCATAAGCTTTTTCTGTGTGTGACATTGTGACTAGATGGTAAAAGAAAGCTAAAACAGAAGAAACAAACGTTAAGTGGTCCTGACCCAGTTTGGAGACGGCTCCTACCCACTGTCAGCACCACACACAACAGCCCTTCCTCTTGATTCAGAGGGAATGGAGAAGCAAGCAGGGAGAATGGTTCTGGGTGCCACTTCCTCTCCAAAACTTGCAATTTTGCTTCAGGAGGAGAGTTTCCCTAACTTTTGTGCTGAAAACAACCACGTCCCAGATGTCCTTAATCTACAGTGAGAATCGAGCATGGAAATGGTTTTTAAATTTGCATTTGTCAAGCTTTTGCCTTTAATGAGGATAGTCTAATGCAGCGTTTTTCAACCGCTGTTCCGCGGCACAAGAGATGTTGCCTGGTGTGCCGTAGGTGCAGACAAGACAAGAATTTTATAATTTTTCACTATTTTGTTTACTTAATATTTCATAATAAAGTAATTATAAAATACTTTCTTTGTGTTTATTTGATTCCTATTCAAGAGAATTACTTTATATATAGTCAATATAGGCACAGAGTTAAATTTTTTAACATTTTCTAATGGTGGTGTGCCTCGTGATTTTTTTCATGAAACAAGTGTGCCTTTGCCCAAAAAAGGTTGAAAAACACTGGTCTAATGAGTGAGAAAGGGCTCTGCCCAATCAGCATGGTGACCCTTGCCCTCTGTCTGCATAATGAACAAAACCTACATGAGCTACAGCTGGGCACTGCAGACCCAGACATCAGGGACCAAGCCCTCCTACCAAATCCTCCTTTGGTGTTAGAATCTCAAACACAAGTTCCTGAAAACTGAATGGCCCTAAACTATCCAACATATTCTGAATTGGGTTTTTACATCTATTTCACCTATTTCTATATCTACAGTTTAAAGGCTTCGTTGCCTTCAGTTTCTGACTGCTTAGAGAATATACAATGAATTTCCATTTTCTATTTTAATTTATAATCACAAGTTCATAATGAAGTTCATTAATGAATAAGAAAACATAGGAGTGGTTCCCCCATCCCAATGGGCATATTTTCAGTTCCCTTCTCAGAATGGCCCCAATAAATTACTTCAAGAGGGTTTCTAGAGGTTTAGAAAAGAAATTAATTTTCTAGGTCCCAAACCCTCCCTTCCCTATCTTTCATGTATCGTTTCATACCAGTCTTTTATGGGATATGAATGGGAATATCTTCTCTTAGTAACTTGTCTTTTAATTCTCTTAACAGGAGAAAACTTTAATTTTAATTAAGTCCATCTTATCAATTTTACCTTTCAAGGTTAATGTTATTGGTGTTGTATCAAAAAACTTATTGCTGCAGAAACCGGTTTGGCTCAGTGGATAGAGCACCGGATTGCAGACTGAAATTCCAGTCAAGGGCACGTACCTTGGTTGCAGGCATATCCCCAGTTGGGGGTGTGCAAGAGGCAGCTGGTCAATGTTTCTCTCTCATTGACGTTTCTAACTCTCTATCCCTCTCAATTCCTCTCTGTGTAAAATCAATAAAATATATTTAAAAAACAAACCATCAAAAACAAACTTATTGCCAAACTCAAGGCCACCTAGATTTTCTTCTATGCTATCACCTAGGACATTTATAGTTGTGTGTTTTAGGGTTATCGTCAATCTACTTATCGAGTAAATTTTGTGAAAATGTAGAATCAATATCTAGATGTTCTTTTTCTTTTTTTGTACGTGGAAGTCCATTTGTTCCAGCACCATTTGTGTAAAAGACTTTTCTTTCTCCATTGCATTGGCCTTGCTCCTTTGTCCAAAAATCAACTGACTATATTTATGTGGTTCGATGCCTGGGTTCTCTATTCTCTTTCACTGATCTATTTGTCTATTCTTTCACCAATACCACCTGTCTTTATTATTGTATGAAGTTGGGTAGTATCAGTCTTCCAACTATGTTCTTCTCCTTCAATAGTGTTGCTATTTTCAGTCTTTCATTATAAACTTAAAATCAATTTGCTATTATTTACAAAATAACTTGATGGAATTTTGGTAAGAATTGTGTTGAATCTATAGATTAAGTTAGGAAAAACTCATTATCTTAAAAACATTGAGTCTTCCTATTCATGAACATGGAATATTTTTCCATTTATTTAAATCTTCTTTGATTTCTTTCATCAACATTTTATAATTTTTCTCATATAGATCTTATATATAATTTGTAGGATTTATACTTAAGAATGTATTATTTTCCGCCGAAACCGGTTTGGCTCAATGGATAGAGCGTCGGCTTGGGGACTGAAGGGACCCGGGTTCGATTCCGGTCAAGGGCATGTACCTTGGTTGTGGGCATATCCCCAGTAGGGGGTGTGCAAGAGGCAGCTGATCGATGACTCTCTCTCATCGATATTTCTAACTCTCTATCTCCCTTCCTCTCTGAACAAAATCAATAAAATATATTTAAAAAAAAAAAAAGAATGTATTATTTTCCTTTTGGTGCTAATGTAAATGATGTTGTGTTTTTAATTTTAACTTCTGGTCTGCCAGGTAACCTGCACAAATTTGGAATTTAAAATCAGTTAAAAGGCTCAGGCAGTGTCACTCAGTGGTTGAGGGTTGACCTATGAACCAGGAGGTCCTGGCTTGATTGCCAGTTGGGGCACATGTCTAGGTTTCAGGTCCCTTCCCCAATGGAGGGTGTGCAGGAGGCAACCAATCAATGACTCTCTCTCTCATCATTGATGTTTCTATCTCTCTCTCCCTCTCTATTCCTCTCTGAAACCAATAAAAAAATACATATTTTAAAAAATGATAATAAAATAAAATCAGTTAAATGGTTTCTTTATTCTAATCAGGCATAGAAGGCCCATGCTATAGCTTTTATATTAAGTTTTGTAATTCCTGCATTTCATAGAATAAATTACTATAAGTTATTACTTTGATTATATGTTAATATGGTCAAAAGAAGATTATTATTTCCTGATGAAGTTTAAGAAAATTGAAAACCAGCCGGGACTGGTTTGGCTCAGTGGATAGAGCGTCAGCCTGGGGACTGAAAGGTCCCGGGTTCGATTCCGGTCAAGGGCATGTACCTTGGTTGCGGGCACATCCCCAGTAGGGGGTGTGCAAGAGGCAGCTGATCGATGATTCTCTCTCATGGATGTTTCTAACTCTCTATCCCTCTCTCTTCCTCTCTGTGAAAAATCAATAAAATATATTTTAAAAAAAAGAAAATTGAAAACCAACCGAGATAATTTAAACATTCATGACTGCACTAACAGTAACTTATGGATAAAATAAAATAAGCATACAATTACATTTATAAGAGCTGGAAAAGTGATATTAGTGGGCCAACTATACAATTTTCATCTTTGTTAAATGGTAATCATCTAAATATTTGCTTAGACATACGGGCCACAATAGAATGTAATGCTTTGTGTATTACAAAGAATAACAAAACACTAACCTATATTCAGCTACCAAGTTCTCCCTCCTGTTGTATACAGTCTGTACAAGTCCTCCCTCCTGTTGTATATAGTCAGTACTTAATGGCAGAAACCCCTGGATTGAGCCATAGGTATTGAATAAAAAGGGCCTTTTCTTGCTATGAGAAAACTGAGAAGTCTGAGTCTACCAGAGATCCTCACTTTACTTTAATAAGATATTTTGGGAAATGTTGAATTATACAAGACAATTACTATTCCTGGCATTTATTTCACATCACAAAAAACTACATTCAAAGAGTCTTTGCATTTGTTCTGTGTGTCATTAGCTTGGAAATGAGAATGCCTCATGAGCATTTGAGCTCAGTTTTGTCCATTCTCACTTGCGCTCTCTCTCAATTCTTTGTTGCTGAAAGTATTACATGTGTCTCCTTTTCCCCCATTGACCTCTCCCCACCTGCTCCCGCCCCCCAGCACCTGCCCTCACCACCCTACTGTCTGTGTCCATTGGTTATGCTTATGTGCTTTTATACAAGTCCTTTGGTTGATCTCTTACTGTCCAATCTCTTCTGCTCTATGCATAAGTACCTCTGGTTGCGGCTTGCTCACTGAGTATGGCTCATGACAAAGAAGAGAACAGTCTCACTTGGTCTACCTTTAGTCATGTGGTGAAAGAACACTAAGAAAAAAGCCCCAGGTGCTATTCTTCTTTGCCAGCTGCCAGAAAGTAAAATGAGAGCACCTGGAAACCGCCCCCAAGTCTCTGCTATTCTGTGCCTGAAAGTGGATCCAGCACCACGGGTGAGCACGGGGCAGTTCTAAAAACCCAAAAGAGGCCAGTCACTGGTCTTCTATGAGAGACAATCAACTCACATGGACTTAAAGTTTCTTTTTCATTTATGACTGGGAGAGGGGAATGTAGAAAATTATGCCCCAATTCTGGATTGCTCAGTTAGAAAGTGAGTGAGCATCATGATGGTCGGGTAAGCAAGGTAGTGCCCTGCAGAGGGAGTGCTGGCTCAGGGTCAGGTGCGTGGCTTAAGGACTGGCTCGTCCGCTTTGCTCTGAGGCTTGGTGCTTCAGGAATAGGCTGGCTTTAATAAGGAAGAGTTGCTTCACAGGGTTGTTTTAGATCTTACATGACATGATAAACTTGGAAGTCATTAAGAACACTGCCCATATCTAATTGACAGAGGTAATTTTCCCTTGCTAATAATCAAGAGTTATTTAGCTGTGTTGAAGGTATGGAGTGATAGTACTGCCTGAGCCTATTATTTAATTATGCAGCATCTTAAGGCAGAGCTGGAAACCACATGAATTTTGTGCCCAAAAGTACAGTTTTGTGAAATTGATAAATAAAGCAGTGCTCCATCATTCTCTCAAGTCCCTGACCTGCTGCCCGGAGAGCTCAGGCAGGCCCTGGGCGGGGACTCTGCGTATGATCAGAAAGGAAGGAAGGGGGTCATGCTAAGGAGCAATTTCTTAGTTTTCCTTCTTCTATCAGACACTTGTCTGGTGCGCCTCCCCCAAAAAGGAAATGGAAGTCAAATCAATCACTGATTACCAATGACCATGCTTCTATGCCACAGGCCAGAAGTTTAACATAATTAGATTGGCCTTTTCATCCCCTAGCATAAATATGCCCATGATAAATGAGACTTCCTGAGCAAAGGCTTCTGAGTCCTGGAGAAGTCTTAGCTAGCAATCTTTTTTTTTTTTTAAAGTAGAAATAAAGGTTTTCTTCCCAAGAAAACATAGATACACTACCACAAACGTATTTTCCAAACCTGCAGAAAGGATATATGCACCCCTATGTTCATAGCAGCACAATTTACAATAGCTAGGATTTGGAAACAGCCTAGGTGCCCATCAGCAGATGACTGGATCCAAAAACTATGGTACATCTACACAATGGAATACTATGCTGCCATAAAAAAGAAGGAATTATTTTTTATGGTGAAATAAGCCAGTCAATGAAAGAAAAATACCACATGATCCCACTCATTTGTGGATAATAAAGAACATTATAAACTGATGAACAAAAAGATAGATACAGAGACAGTAAAATATTAAACAGACTGTCAAATTACAGTGGGAAGGTTAAGAATAGGTGGGGGAGATAAGAGATCAACCAAAGGACTTGTTATCATGCATATAAGCATAACCAATGGACGCAAAAACACTGGGGGATGAGGGCATGAATGGGAATGGGGTGGGGTGTGGAGGCAATGGTAAGATATGTATACATATAATAACAATAAAAAATGGGGGGGGGGGAAATAAAAAAAAATAAAGTAGAAATAAAGGTTTTCTTCCCAAGAAAACATAGATACATTACTACAAACATATTTTCCAAACCTGCTTGTAAACTTATATTTTGCAAATCAAATTGTAGTTTTGATATATCCTACGCTGTTTTCAAATGAAAACAACCTCGTGCTCTGGATTTCTACCCCAGTGGATCTAAATCAATGCCACTGTCCACCCAGCTACCAGCTTACAGTCTCAGTCCTCGTCTTTCTGAGGTCCTCTTCTGCGCCGAAATTGATTGGCAATAGAGGTGATGTGATGTTGCACATAACTTTCCCTTTAATTGCTATACCTTCATCCACTGAGAGAAAGCCATGAATCCTGCTTTTTGAGGAACGCAGATCATTCTCTGCACACACATTAACTGGAGAGAACAGTTCCCCGTCCACTCTGAGCTGAGATGAAAGTGGATGAGTACTTTACCCAACACTCAACTCCTCTTCTGTGGGGACTTAGCCTGACCCGCCTCCTGAAAGGATGTTGACTTAATTCTATTAGTTCCTACTCTAGGGTTTCCTGGTATGAAGGAGTTTTCCCGAGCACAAAACAGTTTCAAAAAGGCCCCCAGCAACCTGCAAGTCCTTATCCAACCCAATATCCAGCACAGGGTTTCCTTTGTCAGCAACCCAGCAGGCTTTGGGGGCTCCCATGCATGTAAGGCAGCTGGGGCCAGGCAGGTACCATGCAAAGAGAGAACTGATAGGCCAGGCAAAGGAAAGGGTGGTGAGCTTCAGAGTGAGGAGGGAAGACAAAAACATCGAAAAATTATTGCTGGCTATCGGCTGCGGAAATATTTGAAAGAAAAATAGGAAAATAATAAATTGGTTCTAAAACTTGAATCAAAGGGGATAGGCTTTAGAAATCACTGCTTTCAGTTTTCTTCCCCAAAACACTGACAGGAGCTTTCAACCCCCAACCACATTCTGCCAATTGCATCCAGAAGACCCTCTGATGCCTGCAGTCATCGAGGTGCTTTGGGTTTCTGAAAGTTCCTCCACAAAGCCTTATACAGAACTTCCCACATTTCCTGGAGGACCTGGGGCTGAAAGGGTCGAGGCCAAGCCCTGTCCCCGGAGGGAGAAAGCAGCTGCACAGGGATTGTAGCAGCGGCTGAAGTGCTTTGACAAACATCCTACCCAGACCAGACACTGCGCAGCGTGGGCCGGTCACCCCATCACCTGATCCCCAGCTCCTGTCCTCACAAGTTCACACATGGCACAACATTTTAGTATTATATTTTTCAGTGCACTGTCCCATTTCTTCGTGCATCTGTGCTGCAAAGGAGTAGATTTTTAAGAAATGTTTTTAACAGAGACAAGCTCATAAATAACAGAGAATAAATTGATGGTTGCTAGATGTGAGAGAGTTGGGGGTGCTAAAGAGATTAAGGTAAAGAGATTAAGAAGTACAAATTGCCAACTGTAAAAATAGTCACAGGGCCCTAGCTGGTTTGGCTCAGTGAATAGAGCATCCGCCTGTGGACTGAAGCATCCCAGGGTTGATTCC
Organism: Pipistrellus hanaki; assembly: GCF_964339955.1. NCBI lineage: Eukaryota > Metazoa > Chordata > Mammalia > Chiroptera > Vespertilionidae > Pipistrellus > Pipistrellus hanaki. The sequence goes on from NC_140505.1 coordinate 26,095,291, forward strand.
TGTAAAGGGCACATGCCTGGGCTGCGGGCTCCATCCCCAATAGAGGGCATCCAGGAGGCAGCCGATCAATGATTCTTTCTCATCGGTGATGTTCTATCTTTCTCTCTCTCCTCCTCCCTTCCTCTCTGAAGTCAATAAATATATATTTTAAATAAATAATTAAATAAAATATAGTCACAAGGATGTAAAGTACAGCATAAGGAATATAGTCAATAATATTGTAATAACTATGCATGGTGTCAGATGAAGTACTCCTTAAATTATATAAATGTCTAATCATTATGTTGTACAACTAAAACTAAGGTATTACTGAGTGTCAATTGTAATTGAAAATTTTAAAAACCTTTTTTTAAAAAGAAATGTTTTTGAGACTTTTTTTCTTTTTTGGCCACACTACTGGGTTGGCAGGGTACATATGTGCATAAAAATCATCTTTAGTGATCGCTACTTGAGACTACGTTAAATTTATAAATGTCACTGCTGGACAGAGGCATTTTGGATGTGGAGTTCCCTTCATTTTATTTTTCCTTTCATAGATCAAATCTGGGTATCTGCATACTCCATTTATTTGGTTGAGATTTTGTTTACAAGCAATTACCCACATTGTGTTTCTGGAGACTGAAGTTGCTACTATTATATATTGCAGTTTTAAAATAAAATAATTCCATTAAAAAAAACTGCCTTGAAAAATAATGTTTTTCTGTTTGCATTCTTTGATAGCTCATAGAAGAATGAAGTCGTTGGACCACACAGATCTATACACCTGGCCACTTATATGTGAATTCAGTCAGTCTATCCTAGATCTATACAGCTAGTGAACCCAAGAATGTATATATGTCTTCATGGACACATGTGTAATTTTAATAATTCCATTAAATATGTATATGCCTTCACGGACACATGTGTGTAGGCACCAGTAATGTGTGTATGCCTTCACGGACACATGTGTGTGTGCACCAGGAATGTGTGTATGCATTCATGAACACATGTGTGTAGGCACCAGGAATGTGTGTATGCCTTCATGGACATATGTGTGTAGCCACTTCAAAGGAAATTTCTCCATAATCCTGCAAACTATCATTTACCTTTTTTGTCAAAAGCCAACTACAAAATTCTCCATCCTATTCTCAAGACCCATTCACCAGGCTGCGCTCTCCCTATGTAAAATACGCCTCTGCAGTCCCACCCTAGTCAACAAAAACAAGGCACTTTGTTCACATGATGACATTCTAATCACTTTTCTCCTTTGCATTTATTGCACCTAGTTGACAGACTCCGACATGGATTTGGTGTTTTTGTTTACAAGGTGGTTGCACACACAGCCTTTCACTGGAGACATCTAACATCGTCTCTACTCACAGATGAGGAAACTTCAGCCTGGGGTAGTCTGTTATGGGCACATGGCCAGACGGCAAATAAATGGCAGTAGTAGCAACTGAACGACCTAGACTTCCAATGTGACACTATACCCATGATATAATTAAGAGAAATAGAGAAAATGTGTTGTTACATCTTGGTAAGTCTGAACAGTGTTTTGGGGACGAGCAGAGGGATAGCCCCGTGAAATTCGCAATCACAGCCCTCCGTCGGGAGTGGAAAGCAGCTGTAAAGGCAGTTCTAGGGTAGCTAACTGCTGTCAGGAAATCCCAGTGCTCCCCAAAGGAAGTTAATAAAGACAGGGAGGTTACCTTGGCAGAGACTATTCTGTTATCTGGGTACCTCTGCGGAATGTAGGCGTCAGCACCTGGGGGGGGCTCCTTGTGTCCCACGTATATGGTCCGGTTGTCGACCCAGTTCTCTTCTCCAGCACACTGTGGGAAAGGGAGTGGCGTTAGCACAAGTACCTCAGACGGCGGGTGGGAAAATTCTTCCCTGGAGTGTTGTCAATAGGAACTTACAGCCTCCTGCAGGGTTGAGCCCCACCTGCCATTGCCAGATATTGCCACCCCCACCTCAATCTTTCTTGGGCTAAATGCTCCGATCCCTGTCCAATTCTTCGAGAAAACAGCGTGAGTGGGCGCAACTGCACTCCCAGTGAGAGCCTAGGGAGAGCCTTGAAAAGGCTGGTTTCCGGTGGAAATGACATGGGGTGGGTTCGTATATAAAAAAAAAAAAAAACAGAACACAACAGCAAAATCTTAAGGCTTCCAAAAGAGAAAAGACAATGATGGACAGAAATTTGGGGAAAGGTCCTTCATGAAAAAAAGTAAAATCTCGAAGATGGAATAGAAGAATTACTCAACCATTTCCGGAGTCTCTATCAATAAGGCTTTCCTGGAAAGAGAGGAGACTGAGGTCTGACTCATCTTTGTATTACTCAGAGTGCTGTGCGCACGGGGATTAAGTAAATATCTTCTGAATAGAAGGATCCTTTAAAAACACCCAACCAGACCTTAGCTATCATGAGCACTTAAGTGCGTAATAACAACACTATAGTGACTGACTCGAGGCTAAAATGCAGCCTCTTATAGACTTCCCAGTACAGGGTCCTGGCCCTCCCCAGACTAGCACCCCAGAACACGGTCCGTCCGAGTCCCCTTCCCGCTCAGACTAGCAGCCAAAGCATGTGCCCCCCAACCCTCCTTCAGACTGTCACCCCAGCAAGGGTCCTGGCATCACATCCCAATTCCGCTAAAGCAGTGTTTCCCAAAGTGTAGTACGTGTACCCCCAGGGGTACGGGAAGAGTTTGGTGGGGGTTCGCATTGCACCGGAGTTTGGTGGGGATATGCACTGCACCGTGCTTAGCTGGGCCTAATTCTACATTCTCATAAGTATGAGGGGTACTCAGTGTTATAAAAATTATAGAAGGGGTGCACATATGTCAAAAGTTTGGGAAACACTGCAAAGGAACTCTGAAGAGATCAGCCTCCCTGGGGTATGATGTACAGTGCTGGGAAGGAGAGGGACACCGTTCTAATCGCAGGGACACCGTTCTAATTGCAGAGCGGGTCAGTGTGATGGGCATCGGAGTCAAAGGCTCGGTTGTTGCTGAGACACTCAAGAGACTCAGCCAAGTTTCTGAGCTTGAACTTCCTCCTCCGTAAGGACAGGACAGCGCTTTCCTCAGCGCTGTTGGGAATGAACTGGGCCAACAAAACACAAGGCCAAGCTCCAAGAGGGGCACAGGTTCCTTCTGCTCTAAGTCTCTGGGTCCACCCTTTGCGGATTCAGGGAACCCTCACTTTCCAAAGCCAAAAAGAGAGGGGTAACAAGAAACCCAGCATTTCTATTGTTTAAGGTTATTATAAGTCTTGCATTTCCCTACCCCCACCCACCCCACCTTTTTTTTTTTTTTTTTTTATACTATCATCACCTTTGCCCATCTATCAACTTCTTGGGAATAAGACTTTTCATGTGTCCCCTCTCTCCCGCTCCCCCCACCTGTGGAGCACAGCATCCGTGGAGCACAGCATGCTTGCACATTCTCTTAGCAAATTCCACCCACATTTCTTTTCCTGAGGGCCCAGCTTTGTGGGACAGTTCATGTGACTAAAGAGAAATCGCCTCTGTGACTCCACCCAGAGACCTAGCAGGGACACAGGAAACGGCACAAGATCCCTGAACAGAACCGACCCAGGAGCCGCCGCCGGCCTCCCTGGGCAGGAGCTTGGCATGTGGCTCCCTCCAAGGAGCCAAATGCCCCATAGGATCGAGGGGCTGCTAAGGGCCCAGCATGTGGGAGCCCTCCCTCCTCAGGCCCTCCGTCTCCCTGCAGCCTCCCTGTTTTGGGTGAGGCCACCCATGAGGGATGTTTACTTTAAAAACTTGCCTAAAAGCTTCATAAATAAATCTCTGGCTAGAAAAGTTAAGAAAATTTAAAAAAAAAAAAAAAGTCTCTGACTTCCCATTCTTTCTCAGGGCATGGCCAAAGACGTGCTTTTTCATTCCCGTGGATTCAGGAAGTGACACTGAATATATAACAAATGAGCCAGAAAAGAAAAGGCATACAAACATAAATTTTAATACAAAAATAGAAGACCTTTCTTCTAAACTTCAAAGACAGCTGTTGGCTCTCAGCCCTAGTACTGACTCTGGAAGCCCAAGTCCTCCCGGGGGTCACGCCGCGGTGCCTGGGGTAGAGCTGGTGCTTCCCGGCACTCTGGCCGGGGACAGAGCACTCGTCTCCTGGGAGGCTAAGTCAGAATGTATTTATTAAGGCTAACGCATGTTCTCAACCCTGTCGAGTAGATCCTTATAGTTTTTAATGTAACTATTTAACATCTTAAACATAACTCAACAGTGCAGTGCCATTTCAACAAATACAGGTCAGAACACAGTTCCTGCCCATGGGATGAGATGGGAAAATGAACCCAACACCAAACATGCAGGACTGGCCTAGATCTGCACAACAGAAGTCATTTGGGAATGGACCGCATACTGGCTAAATGAAAGCTAACCCCTGTACAGCAACGCTGCCTTTACACAGTTTCCTGGGGATGGAACAACCAGTTCCTTTAAGTCCCCTGCTTCTAGGAACCAGTTTCCCCTCGTGGACTGAAAGGTCAGTGAAGCTATGCTTCCCCCCCTGACATGGCTCAGTCAGCACCACGGAGCCCAAGGCAGGACACACAGGAACTACATGCGCTGAAGAAATAAAGTGACCGGTGATCTTACACAGGGCACTGACAGGCAGGGGACATTTCTGTGTTCAGATTAAGGCCCCGGCAAGCTCTGCACGTTGTTCTCTGCACAAATGTCCAATTCTAAGGCCAAAACTAAATGTTCAAAAGCTGAAGAGAATACAACAAAGAGGGCACTCCTGGAGAATGGCTGGTTTCATCACCACCATTGTAATCACTCCCTCTGGGTCACGCGTGTGTCCTGCTGCTGCTGGGCTGTGAGACTACGGAGGAGTGACTCCACATTTCTGTGCACGGCAGTAACATGAGGGATTAGACTAGGTCAGCTCTAAGTTCTAAGATTCTGGTTCTCTGTACACTTGGCAGTGAAAACACTCAGTCCCTATGATGCAATTCTTAACCTAGCCAGTCTTGAACCAACAACCACCAGTCACACTGTTCACTGTTAAACTGTGGTACTGACAAAAAGGAAGTTATGCCACATGGTCTCTAAGAACAAAGGTGTGAGTTGTAATAAATTCTCCCAAGGACAGCAAAGCGGAGACGCTGGCCTCTCTTTCTAGGTATTCATTTAGATAGAATGTGTGATAAGGCCCGACCGAGTCCACGTGACTTCTCCCCTCAGAACCCTGAGACGTTGGTCAGCGAGGCAAGGCTGGAACCAGCACAAAGCGGTTTTTCTTGGCCGGCAGGCTTCTAACGATTCACTACCACCAGGTGCCCTGACTGCATATGAAAACACCTGGCATGCCCCCTGGAAGGCTGGCCTCAAGTTCCAATCAAATGTACAAATCTAAACTGTGAGGATGGGGCTGAGCACTCTGTTGCTTCTAAGATGCAAAATTACCCACCCACACGCCCTGAGCCGTTTCCAGAGGGTAGTGGAGGAGGGGTTCCCTCTGAATTTTGGGAATCACCAAACCAACAGCTGAGAGGCCACTACTACCCGGAGAGTCTGCAAACCACCAGACTGAACACAGTCAGAAAAGAAAAGACAATATTTTTATAAAATTAAACTGTCAAATACAGAAACAAGGGATAAAGCACCAAAAGCAAGCAAACAAAAACAAACAAAAAAGCCACACAAACCCAAAACCAACTAGCAAGGCTTATTGGGGAAAAATGTTCCATCAGAGAGACTGGCAGAGAGAGTGGGGGCCAGGTGGGTGCCTTGTCTCAAAGAAGTTCCAGGAAGAGTGAGAGTTTGAGAGAAGAATCACAAATAATGATGCCTCTTCCAGCAGCAAGTAACTTACGGTAACACAACAAACCCTCCTTCCTCTACTTCTGATCTTGATGCAGTGATCAACCCTGAAAAGGTTAAAATTACGGAAGGATCTAATGTCCAGTGAGTTCAGGTCACTAAAATGAAAACTGGATAAGCTGTCATTTAACAGAGCACATAGATGGGCAACATCATTTGTGGGTTAAGAAATGCACATCAAAACCACAAGGAGACACAACTCCTTACCCACCAGGATGGCTAAAATAAAGAGAGTTGGTCAATAACACAAGTTGGGGAAGATGTGGATAAACTGGAACCCTCACATATTGCTGGTGGGAATAGAAAATGGTGCAAGCTGCTTTGGGAAACAGTTTGGCGGTTCCTCAAAAAGTTAAGCAAAGAGTTACCATATGACCCAGCCATTCTACTCCAAGGTATACACCCTGCCCCCAAATGAAAGCACACGTCCACATAAAACCATGTATGTGAATGTTTACAGCAGTACTATTCATTATGGCCCAAAGGTGGGGACAACCGTAATGTCGTCTATCAACTGAAGAATAGACAGACAAGGAGTGTTATATCCACACAATGGAGCATTATTCACCCATAAAAAGGATTCATGCTATAACATGGAGGAACCTTGCAAGCATCTGTAAGTGAAAAAAGCCAGACACAAAAAGCTACATGTTGTATGAATCTATTCACGTGAAATGTCTGGTACAGGTAAATCCAGAGACAGCGTTTGCCAAAAGCTGAGCAAGTGACTACTGATAAAAGTTCTTTGGTGGCAATTAGCATGTTCTGGATTGGAGGTCGGTGATGGCTGCACAACTCTGTAAATATATCCCAATTGAGACCAAAAAAAATCATATACTTTAAAAGTGTGAACTTCATAGTATGAGAGTTATACCTCAGTAAAAACACTGCAAGTTTTTTTTTAAATTAAATCTTTGTTGTTGAAAGTATTACATATATCCATCCTCCTTTCCCCACATTGAGCAAGTGTTTTTGCTTAAATGAAAGGCATATGTAGTTTGCCTGCATGTGGGATAATTATTTTTTGTGCTAGGGACATAATGGGATAATATGGGATAATGTTTACATCAAACATCATAGAACTCACTTGTACAGCTATCATTAGGTAATTCCGCTTGCTTTTGGTTCAGTTATTCTAGAGCAGTGGTTGGCAAACTCATTAGTCAACAGAGACAAATATCAACAGTACATCGATTGAAATTTCTTTTGAGAGCCCAATTTTTTTAACTTAAACTTCTTCTACCGAGCCACACTAAAGGAGCCAAAGAGCTGCATGTGGCTCTCAAGCTGTAGTTTGCCGACCACGGTTCTAGAGCTTTCCCCCTGTACTTTCTTAGAGGGAGAAGGGGTTCTGAAGTGTCTGAACAGCTGCTTCCCCTTTTCAGTCTTTTGCTAAATTCTAGGAACTTAAGCATAAAGCTCTTCCTAAAATCTTTCAGGAAGTAAAAAAATTTACCGGGGACATAATCAGATAGAATCTCATGCAAAAGACCTCTTGATATTATGCTCTCGTTCTTTTTCTTGTCTATTAACCCAAGTACAAATGACAAATTACCTTAAGGAAAAAGAGGGGGACGTGCCACTAGCTAAGTCAGTGGCTTTCTGTCTAACTCTGGAAACAGTAGGCTGTGACAGTGTCCTATTAACCTTCCTCACCTTGTTTAACCAAACAGGACAGAGTCCACAGGGACTTCGGAAGCTGGACCATCTCACTTTGCAGAATGGCCCCATTAACCAGAGGCACGACTAGGCTGATATGAGCTTCTGGGTGAACTCCTCATCCATGTTACCACCTGCTCACCTGTCCGTTAGCAATGTACACTTTTGCCAAAGGTGTGTGTTTGGGGCGCAGGATGTTAGGTAATGCTCACTGGTTTCATTTCTATGATACACACAAAAGACAGAGTGACAAAGGACAGAAGAATGGAGCACAGTGAGCCTTACAGGCAAAAGGTCTGCGACCGGACTGCCTTTGGTCTGGGCCAGGAGAGAGCCTCCTGGGAGAACTTATCTGGGGCTGGAGGAGAAAGGCTGGCTGGAGGGGCTGGTGAGGTAACGCACAAGGGGCAGGGTAGCTGGAAGGCCACGTGAAGAGGAGAAAGGCGTGGTTCATGCCACAAGGCGGGGCACCTCCCTTCTCCTCCCAGTGTGCCCTCAGGCACCACACAGGGCACCCACAGCAGCTACCTCCCAGAGCAGGGAGGATGGCGGCAATTCCATAAAACAGGGCATGGAGAAAATGTCCCCATAAATCATGCTGACATAGCTATTCAAATATCCTTCTCAGCTTCTGCCCTTAATTCTTTTCTCCTGAAGATATTTTTGACAATTGGGGTTGATCCAGGGCTGACTGAAAAGCAGTGTTTCTGACAGGTGGGGCGTGTGTGTTGGTGGATGAGGAAACATTCTAAGCCCCTGGGAAGCATTACCTGTGAGGGAATGTTTTCTAAAACATCCGTGCCCCTCTCTGTTCAAGTGACACTTAGGCTCGAAAGGCTCCAGTGTGTGCTCAAGTGTTCCGTTAAATATTCATTCCTGCTCCCGGAACCTCGGAGTCCAGGGCCCAGAAATGCGCACCCTCCAAGTCACTTGACTGATTTCCTCTCTTTAAATAGACTTCAGTATAACCTCCCACTTGACAGAGAGTAATACTAAGCCAAGAACCACCCACCAAGGAGGCCTGGTTCATTAACAGGAAAGTGTCATGCACGGTCAATTAGCAAAATGGCTTAAACCAGGCTCAATCATCTATTTAAAAAATGAGTGACGATACTGGCCTAGGCCAGTCACCACTAGGTGACCTAACCCACAACTAATAATAAAGTCCTGAGAGGAGAGACAGCAATTCTGAGGGACAGGCAAAGCTGAGGCACTAAGGACTTGGCTGTAATTAAGTGCTTAATCCAGGTGGATAAAAGGAAGGGCCTAAACTCTGTTCTGTGCTTTTACAAAAATCATCCCTTTGTCCAGCGTATCTATGGGGGATCCGCTCCCTGCCAGGTACTCAGTTAGTAGCAGCCTCTGTATCAGACCGAGTGCTGTGGTTATCACAGTGCTGTGTTCAACTGAGCCCTTTTCACTTCCTGGGGGAATCACAAAACATTCTGCCAAGATGCCACCTAGGGGTCAAGACCCATATCCCTGGGGACCACACAGGTGGTTCCATGGTGAAGTCGGTCTCCTACAAAAATACTAGAAAATCATATTTCTAATAAGGGATCTGTACCTAGGATACAGAAGAGACTCTCACAGCTTAATAATAAAAAAGACAATAATAAAGATTTAAATAGATTACTTCTCCAAAATCCACATCAACAGCCATCAGGGAAATAAATGCAAGTCAAACCCTGGCCACGGGAGAGAAGCCAGACACTAAGATGCGGACTCTGTGTGAATTCATGACATGAAATGTCCAGAACAGGCAAATCCACACAGAGAAGTTAGATTTGCAGTTGCCAAGGGCTGGTTAGCGGAGTGACTGCTAACGAGTACTGGGTTTCTTTGGGGGGTGATAAAAATGTCTTATAACTAAATGATGGTGATGATCCTATAATTTGGTAAGTGCACTAAAATCCATTGAATTGTACTCTTTAAACAAGAGAATTTTATGACATATAAATTATCTCTCATTCAAGTGGCTGGTTGGCTCTTTCCTTGCAAATTCTGGGGTTCCAAGCATTGCCTCATCTGTTTCCAAGTCCATACAGCCCTCACCTCTGGCACCCAACTTGGTTGAAGCTGCTCCTACCTTCCCGTATCTCTCACGGCAGCGAAGGATGGCCTTTACCAGAATGCAGGATTCTCTCCATTTTAGAGGAAATGAACACTTTTAGGTTTGGTTTTTAATACAGAGCATTTCCTGGTGAATAAAAATGAGTTGAAAGCATTTCCAAAGGAGTATGCCTAATAGGGGATAAACTTGAAAATTTTACACCCAGAACACAATGGGATAAACACAGCTGAGAGCAAGCATTACACCCTCACACTCTGGGTATAAACCAAGGAAAATAACTCACTCCTAAGGACTCACGGTGGCTACCAATTATTTTGGATGCAATGCCATGTTCCTCCCTGAATGGCAGAGCCAAACCATCAAGAGAAGAGAGAGGGATTTCATGCACTCTAGTCCTCCCCACCCCCACTCCAGGAAGGAGAGGATTTTTCTGAAATTAGAATTCAACCAGAAAACGGCTGACTTACCAAAGGGAAACAAGTTTCAGCAATCATGGCTTTACCAATTTTGCCATTGGGGTATGGCTGCCTGAGTACTGAAGTCAGAAAGCACACAAGGACAAAAGAGATTGTTAAAAATATGCTGCAAATCCATTTCAGCCAGTGTCAGCCACCTAATGGGAGTTTTGAATTTCAGCTGAAACAAACAAAACCTATTAGCTGAATTACATTGTGGGACCAGGAGCGGAACACAAGCATGTCATCTGGCCTCAAATTACTAGATCAATTTTTATAGAGGTGGTTCTTCCACAACAACCATTTTCAAATTTACAGAGATCCAATGACAAAGCAATTCCTCGTTCTGGTATCTGTTTATAGCTTTAAAGGGCAACATTTCTTGTTCGATGGTGTAAGTAGACAACATAGGTGTTTCTAAAAATAGGCATTTCCCAGGCAGCGCCAGCGCTCTTGTGATGAAGACAATGGTGACACTGGCTCCTTTTGTCCTCCGGCCCACATCCCACACATGTCTCTGTGTGGGCAGAGTTTTTCACTCTTGCTGCCCTGGGCCTCACTCAGGTATAATGAGATACTACAAAGGGGAACCTACCTATTGATGAGATCAAAGCTGTCTGCCAGGGATCCCCAGCCTTTCTGAGGGCCAGGAAGCAGGGTCTGGACCTCAAGGCTTCGAGGCCACCCTTGGTGAGGCAGACACCCCGGTCAGGGCCCCTCCCCACCCCTCACCCCCTTCTGTCCACACTACACCTGCGACCCAGGCTTCTCGACCTGGGCTTCCCGTTGCACCCTCACCATTTTCACCGTAATCAATGCTAACAGCTGGTTTTTCCTCCCCAGAAAACCTGGGGTATTTACAAATCTCTCAGTGTCATTTTTCTGTCACAGACACATTTTTTAACACAATATCATTTGGATCACAAAAGCACAAGTGATGGGCCACTTCATTTGGAAACAATGACCGTCTGGAAAATGTTAAATGTCAGCTGACCTAAACTGTAATTTACTGGGTCTGGAACTGAAATCAAAATATAAATTGGACTCAAGAAACCTTAGAGACTGAAGCTGCTCGGATGGGTAGTAAGCACTGAAAGCAGACTCCCCAGTCCTTGTGAAATGCGATAGGAGCAAAACCCACACTGATGTCATCCAACTCAGCCTATGTCTTTGACAGAAATACATTTCCAGACAAGGTTGCATGTGAATAAGCTGCCATCTTTACTGCAACTTTAAACCCAAAAAGGCAGGAAAGTGGCCAAATGGACTGGGTTTTCCATCCCGGTTTTCCACTGTGGCTCTGAGCCACCTCCTTACCATGCTCTTCATCATTGCATTTTCAGCTATGGAGACATCACCACCTTTGGAGGGCTCAGAAGGCAGCTTCCTGTTAAGCTGCAGGTAAATTACCTCCCACCACCTATTGTGTGTGCACCACAGAGGCTCAGCGCCTCCAGAACACCAGGGCAGGCTAGGACTCGCTGTGTGCTGGCTCTGGGTCTGGGCAGGGCCAGCGGGGGAGAAGAGGAGCAGGGAAGTGTCCCTGCCTAGAAGGAGGATCCACAGAGTCTAGCTCAGGAGACAGATGAACTTGTGCAGGGCGTGTTCCCGAGTCAGAACTCAGGGAGCCAGGGCCTGATAGCAAGCATTGCCAACTGAAATGGAAGCTGACATTAACAAGTGAGCTAGCCCTCCCGTATATGGCTCAGCAGTTGAGCTTCGACCTACCAACCAGGAGGTCACAGTTCAATTCCTGGTCGGGGCACATGCCCAGGTTGTGGGCTCAATCCCAAGTGCGGGAGGCAGCCAATAGATGATTCTCTCATCATTGATGTTTCTATCCTTCTCTCCCTCTCCCTTCCTCTCTGAAATCAATAAAAATATATTTATACACACTCACATGTTTTTTAAAGTGAGTGACCCAGTGGTAAAACAAGATAATCCTAAGAGATGAGACGAGATTTACAAGTGTTGGGAGGCCTCCAGGAAGAACCAAACATTGAGGAATTAGAATGTGAGGCCGGCTCCCCTGCCCCAGGGGGCAGAGTGAGTTCAGCTAGGTCCTAGCCACAGAGGAAAGCCCTGCATGGAGGCCACGGTGCCCAACTCCAGACCTTCACCAAGGATAAGGCCACTGCTGCCCAGCCCTGCTGGCACTTGCCCCAAAGAGAAAAGGACAGGGACTCATGAGTCACTGATGAAAGAATTACTATCTTTCTGTGAGCCAGAGGCCAAGGGCTCCCATGGCCCACAGCACAGCACTCTCCCGCACTGTCTCTGAGAGCTTCCGAAAGGGAGATGGGAGGCCCCACAGTCCTAATGCTGGGGTCAGAGGTACAGGGACAGAGACCAGGTTCTGATGAGGACAGGGGAGAGAAGTGGGCAGACTCCTGGGGTTCTGTCCAATTCCTACACCTGCTTCCAACTGGCTAACCTGCACCTACAGCTCTCATTAGCACAGAAATGAATCATGGTGTGTCCCCAGCTATGCAATGCAAATTCAGTAGCTTCTCAGTAGTAAAATATGGGTTAAGATCCAGAACACCAACAAGCCAAAGAAATTAGCCAAAGTACATGGGTCAGCAGAAAACACTGCAGTTAGGATGGTGGATTAAAATCAATTAGCAGGAGAGCCCTAGCAGATGTGGCTCAGTTGGTTGGAGCATCATCCCATGCATGACAAGGTCATGGGTTCAATTCTTGGTCAGAGCACATGTCTATCATGTTTCTCTGAAAATAAGACCTACTTACAGGTTTCCTTCTGAGTGAAATATAAGGCATCCCCCCGAAAATGAGCCCCCCCTCCTAGGCTAAACATGAGAGATTTGGTCCACTGATTCTGAAAGAAATGGAGTCACAAGAAATTCACCAGGAAATTCAGGAATTGGATTGTTATGATGATGATCCAGATGATGACATGATTGTCATTGAATAAATGAGTAAATTCTTGATACTGTAGGATTCACAGTTTGTCTGATTTGCGTTGACAACTACCGTACTACCATACCGTATACAGGTAATAAATTTCCTTTATTTTCATTTAACAATAAATGTGTACCGTATTCTTCTTCATGGAAAAATAAGACATCTCCTGAAAATAAGGCCTAGAGCATCTTTGGGAGCAAAAATTAATATAAGACACTGTCTTATTTTCGGGGAAACAGGTTAGCTTGCAGGTTTGATCCCTAGTTGGGATGCATAAGGGAGGCAACAGATAGATGTACTAGTATCTCTCTCATACCAACGTTTTTTGTCTCTCTCTCTCCCTTCCTCCTGCCCTCTTTCCCCCTCCCTTCCTCCCTGTGTAAAATCAATTTTTAAAAGAATCAATTAGCAGGAGAGATGCTCCAATAATCAAATATCCAACTCCCTATATAGAAAAACAAAAAACTGTCACCCAGGAGGCTGGCAGGAAAGTCATGTAATTTCTATATTTATTTCCCACTACTGAGTCTCTTTTTCTAGAGATGAATTAACCAGTAAACTACACAAACGACATATCCAATTCACAAACGAGAATATGTTGTTATACATATAGGCTTTTAACAGCTGAAATTATAAACTTTCAACTGCCTTGTAGGCATCTTTTCTAAAACTGAATATATATCTAATGAAGGCAACTGCAGAACTGAGTCAGGAATTACGGCACACTGTTTAGTGAAAATACTGACAAATTGGATAACAACATACACAGAACAGCCTCAACGATTGTGGTTCAGCTGGCTGGCTACGGTCTAGAAATAGGCTGCCCAAAATCGGCATCAATCTCGGGAACAGAAGCATCTATGTAGGGAAGATCACTGCATTGGAGCCTGAGGCTGAGGTCAACCCCTTGTCACCAAACCCCACAGAGGGATGTGCCTTGGGACAAGGAAGGTGACTGGCCAAAGACCATCAGCAAGTCCTTCGGCCTGAGGCTGTGCTGGGTGACAGAAACCAGAGGTGAGAGCCACCTGGCCACTCTGTTGTCTAAAGGTGGCTCCACTGCAGGCCATCCAGGACCATGGCCAGAGTGAGGAGGAGGACGGGATGAGGATGCAGGGTAAGGCAGAGAGGGAGAGTTCCAAAAAGCAGATCTGGGCCTGGAAACCCTTTAGAAGAAAGAACTGAGATTCAAAACAAAGCCGTGAGGGGAGGGGACCACCGGAAACCAGGTAAGCCACCCAGAGCCCAGTGAGCAGAAGGTCGGAGCAAAGTTACAGCGAAATTCTGGCTGAGTTTGCTGTCATTTTTGTTAACATAATAAAACTGCCAGTGAAACATCTCTAGGCTGTAAAGCCCATGGATTTCTAACAGATGGTATGACAAAGTACAAGTGCACTGTACTCAATCACACGATCTCGTCATACCTTCCACCCCCCCAGGTAAGTGCTCCTGCATGGGAGACGGGCAGGGTCAGTGTCAGCAACTGTCCACAGCATCTCTGCAGAAGTGAGAATTAGCACACCACTTCATGGACAGGTGGCAGGTGATCAAACAAAAGCAAACACTGCACAGAGAAATGAAGCGGAATTCATTCCGCTCATCGTTACTCAGGGGTGAGCTGATCTTTCTGAGGATTCTGGGGAGGCAGCTGTCCAGCCTTCCACCAGCAAAAGATGAAAAGCAGACAAAGCACATTCAATGAATGGCTCCTGTGTCTCAGGTCGGACAGACCCCACAAGCCGAGACAAAGATGTGATGATGACGGTCCTGGAGGCAGGGGCTGAGCCCGACTGTCTTCCTGAAAGACCATGGAGGCACACACAGGCGGCCTGTTCATGGCTGGCAGCTGAGGGACACCAGCAGCAGGAAAAATGATTATTGCAGCAAGGGATCCAGGAGACGGAGAAGCAGCATCCTCACAATTGGCTCCCACAGCAAAAGCATCTGGGGATGAGGATGAGGGGCCCAGCTACAGTCTGGAGGCCTCGATGGGCAGGCTCCCTGCCGCTGGTCCCAGGATGACTGCTGGGGAGCTGGCCCCACTCCCAGACTCTGGTCCTTAGGAAAAGTGAGCCTGGGATGCGGGGGCATGAGTGTCTGCTGCCTTATCTGCTGGAAGAGGCTGCCGCTGGGCTCGGGAGCCATGGGTCCAAGGCAGGCTTCCAGCCCGCAGGATGAGAATGTGTAAAAATGTGTGAAAGTCAAGGGAAACGGGAAGCCACACAGAGACCCTCCACACCATTGGCTCTATTCCCTGGGCCACAGGGGCTTGGACCTATGCGGAGGGGGCAGGAGAAGCTGTGCACTTCGGAGCTGGCTTCCTACCTAAGGTCAGGGGAATAAGCCAGGCCTGCCCTCCCCTGCCCTTTCCATCCCTGGGCTGAGTGACATGAAGGTGGAAGTGAAACGCCTCTCTCTACTGATTGATGCCAACTCTGACCCACAGCCGCAGCTCTGGGGCTGCAACCTGGACGAATACCTCAGAGAAAAATGCCCAGCCCTGGGTGGGCTGCTCCTCCAGGGTCAGCCAAAGCATATAAACACAGAAAAGAAAAAGCATGGTGAGGAGCGCTGTGCTCCTAGGACCTTCGATGCACTAAAAATCACTAAATAAAACTTTGTGGTTCCATGTGAAGTGGAGCTAGGTTCTGGGTTCAGATATCGACAATGAGCCCATTTCCATTGCCTGAGCTCATCTCCACTGCAGCATGTCCAACGTCCCTCCCTGCCTGCTTCTGCAATGCCGACAGGCCACCAGCCACGGTGATGACCCAAATGCCTCCTTCCCCTCCTCTCCCCCCAGGAAAACCCCTAACTCCTGAGGCAGGGAGATCCTGCCTCCATTGAGGACAAATGCAGTGGCAGATGGTACCTAGTTCTCTCTCCCCAAATAACAGATGAATAGAAGTAAGAAGGAAAGCACATGTGTCCTCACATGTGGCTACCAAAGTAGGGACTCCGCAAGGATGGGGTACTGCCACCTCCTTTCTAACGCCCAGCTTGCAAGCAGCTCCTACTGGTGGAGATGGGGACTGTGCAATCTGTCACATTGAGTTAGGAACCCACCCTACTTTGTGCCCTGGGAGACTATGGCTGGAATGTGAGTCAGGATGCAATGCTGAAGTGGAAAAACCCAGGGCAGGAAATGATAAGAGTTGTGAGGACGTGGGCAAACATACTGTGAAAATCCCCTGGTCCTTAAGACCTTGAGGATGTTACTCATCCCAGAAAGAGAAGAAAAAGGCAAGGAAAGCAAGCTTTAAGCAAAGTGAGAGGTGGGAACTGTGTGCAGCTCTGGGTAAGGCATGCTCACGTCTGGGACTAAATCACAGATCAGGTTCCTTTTAGTTTGCAAATTCTATTATACCGTGAGCATTTGTCAGCAAGCACTTTTTGCTTCTGATGTTCTGAGTTGTGTGACCCTGAATCAAATTATCCCATGGAGTGTACCATTTGAGCATTAAACGGGTGTGAAGGTCACCAAGTTACGGTGATGAAAGCTTCCGGACAAGGACACAGAAAAGAAGTCACACTCACCACTTCTGGATACTCTGCTTATGTTACACACCCCAAAAGGGACCATCTGTGGCTTTCTCTTATCTTCAAGTAACAAAATTACTGAACAACATGATGGAAGGTTTGTGTGGTCACAATCCACTTTGAACCATTAAGAGGCTGAAGAACAACCTCTCAATCCATTTTCCTGAATCCAGTGCAGAGCAGTTTTATGGACCATCATATAATTTGCTCTGATGAAGACCTGGCTGTTTACTGCATTCTATTTAACTGATAGCGGCCTTTCACGTCACAACTCATAATCTCAGAAACAGCCCGTCAGCGTTAGCAGCAGCAAGAGGAAAAATTCCAAGGTGGAGGGTGCAGTGATCCCCACTTCCGCTGGGATTTTATAAATGCCAAAGTAGACAGTAATGGGAAGAGGTTCGAGGGTTCTGTGGTAATGAAGAAAAGGACCCAAGAGCATGTGGTAAGCGTTCCTGTCCCTGCCGTTCAACATTGCCAGATGTTAACATTTATGATGTCTGGGACTAACACATCACAGATAGTCTCCAATTTTCCCTCTTCAGGACTCTTTCATTTATTGGCTAATTTAGTTAAACCATGAGCCATGAGCTTCCAGTCACTTATCCAATGCTCTGTGGGCTTTCTTTTCCCCACAGACTCACAGAAGTTTGCTACAGGTGACGGGCACTGATAATTGCAGCAAAGTATTGCACATACCTCCTCAGAGTCAGACACTTCTCTTTTTTAATTTTCAGAGTCTTATCACATGAATGTTTTTACGTTGTCATGCAAATTTACCAATCTTTCTGTAAACACTTCTTATATCTTGATATTTTTAAAGGAAGTATTATCTGACTTCAGCTCTTAGGTGATAGAAATTTGACAGCTGATTGTTCCAATGAGGGAAGACCCTTGAAGGAGGGAAGGAACAATAAAGTCCCAACAAGACAAGTGACTTGCCTAAAGCAGCATGTGGAGAGCAAACCCCAGGGGTCTGATCCCCTTTCCTTCCGGTCCCTCTAACCTACAGGATCAGGTGTGCTCTCCCTGCTGGTCAGGACCTGGAGCACTGAAATAAGATTCCAGGAAGTCAAGCTGTGAATAAATAAATGATTAGGGGAGAATAAGAAAACTTTCATAAGTGTTCGTTTTCATGATCTTGATTAGATTAAAACTCCTTGATAACAGGGATCATATTTAATGTTGGTTTCTAACATCTCTCAAGGGTCAGAAATTCAAACACCTGCAGGACCAGTTGGGTGCTACGTGAGGGAAGTGGCGGGGGGGGGGGGGGGGGGGTCCTAGGGCCAGCTGCCATTCAAGGGGCAGATAAATGTGGAGATGCAGGAATACAGGCTCCTGCTCAGCACACAGTGGGTCTCAATCCCCATTTGTGTGATGAATGGAAGCACAGAATCTCCCACTGAGCAACCATTTGACATTACCCTCATGAGTTCTAGATAATTTGAAAAAAATAAGGGACTTTGTTCCCACCTTCTGAACTGCATACATGGAAGAGAATGAGAGATGAAAAGGCTTGTGCTCTGATCACAAAACCTCCAATGGATTCTGGCTTGGGGATGGATGATCTACTGCTCTTCAACACAGTGAAGGCCTTGTATCTCTCCTCCTTTAAAACCCCGAGCTGCAGCTGTCACTGAGGCATATTGACAGAAGGCTTACTGCAGTTCTTACAGAGCTGACGATGACAGGAATTAGTACTGCATATCGATTGAACAAGGTTTTGTTTTCCGTTGTACACATTTGTTTTAAATGAAAAGCAACCCACATAAAAAATGCATTAACTTGCTCCAAGTAGGTTACGATAGTTCTCTAAGAGAATAACTTACACAAGGTGGTTTATTTTTTTCAAATGACACGCCATTAATTAAGAATTTGCCAGTTCAGAACCAACATCACTGTGTCTGCTTGGCAAAAAAGGAACAAAATGAAGTTGCTCCATAAAATAAATAAATACTTAGAGGAATAAAAAAGGATCCAAAACTCCTTTCAATCTTGGAAGATCTTGATCTCAGCAAACAAAAGATAAAAAAATGTCCATCTCTGACTTTTACATCAATAAAGCAAATAAATTGGCTGAACCATTCATGATGACAGAGATGTTTTATCAGTGTACAAGTTCAATGAACTGTTAACATAAACTGAGAGGTCGTAGGCTGGCTCGAACCCTATGTTACACAAATCAGGTAACTATGTCCACATGTCTGCACAGAAAGAGCACAAAGGTCGCAGTGTAAATCTGGTCTAGATATTACATTACTGGAAAGTGGCTGTTTAAAAAAAAAATACACATAGAGAGTGGGCTTAATTCCCAACAGAGCACAGACCTTTGCCCTTTTTATATGAAGTTGCCATTACTCAGTTACCCTTGCTCGTTCTGTAGAAACTTCTTTACCCAGGGGTCCAAAATGTAATCATATATCTTACATAAAACTCTGTGCCCTCCATACAATTATACCTATCAATCTATAATAATAAAAGCGTAATATACAAATGAACTGAACGGCTGAACAGTGGAACAACCATCCGGATAATCTCCTAGACAACCTTCTGGACGCACCAGGGGCTGTGAGGGCCGAGGTAGCTGGGCTGTGGAGGCCTACTCTTGCATGAATTTTGTACATCAGGCCTCTAGTATTTTTTTAAAGTAGGTATAATGTAGCTACATTAAAATTCAAATTTCAAACATCTGAATATATTTTTGCTATCAGCTTAGTATAGGTCTCTTGAGATCATCATCAAAAGTAAATACACTGACAATGAGATAACTACTAACATCACTCATAAATTACCATATGAGCCAGCAAATCTACTCCTTGGTATATATATACCCAGCAGATCTGAAACATAAGAAGGCACAAAAACTGTACATAAATATTCATAGCCACATTGTTTATACTAGTCAGAAAGTGGAAGTCTCCCAAGTGTCCACCCAGTGATGAATAGATCAGGTGTGGAGTATCCACACAATAGAGGATTCTTCAGCCATAAAAAGGAATGAAGCATTGACATGAACCTTGAAGACACGCTAAGTGAAAGAAGCCAGACACAAAAGACCATATATATGATTCTGTTTATATAAAACTAGTAGCCCATAGCACAATATAGTGCGCAGTAGGCAGCCTGCCGCTTCCATAGGAGCCAGGGGGAACCGCAGAGCACCCCCAGAGCCTGCGACTTCTGCAGGAAGTGGAAGTGAGTCACTAACGCCCACGGGAGCCAGGAGGGACCTGTGTCAATTTTACAGGAGGCGGGAGGGAGCTGCACTGCTTCCAGGGGAAGCCCCCCTGGCCCTGCCTGCTCTGGCTCCGGGGGGCCGGCCTACACCGGGGCACAGTGGCTCGCCAGCCCCCGGTCTGTCTCCATCTTCGATCCGGGCCTCACCTGCCCGTGCAACCTCCTCCTGTCAGGTTGTGACCCATTACAGAGTCCCGGCCTAATTTGCATATTTCCTCTTTATAGATATATATAAATATAGATATAGATATAGACATAGATGTCTACAATAGGCAACTCTAAAGAAAAAGGCAGCAGATCGGTAGTTTGCCAGGGGCTGAAGGAAAGGGGGATGAAGAGTGGTTGCTAATGGTTGCAGGGTTTCTTTTGGGGGAGATAAAAATGTTCTAAAACTAGAAAGTAGTGACATTTGCACAATTCTGTGAATATCCTAAAAAACATTGACTTGTACACCTTAAAAGAGTGAACTGTTTTATCTCAATAAAGCTGTTGTTTATATATATGAAAAAAGAAGAAGTGGGTGTACTACAAATTCTGGAATGGGAATGAAAACCCATTCTTGTTTTTTGCAGTCTATCCAAATTTAAAATATGTGTAAACTTCTCACCACTTCCTTTTGGATTTGACAGAACTGCTGAGCATTCGGGCACAAAGGAGGACGCTAACATAGCACTCTGAGCTATGTGCGTGGTGACTGAGACAGTGATCCAGCATCAGCTCCCAGGACACCTGCTCCGAAAGCCACCCTCATCTTCATTTTCCGTCTAGAATGAATCTCTCGTTACAACATCCGTCATCTGCTTCTGCCCCCATTACTTAACAACCCTCTCATCTTTCCTACAAGATCTTAACTCTTTGAGGCAGGATCTGGGTCTACTTTTTTCTGGAACAAATCCTCAGCTCCATCTTAGGACATGATACAAAGGAGACAAAAGGTATGAAAGTATAAATGGCATGTTGCCATTTTTATAAGAGAAGAATTTGGTATTATGTTGTGTGAAAGGAAGAAATTTTCCTCTACCCTTCAAGATTCTTTCGGCTGGTCTA
The DNA here is from genome assembly GCF_964339955.1 of Pipistrellus hanaki. NCBI lineage: Eukaryota > Metazoa > Chordata > Mammalia > Chiroptera > Vespertilionidae > Pipistrellus > Pipistrellus hanaki. Next base: position 26,116,076 of record NC_140505.1, read on the forward strand.
ATTAAAATAACATGAGACAGATTAACAAGGGAAAATAACCCTATTTCATTACATAGGTTCACATGGGAAGGAACCCCCCAATACATGAGAGAGTCAGAGACACCACATATACAAGGGGTTCAGGGAGAGAAAGGGGAAATGAGGTATATGTGACATTCTGAGCTAAAGATCACCTTAAGGCTTCAGAGAAGAGAAAAGTCATTGCAGGATAATAAGAAGAGCAGATATTCAGTAATCAGTAGTTTGCCTGGCAACACAGATAGGTCAAAAAGTTATTTTTGCCCAGTTGGTGTGGCTCAATGTTTGAGCGTTGATCTATGAACCAAGGGTTGATTCCTGGTCAGGGCACATTCCTGGGTAGCAAGCTCAACCCGTAGTAGGAGGTGTGCAGGAAGTAGACGATCAATGGTTGTCTTTCATCACTGATGTTTCTTTCTGTCACTCCCTCTCCCTTCCTCTCTGAAATCAATTAAAGCTATATATAAAGTTATTTCTTGTTAATTTTTTATTATGGACAAAGCCAATAATATAAAATTTTCTAGGTGATTAGGGGGAGGCAGATGTTTCTCTTTACCCTGTAAGGTTTCCATTACCTTTAGCTCAAAATAATCCACATACCACAGAGGTACATCATCGGGTGACTTGCTCTGAAACCCTTATAGTATTTATTCAAGGAAGTGACAAAACACAAGTATTATTAAGTGTTTTGTACTGAGTAAATGAATTTGTCCAATGATTTTGTTTTGCATTTTAGCTGATAACTCTGGTGCCTTAGCTAAGGGGTTAACCACAACTGAAAATGTGAAGGAAAAAAAGGACAAGGAGGAAGAGAAGGAAAGGAGAAAAAAAAGAAGAGAAGTACTTCATGAGAACGTCTTGGGTTATAAGTGAAAGAAATGCCTTCCTTGAAATTTTATTCCAGCTTCAACTACCAAACTGAACATTCTGAAGTCCATTATTGCACGTGAGTCAGTTTGATGAAGAACATGCACCTAGCATGAGATGTTTCGAGATAGCATTTGTGCTCTACAAGTATAGTTTTTAGTGGTTCTTTGATTTCACATAAGAGGAGCTAGTACAACTGATCTCAGAAATCTGAAAACGTGTATTGATCAATTCATTTTATGTCAAATATCTGTAGGAAGCAAAGACTAAAATTTAGTTGAAATCTTAGCAGTATGTGTCCATGTATTATATGACCAGCTCTGATGAGAGTTTTAATGAGTATCATGGAATTGGCTCTGGAAACACACAGCACTGCTCTCTGAGAAAACCACCAGTGTCCAGCTGGTTTCTAGCTACCCTGACCAGGGCTATTGTTAGAGAGGTATGGTGGCCGACATTATATCACATTTCTACTAAAAACATGGATAGACACTCCCAGGGCACTTAGAGCACAGAACATAGTGAAACATACAAAGTAATATGTTGTGAGTGTTTACTACTTCTGCCCCCCTCCCTCTCCTTCTCTTTACTAATCCTCATCTGGGGATATGTTTTCCATTGCTTTTGTAGACAGGGTGAAAGGGAAGAGGAAAAGAGGAGAAGTGGGGAGAGAGAACAGGAGAGAGGGAAATCGACTGGTTGCCTCCCACTCACACCATGACCTGGGGTGGGGAGAAAACCGCAACCCAGGTACCTGCCATTGACCGGGAATCGAACCCGGGACCCTTCAGTATATATGGCCTGATGCAACACCAGCCAGGGCAACTACTACCTCTCTTGTTAATATACTTTATTTAAATGTAAATTTGTATAACTTATGTTGTAATAATGGCTCCTAAGACTCCTGAACACAAGTTAGTGCAGGCCAGCCCCAGCACACAGTGGGCTATTTCAGTGTGGGGGTTTCTAAGAAGTTTATGTTGCTCTGAACAATGCTTCCACAAGGGGAAATCATTCCTGGGACATTGTTATTGACAACTGTCAAGTTATGTGACAATACATAGGCTTGATCCCTGGAAGGTAGAATGTGCAGTTTACACATTTTTAAGCCCTGTACTTTAAAAAAAAAAAAAAAAAAAAAAAAAAAAAAAAACAGCCACAGGGCGCTCTCCCTCCAGGGAGCACACAGGTGCCATTCCCTTGCCCCTCTCCTACCCCCATGGGCACATATCTCCTAACCCCTAAGGGATCTCATGAGACTTGCAACCAGGGAAGCAATGGGCAGCAGCAGCTCATCCCTGAGCTAACCTGCAATACCTATCTCCAAGACCCCCTCCCCTGCTTTTCTCTGACTTCCCAGTGAGTGGAAGCAGCCCAGCCTAGACTCTCCTGTTGCTTCTTCTATGTCCTTCCTTGTTTCACTGCCCTAAGTATGTTTTTTGCTGCAGTCAATACATTCTTGTTTGCTTTTCTACAGAGAGAGAGAAAAAGAGAGAGAGAGAGAGAGAGAGAGGGAGAGAGAGAGAGAGAGAGAGAGAGAAAAGCACCATACAGTACAGATGAATAAGCAAGGATGTCTGGCACATGGTGGATGCCCAATAATTATTTTCTGAGTGAATAAATACATGCACACTGCCTTAACACGAATTAATGCTTTAACTTTGACTGGACAATCACCCCATGGTGGAAATAAAATATTTGAGAAAGTTTGGGGGTCTTGATAGTAGGTATTAACTCTAAATTGACATGAGGTATATATATTCACAAGTAGCATTAACATCCTATATAATAAAAGGCTAATACGCAAATTGTCATCTTGGGAGCTTGACCGAGAGTTCCATCATTTGCTATGATGTGTGCTGACCACCAGGGAGCAGCATAGAACATGGCAGATGACCAGCAGCAACGGTGGGGTGCTAAGGGAGCAAGGGAAGGAGGAGGCGGGGAGGCCAGGAGGCGGGGAACATGATTGGCTCTGATTGTCGGCCTAGCCTAGGGAACCCTACCCAAATGCTCGAATTTCATGCACCAGGCCTCTAGTTAATAATAATCACACCAGACAGTTACAAAATGCTTTATAGTTTGCAGCTCATTTATATGCACATCTGAACCTTATGATAACCCTGAAAGATACTATCTCACTTGCTGACAAGGAAACTGAGAAAACAGTCTGGGAAGATGAGTCAATGACCTTTGTTACCATAAGCTAACCATGAAGCTCTGTGGCCCTAAGGAATGTTCCAGTCACCCACCAAGACATTTGTTGAAAATAGCGGGGTATCTGCTATAGAATCCATAACAGCCTCATATGTGGACCACACACCCATTTTTAGTCCAGCTTTAAAACTCAGAACAAAATCTAAAACAATATCAACAGCTGCCATTTAAATGTCTAGCAGGCAGCCAGAAACTTTAAATTCCTTTGCAACAATCCTGAAGGGCAGGTTCTTCTTGTTCTTATTACAAACAAGAATCCAAAGTCAGAGCGGACATGCAAATATTGCACAGGTCATTCGGAGTTGCTTAAGTTAGATGGCAGGAACATATATGTTGATTATACTGTCTGTATTTTAACTTTTTAGTATAGACATTTTCAAAGATATACAAAAAACTTTTGCAGGGTACAGATTGAACAAGATGGGTCATAAATTAATTGTTGTCAAAGCTGGATTAGACTGGGTTCATTATGCTATTATTTCTATACTAGAGACCCGATGCATGAAATTTGTGCAAGAAATTCAGCCCCAGCTGCCTCAGTCAGCCCTTGCAGCCCTGGCTGGCCCTCACAGTCCTGGCTTCGTCAGGAAGGTCATTTGGATGGTCATTCTGCTGTCTGGTCTAATTAGCATATTAGATCTTCATTATATAGGGTTTGGTTTTTTTCACATCAATATTTTTATCTGTATTTTAATTGCTGTATGATATTCTATTGTATTTCACAATTTAAAAAAAAAATTTTAATTGATTTTTAGGGAGAGGGAAAGAGAGAAACATCATCGATGTAAGAGCAACATCAATCAGCTGTCTCCTGCACACCCCCCACCAAAGACCAAGCCCGAAACTTGGGCATGTGCCCTGACCAGGAATCAAACCAGCAACCTTTCAGGGCACAGCAAAACAATGCCCAGCCAACTGAGCCACACTGGCAAGGACCATTAACTTTAATTCAAAAACAGTAAAGAAACGCATCAAAAATGACTTCAGGCCGAAACCGGTTTGGCTCAATGGATAGAGCATCGGCCTGCGGACTGAAAGGTCCCGGGTTCGATTCCGGTCAAGGGCATGTACCTTGGTTGCGGGCATATCCCCAATAGGGGGTGTGCAAGGGGCAGTTGATCGATGATTCTCTCTCATCGATGTTTCTAACTCTCTATCCCTCTCTCTTCCTCTCTCTAAAAAAATCAATAAAATATATTTTTTAAAAAAATGACTTCAAAAATCTAAGATATTTTTCTACTAAAAGCATAATGTTTAATCGGGCATTATCACTGTCAATCCTAGAGACATTTTGGCCAGGATAACTCTGTCATGGGGTCTGTCCTGTGCATTGTGGATGTTAGTAGTCTGGGCCTCTGCCCACTAGATGCCAGGAGCATCCCCCAACTCTGACAACCCAAAACACCAATGTCTGTTCAGTGGCAACTCTTCTCCCATTGAGAACTGCCGTGTTAAATATATGAATATTATAAAACTCTCAGATGATGGACCATGTAATCTACATGTTCACATGGTAATATACTCCTAAACTCCATTTATTTTTCAAAATTTGGTTCAAAAATTTCAGCCATACAAATACTGTAAATTAGTCATTCTTCATAAAGTATTTCTACCTCCAGACCCACATGTGATTACTGAAAGTTCCATTTGCTGAGTATAGTTCTTTTTATTTCTATATTAATAATCCAGCTTCCAAGTAAGGAATTTGCTAAGTGATATTTAATACTACTCAACAACTATTTACTGTACCAATCGGTTATGTTTTAAGTACTATCTGACTTCAAGGTCAGCTCATTCTCAACAACAAAAGTCATAGTCCTTCTCCAAACAAGTGTCTTCAAAGTGAGTTAATTTTGTTGATGGTGTTAAATTGCAAGCTGCATTCCCCAGACTATTAGTGGCCCAAGACTATCATGACTGCCGTAGGAATTCAAGATAGACCTGATGTTCTTATCTTCTTATTTTCTACCTCTTGTGATAAAACTTTGGGTGAAAAACGTAAAGACTATAAGGTTCTCCCTCCTCCCAACTGGTGGATGGAGTTACTGGCATCTGTCACAGAGACATCTCCAAGACATTGAGCCATCAATCAGCAAGTGCCAAAGTGTCCTGGAGCCCACCCCTTCCTGTTCTGCCCTGGGTCCAACCCTCTCCTGATCCTCCCCTTAAAAAGACCCCCAGACCAGCCACGTGTGCTGATCCTCCATGTCCAGGTGGCAGCCCGGCTGGGTCCATCCCCCCTCCCAACTCCTTCAATTCTGATTTCTCTACCTCCGTAATGAGTCCTGTTCATTACTGGGGAATAAACTTTACTTTAAAACTCCTTGGTGGTCAGTTTCCTGCACCTCAAACCTTACAAAGACAACATCTTTTTAGCTTATCTTGTGAGCAGGACCTCTAGATCATCTATCACGGGTAAATAATACGAGGTTTCTCAATCTTCCTAAATCCAGAGGAAGGGGTCCCCCGGGGAACCCTTAGGCAGGCAGCTGCCAGAAACCGGAGGAAGCAAGCCTCCCAGTGGAGGAGGCATCAGATGTTCCTGGAAATTCTTGATGTTACGCTGGTGACTACATTTCTCTTTAGCAATTTTAGGACAAGGAGAACATACTGCAGTTATTTGTGATGAAAAGTAAATTGTTGGCATTCTACTGTTATTCTAGACTACTAAACTATATTATGGCCTTTTGTTTGGTAGAGAGAGATGTGTATAGTAAAAACCAACAAAAAAATTATCCCTTCACTACACAGACCCGCCCCTGAGATGCAGAGAAGGACCCTAAACCCTGTCAGCCATATCACAAAAGCAGCATTCCTTTGAAAGGAGCCACACCTTGTCTACATCATTAGACACAAGGTTCAAAGTGAAATGCCCTTGGGAAGGTAACACCAATTTCCTAGGATATTTATGACTGTGGAGATACCACAGAGGTCATAAAGATTATCATTGGACCACATAAATACTTTTAAAGTAATATTTACATATAATATTTATGATAAACATATATCATGCAGTATTTGATGCTGTATATATAGGCATATACATACCACCTTATATATAAGCACATATACATACATGTTTAAATACACACACATAATACACCCTAATGTCAAAAGAAATTAAAAACTGGGCCAATATTTGCAACATGGCTATTAGTCAAAAGGGTAATTTCCTCAATACATATAGAAAGGGTTCTCATAAATCAAGAGAAAAAAAATGAACAGCCCAATAGTCAAGTGGTAAGGCATATTAACAGGATATTCACAACAGCCTTAGTGATTAAAATCTAGCTTCAGTATTTTCCCCAAGCCAAGTTTGTTTTTCTTTTTTCTTTTTAACTTATGTATACCTTTTGTGCCCACTTTTATCTATAGGGTTTATCATATTTTCTTAAGAAGTAGGAACACTTTTCATGAAAATTTTATTAAGCCTTTGACCAACATTGGGTATATTTCATGAGAACACTGTTAATTCAAGAAATACTTATTCAGTGATAAAAGACTTTTAAAATAAATGTTTAAATGTTATTAAAAATGCTACAGAAGCCTGGCCAGCAGCATGGCTCAGGGGCTAAGCACTGATCTATGAACCAAGGCATCGTGGTTCGATTCCCAGTCAGGGCACACGCCTGGATTGCAGGCTCGATCCCCAGTGTGGGACGTTTAGGAGGCAGCAGATCAATGATTCTCATCATTATTTCTGTCTCTCTCTCTCTCTCTCTCTCTCTCTCTCTCTCTCTCCCCCCTTTCCTCTCTAAAATCAATAAAAATATAATTTTTAAAAATGCTTCTGAAGGTGAGGATGTTATATAATCAGAAAGGACCCACAGGAGCTGAAAAGTATTAGTGACAATCTATTTATTAAGCTGGATATTTGTGTTATTATTATCCTTAAACATATGTAGCATTGCATATACTCTTTTGTATGCATGATATATTTCATAATATTTACAATCCCTTCCTCCAAAAATGCTAAAAAAGTGAAATAAAAGCTCGCTAACCCTTCCTTCCTTCCTTCCTTCCTTCCTTCCTTCCTTGCTTCCTTGCTACCTTGCTACCTTGCTTCCTTGCTTCCTCCTTCCTTTTTCAAAACAGTGTGGCATTGCAAATAGAAGCCTCAGGCCAGGGGTGACAAATTCCAGCTTGCTCTTAACTTGGATACTGCTAGCATGCCGTTGGGCTTACAGGGGCTGGGCCACTCAGCAGCAGCATTCTCCTACCCAAACTCACCCACTTACCAGGGCATTGTACAAATATCACCACTCTGCATTCTGTGCTGTGGAAAAGGTTGGAAAGCACTGCAACAGGGAACAGTAATGGCTGTCCTTAACAAATTTAAGATGTTAAAGAGACATCAGCATGACTTTGAGGCTCTTCTAGCAACGAGAGCTGACCACACACTGGAAGTTTTATGGTACAAATGCTGAAGATAATGACCTATGAGCAGCATTTTCTACCCGATAAAATGGTTGTAAATATCTTTTACATTATCTCTGTAGCTGGCTGGCTAACAACACAATTGCTTATTCAGATTACAAAAATAAGCATAAATTCCCATAATTTTAAAATTATACTCATACTGATGATTACTTCTCAGAAGAAATATGCTGACTACATGCTCATCAAAATTAAAAGGTAATAAAGACCCATCTTGGTTTGCGAGTCCTGTAATAGCTTCTAGCCTCTGCCTATAAATGTTTTATATATTCATCCCATCCTTTCGATTTTGTCTTATCCTTTCTTTTTGCACACAGTCCTACATAATTTTTTTATTTGCAAAAGGCTATAGCAGCGCTGTGAAATGTGCACATCATGCACTCTCTAAGAAAAGCACTGTTCCTTTGAAACCCGGCCAAGAAAACTATTTTGCCCTTGCCATATCTTGGCATAATTGGCCCACATTCTGAGTGGAGTAAATCCTTGCCAATCAATGGCAGGGCGTTCCAGGAGGCTGCATCAGAGACTGCCAGTCTGAGGACAGACTGCACAAAGGCTTCTCTGCCATCATCTCCTTTCGTGTCTACTTTCCTGTGGGCCCCTAACCGGGGACTAGAGATCAAAAGTCCCTTCCCTTGTCTGGCCAGCATGGCTCAGTGGTTGAGCACTGACCATGAGGTTACTATTGGATTCCTGGTCAGGGTACTTGCCAGGTTGCTGACTTGATCCCCTGTGGGGGGCGTGCAGAAGGTAGCCAATCAAAGATTCTCTCTCATCATTGATGTTTCTATCTCTCTCTCCCTCTCCCTTCCTATCTGAAATCAATTACACACACACACACACACACACACACACACACACACACTAGTATATACACTGAGTGGCCAGATTATTATGATCTCTGAACACATAATAATCTGGCCACTCAGTGTATATCCTATATAATAAAAGGCTAATTACGCAAATTGTCCCCTCGACCAGGAGTTCGACCAGCAAGCAGGCACGCCAATTGCTCATGTCTCCTCCCCCTGGCCAGGCTGGCAGGACTCCAGCCATGCATGAATTCATGCACCGGGCCTCTAATATATATTACATATTACATATTATTTATTATGTATTATTTTTTTTTTTTTTAAGAGTCCTTGCCCTTGCTCTCCGACCAGTCTCCCTCCAGGATCTCCTTACTCTCAAGCTTTAAGTATCACTGATAAGTGAACCACTCCCAAATCCACACCCTGGCCCTGACTCTGACCTGAGCACTTGTTTGCTAGACATCTCACTGTCAGCACACACATCAGCGATCCTATCTCCTATAATCAATCCATCCAGAGATATTCTCCCACCCGTCTTCACCCTTCTGAACACTTTGATGTTTCTTATGACTCATAACCAAAACCTAAGATCAGATCTATTACTTATGTGCTTATTTTACATCTAGATCAATGGTTTTCAACCCTGGCAGCATATCAGTACCACTTAGGAAGCTTTGGAAAACCAATACCAATATAACTCAACAACAACAAAATAAGTTACCCCATAAAAAATGGGCAAAGGACTTGAGTAGATATTTCTACAAAGATATACAAATGGTCAATAAGCATATGAAACGATGCTGAACAGTGCGAATCATTAGAGAAACTCAGGTCAAAACTGCAATGAGAATGTCACCTAACACCCATTAGGATGGCTGCTATAAAAACAAAACAACCAACCAAAACAGAAAATATCAAGTGTCATCAGGATGTGGAAGAAGTATGCTCTATGGGTGAGAATATAAAATGTGCAGCCACCATGAAAAACAATATGGAGGTTCCTCAAACAATTCAGCTTAGAATACCATATGATCCAGCAGTATACATCCAAAAGAAGTGTTCATAGCAGTAGACAAGATCTGAAAACCCAAATGTCCATCAATAGATGAATGAGTAAACAAAATGTGGTATATCCATGCAATGGGATATCACTGACCTTAAAAGGAAGGAAATTCGGACCTATCACAACATGGAGGGAACCTGTGCACACTATGCAAGTGAAGCAGGCCAGTCTCAAAAAGATAAATACTACATGATTTCACTTGAACAAAATCTCTAGAGTAATCAGGTTCACAGAGACAGAAAGTAGAAAGATGTGTGCTAGGGAACAAGGGGAGGGAGAATGGGGGATTTAGTTGGTGAGTTAATGTTCAACAGGTATAGAGTTTCGGTTTTGTAAAATGAAAAAGTTCTGTCATCAATGTGACTATGGTTACGTTACTGAACTATATACTTAAAAATAACTGAGAGTCACCGAAACCGGTTTGGCTCAGTGGATAGAGTGTCGGCCTGAGGACTGAAGGGTCCCGGGTTCGATTGCGGTCAAGGGCATGTACCTTGGTTTCTGGCACATCCCCAGTGGGGGGTGTGCAGGAGGCAGCTGATCGATGTTTCTCTCTCATTGATGTTTCTGACTCTCTGTCCCTCTCTCTTCCTCTCTGTAAAAAATCAATATATCTTTAAAAAAATAATTGAGAGTCAATTTTATGCTATGTGTTTTTTACTACAACTGAAGAAATTAATAAAAGCAAAAACAAAATGCTCGGACCCTGGTCTCTGTGCCTCTAATTTAATTGGGGTAGAGCCGGGGTATCTTTTTATTTTAAAGCTTCTCATATGATCCTAATGGATAGCCATAAGAAAAATCTATAAATTATAAACAAAAATAAAACTCTTTAAGAATATTAATTTATTGCATACCTTTTTTATCCTTTGCCCACAATAAGTGCTTACTACTTACTAAACATTCACATGACTACCAACTGAAAAAAAGAATGAATGATTGTCTAGGAAGTGATGACATTCTAACTATTTTTAAAACGCTGGACTGAAATCATAAATACCAGTAGCTAAATTCTGTTGCCAACTTACCTCAAGATTAGTAAGTCTTTTACTTGGCTATTCAGGGCCTAGTTTTCTTATATCAATAGTAAAAAAAACAATGCTGATCGGTTATTATGTGCCAGGCACAGACTTATTCACTCCCAGAGGTATTGTTATTTTTCGTTTCATAGCTGAGGAAACATAAGCCTAAAGAGCCTAAGAAACTCACCAGTGGGGGCAGGGATAGGAACTGGAGTTTTGTGACTACATGCTTTAACTTGAGGTCATAAGTTACTTTACTAAGTCTCAAGAAATAGTAAAAATTAACAGAAGTTAGCAAAAGCCAGTGTTACATGAAAGTTCATTTTTGTTTTATGCCCTTTCCTTTTTAGGTAAGGAGAAAAAAAAATGAACCTATAGAGGCACCAATGAACGTGCTCTGTAATCACAACCTGTGTGTCCAGACCACAGCAGGTCACACTCCTCAGAGAGACAGCTGACACAGCCACAACGGTGGGGTGCGTGTTTCGGGAGGAAACAGAATAAGCTGCCACTGGATGGACAGCCGAAGTGCCACAGAAGCTGGGCAGCACCAGGGCTGGAGACTGGTAATTCTGTAGTCTCACAGCCATGCACTGTGCATTGCCTGGGGGCCTTCCCCTTAATAAACAGCTTGCTGGATGTCAAACATAAAAGCCACCTGCTAATTCTCCACACGAGCCCCTCTGTGGGCTCCTAGCTTCTGATTCAACAATCTTATCTCCCTACTGCCAACTGAGTTAGAATGTTAACTTCCTATTTAAATAAAAATTAAAAAAATTTACAACATCACAGCATTTTCAAATACTTAACCCACTGAGTGATGAACAGGGATGCAAAGAAGTGGAGTTGAGAGGGTGGGTGTCAAGGGAAAGTACTTGGGAAATAGTACCTTGTTTCCCCAAAAATAAGACAGTGTCTTATATTATTTTTTTGCTCCCAAAGATGCACTAGGTCTTATTTTCAGGGGATGTCTTATTTTTCCATGAAGAAGAATACAGTACACATTGTTAAATGAAAATAAAGGAAATTTATTACCTGTATACGGTACAGTAGTACAGTTGTCAACACAAACCAGACAAACTGTGAATCCTACAGTATCAAGAATTTACTCATTTATTCAATGACAATCATATCATCATCTTCTGGATCATCATCATAACAATCCAATTCCTGAATTTCCTGGTGAATTTCTTGTGACTCCATTTCTTTCAGAATCAGTGGACCAAATCTCTCATGTTTAGCCTGGGGGGGGGGGGGCTTATTTTCGGGGGGGATGCCTTATATTTCACTCAGAAGGAAACCTGTAAGTAGGTCTTATTTTTGGAGGATGTCTTATTTTCGGGGAAACACGGTATGTCTTTTGTCCTTCCATCAGCCTAACCACAATCTTCTCACTGGGTTAAACCTGCCTCTTTACTACATGATAAACTACCAAAGTTATCGTTTTAAATCATGCTCGTGTCACTTGGTTCGAAACACTGCCAATGTAGGGTGACTTTTTCAGACATAATTTTACTCACTTTAAAGAATTTTAATGTAGACTCCACCTCAGGGTAAAGCTGATTCTAGATGCTGAAATTCATCTTACAGAGACTGAGCAGCAATTGGACATGTCCCTGGGAAGGTGCGGTTAGAGCTCTACGCATGCTTGGAAAAGAACAGCGTGGTCTTTGTGTGGCCTGCGATCACGGCTTGCAGGATTTAGGTGTACAATGGTTCCTGAGGCTTCCTTTAACAGTTTTCTAACTGCAGCAGAATAGATGGGGGATATCCCACGCTGCACTGTATTCAGCAGGAAGACGACTAAGTTGGCCGGGTGGAAAAGTGTGGAGAAATGCATATCCTGGCAAAAGCAAAATATCCTCGCCGGGGGAGATGAGAGGTGACTGCAGTTCAGCGAACGTCACAGTGTGGCTTGTTGCTGGATGTTATTTTAATTCCAAAAACTCCTCTCCTTTGGATTCTCCAGGAAAATGAAGTATTACCTAACAAAAATGTCTAAGTTTAAATAAAGTCCAATATCCAATAAAAATAAAGTTAAATATAAACCACACACTTTACAGGAAATTTCTGAAGGACACTTTTTTTTTTTTTTTTTAACTTTAAGCAGTGCACACTTTCCGGTGTTTCCTATGATACGTGTCGTGGAGAAAACTAGCCTGCCAAAGATGACATCTTTTCCACATCTGGAATAGGCCTGAAAACCTTGGCAGGCATCAGGGCCTTCCGCCGGCTGGCCAAATCCTCAACGTGGTGGAGCCCAGTAGGCAGCATGCCAGATGGCTTACCAGGGCTTCCTTCCCCGCCCAAGGCCTTCCAAGCAGAGCTCCAGCCTCGAGGGCGGAGATTCAGTGCCTGCCAGGGGGACCCAGCCTGGTCCAGGACAAAACCAGCACCCTGCACGCCGGTGGGCTGGCTTCAGAGCGATTCCTGCCTTTCTCACTCCAGCAGGTGTGCTCGGTATTCCTGGCATACACCCTCCTCCTCACCATGAAACCTCCCCCAGGACAAGACCGGGCCTTCTGCTCAGCGAGCCTTCTCCTCCCCCATCACCCATGAAGACACCCTGCCAACATCTGTAGGAGATGGGTGATGGCCACCTCTTCTCCCTCCCTTCTCTGTTCTGCTCATGTTCAATCACCCCGTGGTGGATACACAACGCAAATGCCACAAGTTTGTTCAACGTTCAGTGAGCAGAGGACTAAATGCCTTTCTGAGTTGCTAATACTTTCAGTTACAAACTGACCGTGTGATTGCAGCTATTGCCTCCAAGGCAGGCGCTTTGGGAAGCCGATCCTGGGAAGCCATGTGAGGTCTGGAGGGCTCGGACAGCAGCGAGGTTCCAGGAAGTGGAAACGGTGGACTGTGAGTACCTCTGAAGTTCACGCAACAGCTTCAGATGGCCAATCTCAGGCCACTTAGAAAGTTCTGCAAGACGCTACTAGAAGCAGTACTTCCTGGCACCGCAGTGAACTGGTTATGGGGAGCGTACTCAAGTCCGCCAATCGCTGTAGAGCCAGTACAACACGAGGAACTGCTGCAGGCTGACCCCACTGAAATTCTCAACACCAACCACGGTGATCTTTTAGAATTAGACCTTTTACAGGTTGGCTCATTTCGCTCCTTTCCTCGTATCCTCCACGGTTTCCCACCCACTTAGACTAAGAGTGAAAGATGTGCTGAGGCCGGTCAGTCTCAGCTCCAGCCACTCCACACTCCTCACTCACTGCTCACACCTCAAGGCCTTTGCTGGGCCGTTCCTCACCTGGACCACCTCGGCTCAGACACTCCAGGGTCTTTATCCCACATTAGTTCATCAAGGCCAGCCCTCCCGTTTTGTTTAAAACTGCAACCCAGCCTACCTTTCCCCAGCACCAGTCCCCATTGGAGGCTTTCTCATAATACTCATCTCCATTTGACCTATTTTATATTTTCATGAACATTTCATTGAAAAATCACTTACATTCAAAGAGCGCACATCCCACGCATGCAGCCCAGCCTTCAGCCCGGTACCCAGACCCAGATCAAGAAACAGAACGATTCCCCCCTGCTATTCCCAGCCACCCTCGCCAGAAGGATTGGCATGGGGACCTCCGTGCCTCGTTTGAACTTCATGTAAATAGAATCAGGTAATGTGTACTCTTTCTGCCTTGCTTCTCTGGCTTAATCCAGTCTATGAGTCATGTGTGCTGTTCATGTTATTCCATGCATACTACACCATTGTATGAACATTGTATGAACACCATTGTATGAATTATGTTGTGGGTTCTTCTCTTACTGTTGACAAATGTGTGGGATGTTTTCAGCTGCATATATTTAATTTGACAGGATATTGCCAAATAGTTGTCTGAAGTGGTTCTTAGTTTATACTCCCACAAGCTATAGCCATATATTATATATTGGGTCGGCAGCTAAGTAATTGCGGGTTTCACACATATATGGCTTCAGTTGAATTTTTAGTTTGCAGACATAGTACAAATGTAAAACACATTTTGTTATTTGATAGTTGGCTATTCAGCTGTTAATCAGTAAAAAAAGTTTTTTGATCTGTTTTGTAGTTTTCGTTTGGCGTTAGTTGAAAAATGGAAAATCAAAAGGAACATTTTCGTCATATTTTGCTTTTTTATTTCCGCAAAGGGAAAACGCATCGCAAGCTCATAAAAAGTTATGTGCTGTTTATGGTGACGAAGCCTTAAAAGAACGGCAGTGTCAAAATTGGTTTGCCAAATTTCGTTCTGGTGATTTTTCACTCAAAGATGAAAAACGCTCTGGTCGTCCAGTTGAAGTTGATGACGCCCTAATCAAAGCAATAATCAATTCATACTGTCACAGTACAACACGTGAGATTGCAGAGAAGCTTCATGTATCACATACATGCATTGAAAATCACTTAAAACAACTTGGCTATGTTCAAAAACTCGATACATGGGTTCCTCACGAACTGAAAGAATCACAGTGAACGCAATGCATTAGCAGCTGTGATTTGCTAAAGAAACGTAATGAAAATGACCCATTTTTAAAACGACTGATAACTGGCGATGAAAAATGGGTTGTTTACAACAATATCAAGCGGAAAAGATCGTGGAGCAGGCCAGGTGAACCAACTCAAACAACATCAAAAGCTGATATTCATCAAAAGAAGTTTTTGTTATCAGTTTGGTGGGATTACAAAGGAATTGTCTACTTTGAACTCTTACCACCCAACCGAACGATCAATTCTGATGTCTACATTGAACAACTAATGAAATTAAACAATGCAGTTGAAGAAAAGCGGCCCGAATTGACAAATCGAAAAGGTGTTGTATTCCATCATGACAATGCAAGGCCACACACATCTTTGGTCACTCGGCAAAAATTAATGGAGCTTGGTTGGGATGTTTTGCCACATCCACCATATAGTCCTGACCTTGCACCATCTGATTACTTTTTGTTTCGATCTTTACGAAACTCCTTGAATGGTAAAAATTTCAATAATGATGATGATGTCAAATCGTACCTGATTCAGTTTTTTGCTAATAAAAACCAGAAGTTTTTTGAACGTGGGATTATGATGCTGCCTGAAAGATGGCAAAAGGTCATTGATCAAAATGGGCAATACATTACAGAATAAAGTTATTTAGTTCCATGAAAAAATTGTCTTTGATTTTCTTTTTAAAATACGCAATTACTTAGTTGCCGACCCAATATATATATGAGTTCTGGCAGCTCCACATACTTGCCTATTGCCTATTATGTAATTTTAATAATTGATTTGTTTACTGTCAGTCTCTCCCTCTAGAATGCATACTCTATTAGGTGTACAGCGTTAGGGCACAGATTTTCAAAACAAATTTGTCAAGCTATACTGATAGGAAACCTGCACACTGAAATGTATTATAAACATTATTTTAACATGCTAAAAACTATTCCAATTCTAATTTAATTTGTGTTGCCAGGTTAATGCAATTTTTCTTAGCAACTCAGAATAGAACTATTTTTATTGTTTGTATAATAGCTTCACACTGATTTTTGTTTTCTTTTTTCATTCCAATAAGCTATACTTCAAATCCTTCTTGGACGATGGAAGACTAGAACTCCTAATTAGCAGTTCTTTTTCTTTCATCAGCCTGACCCTCCTAGTTGAATGCTACTGGTGACTTGTATTTACTTACACTATTTCAAACAAATTGAAGCAAAGCTAAAAATAACACTCAACTGTTAGAGTTCCTATCTCAGGAGAAAGCCTGGCTATCCTATAAAACGTGTTTTCCTATAAAATTTGCCGGGACCAGTTTGGCTCAATGGATAGAGCGTCGGCCTGGGGACTGAGGGGTCCCAGGTTCGATTCCGGTCAGGGGCATGTACCTTGGTTGCGGGCGCATCCTCGGTGGGGGGTGTGCAGGAAGCGGCTGATTGATGATTCTCTCTCATCAATGTTTCTAACTCTCTATCCCTCTCTCTTCCTCTCTGTGAAAAATCAATAAAATATATATTTTTTAAAATTAGCTACTACTTTTTATGTTCTTACTATAGGTCAGACACTAACAGTTTTACATATTTTCTCATTTAATCTTTTTAAGATTCCCATGAAGAAGGCATTATTAAAACCCCCCACTTTACAGAGAAGACAACTAAATAAACTTGCCAAAGGTCAAACATTTGCTAAGTGATACAGTCAAATTCAAACCCAGGGTAGCTGGATGGGACTCCAAATCTCACCCTCCATCCACACAGCTCTCATTACCAGAGTCATAGCCATGGTCCACGTGTAAGCAACTCTGCAACGCAAGGTGTGGTGTACCTGCTCTGATTATGCTTCCATCAGAGTACAAGGGCAAACTTATACAAGTGAATGGATGCATGTGGGCAAGTCATGCTTCACCTGCACTGCAGCCAATTTAGCAACTATTCTAAGATTTGGGTACACTGTTAGAATGTCTTATCAGATCTAGAGGAACATTTCCCTTTTTTATGTTAACTTCCAGAAAACAAAGTTAACTTCCTAATGTTAGCTAGGTTCTGCTAACATTTCCTTTTGATGACCTGCCTTACGCTGCACTTTACTACATAAGCTACTTCAACTCCTTCCTGGAAGCAGGAAGACTAGACCATCTCATGAGCAGTTGTCTTCTTCAGTCTGACCTCCCAGCCAAGCAGCATCAGTGGCTCACACCATTTCTGCTATATTATATTCTGGAAACGAAGGCCTATTTAAAATAATGCTCAACAATTGGGGTTACCAGCTCATGAGGAAGCCCATGGCTACCCCACATGCAGCCATGGGACAGAGTGCACCAAGCACAGGATATAGGAAAGTTCTTATTGTGTCAAAAAAACACACAGTGTCGTAGACAGAGAGACAAATCCATATTGTTATTCACTTTGGGAACAGAAGTATAAAAAGGAAATTATGCAGAGGAGAAGCATTAAAGAATTGGGTCACATTGGTTACTAATATTTACCATACTAGTAAATTCACTTTTGACCCAAGACAGATGGGGTTTGGCTGGCCCCTCGTTTGATGGTTACTGATTAGGCAGCTGAAACTTCACCTCTGCCCAGACTCACTTTTTTTAGTTTGCAGATTAGAAATCAAGACAAGACTTTTCACTTTCATCTTAAACTTCTTTCTGGTTACTAAAAATTCCTTGAAGGCAAACCTATTTTAGTCCAGTCTGGATTTGTATTGTATAATATATATCTTGGGCTTTCTAAAGTAGGCAATTGATTATGAGCTATGAAAACCTCAGAAGGCTGGATGAGAGGTAGGCTCTGCGATTCTAACTGGGAAACAGGTCACTGTGTTCAGTAAATGTGCTGTACTGTCATGGTAAGAGTTTGAAATTTAGCTTCTATCTTTGCCAAGATGGCATTTCTCCTTCAGTCCCACTTTATGTTTTATTTAAGAGAGAACACATAAGGAACACAACAATCCTCCCATGAGAAAGTAATGCTGAAAAACCCACTTCCCTCACAAAAGCAACCAAATTTAGAAAAGTCCCCAGTAACGCCAGCACATGCTACTCAGTCAGCTCTGATTTTGAACCTTTAGGAGCTCTTGGTCTATTAATCCCTCAACATTTGACATATTACTTTTTTTCCCCCCTTAAGAACTCTGCTCTTTGGGTCATGAGATGAAACACCAATTGTATCTGGTAAGGGATAAAAGCCTGAAGTGAGGGCTGGTTTGTGAGTAGCTACTTACCCTAATGAAAGTCTGTGCAAACAAACCAAAAACTATTGTATTTAACTTCTACTTTTTAAACTTTTACAGAAATTCCCCTCCAAACATGTTCAAGCCTCCCTCTTAAAGAATTATTCACAAATATATGACCTGACCCACAACCCTGCCTATAACCCCCCCAGTGGGAACCTGCCTCTGTAATCCCACCCACCCTAAACCTGCATGGGGGCTCCAATGTCTTCATGGGTCTAACTGTCTGGAAAACGATTATGCAGTCCACCCCTACTACTTCACTTCTTACTACAGACTATGACACAGGAAGAGTGAATGTGTGCATCTCTTGAGGAGAACATCATCAACATCACGCTTAAACTGTTAGGGCAGTATCAAAATTACAACACCTCATGTCCCCTGCTCTGACTATGCTTCCATCAGAGTAAAGTGAATGTCTTATCAGATCTAGAGGGACATTCTTTCGGTGAGAATGAACCATTATGTATCAGAAATTTGCCATCCTCATTTTCCCTTATCAGCACAGTTCCTCCCACAGGCTTCAGTAGATATCCCAGATCTATGTAAATAAAGACAAACTAATCCAGTAAAGCAGTTTCCCAAACTTTTGACATATGTGTACCCCTTCTATAATTTTCGTAACGCTTAGTACCCCTCGTACTCATGAGAACGTAGAATTAGGCGCAGCTAAGCACGGTGCAGTGCATATCCCCACCAAACTCCGGTGCAACGCGTACCCCCACCAAACTCTTCCCGAACCACACTTTGGGAAACACTGCAGTAAAGGAATCCCAAGACCTCAGGAGGGAGGTGCCCAAGGAGCTGCTAATGCAGAGATCCAGCAGACCGGGCCCCGAGGCAAGGCCATTTTACTCTGCATGTCTTCCAGCTCTCCAGCTTGGGGTGGCAGCCCAAGGACGTCCCCACATTCCACTGCCTATGTTCACAGCCACTGAGGTTTCCCACAGGTTATCTTATTTCCCACAAAGCAACACTCCTGTCCTCAGTCATCAGGAACCCACACTGAACACAGACATAGAAAAGGACCGACGAGATGACTGTATCCCACTCCCCAAATCTATAACTAAGAATTAGCCTTTTAATTTGCTTAAGTATAATCACTGGCCAATGGAGAAGCATGTTTGTTATATTTAAAGTATTTGCTAAAACATACTTAGATAATTTTCCCCCCAATAGGCTTCAACTCAGGTTCATTTCCGATTAAAATAGCAGTTCCCAAGACTTCCCAAAATCGTCATTTCCCAGGTTTTCCTTGCGACCTTTTTAAGAGGTGAGCCAGCCTCACGATTTCCTTAAACCTCCTGTGAGGAGGGCAGCCTGCTGGCCCCATGGTGGCCTGACTACATCAGCTAAAGATAGCAGGATAACTAAGAATAGCTGGATGCTGTGGCAATCCCTCTGACGCTTTTTCACTTGCAAACACTGGACTCTCCAAAGCTGGTATTGCAGAGGCAAACAGATGCATGTGCTACTTCAGTAAACCCCCGAAGGCTGCTGCAGGGAGGAAAACATAACGCTGAGTAACAATGAGTCAAGAAAGGTAGCATCAATAATGGAGTGGCATGCCACAGAAAGTCGTGCTCAATCAGACACTGGAGGATTATTCGAATCCTGGACTGTCCTGGATGCTATCCTATCAACGAAGTCTTCCAATCTTGAGACTTAATCACTCAGGGATTTTAGATGCCTGGACTCTCTCCTGGATTTTGAGAAGGAACTCCTTGCTTTAAACCCATTAAATAAAGCACCCCAAAAGCTGCCAGTGTGAAAACCTGCTTTAGCCAAACCTCGCCATCACTCTAAATAGGTGTGCCCACGCACCCCTCCCTCCACATCTGGGGGAGGCTCGGGCAGAACCTGGTGCACAGGTGGCTTCCTGGGAGGGAGGCTGGGTGGCTGGGGGAAAGAGGCAAGAGGGAGACTTTCACTGTATGTGCTCTTTAATGTTTGAGTTTTGAGCCAAGTGTATGTATTATCCATCCAATAACTCCAACCAATCAGTAAGAATATGAAGTTAAAGATGGAGAAAATGAACACCAGGGATAAAGAATAAGTAATATTTTTAAAGCTACATCAATACTGATGCTGTGACACAGGTGTCAAGCAAGGGGGTGGGAGGGAGGGCAATCACCAAGTTCACAGGCCAGCAGCCACACCCTTCAGTGACTTTTGGAAAGACCCTTTGGATGTGGGCTGACTGCCAGGGGGACCAACTTGTAATGAGAGAGTGGTAACTTAGAGACCCATCCCCCTGACCTCCAGTGAGGGGACAGGTGCTGAAGGTTAAATTAATTTCCAACGGCCCATGAGTTAACCAACTGTGACCAGGTAACAGAGCCTCCATTAAAAACCCGAAAGAGGGGGGTGGGGGATTGGAATGGGGGGTTGAAGACAAATATGTGATACCTTAATCAATAAAGAAATTAATTTAAAAAAAAAACAGCAGTAGGGAGATCTGGGGGAGATAATAGATCAACCTTGTATACCTGCATATAAGTACAACCAATGGACATAAAACTCTGGGGAGGGAGGGTATGTATGGGAAAAGGGGCAATGTTAAAATATGTACACAGATAATAATTTAATTAAAAAATGTAAAAAAAATATAAATAAATAAATTAAAAAAAAAACAGTAGGAAGGAGGGGGAATGGAAGAATGTAGCCTTGAGAGTAGCTTATCTTGTCTTGCAGTTTGAACAGAGGGACTGTTTTAATCAGAGGAGCTAACAATCTTGGGGGTTAATTACCAGGTGTTTCTCATAAATTGTGCAAGGCCACAGCAAAGAAAAAGAAAAACCTTTTTCCCGTCCTTACAACTTCTTTTACTGTGACTTTCATTATTCAGAGAGCCCAGCAGCCCTGCCTAGGCTCTCTCCTATTGCTTCTTCCATCCTAGGCCCTTTCTTGTTTCACTGTATGTTTCAATAATAAACACTTTTAAAATTAAAAAATTTAAAAAAAGAAAAGAAAAACGAAAGAAGGGGGTTCAGAGTTTCCAAGTTAGTGAACACGTGGAAATTTGGGGGTAGTGGTGCCTTGGAGGGAGTGTGGCAACTCCTCACCCTTTCCCCATACCCTACCCTATGCATCTCTACCACCTATTCCATTGGCTGTTCCTGATGTCCACAGAATGCAAATGAATCAGGAAGCTTTGGTTAGAAATAAGTAAGGGTTTTTACTCAAGGGTCTTAGGACTTGCAAAATGGAAACACAACTAGGCAATATCCTGAGTGTTTCAAAAAAGAAAGAAAAGATAAGAGTGTTCTTATAGGAAAAATTACATTATTTAAGAAGATTCAATCATTCATTCTTTGCTTCTAGATTGAGCTGAGATGATAACCTTCCAGATGTCTGGTGATCTGGGTCATGGATGTCAGGTGGGCTAGGTATGTGAAAATTCTTTCCTAAGTCCTTCAGAGGTAATGAGGTTGTTTGTATGTAGGATATATACACATATCTCCAGGCATAACTGGAGGGTTCAAAAGTTTAAGTTACCAGGCTAGCTAAAACAAGAGTAAACTCATTTCCTCATGCCTCAGCCTACTTGATTTTAGGAATTTAACAGCTTGACTATAATGACTCCATTTTCATTTCTGCACTCTTTCCTCACAAAAGTTGTATACTTTTATAATGAACTGGTAATCTAGTAAGTAAACTGTTTTTCCTGAATTCTGTGAGCTCCTCTAACAAACTCATCAAACCCAAGATAAAGTCGTAAGAACATCAGATCCATGGCCAGCAGGTAGTCAGAAGCCCAGATGACAACTTGGACTTTTTCGATTGGCATCTGAAGTAGTGTTGATGGGGGACTGAGCCCTTAGCCTGTGGAATAAACCTGAAGATAGTGTAGACAGTGTCAGCTTGGTCCCTCAGGCTGCAAATGGTCCCTCAGGCTGCTGCATGAGGGCGATGTGAAGGGCAGTAAGAAATACAAATGGAAAGGTAGAGTGCAGTGAAATAGAGAGCCTTGATGCTTACTACCAGCCAGGGGAGGCTGGTCGGCTCAGGCCGGGGATGCAGGAGAGGCTGGAAGGAGAGAAATAAGAAACAGCCTTCAACATGGACCTCATCCCCTCCCCTTGGAAGCCTCCTCTGGCCCACTCCTGTGTTCCTAAAGCAGGGGTCCTCAAACTTTTTAAAGTGGGGGCCAGATCACGGTCCCTCAGAGAGCTGGAGGGCCGGACTATATGAACTACTAATTCCTACTGTAACACCTCGGCTGCGCTCACTGCCCAAAAAACCTGGCGGGCCGGATCAGACTCCTCTGCGGGCCGCATGTGGCCCGCGGGCCGTAGTTTGAAGACCCCTGTCCTAAAGCATCTGGACCTGCCTTGACCACCGAAGGCCACATGTATTGGAATCACGGAGGAACCGGTCTGCCTCAGCCTGCAGGTACTTGGCTGCCATCCCAACCATCCCCAATGGGTCAGCTCCCTGGGAAGGGGGGGCTCCAAGACTTCTGTAAAGGTTGAGGCAAGAATGAGGTTCAAATTATTTACAAGGAACAGCACAGCCACTGCTTAGTAGAAAGGGGCAGGGCCAAAGACGATGCCACAGGCCAGGGCAGAAGCAGCAGGTGCGGGCTTTGAGAAGGGCAGTGTGAAATACAGGAGGTCATGGTGGCATAAAATAAGGGAAACAGCAACACCTGGATATCCTGGCCCTGGCAGAATATAGCTGACTTTGTCCCAGTTCCTGAAACAGGCTTCAAAAGCCTTAGGAATTTCCTGTGTGATGGGAGTGTCCTTTGTCATTCATAATAACCCCCTTTGACCACACCTCCTTAGGTGACTCAGGAAGTTCCTTGGATAGTTTCAAGGGAGGGGCTGACCACACACGGGTTACAGATTGGAATTCTTCCCCACCCGTCTGAGGAGGGCAGAGGGTGAGATAGCTCAACCACGTGGCCAGTGGCATGCTGAGACCCACTTGAGAAGTGTGGGGAGCTTCCAGGTGGGTGAGTGGCCACATCAAGTGCTGGGAGGGGGACAGCCTGACCCGCCCTCAGGGAAAGGGCGGTAATCCTGTACTTCTCCCAGACACCCCCATGCATCGCTCCCATTTGGCTGGTGCCGGCTGGTGTCCTTTATAAAACAAAACTGCAATTGTGTGTGTGTGTGTGTGGGGGGGGGGGAGCAATGTTAAAATATGTACACAGATAATAATTTAATAAAAAACAAACAAACAAAAAAAACTGCAATTGTAAGGATTGCACTTTCCATTTTGTAAATTATCAAATCTGAAAGGGTTGCTGAGAACCCCGGATTCATAGCTGGTCAGTCAGAACACAGGTGGACCCAAAACTTCTGGCTGGTGTCTGCACTGGGGCAGTCTTGTGGGGTGGCTCTGCTTGCCTCAACTCCAGTATCATGTCAGCACGGAGTTGAACTGCATGACACCTGGTCCACCAGCTAGGACACCAGATGCGTGACTCTGGAGGTGCAGCCAATTCTCTTAGCCCCACTTTCCTCATTTAAAATTTTTAACCATCCCACGTAGGCCATATGACAGGCTTTTCACAATATTAAATGATACATCCCCACAAAATGTTCAGACAGCATATGAGAGGTGATTCCTTTGGAATCAAAGCTCCTGGGCAGCCTCCAAGTGGTGGACTGCCAGAGGCACCTGGTTCCCCCGCGGCCCTGGAAGGCACTGCTGGCTGGGAGAGGAAACGCGGTGTAAGTCTGTGTGAGTTAACCCAGATGTCAGCCAACTGGATCTTCTCCGAAACTCTAGACTTCTGGGTCAAACTGTCCCAGGACATTTGAATTAAAATGACTCAAATTATGATCCTATATATGGCAGGAAGTCAGCCGGGCCCCTCATCACCTCTCAAGGTCTGAGGGGCAGGCACTGCACCTCTCCCAGCTGCCCCCACATTCTGGATCACCCTCACTCTTTGCCTCTAACTGTTGACTCCTTCTTTAGCTCACATTAATGGAAATTTGGAAATCAGCATTTTTACCATCGCTCATAAGGCAACACAATTTGGGGGATCTGGAGATGAGGTAGGCCCAAGGTGGACCTGAGAGTGTTACCATGTTATGTTGTCCTTCAGCCCTAACTGACCCTGGGACTCACCTCTGTCCACTCACCTCCAGCCCACTCTGCCATCTTGTTAGCCCCTACACTCACCTCCCTAAACCCCCATTCTCAGGTCACACCTACCATCTTTGGCTTCAAGTCCAAAATTATGGAAAACTTTTAAACAGTGGCAGTCACAGTGGAATGCCAGCCTGGTTTCCAGCCTTGATCTCCACTTAAATGCTTTACTCCCCACTCACTCCAATGTGTCCAAACACACATGTGCTAAGACTTCTGTCCTCCATCCACAAGGCCGTCTCTGTCCAATCTTTCTTTCTGCTTGTTTTCCCTCACAGTGATTTTAAAAGTATTTTAAGTTGTTCTGGGGAGAACCTCTCTATTGATTCAAAAACAAAAATAATAAAATCCCATAATCCCTAGAGATAATCACTGGCTAACATTTTGTGTGTATTTTCCAGATTTTTTTCTATGCATATATTTACATGAAAATACATTCATTTGTAAAATGGGATCATGTTATATGTTCAGCTTGCATTATGCTTTTTTTTTATCCAACATAGTATACACTTCTTTTTACATCAATAAATTTAAATCTATACCACCTTTCTAAAGGGCTACCTAGTTTCTCCTTGTATGAACTTTTAGCAATGTACTTAATCAGTCCCCTATTGATAGAGATTTGAATTGCTTTCTTGAAGAACATTTTAATATGATCATCTTTGTGCATTTGGGCTATGATTTCTTTTTTTTCTTTTTTTTTTTAAATATATTTTATTGATTTTACACAGAGAGGAATTGAGAGGGACAGAGAGTTAGAAACGTCGATGAGAGAGAAACATCGACCAGCTGCCTCTTGCACACCCCCCACTGGGGATGTGCCCGCAACCAAGGTACATGCCCTTGACCGGAATCGAACCCGGGACCTTTCAGTCCGCAGGCCGACGCTCTATCCACTTAGCCAAACCGGTCCTGGCTGGGCTATGATTTCTTGAGATTTATTGCTTAAAATGAAATGGAAATATATACTTTGCATCAAGAATACACTGTTTGATTAAATTAATTGGATTATTCCCACAGCTGGCATGTTAATTTAGATTTTAATAGTGTTTCAAAACAAAGTAATAAACAGGAAAATTATATAAGGAAACAATAAAAGGTAGTCTATTTATTTCTATTGCCTCTCTGAAAGCTGATACACCTGAAGCAGATGGTCATAAAATTACCTAGCTGTGCATCAAAAGGAGACTCAGGCCCGCAACTGTGGGCCCCTCCCACCAACTGCCAAGACAGCACTTAGATGCACATAGATACAGTTCAAATAGGCATAGGCTGTAGACACAATGTCTTCTCCTATGTTAAAACCAATGTCCAAGTTTTAAGCCTCCTTCATCTTATTAGAATTATACTCAATTCTAATACGCCAGCCTTTAATCTACCCGCCTCATGACTGCTGAGGGCTAACTCACCTCTTCGGAGGACAGTCATAAGAACCTAAACAGAGGGGCACCTGGCCACAATCCAGAAGTGCTGACTCAACATCTCCCCGCTCCCCGAAGCCCACCACACACAACTTGGAGATAAGCCCCCCAACTAAAGGCAGTTATAGGGGTTCTAAAAAGGCCTCTCAAAATATACCACTTTGGCAGGTGGATTATTCTGAGCTGACTTTTATCTCTCTCTTAAAGAACGCAAGTAGGGGCCTTGCTCGTAGTAAGAGTTAACACCAGAAATAACTTTATATGCAGAATGTTATAAACTTGTTAACTGGAAATATTCATTTCTGGCTGGCTAACAAATGCATAGATGAGGGCCTGGAGCCGCTAAAATGTTTATCTTACTTTTTACAGAGGATGGAGAAAAGTCACAAGATACGGGGAAGAGGGAAACATACTTCCACAGAGGATAGAGGAAATGTTGCAAGATAAGGGGGAGAGAAAGAGAAGAGCACCATGTGAGCTTTGACCTTTGAAACTGATACTATGCAGCAGTGTGAACAATGAGGAAAGCACAGGGGTCCAAAATTAAGGAAAGGTCCAATTAGAAAGGGTCATGAAGAGACAAAGAGCTACAGCCTTTGTAATCACGGGGACAAAGACTCAGCAGAATAAGATTTTTACATTTTTTTCCCCCGTTAGAGAGAGTGGATTTTTCCTATTTGGGGACCCCTCCCCAGGGTGCACCCCTTTAGGAAACCTGCCACAGGGAGAATTTGTATACGCTTCCAATAAACTTCCATGTTTTTATTAAAGAAGCCTTTTAACCTACAAATTTATTCTTCAATACTTCTTATGAAGTATGGTAGCAACCATACTTGGGTAAAAAACTGCTGTTTAATATTTTAACCTTGCTGTTTTGGGTTCTGTACTCATTTAAAAGTGATTTTGATTTTCTGAACTTATGTATGCTACCCGAATACTCCAGTGATGATAGTTTGAATATCCCATTGATTGTGATCTCACTGGTCATCGAAATATATTCTTCTGGGACCCAGGATAGATGACTGAGTTTCGGTTGACTCAGTGGTTCCCAGTTTCACTCTGTAAAATGCTTTTCTGGAGAAACAGATTCCTCATTCCAGACCCAAAGATGTAATCGGGAACTTTGTGATATTCTGCCAATATAAGCCAGAGTGGCAAGCTGTTCGGGGCTGCAAGGTCTGGAGAGCTCCCTTGTATGCTGCTGGCTTTTAATAAATGACTCCATATTCGACTTTTTTTTTTTTTTTTTTTTTTGAGGCATCCTTTGTAAAATGGGGGTTACACTACAACAGTTTTATCATAGAAGCATACAACATAAGCATGGGATGTGGGGCTAGAAAAGCAATTTTCCCAAATAAGCAGCCAGGCCTCTTCTACCCCTCACCCCCCCATCTCTGCTCCTTCCTCCCTGACATCCTGGCCCTGGTGCCTTAGAGCTGGGGGAGGGGGGAGGGTTGGGGCTCCTCCAAGGGGCTGTCTCAATCACACCCATCGACACAGAAAAACCACCACAGCATGTTCTCTGGACTAGATGAGAATGCTCCCAGTCAAGTGTCTGTGGCTAATGAGGGACCTGAACCCAGAAGATTCTCCCCAATGAATGGGAGCTGAGGGCTGGAAAAGGCAGGGGAGACCGAGCATAGCATGGAGGAATAAGAGCCCTCAAGGGAAGAGGAAATCCGAGAAGAGCCAGAGAACACAGCTGGAAGAATGAGATGTAATTAAAACCACATCTCATTTTACTCCTCCTCTGTCCTACACCAGCCAGCCTGGCTATCACTCTTCATCAGCATTCCTGGCTTTCTTTTTCCTCAATTGAGTATATCCAAACTGATATCCGGTTTCATTTCATCCTTATCAACAGTTACCTGTCAGCAAAAGATCAAATGGCCAGAATGTGATCTTCCCACAGCTGAATGGAGAGTGAAATTTCCACCCTGCACGAAACAATGGGAGCCTTAGAAGCACAACATTAAACAAGAATTAAAAACCCACTGAGATCTTCTTCTAAAATACGGGCATAATGACACTTAAAGAAGACTACAAAATTGTCCTTTAGGCAGTGCACAATTTTTTACTTGAGCATGCTCAATAAATAATATAAATCCTTACATTCACAAGAACCATGAATTTTAAAAAACCAATTCACAAATATTTGTACAGCTTGGTGAACTCGGTGTTATACAGTCCCGCGCAGACTATTAAAACACGAACTTATTGCTATTAAAAGTACACTGAAATTCCACTGAGCTTGTTTTGAACTTTCAAGGCTCTGCTCACATTAACCAAAGATGCTTCATTCATGAAATCAGCCAGATGCCAACTTCTGGGCCTGTTCACATGCCGAGTTCCAAGATTACCACTGGAAAACCCACTCACTCTGACAGTGTTACAACAGCAAAGGCACAACCCCCAGGGGTACGTGTTTAACCCCAGCCCCAGACAAGACTCGATAAGAAACAGCTCTTTGTTATTCTGTCCAACAGACAAAAGAAAAGGCGGAAGTGGGCACCATCTGGTCAGAACTGGTCCTCGGCCTGACTGATTTCACTCCAGCCACAGAGCTACATGTTGGAAATAGGTTTTTAGCCTCAGCTGGTGCACTAGGCTGGTCCAGAAAAGGGGGTCGAGAAAATGGGGGGGGGGGTCCAAGGAAAAGAGAAGTGGGGGCCTGTGATCACAATTAATCAACAGCAGCATTCCCAGCAATAAAAACAGGGCCTCTGTTCCGGACTGTCCATGGGTATTCCTCTCTTTCTTCCCACTTTTTACTGGCCGAATGACAGAACCTAGCTGAGCTTCCTAAAGGCGGTTTGTGTGGTGGTGACATAATGAAGGGAAAAGGACCTGCCCTGGAGACAGGCAGGCCTCTGCCTCCCCATAGCCCGTGTGTGGCCTTGCACTAGTGGCCCGCACATTCGGGGCCTCCCTCTTACCATCCGTAAAAGTCTAACTGATGCCACCTAGACAAGAGAACTTCCAGAAGCCAGCCTTCACACCCGGATCCCCTGGGAAGCTAAAAACCTGAGGCATTTCATGCATTCTGGAGGGTGGGAGCAGCTCAGGGGAGGCTTTACAAACTCAGAGACGGGAAGTAACCACATAGGATGGTCAAAACATAAAACTCCCGCCTAAAAGTGTGTCAGGAAGGATGGACATGTCCTAGGTCTGTAGCTTCCTTGACAAAAGTCAACCTTACCTCAGTTAAGCCTGCCCATTGTCTTTTCGAATCTAAGATAATATAACCTTGGAATGTCTAAGTAATCCCCTTTTTCTGGATCCCTCAGGATACATCTCCCTCAAAACCCATCATTATTACCTTATTCCCCACAAATGGCATCTCTACCAGTATGTGCGGTAAATGTGAATTAACTATCCTATTACTAACAATGTAAAAGAAGTATTTGTCTCTCTATTTTACTCTATATCCAATCCAGAGATTTCTCCACTTTGCTTTGTCCCGCCTCCCTAATCTATCACCAATGGATTTCATGTAACCTCCTTATCTTCCTTTGACTGTAATGCATAAAATAAACTATAAAACAGCCATTCTCTGGAGCATTTTATCAACCCATTGAGACTTTGCTTCCCAGCAATTGTCATCGGTTTGGCTCAAATAAACTCATAAATATTCTCTAAAGGTTGGACATTTCTTACATAACAGGAAGCAGACACCAACTGCAGTGGAGCAAGCAGCACTGAGCATGGGGAAAGGATGGAGAAAGCATCTGGAAGCCAACGTGGAGAAGCCTGTGACAGCTCTTGCTTTGGTTTTTAAACTGACCAGTAAAATGTCTTTGCAATTCACACACTGGGCCATCATTACTAGAGTCAGATGTCCAAGCTCTGTCTGTCCAGCGCTCCGTTCCCCAGACACGACTGGAAGGAGAAGCCTCATATTCAGAAAGTCTCCCTCCCACCCGCTCCTCATGGGCAGGCTCCAGAACGGAGTCAGCCAGGGAGGCTCCTCCAGGTTATATTTAGAAAACAGAGAGAAGACCGGAGGGGACACGCGCAGCCTCCCTTTCAGCCCGGTTTCACACAGTGGGCAGTCTCCCAGTTCCTGGAGGTGCCACTCTCTAGTAAATCCAAGTCTGGAATTCCAAAAAGCCACTACTTCCAGCGGCTTCAAAACTGAAAGTGAAACCTAGGACCCCTGAACCTGGACCCTCTGTCATATATGAGCAAGCTGAGGAGGGTTCCCCTTTTTCCTTTCTTCTTTTTGTCTTATCCGGTGGGGTTGAAATTTGGTGTAAGTTAGTTTTTTCTCTCTGGGATTTCAGTTTGAACCGTAACTAACTTAGGACAATTTTCTCCTTGACTACTACTTCAGGTCACTTTTTTAAACCACAAAATGTTACCGTGATTACTAAATTCCAGATTACAACAGAATAGGAAAGGAAAGTGGCCCTGGATTAAGAAAGGATGTCAAGAACCCCGGGTCCAACGCCTGCGGCCAACCTGCCCTCCTCACTCTGGGCAGTGGCGTCCTGAGAAATGCCCTCCTGTGTGAGGACCACCTGGAGGGGAGATGGGAGGAGAACTGCTGCAGGCCAGCGAGGACTGGGTCACATAAACCTGGCCCTCCGTTCTGACCTGCTATGGGCCCGGGGCAGAGCGCTCAGCCTGGCCTGCAGCCTGGCAGGACCAGGACTAGGGCAAATGGGCAGTTCTCTAAAAAGCAACTTATGAAATCAAAGAATTCAGTTTAAGAACAAAAAGAATCTCATATCCCTTTTACAGTAGAAATTACAGAAAATTGCTTCTCATAAAACCAACAATCTTACAGGAAAACATTCTCAAATGAAATTTTAAATAATCTATTTGCTATTAATTTTATAGGTAGTAAAGGAAATAACTGAAAATGGGAAAACTGCCGAAACCGGTTTGGCTCAGTGGTAGAGCGTCGGTCTGCGGACTGAAAGGTCCCAGGTTCAATTCCAGTCAGGGGCATGTACGTTGGTTGTGGGCACATCCCCGGTAGGGGGTGTGCAAGAGGCAGCTGGTCGATGTTTCTCTCTAACTGACGTTTCTAGCTCTCTATCTTCTCTCTCCCTTCCTCTCTGTAAAAAATCAATAAAATATATTAAAAAAAAAAAAATGGGAAAACTTATTCAAACCAAACCAGTCAGTTGGCAGAATGAAGTTTTTGGAAGCAATTTCAAATAAAATGCTTTAATTCCTCAGAAATGCACTTAGCCAATACAACTTTATAACATCATACACAAACTTAACAGGATGACTATATTACTGAATGTACTGCCAACTAAACAGGTTTTAAGGTATTCTGTCTCTTATTAAAGAATTAATTATTCTGCCGAAGCCGGTTTGGCTCAGTGGTAGAGTGTCGGTCTGCGGACTGAAAGGTCCCAGGTTCGATTCCGGTCGAGGGCATGTACATTGGTTGCGGGTGCATCCCCGGTAGGGGGTGTGCAAGAGGCAGCTGGTCGATGTTTCTCTCTCATTGATGTTTCTGGCTCTCTATCTCTTTCCCTTTCTCTCTGTTAAAAATCAATAAAATATATATATATAAAAAAAAGAATTAATTATTCTAAAACAAATGTCAGATTTCTTCTCTGGAACAATAATCATGGCTCTTATTTGCTCTCAGATAAACACATATTAATCAAAACAAAGTTCAAATGAATCCTCAATTTCAAATATTTAACTTACAATAAAACTTACTACCACCAATTATGTAAAAAGATAAAATCCCTCCTACCTGGTTACATTTTCCATTAAAAGTTAATTAGTGCTTAGATTTCAGTAAGTCTTCGGATGACCTGATTATGATCTTTTTCATTGATTTTTTTTAAAAGTTTCCAAAAAAAGCAAGATATACAATATCAAATGTGGAATAAGCTACTTAAAACCGCCCATAAATCAGTTTCTGTTTTGGGATGATAGAAAAGTTCTGCAAATAAATAGTGGTGATAGTAGGATAACAAAATGAATGTACTTTAAAAGCCTGAATTGTACACTGCTTTAAAAATGGTTAAAACGGTAAATTTCACAATATATGTTTACTGCAATAAAAAAATAATGTCCACAAACCAACTTATTATAAGTCATTCAATAAATCAACCTTTATACTGTTATAAATCATCCTAATTTATTAAATAACATTTTTATTTGTCCACATAATTGTAAAACTTTTTTAAAAAAAACAACACATATAACATATGCCATATTTTAAGGAATTAAACTTGAGGGGCGGCCATGTGCTATTAAATAAGATATAATTCATCAGCCACCTCTCTGTTCACATTCTCCAGGCCCTGCATCCTCCTCCATCAGGCTGCTCAGTGGGTCCAGCCTTCAAGCTTCCTGTGCCTGGAACCCCCCACCTGGCCCCTAGTCCCCTAGGGACCTGGCTCCTGTCACATTCCAATGGGAGCCAGCCCTCACCTTCTCTACCACCCCAACATGTCTCCTGATCCTTCTTTCCATCTTATTTTTGTCCCCATCACTTCTAATACCCAGCATGCTATGTGCTTACTTATTTTCTACCTCCAAAATGCAGTCTCCAGAAGATCCAGGATGTTTGCGCATCCCCAGTGCAAATAGTAGGTGCTCAATAAGTATTTGATGAACATCTTGAACACCTAGTATGTACTAAGTACATAAAATATTTTCCCTTACAAGAATCTTACCCCTACTCATATTTTTCAATGCTATGTGGCTGCCTATTCTATTCTCATTTTACATCAGAGAAATGGTAAGACGAGTTAAGGAACATTAGAAATGAGGACTCTCGCCATCATGATGATCATTCCAGCTTTCTCTGTATGCGTGTTGCTTTCAAATTTATATGAAAGTTGAGTATTACAGGGAAAAATGCATTATGTACCTCATGGTTATATAACAGTTTATCAGTTTAATGGTTTATCTATATCCGAATCAAAACAACTACTTTCAAACACTTTCTAAAAAAGAAAAGGTAATTTAAATTATTCCACATGCATAGCCTTTATCTGTGACTTTTCATATATTTTATCAGGTACTTTATCTAAAAGTGACATATAAATGTAGGTCTGGTTTACCCTAAAATGGCCTATGTGCCACACCAATGATTTGTCCTGGGTTTTATCACCATACTTGTGTTTTAGTGAGCAACTGCTGAGACCTCCTTGAAAAATTACACAAAAATCTAGATGCCATTCTAATGGCAAAACTTCATTGTCCCTAATCCTTTGCAGAAAATAGGTTGGAGGAAATCCTCTTTTCTCTGAGGCAGGGAGATTATGTAATGCCTAGGAAATGGCAGCCTCCTTTCCAGACAGCCATGAGGTCTGTGCAGAGAGAAAGGAGAAGCAGGCCAGCTGCCCCTGTGCCTGGAGCCGGTGCGAGGGACGGGGACACCAGCACACCTATCTCAGACTCACTTTTCCCAAACCACGAACTTGAGATATTCAGTAAGTGCATCCCTCCTCCACTTCAGAACTTCATTTTGCAGACAGTCAGGGAGGACCATGCTGCGAGGTGGAAGCACTCCACTGTGGCTTTAAATAGTGTCACGATTATTTATGGTTTCTATTTAAGGCTGGAACCACTCAGCCTTGCACTTGTAGGCAAAATGAGGGAAAAGTATCTAGAACTCTTCCGACAATCATCAAAGGCCATATTCCTAACCAAAAGTTGACAATGCTTTCATAAAATTTTATATAATTTCTGATATAAGCTTATAACAGCATGAGCAAATATTTCATGAAAGATAATAAGGCTGTGATTTTAAAACAAAACAAACAAAAACAGAGACAGACAGTTGATTTGAAAACTTACAGACTGCCATGAAAACACATGAAGTTAACTGAAGTTTGGGTTAACACAGCATGAGGGCTAACAGCATGTTTTGGTCCCCACTACTACAGATAATCGCAGAGATTGATCACGTCCCTATTACTTAACTAATATTTCAAGTTCAACTTTCAATTATCACTTTTCAATTTTGCCAAAGGTAAAATGTCATCCTGTACAGGGGCAGGTCAACAGAACAGAAAGTCCCTAAAATGCAATTCCATTTACTGGAAGAATTGGAAAGTTGCCCAGCAGCCTCCATGTAATAAGCAAATGTGTCCAATCTAGTTATGTGGCATATATCGTGACATCTGTCCTGTCAACAGCCAGACGCTGTGGATTTGAATTGTAATACAAAACCCCAAACAACATACCAGATAGCCTTTTAAAATACCAGCCACCATTCTCCTACCGACCTCACGCAGCGGAGCAAAGAAGATGAATCAAAAGATACAAATGCATACAACCTTAGTAGATATGATCAAATCATAGAAGTTGTGGTCTATTATATTTAATAACTGTCCAATCGCCTAAATTAAAAAAACACAAAACATTCCCACTAAATGTTTCTCTAGTTTTACTTTTCCAGATTTCGTGGAACATCTGTTTCTGTAATCATTTGATAAAACAGTAAGCAAGTAATGTGCTTTTTCAAACTTTCCTCTTCAATATTCCCCACCTATTTCAATATTTACAATCTAATCAGTGCCTACTTTTAATAGTATACTGCTATTAATGGACTGAATTTTGTTCCCTCTAAATTCTTATATTGAAGTCCTAATCTCCAATGTAACTGAATTTAGAGATAGGAATTTTAGGATGTAATTAAGGTTAAATAAAGTTATTATCTATCTATCTATCTCTCTTTCTCCCTCCTCCCTTCTTCTCTCCCTCTCCTTCTCTGCATACATGCACCTAGAAGCAGATGTTGGTAATGAACCCTAATTTCTCTGAATTTCACATCTGAAGACTCCAAAGCAGACGTTCATTCTTTAGTTTACTACTAGCCTTCACATCCTCCTGAATAATCTACAGCAACGCACAGGTAGACTGCTCCCCCTCAGCAGTTTCCCGAAATCTAAGCTCATAAAGGGAAAAGCAGGTCCATGCAAATCCACCTGGGGATAAATTCACCAACAAACTAAAAGAGGTGGAGAAATTTTAATGAAGTGATCTCCCTAGTGAACTGTGAGTGAAAAAAGGACACTCTTAATTAGTATACTACAACAACATCAGCTGGGGCTGAAGTAGGCAAACTACACACACACCTGATCATCCTCAGCCGCAGATAAACCTTTTTACACGCACACCCGAATGTACAGGACGCCGGTTAGTAAGACAAAAGGGCCACCTGTGTCTGCTACACAGAGGTCAGTGTTCTTGGACAGAATAGACACAACACTCATTCACAGGGTTGCTGTGAAGATCAAGTGAGAGATTCTGGCTGAAATTCTTGGGGGGGGGGGGGGGGGGGGACGACCCAGCACTGCAGACATAAATGAAGAACAGCTTCCTTCTCTCTGAAAGGGCACCAGGCTGTCCCAGGCTGCGTGAGGGAGGTGATTGCATGCACAGTAACCGGAGTGTCTTTCACAGCAGTCCTCTACTCTGCTCCCTTTTGGGGGGCATGAGGAGAGGGGACAAGTAGGACAAGGATGGAGATGCCGTATTTCCCAGGCTACACATTCTCCCACCTCTGCTGAACTCTTAATTTACTGGCCTTTGGCCAAGGAGTCTTTTTCGCAAGGAACAAACCTTCTCTTGAAATTCTCTTGTCTTGTAAACCAGGAAAAGCGATCTTACTTTCATCCCCTTTCTGAGCCAGAGACAATTACCTTTGTCACATGAGATATACAAGAAACTGACAGTGCTTTCCTGAGTTATTTTTACAGCCCTTTACAATGCACAAATTATTTTCACGGTCCGTGAGTTCATTTGGTCCTCATGACCCAGAGAGGCAGAGACAACAAATGCCATTAGTGTCATTTTACAGTTGCCTCTGGGGGTGAAGTGAATTGCCAGGCGCAGAGCAGGATCAGAGACAGGGCTGCCATCCAAAAGGCTGCTGGCACCCCAATCTAGAAGATCATTGCTGGCATGAATCTCAAGTAAGGTTCTGGTTAACTTTGGTCTCTACCAATTACATAATCCATGAGACAGGCGCTGCCGCAACAGAGCAGAGCAACAGAGCAGAAGGAAAGTGAATGGAAGTTAAAAAAAAACAAACACCTTCTTGCCAGTGGCAGCCTATCTCTGTAAATTCTTTTTTAAATGCAAAAAAAACAAACAAACAAAAAAAACAGACTACAAATTTCTCAATGGACCGCTAATGGAAATTTTGATACCAAATAATGCATGGCCTACTGCTGTCTCCCCGAAAAAAGTGACTTCTTCTATTGCCTCTATTGTAAACTTTTTAATGTGCCTCCCAAGAACTGCTCTGATTCTGAATTCCCATAAAAAATAAAATTAAAACCACAGGCAAATGGGAAACATTTTGCTGACAGAAAACAGGAGAGGTTGGAAGTGTCTACATAAATACATTCAGAGTAGGAATTTAAATATATATCCACCTAGATTAGCTTTAATCCTTAGAGAATGACTAACCCATTTAATGTATCAATATATATGATTTAAAAAAAAAAAAAAACACTGACAGAAAAAGCAATTGCAAATAAGTATAAATATGTTACTAACATTCCTTTGGGGAACATAGAGAAGCAGATCGTTTTTACTCACAGAAAATGAGTTTCTCCCCACTCCACTTAAAAAGGTGGAAAAACGACTTAAAGGATTGGTTTGAAGAGGAGACTAATGATTAACTTGCCCACAGCGCTCACATGTTTGGGTCTGGCCTGCGCCCAGGTTACAAAAGTAACAGTTGATAGAGGAAACCTAAAATCCTGTCTTTTGGTTCTCGGTCTAACGTTTTGGTTTTTTTCCTATCCGGGCGTGCCAGCAAGAGTGAGCCAACTACCCTCCTGCAGACACTGCTAAAGGGCTTCCTTCCCGGGACATACACCAAAGGAAACAGAAACTTCCTGGGCTCTGAGCGACCACAGTCATGCACAGTCTAAAACAAAGAGAGCACACCAGGGGACGGAAGCAGGTAAAGCACATGAAGCAACTTGTAAGACAATGTGAACAGTTGGCGGTTGAGCTCAAGTGTCCACCAAACCGGAAGAGCCAGCATGCTTCCTGGGGGGGGGGGGGGGGGGGGCGTGGCACCAGCCGCTCAGGGGCAGTGACCAGGAAGCCACGGGGCAGTGCTGAGCTCTGAGCTGGCTGCTCGCTCCAGCAGCTGTGGTCTGGGGAAGCCACGCAGGGAGGCACTGCCACATTACACCAAAAGTGGGGAAATTTAAGGAGACGCATCCACAGTTAAATGTCGACAAGAATTTCAAATCGTTCTAAAGCCACTGAATAGGCAACATATTCAAAGGGCTGGTGTCCTGTCTGTGTTCTCCGACAAGGGTTCTTAGCTTTCACGAGGGCAGGCACTCCTCTGGGAAGCTGACAAAAATTGGGAAACCCCTGCCCAGAAACCAAAAAGCATATATGCAGCTGAAACCGGTTTGACTCAGTGCATAGAGCACACGTGTCAAACACAAGGCCCGCGGGCCAAATCCAGCCCGCCAGGCCTTGCAATGTGGCCCGCACCACGCTGTCATCACTGCACTCCGCTGTCAGTTTATGACATTGTCAGTTTATGACTGTTCAGTAAACCATTCGGCCCGCGATTTAGGCTGGATTTTAGATTTTGGCCCCTTCTCTGATTGAGTTCGCCCCCCCTAGCATAGAGTTTCGGCCTGTGGACTGAAAGGTCCCCGGTTCGATTCCGGTCAAGGGCGTGTACATTGGTTGTGGGCATATCCCCAGTAGAGGGTGTGCAGGAGGCAGCTGGTGGATGTTTCTCTCTCATCGATATTTCTGACTCTGTCCCTCTCCCTTCATCTCTGTAAAAAATCAATAAATTTTTTTTTTAAAGCATATATGCAGAAAGTCTTGCACACTGTTTCAAGGGAGGCTGGATCCCATCGGGGACCGGTTAAGAGCACTTGTTCTTGGCCGGACTCCAGATGAGGGGTGCTGCTGGTGGTCTCTCCTTCTCAGGCCCCAGGGTCTAAGGAATGAGGGCAAGAGAAGAGGAAACAAATCCTAAGGTCCCACGTTATGAGAGGGTCAGCCCATAATCCACCGTGAGAGCCCGAGTCAGGCATGGTGACATACTGCACAGAAACCTAACCAAGTCAGGTTGGCCCATGGGAGGTGCAGGGGCTATGAGCAGCGACCTTGGGGACTTAATCCCCTCCAATTTACTTTTTATTACGTGAGAGGCCTTCCCAGTTTTCATTTCCACACGTTTATAACTCTATGAAATATACTAAGGAAAGAGACTCCAAAGGTTTGAAGAGACAGTTAAACATGATTATAAAAACTGTCCTTGGAAGAACCATAGTTTCCTTCAGAAGTGCCCAAGGGCAACTTCTTCCACATCCTTATTAAGGATACAGATAAGAAAGGTAATCACTCATTCAGCAGATGCTGGCGGGGTGCCGACCACACCCTGCACCAGGACTGTTGAAGCTGAGATTCAAAAAGCAATATGGGCTCCACAAACATAAAAAAGGTATTTGGGGTGTCCTCCAAGGCAGACGTATTGATGGAAAAGGGTCAGGGGTGACCTGATAAGGGTCATCTACAATCAGGAGAGGCCAAGGGGCTGCTGATGCTACTTTATACTCCAAGGCCATTCTCTCTGCCTGGGATGCACACCTCGGGTCCGTCACTCGACCCTTCAGGCTGCTGCTCAGGAAGGCCTGCAAATCCCGATTTACAATCCCCCACTCCACCCTAGGGTTTCCAGCACCTGTCACTCTCCAGCACAATCCCAACATTTATTCATGTGATGGTTCCTGCCTGCCAGGCCCCAATGCAAAGGTAAGTGCCACAGGGGCAAGGATTTGGTGTCTTCTTCCTGTGTGGCTCACCGATTTACCAAAGGCACTCACTAAATGGATGCTGGGAGTACATGCAGTGTTTCTAAGGTTCCAGCATGAGGGCAGAAAGGTGACCGCTGGAGGGAGCCAGCTGGGAGGTGATGGAGATGGAGAGAGTGCCTACCTTTAGCTGTCTAGGTCAAATATATAGTGGCAGGAGGAAATTTGACTTTGGGTGATAAACACACAATGCAATATACAGGTGACTTATTATGTAGAATTGTACACTTGAAACCTACATAATTTTATTAACTGTAGGTTAGTAAACTTAATTTAAAAAAAAATTTAAAGAAGCACATAAATGGAGTAAACATTTTAACCATCTAAAACAAGAAAGTAGCCCAGCCAGCATGGCCCAGTGGTTGAGTGTCGACCTATGAACCAGGAGGTCATGGTTCGATTCCTGGTCATTGGCATATGCCCAGGTTGTGGACTCAACCCCCAGTGTGGGTTGTGCAGGAGGCAGCTGATCAATGTTTCTCTCTCATCACTGATGTTTCTACTCTCTCTCCCTTCCTCTCTGAAATCAATAAAAATATATTTTAAAATAAATAGGGCAAGAAAATAGTTTAGCTGTGAAAGAGACAAAGAAGTGGGGATAATATCAGGAGGGGAATGCAGGAACAAGAAAGTTTATTTTTTTTAAAAAAGGATGGTTGAAGGTATGATTACATATTACAGGGAGGGCTGTGGGGATACCCAAAGCAAAGCTACGGGACAGGCCGTTATCAGAACGAGGTCCTGGCCCCACACCAGGAGGGAAGCAAGAGCTAACGAAGGAAGAGCTGGTCAGGTGAGTGGGAGAGGGAGCCTCCTGTCTGATTTAGGCAGTTTCTTTTTTGAACAAGAAACCTCACAGGTACCATTTGGTGATTGAAATACAAGGCAAGATTGCCCATTCTCCACATGAAGGGGTATAGAGGTGTGAGAGAGCAGGTGAGAATCGCAGGATGGCTGAGCAGCATTAAATCCACATTTCAAACAAGATGTCCCTTGCCTGCGCACCTACCCATGCAAACACTGCACCCCGCTCAATCCTCCCAGCTACCCTTCAGGGAGGCCCAATAATCACCTCCACTTCAAGATGAAACCAAGCATGAAGACATCAGTCAGCCTGCCCATGCTGGTTTCACAATCAGAGGCCAGGCAAGGTCTGAACCCAAATTTGGTAGGCTTTGATGCTGATCTTTGACCTCTACAATCTATTTTGTTTTTCTCAGATACCAGTATCCAAGTGAAAGCAAAAACAACCCCTGTCCAACCCTGTTGAATTTCTAGTGCTGTAAAAATTGCTTTTCATTGATTTTCACTGCACATAAATAGCATTTTTGCCTGCATTTAACTTGGTTTAAAAAAAAAAAAAAAGTATTTATAAGTCTGGGACTTGGGGATCTAACCATCTCATATTAACCCATTGGAACAGATGGTCCCAGCACATGTGCAAACAGAGAACTTCCTGTATAATTAAACAGATATGTTCGTCAGTGGAGTCAATGCAGTTTTCTCATCCCTAGAAATTTAACGGACTATAGCAAAACCCAATAATATACATTCCTTTTCTCCTGTGTTATTAAATTTACCCTCTGGCATGAAATAAAAGCACCTCAAATCCCTTGTTCCTAATAAGCAGGCATTAAAAAGAGTTTGAAAGAAACAATAAAAAAAAAATAATAACTTAATAAGCCACAATGTTGACATTATACATCTAGGCAGATGCTTTAAAATGTCCAGTTAAAACACAAGTCCTGAATACAGGGATTGGGCTTGGTAAACCGGTGTGTAAACACTTTACAAGGCCGTACTACACAGCCTTGCTTTGTACTGCCAGAGCCAGACCAACCATTAGTCACGGATAATACGCCTAACGGTCACCTATTTCAAACCTCTGAAGCCTTGGAGGTGAAAGTGGCTCAACCCAGCGATCCGGTGGTGTGGGCTCCAGGAGCTGAACAACAGGAAGGCCCCCGTTTCCACATGTGCAGCTGTATTAGGAAAGACAACTCCAAAATGATGCAGCCTTTTAAGTTTTTAAAACAAAGTGGTATAACTGAGTCAAGCAAATAAGTGTGCCTTTTTGAACAAGAAACCTCACAGGTACCATTTGGTGATTAAAAAAATAAATAAACAAAAGTAGACACATGTGCATGTATAAGGTGGTTGAACTTCGTAGCAGCACAATTTACAATAGCTAAGATTTGGAAATGTCCATCAGCAGATGAGTGGATTAGGAAACTGTGGTACATCTATACAATGGAACACTGCCGCTATAAAAAAAAAAAAAAAAAAAAAAAAAAAAAAAAGGGAACTTTAACCATTTGCAACAGCATGGATGGACCTGGAGAGCATTATGCTACTCGAAATAAGCCAGTCAGAGAAAGATAAAGATCGCATGATCTCACTCAGATGTAGGATATAATGATCACCATAAACTGATGAACAAAAATAGATCCAGAGACAAATGGCAAGGGAGATGGGGGGCAGGGTGTTTACAGATGAACCAAAGGACTTGCATGCATGCATAATAGCATAAACAATGGACACAGACACTGGAGTGATGGGGGCTTGTCCTCAGGGGTGGGAAGGTTGGGGGTCAATATGGGAAAAAGAAGGCACATATAAAACTTTAGACAATTAAAAAATAAATAAAAGTGTTTGGACTTTTTAGAAGGTTTAAAGCACTCTAGCACAGCCATGCTTCTCCAGGAACTAATAATGTTTATTTTTTCCCTTATAAAGAAAATCCTAATGTAACAAACTACTTCAAAACCAAATATCTACTGGAAGCAAGGAAAACCACCCTGCTTTTCTTAAGCTTGCTATCTTAAAATCTTAAAACGTAAGAAATATCCGCCAAAACCGGTTTGGCTCAGTGGTAGAGCTTCGGTCTGCAGACTGAAAGGTCCCAGGTTCGATTCCGGTCAAGAGCATGTACGTTGGTTGCGGGCACAACCCCGGTAAGGGGTGTGCAAGAGGCAGCTGGTCGGTGTTTCTCTCTCATCGACGTTTCTAGCTCTCTATCTCTATCCCTTCCTCTCTGTAAAAGGATCAATAAAATATATTTTTTTAAAAATAAATAAAAATAAAAACATTAAAAAAAACAACGTAAGAAATACCCTAGTGTATGTTTTATAAGCCACAGCTACTGTACACAGCCTATCTGATATAATCTTGTTCTGCTGATTTGTTCCTTGTAAATATTAAAATGACTCCCCCCCCCCAAAAAAAGGAGAATTATCCTAGGAAGAAAACATTATAAGATGGAAACTACCGTGTTTCCCCAAAAACAAGACATCCTCCGAAAATAAGACCTAGCGCATGGAAAAATAAGACATCCCCTGAAAATAAGACCTAGCGCAACTTTGGGAGAAAAAATTAATATAAGACACTGTCTTATTTTCGTGGAAACAGGGTAGCAGAAACTTTGACAAGCAGCAAAACAAAACCAGTAAGCAGTTTCCAGGCAGAAGAACTGAAAACAAATTACAGAGACACAACTAAAGAAAGCTCTAGGCCTACAGAACTTTAAAGTCAAATCTCCCAAAGGTGGAGCGTGGATGAGAGGGAGGAAAGGAAGCGTCCTGCCAGTGAGGCGGTCCAGGCCTGGAAGGCTCACCCATAGAGAAATGTTATGGCCAGACGTGGCCTGTAGACTTTTTGTTTGGCCTGCCGTATTTTAGCACACCCTTGTTGTAAAGTTTGCCACATCTTATCTGAGGCCTACACACTGCTCAACAGCAGGGCGCCCAGCTTACCTCTTCACCGCATCCCGGGCCCCTGCTAACTGACCAACAGAAGAGCTTGCTCTCTCCTTGCCCACCGTCCCAAAATTATGTTAACAGCATCATCAACAACATTATGTTAACAGCGAGTAGTGATAAACTCACTGAGCACTTCCCCGGAGCCAGGCACCCTTTTTAGCTCTAGGCCTGTATGAATTCACATAATCCCCAAAATAACCCTATAAATTGGGTACTTCTATTATTCTCCGGTAAGAAAACTGAGGCAGAGAAGAAGAAATAACCTGCCCAAGATTACACTGTAACAATGCCTACAGAATCTATAGGTAACTCTGTTTTCTTTCAGAATTTAAACTATATACCTGAGTCCAAGTTTTCTACCTCACATCTACAAAAAGGAGATAACATTAGTTTTCTATCCATTTGGTTAAAAATTTCTTTAACAGCCGAAACCGGTTTGGCTCAGTGGTAGAGCGTCGGTCTGCGGACTGGAAGGTCCCAGGTTTGATTCCGGTCAGGGGCATGTACGTTGGTTGCGGGCACATCCCCAGTGGGGGGTGTGCAAGAGGCAGCTGGTCGATGTTTCTCTCTCATCGACGTTTCTGGCTCTCTATCTCTCTCCTTTCCTCTCTGTGAAAAATCAATAAAATATATTTAAAAAAAAAAAATTTCTTTAACAAACAGATCAGCCCTAGCCAGCTGGCTCAGCGGATAAAGTGTCGGCCCTCCAACTGAAGGGTCACGGGTTCAATTCTGGTCAAGGGCACATATCTCGGTTGCAGACTCAATCCCCGGCCCTGATGAGGGCGCATTCAGGAGGCAACCAATAGATGTTTCTCTCTCCCTTCCAATCTCTCTAAAAATCAATGGAGTCGAAACCGGTTTGGTTCAGTGGATAGAGCGTTGGCTTGCGGACTGAAAGGTCCCAGGTTCAATTCTGGTCAAGGGTATGTACCTTGGTTGCGGGCATATCCCCAATAGGGGGTGTGCAAGAGGCAGCTGATCGATGTTTCTCTCTCATTGATGTTTCTAACTCTGTCCCTCTCTCTTCTTCTCTGTAAAAAATCAATAAAAATATATTTTAAAATTCAATGGAAAAAATATCCTCGGGTGAGGATTAACACACACACAATCAAACTACTTCATGATACATAAGCACTGTTCTATTTATAAATACAAAACATCTCTAAATGGCTTCTATCCCTCCAGACATTCAAACAAACAGTAATATATGCTTTGCAACCTGCAGCTGTATATACAGCCAATCCTGGAAGAGAATTCTCTCATTTACTTGCCTATTCTATCTCTTTGGGATTAACCTAGAATAAAATACCTACAGCAATGTTTTCTAATGACGTTTTTATCGTTTGGCAACCCTCCTGCATCAGAAGCAGCTGAGAAGTTTTCTTTCTCCTAGAAATTCTGACTATGTGATCACTACCAGAGAAGAGGGTTTAAGCCACAACTGCAGGAAATTTGAAGGTCAACCCCAGACTTTTCCCTCCTCTAGCAAAAGGAAATATAATGTGGTCCTACACATCTTTGGAAAGATAACTAAATTATAACAGATCATGACTGTTTCTGGGAAAGGTCAAATTAGTTTAATAGCATGGACATGAGCTTAACAGCATAGAAGGGAATGACTTTGTATGTGAATATGGTGTAGTACCCGAATGACCAGACTGAGAAAAAAAAGTGCAGAAAAATAGACATAATAACAGTATCCCATAACTTGCAGTCCAGGGACATTACCAATAATGCATATGCTGGGAAAGTCCATTAAAAAATATTTACCACTTGGATTTGAGAGAAAAAAATT
Source organism: Pipistrellus hanaki (assembly GCF_964339955.1). Lineage (NCBI taxonomy): Eukaryota > Metazoa > Chordata > Mammalia > Chiroptera > Vespertilionidae > Pipistrellus > Pipistrellus hanaki. Next base: position 26,160,087 of record NC_140505.1, read on the forward strand.
TTTCTTATGTCTAACAGCAGAGCAAAAGGGAATTTTAAAATGTAAATTACATTGACATTTCTATAGACTGATATAACAAAAAACAGCAGAAGGCCTGGAGGAAGTTAAGAGAGCAAAAGATACACAAAAATTGGACATAATGTCCGCCCTAGTCTCAGGATGAAGGAGTCGGGAAGTGGGGAGGTCAGACCCACCAGACAGTGCACCTGGGCCAGGCCAGAGGCAGAGGAAAGATGTCCCATCCACCCTTCACCTCTCATGGGGACGAAACGGCGCTTCACTTCTCACAACTCAACCCTTCTTTTTACTGCAAAACGTACGAGTTGGAAGAGGGTTAAAGTTAATGCGAAAAATAGTTTGAGTACATTTTCCCTTTGAGGAAAACCGAGGCAGTTTGAAAATAACTGGCCGAGGGTCCCACACCTCCTGGGTAATACAGCTGAGAAAAGAAGGTACCTGGCCAAGAAAGATTTCTCTTATAAATCTGGTTACCTATGGTCACTATTACTGGTTTTTCTAAAACATATTCCTGTAAACACACACACACACACAAACACACACACACACACACACACAAAGGTGGCACGTGATGTTTACTACTCACATTACAGTATGGACTTTGGGAAATAACATGAGTCTTTCATCAGCTAAGCTAGAATCGAGAGAGAGAGAGAGAGAGAGAGAGAGAGAGAGAGAGAGAGGGAGAGGGAGGGAGGGAGGGAGGGAGGGAGGGAGGGAGGGAGGGAGGGAGGGAAGAGAGATTGAGATTCTCTCCACTTAAGGTAACTCTGACTTCCGAAAGGAAAGAACTAAGAAAGGGGCACACAAGTTCCCTAGACTTCTGAGTCTTCTGGATAGTGACTAGATTCAGGAGAAAACACTGATTTGGCGTTCCCCTTGGATGAAAAGAAACAAAGAAACTTTTCCCTTGTGCCAGGATCTCCTTCTCAAAGAAAGCTCATACCTATGAAAGACTGCCTATGGTAATTCCTATGGGGGGGGGGGGGGGAGACACACAAAAGTTTTATGAAGTTCCCATCATAAAGCCCTCTCTGGCCCCACACCTCCGAGCGCCGGCCTTCCCAAACCTGTGACCCACCTCGGCCAGGGGCCAGCAGCCATCGGGGCACAACGAGCGGTAGGTGAACAACAGCGTCCGGGAAACAACCAGGCGGAGTGTGTTCTCTCCCTCGGCACACCCACCCCTTTTTGCCATCCAGCGCCAGCGATCACTGCCACACGCAGTGGGCCCTCGGTTGCGATGGTAAAACAAAACTAACTCCCCCCCCACCCCCCCCGCTCCCGGCCTGGCCCCCTGACCCCAACACCCGGTCGCCAAGGAACGTGGGTTCCAGGGGACTTCAGAACGCCCGGGGCCTCGGAGCTGATTGGTTACAGGGAAGATTCCAAACTTCACTTCAGAATCCCCCCAGTGGAGTGGGCAAACCAGCAAAAATCACCGCCTTTTCCTGTGCAAGGGTAAACCCCTCCGGATCTCCTAATCCGCCAGGAGAGAAGTGACAGGCGGAGGCCGGACCTGCACATCCCTCCGGCCCGGGGCCCGGAGCGGAGCCGCAGGAGGAAGGTCCGCGCGGACAGCCCCATCCCGGCGCGGGCTCCGGGGAGGGGCGCGCCGGTGCAGCGGGAGGAGCAGGTGGGGGCCGGGAGGGTTGCACCCGTCGGAAGCACCGGGAGGGTGCAAACTCCGCGCGTAGGTCCTCCCCGCGTCCTGCTCGCCCCCCGGGAGACGGCCAAGCCGCCAGGGACCCCGGGGCTGGCGTCCGCAGCGGGATCGGGGGGGGGGGGGCGCTAGGGGCGGCGGCGGCGGCGGCGTCGATGTCCCCGGGTCCCGTTCCCGCCCGGCTCCCGGTCCCCCCCGAGGGCAGCAGCACTCACGTATCTCTGCACGAGCGTCCGCACGAGGCTGCAGTCCATGGCTCCTCCGGCAGCGCCCGCCGCCCGCCGCCCGCGCTCAGCGCCCCGGCGCCCGGCTCAGCGCGCCCATGGGCCCCCGGCCCGAGCGTGGCCGGCCACGCGCGCCCGCCCCGGTCACAGCCGGGACGCGCCGCCGGGCGGTGCGGGGGGCGGCCGCGGCCCCGCAGCGCTCATGCCCCGCCCGGCCCGCGGCGGCCGGCGCGGCGGGGGCTGCTGTGGCTGCGGTGGCTTCGCGCTCGGGGCTGGCGGCGGCGGGGCTCCTGCCGGGAGCGCGGAAACCCCGGGCGGATCCTGCTGCTGCTGTGGTGCTCCCAGCTCCGCTCGGGGATCTGCTGGATCTGCTCTCTCCTCCACGCTCCTCCCGGGTCCTCCGCGCGCCGCCCCGCGCACCCTCAGCCCAGCCGCCGGTCCGGCGCTCACGTCACGGGCGCGTGTGAGCATGCGCCCCGCGGCCCGGCCCCCGCCCGCACCGCGCCCGCCCGCTTGTGCACCGCGCCCGGCCCTCCCGTACTCCCTCCCCGCCCCCGGCAGGTTCCCGGCCCCCGGAGCGAGGGCGGAGAGAGGAGCCGGGGGCTGAGGGCGGAGGCCCACAGGTGGGGGCGACTCCCTGTTGCTTCCGCCTCCGGGGCGGGTTCGGGGAGCTCGGCCCTGGAGGCGGGCGGCGGGCGCTGGGTGCCCCGCGGAAGCCCGCGCCTCCCCGTCCCTCTGCCTCGGCCGGGGTACCCGGGCCCCTGTCGCACTCCGACCCGAAACTTTAATCTTTCTGCTGAAGGTCTGTCGGTGGGAGAGAGATGGCGAAGGTACCCCAGGGATGCCCGCGGGGGAGGGGAGACGGGTGGGGACCGGCTAACCCGGATGGGTCGCGCGCCCTTGGGAGTCCAGCACCCACGCGGGGCCCCTCCTGCTGCTCCGGTGAGACTGGGCGGGAGTGCGGCTCAGGTGTCTGCCCAGGGCAGTACTGGGTCTCCCACCTGGGATCCGTGATTCTTTCTAAAACACGACCGGATCCCTGGCCCTGGCCTCCTGCCCCAAATCTCCAGACCCTGGTAATCCGGTAGCGTGAGGGGGATTGGAGCCAGCCTTAGAACCTGTTACACCAGCCGCCGCCGGCCCCCGCGGGCAGCCCTCTCCCGGTCTGGCCGGTCCAGCTTCCGCATCTGCCCCAGGCTCTGCTTGAGCAGTTCCACCAGGAGGCCCAGCCCGGACCTGGGTAAAAACTCCAGGCTTGCCCTGCCTCCAAGTGCGGGGGGCACACATTTGGTGCTGGCAGTTCTGAACCAGACCTGAGAACTGTCCCATAGCACCATGATTTCAATTCTAGGGAACGTCTCTGTTTTCCCAACAGTGAAACAAACTCTTCAACTACACAGTCAGCCTTGAATTAATGGATGTACTTTGTTTACAATCTCCCTTCCCCTCTTACAGGTCATCACAGAGGCATTAACAAACATCTTTAGCCACCTGTAGGGAGCAGGACTCCTGACCCGGGCAGGAATGCAATTGAATGTGAATGTTGTCCTGCCTGGCTGCGGAAGAGAAGCAGTATTGGGCACTTTTTGAGTTAGCCACGGATGACCAGGGATGAGTATTAGTGAATGGTAATAGTGACTAAAGTATCTGGATTCTGAAACTACTTCAATCAAATGTTGCAGTTTTTGGTCATTGATTAACTCATTGATTCTCCACTCATTAACCAAATCTGTGCTCTGCCTTCTCTGTCCTGCTCTGTGCCCCAAAGGCCTATAGGCATTATTAAATGGCTCTTCACCAAAAGGGGTGCCAGCTACAGACTGGAGCCCACGGAGAGAGGCTGGGGTATTTCTTCCCTCCTCTGTCTGACCGCACCCAGGCCTGGCAGATCTGCCTGCCTCTGTGAGGACAATTCTTATTGGGCTTCCTTTTCCATTGTATCTTGTCTAGCTCCAGGAACTACTGTTCTCTGCCCCATGCCTCTTAAGCCTGGGGAAGTGAGGTCTGCCTCCCATTGTTGCTGGTCCCTGGGTAACAGCATCCTCTGATGGCTGTTGAACCACGACTGCACTGCAGCAAATGGTCCCTTCATCACATTCTCTTCCAAATCTCCTCCCAAGAATGCCTTCTGCTTCCTGCCAGGACCCCAACTGCTAGTTTGGGGTTTTGAGTAGCTTTCTACCTCGAAAACGGACATTTGGATGGGGGGGGTGGGGCAGAGATGTGTGTGGAAGAACAGAACCAGAGACCACTTAAGGCCGCTGGGTAAAGACTGCCTGTCTTTCAAGAGTGTCTGTTTCATTCCATGGTTAATGTTAATTTCGTGTTGTAGTAGACACCATGGTTACCAGTGCAGCAACCATGCCCTTTTTTCTTGTTGGCAGAAACCCACCTTAGTCCAGGTGTCCACCTTCTACGTGGCTAGGGTAAACTGTTTCATGTGGAGCTAATCTTGATAACTCCACTTTTCCTGTAATTCGTTTAAAACAAGTTTAAGCTAATGAATCCTGATGTTGGGAAAAGTTTCCTCACTCTTAAAAAAAGGCATATAAAGAAGAAATATTCCTGGATGCCTGCTGGCTGTTGTCTGTCTGGATGTGATGTCTGGCTTTTTGCAGCCTCTTACATCCCTGACCGGAGGTAACCTGAGGAACCCTGGGGATGACAGTGTGGAAAATGCGAAGACTGTGGGTCCTTAATGAAACGATTGAACCATTAACCAATCCTGCTGTGGCCCTAATATGGGATTTCATATCATGAAGATAATAAATATCCTTATTGAGTTGGATTTTTTGGTTACTAGAGGCTGACAGCATTTAAACTTGAAGCCTATTTAAACAAACCAGAGAAGATTCCATATAAGTAACAGAAGACCCAACTTGCTCTTGAGAATCATTTGTTTATTTTATTTTATTTTTTAAATATATTTTATTGATTTTTTACAGAGAGGAAGGGAGATAGAGAGCTAGAAACATCGATGAGAGAGAAACATCAACCAGCTGCCTCTTGCACACCCCCTACCGGAGATGTGCCCGCAGCCAACATACATGCCCCTAACCAGAATCGAACCTGGGACCTTTCAGTCCGCAGACCGACGCTCTACCATTGAGCCAAACCAGTTTCGGCTGTTTATTTTTTTTTAATTTAATAAATCTTTATTGCTCAGATTATTACAATTGTTTCCCCTCCCCTCCCATAGCTCCCTTCCACCCTGTTCCCACCCCATCCTCTGCCCTTACCTCCCTTCAATTGTCCTCATCCATACGTGTACGATTTTTAATCAGTCTCTTCCTGCACTACCCACACTCCTTTCCCCCTGAAAATTATCAATCCACTCCCTTTCTTTGCCATTGGAGAATCATTTATTTCTGTATAATAAGCCATCACACACTGGGGAGCTTAAATAACATGAGTTACTATTTCTCAGGACTCTGGTTTGGTGACATGGTTCTTCTACTCCACCTGGTGTTGGTTCAGATGGCTTCAGTCATATGTCAGCATTTGAGCTGGGGAGCTGGGAGCAGGTTGGTTGCTCTCTCTTCCCATGGTTTCTCATTTTTTTTTTATATATATATATTTTTTTTATTTTATTTTATTTTTAGAGAGAGAGGAAGGGAGAGAGATAGAGAGCTAGAAAGGTCGATGAGAGAGAAACATCGACCAGCTGCCTCCTGCACACCCGCTACCGGGAATGTGCCCGCAACCAAGGTACATGCCCCTGACTGGAATCGAACCTGGGACCTTTCAGTCTGCGGACCGACGCTCTACCGCTGAACCAAACCGGTTTCTGCGGTTTTTCATTGTTTAGTGGTCTGGCCTGAGCTGCTTTCCATGGCAGCTGGGTCCCAAGAGGGTCAAAGAAGACAAGATACCACTGCTGAAAACCTGAGCTGGGAACATCACTTCTGTCATATTCTGTTGGGGAAAGTAAGTTCCAAAGACAGCCCAGATTCAAGGGAAAGGCAGAATAGATTTCACTTCTTGGTGGAGGAGGACCTCGTACATAAAGGGATAAAGAATTTGTCAGGGGCCACCTTTATGGATTATCTACCATAGACAGACTTATACAATAATGGATTGTGTTGGTGCAAGGTTGGAATATATGTGCAATATCACAGTAAGTTCAAAGTGCAATGGCTGGCTGCCAGAGACTCCAGGGTCTACGAGTTTCTTCACGTACATCTAAAGAGAAAGAGAATTTCCTCTCCAATTAAAACAGCTAAGTCTTGTGCCAATTCCTGGCTACTCAGTCACTAGGCTGTGGGAATGCCGTCAGGTGATTGCCTTACGCCTGTGTTGAGTGAAAATCCCTGGTTAGTCAATATCCCAGGGGAATGGAATAATCTTAGTCAGCTTTGGGTCCTCAGGACCTATCCCTGACCCACTAGCAATATGGCTGCTTCACCATTTGGTCTGATGTGACACATCAGGAGGAAGAGGTAATAGATAGGCTTCAAACCTCAAAACTGAAATGAAACTGAGGGCCTACAGCTGGATGCTCAGGCCACATCCACACCCACACCTGTGCACAGACTCATAAACACCTGCTCGCCACTCCTCCCCTTCACCCCAGAGGGGACTAGGATGGAAATCAGAAATCTTGGATTCATCGACTTCTAAGTGAAAATAAAGGAGGGTCAAAAAGCAAGGTCTTATTGGAAGGGCGGTTCAAACAATTATCAAATGGTCGTGCGGCAGGGGGATCTTTGTTACTGGGCCATCAAATAACAAATCTGAAGCAAAAACTGCTGATTGAAAACAAAGCAGGAAAGTGTGGGTTATTAACATGTTTTATTTTTAGGTAGGCGGCTTGACCTCTTCAGATGAGCATCCTTGGTGGAGCCTTCTGTACACCTTTTGTGGGTCACTGTTACCACAGGTTCAGAGTTATGTCAGAGCTATCTTCCCATGATTGGTTCTAGAATTCTTTAATGGCTGAAACTCTGTTTCCTGTACCTCACACAGGCTACCCTCTCAATTCCTTTATCCCTTTTCACTGGAATCTTCTACCCCACTCCTTGTTTGTCTCACAAAATCCTACTCATCTTTGACATTCACACTTGAATGTCACTTTCCTACACATCTTCCTCAGTTCCTTCTCAGTTATAACTAGTTAACTCCCTCCCTTAGCACACTTAATGACACCACTTTAGTGGCACTTATTTATCCCCCTGGACCTCACCTACCAACCTAGACATTTTTTATTCAATTGGTCTAGAGTGGATTCAAACATCAACTTTTTTTGCAAAGCTCCCAGATGCAAATTTTGAGATCCACGAATCTAAATGTCTGTCTTCCTGCCTGAGTGTGAACTTGTTGAGGATGACTTCAATTATTGATTGCTTTTTACTCCCCAGGGCATAGCACAGTCCCTTGAACACATAATAGGTACTGAATAAATGGTGAAAAGATTAAATGTACCTAAACTGCTATTTCACCTACTAAGCTTTATTATGATAGAATAAAGGGAAGGCACAAAGTTTTAGCATGTGCAAGACAAAAGTGTACAGAGAAGTCTATCCAGAATGGATGCCTGTAACCCTGCAGGAATGCTGTGGGGAGCGAGGTCTTGGGTAAGAAATGTCACTGAGGCCATCTTACTCCACCACGCTCTACCAGTCCATTTTTCCTGGAATGTGTTGATGAAACATTGCCTCCCACGCCTGGGAGGAGCTTTCGGCAGTGCCACTGAGTTGGTTACCCTTGCAAGTTTAGATTAACTTGGTCATTACGCAGGTATGAAAAATTGGGTATGTTCACATTTCATTATCCTTCTTTTTTTTTTTTTTTTTTTCCATTATCCTTCTTAATCCAAAATATGTGAATAGCACGAGTGGCAATCACAAAGAATTAGAATCATTTTCCAGGTAGTGTTGGTATGATTTCTACCATGAAAATGATCACCAAATCCCGTGATTCCAGGTCATCCATAGGTTTGGCTGTCAGGGGATCTCATATCTGTCCCCTTTAACATCCATTCTGAGAGGCCATGCATTCTTTGATTCTGTGTCTTTGAGATGTTTTTCTCCTCTGTCAGTCCACTATGGCTTCGGTACATGTCAGGAGTGAGTCCAGGATGATCACAGTCTCCAGGCCCTTTCCCTCCACAGTGAGGTGTTCGTTGCACAGAGGGGGCCAAATGTACACCTCACAATGGGTAATCATGCAAAGGGATTGCTTTCCCAAAATGAACCTAATTAGGATTAATTTTGCTTCTCCGTTCCTTATTTTCTCCTAGCTTTTTCAGTGAGAATACATGAAAGGAAAATATGCCATATGCCAAGAATTTGTTTCTCTTTCCTTATTGATTTTTCACACCCTCTTTCCTGCATTTTTTTTTTTTTTTTTTTTTTTTGCTTATTTTTTCTCTAAAAAGATCAGTTATGTTCATTCAAGTTTTCTTTCAGGGATAAAAATAAAAACCTGAGTTCTGAAGTGCTTAAAATTACCAATGAAGTCACTAAAGCAATTTGCTTCTCTCATTTATTCCAACAAAAACTTTAAAATTTACTTTGTTCCTCCAAAGTAAATAAAGTCACAGTGAAGTATGGTAGCAACCATACTTGGGTAAAAATTGCTGTTTAATATTTTAACCTTGCTGTTTTAGGTTCTGTACTCATTTAAAGGTTATTTTGATTTTCTGAACTTATGTATGAGTGAATAATCCATTGATGGCGGTTTGAATATTCCACTGATTGTGATCTCACTGGTCATTGAAGCACATTCCTGGGACCCAAGACAGTTCAATTATCCTAAATTGCTTTAGTAGCTACAGATAGTGAATTCCTGTTGACTCAGTGATCCCAGAATCTGGACAGCACAATTATTCTAAATTGTCCCGGTTTTCCCAGATAATGTGTTTCTGTTGATTCAGTGATTCATAGATACTTTAGATAACTAACTTGCTGAGTTTCACTCTGTAAAACCTCGAAACAGGTTCCTCATTCCAGACCAAAAAATGTAATCAATACTTTTGTGAAATTCTGCCAATATATATAGCCAGGCGTGGCAAGCTGTTTGGGACTGCGAGGTCTGGAGTGCTTTTGCTTCTGGCCTTTAATTTGACTCCATAATTTGACTTTTTTGAGGCATCCTTTGTAAGATGGAGGTTACACTACAACAATAGGATAACCGAATTAAGAATTAGACAATAATTAGAACTTTAGCATTGTTTCAGGTAATTTGCACCTTTGCTTCCACGGATCACTTTGATGTTACATAATATCACTTTACTGCATATTCTATTTATGAACTCTTTTTAAAAATATTTTTTAATTGATTTCAGAGAGGAAGGGAGAGGGAGGGAGCTAGAAATATCAATGATGAGAGAGAATCACTGATTGGCTGCCTCCTGCTTGCCCCACACTGGGGATCAAGCCCACAACTAGGGCATGTGCCCTGGCTGGGAATCGAACCAGCAACCTCCTGGCTCATAGGTCGATGCTCAACCATTGAGCCATACCAACCAGGCATAAACTCTTTTTAGAAAACTAGGAAAATGCTTTCTCTTGTCTCTTTGTTTTTATAATCAAAGACAAAATGATTTCCCTTAAAATATCACTTATCTATCATAATTCCTAAGAATATTTTATCAGTTTTAACTAGAAATGAACAAGACTCTAATCAAAGAGGCAAAAGAACGTTAACAAATTTAATGATTTTGATGACATTCTGTTCAGTGAAATAAACTGGACAGAAAAGGACAAATGCTGTGTGATTCCACTGACATGAGGTCCCTACAAAAGTCACGTGCGCAGAGGCAGAAGAACAGTAGATTCTTGAGGGTGGGGGTGGAGGTGGGAAGTTAGTGTTTAGTGGATGCCACTGCCACAGCCATGGGTGAACCTGAGAGGGGGCAGTGAAGGATGGAGAAGACAGACAAGAGAATAAAGCGCGGGCGAGATGGAATGCTTCTTCTCTGATGGAGAGACAGCACCACAGCTTGCAAGCCGAGTATTTTATAGCCAGATTCCACAAGGCAAAGTAAGGGTATGCTTAAGATGTTAACAATGTTCTCAAGGGTTTTGAATCTACTCAATTACATGCACCCAATAAAGCTTTGTTTACTTGCTGCACCTCCCGCAGCCTATATCACTTAGCCACTTGGGATCACAGGTTTGGACCATAAAGTCAAGCTTACAACTATAGGCTATAATTGAGCTGTGAGGGCTTTGTCCTCCAAGCTAGGATGTGCACATGGCTTTGCCACGAGAGGACCGTGCCCTCTCATTAGTCCGAGGCTTGAACCTGTCCCAACACTGTAGCCACTCTCCTCAGGACTGAATTCTGACTACAACCAGTGAACTTGGGAGGCAGCTCTGAGCCTCAGAGGACACCAAAGCCCCAACCGGCACCTTGATTTCAGCCTCATGAGACACTGAGCAGAGGACTCTGCTAACCATACTCAGTCTCCTGTCCCATGGTAACTATGCGATAGTTTGTTATTTTTAGCACCTAAGTTTGTGATAATATGTTATGCAGCAATGGGAAACTAATACAGGTATCCCGTGGAACTCAGTATGGCCTTTTCTCATAGCACTTTCCCTACTAACGTATAATTATTTGATTAGGTGCCTCTCCCTCATACTGCTTTTGTGAATTCTCCAGTAAAGGTCATAACATGCATTTTTTTGCACATGGACGATAATTGCCTGAGTAAATTTGAAGCACAAAGAAGAACCTGCTTGGACATATCACTTGATATCTTCCATGCCCTCCTAGCTCATTCTGACTATAGTGCCTTCCTGCCAACACTCCTCCTTAGTGAGCCTGCCCTAGGGCAGTGTTTCCCAACCTTCTCTCATGATGAGAATCACCTGGTGGAGTTGTTAAAACACAGATTCCTGAATCCCAACTAAGAAGTGCTAAACTAGAATTTTTGGGAACCTATAGGTAAAATTGCATACCTAACTTAGTGCTCTGTATATAAAATCTGTCTTAGAGCACTAGTTAAGTATACAATTTTACCTATAGGTTCCCAAAAATTCTAGTTTAGCACTTCTTAGTTGGGATTCAGGAATCTGTGTTTTAACAACTCCACCAGGTGATTCTCATCATGAGAGAAGGTTGGGAAACACTGCCCTAGGGCATGTTTGGGGCTATGCAGCATTTACAATAAGCAGCCCACCTGCTTCCTATTAGCCCTAGCCTCCTCTTGAGGCATCCCATCATGTGTGGTCTTGGATGAAGGGTAGTTCCCAGCAATCCTTTGGGTAGGAGGTGGTTCTCTACTTCACTCCCTCTATAGCACCTGGTGGGGGTGGGGTGACTTACAGTGGATGGAACATATGGGATCTCTGACCACAGGAGATCAGTAAGAGGGGCTTTCCCTCTCTGCTCCCTGATACGGCCAGAAGGTGGTGTTTGACTGTCACTTGTGACTTTTATCCTTGAACTAACAACCCAAAGGCAAAGAGGATGTTTGCAAATGGAATCCCTCACAGCAGAAGCACCCAGCCTAGGCCAACTGTTGATTTGACTACCCTGTTCCCAGACAGCCTGGTGATTTTCTGAGTTTGTTTTCTAAGCCTGACTTCATAGGCTCCCCCAATTCTGTGAGCTCTGTATCCTTCCGTTGAGTTACTCTTGTCCTATAAGATCATGTGATTCCTACCAACAGCCCTGGTGGAGTCACCTTCCTCGTTCTATCAGCTATCATTGAGCATTTCTCCATGAAACGTCTACAGCTGTCATACTGTCAATGGTAACTCTGAAGCCAGACTATTGGCTCAAATGCTGGGTCTGCTACTTAACTAACTTCCAGACCTTGGAAGGCTGCGCACGATAGTTACATAAGGCAGTACACATGACACACAGTTTTTGTGAACATGGCTAGATATGGAGTGGCAGGTTCCAGGAACCTTGATAAGAGGGAGCTGGAAAATGACCGTAGCCCCCTTCTTTTTCCCTTTCTTCATCCTGTTGCCTGAATTGTGAGGTGCAGGTACCTGGAGATGGGAAAGGGGTAACCATAAGGAATCTGGGACCCAAAGTCCTCCAGTGCTGGGCTGTCTACCTCTGGAAACTGTTTAAATAAGAGAGAATGATAAATTCTTATCTGACTGAGGCTGCTAATAAGTTGAGTGTATGTCATTCTCACCTGAACCTAATCTTAACACTACGGCCAATGAATTCATTGTCATCTGTACCTGACATGCAACTTAGATGGCATGAAATGGGTTATAATCCCAGTGTCTCTCCCTGTCGTCTGACGTATTTGAGATACAAACAAACCCTAATGCATTATTAACACATTGGCAGGCCACATAAAACACAGATGGCTAGATATCTATGAATTACTTGCATTAATCATGAAGTAAATTTTATCTTCTGGTACTTTCTCATATAATGATAGTCTGAGGGTGGTTTACTTTTACCGGTAAATCTACCTACTGATATACCGTAAATGAAGTGAACTTCAGTGAGGATTCCTGAGACAGAATTTTTAAACTTTTAAACTCAAACAAGTTTAATAAAACAAACATAACAAGTAAAAATAAATTCTAAGATTCTGTTACGGTGCATGTCTCAATAAGCTTCTTTTTGTAAGGACCAACTTTAATAATTACATACAAAAATAAATACAACTGATATAAAAAAAAAACTGGTAGTTGTAGTTCAATGGGATTCTACTTTGATAAAGACATGAAATGATAAGAAAGATGAACCTGATAAAGCATAGTGAATAAAGATGATAAGCAGATGGGTCATAAGCCAAAAAAATTAATTTAAATGTCTAAATATGATGTGTACTTTATGAAGATACTGAGAAGCATTTGACAAATGTAAACTTTCAATTTTTCATATTATAAGATCTAAGATACTGGTTGGCCAGGAGTTGATAAGTAACAACATGAATGAATTTATCTATCAGTTCATCCATTCTTACATTTACTCATTTAACCACTCCTTGATGTGGCACCTGTGTGCCAGACACTGTAGTAGGGTTTGAAGGGTGGCATCAGGTAAAGACAGATACAGACCTGTGCTCATCAAGTCTGTATCCATTGGGGGAGATAACAGCAATGACCTCATCCTTAAAAAAATACAGTCAAAACATCCGTGAAAGGCTCTGAAGGAAGGTGACATAGTCTCCCACGTGTCAACCCAGCCTGGAAGAGGGCAGGAAGCTGTCCCTGAAGAGACTGACATATAAGCTAAGCTCCTAAAGCATTCATTCACTTTCATAAAGTGAAGAGAGGGAGAAAAAAAAAGGAAAGATGGTTTCATATTTTCTGAGACAGGACCCCTTCAATCTCTTCCTTTCTCTTATTAAGATCTTCTCTTTCCTTTGTCTTTGTGTCTCCATTCTGTGCAATTTGAATTCCGCTCTTAGCACCCCTTCCCCAGAGCAGAGCTTGGCCCTGCAAAGGGGCTTTGCACAGTTCACAGGGTGCAGACCTGCTCCTTAGATTTTGCTGTGTTTGCACTGAAGCCACCTGGAAGATGGAATCTGCAGACCTTCCCCCACCCCACCCTGCTCTGCCCCATTTGGGGTTCTGTTGTGTTGGTTTTGCTGTGCCTTTTAATGAGGACCCACAGCCACTTCAAGTGTCCCATCCGGTGTCCCACTGCCTTCCCTCTATGATTTTAAACACAGATAATGATACCACATTGGTTTTCTATTTGTTGGTGATTTATTCTTACTTGTAAAAATATGTTATCAATTGTTTTTGTTGTGGATGTTGTCTGTGGGTTTGGGGGGCTAAACATAAAATAAGGCGCTGTAAGAAATGCCTAGCATGTGGAACACACTTCAAAAATATTATTTCACTGTAATGCTTAATGTTAAAATGCTATAGTTTTAACATTGCACAATTAAATTCTCTACTCAGTTTACAAGTTAAACTAATTGTAAGGTATGTTTGAATAAATTGAAAAGATGTATACATACAACTTAAGTTTAAAATTTAAAAACAGTAATAAAATTAGGAAATGCAAAAATACTAAAGATTATAAATATTACTAGCTAGCACATGGATGTTTTTCTGGTATAATCTGAGACCATATTAACTACATCTATCTGCTTAGCTCTAGAGTAAAAAAAAGGTGGTAATCAAATTGTTATTTCTATTTTATTTTATTTTATTTTATTGACTTTAGAGAGGTAGGGAGAGGGGGCAGGAGGCTGGAAAGAGAGAGAGAGAGAGAAAATCATGGATGTGAAAGAGAAACAGCGAATCAGTTGCCTCCAGTATGTGGCCCAACCAGAGATGGAACATGCAACCCAAATATGTACCCTGACCTTGAATTGAACCTGCAACCTTCTGATGTGTAGGACAATGTTCCAAACTGAGCCACACCAGCCAGGACAGAAATCAATTTTTTTTTAAATGGTGCTATAAATATTTAACTTGGATAAATTATCCATTAGTTTTTTAATGATAAAAGTAAATCGATTACATTTGTATTACATAAGCTAGTGATTGTTTTTCTCCAGCAAGTTTTGTTTATATTGACTACCTGACTGGCTACGATAAATTGTTCCAGTAGTTTTTTGAGGAACTCACAATCACATTTTTTTAAAATATATATATTTTTATTGATTTTTTTTTTACAGAGAGAAAGGGGGAGAGATAGAGAGCTAGAAATGTCGATGAGAGAGAAACACCCACCAGCTGCCTTCTGCACACCCCCCACCGAGGATGTGCCCGCAACCAACATACATGCCCCTGACCGGAATCGAACCTGGGACCCTTCAGTCCGCAGACTGACGCTCCACCACTGAGCCAAACCAGTTTCAGCTCACAATCACATTTTAATCTTCATTATGATGGTATTGATAAAACCTGATTTTGAATGTCTTATAACCATTAAGCTTCAAAAATAAAGATACCGCCGCTGGGACCAGTTTGGCTCAATGGATAGAGCGATGGTTTGGGGACTGAAGGGCTCCGGGTTCGATTCCGGTCAAGGGCATGTACCTTGGTTGCAGGCATATCCCCAGTGGGGGGTGTGCAAGAGGCAGCTGATCGATGACTCTCTCTCATTGATGTTTCTAACTCTCTATCTCTCTCCCTTCCTCTCTGTACAAAAATCAATAAAATATATTTAAAAAAAATAAAAAATAAACATACCTATGATATTAATACTATTTCAAAGTTTGGTTGAGAAAATCATAACAAACAGCTATACCAGTACACTAATAGGTAAACTCATACACAAGGCAATGAGAACTCTTAATTGTAATAAAAGTAAGAAATGCTAATTTTTCTTGGTCAGTTTTCTTGAAGTAATGAGAAAACTTTCATGGTCTCATTATAATAATATCTGGGTTTGTTCTAAGAAGGTAAATTAGGCTCCTATATAGCATATTCTGTTTTTAAAATATCATTCCATACATTAAACAGAAACCAAATGAGGTCATTATTTGAACAAATAACTGAGGCAGATTCTGTCCCCCAGGGGACCTTTGGCAATACATGGAGACATTTTTTATTCTTATGACTGGGGGAGGGGTATTGCTGGCATCTAGGGGATCCTGCCAAACATCTTAAAATGCACAGAATAACCCCACAATAAAAAATTGTCTTTTCCCAAATATCAATAGCATTGAGGTTGAGAAATCTTGTCTTACAGTCATCTCTTAGGTATGAATGGACTCATAGACCTGAATCAGATGTCAGAATGGTTTCCTCTCCTGTAGTATGCCCATTTTAGATGTCAAACAGTAGCCTCAGTCAAAATTATGGTCAAGGAAGCATGTGTAGCATCACCAAGATTTATGGACACAGATGACCACCACCACTGAGATTTTATCATGTTTAAGTCTAGAATTATGTTGAACCAATTTTAAAGAAACCAAAAGGGGTTAAATTTTTTTTTTTTTTAATTATTTTGTTTCACTGTTGTCATCCCACTGGCAAAGAAGAAGAAAAAGAAGGAGGAGGAGGAGGAGGAGGAGGAAGAGGAGGAGGAGGAGGAGGAGGAGGAGGAGGAGGAGGAGGAGGAGGAGAAAGAAAGAAAGAAAGAAAGAAAGAAAGAAAGAAAGAAAGAAAGAAAGAAAGAAAGAAAGAAAAGAAAAGAAAAAGAAAGAAAGAAAGAAAGAAAGAAAGAAAGAAAGAAAGAAAGAAAGAAAGAAAGGAAGGAAGGAAGGAAGGAAGGAAGGAAGGAAGGAAGGAAGGAAGGAAGGAAGAAAGAGGAAAAAGAAAAGAAAAAGAAAGAAATGAGTTAAGTTTTGCTTGAGAATCCTTGGCAAAATGCTATATGGAGGCCCCAAAATGCTATATGAAGGGTCTCGGGTTTAATTCTGGTCAAGGGCACATGCCTGGGTTGTGGACTAGATCCCTAGTAGGGGGTGTGCAGGAGGCAGCCAATCAGTGATTCTCTCTCATCATTGATGTTTCTATCTCTCTCTCCCTTTCCCTTCCTCTCTGAAATAAATAAAAAATACTTTTTAAAAAATGCTATTGGAGCACATTTGGATCCATATAAAAGAACTGTCTTAACAGGCAAATCAGAGCCAATGGAATAGGCTGCTTGGCAGGTCTTGAGGTGTTTCCACCAGAAACGTCCAGATAGAGACTGGACAACTGTGCAGGTGTGTGCAGAAGGCATGCTGATTTAAAAGGAGAATTGACCATAGGATCTTCATGGCTTCTTCCAACTTTGATATTCTTGATTTTAAACTTGACTTAGGATAACCATCAAGGCTGCTTAGGGAAATGGACTTCGTTATAGGCCTCTGAAAATAGCAATGAGCATTTGTGGGGGGGTCTTCAACCGTTTTGGAAACACCACCCCCGACTTCATTTCATGTGATAAACTAACGCTATTGATGTTCCAGCTGTGTCCCTACCAAAAATAAACTGTGGACGAGGATGCTTAGAAGACAAAAGCCATGAATAGCAGAGGTGGAGATGAGATAATGGCAGGTATGTGCAGGGCAGGTATAAAAAGGAGCAGAGGCCGATGATTTGCCGTTTTGCAGCTTAAGCCTCTATCTTTCCTACAAGCTTGTTTATTTGGAAATATATATTTTTAAAAAATGGAAGCATACATGAACTGATCAAAGTATATAATAACAACTTCATTGCCCTACTATGCTGAGCAATAAATAACAAAGAAAACTTTATTGGCTAAAATTCTTCTTTAGAAAGTTTAAAAGAATATATTTTCAGAAGAAATGCTTGATTATGCTGCTAAAGGGAGTATGCCAAAGAAACCAAGGTCCTCTGTATGAGAAAGAAAGGACTAAGTGTGCTCCTAAGAGACACACCGGCCACTCCACTCAGCGTGGAACATTATTCATCCCTGCTCTGAGGGACAGTTTGGGGGCAGTACAGAATGTGGGACAAGACAGGGAGCCCTATTTTTTTTTTTTTTTTTTTTTATCCAATGAAGCATTTTAAGCAATGATTTTCCATCAATAGCAGGAAGAGAGGAACTTTCATTGAGCTTGAGAAAAGCAAGTGTTGCCACTTGAATCTTCAACATACCAGTCACCTAGACTCCTGTGAAAAAGAGGTTTGGATTCCTCGGATCTGGGTGAGATCTGTAGTTCTCAAAAGTTCCCAGCTGCCGCTCCTGCTGCAGCTGCTGGCACTTTGAAGAGCAAATCCCAAATTATTTCTTAGGGGGAGGTGAGGTAGACAGATTCCTTTCCATGGCACTTTTTGGTAACCCATTGATTTTTCCTACAATCATTTTTTTAGTTGAAGAAAAAAAAGTGATGTAGACAAAGTGGCTCTGTTGTTGGATGTGATTTTTAAAGATGGTGAAATTTAATATATATATATTTTTTATTGATTTTTTACAGAGAGGAAGAGAGAGGGATAGAGAGTTAGAAACATCGATGAGAGAGAATCATCGATCAGCTGCCTCCTGCACACCCCTTACCGGGGATGTGCCCGCAACCAAGGCACATGCCTTTAACAGGAATCGAACCCGGAACCTTTCATTCCACAGGCCGATACTCTATCCACTGAGCCAAACCGGTTTCGGCAAAGATGGTGAAATTTAAGAAATCAACTCAAGTACACATTTATTTTTCCTTTTGGTGGGTGACTGTGATCACACAGAATCTCCTCCCTCTTCCTTCCCCCCACCCCCACGTGGGCCTGTGCAGGATCCATTCAGAGAAACATGACCAAACAGATAAAGGTCATTAACAACAATTTCAGACTTTACTGGTGCTTCCTGGGGAATGTCAGAAGGGATCCAGTCTGTCACTTTTCACAATTCCCTCCCTTTGTGTCTCACTGCTAATCATGCCTCCGTTGGGCTCTCTCCAGATGACGTAGGAACTCCCCATGAAAAGACACACAGACTTCCCTGCCCTTGTCCCACCTGGGTTTTCTTTCACCCTCAGAGGTAAATCTTCTCAACAGGTGCAGTAGTGCCTCCCAGGGTGTGTTTTAGAACTATATATGTGGCATTTTGGTTGTTACAGTACTTGATATGGGCCAGCAGTGCTGCATGTCATTGAGGTATCTTTAGTGCCACCCTGGGTGCTCACACAGGTGAAAAGCCTCTCTCTTATCTGAGTCTAGAATTTAATTCATTTACATATAAGCAATTGGTGCATGGTTTTAACAAACTATATACTTGTTTTTAAAATTCTTGTGTCCACACCTACCACTGCTTTGCCATTTTTCTCTATTTCTTGCACAGTATTGCTTCTGAATTCCGTTAAAAAAAAAAAAAAAAAAAATCAAGCCTGGCCGGTGTTGCTCAATGGTTGGGCATCACCCCACAAACCAGGAGGTCACAGTTCAGTTCTCAGTCAGGGCACATGCCCAGGTTTTGGGCTCAGTTCCCAATAGTGGGTATGCAGGAGGCAGCTGATCAATGTTTCTCTCTCATCATTGATGTTTCTATCTCTCTCTCCCTCTCCCTCTTTCAGAAATCAATAAAAACATTTTAGAAAATCAAGACAAATGCATTAAAGTAAGTGTGTAACTAGCATGTTTTTTAATATGGTCATAATTAGGAATTTCATACTTAAATATGTATTATTTTATTATAAATCACTCTTGTTTTTTTATTTATATTTTCTTTGAATAGTGATTTGGGCACTCTATAGATTTTATTAAACATTGTGTTGTGAGATTAGGTCATATCATATGTGAATTTCATTTCCGGGTAGTGAAGGTAGCATTGGAGACATGTGGGCATCCCCACCTTCTCCTGTTCCTCTGCTGACCATGCAGCCTGCCTGAGAAGGTCCAGGATGGGGCAGGGTGTCCTCCTGTGAGGTTAAAAAAAGGGAGAGAGAGATTTTATAAGCACAACTCAACATTTTTTCCCTTTATCGTTGGCACACATGATATGACAAAATATCAATACAACTCATACCATGTTCTCATTTGTTTCCCCCTAAAAAATGTATTGCCACGAACTAGTGAATCTGGTCCCAATACCTTCATGTTTAAGTTATGTACTAGGGGAATATATATGTTTATACACATAATATCTATATCTATATCTATCTATCTATCTATCTATCTATCTATCTATATATATATACATATAAAAGGCTAACTGACCAACTGTACATATGTCCAACTTATGACCCACCAACTGGCTAGTACATATGACGTGCACTAGTAATTTAAAAATAAATATTACTTGGCATGTGTGATACATATAAAGCTCTCACTAGCACCAATCACACATGTGTCTTTTGATCTGTCATTGTCGATCGTGAATTTGTTTGTTTTTATTGTATTTGGTGGGAAAGTTCTCCTTCTCAGAGGGGATTTTTTATAATGTTTCAGTGTTGTGCTACATGCTATCGGCCATAGTACAAATGAGTTTAAAGTACTGTAGTGTTTGGGGATGTTTCAGACCGTTGTTTCTTAAAACAAATATGAGATCAGAGGATTCTCCTTATAGCGAATGGTTAATAAAATTTGGAGATGGAAAACTTGATGGCAGTTTTCATTTAGGAACGGATATTATTGAAATCCCCCATGAAATGATTTGTAACAGATCTATTATTGAAGCTACCTTTGGAAATAGATAATATTAAAAATATATCTAAACATGCAATTCTTTGTCCTAAAAATGAGCATGTTCACAAATTAAATGAAGATATTTTGGATATACTCTATGGAGATTTTCACATCTATTTGAATGATGAGTCCATCGATTCAACAAATAATGCTGAAAAGGGAACTTTTCCCATCAAATTTCTTAATAGTCTTAAGGAATGCCATGCCACAAATTAAAATTGAAAGTAGGTGCAGTCATCATGCTACTGAGAAATCTTAATAGTAAATGAGGTCTTTGTAATGGTACTAAGTTTATTATCAAAAGATTGCGACCTAACATAATCAAAGCTGAAGTATTAATAGGATCTGAGGAAGGAGAGGTAGTTCTTATTCCAAGAATTGATTTGTCCTTGTCTGACACTGGCCTCCCATTTAAATTCATTTGAAGACAGTTTCCTTGATGCCAGCATTTGTGATGACCATTAATAAATCACAAGGACAAACTCTAGACAGAGTAGGACTATTCCTACCTGAACCCGTTTTTGCACATCGTCAGTTATATGTTGCTTTCTCTTGAGTTTGAAGAGCACTGAAGAGTTTGAAGAGTTAAAGTTGTAAATACTTCTTCACAAGGGAAATTAGTCAAGCACTCTGAAAGTGCTTTTACTCTTAATGTGGTGTACAGGGAGATATTAGAATAAGTTTAATCAATTTATCAGTCATTGTTTTTATATCATGTTTTTGGTGTTTTTATATCATGTCTTTTTTATTGTTATATCATGCTGTTATTGTTTATTTATTAATCAATTTATGTATTATCTTCATGTGCATTTTACTAATTTTCTTTCATCTCTACACTTCTATTATAGAGAAAGGGCAAATAGCGATATTAAAATATTTCTTCTAATTGATTTCCTTTCAAATATATTTTATTGATTTTTCACAGAGAGGAAGAGAGAGAGAGAGAGAGAAAGAGAGAGAGAGAGTTAGAAACATTGATGAGAGAGAATCATCTATCAGCTGCCTCTTGCACACCCCCTACTGGGGATGTGCCCGCAACCAAGGTACATGCCCTTGACTGGAATCGAACCCGGGACTTTTCAGTCCACAGGCCGATGCTCTATCCACTGAGCCAAACCGGTTTCGGCTAATTGATTTCCTTTCAATGTGCACAAATTAATGCACTGGACCACTAGTATAATATAAAGCTACCTATATATGAATATCCCTCCCTCCTTCCCTCCTTACTTTCCTCCCTTCCTCTCTTCCTTTCTTTCTTTTTTTCTTTCTTCTCCATATGGCTGCAAGCAGCAAATTTCCACTTTATTTTCTGCAATTGACTTCAAGTAATTTCCGTTAAGCTCCTGAAGAAAAACCATTAATTGAGGGAAGAAAAAGCCTTTTAACTTTATACTTTCAAAGTGAAGTCAAGGAAAAAACCCAAAACTAAAGAACTAAACACACTGGCATTTGCAAATGTAACTTCTGAAGTTGCTTGCCAGTGTTGTAAATTATTTAACATGTGGAATGAAACCTCACACAGAAGCTGGGGAGCTCCTATCATGTGGGCACTGATAAGTCAATAGTGAAGTTTTGTCAGTGTTCGAGCCCGGCTAATGCACATTTCAAGAAGCACTTACTGCTATAAATACCGCTGCCCCCCTCTCCCCCCCATAGTGGTAAGAATCTTGGCAGACAGGTAGGTGGTGACTGGAAGTTAACAGCCCCCCTACCCCTACCCCCTATCAGAGGAGTGGTCCAACAGGGCATATGGGGGAGATACCTGAAGCTGGCAACTTTGTCTTTAAGTCAGTTGGGGTTAGTTCAGCGCAACGTGGTATAATTCGAGAAGCACAGGGATTCGAACACTGGACCCTGGGTGACCAGTTGTCCTGGCTTCCCTGGACTTTCCTGGTTTAGCATGGCAAAGTCATCTTCTGAGCAATCCCCCAGTTTCTGGTAAGTGGCGACAATGGTCACACTGTTCCTCTAAGTCAGTGTTTCCCAAAGTGTGGTCCGTGTACCCGCAGGGGTACGGGAAGAGTTTGGTGGGGGTACGCTTTGCACTGGAGTTTGGTGGGGATATGCACTGCACCGTGCTTAGCTGTGCCTAATTCTACGTTCTCATGAGTATGAGGGGTACTCAGCGTTACGAAAATTATAGAAGGGGTGCACATATGTCAAAAGTTTGGGAAACACTGCAGTCTAAGTCATTAGCAGGCAGTCCCCCTTTAAACATAAGAGTAGGCCTGTCCCCTGCCCCCTTTTCTCCACTCTACTGCAGTGTTCCATCAAGGTCATGTCTCTCTCCTTTGTTGGGTGCTAGTGAGGACCTGGAGTCTCAGTCCCAGGACGGGATATTGGAAGCAGGAGAGTAGGGTGCTGTTGGAGGTGTGAAGATTGTGGGGTGTAGGGGGAACAAGGACTGGTGAGGTAGGAGGGGGGTTGGCATGGAGACTGAGCACATGCTCCTGTCCCTATAAAAATGTCCCTGGTCCACAGAACCCATGGCATTTCCTCTTCTGTAATTAAGAGCACTGTATACTGCAAGGCCCTGAGGGTTTCTTCAATGGTTAAATAAAATAATATGTAGAAAGTGCTTATCATAATGCTGGACAGCTTATAAATGCTCCCCTAAAACATAACAGCTTTTTTTTTTCTTTTTTTTTTTTTTTAATCTGATCCCAGAAAAGGCCTCAGCAGCCTACACACCCAAGCCCACTCCTCAGTCAGGTTTGGCCTCAAGTGAAATGCATTTGCTACTCCTGACCTTGACAAAAACATTTGCATTTGAAGTGAACTGGCTGGGAGATACACCCCCTTATCTGTGAGGACCAACATATTTCAGATTTGTGATTAAGCCCCACTTCTTCTTTTTTTAATCACAGGAGGTCTTGTCCTCGGCATCTGAAAGCCCTCCTACCTGATTCTGGCTGGGAGGTGAGGGGTTGGGGAGGGTCCATAGCAAACATATGGTCAGGACTTCATAGGGAACATTTTCTCTTGGAAGGAATTCCACAAATTCAGGGAAGAAGAAAGCACAGAGCTGTCTCTTCTCCAGGTCCTGCAGTGGGTCCTGTGTTTACTACAATATTTATTGATCAACACCAAAGAGCAGCTCTCCCAGCAGCTGGCCTTATCTCAGGAACTGAGGTAGAGCTGGTGTTGAAAGAAGCAGAAAGTATAAGTCTATAAATTCAACTCCAAAAATAAAGTGTACAACTTTTCTCTAAATAAATCAACCAATACAGCAATTCACAAATACAGTGCTGCCCTATATAGGAAAACACAGAAAGTATTTCCCCAGACATCGAGTTGAAATATGGTAGCAACCATACTTGGTAAAAACTGTTGTTTGAATTTTAACCTTGCTATTTGACCTCGACCTTTGATTACTTGCTTAAACAATAGGGTAGTTACAGGAGATTGACTCCCACTGATTCAGTAGCTTCAGGGGTAGAAACTATAGATAACCTTTAGAGATTAACCTCTGAGTTCTGCTTTTGTATTATGGGCAAGATAGGGCCACATTCCAATGTTCCCAGCCTTTAGAATTTAGAACAGAGGGAAGTTCCTGTGGTTTGAAGCTTTAAAAGGGATTGCCTACACCCGGATCAGTGCAGTCGTGTGGAGCCCACCTGCCTGTGGTGCTCCTGCGGGCCATCCTGGCCAGTTTTTCAATAAACCCTTGCCTGCTTTTTAAAAAAATTTTTTTTTATTATTGATTTTTCACAGAGAGGAAGAGAGAGGGGTAGAGAGTTAGAAACATCAATGAGAGAGAATCATCGATCAGCTGCCTCTTGCACACCCCCTACTGGGGATGTGCCTGCAACCACTGTACATGCCCTTGACCGGAATCGAACCTGGGACCTTTCAGTCCGCAGGCCGACGCTCTATCCATTGAGCCAAACTGGTCCTGGCCCTTGCCTGCTTTTTAAATCAATCTTCAGTCTCTGGTGGTCTTATTTTGAACCCAGGGTTCGACCCCACAACAGAGTCTTGGTCTTTCTAAGAATAATGTACTATAACTAGTGTAGAAAACTTCTTTGATTCCAGGGGAAAATGTTTGAAATAAATCATGGATGTTTTTCCTGAAGTTGAAACAATACAAGAATGCTACCCTATATTTTCAAGAGCAATAACAATCCTTATGTTGACACAATGATTAATTCTTTTGTGCTAATTTTTTCTTATTAAGTTCTTTCATATGAGTAAATTCAACCCTGCATGCCTGGGCGGAGCAGGCTCTCTATATTATGTATTGAGGTCCACGCATCCAGTGCCAGAGACTGGCAGTCTGACCTTCCTATGCCCCATTGTGACTTGATCATGCAATGATGGAGAGTGGCTTCTGGCGGAAGCATGAGAAGAAACCCGCCGGAACCTGCCCTTCTTGTGGCCAAGGAGAGGCCAGTCAGATAACAGCTATTTGAGAGATCTGAAAGTTTTGCATCCTCTACTAAATTGCCAAAGTGCTTTGACTAATTCACTTACAATCTTGAGTTTTGCCATGTCAACATAAGAATATTGATTATGTCGAGGAATGTCTAAAGTGATAGATTAGAAAACTCAGAGGGAAGGTGGAGGAGGGTGGGAAAGACAGGGCAAGAGATCAACCAAAGGATTTGTATGCAAGCATATAAGAATAACCAATGGACACAGACAATGTGGGGGTGAGGGCCTGTGGTGGTGGTAGTGGGGGAGGGGGGTGAGCTGGGAGAGGCCAATGGGGGGAAAAGGAGACATATGTAATACTTTCAACAGTAAAGAATTATTTTTTTTTTTAAAGAAAACATTTATCTGAGTGAAATAAGCCAGTCAGAGAAAGACAAGTATCACATGATCTCACTTATATGTGAAATCTAATGAACAAATTAAACTGATGAACAAAGTAGATCCAGAGTCATGGAAGCATGCAACAGACTGATAAATCTCACAGGGAAGGGGAGGTGGGTGGGAAGAGATTAACCAAAGACCTTATATACATATATGCATAACCCATGGACACAGACAATAGTGCAGTGAAGGCCTGGGGAGGGTGGAGGGAGCAGTAGGGGGAATAAAGGGGACATCTGTAATACTTTCAACAATAAAGATAAATTACAAAAAAAAAGATTATATGCCTGAAAATCAAGTAGCCTCCATATGAAAAGAAAGAGAGAGAGAGAGAGAGAGAGAGAGAGAGAGAGAGAGAGAGAGAGAGACATTTATCTGACATGTGTGAAGGGTTTACTAATGGTACCTGAGAATAGAATTTTGTTTCACGCACAGGGACAGATAATACATCTCTAAAAACTATTCTAGTCAAGAGCATATTGAGATCATGTCAAGTCTCAGCCACTAGCAGTCCACAAATAATGCTGCCTTTACAATGAAAAGGGGATAAATATGGAATCAGACTTTTCCACTCTACTAGCAGTCTTCTATTTTAACAAATGAAGTTATTTCATTTTTCCTATCAAAATTCAAGTGGAAAACCATTCAGTTGCATTTGGTCACTATCTATAAAACATCTTATTCAGTGTGGCTATGTTCTTTATATTAATGAAAAAGGACTTTTTTCAATCTTGAAAAACTTTAAGGCTCAGATAGCATGCATTCTTGAGCTGGTTTGTTGGATCGATCCACAACCCTGGACACATCCCTCGGTGGATGGAACAACGTGCTGGAACCCCTGGAGGGGCCTCAGTTCTGGCGTAGCAGAGGCAGTTTATTTTTAGACACTTTGGAGCTCTTTCCCCCCTTCCTCTTATAAAAATAGTGTACATTTCACAAAGACTGAGAAAATCATTAAAGAGCAAGGCAATAGGAAGCAACAAAAGCAATTTATCCTGTCATATAAAAGGAAAATTAACATAAAAAAGAATTTGTTACTATTTTAAATTTGGGAATATGTAGAGCTCTGAGCTGAGTCTTCTCTATCCTAAAGGCCCAGGAGAGCCAAGGAGAACAGAGTGGAAAGCGCACTGTCAGGGTGATATTTTATAGTCACTATAGGTTTGATGATACCACCAACTAACTGTTCACTTAATCTGTACATACCACTGTTCTCTTGCTGATCCAAGGGCAGCCTAAGATACAAAAGGGCCTGGCAGGTTCAGGGCATGGCCTAGGAGTCCTGAGATATCTTGACTCCTCCGAGAGACTTTCCTGCAGAGTGATCTACAAACCCACTCTCACAGCATCAGCAAGGTCAGCCCATGGCCACGTCCACTTTGCCAGCTACCCTGAGAAACAGCATGAAGGTGCTGGCCTGATTTCCTCCACGTGCGATTTCTGAGTGTCTGTCATGTGCTCAGTACTGTTCTTGGAACCTCCTGAGAACAAGGTAGGCGTTACCCTCATGAGACTCATGCTCAGCATCTCTGTTTTGGACCAAGGTCAAGACAGATGCCTGGGAAAGAAAGCTGATGGAAACTCCTTTCAGAAATCCTACCTGAAGAACGCTGTATTTGTAGTCAGGTTCCTCTATTCCTCATGCTCTCCATTACCGAGGTGGGAGAGCATTAAGGAGTGTGACAAGACCATTTTACCGTGGATTGCCAGGGCCCTCAGCTTGGCTATTGGTAAAGACAAGAAGGGAATCCAGGTCTCCCCTTACTGTTGAGGCGCTCTTTCCACAGAGTCCCACTTCTTGCTCTGCAGCCAAGTTCTGCATCTACAAGAGAGGGGCTGTGTCATGTATTCTAAGGAGGCCAGAGAGTAGTATTTTTGGAAT
Organism: Pipistrellus hanaki; assembly: GCF_964339955.1. Lineage (NCBI taxonomy): Eukaryota > Metazoa > Chordata > Mammalia > Chiroptera > Vespertilionidae > Pipistrellus > Pipistrellus hanaki. The sequence goes on from NC_140505.1 coordinate 26,186,643, forward strand.
TGCATGTCCTGAAACTCAATCTCAGGTAAGAAAGGGTACAGAAGGTACGAGATTCTTTCCCCCAAACAGGAGATTCTCAGATTGTTTTTAAAGACTTGGATAGATTTAGAATCTTTTCATGTTTGAAGGAATCTGTGGGCCTCCTATTCTCCTCTCCCCTCATGTTCTCTCAGGGTAAGACTGGCTCACTCTCTGGCTTCATTTGTCATCTAAAGCCTATGGGGGAATCCCACAAGTCAACTGGCTCAGACCTCCCTTATATGGGCCGAGCCAGGATAAACAGAAATACCTCTGGACACCTCTGCTCTGACAGCTCAGCCTGAACTTCAACACTGAGAACTCCAACTCCATCTTCCCCACAACGTGCTCTTTTTCCATATCCTTATTTTGATAACTGGGACTAGAAAGCAGTAAACTTTGGTGGGGTTATTTTCATGGAAGAGATATTGAAAAATATTTATTAACTACTTTTTTCATTGTAAGACACATTCATGTTTTTTTTTTAATTAAAAATAATACAGAAGTGTATAAAGTGCAAATTGAAAGCTCCTTCCTCTCCCAAACACCTAATTCTGCTCCCAGGAAGTGTGTGTGTGTGTGTGTGTGTGTGTGTGTGTGTGTGTGTTCTTTTCATCTCCATAATATTATATTCTAATGCTTGCTTTTTCACTTAATAAAACATCTTAGATAATTTTCTGTGTCCACATGTTTAGATCTACATTATTCTTTTCTAGATAGCTATATTGAGTTTTATTCTCTAGCTCCATCATATTTATTTATCCAATTTCCTAATGATAGATGTTCATATTGTACTCATTTCTGTTATTACAAAAAATTCCAGAGTGAACCCTTGTTCCTGTGTATGACCATTTGTCTGATGGTGAAGCCTTAAGTGGAATCTCTAAGACTGTGCATTGTAAATTTAATTCATATTGTCAGATTTCTCCCCCCCCAAATTGTGCCACTTTATACTCTCACTAGCAGCATGTGAGAGTACCCTAGTTTCTCATCAGACCCTCTTCAAATGCTGGAGGGCTCATTAATAGGTGTGAAATACTATTTAATCATTGTTTTAGTTGATTCTTCTCTAAATTCATTGTGAATTTGATCAGTTGGGCCATTTTACTTCCTTCTTTCTGAACTGCTTATTCAGACAGTTTTGCTGTTGTGCTTTTTCTCTGTAAAACTTGCTTGCATAAGAAAATTAGGCTTTTGTCATATGTGTTGCAGATATTTTCACAGTTTGACCCTTGTCTTTTCCTTTATGCATTCTTTTTTTTTTTTCTTTATTGCTTAAAAATGCTAAGTTTCTATAATAAAATTTATCAGTCTTTTTCCTTTTGACTTTTGGGTTTTCTGCCATTCTTGAAAATGCCTTCCCCAGTTCAAAATGATGTGCCTTTGTTTTCTTCTAATGGTTCTATTTTAAAAATTCTCTTCACCTTGTACTCATGTGGCTATATGGAATGACGGAGAGTTACAGAGCCCCCTTCCTCATTACAGCCAGTGATGTCCCAGGACCATTTAGTGAACAGCCCAGATCATTCTTCATTGATCTGAAATAGCACTTCTCTCATACACTAAATGCACCTAGGTTTATTTTTGGATTCTATTTTCTAATGATCTGTCTGCCTACACCCACACCAATTTTAGGTAGTTTTAAGTCTTGTGGCTTGCTTCTTGTTTTGATAACTCCGCTTGATTGCAGAGCTCTCCTGACAGACTGCTGTATAATCACTGTCACTGGCTCCTGCAGGTTATAAAGTGGTTTGTGTCTCCGTGCAGATTTTTATCAGAATTGCACTAACAGTTGCTTAGGTAGTACAGTGGCCTAGGTTGTTAAAAGGATAAGTCAGAGAAGGGACTGGATATAAAATCTGTCCAGAATGATACGATGAGCACATTCAGGTCCTTGGTTTTGCAAACCCCAGGCATGCAGTTCATAATAACCTTAGAGCAAGCATGTCAAACTCAAAGGCTAACACGGGACAAATAAATGAGGCATGCGGCCCTCCGGCCCAGAGTTTGACATGTTTGCCTTAGAGGACAACCCCTCAGGGGTATGTGGCCAGTGGGATAAAAGCCACGGAGGTAGACCAGCAGCCCCTTCCTCTGCCTTCTCCTTACACACAGGCTTCAGTCTGTCCAGTTGCACAGCCAGCCATAGTGGGGGCCAGGCTAATCTGGACTTCATGGCTCAGGCCACAGGGTTACTCGAAAACTGCATTAATTGGCCGTGTGGAGCCCTTTATTTCCTAGGTTAATTTCCCTTTCATTCCCAGGTTAATAGAGCTGAAGTACTTGCTTAATATGTCTTGTAAGTAGCCTGTATAAGACAAAAAGCAAGGCAAATTGCAGTTTTCTTTGACCCAAATCTCTTCAACAAAGAATTCTAGGGCTGAGACGGAAGCATATCATATTGTCCACAAACTAGGTTGTTCTCACTCTGTACCTCCAAACAGAATTACTTTAGCTATGTCCAAACAGCTCTGTAAAATAATAAAACACTTTTTTTGGCTAACAGTTAATATGTGCTACCAAAAAATAATGTTAACTCCAAACATTAAAATACATTTTGTTATAACATAGTTTAAGAAATCAATGTGGAGTCAAAGTAAAATGTCATATTGTGTCACATATGCTCTCTTCCAAGTAGCATGTTCCTTATCTTTTAAAAAATATATATATTTTATTGATTTTTTTACAGAGAGGAAGGGAGAGGCATAGAGAGTTAGAAACATCAATGAGAGAGAAACATCGATCAGCTGCCTCCTGCACACCCCTCACTGGGGATGTGCCTGTAACCAAGGTACATGCCCTTGACCAGAATCGAACCTGGGACCCTTCAGTCCATGGGCCAATGCTCTATCGACTGAGCCAAACCGTTTAGGGTGCATGTTCCTTATCTTATAAGTTGAGTGTAGTCAGGAAGTCAGCCTGTACCATATTTCTCAACATCAATAAGCCAGGCACACTTTTAAAAGATAGCTCTGTGCCGAACCGGTTTGGCTCAATGGTTAGAGCGTCGGCTTGGGGACTGAAGGGTTCCGGGTTTGATTCTGGTCAAGGGCACATACCTTGGTTGTGGGCACATTCCCAGTAGGGGGTGAGCAAGAGGCAGCTGATCGAAGACTCTCTCTCATCGGTGTTTCTAACTCTGTATCTCTCTCCCTTCCTCTCTGTACAAAATCAATAAAATATATTAAAAAAAAAAAAAAAAGATAGCTCTGCATCACCTTCCTAGTGACTTAACAAACTCTACTAGCAAGTTGATTTTGTTGAACTTTATTTCCTGAACTTTACATTTTTAAATGATGGGTGCTTTTCTTATTCCCCAAATATAAATTTTTGTATTGTGTATATTTTAGGGGGAAAAAACATTTTTATCGAGTTATAATTCACGTACCATAGAATTCACTCATTGGAAATGTACACTTCAATGATTTTAATATATTCACAGAATTGTGCAGCCATTAACACAAAGTTTAGAACATTTTCATGGCCCTCATGTGAAATCCCCTACCCATGAGCGATCACTTTCCTCTACCCCATCCCCTCCCCAGACCTAGGAAACTACAAATTTGCTTTCTGTCTATATGGGATTAATGATTCCAGATATTTTATATAAATGGAATTATATATTATGTGGTCTTTTGTGACTTTTTTTCTATGCACATTTAAAAAAATTTTATTTTGAGATTATTATTATTATACATTCACATGCATTTGTAAAAAATAATACAAAGGGACCTCTATGTCATCCTCCCAGTTTCTTCCAGTGGAACATCTTGCATAACTTTAGTACAATATTGCAGCCAGGGAACTGACATTAAAAAATCAATAAAATATATTTTAAAAAAGAACCCTGACTATTTCTTACCAAATAGTTGTAACAGAGCTTGTGGGGAACACTGAGCCCCTGATGTCAGGCAGGGATCAAGGACAGGGGACATGTTGTACACAGCAAACCAATGACATTAAGTGAAGTTCTTCATAAATGATGACTTCTTTTTTTTCTGGATACATCAAGAGGAATTTCTCTTGGTCAGTTTTTCTTTAAGGGCTTGTAATATTTTGTTGTCACTGTGGATCTCAAGTGCTTGAATGATTTGGAGTTTTTCCTTTTCTTTTTATGTCACTAAATCTACTTTTTCATTTTCTAAGTGAAACTTGATAAGCATCTTAGATAGTATGATACATTATTCATAAAGAGCTGGTTGAAGTGAGAAAATTTAAGTTAGCCATCTTCTTTAGCAATTCTACTTGTATTACAAACTGTGTGGTTTAAGTGTTGATGATCTATGCTCATGAATAAGACATGCCTATCAGGAAGGTATTCTGCAACAGTTCTCATATTCATTTTTGCTCTTCTGACTCTCCTTTCATAATAGCTGTGCTTTTCTTGTATACCATATAGTGTCCAAGATTTCAGTAGGACAGTCAAGTTTTACAATTGAAGAGGCTGAATTATAATCAACTTCAAAGGCTGATTCATAAAATTGGAGGTCATTTAAAGTTTTGAATGGCAAAATTCTGACCGTTCTTCTAAATGCTTTCAAGGCCTATCGGCTTGATAAGTGTTAACATTGGGATTTGCAAAAGTGCAGTATGGTGAGTTACACTGAGTCCTAGAAAGTTCATAAGCACTTTATGACTTACGTTTCAGGGCCTCACAATAGGTGGAGCACTTCCTATATAATCCTACCTAATAAAAGAGTAATATGCAAATTGACCGTACCTTTGCTATGCCCAAACCACACCCACCACCCAATCAGGGTTAGTAAACAAATTATGGTGGTTAATTTGCATATCAAGACAGCATAGAAAGAAGCCAAGCCCTGCAGAAGGGAGCAAAGCTGCGGAGAAGCAAGCAAGAAGCAGTAGGGCAGGGGAGAAGGAAGAGAAGCAGGCAGGGTGGGGAGAAGGAAGAGAAACAGGCGGGGCAGGGGAGAAGGAAGAGAAGCAGGCAGGGTGGAGAGAAGGAAGAGAAGCAGGTGGGGCAGGGGGAGAGTGCAGCAGAAAGCCCTATTGCAGGAATCTTCCTGTAACAGGCTACTAGTAAAAGCATAATATGCTAAGTGTCAGATCAATAAGTCCACTGCTCGACCAGTTGCTGTGATGTGCACTGACCACCAGGGAGCAGACGCTCCAACCTGTGGGTCAGCTTGCTGCTGGGGTCCAACCTTGCCTAGGAGCCCTCCCGTGGTTCCTTCCTGGCTGGCCAGCCCCATTGAACCAGATAGGGACTGGGTGAAAAGGCCTTGATGGGGCCCCAATCGCCAGCCAGGCAGAGGGACCCCACTCATGCACTAATTTGTGCACCTGGCCTCTAGTTTTAATAATAAGACTCAGCTTCCAATCCAATCTGCCACCTCCAAGATTCAAAGGGAGCTCTATCACTGTCTTGCTGGGTTTCTACTTTACTTGCTTCCTTCAAGAGAATCATATTCCTTCTAATGCTCCTAAGGTCTGTGTAGTCACTCTCAGGTGCTTCACATGCTGGCCAAAAGTACTTTGGGGAGTTATTGTTATAATTGTCTTTAGTTCTACCTTAAATTGTTCTTTGAATTTTAAAGCTTTTGAAGAAACACCTTCTGATTTATTTGCCAGGCCTAAGGCTCTGGTTTTCCCCAGAGTCTATCAGGGTTAGCAAAACAGAGCAGCATTCTTTTGCTTGGTCTTCTCCACTACTGAGCTCTAAACCAGCTATCTCTTGCAACCCGCATCCCCAAACAAACAAGAAAAATGACTGCAAAAATGTAGGAAATCCACTGTCCAACATGTGACTTAGGAGAAATAATAGCAGAGTCAGGAAAAGGGGAAAAGATTGACTCCATGTAGAGAACAGATAGCCGGCCATGAACTTTCAGAGCAAAGTGTTAGAATCCTTAGTTTGAAAATCAAGGTTCTGCATGGAAACTGAATGAGGCAATGCTCCACCACCTGTTCAGATGTCTCTTTACTGGTCCTGGCCCACCATAGGAATTCCATCTTTTTCCAAATATCTTCAACCAGATGACCCAGAGCATGAGGGACTTGTGCGAGTGTGAATCCTCAGTTGGTTGCACGGCACTGTTGGGGAAAATATAGCCTTTGCATGTCTCAGTACAAATAATGTTTCCCCCATGTCAGACCCTGGCTGCTCCAGACCTAGTTAGAACTAAAGGTTACCAATTGTTACAGGACGCAGCTAGTTAGATTTTAGTTAAAGATAAGGGAGGCAGACATCTAATTTAAACTGGATTAACTATAAAGGGTCAGCTTCACAGACCTCCAGGGGGCAGCCACATCCTCTATCCAATGGATGCTAATCCCCAAGTAGGCAGGAAAGATGGCTTTCCAATCTCCCTATGGAACAACTGTCCTGTTCCCGTAGATAAACAGGGAAAGGGGACAGATAAACAGTGAGGAAAAAATTCCTCTGCTGAGACATGCTCAATAGAAGCCAAGATGGTACAGGGGTGGCCCTTTTACTATGAGGTATGCACAGTAGGAGCAAAAAATGATACCATAAAGGAGAGGGGAAATCCTGGGGAAAAGATCAGATAGGATAAAATTATGAAACCCCAAAGATCCAGGAAAGGGATTGGGATAGTTTTTTTGGGGGAAAAAATATCTGCTCTTCCCCAAGCCTAAGGAAATACAATCAAAGCTTAACGAAACCCCAGGTCTTACATGCTGCGCTCTCTCTCCCTTCAGCAGCCACATGGGCTGAAGCGCATGCAGCACGCATTGCAGGCCAGAAGGGAACAGATTAAGCTATGCTGTTGGAGCCTCAGGTGTTGGGTTAATGGTACAGCAGCTCTGGGTCCTGGCCCTCCTCCTGGGCTTGGAGAGGACAAGTGCAGGCCTGTGGCCCCAGAGGCTGGACTTCTTCAGAGCTGAGCCACCTGGCTGTGAATGAGACTTCTCCTGAGCCCTTCCTTTGTTTTCACTTCAATAAATCTTGCCACGATACCTCAAATCCTCCTATGCATCCCTGACAATGTATTATGTATCCCTGAAATACATTTTCTGTGAAACCATAGAAAAGTCCTATTTTGCCCTACTGGTTTGGCTCAGTGGATAGAGCATCAGCCTATGGACTGAAGTGTCCCAGGTTCAATTCCAGTCAAGGGCATATGCCTGGGTTGTGGGCTCGACCCCCCAGTATGGGGTGTGTAGGAGGCAGCCGATCAATGATTTTCTCATCATTGATGTTTCTCTCTCTCTCTCTCTTCCTCTCCCTTTCTCTCTGAAACCAATTTATATATTTTTTAAAAGTCCTATTTCTTCAGGCAGCACAACCCTTCTACTTGTAGATAAGGAAACTGAGGTCCTGGAAGTGTACATGGCTCATATAAGGGCACAAGGCAAGATCATGGGAAGACCCTTGGCAGTCTAGAAAGTTTGACCTAATAATATTATGCAGAAAACCCTCTCTTGGCAATAGAATTCAACCTCGGACAATTTTGCTTGCTTGCTTGTTGTCTGTCAGTTGAAGTATTTCTGTGATCTTGCCCTGCGATGGAGTTTGGGGGCTGAGACCACTGAAGGACAGTCCTGAAGCACAACAGATAGTAACAAGGTTTCGGTGGGACTTTGTTTGGCCTGTACGGGGCGCAGAAAATGAGCGCGGAGGTAGATTATTTATAATCACGGAGAGAGAAGTAGGAACTTCAGGCAGACTTGGTCGGAATGAACAAAAGGAAGGAGGAATTTAGGGAGAGAACACAATTGCCTCAAAGTAATTATGTTAGATTTCTGCTGCATGATGAGTAATATAAATTCTTTCCCCATTAAATCGTCTGTAAAAAATGTTTCTCTTAAATGAGTATGATGTTGAGTCTGTTGATAGGGGAGGGGCAGTGCAAATGGCTGGGTATGGATGGCCTGGAGGTGGGGACAGGATGAAAACAGGGCAAGCTTTGTTTAACTGCCTGGGCTGCAGGGAGAATACAGCCCCAACAGCATTTCTCATTTTCCTGGTGAGGCTCATGAGGGACCCAGAAGAAGAATAATGGCCAGGAGTTGTTCAATAGAGTTGGAAGGGTCCTTGGAGGTGGAGACCCAGCCTACCACCTCCCGGAGGGGAATAAGCATTTCCAGAACATTATAGATTATAGTGGAGGCTGGCTACACAGAGGTCACCATAGGGACCTCTGGAAGTAATGGAACAAAACGTAGAAATTATGGATGGAAATGGGGTTTCTGCCTGGCTGGTGTGGCTCAGTGGTAGAGTGTTTACCTATGAACCAGAAAGTCATGGTTTGATCCCCTGTCAGGGCACATGCCCGGGTTTTGGTCTCCATCTCCAGCAAGGGGCTGGTTCAGAAGGCAGCAGATCAATGATTCTCTTATCACTGATGTTTCTATCTCTCTCCCTCTCCCTTCCTTTCTGAAATTAATAAAAAAATATATATATATGTATATGTTTTAACAAAAGGGGTTCTATGGAAAATAACCTCACAAGTTGATCTGATCACAAATTCCTTTCAGGACCGGTCATGGTGAGCAGTCCATTACTTTTTAGTAAAAGATTTATCTTTGCCTTAAGTAAGCCTTGTTCCTTGTGCTTGGTTAGCACACCTTTGAAATACCAGAAGTAATTAACTAGGTTAACACACCTTTGAAATACCAGAAGTAATTCTCCTCAAAGCAGGTATTGGAAACTCACAAGGGAACACTTAGTCTTGTTAACAATCCTGTGATCTGATTGCTGATTTGCTATCTCCCTCCTGCACGTACTCTTCCTTATGGTCCCTCTTAATTTCAAAAGCACGAAGAAGCTGCAAAAGTGTTCTCTTCCAGAGTGTTTGAGCTCTTGCTTTCCGGCATATGTTGTCAATGTGGCTCAGATTAACTCATAAAAATTCCCTACAAACTTTCCAGGATTAGAGGAGGATAAACATCTTTCCTTCCTGGTTGCCTGGGCTGTGAAACAGAAGGGGCAGTGACTACATAGGGGCACTGGGGCTGTTAGAAATGGTCTAAAATTGGATGGGGGTTATGCTTGTACAACTGTAAATTTGGCAAAACTGATTGAATCATATACTTAGAAAGGGTGAATTTTATGGTATATGAGTTATACCTCAATAACACTGTTTAAAAATAATAACAAAAACTTTTCTCTATAGGCTTGGACGTTTCTTATGTCGACAGAATTCAAAAGTTTTGTGGCCAAATGAATGGTTCTCCAATTTTAGACCAGGCAATGCGCAGACAATGAAGTACAGTCCAGTGTACCTACACCTTGTGTTATCCTTCAGTTACAGATGATGGAACTCCCACTACGACACTGAGCATCCGGTACGTCTCAGAAGAGCATCAACTGACACAGACCAATACATGGTGGAACTGACTCATCGCGAAGGCCCAGTGGTGAGGGGCACCTCTCGGTGCTTCGTGGGTCCGGGTTGTGTGTCCCTGGACCCCCAGTGCTTGAGGAAGTGCTGGCCTGTCGAGTGGTGCTAGAGAAATATTTATGGAAGAATTAAAATAGGAAGTGTTGATTTTCTTGGTGTCCTGGCCTAATGAATACTGTATTTGATATTTTTACTTGCATAAACTCTACAGTCCCAGGTAACACAGGGAAGCCAAATTGGAATAAATATGCTGCTTAAATCCTGAAACTCACAAATTTAGAGAATCAGATCGAGACCAGCCAGCAGAGTGCCTGGTAGCCATTTTCCTTGCCTGACCCCTTTGTTCCTTTAAGGTCCTAAAGGTCATCACTCAACATCGCCCCTCACTTTATCAGCCTCTATCCCAGGGGTCTTCAAACTACGGCCCTCGGGCCACATGCGGCCAGCAGAGGAGTCTGATCCGGCCCCCCAGGTTTTTTGGGCAGTGAGCGCAGCCGAGGTGTTACAGTAGGAATTAGTAGTTCATATAGTCCGGCCCTCCAGCTCTCTGAGGGACCGTGATCTGGCCCCCACTTTAAAAAGTTCTATCCCTTTACCCTTTCCTATGCTATTGGGTTAAGTCCAAGTCATCTGAGATAAGCATGGAGGCCAGTACTGTCAGCTCTACCCAGACCCCAGGCTCCAGGAACTTTATGAAAGAGCCAAATCCCTGTGAGATCCACAGCCAGATGTCTGCTCCTTTCCCTTCTAAGGCGAAGAGCTGGCCATAAGGCCTCTAGAGCTACTGTGAGACCTGACAACTGAAGCAGGAAAATGAGACTAATCCTTTTCTTGTCCTTTTGCCGGAATGAGGAAGTACGCCATCTCTTTGTTGTCTATGTTGAGGAAACTGAACAAAACACACAAACAACAAAGGAATAATCCAAAACTCTTCCTGTTGGCAAATCCTTTCCACAAGGTCATTTACACCAATTTAGCTGTTAAATCTGTAACTCGATCAGGCCTGTTAAGAATTAGGTAAGACTCTGAAACAGAACCTACCTCAGCTACATTCCGAAGCTCAGCACCAATGGCCAACCAGGGATGTGCACTGTTTTGCTTTTTCTTTGGGTTTGTGTACAAATTCTTAGTGTGATGTTTGGGTTGGAGGTGTGACACAGGTCATATTGAGAGGGTTAACTTGAAATGCAGGCAGATAGGGCAGGGGTCCAGTGGAAAACAAAGGCAGGGGGAACATAGGCAGGGGCAGACACGGCAGTTTGAGCAAGACTAATCACAAACCAAATGAGCAGAAATAATAAAATGTTTTTGGACACAGGGCAGAAGGCATGGGAAACCGAGGGAGGGCCTAAGGTGTACGTACATGTAGAAACAGAAAAAGTTCCAGCCCATTGCTGGGCAAGAACAAGGAGACAATCAATCAGATGATGACACAGAACAGACTTGTAGCAAATGTGTACCCCTGGACTACAAGGCTTAAGGGGGGCAGCCCATTATTGGGCCCTTCCTCCCAGTGAGGGGAGTCTGAATCTACTTATAATAAATTTTTCACACTTTTGCTTAAACTAGAGCCTCTGTGCATGAAATTTGTGCACTGGGGTATCCCTCAGCCCAGCCTACACCCTCTCCAATCCCTCTCAAATAGGACTACTGGCTCCCAACCACTCACATGCCTACCAACCTGAGCACCCCCTAACCATTCCCCTGCCAGCCTGATTAACACCTAACTGCTCTCCTGCCAGCCCAATTGCCCCCAACTGCCCTCCCCTGCTGGCCCAGTCACCCCTAACTGCCCTCCCCTGCCAGCTATGTCACCTCCAACTGCCCTCCCCTGCTGGTCTGGTTGCCCCTAACTGTTCTCCCCTGCTAGCTGGGTCACCCCCAACTGCTCTCTCCTGCAGGCCCGATTGCCCCCAACTGCCCTCCCCTGCTAGCCTGGTTGCCCCTAACGTCTCTCCCCTGCAGGCCTGGTCCCCCCCCCCCCCCCAACTGCCTTCCCCTGCAGGCCCAGTCACCCCTAACTGCCCTCTCCTGCTGGTCTGATCATTCACAACCGCCCTCTCCTGCCAGCCATCTTGTGACCACATGGGGGTGGCCATCTTGTGTGAGGGCATGGTGGTTAATTTGCATATTACCTCTTTATTATATAGGATCTTTTGGTTCACAGAGCTCATTCTTTTGGCATTGTGGGAGATGACCACGGGAAAAACTGTCAGCTCACCATTTCAGTGACCAGTATCTCCAAAGCAGTAGAAACATGGAAAGGAGGCAAGTGCTTCTGATTTTTGCCCTCGTGGGGAGCACTGAACTAGCATTTTTTTCAGCACCAGGACAGCAATAGTCTTCATGCCCAGGGACAATGCCCAGGACTAACCAGGTTGGAGCAAAGCCACAAAAGTCAACCATAACCAAACATTCACGAATACCCATTTAGGTATTCATTTGGTTCTTATGATGCTTGAACAGACTCTGTATTACACTATTGCTAGAACAATCCTGGGATATTCCTTCACCCTGTGGAGGGGAAGAACACATTTGGTCCTTCTTTTGCCCTAAGAAGAGATGAGCTCGGGAGCTCCAGGTGGTTAGCATGAAGTAGAGACAAAGCGATCCGTTCTCTTCGTTTCCCCCCACGCTAACACTCTGCTTAGAATTTGAGACACCTGATGAGGAGTTTGGAGCGGCAGCCCCTTTCTCAATTGTTAGCGTTGCTGAGGGATAAACAGAAGGGCATTCAAAAACAGAGGTGAGTGAATTAATTATTAAACAGCCTAGCACAATCAATACAATATTGCTGGTGTGTTTCCTTGCAGATATTTCTGGAGTTTGCTTCAATATTTAATTTCACCCCAAACTGTAGGTCATTAGAAAATGGGTATTTCAGGTTACCACAAGACACAGCTTGCATTATGTGGTCGCACCACAGGAGGACTAAAATTCTGGATGCGGATTTTGGGTCCGGTAACTATCATTTTAAAGACCTCCTCTTCAAGGAAAGGTTAAAAGATACTTTCACATGCTTTTCTCATTTCCGCCTTTAAAAATATATACAATTTGGCTTATTACTTCATTTGTAAATTCTTCCTTAATTAAAGAACTTTCAAAGAACCTGGTGTGATAGAGCCTTTGTTAAAGATTGTAAGAGTCGAAGCCGGTTTGGCTCAGTGGATAGAGCATCGGCCTGTGGATTGGGGGTCCCAGGTTCGATTCTGGTCAAGGGCATGTACCTTGGTTGCGGACACATCCCCGGTGAGGGGTATGCAGGAAGCAGCTGGTCGATGTTTCTCTCTCATTGATATTTCTAACTCTCTATCCTTCTCCCTTCCTCTCTGTAAAAAGTTAATAAAAATATATTAAAAAAAATAAAAGATTGTAAGAAACAGAGTCATTGACATCAAAGTGCCCAGTCATGTGTTTCTTGTTATTGGTCTGCAAACAATGAGACCAAAGGGGGAGAAAAAATGCTTGTGATTTTGGTGTAATGGATGATGTGTCACTCTCACCATTTGATATTTTTTTCCTTCTGGTCTGAGTCATTATCCTGCTTTTAGAAAGGGCAGCCTTTACTAGTCATCAACACCTCCTGTAGTAGCTTCCTGTGGCTGCAGGAACAAAGTACCATAAACTGGGCTGTTAAACAGCAGAAAGTTACTGTTTCACAGTCCAGAGCCCAGAAATCGAAGATCTAGGTATCAGCAGGGCTCTGCTCCCTCCAACAGCTCTGAAGTGGGTCTTTCTGGGTCTCTTTCAGCTTCTGTTGTTTGCTACCAATCCTTGTAAAGACATCACTCCAATCTCTGCCTCCATTGTCATATGGCCTCCTTCCCTCCCTGTGTGTGTGTGTGTGTGTGTGTGTGTGTGTATCCAAATTTCCCTCTTCTTATGAGGACACTGGTAATACTGGATTAGGTGTGACCAGTATTACCTGTGACCTCTTCTTAACTTGATTACATCTGCAAAGATCCCCAAAAGATCACATTCTTTCTTTCTTTTTTTTTCTTTTTTTTAAATATATACATATATATTGTATATTGATTTTTTACAGAGAGGAAAGAAGAGGAGAGAGAGAGAGCTAGAAACATTGGTGAGAGAGAAACATCGACCAGCTACCTCCTGCACACCCCACACCAGGGATGTGCCCGCAACCAATGTACATGCCCTTGAACAGAATCGAATCTGGGACCTTTCAGTCCGCAGACCGACGCTCTATCCGAGTCAAACCAGTTTCGGTAAAAGATCACATTCTTACAGGTTCTGACTGGACATGACTTTTGGGGGACACTATCCAACCCTGTGCACCTACCACTGTCCTCCCAGTGTGGCAGCCAGAGGTAAGTGATGATATTCGTGAGGCAGGACCTGTGGTCAAGGCTGTACACTGCTCAGGGAGGAAAAGAACTGCTGGAGTGTTCTCTGAGGTGTGGCTCTGGGGCCTATGGGATGGGAAACAATGACAGGGGGGCAGGAGCTCAGAAAGGAAATGTCATCAATTTGCTTCTGCTTTGGACAGTGCTTTCCAACCAGCTCACAAGCTTCCCGTATCTCAACGCTGCCCACTACGCCGACCGAACCAGAGGAGGACTGGTGAGCGAGGTCTTTGAGGAAGACGTAAAAGTATCTTGTGAACCTGCAGGGTCTTGATGCGTTCAGCTAAAAGTAATTCACATACCAGAGAGGACACCGTGGGGAGAACAGTTCTAAACCTCCTCAGAGTCAAAAAGTAACAAGAAAGCAAAATCATCATTTCAAATAAACCACAAACAAAAGAAAAATATCTCTTCTATAAAAGATAGAAGTGTTATGGGAATACTAGAGGCCCAGTGCACAAAACTCATGCTTGGGTAGGATCCTTAGTTGGTGCCAGCTGCCAATCAGGCCTCCCTTCGTTCCATACTGCCTCCTGGTGGTCAGTGCACGTCATAGTGAGGGATCAAACTCCCAGTCGATCGAACTCCTCAGGGGACACTTTGCATATTAGGAGTTAATATATATAGATTCTTTTCAACTTGAAAATAAGATTGGTGATACCCTATGGAGGCTCGCACCCTTCTCGGATGCAGCTCCCAGTGGCCCTGAGGGTGCACAGCCCATCCAGGAAGCCCCCAGAGTCAAAGGTGGAGCAGCAGCAATAGAGTCCAAAGAGGAACAAGCAGTAAAAAATCTCAACATGGAAAATGCCCAACAGGAAAACGGAGGAGGGGGACCAGGCCCCTGGGCAGAATGAGGAGGACCCACGCACTTTGGGAGGAGGCGAAGCCCAGAAGCCTGGAGGAAATGTCAGGCTGGGGTGGGCGAAGCGACTTGTCCCTAATTTTCGAGGGCCCATGTCTAACAAGCGCGTTGATCACAATGCAACGAGAGATAATGTAGAAAAGATCGCAAAGCAGCAGATGGAAATCAGGAGAAAGACTAAGAAGCAGTAAATGAGGCATGCTATATGCTTCCAAACTCCTGAGCCTGATAATCATTATGACTTTTGCTTTATGCCTTGAATCCTAAGGTTTTCACTGAAGCTAATAATTCGGCCTCTGCTCCCAAAGCTAGTTGTTTTGTGATTTACTTTTCTGTAAACCTTTTGATGTTTCCTCTTACTGGTTTCTAATCGAATAATGTTTTGTTTTTGTGTAAAACTCTGTCCTGCAAGGCAATTTCACTCAGTTATTTTTTAAAAATATTCTTTTCATGATGTGAAATTAATAAAGCAACTTATAAAAAATGAACATAAAATTGGCATTGAGCTTATTAACACGATAGTGATTCCTCTGAATTGGCAGCTGGTTCACAAACAGCATGAAAGAGTGAAGAATGTCAATATGCCTCTAAATTGCAGTGAAATAAACTTTTTGTGGGATAATGGAGGTCACACTTGTTTTAATAATATATCTAAAAAAATTGAAGGGATAACTTGAGTTTAACTTTTATTAATAAGTAAATTTATTAATAAACCATGTTTCTATTGATCCACCATTTACCATTAAAAAATTTTTTTTATTGGTTGATTTGTTTATATATTCTGTTGCTTTCCATATATGCCAGCTAGGGCTAGAACCCACAACCCAGGGGCCATGACCAGGAATCAAACCTGAGACCTTCAGGTGCACAGGATGATGTTCAACTAACTGAGCCACTCTGGCTGGGCCCATATGCCATTTTTAATCTTACTTAAATTTCCTACTGAAGAGAAAGGAAGAAAAACTTCAAATATTAACAAATAAAATATGCCCTTATATCCAACTCTAGAAATGAAATTGAACAGTTTCCTAGTTTACAGGAAATACACAATATAGAGCAAAGAGTAATAGGAGGGAACAATCGGATAAATGTACAATATAGGGTATGCTACACAAAAACTGGCCTCATCTCTCCAAAAAGCCAGTATTAGGTAACTAATGAAGAGAGAAAGTTTTGGGACTGTTCTAGATTGAAAGAGACATAACAACAAAATATAGCCATGACCAATTTGGCTCAGTGGATAGACCGTTGGCCTGCAGACTAAAGGGTCCCAGGTTTGATTCCAGTCAAGGGCATGTACCTTGGTTTTGGGCATGTCCCCAAGTGCAGGGTGTGCAGAAGGCAGAGGATTGACATTTCTCCCTCATTGATGTTTCTAACCCTCTATCCCTCTCCCTTCCTCCCTGAAAAAAAAAAAATCAATAAAATATGTTTAAAAATATACAATGCATGAATCTTGACTGGGTTCTCTAGTAAAAGGCACTGGACTTTATTTTAGATGATATTAAGGAATTATGTTTGTGGCAAGAGTATTGTATGCTGGAGAACAACCTTACTTTTCAGAGGCACATGCTGGGATTGTTTAGGGTGAATTGTCATCATATCTATACAAAATAGATCAGAAAAAAAGGACAATACAAATAGTTAAGTCAAGGCAATAGGTGTTTCATTTATGCTTCCACTAAGTTTGGAACAATTTGTGGAGAAAAAATGTGACAAAGAACGATGCAAGTAGATGACTTGATCGTGAGGCAAAGCTTTCTGTGTTCTTGGTCTGAATGTTTTCACTAAACATCCATGCCTTTTCAGTTGTTCCGTCAGCAGGCACGAGAGTGGTTAGCTATGTGGCAGCCTAGGGCTGAGGGCAAGCAGCGATGCCCCTACCATCCAGTGACACAGCGATGCCCCTACCGTTCAGTAACTTGGGCACACTTGGACAATTTCTTGTGTAAGTTTTCTCCTTAGTGTTGCATCCTGTTTATGAAATGGCATCCAGACAATTGGTCTTTCTGGGGAAAGGTTGGTTTGGAGACCATTGCTTTGGAACAGTGAATCCTGCAGTGTCTCAATTTTCCAATAACAATAGGTAACAATTACTTGGTGCCTGGCCCTAAGTACTTTACGTACATTAACTTCACAACAACGTTAACTATACCAGTAGGTCCACGTGCATAAAGAGACATTGACTCACCCAAGACCACCCAGCTAAAATGTGGCAGAATGATGCTGCTGAGGAACTGCGCTGATGACTGCAATTTATTTTGAAATACATAAATAACAAGAGGGACTGGTGAACAGAGAACTGAATATGAGTTCAGTGGTCGGCAAACTGCGGCCTGCGAGCCACATGCGGCTCTTTGGCCCCTTGAGTGTGGCTCTTCCACAAAATACTACGGCCTGGGCGAGTCTATTTTGAAGAAGTGGTGTTAGAAGAAGTTTAAGTTTGAAAAAATGTGGCTCTCAAAAGAAATTTCAGTCGTTGTACTGTTGATATTTGGCTCTGTTGACTAATGAGTTTGCCAACCACTGGACTAGATGAACAGATGTGGATAAAATGAATCTAGGTGATGGGTACACAGGTGTTTACTAAACAATTCATTCAGCTTTTCTGTGTTTAAAGTTTGTCATCACAAAAGGTTGGGGGAAATATTTAAAAGTGGAAGCACTGAGGTTCAAACCAAGACAGCTTTGCTCCAGAGCTCTTGGCCCTCACGGGCCACTGCCTCTCCAGCGGAAGAATTAGACCCCAGAAGCTTAAGGGATTTGACCCAAGTCTTTTTTTTTTTTTTTTTTTAATACGTAATATATTTTTATTGATTTTACACAGAGAGGAATTGAGTGGAATAGAGAGTTAGAAATGTCGATGAGAGAGATACATTGACCAGCTGCCTCTTGCACACCCCCTACTGGGGATGAGCCCACAACCAAGGTATGTGTCCTTGACCGGAATCGAATCCGGGACCTTTCAGTCCGCAGGCCGACGCTCTATCCACTGAGCCAAACCGGTTTTGGCTGACCCAAGTCTTGTTGCAAACACGTGTTAGGACTTTAAACTGAAGACGTTATCTGGTCAACCCCTTTTCTGTTAGATGAGCTCAGGGAGGGGATAATCTGCTCAAGGTGTAGAGAAGGATTAGGGTCCTATCCCCGACTTTCCACTGCTCATCCCCTATTCCAAGTTGCCCAGTCTCCTCATCAGAGCACTGTGATGTGTGATCCCTGTTTATCATCTACGTGTTTTGGTCACAAAACAGGCCTTCTTACCAATAGTTGGCAACTAACTACAGTGTTGTCTCTCCTTTTGATGCCTCATAGACTGTCAGTTTCCAGCTCCCACAGTAGAGTGCTGTCCTTTACCTTCAGTTGTGCCATGTGCTCTCTTGGAGTTCTCAGTTTATTGAGCTGCACAGGAAGTTTCTGCCCCTGAGTTTAAACTTCTTCTGGTTTCACTCTGATTTTTAACACCTTGAATTCATAGAGCACTTTCTTTTGATG
This sequence comes from Pipistrellus hanaki, assembly GCF_964339955.1. Lineage (NCBI taxonomy): Eukaryota > Metazoa > Chordata > Mammalia > Chiroptera > Vespertilionidae > Pipistrellus > Pipistrellus hanaki. Next base: position 26,204,714 of record NC_140505.1, read on the forward strand.
AGGTCAGACACTTCACAGACATGATCAAACGAATCTTCCCGGACTGGTGGGTGACCACCATTGTTCACCAGAGACCACAGATGAGAAACAACAGCCTTGAAGAACTCAGATGATTTGTATGTGATTGCTGGGTAGATGGAAAAATAAAGGGAGAGAGAGCTGGTTGTCACACTTGAAATAGAATCTTTATTGTTTGATTCCTCCTCCAGGGGCCTGGGAAATGGATACCGACCAGCATTTTGTATAAGGGAGTTATGTTGAAGAATAGAATTGTAGCTCTGGCTGGTTTGCCTCAGTGGATAGAGCGTCGGCCTATGGACTGAAAGGTCCCAGGTTCAATTTTGGTCAAGGGCATGTACCTAGGCTGCAGGCACATCCCCACTGGCAGGTGTGCAGGAGGCAGCTGATTTATGTTTCTAACTCTCTATCCCTCTCCCTTCCACTCTATAGAAAATCAATAAAAATTTTAGAAAAGAATAGAATTGTAGCATTTCAATGCTAGAAGGGACCATGGCGACCAGCTGCTGCAGTCTCCTCATTTTACTGATGGGTAAGATTAGGAAAGTTGAGGGACCTGCCCGGGGTCACAAAACTTATTAATGGCAAATCCTCCAGCAAGGTCCTGCACTGCAGGGCTCTTGGAATTCCACTTCCCCGTGATTACTACTTTATTTCCTTTTAGGTGGTAATAAGTCACACACATAATTCCTTGTAGGCTCACACAAGCCCTCCTCAGCTTGGGGTAATTATGTCCTTCAAGGAAATTAACTTGGATTTACTTCAAGCCTAGAGACCTAGAAAAGTTTGTAAATTTGAATCCATTTTCCTAGTATGTTAGCACAGACAGCACACATGCTGGGAGAAGAAATGAGGTGTGCTGTAGGGTCCCGCCTGAATGATCAGATCTGGAGAAGGGCATCCACATGCAGAGTACAATTAGGGGCCCACTCAACCTTGGGCTTCATTCATTCAGCAGCACGTGATTATATCCTGGGCACAGTGATTCTCAACCTTGTCTACACCTGGAATTACCCGGGGAGCGTTGACCAATCCCCATGCCAGGGTCCAGCCAGGCCAAATGCAGCAGAATCTCAGGGGTGGGAGCAAGCATCATTATTCTTTACATGTTGCCAAGCACATTCTGCTGATCCTTACAAGTGGAGAACCACAGCCTTAGGACCTCACTCAGGGCTGGGTGTAATATAGGGGCTCCTTGAATCAGTGCTTAATTAAATTGGACAGATGCTTCTACCCCAAACCACAGGATAAAGATCCAAAAGGGTCTTATCAAACTGGTTTGTTATCTGGCCGCTTAGAGAAAACATCAATCAAGCGCCCCCTTCCCTCCCACCCCCCAAGCGATGGACTCAAGACTTGGCAGTCGAGTCCTGGCCAGGTTTGTCTGGGAAGCTCCCCAGGTGAAACTACAGCCCCAGAAAAGAAACGAAGACTCAGATGCTCATTTGCTGTCTGCTCAGTATCAGCCTCAGCATCATCACAGGAATACAGTGCCGGTCAGGGGACACGTTCGCCTCACGTTAACTGGGTTTTCTGTTCACTGCTGCTGAACGCATTCGGTCGGACACAGCAGCTTTTTTCTTGGCGTTTCATCACGCTCTTAAAATAAAAAAGGGAAACCCAGTTCTTCTAATTCTGGGTTGGCAACTTAGTTAATTTGCGTCCCTAATTGCTAAGCTTTGAGCACCGGCTTGACAGAGACAGCTAGCAGAGTGTCGCAGAATAGAAACCAATGCCTGCTGGTGAATGAGACAGAAAAAGCACCAGTTTGAAAGGACGGGTAATTTCAATGCTGAATGAAGGAAAACACAGGATCCTGTCTTTGAAAGAGGCGTTGATTTTTTTTTTTTTCCAACAGAAAAAAGTAAGGGCAGAGTGTAATTTGGAATCTGCCACAAGTGAGTAATCAGTATCAGCCAAATCAAATCTGATTTAAACATGTGATTTCTTAAAAGAGTTTTTAGTTTTTTTTTTTTTTTTTTAAGTCACTCATGTTCTATTATTGTGCTTCCAGGGCTTTTCACTTTTCCTTAGAAGATGCCCAAATTCTGAAATAACGAGTTAGCCAGAGTTCAGCTAGCCCGAATAACTGAAATAGCACCTAAAAACTGGTTTGGGATGTTTTCATCCAGTGCATTTCCTTCGGTTCTGTCAGCACTGTTCCCGTAAGCCCAGGGCAGGCATAGGAATTCTGCTGATCTTTGTCAGTGACCGCAGGACACAGAGAACACAGGGCAGTAGTGAGGAGCAGTCCAGCCCCTCCTCTCTCTCGGGGACCCTTGGCTCTCAGGACATTGTCCAGCGCTGCCTACTCTGGGTATGGGGTAAGGGTTTTGGGAGACCCTGGCATCCTTGCCTTTCTTCCTGCCCATCTGACCTTTCAGGGCAGAAAAGGAAGGCAATGCAGAGGCCGTCCGGGCGTGAGATGTGCCCCTTCTGCCTGCAGGCATGTGCCCAGCTGCTTACACAACAGAAAGAATTTGTAGGAATTTAAGGAAAAGGAGAGACTCAGATGAGGGCTGCTGGTGCCCCTGGACCTTGCTGGAAAGAGTGGGCCAGCCCCTCAAACCTACATGCACCTCACCCCAAACCTCTGTGGCTTTGTGAATGCTGCTCTCCCCTCCCCGCTAGACAATAGGGCCAATACCATAGATTCTCTCTTGTTGTCATTAAAACAATAAGGCAGCGAAAGTCTGGGGGGATGGTCCAGAGTAGAGGAGATTAGGAGATGAGAAAATCAAAAACAATATATGACCCTAGAATAAATAGATAGAATAAGTGGGCTGAAAGACTTTATTGGGTCAGTGATAAAATTGGAATGCAGACAGTAGATTAGATAAAAATATTGTGTTAAATGAACTGAACTTGATAGCTGCACTTGGTTATGTTAGAGAATATCCTTGATGTAGGCGACTGACTTTCAAATAGTTTAGCAGGAAGATCTCTCTCTCTCTCTCTCTCTCTCTCTCTCTCTCTCTCTCTCTCTCTCTTAATTCTCAGCACTCTCTGAAGCAAATGGGCATTTGTTAACAATAGCTAAATAAAGAATTTTTCCAAATGAAAAGTTTAAGATCTCTGGACTGACTTTAAGAAACCTCCTTGTTTTCTGGTCTGTAATGATTCCTTAGTCTTTTTTTGTCTTTCATGACCTCAGCAATTTTGAGGAATGCTGGTAATGCACTTTGAAGAATGTCCTGGAGAGGACACGTGGTGGCCTCTCAGGCACCAGGGCCTTTAGCGTGATTAAGCTGCGTCACCACATCAGGAATCTTCCTTATCTCACCTCTAGGGCACAGCCATGGATCCATATGGAAAAGACAGCAATTCTCACAGTAAACATCAAGCTTGTCCTCCCACACCACAGACCCCACCCTCAACTGACGTCATTGTAGACCCTCCAACAACAAAAGCCAGTGGAGGATGGTCACCAGCTTTCTCACACCAGAGGTGGGACGTGATCAAAACTGATACCCTCCAGCACAAAGCTCTCCATTAGCTGCAAAGCCCTGGAAAGTATTTTGGAACATTGTCCGCATTATCTAAGAGCAATTCTCATTCTAAGTGAATGAAATGTAGATCCGTTCCTCCATTTGTACAATCGGTCCAGATGAGTCTTCTCGGATTAATCAGTAATAATACCTGATTCCTCAGGCAGGGAAACTAAGGTTAAAAAACTGAAGTCAAAGCTCTGACCTGTGTGACCCAGTTGGCTGAAGCGTCACCCTGTACACAGAAAGGTTCGATCCCCAGTCAGGGCACATACCGAGGTTGAAGGTTCGATCTTGGGTCTAGGGCACCTACAAGAGGCAACTGATTACTGTTTCTTTCTCATACTGATGTTTCTCTTTCTCTCTCTCCCTGCCCCCATTCTCTCTCTACCTTCTTCTCTTTCTAATGAATGAATGGATGAATGAATGAGTGAATGAAGGGAAACATATCCTTGGGTGAGGATTAAAAAATTAATAAACTGAAGTTAGGAATGCAGGTGGGTAAACATCTTATTTCCCACCTATTGTTTTTCTGTGCTTGGTCTTGGGCTATTATGCTCTAAACAATAGTTATGCATCATCTAAGTTGCTTGTTTTTTAAAGCCAAAGGCAAGTTTCCTGAAACCCAGCACTTCATGTACAACTATTTCCTGCTTCCTCCCTTCTAGCTTCCACTGTTTCCAATTACCTTCCTCCTTCCTTCTCAACACAAGAAAAGTTGTATTGGTTGTATACTTTTAAGTTATTGCTTTATAATTTTTCATCCAAAATTTCACATGCAGTCTCTTAATAGCTTTATCTTTTAGGTAACAACACCCCCATATATTGTCTTTGCAGTTCTAAGAAAGTAGGAGGGAAAAACTTGATTTGAATTCCTCATGATAAAGGTTCCATAAAACATTTGGAAACATGCCTTCAAATGCAGATTGATTTTAAAAAAAGTCCTTTTATCTTGAATTTTTGCCAAGAACTTTAATGCCCAGAAATTCATAATATGAAAGCAGTTTTCTTATGAATAAGTTGGTTATCAAAAGTTAGTTCAAGGAATAATTCCATGTAAACTTTTATCTTTACCAGAGGCACAATGGTGTTTCACTGTAATACCTTATTTCCCCCATGAAATGATATCTATCACATACATCAACAACACAAGCTTAATTATAAAGTTTTGTTGTTTCTGAAAGAGATTTTAAAGACAGAGATCCTTGGCTTTGTGTAGGTAACAAAATGCTCCTGGCTTAAAGAGAAAAAGGAAGCTCAATGAGAGAAGAGACACGGTGAGCCCTGTGAGAAATCGGGCATTCCCTGGACGCAGCAGGTGCGCAATGCCTCCGAGCCTTCTCCCTAGCAGACACCTTGGGCAAGAAGACGAATTGGTGGTGTCAGCGCCTTGGGTGCACAACATCTTCTCTGTGGCTGTAAATAGGTTTGTTTCCTTTTTCTGAACACCCATCTGTCAAATAAATGTGGCAAACAGCAGATTAAGAGTATCATTCCTTTTTTTTTTTTTTTTTTTTAATTTTATTGTCTTTGCTCTTCTCTAGTTTGTTGGAAGGGCTCCTTTGGCCATAAAACAGGTGACACACTTAAATCATCAAATAATAAGAAATTACTATTCTTACTGTATTGCAACTTCTGATATTATATCCTCTGTACAACTTATTTTAGAAATAAGTTCTCTCCATCCTCCTCTCTATTCGTAGCAACTAGAGATCTTAATTCTTCATGACACTCATAAAGCTTCTATCCCGTCATAAAAGGAATTTTCTCCTCTATGCATTCACTTATTCATTCCATAATTACTGTCTAACCCACTCCAGACACTGTGCTAGGTACAGGTCTGCCCTTCCTTATGAGGTGTGAAGGGGTAGGGAGCCACAAAAACATCTGTTTCAAAAAGCTGGGAAGCCGGGCCAGCATGGCTTAGTGGTTGAGCATCGACTTATGAATCACAGTTCAATTCCAGGTCAGGGCACATGCCTGGCTGTGGACTGGACCCTCAGTAGGGGACGTGCAGGAGGCAGCGATCAATGATTCTTTCTCATCATTGATGTTTCTATCCCCCTCTTCCTCTCCTTCTCCCTCACCCTTCCTCTCTGAAATCAATAAAAAAATATATATGTAACACATACACACACACACACACACACACACACACACACACAAAACAAAAAACACCAAAAAAAAAAAAAAAAAAAAAACCTACCAGGAAGCCATAATGATCCTTTTGGAGCACTGGGGAAACTGAGACAAAGAAACTATTTTCCCAGGGTTGAGGGCAGAGATGCAATTTAAGCCCTGATTGAGTTAATTCTCCATCCTCCACACCATTCTCCCTGTGAGTTCATGCACTTGCAGCTATTATTTTACACAGATTATGGGAAAACAACGTTTGGGTAATAAATAGTGCAGTCCTTTGCCGAGTCCTTCAGTGTTCTTGGCACCTCATGTCAGCGTGGGCGGGGTGGAGGATCTGTAGTTGGATATATTAGCCTGCCAAGCTCTTTCCTGTGGGCCTCACAAGTCCTCAACTTTTCATGTTCAAGAAATATAATACTATTAGTTTATGCTAAGTTAATAAACTACCACTCTAACCCAGAGCTAGGGCAGACTTGTAGGCTAGAATCTATATGCTAATTTTAGGGGAAGCTATGCCTGGGACCCAGAGCAAGGATGTGTTTGGAGCCCTCTAGCCAGGAGGGTGGGTGGACTGGAAGCTTTCCCTGGGTGCTTCTTAGTTGTCCTGGTTAGCCTAGTTCAGTGGTCAGCAAACTCATGAGTCAACAGAGCCAAATATCAACAGTACAACAATTGAAATTTCTTTTGAGAGCAGAAAACCAACTTCTGCTCATGGGCCACGAAGTTTCAATCACACTGTACGTGCACGCCCACATGTGGTATTTTGTGGAAGAGCCACACTCAAGGGGCCAAAGAGCCCCATGTGGCTCTTGAGCCGCAGTTTGCCAACCACTGGCCTAGTTTATTTTCCTTTACTTATGTAGGTTTTATTTACTTTAATTTTTTAATTTTTTTGGTCTAAAGAGCCAGGATTGTCACATAGAATAAGGCAGCCTCTTACTTCGATAGTGCTGAATATACATTGGGTAATTTTCTAGCATTTGTATTACAGGTAAAACCCCAAAGCTGTCCCTTCCCTTCCTCCCAAGCTACTAGAATATGTAATATCGGGCAGGATATATAAACTCAAAACCAGACACCTCTTCCTGGGAATGTCAGGGAAGAGTCATGCATGGCCTGATTTGTTCTGGCTCACAGATTTGTCTTACTGGACCTCAGATCGGGATCCAGAGAAGAGAGAGAACAAGAAAAGGGGTAGGGCCCAGCTGCTGTTGCTCAGTGGTTTAGCATTGACCCATGAACCAAGAGGTCACTGGTTTGGTTCCAGATTGGGAGGCATGCGGGAGGTAGCCGATTGATGTTTCTCTCTCACTGAGGCTTTTATCTCTCTATCCCTCTCCCTTCCTCTCTCTCTAAAATCAATAAAAATGTGTTTTTAAAAAAGAGAGGACTAGGAAAAATCATTTTAGTTTTAGGTCTGGCCTTAGGGGCCAGGTGAATTCCAACCTCTGGCTGAATTTGTAGGAACTAGGGTTGAGGTTGGAAGTGAACTAGACTTGACCCAGGGGTTGTGGGGCCAGGAGCCACATTGGAAAGAAAGCATCCTTGAGGGAAGATGAGGGGCTCAAGAGTAAGACTGAGGGGCTTCCCACCAAACTCCCTGCTTCTCCCTCCTCCCAACCTTACAGCAAGCCCAGAGCCCTCGCTGGCAGCTGTAGCCCTGACAGAGATCCGGTCATGCACTGGTTCTTCCCAAACCTGGCACCATGTCTGCCTGGCAGCCACCCTGCTCTGTCCCCATACTTCAGCATCCGTAACTAGGTTCCTATTCGTTGTCCATATGTCAATGACATTAGGGATGGGTGCTACCTGCCCTTCTGAAATAAGTGACCTACATCCCTCACCAGGAAGCAAGCTGAAGTAGAATATGCAAAGGCTCCCCTCATCTCAGACTGGCAACATGTGTCTAGTCCTTCAGCCCATCCACACTAGAGACTTCTGCTGCTATTATCCAGTGATATTGGGGAAGGATGTGGGTTACTTGGCTGAAAACCACAAAGACAGCTGCAGATGGAGCATGCTTTTATAGCTGGGGAGCAGGAAATAGCATATGCTGTTGTCATTGTAATCAGAGGTTGACTTGAGCTGCCAGAGTATAAGAAATGTACATTCTCAAAGTTCAGCCATTTCTATGCCTTTCTATTTTCTTTGTTGCTGTTGTGTTTCGATTTCCTAGGTTTCCTTAAGAAAAGCTTTCCTCAATATCCCAACTGTGTCTCTGGAAATTCAAGTGGACAGGAAAGTTGTTCAGTCCCTGGCCACTAAAACTGGAGAGGACACTGGCTGTGGACAATGTGGCTGGAAAATGGGGACCAGTGGATAAACTGGACCAGAGAAGTAATAAGGACACTCAATAGAGGATATGGATGATGCCAGAGATCTCAAAACCTTGCCCATTTAGGTGTCTTCCTTATGTATGAAGCTGGTTTTATTTGCAAAGCTATGTTTACTACCCCCAACTCCACCAGTCTGAAATTGTCTGCTCACCAGCATTCTCCTCCCTGGCTGTGTCCAGATGGCCCTGAAGTCCTGCTCGCCCTACTCACCAGGACATTCTCCTGCCACCTGCCTCCTCTCATGCCTATTCAAACAGTCTCCCGTCCTTCTTGCTAAATGCTTCCTCAGTTCCCCTTCTATCTTTTAAGGAAGATTAATCTAATTTTGGGCTGTCCTCAGAATAGCCTGATCCATTTCCCACTTATGATTCTGTCATTCTCAAGGGTCCCTGCCAGGACATTGTCATAACTAGTTTCACTTAACAGTTTCACAAATTGTCTGGATGAAAGGCCACGCAATGACACCTACCTCAGGGATTCCAGGAGGAGGCAAGTTGATGAGGTTTGACTTTCTAAGTCAGGGGTCCTCAAACTTTTTAAAGTGGGGGCCAGATCACGGTCCCTCAGAGAGCTGGAGGGCCGGACTATATGAACTACTAATTCCTACTGTAACACCTCGGCTGCGCTCACTGCCCAAAAAACCTGGCGGGCCGGATGAGACTCCTCTGCGGGCCGCAGTTTGAAGACCCCTGTTCTAAGTTGTGTTCTCACCTTGCTGATGGAGTGAGCAAGTGTGTCCTAAAGCAGACAGGCCTAGGTTCAAACCTCAACCAGCCACTATGACATACTAGAGTTCCAGTGCATGAAAATTCATGTACTGGAGGGGGGGTTCCTCAGCCCAGCCTGCCGCTTCTCACAGTCCAGGGACGGGAGGTGACCCAGCAATCAGGGGAAGGCGATGCCCCCTCACACCTCTGCTGCTGCCACTGCTGGCAGTGCAAACCTTCACCGGCCCTGGTTACCCGAGCCTCTGGTGGCCCTGGGCAGCTGGGCAGCCACCATCAGAGGACTGAGGGACTCCGAAGGCAGGCCTGCCATTCCAGCAGGCTAAGGGGACTGGGCGCCACCATTTTGTGGCTGCAGGTGGGGCAGTAAATTAACATATTCCCTTATTATTGGTTGTGGCTGTGATGGCATGAGGATAAATTAGCATGTTCCCTCTTTATTAGATAGGCAGGCTCCTTACCAAACTGAGATATAATATTTTTCATGCATAAGTGGGAAATCAGATCTCTACCTTGTCGATAATGTGAGGATTAGAAATAATACATATTAAGCATCCAGCAAAGCCTGCAGAACACAGCAGGCATATGTTCTCATATGATGAATATGATAGGGGTGATAGAATATGGATAGAGATATTGAGCTGTGTATTGTTGAAAATAAATAATGTAGAGATAAATAACAGGTGGTGTTCACTTTAGCCCTCTTGCCAGTAGAATGTTATTTAAATATTTTTATCTCTGTGAATCTTCTCTTTATTTTATTTTATTTTGTTTTGTTTTGTTTTATTTTATTTTATTTTATTTTATTTTATTTTATTTTATTTTATTTTATTTTATTTTATTTTTGGTTAATCCTCACCTGAGGATATTTTACATTGATTTTTCAGAGAGGGTGGAAGAGAGAGGGAAAGACAGAGAGGAACATTGATGTGAGAAAAACACATTGATTGGTTGCCTCCTGCATGCATCCTGACCTGGGCCTGGGCTGGGGAAGAGCCTGCAAAGTACCCTGGCCTGGAATTGAACCCAGGATCCTTTGGTCCACAGGCCAATGCTCAATCCACTGAGCAAAATTGGCTAGGGTGCTTTTCATAATTTTATGTTTTATGTTCCTAATAAGATTGTACATTCTTTGAAGAATAATAACAGGCATGGAGTGCCTACACTGTGGTAGATACTAAACACTTTACATGCATTATTTACTTAAATTTATGTCTCAGAATAGCCTCATTGGGTAAGAACTATGATTATCCCCGTTTTGAAGATTAGGTAAGGGGGGCAGATTCCTCTGTCTGTATAGTTTGTCTTTCCTCTCTGTTTTCTCTTGAAGGTTCCTAATACTTGTCATTATATCGCCAGGCATCAACTTCTCTGGGGAGTATTCTTTGAACAAGCCAAACTAGTTATACTTTCTTCTTAGCAGAGCTACTGGAACCCTATGCACACGTGGTATACCTCTGCCTCCGGATTCTCCCAGTTCCCTCAGCCCCCCAGCCATCCAGCGCTGGTCCGAGGCACAGGTAAGCCTCAGATGGCAGCTGCCCAGTAAGTGTGTGTCATCTTGCCTAATTCATGACCTTCAGGACAGACACTGGAGTTTACTTCTCTTTTGATTTCTAACATCAGCACAATGCCTGACATATTGTAACCTAAACAGCCTTTTGAATGAATGTATGGATGACCTAGGGGGTCTAGCAATGGAAGTGAAAGAAAAGGATGGGTTTGTAAGGAACTCAGAAGGAAGAATGGATAAATCTGCTGACAAGAAGAGAGTAAGGAGGAGTCAAACCCAAAAATTTTAGGTTGTGCTAAGAAGGACAAAGGTACAAATGCAGGAAGGCAGACAGGAGAGATGACGAGGCTCATTTGCAGACAGGTGGAGTTTGAGGTTAAGAGAAGCATTCAAGTGAAGTATTCTGGCCCAGACAGATGAAATCAAAACCCAATGTACTGCTGTGGTCAACAAAAATGTCAACAAAATATTGCTGTGCATCATCAAGAAGGATGCTGGGAACAGAGCAGAAAATATACTACCAATTTCTGCACCTGGAAATCTATATATATATATTTTTTGGTTGTCAAAATGGATAAATACTTAATAAAGCTAAGAAAAATGCAAGAAAGCTACTAATATTCTCAAGCATACAGAGAAAATAGTTTTACTTTCTAGTTTGAAAATAAGCAAAAGAAAAGATATATCTTAAAAAAATGTAATGATTAATAGGCTAAGCAAATTTTTGATTACCTGATTTCAAAATAGGAAGGGCAGAGAACATGCATAAAACCTGTAAATAGTTAAATTCAGTATGAATTAATATAATAAAAACATACATATATGTACTCTCACAGAGAATTCACTCACATTATGCCATGACTCTTTGGAGTACCTTCACATCCATCATACAATTAAGTACTCATAATCTCCCTATGGCACCAGCATTATTGTCTTAATATTACCCATGGGTAGACTGAATCCTAGTGAAATTAAGTTGCATTAATCATCTAATTAATAGCAGGCAGAATTTTTAAAACAAAATAAGTACTAATACATTTAGCAATAAAAAATTAAAATTTGTTAGTACCAAGAGATAGATTAGAACCAACATTTCATATATATATATATAACACATTATATATAATATAATATAACTTAATCTATTTTATGCTGCTGTTTCTCAAGGTGGAAAAATATATCGATCTCACAGTTTCAACAAAGTATTTTTAAGTTATGCTAGCACTTAAATGTGTACAAGTGTGAAATCATGTATGAACTCATATTTATAGCAAAGAAAATAAGACAAATCAATAAAATCCTAATTAACAACATTTTTTCATAATAGATGAGTTGTTTTGGTTCATGCAAAATACAAATTAATTTGCCTATATTGTGCTTCAGTAGCCCAACTATTTCTTTTGATTGTGAGCATAGTACATGATCAGTTGAGTCTTCATGATTATATTTTCTTTTCTCCAACAAATTCATTTTACCAGGATTCATTTAGATGAGCCAAACTATACATATAAAAGCCTGAAGGACTGGTCGACCAGGCGTTATGACCCCCATTGACCACCAGGGGGCAGACGCTCAATGTAGGCGCTGCCTCCTAGTGGGTAGTTTTCTCCCACAGTGGATGCGCTGCTCAACTGACTGACGGGTGCCAGAAACTGGGCTTATAGCTGACAAGCACACCTGAGGCAGTGGAATCCTCTCCTGCCTCTGCAGCAGCACTATCGGGTGGTGGCAGCAGGCACAGGAGCATGGTGCCCAGCTCAGGCATGGGCTCCTCCAAGCTGCCTGCTGCTTTGCACACTACTACATCCCTCAAGGGTTCTGGATTAAAAGAGGGCACAGGCCAGCCTGAGGGACCCCTCTTGTGCACGAATTTGTGCACCAGGTCTCTAGTCATTTAATAATTACCATCAAAACATTGTATCTCTAGGAGGCTATCTGCAGAGTACTGGTCATAACCACAATCAAGCATATAGATCAGGCAGGGCTCTGGCAATACTCATTCAGATAATTCTCAATATGCTGAATGTTTTCAGATTAAGATGGAAAATATGTACAGCATCATGTAATAGAACTCTTGGATCCTAAAATATAGAGCATAACCTCTCTTATTTTATCTATCTATCTATCTATCTATCTATCTATCTATTTATCTTCCACCGCTTCAGCTGTGCTTGCCAGCCATAAGCCCATATTAAAAAAGGATTTAGAAACTTTCTTAGGAATGGATCTTTAATTCCAAAAAAGATACATAATTTCTAAGGCATGAGGCATTGAATACCACCATGGACCTGGACCCAACCTGCCTGATTTGACCTCTCTAGCTGTCTGACTTTGGGCCCTCAATTAATTTCCTATGTTACAGTTACATCTTTAAAATAGGGATAAAAATAGTTCTTACCTCCCGGAATTGTTGTGAGGATTAAATAAGTTAATATCTATAAAGCATTTAGAATGGTGCTTAATATATAAAGACATGCCTAGATAATATGACTATCTATTTATCCTCTAAAATATAAGAATCTATATTTTTTACTTTTTAGTAATAAAGAATACAGAATAATTGATGCAAATTTATTTCTTAATATAACTCTCATAAAATATGGAATGACAGAGAGATCCATATTCATTTTATTGCCATATAAGTCAATTAATTGCAGATGTTTAATAAAGCACCAGTCTAATAACCATAAACCCTGAAGTTTTAGGAAAATCAGGGGCTGACAATATAGATGTGTCCAGAAGGACAATCCCAGCATTCAGCTTAAAATAATCATGCCCACAGGTTGCTAACCACCATCAAAAGGAATTTTTGAAGAATAATGATAGAAACTATTAGAATTTGTTATAACCCTGTGACACCAAAATTTATAGTTGAGGACTCAGTTCTTGGAGATAAGTAACTCACCTAAGACCAGACAACTAGAAAATAGTGGATTTGGACTTGAAACAACCACAAGTCTGACTCCAAGCCCCTTGCTCATTCATTACTATGCTGTCTCGAGACCAAGGATGGCAGAGAAAGACTGTGGGAGTGGTTCAGGGGAGCCACTCTAGTCTCCTGTTGCCAAGGCCAGCTCTAGTTGCTGGGGTAGCTTTAGAAAGAACAAGAAGAAATGGAGAGAGCTCTCAGCAAATCCTCCCATGGCTCAGCACCATGCTGGATTTCTCGTGATGCTTAAGTTCACTCAGTTATTACTTACTGGCTGACTATTTAGTTCACGGAATCACATCTGAGTAGGGATGCATAGAGACTTTGCAACAAGGACAGTTTGCCCTAAGTTTGTCATTGGGGGTAAAGACAACCATTGTGTTGGGGGATGAACCATTGTGTTGGGGGTTGAGCTACCTCTGTCCTGCCTTGAGATGGTCTTTTGCACTTGTGAGAAAGGGCCTCTCTGTGGAATATTTCCAGTGAGGAAATTCAGGCCCCGGGATACTTGTATTTGGAGAAGGCAACAAACATGCAACTGAGTGAAGTCCTCAGGGCTGCATTTTCACTTGGGGAGTATCTCCACCCCCACCCCAAGTGATCCAATGGCATAAATTCTCCGTTTCCCAGCCCCGAGCTTGAGCAGGTAGTGTCTGAGGGTGTCATGTTTGTCTAGCATGTTGTGCTTTGAGTTCCCATGGGACCTCTCCAGCACTTGGCCAGGCTGAGTCTTCTATTCATTGCTTCTCCTCTAACCTTTTCCCCACTTTAGGAAGGGCCATGGAAGATCCTGCAGTAAGGTTGCAGGCACCCCAAGTCTTTCTGTTTCTGTCTGAATCTCCAGGCCTGAGAGGAGCACATATTTGAAGCAGGAGTGGTGTGCATACATTCAGCCCTGGGGACCTTCCAACGAAGATAGACGAGGTGGTTGGAATCTAGCCAATCGAAGTTAACTCCAGTCGCTGGGCTTGATAAAGCCACCTTACACAGAGGGTAGGAGTGAGCAGCGCTGCACCTTGACTTAGCAAAGGACACGAGGAAATAAACACATGGATTCAGGTTATAGTTGGAGAGAAGTTTCCTGGCAGAAACGCTTCTTCAAGAGAGGCTCGATGGACCCAGGTCAAAAGAAGGAGATTGTGCCGGTAAGAATTGATTGCTGGGCAAGGAAGTGGAATCACGTTTTCTGAAGGACTGTAAAGATAGAAATAATTTCCACCTGTCTAGGATGGGTTAAATGGATCCTTATGAAGGGGAGAAAATGGATCAGAGTTACTGTCAAGGTCCTTCCTAGCCCTAGTGATTCTGCAGTTTCTCCACCATTTGAAATAAGGAAAGTTCAACTCTGAATGCATTTTGGAAAACTGAAAAGTCTGGATGGGCTTTGCCTGGTCTTATAGGTGATCTGTTTGCATATGACGTGGGAAGTAATTCACATTGTAGAAAACACTCTGATTTTGGTCTCTTATCATCAGCAGCTTTTAAGTACAATGAGTACAGCAAAATGCCTTAGGTCATCCAAAAAGGCATTAAAGATAAATGTAGCATGATCAGAGTGGCTCAGTCGGTTCCTCCTTTCCTTTTACTCTCTCTAAAAATCAATGGAAAAACTATTCTTGGGGGAGGATTAAAAAGAAAAACAAAACAAAACAAAACAAAAAACAACAGGAAGAATTAAATGGCTTAAATGAATTAGGGGTCAAGTTACAAATTACCACGAAGGAACGTGGGATATTGAGCCAGCTGATGTCAGCAGTGAGAGCAATCACACTACCCACAATGCATGCTTATACCACTCTCTCTCAAGCAGGGAGCTCTGGGCTGGTGGGCCTTGGGTCACTGAAATGATGACTTAAGAGCCCTCGCAGGTGGAGGCTGCCATCATCTCCAAGGAAACTGCGTGCAGTTAAGGCAGGTTAAAGACCTTGTCAGTTCAAAGAAATAACTGTTTTCAAGTTATTGGTTTTATGCCAAACAAATGAATGTCGCACATCATTTATGTTATTTCACAAGGCCAAAATTAGGGGCAAAAGTTATCTTTTCTTAGCCACGTAAAGTGCTTAAGTACACTTTGGTCGTTCCTGTAAATATTTATGATTCACAAATGGTCTTTCCCCTAAGTGCCTTTTGAATCGTATTTAATCAGCATTTATTTATTTATTCATAGCGAACACTTATTGAATGGCAATATATCGATATTGGGATATAGGTATTAATAAAATGTGGCCTCTGCCCTCCAGGAGTTCAGAGTCAAACGGATAAATCACGGGATGAGTGGTGAGGGCTGTGTCCAGAGGGTGCTCTCAGTATCTGGCCCTCATCCCAGCCCTGACCGTTCCTGGGCACCTGAGACATCTTCCAGAGGTTGATGAAAGAAGGAACTAATGAAGGAGACAAAAACAATGATCAACTGGTTTTACAGAATCCGGGAAGAATGGTGTTCCTGACACCATGAAAAGTGAGTAGTCTAATGCTGGGGAGAGCTCAAATGGAATGAGGCTCTGATCTTGGCAAAACTAGGACATCGTGGGTGATCTGGCAGATGCCGCAGAGTGGCTGTTTATAAGGATGAGAACAGGATGGAGTTGGGAAAGTATCTATCTCACATGTGGGCATCATCTACTTGCCTGCGAGGTTTGTCTGTTGAAATTAGTGCTATTGAAGCACAAAAATAGGTAGATAGGGGGAGGTCTAGGGGACTCAATGGTGTGGTTCCAGCCTGAATCCAAAGGCCTTGAACATGAGAGCCAATGGAGTAAGCCCCGATTTAAAGGCTGGCTGGTTCCCGCCCAAGAAGAGCTGAGTTTTCAGTTTGAGTCCAAATGCAAGAAAAACCGATGTCCCAGCTCAAGTAGTCCGGCAGGAGGAGTTCGCTCTTTTCTGTTCTATTCAGATTTTCAATGGATAAGATGAGGCCCACTCACAGTAAGGAGCGGGGGCAATCTGCTTTACTCAGAATACAGAGTCAAGTGTTCATCTCCTCATGGGATGCTGTTACAGACACACTCAGAATAAAGTTTGACCAAATGTCTGAGCACCCTGTGACCTAGTCAAGTTTACAGATAAAGTTAACCAGTATACCTCTCCTCCCCTGCCCCTTTCCCAGCTACCACCGGCCCACTTTCTGTCACCACACATTAGTTCACATTGCTTAGAGTTTTATATAAATGAAACAACACAATATGTACTGTACTGTTTTTTTTGTTTTGTTTGACTTTTAAACTTCTCTTTTGTTTGACTTCTTTTCATTCAATATCAATGTATTGTCCACGCAGTTATAACACATATCAATGGTTTATGCCTTTTTACTGCTGACTAGTTTTCTATGATGTAGATGTACCATAGTTTATCTAATGATATTGACATTTTTTTTGTATATTTTTCAACCATATATCTTCTTTGGTGGAAGTGTCTAAGTATTTTGGACATTTTTATTGGACTATTTATTTTATTATAGATTTTTGAAAGTTATTTACATATTTTGATATGAGAGTTTTATGGGATATATCATTTGCAAATATTTTCTCACAGCCTATGGTTTGTATGTTTATTTTCTTCACATGTTTTTTTTCAAGAGCAGAGGTTTTTGATTTGATGAAGTCAAATTTATCAGTTTATTCTTCAGGGATTATGGTTTTGCTGTTGTTTTAAAGAAATATTTACCTAACCCCCAAATGCAAAAGTTGTTAATGTTTTATTCCATAAGAATTTTAGTTTTAGGTTCTGTGATCCATTTGCAGCTAAGAATTGTGCACAGTACAATTTATGATCAAAGTTTGTTTTCATTTTTGTGCATAAGAAAATCTCATTGTTCCTATATCATTTGTTGAAAAAACTATTCTTTATTTATTGGATTACCTTTGTACTTTTGTTGAAAATCAGTTGTGCATATGTATGGGGATTATTTATGATTTTTCTATTAAAAAAAAATAGGTAGATAGGGGGAGGACCACAGGAAGGGGAAGTAAAATCCAACTAGGTAGAGTTACTAAGAGACCCCAACTGTGTTGGGAAGGAAGGGCCTGTGTGGGAGACATGAGCTTTACAATGTATGAATGTTAGTAAGGTAGGCAGCTTGTAAGTAACCAATCACAAGACAGTGAGGCTTAAGACCAATCCCAAGAATGTTATTAAGGCAGAATTCTTTGACAAGACCAATCAGGGATTAGGAAGACTGTCTCCATCCCCTAAATTAAAAAGTGCTTGCTTCCTCTCACCCTCTCAGACTCCTAGGGCGGGCGGAGTGCACAGAGGATACCTGACATTCTTGTTGCAGGGAAGCACATTCTCCCCAGGCACATGGACTGTTAGACTGTAATTAGCTTGGATGCTAAACTACCCTGGGCGCTGGTAAATGGTGCTTCCCATCGCCCACGTGGCTTATGGCCTTGTGGGACTCTACACATAGACTAATAGAGTTTAATTTGCATGAATGCTCTCCATAAACTTTACTCCCATTAATTGTTTTTGTCTTCACTCTTTATTTTTGAGAGACAAGAATTTGGACTCAAACACCCACTACAACTCCACTATTCAGCATCTTAGCACTGACAAAACTATGTTGCGTTTGTTGTACTGTATACTCATCACAAACCCATGGAGTAGACAGGATAGGTATTTTATCCACACTTTCCATGGAAGGGAATCATCATTTTATTTTTTATTTTATTTATTATTATTATTTAAAAATATATTTTATTGATTAGGAACACTGGTAGTTTCTTTTAGTGGAGAAATATATTTGGAAAATATATCTGGGTGGTATGTTTGCTTTTTCTTTAAAATATATATATATTTTATTGATTTTTTACAGAGAGGAAGAGAGAGGGATAGAGAGTTAGAAACATCGATGAGAGAGAATCATCCATCAGCTGTCTCTTGCACACCCCCTACTGGGGATGTGCCCACAACCAAGGTACAAGCCCCTGACTGGAATCAAACCTGGAACTTTTCAGTCCGTAGGCCTGTGCTCTATCCACTGAGCCAAACCGGTTTCGGCTATTTGGGGAGATTTTAAAAAAAACACCCATCCTGAGCCCAACCCCAGAGATCCTGATGGTATTTTGAAAGAATTCTTCCCGCAAGTTGTGCAGCCAGGATCGAGACCCATGGCTAAAGGTGTCAGCCTAGTACATTTTCAGGGACTGTTGTGAGGATAATTTATGTAAAGTTCCTGGCACTTAGTAGGCACACAATAAATCTTGGTTTCCTCTCCATCTTTGTTACTACCTTCCTTCTGCATAATTTAAATATATGACAATGGCTCTCCCCTCCCTGCCCAGCCGCCTGCCATATATTCTGCAAGCCTTGCAAAAAATGTGTCCTTGCTTTCAAAACTGTGACCTATGAGATCACCGCAAAAGAAAACCATTTTTTAACTATCATTTTCTTTATTTTGCCAAAATTGCACTTTTGAGTCTATTGTTGGCAGGGACCGCAGCATCATTTTTAAGCATTATCATCGCACAGTCGACGCTGGCATTGTGGAAACCTGACATCAAACACTCTATCCTGCTTTGGTATTGATTTGATATCAGAAGACCATTTTCTCTTCATCTTAACCAGATGCTAAAAGGAACTTGAGGTAGATAAGAAGGACATTTCCTGAGGAAGATATTGCTCATTTAACCTATAATAAAAGTCAACTTTTCCCTTTCACTTGAAACATCTTGTTGCATTTTTATAGTTAGAAAGGAACATATAACTGTGTGTTAAGAGGCAGAAGGATTCTAAGTAATAAAGATAAGTCTAAAGGACACATTTACCTATCTAATTTATTTGTATCCTTCATTTCTCCAGTTCTACTGAGATATAGTTGATAAATGACGTTGTGGAAGTAGAAGGTGTACAATGTGATGATTTGATATGCAGGTGTATAGTGAAATAATGACCCCTCAAGGCTTATAATTAACAAATCCATCACCGTACACAGTCGCTATTTTTTGTGTATATGTATTAGGGCAAGAACATTTGCCATCTTTGCGTTTTCATTATGGTTGCTTTAAAAATCTTACCAGACAATTTTACATCTGATTTGCTAGAGTGTTTATGCGAATTCATTTCCTTATCAAGTTGTGCTTTTCCTGCTTCTTGTTATGACAGGTGATTTCTCTTTGTATTCTGTACATCTTAGATATTATATTAGATTTTTGCTTTATTCAAGTATCTTATTTTATACCTTTTATTATTGATTTCAGAGAGAAACGAACAGGGGAGAGAGAGAGAGAGAGAGAGAGAGAGAGAGAGAGAGAGAGAGAGAGAGAGAGAGAGAGAGAGAGAACATCAATGATGAGAGTGAATCATCGATTGGCTGCCTCCTGCACACCCACACTAAGGATTGAGCCTGCAACCTGGGCATGTGCCCTGACTGGGAATCGAACTATGTCCTCCTAGTTCATAGGTTGACGCTCAACCACTGAGCCATGCTGGCCAGGCAAGCCTCCTATTTTATCAGGAAGACATTTTTGGTTATGCTTAGTGTGTAAGGCTTGGCTCACACTTACCTTTGAGAGCTGTAATTACAATGACAATTTATTGTTCAGGGCCCCTTCAATGCTATGCTGGCCAACTTCATATTTCGCCAAGGTTCCAAATTTTACTAAGCATGTACACAGTATTTACTTTCTACTTAGAAAAGTGAACCCTCGATATGGACATATATTTTATACCCCAATCGGTTAACATGGAAGACCAGGTGAACACCAAAATAATGACCAGGATTCTTGGCTGGGAGGAGAAGGAGCAGGTGAGCAGTTCTGGGATCAGAGGAGAAGCAGCAGTCAGACTTAATCCCAGGTAGCAGTCGTTTGCTGGCACGAGGTCTTTTGGTGCCTATGTGTTAAGATGTGTCCGTCTCAAAGATACTCTCCAGCATCTCAAAGTGTTTGCCCAGTGGCCAAATGTAGATCCAAATTTAGGACTTCAGACTCTGAAGCTGGAATGCTCTCTTTCAGAAAGTAAGATATAAAACAACATGATCTGAATTCATTAACAAATTAGTTAACTTTATTCATTTAAAACACGGTTGCAGAAGTTTTCCTTCCTATATGTGATCTTGTTTATGACTCATCTATTTCAAGTGGATGGTGATACTTTAGAGACAGGTAGATAAACCTCTGTGCTTAAGGAATCAACGAATCTCTACAGACCAGGCCTCTGATCATTGATTACTACTATTGAAATAATTTTACATGTTCAGGCCTTTTGCTACTTTTCAAATGATCTTTGATTAATTTTTAGGACATCAAATAATTCAATATTCACCATGTGGAATGCTGAATTAGGTTTCATTTTTAAATAGATTCAGTGTGATAAAATGAACCTCTTTGTTGGTTTTCTAATGTAATCTTGAAAAAATTCAAATATTGACAACTACTAATAGATCTTGCATAATCTCTGGTATAAATATGACTTTCTTCCTTCCTTCCTTCCTCCCTTCCTCCCTCCCTCCCTCTCTCTTCTTTCTTCTTTCTTTCTTTCTTTCTTTCTTTCTTTCTTTCTTTCTTTCTTTCCATGATTTTCAAATACTTCACAGTTTCTTAAAAAAAAACAACAACAACTTGTAAGGTAAAAAATGTTCATTTTATCTAATGATGAGAAAACTGAAATTTAAAGTAATAACATCTAGTAGCAAGATTTGAACCGAAGGCTTGGTAATATGCTTGGCTGTCTCTCACTTTTTCTTACTGATGGCAGAGTGGAACAGTCTTGCAAGCATTCTGAAAATGAGATGGACTATTCCAACAATAGCAAAGATTTAGGACTAGTATAGGAGAAACTTATTTGCAGAATTATGAAAATTGCGTTATTAACATAACGCTTACTAGATTTATTCTCTAAGCCAATTGATCTGATTAAGCTGCAATTCCAGCGTCTCATGGCAGCAATTCAGATCCTTTGGCCAGCAGAGGGCAGCACTAGGCTGGCTTATGGAGGATGGTCCCAAGCAGGACCAACATCATCATCCTGACCTGACTCTACTAAACACCTGGTGAAGCTCATCTCAGGCCCCTGAGGGGCATTGGTGGTCTGGCTCTATAAGTCATGAAGGGTGTAGTGGGCACAAGAATAGAAGAACCTGCCTTTCTTCTTCTCCAGGCTTTCTCTCTGGTCCTCTGCATGTTTACAGAATGGAGAAAAAGTTGGGACAATTCTGAGCCAAATACACATTTTCTCAAGTAACTCATTCCATGTAGTGATCCTGTCAGTAATGGATAGTGCAGTTTTTTTCTGCATCAAACACATTAATTGCTGTCTTCAAAAGTATTTCTGACTGTATGTCTTGCAGCAAAAATTACAAATGCTTCCCTGGAAGCTAGATGAAATTTCAAAAAAATCTTAAATTTTTATGCAACATGCCAGTGACTTTTGGGAAGAAAACAGTGCTCACCAAGGGGAAAAAATGCTGTGCTTTAAAAAAACAAAACAAAACCCTGCCGAAACCGGTTTGGCTCAATGGATAGAGCATCGGCTTGGGGACTGAAGGGCCCCGGGTTCGATTCCGGTCAAGGGCATGTACCTTGGTTGCGAGCATATCCCCAGTAGGGGGTGTGCAAGAGGCAGCTGATCGATGACTCTCTCATCGATGTTTCTAAATCTCTATCTCTCTCCCTCTTTGTACAAAATCAATAAAATATATTTTTAAAAAAAAGAAAAGAAAAGAAAAGAAAAAAAAAAACAAAACAAAACCCACCACATAAAGAAATAGCAGCTTTGTGACATGGTAGAAGTCAATTGGTAAAGATTTTTTAATATACAATTTTATATTGAGTTTTCTCCTAATTTTAATAATATTAAAATAAGAAGTATCAATATATTTATAGACCATTATTATTATTTTTAATATATTTTATTGATTTTGCACAGAGAGGAAGAGAGAGGGATAGAGAGTTAGAAACATCGATGAGAGAGAGTCATCGATCAGCTGCCTCTTGCACACCCCCTACTGGGGATATGCCCGAAACCAAGGTACATGCCCTTGACCAGAATCGAACCCGGGACCTTTCAGTCCTCAAGCCGACGCTCTATCCATTGAGCCAAACCTGTTTCGGCTATTTATAGACCATTATTATTTAAATAGAGATTTTAAATTAAATTTCAATTGGTAACATTATCGGTAAAGACATAGAGCGATTGTCTGCTCCAAATTCATGACTTTACAAATGGAATTTTGGAAACAAAGTTTAAGCAGTGACTTTTTTTTTTGCATGGAAATATGTTAGAGGATTCTAGGGAGACATGCTAATCTGAATAGAAAAGTTAGTTTGACAATTAAAATAAGAAGGTTGGAGTGTACATTTGGAACAGAGCAAGCAAACAAAATTCCCATCAAGCAAGCAAACCAATTTCTTTCCTTTCCTCCCTCCTCCTTGATCTTCTTTTCTTACTCCTTCCTACCTGCTTTGCTTTCCTGAACATATTACTTTTGACCCCACCAGAACCAACTCGTGCACCATTGCTGTTTTACCTCAGTCGTGCTAGCTCTTCTATCCCCTCAACCCCTTCTGTTAAGAGGCAGAAGGATTCTTGACTGGACTCTATAAGCCAAAGATGAAAAAGTTGAGCGCGATACATTTGTGAATGTTACTAACATTTTGGATTGTTATGTTGAACTCTTAATAGCTTCTGAGCTTAGAACCAAAGCAAAATAAAATTTCAAAATAAAGATAATTCCTAATTAAATAAAATGATCAGGAAAGAACAAAGACTAGCCCAGTCTGAGGTGAGGTAAATTCTGAAACAAACTGCATCTAAACACAAGGGCAGCCTTGGAAACTGCAAAGATGTAGCATGGCTGTTACCTTGGAGTGAAAATCTGTGACTGCTGATGGAGGAGCCCGACGTGTAACAAAATTTTTTAAAAATATATTTCATTGACTTTTTACAGAGAGGAAGGGGGAGAGATAGAGAGCTAGAAACATCGATGAGAGAGAAACATCAACCAGCTGCCTCCTGCACACCCCTTACTAGGGATGTGCCAGCAGCCTAGGTACATGCCCTTGACCGGAATCAAACCCGGGACCCTTCAGTTCACAGGCCGATGCTCTATCCACTGAGCCAAACCGGTTTTGGCTGTAACAAAATTAATAAAATACTAGCTTTGCTTTTCTGACCGGAAGGCAGGCTGGGAGAAAGTAAATGATTCGCCTTTGTAAGTAGCAGGGCCACCCTGTCTTTGGTTTCAGTGTTTTGCCTGTCCTTTAAATCTGTTGCTTTGAAACTGCAAATTGAGTTTGCACACACTGGACTTTAGAATGCAGATATCTACATGGTAATATCTACATTCCTTGGGAATATCTACATGGTAATTTTATTTTATTTACGTTGTATATTGGCTGTTAATTTAGTAAGGGGTTGTCTAAGGGCGTAATTAGTGTAAGTTAAAGAGTGAATGTGTGAAACACAGGACAGAGGCGTTTGGTTTTGATTCTGTGCTTCATTTGCTATAGACTTGCCTTTTCTATTCCAGCTGTATCTTTAAAAATACATTAGATTGATTTTATGGAGAATGAACCAACAGTAGTGGTCATGCATGATAGGGCCCTAGTCTGTTCAGTTGTTCTGTGAGGCATGGCAAATAGAAAAATGTGACAAAGGACAAATGTTGTTCTCTACTCTGCAGAGGTGCACTGGATTCTGCCGCTGCCAAGGTAATTTATAATAGATAATTATAGAAATACAGGAGCCGTCCAGCCACTCATGTGCTTCAAATCAATCACTGAGCACAAAGCTCCATGCGCGGCGGGGAAGGGGGCTTGAAGAGCCTCATTCAATGCCTGTGAGGGCTCAGCTCACCGCGAGGGCTCCTGGAAGTTTGCAGCTGAAGGTTTTGTGGGCAAAAGAGGCTCCCTATCTCCTTCACGTTATTAACTTGGTGAAGCATTCACTCAAGCAAAAGGGCAATAAGCACTTTAATCATCCGTGAAACTAATTAACTTCTCTCCCCCCCCCCCCACCCCAAATGTCTTATCAGATTTCTCCTTTGTAGCTTTATTCCAAATTCCTCAGGACTCAAGGGCTCGAGAGTGGTTATCAAAAAACGTATTAAGCAATCAAAAGTGTCTTTGAAGGAGAGGTGCCTTTGCAACCTCTGAAAAGCTCCAGTTTCAGACGCTTGCACCATGGATTTGAACCCTGGGTCATCCCCCAGCTCTCATCTTGCATGGGCTGTTTATAACGTTAGCTTGTAGTTTCCTCTTCTGTAAAACGGGGTGAACAGAAGTGACCTTGTGAAGTTGTTACGAAGATGAGGGATGTAAGTATACTGTGTTTGGCCCAAAGAGCAGCTAGCATGACCGATATAAAACAGCAACGGTGCACGAGGCGATTCTAGTGGCCAAACAGAAGTGTGTGGCCCACAACGGCATCCCTGCGGATTTGGCGCTGAGAGGCCTGGGAGTCAGGAACTGGACCGAGATGGTCTGGGTCCCAGAATGTTAGAAGGCTCATTTGGCACATTATTCAATGGAAATCCAACAATGTTAAAGGCAGTGAGTGCTTTAACAGGTCTATAGGCTCTGAAAGGAGAAGACCCATAAGCCCACTGCATTTGCCTGGGGATGATGAGGTGAGGGTGGAGGGGACAGAGGAGCTAATCAGGAGGGTCTGCCCAACTGTAACCTCAGTGTGACTTTAAATGTGTTGTCCTGTCCTTAATCTTGAGGTAGGTTTAATCTTCCACACAAGTTAGAACCTGGCCCATGCCAACCTCAGAGCCCTACATGCTCAAAGCACGCAACAGCCTCCGCCATTTGCTCTCAGCTCATTTCCTTCTCACCACAGTTCTTTTTAGACAGAGAATTCATCTCTCCCTACACCAGCCCCAGACAACAGCATACGAACATTCAACCAGTTTATGAGGGAACTGTGAAGATGAAGTTCACAGTAAGTGCACTATTAAATGAGGGAAATATGAGAAGTGACAAGATAAGAGAAGGATTAAAATATTAGCCATAAAATTCTGTGCCCAAACAAAGATATTTCATTACCATTATGAAAAGCCATTTGTATTCTTTTTTTTTTTTTTTTAAATATAATGTTTTAAAATGAATTAAAATACTTTTAGAATCAAAGAGGCAACATTGCTCTAGCTGGTTTGGCTCCGTGGATAGAGCATTGGCCTGCTGACTGAAAGGTCCCAGATTTGATTCTGGTCAAGGGCATGTGCCCCATCTACTCAATCCTCTGTAGATGGTGTGCAGGAGGCAGCCAATCAATGATTCTCTCTTATCATTGATGTTTCTGTCTCCCTCTCCCTCTCCTTCCTCTCTGAAATCAACAAAAATATATATTAAAAATAAATAAAGAGTCAATGTTTCAGTTGGACACCATACTAAAAAGCGTAATATGTTTCAAACGTTCTAAGTATATAATTCTAAGTAACAAAATCGATACAGGCAAAAACAATTATACAATAGAAAAGAGGGGGGTAGTGGCTTTCCTTTGTTAATGTAAAGAGATAGGTAGAAGAAATATTTAACCCCAGTGATATTTAGAGGAAAGCCTTGTCCAAAGTTAACCTTTGAAAATCAATTTCAATTTTAAAAAAGAAGAAACACTACATACTTAAAACAAGATAACAGAAAGGACAGTGGTTCAAAAGACTTCTTGACTTCAAAGTAATTTATTCATCTACTTACCATGTTAAATAACATTTTTCTGAAATATATGACTTTCCAAAGCCTAACTGAAGTTTCTTTCTGTTGATATTATGTCAGAGCAATAAATTATTATGATCTTGAAAAAGAAAAGTTAATCTTAATGTATATAATATTTGTAATTTAAAAGTTTGTCCACTAGTTTTAGTCAATCAATCGGAACATCTTATATTATAAAAGCGCTAGAGGCCTGGTGCACGAAATTTGTGCATGGGTGTAAGAGGGTTGTCCCTCAGCCCAACCTGCACCCTCTCCAATCTGGGACCACTAGAGGGATGTCTGACTGCCTGTTTAGGCCCGATCCCACTGGAGTCAGGCCTAAATGGGCAGTCGGATATCCCTCTCACAATCCAGGACTGCTGGCTCCCAACTGCTCATTGCCTGCCTTCCTGATTGCCTTTAACTGCTTCTGCCTGCCAGCCTGATCACCCCCTAACCACTCTCATGCCAGCCTAATTGATGTCTAACTGCTCCCCTGCCAGCCAGTTTGCCCCCAACTTCCCTCCTCCGCCGGCCTGCTCACCCCTAACTGCCCTTTCTTGCAGAGTTGATCACCTTCAACTGCCCTCCCTTGTGGGCCTGGTCCTCTCAACTGCCCTCCCTTGCAGGCCTGGTCCCTCCCAACTGCCCTCCCCTACTTGCCTGGTCACCCACACCTGCCCTCCCTTGCAGGCCTGGTCCCTCCCACCTGCCCTTCCCTGCTGGCCATCTTGTGGTGACCATCTTGTGTCCACATGGGGGCAGGATCTTTGACCACATGGGGGCAGCTTTTGTGTGTTGGAGTGATGGTCAATCTGCATATTACTCTTTTATTATAGGATAGAGGCCTGGTGCATGGGTGGGGGCCAGCTGGTTTGCTCTGAAGGGTGTCCCAGATCAGGGTGGGGGTTTCCTTGGGGCGTGGGGCAGCCTGAGCAAGGGGCCTGTGGTAGTTTGTAGGCTGGCCATGCCCCCCAGCGACCCAAGCAGAAGCTCTGGTATCTGGGATATATTTACTTTTTAAAAATTTTTTTATTTTAAAAAAATTTCTTTATTGACTAAGGTATCACATATTTGTCCTCAACCCCCAATTCCAATCTTTCCCCCAACTCATAACCCCATCTCCTTATTTTCCTTGACCACTAGTTAGGCTCATATGTATGTACACAAGACCTTTGGTTGATCTCTCCCTACTTTCTTTTCTTTTTTTTCCTCCTAAATATATTTTATTGATTTTTTACAGAGAGGAAGAGAGGAGGATAGATAGTTAGAAACATCAATGAGAGAGAATCATTGATCAGCTGCCTCTTGTACACACCCGATTGGGGATGTGCCCGCAACCAAGGTACATGCCCTTGACCAGAATTGAACCTGAGATCCTTGAGTCCGCAGGCTGACGCTCTTTCCACTGAGCCAAACTGGTTTCGGCTCTCCCTATTTCTACAATTGAAACTTTGTAGCTTGGAGCAGAGCCAAGCCTCCTCTTGCTTGCTTTGTGGTGGCAGCTGTTTCTGTTTGGGTTTATTTACCTTCTATAATTGAAACTTTGTAGCCTTGAGTGAGGGCTTAGGCCAGCAAGGACAGGCGGAAAGCTGGGCTTCCTCCATTGCCAGGGAAATGCCTCCATCCTGCTCTCTCTGGCTGTAGCCGTCTTGGTTGAATTTATTTGCATACTTGCTCTGATTGGCTTGTGGGTGTGGCTTGTGGAGTGGAGTGATGTTTAACTTGCATATTACTCTTTTATTGGATAAGATAATATGCAAATTGACCAAATTGACCATAACAACCAGTTGCTATGCCATGCACTGACACCAGGGGGCAGGTGCTTAATGCAGGAGCTTCCCCCTGGTGCTCAGTGTGCTCCCATAGGGAGAGTACTGCTCAGCCAAAGCCAGGCTCACAGCTGACAAGTACAGAAGCAGCAGCAGGGAGCAGGCCTAAGCCATCAGTCAGACATCCCCTGAGGGCTCCCACACTGCGAGAGGATGCAGGCCAGGCTGAGGAACCCTCCCTCTCCTGCTGCCCCCTGAAATTTGAGTACATAAATTTCATTTTAGTTTTAGTCAATCAATCAGGACATTTTTACAATACCTGAGTTGGGTACTGATAAACTCCCATGTCTTCTGAAGGCTGAGGCTTGGAACTAGCTCTCCCACTACGTCTTAAAAGGCCCCCTTTAAAGTGCCATCTGACATCACTGAGTTCCAGCAGGATGCCTCATGAGGGGTAGTCCTGTTTGTAAGATTGGGCATTCTCCTCTCACCCTGGAAAGTGAGAAGTAGACATTTTTCCCCTCACTCAGCTCACTTAGTTGTTGAAAGGTGATTTTTTTTTTCTGTTATAGTTTAGGTCATCTAGAGAGATATGTTTTTTTTTTTAAATCTTAATCCCCAAATCCCTGGAAAGAAATTTAGGTTGGTCCAAGGTGGGATAATCTACAGTAGCTTCCAGGATCCCACACCTTGATCAGTTGATGTGTATATTGCATCATTTGTTCCTGAATTGGGCAGTTCTCAGTACCTCATGTGAGTGGGTTTTCCCGTACTCACGTTTGTCTTTAAAATGACTTTCAATTGCCTGTTTATCCTTTTCATTGGGCCTTTCTCTTCTCATCTGACTGCCTCTAATGACTATAGGTACCTGGGATTAGGAGAGTGAGGAAAGGGGGTAGGAGATGGTGAGAAACCACACACTGCTCTGTGAAAAGCTGGATAATGAAGCAGGGTAATGTCAGCGCCCAACAAATATTAAAACTATAAGATCCTGTATATCTTTAAACAGACTTCTTATCTTACACCAAAAGTGTGACTCCAAACAATTACTTTTTTTTTTTTTAATTATGCATTATTGACGAAACTGGTTTGGCTCAGTGGATAGGGTATCAGTCTGTGGACTGAAAGGTCCCAGGTTCGATTCCAGTCAAGGGCATGTACATTGGTTGTGGGCACATCCCCAGTGGGGGGTGTGCAGGAGGCAGCTGGTAGATGATTCTCTCTCATACTTTAGATGTTTTTGGCTATCTATCCCTTTCCTTTCCTCTCTGTTAAAAAAAATATATATATTAAAAAAAAGAAAAGAAATAACTTGTTAAAAATTATACACTATAAAAGCTCTTCTGGGCACCAACCAGCTTCACAGCAATTCAGTGACCGCACTTTTGGGGCCTGAGAAACATGTGCAGGGAGCAGCTGGGGCGGTTGGTGCCGGAACTTTGCGGGCCAGACGGCGGTGGTCGGAGGAACCTTTAGGCCAGCGCACCGGAGGCGCCGCGCGCCTGGAAGAAGTGGGGCATTGTGGGAAGCGTCCGCAGTTTCGCGGGTTCCGTTAAAATGGCGCCCTTGTCACCGCCGGTTCCCGCGGGGCCTTAGGTTTTTGGGGTACACCTGGAGCCTGCGGGCACGTGGCGGGCACAGGCTGCGGGGCACGGCGGGGCCTCCTGGGCGCGCCGGCCTCGAGGCTGGCGGGCTCGGGCCGGCGGCTCCGCGGGGCCCCCGTGGGCGGTCTCCGGCGAGGATGGCGACCCCCGACCAGAAGTCGCCGAACGTCTTGCTGCAGAACCTGTGCTGCCGGATTCTGGGCAAGAGCGAAGGTAGCGGGGCTGGGACCGGGTGGCTCGGGGTCCGAGGCGGGTCCTGGAGGCCGCTCCCTGCGAATGCAGCTCGGCGGCATCCGAGGGGCTGGCGGGGCCATGGCAGGGCGGCCCCGGGCTCCGCAGGCCGGCGGTAGCGGGGCCGCGAGGGGCGCGGCCGGCCGGTGGGTGCTGCTGCCTCCCGGCAGAGGGTGGGGAGAGCCGGGGTGCGGGGTTCCCCGGGGCAGAGGGGAGGAGGGCAGGGCCTGGCGTGGGCTGAGTCACCGCTTCCCCCGCGCTCTGATTCCGAGGGTGAAGACGTCAGCTCGCGAACCGCGTCCTCCTCCCAAGTCCCGGGCCGGGGCCGGGGCCGGGGCCGGGGCCGGGGCCGGGCGCTCCCGCGGTTATTTGGGGGGAGCGCGGCTGCTGGTCCAGCCACGCGTCTGTGACCGCGGCGGGGATGTCAGGTGGGGGTGGCGGCCACGGCAGGTTCCCCTTCCCTTAGGCAAGTGTAGCAGATAGGAGTGTGATGCCCAGTGGGTGCTTACAACCTTTACCTGCCATGCTTTCCTATAAAGGGCTGAGGGTTGCATTTAATATAAAGCTGTTTCTGGAGAGTTCCTGCAGCGAACGAATACTGCTACCCAAACCCAGTTCTGTTCAATGTGTAAAGCCATTCTGCAGTTGTGGTACTGTAAAAAAAGGAAAAAAAAAAGAAAAGAAAAAAGGGCACTGTATGTCGTTTCATGATAATTTTTTTTTTTTTTTTTTTTTTTTTTGGCGGGAGGGAGTGGGCATGCACTATGAAGGAATTTTCTGGGTGATCTAGCAACTGGGTTACTTATTCTTTAAGCACCATAACATGGAAAAGGAAATCGTGCAGTGTTTGCGAGACGATTTTAAGCAAAATTACGTTTAAAATAGTGGGGCAGTATTTTGACCTTTCATTAATTCTTTATTTTTCAATGACATTATAATTTGTAATATGTTGCTTTTTTAATACTATGAAATTGGGGCATAATAGACACTTGTTTCATGATTTATGACAGTGAACATATGTTGATGATTTATGACAGTGTACATACTTTATTTGATGTTCTGTGATAATGTTATGGGTAAAAGATGACTTTTTTTTTTTGGTCAGTCTATTAAATGGCACTGACTTCACATATATCTTGCTACTTTATGTGAAGTTTCACTCTGTCAGGAAATCTTTGGGCCTCCCCACCCCCAGGCACACCGCTAGGTGCTGGTGAGGCAGAGCTACACAGACAAGTCTTCATCTTGCACGCAAGTGGAGACCTGATAAAGTAGGCAAATGTATAATGTTAAGCAGTGATAAGTGCTGTGATAAAACTAAAGTAGAGCAAAGGGATGTTGAGGGAAAGCCTCTGAGGAGATATTTAAACACAGATCTGAATGCAGTGAGGGTGGGCCCTGTGAACATCTGGGGAGGGTTCTGGGTAGAGGGTGCAGTGGCCATGTGATGGGTGTGAATGTGTGGTGTGGTCTTCTGTGTGTCCTCTGAGTTACCTGTCTAATCATGGAAGAACCGAAGAGCTAAGATTGTTGGTTATGACTCACTCACTTTAAAACCAGTGTTTGCATTATACCAGTGGATCTTAAATTGTTTTCCAAAGATAAACCACACATTCCCGATGTCACAGCTGGACTTAGGAGGCACTCATGAGGTAGCATGATGTTTCTGAATTTTAAAAGAAGTTAAATTTGGACTTCTTTTGGTTGATTTAGTTTCTTCTCTTCAAGGAGGTTGAAACACTTATCTTTAGCAGAGTGCTGCATCTCCATTTAGAATTGTGTCTTAAGAATAGAAAGGCTTTCTAGGATATTCTGAAGGGATCCTCTCTGAATAAAATATAAAATCCATTCAAGATGATGCTCTGGACAGCTAGGGTTGTCAATCATTATATTTATAATTCCAAATGCTGCTATTAATAAAGAATTTACAACTATTTAATAGCTTGCCTTGTCCTGTTTTAATTTGTCCTACCTTAGCAAAGGAGCAATATTAATTGCTGACTTTATAATTATGTTATTAATTTTTTTATTTTCATTAGTGTGTATTTTTTCTGGTAACTAAATAGAATATTTGATTAATTTCTTCATTTTTTAATGACGTTACAATTTGTCTTATGCTTTTGTAATATATTGCTTTTTTAATACTATGAAATTGGTGCATAATAGACACTTGTTACTTTTAATGTGAATTTTATGAGTCAAATTTTTTTATAATTACAACTTTTTTTTGTAGTTGGTTTCAAGAGATTCAGAAACAAAGCACCTACCTTTTATAAAGTTGTATAGCCATTGTTTCCTACCTTTTCCAGCTTATAACAGCTGTCACTTTGTTTGAAACACATTTTTGCCAACCAGTGACAGGAAAATTCTCTCTCCACATCCCTGCCCCTTCCCCAGAGCACATTTTACTCATTATATCTTTGGAAACAATTTGCTTGATGTTAGTGTTTCAACTCTGTCAGAGGCAATACTCCTTTTCATACTTTGTAATTCTCATTCTAGCTGCGACAAAAAGGAGAAATAAAGGAATTATTAAGTATTTCAACATAAATGGCCTCTCTGGTATTTGTCACACAGTGTATCCTTGAATTCACTGGTCCAGTTCTTAAATATTTTCAGAGGCTTGGCAGGAGTATTACCTGCTTCCCTTTCCAGGCTCCTAATAATCACCCACCCCTCACACATTCCAAGAGCAGATTGGAGGTAAAACTAGAATACATTCATTTGCTACTTTGTGGTCAAAACATTTAATACTTTAATTTTTAGTTTGGATTAAGCCAAATCATCAAAGAACTCCTCATTTGGAACTCTTGTTGAAAAGACTTTGGCTTTTATGGTTTGGATTTCAGAATCCAATGGCATTGGCCTCCTTTGAGGAACAATGCACCAAGTAGCTCTGTGAATCTTAATGTTGTGTCCTTTTCACCGGTTTCTTTCACTTTTCACAAGGCAGCCTCTACGTCTCTTAAAATTCACTTCCTTAGAGAGGCCTCAACCAACCTATTTCATGAAGTCTTCCCTGTAATTTGCCACCATGGTGTCCTGCTTATTTCTTTAGTAGCTCTTATCACAATCTAATTACCTTCTGTATTTTTTGCCTCCTCTTCTCCCCCACCCCCTCTTTTTGGTGTTCTCATTAAGGCTGCCTTGTTGAACACTATATCTCTTTTATTCCTGTGGTGTTTGGCATATAGTAGGTGCTTAGAAATTACTCATTGAATTACATATTGAGTTTAGTTATACTTAAAAGCTGAATGATATTTTGGTAGTATTAAACTAGAAATTTGTAGTGGACATTGTTTGATATTTCACATTTTAATCTCTGATGGTAGGTTCACTAAAAGAACAATTGCCTCTGTTAATTTTTTTAATAGTCTGGATTTTGTGTGTCTACTTTTGAAACATAGGATAGGTAAATTTGATTTAAAAAATAGCAGGTGGATTTTTCATATATTTTATAATCAGTAGGAAAGAGAGACCGGAAATTTGGTTGGCAGGTAGGTAGGGAAATTGAAATGTGGTTGAAGAGGTAGACATGAAATAATATGCATACCAAAAGTGTAGAGGAAATGTAGAGACCGAGGAAAAGGAGAGAATTTCTGTTTTTGAGGAGTTTTGAATTTTTGGTAAAAGAAAATTAATAGGTTTATGAAACTTTGGGAATGAAGATTTTTTAAAAATTTTATAATAGAGTTCCTGTGCATGAATTCATGCACGAATTCGTGCACCCCTGGGGTCCCATGGTCTCACCTGTGGGATCAGGCTGAAACCAGCTCTCTGACATCCCCCGAGGAGTTCCGGATTGCTAGAAGGCACAGGCCAGGCCGAGGGACCCCACCAGTGCATGAGGGGGGCTGGGGAGGGATGTAGATGGTTGGCCAGCTGGGGAGGGACAAAGGGAGGAGTCCAGGGCATGTCTGGCCTGTCTTGCTCAGACCCAATGGGCCGGACCCCAGCAGCAAGCTAACCTACTGGTTGGAGCGTCTGCCCTCTGGTGGTCAGTGTACATCATAGTGATTGGTCAACTGGTCCACTGTCTCCCCCCGGTGGTCAGTGCATGTCATAGTGAGCGGTTGAATGGCCCTAGCATATCATTAGCATATTATGCTTTGATTGGCTGAACAGCTGACCAGATGATTGGACACTAGCATATTAGGCTTTAATTATATAGAATAGGATACTTGAGTATGTTGTTAATGAACTCTACTTTTTTGTAGAACTCAGGGACATGGTAATTTAAAAATGTTTTTAGCTACAATAATTATACTAGCAGCCCTTTTAAATGAGCCATTTTCAATGACACTTTTAATATTTATAAAATAAATGTATACTCAGTGTAGAAGGATATACTCAGTGTGGAAAGTATAAGAAAGAAAATAAAAACTACCCCTAATCCTGTGACTCCACAAAAGCATTTTAGATTATTTCTTTTTGCTCCCCACATGTATGCATTCACCAAGTACATATTAGACAGTTTGTTGATACAGTGGTGTTTAAGAAAGATTCTGTGTGTATGTGTGCCTTCTTGTATGTGATTGTGTCTGCTGGAGCTAGGAAGGCATTTTGAGAAGGTAACATTTAAGTAGAGAACCAAATAAAGCCATGGAATAAATCCTGGGAAGATGTAGAAGGGTGTGCCAAGGTTCTGAGCTGGAAGTGAGTGTGGTGTGCTCAAGAAATGACAAGACCACAAAGTGTGGCATGGCTGGGAGAAGCAGGAGATGATATTGGTGAAGTAGCAAGGGGCCAGATTATGTAGGCCAATGATGTCAAACTCACATATTTTTTCAGCCCAGCCGATATAATGGTATATAAGAAACATTTATTTTTATTTAAAAAAATTTATTGATTTTTTACAGAGAGGAAGGGAGAGGGATAGAGAGGTAAAAACATCGATGAGAAACATCGATCAACTGCCTCCTGCACACCTTCTACTGAGGATGTGCCCCCAACCAAGGTACATGCGCTTGACCGGAATCGAACCTGGGACCTTTCAGTCCACAGGCCGATGCTCTCTCCACTGAGCCAAACCGGTTAGGGCTGTGAGAAACATTTTAATAAAAATATTATGACTTAATTTTTACAGTATCCTGTTACCATTTCTCTCCACTAATACTAGCAGCGAATATTTCAGCAGCCGCTTGCTACCTCATTAGTCTTGTACTGACTTGTTTGGTGTGCACAACAGGAAATATTTTGCTTTTGGAGAACAAGAAAAATAGGTTTATTTGTGTTACGCTTATTAATTTGTGCAGTTATTCAGTGTCTGGTAAGTTAATGTTCAAGAAAAATACTAATTTTTATTAAAATGTTATTTTATGTTAACGATTATTTATTTCAGCTCTTTGTATTCAGCATGTCTCTATCAAAATAAACCTTTTCTATGAAAATTGAAGCTTTTGCTTTTTTTTTTTTGTGGCCCACATGAACGTAAACCTTGTTTATTTGGTCCATGTTAGCCTTTGAGTTTGACACATTTGATGTAGGCTGTCCTCAGGAGTTTGGATTGTATATAAGTGTGAAGGGAGGGTTTGAGTAGAAGTATGATAGTATTGACTAATTATGTCTTTAAAAGATTACTCTATTAGGTGGATAATTTACTCTAAGGGGATAAATGTAGAAGCAGGACGATCAACTACTTAGGAGACTTACTGCAGATGGATAGTAGTTATGGAATGATCATATTTGGGATATACTTTTAGAAGTGAAGTCAAGATTTACTGATATGAATAATTGTTTAAAAGTGTGAAAATGTCTTTATTTTCTTTCTCTCCCTAATCCACATACTCTTGAACTATCAATCAGACATATAAATTTTGGTTTGACGTTGTTTTCCTCTGTCCACTCTGAAGGTATTCCTTCATTATTGATGAAAAGTCTGATGTTAATCGATTCTTACTTCTTTGCAGTTATATCTGGCAGCTTTTAGGATTTTCTTTTTATTTTTTATGTTATGCAATTTTGCTACATATAAATTTTACTATTATGTTATGAAATTTTGTCTAAGTTTGGGATTTAAAAGTTTATTTGGATTAATATTTGGTGATCCATCAATTTGAGGACTGTCTATGGAAATTTTTTTTTTAATATATTTTATTGATTTTGTACAGAGAAAAAGGGAGAGAGATAGAGAGCCAGAAACATCGATGAGAGAGAGTCATTGATCAGCTGCCTCCTGCACACCCCCCACTGGGGATATGCCCGCAACCAAGGTACATGCCCTTGACTGGAATCGAACCCGGGACCCTTCAGTCCCCAAGCCGACGCTCTATCCATTGAGCCAAACTGGTCCCGGCTGTCTATGGAAATTTTTGCTATGAATTCTTCTTCATGAATTCTAACTGTTGTCTTTTGTTGTGTTTGATTTACCAACTTGCATTTAATTTCTCTTTTAGTAACCTCATTCTGTTATCAGCCTATTTTTAACTTTGTATTAGTTTTTTAAAAACTTTACCATTATTTCCTCTGTACTGAACTTTGCTTCTGGCAGCCATTTTCTGTTCTGTCCCTGTCTGTATTTCGCTTTTTTCAGATTACCATGGAAATGCAGTCATATAGTATGCAATCTTTTGAGATTGTTTTTTTTTTTTCTTTTCACTTAGCCTATTTGAGATTCATTCATGGTGTTGTGTGTATCAGTGGTTCATTCTTTTACATTGCAGAGTGGTGTTTCATTGTATGAATGTATTAGAGTTTATTTATTCATTCAATTATTGAAGAACATTTAGGTTGCTTCCAGCTTTCGGCAGTTGTGAATAATACTGCTATAAACATATGTACAGATTTGTATGTCACCATAAGTTTTTATTTCTAAATACCTACAAGTGTCAGGTCCTATAGTCTGTATATGTTTTACTTTGAAAGAAACTGCCAAACTGTTTCAGAGTGGGCATGGCTGGTGGGTGTAGTGGAGTGATGGTTAATTTGCATATTACTCTTTTATTAGATAGGATGTGTGTATTATAGGATGAGGTTCTTTTTTTGAGTTTACCAAAGAAAGCATTTTTGTTTTTTTAACATCTTATAGACTTTACCTTTTAGACCAGGGGTCCTCAAACTTTTTAAAGTGGGGGCCAGATCACGGTCCCTCAGAGAGCTGGAGGGCCGGACTATATGAACTACTAATTCCTACTGTAACACCTTGGCTGCGCTCCCTGCCCAAAAAACCTGGCGGGCAGGATCAGACTCCCCTGGGGGCTGCATGTGGCCCGCGGGCCGTAGTTTGAAGACCCCTGTTTTAGACTAAAGGTTTTTAAATCGGAACTTTAAAAATATCGATACCATGGCTCCATTCCAGACCAATAAAATCATGATTTGTGAAAAATGGGTTTTAGAATCAGTATATTTTTAATGAACTTAATTTTAAAATTTCAGATTTACAGAAAAATTACAACAATAATAAAAAGCTCCATATACCCCACAACCTTTTCCCCATTATAAGCATCTTACATTAGTATGGTATAATTATAATAATAATGATATATTTATATTAACTTTATACTTATATTTCTTCAGTATTACATAATGTTCTTTTACTATCCTAGGGTTCCACCCAGGGTGTTATATTACCTTTAGCTTTCATGTCTCATTGGGCTCCTGTGGCTCTGACAGTTTCTCAGACATTAACAATTTTTTTTGATGACCTTGACAGTTTTGAAGATCGAAAGTTAAGTATTTTGTATAATGTCTCAATTGGGATTTGTCTGATGTTTTTCTCGTGATTAGACTGGGTTTATGTGTGTTTGGGAGGAAGATTGTATTGTATCCAGAATACACACTATCAAGGTGGCTCATTGCCATGGATCTTGATCACTTGGTTGAGGTGGTGTTTGTCAGGTTACTCTACAGAGAGTGTGGCACTCCGCCCCCACCCCCCCTTTTTAAAAAAAAAAAATATATTTTATTGATTTTTCACAGAGAGGAAGGGAGAGGGATAGAGAGCCAGAAACATAGATGAGAGAGACACATAGACCAGCTGCCATCTGCACACCCCCCACCGGGGATGTGCCCGCAACCAATGCACATGCCCTTGACTGGAATCGAACCTGGGACTTTTCAGTCCGCAGACCGATGCTCTATCCACTGAGCCAAACGGATTTCGGCTCTCTCCCCTTTTAATACTCTACTCTTGGGAAGGAAGCTACTGTGCAGCCAATAATTAAGGAGGGGGTGTTAATGTTTTGTACATCTCCATGAGGGGCTAGTATCTACAAAACTTTTTTAGCCTTTATTTTTTAAATTTATGTGGTATCAGTGGTAATATTCCTCTTTCATTTGTAAGTTTGTTTCTTATTTTTCTTGGTTACCAATTATGTTTCTCAATTCTATTTTTTTTTTGTTTCACTGATTTTTTTCCATGTTTTGTTTTAAATGTTATTAATTTTTGCTATTTTTATTATTTCCTGATGCTTACTTTAAATTTAATTTGCTTTTCTTTTTCTAGACTTTATTATATAAGCTTATATTATTGATTTGAGACCCATCTTTCATTTTAATAAAAGCATTGTACATTATAAAGTTTCTTCTAAACACTACTTTAGCTGTATCCCACACATTTTAATAGTTATATTTTCATCCACTTCATGCTATTTTCCAATTTCCCTTGAGATTTTCTCTGGCCAATGTATTAAGTAGTAGTAGATTAACTGACTTTCAAATATTTGAGGATTTTTTAGATAACACTCTGTTACAAATTTTTAAGTTAATTCCAATATTGATAGAGAACATATTTTGGGTAATTTCAGTTATTCTACATTTAATATGGCTTATTTTGTGACACCACCCTCCCCCAAATGTAGTTTGCCTTGAGGAGTGTCCCATGTGCATATGAAGAGAATGACCTTGACCTTTGTTGATGGATGGAGTTTTCTGTAACTTAGATATAGTTGGGTGTTGTTGTTGAAGTCTATATGCTGGCTCACTTTCCCATCACTTATTTTTCTGACTGCCAGGAACAACACTTCTCACGGTGGAGTCTGTGGGCTGGGGTTTTAGTTTTGTTACTGGTTTTTGTTTGGTGTAGGATTTGCCAGCACACTGCAGGGCGGTTTAGTGGGAAGCTGGAACTGGGTGTAGGAATTTTCACTCCCAGTGTGGAGGTGGGGGTGGGGAGGGAGCTGGATCTTTAATGGTCAGTCCTCTACTTGTACTTCATATTTATTCTTTGCTCTCTTGGTGTTCCATCCAGACCCTGTTTGGTTTGCTTGGGTAGGGCAGTCAGCAGTTGTCTGGTTCTGTGGAATGGGGTAGAGGATCCAGGAGTCAGTTTTCTACCCAGACTTTCAGCCAGTCCTCCTTCTATCCTATTTCATCTACATCTTCTGATGTACCGAGTTCCCTTTCTGGAGCCTCCCCGGGCTTCTTTGTTTCTTGGCCTTTGTCTTTCCTATCCTTCTTACCCCAACAGGCATGGAGCTGAATCAGTTCACGGTCCTGCTGAATCAGTTCCCATCAACCCATTTGCTTTCCAGCTTCTCACATTTTGTTGACTTCTCTTTTGTGTTGTTTCTGCCTTGTTTTCTTTGTCCTTATTGATTTAAGACTTAAGTAACACAAACAGACTTTGGCCCTGGCTTGTGTCACTCTGTTGGAGCATTGTCCTATGCATGTGAAAGGTTTCTGGTTCTATTTGTGGATTAGGGCACATACCTAGGTTTTGGGTTCAGTCCCTGGTAGGGGTGCATATTGTGACTTTTCCTGTTCCTTTAAAAAAAAATGATTATCAGTACAATTTGTTTTTTATCTCTTAGAATTTTTTCAAATTATCTGGCCTTCTGCTGTCTCCCTTTCTTATTTTATAGAACTGTTATTTAGTTTATGTTACGCCCAGACTTCGTGATCCCCAAGGACCACCAGGGAGCAGAGTCCGATGCAGTAAACAAAAAAGCCTCTTCCATGCTAGCATGGGCTCTGTCCCACTCACGCCGGCAGCATGGCGGAAGAGAGCGAATTTTGCCAAGTCTTGGGGTTTTACTCTGGTGGTGATGTCACTTCTTTGGCTGACCCTGATTGGGCTAGTGTCCAATTAATGGAGGATAACTCCGCCCTGCCCCACAGTGGAGTCAGGAGTTTTATCCTCGCCCCGCCCTGCCCTCTCAATTTATTCATTTTGTTTTGATTTTTAAAAGCTTTTCCACCCTCATTTTAAAATCTTGGGAAGGTGGAAGGTAAGTACATGTACCTAGTCTGCTGTCTTGAATTGGAAGTTTCAGGTGATCAAAGCGATTGGCATGCAACAGACCAAAGAATTTCTGAGGGAAGGGGATGGGAAGGTTAACCAAAGTATTTATATGCATTATGCATAGCCATGGACAGACAGTAGTGCAATGAAGACCTGGAGAGGGGTAGGGAGTGGGGTGGAGGGGATCCATGGGGGATAAAAAGGATACATCTGTAATACTTTCAACAACAAAGATAAATTTTTAAAAATTAAAAAAACCTTCAAGACAAAAAAAAGGTGATTGGCAATAATTTGCATTCTTTTATTTACCTTTCAGCTGATGTAGCTCAACAGTTCCAGTATGCTGTGCGAGTTATTGGCAGCAACTTTGCCCCAACTGTTGAAAGAGATGAATTTCTAGTTGCTGAAAAAATAAAGAAAGAACGTATGTATTCTTCCTAAATGTTTCATGTGTTGGATTCATAAACTTGTCAAACTTTAACACACACACACACACACACACACACACACACACACACACATGATGGGGCAAAAGTGGGTTTATAGTTGTTGGTATGGAAAATAATACATTAATAAAAAATAATACAAAAATAAACTCATAACTGTTAATCTACTTTGTGTCCCCCCCCCCCCCATATGTAGTTCCTAAGGCACTATTATCTATTTATCCATATGTTTCTACATATATATATATACACACACACACACACACACACACACACACACACACACGCATATATATGTGTGTGTGAGTGTGTGTGTGTGTGTGTGTGTGTGTATATATATATATATATATATATGCTAAAAATAAAGACAATTCAATTCTGTCTTTTGTTAGAACATAGTGCAAGAGGATTGTTTAAATACTATTATAACAACATAATTTGGTTTAAGAGTGTGAGGAGATAAAAGAATTTAATATAACTTCTGCTATCTTGTGATTGCAGTATTTAATGTAATGCACCTTTTGACCAGTTAACATAGAACAGTATCTTGGCAATAAACAAGTCTTAGTGAGTCAAATATTGCTTCTATTAATTGTCAACATTCAAACTTATAGTACTTTAGGATTTATTATGTGAACATTTTAATTCTGAGGTGCTACTGAAAGCTTTCTTGAACATTGTTACCTTAGAGAAAAAAGCTTTCCATTTATTAGCACTTGGTTACTAATGCATTCTTTATAAGGTGGGGCTCTGCTCTCTCTCTGTACCATGGAGTATATAAAGGAGGGAAACTTTGAGCATTGGGACCCATTATTGAGAATTGCTCTTGTCCGGGCTGAAGAGTTGTTTTTCTCTGGTAGCCAGTTCTCCACTCCTCAGTTTTCTGGGCAGTCTGAGTCCAGCTCCAGTTGCTTGAAAAGCAGCTATTTTGAAAGTCAGTGGTTTTCCTACTGTGGCCTTGCTGTTAAACTGCCCAAATGAAATGGGCTTTGGCCTTATTTCTAAGTTTGTTGGCAAACAGGTACTGACATCTTCTAGGAGGCCTGTTTTTGGCACAGTTTCCCACCTTAGCTGTTGCATTATTAACTGTATTTGGCCAGTGATCTGTGTGGCTGTCCTTTTTCAGAACTGTGTAACTGAGCTGGATGGTGAGGTAGCAGGTGGTAGAGTTGAGGCTGGGGCATGTGAGTAATTGGATCTGGCCATGTTTAGAGGTTGGTGAGCAATGCAAGTCTGAAATGATGATTCTGCTAATTGAGTCACTTAGTGTGTATGTCTTATTTAAGGTAGAGGGGTACAAATGCAGTGTTTATCCTGCTATTAACTTATAAGAACTTTTTTTCCCTCTCATTATAAAGCTGAGATATAAGAACACTGTATTCTTTTCTTAAACCCTGATGATTATTACATTCTAATAGATTATTTTTACATATTAGATTATTTTATAATTTATTTTATTTGTTTAAAAATATATTTTATTTATTTTTTACAGAGAGGAAGGGAAAGGGATACAGAGAAACATCAATGAGAGAGAAACATCAATTAGCTGCTTCCTGCACTTCCCCTACTGGGGATGTGCCCGCAACCAAGGTACATATTCTTGACTGGAATTGAACCTGGGACCCTTCAGTTTACAGGCCGACGCTCGAGCCAAACCGGTTAGGGCAGGTTATTTTGTATTTTAGATTATTAGTTATAACTCATCTATTTATTGGATACTATATTAACAGACCAATCCCTTTACAAATTTACATTCCAGGCCTCCTGGTGAGCATACTACACATATGTGTAGTACCTAAAAAAAGTTTGAAATTCAGAGTTAGAGAACTGGCAGCTACCTTGTTGCAGTGAATATGGCAAGGAAATGTTGGAATTTCCTTTTTTTAAGAAGAAAACACTAACCATGTACCGTCTTTTTATTGTGTATCTTCTGTGTTTTTGAAATAAGACTTGCTGTATATTGTCACAGTTTGCCTCTCTGCCCATTCCCACCAAGTGTCCAGAGCTTCTGTTAGGTACCCCTGCCATTATCCTCCCAGA
Organism: Pipistrellus hanaki; assembly: GCF_964339955.1. Lineage (NCBI taxonomy): Eukaryota > Metazoa > Chordata > Mammalia > Chiroptera > Vespertilionidae > Pipistrellus > Pipistrellus hanaki. The sequence goes on from NC_140505.1 coordinate 26,246,770, forward strand.
GTCCCCAGCACTGATGTAGCCCAGCTATAGTTCATAGAGTGATATTGATGACCCTCTAGTGTAATGGCCATCATTGATTTATCATTTTTCAATAATTTTTACACATAGTTTTTATAGTTTAACGTTTTTGAAATTGGATTAGTTTTTAAAAAATACGTTTTTATTGATTTTAGAGAGAGGAAGGGAAAGAGAGAGATAGAAACATTGTTGAGAGAGAAACATCGATTGGCCGCCTCCTGCACAACCCTTGCTCTGGGGATGGAGCCTTGACTGGGAATCAAACTGGTGAACTCTGGGTGCATGGGTCAACACTCAACCACTGGGCTACACCAGACAGACTGAAATTTGGATAGTTTTTGATAGATTAATTGAGTTTTAGTAGTGTTGTTCTCTGAAATGATAAAAAAAGGTAAATTTTCTGCCGGGACCGGTTTGGCTCAGTGGATAGAGCGTCTGACTTCCTTCCAGACAGTTAGTGGGCGACCAGTCCAGCAGGGAACCCTTAGGGGTTGACTGGGCCAGCAGGGGAGTAGTTTGGGGGGGACCAGGTCAGCAGGGGGAGAGTTAGGTGGGGACCAGGCTGGCAGGGGAACAGTTAGGGGGCGATCAGGCTGGCATGCTAAGGTAGTTAGGGGTGGTCAGGCATGCAGATAGAGTGGTTAGGGGCAGTTAGGCAGGCAGGTAAGCAGTTAGGAACAGAGGTCCCAGATTACGAGGGGATGTCCGGATTGGAGAGAGTGCAGGCTGGGCTGAGGGACACTGCCTCCCCTCCTGCACAAATTTCACGCACTGGGCCTCTAGTCTATATAATAAAAGCCTAAGTGACCAGAACAACTGGTTGCTATGATGGGTACTAACCACCAGAGGGCAGATACTCAACACAAGAGCTGCCCCCTGGTGCTCACTGCGCTCCATAGGGGGAGCGCTGTTTAGCCTGAAGCCAGGCTCATGGCTGGTGAGTGAGCTGAGCGGATAGGAGCAGCAAGTAAGGAGTGAGCATCCCCTGAGGGGTCCTGGATTGTGAGAGGGTGCAAGCCGGGCTAAGGGTCACCACCCACTCCCAGTGCACGAATTTCGTGCACCGGGCCTCTAGTATGTTTGTTATTGAAACAAATTGCAAAACTCATCACGTGTGATACAATTTAATACCTATTAGTTTCTTAATTTTTCACATTGGTCAGTGGAGTACATTCTAACTCAAGATGTGTTTTGCTATGTTTAGCAATCTATTAGATGAAACTTTTCTTTTTTTGGTAAATATTCTGTGTTCATTTTTATTTGTATTGGTTTTATTGTCCTGTGACTAATTTTATATCAGGCATTAGTGTCAGTCTCATTATATAGAAAGAATATTACTTAATTTCATGGTAGTGTTTATTTGGAGTATTTTTTATGTAAGCTTTAAAAGATAGTAAAGTATATTAAATTTTAATTGCATTAGTTTTGTTAAATGCATTCTGTAAGAATACATTTTAAAGATAGTTTTACCTTTTGGCATAGGAAGACTTGAAAGTGCAGATGATGTAACCTCTGGTATGTGGTTCATATAATCAGTACATGACACCAGCACCATTTCCTAGCTAATACATATGAGAAAGTGTTGAATGTCAAGTCAGTCATTGTCTTTGTAAAAATTAATTTGAACATTCAAAGCCCAGTGAGTTTAGCTGATGAAATTTTAAGAAAACAGTCCTACTAAATTGGAATAAATAGGCACAAAGCTTACTTGGAGAAGCTCTAAGCTAGCTTTAAAAAATGGTGCCTTTTCTCGTGGGTGTAACGGTTTCTTAGAGAGGCCTTTGTGCATAGATGGTGCATGCAGTATTATAGATGTGGGTAAGTGGGGTCTCCTCCCTCAGGGATCCAAATCCTTTGTGTAGTCTTCTTCATGGAACGGAGCAGAGCATGGACTACTCACTTGTAATCGGGGCTTTCAGAAAATTTGTAAGTCTAGTGGCAAGCATCTGAAACGCTTACTAATAGAATGAATTAGTGGGTGAAAATTAGCTAGTAAGCGGTTTTGATTTTTATTTTGAAACACTAATTGGCTATTTTGCCGTATATGTTAACAAAAATGCTTTGAATAGTATAGTTTTAACTCAGACTATTATGAACAGTATATTTTTTTGTTACTACTCTTTGAATTTAGGGTTCCAAAGATATTTTCACTTCACATCCCTCCCTTCCAGATAGCAATTATTAAATATTGTAGTTAAACTGATGATAAGAAAAACTAGATTGTACTGTTTATTAATATTTGTAGATAGAAATTAAAAGATCTCATCATTTCTTTACTTGAGCAAATTTTTACATAAACTATTTGATTACAGCCTAAAGTTGTCTATATTTTCCAAATGTCAGAGAGATTACATGAATTGACCAAATTCACAGAGCTGAAATTGTCACTCATTGTCTAGTTTTTTGATTTTTAAGCTCAGGATTCTTTTCAGACTCGAGTTGTCTTTTATGAAAGGTGAAATAGTATCATAAAAATGAATTTTTCTGTATGTGATTAATATGCTTACTTTCTTTTCTAACTTTACAGTTATTCGACAAAGAAGAGAAGCAGATGCTGCACTATTTTCAGAACTTCACCGAAAACTTCATTCACAGGTATTCACAAGTGTTCTGAAAGCCATTCCAGTACTGGTGAGGCTGTGAGAGTGATCTGCAAACATCTGAACATTTTTCTATGATATGATTAAACTTTTCTGTATTGAGTGATGGATTTTAATTGTGGATGGAGTTTGCTTTTTAAAAGATTTTTAATATTAGAAGTAAGTTTTAGCTGGATTTAGTGATATATATCTTACAGAGATGAAAAAAACTACATTGGGAAAGTAATCAGACTTACATACACAATAAGTATGTTTTACAGAACCTTAAATCTGTTACTAGAAGGAAGCACATTGGTATAGTAGCAAAAGCTTATCTTGTTGATAAACTTCATTGTTTATCAGATTCTACTTTGTACTGGTACAGTGAATAATTTAAAAATTAATTTAGAACATTTTGTTATTGAATGTTGATACTTGCACACAGTGGTTTTTCTAACCTGCTATTTTTATAAAAGATTGCCAGCCCATACACCAATAAATTAATTGAATAATTGATTTTTGTGATCCTAGTTCATCTAGCTGTCTCTACTCTTTATGGGAAGAAAGTTAAATCCAGAGAAGTTTAATACTTTGCTTAACAAATTGTACAGCAATAAAAATCACTGAATTGAACCTAAGGCTGCTTGTAATTAACTCACTGATTTTCAGGTCTTTTTGTTTATTTGTAAAAATAAGTTTTATTTTTTATTTTTTTTGCTGACCCTTTTGATTTCTTAATTCAACTTGATTTACCTATTATAGATTCACTGTTTTAATTATGCTTTTTCATCTTTGATAATATTTACTTTGCTGGTAATAGTTCTTACCTTCTTCACCACCTCTCGTTTCCCTGTCCCTGTGCAGCTGCATCTCAGTGTGCAATCCCTGTATCAAACACTTTTCAGCAGACTGATCCTGACTATTGAATTACCTATTCTTCTATGTTAAAAAAAAAAGTTGACACCATCTTTAAATATGTTGCTTACTAATTTTTTGTGCACAGTTTTCGGTTTTGTTTTGGTACTTTCTCCACTCTCCACCCCGTACACATCTTTGTTTTTCTGAAACAGCTGAGGATCTAACCTAGGATGGTTGCTGCACAGGTAGAATGTCTGCCGTGTTCTTGATGCCTACAGGGCATTTTTATGTAGGCACTCCTTAGGAAATACAGGAGTTTGCAGCTCAGCATCCTGGGAATTGAAAGGATCATACTTTAAAGACTTCATACCTCTAGGAGTCCATGCACATTCACCCACAATAAACCTGCTTCTCTTTCCATGTTCTCCCTGTTGATGAATGGTAACACCATTCATCGATTGCCAAAGTCTAGAAATCTGGATGTTATTTTGACTCTACCTCTCTCCCCAAATTTGATCTGTTCCCAAGTTTTATTGATTGTATGCCTCTTATCTGTTCCTCTGGAGTCAGGCAGACCTGGGTTTGAATCCTGGCCTAAAGCTTTGTGGTTAAGTTATTGAACTTATACCTCTGCTTCATTTATTTATGGAATGAAGAGAATAAAGCTGTGTCTCAGTGTGGTTGTAATGATTATGGGATATGATGTCTGTAAGGACTTGTCCCAGCAGGCCTCCTTTAAATGACAGCTGCTGATGACTAACTGCCCTCTAACTCTTAGAAGGAAACGGGATTGATAGAGAGTAGCTCTTTGGAGATAAACAGACAACGTTTGGCTCCTTGGTCTTGTTCCCCAAGGGAGTTATTTAGCCCCAGAAGCTCAGCTTATGGGGTTATTCACAGTAACCTTAGCAGATAGTCAGAGAATCACAGCTTAGCCTCTGGTCATTTCCCCCCCCAGATAACTGCCATTTACTAACAAGGGCTTCTGTGTTTTGCTTTATCTCCCCTCTAGTCCATTCTCCGCGGAATTGTCAGTAAGTGGATCCATTCCTTTTCATGGAATCCTTCAAAGGCTGCCTATTGTCTTCACCTTAAAAATCCAAATTTCTTGGTACAGCCTACAAGGCACCCTTTGATCTGGTCCTTCATTAATTTTCAGTTTCTGTTCTCATGTCTGGCTTCAGCGAAATTTCTTTCTTTCAGTTCCTTGAAGAAGCCATGCCTATCCCTCTCTTCTGCTTTTGCATCACCCACTTTTTAAAATTTTTATTAAATATATTTTTGTTGATTTAAGGGAGGAAGGGAGAGAGGGAGAGAGAGAGAAACATCAATGATGAGAGAGAATCGTTGATTGTCTCCCTTCTTCATGTTCCCTACTGGGATCAAGTCCGCATATGCCCTTGACCAGAATTGAACCTGGGACTCTTCAGTCTGCAGGCCAATTTGCTCTATCCACTGAGTCATTTTGGCTAGGGCTGCATCACCCATCTTTCTAAGAGACTCACCTTTCCTCTGCGACTCCTTTCCTGAGCCCGGAGTACTTGAATGATCCTCCTGTGTCTGAAATTATATTTATCATACTGAAATAATTTGCCCATTTGTCTACGAGCCTCTTCCTGTGCTGTCTCAGCTGGATACTTTGTTGTTTTCTGCAAAGTTCTGTGTAAATCAATTTTTCAGTTTAGGGAATAATTTAAATACGCAGGATGAGCTTATTCTTTAGAGAAACTTTCAAAGAACATTTTATATAATGAAGAACTTGTATAATGTAAGTAACCATCCCATAATTTGTTTTGTAAATAAATATATTGTTATATTCTAGCCTGTGCATACGAAAGGTAAAGCTATGTGAATAAAGTAGAATGCTTATGAAATTTGGATGAAACGTATTGAGGGTGGGCTGCTGTTAATGGTTGTGAATCAGGGCAGAGGGATAGGTAGTGGGAAATTAACGAAATCTGTTGAAAAACCTTACATAGAAACCTAGGAGTTAGTAATCCTGACAACTAAGATCCTGAGTTTGGTTATGTGTGATGCCGAGCTTATATCTTGCACTTTTGAATTTTTTAAAAGAATTTTTTTCAATTTACTATTTTTAAAATCCTTGCCCCAGGATATGTTTATTGATTTTAGAGAGGAAGGGGGAGAGAGAGAAAAAGAGAAAGCATTGATGTGAGAGAGAAACATTCATCGGTTGCCTCCCATATGCATCACAAATGGGGATTGGATCTGCAATCTAGGAATATGCTCTGACTGGGAATCGAGCCTGCATCTTTTCCATGTTCAGGATGATGCTTCAACCAACTGAGCCACACCAGCCAGGGCTAAAATAATTTTTTATAATACTCTATTTTGTGGCCTAAATGGGACATTGATAGGGGTAGGAGCAACACGAATTTTATGTATGATGACATTTTTCTTATAATCACTATATTTGGAAAGTTGGTTATTACAAGAATTATTTCAAAGGGAAAATATTGTTATTTAGGAATAGGGTAATTTAAAAAACATGTTCTTATTAGGGTCTTTGGAGTTAGTTTTCAGGGGATTAAAGATTCCAAAGAAACTACCTCTTGAGGACATTATCTCTAGCCTTCTGATGGATAGTGCTATTTGCAGTGCTTGGAAAATAAACAAATTTAGATTTGATGTTACTATGTGAATTTTAAGATGTAATTCTATTTTGGAAATAATGATAATTTAGAAGAGATGAGGGTAAAACTGGGGAGTAAGTAGTACAACATTGTCCTTTTAATGTTTTTTTTCCTAAACAGGGAGTTTTGAAAAATAAATGGTCAATTCTCTACCTCTTGCTAAGCCTTAGTGAAGATCCACGCAGGCAGCCAAACAAGGTGAGAAGCTATATTTTACCAGCTCAATACCTTTATAAAGGACACTTTCCATCTTTTGTTGGGACAGTTATGCCAAATTTTTATAGAAATTGGGCTGTTATACTTAAGAAAATAGTATGTGTAAAACAAGCCGGTCTTGTTTTCTGGGCAGTCATGGAAATGCTAAGAGATTCCCCCTCCTTTTTTTTTTTTTTTTTTTTAAAGGACAATTTTAATAATTGTTCTGTGTTTTCTTAAAATGTTTTTCAAGATTGTTATTCAAATATAACAATGTTCAATTAAATAGAGCATAAACTAGCAGTTTTCAAATTTTTACTGTTTGAAGTTATTAATATTAGCATAGCTGCATAATTTTTGAGTTAGGTGACCTTTTGTAAATATTTTTTTGTGTTTTTAGATATCATTATGAACGTTAATTAGTAATACCAGTGAAAACTTTGTTGTTTTTTTGACTTGTGCAGTGTTTGAAAAAGCAAATTGGCTACTCCATGTGCCAGTGTGTTTGTTATAATAAAATGCTCTACTACAGAAATTCGAGTGCTTAAAAGTTGAAGAGTGTGGGTGAAAGAGGCATATTTATATCTAAAGTCTTATTCTGAATGTGCATTCTTTCATCATATAAGATTGCCAAACAGTAATTAGAGTTTTAGTTTGCATGGATTCTGAATAAAGTGTTTAGTTCTCACATCACTTGGAAGTTTTATTGTTCAGAAAACTTCTAAAACTGTGTCAGTTCTGGCATATTTGAAACGTATAACAACTAATTTATTGTCTGATAAGTGCAAAATTCAGTTACAGAAATAGATCTAAAATCTAAACACACATTATCTTTGTTGAATTGGGACAAGTCTCCATATACTTAATACATTTTAATTTATTTTCAGGTTTCTAGCTATGCCACATTATTTGCCCAAGCATTACCAAGAGATGCTCACTCAACTCCCTACTACTATGCCCGGCCTCAGACTCTCCCATTGAACTACCAGGATCGCAGCACCCAGTCAGCACAGAGCTCTGGCAGTATGGGAAGCAGCGGCATCAGCAGTATCAGCATGTATGCCCTAAATGGCCCGACACCTACACCACAATCTGTTCCAGGGTAAATCAATTCTACATGATTGATTCCTGAAATAGTAGAAATAGGAAAGTCCTCAGGCTTTTAATCAGGCATTTTGTGGTCACTGAAACTACCTTTAGAAGCTTGAACTAGTATGTGTCAGGAATGTTGGCACTGTGTCTGATATGTTTGGTCTTTGGATTTTACTCTCCCTAAATACTCAGTTTCAGATAATTCTTTCCACTTCTAATCTTAGTTGACTATAGATTTTTGGCTAACTCAAGCTATTAATGCAAATGCATATTAGTAAAGGACCTAATTTTACAAACATGATGTGCAGAGCCTTCCACTTTGAGGTAACTGATTGACATTTCTCTTGCTACATTCTCATATTTATCTCTCAGTGAATGTTGTCCCTGCGATTCTCTTCATTGAATTATTTTGAATAAATGTAAATTAAAATAAAGCTGTCTCCTCACATGCAAGATCTTCAAACTAAAAATTATGGCATCTTAAAGTACAAGTGAATTAAGATGAGAAACTATGGAACACACAATACTTTGTAGATTAACCTGCTGCCACATCTAATTACATTTTGCAGAAATATAGAATTTATGTTTGAGAATACAGCTGATACCAGTGCATTAATGGAATTAGAACTTTGGTTTCTTATTTTTACATACACATTTCAATGCATGGTTCATTCCTGAAAATCATATTAAAGTGGACTATTATAAAATCCCAGAAGAATAGTGACCAAGGATTCACCATCAAATGATGTTTTCCACATGAGCATAATATAATTATAAATTATTGTTGACTTAATAAAATTATGTTCAAGTTATTATAAAATAGAATGTACCATACAGATGGATTATAAATAAGAGTCTAGAGTTCTAGAAAGACTTATATTCTATAAGTTTAAATCTCAAACTTTTATTCTGACTAAAGGAGTAGACACTTTCTCATTTTTATCTTAGAATTTGAAATAACTATTGTTATCATATGAAAAACGACTTTGTAGAGAACTTTGAACTGAAGTGGTTTTTTAGAATTTTTCTCTTAAATTTAGAACTGTATTCAAAGACATAGTTTTGGTAGTTATTATTCCCATTGAAAAATGTAAGAGCTGTTTCTGGTTTTTGATTACCTCTCTTACTTCATCAGTGGATTATAGATGGACTCACCAGTATTTTACCAGTAATAAATCAGAGCTCTGCCACTTGAAAGAAGCAGTGGCGTTGTTGAAATTTTTATTTTTGCATTTTTACTCTAAGGAGGTAATAAATTTGTTACAGTTTTCAAAACGTATGTTATTGGAAATCAGCTGTCATATTCTTAAATCTTCAAAGAGCATCTTTGACATCATCTCCCAATTATTCAAAGTTAACTTTTAGACCTTGAATGTGCTTTTTCCTTAGATTTTATTTGTACATTTAAAAAAATAATTATAAATTAAGTTTTTCTTTTCCTATTGAGCACCATGAAGGCTGGGAGACAAGTAAGGTCAGGGAAGTGAGACATAGTCTAGATTTTTTCACTCCTGTACTCAATAAATGTTGAGTGAATGAAATGGTGTTAATATTGAAGTTAAGCCCAGCCTGTGTGGCTCAGTAGTTGAATATCAACCTATGAACCAGGAGGTTATGGTTGATTCCTGGTCAGGGCACATTATAGGTTGTGGGCTGGATCTCCAGTGTGAGGTGTGTAGGAGGTAGTCGATAAATGATTCTCTCATCATTGATGTTTCTATCTCTCTCCCTCTCCTTTCCTCTCTGAAATCAATAAAAATATGTTTTTTTTAAAATACCGATGTTAACATTAGTAATGCATTTCAAAGTAGTTTTACATGAGTAGTGTATGTTATATGTTTGTAAAGAAAAGTCAAGTAGATTTTGTTTTTTATGGTGGGAAATACGTGTGGAGGTGGCAGTAAGAGCTTGGAGAGTTTGGACTGATCATTGTTATATTTGGATATGGTTACGTCATTCACCTGTCTCAGATTTATAAGATTATATAAATCACTGTAGTTAAATAAGAACAATTTCTGGAAGTGTTTTTGTCTCTTCATTGACTAGCGTGGTATTTGAAGATATTAAATGCTCTTTTCTTTTTTTAGACAGTCTCATCAAGCTACAGGGGTAGGAGACTGTCTTCGACAGCAGTTGGGGTCGCGCCTAGCATGGGCTTTAACTGGAAACCAGCCTTCTTTACAAACCACTACCTCAAAAGGTATACCCAACACTGTTTCTCGCACTGTGACAAGGCCAAGGAGAGATTGGGATGCAGGTGGTGAGTAAGGATATATTTTAATGGAGCTTTTTTTTTTTTTTTTTTTTTTTTAACATTTAGAATTTATGCTTCACTTGTTTAAAATACTGATCATAACTTTTGAGTGGTTTCTTGTTCTCATGATGAAATTCAGAATTATAAATATTGTCTGTGATGCCTTGGTAAGTTTGGTTTTGTCACCCCATGTTACCCTACCTTGTATTCACCAGCGCCATCCACTTTTTGGGTCATTGTCATAGTGGTTTTTTTGTTTTTTCCCCCGTCTGGACCTCTCTTCCCTTTCTTGTCACAGTCCCCTTCTCTTTTTATTCTGATTTTCTTCCTGAGAAAGTGTATCCAGGCTGGATTAGGCCCCCTAGTAAAAGTGACCATCTTCCACCATAAGTCTAGGTTCCATGAAGGAGGGACATTTCTGTCTTGTTCACTGTGCAAGTAACTAGCATAGTGCCTAGAATGTTGAAGAAACGAGTTGAATATGTATTTGGTGGGTTAATTGAATGCCTCATTGATTTTTAAAGTTCTGTTAGATTCCAAAGAAAGCTTGAATTTCTTACATGAGAACACTATAAATAGCGATATTTGGAACATTGTTATCCTAAAAAATAGAAGAATGGGTTTTATTGTTGGTTCATAATCTACTGATTTTGAAATTACTCTAGCTATTTTCTGTCCTTGTGTAGGATGGGAGCTGTGCCTTTTAGACTTGTGAGGACATTCATACACAGCTTGGCCTGTCCCCATGTAGCTGCACTTACCAGCCTCTAGCTGTCCTGTGACGTGACAGGTGTGTGCTCTTGGGTACAGAAGCTAGTGCCTAGATGGAGTCAGAGTGCCCTTCTCTGCTTCTTTCTTTTTGTTTGCTATGACTCCTGATCCCTAACCAGTGCCTTCAAATCTGTGCTCTATACAAAGTTAAGAAATAAAAGGACTTAAAAATGTACTTGATTAATCCAAAAGAGCAGGAGAAATACAAAGGAAGAAAACAGTGGGATAAATAAAAAACACTTGAATTTAGGTACATTTAATGCAAGCTTATTGGCAAGCACACACTAAATTTATGAGGATAGATACTTTGTTCAAAATATTTAAAAGAAAAAAGAAACATTTTAAATATAAGGACACAAATAGGTTGAAAGTAAAGGGATGAAAAGAATACCTCTTTTAATCACTAACCCTGAGAAAGATGGGTGGCTATACTAGTATTATTAAAGTCGATAGAGGCACGAGTGTTAGAAAGGACAGAAGGACATTTCATAACAAAGAATCAGTTGTTTGGGAAGAAATAATGCTCCGAAATATATATATATTCACCTACTGACATAGCTTCAGATGCACAAAGAACAACAGGAAGAATTGCAAGGAAAACAGACAAATCCATAATTACAGTTGGAAAATTCAACTTTTCTCTCAGTAATTGATGGAAAAAGTAGATAAATATGGTCAATAATGATAGGTAAGGGTTGAGCAATAATGCTAGCAAATTGATCAGTTGATGTTTATAGAATATTTTCCCCATGACTGAAATACAAACTTGTTCTGACTGTGCTTCCTGGGTTCTGAGAGTGCTGATCTCTGACTGTGTACTCTGATTAAGTTTCTCCTATCACTGATAGAGTGGATATCAGGGCATTACTTTTGGGTAACACTTAAATTCTGACTTAGCTTTTGTTCCAAGGTTTCTGAAATTATAAATAACTTTTCTGCTGTATTGGGAATGGACCAACATTTGTACACTTGCTGTATAGTAACTAGCCAGTTTTTCCAAACACCATCTATGAAATAATTATTCATCCCTTTGTGATTGATTTGTGCTGCTCTTTGATTATATATTAAGTTTCCACATACTGCATTGTCTTCTAAAAGACTTCCGTATGAAGGCTTTTGTGATCTCCATATTTTTTTCAGAAAATTCTTGTTTCTAATAACTTCATGCTCTCTTTTCCATTTTAAGCTTATTTACTTAGTTTTAAATTTTTGTCCTGAATGTAAATATATAATCTGGAACTATTTGTGTCATAAAATTCATTTCATCTTAAAAATGTGTTCTTCAGTAAATGTGTTCTTATAAAAACCATTTTACAGGTACTTCGGATGTTACTGAGGCAGCCCTTGTCAGAGACATTTTATACGTATTCCAGGGCATAGATGGCAAAATCATCAAGATGAACAACACTGAGAATTGTTACAAAGCAGAGGGAAAGGTACAGTAACTAAAACCCCTTCTAAAATATTTTTAAAAAAGGAAAATGTTATTAAGACCACATAGGAACTATTAATTTAAGAGGTGTTATTGGGGTAATGAGGGCTGGACTTACAGAACTGTGTGTACCGCTCTAGCCGGTTTGGATCAGTGGATAGAGCATCGGCCCCTAGACCAAAGGTTCCTGGGTTTGATTCTGGTCAAGGGCACCTACCTTGGTTGCAGGTTCCTCCCCCTCCAGGTCCTTGTTGGGGCACGTGCAAAGGCAACCAATTGACGTTTCTCTCATATTGATCTTTCTCTCTGTCTTTCCTTCTCTCTCCCATTTTCCCTAAAAATCAAAGGAAAAATATCCTTGAGTCAGAATTAACAACAAAACAAACAAACAAAAAAACAACAAAACCCAAAATTGTATGTACCTATCTAGTTGCACTATTAAATTCTTGTTTATATTTCCCTTTGCAGTTTGTGACTTGTGCAGTCTTCTTATAAGGCTCTTTGTCAGCCTTTCCTATCCTTTTGCACCCTTTTCCCTTGCATTTCTTCCTTTCCTTGTTTTCACTGATGCAGTTCCCAAAACTTAGCTGATTTCTGTATCCCGTGATGGTGATGTCAGAGGTACCTGAGGGACAGGATATGGCTTGGCATCTTTGCTGCTGGATATTGGCTTCCAGATAAGGTGCCTCGGCTTGCTTTCCTTTCACATTCTAGATTCTGCCCTTTCCACAGCCCCTTCTTGTTGATGGTGTGTTCTTCATGACTCTCAGCTATTTCACAAGGTGACTGACATCACAGACCATCCCTGGCATGCTGGAGGACCCTGACCAGTCACTCCTTGGGGTGATGCTACTTGAGCTTAACATTTACTCAGAGGTGTTATACTTCTCTGCCTGTTTTACTCTATGCCATCTCTACTTGATGCTTTTGTTTTTCAGAATCACATTGATTTCACTTTAATGATGGTATATTAGTTATTTTTAAATTAAATATGTCAAAGACAAAGAATTACATTAAAAGTACAAATGGTTGAGAAAAATAATAAATAAAATTTTATTGTTAATTTTTAACTCTTGATATTTACTTTTTAGGCAAACCTGAATAAATCTTTGAGGGATACGACATCCAGACTTGCTGAGCTGGGATGGTTACACAATAAAATCAGGAAGTACACGGACCAGAGGAGTCTAGACCGTTCATTTGGACTTGTAGGTCAGGTATGTTCATTATTACTAGAACATTTAGGATGCCATTCACTTTGGGAATGCTTAATCCACTTAAAATTTTATGAAAATAACTAGAGGCCTGGTGCATGAAATTCGTGCATGAGGGTGTGTGTCCCTCAGCCCAGCCTACACCCTCTCACAGTCTAGGACTGCTGGCACCCAACTGCTTGCCTGCCTGCTTTCCTGATTGTGCTTAACTGCTTCTGCCTGCCAGCCTGGTCATCCCCTAACCACTCCTCTGCCAGCCTGATTGATGTCTAACTGTTCCTCTGCCAGCCTGATTGCCCCTAACTGCCTTCCCCTGCAGGCCTGATCTCCTGCAACTGCCCTCCATCTTGTAGTGGCCATCTTGTGTTCACATGGGGGCAGCCATCTTTGACCACATGGGGGTGGCCATCTTGTGTGTTGGAGTGATGGTCAATTTGCATAATACTCTTATTAGACAGGATTCTTTAAAAAAAAAAAATATTTTATTGATTTTTTTACAGAGAGGAAGAGAGAGGGATAGTTAGAAACATCAATGAGAAAGAATCACCGATCAGCTGCCTCTTGCACACCCTCTACCAGGGATGTGCCCGAAACCAAGGTACATGCCCTTGACCGGAATTGAACCTGGGACCTTCCAGTCCCCAGGCTGACGCTCCATCCACTGAGCCAAACCGGTTTTGGCTATATAGGCTTCTTAAGAGGGTTCTTTTTAAATAAAGAAGCTTTGGTAATGTCTACTGTATCAGTCGTGATCCATTCAAGAAAATAGAAACCACAGTAGGTATTGACAAAGATAATCAAATATAGCACATTGTTTACATAGCTATTGGAAGACTACAAAAGCAAAAGAATATAAACAGTTAAAACAGAGGTAAAATGGGAGCAGAGAGAAGGTGTTAGGGTTATCAGAATACAGTATGTCGGAAGAGGGGCTCCCAGCGGACACAGCTCTCTGAGGAGGGCCCTGTTGGCACACAGGCCTGTGAACTGAGACACTCCCAGTTGCTGTGTGTGCCCCAGGCAACACAGTGAGACTGGATTTGGGAATGCTCCAGAAGCTAGAGATGGAAACAAGCTGCTGCTGCTGCTGACCTGAACGGTCGCAGCTGGGGCAGTGTCTCACTGGTCCTCTACATCCTGACAGGAGGCAGCCAACTCCCTTACCAGTTAAACAGCATAGGATTTTGCCCTCAAATTGATTCTTGAGTAGTAATTATTTCTAATGAAGTTTTCAAAAAATTACCGAGAGGGAGAGAGAGCGCCAACGTAAACTGCAATACAGCACAGCACGACACAGCAATGTGCCTGATGATTAGAAGTGTGGCTTGAAGTGAGATTGCTCAGGGGTCACGATGACTTCACCTTTTAATAGTTATGCCATCTGGCACAAGTTACCTCCTATTGGCCTTAATTTTTGTGTATGTAGAGGGAGGTGATAATAATATCTAAAGTGATGAAAATCTCCAAGGTGGTTAGCATTAGGAGACAGTGCCTAGAAAGCTGTTTTTCTGAGCCTAGCACTGCTTGCTGTTAATACCATTCACCAGGGTAGAGAATTGGCTAGATGAGGCAGGGACCCTTCCCTCTCATTGTAACACAGATAGGAACTAGCAAGGCCTTCGGGACTCCACCTGAAGGTTTTAATGATAAATGGAATTTGCAAGCCAGTTGAGCTCATTGGCCATCCCTCCCAGCTGCATGCTTTGATTTCTGTGAGTTGTTGCATCCTTTTCAAAAGGGACCATTTTATCATGTCTTTGTATCATTCTCTCATGAATGCAAATTCCACTGATATATCCTAGTTAATTTATTAGATATGAAGAAAAACAAACCCTAAATAAATACAGGAAAGTTAAATAAATTATTACATAGATGTTTTTTAAGAAAATTGCTAATTACTATAGTAGTAGTATATAGTATTTTATATTGCTGGATTTAAAAGTCTTTTCTCTCATATTTACTTCTTATAACAGCTCTAAAATTAGCAAGGCAAATGTAATTGTTCCCATTTTGCAGATATAAAAGTTGAATTTCAGAAAGTTTAATTGATTTGTTCATGTTGTCTTGACTAGTAGAGATAGATATGGTATCAGAATATGACATGTAATTTCTACCCTGTAGTTCTTTGCATTTCACTCTCATTTTTTGCTTTTTAAAATCATTGCTCTGTACTATCTAGGTACTGAAGAAGTAGTGGTTTAGCTTATTAGAAGAATCATTGAGTGCTCTTGTTGGAGTGGGCATTTGTTGCAGTTAGCATGGGTAGTACTAATTTGTGCCTGTTGATCCAGAGCAATTATTATTAGTCCTCCTTTACTCTCAGAAGTGTCCTGGCTTTAGACATACTAAATAGAACAAATTTTATTTTTAAAGGAAGATATTACTTCCTAAGTTATAAATGTTATATTTGCTTTATAATAAACCAAGATGAGAACAACTTAAGTTAAATAAAAACCTTTCATGTTGAATACACAGGGTTCTGAAATACTCAGGTTGTAATTCCGTTATTTTGGTGGAAGAGTACTTATAGGCTGACTTGTATACTCTGTATATTTATGTTCTACATGATGAATTATGATTTATTTCTACTAATCAGCAGTTTGGTTTTTTACTTTTATGTGTTTGTGGACATGTCTGTCTTTCTTAGACACTGGGATGGGGTTTTTGAAAAAAGTGAGGTTATGCCTAAAAAGATGCCATATTGTTTTATCTGTGAATATTACTTAGCTAACTATTGAGGTTTTCCTTTGAGTCTGCAAAATTCGTATATAAAATTTCATAAAATTTTTATAGTTTATAAGGAAGGAAATGTTTATATTAGATAAAAATCCACCAAAAAATAATGGTAAAAATAAACTTAATAGGTGACTGATTATGTATTGCCTTAAAATAAGCAAAAAAGTGTAGAGAGTGATACTTAGAGAAAACAGGTTTTATCCTTTGCAAGTTCTGTTCTAGGCTGTCTCAGAAACCAAAGCTTCCCATTGAATATCCCTGGATTTACATCCCAGAGTTCATTCCAGAAAGTTCTTGTCATAGGGCTATGTGAAGGTCCTTCTTACAGCTTCTGATTTGAAACCTTTTTAGTATTTAAGATTGAAGAGATAAAAAAACATTTTTAATAATATGGATGAGAAAAATGAGCAGTGCAAATAAAAAAATACTGTGTGAGAATTGGCATAAAGTTGGCAATGAAAAAATTTTCTAAGAGCATTAAAAAATTACATTTTAATGCTATAAATTTAGAAGGGGCATAATTTAAAAATAAAGAATCATTGATGAAAAACATACTTTGTTTTTTTCATTTCTTCATTTCTCTTCTGAGAAGTTCATGCTAAGGGATACTTCCTTACCATTATTCAGTATTTAAGTACACTCTATATTGTGGTGGTTAAACCTGCCAGAAGACCATTGGTAGAATGAGAATATAACGCATACAGAACACCTGAACTTTCTCTTGAAGCATTGTGCTTGTGCAGTTCAAATGAGTTGATGTATAATGACTGTGTTGTGTATAAAGACTGTCGTGCTTTAATTATACTTACCCCTTTCTGCACAGAGCTTTTGTGCTGCCTTGCACCAAGAACTCAAAGAATACTACCGATTACTCTCAGTTTTACACTCCCAGGTAAATACCTTATTTTTACTTGAATTTCTTCATGATTTGAAATGTTACAAAATGCAGCTACATAGAACTTTAAAGTTTTATGAGATAAAAATCTGTTTGTTAATACTGTTTGTAAGGTCTGGATATCTATAAAGTTTCATTGTTCCCTAGAGGCAGTTATTTGGGTCCTGTCTACCATTTAAACAAATCACTTGTAGTTTGAAGGAACAATTGTTCTTTCAGAGGGAAACTTGCTTCATTTTTATGACAATAATCCTCCATATTTACCTTACCTGCATTAAGAAATGGTTGACATATTTATTGACCTGTATTGACACATTATATCTTTATTGTTTTTTAGCTACAGTTAGAGGATGATCAGGGTGTGAATTTGGGCCTTGAAAGTAGCTTGACACTTCGTCGCCTCCTGGTATGGACATACGATCCCAAGATAAGACTGAAGACTCTCGCAGCCCTGGTGGACCATTGCCAAGGTTGTTTTGCATCTGATCGACCTGCTTCATTTCAAAGCAGGATTTAGGGAATGTCATCTGGGTTTATTTTTGTGCCTGCTCTTTTGTCTCCATATTATAGCTGTTTTTCTATATTCCTCTTTTAGTTGACTCTTAACCAGAAGGCTTTTCTAGAGTTGCATTCCTCCTGAGATTATGGTCCATGTTTAGCTATATGTTACAAGTTTCCATGTTTGCATGTCTGGCTTAGTTTTCTTCTGTACTCTTGGTTTGCATTTCTAGTTGCCTTCTGAACCTCTTTTCTTATTGTTCGTGTTGCCTTCTGAGCCTTTTTTCTTATTGTTTGTACTACCATGGCCATAAGATGTGAGATGCCAGTCATCTGCTCATAGTTGGCTCAGTGTTTGATGCTGTTCTCCTATTGGATGATTCATAAAGACTGTAACTTCAGCATGTCTAAATCCAAGTTCATCATACCATCTGTGCCCTGCCTCCTCTACCTTTATAGTCCTCCCAGTCCCCTCACCCCCTATTTGTTTCAATATTCAGTTAGCCACTATAATTCTGATACCTCTATCTCCTTAATACAATAGGTCTCAAATCACTGCCTCTTCATAGGTCTCAAAATCAGTGTCCTCAAACTGGATTCTGTTTGAATCCTGCTCTCTGTCCTCTCTCTGAGCTATTGGAATAACCTGCTCACTGACTCTGTCTCACTCAACTCCATTTTTGTGCATGCATGAATCATCTTATTAAAATCAGATCACCTTAGTCCTTCTCTTAAAATCTTTTAGCAGTCTAATAAATTCCTGAATTCTTAACATAAGTTCTTCATGTGCTTATATTTTTGGACTTCTTTTTTGCCACTCTCAATTCATTATACCATTATGCCCCCAGGATACAGGAGACTGTAATCTCATTGTGGTGTAGTTTTTTAGGAAGTTGAGATTAGCATATTATATCACAAGAGAAAAGGAAGAAAATAGAAAATATTAAAGTATAAGTACTGTTTTGTAAATGTATTTATATATATTGTGTACTAGGTTGCAACATAAAGTGTGAATCTTAATTTGTTTCTCAGTCAAAAAAGTTGAAAAATCATGTTCTGAATCATATAACAAGTCAAGTTTTTACTAGTAAAAACTCTGTAGGGATCATGGAGAGATGAGTGACTTGCTCTGACCCATGTAAAGCCAGAGGGAGACTCTTGCTCTCTCGGCTCCTCATCCATGACATGTTTATTGCTGCTTCTATGTCCAAAGTGGTATCAAGAAAACAAATATACTTCATCTTTATTACTTGACCATTTTGGTTAGTGTAAAGATACTGGTTTCTACTGTGAGTCTAAATTTGGATGTTTTTCATGTGTTCCCTCTCAGGAAGGAAAGGAGGTGAGCTGGCCTCAGCTGTCCATGCTTACACGAAAACAGGAGATCCGTACATGAGGTCCCTGGTGCAACACATTCTCAGCTTAGTGTCTCATCCTGTCCTGAGCTTCCTGTACCGTTGGATATACGACGGGGAGCTTGAGGACACCTACCATGAAGTAAGGAATGCTACTCGATTGTCACACTTGGATTTACGAAGCATGCGCACCCTATTACTATTTTTCCCCTTGTGGTTACTGTTTTCCCTTAATGGTAATGCTACCACACTTTCTTTGAATGCCATGCTGATTTTGTACAGTGCTTTGAAAACCAATTATCTCATTTTTTGGCAGAATTGTATTTGGTTAATGGAAAATTGTTATCCCATTTTTATTTATTTATTTATTTTATTTTATTTTTTAAAATATATTTTATTGATTTTTACAGAGAGGAAGAGAGAAAGATCGAGAGTTAGAAATATCCATGAGAGAGAGACATTGATTAGCTGCCTCTTGCACACCTCCTACTGGGGATGTGCCCGCAACCAAGGTACATCCCCTTGACCGGAATCGAACCCAGGACCTTTCAGACCGTAGGCCGATGCTCTATCCACTGAGCCAAACCGGTTTCGGCTGTTATCCCATTTTTAATAGTGGGAAACTCAGCAAGGTCAAATCACTTAGCCAAATTTACTAGCAATATCAAGTTTACGGCAAAGTTAGGACTAGATCTCCTAAGTCTTAGTCCAGTTTTCCTTGCAAAACAGTATTATATATTCTGTTGCTTTGCACGATTATGTCGAACTAAACTATGATGTTAACTATTTTAATGAAACAAGTTACTTGTGTATGTATCCATAGTGCAGTTAGTTCTGCTATAGTGCAATATGTGTTCCCAAAACAATCACCGTGCTAAAATAACAGTAAAAAAACCATAGAACTTTTGACAAAAGATAAAATAAAGGGGGCATCACCCTAAAAAATCTTATCAGTGATGGTAAATAAAAAAAGTATATAAGAACTTCATTAAAGTTGTAGCAGAGATTTAAACACATATTAAATTGTTAAGTAATAAGTAAATTCTAGAGTAAATGTGGCATTTACCTTGAAAAAGCCCTAATGTTGACTTGTGGACATGGGCCAACGTAGGCTTGTCTGAAGTGGAACAGAAAGTTGTAGTTGCTGACACGCATGATGCTGGATTAAGGTAGCTGGTGGTTTGAGATGTGTCTCTGTGTGCAATTTGTGGATTCCTGTGTGGCTAGGTTGAGGATAAAATTGTACTTAAAGCAATCATGAGACACTCAAAGTTTCCTAATTATCAATTATATCGTAATAAGTTTTAAAAACACGCACAATAGCAGAACCAACTGTATGTGCTATTGTTTTGTGGGTGCTTTTGGAACACATAAAAGGTGTTCTCTATGTGCATATGTATTGTGCAAGTCACTCAGTATGTCTTGTGGCTCCTTCCATGGCAGTATTATAGTTGTACTTTATTACTGCATGTTATTTCACTGTATGGACTTATATTTTATTTAGCAGTTCTCCTTTTGATGGAGATCGTATTCTTTGTAGTTTTAAACCTTATGAATATTATTAAAATCAACCCCCTTACATGTGCCTCTCTTGCATATTTATGAGTTCCTCTAAGGTAAGTATTAGGAGGTGGGATTGCTGGGTGTAGGGAATGCGTACTTTAAATTTTGATTCTGCCATTTGAGCTCTGGAGTGGCTCTACCAATTTTCCCAACAGTCACCAGTTTTCTGCTATGGCTCTTGTTTCTCCATCCTCATCAGCACTTCATATTACCTAACTTTAATGAAAGTGTTTTTTACCTAAAGTATGAGATGTGACATCTCCAATGGTATTTATTTGCATTTTACTGGTTATTCGTGAGATTGACCAGCTTATTATATTTATTCATTATTTTTATTTCCTCTACTAATTGTTATATTGCCCAGTTTTCCTGTGAATTTATCTTTTTAGAGTTGAGTCATGGGATAGTTCTATACATTTGCATAACTTGTATCTGTAGTAGTACTTTTTTCCTTTAATTATTTTTCTTTTTATTTTCACATTATTCAGACTGAAAGAAGAGTTGTTAGATAGTACAAAGAATAATAGTCTTGAACAAAACTCCCTGAATGTTAGTTTGGCCACATTTTATCAAATAGTAAATTCCCATATACACCTGAATCGGCTTCTGGACTGTTTTTATATTGTTGGCTATTTGTCAGTATTATTTAAACAACTATAGTTTTATGGTTTTATATCTGATAGGAACAGTTTGTTCTTTTCATAGTTTTCCTGGCTGTTTTTGCACATTTCTACTTTGATATGAATTTAGAATCAGCTTGTCAATTCTGCCAAATTAAAAAATATATTTATAGGGATTACACATTGATTTATAAATTAATGAGAAATACTTCCGCCGAGACCGGTTTGGCTCAGTGGATAGAGCGTCGGCCTGCAGACTGAAAGGTCCCAGGTTCGATTCCGGTCAAGGGCATGTACCTTGGTTGCGGGCACATCCCCAGTGGGAGGCGTGCAAGAGGCAGCTGATCGATGATTCTCCCTCATCGATGTTTCTGACTCTCTATCCCTCTCTCTTCCTCTCTATAAAAATTCAATAAAATATATTAAAAAAAGAAAAAAGGGAAATACTTCCATGCTTTCTGTGTTCTATTTGTTAAATGAGCTGTATTTTTAAACTACTTTTCCGGCGTATAAGACGACCCTCTAATTTTACAGTTAAAACACAGGCTTAGGCCTGTATTTGCTGTATAAGACTACCCCCCACTTCAAAGAAAAGACTTACTTTGCCATCAAGATCTGCAGGTAATTTTTGTGTAATTTTGGTCTTTTGCCCCCGATTTTCGGTTGACTTTTTTTCGTTTCAAAAGTCATCTTATACGCCGGAAAATACAGTATGAATTGAAAGCTTTGAAAGGTCTGATATATATGTTTTCATTTGACTAATGGTTACCTTTCACTTTTTCAGAACTTTCTTTAACCTATATTTTTCTTAATGATAACGTCAAGAATAAAAATCTATTCCTATTTTTAAGTTAAGGAATTTTGTTCTGCCTCATATTCTTTTCTGCCATGCAATTAATCCCTATAGCTTTTGCTATGTTATTGTGTTATTTTCAAAATTTCATATTCAATTTGTAAAAATTTCATATTCAATTTGCTCTTTTAAAGTTTTAGTTTATTTTACTTTGTTTTTAGATTTGTATCACTTATTTAAACTTATATGTTTTATGTTTAACTGGTATTATTCCTTACCATTAAGCTCAATTAGAATTCCTGTTACTGAGGTCTACATACAGAGGAGTACACAAATCATAAGAGTAAAGCTTGATATCTTACTACAAAATGAGCTACCATCCAGATCAGAATAGCATCCTAACAGCACCGTCATTGTATGTCCCCCCTTCTCACTGCCACCCACTCACTGCTCCTTCCTTATTCCTAAAGGTAAACACTTTCCTCACTTCTAATAGTTTTGTCTTATGTTAAATTTTACATAAGTGGAGTCAGATTCTTTTATATGCTAAAATACATTTTACATGCCACCTGTAGGAAAACATTCTTTGCATTCATCATAGTTAAGTATGAATCTTGAAGTATAAATTTCTGAAAAGTGTTATATAGTTGTTTATTTAATTAGAACTTTAAATCAGACTTAAATATTCAAGATTAAATGGAGATTTTAATTCTTGTGCAGTTCAGTTTTTATTACTTTTGTGATAAGGAAACTTTTAGGTAATGCTTTCACTTTGATAAGAGTGAAACATCATTTTTTATTAATTTGAGGTCTGTTATTCTGTAATTATAGGACGAGGTGAATTTTGGAAGCTGTTTTTACAATGCATATTAAATCTCCTGACCATTATCACAATAAGTAAATTGATCTTAGTTTTAGGAATTTGTCATTTATGAGCTTAAGAGAATCTAAGTGATGTTATGGTTAAGAAAATGAAAAAAATAGCCGAAACCGGTTTGGCTCAATGGATAGAGCATCGGCTTGGGGACTGAAGGGACCCGGGTTTGATTCCGGTCAAGGGCATGTACCTTGGTTGCAGACATATCCCCAGTAAGGGGTGTGCAAGAGGCAGCTGATCGATGACTCTCTCTCATCGATGTTTCTAGCTCTCTATCTCTCTCCCTTCCTCTCTGTACAAAAATCAATAAAATATATATTTAAAAAAAATGAAAAAAATAAATATTCTTTTTATATATAACTAGAGGGCTGTTGTGTGAAATTCATACATGGGTAGGGTCCCTAGGCCTGGCCAGCAATCAGGGACTATCAGGGCCTTCCGGCTGCCAGCCGGAGCCTCCCTTCCCCAGTTGCTGACCACAGTCTGGGGCCTTCCTTCGTTTCTTGCCACCCCACTGGTGGTGAGCACACATCATAGCAAGCGATCGAACTCCCAGTCTCCTGGTAGAACTTCTGAGGGGACACTTTGTATATTAGCCATTTATATATATAGATTTGTATATGATGAGCTATGCTTACTATGTAAATTTGTGAGAAATAACTTGACCAACTTAAAAATCATAAAGGAAAAACTGTACCGAAAATAAGACAGTGTCTTATATTAATTTTTTCTCCCAAAGTTGCGCTAGGTCTTATTTTCAGGGGATGTCTTATCTTTCCATGCGCTAGGTCTTATTTTCGGAGGATGTCTTATTTTTGGGGAAACACGGTAGTTTCAGTTTTGAGGCTTATCTGTTTATCACCCATTAAAATTATATAATTAAAAAAGTAATCTTTTCAGTCGGACTTCTAAAATTAAATTGTTAAAGGATGAAAAATTGTACCTTTTATTTAAAAACTATATTCTAATCCTTCCCTCATCCAATAATTAATATGTTACTTATAATATGAATTTGGGGTGCAATGAACTTTTTAAATATCTGCTGATCAGTTAACTTGATGAACCTGGTTTTCCTCAGAGGTTGACTTGGGAATTGTCTGAGATATATAGTGCTACCAATTAAAGCAAAAATTAAAGCCACAACTGGCTTATTATCTTTTTAAAGTTCAGTGCCTAATTTCTTTTGTTTGTTTTTTCTTGAGAATAAATTAATTGTATTTTCTAGCAACCAGATTTTTAAAGTATCTTAATTATATTACTAATTCATTAGAGACATCTGTGTTTTTAAAAGAGTTTTTAAAAGTACCACCGGTTTTTTATTGATTGCCTTCTGTGGTATTCAGCCTTATTTATTTATTTATTTATTTATTTATTTATTTATTTATTAGTAATTATGGGACTCAAGTTGATGGAAAATGTAGAGAATTGGACACAAACTTCCAAAATTGATTTTCTCCTGGATTTTTTCTGTACTATTTCTGAACATTGGTTTACTGAGATAAAATAGACTCTTTTTAAGACTAGTCTAGCTTAAATTTGGTGTACTTTTTTTTTTTTTTTTAAGAAGTCTTGTTTCATAGAACATGTATAAGGCAAAGTTCCAGATTTTATTTATTTAAAGATGAAATACAAAATAAGTATTTATGACTGTTGAATACAATATTAGCATTAGTAGCTCAAATGATCATGTAACAAACTTATTTCAAAGCTTCCCTCATTGGTAAAGTTGTTTATTTATTTTTATTTTTTATTTATTTTTAAAAAAATATATTTTATTGATTTTTTACAGAGGAAGGGAGAGAGATAGAGAGCTAGAAACGTCAATGAGAGAGAAACATCGACCAGCTGCCTCCTGCACACCCCCCACCGGGGATGTGCCCGCAACCAAGGCACATGCCCTTGACCGGAATCGAACCCGGGACCTTTCAGTCCGCAGTCCAACGCTCTACCACTGAGCCAAACTGGTTTCGGCGAGTTATTTATTTTTAGATGTTTTTATTTATAGACTTCTGGAAATGTTGGAAAAATTATAAAAAACATTCCCAGTTATCCTTTCCTCAGATTACCTGAATGCTAATATTTTATTACAATAAATTTATCTTTTTTAAAGATTTTATTTTTAGTGGTATTCATACTTAGGGTCTGAGTTTAAATGGGACTTTTAGGAAATTAGAGATTTGTATATTTTTATTGATTTCAATGGGAAGGGAGAGGGAGAGAGGAGAGAGAAGCATCAATGATGACAGAGAATCATTGATCAGCTGCTTCCTGCACACCCTCTACTGGGGATTGAGCTCTCAACCTGGGCAATTGTCCTTGACTAGAATCGAACATGTGAGACCCCTGATTCCACAGGACGATGATCTATCAAATGAGCCAAACCTAAAAGCTAGGGCTAAAAATTTGTAAATTTTTAATTTGCTAGTATTATACCTCAAATGTTACTGTTTACTAGTTTTGCTTGTAGGATTTTAAAAATTTATTGTAAATGATAGAGCTAAAGTTAATCCTTCTTGACAATATATTTTATGTTCTTTGTGATGGGCTTGTATTGTTTAGTTCTGCTATGCCGTTAGGCTTTACCACTTAACAGTGTCTTGTTGTAATTCATCTGCTTTATTTCTGTGGGATAGAGCTTAAGAGCTCAGGTTCTGGAATCATATGACTTGGGTTTGACTTTCACCTTCAGTTTCTAATGGCTCTGTATTCTGAGTGAGTAATTTAGCTTCTCTTGGCTCTACCTTCTGCATTTTTCATATGTGCAGAGTAGTAGTGCCTATTTCATGGGATTTTTTTTTTTTTTTGTGTGTGTGTGTGTGTGTGTGGATTCAGTCAGGCAAATAGTATTCATGCAATGTGTTATCTGCTGATAATATAAGAAAAACATTGCATACAATTTGAATATACAGTGGCCCTAAGATGTCATTGATCTTTTATTTTCATTGTTTTCTGACTTGTTTTCTTTCTTTCTTTCTTTCTTTTTTTTTAACATATATTTTATTGATTTTTTACAGAAAGGAAGAGAGAGGGATAGAGAGTCAGAAACATCGATGAGAGAGAATCATCGATCAGCTGCCTCTTGCACACCCCTCACTGGGGATGTGCCCGCAACCAAGGTACATGCCCTTGACCGGAATCGAACCTGGGACCTTTCAGTCTGCAGTCCAACGCTCTATCCACTGAGCCAAACCAGTTTCGGCTTGTTTGTTTTCTCTTGAACTCTAAATTTATAAATATTCATTTAAGTCTCTTTAATTTATTTTGGGTTCTCTTTAATTTATTTTAAATCATATGTTTACCATAATAATTTGGTGGTTTAGACAATTGCATTCTGTGTTTGATCCTTATGTAATTAAAATTTGGGAATTTTTTTGTTCTTTTTTTAGTTTTTACATGGGTTAACTTTTTCTTAGTCTGCACAATGAGTGTTAATTGGTTGTAAAATGAGTTTTCCTCAAGTATGATAGTTAACTTGAAACTGCTATACAAGAACTTTATAACCATCGATTTAATAGTAATCTATTTAATATTTGCATAAAATTACTCCTTTCTAGAACAAAGAAAACATAAAATATGAATAAGCAGATAGTAAAAAAGGAACCAAATAGAAATTTTAGAGTTGGAAAGAATAGTAACTGCAATGAAAAAAATTATTCATGGGTCTCAACAGCAGGATTCGTGGGATTCAAATAGAAAGAAGAAAATAAGCAATTTGACAATAAATCAATTAAGGCTGTCCAGTTTGTGGAACAGAAAAAAAGGGTAAGGAGATGAAAATAGTCTATCAGAACTCCTGTGGTACTGAAATTTGATTAAAAACATTAATCTATACATTCAGAGCTCAACAAATTCAAAGTAGGATAAACTAAAAAAAGATCCACAGTAAGACACAGTAAGGCAAACTAGAAAGACAAAAACAAAGAGAAAAATATTGAAAAACCTCATGTTAGGAAAACTCATCGTATAGAAAGGATCCTCTATTATATTTAACAGTTGATTTCTCATGGAATCCACAGAGGCTAGAAGGCAGTAGTATGATATATTCAAAATGCTGAGAGAAAAAGGCTGTTATTTAGGAATTTTGTAGTTTACAAAAACTGTCTTTCAAAAATGGTAACGGAGATATAAAGATATTTCCAGATAAATAAAACCTGAGGGAATTTCTAGAAATTAGCTCTCAAAAGTGACTAATAAAGAAATAGAAATTGTGAATAGATCTATACAACAAGTAAAGAGATTGAACCAATAATCTTAAAAAAAACTTCGCAATAAAGAAGAGCCCAGAATCAGATGGCTTCTGCAGTGAATTCTACTCAGTATCTCAAGACCTAACATTAATCCTTCTCAAACTCTTCCACAAAATATGAATGAAAGCCATAATACTAAGCATAAATATAACCAAGGAAGTATAAGATTTGTACACTGAAAACTGCAAAACATCATTGAAAGAAATGAAAGAAGACCTAAATAAATGGAAAATTTTTTTACTTTATTGATTTAATGTAATCTGTCAAAATTGCAATGGTCTTTATTGCAGAAATGGAAAAGCTGATTCTCAAATTAGTATGGAAGGTCACAGAGCCCCAAATAGCCAACATACTCTTGGAAAAAAGAAAAAAGAAAAAATAACAAAGTTGAAGGATTCACACTTTCTGGTTTCAAACATATTAAAATGCAAACTAATCAAAACAATATGGTACTGGCATAACTATAGACTGGTAGATTGAATAGAATTGAGAGTCTAGAAATAAACTCATTCAGTTTTGTGGACTTGGTTTTCAATAAATATCCAAGATCACTCAATGGAGAAAGTATTGTCTTTTCAACAGATGGTGCTGGGACAACTGGGAATCCATATTAAAAGAATGACTTAGGACCTCAGTTGCATTCCACATGTAAAAATTAACTCAAAATAGATCTTACTCTTAAAGCTGTAAAACTTTAAGAAGTAAATATACATATAAATTTTTGTGACTGGATTAGGCAATAGTTTTTAAAAAATATATCACCAAAAATATGAGCAATGATAGAAATTAATAACGTTTATCATGTTTAAAAACATATGTACATCAAAGTACATGATAGAGAAAGTACAAAGAACCTGCAGAATAGGAGGAAATATTTACAAATCTCATCTGGTGGGGCCTAGTATCCAGAATATTAAAGAACTATTATTACTTGACAACAAAAAGATAACCCAATTAAAAAATAAGCTAAGTACTTGCAG
Source organism: Pipistrellus hanaki (assembly GCF_964339955.1). Classification (NCBI taxonomy): domain Eukaryota; kingdom Metazoa; phylum Chordata; class Mammalia; order Chiroptera; family Vespertilionidae; genus Pipistrellus; species Pipistrellus hanaki. Next base: position 26,274,401 of record NC_140505.1, read on the forward strand.
ATATTTTTCGGAAGAAGATATACAAGTGACCAGTAAACACAGGAAAAAATTCTGATCATTATTAGTCCTCAAGGAAATGTAAATCAAAACTACAGGTAGATACCCCATTATACTCAACTGGGATGATATTAAAAATACAAAGCAAAACAATTGTCTGTTAGGATTTGGAACCCTCATACATTGCTGGTGGGAATATAAAATAGTATAATCACTGAAGAAAACAGTTTTGCAGTTCTTCAAAAAAGGTAAACAAATGAAAACACCTATATATATAAAAGTCTAAGCAATCGTTATGACCAACCAGTTGGTAGCTATGATGCACAATGACCACAAGGGGGCAGCAGTCCCTCCTGGCTGGCCAACCTCCCATGGTCCTTACCGCTGGACTGGGTGAGACGGCCCCAATCGCTGGCCAGGCTGAGGGACCCCACTGTGCACAAATTCATGCATTGGGCTTCTAGTATTCATATAAAAACTTATGCATGAATATTCACAGTATTATTTATGGTAGTCAGGAAGTAGAAACAATACCAGTACTCATCAATGTGTATCTATACAGTGGAATATTATTCAGCCTCAAAAAGGAATGAAATTTCAACATGTTCTGCTACATGGATGAATCCTGAAAATATTAGGCTAAGTGAAATAGGACAGGTCACATTGTATAATTTCATTGATAGGAAATGTGCAGAACAGGCAGATTTTTAGAGACAAAGTAGTGTTGTCAGAGTTGCAGTGGAAAGGGGTAGGGGAAATCACAGCTTAATGAGTATGGAGTTTCTCTTTGGGTGGTGAAAATTTTCTGGAATTAGTGCTTATGGTTGCACAAGCAGATTGTGAATAATACTAACAACTATTGAATTACAGATGTTAAAATGGTGACCTTTATATTATGTAAAGGGGCTCTAGCTCCATCTGGCTCCTAAGATTTAACCCTTTGCACTCCGCTGTCCCCTCTCAGGGGACATCGGAATTCTAGCATATCACTCGGATGTCCCCTCTCAGGGGACATTGCAGTTTATTAGTGATTACGGGGAATTGAGTTAATTCAACGCACGTTTTGCAAAGTAGCGTCGAGTAGCTGGTAGCCAATGTCCAGAATGGTTCGGAGTGCAAAGGGTTAACTTTCTGGTTCATTTGCTTAGTCTTCTGCCTCATTGCTGGTGAAAGGAGTTCCTTGTTACTCACCACGCAGTATCTGTGCCTAAGTAGAGCTCAGTGGTTCTGAATCTGCATGTCCCTTTGATCCACACTTGGGAGCCTTGTAAGGAGTTTAAGAATTTCCAAGTCTCCATGGTGTTTGTGATATGTGGCAATTCTTGACCTGGTATGCCCACCTTCTGATCTCCTTGCAGCACCAGCCTAACTTGAGTGGGACATCTGCAGAATTTGATCCAGAGATTGAGGATTACAAAAGGGAGAGGAATTCAGAGTGTCACCTCATTCCACAGCAGCAATCATTTATAGAAACTTTTGGGAGGTTTTCTGTGAGAAAAAAAAAGTCAATTAAGAATAGGAAACAGTGCATACTAGAGAAATCCTATAGTAAAGAACTTCTTTTGCCTAGTGTTTCTAAACTTAATATTAATTAGTAATATAGTAATGGATGTGTGTGTTTTTAAAAAATATATATTTTATTAATTTTTTATAGAGAGGAAGGGAGAGGGATAGAGAGCTAGAAACATCGATGAGAGAGAAACATCAACCAGCTGTCTCCTGCACACCCCCTACCGGGGATATGCCCACAACCAGTGTACATGCCATTGCCTAGAATCGAACCTGGGACCTTTCATTCCACAGACCGATGCTCTATCCACTGAGCCAAACCGGTTTTGGCTGGATGTGTGTTTTTTAAAATATATTTTTGTTGATTTCAGAGAGGAAGGGAGAGGGAGATATAGAAACATCAATGATGAGAGAGAATCATTGACCGGCTGCCTCCTACATGCCCCCAAGTCTATTCTCTATCCATTGAGCCAAAGCAGCTAGGGCTGGATATGTGTTTTTATTAACATTCAATGAGAATGCTTAGTGGCTATTTTAAGGTCTGTGCAACAACTTAACATGCAATGTGGAAATACATTTTTTCTATTGGTGACATAATCACAGGAACTGTGGCTTGTTATTTGAAGGAACAGCCTAATTTCAGATAGAGGGTAGTACAAATAAGGTATAATAAACTTCCTAGTCACAGACCTCTCTGCATTCTGTGTTTGTGGACTACAAGTCCAGAAACCTTCAGTTAGAAAAAAACTTAAATAAACATCTCAAACTGGCCATGACACCATGGAATGGAGCTAGTTTTTTTTTTTTTTTTTTTAATATGTATATATATATTTTTTTATTGATTTCAAAGAGAAAGGGAAAGGGAGAGATAGAAACATCAATGATGAGAGAGAATCACTAATCGGCCGCCTCCCGCACGCCCTCTACCGGGGATCATACCCTTGACTGGAATTGAATCTGGGATCCTTCAGTCTGCAGGCCAACACTCTTATCTTCTGAGCCAAACCAGCTAGGGTGAATGGAGCTAGTTTTCTGCAGAATTACCACAGGTGTGAGTGTCAACGTCCACCTCTAGGTTTCCTGCCTTGGAACTGGTGCCAGTCACATGTAGGATGAAACCATCTCTGCCCTCGTCTGTTTTTGTCGGGCTTCTTGGACCTTCTTTCTCTGTGGCCCAGCTGTGCATTCCTCAGTAACTTTCCTGCGTTAGGCTCTCTATGATGGCTATTCAGCGTTCACTTGAGGTCTAAGTAGATTTGTTGCTGCTGTTCTGGGAAACTCTTTCAAATACCAAAGGTTACCTGTTTCCAAGAGAGGCTTTCTCTTCCCTTCCTGCTTCTGAGTGATACTCAGTGTCTTGCCTTAACTACTTCCAGGTTTGGCTGATTTGCAACACTAGGATGAGTTTTTGCTCTTTTACCTGAAATAAAATCTTTCAGGTGGTCTGTGAGCATTGCTCTTTCTGGTTTGGCATCGTTAAAATTGGCATCTCGGTCCACTAGTTAGGATTTTATCATACTTTTAATTGTTAAAAAGATACGATTCCCTCGCCCAGTGGTACAGGGACTGGTGTCCAACTTTTATTTTTCTTGTATAAAATGCAAAGGCAGGCAAAAATAGAAGGCTTAAGAATTTACAGATATAATGAATGATTAGTGTAGGAAGTATTTTCAGCATTTGGGGAGAGGTTTCTATTATTTTTGGCTTTTTAAGGGTAACACTGTAGAAGAAAACCATTTTTTTGTTTTTGTTTTTTTGTTAGGCTTTTTATTAGCTAATCTAGGTTCTCTCCCTTGTAATATGAGTGAGGTAAATAAATATGCCAATATGTTCAAGGTAAAAACAAGATAGTCAGTGTTAATTCTTTATTATTATTATTATTATTATTATTATTATTACTAGAGGCCCAGTGCACGAAATTTGTGCACAGGTAGAGTCGCAATCAGGGCTGACCTGTGGGGTGACCAGTGGGGTGATTAGGGACCCCCACTTGCACCTGCCTTGGCTGGTCTGGCTCCGCCTGCTCACTGGCCCTGCCCCCTGCTGCCGCTGCCAGTCACCTTCCTCTGTGGGGTGACCGGTGCTGGTCAGGGCCTGCAGCCTGGGGGCAGCTCCTGCATTGAGCCATCTGCCCCCTAATGGTCAGTGCACGTCATAGCAACCGGTCGTTCCACCGGTCATTCTGATGTTCAGTTGATTTGCATATTAGGGTTTTATATAGATAGATTATTGCCTTTTGAATAAACTTGGCAGAGCTGTATAGGATAGAGGCCTCAACCAGGAGCAGGAAAAGAAGAGAAAAATTAAAAGTATGATCTTTTCCTTTCAAAATTTCCTTTGAAAATTTTCTATATTGCTTCAAATGTTTACTTAAATGCTCTAATCCCCATCCTTGAATTAGAAGGTCAGTGAAGTATAAATAATGTAATGACTGCTTTTGGGATTATCTAATCTCTGTGGATCCATTCGGCTTTCATTATTTTGTTCCTTTTATACTTTCACTTATAATTATTGAAATTTAAAGGTTTCCCATATACATATTTTATTGTTTTGGTCCTTTTGTTCTCCACCACCAAACTAGTATAATTTATCAGTTTACCTTGTCAATTTCCTTTTCATGCTTCCTCAGGCTCAGAGCCATTTTAGCTTCTCTAGGTGTGGATCTCTTGGTATTTGCCTGCAGGATTGACAGGTTGAAGTTGGGTCTTTTGTGGTCTATATTAATGGATCTGTTCTTAGAAACTAAGTTGCTTGCTAAGAAAATTACCCTCTTCACTTCTGGTTTTAGTAGGGAGGCCTTGGCATTTGTCCAACAGTTAATGAGAAATCGTGGTACAATTATGTTTTATTTTTCCCCTCAGTTCTTTCTGTGGTTGACATAATGCTGAAAATTAAAGAACCTTGAGTGAAAAATGCATCAATAAAATAAAAGCATATTGCAATTATATTCTGACCTTGATTTTTTTCTCTATAACTATATATTTTTCACAGGATTAATTAAATTCTAAGATGTACCTATTCCTCTCAATGTTTGCTACTAGATGTTTGCTAGTAGAGTAATTGCATGCTACTTTGCCCTCAGATAAGTGATGCTTTCATAACTTCTAAAGAAGACAGAATTGTCTGAGGTTTTTATCTTTTAAATTAAATTTTCTTATTCATACTGATAAAAATCCTGTTGCACTCCAAATCTCAGGATAAATTGGTGTGTTGTCTGTAGAAACTAGCTCTTCTGTCTAACTGAATAACAGATAAATACACTTTATATGTAATCAATCTGTTTAAAGGCAAGCTACAGAGTAGTCATAGCATGGTGATTGAGTAACTTTTAGATTAGTACTCCTGCTGGGATTATAACATTTTTTTTTAAAGTATATGGATAATTTAAGTATGTTAAAGTGATGATAGTTCCATTATAGTAGTATTGTTTATCCTGCAAAAACATCATTATGTGTTTAAAATTAGAAAGAGGATATAAATTAAAAGATAAAGATCAATAAATACTTTAGTAATTTAAATTAGTGCCTAGTGATAAGAAATTTGAATTGAAAATAAATGTAGCGATCTCATTGTGGTCATAAAAATGTTGGCATTTATTCAAATGCCTCCTTATAATGGAGACAGTACAAAATTTATACCATCTAGCCCTAACTTACAAGGATCAAATATAAGACTTTGACATCATTAAAAATTTTGTTTCCTTAAGTATTTGCCCTTTGGTATTTGATTTGTGTTAATAGAAGAAACATCTTTTTTAGTTGGTTGCCCTGGGAAATTGTAGTTACTAAAAAATTCCTACTGTTATCATATGTTTACTCGTTGGCTTGAATTACTCAATTTTTTTGAACTATTTTTTCCTAATTTAAAAGTTGTGCAGTTACAAAATTTTTGAGCATCTAAACAGTAGAAAATTAAAATTTATTAGTAATCTCATGATAAACAGATAACCTCTGTTAATATTTGTATATATTCATTTTTCTAGTTTTACTTATATATTCCTGTGTATATCATACCATGTATAGCATTTTGTAAACTTTTTTTTACATGAAGTAAATAATGGAATTAATTTAATGCCATTAAGTATTATTCTTTTATACCAAGTCTCCAAATGTAATCTCTGAAACTCCTAAGTAGTACATAGGATTATATGTTTTTGTGGATATATGCATTTTTCCTGGAAAAAAGATCTGTACTTGTTATCTAGTTCTCAGAAGTGTTTATGATAGTTAAGAACAAACTTTAGTCCGGCTGGCATGGCTCAGTGGTTGAGCATTGACCTATGAACTAGGAGGTCAGGACACATGCCTAGGTTGCAGACTTGATCTCCAGTAGGGGGTGCACAGGAGGCAGCCGATCAATGATTCTCACCATTGATGTTTCTATCTTTCTCTCCCTTCCTCTCTGAAATCAATAAAAATATATTTTAAAAAAGAACAAACTTTATTTTAAATGACTACATAATAATGTTTTATAATTCATTATATATTTCCTCGCTTGTGCCCTGACCAAAAATATTTTATCCCAGTAATGCAAGGATAATATTTTATTCAGAATTTCATCTATATTCGCAAATGAAACTGATCTATAGTTCCATTTTGGGTATTTTATCAGATTTTGCTAGTGTTATATTGGATTCATAAACTGTAGCATTCTGTATATTTTTCTGTGATTTAGAATACTTAAAATAACATAAGAATGATAACTTAAAAAGTAGGCTCTAATTTTTTTTTATTATACTTCAGTTTTAAAAGTCTAGGTTTTAAATGCCTTAGCGATAATATCTAAACATATTGCTCTTTTTAGAGTCTCCCTTCTCCTTTTTCTTGGGTTAACTTTGGTTATTTAAATTTTGCAAAGAAACCATTAATTTTTTATTGCTATGAAAATAATAAAGATATTAAAAAAATTATTTAAATCCACTTAGTACCTGTGGACACACATTCCTCGTCAGGTTTGTATGCTTACCTGTTTGTGATTTGGAATTTATTAAGTATCACCAAAAAGACACTTTGGGTATGTTATGACTTAAATAGATTTATAGTCCATTTGGGGACTCAGACCGCCATGTAAAGCATAGCCAGTATTGAGCCTCAAACTATCCAGCTTCCAAATGAAACAACTGTCAGGTACTGAAGTTGTGGTCCAAATGCCATTTCTTCTTAAATAGAACTAGAGCTCTTTGGTAAAATGACTGAATCTAGGTCTGGTGTAGAAACGAATAAGATAAGCAGAGAGCACCTTCTAAACCAGAAGCAAGGAAGACAACTCAGGTGAAGTCTGAAGAACTCAGGAACCAGCTTGAAGATGCTCCCATCATCCCAATCAGGATAATAACTAATGGGTTGAAACTCCAGATATATGTGAATTCACGTTCATGATGATAAAACAAAAAGCTAATTGGTCACCACTGGAGGATGGTAAATAAAAACATTATCAAATATCCCCCTTTGATTACTTGATATAGTCAAATTTTCCCCCTTTTAATTTATTAATATAATTAGTTATAATGATGATTTCTGATGAGTCATCCCTAGATCAGAGAAAAGGATGGTATATTAAGTAAAAGTTGCTGACCTGGCCATTAAAGATAAAATTCTGTCTAGAAGGAAATAGATCCCTTTATCACATTTTATCTAAGATAAAGTTTGAAGGAAAGAAAGATCTAAATAATAAAAACACAATTGGAATACTAAAAGAAAATAAGGGAGAATATTCTGTAATCTGAGAATGGGAAGATCTTTGGAAGACAGGAAACTCAGAAGCTATAAAGGAAGACATTTACCTACAAAACACAAAGTAGAACAAAACATAAACAATTGCAAATAATTAACTTGGAAAAATTAAATTTGTAATACTTAATGATTCACCATCCTATATAATAAAAGGCTAATATGCAAATCAACCGAATGGTGGAACAACTGGTCACTATGATGTGCACTGACCACCAGGGGGAGACACTCAACCCAGGAGCTGCCTCCTGGTGATCAGTGCAATCTCAAAGTGGGAGTGCCACTCAGCCAGAAGCCCTAAGCTGGGCTCATGGCTGGTGAGCACAGTGGTGGCAGTGCTAAGCCATTATTCGAACATCCCCCGGACTGTGAGATGGGAGCCCTTGCCGTGCAGGAATGTCATGCACAGGGCATCCAGTACCTAATCTAACAGTGTTGCTAAGAAGAGGACAATAGACAGGTCAAGGATCTAAAAAGAATTCACAAGAGAAGAAAAGCAAATGGCAATCAGCATTGTGAAAATATTCCCAACTCCTTTTGTTGTCAGTAAAATTGCAGTATAAGCAACCATGATTTTGCTTAACTGATTGGCAAAATCTAAATGAGTAAGGATGCAGAATATCGAGTATCCTGCTGGTAGGAATATTAATAGACACAGCTATTTAGAAAGGAAATTGGCATCTATAAAAAATAAACATTTGACTCACCAGTTCTGCTATTAGAAATTGAGTTTAACCCTGACCGGTTTGGCTCAGTGGATAGAGCATTAGCCTGTGGACTCAAGGGCCCCAGGTTTGCTTCTGACCAAGGGCACATAACAAGTAGGGAGTGTGCAGGAGGCAGCTGATCAATGTTTCTCTCTCATTGATGTTTCTAACTCTATCCTTCTCCCTTCCTCTCTGTAACAAATCTATAAAATATTAAAAAAAAAAAAAGAAAAAGAAATTGAGTTTATAGAAATAAAAGCACAAGTCTACTAGGATATATGACTAAAAAATGAGACTGGCCTTATTGGAAGAGCAAATGAACTGGAAACGATAGCAATTTAGTTTTCTCCTTCCCATTCCTTGTTTTTTTTTTTTTTAGTTTTATTTATTTATTTATTTTCAAATCAATCTTTATTGTTCATATTATTACAAAGGTTCCTCATTTCATTCCTTGTTTTTTTATGATGTCAACTTATCAGGCTGGTTTGTGGGGGAAGCAAATGTGAGAAGGGTAGTAGACTGGACAAGCTTCTCAGCATGCGTGGTTCTTAGGCAGAGCTACAGGGGAAAGTCACTTCCTGTTGCGCCATTATGTACACTGGTGCTGGCCATTTCCCCGTGTCATGGTCGGCCTGTAGCAGACAGGCTGAGCAGAGTATGTTAGCCTAGACTCCGAGGCTCTGCAAGAGAGAGCCACAGAGGGCTGGCTCACTGGTAGAAGGAGACACAGCTGAGTAGATGAAAGTAACAGACGGGAAAACCCTGAAGCAGGCATGAATTGAATATTCAAACAGCTCTAGTAGTCAGTATGTCTTTACTAAGGTCCGAAGCAGATTCAGTAGTCCTCATATTTACTAGTAGATCTTCCATGTTGCACAGTAGAGGCTGTAATTGATATTCATAATGAAAATCATGAGTCTTCAAGAAAGAGCTTAACTTGTTTTCGTTATACTTTGGTTTTAAAAGTCTGGGAAATATGTGATTACATTTGGGGAGATCTGTATATGTGATTACATTTAAAAAAATGCTTTTTAAAACAAATTTTAGTATATAAATGGTAAGTTTCCCTGAATCTGGACAACTTTGCTTTCTAGAATGACATTATTTGATATTGTTGTTAGATAATATTTTGCCATGCATATTGCTTTTTAATGTTTCAATGCCTCTTTGTTTTCAGTTTTTTGTAGCATCAGATCCTACAGTTAAAACAGATCGACTGTGGCATGACAAGTATACTTTAAGGAAGTCGATGATTCCTTCATTTATTACGATGGATCAATCTAGGAAGGTAGGATTAGAAGAGGTTTTTGGGATTTTGATATTTTAATGCTATTTCTACCTGGATCATGAGACAAAATTAATCTTCAGTTAAAATTTTGTTGCATTTTAGGATTAGCATTCTTTAAAAAATTTTTTTTTAATCTTTATTGTTGTAAACATTACAGATGTACCCTCCCTTTTTCCCCCTCATAGACCTTTTCCACCCGGAACCCCACTCCCCCCATGAATTCATCACTCTATTACATGGGTCCATAGATTATGCATATATGCATATAAGTTCTCTGGTTAATCTCCCCACTCACTCACCCCGGCCTCTCCTCTGAGATTCATCAGTCTGTTCCATGTTTCTCTGTCTCTGGATCTATTTTGTTCATCAGTTTATTTTGTTCATTAGATTAGCATTAGCATTCTTGAAAGTATATATTAATTGGATACATCAACATAATATATGTTTGTTAACGTCTTTTCAGTTTCTAGAATTCACTTCATACCATCCTACATGTTCTTGTTACTTAATTTTTAATCAGTAAATTGTTTCTTATGAATATTTGTTATAGTTGGATTTTAATTTTATATAAAGGTGACTCTAGGATATTTTCCTTTTTTAGGTTCTTTTGATAGGAAAATCAATAAATTTCCTGCACCAGGTTTGTCATGACCAGACACCCACTACAAAGATGATAGCTGTGACCAAGTCTGCAGAATCACCCCAAGATGGTAGGATGATGGTGGTGGTTGTGGTGATGGTGGTGGGATTGTGATGATGGCGGTGGTGATGTTGGTGATAACAATAATATATATTGCTTGAAGTATTTTTTGTTTAACAGGACTAACACATTTTCCAAATTATTATCTAAAAATACCTTAATACACATATATTGTATATAAAATGTTTATTACTATTTAAATGTTGCTCCCCTTTTTATACATTTAAACAATAAGTGGTGGAATAGGTATAAACTGTTTTATTCTATTTTTTAATCCTCACCAGAGGGCATGCTTAGAGAGGGGAAGGTTGAGAGGGAAGAAAAGAGGGAGGGAGGGATGGAGAGATGGGAGAGGGGGAAGAGAGAGAGAGGGGGAGGGAGGGAAGGAAGGGAAAAAAACCACTGATTTGAGAAAGAAATATTGAGAAACACTTATCAGTTGCCTTTAACCAGGGATTGGTCCTGCAACCCCGAAATGTGCCATGATCCACAGTTGAACCGGCACCCTTTTGGTGCACAGGACATTCAATCAACTGAGCCACTCTGGCCAGGCATGCATTACTTTTTTTATGTAGTGACTATATGTCAAATCACATAAAGGAAAAAATGCTAGCCACACTTTGAAACTCAGAGGCTTGCCCAGAAATCAGAAAGGATTTACAAGTGTTTATTGTATTGAAAATGTTACATATCTTTCTGCCTACATTAAATGACTTATGGTTATTCCTCATTCACTGCTGTTTTCTATTTTTTCCATTTGCTGCCTGCTTCAGCCTCAACAATTTCATGATATTTTGTGTCTTGGCTATATGTACTATTTAGATTGTCATCTTGGTTCATTCAAGTTTACTTTTCATATGACATTGCGGTAGCTGTAGGGGAAATAATATGAATTCTCCAAGGCTGTGCCTCTCATTAGCTTACAGTCTAAATGTGTAATAGAGGCTGCTTGAACCTGAGTCTTGTTTTCTTGCCTTCCTCCCTTAACAACATGAGCTTCAGCACCTGTTCCAGCTTCTCTACAAACTGCTGGACCCTGGGCTCCATGCAGTTGCTCAGCCACTGGGCCCAGCCAGCAGCAGAGGGGTCAGCATCTATGCAGGTGCTGGGGACTTGAGCTTCCAGATCTCTGTGTCTCATTCCACCAGTGTGTGGGGCAATTGGGAGTCGTAGGGCCTGGCTGTGGGCATAGCTGGGGGTCTGGCAGGCATCAGGGGCATCCAGAGCGAGGAGGAGGTTATGAATGACCACCTGGCCTCCTACCTGGAGAAGGTGAGAGGCCTGGAGGCTGATAGTCAGAGACTGCAGAGCAAAATCCAGGAACACCTTGAGGACGAGGGACCCAGGTCAGAGACTGGAGCATTATTTCAAGACCATGGGGGACCTGAGGGCTCCGATCTTTGCACATTCTGAGGACAAGGCTTGCATCTGGGTGACACCCTAGACAACAGCAACTCTATACCCTCAACCCAAAAGACCATCACCTGCAGGATTGTGGATGGCAAAATGGTGTCTGAGGTCAATGACCCCAAAATTTTGAGGCACTAAAGGCAGAAGTGGAATACTCCTTGGGGGGGAAGCATAAGATGTGCCTGAATCATTCTATATAATAAAAGCCTATTAAAGTGTCTGGTTGTCCAGTCGTCCATTCAACCAATCAAAGTATAAAATGCTAATGATATGCTAAGGCCACTCAATTAACCCCCTTAAACTCCCCCCCTTGACTCCCCTTCACACACCCCCCCCCTCCCGGCTTTCACCACCCTATTATCTGTGTCCATGGCTTATGCATATATGCTTACAAGGTCTTTGGTTGATTGCTTCCCACCCACTCATCCTCCCCGCCTTCCCTCCGAGGTTTTACATTCTGTTCCATGCTTCCTAATATAGGTTCTTCTTACCGGTCTATTATTTTGAAGAACAAATAAAAACAGTTCTAAAGTCTTCTGATATTTTCAAATTGATAGCAGGTAGTGGGAAAAGACTTAACCTAGACTCTGCAGACCTTGCCTCTTTTTGTTTAACTTTGAAAAGTAGTGTTCTACCTTTTTTTAATCTTATATTGTTTACTTGACATTGGGATTATTTGCTAGCTCAAGTGTTATTATGGTTTTTATATAAAAGTGAGTATTTAGATATAAGTGGTTTTATGATGTAAATTAGCATTAAAAAGCATTGTTAATCTTTACCTGTGATTTCTTTTTAATTTAAAACTGTGGAAATGATGGCTGTTTTGTTTGTTTTGCTGTTGTTTTTTTGTATTACTGCTTACAGTTAGGCTTCTTTGTTGGTGATAGTCTCCTCTTATTACATGTCCCTGGAAAATCTTCAGATCTTTCCTTAGAGTTTACTCTCTGATACTCTGATATGGCTGCATGACAACAGCACCCTAACCTTTATATGATTTTCACATAAAGCTCATTACATGTGCCATTTTTTTTATTCTTCAAACTAGTTTTGAAATGTCCTATAGGCATGTGTAGGTAGGTGATTCAACTTTGACCTGCCCTATTCTCTTTGCACTTTTCAACAAAGTGAGATTTTTGAGTTAGTTACATTGTAGAAAGTAATTTGAAATTAAAAAAAAAAAATTTGTGAAGTGATGAATTGTGTGTGCTGTTAAGGGTCCTTCCGTAGGTCACAGTGCAGATGTCTGCTGTAAATCCAACCAGACATCAGTATTTTCAGTTTCTTGAGCTCGGGACTCTAGTTTGCCTCCCTGACCATACACATGACCTGTTAGTGCTGCCACCAGTGCCATTTACAGGCATTGGCAATGAGTTATGTATGTGTGTGTGCCTTCAGATTTTCCTTTGTTAAAATACAAATTATGTATGTATGTGTACTTTTTTCCTTTTGTTCTTTACAGCTGCAGACTTATTCACAGATTTGGAAAATGCATTTCAGGGGAAAATCGACGCGGCTTACTTTGAGACCAGTAAATACCTATTGGATGTTCTCAATAGAAAGTATAGCTTGCTGGATCACATGCAGGCCATGAGGCGGTACTTACTTCTCGGTCAAGGAGACTTCATAAGGCACTTAATGGACTTGCTCAAGTATGAAAACCATTTTGATTTTCATAAATATACAGTAGATCTTGACATGATAAGAGTCTTATAATTTTTGTTTAAAGAATAAATGACATTAGAGGGAAATTTGTTGAATTTCTCTACAACATATGGTAAGATAAAATCGGGAAAAGGAAATTGTGACATTGTTGTGTTAAAGTATCTTTATTTTTGTTTGTCCTGTGCTTTGTTCTCTGGAGAAGCCTGTGCACTTCACAAACACTGTGGCCCTGGCAGTCTAGTGTACTAGTGATTTTCCCAGGCATATAAGAATGGAAATTATTTTTATTTTTTTTGTGTGTTCCCTTTAGGACACTTAAAAAAGTATGTTACTTTTCAATCTTATCTGTGCTAATTAAGCAGTTGTTTCGGAGTCCCTTAAGGGGCTCGTTGGAATGGATCGCTGGACCCACTTAAAGAGTCTGGTTCTGTAAATCTGGGGAAGAGCCCAAGAATGTTCATTTCTAACAAGAGCCCAGCTGAGGGTGATGCTGCTATGTGAGAACTTTTATTTCAGTCCCATAAGCTCCTGTGGCCCCACCTCTTACTAGAAATCAGCCTAGTTAGGAAAAATAATCTAGATTTGGGGGCATATGTGACAATAACTGACCTCATAATCATGGGTAATGTTGTATGATTGATTAGCTCATGAAGGAGTTGATTATTACCTGCTAAACATAAACTCTGTGATTACACTTGCTCAAATAGCATGTCTGCACTGTAAGTAGAGAAGGGGTTGCTAGTTAGTTCAATACTGGTCACGAGGCCACTGCCTGTTGGAAGGGTGAGGGTGATGCATTTTTTAAGGGGAAATGTTCTTTAAATGCCAGAAGGCTAAAATGGAATTATGTGTGAGGATGTGGGATGAGCAGACACATAGGTGTAGATGTTCAGGTTGACAAAGAGGTAAAGATTAGCAAGGGGTTTCTTACAGTTTAAAGTTAAAGCAACATTTAGAGGATGGCAATAATACAGATCAGATCATTTAGCTGACTAACATATTAAAACTATAATAGATTTTAATATTTAGAATGGGCAGGGAACATCTGGCCCGAGATGTATAAGGCCTGCAAAATCATTTGGTGTAGCCCTGCCAAGGCATTAGGGAAGAGTTAATTAAATGCTTGACCAAATATAGTAGGCTAATTTTTAAGTTGATAATTTTGTGTGGCCCACGAATGATGTTAAGAATATTCAAATGGCCCTTGGCAGAAAAAAGGTTCCCCACCCTTGATTTAGAGCATCTCATTTTTTGTATTAAATAAAACAATTATTTCTTCTCAACAGCATGTTTTTTTTTTGTTTTTGTTTTTTAAATATATTTCATTGATTTTGTACAGAGAGGAAGGGAGAGAGATAGTTAGAAACATCAATGAGAGAGAGTCATTGATCAGCTGCCTCTTGCACACCCCCTACTGGGGATATGCCCTCAACCAAGGTACATGCCCTTGACCGGAATCGAACCTGGGACCTTTCAGTCCCCAAGCCGACGCTCTATCCATTGAGCCAAACCGGTTTCGGCTCAACAGCATGTTTTAAGTCTAGTTTTAAAGGGGAATGCCATCAGTATCTCACTTGCCTCAGATTTATTTGAGTGAAGCTAAGGCCCCTTTTCACCTGTCCTGCCTGATCTTTTAGTCGCTGTGAAGGCCTGCAGTGGAGAGGGTTTATATGCACACGTGGGGATGATTGGCTGCGTTCTTAACTTGGTCAGCTCTTGGTCACAGTTTCATATTTGGAAACTGAGATATTAGAACCCCTTCAGGAATGTTTGCTGATAATGCAGTAGTTGTTAGCCTTTAGAATCATGACACCCACCTCTATCTGATGGTTTTGATTTAATGAAGACCCTTTTTTTCATTGGACCCATGTAGGAAATAACACTAGTTCATGCCACTATTGGCCAGCCTCTAGTTAGAAAACGTTATTTGTTAACATGGAGGACACTTTTAAATATTTTTCATTTAAGCTGAACAAAGATTAATTTTTTTTTTTAATTTTAAGGAAATACTTTATTTCCCCAAATACTTGGTGAAATCCTATTTACAATTAATTCTGGGAAGGTTTTGTTACCATGTCATATTGGTTCCTTTTGTCTTTAGTTTTTACAACTTGAACTCCTTGTATAATTTTAAGTTTCTACACAGTTCATTAAGAATTCAAGTAACATTTTCTTTTTCTTTTTTAAAAATCTGTTAAGACCAGAACTTGTCCGTCCAGCTACGACTTTGTATCAACACAATTTGACTGGAATTCTTGAAACTGCTGTCAGAGCCACCAACGCCCAGTTTGACAGTCCTGAGATCCTCAAAAGACTGGACGTGAGGCTGCTGGAGGTACTGTCGCTCCAGGTTCTGTACATGTTGTCGAAGGCATGGCTAGTCTAGTGGGCAAGAGCCATGACTGAAAGACCGGGCCACCTGAGTTTGAATCCTTGCTATGTCGTCTGTTATGGCATCATTTTAGACAAGTCACTGCCTGTCTACACCACACTAGGTTTCAGTTCTCACCTTACAAAGGGCTCTTGGGCAGAGAACATGCAACACTTGGTGGCCGTCACGGATGCCCAGTAAATTGAGGTGCTGTTAATGGTAATGTTGATAGGAGGCACAAAGATAAGGTAGAATGATAATAATATTTATCAAAAATAGATGTTTTTAGCCCAGCCGGCATGGCTCAGTGGTTGAGCATCAACCTATGAACCAGGAGGTCATGGTTCAATTATTGGTCAGGGCACATGCTCAGGTTGCAGGCTCAATACCAGTAGGGGACGTGCAGGAGGCAGCCGATCAATGATTCCCATCATGGATGTTTCTATCTTTCTCCTTCTCTCTTCCTCTCTGAAATCATTAAAAATATACTTTAAAAAAGAAAGATGTTTTTAGTTTTAGTTTGATAGAAGATAACATTTCTTAGGGAAGTGAGTATCATAAACATCAGATACTGCTTGCTTAGCTATGATAAAGGACCGTTAGCAGGACCTGTTGGGTTTTTAAAAATATATTGATTTTTAAGGATTTGGAACATATAAGGCAGTAGTTTTTTTCATAAAGGAATGGTGATGAATTTTAAATACTTTTATAATCATTTAAAAATATTCCATCCATTCCAAAAATATTTGTAGAGCACCTACTGTGCACCTGATTGTCTAAACGCTGAGGATCCAGGAGGTGACAAAGAAATGCAGTTCCCTGCTCTCATGCAGCTAACACTCAAAACTGTTGAGCAGTTTTTAAAAATTGGGTTTTATTTTATTGCCTCTACTTTGAGGATTTGACTAGTTCTTTGGCATTAAGCTTAACACTGGTGATGGTAAGTCCTGGTGATGGTAAGTTGTTTTTGCTCTTAGGTGTCTCCAGGTGACACTGGGTGGGATGTCTTCAGCCTGGACTACCACGTTGATGGACCGATTGCAACTGTAAGATCATTCTGAATATTTTTATAATAGTCACAGCTATTTAGATTGCTAAGCATTTCGCTGTTTTAGAATTGGCTTTTTTCTGTAAGAACTTCTAACTAAACTGATCACTTGACATCTACATTCTACTCAAGAGATTGAATATTTAAGCCCAAATTGTGTGTGTTTTAAATAATCATTAATGAGTACTGAAATGGTGTGTTATTTTAAGAATTCTTAAAAATATCAGTTGTTCTATCACAGGTTTCAGTAAGTATTTAATAAATGGGTATTCTTTTTGTTCCATTATTCTTAGACTGTAGTAACTAATTTAGGATAACTTGAAAGGAACTATAAAATGCATTTTAGGGAAATTGTATTTTTACTTAGATAAAATTTTATATTTAGTATTCATTTCAACTGATGAGGAAATAGCAGCACTATTGTTCATAGTGCTTTTACCATGTTTAAAGGAAAGTACTATTTCTTTTAACAGTTACCAGGTCATGAAAGATTGACCAGCAGAGTTGCCTTTTTTGGGCCTGCAATTTAAATACCCTTTCTTAAGTGCTCATTCTTTTTTTTTTTTTTAAATATATTTTATTGATTTTTCACAGAGAGGAAGGGAGAGGGATAGAGTTAGAAACATCGATGAGAGAGACATCGATCAGCTGCCTCTTGCACACCCCCTACCGGGGATGTGCCTGCAACCAAGGCACATACCCTTGACCAGAATCGAACCTGGGACCTTTCAGTCCGCAGGCTGACGCTCTATCCACTGAGCCAAACCGGTCTCGGCTTAAGTGCTCATTCTTTCTTTATTCACACTGGCATGGAATCTCCTTGGCCAAGATACCTCTTTGAACTTACTTCAGCCATTTTTATGTCTGAAATATTGAGAAAGGACATTCTTTTTTTTTTTTTTTTTTTTTTTTTTTAATTATTGGGAAAAGTATTCTGTTTAGAAGTAATATATTTTGGGTCTAAATTTCTCCTTAGTGGTTCTAGCAGAGTTCTGAGTCCATGGCTGTTTTGCCTCTCAAGGGAGAAGCCACACATGCTGCTAAAATACTTTCATCAAAGCCATCCCCTCTCTCTTTTTACTTCCAAGTTAACAGATTTGCCACTGGCAAATGGCTCTGTCTTGCCTGCTGTGAATGGTAACTACTGGTGCAGTTTTTTCTCTTTTACAAATAAGTTACTAATGTTTAAACTTTACCAGATCAAATCTACCAGATTTTAAATGTGTAACTGCTCACAAATTTAATTTTTGGTCATATTCAAATTAGTTTTTATGTATTTTTTTGTTATCAACCTCATACAACAATTTTTCTAGTTTATCAACACATACATTTTTAAAAATGATACCTTTACCTAGCAAATGCTAATTTGGTCATTTTGAAAGTCAATCTTCATATTTTAAGAATTCAAACTTGTATTAGCAGAGTAAACAATAAGCTAAGTTACTAAAATATTTAAAAGATAAATACCTTGATCATAAATCTCAAACTCCATATTTTAACACACTTATTTTTTTAGAGAGGCATGGAACAGGTCAAGGATAGGAATAAAATGTTTTCACCTTTGACTTATATCCTAAACAGTTTTAATATCCAAAACAGGATATTTTAACATTATTTAAATTAGAAATTTTCATATTATCTAATTTGTTAATGTTATATACATTACATATTTTTTCATAGTATAAAAGATACCATAGTAAAAATAGTTGTATCAATTATTTCACAAAATGTAAGTGCCTTGAGTGATATATAAACTGAAAATGGTCTATAAAACCGAAATGGTTATTTCATGATATTGCAGCTCTTACTAATGAGTATCAAAGTTCATACAAACCGTGTGTATAATATCAATCATGCAATATTTAAAAATTTTTTAGAGTTTTGAAAACTCTAGTAGAAAGAGTCAAAGGAAGTTTATATAATAATATTTATTTTAAGAAACAAATTAAGGATATATTCCATCTATGGCCAATAGGTACCAACTCCAGTGGGTTGAATTGGGAAGGAGAAAAGAGTTTCATAATTGATTAGCAAGGTCTTCCAGAGACATCTTATGCAAAATGACCCCTGGAATGTCTGGTCTTTGCCGTTCCAGTCTTAGGGTTAGTTTATATCCTAGGTTAGTATATTTTCAGCTAAATGGCTTACTTATAGTCATATTATTGTACAACTGCAGGTATTCAGACTAATATTAGAAATTGAAATAATTTTTTTTTTAAAAATATATTTTATTGATTTTGTACAGAGAGGAAGGGAGAGAGATAGAAAGCTAGAAACATCGATGAGAGAGAGTCATCGATCAGCTGCCTCTTGCACACCCCCTACTGGGGATATGCCCGCAACCAAGGTACATGCCCTTGACCGGAATCGAACCCGGGTCCCTTCAGTCCCCAAGCCGACGCTCTATCCATTGAGCCAAACCGGTCTCGGCAGAAATTGAAATAATTTTTAACCATCAGATTAAATTTTGTGCAGTGGTATGCAGAAATTACAAGAAAGGTAAGAGAGGACAATTGCAATTGTATTTAAAAGTATACTTTTAGAGTCAAATTTTGAGAGAGAATGGGTTTTCTGCTTTTCCCTGTTAAATTTAATTTACCATATTATCTATTCCCTTTTTATTCTCATTAATTGAGATTGTCATTTTTGTACAGTTAGTTTTAATAGGTACATATCTTATATTAGCTGTATAATTATATCTTATATAACATATAATTTTAGCTGCTTATTAACTCTGAAAAGGGATGTGGAAAGATTATCTTTAACCTTTTTGATAATGAGCTGGATAAAATCCAGTTACTTCTGTCAATGGTCTCCTGGGTGTTAGATAAGGTATCAGAAGCATATTTGTTTACTTTTATCTGAACTTTATTTTACAGATAGGTAATGAACTGAAAGAATATATACCTAGCAAAACCAAAATGTGAAGGATGTTTTCATGAACATGAATTATTATTAAACAGAATTTTTTTAAATCAGGTCATGTTAAATGTGTTCAGGGAGTTTGGCACTTAAGGGAGCCCTGTAAAATATTGTATAGCAAGGAATCCTTTAATTTATTTGTAAAATTATTTAATTTGGTCACATTTTGTTTAAATAATTGCAAGAATATTAATAGTATAAGCAGCACATCCAAATGGGTAAGCTCTAAAACATTCTTAGCTGGTATTGGAATCTCTCAAAGCAGCTCCTAATCACTCCTAGTTAGACATGTAATCATCAGTATTGAGCACCTACCAAATACTGGCACAGAAAGGCATACAGAAGAATGAACAGATAGTCCTTGTAACAAGTGAAAAGTGCCAAGAATATACAAAATAAGACAAGGTAAAACATTGTACAATTAAGCGCTAAAATTGTAAGAGTCAAGCAGTAAATGTTCCGGGTGTCTAAAGAGGGGAAATGGTGAGACCAGGGAAAGGTATGGCCTTTGTCCTGAGACACAGGTGGGATTTGGGCAGAAGAGAATGATGGGCTCTAAATCACAGGGCAGAAATGTGAGTCAAGGCCCAAGGGCGTGAACGAACAAAGCTGGGCGCAAGAGTGAGAAGCAGACCTTAGGAGCAGAGCTTACACTCCTAAATGCCCAGCCTTGACCTGCTGCTGAGTGCCAGGCCTGCTCAGGCCAGTTACTTCCAGTAACCCATGTAAATGGGTTCTCTGTATAGCAGGTCACGTTAAATGTACTGGAGGCATTAGAAAGGGATGAAAATGTGTCCAGGTTGGTGCTGCACACATATTTGTGTCAGAAAAGTGTTTGACTGAAATCTGCAGAAAACCCTGTTACCTTTATGCATGAGACATACTTACACTAGGAAATTAATTATGGTTTATCTGACATTCAAAATTAATAGGGTGTTCTGTGTTTTTATTTGCTAAGTCTGGCCACTATAGGGAGGGAGGTCAGCATAGAAAACAGACCTGTCCCTATCCCTACCCACAGAGCTTATTTTTCCTGGTTGTGAAACTACTGTCTTCAAAAGCAATAAGTACATGTGTTCAAATAACCTGGAAGCTCTTGAGATGAGAAGATTCTTCTTGGTCCTCCTTCCATGAGATTCACCACCCTCACCTATCCTTCAGGTGGGTGGGGGTAGAAAACACTGCTGTGCATTTGGACTTGCTATGAAGATTCCACATTTTAAGCGAGGGTTAGGCTAGGTTTAAAAAATCTCACTAGACTATTTACTAGCTACGTGACCTTGCTTAGGTCTCTGTTTCCCCATCTGTAAAGTTGCCATAAAATAATGTACTGTCTATTATTGTGAGTTTACTTGGCATGCTGCTTAGCATGTAAATAATCAATGTCATTATATAATGATACTTTCTTAAAATGTACCATATTAGTTGCCTACATACTACTTAGCATCTATTAGAGTTGATTTTGTGTTCTCTGCTCCGGCTTTTTTGTTAAAAAAGAAAAAATTATTGAAAAAAATCTGTACTGGGACAATCCTTATGTCGCAGAATACTATCAGCCTGTCTTCTGCTGTTGTTTTTAGGTGTTTACTCGAGAATGCATGAGCCACTATCTAAGAGTGTTTAACTTCCTTTGGCGGGCTAAGCGAATGGAATATATCCTCACTGACATACGGAAGGGGCATATGTGTAACGCGAAGCTCCTGAGAAATATGCCAGGTAAACCCATCAGAAGGTAGTAAGATGAACTGTGTCCCACCTGGTGCATGCATACCAGCAACTTCACCCTCTGTGTTGTGTCCAGCAGTTTAGCAAAAATAAAAGTTGTCTTAAAAGTAATTGAACTGAAAAGTGATTCATTATTGTGTTTTTGGATTGGGCTTTTGTGATAAGATTCATTTGTAATATTGCTCATCTTGACTTCAGTGCAAATAGGAAAACAACAACATTGAGTCAAGTTAGATTTTTTTAGACCATGAAATTTATTTTAGAATCCCATTTGTTTTTCACTGTAGTATTCATATGTGTACTTTGATTTAAAAATAATTACTTTTAAGGAAAGAAAGTTGTTTTTTTTTTAAAAAAAAGTTTAATAAATTACTGGCTCTTTTAACACTCAGTGTTTTAATTGTCTGTTTGTGTATTATCTTAATGTTTTGTTTTGGTTCATAAACCAGAAGATGGGCATATTTTATAATTTTATTTTGCAATTAAAAGCTATAGTAAAAATTCTCATCTCAGATAGTCAAAGTTTATTTTAATGTTATAAATATTGAATGATTTCAATTATGAATAATTTTGAAATCTTTATATTGAATTTGATCAAAGCAGTTGAGAAAATATTTCAACAAGTATGTCTTTAAAGAAGAACTAAACTGTTATATTCTAATCTTTCAGTTGGTGAAAGTAATTATTTAAAAAGAAGCATTTGTTTGAAGGAAGGCAGATGTGACCTCTGCTTGCTTTCTAGGTGAAGGCTGGTCCTTGAGCAGCTCCAAAGCTTCAGGATAATGGCACCCCAGAAGCCTGGGGTCTAGAGGGCACCTGTCCATGTGCTGACATATGGAATTGACAGTTTTTACTGAGTGTTTGTTTTTTCTCTGTTCCTAGCAGGTCTTTTTCAATGGATCATGATACTCATGCTCTTGGCCTAGCTTCCTCTGGACTCATTTTATAGAAATTTAATCATAGGGATCCTCTGAAATAGCTGAGAAGGAAGTGAGGGGAACATTTTCTTTTAAATGCTGTGATGGTTGTGCACAGTAAATACTGCCTTCAGCAGCCACTTTCTAGTAAATGTGGAGTGACTGGCACGTGGGTGCTTCTTGAAAGGAGGCAGGAGGAGTAATCAGTTGAGAGAAACTTGCACTGTCTCCCAGCTCTGCATCTCAGGAGCCTCCCTCATGGTGTGTCACAGGATTACTCATGTATTCCCTGGGTGTGTAACACAGTTACTCAGTTTACCTGCAGTGCTTTTTCTCTGCGTTCTTTTTATTTAAAAAATTTTTTTTTATTTTATATAAATCTTTATTGTTCAGATTATTACAAATGTGTTCCTCTCCCCCCCACCCCCAATTGCTCCCCTCCACGAGGTTCTCACCCTACCCTCTGCCATTTCCCAACCCCCCATTGTCCTCATTCATAGGTGCATAGTTTTTGTTCAGTCTCTTCCCGCATCCCCCATTCCCCTTTTCCCTGAGAATTGTCAGTCCACTTCCCTACCATACCTCTGATTCTATTATATTCACCAGTTAATATTGTTCATCAGGTTTTTTAATTCCCTTGGCTTTTAGTTTCACTTGTTGATAATTACGTATTTGTTGATCATAATTTTTATCTTTATCTTCTTCCTCTTCCTAAAAAACCCCCTTCAGCAATTCATATAATTCTGGTTTGGCTGTGATGAACTCCTTTAGCTTTTTTTATTTGTGAAGTTCTTTATCTGGCCTTCGATTCTGAGTGATAGCTTTGCTGGGTAGAGTATTTTTGGCTGTAGGTTCTTGCTATCATCACCTTGAATATTTCTTGCAATTCCCGTCTGGCCTGCATGGTTTCTGTTGAGAAGTCAGCTGACAATCGTATGGGTGCTCCTTTATAGGTAACTACCTGCTTTTCTCTTGCTGCTTTTAATATTCTCTCTTTGTCTTTTGCTCTTGGAATTTTAATTATGATTTGTCTTGGGGTGGTCCTCTTTGGATTCCTTTTGTTTGGGGCTCTGTGCGCTTCTTGGACTTGTAAGTCTATTTCTTTCCCCAGGTGGGGAAGTTTTCTGTCACTATTTCTTCCAGTATTCTTTCGGTATCTTTCTGTCATCTTCTGGGACCCCCATAATTCTGATGTTGGTTCGTTTGAAATTGTCCCAGAGGTTTCTTATACTATCTTCACCTTTCTGGATTCTCTTATCTTCTTGCTTCTGTGGAGGAGTGTCCTCTGGTTCTTTGTGTTCCAAATCTTTGACTTGATTCTTGCGATCTTCCATTCTGTTTTTAGGACTCTGTATAATATTTTTTATTTCAGACAATGTATTCTTTATTTCTAGTTGATCCCTTTTCATATCCTCATAGGTCTCGTTTATTTTATCTGCCTTTTCTAGGAAATTTTTGAAAAACCTTATAAGCGTGATTTTGAACTCTATATCCAGTCGCTTCTTTTCCTCCATTTCTTTTTGTTTGTGATCTGTTTCCTTGTCTCGGCATTTTCACAGCTTTCCTGAGTTGGTAGGGTGGCTTTGTGTGCTATGGTGTCCTATATGGTTCAGTTGGTCAGCCTCCCAGTTATCTGAGATGGACAGTCTTGGTGTAGCCCTTTGTGGGCTGTGTGTGCAGTCTTGTTGTTAAGCCTTGTTTGTTGTTGGTATCACTGGGAAGCATTGATCTCCAAGCCAATTGGCTATGAGGATCAGAAGTGTCTCAGCTAAGAGGGTTTCTGTATTCCGCTTGGATGGGGCATAGTCTCGGGATGGCACAGACAAGCTTCATGAATCCCGCAAAATTGGTTGCAGGCGCATGCACCTCTTTGGTATAGGCGCAGACAAGCTTGGAATCCTGTCTGTCTCTCCCTAGGAGAGTTCTATTCGCTGCGAACGAGAAAGCTAGCCACTTTCGGAAGGGTTTCTGTGCTCCACTTGGATCGGGCAGAGTCTCGGGTGGTGCAGACAATCTTTGGTCAGCCCCTCCCTACAAGGGTCTGGTTTCTGAGTCCCGCAGTAATGGCCGCTGGCTTCACACACCTCCGAGAGATCTCTGCCTACTGCCTGACAGTCTGGCCTCTCCCTGTTTGTGGCCGTCTTTCAGAGCAATAGGGTGGCTCTGTTTTCCTCCTGAACGAGAAAGCTAGCCACGCATTAGCTGTCTGCCCTCTCCGTGTGCAGGGAGTAAGCCAGTAGTGAACTTGGCCCACCCTCTCCGCTCTCTGCAAGCAAGCCAGCAGCGAAGTCTGGCAGCCGCCTTTTCGCATGCACAGTTCTCCGCACCTTCACAGTTCCTGAGGTTCACCGTGCCTTCTCTCTCCTTCCCAGATGGTAGAGCCTTCTGTCAGCCAGCCGTCCGGCGCTTCAGGGCGATATTTCCCCGGTTTTCCAGTTCTAAATTCAAATTTGTTGTGGTAGGCTGCATTCAGGTGTCTACCCTATGCCGCCATCTTGGTTTCTCCTCTGCGTTCTTTATAATACTGTTGAGTAGAGCGGTTCTTAGCTGTCACTTCTCTGTGCCAGCATCTTTCTTTATTGTCTGATTTAGATCAATCCCATGTGAAGCAAATACTTTGTCATTGCATCACTCTTATCATTCAAAATAAGCATTATGTTTAGCCCTGGGAAATTTAAGCTCCTGTAACAATTTTAAATATTAACTAGTTCCGATAACATTTTTCTGATTTGAATATCAGCTTAGCAACCTCTATATAAATTTGCTTTTCTCTTGTATTGAGTAATCAGCTATGAGTTTTGTTTTCTTTCAAAGATAGCTAATACATTTGATCAATTTTCTATGTATGGGAAAAATATATTTTATCTTTTATAAAATTAATAACTTTAATTTTATTTGATCCTATTACATAGAGTTTAGTTTCAGCTTCTTTCACTAATCCTTTTTCCTTAATAAAACTTCTAGCCTGGCCAGGGTGACTCAGTTTGGTTGAGCATTGTCCTGTGCACCAAAAGGTTGCTGGTTCAATTCCTGGTTAGGGCACACTCCTGGGTTGCGGGTTTGATTTCCAGTCGGGGAGTGTATGGAAGGCAAAAGATCCATGTTTCTCTCATATGTGATGTTTCTCTCCCTTTTCCCCACCCCCCACCTTAACTCCCCCTCCTCCTATCTAAAAATCAGTAAAAACATATACTTGGGTGACGATTAAGAAAAAAACAACTTCTAAAATGTTTTTAATAGTATAATATTTTCTTTTTGGTTGAATGTATAGTCCTTTTATTTAAACCTTTTTCCTACTAATATAAATAATGCCATTAGCTTTTTCTTATTTTTTTGTTTTTTTGTTATAAGTATATATTTATAAGCCTCTGAATATTTCTTTAGAATAAATAAATTGGAAATGGAATTGTGGGATTAACAGTATGAATTTTAGTTTCACTTTATATCTGTTAATACTTAGTGTTTCTATTTTAACTTTATTGGTATGTATTGTCTGTTTGCATTCAGGAAAGTTATAACAGTTTAATTTATTTTCCCATAAGCACAGCTCTCCCTGCTTGAAAGTTGTCTGCATAGCTATTTTTGTGGCTAACATTGGATTATTATATTCAAACAAATTATCACTTTGACAGGTGAAAATGGAAGTTCATTTTAGTTTTTAAAATGCCTTTAAAATTATTGATCAGTGTAAACACTTCTCTTTCTCCTCCCCTACCCTTCTCATTCCCCTTCTCCTCTTTCTCTTATCATTTGTGTTTCTTGAGGAAAATTGTGTGGTTTTTGTCCTTGTTTATTTTGGGGTATAATGTTCTTACCTTTAGTTTATAAGGAAGTGTTTTAAAGTTGTTAGTGGCCAGGCAAGTTAATGCACAGAAATCAGCCAGGTAGTTAGGCTTGTTAATGCAGCAAATTTAGGAATATCCTACCTACCATAAATCTGAGGCAAAAATATAAAAAGATTCTATAAAGTGCTTCTGTAAACATCCTTTGGAATTCTACATGTTTGCACAGTGTGTGTACGTGGTTTGATCATATGTACAGTATCAGTAATCATCACCCTAGGAATCATTTTAATAATGTTCATCAACATAAATGTGTTGGAGTAAGTAGTTAACCTACAAAATGATGTGCTTAGGACAGGAATTTTTGATAATGGTCTACCCAGATGTTTATACCCAACCTATATAATAAAAGCCTTATATGCTAAGTGTCCGGTTGTCTGGTGACTGTTCAACCAATCAAAGCGTAATATGCTAACAATATGCTAAAGCTGCTCAACCGCTCACTATGACATGCACTGACCACCAGGGGACAGGCGCTCCGACTGGTAGGTTAGCTTGCTGCTGGGGTATGGGTGATCAGGACTGAGCGAGATGAGCTGGACATACCCTTGAGCCCTATTTCTCCGGCTGGCCAACCTCCCATGTCCCTCCCCAGCCCGCCCGATCAGAACTGGGCAAGTCAGGGCTAGACACACCTTGAAGTCCTCCTCTGGTTTCTCCCTGGCCCGATCATGCATTGGTAGGTTCCCTCGGCTTGGCCTGCACCCTTTCATAGTCCAGAACCCCTTGGTATGTCAGCCAGTTTCAGCCTGAATCCTCAGGCCACTCCCCACAGGAGGGCACCAGATGCAGGGCTCACAGCTGGCGAATGCTGTTGCAGCAGTGTGAGCTTCTCCCAATCATTTGGGACTGATTGGGCATGAGCCCACTACAGGTGCAGTGGGGCTGGGATGAACGGGAGAGGCAGGTAGGACCTGCAGGTGGCATTGGACTGCAGGTACCCATGCACAAATTCGTGTACCAGGTCTCTAGTTTTTATATATTTGCCATTCAACCGAACAAAATAAAATTGTTGATACTAAAATAGTTTAAAGATTTTTTCCCCCAGTGGTATGGAATTTTCTTTTTGGCTAGATTCAGTTAATCTAAAAAGTATCTCTATTAATGGCAACCAAACTTGTATTTCAAATAACAATTAACAAAATTAAGTAGACAAATGTAGGTAAGTGAGTTTATATTCTTTCTCAACCTTCTATATTGGGAGGGAGTAAATGGAGGATCCCTTTCCCAAAAGAGTAGTATTAAAATAATCTCTTTTTGTGGTCCTTATTAGAAATAAAATTGCACATGGTAGGGGCAAGAGAGTGGTGGTCAACTCCCTTATAGGTGACGTGTTGCCATGTGAGTGTTATGGCATTTGGTTAGTTTAATTGACAGCTATTTTCCTTTCTTGGTAGTTAATATAATAATGATGTATTTTACCCTGGACAGTGTTTCAGACTGAGTGAAATAGCTTAAAGATGAACAGACATTTTTCTGTTTAAAAATTTATTTTTGTCTCATTTTTGTATGCATGGATGAGCAAATAGTCCTGACTAATGATACATTCATAAGAAGTCCTCTCTGCTGTACATTAAGCGGAGTGCTTGGTTTGTCAGCACAGATGCTGGGCTGCATAGTCCGGCTCAGTCCCCACAACACCAGCATCAAGCTGTGATCTCAGACTGTGACCTCAGGCTGATTTTCTCATCTTCTGCCTCATTTTCCTCATTTGTGTTATGAGGATTAAATCTGTGTGAAGTACTTAGGCCAGGGTTGCCTCGGGCGAGCACCCTGTGTTCAGTCATTGAAACGTGCCTGATGATACAGTGGACTGATGATGTCTGCAGGAGGACCTTAACCGGGATTAGAGATAGTGAACACAAGAGCTGTGGAGAATCCTGGGTCTTACCAAGTCCTTTGAATCCATAGCCTTGAGAAATAAACCAGATTGGTAATTTAATGAAGTCACTTTTTAAAATATGAGAGCATCAGTTATAAATATATTTTGAAGGAGGTGATTATGAAATTGTGAAGAAAATGATTAGGGTATTTTAAAACAAGAAACATTTATAATTTTTAACAACACTCAACTCTGTTTATGGTGCATCTCCACATGAGCAGGTACTTCTCACTGAAGATGCCAAAACCACATGGTCGAGTCCTTGAAGAGCCATTTCTGTTTTTAAATCAAAGTTGAAGTTCTTTCAATAACCTTTAGAGGGCAGTAAAGAATTACAAATGAATCTAATACCTTTTAAATAAACTAGAGAATGATCATTCTGGATATATACAACTGTCTACTGTTAAGTTAACTTAGTGGGAGATATATTGTATTTATGTACTGTATTTATTGGACTCAGGGCATATGTTGCTTTGTTTTTGGGAGTCTTAGAATTAGTATTTCTTTGTGAGTCAACTATAAAAACACAAGTACTTATATTTTAACTTAGTTTTAAATGTATTTTCAAAATGCTGGGTAAAGAGATTCAAGGGGTGTTTCAGGTGTGAGTTGTTAAGTTAGGAATTAAGGGACCAAATTATACATTGTGAATTTAATCTTATGAATAGGGTTCAGAGTCAGTGAGAAATTTTGAAATACAGTATATATAGTGTTTGATTGATTACTCACATGGGGAAGAGAGAGAATTGTAGTGCTACAGGGATTTTAGATTTTTATTATGTGGACTATTTTATCAGATTTCTTTTCAACAGGCAGTATCCTGAGAGCAGCAGCCATAGTTCTACCCATTCTCAGAGGTTTTCTTTTAAGAGAGTGCCATCAAGATGCATTTTATACACAAGAAAAGATGATTTTTCAAGAAAGAATACATATTGGTAGTATTTTAAGACTTTAAAAGAAAAGAACACATTTTAACATTGTTGTTAAATTTGCCTTGGTCATGGAAACCTTTTGAAAAGGATATGAATTTAAATAGGTATCTATTTAAATAGAAGAATGCAGGCTATCTGCTTTAATTTTGAGGATCTAAGTCCCTCGCTCAGTAAGTAACATTAAAGGCCTACTTTGTGCCCCTCTCCTTGGTACCCAGTGACGGTATGACAGACACAAGGTACCTGTGGTCATATCCGTCACTTTCTAGGAGAAAGAATAACTAAAGCATGGTAGTTGTATACTGACGTCAGTATACAGGTTTATTGCCCCTTAGGGCCAGATGCACACTTAAACAAGAGCTTACGATACCCTGTGACAAGTTGTTTGACATGGAAAGACCAGATGCTATAGGAATACAAAAAGACTGGCACACAAAAACTGGTTACTGAAGAGGTTTGTTTAAAGGGCAGTTTTAAATGTTATGGGAAGAAGGAAGTATAGGTTGATGAATCCTAGAGTGAAAGGAAGAGGGCATTTAGGGCACAGGTGGGGCTGGGTTAGCTTTGGAGCTGTGCTGCTGCCGCAGTGAGTGTGTGGGCTCCATGGCCAGAAGTGTGTGTGTGTGTGTGTGTGTGTGTGTGTGTGGGAGGGGTGGGTGGTTCCCACCTGGTGGCTGCTTTTCCACATGACTAGGAGGGGAAGTGAAAAGAAGGAGGTGGATTAAAGCTAAACAGCTTCTTTAGAATAAGGGAAAATAATGGATTTCTCCACATCATCGAGGATTAGCTGAGATCGGATGTCATGAATTTTAGGTTGACACCAACATTAAATGGTGATTTTTTTTGTAAATATTTTTGTTTTATGGTCATTCAGTTGCATTTTCATTTCCAAATGTGGGTGGCCTTAAAGATTCTAGAAGATTTATCAGTAGTGGAGAAATTGTACACTCAAGTAAATCAGAGATTATCAACAGAATAATGAGTTAATCACTACATGTCTACTTATCCAACTGTCTTAGTGCCAGAAAAAATATTTCTGGTTTGCAAAGGAGCTCAAAATTGAAATGTGAAAAATGTTAGCAAAAACGTACAACCTGCTACTAAAAACCAGTGCATTAAATATCTAAGTACTGCAGGTTTGATTGTTGGTGTGACTCCAGTGAAAAAACTCCAGAGGAGACCCCAAGAAATACAGAGTAAAAGAAACAATAAAAACTTGAATTTTTCTGGAATTGAGCTCCTTTTATTATGCATAGAAAATTCATATGGAACTAGTTGGTGAAAAGTAGCCACGAAAAAAAATATTTTATGCTTCTGTAGTAAATAAAGGATCCCTCAGAGATAGCTGTGAGAGTAGTCTAGTTAATATTTTCATAAGAAATCTACAAGAGTATATGAAGAAATTACAGCTTTGTCGGTGATGTTAAACTTTCTCTGGGAGAAAAATGTCAAGGCAGATAAGCATAAACTACAGTATTCACAAGGCTGCAAAACAAGTTGACGGTGTTCACTGTGAATATGTGCAAAGCAATGCATTTTAGGAAATATTTAAGGTGCACTAGAGGGTAGATTCAGAGACAATGGCTATCACAGTGAGACCTGAGTGTCATTGTGTTTGATTTATGAAGACATTACTCAATTTGTTTCCCTATGAAGAAGTCCACCAGAATTCTTTGATAAAATGAAGAGCATAAAAAAAAAAAACTTTCATAAATGATACCTAGATTTATATATCTAAAAAGAAATCACACCCTAGAATGGTCTTGCGGACCAGTATGTGTTATGAACACCTGCACGCATGTTTACATAGAACAGACAGTGTTCCAGGTAAGGCTGCCGGCTCCAGGGGGAAGATCCAGTCTATCATCCCAGCTCAGGGTTAAAACCCAAAATAGAAAAGGTAGTGACCATAGAAATGGCAGTAAATGGTAGTTACTTCCCCGAGAAGCTTACTTAGACGGTAATACGGATGAATACCACTTAAAACAGCATTTTATTATGCTCTTTACACTGAAAAGTAATTTTGGTTAAATAGGCTATAAGTATTAGACTAGAAATCTTAGCCCCACTTGATAGTTTCAGTGAAAAATAAAGTACATTCTTCATTCTAGGCTTACAAATGAAATGTGAAACTTATACCCTATTCTTTAGAAGAATATTTGCCATATTCACAGAGTACGGATTCCTAATGGTGTGGAAGAGATCAGGAGTATTTGGAGCACGTGATGATCTTCTGAGGTTGCTGTGCTGTTTCTTCATTGGCCAAATAGTACATGTTAGACCAGGCCAGCAGAATCCCCAGTGCCACTTAATTCTGGAGTTTTTCTAAAAGTATATATTGTGACTGTTAGTTTTTTCATACTTATTTATATGTTTTACTTTCACATTACTGTCTGAAGAAAGGACAAGAATGATTTTTCAAATAACTGCATATAGCAACAAATTATTTATCCAAGTAGCTGATTAAAGGCATTTGGAGTTGTAACAAGAATATGCCAAGTCTGACCCCTATTTAAATCTCTATGTAGTCCATCCTCTGAGGGCCCCATCTCTGATTGAATCCTCATGTACAATAGTGTCCCATCATACTTGGGTAGTTTTTGAGCAAAAATTAAAAGTGCAGGTGGAGAACGGCTGCTCCGTGGTGGCCTTCAAGCCTTTTGATGGTTTTATAATCTCATAAAGAATAGAAGCAGAGTCGGCTCCCTCCAAGGTTCATGTTTCTCTCAGGTGACAAGGTCACACTCGGGTCCTTGAGGAAATGTCACTTTTGTCTCCAAATAGCTGGGGAATAGTAAACGTTTCATGCACAATAGGGAGACTAATTGTAAAGAAGCCATAAAATTGAGCCTGCATTTATTCAAGATATCGCATTATTATAAGATAAAAATTTTTTATTCAATTTTCAAATACAATAATTTTGTTTTATGGCATACTTTATTAGCTCCTTATATTCTGTAAAATAATATAGTGCTACTTGAATAGATAGCTAAATCCTTTTTTTTTTTAGCTTGAATGGCACAGAAATTGATTATGAAAAGGTGGTTTCTTTTTTAACAGGTGGGGAGTTAAAACTAGTGATTTTTAAAATTTTTTAAAAAAAAGATATATTGTAGATACACAGGAAGGAAAGCATGGGGTTGATTTTCAGTGCTTTTCCCTGTGGTGTCTAACATCACTTCTCTTGACTCTTGCAGAGTTCTCTGGCGTGCTGCATCACTGTCACATTCTGGCATCTGAGATGGTCCATTTCATTCATCAGATGCAGTATTACATTACATTTGAGGTACATTTGAGTCATTGGTTGAATTTAGTTTAAATAAGTCATGTCCTCTGGCTTTGCATGGTGTTATTTATGAAAGATACTAAACTAGGAAGAACACAATCTTATCCTGAGTTTCATATCATTTCCTAGGTGCTTGAATGTTCTTGGGATGAACTTTGGAACAAAGTGCAGCAGGCCCAAGATTTGGACCACATCATTGCAGCCCACGAGGTGTTCTTGGATACCATCATCTCCCGGTGTCTGCTGGACACTGACTCCAGAGTAAGGCTGATGTCTGGTTTAGAAACAAGAAACAGAAAAAGATCATAGTCTCCTTTTCTGGAGTTCCTGCCTAATGGAGAATTTTTGAAGTGGCCTGATGCCCACAGTAGTGATTAAGACAATCTTATTTTAGTTAAATGTTCATGGTGCATTGTTTGTAAATACAGTTGGAACAATAGTGCTGAAACAAGAATGCCCTCTAAAGTGAATGTGAAGATGGCAAAGAATGTAATAATGTCCATTCTTTTCCTAGGTGTAATAATACCCTCTTGTAGTTGTTCAAAAGAGAAAAACTAATCATGAGTGATGGCTTTGATGTGTGGAGGGTTACTATCTGAACAAAGTAAACCCAGCAACTCATGTGAAAACAAAATAATCAGTAACCCGTCTGCAAGTCCAGAAGAATGGTCTGAGAAAATGCAGGGCCCTCCAGGCTCCATGCTCATTTTCTTGTGTTAAAATATATTTTTATTACTTTCAGATAGGAAGGGAGGGAGAGAGGGAGGAAGGGAGGGAGAGAGGGAGGGAGGGAGGGAGGGAGGGAAGGGGGGGGGGGAGAGAGAGAGAGAGAGAGAGAGAGAGAGAGAGAGAGAGAGAGGACAATGATGAGAGAGAATCATTGATTGGCTGCCTAATGCATGCCTCACACTGGGGTTTGAGCCCGCAACCCAGGCATGTGCCCTGGCCGGGAATTGAAGTATGACCTTCTCGTTCATGGGTTGATGCTCAACCACTGAGCCACATGTAGGATAGTCCAGTTCCTGACTGAACCACTTACTAGAAGTTTTGACACTTGGGGTAGTGCTTCAAGTTTGTAAGGTTTTTGTGAGGAATGGAGATAATTTGAATAGAGAGCTTGGGGTATGTCATACTGGTGTTGCTATGGTGATACAGAATTACTATGGGGTTTTGCTAGGACCTGGTATAGTGTTGCTGCATAGTAGATGTTCAGTAAATGTTTGATAATGGATGGATGAACAACTAATGAGCATTTTGAGAATACGAGTTGGTATCTTGTTTTATAGTATCTTATTACTAATTATCAATATTTTATTTGGAAAACTTAGAATGTTGGGGTTGTATTCATAAAAAAAAAAATGTCATCTCTTTAGGCACTTTTAAACCAGCTTAGAGCCGTGTTTGATCAAATCATTGAACTTCAGAATACTCAGGATGCGATATACAGAGCTGCCCTGGAAGAGCTGCAGAGACGGTTACAGTTTGAAGAGAAAAAGAAGCAGCGTGAAGCTGAGGTATGGTTTTGATGCTAGTGGATTTATCAGTTTAAATTAGGGGTGTCGAACTCAATCAGAGAAGGGGCCAAAATCTAAAATCCAGCCTAAATCGCGGGCCGAATGGTTTACTGAACAGTCATAAACTGACAATGTCATAAACTGACAGCGGAGTGCAGTGATGACAGCGCGGTGCGGGCCACATTGCAAGGCCTGGCGGGCTGGATTTGGCCCGCGGGCCTTGTGTTTGACATATGTGGTTTAAATAATGAACTTATTGCCATTATAATAAATACAACAAATAATTTTTATGCTAAAGTGTTCCTAAAACTGATCCTGTGCTCACATCCACATTTGGAGTCCCGAGAAAGAGCTGTTTTAAAGGGAGTGGTCACCATCACACCATCATGCTTTAAAAAAAAAGGTGACAGTTTCATAAGAATCACAAATCTCTTGCACGTCATTTACTCATATGTATTGATGTATTTCCAAGGTACATATTTAATTGGGGGATAAAGTAAGGCAGAGAACAGTTTGGCATCAGAAAATTACCATAGAAGTTCTTAGTAGTATAGAGGGATGTAGAAAGCACCCCCCACCCCAACTCCTGACATTTCTTCTCAGCCCTACATTAACAATTTCTTCCATCCAGATTTCAGTTTAATTTGGTACTTCTGACTCTGCAGGGCCAGTGGGG
This sequence comes from Pipistrellus hanaki, assembly GCF_964339955.1. NCBI lineage: Eukaryota > Metazoa > Chordata > Mammalia > Chiroptera > Vespertilionidae > Pipistrellus > Pipistrellus hanaki. The sequence goes on from NC_140505.1 coordinate 26,308,518, forward strand.
AGTGACAGCAGCAGAGGAAGAGGAGGAGAACAAGAGGATTCAAGAATTTCAAGAGTCTATACCAAAAATGTGTTCCCAGTTGCGAATATTGACGCATTTCTACCAGGTACATATTAGAGTAACAAAATGCTGTCCAAATCACATTGCTCATTTCTATAATTGTTGGCTGTCAAAATGATTAGAAGGGAATTACTCAATCAGTGTAGTGGTGAGGAGCACCCGCCGTGGTTCCCAACGTTGGCTGTGACCTGTGGTGCAGCCAGGTCTGAGAACCCCTGCCGGGGTGGTTCTAGTGTTACAGTGTTGGGGGCTGCAGGGGGTGGCTGCTCTGGGAAGACCAGCGTGCATCTCTTCAGCACAGACCTGGAGAGAAGTGCACAGGGAGGCACATCAGGGTCTTAAGTGCAAGGAGCTGCCAGGGAGGGGCTGAGCTCAAGGAGAGGGGCTGAGCTCAAGGGGCTGAGCTCAAGGAGAACAGGTGTGAAGTTGCTGATGAGGGAAGTTGGTCCACAGAGGCCATATTTCTATTTTGTGGGTTTGGTTTCTGATTTCATCTGTTTCTCAGTGTGATTTTCATGTTGAAAATACAGATGAAAAGATTTTCATGAAGAATTTTTCCATTTGGTTGCTAATAACGAATTAGAAAGGCAAATCAAACTCTTAAAAATTACGTTTTTGTGTGCTATGACAGTCATGCGGTTCAAAACTTAAAATGAAGCATCACCACATTGTACCATAGGCTTCTAGTGTGCTTCCTTCGATCCTCATAGCTTTGAATTTTATATTTTTCTTGAGTCTATCTAAGGGGGAAATGTGTCTCCTTTGCAAGTGCTCTTACTCTAACATTAACCTACTATTGCATTTTGTTGGAAACATGTTTCATAAGTGGTAGTAATGACTGGTTTATGTTCATACAGACATATTTTTTATTTTATTTTTAAATTTCTTTATTGATTAAGGTATTACATATGTGTCCTTATTCCCCTGTTGTCCCCCCCATTCCTCCACTCATGCCCTCACCACCCTGTTGTCTGTGTCCATTGGTTAGGCTTATATGCATGCATACAAGTCCTTTGGTTGATCTTTCCTCCTACCTTCCCCCTTCCCCTACCTTCCCTCTGGTTTAATGGTTTGATCGATGCTTCTCTGTCTCTGGATTTGTTTTTGTTCATCAGTTTATGTTGTTCATTATATTCCATAAATGAGTGAGATCATGTGATATTTATCTTTTTCTGACGGGCTTATTTTACCTAGCATAATGCTCTCCAGTTCCATCCATGCTTGCCTGTGCCTCGGGCCGGCCCTGGGTGGTTGGGGCCTGAGGGTGGGTCCGGCTGCACGGCACACCTGCCACCTCCCCAGCCCCAGCGTGGCTGAAAGGACTGGGCACCGCCATCTTGTGGCTATGGGCGCTGCCAGATTTTGCATGGCGTGACAGTCCATTTGCGTATTCCTTCTTTATTAGATAGTATGAAAAATGAAAAGTGTAATGCTAAGTTTTAATGTAAAAAGAATAAGGTGTTTTAACATATTACTTTGCTCTTTTGATTGTTCTGGGAGAACTTGGGACAAAATGGAAAAATCTATTGGTTAGTTCTTTTAGATAAAATTTATTGGTTGCTAATTTGTAAAATGGACATCTCTTCCTAATGTGGGCTCCATTAGGAGGGTAAACTGCAAGGTTCTGGTGCAGATTCCATCTCTCAGTACACTTGCCACAGTTGTGTTTATGTTTGGAAGGAAAAAGTAACACCATGCAGGATTTCATTGCGGGGGCATATTTTGCGTACAGTTCCTTTCTGAAATGAATATTTTGCTCTTTTTGTTTCTCTTTAGGGGATTGTGCAGCAGTTTTTGGTGTTGCTGATGACCAGTTCTGATGAAAGTCTGCGGTTTCTTAGCTTCAGGTTGGACTTTAATGAGCATTATAAGGCCAGAGAGCCAAGACTCCGCGTGTCCCTGGGCACCAGGGGGCGGCGCAGTTCCCACACCTGACTTTCTACCGGCTTAGGGAGCTGCAAATGCTATTAACTGCAGTATTTGACATTAACTTCCACATTTAGATTCTCAAGGCAACTGGCATGCTGCGGGCACCCACCATTCCTGCCCACAAATCCTTCAGTGTTTCAAAGGCATGGCGTCCGGTAGAATCAAAGTCATGTTTTTATGCATTGGAGTTGAAGATGTTTGTAATAGCACTAAATTAAATAGGCTGGTTTGCACTATTCACATTTATTTTTTAAAGTCTTCATATTTCAAAAATACCACACTTTGTTGAGGCTTCTTAAGCTCTCCATGATATAATTTATATTTATCACTTTTTTAAAAAGTCACAGTTTCTTTTAGAGAAAATTAGGGCAATGGATATTAATCAATTAAGATGGTAATGTCATTGGTATTTTTTTTAACATCCTCTTTAGAGGCAATTTTTGTTAATATAATCAAATTAAATCTAAACAAAATGTCCCTACCAAGAAAATATAGAGCATTTTATTTTGTTTCTTAGTGTTGTAAAATATTAACCTCTGTAAGAACATTTATATCTTAGTGCATTTACACATGTTTATTCTTTTCTCTTCAAAGTTTACATTTTTTATATTTAATTTACTCTTTCACATGACTGCTAAAATAGTGTAGAACAAATAAGAGTGATGTGCAACAAAAACATCGTTAAACCTAGATTTTTTTAAACCATTGGCTGAAGTGTAAATATGTATGACTAGAAGGTTAATGAAGTATTTTATTTTCAAAATTCTGATAAGCATTGGGAAGAAATTGACTTGAATAATGAAAGTTTTGTTTTTCCTTGCCTATTTTTTCATTGTAAATATTTATATACTACTGACCAGATGTTGGAGGGAAATGTTTTTGTAAAAATGTCATATCAAGTCACATAAATCTGCCTTTATTATGTTGCATAAGTGAAAACTTAGAAAATTAAAAGCAATTATCTTTCACACGTATATGGTTCTTTCTTGAGGAGTCTGTGGAGACACAGTTCACTTGCCAAGTTTTGGGGGCAGGGATTGACAGAGTTAGAATTAATGTGCTTAAGTATATGAATTATTTCGTCAGCAAAACTAATAAATTAGACAATGTGTTAGTTTCAATGTAGAGCCAAAGGGAATATTACCCACCCAGTATTCACATGATACAGGTGACCTTTCATATCTGTGAGTTCTGCTTCTGCAGGTTCAACAAATCTGATCAGAAACATCTAAAATAAAAAAAAGTCATGCTGCTGCTGATGTGTAGTTAGGCCTCCATGGTTGTGTTTGTTCTGAACATGTACAGACTTTTCTTGTCATTCCCTACACCAGTGTTTTTCAAACTTCTCTCATGATGAGAATCCACCTGGTGGAGTTGTTAAAATACAGATTCCTGAATCCCAACTAAGAATTGCTAAACTAGAATTTTTGGGACATAGGTAAAATTGTATACTTAACTAGTGCTCTCTTAAAGAAGTTTGGGAAACACTGCCCTACACAATAAAGTATAAATTATTTACATAACATTTATGTTAGTTATTCTAAGTAATCTAGAGCTGATTTAAGGTGTTCAGAGGATGTGCGTAGTTATATGCAAATATTATGCCATTGTACATATGCAACTTAAGCTTCCTCGGATTTGGGTATGAGTGTGGGATCTGGAACCAACCTCCCACAGATACTGGGGATGACTATACCCTTTTAATTATCTGATATCCACATCTGATTTCTGTGGAATCCTGGCTATGCAGAAAGGAATCCATGGTAAAGGTCAGCACTTCTGCCGAAACTGGTTTGGCTCAGTGGAGAGAACGTCAGCCTGCGGACTGAAGGGTCCCAGGTTCGATTCTGGTCAAGGGCATGTACACTGGTTGCAGGCACATCCCCGGTGGAGGGTGTGCAGGAGGCAGCTGGTAGATGTTCCTCTCTCATCGATGTTTCTAGAAATCAATAAAAATATATTTTTAAAAAAAAAAGAACTTCGGAGGGTATACACTTTATTTAGTTAAAAAATCCATAAAAGAAGAAACTTGAAGCAGCTTTATCTGTGGAAAGCTTCTCAGAAATGATTGTGTACTGCAATCTCCAAGAGAAATTGCCCGAAGTGTTTTGACTTTGGAGCTTGTATTTGAAATTTTTTTTTCAGAGATTCTCAGTAGAAACCATTCTAGACAATTCTGTTTTGGGGAATAAAACTCGATCTGAACTTAGGGGCCATCAAGCAATTAGGCCAGATTGTGGGTTATGAAGGAGCTTCTGAGAAGGGGACATCCTGAGTGGAACCAGGACAGTCCTGGCAGGGCCAAGATGCAGGTCTCAATAAGAACAGAACTGTGGGTCTGGGAGATGGAGATGTGGACCACAGAGGTCAGGGCAGTCGAGGGATGGTGGTTACATGAGGCTTTGGAAGAACTCATTGCAGACTCACTGGATAAGTCACTAATGGACAGGCAGGCCTGTCACAGCAGGGTCCCATCAACCAGAATCAGCAAAAGGTTTGATTAGTGCGGGACACTGAGTGGTTGAAGGCATGGCCCTGGAAGGGTCACTTCATCCAAAGTATGGTAATCATTCCTACCTTTCAGAGTTGTAAAGATTTAGCACTAATGCATGCATAGAGTCTGGCTCATAATAACCCGTTGTACGCCATGTAGACACAAGCGGCCGACCTTCCCCACACGCCACATGTGTCTATTAAAAAAAAAAATGTTTTCCCTAAGTGGCATCCCTAATTAACTTTAAAATCATGTTTGTTGAGAATTTTCAGCTATTGAAAATATTCAAGAACACCTGAATTGTGAGTAATATATTTATTTTTATAATATTCATTGCAAATCGATTTTTTAATTAAATTCAAAATATTGAATGGTTTCCATTTTGGACACGTGGCAGTTAACTGGATAAATGGTGCTCTTACGGTCTGGTAGAGAGAAGGCTCTTGTCCTGGACAGCTCAGGTAAGCTTCAGCCTAGCTTTTCTGTCACGGAGGACGCCTCTTGCCCAGGAAGGTCAGTTAACATGGCTGAAGGCACAGCTATCCTCGGGGTGGAAAGACTCGCCTCCCTCATGTCCTGCTGCGTTAATAGGTATGGCTAAAGAGGGGAGTAGGCCTGCCTTTTCTCCTGAGTATCCACACCAGGAGAATTCATGGCGTCGTGATTTCCCTAATCCTATGAAGAATGTGTCCTCCAGATTGAACATACGACAGAAGGGTACAACCAATTTGAAAATACCACTTATTAAGAAAAGAGCATTTTCATCAAATAGCCACAGTCACATTCCAACTGAATCAAGAGGCGTAAAGTCTATGTGAAAGGTCAGGTGTTGCCAGGAACTGTCCCACCTGTGGGTCGTGAGGGCAGCTGAAGCTGTGGACGGGGCTGTGGGCCACGGGCTGCTCGTGGCTGTAGCTACAAGTAGCGGTGACAAGCCGCCTATCCCGGTCTTCCCAGAAGAGTGCTGTAGACCTGAGGGTGGCTGGCTGGCCAGGTGAGCAAGAGGAACAGATTTATGAGTCTGGGATTTAAGGGAGAGGCTAGGGCAAGAGACTCGTTTGGGAATCATCAGCATGAGCAGTATTTGAAGGCGTGGGGGTCAATAAGGTTGCCCGTGAAGATACTACCGAGACAAGGATTCAGGACCAGGTTTGAGGTTTTCCCAGCATTTAGGGGCTGAGCAGGAGTGTTGGGGTGTCACAGTGACCATGGGAACACCGTTATAAGAAATCAGTAGTGGTCAACTCTTTAGATTGCTGAAAGCCTGAGTTCAATTATAAGAGAACTGATCATTGCATTTGGTGAGAAGATGATTTTGACAAGGAGCTATTTCATTGGAGTGCTAGTTGGTCAGTTTTATTGTGGGTTTTTTTTTTTTTTTTTTTAAGAAACAGCTTTGGGTTTCATGGATATTTTCTACATAATTAAATTTTGAATGTATTTAAGACATGTAGAGTTTAAAGATTAATTATAAAGCCAGAAGCCATCCAATATTCTACCTGCTAGTGTGAAATGTACAACATGTCCAGTAACCTGTAGCTCCCTTTTGACTCTTCCTGATTATATTTCCTGCTCCCTCTATGCAGGTAAGTCACCTGGCTTTTGTGGTGTCACCCCCTTGCTTTAAAAGAAAAAAAAAAATTATCGCCTATGTATGCACTCCTAACAATAGATTGTTAGTGAAATATTTATTTCAACATTTTATATGGGGATCCTATTGATACTTATAACTTAAGTGTCGTGTGAATAACTAACTGATAGCTTCAGCTGTACCTGGAGTTCACTCATTGCTGTTACTACAGGCACACTTTTATTGTGCTTTGCTTTATTGCATTCAGCGGATACTGCATTTTTCACAAATTGAAGGTAAAACCTTCACCAGCAAAAAAGATTATGACTTGCTGAAGGTTCAGATGCTGGTTAGCAGTTTTTAGCAAAGTATTTTTTAATTAAGGTATGTACATTGTTTTATTAGACATAAGACCATTGCACACTTAATAGACTACAGTATAAACAACCTTTACATGCAGTAGGAAATAAAAAAAATTAATGTGACTCGCTTTATTACATTATTTTTAAAAATATATATTTTATTGATTTTTACAGAGAAGAAGGGAGAGGGATAGAGAGCTAGAAACTTAGATGAGAGAGAAACATCAATCAACTGCCTCTCGCATATCCCTCACTGGAGATGTGCCCGCTACCAAGGTACATGCCCTTGACCGGAATCAAACCCTTGAGTCTGCAGGCCGATGTTCCATCCACTGAGCCAAACTGGTTAGGGCACTTTATTATACTACCCTGTTTCCCCGAAAATAAGACAGTGTCTTATATTAATTTTTGCTCCCAAAGATGCTCTAGGTCTTATTTTCAGGGGATGTATTATTTTTCCATGAAGAAGAATACGGTACACATTTATTGTTAAATGAAAATAAAGGAAATTTATTACCTGTGTACGGTACGGTAGTACGGTAGTTGTCAACACAAACCAGACAAACTGTGAATCCTACAGTATCAAGAATTTACTCATTTATTCAATGACAATCATGTCATCATCTTCTGAAACATCATTATAACAATCCAATTCCTGAATTTCCTGGTGAATTTCTTGTGACTCCATTTCTTTCAGTGGATCAAATCTCGCATGTTTAGCCTGGGTGGGGGGGGGCTTATTTTCAGGGAGAAGCCTTATATTTCACCCAGAAAGAAACCTGTAAGTAGGTCTTATTTTCAGAAGATGTCTTATTTTCGGGGAAGCACGGGTATTTGCTTAATTGTGGTGGTCTGGAATAAACCTGCAATATCTCTGAGGTATGCCTGTATCCCAATGTTTTGATTATACAATTTACTCAGCCATTCTATTGTTAATGGATGTTTGTATTATTTGCAATTTTCAGTTATTACAAACAATGCTGATGTGAACATTCTTGAATGTTTCTTTGGGCTTACATGCAAGAGTTTTTCTAGAGTAAATACCAGGAGTGGAATTGCTAAGTCATAGGATAACTTCAATTTTCTATGTAGTGCCAAACTACTTGACAAAATGTGCCAAATTTCATTCCTACCCCAAGTGCTTGAAAGTTCTTGCCCAGTATCCTGGAATTCTTGGCATTGCCAAAGTTATGTCAGATCTGGCTGCTATATGATGGTATGTTGTGGCTTTATATTTGTTAAGAAGATGAGGTTGGATATTTTACTGGTTATTTGAATATTCTCATTTTTTGGTTACAGGCTTCTATACTTTTTGAAGGGTTGTTTGCCATCTTGTTATTGGTTTATAGGAGTTCTTTATATGTTTTATATGCTCATCTTTTGTCAGTTACAATATTGTACACCCTTTCAATTTCTGGCATGCTTTCTTTGTGTTGTCTTTTCTTATTTTAAACTTCAGCATAGAATCATCTATCAATCTTTATGATTTATAAAATGTTATGGATAGCAAATGTGTTTTGTTTAAGAAATACTTTTGTACTCTGAAATCATGGAAGATAGTGTCCTATATTTCATTCTAAAAACTTAATAGCTTTGTCTTTCATATTTTAATTTAGTTGGAATCAATTTTTACATATGGTATGAGGTAAGAGTCCGATTTCATTGATTTTTTTATAAATGTATCTAGTTCCAAACACCAATAATTGAAAAGTCTAATTGAAATACTACCTCTGCCATAAAGCAAAAACCTATAGATGTTTTTCCCCCCTCCACTGGTCAAAGCAAAGTATTTCTCCTTGCATCAGTATGAGAGTGTCTAAATTTCTCTAGTTTTATGATAGAGATTGGTATCTCTGAAGGAGCGTGTTTCAAACTTCTTGACTCCTCTTCAAGAATGCCCTGGCTATTTCTGACCTTTTTTATTTCATATAAATTTTAGAATCCAGTCTCCACACCGCCAAAATAATGGTATTTTGATGAGGGTTGTATTGTATCTATAAGTCAATTTGGAGAGAGGTGGCATGTTTATAATATTGATTCTTCTAATCTATGAACATAGTATATATTTCTACATTTACTTAGGTTTTCTTAATGTCTTTTAGAATTTTATAAACTTCTCCATGATGGGTTTGCACAACTTCTATTAGATTTATTTCAAGGGGCTTCACTTTTAAAAATGCTATTAAAAGTGGTATTTTTATTTAAAATATAATTTTCTTCCTGCTACTGATACACAGAAATGCGATTAAGTTTTATGTATTGATTTTGTATTCTGACGTGTTGCTAAATTAGCCTAGCAATAGTCTATTCTAGTAGTTTATCTGTAGGTTCACTGGATTTTCTATGTGCCTGTGTCTGGATCCCCCAAGAAATAAGCAGCACATGGAATTAAATATTATGTATCAGAGGGGATACCTGAGAGGGACAATGGGCAGGGATTTGGTGGAGCCTGGGAAAGCCGGCAGACTGTGATTCATGTCTCAGTCTAGTGAAGAAGGGTGGGAGGAAGGAGTGATTGGGTGGAATAGTCTCAGACTGTAGTGTAGTCTTGAGGGTGTATGGCACACATCAGGGAGTCCTGAGCCAGAGTCACCCATCAAAGGAGTCCTATGTGTCCTAGGATGGGTCTATATTAGTATCCTTTGCAACTTTCTGTTGTGGACTGGGAGAGGCCAGGGGAAGCACGGCCGTGGCACGAAGGCCACAGGTTTTAGATCTGACATTCCCACAGGTAAAGATCTGAGAGGCTCATTTTCAGGGTCCATGGATCTGTTCCCCGCACAAAGTTGGGGAACCTCAAGCCTTTTTTCCCAAAGGAAATCTCAGAAGGTGGTGAATGGGGTGAGCCCTACCCAACACCATGCGCAAGGCTGTGACAAGTCACCTTTTCCCTCACTCACAGACCTACTTTGGCTGATGTGGGTGCCTTGCCTCGCCATGCAGCCCAGACCTTCATTCCTGGGGTGGGGGATCTGAATCTTTGTGGTCCTACCCCTTAGAGGTCAGGCCTGCTGCATTAAAATGGAGGTGCCTACGTGGGATCCCTAGGTCCTGTGCGGATGGGCCATCCCATTCCTCTGCCGGTGTGGTGACTCCTCACCTATTGTCCCTGGGCATAAGATGCACGAGCTCCCTGGCAGCAGCCATTCCCGTAGCCCTCTGCACCATGTATATTTGTGTCCTGCAGAGCAATGACTCTGAGAGGGGCTTCTCAGAGCCCCAAGCACGTATTCCCGGTGGGGTGTGTGGCTCAACCAGCGAGGCCACTCCCAACTGCAGAAGCTCCCCTGGAGGGCAGGCAGGCCCTGAACCCTTGCAGAGTTATCTCCCCGTCTGGGCCTCCAGCCATGCAGTCAGTGTCCAGGTCAGCCTGGCTGCACTGGTTTCAGTGGGCAAAGTAGGAACTTCCTACATGGCCAGCAGCAAAGATGTTGCTTAGTGAATCATTGTACAGTCACAAGATGAAGGAGGATTGACATTAAAACCAAGCTGTGGCAGAATAAAGTGATATGTATAATTTAGAGACAACCTTAAATGGTTAAATAAAAAGACTTCAAAACAGGACTCACGCTAAAACATATCTATTATACATATATACCTTTTAATATATAGAAATGTAACTATTTACATATTTATTCACTTTATGGCTATGTGGACAGTTGGATTAGAAGATATGTCCCCAAATAATAGGGCTCTCTCTGATTATAGAACTTATTGGGATTTTTGTTTTCTTCTTTGTATTTCTTGCACTGTATAAATTTAATAACATGACAAATCACCTTTCTAAATTAAATAAAACTAGAACTAATATACAGGCTCAGAGGATGAGGACGAGATCAGTGGCATACGTGGAGAGGCAATCAGGCTGGCGCTGAAGGAAGCCTCCAGTTGACAGGTGTTGGGAACCAGTGGTATGCTGGGATGTTTGTGTATTCATTTCAGGTTGTATTTTCTTAAGCTGTGCTGAAGAACAGGTAATATTTTTTTCATTTATTTGTGTTTTCAATTTGTCTTCTTCCCACTTTTCAAAAACATTACAAACTCTGCAAATTGTCCTCTGTAATGACACCAGTTTCAGGATATTTAAAGACATATCTGACCCGGCAGGGGTGGCTCAGTGGTTGAGCATAGATCTATGAACCAGGAGGTCATGTCTCAATTCTCAGTCAGGGCACATGCCCACATTGCAGACTAGATCCCCAGTGGGTGGTGCAGGAGGCAGCTGATTAATGATTTTCACCATTGGCATTTCTATCCCTCTCTCTTCCTCTCTGAAATAAGTGTGTGTGTGTATAAAAGCCTAAGCAACCAGCTTGCTGGCTGACTAGCCAGTAGCTACGATACTCAATGACCACCAGGAGGCAGACTCTCAACACAGGAGCTGTCAAGCTGCAGTGACTTGGCAGCTGCGGTTCTCAGATGATACACCAGGAACCAGAGAGGAGGGAGCCCTATTCTGGGGTGCATCACCCGAGAACTGCTCTCTCACAATCTGGGATCTTTCAGCAGAGGTTGGAGAGGCAGTTTTGGCCACATTCCTGCAGGCCAGGCCGAGGGGCCCCAACAATATATATACATATTTATAAAAAGACATATCTGAAGTCTGGGGAGACTGTTCTGTGAGCTTCTTTGCAAGTCTGTGAGGCCTGAATGTGGTCCATCTGGGCTATGACAGCTTCCCTGGGAGCCTTGCACCCTGGCTCTGGGGTCTAAGAACCCGTTGGATCAGTCTACGGCCATACCACCCTGAACGTGCCCGATCTCGTCTGATCTCGGAAGCTAAGCAGGGTCGGGCCTTGTTAGTACTTGGATGGGAGAACCTGTTGGATCCATGGCCAGATAACTGCGGGCCTGAAGACCTCTAGGGTCACCTGGCAGGTGTGTCCCCTGAAACCTTTGCCCCGTGGTTTCCCAGCTTGCTTGCCTCATCCTTGTTTGGTTGTAGTGGCCTCGGGAGGAGGGAGAGTTGTTATAATAGTCACAGCACCTGATGCTCACCAGGCACCTCCCACAGTTTACCTTTCCCTGCACAGCTGCCCAACAGGGTGTTTCTGGGCCTGTGTAATTTGAGGAGACCCAGGTTCAGGAGGAAAAGTGGCCTAGGTCACCTGGCCTGGCGAGAGCAGGCCACCAAAGCCTGGTTAGTCCTACACCAGCCATTAGAGGCCAGCCTCAACGGGGCAGTGACCTGCACAGACACCCAGTTGGAGACAAGCAGGACCAAGATCCAGCCCCGCTCCCCCCACCATTCCGGCAGGCTGCCTGAAGGAGGTGTCAGGAAGGCACTACCACTCCAGCACACACCTTTCTGGGGAAGGGGATGGGGTTCAGCACCCTGGGCCGCCCATCCCAGCCTCTGCCTTGTTCAGAAGCACATCTCCAAGCTCAGTGAGGAGGGTGCGGGCTCTAGAAGGGGAGGAAGAAGAGCAGCGTGAATTACACATGTATCTCCACTCCGGAAATATTCCTCTGCTTTCCAGAAAATTGAGTCAAATGGTATGGAAATTTGGCGAAGTGATTAAGGATATTGTTCTGCAGACATGTTGCCAGGTGTCTCTTCAAGAAGAGAAATAAATTTGTATTTCTCTACCTTTATTATGGGCTTCAGATTTTAATAAAAATGCTGCAAGGGAATATCGCACAGCAACTTGTCTGGGCAGATTAATGTTGCTGACAAAAGCTTCAAACTGTCTTGTCTCATGTGAGGTTTCATTGCTAATATGACCCCGTCATCCTGAGGGACACTGGAGAGACCAACGGCTTGCATTTGTCCCCAGCGGGCAATGCAGGACCCAACAGAACACCTTGCTCCTCCTAGTCTGGAACTTGTATTCTTTCTTTCTTTCTTTCTTTCTTTCTTTCTTTCTTTCTTTCTTTCTTTCTTTCTAGCTGATGCTTTATTTTTTATTTTATTTATTTATTTATTTATTATTTATTATTTTTTTAAATTAAATTATTAATATTATCTTTGTACATATACCATTGTCCACCCCCTCCCATACATGCCCTCCGTCCCCAGAGTTTTGTGTCTATTTTATTTTTAATTTTTATTTATTTTGATTGATTTTGTACAGAGAGGAAGGGAGAGAGAGAGTTAGAAACATCAATGAGAGAGAGTCATCGATCAGCTGCCTCTTGCACACCCCCTACTGGGGATATGCCTGCAACCAAGGTACATGCCCTTGACCGGAATCGAACCTGGGACCTTTCAGTCCCAAGCCGACGCTCTATCCATTGAGCCAAACCAGTTTTGGCTGGAACTTGTATTATTTTTCAACTAAAAAAACCGCACAAAATGGAAGGCTCACTTTATAATTATTTAGAATAAAGAGGGATACAGTCTGTGAGTTAGGACACAAGTCATACACTGTCATGAGTTGTCCCAAGAGAAAAGACGTGTGTGGGGCAGGGAGCGTTCCATGACTCTTGGAGGGACAGTGGCCACTCTTTGATGTGCTTTCATTTTTTTTAAATTTTTTTTTTTTAAACCCATGACAAATGGTATTTATTATTAGGATGAGCTTTCATTTTTTTTTTGAAGAATAGTTTTGCAAAGTATGGAAATTTAGGTTGATACTTTCATTATTAAACATTGTGTTTCCTCATCTTATGTCCTCCTTTATTTCAGCTAAGAAGTCAGTGGTTATTTTTATCTTTGTTTTTCTATGTATAGTATGGGTGTTTTGTGTGTGTGTGTGTGTGTGCTTCTTTTGCGGGGGCAGGGGTGTTTCCAGATTTACTCTTTATCTCTGATTTTTAACAGTTTGATTGTTGTTCCTTGGAGGGTTTTTTTTTGTGTGTGTGTATTTTTTCTACTTTGGGTTTACAAGCTTCTTGGATTTGTGTTCTCTATTATTTTGTCATTATTTCTTCAGACATTTTTATTATGCTCCAATTTCTTTCCTCTTACTGGAATTCCAGTTACATTACATGTATGTTAGGCTGTTAATATTTAACCAGAAATCTTAGAATCTCCATTCTCTTTCCCCATTCTATTTTTTCCCTTACGCTTCTTCTTGGATAGTTTCTATTCACATGTCTTCAAGTTCACTGTTTGCTCTGTTGCTTCCAGTCTGCAAATAAGCCCCGAAGGAGGGTTCTTCTCTGATATCATATTTTTATTTCTAGCATTTCCATTTGGTTCTGTTCATGGATAATATCCTCCTGTTTTTCTAAACATAATTGTCATAGTTAAAGTTTCTCTCTGAAATTCCAGTATCCCATTCATTTTCATGTTTGGTTCTATGGACTATTTTTTCTCTTGTTAGTGGGGTAATATTCTTGCTTTTAGATGTGTCTAGTACATTTTTATTGACTTCCATAGTAATTTTTTTCTGTATAAAAGAACATTATAAATTAAATGATAAATATATGAAGTTACGGATGTGTAAGTTAACTAGATGGGGGAATTCTTTCACAATGCTTATATGTATCAAGTAATCACAAAGTATGCTTTAAATATCTTACACTTTCATTTGTCAATTATACCTCAATTAAGCTGAAAAAATAAAAATAATTGTAGAAACCGTAGTAAATGATATTCACACCATGTACAGGGCCTTTTCCTCTCTCAGTCTGTATTGTGTGGGTTGAGTCAACCTACTTTGTAGTTGATTGAGCTGGATTTGGGCTTCATGATTAATTTAGTTAGATTCAGTCCACAGAGGCTTATAATTATCTGAGGGCTGGGTCTGAGCTTTCCCCTTCATCAAAGTGGCTGTGGGGTTAATCTCAGTTCTGCTGCCTTATCCTCAGATTTTGTCTTGTTCCTGTACCTGCACCTTCACCTGCCCCTGCACCTGGGGGAACTGCCAGTCTCTCCCCCCGCACCCCACCCCGACCCACCCCCATAGAAAATGCCTCTTTGTACTCAGGGCAGGGTGTTTGCTCCCTGCTCTCAGACCACAGCAGGCCCCACATGGCTGCACCTGGGGGCTGAGGATCCCTCAACTCTCCTGCCCCTAAAGAAGGAGCGGGAGTCCTCACGTTTTTATTGCCTCTGCTGCTACACTCAGCCTCAGCAGACCATTGTTCCCCTGTCTGGGGGCAGCCTCTCAGCTTGCTGTGCTGTGCTTTCCTAATCTTCCCATCAAAGATCGCTGGGACAGGGGCTGCAGGTTCTCCTTGCGTCCTGGACGCACAGGTGCTATGGACTCTCATCCCACCCCCTGCACATCCTTGACAAGTTGTCTCCTTCCTTCCTTTGCTTGGAGGTTTCCACCCCACTGTTCCACCGAGGGCAGCAGCGTGGCACCCCTTGCCTATGATTGTGTAGCAGGGGTCTTCAAACTACGGCCCGCGGGCCACATGCAGCCCCCAGGGGAGTCTGATCCGGCCCGCCAGGTTTTTTGGGCAGTGAGCGCAGCCAAGGTGTTACAGTAGGAATTAGTAGTTCATATAGTCCGGCCCTCCAGCTCTCTGAGGGACCGTGATCTGGCCCCCACTTTAAAAAGTTTGAGGGCCCCTGGTGTAGAGGATCTGAGTTGTTCTCACTTCAGGGTGGGAGTAACATGTGTGGCCTTCCGCAGCCTGATTGGAAGCAGAGGTGTCAATATAGTATTGTAATTTGTGAAATATTTACACTTTGTAAGGAGATGGGAAGTGACTCTGAAACTCTTTTTGTAACACACAGATTTGCCGGCTACCTCAGGGCCAAGCACTTAAAGAGATGCCAAGGTTTTATAAGAGTTAGGCATTCAGTTTTATAAAATGTGTGGACCTTCTCTGTGAGAAGAAATGGCCTTCAATAGTATGCTACTGAGCAGATCTTTTCAACAATATTAAGGCAGCTCCTTGCAAAGTAAAACCTCACTAATAAGTTTTAAATTTATTTTTTTATTCACTAATATTTTGACATTGAGTGAGGAAGCAGCTACCTTTCCAAAGGAATGTGTCTGAAAAAAACATTTCAAAAATGAATGTTCAGAAAAGTTATTTTATTCTTATGCAGTATTGTTGCTAAGAATGATGTGTCATTTATTTTTTAAAAAAGAAGTTTGACTTAAAACTTAACTTGGAAACATAGTTTTAAAATACTCCATGCAGCCTAGCTGGCATGGCTCAGTAGATGAGCCAGGAAGTCTGCCTTCCCCTCGCCCAGGTCCCCATCAACATCAGAGCAACTCCATCTGGATGTGCTGCCTCAACTGAGTTTTCACAAATAACATTTTAAATCATCACTCCAGGAGCTAATATATATATTTTTAATAATCTGTAACTATTTTTATTAATTTCCTCTGAAGAAGGAAGGGAAACCCTGCCTCACTTCCAAGGAAGGATATAGCTCCTGCCTTGCCCAAGCTGATGTGTTATCAACCATGTCATTAGCTTGCCTGCTTCATCTGCATGTCCTTGCTTAATATTTCATGTCACTCTGTGGCCTTTTGTGCCAGGATCCAGGCGGCTCTGAAATATCCATTCATTATGTCCCCGGAAACTCATTGTCGATGTTGTTACTACTCAGCAGTTTATAGATGTTGACAATCGGAGACATTGGTTAAGTGACCTGCTTGTAACCAGCCACCTGGCCAAGAAGGGAGGTCAGCACCAAGCCGTGGGGTTGCTGGCTCGTACTCTTTCTTGCTCGCTGCCGTGGGCTCATTATTCGGGGCCTCTGTGCTTGTCTTCCATGGCCACGAGCTGGATTCTCTGGAAAACATGTTGACTCAGGAGGGCAAACATTGCATTGAGGGGTGAGGCTGGAAGAGAACTGGGCAGGTGCAGGGCTGGACCGGGAGCAGCCTCGTGGAGAGCTCTGGCTAAACCTGCTCATTGGTGAATCTGGCATCAGGAAGAAATGGCCAGGCTCGGTGCCATAACCTTGCTTGGTCAGTGACAGGTCATCCTAACAGCTAAGGCTGATATGATGGCACTGAGAGCTGAAGCCATGGCTGCTTTGGGGTGCTGTACCCTATACAGTGCAGGGAACACCTGAGGGGGACTACACAGCAGGGGGAGTGGGAGGTACCAGGCCTATCCAAACAGGTAGTCCTGGCACCACACTGGTCCTCATCTCTGCCCTGCAGCATCCTTCCTAAACCCCTCCTCTCAGCATTGCCTTTGCTGGGTTTGGCAGCTTACCTGGTGGTGTGATGCAAACGCACATTCCTGAGGGGCTGAGGCCCAGCTAACCACATCCTTCTCAGGCTGCTGTGCCCGTCCATTCCAACTGTTCTCGGGGCACCCACCATTGACTGTTGGGTCCCCCCACATGCTCCTCCCACAGCCCTGCCTCCTCTGCAGTCCAGGCTGGTTCTTCTGGAGGATGGTGGTCTCCTTGTCTGCTCCTCCTTGCACACTGAGCTCAGAGGTGGCTACTGCTTGTAGTTCACTGTTGCAGGTGGGAGTAGAATTGAGTTGACATCACCTGGCAATGGTACCCTAAATGACAACTCTGGCCAAACCTGCTCATTGGTGAATCTGGCATCAGGAACAAATGACCAGGCTCTGTGCCACAACCTTGCTTGGTCAGTGCCAGGTCATCCTAACAGCTATTTTTTGTGTGTCTTTTATGTTGGGGATTGTGGTGGGTGTGACAGTAGCCCCCCAAAAGATATATCTGCAGCAAATCCCTGGAACCTGCCAGTATTAGCCTATTTGAAAAAAGGTCTCTGGAGATGTCATTAAGTTGAGGTCCTGAGATGAGGAGTTCATTCTGGATTATTAGGGTGCAGCCTGAATCTAGTAGTGTCCTCCTTACAGACTCACAGATGGAGGAGGTGGAGGCCATGTGAACACAGAGGCAGAAATTGTGGTGATGCAGCCACAAGCCAAGGAATGCCTGGGGCCACCAGAAGCTGGAAGGGGCAGTAAGGATCATCTCCAAGAGCCTCCAGAGGGTGCATACCCTGAGACACCTGGATTTCAAATTTCTGATCTTCAGAACAGTGAGAGAGTAAATTCTTCCTTTGTGATCATTTATTATGGCAGCCCTAGGACCCTGACATGGACACACACAGTTCTTGTCCATTAAAGGACTGAGTGAATGCTGAGAGACGGAAGAAATGGACTCTCCTGAATATCTTCTGTTTGCCTCTCCAGACATGCTGTCCACCCTTGTCCCCCAGCCCTGGCCCAGGAACACTAACCTCAATGAATCTATCACATTAATAGATTCCTGTACCTCCTGCTTCCTACCGAGTGTCTCCCTGTGGATGGTTGTTCCTCCACCAAGGCCACATGTGGCTTCACTGGCATCTGGAGCCATCTGGGTCCTGCCCTGGGTCCCTGTCCCTCACTGAAGGATGCTTCTCCATCCCTGTTGCTTTCCAAGCTGGCCTCTGCTGCCCCTGAAATCTCTCGGGTACCCACATTGGATTCCCACTTTCTATTTCCTGATGCAATCCTGACAGGTTCAACTATCTTGACTGCTCAAGATTCAATGGCACCTAGACTTTTGGACTCACTGAATGTAATTCTAGACTCATTTGCATCTTCTTTTCTTCCTTTCTTTTATTTTAACCACTAGTGGCCCTGTGCACGGATTCGTGCACATTGAAAGGAAAATAATTAGAAGAAATATTTTAATACACAATGGTATTAAAGAAATATTTTAATACACAATGGTATTTAATACACAATGCATGAAATTTGTGCATAGGTAGGGTCCCTAAGCCTGGCCGGCAATCAGGGTCTATCTGTGGGACAACCTGTGGGGTGGTCGCCCCCACCTCCCCAGCACCCGCCTGACTGGTCTGGTACTGCCTGCTTGCCAATCCTGCCCCTACCTCTGCCTCCAGTCACCTCCTTCTGCTAGAGGCCACCAGTGGGGCAATTGGGGGCAGCTCCTGCATTGAGCGTCTGCCCCTGGGTAGTCAGTGCACATCATCATAGTGACCGGTCATTCCACTGGTCATTCCGCTGTTCAGTCAATTTGCATATTAGGCTTTTATTATATAGGATGACTTTAGGTGGTGAATAAAAACTGGCACAGCATTAACTGATGCATGAAATAAGAAGTCTTTGATTGACTTATCCTAATCCTGTGGGAAGGCTGGCATGAGCCGTGGCTGCCAGTTCACTCTGCCTGGCTTCCTTGATGGTGTTGGAGCTCTCTGGTGATGAGGGTGGTCAGACAATTCTTCAGAACCACGTGAGGCTGCGAGCACTTGTAAAGATGCTAGCAGTGCACAGCAACTTGCTTTGAAAGTCTCTCTGTCTATTTTACTCTTTGAACTCTTCCTGCCTCAGAGGAGAGAGGGGCAGTCCTTGTACTGGAAGGACAGCAAAGCCGCTTCCCTAGTGGCATCTAAATCCCACAGTGCCCAAGCCGGAGGTGTTGGTGTGTGGGGAGTGGGCACTTCAGCCCTCATTGTACACGTCTGTTCATTTGTAGATGAGCTGGGCACAGTGTCGAGTAGACTCCAGGTTCTGAGTGGTGTGAGGGGAGCTGTCCTCCTGCCTGTCCCCAAGAGTGCATGTGCCCGAGGGTGGAGAGCAGGAAGAGCCGCATAGTTTCCAGTTGTGATTGCAGCACATGACTCTGTGTCTTTTGGATTTGGTGGCTGCTCTACGCCTGAGCCCCCACACCGACCAATGAGAATAGCCATGTGAGGCATTAGCACCTCTGTTCTTTTCACAGAGCAGGTAGGGGCTTGGGGGTGGTCTAGGGTGGCTAGGGCTATGAGGCTAGGGAGGCTCAGGGAAGTGGTGACCTGACAATAGCTGCAGCCCCAATGGCCACATTCCTCCTGCTCCTCAGACTCTTAGCTGTACTTTCCCTTTCTTGTCTCCACATTAGTATGCCCACCCAGCCATTCCACCAGAGGGCCTCCCATTACTTCTTCCATTGGCCAGTCTTCTCTAGAGGCTCCCATATGGGAACAGGGAGAAAAATGGGGCCTGGTCTTCTCTCTGGGCATCTGTGCCATTTTGAGGGGTGCATCAAGCAACTCTGGGGCTCTGTTGGAATAATTGAGCATCCTGTAGTCACCCTCCCAGACCAGACCTTGTGGACCTTTCTGTCTTAGGTGGCTATTCCCCACCTCCCTCCTTCAGTTTGGGTTGCCATATTATGACAGGCCCAGGGCAGGCGGGGTCTGATGGCTGCTGGTCTTATTTTTATTTTCACTTCCTCCCCGACCTGCACATGCTTTGCTTTCATCCAGGGTGAAATTTAAATAGGATGTTCTTGCTTGTTTTTTTGTTTTTTTTAAAATATATTTTATTGATTTTACACAGAGAGGAACTGAGAGGGACAGAGAGTTAGAAACATCGATGAGAGAGAAACATCGACCAGCTGCCTCTTGCACAGCTCCCCTCCCCCTGACTGGGGATGTGCCCGCAACCAAGGTACATGCCCTTGACCAGAATCGAACCCGGGACCTTTCAGTCCGCAGGCTGACGCTCTATCCACTGAGCCAAACCGGTCCCGGCAAGATGTTCTTGCTTGTTAAATGCTAAACCCGAAGCCACACAAGCTGATTGGTAAATCAAACTTAGCAAATAAAACAACCATTCTCTTTTAGTATTGTCTTTAGTCTTATTACTCATATCTCCCTTCATTAGAGGTTTTTATTGTCTTCTCTTCGGCTCAACAAAGACAACAAAATCTGCCCTGTTAATTTTGTAATTGAGGTCTATACAAACATATTGCCATCGCCATGGAAAAATGTTTACTCTCTTTCAGCTGAACACACACAGTACATTTTTAGTTGAATAAGATTCAACTGAAAGGCATAAATCAAGGGTTTAAAAATAGATTGAGAATCGCAAACGCTTAGTGTGTCAGTATATTAGTCGAGTATTAAATGGCAGCAAAACGCAGATCAGGCTGCCTGGCTTTGCTGGTAGAACTCAATTTAGCCTTCTTAATGTGTTCCTGTATTTCAGCTCATTTCTCATAAAAACCTACAGAGAGGCTCCTGACAGGAGGAGTCCGCATTGGGAGGGATAGAATAGCAAAGGAAATAAGATGGTAAAATAGTTACCCCTTTCTTTATTGAAAAGCTGAAATCTGTTATTATTGTGTTGTTGTTTTTTCGCACCTGTGAAAGGAAACAGAAATACTTATTTATGTAGTGAGGCCTCAGGCAGAGTTCAAGGAAGGAGCCTGTTGGACACATCTTGACCAGGACGATGAACCTGTCCATGGAAGCTAAGACGCCTGAGGGGAGAGAAAAACAGTTGGCTTCCCTAAAACACTGTGATGAGCTCATGCTTACTGAATTATTCCATATCTGGAGACAAGGTAGAAGTCAGTGAAGACAGGATTGGCTAAACATGACTAAGGGCAGTGATCAGAAACAATAGGAAGCTTGAAGGGGCTTTGGGATGGGTGGCCTTTTCGAGTTGCTAACACAGAATTGCATTTGAGAAAGCCCACCACCTTTAATCAACACATTGACTGTATCTATTGTTATAACTACTAATGTTCATTTTCAGAATTTCATTTTGCATACAAAGAAACTGAAGCACACAGACATTTAATAACTTAGCCCCCAAATCACAAAACTACCCAAAATTTAAATCCAGGTCTCTATCCTAGGCTTGTTGGGGGTATAAGAATGACTTAGACCTAGTCCCAGATGGGTGGAACTTCAATCTAATTGAAGAGATGGCAAGTGTGTGCAATAATTGTAATAAGGAGGAGTAGATGATAACAGCCAAGTGACACAAAGTGAAATAGAGCTTCAGAGGAGTGAGGTTTACTAGGTGCAGGGGAGACTGGGTCAGACTGGGTTTGGATAGGACTGGCGTGGCTGGAGAGAGGAGAGGGCATGAGTAGTGGTGAGGGCATATGTGGGGTCTTTTTCAGAGTTCCTAATGCTCTGCCTTACGATCCTTATATCTTGACTGACAGCAGCAGAGTTCAGAATCATGAATGATAATAGCTCTCATTTGCCGAGCATGTTTTCTGTGCTCCAATCACATGCAAATGCTTTAAAATTCATTGACTCTTGCAAAACCAGTTTGGCTCAGTGGATAGAGCGTCAGCCTGTGGACTGGGGGGTCACGGGTTTGATTCTGGTCAAGGGCATGTACCTGGGTTGTGGGCACATCCCCAGTGGGAGGTGTGCAAGAAGCAGCTGATAGATGATTCTCTCTCATCGATGTTTCTAACTCTCTATCCCTCTCCTTTCCTCTCTGTAAAAAATAAATAAAAATATATTTAAAAAAATAAATCCATTGACTCTTCCAACTTTCCCCAACAATCCTATTGCTTGCCCATTTTGTAGGTGAGGAGCACAAGGCTTAGGTGGGGAAATCACCTTGTGTATGGTCACTTGGATCCCAAGGGTTGGGGCAGCCTAGTCTATCTGACTCCAAATCCAGAGGCTTTGTCACTGCATAAAACCACTGCCAGTCTCCCCAGACCCCTCAGGGTGAGCTCTGCCTGGTGTCTTTGCCACTCTGGTGCAACTTAATGTCTTGGTGCCTGGAGGGCTGATTGTCCAGGACCGACACAGCCATGTATAAAGAGTTCTCCTCCTTGGCCCCACCCCCAGGGAGGAGTGGTCTGAGCAGTCTCATTTTCCAGCGGAGGTGAGGGGTTGCTGGGGGCTTGGGCTTTCAAGCGGAAGATGCATGCCTGGGATGAGCCTTTGACCACCATTACCCACTATGTGACCAAGTTGGAAGTTAGCTGTGACACCTAATAACCTAGCCTGCATTTTCCCAAGGGCCAAGCATGGTGGTGGTTATTCTTGAATGAGCCATGGAGAGGCAGAGTAGGACGATGCTGGAGGTTCTGGACCCAGGAGCCAAGCCCAGGCTCTGCCTCTGGCCCCATCCTTCCTCGGCCTGTGTCTCTGCACCTCCAGACCCCAGTTGATCATGGGGGTGAGCCAGTGAGGCATGGGGCAGTTGATTTTACATGTCATCACAGCCAGACCATGGGCTCACATGCTTGGTCAAACACTCGTTGGGATGTCACTGAAAAGAGATTTTCTCACCTGAGAGTAACACTTAGCTCAGTGGGATATGAGTAAAGCAGGTCGCTCTCCATGATGTGGGTGGGCTGCAGCCTTTCATTGAACCCTTAAGAAAGACACCGAATGTCCTGCATGGGATTCTGCCTCCAGATGGGTTTCGGAACTGAATGTTTCACAATCTTCCTGGGTTTCACCAAACTCACTAGCCCCTCCATTGGGTGAGACAATTTCTTAAAAACTAAATCTTTCTCCCTCTCTCTCTCTCTCTCTCTCTCTCTCTCTCTCTCTCTCTCTCTCTCTCTCTCTCTCTTTCTCTCTCTCTCTATCTCTCTCTCTCTCACACACACACACACACACACACATCCTATTGGTTCTTTTTCTCTGGAGAATCCTGACTAAATCAGTTAATGGGAGTGTGATAGTGTGTGTCCCTTTCAGGGCTACAGAGAAGAATGGGTGATGGCAGGGGGCAGTGACAGTGGGTGATGGCAGAAGGTGTTGGTAGTAGCTGATGGGAGTGTATGGGGGAAGTCTGTTGGATGGAATGTGCTAATCTAAATAAAAACCCTTTCGACAGGGCCTGGCACGCAGCTAGTTCTTGATGGTGGCCAGGGGAGGGTCACTTTTCTTGTTAATGAAGACTGTTAACAGTATTTTCTCAAACTTTTTTTATTTTTTATTTTTTCACAGTGCCTACATTAATTCTTAGAACCACCCGTGAGCTGCGTACCATTATTTCCCATTTTTAGTTAAAAAAAACAACAACACACAACAAGAAAATAAAAAAAACAAAACCTGGAATCAGCCCAGCTGGTGTGACTCAATGGTTGAGTATAGACCCAGAAACCAAGAGGTCATGGTTTGATTCTGAGCTAAGGCACATACCCTGATTGTGGGCTTGATCCCCAGTTGGAGGCATGCAAGAGGCAGCTGATCCATGATGTTCCTCACTCATCAGTGTTTCTATTTCTCTATCCCTCTCTCTTCCGACTCTCCAAAAAATCAATAAAAACATATTTTTAAAAAACCCACTTGATATCAACCCTGGGGATGTGGTGTTGCTAAGGACATGGGGTGGGCCAGGCAGAGTTAGGTTCATCCAGCCGTTCCTCCCCCTGGGCACGGTCTGTTCACTGGGCCGACGTGACAGGCTTCCCCGCCGGGTGCTGCCTGCCGGGCCTCTGCTGTGCTGGGCTGTCAGGCTGCCTTTATGAAGCTCTATTATCAACGATTGAGCATCAGGCAGGTAAAGTGCGTTCTCAGTTGAAAAACATCATGTGGGATCTTTAGCTGAAAAACATTTTCTAACAAATATTTCTAAAGTCGATTTGGCCATTTAAAAAGTAATGTGTTTCTTCAAGAGTGTTTTGGACTTGCCACTTTGAGCCTCTTAAAGGTTCAGATGAAAATTTCCCTTTTTCATATAAAACTATGCAGCCATTTAGTCTGCCACAAGAAGCAAACCTTTTTTGGGTTTAAAGGGAATGATTAAGGATGGAAGGGGTAATGCTGGCAAAAGCGCCCCTGTGCACACGCAGAAAGGGTTCTAATGGAAGTCGCAGAGGAGCTCTGAACTCCCACAGCAGATTGCAGTCCCGGGAATCTCAGGGCCTCACTGGGAGCTGGGCTGTGCAAGCGGGGAGCCAGCGGCCACATTGGCCATTTACATTTGAATTACTTCACATTAAACACACTTTAAGATTCAGCTCTTCAGTCACTAGCTACATTTTGAATGCTCCTGGGTCCCAAGCAGCTGGTGGTTCCTGCACTGGGTAGTGCCCACAGAGAGCATTTTCTTCACTGAGAAATTCTATTGGACGTGCTGCTAGGAGCAGGCCCGAGCTGTGTCCATGGGCCAAACCTGGGTTGTTGTTTTTTTGAATAAAGTTTTATTGGGACACAGCCACACCCATTTGTATGGACTATCTGGCTGCTTTTGCACTACTGTTTTTGAGTTGAGTTGCAGCAGAGACCATATGACCTGCAAAGCCTAAAGTATTTTCTGTCTGGCACTTTATAGAGAGTGATTGCTGACTCTGCTCTAGACCACGGATTTGAGGTCAAGCTGGGCACATCTGTGAGGGTGGCGTGATGGCCTGCCTTATGCTGGTCACATGGAGCTCATGAGCACTGGCCTCACCTGTGCAACTGAGTGGACAGGTCCAAGATGTGCCAGGCAGGGACATGATGGTTTCTGTGCACGGCAGTTCTAGCATATGCCACAGAAAGTGCTGAGTGGTAGGACACATGGCCTCATGTGTGCATGCACAGGTGTTCACATGCATGGTGTGTTCTGTGCACACATGTGACATGCATATGAATGTGTCTGCATGAGTGCATGTGTGTGCATGTTATGGGTATGCAGCCAGCCAGCTTGTAAGCAATGCTTCTGTGGGTGATGGCCCTGGGGCTGCCTTACACTATTTCCATTTCCAAGGCAGAACGAGAGAGAGGACCACACAGAGCAGAAACTACCCCTCCCCCCCCCTTTTTTTTTAAATAAGGAAAAGGCCACCAGATTATTTTTCAGAGAGACTGTGGGAATAATAGGCCGCTGGCTCACTCCTTCCAGCACCCCCAGGGAAAGAAGCACTTTATTCCTGATCACACCAGGAGACATATTTCTCTCTGCAGGGCTGTTTCTAGAAAATGCAGTTTCCTGTGGCAGCACAATCTCTGGAAGAAGAGAAAGCTTGACCCTTAGAATCAAAGTGATGACGATGGCGCCCAACACTGATAGCAAAGCCCTCCAGACCAGTGAACACACGCGGCGACACGCTGGGCGTGGGGCCAACACGGGCCTGCGAAGGGCTTGCGTTAGTCACTTGGAGGCTGGGCTGAAGAGAGAAGCTGCCAGGCCAGTGAGAGACTGGGTGGCCCATTACTTTCAGTCCTCCTGCCTGCAGAAAAGCCTTCGTGAGGGGTACACCAAGGAGTTCACCAGCAGCAACTGGGTCCTGCAAGGCTCTGGTGTGGGAATTACCCAAAAGCAGCATCTTTTGGAAAGATGAGTGGGATTCCTGGAGTGGGCGTAGCTGCAGAGCATATGCTTTGGTGACTCCATTAAAGGGGTGTGCTGATGGGTATTCAGTTAAAATACGAGTGAAGACAGAGGCTCTAGAGTCAACTACATGTAAGCATATTATCTAGATTCTTTAAATGACTACTTCAACTACTTACCTTTTCTAGTTTTTATTTTTTTTTAGTTTTCACCTGGCGTTTTAAGTTTCTCAGTAGTATCACTACAGGTGAGAAGATCCTTTGGGTCCCTTGGCCTCAGAAGATGCAGGATTGAAATAAGTTCTTTTAAACACAACCTTTGGCCTGTGATGCTGACTTGTTGATGGAGGTAACTTCATTTGGAATTGAAGTGGAAAGTAGGGAGATTTGGTGGAAAGTTTGAATACATGACTGTCCACCAGCATTTCAGCTTATTTTACGATTTAGAACAAGCATGTCAAACTCGTGGCCTGCAGGCTGCGTGCCTCGTTTATTTGGCCTGTGTTAGCCTTTGAGTTTGACATGCTTGTTTAGAATATAACAGGCAGAGACAGTGGCTCTCAACTTATGCAGGCACCAGAATGGCTTGGAGTAATGTCGCAGAGCAGGGCCCTGGTAATTTTGCTCCTAACAATTTCTCTGGAGTCGTGGATGCTACTCATCCAGGAACCTTATTTTGAGAGCCACCAATCTGAGAGACAAAGCTGCGAGCTACATCCGGACACCTGCAAAGAAGGCAGGGTTTTTCTGAAAACAAGGCAGAGCTTCTGCATTTGGAGCTGAGGAGGACATAGATAAGAACAAACCCAAAGGGTAATGGGTTTGTGCATGGTAAGGAGTACTGCAACCCCATCAGGAAGAGCAGAGGTGGCTCAGAGGCATTTGCAGCCATTCTAGCACATCGGCGGGGAGTTACCCCTCAGTGTCTCACCCTCCATGGGTCCAACATTGCATGGTGCCAAGTAGGAGCCAAAACAGGAAGAGCAGTGATCAGCCATATCCTGAACTCCGTATAGCTAATGGGCTGAGTGTTCATTTGATAGATTAATGTTTCTCTTTCATTGATGTTTCTGACTCTCCAACCTTCTCCCATCCTCCTCCCATCCTCTCTGTGAAAAATCAATTAAATATATATTTTTAAAAGCTTACACAAATAAAAAGAAATGCATACCCTTTAGCTTAATATTTAATTAAATGAATTCTACTTGGGAATTCTATATAATAAAGAGGCAATATGCAAATTAAACTTCATGCCATAATGCTGTCACAAGATGGCAACATGCACAGAGGGGTGGTGCTAGCTGCTCTGTGCACCTGCCGCCACAGTTCCCGAGTCTAATGGAGGGGGGGCGGGGTATGTGGGAGGCCCAGCAGCTGCTCCACTCACCTGCTGCCAGGGTTCCCTCAGCCCTGCCAGGTGGCAGGTCCCTGCTGCTGCTCCCCATGGCATCTACAGAGTTCCCTCAGCCCTCCCAGGATCGGGTCCCTGCTTCTGCTCCACTCGGCTTCCCTGTTACGGAACAGGTCCCAGCTGCTGCTTCATGCAGCTTCCACCAGGCGACCAGGCTGGAAGGTGAGGGCAGTTGGGGGCGATCAGCTGGCAGGGGAGGGCAGTTGGGGATAATCAGGACAGCAAGGAACAGTTAGGGGATGATCAGGCTGGCAGGCAGAAGCGGTTAGGGACAATCAGGCAGGCAGGCAGGTGAGTGGTTAGGGGAGATCAGGCTAGCAGGCAAACATGGTTAGAGGCAATCAGGCAGACAGGTGACGGTTAGAAGCCAGCAGTTCCGGATTATGAGAGGGATGTTCAACTGCCGGTGTAGGCCCGATCCTGAGGGGTCCCAGATTAGAGAGGGTGCAGGCTTGGCTGAGAGAGGAATTTTGTTCACTGGGCCTCTAGTACATGAATAAAAGAACTTTCCTTCTACCAAATGGTTAACCATACATACATATGTGTATACATATGTTCTTTATTCCTAAGAATGGGGTGGATGGATGTGTTCTCATTCAGTCAGGATTTCATTCTTCACGGAGATCTCTCGGAGCTGATGGCCACGCTGACCACTCTCTGCTCTTTGAGCTTTGCTTGTCCTCTTCAATTTACTGGAAAGATTTCCTGTTTGGAGAAATGAGGTTTCCTTGATAAATTTGAGGTGTTCCACTCATTTCCATGAGATGCAGGAAGGAGGTCCCCCAGCTGCAGACACTAAAGAAGCCTAAAACCAGCTTCAATCATTCCTGGGGCTGTGTGAACTGGAAGGAGATGGTGAGAAGGAGTCTGGGTGGGGGGATGAGGCCAGTTGGGGGCAGTCTTAGGGTGTGTGGACAGATGTGTGGGATGTAGAATGTTGGACATAATGAATCCATCGATGTGACTACAAAGTCTAACTCGGGGATGCTGAGAGGACAGAAGGAGGACTGGCCTGGATAAAAGGCTCAGAGATGATCTGGAAAGTTCCAGGGAGAGCATGGGGCCAAGAACAGAAGCCATGGGGAAGATGTGTGGACCAACTTCGCAGTTAGGAAGTCATATCAGAAAAGACAGTGGGGCTGAAACCGGTTTGGCTCAGTGGATAGAGCGTCGGCTTGCGGACTGAAAGGTCCCAGGTTTGATTCCGGTCAAGGGCATGTACCTTGGTTGCAGGCACATCCCCAGTAGGGGGTGTGCAGGAGGTAGCTGATGGATGATTCTCTCTCATCGATGTTTCTAACTCTCTATCCCTCTCTCTTCCTCTCTGTAAAAAATAAATAAAATATATTAAAAAAGAAAGAAAGAAAGAAAGGAAGGAAGAAAGAAAGAAGGAAAGAAAGAAAGAAAAGAAAGAAAGAAAGAAAGAAAGAAAGAAAGAAAGAAAGAAAGAAAGAAAGAAAGAAAGAAAGAAAGAAAAGGCAGTGGGAAGAGCAGGAGATAAGAGACCCTCAGAGATATGAGACACAGCCCCAGGTGGGAGGCTGCCTGCAGTGAGAGGCAGATGTGACCAGTGGTTTGGACCTTCTTGGGTCTGGTCACAAGGGACAGCAATAGCTGCAATGTGTATGCTTGACAGCAGCTTCCCCTGCCTCAGTTATTCCTGAGAAAGAGGGACAGTCTTGCTCAGTTAGGTTTAGAAGGAGAGGAAATACCCACATGTGGCCCATGACTCCTCAAATCTGGGCTTGTTGGACCAGGTGTCCCTGCATTGACACCCACCAGGCAACTCCTGAGGAGCTCAAGCTGATCTACCCAGGACTGTGTCACCTGCTCTTTCAGAAAGCTGTTCACGAGGCATGTGCATCTCTTGAGTAGATGTTTTTACTTCTCTTCATATTAAGTTAATAAACTCAGAACTGGGATCCACTTATCTATTATTCCAGTTTACCTGAAAATTTTCCAATTTTTTGGAGGATTTTGTCCAGAACTGATATACTTTCATCAGGATCATTTTTTGAGTTCTTTTTGCCTGTGGGGGAAAAAAAAAAAAATACAATGGTTAAGCTTTGGTAAATAAGTAAGGCATAATTCCAAAAGTCTTTTCTTTAAAACTTCTGAGGAGGCAGCATCCTGTTCACAGACTCGTGATGGTCGCATAACCTCAGGTGAGGCCCTCAAAACATCTTTTCCTTCCACGAGCCCAGAACCAAGAATGTGTGGCTTGTGCTTCAAGCCGAGGTGGAAACCTACACCTTCACACTTTCTACACTCACGAGCACGGAACTACATTGTCACTCGGGTGCAGGAAGGGCCCTCGTGCCTGGTGGCGAGGACCAGTTCCTCCTCTGGAGCTAATGATGGGGCCTGTCCTTGGACCTGGACACAGTTCACAAATGGGTAATTTTCCCGCCCTTCCTTCTGTCAAGCCCTTTCTACCAATAATTGTGTAGGACTGGTCCTGCTGCTAGGGAAGAGGAACAGTGTGGGGTTGCACAGGGCTGGGAGGGACTCTGCATGAGTATATTTCCCTGGCCCATTTCCCAGACCAAATTCTAAGCACCTGTGGGTGAGGACCTCAGAACTCAGCACTTTTTGCAAAACAGAGCAACACTGTCCAATTGTGTTGGAGTTGCTTGTAGAGTCATTTAAAATAAATAAATAAATCAAATAAACGGTGAAGTTGAAAGTAACCTTTATTATACAGGACAATGTTCTAACCAACTAAGCCAGGGCTTGGTGGAATTCTATTATGGAATTTAGCCTTTTTTTTTTTTTCTGTGTTAATGAGTCTGTTAATGCCACACATTTCCATAGAAACATCTTTGCTAATCCCAAGGTTGTGACACTTCATTCATTTATTCATTCACCCATTCATTCCTTCATTCATTCAATCAACAGGCACCTGCTCTCTATAAAATGCTGGGTGACACGGAGGACACAGCACTCCCCCCAGGAGGCCAGAGTCTCCTGGGGGTGGCAGTGGACATGCACAGGGACCCTTGCAACCCAATGTGGTAGGCGCCGATACCAAGCGTGAATGTGCTGTTCTCTCAGGAAACCAAGGTCCCACCAGCTACACCTTACATCTTTCCCTTAATTTTTAGGAGCCAACCTAAATTGGGAGCTGTCTTACCACATCCATTTAGCTTTTTCTTAAAATTAAAAGGTCTGACTCAGGCTGTAGGAGGAAATAACAGGAAGCAAAGCACTAATTGCAGATCAGGCTCCAGGGATGCCTTTTGCTGGGGCTCAGGCTCTGTGTCTGTGAACCTTGCCCCTGTTGGGAGGGTTGGACTTCATGTTGCAGTTTGCTTTTCGTTAAAAGGGATAAGCCTGCAACCAATGTCACTAGCTGTCCGTGGGTTATGTGGGCCAGTCTGCCGTTCCATTCCCCTCTGACGACTAACTTGTTCTGGGGGATCATCTAGAGATCTCCTGGCTCTGGTATCCTGTCATCCTAAGTGCATCCCAAATCCAAAATAGACTGTTGGGAGCAAAAAGCGAGGGAATCAATGCCTGATGATGAAGTAGGAAACATTATATTAGTGTAATGAAAAATATCATTATACTGATATGAAAATGGTGGCAGTGGATATGAGGGAGAACTCTACACCAACCCCTCACTGTGCAGGCACTCTTAAACTTGGCCAGTCTATTTGGCCAGCATGCAGAAACACCTGTTTGAAATTATGGGAAAACCAGCACTCATGGTATGTCAGATAAATTGCAATGAGGTATAAATTGCTTCACTGTTATTGTTTTACTCAGGAAATCCTTGGATTTACGCTCATAGTTAACAGGACATTTTTGGTTCACTATTGCTTCTTACATTTTACTTCTCCAGTCCTCCCATATTAAATCCTTGATGAAATTTTAATCGACTCCTATCAATGTGTAACTCTCACATTTTCTACCAAATGTCAGTCACATCAGTAATGTAAATGGGTTTAACTTATTTTTTTTGGCAATTCTTTTTAGAGAACAAGATTCAAGAATAGTCTGTATACTTAAAGTGATGCTGAATGATTAAAGGCAGGGAGGGTGGGTGGATGGGAAGAGATCATCCAAAGAACTTGTATGCATATATGCATAACCCATGGACACAGACAATAGTGTGGTGAAGGCCTGGGGCCGGGGGTGGAGGGGGTGGGGTGGGCTAGAAGGGGTCAATGAGGAAAAAAGGGGACATACAAAATACTTTCAACAATAAAAATTTTAAAAAAATGAAAAACAGTAAAGAAATAGACAAAGATATGTTAGTAAATTGAAACAATAAGAAAGCAAATAGCAGCACTCCTTTTATCAGACAGTAAAATCAAGCCTAAAGCACTAACCATGACAAAGAAGTGTTCTTTTTAATACTAAAAGCTAGAGTTCACAATGAAAATATAACAATCATGAAAATCTATGCAGAAAATAACACAAGAATCACACTTATAAAGCAAAAGCTGTGGAAAATGCAAGAATACATATACAGAAACACCTTTATAATAGGACACTTTTGTATGCTGTTCTCAATAAAAGATTAAGGTGATAAGTATAAGGAGACAGGACAATTAACTTAATCAATTAGATAGATATAATAAATATATACTAAGTACCCTTTACATCTCAATAGTAGAGAATACATCTTCTCAAATGCTCATGGAATATTCACATAATTG
Organism: Pipistrellus hanaki; assembly: GCF_964339955.1. Classification (NCBI taxonomy): domain Eukaryota; kingdom Metazoa; phylum Chordata; class Mammalia; order Chiroptera; family Vespertilionidae; genus Pipistrellus; species Pipistrellus hanaki. The sequence goes on from NC_140505.1 coordinate 26,339,880, forward strand.
GTTATATATTAGATTAAAAAAATGTAAGCCAATTTCAAAGTAGAGCTATTAAAAACAATATTCTCTGATCACAGTATAATAAAAGTAGAAATTATTAATAGAAACAAAGACAAAAGGCCCTAGGAAATTAGAAAACACATTTATTAGACAACTTTTGGGTAAAGGGGAAGTACAAACTAAACCTATAGAATTTCTGAAAAAAATAATGTTAATTAAAATACTATGTATAAAAATCTATGGAATATGTTAAAGGAGCAGAGCACCAAACACTTATTGGTAAAATAAAAAATTACTCAGCTCTAAAACCTAGAAAGAGGGCAACAAAGTGATCTGTAAGAGAGCATAAAGAAGGAAAAATTAATGATAAAGACAGAAATTAAAGAGGTACAGAATGGAAATGTAATGGAGTTAATTTATTAAAACCCTGGATTTAAAAATTTTTTATAAACTAGAACAACTACTAGTTTAACTGATCATGGAGGAACAAAAGCATACATTTACAAAATAAGAAATAACAAGAGGGAAATAGCAATGGAAACAAATGGCATTTTAAAATTCACAAGACAATCTGAAGATCTCCATGCAAATACATTTGAAACATATAAGAAATAGATAATTTTCTAGGGAAATAATTGATTGCTAAAATTGACCGTATTTGATTAAGAAAGCTGAAATTAATCACTTAACCTAGGAAAAAATAGAAAACATTCTAAGTAAGTACCCCAGGGAAAAAAGAACAGGATAAGATGGATTCACAGGGCATTTCCAACAAATCTGAAAAGACCAGATGGTTCTAATGCTCTAGAAATTGTCTAAGAGAATCTAAAAGATAGGAAAAACTTTTAATTCTATATTATAAAGCAGGTATAACACTGATATTTCAACCTGATAAAGATCGTACAACAAAACTATAGACTAATGTGACTTGTGTATTTGGGTGCAGCAGTGCTAAATAAAGTATTAACAAGCAGAATGCAATACCATTTTAAGAAAATAATCAACATGACCCAGTGGTGAAATGCAAGGTTGGTTCAATATTAGAAAATCTTGATACATCATATTAATAGAGCTAAAAAAAATGATTATCTCTAAAGATGATGACAAATACTTTGACAAAATGTAAAAGAATTTAAGGATACTTTCTTTACATAAAATTCTTGAAGCCAGAATTTTACTTATTGGGTAAACACTAGAGGCATTTCTGCCAAAATCATGAGCAAGGCAGTGATGCCCACTAACTACTACAGCTCAAAAGCTAAAGGTAATTAAAGGTGGGTAAGTTTGACTACATGAAAATTTTTGCATGAAAAATTCAGAAACAGTTAAAAGACAACTAACAAAAGATATTTGTCACTTATAGCTCAGACAAAGGTGTAGTATTCTTAACATATAAAGAATTCAACATTGAGGATAAAAGACCAAAAAACCTAGTGGGAAAAGTAAACATAATAAACAGAACATTCACAAAAATTATATAAAAATGAACATGAACAAAAGGAACAAACATGATATAAAAAGCCACTACATATATGTTAGTCAAACTCACTTATAATTATAGAATTTCAGATTAAAAGGACACTTAAATATTACTCTTCACTCATAAGTCTGCTGAAAGTTTAGTAGTATGAGAACACACCATTGGGAAGGCTGAGGGGAGACTTTCCCATCCTCTGTCCCTCCCACGTCCTATAGAGTGCAGGAAGGAGTGATCACCAGTTTGCATTTACTACTATTGAAAATCCCGTGCTCTCTGCTGGAAGAGAGATGTGACTCACCATGGTCCACAGAACCACCGACTTGGTAACTACTATTGCCACTGGATTCTTTGAAGGAAAACATGGGGGGAAAGGAGAGACATATTCTTGATTACACATTTATGAACATTTTGGCCCACACTTCATTTTAAAAGGTTAAAAAAAAGGGGGAGGCAGAAAGAGATTAACCAAATAATGTATATGCGTATGCGCATAGCCCATGGACACAGACAGTAGTGCAGTGAAGGCCTGGGGAGGGGGCAGGAGCAGGAAGGAGGACGTCAATGGGGAAAAAAGGAGGGACATCTGTAATACTTTCAACAACAAAGATAATTTAAAATAAATAAATAAATAAACGGTTAAGCTGAAAGTTCATATTGTTTTTTTATGATTTATTACAAAATGAGTTTTGTAAAGTGATGTAAATATGGAGTTAGGTACCCTATGACTATTAGTCATTCATTCTTTGACCCAGCTATTCCAATTCTAAGAATTTACCCTGGAGGTCATCTCCAACAATAAGAAAATACATATTTCTTATTTCTTTATTTGCATATGTGAATGCTTCCCCCTATTGACACAGAGGGCTCACTCTCTTGCACATCTCCCCAGGAGCCCCTGTGTCCCATAGCCCGGTTGGAGGTAGACCTTACATTTCACTCCCATCACTCTCTCCCACCCAGACCTCTTGGTGCTGAGAGGCTGGAGACTCCCCTGCACTTACTAGACTAACTTAATTAACTGCGTGCAAAATGCTTTGAGGCACCCCTGGGCAATGTGCTGGGAAGTGCAAAGCACTATTATACAGTCACATTCCCTTGAATGAGCAGAGACACTCTGCTGAGAGACCCTTGGAAGGGCCAAGATGAGTCAGTGCAGGCCACTGATTAGAATGCTGCTTGCATGTTCCTGGGAAATGATTAAGTGACAGGCAGATGGCATACCACAACCCAACATGGAGAAAACCAGCAGATTTGGCATTCCAAAGGACAACTCTGAAATGGCCTGAATGAACACTCTTAAACCTTATTGCCTAAGAATAGGGAATTTACAAATGCTGTTTCATGACTTTGGGAATTTACTTATTGGTTATACTAGTTTTTTGCTTTATTTATGGCTAGAGGTCCAGTGTATAAAATTCATGCACTCTGTGGATGAGGGTGGTACCTCAGCCTGGACTAAACTATCAGTCAGACATCCTTAGCACTGCCGTGGAGGCAAGAGAGGCTCCTGCCACTGCTGCTGTGCTCACCAGCGTTGAGCGTCTGCACCCTGGTGGTCAGTGTGCATCATAGCGGCTGGTCATTCTGCTGTTTGGTCTATTTGCATATTAGCTTTTTATTATATCGAATTTACTTGGAAGGTCATCTTTGGTCTCATTTATTCCCAATTCAGCAATTGTGCTACAGGCAGGGTACAGGTTGCTCAATTCTGACCTTAACTGATCTAATCTGATCTTTTCTTTGTTTAAAAGCCTATGCGGACTTCTGGCTGCCTTTAGAATAGAGTCCAAACCACTCAGTATGGTCCATGGGTCATGACTTGCCCCTGCTCTCATTTAACTTCATCTCTCACTGGTCTTCTCTCTCAGCTCTGGCCTCTGCACCAGACTAGTTATTTCAGCACTGTTTGTCATCGCAGAAGATTAAAACATGTGAAAAGATCACACACTTTGGTTCATATATACAGTGGTATACTCTGAGTGATTTGAGTGATTTCCAGTTTACAGTGCTAAATCCAGTTTACAGTGATTTCTAGATTTACAGTATATATATATATATATATATATATATATATATATATATATATATACACACACACACTGTGGGGTACTCCAGGTGATAATGATTTCCAGTTTACAGTGTTGTGAAGGATGTATACACCTCATGTAACAAAGTAGGGGTATATGAATATGCATATATCTCCTCATCTGTGCAAAAGAAAATACAGGAATGGTAGAACAGAATGAATGAGATAGGTTACCTATGGAATTGATTGGGTGATGGGCGAGTGATAATTTTATATATACACTAGAGGCCCAGTGCACGAAATTTATGCACGGTATGGTCCCTAGGCCTGACCTGTGATCAGGGCCATCTTCCCTGGCTGCCCATGGCCAACCCTGCCCTCCACTGCCACCCACCCCGGTTCCCTGTTCGCCATTGGGCAATCAAAACCTGATGGCTGGGGGAAGGGACCATGAGGTCAGCTGCCCCTGCCTGCTCACTGGCCCTGCCCCTTCAGTGTGTGGGGCAACTGATGGGGCAGGAGTCTTGGCCTGGTGCACCCGTTCCCCTGTCACCTACCCCCAGGTCCCCATTTGCCATTGGGCGATGGGTGTTTGCCGGCCAGGGAAAGGGACCAAGAGGTGGTCAATGTGCCGCATAGTGGCTGGTCGAGCGGTTGTGCTAGTTGTTCTAATGGTAGGGTCAATTTGCACATTACCTTTTTATTATATAGGATACTTTTTTCTATAATTATGACTTAAAAAACAATGGTAATGTTTCATATGTAGTCCAATATAAATTAACATTTAAAATCAACAGGATGTGGGAACCAAAAAGAGATGTAACAAATGGCCCTGACTTTATCAGAAATGAGTAACACACAATGAACAGGCAAGGAAGGAAACTCTGGAAAACAGTATGTTACTATAGACTGTGAGACTAGAGATAAAAAATTACCCACAAGCATTGTTCTCCTATTGGTAAATCTGATTTTCTTGGGAGTGTGGGATAACAATCCTAGAGCTCTAGGATTAAGCAAATGGTTAAATATAGCCGAAACTGGTTTGGCTCAGTGGATAGAGCGTCAGTCTGCGGACTGAAAGGTCCCAGGTTCGATTCCGGTCAAGGGCATGTACCTTGGTTGTGGGCACATCCCCAGTGGGGGGTGTGCAGGAGGCAGCTGATCGATGATTCTCTCTCATTGATGCTTCTAGCTCTCTATCCCTCTCCCTTCCTCTCTGTAAAAAAATCAATAAAACATATTTTTAAAAATGGTTAATTATATTGTGGAAAATGGAAGCCAGCAAATAATAATTTAATAATAATAATAATATAATAATAATAATAAAAAGAAAATGGAAGCCAGGTTTTTAACAAGGAAGGAACAGAAGGGACCCTGAGAGAACCCTGCGCTGCTGGGGTGGGATCAGAGGTATCAAGTGGTTTCAGAAAAAGGAAGGAGGGACAGAGAGAGGCAGAGAATTCAATATGATGTATCTGTAAATGCATCTGTGTGGTCTGTGTGTGCATGCATCTGTGTATGCCTGTGTGTGCGCATATCTGTGTGTGCTTGTGTGTCTTGCATGCATCTCTGTGTGTTCATATATTTCCAGTTCCATCTTCTGGGAGCAATGTCATTCTACTCAGCACCCAGTTCTTGTTTTTTTTTTTTTCAGTGCAGTTCTTCAATAAAAGAAACCAGATTCCAGGTCCGAGACAGGGACGATACAACAACAGGCCCTAGAACACCTCATGGTGCCAGAAAGTAGGGATATGCTCAGAAAGGATGGGGCATGTTAAAAGGACAGAGGAACAAAATACAAGGGACACCCAAGGCAAACCTGGGATAATTTGGACAAGAAAACAATGACACTGGTTTTCGTTTCAGCAAATTGTCTGCCAGAGGGATGCATTTCTTCCACTTCTGGGATGGGGGGGTGGAGGGGGAAGACCTAGTAGGGCACTTTCCATTCCCCTACCCCAGGGGAGGAGCAGTGACTTAACTGAAACTTCGGGAGGGGATGGGCAGTGTGACAGTGCCTTCCTTGTCCTCTGGCATCCACCTGCCTGCAGGAACGACATTCCTGCCAGCTCCTCTAGGCCCTAGTTTTCTAGGGTCAGACCCTTGGACAGGGATGGGAGGCTGGAGATCTCTGGGCCTTGACAGAGACGGAAAATGTGTCTGACTTGGTGAAATGACCATGCTCTACAACCTGGCTTTTCACCCTCCCAAAAGGAGCCATCTCCACCTGCCTCTGTCGGGCCTTTCTGTGATCCCCACTAAGCTCTGAACTCAGGCAAGGGAGCTATCGGGTTGCATTTACCATTATTGAACCTTTTGTCCTCATTGTTAGGAGAGGAGTGCGCATTATCTGGTGGTTCAGCATAATCTTCCGCATTCTCATCAATGACGGTTTCTTTGAAGAAGAAGATGGGAAAAAATGAAGAAATGTTTTCTTGATTACACACTTATAAACATTTTGGTCTATAATTTATTTTACAACATTAGGGTGGAAATGTGTTGTTGGAAAGTTAATGTGTAACCAGAGAGTCAGGCATCATCTGAGTGCCTTGAACCCAGCAGTGTGGGTCTGGGCAGACGTTGGGTGAGCTAGTGCAAGGACTTAGAATTTATATCTGGATGCAAACTTCCAAGAAAATGCGGAACTTCCCTGCTGCTTTATGCATTTTCACGCACTGCGTGTGGATTTCTGGTGCCCGGCTTTCTCCTTAGCAGGTGTCAACCAAATATTCTGTCTTGGTCCTCAGTGTGTATGCTACTTTATTTTTTATGTTCATTTTGAACAACATGCAGCTGTATTTTTGGAAAAGTATGTTCTTTGCTTTTATTGTCTACCAGCAGTGTGGCCTTGGGCACGTGCTTTTTCAGACCTTAGTCTGATCCCGTCATGGTCACTGCCCTGCTCTGTAAGAAGCTTAGGTGAGCATCACAGGTGCTGTCTTATGGAAATTTCCCATTTTCCTGTGCCCCCTGTTCCTGCAGTGGTGGAATCCCACTTGTGCACATGCACCCCAGAGACCACCTCAAGATGAAGGGAACTTGTTTCTGCCCGTCTATCTTTGATTTCCCCAGTCTCAGGAAGGTTATGGAAATGATTTGGGACAACCGCCTCTTTCACAACTCCATTTGCTTTTGCCCCAGAAGAAGCTGGCCTTACGAACGTGAACATGATGTGATTGTGCATTTAATACCAAAGGCCCTTAGGAATACTTGTGATTAGAAAGTTAAAAAAAAAAACCATGTATACTTGCTTTTTCCCTTGAGCATTGCTGGTGATGATGTTGATGCTGTCTTGGTTGTTCCTGACCTGGATGATTTATTTGGATTCAATATCTCTTGGACTAGAATTTCATCTTGGGAAAAGCACACAAGACACGTTAAAGCCAGTGATGCAGAACCCGAACCCTTTTGCTCTAACCAGTCTGTGAATGTAGTGACTGGCAACAGGAAGCCAGGGACTCCATGGACATGGGAGTTGGCTTCCTAAAGAACCTTGTCTGGGGTGGGGAGACCACTGTCTTTCTGAGTAATTTCTGAAAACCTGAAACCATCCAGATTCCTTGGACAATAAACATTGACTCCCAAAGATACGAGGCTGGAAACCTGGACCCGCGTGTAGTCATACTTCTTTCCGACCCTGCCGTCATTCTGTTTCCTCCAAGTCTTTCCCCAAGCTGTCCTCGTGTAGGCACGAACAGCATTCTTGATTTCTACATCAAGCGGCATTGTTTTCTCCTTTACATCCTTCTGACTCCTCCTAGGAGATTCCTAGTATAAGGTAAGAGTCCAGGGCTTTGTGCCAAACAGAGCTGAACCACATTCTGGTTCTACTCTTATAGGAATGTGACCTTAAGCATGTGCCTCTCCCATCTTCAGTTTTCTCTCTGTAAAATGGGGTCTGTATTTCATTGGGCTATTTATGAGGTTCAAATAAAGCAGTGAATGTAGGAAATATGCTCCTGAACTGTGGTGGAGGCTAAATAAATAAATGGCAGACTCCCTAATCTCTGCAACAGAATGGTCTCATATTTAACTTTACTCTGTTCAGTACGATGTTAGCAATGGTTTTGGTGTCATAACAGTGGTCTTTATTATGTTGAGGTGTGTTGCCTCTATTCTCACTTTCCTGAGATTAAAAAAAAAATCATAAATGAATGCTGGATTTTATCAAATGCTTTTTCTGTATCTATTGATATGATCACATATTTTTATCCTTCATTTTATTTATGTAGTGTAGCACATTGATTTGTGGATATTTAACTAACCTTGCATCTCTGGAATAAATGCCACTTGATCTTTTTTAAAAATATCTTTTTACTGATTTCAGAGAGGAAGGGAGAGGGAGAGAGAGATAGAAACATCAATGATGAGAGAGAATCATTGATGGGCTGCCTCCTGCCTGGCCCCTCCTGGGGATTGAGCCTGCACCCAGGCATGTGCCATGATCAGGAATTAAACCATGACCTCTTGGTTCATAGGTCAACGCTCAACCATTGAGCCACACCAGTTTGGCTCCACTTGATCTTTTTAAAATATTGCTGAATTTGGTTTGCTAATATTTTGTTGAGGATTTTTGCATTGATGTTCATCAGGGATATTGGCTTATAATTTTATTGTAATGTCTTTGTCTGATTTTGAAATGAGAAAAGTAGTGGCCTCTTAAAGTGAGCTTGGAAGACCACCCTCCTCTTGAGTTTTGAGGAATAGTTTGAGAAAGATAGATATTAATTCTTTGTTGGGTGTTTGCTCAAGTTCACCTGTGAGGCCTTCCAGTTCAGGACTTTAGTTTGTTGCGAGTTTTTTTTTTTTATTATTAATTTGCTTTCATTGGTAGTAAATTGTCAGTTGAGATTTTCTGTTTTTTTCTTGTTTTAGTTTTGAAAGATCACATATTTCTAGGAATTTATCAATTTCTTCCAGATTGTCCAATTTGTTGGCATAAAATTGTTCATAGTATTTTCTTATAATCTTTTGAATTTCTCTAATGTCAGTTGTCACTTCTCTTTCATTTCTGATTTTATTCAATTGGATACTCTTTATTTCTTTCTGGTTAAAGGTTTATTAATTTAGTTTATCTTTTCAAAGAATCAGCTCTTGGTTTCATTGATCTTATATATTGTGATTCCCTTTTAGAATCTATTTCATTTATTTCCATTCTGATCTTTAATTCTTTCCTTCTACTCACTTTGGGCTTTGTTTATTGTTTTTTTCCTAGTTCTTTCAGGTATAATCTTAATTTGCTTATTTAAGATTTTTCTTCTTGCCAAAATTGGTTTGGCTCAGTGGATAGAGCGTTGGCCTACGGACTGAAAGGTCCCAGGTTCGATTCCAGTCAAGGGCACGAACCTTGGTTGCGAGAACATCTCCAGTAGGGTGTGTGCAAGAGGCAGCTAATTGGTGTTTCTCTTTCATTGATGTTTCTAACCCTCTATCCCTCTCTCTTCGTCTCTGTAAAAAATCAATAAAATACTATATTAAAAAAAAGATTTTTCTTGTTTCTTTAGATAGGCCTGTATTACTATGAATTTCCCTCTTAAAACTGCTTTTGCTATGTCCCATAGTTGTGTTTTTATTTTCATTTGTCTTAAGGTATCTTGATTTCTTCCTTGATCTCATTGTTAACACATCCATTGTTTAGTATCATGTTATTTCACCCCCATATGTTTTGTGTTTTATATTTTTTTTATAATTAATTTCTATTTTCATACCATTATGATAGAGAGTATGCTTGCTATGGTTTCAATCTTCTTAAATTAATTAAGACATGTCTTTTGTCTTATCCTGGAAAATTTCCATGTGCACTTGAAAAAAGAAAAAGAATATTCTATTGCTTTGGGGTGAAATGCCTTAAAAATATAAATTAAATTCATCTGGTCTAATTGTAATGTAAGGCTGCTGTTTCCTTGTTGATTTTCTGCCTGGAAGATCTATCCATTGATGTCAATGAAGGTGCTCTCTCCCCTAATGTCCATCAATATTTGCTTTTTATATTTAGGTTTTCCTATGCTGAGTACATAAATGTTTACAAGGGTTATATTCTTTTGTTTTATTGATCTCTTTATCCTTATGCAATGTATTTCTTTGTCTATTATTATAAGCCTTTGTTTTAAAGTTTATTTTGTTTAAGTATTGCTAACCCAGCTCATGAGTAGAGCACGGATGATGGGCCTGGTACAGGAGGTCACCAGGGCACAAAGCTTTTTTTTTTTTTTTTGGTAGCCTTTCCTCCCCTAGCATACAGCTGTTCATGTGGTTTGGTCTCAACCTTCCATATCCCTGGATGTGGTTTAGACCCCAGATCTTTTGCTCCTAGAGATAATATCTAGGCCTCAATTGTATTTCAGCTCCAGGCCCTGAAAAGCAGCAAAACCAGACAAGTGACGCCATACTGACCTCAGGACCAGCTACATGAATAATGACCTCCTGCCCTGGCAGTGACCAATCAATCAGAGGAGACCCTGACCCTAAAGGGATATACCTGGAAAGCTGTAGAATATTCTATTGAAATATTTCCCTGGAATCTCCCCTAAAATCTCCACCCTTAAAACCCTTAGAAGGGAGGACCCAGTGTGTTCTCTCTGCTGAGAGCACCCCTAACTTTCCCTTCCCCCTCCCTATTCTCCCACGCATGTTCCTTTAATTTCCTCACTTCTAAGCTCTAAGGCAGCGTTTTTCAACCGCTGTTCCACGGCACACTAGTGTGCCGCGAGATGTTGCTTGGTGTGCCGTAGGTGCAGACAAGACAAGAATTTTATAATTTTTCACTATTTTGTTTACTTAATATTTCATAATAAAGTAATTATAAAATACTTTCTTTGTGTTTATTTGATTCCTATTTAAGAGAATTACTTTATATATAGTCAATATAGGCACAGAGTTAAATTTTTTTAACATTTTCTAATGGTGGTGTGCCTCGTGATTTTTTTCATGAAACAAGTGTGCCTTTGCCCAAAAAAGGTTGAAAAACACTGCTCTAAGGATCCTTCCTTTGCCTCTATAACTTCTTTTCTAAGCTCATTTCTTTTACAAGTTACTACCTCTACCTCTGATTTTCTAAATAAACTAGAGGTCCGATGCACGAAATTCATGCAAGGGCCTTGGCCCTGGCCCCCACCTGCCACCTCTGCCTCAGCCCCTGCTCACTGCGGCTTTGTCTGAAAGGAAGGACATCTGGAAGGATGCCTGATCTAATGAGCATATTACGCTTTTATTATTATGGACGTTCTCTTATAGTTTGAGTCTTGGCTTTGAACAACTTCCTAGCCAGAACTCAAGTACCAAGATGGTTGAACCCAGGTCCTGTCTGACCCCATGGGCCTAATACCTGATGCTGTTCCCACCACCACCAACAGTGGCAGGCTGATGAGAGAGGAGACAGCCCCCAAGGACTGGCGAGGCAGGGCCACCTTCCCCTTGCTGCAGCTCAGAGCATTTAAGTGGCGTCTGCAAACGCTGAAGTTCCAACACTAAACCAATGACAAGGCTGATTTTCAAATGGGTTTAATGATGGACAATCTGCATACCAATTGACTCATCTGCGCACGGAGGGCCTAGAACAATACAGGAAAACGATGTAAAAAGGTCTGTGCTGCGATGACAATCGCTTCCCAGTGTGCTGACCTTCGGTAAACGAAGCAAACAAAAGTACAGTTCTCTTTGGAGAAGACATTAATGCGTCATTAAGAATGGGTACAGCTGCATCGCGCAAGCACTTTGTTAAAAATATTCTTTTCATTTTTGTGTCTGTCCCATAATTATAATGGAAGTATTGTGCAAGTCAGCCAGTAAGCGTATGCAGAAAAAATATTTATGTTTTGTAATATCTGCACGGTTTCTGAAGTGTATTGTCAAGGGTAGTTGCTGTATCGGATTTTGCTTGTTGTCACCTTTCAGTTTTAAACCGGCCCAGCACCCATGATAATTGGTTATTCTTTCTCCATATTTGCATGGCGCCTGTCCTGGCCGTGGGGAAGGGCTCACTGCTGAGTTTTGCGGCCGTGATCCAGGTAATTTGGAGAAAACAAGGCTGTAACCTCCTCGATCATAAGGCCCATGGCTTCTGCTCCCCTTCCTCTCCTTGTGGTGAGGCCCAACCGTGTGGCCAATGGCCACAGCGCCCACTGAGGCAGGAAGATCCCAGCAGCAAAGTAAGGACAACCAATGTTCTTTTGAGAAAACGATTTAGAAACCTCCCCTAATTGGTCTTTCAAGCGGGGGCAGACCTTGGAGGGAACCTAAGGTTTTCAGTATCTGACAAGGAGACTAGATCTGGGGAGGGGAGAGGCTGGCTTAGGGCTGCAGCAGGAGCAACCATTTAATCCCTGGGTGTAGAACTGGGAGCCAGAAAGGTATACATAGGGCTGAACTGGCTGGAGGGATGACAACAGCCTGGAGTGACCACACATACCTCATCTGTTAGACCCTTCATCACCCCAGCACCTCAAAGGACCCTGTTCTTGGTAAATGCCTCAAAACGAAGTGTCCTTATGAAAAGAAAGCTGGAAATGTTAGCTTCTTTTATGACATAGTCAGGTCCCGGGGACCCCTGCCTTTTCACCCAGACCAAGGCCAGGCTGGACTGCCCCCCAGGCCGGTGTGGGTGGGGGAGGGCATGCACCACTGGGCTCAGGGCCGGGACCCACGTGTCCTGCTTTCAGGAGAGCTACTCAGGATGACTCTTCAGTGTTGCTCACCCAACTTTGGGACCTGGGACTGGGGGATCCTCTCAGGCCTCTTTTCTTGAGGTCCCATCTTTGGTGACCTCTGTGGGAAGTGGAAGGGGAGGAAGGGAGTAGGTGGTCTGAATATGTAATTTCTTGGGCAGAAAGGGAGGTCATGGAATTTCCCTCTTTCTGCTGCCTTCTGACCGCTCTACCATTGAGTCATATTCCCAGGAGGCCATCCCCCATCCACTGTTCCACTGTCCCATTTCTCTATACATTAAGTGATCAGGACAAAAGGGTAAAAACTAAAGGGTGTGATTAGAACCAACCACCTGCAAAAAGACATTCTGAGAGCATGGAGAGATTTGAGTATGGGTCAGGTATGAGCCCATATTCAGTCCTTTATATAATCTTTTGTTATTCTTGTCAGTGTTTAAAGACATTGTAGATAAGTAAAAGAAAAAGGCCCTTAGCAAGAAAACATTTTCATGAAATCTTAAGACATCTTGGACAGGCTGAAATATTACCAGTAACAACAAATGTGTGTGTAAAAAATAAGATGGCAAAATGTATATAATTGAAACTGGGTAATGGAGGTTATTTATACTATTTCTCTACTTTTGGGTAAGTTACAAAATTTCCATAATAGCCCAGCTGGCATAGCTCAGTGGTTGAGCATTAAATCAAGAGGTCACAGTTCGATTCCTGGCCTGGGTTATAAGCTTGATCCCCAGTGTGGGGTGTGCAGGAGACAAACCAATCAATGATTCTCTCTCATCATTGATGTTCCTATCTCTCTCTCCCTCTTCCTGCTTCTCTGAAATAATATATATATATATATATATATATATATATATATATATATATATATATATATATATTTTTTTTTTTTTTAAACAAACACACACACACACACACACACTTCCATAATAAAAACTTAGCATACATAATGTATGCTATGCTAATCTCCCATGGAGTTCCAGATTTTAAAAAGGGCTTCAACTTACTTCATTCCCCCAGGGATAAGTGGGAAATTTGGGGAGGTGGGGAAGAAGGGACCTGTGGCAGAAAGCCACCACCTGCTTGATTCAGAACCCAGGGAGGAAAGAACATGTTTGTACCTGCCACACGATCCACTGCGACTATCCCTGAAGACGTGTTAACCGGCTGCTCAGCTCTGTGACAGCAGTACAGCAGCAGGACAAAGAGGGTCGCTCCTCTATTCGCTGCCATGTTCCCTCAGCTGAAGGAGGAGGACCTCCTCCTGAAGGCCCCTCAGCTCCCCTCGCCTTAGTCTCCAGGATACTGCAGAATGTTTAGGAACCTGTGACATCACAGCAGAGAATGAGCCGGGTCTTGTCCTGTGTGTGGGGAGGGTTGTGCCCAGGGTCTTTGACTGGGAAGGAGTGGGGGGTGTGGTTGGGGCCCTAGGGTAATGAAGATCTCCTCTGCTTGTTTCAGTTGCCTGGTCTGGTGCCTTCCTCAGTTATGCAGACGCAGGGGTCTGAAGAGGTAGGATATTAACCAGGACTCTTAAGTGCAAGTGACTCAACAAAACAAAGTCTGCTGAAGTGAAAAGAGATATATCAGGAGGATGGAGAGCTAACTGAGTTACAAGACAAATGCTGGAAGCATTAGTTCCAGGGTGACTTGAAGAGCAGTGGCTGATAACCTAGGCCTGAGGGTGGCAAACTTTAGCTCGAGAGCCACATGCGGGTCTTTGGCCCCTTGAGTGTGGCTCTTCCACAAAATACCACGCCCTGGGCGAGTCTATTTTGAAGAAATGGCATTAGAAAAAAGTTTAAAAAATTTGGTTCTCAAAAAAAATTTCAGTTGTTGTACTGTTCATATTTGGCTCTGTTGACCAATGAGTTTGCTGACCACTGCTGCCCTAGGCCTTCCCATTCTCTCCTCAGGCTACTCTCTTGCTGCGACCTACACGGCTAGGTTCAGGATCTGAAGGAGGGGCTGACACACAAATGAAAATGCAAAAATATGAATTATTAAGGGGTGGGGCCAGGTGGAGCCTCTTTCTTGAAGAGACACATTGAGTCCTGGCCTTGTCTGTTTTTTATTTATTTATTTTTAAAAAAGATATATATTTTATTGATTTTTCACAGAGAGGAAGAGAGAGGGATAGAGAGTTAGAAACATCAATGAGAGAGAATCATTGATCAGCTGCCTCTTGCACACCCTCTACTAGGGATGTGCCCAACCAAGGTACATGCCCTTGACCGGAATCGAACCTGGGACCTTTCAGTCCATAGGCCGACGCTCTATCCACTGAGCCAAACCAGTCCTGGCTGTTTTTTATTCAGTTTTAGATACACATCTTGCCCTCAGAGAAGCACGGCAAACAAATAGCAGACAGATAGTCTCAAAGGTCAATAAACATCAGTAAGATCCAGTACACATTTACTTGGAGGCTATCAGGTCAGGAGATTGCTTCGAGCTACTGCTACCTCAACACGAACAATCGGTGCCCAATGTAATCTCTGCTAATGCTCATCAGCCTCCCGCGTTCCCTGGTGCATGCTCACGACAGTGTTGGCATGCAGTGACTTCCCATACTCTCTCCCCCCTTTTTCTCAGCATCAGCCCCAATCTCTCCCGGTAATAGACTTTGATCACAAGAAATGAACATGACTGCCTGTCTCATGATATTATACTGCTCCGTTCCCAAGAGATTCTAGAATTTTCTTCAAAAGCACAGTGAAAAATTCCCCAAGAAAGCATTATGGTTAGCTCACCTGGATCACACCCAACCCCAGCACCAATTTCTATGTCTGGGGCTCACAGAGGGGCAGCTGGTCCACTCAGGTCAAGGCTCTTCTGTGGGCAGGGATGAAATCTCAGGTGGACAGCCCTCAGATCACAGGGAGTGCACAAGAACAACAGCATTCTCTAAAACCAGATAAGGACCCTAAAGACAATGGATCCACCAGGGATCTTTTGGCTATTTATTTATTTACTTATTTATTTTATTGCTGATGTGGGGAACTACATTTAATAGATGTAGTAGAATCCAGTTTACCTCAGGGGATGATCATGAAGCACAAAACAAATGTTTACAGTGTCCATTTGGCATATTAAGCATGATGGGTTCCATGTCCCACTTGAGTTAATGGTGTGATGACATACAGACCAGTGGCCTGCCTTTCAAAATTATGTTTCATCTCTGGACTCTTTAATTGATTTACACAGAGCCTTCTCCAGATTCCTAAACCCTTCTAGATGCTGGATCAAGACTTCCAGCATTATTCATTATATCCCACAAATGAGTGAGATTATGTGATATTTATCTTTCACCAACTGGCTTATTTCACTTAACATAATGCTCTCTAGGTCCATCCATGCTGTTGCAATGATAAGAGTTCCTTATTTTTTACAGCAAGTAGTATTCCATTGTGCAGACATACCACAGTGTCATCTGCTGTGGGCACTCATCTGTTGATGAGCACTTAGGCTATATCCAAATCTTAGCTATTGTAAATTGTGTGGACAAATGCCATGTTAATAGAGCATATCTTGGTGAACCTGTTCTGAACCTTTTCATATCCACAGTAATCAGTCCAGGAAATAAAACTAGCATATACAGAAATCATCTAGGAACTGAAAGTTCTATCTATAGTATCTAGACCAAGCAGTACAACTATCTGCAGCAACCATCCAGGTAGTTAAACTACAAACCCCGGAACAATTGGCTCCAAATGGTCCAAACCTGTCCAATCACTGATAACTTTTCTAATTTTTACCTCCAATTTCAACTTAGGACTAACCACAGAAAGCTGGGGTGCAAGTGGAAGGGTATAGGAAGCAAAGCTAGAGAGATTGACCCTGGGCAGATGTGTCTTAAATAGCCAGGTAAAACAGCATACATTTATTATCTTGCTTGATCTTGAGTCCAAATTAAGTATCATTGAGCCAAAATCATGGTGTGACAGTGTTGAATGCCTCCAGGGGGTTCTATGGAATCTGTTTCCTTGCTCATCAGCTTCCAGAGCCCACCACATTCCTTAGACTCTGGTCCCCTCCTCTATCTTCAAAGTCTGTGCTGTCTCTGGTTCCTTCTCTTCTTTCTGCCTTCCTCAGCCATTTATATAGACCATTGTGATTACATTGGGCTCTGTGATGGTTAATTTTATGCATCAACTTGGCTAGGTCATTTCTGCCTAGACGTATGGTCAAATATTACCCCATTTCCCCCAAAATAAGACAGTGTCTTATATTAATTTTTGCTCCCAAAGATGCGCTAGGTCTTATTTTCAGGGGATGTCTTATTTTTCCATGAAGAAGAATAGGGTACACATTTATTGTTAAATGAAAATAAAGGAAATTTATTACCTGTATACGGTACGGTAGTATGGTAGTTGTTAACACAAACCAGACAAACTGAATCCTACAGTATCAAGAATTTACTCATTTATCCAATGACAATCATGTCATCATCTTCTGGAACATCATCATAACAATCCAATTCCTGAGTTTCCTGGTAAATTTCTTGTGACTCCATTTCTTTCAGAATCAGTGGACCAAATCTCTCATGTTTAGAATAGCACTGTCTTTAAGTGAGTACTTCTTGTCAAGGTAGCCTGCTCAATAGTGCATTTGCAATGCAACTGTCAGTGATTTTCTCCCATGAATTCTTCACCCAAGTCACAACTTCTTGCAGTTAGGTTTCACAAAGTTTCCATGCTGATTTCTCTCCATTCTATTTTCAATGTAGTCATTAATTTCCATGAGCAAATTGTCTTTGAATGGCTTGTTTATTGCAATATCAAGAGTCTGGAGATAGGCCGTCATTCCTGCGGGAATCATTATCTGATCTATTTTTCTTTCGTGAAGAAATGTCTTCATATCTTTAGCGCAGTGAGTGCTGGCTGCATCCCAGACTAGCAGACCTCTTTGGCTCCCTCGCATAACAAGTGGCAGCATTAAATCGACCTACTCCCTTATAGCTGCTTGTATGGCCAGGCTTTTTCAGTTTCAAGAATGAAAACACCCAAAACATGTTCAATCTTTTCCTTCTTGCCCTTAGAAATGATTAAAGGTGGGATTTTAGTGCCAGCCAGACGAATTGCCAAAATGCAGGAAACACATGCACTTTCATAAGCAGTGGAGGGAATGTACACTAAGGAGGCACCCCATTGTTTAATTGTTGTTTGAGATGATTGGCCCATAAACACTGCAGTTTCATCCATAGCAATCATGTTGGAAAGATTGTATTTAGAGAAGTCAGCATCATCAATAAAGGACTTGAATGCAAGTGCTCGCTTAATAACTTGAGTATCTTCCAACCTAAACAATGTTATAGATCTTCTTACAGACAATTCACTTTGCTGAAGGAAATTATCCAGCCAGTGTGTGATGCTTTGAAGTCTTTGGGGGCTATGTCAAACTGTGGTGCCATTGCAAGGGCAAATTCTTGAATCTGAGCCCTATTCACAACCAAAGCCTTTGCTCTCCTGTCAACAACCCATTCACAGATCAGGTCTTCTAGCTCGGAAAATAATGGTTGCTGACCTGATCCACACTTGCGCTTTTTAGCATTTCCCTTGTCCTCTTGTTCAATGTGGTTACCATACTCTGCTCGCCATTTTCGAACCAATCGGATACTCAACATCTTCTCTTTGCAGACAGCAGTAAGATTTTGGCCCCAAGAGTCTTCCACGATTCCTTTCTTGTACTCCAGGGAGTAGCTTTTTCTTTTTGTGCTCATTTCTAGGGGTAAAAAAAAGGAATTGGGGTATCAAGGTGGGGGGAGGGGGATCACTTAAAATGACACAGGGGGATCAGAGGGGGGAATCAAAATGGCACAGGAGAATCAGAGGGGGGATTACCATTTTGACCCTCCTGTGTCATTTTGATTGCCCCCTCTGATCCTCCTAGGTCATTTTAAGTGATCCCCCTCCCCCCACCCCTGTGCCGCTGAGCACCTTCACCAGACATCTCCCCTACCCCTTTATCAGACATTTACCCCCTGGGGCCTGCCTGGGGACTGTCACTGGGCTTGCTGGGGCCTGGATCTGGGCTGAAGCAGGGTCTGCCACTGACTGAGAACCTTCATTCATCATGAGGGCAGTCACGAGCATCAGGTAGTGTCACCAGAGACAGACCAGCACTCAGCACCTTCGCCGCGTCCCGTCTGCTCTAATCTCCTGTTCTTCTACATGCTCTGCGAAAGTCTCCTCCTCTCTCCCGCCCCACGCTCACCGCTCATTCCGACCTCTGCTCTGCCTCCACACAGCAGTGAGTTACGGTAAATTAATTTTCATGATGAAAATTTCATCCCCCGAGACAGAGCCTAGGGGGAGCCTTATTTTTGGAGGGATGCCTTATATTTCACTCAGAAGGAAACCTGTAAGTAGGTCTTATTTTCAGAGGATGCTTTATTTTCGGGGAAATATGGTACTTTGGATGTTTCTGTGAGAGTGTTTTTGGTAAGATTTATGTTTAAATTGATAGACTTTGAGTAAAACAGATTACTCTCCATATTGTGAGAGGGCTTCATCTAATCACTCGAAGGCCTGACTTCTCCTGAGCAAGAGGGAGTTCTGCCAGCAGATGGTCTTCGGACCTGAATTGCAACATTGGTTCTTCATTGGGTCTCCAACCTGCCAGCCTACCAGCCTACCCTATAGATTTTGGACTTGCCAGAATGCTTAATCAAGTGAGCCAATTCTTTCAAATAAATTATCTATCTATCTATCTATCTATCTATCTATCTATCTATCTATCTATCTATCTACACACACACACACACACACACACACACACACACACACACATACTTGGCTCTGTTTCTCTGGAGAAACCTGACTATACAGGCATGAATAATCCAGAATAATCTTCCCATTTCAAATTCAGATGATTAGCAATTTTAATTCCATCTGCAACATTAGTTACCCTGTGCCATATATCTCAAAATATTCATAGGTTCTTAGGATTATAGACCTAAGGACATGGACATTTTTGAGGTATCATTTTTCTGCAGATAACAATGCCCTTTGTCCATTTTCCAATTAGATATTTTTTTACTGTTGCATTTTGAGAGTTCTTTATATATTCTAAGTATAAATACTTTGTTAGATATGTGACTTGTAAAAAATTTATTCCATCTTGTAGCTTGTCTTTTCATCCTCTTTACAAGGTCTTTGGTAGAAAAACAATTGTTTTTATTTTTTATAATGTCCAATATATTGATTTTTCTAATGGATTATATTTTTGAAGTCATGTTTAACTCTGCTCCAGTGCTTAGGTCTTAAAGATTTTTTCCTCTAAACTAAAAATTTATAATCTTACAGTTAAATCTATGATTGATTTTGATAAAGTGTGGGGTTTCATTCAGAGTTTATTTATTTATTTATTTTTGCTTTTATATTTACAATTGCTTTCACACTGTTTTCTGAAATGTTTATTTTTCTTTCATTGAATTGCTTTTGCCTTTTTGTCAAAAATCAGTTGGCTGTAATTGTGTGGAGATATTTCTGGGTTCTCTATTCTTTTTCTTCTGTTTCATTGATCTATGTGTTATACCTTCACCAATGTTAAGGTGGCTTGTTTATTAGCGCAGTGAGTGCTGGCTGCATCCCAGACTAATTGTTTTGAAACAATTGATTATATGTATATTGCCAAATTATGGGTCCCCAGGGTATTGTCCCCTTTTCTTATTGTCCTGATTATTAGAGCTATATAAAAAAATTGCTAGTACTTCGATGGGAATTGTGTCAAACCTGTATATCAATTTGGGGAGAATTGTTATATTATGTGTGCATGCACACGCGTGTGTATTGATCACGTGATACTTGCTTCATTAGCACACTAATGTTGTCAATTACATTTGTGTGCATTTCTATTGTTTTACTCTTTTTTCACTGATTCTTTTCTGTATTTATTCTGCCATTGAGTCCATTTTGTGAGTTTTAAAAAATATTTCAGATACAGAATATTTTAGTTCTAAAATATCCATTTGCTTCGTCTTTACATTTTCTATTTATTTGCTGAAACTTTCTGTGTCTCTGTTGAGGCTTTATTTTTTTTTTCTCATTTGTTTCAAGCATGTTTGTTAATGCTTGTTGAAACATTTTTATGATTACTGCTTAAAAATCCTTATCAGATAATTCTAACATCTGTGTTATTTTAATGTTGGCATCTGCTGATTGTCTTTTCTTGTTCCATTTGCTATTTTCCTTGTTCTTGGTGTGATGGATGGTTTTCAATGGAAACCTGGGCACTGTATGTAATGAGATTCTGGATCTCTTTAGAACTGCCCTTCAGCAGGCTCCGATGTCACTCTGGTGCCATCAGATTCCTGTCTAGGCTCCCCTGCTTATACTCTACCACTTCCAAAAAGGGTGGGTTGGAGGGAGTTGTTATAGTCCAGGGATGATACAACACAAGTCTAGGCTCCTCACTCAACTTCTGTTGGTAGGCTGGGACAGGACTTTATTGTTTCCTGTGGTGTTTGGCTGGAGAAGAGCTGTTACTGTGTACACATTGTCTGTTGGTCTCTGGCTCTTTGGCTGGTGAAAGCAGCCTTTTCTTATCTGGGTGTATGGGTATTTCCAGGTTGCTAGCTTCTCCAGCACCCTGTTCAAATTCATGAGGCAAACCAAGAACCCAGGGACTCCCTGCCATGCTATTCCTTGGGTCCTGGGGTCCTTTCTCCATTTGCCTTCTCTATACCTTCTGGAGACTTCTCACATGTGTTTTGTATGTTATGGAGACTTCTGGAGACTTCTCACATGTGTTTTGTATGTTATGCCTAGGGCTTTTTGTTGTGCTTACCCAAAGGGATAGGGAAAAACACACCTGCTTCAATTTTGCCAAAGTAGAAGTTCATGTATGGTCTCTTAGAAAACATTTGGAGGCACGTGTCTCGCTTGGGTAAGCTTTTGTAGAGCAATGCACGCTGTGGTGAAGAGGTCAGCTGGAGTCACATACCAGCAGGCTGACTTCCTAGCTTAGCCACTTACCAGCTGTGGATTTACTCTCTGAGTGTTAGCTTCCGCATAATCCCACGAGAATAGCCAGCCTCAGGTGTCAGTTTGCTGGGCTGTGTCGAGACCCCTGGGGTCATTTTTATCTCCAAAGGCTGTGCCCTTGCCTGTCCCCGGAGGTCCTCAGAGGTGTTTTGTCTTTGGGCCTCTGCTCTTTGCTGCTATGTCTTGGTTTCTGAAATGTTTAAGTCCAACAGAAGATTCTGTGCTGGCCGGATGCTGAGCAGGTGCAGTTGGCAGGATTTGGGGTTCTGGTATGCAAGATTCTGAGGCACTTTTGGCCACAGAAGAAACTCGTGGGGTCACCAGCTCATGGTCCTTCAGTGAGCTCTGATAGCCTGGAAAGGCTGGGGTCTGGGGAAGAGATCCCAGAGGCCAGGGAGGGAGCTGCAGCAGATGCACATTTTTCAGGTTTCTGAGTCTATAAAGCAAATCTGCTTTGAGAAAACTTGAGAGATAAAGATGGAATGCTTTGACCCACTGGGAGGCCTTGGAATAGTAGGATGAGGTGACCAGATGCCCCAATTAAAGATTGTTTTTCAAAGCACGTTTGTAGTTGTATTTGCTTATGAAAATACCCTGGGGACCCATAATTTGGCAATATACATATAATCAATTGTTTCAAAAACAGAAGTGATGCTGGCTATTATAATGTAAACTGTTTTCTAAATGAAAGAATTAAAGGAACGTAATTGGAGAAGTATACAAACAGTGGTTAATATGCTGCTTCTTGCAAAGACATATTACAACTTATAATCTTCCTTTATGGTGTATGTTGTCAGTGTTTAATCAGGCGTGTGAATGTATTCAGGTGTTAAACCCGTTCTGTTAGCTGGGACGCTGCACTATTATCTACTGAGCTGTTTACGTTATATTGTTGTTGGCTCTCTGAGCTTCTCTTTCTCTTGCTCCTCTTTCTCTGGTCTCTGCAATCTGTATAATTGTCTTCTTACTTTTGTCTTCAGAAAGCTTTAAATAGAGGAACTGGGAACGATTAACTGTGGCAGATCACAAAGTTCTGGTGCTTTACAGATTAATTACAGAGACTTGCTATGCTGATGCTTTAAAAAGCGGAATGGGACCTGGGTCTAGCATGGAGGCCACTATGGGGCAGCTGCTAGTGGCCCTTTCTACTTATGCTTGGAAACACCACCCTTGACCTCAATGGGCTGTAATAACTCCACATTCCTGAGATCCCTCTACTGGGAATTCCAGGGTCAGAAACAAAAGTGAAATGCTAAAGGGAAGTGCTGCCTCTTCTGAGAAAGCAACAGGAAAAGGTTTGCCTGAGTAAGGAAATCCCTCAAAACATTCATTCATTCATTCATTCATTCATTCATTCATTCATCTTCTTTGTCCTCTTATGGAGTGTGTTTTCTGGGAGGATACTGCGTCAGTATTTCTCATTTACAGGAAATGAGAATGGTTGTACATTTCTACGTGCAATAAAACCCAATCTCTCTGCTATGGCTGGTCAATTTAGATGCCCAACTGTGAGCTCTTCAAGCTGTTCACTGGGACCAATTTCATATTTTTGGGCACTATTTTATATCAGTCTCTCGAATTCAAATTAGGATTCCAATATTGCTTTAAGAAATAATTTTGGCAGAATGGAATATAAGAAACAAATGCATTGCTGTGTTTTTGATGTAAGATGGAACCACCTTAAAATTCAAAGGAAAAAGTTGCCTGCATAGGATTAACTGGAAAATTAGGAGAAAAATTGACCAGGGGTTAATATAAAATCATGCTAGAAACATTTATCTATACCTAATCCTTGCAAAACATAATGTTATGGAGTAGGAACTCTGTTAGCTGTATTTAAATGGAGGTTTTCTTTCTTTCTTCGTCCCTCCCTTCCTTCCTTTCCTTCTTCTTTTTTTTTTTTTTTTTTTTTGAGACCATCACAAATTGGAGGGAATAAATACAGAAACAGGGCAAAGATACCTTAAAGACGCTTAGCAGCAATCCCTGACTAAAACATGTGCTTACGCCTAAATGCTGTTTTGCCAGTCGCTGCTGAAAGCAGATGATGCTTAAATACCTTGGCATTCTTCATGGATTGAATTCATAAATTCACAGTTGTTAGTCCTATTGGGACTAAGGGTGTCTAAGAATTAAAACAGGGAATCCTAAATGTCTAGGACACATGACCATCTTTAAGATTCTAAAATTGTGGCACGAAATAGAACGAATCTGCTCACACCCTTGGCGCTAACAGCTGTGTATACTGAATGGTATGAAAAGATTTTTTCCCCCTGATACTTGACCATTTAAATTACTCGTTGCTGTTATCAATAGCTGAACTTGTAAAGTTGTGGCAATGGAAATAAAGCCCAGAGAACCCTAAACGAACAGAGCAGAATCATAGCATGCTATGGGTACCATTGCACCCAGAGTTCTGTTCCATAAAAAGGGGATAGTGTTGCCTCATGACAAAGAAGAGAAAATTGGTGCTACACCCCATAGTTAATGTGACAACATGCAGCTAATGAGCACTTAATGATCTCCAGTCTGCTCATTTTTGTCATCCATTTGAGAATGTCACTTGTTTTATACTTTAGCCCTATGGTGTAGGATTAGCTTCATGCTAAAGTGAATTAATCAAGGTTAAAAAAAATCTGAACAAAAGTGCTAGAAAATGTGTACAGTTATGAAGAGACTGAACGTATATACACCTGTTCGGATAATGTGTAACTAGATTAATAGAATTTTTGGTTGAATGTGTGAACTGGCAGTAGACCTTTACCTTAACATGGAATATATTTTTTAACCTGAAGTCATTCTTGGAGAATTATTAAAATTCCTGGGAAATAAGTTGCTACCCTTTGGGCACAAAATAAACATAACTTTGATATGGAATTAAATAGTTCTATTTCAAAACCTGCTGATCCAATCATGTATGTATTTATTATATAAAAATATGTGTATATACACATATATGCACATACACACATACATATGCACACATGGACACACACACACACACACACACACTTAAAAATTACCACTTTGTTTCCATTCTTTTGTGTTTTCCCAAAGAAGTTCTTCATTTAGGTAAGTGCCTTCTAGGACTCAGAGATTCCAAAAAAGAGGTAAAATTTGTCAGTTAAAATTTTTTTTTCAAAGATCTTTCTGTCATTCTAATGCTCTACAGATAAGATCAACTTTGCAAAGAAGTTCGGTCTGATGGCTGTTATATTGCAATGAATGAGTGGAAAATATTTTTTCTCACTTGCTGATTTCCTGAAGAGGACACCCACAGCCTTGAAGGAATCCCTGAATCTACCGCTTCCTTTCACACTGAAATCACACATCCCCAGCACCCACTCACCAAAGTTTATGCTTCATTGCAAGTAAGAATTCATGCAATGTACAAAATAAATAAAAGCCTATATACTTTGGAACTACCAGAAAGGGTGGAAGTAAAATGGTTATCTTTTGACTTATAGAAGTTCAGAACAGAATAGTAGTTTTGCTATAGCCTTTACGGATTCCCAGTGACCACTACAGAAATTCAACAGGGAATTTGCAGTTCACAGAACCAACCATAGATGGCGACACAGTACGCAGCTCCTTAAACTCATAGAGGCACAACTAGTCTTACTGGCTCAGGTGCCTGAATTTTTACCATTAGAGAGTTCTTCCTTTATATAGCATTGAGGGTACCATTTCAAAATTAAATACTTTTGGAAGGGATGGAAATAATTTACCAGCCATTGATACCGAAGAGCAGCCTTAGAAAATGGCTTCCAGAATGCAGTAACGAGTTGGCAAGTCTGAAGGCATAGGATTAGGGTGGAAGAGTAAAGATGGGTGGAGGTTCTTACGTGGTGTGATCTGCTGGAGGACAATCCAGAGCTCTTGGAGAGGTTGTCTTGTAGGGAGGAAAGGCTGGCTCCCTGAAGACACCTTCTACTCAATTCTAAGAGTCTCATGCTCTACCGACTGAGCTAGCCGGGCGAGACAGCCCTTCTACTCAATTCTAAATGTGACTGTAGGGCTTTCTTATATCCTCCCCTGTTTAACTGAGAATGTGGTGCATTTAAAATTCATACGAACGTGAAATTCTATGGTAATCTGAGTCAGGAAGCACGGGAAGACTGCTGAGACTATTGCAAGTGCAGCCTCTCTTTCAATTTGAAAAGGAACACTTAGAATTTAGAATTTGCTAATTTTGTTATCCAGTAGCTCTTGGAGGTGGATGGGCAAGACTTATAATTCCATTTTAATAGATCTCGTCATTACTGTCTGCTCCTAAAAATTCCTTCAGTGCATTAGTGTACCTGAAGCTGGAATGCAGAGTTGCTCTGGGGTCTCCAGGTGGCCCAGAGGTTCAATGCAAAGTTGTTTTGCACAAAGAGATCTGCAAAAATAACCCTGCCTTTTAGTTTTGATTTCCTTTCTATTGATTTACACTAGGAACATTTAATTCCAAATCTTGGAGATGGCTGACATGGTCATTCAATTGAGGCTTTGTAGTGAAGAGACCATTAAGAAAGCGGAGAGGGAAGACCATACAATTTCCACTAGGATGGGGAATCAGGGTTAATTTTATTCTGAGATCAAATTCGTGCCAAAAGCTTAGCAGGTCACAGGCCAATGCCATCACTGGAGTATAAAGGACCCGATGTTTGGAGCATGAGTGGAAAGATGCACCCTCTGAGTCTTTATTCATGCAGCACATGCACAGCTTGGGAAATGAAATTCTGAAGACAACAGGAAATGGAATTGAGCGACTGCTGCCTGAAACGCTGTGCTTACCTATTGCAAGTTGAACAACAACCGACTGTGCTATTGGTGTGTTGCTTCAAGTTTTTATTTGAAATAATTGAGTGCAAATTTTAAACCTAATCTTAAAAAAATATAGACACAAATTTGATAGACACAGATCTGACAATCGCACGATAACTGCTCTGCCTTCTCGGAAGTCATGACCTTTATGTGGAGAAAGCACTTCGTCGAGATAGACCTGTTGCCCGGGCCATGCTTACAAGGGTCTTTCTTTGCCAACCACCAATGGAAGTACTCTGTGGATAGCTTGGCCCCAAAAGAGAGGTAATCTTGACTTAGCATAATGATGTGAATATTGACATTATGAAAAATCTAGATTATCTTACAGGATTTTTAAAAAATATATTTTATTGATTTTACACAGAGAGAAATTGAGAGAGATAGAGAGTTAGAAATGTCGATGAGAGAGAAACATCGACCAGCTGCCTCTTGCACCCCCCCACTGGGGATGTGCCCGCAACCAAGGTACGTGCCCTTGACCGGAATCAAACCGCAGGCCTACGCTCTATCCACTGAGACAAACTGGTTTTGGCTATCTTACAGGATTTTTTTTTTTGGGGGGGGGGGAGGGGGGGGATTTGAAAGTTTTCACTTTGGAGGGGGTGAAATCTCATGAAAGTTTGGTCTTTAATGTTTTCAAATGTATTTCTCTGCACTACAAATTTCACTGTCAAGGGTGAGGCTGGCTAAGGTGTGTGTGCTCCTGGAGGACCCACTGGGCCATGCATATCAAAGGCTTCTGACCCCACTGGCTTTGGAGAAGCTTCAAGTGGCTGTGCTTGTTTTGGGATGGGAGGGCAGCCTCAAGTTCACCTGGGACCTGAGGCCAGGTGATCCCATCCTCAGAGGGCCTGTCTTGCCTCCAGGCTAGTAAACACGTCTTGTTTTGGGAGTGGGCTCCCCTCTCAGACTGTATGTAGAAGAGATGGAGAAAGAGAGAGAAGGCAAAAAGCAGACCAGGACGCAAAGGAGCACTGTGTGGGCAGGAGACAGAGGAGGTAGTGACCAAGGTTCCTTAGCTCAGCGGGCACCATTGAACTGGGCTACCATAGGGGCAGAGTCCCAGTGGTGGTGGCAATGATATCTCCCCCATCACAACATTAACCTTGAATAATGCACCTGATCAGGTGCTTTGAAGTAAAAACACCTGCAGCTTCTTCGAAAGCCTACACATCAGGTCCCACAGCCCCAGATGTGGTCCAGTGGCACCACCCCGCCTTCCCTTTCCTGCAGTCCTGCCTCCTCCCACTCTGTACCCGCTCAGCTCCCTGACTCCCTTTTCAACCACTCACTGCATCTATGTGTATGAGGGAGGCAGGGGGTGTGATGTTTAGGAGCCAGACAGCCAGGTTCAAATCCTCTGCAACCTCAGGCAAGGACCGGGGCTCCTTCTGCCTCAGTTACCCCATCTGTACAATGAGGTCACTGGTATCTATACCCCTTGTAGGTGTGCAGATTAGAAGAATGATAGCTCAAGTATTGTCACCAGGTAGCCATGCGGTGGAGTCAGAGGTCAGGTCACTTTTCCAGACACCATTTTTGGCAGCTCAGTGAGCAAATGCTGATTGAGCAAGGCCCCTCTGATGCTTGGAATGGTACTCCTTATTGGGTACCTCTTGGGTCAGGGTCTGTCTTTTTGATACTTTCCTCATTTTCCCACACAATTCCCTGACCCTCACCTGACTCCAAGCTGGCTCTTTGACTAGGCTTCATTGAGCCACCCTGATGCTAGGCCGGGCGCCGTCAGGTCACCAGGTCAGGTGTTGGTGTCAAACCTTCTTCTGGCACAGCTCCCTGCTGCCTCTGAGGCAGGTCACTCCTTTAAAGGGTTTTAAGAAATGATTAGAGCTTTAGAAGAGCTGGATGCCACCTGCCCTCCAGGATCTAATCTGTCTCTGGAGAGATGATGTGCTCTACTTGTGTTGCAGAGAAATGGTCACCTCCAGAGAGTATGTCAAACGACTTTTTGATATTTGGTAATCTCTTCATTTTTAAAAAATTTAACTGAAAACATCTTTTCTCTCGTACCCAATCTTGTCACTCTTTTTTACCCCCTCATTTTTATTCTATCTGTTGCCCACAGATTTGACTTCTGAAAGTGTTTTAAGATTTTTTCTCTTCTGAAAACATGACCTGGATTCCACCTCATTGTACCATTAAGTTCTGATAGCGGAGCAAGATCCACCCAGCTCCTTGTGAGAGAGGGTGAGAGAGAGAAACGGGTAGTCTCCGAGGTGAAGTGTCCTCAAGAAGTGAGGCTACTTAGAATTTCCGAAATAATTTTTGCTATTGTTTGGCTGAAAACAAGGAGTGTGTGGGGGTTAAGCAACGAGATCGATGCCTTCTTTCAAAAAGCAAGCAGTCCGTACTGCACTGTCATCTCCAATGCCTGGCGGACGCCACAGTTCCAAGGACAAGAGCTACGAGGTTGGCTGCACTCTGAGGCCTCCAAGAGCTCCTTGCTCTGAGAATGCCGCAGCTTGTATTAAGCATCAACATTCTTGCTATTGACTGCCCTAGAGTGCTCAGGTCAGGACGCAGAAACTTTGATGGCTTCATTAAGCTAGCAGCTCTTCCGTGTAGGCGTTAGCTGACTGTAGATGGCCTTCTTGCTTTATCCAAAGGGTTATTTATTTTTCATGGAAAGCATGTGTGTTTTCTGCCGAGAGAATAGAGAGCTGCCTTATTGAACACACCTATTAGCTAGTAATTTGAATGCATTACAAAGAAAGACTATGCCAACCCCATCGAAAACCAATACCATCATTTTTTATAACAAGCATGTCAGAACTCCCTTTTGCCTGGAATGAAAGTCATTGCTAATATGACTAACCCACACACGTGAAACACAGTATTGCAGTTAATTTTAATAAAGGAAAATAATCCTATATAATAAAAGGGTTAAATGCAAATAGATGGAACGGCCGAACAACCAATCAACGCATAATATAGTAATGATATGCTAAGGTTCCTCAGTCACTTGCTATGACATGCACTGACCACCAGAGGGCAGATGCTCCGACTGGTAAGTTAGCCTGCTGCTGGGGTGCAGCCAACCAGGACCGAGCGAGATGGGCGGTACATACCCTAGAGCCCTACTGTGGCCCCTCCCCAGCCCTATCATGCACCAGTGGGGTCCCTCAGCCTGGCCTGCGCCCTCTTGCAATCCAGGACCCCTTGGGGGATGTCGGAGAGCTGGTTTCAGCCTGATCCTGTAGGCCACTTCCTTTGGGAGGGAACCAGACGCAGGACTCATGGCTGGCAAGCACTGCTGCCATAGCACAAGCCTCTCCCAATTGGGACTGATTGGGTGAGAGCCCTCGGCAGGCACAGTGGGGCCGGAATGAGTGGGAGCAGCAGGTAGGAGGTGAAGGTGGCATTGGACTGTGGGTTTGGCCCAATCCCTGCAGGCCACCCAGAGGGACCCCATCCACAAGCATGAATTTGTGTACCGGGCATCTAGTCTAAAAATAAAGTGTAATAAAAAGACATTAACTTATAATAGCATATATTTCAAAATGTAAATCCTTGGGCAAAAGGAAATGGACAAACCCTTGTATCTCCTTTAAATGAACCCATTTGAGTTTAAGAGAAATAGAGCAATACTAGTATTCAGCTGACAGTTGTTAACACTTTTGTTTGATATTTACATGGCTAACGAATACATTTGTAATCACATACACACTTACACACAGAGAAGGCCCCAGGAATGTACACGGTACACAGACGCAATCTGCTGGTGCGTCAAGTGCATCAGCAATGGTGAGATTTTCCATCCGTGGCATGATTGTCCACACTGGAGAACAACTCTTGATAAAGACCTGAAAGAAATAAAGTACCCCCTCCCCTTGATTTACAAAGTCATTGCATTGCTGGAAAATCCAGTTGATGCTAAAACTATGCAACAAATACTTTGTGTTTGTAGAAAGAACCAGAGTTGGGTTTGTTGGATAACATCCCAATTTTCACCCACCAACTGATCTAAATGAAAATGTGCAGTGGGGCACTCAGAGGCCACAGCCTTGCCCTGGGAGGGGCTCAGACCTAGGAGCATGAAGCCCAGAGCTATCGCCAGGCACTTCACATCCAAAATATTTCTCAAAGTTTGTGGACTTTTTTTGGAGCTCTAATAACCTCTCAAATGTTGCTCAAAGGCTTTGGAGAGACATTGAAGCAAAGTGGCCCTTGAGGAACTGAGCAGTAGACTTCCTTCCTCTGCTCCTTGGGGTCTCAGTGGTCAAGTCCAGTGTAGAATAAGCATCTTCATCAGGAGGCCATAGGCCCCATGGTTAAAACCCATCACTCTGAAGCCAGAGGCCCATCTTTTAAAGCCATGTTGGGCCTCTCTCAGTACAGCTTGTCCGTAGCATCTCAGAGCCTCAGAGCACCTACCTCCTAGGACTGTGGGGATGAAAGGAGAGAATCTGAATAAAGTGCTTAGTGTGGTCCCAGTCCCTGGTAAGTGCTCAATGCATGTTCGTTACAATCCTGTTTATTTCTCCTCAGTTGTTGGCAACATTATCCAATATAAAAACCATCTCTAGCAAGAGCCTTTTAGCAAAAGCTCCTATTTTATTCAAATTGAACAAGAGTGCACAACATCTCTGCCACCTGGCAGGCACAGACCCTCTGAGACGAAGCTTTTACTGAGTTACATACCAGGGTAGAAATGCTTTCTGTCTTCTGTTGAAATGGAACTCCTCAAAACAGAGAGAAATATAGACATTGTTTCGTGAACCCCAAACTTCCATTCCAGACTCGGTTAAAGTTTTTATTTTTCTGTAGACATGAATGAGGAAAAGTAACCCATGTTGTTTCCTCAAATCTGATTGTGGATGCATCTCAAAGGTGCTAGCATCTACTATTATCTTCCCCTCCCTCTGTTCAAGGAGGGAAAGATACGGTACTAGTGGAGTCTATTCCTCCACCTCCACGAAGCTGGGCTGGCCTATAACTTTTTTCAACAATAGAATAAGGTCTTGAGAAATATCCTACTCTCACCTGGCCTCTTGGAAATGCTTGTACAGAGACTGCCTTCTGGTAAGGAAGCCCAAGCCAGCTACGTAGAGATGGAGGGAGGGTAAGTGGAGAGAGAGAGAGAGAGAGAGACAGCCCAGCCCTTACATACATTCCAGCCTGTAGACACCTCCAGTGTCAGCCACCATCTGATTAAACAATGAGAGGGATCCCCAGTCAAAACCCTCCAACTGAGCCCTTCAGTCCCAGTACCTTGAAAGTAACAGTGTGCTGTTATTTTAAGCCATGACCTTTGAATGGTTGGTCATGTAGCACTAGATAGCTGAGTGTAAGGTTTGTGATGAAGGCTTGGCATAAACATGATGACCAATGTCAGGAAATGCAGTGTTTGTGGAGGCTCATTTTTCTGAAGTGTGGAAGATGAACCCTGCTCACACCAGAAGAACTGTTAAAATCATTCACAACCACGCACAATGACTGCAACCATAGTCAACCATCAACACCTACTACAACCATTTACAATCACCCACAACCATTCACAACCATGTACAAGCACCTACAAGCAAACAAAACAAGCCAATGCCCCTCCCGGGTCTTGCGGCCACACTGGTGGGCTGAGAGGGTTCATGAAGTCTGGGCATCAGTGGTTTTGTTTGTCTCTGTCATCAGAACCACCGAACATCTACCCCTGTGTTCCTACAGGCACATCTGGCTGCGAAGAGCAGCAGAGTAGGCAGGAGCATGTACCATGAGGGTTCCAGAAGCAGAGTCCACTTTTCCCCATCTCTCAGTTCTGTCTCTCTCATTCACAAAGAGCCAGCAGATGGGCAGAGCTGAATTTTTCTGCATGTTACCAGTAATATGCCACGTGGCTACCTGCCCCTGAAAAGGCCAGGCACTATTTTTGTCAGGTTGAAATAAAGTATATTTACATTGCTTATAAATTTAGGGTCCCTGTTAACAAGAGAATGGACATTTTGTAGTTCAGACTTTATTCCTTGTTTCTGCCTGAATGGCAGATAATAGGTACATAGATTGTATGCCCTGAATTACACTTTTTTGGGGGGTAAATAATTCAGACTCTTTAATGATTATAGTTCATACATTACTGAATGATAATATTATGACATTTTTCTCAAGGTCCTTGAAGATCACCAGAGTAAAGGTGCAACTGAAATATGTAAAATACGATTATAATTGTTATTCATTTTTCCTTATCAAAGTAAATGATATGGTTCCATTCAATAGAAATGTTCTACGAACACCTTCTACTAGAGCCAGAGGGAATAATATTGCAGGTCTGCTATGTAAAATCTGGAGGTATTGAATGTCTGGTTGGAATCTTGTGCCATTAGGTCTATGCAGAAAGGTATGGCTGCAAAAATGTTAACTCCACAATAAAAGAAAAATGAAATAAGTTTCCCTTTAACATCTATACTAAGAGATATCCGTGTTCTGTAAGACAAAATACACCTATATAGGAGTAATTTATTTAAAAAATTCTTAGTTTTGTAACATTAGGAAGCAGAGTGGTAGCTGTTATACAATAATTATATCCACTGTGCTGTTTTGCATTACTCCATTTGAATAAGAACTAAAGAATGCTTTTTACTGTGTCAACACATTTTAAATAATGGCATATTACCTTTAATTTTCCCATTTGAATGTAAAGTTTTCCTTTGCTCAACACTGATTTGTCAGTTATTTCTCCATGCAACTTTTACTAAAATATACAGCAAATTCTGAAATAGCTTCAGAATCCCAGTTTAGCTGTCACTGATGTCATACCCCTGTCAGTAATGGCTGGGGAAATGCATAGGGGATTTCTTGGCACCTTATTTTTATTTATAAATTCCACTTCATTATTGCAATAAGACACCACAGGTAGTGCATTTGTATGGAATTACTGCCTCCGTTTCTGGTTAAAGTCTCTGAGCCTTTAGCCACAGAGTGCAGAATACCCCCCAATGTGTTCAATAATCACCCAGAAATGCACTGCACGCTGGGGCTTATGGCTTCCATAGATTTAGTGTGATCATTTTAGAGGGGAAAGGGGGCTATAACGATTATGTGTGTGAGGAAGAAACTCAGGAGAGAATTAACTGTGAAATAATGTAATTGCCTATAGGTCTTGAACTTTTGTTTTTAGCATGCAGAAACTTTTAAGGAGGTATTATTACATCTTGCTGCATACACTCTCTCAGGAGATACTAAACATCAACTTGGAAAATGCATTTTGGCGTGTTGCATTGGAGAGACCTCGGGCTAATTTCTTAAAAGGGTTAAGCTGGCATGTTCCATATTAAATTACCAATGTCATTCAATTCATTAGAAGAGTTTATGGAGTTACAATATGTCTGTAATTTATAGCCTGCTTACTGACAAAGCTTAATGCTAACATATGCCTAATTTGCCAAGGTTATCTCAAGTTCCATTCATCTCCCCCACTAACAATACGCCTCTGATTCCATGCTTCATGGATGAGGTACATGCGGTTTCATATTTAGCGCTATCAATCACAGGGAATTGCCTCCAGCTCCTCGCCTTAGTGTTCAAAGTGATTTCTCCGAAGCCCCTGATGAGTGATGAGAGGATGGCTCAGCCAGTGGAGGGCGTCCTGACCTAGCGTCCCCGGCAGGAACCGGCCAGCTCAGAGTCCTGGTCTGCTCCGGCCCAGTGCTGCTGGCCTCCTCGGAGCCACCAAAGGTGATTGGGAAGGGCAAGTGCCATTCAGGTGGCACACGTGTGGCATAGCCTGGGTGTCCTGGCATCACCAAGCTGTTTCTCTCTGGTGGGGGATTGCACCCTGTCACAGGGTGTCTGCACACATTTCACAATTTAGATGAGAGAGGGGCTGGGGTAAATTCTCTTTCTGCAATAAGATTTCCAAATTTCCTTCTTTAGTCACATGCAACAGTCTCTGCTGGGGACACTAAGGCCCGAGTTCATTGCTGGGGCCTCCACCTAAAAGGCCCTGCTTCTCGATGCCGTGTTCTCCGTGGAGGAGCGATTTTGCCAAAATGTTTGCTAACCTTGTGGATTTCTTGGTGAGAAGTATCTATTCTTCAATATAAGAACCGCATCATGAATATGGTTGTTTAGTTCTTGCTGTGGGGAAAGGATGCCTTCAAAGTCAATACCCCAGATAGAAACGAGTCTGTGATGGAAGTTCGAGCCTGAGACGGGACCTTCAGCTCCTTCTGCGCCTGCACCTCGAACTCAGCAACAGGATCCCAGGCCAAGGGATGGTGACCCTGTGTTATCCAAATTCCGAATGTTTATCGTATCAACTCAGGTCTGTGAGTGATGTGGGAGCAACCCAACAAATAAGAAGAAATTTGTTCTAGAACGTCCCAGGATTACTGGGAAGACACTGACTTAATTTAATGGAAAATGTGACTTGACAAGTATTTGTCACCTCTTGTGCAGGAGGCCAGCAATGGCATTCATGAAAGATGAGCTTACAGGGTGCCCAAGCTCTCAAGTCCAAGGTCACGGCACACAGTAGCCTGGGCTTGCGGCACAGATCCCAGACTTTCAGAACCTTCCCTCCCAGGGAGCTCCCTTCCTTGTTCTTTTCCACAGCCCAATGCCTTTGGTCAGACTTTTATTTCTGTATATATTTTTTCATTCGACACTTACTGTTGATAGTTTAAAAGACTGATGCCTGATGTGGTTGCCAGGGGCTGGGGAGGGGATGGGAGATGTGCAAGGAGTGCAGAGTTTTGGGTTTGCAGGATGAAAACGTTCTAGAAATCTGATACCCAATGGTATGTGTAGTGGAGCTATACATGTCAAGACCATGAAGAGGGTACATTTTGTGGTGTGTGTGTGTGTGTGTACCACAATTAAAAAGCTTGGATTACCAACTCACAGGATTGTGATTGTGTTGCCATTACAGTGACTCTCCAGAAAACACGCAGGCCTGCGGATCCAGTGGGCTGATGGGTAGGATGATTTGACGTTAAATCCATGGTCCAGTGTGTCCCTGAAGAACTAGTGTCAAATCTCCCCCCAGAAAGGAAAAGCACACTTTTTGATGGCCTGGTAGAAAATTCTAAGTCAGGATGTGAGAGACGCACATCGGGGACAGCTGGGAAAGACTTTCACATGTCTTCTTAATCAGAAGTTGGAGGCATTTTATTTGCTCAAGGGCCAGAGGCATTTGATTTCTTCCCAGCATCTCTGACACGGGCAGGGGAAGAGAACGGTGCTGAGATCCAATTCATGGGAAGAAGCTATTTTAGTTCTGGGTTATTACATGGCTAATTAGACAAGGTCACAAAGCTCCTTTTAGAGCCTGTCAAGAGAGGCATCAGTGGTCCTTTAACATCGGTTTATTATCTTTCAGGATCCGTAATGTGCGGCTGACCCACTGCGGCAGCTCGCGCACATGGGGCACCCCTGAGCTTCTTTTCTGTACACGGTGGGTCTGAGCCCAGTCCGGCCCTTCTTCTGCGGAAGCCAGTGGTTTGGCTCCAGTTCAAACCTGGAGGCCTGAGAACCAGGGGCCAATGAGTTAAGTCCCAGTCTGAGTCAAAATGTCCAAGAACCAGGAGCACTGATGTCAGAGGACAGGAGAGCCCAAACCAGTTTGGCTCAGTGGATAGAGCGTCAGTCTGTGGACTGAAAGGTCCCAGGTTTGATTCCGGTCAAGGGCATGTACATTGGTTGCAGGCACATCCCCAGTAGGGGTTTGCAAGAGGCAGCTGATCGATGATTCTCTCTCATGGATGTTTCTAGCTCTCTATCCATCTCCCTTTCTCTCTGTGGAAAATCAATAAAATATATTTAAAAACAAACAAACACCCCCCCACACAAAACAAAAACAAAAACACAAAAACAAACAAACAAACAAAGGGCAGGAGAAGATGGATGTCCCAGCTCAAGCAGGGAGCATATTTTCCTCCCCCCGCCTTTGTGTTCTATTTGAGCCTCAGCAGACTGGATGATGCCCACTGCGTTGGTGAGGGCGATCTTCTTCGCTCAGTCTACAGATCCAAAGGCCAACTTCTTCCAGAGACACCCTCAACGAAATAATGTTTAACACCAGCTCTGGCATCCCTTAACCCAGTCAAGTTGACACATAAAATGAACCACCTCAGGTGCAGATGTAGTTATTTATATGTATTCACCCCCTCCCCCCAGACATACTCACAGGGATTGGTAACAGCAGAGGACGCACTGGGCTGGGAGCTATTTGGCCAGCCAACAGAACGCCCACAACCGCAATTTACTGAACACATTTGAAGAGCAAGGCACTGTGTTGTGTTCTTTGCATGTATTATTTCTAATTTCCACAATCATCCTGCAAAAAGATTTTATAAGTGAGGATGACACCACGCTTCAGGGAGGTGAAGCAACTTGCCAGAGGTTCGTAGAGAAAGCCGGCTAGGAGACCAGGCGTTCCGGGCAGCTGTGCCGCGCGCCTCCAGGAGTTCCTCGACAGCTGTTCCCTGTGCGCAGCCGGCGCTGCTGGTGCTGCCTGACCACCGATGTGGCTGTTTCTCCATCCGGCTTGTCCTCCCTGTGAAGTGCAGGTGGGCAGCTAAGGGCGAGGTCCTCTCTGAGGCAAGCAGGTCTGAGGGGTTGGGTCCTTGAGTTTTGAGCATCTTAGAATACACAGCTGAGAACCTGGGGTCCTGGCCTCACCGGCTTTTTTTTTTTTTTTTAATAATATATTTTTATTAATTTCAGAGAGGAAGGAAGATGAGAGAGAGAGAGAGAGAGAGAGAGAGAGAGAGAGACATACATAATGAGCGAGAACCATGTATCGGCTGCCTCCTGCACACCCCTTACTGGGGATTGAGCCTGCAACCCAGGCATGTGCCCTTGACCAGGAATCGAACCTGGGACCCTTTAGTCCGTAGGCCAACGCTCTATCCACTGAGGCACACTGGCCAGGGCTCATTGGCTTCTTACAGTGACCAGCAATTGGGGTAGAGAAAGGACTTGTGAGTTTAATGGTCCCAGACACTAAGGAGTTTAGAATTTAGCCTCTTGGCAAGGGTGTGTTCAATCGGGGAGACCCCATCAACCCCCCAGGTCAGTTGGGAGGGACCACCATAAAACCTGGGAGAGATCGGGCCTAGCCAGGGAGGAAGCCGTAGGATTAGAGAGAAATGGTTTAACAGATGGAAGGTAACATGGAAACCTAGTCTGCACAACGTAAAAAGAAACCTTTGTAGGTAAGGGGATAAAGGAGGATAGAGGGGTAGATGGGGTCCTAAGGTGCCCATGCTACGTAACTGGAAGGATAGTGGTGCTATTTAGAAATAAGAAGGCCAGAGGACATGTGGTCTGGGATACACTGGCTAAGCTGTCCATTGAAAGGGCAATATCTCGGAGAGGGCGGCTAGAGGCTTTGGGATGAAGGTTTCGGCACCTAGCAGCCACTATTTCTTTTTCTAGACACCCCTAATGGTTTGCATATGAGCGGTGTGGGAAGGAGGACGGGGTGTGGGAGATGACCTCTTCGGGTGGGAGCCTTTCTGACAGCTGACTTTAAAAAAAAATATATGTTATTGTTTTTTTTACAGAGAGGAAAGGAGATGGAGAGAGAATTAGAAACATCGATGAGAGAGAAACATCAGCTGCCTCCTGTACACCCCCTACTGGGAATGTGCCCGCAACCAAGGTACACGCCCTTGACCGGAATCGAACTTTGGACCTTTGAGTCTACAGGCTGATGGCTCTATCCACTGAGCCAAACCAGCTAGGGCAGACAGCTGACTCTTTTTTTTTTTTTTTTTTTTTTAATATATTTTATGGATTTTGTACAAAGAGGAAGGGAAATAGATAGAGAGTTAGAAACATGGATGAGAGAGAGTCATAGATCAGCTGCCTCTTGCACCCGCCCCCCCCCTCCCCCCCACTGGGGATATGCCCACAACCAAGGTACATGCCCCCGACCTGAATCGAACCGGGGACCTTTCAGTCCCCAAGCCGATGCTCTATCCACTGAGCCAAACCGGTTTCGGCGACAGCTGACTCTTAAGCCCTGACTTCAGGCCACATGTGATGCTCCTTTTCATGGCATTGAGACCAAGCAAAAGGGAAATGCTTTTAGCTATGTGTTTTTCTCAGTTCACAAGGGCTCAAAGCCAGAGTTTCAGCATGTTCCCGACTGCCCACCTCAGAACCAAGGACACGATTCCTTCTACAAATGGCCTGGGTGACGCTGCATGGCTTTCTCTGGGACCAGGTCATCCTTAAATGACAAGGAGGAGCGCGCAATGTGGTGTGAACTTGCTGAATGGGGCGAGGGAGCGATCTTTCAGAAGATGACATTAAGGATGAGAGGCGGGGGCTTCAGAAGCCTGGCGCTGGGGGTGCTGACCCCCCGAAGCTTCTGGAAGTCCCCTGTTGGGAGCCAAAGTCAGTTCAGATCCCCATCCCATTAGCAGACCGCAGTCAGCCTCATGTCTGTGTGAGTGTGAGTGTGAGTGTGTGTGTGTATGTGCGCGCGCGCGTGCCCCTTCAACAACCCAGCACTTGAAAACACAGCATCCGTCTTCTGCGAATGATGGTTGAAAAGCCCAGCCTTCCAGCAAAACAGGCAACACAACCTCTCTCACTTCGGCTCAAGGAGGGAGAAGATTCATTGAAAAGAAAAGAAGATAAAAAAAAAAAAAAAAATCCCGGTCCGTGCCTTTGACCAGGCGGCCCTCGGGGGACAAAAGGCTGCCTCTTGTTTCCCTCCCGGAGGGTGAGGCCCGGATCGCGGGCTGGGAGGCCGGCTGCTGGGTGCAGGCTGCCAACTTTGCAGCGAGCACAGGCACAGGCGCTGCATTATTGGTGAGTTTCCCTGCTCGGGGCGTGCTCTCTGGTAGCCTCAGGCCGGCACCTGTGCGCTCAGACCTGGGCCCGGACATCCCCGCAGATGTCGCGGCTCTTTTGTTGCTCTCCCATTAGCGGCACTTAATAGGCAGGGGCCGGACAGCTTTGCTCAGCGCCCGGCGATGGACAGCAAACATTGTTCCCGGGGCGGGCAAAGGGTCAGGCTGCTTCTCCTGCCTCCGAAGCTGAGCCAGATAATTGCTGGTGATTAGCAATTTTAATTACCAGGTGCGAGGGGTCGGGACCCCCCTCCCGTAATTGGGTAGGTTGTGAACAATCGTGTAGATGGGACCAGGGACTGTAGTTTCCCCAATATGCTCCGGGTGTTTAAAAGTTAATTCAATTAGGGCAACTAAAAATCACCAGAGGCGGCCTGGCATCGGATGAGCCAGATCAAACAAGCTTTCGGTGAGACTTGAGCTTTCAGTGAATCTCGAACACGAGGGCTGTGCAGCGAGCGCTGCGGCTGGAGGGGCAGCGAAGCTCCCCGTCTTTCCTGCCCCATTCGTTCTGTTGGAACTGGCTCACGGGAGGTGCTGACTTTTGGGGGGTCCTTAGGAACACCATGAGCAGGACACCAACGTCCTAGGGTTGATCCTACAGCCAAAGGGCCCTTTCCCTTACTCCCCCTGCTTGCCTCGTTAACGCCTAATGCAAGTGTTTGTTTGATGTTGATAAATGTCCCCCCATGCCTTTTTAAAATATATATATATTTTATTGATTTTTTTTTTACAGAAAGGAAAAGAGAGGAATAAAGAGTTAGAAACATGGATGAGAGAGAAACATCGATCAGCTGCCTCCTGTACCCCTTCCCCTCCTCCACCTCCTTCCCATATATACACTGGGGATGTGCCTGCAACCTAGATACATGCTCCTGACTGGAATCGAACCTGGGACCCCTCAGCCCCGATGCCTTCCTAGAGGCCTGGAAGCCTGTTCCTAACTTTCAGTCTCTACTGAAGATTTCCTGGGGTCCTTGTGGCCCCGAATGCCACCTGCAGTGCACACCCCTCTCTCCCCGGGGGACTCCAGGATTGAAGAGCAAGAGCGAGAACTTTCTTCACTCAGAATGTTGTTTTCTCATGGCGGGTGTGCCACCAGGGAATGGTTCAGCAGAAATGCTCAGGAGACAGAAATCAAGCAGCTAAGAACACACCCTTTACTCGGGCACCGAAGAGGGAAATCGGGAGAGAGGGTGAGACACGCTTTGGCGGCACTTTGAGAACAAAAACATTCACAATAACGGAGCCTTATTCCCTGGCTCTTTTTATCTTATCTCAGGAGGGAGGAGAGAGCACGGCCCCTCCCCCCTGCCCAGCTTGGTGGCGGTCTTGAGTCCCCATCAGCAGAGAAGTCCTCGGGGCCCCCACACTGATTCGCCCCAACGGGGAGGCAGAAGGCAGGTGGGCTGCAAGTCCTATTCCAGCCTCGGTTTTCTTGGCCCTGTTCTCAGCAGCTCTAATTAAAACTATTTTCCTTTTCGGCACACTTATTATGTTCCTTGGCCACAATACAGAACACTTGCTGCAAGTGCTAACAGGAGTAATTCATTAATGACGGTGGGACTGTAAGTGCCTGCTTCAGCTTCCCACAGAAGGCTTTGTGGTTCCCAGAAAGAAAAGACGGGCGCCCCAGCCTGTGTGGGAGGGGCCTCGGGGGTGGAGGGCAGGCTCTTGGAAAGCTGAGTGGCACAGGACAATGACCCAGGGAAGGTTTGGAGGCGGGGATGGGGGGAGGGGGGCACCACGCAGCGAAGCTCATGGTACGTGTGGCAGGGTAGCTGGTCCCAGGTGGTCCGGGAGCAGCCTCAATGTTTTGCGTGTGCATGTAACAATGAAATGCCAAACGGTGTGTGTATGACATTGTGTGCGTGTGATGCCTGTACACTATGTATCATATGTATGCATGCTATTTCATGTTATATATTTGCATCATATGTGTTATGTTTGTGCTGCCCATGTCCATGCATGTTGCATGTATGTGTTGTGTGTGTGCATTATGTATATAGTTATTTTATGCATACATTATGCATATTGCACATGCACATTGTGTTGTGTATATGGTTATATATTTTGTAATGTTAATTTTTTTAATTTTTATATAATATCTAAAATATATTTTTATATATTTTGTTTGTTGCATTCACATATATTATACATGGTATGTACACATGACATACTGTGAAGACATGTTATTTACACATGTATATGATACACATCACACATGTATGCTATAAATGTTATATTTGTTCATTTATACATGGTACCTGGTCCTGTTATATACGTGTGTGAATCATGCATGTATGTGATGTGTTATGGAAACATTATTTTATACATACATGCTACATATCGCGTATGTATGTTGTCTTGTGTATGTTAATATTAATGTCTGTCTAGGTCCTAGCTCACAAGGAGGTGCTGACTTTTTAGGGAGTTATGGTCCTTCTGTGATATTCATGAGGCTGAAGAGGTGATTGGAGGGTAAAGATATCAGTGAGGTGCCTGCTCAGCTGTGTAGGAAATGAAACATTCCTCCCTACTATGTGTCCCTTACCCCTTTAATCTGTGACTTAAAACGCGCCTGCCCTAACATGGAATTCAGTTTGTGCATCTTTCCCCTGCCCTTCAGCAGCAGCGGTTGTCCTGGTGCCCCTCCCCCCGTTGGTGGTACATGGACCACCAGTCGTCCCCCACGCGGCTGTGTGAGCCACAGCCCCGCCCCTTTCCCCAGTGGCCTCCTGTGCCTGCGCACCGTGCGTGTCCATGGCCCCCTTTCTCTACACAGAACCCACCCCCAGTCCAGCTCTGTTCCCTGCCTGCCTGGGCCCTTATTCAAAACAGCCTAAGATCTTGCAGCTCCTATGGGAGCTTGCATTTCTTTCTTTCTTTCCTGCTTGCTTGCTTGCTTTCTTTCTTTCTTTCTTTCTTTCTTTCTTTCTTTCTTTCTTTCTTTCTTTTTAAAAAAATATATTTTATTGAGTTTTTACAGAGAGGAAGAGAGAAGGATAGAGAGCTAGAAACATCAATGAGAAACATCGACCGGCTGCCTCCTGCATACCCTTTAACGGGGATTTGCCTGCAACCAATATACATGCCTTTGGCCGGAATTGAACCTGGGACCTTTCAGTCCGCAGACTGATGCTCTATCCACTGAGCCAAACCGGTTTTGGCGGGAGCTTGCATTTCAAAGAGAAGTTTTTAAAGAGAAAAACCTCTAAAAATCAGTGGATGCCCGGGGGAGCTGTGTGATCCGCTGGGTGGGAGGGACTGGGCATTTTAGGTGGGGCCTCCCTTCCACCCTGAAGTTACCCTATGGAGCGCAAGCAGCTCTGTCTCTGAGCCGATGTTCGGGCTCCTGGACCCTGACCCGGGGCCACTCTGCAGGAGGCTTCTCCTACCAGGGGCCTCCCATTCACCCGAGTCAGAGCGCTGTGTGGTGGGGATGAGAAATCTCCAAAAAACAGCTCGTTAGAGTAACCAAAAGTCTCTGCATGTTGTATAAACACAGCCCACGCCATCTGCTGCTGTTTTGTATCTTTTCATAGACAGCAATATGGTGGAGAGAATTGTCTCTAAGGCTTCTATAAAGACCGGCTTTCCTATCTTTGGGAAAAAACAAAACTATCCATCCACATAAGGCGCATTTGTCTGTTTTGCCCAGCACAGTTGAGGTCTTGTGAGCAATTTAAACAGAAGCGGCAGAAAGAACATTGCTCTAGAGGAGTTTGAACCCAGTTGGGAAGTAAAACATATGTGTCTGGATACATACATTGAGGGGAAATTGCCCAGGAGTGGTTCAGTGCCAGTATCAGGCACCGTCTAGAAGGCTCTCTCAGATCAGAGCTGACTGAGCTCACATTGAGGGGTGACAGTGAGCAAGTGTCAGAACCGAGGGCTTTGCAGGGACTCAAGGCCTTGCCAGCAGATGTGAGAGAAGGACCAGGTGCAGGTCCCAGGGCAGGTGAGGGGTGTTGGGAAGTAGGTTGGAGTTGGGGAGAGGCTTGGGGTCAAATGTGGGTGGGGAGGGGAGTGCAGGCACCGCCCTGGGAGCATGAGCATGTGTGGGTGGCTGCAGAGTGGAGGCAAGCAGAGTCCTCCTTCCCTCCTTCCCTCTTTCTCTCCTTCCCTCCTCCCCTCCTACCCCCCCCCCCCCCCCCCCCCGTCCTTCCGTCCCTGGTGGTTTGTGAGCAGGTGCTGCACGGATATGGGTTTCCAGCAGGCGAGGAGGCCCAGGGAGGCTCAGTTCAGGGACAGACAAAGCTAAGACAGGATTTG
This sequence comes from Pipistrellus hanaki, assembly GCF_964339955.1. Classification (NCBI taxonomy): domain Eukaryota; kingdom Metazoa; phylum Chordata; class Mammalia; order Chiroptera; family Vespertilionidae; genus Pipistrellus; species Pipistrellus hanaki. The sequence goes on from NC_140505.1 coordinate 26,382,929, forward strand.
TGACAGATCCTGGAGCAGAAGGGAGGAAGCCTGGGGCTGTGGCCCAAACACATAACACTGAACCTTCTGGGGGTTCAGGGTGGTCCCTTGATGAAAGCGGTGAGCACGGGGGACTTCAAGGTTCCTGAACCTGTTGTTCCCCTGACGTGCAGCTGGAGGCCTGGGCTGTGTTGGCCCCACACTTCCCTGTCTGGCCAGAATTTCCATTGGGGTGACCACCCTGCCTTCACTACGCCTAGTGGACTGCCACCTGGGCGATCGGGACAGTGATCATGTCTGAGGTCCAGGCTCTGTCCCAGGGCACAGCCGAGGGACTCGATGGTGTGGAGGCCTCTCCTCGTGGCTCACAGGTCAAGGCAGAGATGCTGCCCCTGACGCATGTGCCACTGGCCTGGCACTGAGCACAAGCCCACACACCATGACTGCTTCTTCTTAGGAAATACTGTCATGACTCATTTGAAAATAGTGTCTTGCCGAAACCTGTTTGACTCAGTGGATAGAGTGTCAGTCTGTGGACTGAAAGGTCCCAGGTTTGATTCCAGTCAAGGGCATGTACCGTGGTTGTGGGCACATCACCAGTAGGGGGTGTGCAAGAGGCAGCTGATCAATGATTCTCTCTCATTGATGTTTCTAGCTCTCTGTCCCTCTTCCTTCCTCTCTGTAAAAAAATTAAAGAAAAAGAAAAGAAAACAGTGTCTTGATGTCCTAAATATAAAATCAAACATGTATAATCTTCTCTCATGACAGGGGCATTGGGTTTAGGGCCTTCTCTGCATGATGTCACTGGGGGTGTGGTCCGTCCCCAGGGTGGCCCTGCATGGCCCTGCTCACCCGGAGGCAAGATGAGTGGTGATAGGAGTGAACACCTGTGTGTGTGTGTGTGTGTGTGTGTGTGTGTGTGTGTGTGAACACAGTGCTTTTATTTTGGTCTGAGTGTCAGCCAATGCTTACTTGAAGACTTGCTTGGTTGGCAACCCATAAAATGTTCTATTTTTGGGGGTCTGCTACTGACTCACTGAAGGAAACTTTGCATGTAGCGTACGTTTTAGAGACGGCATTCTCTAGAATAGTGTTTCCCAAAGTGTGGTACACGTACCCTCAGGGGTACGGGAAGAGTTTGGTGGGGGTATGCGTTGCACCGGAGTTTGGTGGGGATATGCACTGCACCGTGCTTAGCTGCGCCTAATTCTACATTCTCATGAGTACGAGGGGTACTCAGCGTTACAAAAATTATAGAAGGGGTACACATATGTCAAAAGTTTGGGTAACACTGCTCTAGAAGCCAAAATAGACTTAAAATTTACATTCAAATTATATGTATATTAAGTACATTCAGAAGTGTGCTTAACTTTAAATACCGTAAAGGATTGATTTAGTTGTGTATGATTGAGGTCTATTCTTACTTCGTTATAAAATTGTTTCTGGGAAAAGAAATCTTCAAAATGCCAAGGCCATGGCAGAGATCAGACACAGAGAAGGAAGAAGAAGGAATCGGGGAAAGAAGGGTGAAGGTGATGGAGATGAGGCAGGAGTGAGCTCCACAGAGAGAAATGGCATCTTAGACAAAGGTCACCTGAAGCTGTTTAGGTGGTTCCTGTGCCCAGTTGCCTGTCCCTGCTCCGGATTGAAAGGTGGCCATAGTTGGTCCATTGGCCTCTGCCCTTAAATGAATCCTGGGTTTTCTGTGGTGGAGCCCTGGGCACTAGGAGGTGGTGCAGGGACATGTCCCCACGGGGCAGTTTATCCCCAAGCTGAGAGGTAGGTTTCGGGGAGGACTTTAGCTTTAACTCTGCTTTTCACCACTTTTGTGGGTTGAAGTTTGACCCCTACTCTGTTGTTGGAGCACAAATCTGGGCTACTTTATTGATATTAGTTACCCGCTGTGCCTCCGAGCACCTACCGGCTTCCTTGCTGTGCTCTGAAAATGCAGGTATTGTGCATCTGAATTATAATCTTGCTGTGATAATACGCCTGTATTGATTCAACAAAATAAGTTGTCTATTTTGTTTTCACTTCAACATCTCTAAGGAGGAAAGACTGACAATCAGGAACATAAATATTTTGGGCTTCACATATCTTGTGGCATGAAGAAGACTAAAAAAAAATAAAAAAAGTAGTGTAATAATTGCAAAATAAAATTTTACCAGGACATGCAGTCTGTTTGAACACGGAGGATGAACTTCTCACAAAAAGCACTTATTCCAGAACAGTGTTAAAATGCTACCATCGCCTAAGCACCCGAGAGGCAGAAAATAGCATTACATTAAAGGTACAACAATCCAAATATAAATATGTAGAGACTACTGCCTGGAGTCATGATTGTTTTTATGCTTTATAAAATTGTATAAAAGGTTGTATTTCTACTTTGCTTTATCCTAGAGATTTTCTTTGGGCTCTAAAGGGGTTTCTCTGATTTACCCTGTGTTATTACGAACAATACCCCCTAAGGGACTGAGGAAGATTCTAACGTCAGATTTCTACATGAGTGTGATGTTTTCTGACGTGTTCAAGTTCCTCTTGAAAGGTAGGTTTGGGCTGGATTTTAGTACCTAATTACAATTACGATATATAACCAAACATTTTGATAAAACAACCCCACTGACTAGGCTTACTTTTCTTTTTAAAGAAAAATGAATATATTTGTAAACAAACAGGAAGAAGGTTTTCTTTGAAAGTAATATGACTAAGTTTTCTTAGCTGATATCACTTCTTTCTGCAATGAGGTCCCATCACTGGTGTGAAACATGTTTTTTGAATCACAGATTTTCATGAATTCCATGATTTTGGGGTTGGAATTGCAGGTTTATTATTACCTTTTTATTTCTGATAATCATGGTCTATTGGCTTTTGCTTAGCAGATCTGAAAAAATGAGGAACATCAGGCCCCTGGGGTAGAATTTCAGGGGAAAGGTGTCGTGGAACTTTTGTTTTTAGCTCATGGCCAGCATCCACGTTTCCTCCTTTTGGCAACAGAACTCCAATATCCTTCTGAAAAGCCACCCCCTTTCACTGCCAGCTGCATGGTTCTCCAGGGTAAGCAGGAGGCCCAGCAGAGCCCTGCACAGAGCCCTGGGGGCCACAGCTGACCCAGGAGGGGCCCAAGACTCCGGGCTGCCCACGAGCCTTGCTGGAGCGCTATTGGAACCTACAAGAAAGCTTAACATCTTCACTTCAGTCTCACCGAAAATTTGCAAGAGGGGTACAAGTAAGGCCTAAAGAGCTTCACCTTAGACCAGTGGTCAGCAAACTGTGGATCATGAGCCATATGCGACTCTTTGGTCCCTTGAGCGTGGCTCTTCCACAAAATACCACGTGCAGCCACACATGTACAGTGTGATTGAAACTTCGTGACTCATGTGCAGAACTTGGTTTTCGGCTCTCAAAAGAAATTTCAATTGTTGTACTGTTGATACATGGCTCTGTTGACTAATGAGTGTGCTGACCACTGACCTAGACCACTGGGTTTCCCAAATGACCTTCTGTCATATTTGCTTAATCCTTCTCCCACTCACTCTCTCCATACGTGTGTTATGTGATATGCACATATGCACACACATCCATACTTTTTCCTAGATTATATGAGAGTAAGTGAGGCATTTTACTTTTCTGAGGACTGCTAATCTAGTGGGCTCTAATCCAGGAAATGCCGGTGATGATCCCAACCACGGCATAGGGCAGCAAGTATGAGAATGAAGCCAGTGCAGATGAAAGCAGAGCAGGGGATAGCCACACAGGTCGGCATTGTTTGAACACTTGGATCTATCCATGTCTACAGTTGGGCTTTGCAATTACATGAGCCAGTGTATTACGGTTCTTTCTTAACCCAGTTTGAACTCAATTACTTTCTGCTCACAGGTAAAGTCTACAGCCCAGGAATTGGGACTCTAGGGTGCTGTCATCATGAGCAGAGTGAGGGTGGCAAATTCAGGGATGATGCTGAATGCATGAATGAGCTAAAAAGAAATCCATTTCTATGAACTACTGCTGCTGCTGGGCCTCTCTGGGCAGACATGTCATACCTGTCATATGATTTCCAACATCCAGCCTGGAACAGAAAAGATACTCAATAAATCGTTGAGTCAACGTTTGTCTAGTTGACAGGCAATTGAAATAGGTCCACCCCTGTCTAGGTTCTAGAATGGAAACTTTCACTGAAATAAATTCTAGGTGGTTCTCCCCCTGCCCCCAAGACTTTTGACCAAAACAGGACTTATTTTCTAGATACATACAACCTGGCTACACCACTGTCATTTTCCTGGTGTCCTGGCTGGCTCACCTGACATAATGATCACATCAGGAAGACCCTCACCTTCCATACTAGGCTTCATTCTCATAACTACAGCCTGGGTGCTGCCCACTGAGACGACCGAACTTCTCACAGTGCAGTCCCCAGCTCAGGTCCGTCAATGGTCTCTACAAAGGATGGTGAGTTGGCTTTGGCAACCATCTCTTCATGGGAACATTGCCATAATGAATGGTGAAGATAATTCATCTGATGAAAGGAGTGACTCACAGTGCTTCTAGACACATCTGCCTTTGCTTGTATAATCTATATATATAAAAGCTTAAATGACTGTCCAACCGTCTGACTGTCTGACCAGTAGCTATCATGCACACTGACCACTGGGGGCAGATGCTCAATGCAGGAGCTGCCAAGCTGCAGTGACTTGGCAGCTGTGGTTCTCGGGTGATGCACCTGGAACCAGAGAGGAGGGAGCCAGATTCTGGGGTACATCACCCGAGAACCACCCTCTTGCAATCTGGGGATGTCGGAGATGATCCATGAAGGCCAGGCTGAGGGGCCCCCACCGGTGCACAAATCTGTGCAGCAGGCCTCTAGTTTCTAAATAATTGCCCTTTTCCTTGTGTGAAGTAGTACTCTTACCATTGTTCATCCAAAATATGAACTATTTAAGAAAGGTAGAAGGGAAAAGAGAAAGAAAACATCTCCAGGCCCAAAATGGAAAATACTATTGTATATCTCTTAAGGAAAGTTTAAAGTTGAAGATCTGTAGACTATGTGGGTTTCTGTTATGGTAATTATCCTGTTCTTCCAGCATGAGTAATTGCATTATTGCTCATCCCAATATCATTATCCCAAGAGATGGATGTGTATGTGCACAGGTATTATGGATATGAGGGAAATGAAGGAGAAATGCCAGAAGTCATGGAGAAATGGGCTTCCATTGGCCCTGAATTCTTAAGAGAGATTGACTTAGACCCAACCACTTTTTGCCCACATCGTATAAATTGAAAAACAGACCCAAACCCTATAGAGAATCTTACTGCAAAGATTTTTCTCAGCTACCATTCAGTGTGCTGACCCATTGCCCTCTGTCTCAGTAGCTCTGATGATAAGAAGGCCAGGCATCACCACAGACACCTTGCCTATTCTGGAAAATGGGGGTTTCCTGCATTTTCTGCCTGAGAGCAGGGTTCTTCCCCTTCTACACCCGAATAAAATGTGACTTATGCTCATCCATCTTTGCTTTGATTGTGATTCCTGACTTTTCTTTGTAACAAAAGCCTACAACACAGTAGCTCTCAGGTACAGATAATACCTAACTTAATATTTTCAATGAATTAACATTTAAAACATAAACCAGTAGGGTTTTCTTGGGAGATGGTAATTTTGAGGACAGTAGAGATAAAAACAAACATTTTTGTTGGGTCCAGTCAGTGGAGGGAATAAGCAGTATGAGCACTTTGGTTCAAGTACCATCTGTGTGTGTGATTGTGTGTGTATGCAGCCTAAGCCTTCAGTAAATGGAAAAAAGATGGGAAGGTGAGTTAAGAATAGTAGTAGGACAGCACCACCTCTCTCCTAACACGAACAAGATGCACATCTGTGAAAAGAAAAAGACTATTTGGGTCTATAAAAATAAAAACGACATCAAAATATATGTATAGGAACTTTCTAAAGACTGGCCTGGATTTGTTAAAGGAATAATAAAATTTCTTTAGATATTTCTTTTTGTTTCTTGAATTTTAATGAAAAGATTGATTTCTAGTCATTATTTATGTATTGTCAAACTTTAACAAACAGCTGTAGTGATAATTGCTGAATTTCTACTCTATGTTTAGAGGAAACTGTCAATTCACAAACATGGAATTGTGCTATTATCTGTGTCTAAGGCATTTTTCTGTAAATATACAGATTTAGTGTTGGTTTTCAATAAATACACAAAGATGCTAATTATCACTAGGACTATTTGTTACCATTCAAAAATACATAAAAAATAAATAAAAGAAATGCCATTTTTCCATTAGAAATTCAAAAATATTTGTGTCGAGGCAGCCTCTTACATAATATTTGGCAATTGCCCTATCATTACACTGTATTAACTTCACCTTTTGTTTTCCAGTCCTTGGAAGCAGATTTTCTCACCCAGTCTTCCTGGGTTGTCTCTTTTCATTTTCTTGGGAGAACTCTTCCCTCTGCCCGAGGGGCTCTCTCTGGGGCTGCCCAAGTCTTGGTGAGTTATGGGGAGAAGGGTAAGTCCTATGAGAATCATGTGATTCTTGGATTTGAAGCTCCTAAGCTGCTGCTATCTTTTCAATGTGTTCCTTTTGTGCAAAAGTTCAACTCAAAGGAAAGGCTAATTCTGCAACAGACCTGTGAGCTGACCCTGAGAGCATGTGCTTGGGAAACAATCCCTGGTCAGAACCAGGTGGAAGGCTGCTCAGTGCCTCTGGTTTCTGAGGTTGAGCTTAGAGAGGGCTAATTAACTGTGAAGTAACTTTGTGTGTGTGTGTGTGTGTGTGTGTATGTGTGTGTGTGTGTGGTTTACATCTTTTCCTGGTCTCTGCCATGTTATCAAAGCTACTCAATGTGGGCTGTGTGTGTCATGGGCGCTTTGTATGTTGTCTCTGACACATACATCATAGCTCATACAAAAAATAATTCAAGCCCTAGCCAGTGTTGCTCAGCAGATAGAGCATGGGCCTGTGGACTCAAGAGTCCCGGGTTGGATTCCGGTCAAGGGCATGTGCTTTGGTTGTGGGCACAACCCCAATGAGGGGTGTGCAGGAGGCAGCTGATCAATGTTTCTCTGTCATTGATGTTTCTAGTTCTCTGTCCCTCTCCCTTCCTCTCTGTAAAAAATCAATAAACTATATTTAAAAAAATAATTCAAAATGAACAGGAAGGTCTAAAGCAGTTATGCTATGCTTTGCCCACCTTTGTATGCTGTGTGTGTGTCTGTGTGTGTGTGTGTGTGTGTGTGTGTGTGTGTGTGTGTGTAGGAAACAGATAACTATCTTTTTATTTTGAAGGTCTTCAGATCAAGAGGAGCTGTACTAAAGGTGGTATACTTAAGGAACTACACAAGAACTGCCATCCATATCTGGACCTATTTTAGGTGATGACAATCTGGACTTTAGCTGAAACTTTAATGGGTCTTAGAAGAAAATGAATGAGTATATTTTGTAGAATGATGTGAGTCAATGGGAACCACAGGGGGACTGTATTGATCAGTTTCTAGGGTGGCCCTCGTAACTCTCCCTTCCTCTCACTGATGCTTTCTGTCTTCCTCTTCAGTACTGCAAAGACTGGCCTGAAAACTTGATGGGTGAATGGATAAATAAACTGGTAGATCAAACAATGTAACATTATTTAGTACTGAACAGAAATGCACTATCACGACATGAAAAGCATGGAGGAACCTTCAATGCATATTACTAAGTTAAAGAAAACAATCTGAAAAGGCTACAGACTATGTGATTCCAACTGTACAACATTCTGAAAAGGTAAAGCTATGGAAAAAATAAAAAGATCAGTGGTTTTCAGGGGTTGAGTTGGGGGAATAAATAGAGCACAGGGGAGTCTGAGGTAGTGAAACTATTCTGTGTGCTACTCTAATGTCATTATACATTTGATTATTGATACATATCAGCTGATGTAAGAAGTATATGCAGGTTTTGAGCAGGAAACTTCCCCACTGTCATCACAAGGCAACATCAATAGATCCTGCAATGATTTCATCTTAATTTTGTCATTTATGTAGTCATCAAGGGAAAGCAGTGGAAGGACATTAAGAGTGTTAGGATGTGAATGCTGGTTTGACTGCAAGTTGTAGTCAAAGTGCTCATGCATCTGGACTTGTTCAGATGGCCCTTCTGTCCATTATTGCCTTTGTTTGCAGGTGTGTCCTAACATTGTGCTGGACCCTGTAGGTTCACAGAGGTCAGTAAAAGGGAATGACTCTTAGGAACCAGAGTTTTAGTCAACGCAAGATTACTCCATTTCCCTCGCTTGTATGTTCTTAGCCCCATTCTTCATGCCTTGCACATAGTAGGTGCTCGATAGGTGCTAGTTAAAGGAATGGTCTGGGAGCTGAGTAGAACTATACAAGGAGAGGTAAGCATTTCCTTTTGAGTCTTTTCGAAATAAAATATGGGGGAAATTTAGAAAAATCAGCATGCAGGTTTTCTGCTAAGGTAAAGCAAAAACCAGAAGATGCTCAAGGTCATAACTGTCTGGGCACAGGTAGGGTGCACGTATTCCTCCTACATGGCAGACAGAGTAGGAGAGAGCAGGCTGAGGGCCAGGCAGGGGTAAGGATAGTTTGCCTCCTCCACTGCCCTTTGACCTGCCTTTCTGAGCATTTCCAAGGCAAGTGAATACAGATGACCTATTTGAGCCATTTCCTGTTAGGCCCATTTATTTTCTTCCTGGCCCCTAGATTATGCAACAAGATCCACTGGGAGCCTGGGAGGATGATCTCCCCACTGCCCACCTTGTCCCTTGATCTTGGATGAATGAAACATCAATCGTGGCCTTCAGCATTAACACAAACACCGCTAGTTAAAGCCTCAATGATGTATTTCTCACCTGAACTCTAGCAATGGTAGTAGCAGGGGCAGGCGTGAAGTTGTTTAGAATCAGCTCCAGGTGGAAGAAAATGGAAGGAAGCCATTGCCCTTCCATCTATTTTCAAGCAAGTGCCCATGATTTAGGACAATGTTGGCACTGCCTAGAGAAATACCCAGCCTTCTGGGGAGGGTGGTAAGAGATGGAAGGCAATGGATGGACAGTAAGAGTGTTAGGATGTGAATGCTGACTTGCCGGGGTATGATCAGCAGCATGATAACACGAATGCTCATTTTTGTTGCTGTAATTGACAGAGGAGAAAGGTAAGTGTAAGCTGCTCCAGGCAGCCAGAGCTTGCTCTCCCCATTTAGCCAGAAAAATAATGCAACTACCGAGCTGGTTGGCCTGCGGACTTAAGTAGCTTCTGTAATCGGGGGCCACGCTGGCTTGCTAATCCTTGATCTTAGCTGGACGTGATCACAGCCCCATCCTGAGCTCACTAGGGATAGGCTTACTGCTAATTGGCAGGCGACGGCGCACTGTGAGGGGCCCGGCAGAGGAGATAGTGTGAGATGGCAGCGGAGGATGGTCTGCCATTCCAACCTGCATAAACTGCTCACAGACCCTCTTGCCAGGGAAACATTTATAATTTTATTGCTTGCTCTATTCAATGTAATGTGCATTGTTACCACTTGTTATTAAGAACATTTGTAAAATTCATGAAGTTATGAACACCAAAATTACAGACACCTAGCTCACATGGCAATTCATGGTTCTTTTCTCCAAGTCAGTGGTTTTCAGCCTTCAGCTCCTGTGGTGGATAGTTTGGGGCACTATCCCCAGTTCCTTCAGGGTGAGCTGCCAGGAGGTCACCTGTGGAGAGCCACTGCAGTGTCCTTCCCAGGAAGTGCTTTGGTTGCTGGGAGGAGGCCTGGAAGCTTGCACCAGGCTCCACCCATGTAACCTTCCCCTGCAGTGTCGGCCAGTCTTGCAGTCACATGAGTCGTCCATGCCAGCACCTCCTCACTACTACTTGGGAGCCATGGTGGGTATGAAATGACTCAGCAGTGAGGCCCTTGGCTACGGAAGCCTGGAAGACACATACAAGAGGTGTGGCGTGTCACTTTGGTTCAAGCAAATTATTCCCTCCGGGAGCGGTGCGAGCTTAGTGTCCTCATCTGTACAAGGAGTTCTCATCGGCTTGTGAAAATGAGTGATTATGTATATATGGTGTCCAGCACGTAACGAGATTAGGTAAATGTTAACTTCCTGTCGTCATCATCACCATGTCATCTTCATCATCATTGTACGTTGACCTTTGACCAGAAAACACCGAGGGGCTCAAAGAAAAAGAGAATGCTGTGGAGCCTCCCAATTTCACCGGGAGCATTTCTGCTTTGCAGAACTGATTAGAGAGGAGCAAAGCCTCTTAAGTAATTGATAGAGATGTGGTACTTCATGTGAACTTGGAGTAATTGCCGATGGAGAGGCCAAGAATTTTATGCAGATAGCAACAAGGTCCCTGACACAGGGAAGCAATATCCCTGCACAGACCAGCTTAAGACAAGATTAGTGTGGAGCACAGGAGGATCAAGAGGATCTGCATGGAGCAGATAAGAAATCTGGATCAGGCCAGAAAAGAGACAATTCCCCAGACGCCCTGTGTGAAACTGAGGATGGAACTGACTGCCGGTCAGAACCTCACATTGCAGTGCTTACAATTGTTGGCAAGCCACGAGGCTCCAGCCAACTGTAATGAAAAGTGCGCATGATTTTCAATGTGTGGAATTTGGGTTCTTCGTGGAAAACTCTAGAAAAGGAATTTGAACATCATTTGATTTATTGCACCTGAGGGGTCATAGGTACTCCTAATTTTTCCTCTGCCTTTTTGTCCCCCTGCTCCTTTTGTAAGTGAAAAAATGTCCGTATTGTGGCTGGTGAGTAAAATATGCTAGTGGTACTTCTATGTGGAGGAACAGGAACACCACAAGTTTGGAAATGCTTTGGACTTTAAAAATGTGAATAGAGCCGAAACCGGTTTGGCTCAGTGGATAGAGCGTCAGCCTGCGGACTGAAAGTTCCCAGGAACAATTCCAGTCAAGGGCGTGTACCTTGGTTGCGGCACATCCCCAGTAGGGGGTGTGCAGGAGGCAGCTGATCCGTGTTTCTTTCTCATCGATGTTTCTAACTCTCTATCCCTCTCTCTTTCTCTCTGTGAAAAATCAATTATATATATATGAAAATGTGAATAGAATCAACAAACACTTTGGGGCCTATGAAAAAATAGCATCTTGTATGACAATTACAGACCAACTTTGCTCACGTGGACAAGTGCTCCAATCCTAAACAAAAAGTAGCAAAGTGAACATAGCCACATACTAGATACAAGGGTCCATTCAGGTGGGGTTTCTTCAAGTTGGTTCAACATTAAAAAATTCTATTCATGTCATTTAACACCCTTACAGACGAAAAGAGAAAAACGCATCTGATCTTCTCAAAACTCTCAGAAAAGCATTTGATAAGAACGAGTATTCTTCATAAAAATATCACTCATAAAAATCCTGTTAAAATAGGAATGGGGAAAAATATCCTTCAATTGATAAATCTCTAAGTCAACAGGGGAAAAAAAGAAAAATCCCAAACTATAGCAAATTTCATTGTCAATAGTAAAACATTGGGCTTAGCATTGCATTAAGCTTTATAACTGCATCATTGACAGAGCGGGCTATAAGTTTTACTGTTTGCTCAGTCTCACACCTCTCTAAATTTTATGTCAAGTTCTTCATTCTAATTCATTTTTCACTTGTATGGAGTGTCTCCTTGAGTAATTTTTATGGAATAAGTTTATTGTTTCTGAGTCCTCTTGAATAATTATATAATTTATAATCTTTTTTACCTTGGAACTATAAATATTGCTTTATTGCTATTTGCATTGTGTTGCAGCTCAAAAATCAAATACCAACCTGAATACCTTTCCTTTGTAGTAATTAATAAATTTATAAAATGTCTCCCTCATTTTTATTGCAGTTCTGATTTTTTTCTCTTTATCTTAGGAAATTAGCAACTTGATCAGGACATGCAGAGATACAGAGCTTATTGTGATCCCACTGCTCCTTTTGTAAGTGGGGCCCTCTTTGATTCCTGAGCCCGGCGTGGGTGATTGTTGGTAACGTGGATGCAGTGGGCTTGCAGGTTGCCTGCACCCTCACATCTGCCTAGAAGAGTTTTGTGGCTTTGGGATTTGGCTGTTAAATAAGGCAGAAATATGGTTTCGCAGGCACCCAATGGGTGGCTTAGCACTTGTCTCTACATCTCTCCTTCCTGTATCACCTCCTCAGCTCTTCCAGGCTCTGCATATAGGTGGGCCTTGTAGAGAAAGAGCCAGTTTTGATTTGGCCACGATGGCAACATTGCAGAAGAATTATTTATTGAGGCTGCAGGAGGCAGTACCTATATTGTTCATCTTAGTATTTTCAAAGAAAATGTCAGAGTAAGAAACATTTACCCATATTGGCAGTCATACAAAGAGCTTTTTAAATGATAGGTTTTAGTCCTAGTTGGTTTAGCTCCATGGATAGAGCATTGACCTATCAAAGGGTTCCGGGTTCGATTCCAGTCAAGGGCATGTACCTCGCTTGTAGGCTCCTCTCTGGCCCAGGCCCTGGTTAGGGCTCATGCAGGAGGCAACCAATCAATGTGTTTCTCTCACATTGATATTTCTCTCTGTTTTTTCTTCTCTCTTCCACTCTCCCTAAAAATCAATGGAAAAATATTCTCAGGCAAGGATTAACAAAAATTATAAAATAAAATAAAATATAAAACAAAATAAAATACATGCTATAAAATCAGCTCTTGGGAAATAGCTGGGCCATCACAGCATCGAGGATGGCTGTCTCTGGGGCTGACTTGGGAAACTTCACAATACTCTATTAAGCAGCTTGTGCTTCCTGGCAAGTAGCCTGGATTGCCTGCACATGACTGTGAGGGCACCCTGATTCCTGAGGATGGGGCAGGGTCCAGGGATTCAGAAGAATTCTCCAATTCCCAATGCTCTAAAAACCCATCTTTGATCAAATAATTGAATCTGTAGCACCAAACTCGTCAGCAAAATGGGACAATACCATTCTCCAACATCTCACTAGGGGCAGAACTCTTCCCTTTTTAATGGGAATTTAGAAAAAGGAGTGAATAAGCAAATGCATTTAAGTTGCATTCCTGAAAAGAAGCCCGATCCTTATCAAATTTACAAATATTTAAAGACAAAATGCTACTTAAAAATATATTTAGACTGTTTTTTAAGGGGTTGGATTGAAGGGCAAGAATTTTTTTAAACCTGCTTAAATTAAATAGATATACTAGCACTTCCACTTAAAGGTAATTGCTTAAAGTCCTTCCCAGGAATTGTGGGTAACAGAGTAGATGCAAAATATTATTTAAAGCTGAAAAAATGCTCCTAATGACAGACATATACACATCTGTGCTATTGTCTTGATTTTATAATTTTTCTTCAGTCACTGTATTCTTTGGCTTTAGGTGAGACTATAGTTGAAGATATTCTGAAATGTTGGATTTTGTGAAAACAAACTTAATCTTCAGCTCTATAAATATACATATTCTTTCAGAATCTCCTTAACCTCCCATTTAAAAGAACCCCCAAATCATTCTCTTGAGAATCTGAAGATATCAAAAAGCAATTTAAAAAGGCTTAATAAGATTGCTAACTTTTCCTATTTTATTACCTGTTATTAGGATAAAATAATATGTTTAATAAGAAGAAAATGAGATGATCAGGGAAATTATTATATTCGGTGTTTGAACTAAGCAAAGGTACCTCTTCCGGTATTCAAACATTTATGAGAAAAAGTGGCATTGTGTACGGGGCAAAGATTTGAGTAGGTCTTTAGGAAGGCCTTAAAGTACAGAGGCTCACTTATTCTCTCAGAAAACTCAATGGAGTATATTATAAAGCACTTTATGATTTTCAGTCAGTTAGTTTTCTGCTGGTCAAGCAGCCTGAACCCTGTAATTTTTTCGTATTGAGCACCAGTGCTGTAGAAATAACTATTCATTGAATTGTTTCAAGACACTAAATGAGGAGACAGAAGGCCTGGGGGCAGGTCAGTGGGGGGAAAGGAGGCACATATGTAATACTTTCAGTGATAAAGATTTAATTTAAAAATTCCATCTTTAAGCAGGTGCATGCTTTTTGTTTGTTTTCTTTCTTTCTTTCTTTCTTTCTTTCTTTCTTTCTTTTTTTTTTTTTTTTATTAGCAGAAGGTCACTGGCTGTGAGAGCTGGGACCTCCCTTAAGAGAGGATTTAGAGTTTCAAAGAAATCAAGAAATGCACCAAATAGCTGATCCTAGAAGTTCTGGTTTGGAAAATCTTTTTTATTTTTTTGTATATAATGTAGAAAGAAGAGATAATTTTTTAGGTTGACATTCTTTCTTTTTGGATTTTGGGTCAATTTTGGACAGTGCTGGGTGGGTAGGTAGAGATTGTAAGTGTAAAAACCTTGTGCCTTGGATATAATATTAGAAATGGTCCAGCTTACTAATTGAGAGGACCCTAGGACTTTGGGCCATCTCTTTGGACATCTAAAACTTCTAGAGACATGGCATCAACCCTGGGGTAACTTTTCCAGGGCTAGGTGGTGTGCCCCATCTTGGGATCTGTTCTCAAACTGATCTATTCACTCCTATCTCTTTACAATGGGACCTGCAGCCAGCTCTCTCTCTCTCTCTCTCTCTCTCTCTCTCTCTCTCTCTCTCTCTCTCTCTCTCTCTGCACACCCTACTAGGGATGGAGATTGGCTGCCTCCTGGACACCCTACAGGGGATGGAGTCCACAACCGGGGCATGTGCCTTTGACCTGGGTCAAACCGGGACCCTTCAGTCCACAGGCCGGCATTCAATCCATTGAGTCAAACCAGATAGGGCGAGGGCTGTGCTTCTTAGTGCTTCACCCACATAGCCTCTGCCCTTAGCCCACGGAATGCACCAAACAATGTCGAGATAGTAAATCCCCAAAGCCCGCTGAGGTTTATGGGGCTTACCGATGCTGAAACACTGTTTTCCATCCTCCTGACATCAGAGTAGCTCCTTTGGAACAATAACAAGGGACACCATCTTTCCTGGAAATTCTTCATTCTGCCCCTTTTAGACCTTGACCTAAGCTGAGCTTGCTGGAATGTGGTGTGTGGAGATATGTAGTTTTGGTTTATATCATGTATTTGCATGCAGAAACGTGACACCTGAAATCGTATGTCAGTGCACAGGGAAAACGCCCCCAGTTTCTGCAGAGTGAGTCTGCTCTCCATTACCACGCAAAGTGCAGCTACCGTTAACATTGTGCAGCTGTCAGGGGACCTTTTATCCCTTAGAATTGAGTAGGAATCTGAGACATCCGAGAAATGCAACAAAGGAGACCCTGAAGCCATTGAAGTCAGCACCGCCAGGGTAGCCCAGGGCCTTTAATACACTAGCCAGCCAAAGAGCCTGTGGATCATGATTTCTCAGAGACTCATTCAGCATTGCCGGTTTTTCTCTACAGATGTAGAACTTTTCAAGAGAGAGATTTCCCCAGGCCTTGGCATAAACTTACCACAAGGCGTGGATGAGAGATGCCCGTCCTCCCAGGCTGGCTGGCATTGCACCACATTCAGAGAACTGTGCCCAGGGAAGCTGTGGCCCTCAGGTTGGCACAGGGCTGCATGTTGCGTCTTGGACCCACTCCTCAGGCCACCCAATTGCTGTGTTAGGCTGCTGAGCAGGGCTAGGAAGACCGAGGCTGCATGCCTGTGCTGGGGGGGGGGGGAAGGGTAGGGGTCCTCAGGGGGCAGCTGGCAGGGCGGGTGAGAAAATAAGGGTGAAATAGGAAAGAAATAATAAATAGCTCCATTTGTTGCCACATGTGCTGGGCAGTCTCTGAGGTGGATCTTCCACCCATACAGATGAGGAAAATGAGGCCAGCAGTTGAGTGAACATGCCAGGGGCTGTGAGGATGTGATTCAGCTAGGATGTTGAAGCAGGTGAGAGACTCACAGTTCACCTGTGCTCTGCGGCTGGAGCCTCCTCCAGGGCCAGGAGAGCCCCTGTCAGCTAGGGGGAAATGCATCTGGGGGCCACGTGTCTATGTATTGTATACACATGTGCACATACGTGTGTGTAGTGTGTCTGCATGTATGAGCATACTTGTGAATTTTTGTGCACTCTACATGTATATACATGTGTGTGCACTTGTGTACTCTGAGTGAGCATGTGTGTATGCTGTGTGTGCATGTGCACACACTTGTGTGTACAGTGTAGTCTGTGTATGTAAGTGCACTGTGAGTGTATATGTATGCCTATACACATTGATGTTGGTGATGTGTGTATGAGTGTGCTCACATGCATGTGTGACAGGGCGTATGCATGTATTGTGTACTGAATGCATGTGTGTGCATAAGTAACCAGTTCTGTGACTGTGGGGACAGCATATAAGTGTCCCAGGCTGAGTGTCTTCAGGACTAATACGAGAAAGTTGAGGCACGTTATCTCTGAGCTGTGCCACCAGGGCCCGTTGCCTCTGGGTCAGGTCTTGCCATTCCTCTGACCAGGCTCAGTTCTGCAGAGCGCTGCCCTCGGGGGCTGCTTCCCGGCTCCCTGCCCTCCATGTCTGGCTGGAAGGAGACTGAGGAGAGGAGGCAGGAAGCCCCGGCATCTCTGCGTCCTGGACAGTGTTTCTGGCAGGGCTGTGCCTCCTCCGTGTTCAGCTCCCAGGCCAGTCTCCCTGGTCAGCCCCCCAAACCTGGTCAATCTGCCACTGACTCCAACTCCCCCTCTGGTTTCTGAGCTCTTCCTTCCCCCGCATTATATTGTCTCTGTGTAGCATACTTCAAGTGGTTCTTCTTCCCTGCAAGATACAACTGGTACACAGTCTCCTCGTCGGTTCCTCTCCTGACAGACACGTGTCATTCAATAAAGCTCCTGTTACCAGACACAGCTGTGGATCAGAGTGTCCACGTGGGCACACACTCTGCTGAGGCACACTCTGGGGCACACCCATGCCTCGTGGGCCCCTGGGAGAGGTGGGCAATACAGGCCTCACAGATCCTGTTGTCAGGACGCCTGCGGTAAACAGGTCTGGGGTCACAATAGCTGCCATTTCTTCTGACAGCTGGGAGAGTCCAGGTGTCCTTCTAGAGCATTTGGCACAGTTTCTCACTTAATCCTCACAGCAGCTCTCCGAGGAAGGCGAGGCTTCACTGCCAGCTTGTGGATGAGGAAAGAAAGTGGGTAAGAAAGTGCTCCGAGGTGGCAGGAGGGTGGGATGAGACCAGCCTGAGGGGTTCCTGCCCTGTGTTTCCCACACCCTGGTGGTGACCTGGGTAGATAGTCCTTCCAGGCATCAGCTGTGTTCCCATGCCCAGCCTCCCATGGTATCTTCCCCACATGCCCCCTCTCAACCACACCTCACCCCCTCCCAGAACCGCCTTCCTGGCTCACTGTTCTCCTTTCCCATAGGCCTCTGGGAGTACGCTCTCTCAGTGTCCCACATGAAGTTGCTCTGGGTCCTGAATGCTCCCTTAGTGCGTTTTCATATCCTTCCACTACAGCCCTCATGGCTTCACACACGTGTAGTGTACACGTTGTATCTCCCCCACAAAGCAGTGAGCTCCTTGAGGCATTGAGGCCAAACCTGGAAATCAGGGTTGACCCAGAGCTGTCACTATATAGGTGCTCAGTTAATGCTGGTGGCGAAATGTTTGAATGAATAATAAACGACCACTTAGTGGAGTCTTTTTTGCCCACAGATTTCCACATATAATTACTTATTCCTAAAATCTGGCTGGCATGATGTTTAGTATGACCATCAGCCCCGTTTTGCAGATAAAGAAATCAACAGGGCAAAAGCATGACTCAGATGTAGGCCCCCGGAGATGTCCCCCCAAGTGTAATGAGTCTGGACGTCCCTGAGGCAGAGACGGTGTTCAGACCACTGGTTCCACCACCGTCCCTCCCAGCCAGCAGCCTCCACTGCAATCAGCATTATTAGGCAGGAACAAAGGGCCCCATTATCCAGGATTGACATTTTGGGAACATGGACCAAGGCGACAAAAAGTAGTATTTCTTAAAACGAACATTAGCTGCCCCTGACAATCAGCCCCATGGAACAGTCCAACAAGCAGTTAGCCGTGTTGTGCGGGCCCCCGGGATGAAAGATTACAGGGTTAGGGACGCACAGCCAATCAAGGGATCTGATTGGCCGGGGAGTCCTAAGTGCTTTATAATTGTGTTTCAGAGGACTGTGGTTTAATGCCAGCCAAGGTTCCCCATTTTAAACTGTGTCACACAATTTAAAAGGACTGCCTTATGTCCTCCTCTTCAACTCTCGCATTATGCAAATTGTTAAGACTGTTATCCGGGGAGTTTGCCTTAGTTGCTGGCTGTTTTAAAATTCCATTTCTTAAAAAAAAAAAAAAAAAAGAGGGGAGGGAAAAAGAAAAGAAAACACCACCCCCCTCCTCCTCTATAACATATCAGCAACCTCAGAATTGTAGAAAGGCAGAAGCACTAATAGAGGCACTCGATCTGGAACATTCCAATGGAATGGCACAGTGCAGCCCCTCCAGAGAGACTATTTTCACCTGGCTGGTGGCCATTCCCTCACAGGCCCTGTTTTTATTTGTTTGTTTTATTTTATTTTAAAAGATTTTTAAAAAAAATTATTTCTAGAGAGAGAGGGAGAGAGAGAAACATCGTTGTGAGAGAGCAAAACATCAATTGGCTGCCTCCTGCATTCCCTTCAACTAGGGATTGAGCCTGCAACCCAGGCATGTGCTCTGACCAGGAATCAACCAGCAACTTTTCAGTGCATGGGATAATACCCAACAAATGGAGCCACCCTGGCCAGGGCAGCCCCTGTTTTTATTTTATTGCATTTATATAGGCTCTCAAAAAATTAGTACTTGTCGTTACACAGAAGCCCTGGGGACCATTCTGGACTTTTTCTCTGGAGGAGAGATTTGTAGCCAAGTCATTAAGAAATTTGGAGCAATCAACATGCAAAGAAGGAACAAGAAAAGGTTTTCTCATTCAGGCCAAGAACGCATCCTTCCAGGGGTCAAAGGAAACTTTGTGGTGACTCCCCAAGTTGAGGTGGGGGTGACTTAGCAGCATCCCAGTGGCTGCTCTGCTGGGCAGGTGGGCCATTCCTGTTCACATCCACACTCCTGTCCCAACTGTCTTTGGAGGTGCCACCTTCCTCCACTCTTGATCCATGAGGTTCTAAAGAGGCAGATGCCCCCACACGTAGGACAATGTCCTATGGGCAACTTTGGTTGGCCTGATCAATGCCATGTGACCTAAAGGACCATTGAGGCCTGAACCGGAAGCCTTTGCAGCCAAGGGAAAGTTCACTAGAGAACAAAACCGAGAGTGAGAGAGAGGCGCTGCTGGAGCGTGAGGGAGTAACCTCATGTCACTGGTGTGTTCAGACCAGAACCTCTCACATCTGAATGGATGTGAATCTTACATCATAGACCAGGGTTGGGCTGCTGTCACTCATAGCTCAAACTCTCCTAATTTTCCATGGCTCCATGGTCATCCTCATCGACAGGATTTCCCACCATCCCACAGTCATACTTCCTTACTCAAAGGTCTGATTTCATTCTCCCTCACTTGGCTGGCATTTCAAAAACAGATTTCCTAAATATCGAGGGAAAGCAGAAGTGAAAGAAATACCACTGGCACCTGAAGAGTCAGTTCTGGGGGAAAAATAGACAACTAGAATGTGCAGATGATCCTGAACCTCCATCTGTTCTCTCTGTTCCTAGGCCCTGCCTCATGGAATATAAGGGAACACAGTCCATTTGCTTCTATTGGAGAGAAGATGCCACCAGGACCAAGGCTCAGAGCTAGATAGTAAAAAGAAACCCATGTCCTAGAGATAGACAAGGGATGGGTGGGTTGCAGTGGCTGGTGCGGCCAGTGGATGTGGCAGCAGAGTTAGAAGTGACATCCACAACTCTGTGCAGAACTTCTGTCTCTCCTCTGCCTCTGCCCACTCTGGGCCTGGTGCTCTGTTTTGTTTCTTTGCAGAGCAAGGCTCCTTGAGGGGAGCCCATGATATGAGGAGTGAGGATCCTGTGTCGCCATGGGACCTGTGCTGTGGGCATGCTGTCTGCCAGTCTTCCACCTTACCTTGGTGAAGCAGAGCTCATATGCCTCCAAGGCCTCTTTCGTGCTGGATCATTCCCTTTGCAGTCTTCCTTTGAGATTTGTGTCCTGTAAACACTGCAGCAGCAAGCATTCGTCTTTCATTTGTCTTCTGATGTTTAAAGTACTAGAGGCCTGGTGCACAAAATTCATGCATGGGGGTAGGGGGACATCCCCCTTAGCCCAGTCTGCACCCACTCCAATCTGGGCCCCTTGGGGGATGTCCGACTGCCAGTTTAGGCCTGATCAGGGGATTGGGCCTAAACCGGCAGTCAGACATCCCTCTCACAATCCTGGACCACTGGCTCCTAATTGCTTACCTGCCTGCCTGCCTGGTCACCTCCAACTGCCCCTCCTGCTGGCCTGGTCACCCCATGCAGCCTGCTTGTTCAGTTGTTTGGTCATTCCTCAGTAACCCCCCTGCCAGCCTGGTTGTAGGCAGCCATCTTGTGAGGGCATGAGGGTCAATTTGCATATCACCTCTTATTATATAGGATGTGTTAGATCTGTTGATTGCTTCTGTGTTTTTATTCTAATTGCTGCTCCTGGCTTGGACTTTGTGGATCAAATGACACTGTGGGTGGGTGTGATCACTGGCCTGAATGGCATTAGGGAGGGGAGGGATTTGGAGTCTCCTGCTTCCCAAACTCACATGTATGTCATTGACCAGGCCAGTCAGAGTTGTCTACAGGACAAGGGGCCCCTGGCCATCTGTCTTGTCCTCCCTATGAAAGGGAAGAAGGGCTTGTGGAGAGGACCCTGTCTACCTGACCACAGAGAGCCTCACCAGCACAGGAAACAGGCAACACATACTGCTGCATTTGTTGGTTCCTAACAGAGGTTTTCTTCTTTTGAATTTCCACCTAATTCCAGTTTTTCTTCTTCTTTTATCCATAAGAAACAAACTTCTCTTACTGTTACTTTTGCTCTGGAGTGGTCTTAGGCTAATTTCCAGGGGAAGAAATTAATAATCTTTCAGGAGAAGGACAGCAGGAATGTGTCTTGAAAGCTTGGAGAGAAATTAACTTTTGGCCCTATCTGTTTTGTTCTCTCACATTGTTGTTTCCCTGGGAAAATCAGTAAAAGGCAGGAGAAGGTGGTGGGCATGTCTTGCTGCACAAGCTTCTCTGCAGGAACCTACTCTGATCAGCCCACTTGGCAGGAGACCCGGTGGGAGAGGGATGGGTCACACAGCTTTCATGGCATTCCTTGGGATGAAATTCTCACCTGATCAGTGGCGCTTTATTTTATTTTATTTTTTTAGAGAAAGAGGAAGGAAGAGGGAGAGAGGAAAAAACATTGAATGAGAGAGAGACATCCTGCATGGCAAGATCAAGCCCGGAACACCCCTGGCACATGTTCTGCCTGGGAATCAAACCTGCAACCTTTCAGTGCACAGGATGATACCCAACCAACTGAGCCGCACCAGCCAGGGCCCAGTGGCACTTTTTCGCTCTGCAACTTTAGTCATAAAGTGTCACTTCCTTGGACTATCTCGTCAACATTGCAGAACAGGAAATTGCTTTATTATTATGCTAAACTGGCACGTTGTTTGGATAGGAAGAATGGTTAATGAAAATGATTGCACTGTACCATGCAAAAGATAAAGTGCTAAAAATGCTGTTATAGTCAACAGCCTACATAATTTGTGCTGTTATTAGGGACAATTTGTGACGTTTTAGAAGTCGAGTGGGTCTAAATGTCAAATGTCAAATGGAGAAAACATTAGTTAAAACATCCAGGAGTAATGAATGATTTATAGAAGAAAGAAATCCAGAGAGATTTAAATATTTCTGTTTTAATTCACTATTTTAAAATGTACACAAGTTATACCCTATGCTTTGTACATATTTCCTCAAACCCTCATAGGTGCCTGCCTGCTCTTTCTCCATATGTGTGTCAGAGGGAAGAAATGAGACTTTCTTCACAAAAATTATTTCCAGGAAAAGTGCATTCTATTCTTCCCTCTGGTCCCTTCGCCCTGACCTCCCATTTGTTTTGAGCAGAATAGTGTTTGAAGACTTTGGGGGATGTCACAGGTGAGAAGAAGGTCTCCAGCTAGACATATAAGACTTAAAAGTGTTGTTTGGTGAAAACATTAAGTAGAAGATGAGTGAGAAATACTTGAGAACTGATTATGACATCTTCATGATTTCAACAGAAATTCAAGCTATTGTATATGGGAAGGTGCCACCTTATTAACTTTTTTAAATTCAAAAGGTGGAGGGGGATTGGATGATTCATTCATTCATTGACTCATTGACTCAACAATAACCATCTAATATATGCTAAGCCCTAAGGATACAAAGATATGATCCCAATAAGATGTGATCCCAATCTTTTATGGTGACTTTAATGTTGCAATAATTTTTATAGTGCCCGAGGCCAAAAGAAAACCTGAAAAGTTCCGCCTAGTACCGTGTTTCCCCGAAAATAAGACATCCCCTAAAAATAAGACCTAGCGCAACTTTGGGAGAAAAAATTAATATAAGACACTGTCTTATTTTCGGGGAAGCAGGGTAAATAGCAAGAACCAAACAATAAGTGTTTCTGAAACTGGGGAAAAATATTTTAATTTCATTTTTTAAAATATATTTTATTGATTTTTTTACAGAGAGGAAGGAAGAGGGGTAGAGAGTTAGAAACATTGTTCAGCTGCCTCTTGCACACCCCCTACTGAGGATGTGCCTGAAACCAAGGTACATGCCCTTGACTGGAATCGAACCTAGGACCCTTCAATCCACAGGCCAACGCTCTATCCTCTGAGCCAAACCAGCTAGGGCTAATTTCATTTTTATTTATTTATTTATTTTTTTTAAAAAAATCAATCTTTATTGTTCATATTATTACAATGAACAGCTATTATTGTTCATCAGGTTTTTTAATCTTCTTTTGTTGTTGTTGTTGTTGTTGTTGTTGTTGTTTAATTAATAAACTTTTACACTTCAAAGAATAAATTTTTAAATCTAATAATTTTAAACCTTGTTTTTTTTCTGCCCTGGGAATTGAGAGCAAACATTTTTACATGTAAACTTGCCCTTAAGCTATCAAAAGGTGTAGCCATTCAAGTGTAAATGGACACATTGTTTAAACATAGCTGCTGGTTGGAATTGGATTACCTGTCCTGGGTGCGAAGGGCTTGTCATTCCCTTTCTCCATTAAAATTAAGGTGATAGCTTTAAAACCTCTTTTTGGCAAGAGACCTTAAACTTTTGGAACTTCAGATTTTTCAGATAGTAAATCAGTTACTTAGCATTTTCTCAAATCAATAATACCTCCACATGCCCAAGGATACACTTCACACAAAAGACATTCCAAATAGATCAACCAACCTCATCCAGGCCCCACACAAGGCACTCACAGATCAACACCCCAGCACTATACTAACTCAACACATCCAGATCTAAGCCTTCATCACTTGATTCAGCAGACCCTCAAGTTCCCGAAAAAGTTTCCAGCCATGTCTGAGAGGCAGCCTTGGGGCGGGGGCAGGCGAGGAGCAAGCTGTTCTGGGCCTGGCTGCTCCAGGCCTGGCCTCTGTTGCTCTGGTCCGTTCCACAATCAGCTGCTCCCGGTCTGGCCACTGCCGCTCCCGACCTGGCTGCTCCGGGCTTGGCTGCTGCTGCTCCGGGACTGGCCACACCTGACCAGGCTGCTCTGGGCCCGGTTGCTCCAGGCCCAGCCACTCTGGGCCTGGCCGCTCCCAGCCTGGCAGCTGCTGCTCCGGGCCTGGCTGCTCCTGGCTTGGCTGCTGCTGCTCTGGGCCCGGCCGCTCCGGGCCTGGCCGGTAATTTCATTTTTAAATTACCAGAATTACTTACCAATGGGATGTGAGCATCTTTGGGGCCTGAACAACCTATAAAAACCTGGAATCCGATTGGATTTGCCCCATTCCCTTCTTTGATCTTTATTGACTTTGCACAGTACTTGCTTGTTACTGTAGCAAATGCTAAAAAGCCAGTTTTGCAAACATCAAAATAAATGATATCATTAGAAGGAATCGAGTACCATCTGATATTGGAAAATCGTGCTGGTGGTTAGTTTTCAGTCTACAATAGATTCTGAGGATTGTTGCCTTTCCCTTGAAAATGTAATCTATCCCTGTGGGTTCCCCATGGCGCCCCTTGGCACCATGGCACACACTTTGGGAACCACAGGTCTAGACAATGCTAAAGAACATGTGGTCTTCAGATGCTTTGATTTCTCAAATTGCCTGTCAGTCTACAGTAAGTGCAGATTGAGAAAAAAACTTTAGTTATTCTGATTCAGGCTTGTATTTTGTGTTTGCTTTTAATTTTTTTCTAGTGATTTAATTTTTTATATAATGTTACAATGTTGAGGGTCTTCAATAGATTGAAGTTAAAAAACAAACAGATATCTCCTTACACACAGTTTAGGAAGCACTTTTCAGCAGCTCAGTCTAATGGGAAAGCTAGACACCAAAACAGAGGCATTTTTAAATGTGAAATTAAAAACTACGCAGCATTATTATTAAATTACCATAACTAAAAGGTAAACCCTTTAAGACCCAGTTAAAACTAATGCCAATTAGTTTTTTTCTGGTCCTGGAATATTTATTTAACCATAGGATACTTTTGCAAATACGAGAAAAAGTATTTTGCACCGTAAGATGAAGCATCAGCTTTATTGCACAAAATAAGGTAGTCCTATTTTGCTTTTGAATATCTAAATAGAAAACACTCCTTCCTCTGAGCCCTTTGCCTCCCCTTTCTCTCTTCCCCAATCACAGAAATACTCTGGGCAGAAAGTCAGCCCTAATCTTAAGAGCACTGAGATTCCGTGTTACCATGCTTTAGTGCTAGAGTTTTATCCTTTGCTCACCCTATCCTTTAAAAAAATCACTTGATGGGAGTGGCCAGGCCCAGAGCAGTGGCTGCCAGGCTGGGAGTGGCCAGGCCTGGAGAAGCGGCTGCCAGGCTGGGAGCGGCCAGGCCCGGAGCGGCCGGGACCGGAGCAACCGGGCCCAGAGCAGCCGGGTCGGGTGCGGCCAGGCCTGTAGCAGCAACAGCCAAGTCCAGAGCAACTAGGTCGGGAGCGGCAGTGACCAGACCCGGAGCAGCTGGTTGTGGAACGAACCAGAGCAACAGAGGCCAGGCCCGGAGCAGCCAGGCCCAAAACAGCTCGCTCCTCGCCTGTCCCTGCCCACGGCTGCCTCTCAGACATGGCTGGAAACTTTTGCAGGAACTTGAGGGTCTGCTGAACCAAGTGATGAAGGCTTAGATCTGGATGTGTTGAGTTAGTATAGCGCTGGGGTATTGATCTGTGAGTGCCTTGGGTGGGGCCTGGATGAGGCTGGTTGACCTATTTGGAAATGTCTTTTGTGTGAAGTGTATCATTGGGCATGTGGAGGTATTATTGATATGAGAAAATGCTAAGTAACAGATTTACTATCTGAAAAGGGATTTACTATCGGGGAAAGGGAGGGAGGAAGAGACTGAACATAAACTGTGCACCTATGGATGAGGACAATGGGGGATGGGGAGGGGGCAGAGGGTGGGGTGGGAACCTGGTGGAGGGGGGAAGAAATGAGGAACCTTTGTAATAATATGAACAATAAAGATTGATTAAAAAAAATCACTTGAGTAAGAAATCACTATCATAATTATTTAATAAATATGTGTTGTTTGGAACATGGGAAAGGACTCTTGAATGAATTTTGGAGTGTACAGGATGAATAAGGAAGACAAACACTATCCAAGGTGCTGTGGTAGAATGATTCTCCAGTCCCTTCCCTGCACCTCCCCAAACACACACACACATTTGCTAATTGGAACATTATAACTAGAGAAACACTTATAAATTAGAAACGCTCACAGAATTTAGAGCTCAAAGGAATTACACAGAAGTGTAATTAATTTATCCTCCAGGTGTTTTGACTCACTTCTAATGTTGTCTCGAGTTGACTGGCGATGTGTGGTAGAGGCAGAGAAATGTTGAGTAAAGGCTAAATGTGTTGTACCGTCGAGTGGATTCTTATAAGGTAAATGTGCCTGAATTGTTCTAAAGCTGTTTTCTGAAAGTTAAGTGTTGTTGTGGGGAAGGGAGGAGAGAAAGCTGTGCCCTTTCCTGGCTCAGGGTGCAGTAGAGCCAGGGACCTCACTCTCAGAAGGGGGTGCTGTTAGCTCATGGCTCCTGCGAATCTGTGAAGACTCCTTGACATTTTAAGGGGAAAAAATATATTCTCCTTTGCTCTCTCTTCTCCTCTGACTATTTTGTCTTTTTTGTCAGTTTGTAGATTTTGATCTTAAAAATAGGATGGACGATATGTGTAATGCCCAAGAACAGCTTCTGTCTTCTTGTCAATAGAGAGAGAGTTTCAACTTTTGAATTTTCCAAGACTGGGTTAGGAAAAGCTTTCCAAGATGCAGGCGAGCAAACAGAGCTGCCATCAAAAGCTCGAAGTCCATAGCAGTTTATAATCGTCACCATTTCTAAACCTTTCTATTCCAAGAACATCCCAGCAATGTTCCAAATATGTGATCCATTAAAAAAGTTCCAAGTGTAAGTTAAATAAAATTGAATCCAGCTTTGGAGTACACTGACTTCATTTAAATTCTGATTTTGTGTCATTTGATATTTAGAAAGCTTTTTATCCCTGTTTTATAAACCCCTAAAAAACAGTGCTTTGAGTCTCACTGTCAATTAGAGGAATTAAGTGTGAAAGATCAAGTTCATTTCAAAACAGATTAAAGGGATAGATTCTGAAGTTGGCACAATGAATTTTTTGCACACTAGGTAACCTGGACTGTTTCTTTTTTTAGATTGGTGATCCTGCTTGTGTGTCTTTAAATGAAGGGAAAAAAAAGTTGGTACTACAACTCCATGATTTTAGAATTCTTCACACAGAGGATTCAAGTTACAGTTGTTCACATTTCAATTCTAAAATGAATACTTTTGCTTTTTTTTTTTTTTTTTTTAGGTCAGAAGGTGATTAAATAAAGCTATCATCTATAATTTTTCATATGTTGATTAATCGCTAGGAGAATATTAATTCTCTGGGCCAACATAGAATTGTTGTCAGTAAAGAACATAATTACCGTATTTTTCGGACCATAAGACGCACCAGTTTTTAGAGAAGGGAAATGAAGAAAAAAAGATTCTGAAACAAATGGTGTCCTAAAATATTTTATGTGCATTAAAACCCAACATCACAGTCATAAACACATGTAATCAACCCTGTAAAGTAAACAGCAGCATTTAGAACCATTTTAGAGCCGGGCAAGCACACAGAGACCACACAGAGCCGGGCAAGTAAAAAAACTTTTTTTTTACAGTATATGTGTAGGCTATATTTGGACCATAAGACGCAGGGACTTTTTCCCCCCACTTCTGGGGGAAAAAAGTGCGTCTTATGGTCCGAAAAATACAGTAGTTATTTACACTCCAAGAAGCAAATTGACCATAAGAAGAAATGTACAAGTAGGTTTGTAAATCAGAGAAGTAGAAAGTAGAAAAACTGTAACTTACTAATCTGTCCACGGTAAGTCTGGGTGTGCCATCGTTTATTTAGAATATTCTTATTGAGAGCTTCCCATGTGCCAATTCTTGACACTGTTTCTGTCTAGCGACTATCTATCCATCAGGTGCAGTGTATTCAGGCACAAGCAGCTACATTTGTTTAGGGATTATTTGCATGTAGACCTTGGAACCCAGTATCAATGGCAGCTTCTCTGTTGACTTTAATTCTTTTGTTATGAGAACTTATTCATCTACTAGAGGTCCGGTGCACGGAATACGTGCACAGGAGTGTGTGTCCCTCAGCCCAGCTTGCACCTTTTCCAATCTGGGACCCCTATCACAATCCAGGACTGCTGGCTCCCAACTGCTCACCTGCCTGCCTTCCTAATTGCCCCTAACTGCTTCTGCTTGCCAGCCTGATCACCCCTAACCACTCCCTGCCAGCCTGACTGATGCCTAACTGCTCCCCTGCCAGCCTGTTTGCCCATAGCTTCCTTTCTCTGTTGGCCTGATCACCCCTAACTGCCCTCCCCTGCAGGCTTGATCACTTCCAACTGCCCTCTCTTGCAGGCCTGGTCCCTCCCAACTGCCCTCCCCTACTGGCCACCTTGTGGTGGCCATCTTGTGTCATGGCCACCATATTTGGGGGCAGCCATATTTGACCACATGGGGGCAGCCATCTTGTATGTTGGAGTGATGGTCAATTTGCATATTACTATTTTCTTAGATAGTATTAGAGGCCTGCCCAGTACATGAATTCGTGCATGGGTGGGATTCGGCCAGCCTGGCCAGGAGGAGGGGACATGGGAAGTTGGCTGGCCTGCTTGCTGGTCAAACTCCTGGTTGAGGGGACACTTTGCATATTGGCCTTTTATTATATAGGATTATTTTAAACAGGACAGTTCAGGGGTCTGGTCCAGGAGGGGTATAGGGCAGCTCTGCTGGCTGTAGCAAGATACTTGGGGAGAAGATATAATAAAAACAGTATTTAAATCCAGAGGGTACCTCTAGGATTGTCTACCTTCTCATTTTACAAATGAAGAAGTTGAGGTTTGATAGATCAATAAGTGACTCCCCAAGCCAGGGGTCCTCAAACTTTTTAAAGTGTGGGCCAGATCACGGTCCCTCAGAGAGCTGGAGGGCCGGACTATATGAACTACTAATTCCTACTGTAACACCTTGGCTGCGCTCACTGCCCAAAAAACCTGGCGGGCCGGATCAGACTCCTCTGCGGGCCGCATGTGGCCCGCGGGCCGTAGTTTGAAGACCCCTGCCCCAAGCCATATCACATCCTATAATCTGGTGCATATTTTTCTTTAGTGATTAAAACATGTAGACTATGTCTTATTGATCTTTATGTATGTATATTGTAGTAGAGTTTTCCTTCCTGAAAACTGTTACTAACTTGATACAGAATCTTGTAATTATTGATGTCTGAAGATCTTATGAGCCATGAGGTCCACATCTATTTTATTCACCAAAGTGTATCCAGTGCCTAGCCAAATTCGAAATAAATGCAAAAATTAGGTAAAAAATACTAACAAACTTAATTTGTATGTGTTCAAATGACAATCAATCTTGACCATGTTGGGTAAAACTCAGAAATTCAAGGGTGCTGTCACATCAGGAGAATATATGAATTTAATTCATCCCATTTACAGACTAAAGAAGAATAAGTATGCAATTATTGCAATAGAGCAGGACAAGTAGTTGATAATCTTCAACGTTTAGTAATGCTAATCTTTTCACTCATCTAGGAATAGAGGTTACTAAAAGGTTTCAGTAACTATTATTATTAACAGTAGATAATTTGAAAGTGTTATTTTTTTAAATCAGAGATATGTAAAGATGCCAGGTATCAACAATTTTGTTAATGCTATTCTTAAAGTCCTACTTAGTGTGTTAACCCAAGAAAAGAAATTAAAGATTTAGGGATCCACAAAAATTATAAAAATATCACTGTCAGAATTTGTAAACAATATGATTGTCCACATTAATTCAACTAACAGGAAGGAGAAATAAGCATTTGTTTTAGGCCACTGAGATTTAAGACCTATTTGTCTTATCCTGACTAGTCTAGATATTGGTATCAGAAGGAAGGGGCTATGATAAAAAAAAAATCATAAAATAATGGTCAATGTAGGCTCAGCAGTTGTAATCCTCTAGTGGGGGTATTGAGAGTTTACTGAAAGGGGTGGGGGGTGGGGGGGCCTGGCTGGAGTGGCTCAGTTGGCTGAGCATCATCCTGTGCATTGAAAGGTTGCTGTATCAATTCCAGGTTAGGGCACATACCTGGATGGCAGGTTTGTCCCTAATTGGAGAATGTACAGAGCACCAATCAATGTTTCTTACATTTGTGTTTCCTCTCTCCCTCTTCCAGGAGCAGAATTGGGACCTAATCAATAGATATTACTCACCCTAAGAGAAGGGATCCAGACAACACCTGCTTATCGATTGGTGATTTCCTTGTTCTGAATTGGAGTGCATACTGTGACGACCTTGTCCCTGTCCTATGATTGTAGATTAGATGCATGAGAAGCAGACCTCCTGCTTTTTTTTTTTTGAAATTCCATCTCTCTTGTCCAAGAGGAGCCTGATCTGGACCTGATTAAAAAAAAAAATTGGGCATTGCTCAAAGATCCTGGACTTTGAGCTGGACACAGACAGAAAACCACCTTGGGAAGTGGCTGTGTTCTGCGAATAGGAAGGAGATATGCAAACATTTGGTGATCAGAAATGTGAATCATTATAGTGATTGTGCTATTCACCAACATATTTCCCATATCCACCTATGTCCATAGATTTGGGTATAGTCACATTCCTGGCTTTAGCCAATGAAATGCGAGTGTAAGTGACACTCTTTCAGGTCAGTGGGAATCTGTTTTAAATTATTGACTGATTAGAAAATTTTCTGTTCTACAATTAGCTTTGGCACACCACCACCTAAATTTTTTTTAGAGATTATTAGAAGATTTGAGGAGAATCTCAACCAAGTTTCTTTCCTGTAGGAGCTGTAAGATTTTAAGAGTCCTTGTCCTGTGAAGAACCCTAATTATTCCTTCAGTTGACTATTCTCACCACCCAGTCGGTCGTCACTGTCCTCCTTGCATTAGGAATTATTGTGATCCACACAGAAATATCTACTAACCGAAGTGATGTGAGTCCTGGATGCCTTGGCCAGCTCTCAGCAACCAGTGGTCACTCGGTCCCAGCACCTGGCACAATGGAGGAGCAACTGGGTAAGAAGAGAAAGAAGGACAGGTTAATACATCTTTCTTTTGCAAATTGTACAAATACATGTGATCCTGTGAGTGCAGGCTGCCATCCTTCCCCAGCCTTGGACAAGGACGAACTCCTGCCTCCTTCTAAATCTGTCCTGAGCGTCTGTGATGCTGAGGTCAGGGCCTTCTCTGAGCAGTGTGGCTACTTTCTTTTGTCTCAGCCCAGGACCTCCTATGACCTCAATCGGCTCACAGCAACACGTTTGGCCCACACACGCCCTACATGTAGAGCTGTGAGGAGCATGGTAATTAACCAATGGAATGTGGATGAGGTGATTTTCCTCTCCTGTGAACATATCAAAAAACAGAGGACAAGAAACAGTTTTCAAAGTAAGATGTGATGGGCTCACCCTGGCCTGCGTGGCTCAGTTGGTTGAGTGTTGTTTCATGCACTGAGAGGTCACAGGTTCAGTTTCTGATCAGGGGAGGCAACCGATCAATGTTTCTCTCTTCCCCTACCTCCCTCTCCCTAAAATAAATAAAATGCATATTTAAAAAAATGTGCTCTGTTCTATCTCTTGTCTGAGAACCTGACTGAACTTCCTGACTGATCATCTCTGCTGAGGGCAGGTAAAGTGCCTTATTTTCCTTGCACACTGACTCTCAAGGTGAGGCCTAACTGTGGCTCTTCTGGAGAATGCAAAAACAGTTCTTACAGGAGTGACAACAAAATGGGTGGAAACTCCAAACCTCTCACACATGGAAATAAACCAAGAAATAACTGCTTCATCAGCATGAGAAAGTAAGGTGAACCTAAGGCAAGTTTGTTACCCAGGTTCCTCACGGACACCACCCTCGACAAATCCAGTTTATTCAAGTATTCCCTGTAACTAAGCAAGGAAATAAGATTTTTGCTGGTGCCACACAAAATTGAAAAGCAACTAAAGGAAGCACCATTTGGACTCCGGTGACTTGTCGTGAGTGAAGTGTACCGACACGATGTGGTCAGCTCTGCTTGGTCAGGCTTAGCGAACACAACACTGCCCTAGGAGGTCCCGCCCTCTCTCTCTCTTTGTTCTGAGATGAGTGGGCTGCTGTCTTCACTGGGGTGAATGTCTGCCATTTCTATCAAACCCATCTAGGGCAGGGGTGGGGAACGTGGGCCAGATAAGGCCCTTGAAATCATTTGGTCTGGTCCTGCCAAGTCCCACAGGTGGGACTCAAAACTCAATAAATCTACCCTTTCCCCCCGAAAATAAGACAGTGTCTTATATTAATTTTTTCTCCCAAAGTTGCTCTAGGTCTTATTTTCAGGGGATGTCTTATCGTTCCATGCGCTAGGTCTTATTTTCGGAGGATGTCTTATTTTCAGGGAAACACGCTAGGAGCTTTTTTTCATAGCAATGTACATTTATATTAAGTGGATTATATTAATCGAATGATATTACAAAGATCCAAATGGCCCTTGGCAGGAAAAGGGTGCCCCATCCCTGCTCGAAGGCCTGACAATGCCGGAACCCCCCTGGGGCTTGGCAGAAACTGGACTTTAGGTTCTCCCAGTCGTGGCAGTGGAGCCTACACAGTCTGTGAGAACTGGGAATTCACACCAGAGAAAACAGGGGCCTCACAGGCCGAGGATTTCAAATGACAGAATCACTGACCTGAAATCATTTGCCAGGCCCGGGCCTTCCCTAGCAGGCATGCTTGGGAGCCGTGTGAGCGGACGATGGAGAGAATCCACACCTGCTGCTGGTTCCCCACTGATTCGAGGTGGTTTCAATCAGCGCACAGGTGCAGCGCTGAGACTGACAGCTGCTCAGCCCTCACCCCTCTGCCTAATGACACTATCCCTCATCCAGGGCTGAATGTGACTTGACATTAGGGAATCTGAAGCACCCACTGTAACAGGAACAGTAAAAAGAGGAGAGAGAGAGAGAGAGAGAGAGAGAGAGAGAGAGAGAGAGAGAGAGAGAGAGAGAGAGGAGATGCAAAAAGTAATGATTCTTTAAATTAATTTCTCTGTGGACAAGGAAGCTTAGAATAAGGACATTTGCATCAAAAACCCTAATTCTAAGCATGAAACAATGACGAATATTGCAGTCATTGGAGAAAGAGGCATGCAAAAAATATCATGAACACTTCATAAGACTATTTTCCTCCTATGAAGCTTATTCTTATAATATTACTGCATTTCAAAAAAAAAAATACAATTTTAGAAAAAAAATGAACTATAGCTCTTTGCAATGATAGGCGACAGGTCAGAAAAGCATTTCAGAATAATTTTACACCTTTTAACCTTAAAAATACTTTGCTGACAATTGAGAGAGGGCCTTAAAAGAAGCGCTGATAGGCATTCTCACAGCGGGGTTGCCATGTCCCATCACCGCACCGGAGCTTCTGCATAATGCATCCTGTAATAAGGCGTGTGCAGCACATCACCGAGGCTGAAGTGCCGCTGGCAGAGAGCAAGCCTCGGCGAGAGCCGCTATTAGCCATGATCCTGGAAGTTTGTTGCATAAAACTCTTGGGAAGACAGGCAGGAAGTAAACTGTTTAAAATTTTTTATTTGAGCCGGGAAATCGCTACTTTGCCATAGGATTTTGTCTACGTTTAAATATACATTTAGCGTCCTCTTTTTTTTTTTCTCCAGTTTTGCTCATGGTTGGACAGTCTTGTGAAAAGAAAACCCTATCCTGTTGAATGAATCGAATGGCCCTTTCCCTGGCTCTGTTGCTGACAGTGATCATTGTTAGGAAACTGTTGTAGTGATGACTGCCGATAATTACGAATGCGTGTACGATGGCGGAGAGTTCCACGTTCCCTCCATTGCAAGTCCTGTTCCGACCTAGAGGAGACTCAACAATGTCTCACGGTACCAGAAATGAAGAGCCATCCATCAGGGAAAGACACAGCCCTAAATCACTGCGTCTGCCTCCTGTGAGAGGGACGGTCCTGAGCCAGGGAGAACTCAGCCTTGGGCTGGAGTGGAAAGCGAAGGACAACCAGGAGAGAGTGAATTTCTTGTGGTTTTCAACAAAAATATAATTAAAGCAAAAGAGAGAAAGAATAGGTGGAGAAAGACATGTTTCTAAGAAAGTTTTTCTTTTTCTGCTGAGAGACCCAATCAGCGATGTTTTAGTTGTCCTGGGATTTCACTTAGAATGACCATGTTCTAGAGATGGGCTCTAGTCCTTCCTTACACGAGGCCAATTGAATTGGAATGGAACTAACCTGAGGATTTGATTTGACTAGCTGCTAAGAGATGGTGCCCTTTACTGTTTTAGGGCTGCTCACAGAGGAGATAAGTAATTGGCCATCCCTGAGTCTTACCTGAATCATCCTTAGCAGGATGCAGAGCAGAGGGTCCGTAGATGCCCTTTGCTTCCATTTTATTATTTTGTTTCCTCAGTCCTTTTCCTTCTTCTACTTAACTTTTCCTTTCCAGTTTGGATGGCAATGTCTCTTTCACACAGAACACATTCCAAATGTCCTTCCCGGGGCCTCACAAGCTCACTTTTGGGGCAGCCTGCCCTGGGGTGGGCTACGCTCTCTCTGCGCCTTTCTGGGAAAGACATTCTCCCATCCCAGTGTTTCCAAGGCATGGGAGGCACCCAAGGTGCTCATCACAGCCACTGGTTAGGCACATTCTCAAGAAGGAGCAGTTTGCTTTTCTTTGGCAACTATCTCAACTCACAAGGCTTTCTGTACATTGTGAACACAGAGGAATGAAACCCAGGGCTGGGGGTTGGGGGGGGTGGGGATGCCACCGCTCAGTGGGGAGAAGCAGGGACCACAAAGATTGTCCCCTGTGGGGTGGGGTTTGTGCTCATAGCTGCTGGGAGAAGGGCTTCTTAAGCTTCTGATGGTTTTGCTGCTAAGAGAGCATTGAGGAGGAGTAAGATCTGGTATTTTTACAAAATGATAATCAATCATTCTCCGTTATGTATGTTATAATTCAGTAAGATTTTTTATGTGCCGTTTAACAGATTCGGGCAGGTGTGTTTTTTTTTTTAATTTCTAAAATGACTTTATCTCACCAAAATATAGAGTTACATGATTACATTTTAACAATCTCTAAAACCCAAATTCTATATGCTTGGGTCGAACGTGGAGATGTCTTTGGGATTGAGACACAGTGAACTAATGACTGGTACTACTGGTAGCAGTTTTACACTATGTTAGGACTCTGTGACCACCCTCCCCCAAATAAAGGACGCTCCAACCAGCAAGACTATGGACAATAGCAACAGGCACACAGATCGCATTCCGCAACCACAGTGCCGGGCCATGCCTGCTGCAGTGCTTAGTTAAGAATAATTTGTCGGGAGAAACCAAGATGGCGGCATAGGGTAGACACCCGAATGCAGCCTACCACAACAAATTTGAATTTAGAACTGGAAAACAGGGGAGGCATTGACCTGAAGCGCCGGATGGCTAGCTGAGAGGAGGCTCTGCCATCTGGGAAGGCACGCTGAATCTCAGGAACTGCGAAGGTACGGAGAACTGTGTGCGCGAAAAGGTGCTGGCTTACTCCTGGCGCACGGAGAGGGTGGACAGCTAATGTGCGGCTGGCTTTCTTGTTCGAGAGGAAAACAGAATCACCCTACTGCTCTGATAGACAGCCCCAGTCAGGGAGAGGTCTGACTGTCAAGCAGTGGGCAGAGATCTCTCGGAGGTGTGTGAAGCCAGAGGCCATTACTGTGGGACTTGGGGAGGAGCCAAAGGGAAAACAAAGCTTGTCTGCACCAACCCGAGACTCTGCCCCATCCAAGCTGAGCACAGAAGCTCTCCCAGAGGCTGGCTTTCTCTAAGGAGGGACTGGCCGGAATCCAAAGGTTGTCTGTGCCTTTACCAAGGAGGTGCATGCGCCTGCAACCAATCTTCTGAAACTCACTGCGAACAGGACTTTCCTAAGGCAAGACTGACAGGGAACCAAAGATTGTCTGTGCCACCCCGAGACCCCGCCCCATCCAAGCCGAGTACAGAAGCCCTCCTAGCTGAGACACTGCTGATCCTCATAGCCAATTGGCTTGGAGATCAACGCTTCCCAGTGATACCAACAATAAGCAAGGCTTAACAACAAGACTGTACACACAGCCCACAAAAGGCTACACCAAGACTGTCCACTGCAGGTAACTGGGAAGGCTGTGCTCTCTACCAGAACACCTAACACACAAAACTACTCCATCAAATCAGGGAAACAACTAAAATGCAGACAAAAGGCAGGACACAAAGGAAGGAGATGGAGGAAAAGAAAAGATTGGACATTGAGTTCAAAACTACAGTTATAAGATTATTCAAGAATATCCTAAAAAAAAGGCCAATAAAATAAATGAGACCTATGAGGATATGAAAAGGGAGCAACTAGAAATAATAAGGGATCAACTAGAAATGAAGAAAACATTGTCTGAAATAAAAAATATTACACAGAGTCCTAAAAACAGACTGGAAGATCGCAAGAATCAAGACAAAGATTTAGAACACAAAGAGCCAGAGGACAGACACTCCTCCACAGAAGCAAGAAGATAATAGAATCCAGAAAGTTGAAGATAGTGTAAGAAACCTCTGGGACAATTTCAAGCGAACCAACATCAGAATTATGGGGATCTCAGAAGAAGAGAGAGAGCAAGATACCGAAAGAATACTGGAAGAAATAGTGACAGAAAACATCCCTGACCTGGGGAAAGAAATAGACATACAAGTCCAGGAAGCCCGCAGAACCCCAAACAAAAGGAATCCAAAGAGGACCACACCAAGACACATCATAATTAAAATTCCAAGAGCATAAGACAAAGAGAGAATATTAAAAGCAGCAAGAGAAAAGCAGGTAGTTACCTATAAAGGAGCACCCATATGATTGTCAGCTGATTTCTCAACAGAAACCATGCAGGCCAGATGGGAATGGCAAGAAATATTCAAGGTGATGAATAGCAAGAACCTACAGCCAAAAATATTCTATCCAGCAAAGCTATCACTCAGAATCGAAGGCCAGATAAAGAGCTTCACAAATAAAAAAAAGCTAAAAGAGTTTATCACCGCCAAACCAGAATTATATGAATTGCTGAAGGGGGTTATTTAGGAAGAGGAAGAAGATAAAGATAAAAATTATGAACAACAAATATGTAACTATCAACAAGTGAATCTAAAAACCAAGGAAATTAAAAAATCTGATGAACAATATTAACTGGTGAATACAATTGAATCAGAGGTATAGAAGAGGAGTGGACTGACGATTCTCGGGGAAAAGGGGAGTGGGGGTGCGAGAAGAGACTGAACAAAAACTGTGCACCTATGGATGAGGACAGTGGGGGATGGGGAAAGGACAGAGGTGGAGTGGGAACTGGTAGAGGGGAGCAATTGGGGGGGGGGGAGGAGAGGAACACATTTGTAATAATCTGAACAATAAAGATTTATTAAAAAAAAGAAAAAAGAATAATTTGTTCATTTCTCCCATCTTTTTAGTGTCCCCCAGATACACACACGCACACACAGGTGCTCACATGCTCACACACAGAAACATCCCTGATAGAAAACTCTTTTAAGATCTATCGGAGGCTTAAATTTTACCTTTTCCTCGTGAAGCACGGAGGAGTGTGGTACCTCACGCTGCTTGCTGGTGTGATGAAATGCCAACTGCATCTTTTAGTTCTTTCCCCACTCATTCATTTTCTGAGAAATGAAAGTGATGCTTTGCTCTCAGTGCTTATTCTCCAAGGATTCCCAAAGACTGGAAAATACCAGTTTGCCCTCACAGTTTTCTTGTCTCATGAATGTGTCTCATGAATGATGTGCACACCCCTACCCTCCCCCACACAGACATGTTATCAATGAGAACACAAGAGGAAAATAGTTTGTGACCAATCCGTTCTTCTTCTTCTTGTTTGGTGTTGTTTGTTAATCCTCACCTGAGGATATTTTTTCCCATTGATTTTTTAGAGAGAGTGGAAGAGTAGGAAAGACAGAGAAACATTGATGTGAAAGAAACATATTAATCGGCTGTCTCCTGCAGGAGCCCCGACCAGGGACCAGGCCGGGAAGGAGCGTGCAACCAAGTACATGCCCCTGGGACCTTTGGTCCACAGGTTGATGCTCTATCCACTGAGCCAAACCGGCTAGGGCATGACCAGTCCTTTCTTAAGACTAAATGCTGAGTAAGCGGCAAATGACCAGAGAAGGAATGAGAAAATCTTCCATTTATGACTTATTCTTCTGTTTGCTCTCCATTTCCAAGGTGACTTAGAAAAGTAGCATCATCACTTTCTACCTCCCTTCTCACTATGCCCAAAAAGATAGCAGATAAGAGATTGGCAGGATGCTTTACTCAGTACAAAACTCAAGATTTGGGGGCATTCATAGATTTTGTGAATCAGTTTTATTTGGTAACAGCATATCATTTTGACAGAATCATTTGGCTGAACAATGAACTTCAGGAGGCAAAGAGTTAACAAAAGGATAATTAATCAATGACTAATTGCATTTCCTCACTATGGGTGATTTTCAACGATTTCTCTGTCTCTACTGTCTCTCTTTCCCTTTCCTCTTGCCCTGAAATGCATGGTGTATTGCTGGAGTTTGAACGTGGTGCTATCGTTTTTTTTTTCCGCACACTTTTGTATTTTTTCAAATATTGTGAAAGGGCACATATTACTTTTAGCTTCCTGTATTTTTAACTAAATAACAATAATAAAAAACAGGAATTTTCCCTAAGATCGTTTGTCTTTCATATCATTGTGGATCAAAACTTTCAATTGCTCCCATTATCTACACAATTAAGCATAAACTTCTTCACATAGCATGTTGAATGCTGTGCAGTCTGATTCTAAGCTTCTTTTCCCATTGTAATTTTTGCTTCTCAATGCCCTGAAAGGCATGTGCTTTCTTTTCTCTACATCTGGCTTGCATCACCCTTCCTCACCTGGAATTCCACCCTCTTCCCTCCCAACTATGTTGGCTGGGATGAATGCAAGACCCTGGAAGGTCTCTCTGGCCACGAGCTACTGCTGATGCCTCAGGCACTGAGCTCTCCATCTCTGAGCACAGTTCTCTGAGCGTCTGCATGTGACTGCACCTTTAATCTCAGAAGGTCTGTGTCAGCCCCGGGTAGGCCTCCCACACTCAAATTTGAATGCCTGTGTTCCTTTCCTCACTCAGATGATTCAGGAAAGTGTCTCACCTTCATGCTTCCCATAGCAGCCCCCAGGAAAAATGCTTTTCTAACAGAGCAGGACATTAAAGTCCTCTTTGAAAGAAGCAACTCATCATGTTAGCTTCCACCTCAGGGTCCAGCGACACACTCTGAAAGGAGCTTCTGCCCACAGCTCACAAGGCGAGTTCATGACATGGTCAAAGGTGGCAAGACGCCAGAGGAAGAGAAACTCCATCTCCGCTGGTGGCAGGTGCCAGCTGCCTGGCCCAGCTCATGGTTTCCATTCTGACCCTTCTCTGCCATCAACCTGGGAAGTGGGTGACTTACGTGTTGTTTGTCTGGCTTTGAGTCCTGAATTCAAGAGGCCTTCCCTCTTTCCATAGTTGTACTAAAATTTTTTTTGTGTGTGTGTAAATCAGATAGCTGAAGCAAGGATCCAGAATCGAACACAGCAGTCAGGTGAGTTGTTTCCGTGGCACCGGCTGCAGTGGGGAGTGGAGGTGAAAGTGCTCCTTCCCTTTCTAGAACATTGTAAAAGAAATAGCAAGTGGCCTAAACCAGTTTGGCTCAGCGGATAGAGCATAGGCCTGCAGACTGGAAGGCTCCACGTTCAATTCCAGTCAAGGGCATGTACCTTGGTTGTGAGCACAGCCCTGGTAGGGGGTGTGTGCAGAAGGCAGCTGGTCGATGTGTCTAGCTCTCTACCTTTCTCCCTTCCTCTCTGTAAAAAATCAATAAAAAAAAGAAAAAAGAAAAAAAAAAAAGAAATAGCAAGGGTCCCACAGGGGACTAGCTCTGCCTGAAACCTAGTATTTCCCCATTAACAGAAACAGGTACAGAGATAAAGAAAAGGCAAGCCCCTCTTCGGAGGCCCACACTGATGCCCAGAAAAGCCCAGTGCAGTCTCTGTCCTCTCTTTCTTCACCATCTACCTCTTCCCACCCTCAGGTGTCTGTACCCAACCTGAGGAAGGCCAGCGTCACAACAGATGGGTAAACACATGCATTTTCATTTCGGTGAAAGCCATTAATATTCAGGAAATAGAGTTCTCTACATCAGCTTCCTGAGGATGCCTGGGAATAAAGGGGCCCAGATCTCTGTTCTATACACATTTAATTTTGTCTTTCAACTCTTGCACCTGACTCAAATTAAATTACAACTCTGCCAACGTGTGAGTTTTCCATGAACGGGACGTTAAACAGCGCGGCTGCTGATGGAGAGGGTTTGGGTGAAGTGTTCGTGCCTTTGGGTCAGGTGGAAGGGGCTCAGGGCCTGACACGCTTGAGGGGAACCACAGGCGTGGACTCGGGGCTCTACCGCATGCACTTGTGTGAGTGACCACGAGCCTTGGTGTCCTCGTCTGTGGGAACAGGAAGGAGAAGCGGGGCCCAGGCTGGTGATGGCAGCACAGGTCTGAGTCTCACTCGAGCGCCCAGCTTTCCCTTTGAGTCTCAGGAGTGTGCCTTCCTCCCCTGGAGCTCAAGAGGGAAATTCCACAGGAACAGCATACATGGATTTCCGTTCTCAGCCTCTCATGTGTCTCCACGGAACCGAGGAAGTGTTTGTGGCTGTCTTCTTCCCTCTTCCTCCTCCTCCTCCTCCTCCTCCTCCTCCTCCTCCTCCTCCTCCTCCTCCTCCTCCTCCTCCTTCTTCTTCATCCCCTTCTCCTTCTCCTTCCTCTTCCCTTCCCCTTCCCCTTCTTCTCCTTCTCCTTCTCCTCCTTCTCCTCCTCCTCCTCCTCCTCCTCCTCCTCCTCCTCCTCTTCCTCTTCCTCCTCCTCCTTCTTCTAAAATATTTTTATTGATTTCAGAGAGGAAGGGAGAAGGAGAGAGAGATAGAAACATTAATGATGAGAGAGAATCATTGATTGGCTGTCTCCTGCAAGCCCCACACTGGAGATCGAGCCCACACCTGGGCATGTGCCTGACCTGAAGTCGAACTGTGATCTTGGTTCATAGGTTGATGCTCAACCACTGAGCCACACTGGTTGGCCGTGGCTGTCTTTTTATTAGAATGGAAGTACCATGAGCAGGACAGAGGCTTTACCCTCAATACAAAGACAAGCAGATAAATGAGGCAGGGAGCAGGGGGGCAGATTTTGCCTCAGATAGAAAGAGGACCTCACCCCTTGTCTGAGCAGGAGGGTGAGCATAGCTGTCCCTTCATCCCCACAGCACGTCCCCTCTGTGACCTATGAGCTGGGCCCCTGCAGGGCTGGGCAGGTGTGGGCTGGTGAGGTGGGCGGAGCAAGGCGTGGCAGGGGTGGAGGGAGGAGAGGCAGCCCATGTTGAGGGGCCCATGTTGCCTGCACCTGGCGGGGAGCGGTGACAGACGCAGGGTAAGAACGCTTTGTGTCAAGACCTGATCACGTCATTCATTTGCAATCATATTCTAATCAATGCTATTTACACATATCACTCACTGCTATTGAGGAATGTGTCAGCACCTTCACGCTGTGCCGCCCGGCGACGGGGCGGCTAATTATTGGTAGGAAAATGTCACCCTTTTCAAACAGCAGAATGAGAGCATCCCAGGTCCCCGGAACCAAGTCCATGGGTGTTTGTGTGAGAGAAAGAGGCTGATGGCTGGTATTGAGGGCTGACTTCCACGTCAGGGCAAACGGAAGTCAAGGAACATTTATACACACACACACACACACACACACACACACACACACACACACACACACAAATCATTTAAATGGTGCTTCTCTGTCAGAAGATGGCTGCTAAACCCTGACTTTCATAGCCAACCTCCCGCCTCCCTGTGCGCAGCCTGAGCGAAGATCACAGTCCAGAGTGTGGTCGCAGGTGGGCACCGGGGAGCAGCCACAGGGAAAGATGGCACGACCCTCAAGGCTGGCTCTGAGAAGGAAACCGTTTCCTAAGTGTCGGACAGGTGTCAGATCAGGATCTCAGGTCTGACGCGTCCTCGGGGACTCATCCCATTCACCTTCCCTTCCCTAAAGGAGAGTGGGGCCAAAACAGAGGGCCGGATGCAGAATTCCAGCTGCACGCCTTTCCCTTGCTCTGCGGTCCCCACGCTCTGATCAGCACAATGTAAAAAACAAGAGACTTGCCCTAACCGGTTTGGCTCAGTGAATAGAGCCTCAGACTGTGGACTGAAGGGTCCCAGGTCAAGGGCATGTACTTTGGTTGCAGGTACATCCCCAGTAGGGGGTGTGCAGGAGGCAGCTGATCGATGACTCTCTCTCATCGATGTTTCTAACTCTCTATCCCTCTCCTTTCCTCTCTGTAAAAAAAAAAATCAATAAAATATATTTTAAAAACAAACAAATAAAACAAAACAAAACAAACAAAAACAAAAAAACAAGAGACTTTCAGAAAACATCACCTTGGCCCAGGAGAGAAGATAGCAGGCATGTGCCCAGGGAGGGACAGCCTCGAGGAGGTGCCCCACCGTATGTATTTATGGAAATGGGAGGAGAAGCGGGTGAAGGGGCAGACTGTGCTACTGGTCTTCTAAGTCGGTGTGTCAAGGACAGCCACCAGGCTCTTCTACAGGCTGTGAAAATGATTGCGGGGTCCACTGAATCTGTAGCTAACATAAAGCGACCTTTACTAATTTTTAATTGTAACGTTCATTCATTCCCCTCAAGCAGTCATTCATCCACTGTGTATAATAAACTCCACTCTTTGTGCAGGCTCAGTGCAGACTCCTGCCTCGGGACAGGAGAGCTGCTAAGCACACCAGAGCCTATTCCATTCTCTGTACTACCGAGGTGTCATTTTTAATCTAGCAG
This sequence comes from Pipistrellus hanaki, assembly GCF_964339955.1. NCBI lineage: Eukaryota > Metazoa > Chordata > Mammalia > Chiroptera > Vespertilionidae > Pipistrellus > Pipistrellus hanaki. The sequence continues at coordinate 26,425,547 of NC_140505.1, forward strand.
ATACACATCCAAGCACTGACCAGCATGCTCTGTTGGCGATGCTGCCTAGACAAAATGCTCACATATATTTGCTGGAGGGAAATGGTGTACCCACTATAGAGCAAATCAGGCACGTTCTAGGAAAATTACATAGCCGATTTCTAAGAATCTGTTTCAACGATACCTGGGTTATTCGTTGTAGCACGGTTGGTAATAGCAAAACTAAAACCCAAACCACAAAACCCAAATTGGAAACAACCTAGATATCCATCAGTTGGGGGCTTTTTGAATAAACTAACTATATTTATTTACACATAGATGCAGAGAAGGGCTATCCGGTGTCAAAATAACTGAGGAGTATGTATGGCCTGTTACCATTTACATAAGAAAGGGGAGGAGGTCATGCCAAAATTACTATACATGTGTAGATATATTTGTATTTGTTTTTATTAAAAATACAATGGGAGAATTCAACTGTAAAATAACATTTTAGTTATTTATTTATTTTTAAAAATATATTTTATTGATTTTGTATAGAGAGGAAGGGAGAGAGATAAGAGAGCTAGAAACATTAATGAGAGAGAGTCATCAATCAGCTGCCTCCTGTGCACCCCCTACTGGGGATATGCCAGCAACCAAGGTACATGCCCTTGACCGGAATCAAACCCGGGTCCCTTCAGTCCCCAAGCTGATGCTCTATCCATTGAGCCAAACCAGTCTCGGCTGAAATAACATTTTAAAATGGTTACTTATGAAAGAGAAAATGGGTTGGGAGGTCAAAAATAGAAGTTAGACTTCTCTTAAAAATCCCTGCCCCTGCAGGCAGATCTGGGAAGTGTAAGGAGGCGCTCAACATGTGTTCCTGCAAAGTCAAGGTCAGCGCCCACAGCGGCACCCCCTTGAATTCCGTGTCGTTCGCACCTTGATTGCCAAGGCGTATAGATTTAGCTTTGGAACTATGTAAATATTATACATAATTATGAAGCAAAAGTAAGTTTAAATTTTAAACATTCCTAAAAACCAAAAGCAGTGACACAAATGAACATGATTGTATCAAGTTGGTAGCGTAACTACTAAGAATCTCCTCCAAGTGACTTTTAAAACCCAGTAATTTGACTGTGATATCTTTACAAGAATATATTCGAAAGACAAAAAGAACCTTAAACTGTGTTCTTTTTAAAAAATATATTTTATTGATATTTTACAGAGAGAAAGGGAGAGAGATAGAGAGCTTGAAACGTCGATCAGAGAGAAACATCGACCAGCTGCCTCTTGCACACTCCCTACCGGGGATGTGCCCGCAACCAAGGTATATGCCCTTGACTGGAATCGAACCCGGGACCTTTCAGTCTGCAGACCGACGCTTTACCACTGAGCCAAACCGTTTTCGGCTAAACTGTTTTTTTTTTTTTTTTTTAATATATTTTATTGATTTTATACAGAGAGGAAGAGAGAGAGATAGAGAGTTAGAAACATCGATGAGAGAGAATCATCGATCAGCTGCCTCCTGCACACCCCCTACTGGGGATGTGCCCGCAACCAAGGTACATGCCCTTGACCGGAATCGAGCTTGGGACCCTTCAGTCCCCAAACCGAAGCTCTATCCCACATGTGTCAAACACAAGGCCCGCGGGCCAAATCCAGCCCGCCAGGCCTTGCAATGTGGCCCGCACCGCGCTGTCATCACTGCACTCCGCTGTCAGTTTATGACATTGTCAGTTTATGACTGTTCAGTAAACCATTCAGCCCGCAATTTAGGCTGGATTTTAGATTTTGGCCCCTTCTCTGATTGAGTTCGACACCCCTACTCTATCCACTGAGCCAAACCTGTTTTGGCTAAACTGTGTTCTTAAGGTTTCCTCTTAGAGATACAAACTACGGTATTTATGGATGAGCCTATATAATAAAAGGCTAATATGCAAATGACGGAATGGTGGAATGACTGGTCACTATGATATGCACTGAACACCAGCGGGCTGACACTAAATGCAGGAGCTGCCCCCTCGCGGTCAGTGTGTTCCCACAGGGGGAGTGCCGCTCAGCCAGAAGCAGGGCTCATGGCTGGTGAGCACAGCAGCAGTAGTGAGAGCCTCTTCCCCCTCATGGCAATGCTAAGGATGTCCGACTGACAGCTTAGGCCCACTAAGCCATCAGTCAGACATCCTCCAAGGCTCCTGGACTGCAAGAGGGCACAGGCCACGCTGAGGGGCCCCCTCCCCCAAATGCACAAATTTCGTGCACGGGGCCTCTAGTATTATATAATATATAAGGTTGTTCTGACCAATCGAGAAATCATGAGCAGAAATAGGTAGGAATGTAGCTGGAATAAGAGAGATTGTAGATGATAATTATCAAAGTTGGGTGATGAGCAAACAGGGATTCTTGTACTTTTCTCTCTACTTTTGTTCATGTCTGAATTTTTTCCACGATAAAACATAAACACGTTTTCTGAGCTACTAGCTGGCCAACACTGTGTTGGCCAAGGAGGAAAGGTTTTCCTTTTGATCAGCACTGCCCTTCCCAGGCGCTCATACGAATGCTTTTTGGCTGGTATCCATGCCCTCCAAGCTGTCCTCAGAAAGTCCTTTGTCAGCCCTGCTCCTGTGGCATCTTTGCTCCTTTGTGGGTCCATGTTCTGAGGTGGGCTCCCAAGGGCTGGCAGGCCCTGAGCTGCTCACACCATTAATCCATCACTGATGGTAGAGAACTGAGAGTGTCGCTTTTTCTTCATCAAACAAGTAGCTAATCACACTAGAGAGATCCACTTGGGAGACCCTCACTGCTGTACAGAGGCAGCTGGGTGTGTCATCATCACCTACAGGACTGTAGAGTGGGCCTAGACACTGGTTTTGGTCTGGTCCTAACCTCGGTTACCTCCCAGTGGAAAGGACAGCCAGGCAGGCCAACCAGGGCCGGCACTATGCCAGACCACCAGTCTATGTGGCCCGTTGCTTGATCCCAGGAACTACCCTGTATGCCTGGATAGTCAAGCAGGGTTCATGTCCAGGACCTGCCAGAGGACATGCATCTCCTTCTCTGACATTTCAGCTCAAAAGTCAGAGCTGATCTCTAGGAGAAACTCAGAGCGGCAAGGAGCGGGGATGGAAATTTCTGCTGCCGGTGCCCAGTAAGGACTCTCTCGCACGTGCTGTTCCTTGGCCAGCCAGCCCGTTCCAACCAGGCCCATTAGTCAGCAATTTTCATGGTTAAAACAAGAGAGAAGAGACGCATGTCAGTGGGCTTCCCTCACACAGAATCTCCGATTCCAATCTACAGAAAGGAGAAAACCAGAAGGGAAGCCCAGCTCCAAGAACTTGCTTTCTGTGGTCAGCACTGCACTGCGGGGTCACACCGAGTCTGTGAGCCTGAAATGTATCCAGAGCGACAGGCTCATGACTTAGAAATGGCATCTGCTCTGCTCATGTTATATTCTAAGAGGAGCTCAGAATAATCAGCACACGTTAGAGGAGAAAAAGAATAAACCAATTTTTATAATTTAAGGATAAGTCCAGTTGGAATTGCACGTTTTGTTACTACCAAAATCTATTGAAAAGAAAAATCCAAGAGCTGTAAGACAGGGAATGCAAAGCAATGAGCAGTTGTCCAGCATCTCCTGGGCGCTCACTGCCGGTTTGGGCCAGGACTGAGGACCCGAGGGAGGGCTGGGCCTGCAGGAGCTGGGCTCTTACTTTTGGGAAGGATTTGCTTCCTGGGGTCGCCCTCACAAAGTACCACGGACTCAGGGGTTTAAAGCAACAAAAATGCATTCTTTTATAACTCTGGAGGGTTCGTTCTTTCTGAGGCTGTGAGGGAGAATCTGGCCTCGGCCTCTCTCCCAGCTCTGGTGTTGCTGGTGACCCTTGGCTGGTTATAGCCTCACTCTGCTCTCTGTCTCCATCATTACATGGGATTCTCCCCATGTGGGTCTGGGTACCAGTGACCCCTTTTTATTATAAAGGCACCAGTCTTATTGGGTTGGGGTCCACCTTACTCCAGTGTGACCCCCTCTTAACTAACTGCATCCGCAAATACTTTATTCCCAAATAAAGTCACATTCTGAGGGACTTTGGGGTTAGGACTTGAACACACAAATTTTGCCAAGACAATTCAACCCACAAAAGGAGGTTGTGGGTAAAAACACCGTGTGGCTGTGGTGAGAGAAACCAGGATGGGAATGAGACATCACAGTTTCTTTGAAAGAGTGCACACCGACCAGAGTGGATGAACTGACAGCTTCTGATTTCAACCCCTCTTTGTGGGGACACCGCTGGGCCTAGGCTGTCCGTGGGCTCTGAACACACAGACACGCATTCACAGCCAGAGTTGCTTCCGAGAGTTTGAACACTGCTTCCAATGTGATTCACTAACGGTTACAAATGAGTTCAACCACGCATTTCCTTGAAGTATTTCAAAGTAATTTTGAACCCATTTAAGATGGTCCCAAATTTAACCTCGCCCACTCTTGGTGAACTGAAGCCCAGAGACACAGAGAGAGCAAGGGGATTGAGGCGACTGTCTACACTCTTCAGGCCTGGCTCCGCCTGAAGTACCCAGGTGCTCCAGCCAACAGGGGGTTCAGTGAGTCGCTGGTGTCTGTCTCTCCTTTTCCTTTCCTTGCTGGGGGTGAACTCCCTCTCAGGGGGCTCAGCCTCCTCGGTTTTTACCACACATCCATCCCTTCTGTCACTGTGACCACCCTGAGGGGAGGGGCAGGGGAGGATGAGTAAAACTTAGAGACATTTCCAACATGAAAAAAAAAAAAAAAAAAAGAAAAAAAAAAAAAGCCCTTAAAATCTTTAGTTCAGCCGAAACTGGTTTGGCTCAGCGGTAGAGCGTCAGTCTGCGGACTGAAGGGTCCCAGGTTCGATTCCGGTCAAGGGCATGTACGTTGGTTGCGGGCACATCCCGGTAGGGGGAGTGCAAGAGGCAGCTGATTGATGTTTCTCTCTCATTGACGTTTCTGGCTCTCTATCTCTCTCCCTTTCTCTCTGTAAAAAATCAATAAAATATATTTTTTTAAAAACCCTTCAGTTCAGAACAATTGAATTGAAAACATAAACACACATGTCAGCAGCTCTTAAATTATGTTTTCTACTTAAATATGATGCTTCTGAAGATCTGGATGATGCTTGGAACTCCTTCAGGGGTGACGCTGTGGAGAACTGTATTCCCATTTTATCAATGAAAAATCGCCATAAAACTAGGTTAACTAGCGAGAGAACAAGGGCATTAATACGTTTCACGGTATATTCCTCAGCACCCTTAATTGCCCTGCAGATTCTCACCTCATAGTCATTATTAGCCTAGAAGCAGAATCCTGGAGGCTTTCATTTATGTAAATTTCTGCCTTTTATTATTATTATTATTATTATTATTATTATTTTTTAACAACCTGGCCTTCTGCATGACCAGCCTGTTCAAGGGGGCCAGTCTTGAGGCTCAGGCTTTCAGTTGAACCACATAGAAATCGTGTGTGTGTGTCCCAAGGCAGAAAGGTGTGTGGCATGTGGAACAGTGGGGACTTCCTTCGGGGCAGCTCCTCTTTCCCCTTGGCATTGATGCTGGAAAGAAGAAAACACGCATTATTAATAGAAGACATCTGGTTTTTTAGACATGTATTGCTGGCCTTTGTTTTTTGTGCATTTTAAAACTTGTTTTTCTGTGTGTGGATGATCGTTCTGAAAACTGGAATTCTAATAGACTCTGTTTAGAAAGATAGCCAATAAAACAAAAAAGCCTACACACATCTTTCCAGCGCCATTAGAAGGGTGTGTTTTTAGGGTCTCCATTTAGCATGTCCAGTCTTTTAAATAGTAAACCTACAAACCTACTCCTGCATTAGAGATAGCATTGATAAAATAATTACAGTTGCAGCTTCTCCTGCATTTAAAATTCAATGTGGATGAAGTCAACTCCTGGCACTTTTTTTAAGAAAGAAAAATGTTAGTGACGTATTTGCAAAACCTTCCCAAAAAATGAGTTTTGTTACAGAATAATATACTCCTGTCATTTATAGTTTAAATTTTATAAAACCATGCAAAAACTTTTAAAGATTATTTTAAAGGTTCTCTAGGAAATCTGTAAGATAATTTATATTCTCCTTCATGAGACGAAGCTCAACCTCTTTTTCCTTTTGTAACAAATTGTACGCGATGGAACAAAACCTCAAATACTGTCGGTGTCGATGAAGAGTGTTGGAAAAGAACATAGACTATGGATCAGAATCCTATCTTTTGTTTTAAAATTATTTACACACAGACGTTTTATTAAAACCTTCCTTTTTTTCTTTTTCTTTTTTTTTTTTTCACGTACAGAATAAAAGCAGGGGATCTGTCAGGCACGTCTTGCCCTACAGCAGACATCTGGGAGAAATCGCGTTGTCTTTTGTAACTCAATTTCTCTTTAAATTGTACCTGAAAGCAGACAAGCATTATGCTGTTTATTAGCAACACAAAGAGTCCTCCGCTGAAACAGAACTTGCCAGCGCTGAAGTACAGCGGCCCCTGGAAGCGAGCACTGTGCATTTTAAACCATTGGCGGTAAGGGAATGCATATTAATCCCCCATTACCCCTCACGCATGCACCAGCGATGCGATTATCTCACTGGAGAATCCTGGGCCAGGACTTGGGAACTTACAGTTAATTTTTTAAAATCCCTTTTGTTTTCAGGAGGGGAAAGGACATTTTGCTGTCAGAATATACAGTGTGGCCTTTTGTTGTCTTAAAGCTCTCCCCTAAATTATCCGAAGCTCCTATTAATTTATGAATGTGGCTTGTCATTGATATTGTTCTGTCTAGAGAAGTTTTTTTTAAAAAAATTAAAATTAATGCCCCAAATAAATAAACTCAAACACACAAGCTCGTTTATTTGGAGTGAAAATGTGCCCCGTGTTCTTAAAAAGTGGAAATTGGACGCAGTGATTCATGCTGAGCTGCAGCTTCTGTTTTCTGAAAAATCAGTGTTAACAAATATTGTTTCCCTCCGGTTATTTCTGGAAACGCTTTATTCTAAGAACTTGATGAGCCTGTCTGCCTGGGCACTTCCTCCGCAGATGGCACAGGGCAAGCTGAAGGTGCTTGGAAGCCAGCTGAGCAGATCTGAGGCGCTGAGACAGTGAGGTCCCTCGCCGAACGGAGAACCATCCTCCTTCAGAGATGCACTCTTTCAGGCCGGGCAGCTAGTTAGTTCACTCATGGCTTTGAATATTTTCTTGAAAAATGTTATTTATAAATCAAATGAATGTGCTGAACACATTGGGACCCCAGCAGGAAGACCTGGCACATCACGGGCCTCGAAACAACAGGTCCCTCTCAAGTAGCACTGAGCTTCACCCTGAAGTGATCGGCCTGGGTCTGTGCAGAGCTGCCCCGGAGAAAATTCGCCTTTCCCGCCAGAGTTCCAGCTCTGAGCACCCCGTTCTCAAAGCAGGGTTCCCATGGCCACATCTCTCCACATACACAGGGAAATAAACATACTGATGCACGCAGGACAGGCACCCTGCCCTCGCTCCTGTTGACCGGAATCTGGAGCAGACCCTCTTGTTTCCATCTGTACGGCCCGAAGGAGGTAAGGAATGGAGCCTGGTGGACGTGTACCCAGGATGATGTAAGAATATTTGCAGCAGGAGAATGTCAGCTCTCCTCCGGCCAGGGGCGGGGGCCTGCCACCCCTGTGCTCTCTCCCTCCTCCCCACATTCTTCTGGTCCGGTTCCCACAGACAGGGAGGGCGAGGGAGGTCAGAGTGGAGGAGACAAAGGAGACCCCCTGCTGTCCGGGCCTTCGCCGGGCTGTCAGCACCACTAATTCATGACTTCACCTTTCATCTCACAGATCCATTAGGGGTTAAAAAGAGACCCATTTTACAGCTGACAAGATTGAAGGGCACCGAGCGGAGGAGGGGGAAGGGAGGCAAAAAACACCCCTAAAATTTATATTATTCAAACCACCTGCTAAAAATAGAGCCGGGCAGGTTCTCTTTTTCTTCACCGGTTTCGTTTCTCCCCACATAATGGGATATGTATTTCAGCCACAGCATAATAAACAGGCAATTCATGGTCCCGGGGATATTTTCATATTGTGTGGGGAGAGAGCAGAGGAAGAGCTGGGGGACAGAGGAATGAATGCCAGGCAGAGCCGCTCGGCTTCTTTCAAAAGGATGCGACACTCCAGCCGCTCGTCTGCAGGCCTTGTCATGTTTTGTGTTTCCACGGAGGCACGTTACATTCAAGCAGAAACTAATAACTTTATGAAATTACTAATGTTGAGATAAAATATGCATTGGTGACATCAGACCCGTCAGCGTGAGTGTGTGTGTGTGTGTGTGTGTGTGTGTGTGTGTGTGCAATGTTGATGGAAGGAAGAATAGCATAATAGGAAAGAGGCAGTGTACCTCTTTTAAAGAGATTCTATTTATAACAGGATTTTCCCCAGTGGCTCCTAATTTGTCTGCTCGGCAACCAGCAAATGAATTAATTTAACATACGTTTTAACTGATGATGGACATTATGTCTCCCCAAATAATTCAATCTAATTTCCTTTGAATCAATAGGGCCATCACCTTCTGTAGAAAGGACTTTCTTGAGTATTTTAAGGTAGTGTTTTAAAGGGTATTGGAGGAGTCTGTCTCTCAATAAAGTGACATTTGTAAAAGAAAGGGCGTGTGTGTGTGTGTGTGTGTGTGTGTGTGTGTGTGTTGGGCTTGGGCTGCAGGGTGTGTGTTTTTTTTTTGGGGGGGGGGATACCATGTGTCTGGAGCTGCATCCTGGGTGCCTTCCTGATCCCTCCTGACAGACCCCGTGCCTTTAGCAGATCCCTCCATGGTTGCCTGTGGTCACCTTCAGAGAGCATTCTCAAGACCTGACATCTCTATTTCTCATCAAAGGGCTCATTGATTATTGATTCAGGATTTGGTGTCTCTCTTCAAATGATTTTTCAAAGAGCAAGTTGCAGGGCCCAGACCTGTCAAAGCTCTACACCTGAGCCCCAGGTCTTCACAGGTGCAAATCCTTTCTTTTCTGCTCGCTCGCTTTTTAGGTATCTATCAGTTCTACAAAGGTGAACAAGTATGCTTTTTTTCTTGGCAGAAAGAACAGAGCAAGGAGAGCCAGTGAGATCAATTCACGTGTTTTTGAAACTGGGCAACAATATATTGCAAATATAAGCATCCTGTCCTGTCTCAATCTTCCCATCCCAGGAGTCTCTGCCACCAATTCCTTCTCTAATGGCTGGAACTCATCCTGTGTAACTTAAATATCTTCTGGAAGGCCCACAGCAGTGAGAAACTGAATGATTAGGGGCAGGGAGTGGGCACATAAAGATGCTCACTCAGAAGGAAAGTTAAGGAAGAGGCAGGAATGAGAGCTGCGTGGGACAAAAGCGCTGGGGTGAGTCTCACACAGGGAGCCCCAGGTCCAGGACAGGCAGGACAGGCGGGGCTCACTCTTTCCTTTGTCCCGAAGCTGCCCTCCCTCCCGGGAGGCAGAGGCCAGGGACATGCACCTTCCCCAGGCTGCTCCCACCCCTTTGTAATCAATACAATCCTCACTGGTTGCTTGGAGAGGGATATGTTTAGGGGTGAGTGGCCAGGGCTTAGATTTGGGAGCTGGCGAGGGAAGATCAAAGAGCTCCCCCTCTGCGGGCATTTCCCATGTTGAGTCAGCAGGGCTGGCATTGTGAGTACAGACCTCCCTCCCCATGCTCCCTGCCTTTCCAAACCCTAAGGACCACAGAGGTTCAACTGACCACCGTGCTGAGGCCAGATGGTTTGAGGATGACCCTCAAGTCGCGGAAGGTCCCTGAGCCTGGGGGACAGTTCCAGATGGGGACTAGATGGGCAGATTGAGCCAGAACAATAACAGAGGGGCTGAGTGTCCTGCATGACAGGGAGATGTCTCAGCCCCACTGCTGCAGACTCCCCATCTGGGAACCCAGCTGAAGTGTGGAGGAGTCGGCTGTCACACTGCACCACCAACTTATGGGGCAATGACCTAAAAACGATTTTGTGCTAAACAGCAGCCCCCTGGATACTGAAGACGTGCACACCATAAATGTGTCTCTACTTCTGCCAAGAACATAGACCATTACGTTGACACTGGAAAAATGACTCATCTGTTTAACTTCTTTGAGAGCGTGAACTAGTTGAGTGTGCTGCCTCTCGCTCCAGCCCTGCTGAGGAGTGACAGAACTTCTTGGTGCTCACCACCCTTTGAAGAAAATCTTTGTACCCAGTGCGCCCCTCCTCCATTTTGTTTCTCAGACTCCTTTGCAATAGGGTCTGTGACCTATGAGTGGAGTATGTTCCCAGCAAGCACATTGATGTGCTAACCATCACATGTGCAAATCCTTTATTTTCTGGGATGGGTTCCTGGAGGGAAGGACTCAGGTTTTTGCAGGGGAAGAATTATGCCCTGAGATCCCAGGCTACGGGGCACACAGATGAGCATGGATCATTCCAGAAGTTCTCCAGGGAGGAAATATCTCATTTGCTCATGTCCCTCCTTTGGTCCATAAATCAGTCAACCACTCATTCAGGCTGGTTGGGTGGTGGACTGCCCAGAGCAGGCTCCCCACTCCCTTCTGTGAAACTCATCACAGAGGAAAGGATCTTTTGCTCAGTGGTCAGAGCATAGTGTCAGCATCTGGAGGACTGAATTTGAAGGTCCCTGTTTTGTTTTCATAGCTGTGTGATCTTGGACAAGTCATTCCGATAAGGGGTTTTCCATTTTCTCATTTGTACAATGGGATACCTCCATCTCCATTTGATGGTTGAGAGTTAAGTAAATTAACTCATGGGAATCCTGAAGCAAAGGGTTTGGCCCATGGTATGGGCATGCAATTAACATTCATTTTCTTCTCCTTCACCCACCCTGGGAGAGCTTGGACGGGGACATCAGCTTGGCATGACAGGTATCAGATTCTTTCCAGGTTACAGGGAGGATAACAGAGGACACAGCATGAAGGCCTGCTAGTTGGAGATGGAGAGAAAACTGAATGAAAGGTTTCTGGCCAACGGTGACATCTAATAACTCTGCCCTAGCACCCATGACTAACAGGTGTCCCATTTAGCACTGCAGGTGAGTTACAGAACATTAATGATATCTCCTATTTGTGAGAGTTTAATGCCTTTGTTAAAACCTATCAAAAAATTTGAGATATGGGCATGGTAGGCAAGTACCTCTGTCCCCACTTTACAAATGGGCAAACTGAGGCCAAAGGGACCATGACTTACTGTTAGGCCACTGAAGGAGAAATGCACGAGGCCAGAATGGTGAGAGATTACAAATTTATTTGATCATCCGCACACCTGGTGGCTGAGCCTGGATGGCTCCAGCACCCAGTGAGGGGAGATAATGGAATGTGATCACTGCAAGTGAAATGTGGTCTCAGCAAAGGGAATGTCCATAGTGAAATGACCTGAAAAGCCAATTCCCGGGGGAGGGGTATCAATTCAATTGCTGGATCAAACCTAACACTTAACACTAGTTAATCACAGACTAGAGCTACCTTTTTCTGCTGTACCACACTATGAATCATAATACCAGAGACTTCCATCAACCATAAGGAAATACACATTTCTCCTAGAATGAAAACTAGAACAATAAGTTTTTATTGAAGTATATTTAAAGTAAAATAAAGTTGAAATAACATTGAAGTAAAGATGAGTGCGAATCAATTCTTTTAATTGAAAGGCATTTAAAACACATTGGATTTGTATAGAACTTTAAAAAAAAACCACTGTGATGAATCTCTCTTAAAGTGGAAATCTTTTTGACATGCGAATAGACATCTTTAATATCTATTAAGCATTTTATTTTTTCCCTCAAATATCACCTTTTCCTAAAACAGGTCACACCTTTGTGAATGGTCTAGAAGAGAAAGAATGGACAGTATGGCTCTCCTTCACTGATGAGCTTTTGCAATAATCTTATATAATAAAAGGCCAGTGACCATAATGGTGTAATGACCAGAATGGCCAGTTGACCATTTGCTATGAGGTGCATTGACTACCTCTCAGTCCCTCCCCTCAGCCTGCAGGCTCCGATCGCTGGATGGACAAAAGGGAACCTCGGGGAAACCGGGGTGGCAGTGGGGTGGGACTGGGGACTGGCAAGTGGGAGGAAGGCAGACTTCTTTGTCCCTACCCCTGGCCCGCAGGCTCTAATCACTGGAATGAGAATGAGGAACCACAGGGAACTGGGGTGATCAGTAGTGGGGTGGGACTGGGGGGTGGCGAGTGAGCAGAAAATAGCCCTGATTACAGGCTAGACCTAGGGACCCTACCCACACATGATTTCGTGCACTGGGCCTCTAGTTACATATAAAATAAATCCTTTTTTTTTTTTTTTTTTTTTTTTTAAGTAAAAACTATTGTAGCAGCTTCTGAAATTATTCTACAATGACCTTTCTTGGTATTTCATAATGTCCTTGGACTGGCCCATAGGAGCAGTCACTGGGTTGGTACGGTACAACTAAGGTCACAATGACTAGGATGAGGAAAGGAATGGGGACCACTGAGGTGGAGAGGATGCTACAAGACCCAGAAACCTTCAGTGATAACACTTTAGGTTCATCCATCATTGACTCTGAACTATATTTAGGGCCTCTAGCAAGTTGTTGGCACTTACTGAATACAAAGACAAAGTGTGGTACTTATTTTCCAGGTGACCTTTTACAATGGGAATTGAGAAAATCAGTAAATTTTTGATAACTCTTTTTTCTAAACTAGTTGGGAATTTTGGTTTGATGCATTATTTGGGAATGTTCAGATATCTCTGTGTTACTTATTAGCCAAAATCTCTGTGACACACTCATTCTACAATAAAAGTATCATTGACAAACCGAGGGAAGGAAAGGAAGAATCATGCAAAATATTTTTTCTTCTTTTTAAGTAGTTACATAATGTTAAGGTCCTGAAGTCTTTCTTGGAGTCTTCTAATCCAGCTCCTTCCTTTTAAGCAACACCCAACCATAGTACTTTGTTTTCTATCTTGATGGTAACTTTTTAGCTTAAAAGTAAGATTAATGGGGTCCTAGAATTTTGGAGGTAAAAGGGAACTTGAATCAAACACCTCACTTTTCAGATGGATAAACTGAGGACTTGAGAGGTAAATGACATCAATTTCAGAGCTACTGAATGGCAGAGAGAAGGTTAAATTAGGGTCCTCAGACTCTCAGATTCACAACCATGCTCTTCTCCCTTTGGAGAGTTTGTTCTGATGACCACTGAAACTCAGAGAGGATTTTATAACAACCAAGCAGTAATACCCACCACAATAATAAACACTGCAATAGCCCAAACTACAAACCTAGGAAGACATTTTAAACTTGAACCATTGGTTCTCTTCATTTGACATGGTGCCTTGAACTACAGTATTCAAATAGAACTATACTATTTGAATGATAGATAGATAGATAGATAGATAGATAGATAGGATAGGTAGATAAATATAGCTATAGGTGTATAACCTCCAGGAATAGCCCAGGGTTAGCCTGGTTTGGGTCCCCCTCCCTTGCTTCCTCCTAGCATACTGAGGCCCCTTTCCCCCAGTGACCTTGGGAGCTATCTTGTTGGAAGGCCATTGGAGCAGCCCCAGCATCTGGTGGTGTGTAGGGTGGGGGTGGGGGGAAGATGTGGAGGGGCCTCTGGAAGCAGCCTATATGGGGAAGGGCTCTCACTATCTTTGTCATGGATTCTGGTGAGAGTTGGGCTACCTGGTCAACCTATAGACCACTTTTCCAGATCAGCTTCTGCCTAAATCCTTCATGATATCTTCATCCAGGTCTTTATGGACAAGAAATGAAAACATTTAAATGCCATGTGTGTTTTTCTACTGAAGTGAGTATGCTAGGTTGAAGGTAGACCTCATCTTGGTACATGCGAACCACTTGCATACTAAGATTTCTTTCTCAGAAAACCCTCACTTTAAAACCCCCCCCACCTCCGCCCTCTGTCTCTCGCCTTCACACAGGAGTATGCAAGCCACTTTGGGCGAATAATATGCCTGGAGATATTTGACATCACGCACACGATGCCCTGAATATGCCTGTAAGCAGAGGGTGGTGGGGCTGAGTGACATGAGGAAGGCAGGGAGCTGGGGTGAGTGGTGTTGTTTGAGGGCAGGGGCTGCTGAGATCTGGGCTCTAGATGCCATTCTGAGCAAACCAGTATCGCTTCATTTTCCATCCTTCTATCGGGTTAACTGGAAGAAGACTGTTATTAATGAGAAAGTGTAGCCTGGAGTTTGAAATGGAAAGTAATGAAACTCTTCTCCTTGTTAGGAATTTATTTTATTTTACCTGATTGTACTCTAAAGTCTCAAGCCAGGCAGTAACACAGTAAATTGTTCAGTTTATTGACATTTCCTTCATCGCCACCCTGACAGGAAAAAGACTGCTTGATTCCCATTTGTTTCCCTTGCCAAAATAATAAAGACCATGATGAATGTTTGTATTAATAGGCACCTCCCACCTCCTTTTTGGGAAGAAAACAGGGGAAAAAAGAAAAAAAAAGCAGGGGTGGAGGCAGCATTAATCACCTTCATAGTAAATGGGAAAAGGGTAGGAACAAAGATTCTGACAGTGATGTAAACTTAGGGTTCTAGGCAAGATGAAGAGGGAAGGAAGGAGGGAGGCAGGAAGCAGGAGAAGTAGGGGAGGGAGAAGGGAGAGAAGTGGAAGGAAGGAAAGAAGGAAGGAAAGGAGGGAGAGGAAAGGAATTTGGATAAAATTCAAGTTGTATGCCAGGCGATTTCCATGCAGTGAGGAGGACAGACTGATGGGCAGAGACTGTGGTAAAGTAGACATGAAGGAGGCCCATCATCATTTTGTTTCTAGAAAAGGATGGACCAGGCTGTGAAAAAGAGACAAGACCTGGAATAAATAGAAAAAAAAATATCAGAGAATTAGGATGGAGGAAACACTTCTCTAAGAAAACTCCTACCACCACCTCCTCAAATCAAACTAAGAATAGTGGCTAAAAAGAGTTATATTTTAATTAATCTGTGGTATTTTTCATGTTGTGATTGAAAACGTTTGTCTTTCTGTCTTTTGAATAATTTTTTTAATTTTATTTTTAGGGAAGAGAAATGCTTTCTTTTGAATCTTCCAGCTCCTGAGAAGCTTTTTCAGAGTTGAGTCTTTGTCAGTCAGGATCATCTGCATGACAATTAATAGCAGGCTCCCCAGCTCTCCCCTCTGAGCAGGAAAGCACCACCTACAGCCCTATTTCCGGGACAGAAATGGAAGCAGAGAGCTGAGACCTCTTCCTGGTGCCTAAAAGCCGGGAGAAAAATCAGTGTCGGCACATCACGTCACACCTCATCACAGGGTGCTGTGGGGGAGCCGTTCTGTAGGATTTTTAAAAAGCACATAACACACCCAATTCTACAGAAACCTGTTCTGATTCCTCCTGATTCCTGTTCAAGTGAGATAATACCCACTTAAGAAAAAATCTTGATGGAAAGCCAAGGACCCCCTGCTGGCTGCAAGAAGCCAGGATGTAGCTTCTTCCGTGTGCGACCGGCCCCATCGCCTGCCAGTGCCCACAGGTGACACTGTGATAGTCACAGTGACTCCAGGGTGGCAAACGCCCAGGGCATGGAGGACACTAACTCTGTTTCTTGGGCTATTTGTGTTAATCACACAGTTGAGGTATGTCCACTGAGGTGTGAAAACCCACTGAGCAATGCCAGAGAATGGAGAAGAAAAGTCATCCCCCTATTGTAAATCACTTTCTTCACCCCCAAAATACTTCCTATTGGAAAATAAGGTTGATTTAGGCTACAGCCAGCTGGTATATGGCATTGGAAAAGCAGTCTTTACTCTGTGCTTCACCAGCCCTCTTGGGTGGGGAGCCACCTCCAGGTGCGCAGGGACCTGCCTTCATCTGACTCCCACACATTCATGTGTTTCTGGCAGCCTCTCCCCAGGCCTCTCCCAGTGGTATAACAGTTACCTTCCCTTTCGGTTCAGTCTGGAACACTTCTCTGCCATTAAATCTCTCTCTACACTTGCTGACCAGACCTATTGGCATTTATTCCCCAGCTGTGCTCACCTCCACCTGTAAATGCTGGGCCTAATCATGTTATAGTAACAAAGCAGCTGCTGCATGTTTAGTTTCCAAGTCCTGAACTGGACACTAGCTGCACAGGTGGCATAGTAGGGTGGCAAGAGTGTCAGGCTAGGAGTCCAGAGTTTGGGGTTGAGGTCCCTACTCTGTCTCTGTTTGTTCGTTGGTGATTAACCTTTCTGTGTCAGAGTCTCTGTTAGTTTATCTGCAAGACTAGGTAGGTTATGTCAGATCAGCTACCAGGAATTATCACGAAATGATAGCTATGCTTATGGTTTAGACATTTAAGACTATCTTCCTGGACTTCATTTCTGGTATTGTCATGGATTAGCTTTTCAGAAACACTAGTCCCAGTATGGCACACTTAAAATGCCAGATAAATTAGAAGAAAACAAGCTGTCTTCATGAATGACAGAGTTTGAGGGAAGTTAAGGCAATTCATTGGAGTCAGATACACAGTGAACAGGAGAGATCCACAGGCACTGGCACTGGTATTTGTCCACGGAAATCTGCCAGTTCCTGAGGGTCCTGACCCAACTTTTATAGGCCCTCACACTCAAAGGAAGAGGCAGAGCCTGAGCTGGGCAGGCTGGCCATGCCTACAGTCAGGACCACTGGGACAACACCCTTATCAGTGACTAAAAACCTCTGCCATAGAAGCTGACCGTAAGGATGCATGCCAGTCCCAGCCTCAGTTCCAAAGGAAATCTTCCCTGAGAATCCCTAACTATAAGCCCGTGCCCATGTCATTGAGACCCAAGTGTACACTAAATATGTGATTTGTTAAAAAAGATGATAATTTAAAGACATATACACATATATTGTATGTTTATAAGTATGTGTGTGCATATATATATGCATGCCTAAATGTTTATATATGCACACATACATATATTGTGCATACACACATGTCTATATATGTACATACACTTATGTGTACTTATGCATGTGTATGCACATATATATGCAAATATATACCTGTATTTTCTGGTGTATAAGACGACTTTAAAAATATATATATATTTTATTGATTTTGTACAGAGAGGAAGGAAGAGAGATAGAGAGTTAGAAACATCAATGAGACAGAGTCATCGATTAGCTGCCTCTTGCACACCCCCCACTGGGGATATGCCCGCAACCAATGTACATGCCCTTGACCGGAATCGAACCCGGGACCCTTCAGTCCCCAAGCCAACACTCTATCCATTGAGCCAAACCGGCCTCGGCAAGACGACCTTTGAAATGAAAAAAAGTCAACCGAAAATCGGGGGCAAAAGACCAAAATTGCACAAAAAGTACCTGAAGATCTTGATGGCAAAGTAAGTCTTTTCTTTGAAGTGGGGGGTAGTCTTATACAGCGAATATAGGCCTAAACCTATGTTTTAACTGTAAAATTAGGGGGTCGTCTTATACGCTGGAAAATACGGTACGCACACATATATATATTTGAAATTATAAACTCAACAGAAAGGTCAAGTAATAAATTTTATATAGCTGAAGAGATGATCAGGAGCAGGAAGACAAAGTTGAAGAAATTACTCAAAATGCAGTACTAAAAGAAAAAAAGAAGATCTATCAGAGATATTGACATTAAGAATAAAGTGAAGCATTAAGAATCAAGTGAGAAAGATCAACATATATCTGACCAGAACTTCAGAACAGACACAGACTAAGAATTTCCCCAAAATGACAAAACATAGCCATCCATAAATCTAGGAAGTCTCCAAAATCCTAAACAGGATAATAAACAGAAATTTATCCTACATCAGACACATCACACATCACTGGTAAACTGTTAGTGGTGAATTCCCTGCCTCCAGAGTAAGACACTGAGCAGATATTTACTGGGCATTTAAAGAATTGTTTAGAGCTAATTTGGGCAGAAGACCAGAAGCTGCTGGCCCTGTACATACTCACTTGCTAACCTACCTGTTTAGAAATCAAACTCTGGGCCTGAAATTGCTGTTATCTGCAGGGCGGGTGGGTTCTCTGACCAGGCACATTGGCACATGGGGCCATTTATTTCCTGTGGACAAGAACCACGTCAGACAACAGACTCCCCAAGGCTCCTTCTCCAGGGAGCTGAATGGCCTAATTTGTGCCTCGAGGTGGAGGACAGCAGCCTTGTCCCAGGAACAATTAGATTAAGGCCCCTCAGGGTTGACTCCCAAATATACTGTGCCTCGTGGTGAGAGGGAGAGAAAAGCTGCTGCTGATCTTGAGTTCTCCTCTCTCCTTCCTGAATTCCCTTTTCTTTACTTCATCCCCTATTTAGCCTCCCTTGATGAGTTTAGCAGCACTTAGAAGAGACAATGGGTGCTTTTTTCTGCCTTGCCACTATACATAAAAGGAAGAAATGAAGCAGAAAACATAACTGTTGGCCACTTTGGAAAAAATACATATGTCTGCTTGGACAAAAGGTGACAAGACAACTGTAGCAATGTCTCCCAGAGGTGCGAGGTGGGGCCCTGTGCATTTTTAAAACTAGAAAGGGAATGTGGTTCATTTCTGATTGAATTAAGTTCTCCTTCATTTGTCCTTGACACTTTATGCTAATCCCAGGAAGCATAAAACAAAGCAACACCCTAAAACATTCAACAGCTCAAATACATCAGTCTGAGTTACCTATGAAGACCATTTCTTTTGAGACTCTGGCTCTTGAAAGCTTTTTAAAAATACAAATCAATAATAAAATACCATTTAAACCTATCCATTCTAGTTATTTTTGCAGGTTAGTGTTCCATTCCATTCCAAAAAAGCATAAAGATATAAGGTTAACTCAGTGAGGAGTGCAAAAGGAGTCAGGGAAAGGCCACAGGGCAAGTGCCAGGAGGTCACAATGGACCAGAGGGGACAGCATCTGAGAGGTCCCTGTGGCTCACTCACCCGTCTGCTGTGGTCTTGGTTGCTTTCTTCAATTGGCCACACCAGTGTGCACCACAGTCCAAGAAGCCACCAGGAGTTAGAGGTGGTATAATGACACCTCCCAGTGGCCATGCAACAATCAGCCATTGAGAGTACACAAAGCAAACCGATTTCCAGATGAAGAATGTCGACAACAGACGAACTCAAGAAGGCAGCATAGTCATGCCATTTAGAAATATGGTGGGGAAATTCTCTAAATACCTTCAAGTGTCTACTTTGTGGGGTGAGATCAGGCAGAAGATTTGTTTTTATTCAGAATAATCCTGTTGGTCCATTATTTTTAAAACTAGAGGCCCAGTGCATGAAATTCATGCACGGGTGGGGGGGGGGGGATGTGTCCCTCAGCCCAGGCTTCACCCGTACAATCTAGGACTGCTGGCTCCCAACCGCTTGCCTGACTGATTGCCCCTAAACACTTCTGTATTCCAGCCTGATCACCTCCTAACCACTCCCTGCCAGCCTGATTGATGCCTAACTGCTCCCCTGACAGCTCAATTGCCCCTAACTGCCCTCCCCTGCTGGCCTGATCACCCCTAACTGCCCTCCCCTGCCAGCCTGGTCACCCCTAACTTTCCTCCCCTGCCAGCCTGGTCTCCCCTAACTTCCCTCCCCTGCAGGCTTGGTCGCCCCCCTCAACTGCCCTCCCCTGCAGGCCTGGGTCCCCCCAACTGCTCTCTTCTGCCAGTCCAGTCACCCCTAATTGCCTTCCCCTGCTGCCCTGATTGTCCACAACTGCCCTTCCCTGCCAAGCCATCTTGTGCTGGCCATCTTGTGTCCACATGGGGGCAGCCATCTTGTGTGTTGGAGTGATGGTCAAATTGCATGTTATTCTTTTATTAGATAGGACTAGAGGCCAGAGGCACAATGCACAAAATTTGTGCAAGAGTAGGCCTTCCTTCCCCAGCTGCTGGCACTGGCTTCCCTTTGGCACCTGGGACCTGGGCTTCCCTCACAACCCCAGCTTCATTCGGTCTAATTAGCATACTCTACTTTTATTAGTATAGATCATGTTTACTTATAACTTTAATCAAAAGAAATTTAAATAAGCAAATGAGCTCTGTAAAAAAAACCATGCCACTTGCCCAATTTTTTATAGCTTCTTTTCCAACAGGGTTGGTCAATTTGTGCCAAAGCATTTAGTCACCATATAGCTATTGAGCAATCACTCTATACTAGGCCCTGATTCAGATGGGGTCAGGGTACAGTTATGAGCAAAAGTGCGCATAAAACTTAGCCTTGTGGTGCTCACAGTCTAGTTAGGAAGACACACATTAGTTAAAAAATCAGGTAGAGAAATATGCAATTTAAGATGTTTGCAGGTCACTGAAAGATGTCTCTCCTGGCCCTGATCGGGGTGAAAGACAGCATCATCCACTCCCTGCAAGTGCTATATACATGGCCAGGTCAGGGCAGGGATGAAAATAAAGTTCTATGTGACTCTAAAGATTATACTCTAAACCTTTAACCACAGCCAACCGCTAACAAAGATCTAACAATACAGCATTAAAATATCAGATCAAGGGAATAAAGTAGTGTTTTCATTCCAGAAGTAATACAGTGAGTGTTTACGACTATAGCCTCTACCACTCATGATGTATGACCTTGGGCAAATGTCTTAGCTTCTCTGTGTCTCAATTTCTTCATCTATAAAATGGATATTTAAAAACCCTACCCTGTAGGATTTTCAAGAGAATTAAATGTACTCATGAATGTAAAGTGCCTTGAAAAGGATCTTCTAACAAAGATAAGCTATTGCTGTTATATTTTACAATGTAACCCATATAAATCTTCTGAGCCAAGGACCTGGGTCCCTTGGAACTGACCTTGTATAAGAAGGACAAGGTATATTATCAGTTTGTGATACTGCTATCTCAATATTCAGCAACTGCATTGTAAAGGAATCAGGTTGAAAATCATGTCCAACCAACCCTGAGAGTCATTAATACCAGAGCAACTAATACAACTTCCTGCTACCCATGGTTGCCTCTCCATACACTACTGAAAGTATACAAATAACAGGCCTCCAGTGGAGCACCCTATGTCATGAAGCAGACACTCCAGGTTGGGCCTGCTCTCATTCGTCCACCATCACTCCACAGTCCTGATCTCAACCCCATTTGTCAACACTCAGTTGTCATCCTGGTTACTTTTCTCCTATTCTTCTCTCTTGCTTCCATCCCTCCCTCCCCCTCCCCGCCCCCCCCCCCCAAAAAAAAAAAAACCCTCCATATTTTGTCAAAGGAAGAACTAGTATAAATAGATTGTAGGCAGGCCCATGGGACAGGGAATGTAAGAATAGCTCCAATGCTGATAATATGTGAACAAACATCTTTTCTCATCCCCAGGTCTTTTCCCTATGGATCATCTTCACAGTATCCTAAGTCTGTGCTTTTAATTCTTGTGACTAGATTTTAAATTTATATGCAGAAATGACAATGATCAGTTATAAGGGAGACTGATGTCAGAAAGCAGGAAGTTGTAGCCAAGGCAAGTTCATCATGTGGATTGTTCAGTCTTTTCTCTCGAAGCAGCTTTCCTTTGGCTATTGGCCCAGGAAGTTATTTATAACCCAATAAAAATTAAAAGGACTTATGGGAAGGATTTACTTACAGAGTGGATTGGCTCTGGTATTCAGTCCATTGCTAATGTTAATTCCTCCTCATTCTAAAAACTCTGAATATAGAGCTTTTCTCTCTACACAAAAATTAGTTGAGATAGGGTCCTTGTTTTTTATTCAGCACTGGCAACCCAGCCGAAGCACAATGTCTAGAATATAGTAGGTGCCAGCAAACATCCATTCAGTGATAATGATATAAAAAGTAAAAAGAAAAATAAATAGGTATGACTGTCATGGTCCCACATAAAGCAAGATTGCGCTTCAATATAAACAGAATACACTGAACTCACAGGCTTCTAGCAGAAGGAAAACTCTATAGAGTATTAGAGTTTTATGAGAGGGCCAATTGTCCTGGATTTTGTGAGGACGGCTCCTTCTATATCAAATATTTTATCCTCAATTTTTTCTTTAGCTTTTACTTATTTTTCACTCATTCATACTATATTTTATATCCTAATGGATTCAGAATGCCTTATAAAGCACATCTAAAACAAGACTGAAAAATGTATACCAGTGAAAGGTAGGGTATGCTGCAACTTTAAGTCTCCGAGAAGTCAATGCCAAAACTAATGCTCATAACATAAAAAAACAGAGCAGTTGTTTCAGACCGTGCTTCCTGCCTTTTTCACACCATGATACACAAAACATGTGAATACTTGTATGTACGACACACTAAGGCTTGCAAATGAGGTTGCTGAGAGCCATCGATAGCTCCAGTCCCTTGGGAGTACTGCAGCTGTCCTCCACCAACCCCAGAGATGAGGGGGCTCTGCAGTTCTGAACACCAGTGACCCATTCCTGGTGGCCCACAGGTTGGCTTGAGAAAAGAGTCCTTTCTGTGGTACCAATATCTACCAAAGTCTTGTGGCCACTGAGGGATCTAGATAAGTACGTCCACAAGCCAATCTCTGTAATGTTACAAAATAAGTTCATTATAGCTTCCTTCCTATAACATCCTTTAATGTAGAGGTCTTAGCATCGTGTTAGCTTCCTGGGAATGCTGTTACCGCAAGTTGTCACAATCTGGGCGGCTTAAAACAACAGAAATTTGTTCTCTCACAGTTCTCGTGGCCACAAGTCTGAAATCAAGGTGTCAGCTGGGCCCTGCTCTCTCTCTCTGAAGGTTCTAGGGTAGGGGTGTCGAACTCAATCAGAGAAGGGGCCAAAATCTAAAATCCAGCCTAAATCGCGGGCCAAATGGTTTACTGAACAGTCATAAACTGACAATGTCATAAACTGACAGCGGAGTGCAGTGATGACAGCGCGGTGCAGGCCACATTGCAAGGCCTGGCGGGCTGGATTTGGCCCGCGGGCCTTGTGTTTGACACATGTGTTCTAGGGGAAGCTTCTTCCTGCCTCTTCCAGATCCTGGCAGCTGGAAGGCATTCCTTGGCTAGTGTCTGCACCACACTGATCTATCTATATATATATATATATATATATTTTAAACACACCAATCATATTGAATTAAGATCTACCCTAACAACCTCATCTTAACTTATATCTGCTATGACTATTTCTGAATAAGGTCACAATCACAGGTACCAGGGTTAGGACTTCAACATCTTTTTTGGGGGCACAGGGGGCAACATTCAACCCAGAACACAGACCAATGGGAAATGCAAAGGCAAAATTGGGAAACTGTGAAGCTCAGAATCAGGTGGTCAAGATCCAGAGGTCTCGAGTACAGGGCTTCCTCCATGAGCATCCTCATGCACAAAAACCGTTAAGGGCCCCAGCTGAGAACTCGAGGGCATACTCGCTGAGGTGCTGATATTCTCCATCCAAGATTGTGGGAAGGTCAGTGAAGAGAAGAGAGGAAGGACATCCTTTTAGGAAAATCAGGCCTGGTCAAATGTTCTACTCTGGGTCAGTGACAAGTGGGCACTTGAGCTCCACACTTCTATGCCATTGCCAATACTGTTCACAGAAATGCAGTAGGAATTTTACTATATTAGGATCAAAGCTATATCTCCCAAATAACTTTCCTCTCAGAAGAGACAATAGTCACAAAAACAGTAATACATTTCCTTTGTTAGATTGTCTGGAAATTTAAAATCAGCCCATATGTTGCCTAGCTAACCTGCCTCACTTCCTTGCTTTCTTTCCTCCCACACAAATATAATTTGGTTTACGTGTGACATGCAGCACTTGGTTTGATATTGCATCCACTGGTGTTGATGTCTTGCCTTGTATACATCCTGCTCCTTGAGAACAGTTCCTTCTTAGAAAGTTGGATCCTCCTCAGTGATCAGTGTCCTGTTCTTAGAGGCATAGAGGCACGATGCTGTTGAATGAGGGGGATGCTAAATCTGAAAGTACTGGCCCATACACATCAGGAATCAGGCAATGTGGCTAACTTCATGTATTTAGAGTCCACATTATAAAGGTTTCCTGGAAGTTCCTATCTTATTTCTTTGACCCTCCAGATCCAGTTAATTTATTTTGCCAAGACACGAATAGGTTTTTAAACTGTTGGTCGATATGTGGATTCGGATCCACTTTACCTGAATTATTCAGGGCAGCTTTTATGATACTGTGGCAAGTAATAGAGCAGTATTGGCAATGGTAGAGAGTAATGCCCATTGACTATTTTTCTGGAGTCCTTTCCATCATATTCTCATCATTCCTTCCCATCATTTCTTCACCTCTAATATTTTCATCTTCTCTTGTCTTAAGCTTTTCAGTGTGTTTGTTTGGACACCCGTTTGATATTGTTATGCCCAGATTTCGTGATCCCCAAGGACCACCAGGGAGCCGAGTCCGTTGCAATAAACAAAAGAGCCTTTTCCATGCTAGCATGGGCCCTGTCCCACTCACGCCAGCAGCATAGAGGAAGAGAGCAAATTTTGCCCAGCCCGGGGGTTTTACTCAGGTCGGTGGTGATGTCACTGCCTTGGCTAACCCTGATTGGTTGGGTGAGGGCTAGGGTTCAGTTACAAAATGGAGGATAACTCCATCCTGCCCCCACAGTGGAGTCAGGAGTTTGTCCTTGCCCTGCCCTGCCCTCTCAATATTCCTACTGGCTTTAATATCCTTTGAGGGTAGGGTAAGCCATGTATATATGTAGTCTATATAGCCAAGAGTGCCTGGCTCAAAGACTCAAGGATTTTGGAATTGCCTGGGGGGAAAATTCCCCAAACTAGACCAAAACCAAACAGAAGAAAATGGTTCTTTAATACACACACTGCCCAGTTTTGGCAGCCATGTTTGTAAGAACATCTTTTCTCCTCACGGAAGTCATAGACACAGCAATTAATAAATATTCTCCTGGTATGTCCCAAATCTGCAGCCCAAGACTCGACATGTCTTGTCTTCTTCAGTAAGAAAACTTTGAAGAGCCTCATAAAATCCCAACAGTATTAGATGTATCACCCCCTCCCCAAAGACAGAAATATATTTCCGTCTTAAAGAAAATGTATTCCTTGAAACATCCTATTGCTGCAATAGGAGGGTGAAATCCAGCTGTTACCATCCATTCTGAGCCCCTCTTTTCCTCTGAGTTGGTGGATGCATTTTGTGTAATTATCCTACTTGTTTTTCTGTTTTAACGATTTTCCCGGTAGCTCCTTGGATATTTTTTCTTGGTTAATTGCTTGCTTTGCATCTCACTTCGCCATGATTTCAGGGGGTGGTGTGCTCCCAAAAGGATCTGCTGGCACCACCCTTCACTTCAAGTCTAATCCTAATGTGACGAAGACACTGCTCAAGAGAGAAGAAAGGGCCTCGACCTGGGCGGCCAGCTGATTGCTAGCTTTGCCTCTTTGAATGGGGAACAGTTAAGTTCTTGGCTGCTTCCTTTCCCCACCCCCACCCCCACCCCCACTTCTACCCAGGACACAGTGTTCGCTACCATCCACTCAGGCTAAAATACCTCAGCCACCACTGACCTTGAATGAACCCTACGGAGAGGCAACGGAAATAAAGCAAAGAAGGCAAACACTAGGCAGCTTCTTGTGCTCTTATATAACTCTATCAGCTATATCTGGAGCTCTTCGTTAGTTCAAATTGCAGATTTGCAGTGCACTTTTTGGGCTCCATGCCACCTTCTGCCCCATTCCTCTTGCCCTTCAGTTGCGTTGCTGGGTGAGCAGTTTCTTTGGCAGTCCGGGGTGAGGAGGCCGAGCGCAGTCTGTCTGTGTGGTCCCCCTATTGTCCATCAGTCCGGGAAGTGATCCAACCTGCAACTTTAACCCCAGATGTCCAGCAAAGTTTAAAACATTGGCTGACTCATCAGTATGGCTGAGGACATAAACATTGCCCCTTCCCCACCCCCCATGGGCCTTATCAGGGCTGCAAACAAGAGGACTGCAGACTTGATGGCTTTCTCTGATTGATATTGACAAAATATATACCTTCTAAGGTCATGGTGGCAGGGAACTAAAAAATTTGCCTTGCTCTTAAATAATGTAAAATTTAGCCTCTAACAATTCATGTCATGGCTTGAATTGTGTCCTACCCAAAAGGTATGTTGACGTCCTTCCTCTCTAGGACCTCAGATGTGACCTTCTTTGGAAATAAGGTCTTTGCAGAAGTAATTAGTTAAGAGGAGGTAAGACTGGAATAGGGTGGGTCCCTAATCCAATAAGGCTGGTGTCTTCATAAAAAGAGGAAATTTGGACAGGGAGGCACACACAGGGAGAATGCTATGGAGAAGAAAGTGGGGCGGAATGTCAAGGAAAGACAAGGATCACCAGCAACAGCGGAAGCTGGAGGAAGGCCTGGAGCAGATTCACCCTCACAGCCTTGAAAGGACCAACCTGCCGACACCCTGACCTCAGCCTTCCAGGCTCCAGACTGTGAGACAACAAGTTTGTATTGTTTAAGCTGCTCGTCTGTGATGCTTTGTTCGGGCAGCCACAGGAAGTGAATTCAAACAATATCTGGCTAATCAAACAGAATGAGACAGTAAATGTTTTCATTGTATTGGGGATAAAAATAGAATTATTATTCATTCGTTTTTCTGTGAAAATACGCTCCTCTCATTAACCCAGGATTCTCTAATGAATCCCCTTCCCAATACCTCAGCCAGAAGTCTCAGTATCACCGTGGCTCCTTCCTCTCTCTCCTCCTGTCCACGCTCCACCGACTCGATTTCTATTTCGCTGGTCTCACAGGATTTTTTCAGGAACCCCCTGCCTCCCATCTCTCTCCACCCCCACCACTTTCCTACTCTGCAAAGTTGCCACCAGAAACCCTGGCTCGGAGGTCTTCTACCTTCCCATGTAACCTGCGTGACCCCCGCCCCACCTCCCTGTACTGTCCAGGAGAGTCCTCTCCTGGAACAAGCTGGAACTTCGTAGGGCCCTTGGGACTCATCCTGCAGCTGGGGTCCTGCTCACCTTGCTTCCTGCACCCATTCCCCCCCCCCCCCCCCAGCTTATTTCCACCCCAGGCCGTGCTCAGGCGCCTTCAAAGGCTCCGTGTCTGCCCATACAGTCCCTTCAATGAACAGAAATGTTCTTCTCGCTCTGTCTGCCTGTTGACTTCCTAGCATCCTTCTGGTGCCCAGGTCAGATGCTACTCATCCAGAAAGACTTCCTGGGCCTCCCCTGCCCAAGTCAGAAATGACTGACCAGAGCCTGCCTCTCGGGTTAGCACTTTCCAGAAGGAAAGCAGCACATCTGATGAATTTCTGCCCTCAAGTCAAGGACCATGTTGTCCACGCTATAAAGATTTGTTCCCTGGTTGAATTGTTATTTATGATGAGTGAGCACAAAACGAACTCCAGCTGGTTTGTGAAGAGCAGCTCCGAGGAGCAAGGGGCCACATTGTGTCTCTGTTCCCCGGCCCTGAAGTAGACCTGCTGCCCACTTCCTCCCTGGCCCCCTTTCCTCCCTGACCTGTGAGCATGCTCTCACTTCTGACCATGGCATCCCACGTGGCCGGAAAGAATGCAGCGGTGCACCTGCAGAAAAAGCTTGACTCCTCCTGGCTGCTGCCGTCACTGCAGAGCAAGCCAAGTTCCTTGGAATTCTTTCTCTTTTATTCTCAAAGGTCATCTGAGCATCTGGGTGCACATTCGGGCCTTTTCCTCCATTCCTTTACCTGCCATTGGAAAGAAAATAGGCATATGATTAGAGCTACACACAGCAGCTGCTGTCTGGCCTGCACCAGGAGGTTGGAATATTCTTATTAAGACTTGTGATAAAATTCCGATGAAGACACAACAATAACAAGGTTTGGCACAACTATCTTTTTTTAAAAAAATAATAAATCTTTATTGTTCAGATTATTACAGGTGTTCCTTCCCCTCCCCCCCATAGCTCCCCTCCACCTGATTCCCCGCCCCGCCCCATGCCCTTACCCCCTGCCACCGTCTTCATCCATAGGTATAAGATTTTTGTCCAATCTCTTCCCGCACCCCTCAGACCCCTCTCCCCCCTGAGAATTGTTAGTTCAATCCCTTTCTATGCACTACTATCTTGGTAATTGGTAAGACATGTCCCTCATCCATTTCCTCTTTGCGCCTGACTTTCCACATCCTTGGGCACAAATTCATTTTACCAAATGGCAGAAGTGGCTGGAAAAACTCACCATTAAAAAAAAATAGAGAAATGAAAAAGAAGATAAATAAAAATAAAACTCACTGCTTCTTGAAGTTGGTTGGTGGAAAAATTTCAGGGCACATGATGTCAGATGCTCAAGGTTGTGATTGACAGAGATTTGCCCAAATTCTGTCAGATTGTGAGTTGGGGGTTGTTGCCATTGGACCCAGGGTGCCCAGGAGTCCAGAGCAGACCTGAACAGAGGCTGAGGCAGGGACCCAGTGAAGTCGGCATTTCCACGTCTGTGAGAGGGGGAGATTGGAGCACCCCTCCAGTCAGGTGTTTGCCTAGTGCGCCGGCATGTGCTTGGAAGCACTCAGCCCTGTACTGGCTGGATGCAGCTGGCCATGGAACCTGTCTCATTCTCAGTTTGCCTGAGGCCTCTCTGGGGCCTGCTGGCTCCTTCCTTTCTGCAACTTTTCTACTTCTTAGCTTCTCCCTCGGCCAGCTTCTGTCGCTCACAGCTGGTTGATGCAGATCCAGAGACGGCCTCTTCTCACCCTTTGAGCCCCCCTTCCTCCTTCTTACTACCCTCATCCTCTGGTAATTTCACAGGAAGTTCCTGAGAGAAGGGAGGGATTTCATTAGCAAGACAGTTTTTCAAGGTGACCATTTCATGGGAAACTGTCCAGGCAGTGGGTCGACTGCTCCCGGTAGCTGCTGCAGCTAAAGTAAGAACCACATAGTAAGGAGCAGGGAAATTTTTCCAGGGGGAGGGGAGAGGGCCTGATAAAACATTGTGACTTTATTCAACTAAAGAAATTTAAATGCAGTCAACTAAATAAACAAATTGGGTGAATGCTATCCAAGTTAGTACCCCATTTTTATATTAATGCCTTGTACATTTTGGGGTAATAGAATTAAACTCCTATGCTGGTACAACTTTTCCAGCAAAAGTGATAAACAGAAAGGGAGGTACAAACCAAACAAAAAAAAGAAAAGCAAGAATGAATTTTTAATCAGATGGTTAGTGCTCATGGAGACGTAAAGAAACAACTAATAAAAATGAATCAAATAGGAACTTTGTTTTATATAATGCTGTACTCCAAGAACCTGGCAAAGTCTCTAAAATCTGTCAGACACTCAATAAAATATTTGAATTAATTATTAATATAAGTAAATTCATTAGGTTAGAATAAGGGATATAAATGAACAGATGTACCTCTGACTTTTTGCTATTTACTGATAGAGGTCAAAGTTTCTCAGATATAAAAATACTGAGCCATTTTAATATTCTTATTTACCATGGGGGTGGGGGTGGGGGGTGAAAAGAAAATGATATATATTACCCAGAGAGAAAGCACCGAGATTCAGAGGTACCGTACTCAACAAATGCTTTTTTCCGTTTATGAATCTCTGAGTACTAATTTCAAATAATTATACAAACAGCTCCCTCTTCACCTGGCAACTAAAAGATATTTCTCTTCTCACTCAATGAACTTTCAATGAACTTTTCACATATTAATTATGGAGTAGGATGCTCTTGTGTGTTTTCTAGATCCACAAGGTTTCGAAGAGGACCCTTGTCCTTGGGTGAATTTTTAAAATATCTTGTTTCATGTGTGGTTCTGTGATACAACGGCAAATCCAAATGTTGAAGGTAGAGTTATGCACGTCTGCACAATGAAAGGCCAGAACCCCAAAGTGGCTGGATCCACTCAGAGCTACAGTTCTTCAGACCTGAATTCTCCAAGAAACTCTAC
The DNA here is from genome assembly GCF_964339955.1 of Pipistrellus hanaki. Taxonomy (NCBI): domain Eukaryota; kingdom Metazoa; phylum Chordata; class Mammalia; order Chiroptera; family Vespertilionidae; genus Pipistrellus; species Pipistrellus hanaki. Next base: position 26,455,386 of record NC_140505.1, read on the forward strand.
ATAAAGGAAGACAGCCTTCTTCACGTGACTTAATTCTCCAAGACTTGGTGTCCTCATTTATAAAATGGGTTACCAACCATGCCAGCCTCACAGGGTTATTGACACCATAGATGAGATCTCTCATGTGAAGTCACAGCAGCATGCTGGGCACACTCAGGTCCTCAGTAAATGTTGGCTACCATTACTCATTATCCCCACGGTAGGGCTTGCTTCTGAAGCAGATGCTTTAGATTCGCAGTAGTTCTCAACCTTTCTAATGTCCAAGGTTGAGAACCGCTAACAGGGTCACCTAAGACCATTGGAAAACACAAATATTTACATTAGGATTCATAACGGTAGCAAAATTACAGTTATGAAGTAGCAACGAAAATAATTTTATGCTTGGGGGTCACCACAACAAGAGGAACTGTATTAAAGGGTCACGGCATTAGAAAAGTTGAGAACCACAGCTTTAGAGAAAGAAAATCTATCTCCATGAATAAAAACAGAGTTAGACTTCAACCAGGCTTTTAGAAGGGCCCAAAGAGGGAGAAGCAGAGACCGAGGCAAAAGCACCCTTGGAGAGGTGAGATGCCTGCACTTCCAGCAGATTTTATAGCCAATGCTCAGGTCTGTACTCATAATCCCTGAAGACCTTTTTTTATAGAATGAACTAGTGACACATAAAACCTAATTAAAGAGCAATTGATATATTTGTAGTTTTGATATTGTATTCAAACACTGGCCAGTCTGCATGCTGAATTGTTAGCTATAGTTTGCATTAGAGTTTTCCCCATTTGGGGGCATTTAACTGATTATTGTAATCGTCTTCTGTTGATATGCATGTCTGGCCCTTTGCGTCATGTGAATATCACAAGGTAACATAAAGAAGTATCAGGGAAATCAGTGACAGGCCAAAGACTAGCAATGGTGAAACATGTTTTATTTTGAACATAAAGACAATTGTTGATACAATTGCATGTTTTGGCCCTGAAATCTGTTTTATCCTAAGAAAAATTTTTAGGCAAGAGTAGGGTGGAGGGGGTCAATGGGGGCAGGGAAGGGGGAGGGGGAGGAGGATATCTGTAATACTTTCAACAATAAAGATGATTTTTTTTTTAAATTGTTGTTCCTGAGCACATTCTATAAATAACTGCTTTGACCAGATGAAGATGAAGCTTTTCCCTCTTCTCGACGGCCATTCCACTGTGAAAATGTAGGTTTGTTTTCAGTTCCTTCATAGGGAGTCCTTTTCTTATCTCAGGGAGCTATTTCAGTCTATTTTTTTTAAATGTGTGGCCATTTTTCAAAATAAAAACTATCATTCATTATACTGTGCTAAGTGCTGCACAAGCATTATTTAGGATATTTCCTAGCTGGAATGAAAACACTATTGTTATTCCCATTTTACAGATAATAAAACTGGGTTAGTAAACACACAGAGGAGAAAAAAAATATTAGGATTTTAATGTAGTCTACATCTTAGTCTTGGTCATTTCTTCCTTTATTTTTTTTCACAACTCTTTCTAAACATTGAAGGAGGTTTTTGTAGGAATGAGAAAGAGAAAAGGGTGAATGGTCTTTCTATCTGGCCTGGGTTTAATTGGCTTGTGTTTTGATGTTGAAATCCATGGCTCATGTTTAGCACCTCAGTTCCCTTAATAAGTCAAAACTACACACTTCTGGTCCATTCTTACATGGCAGGCCACACTCAGTGACCAGGAGTGCTTCTGGCGACATTTTAAATGAGTCTTTGTTCCATGTGTCTTGAGGGGTGAGGGGACTTGCCTTTGCTCCCTATGTTTCCTTCCCTGCTGTTTTCTAAAGCTATCCTCCCACAATTTGAACTTGGGGGTTCTTGTTTTGCTTTGGTTAAAAATTATGCCCAGTCATGGTTGGTGTGGCTAAGTTGGTTGGGCATTGTCCTGTGCACCAGAAGGTTGCTGGTTTGATGGTTCAGTTCTCTGGCAGGGTACATGCCTAGGTTGCAGGCTAAATCTCTGGTTGCGGGAAGAGGTGTGCTGATTATTGTTGTGCTCTCACAACAATATTTCTTTCTCTCTCTTCTTCTCTCTAATAATATTAAAAAATAAAATAAAAAACAAAGATGCCCAGAGCTGTGCTCTGGCCGGCCAGTTGTACACTCAACAATAGAGTCTGAAAAAGCCAGCCCAGAACTTAGAAAAGCAAGAATTTAACAAAACCACACTTGTTTTAAAAGATTCATGCATCATCCTAAGACAATTTATCTCTCCCAGTGTGTGCTCACAGTCATTCATCAATCAAATGTAATTTTTTAAAAATATATTTTTTATTGATTTTTTTTTTTACAGAGAGGAAGGGAGAGGGATAGAGAGTCAGAAACATCGATGAGAGATAAACATCGATTAGCTGCCTCCTGCACACCCCCTACTGGGGATGTGCCCATAACCAAGGTACATGCCCTTGACCAGAATCAAACCTGAGACCTTTCAGTCCGCAGGCTGATGCTCTATCCACTGAGCCAAACCAGTTAGGGCTAGATGTAATATTTGAAATAATTTCATAATAAAAGTATTTAGTACCTTAATAAGTCAAACCACACACTCTGGTCTATTCTTACATGGCAGGCTACTTTCTTCTTGGTACTACGTCATTGCACTTACATCATCCTGTATAAGTATAAAACCTTTCCTGCTGGAAACTGATCATTGTCTCACTAATAGAAAGATGTGGACAGGAAATTCAGAAGGTTGGTCAACAACCTTAATTGCTCTGAAAGGTCAGAGCTAATCATTCACTGTTTAGTTGAAACATTGTTAGCTGAAGCAGCCTCCACCTATTTGTCTTATGTAAATTTCTGTTATTGGAATTTCCTGCCTAAAGGCTATGGGTGTATTTCTTTTCACCATCTGGTGAAAGAAATAGACTTACAAGTCCAGGAAGCACACAGAACTCCAAACAAAGGAATCCAAAGAGGACCACACCAAGACACATCATAATTAAAATGCCAAGAGCATAAGACAAAGAGAGAATATTAAAAGCAGCAAGAGAAAAAGTTACCTACAAGGGAGCACCCATACGATTGTCAACTGATTTCTCAATAGAAACTATGCAGGCCAGATGGGAGTGGCAAGAAATATTAAAAGTGATAAATAGCAAGAACCTACAACCAAGATTACTCTATCCAGCAAAGCTATCATTCAGAATGGAAGGTCAGATAGAGAGCTTCACAGATAAGAAAAAGCTAAAGAAGTTAATCAACACCAAACCAGTATTATATGAAATGCTGAAAGGTATTCTTTAAGAGAGGAAGAAGAAGAAAAAGGTAAAGATAAAAATTATGAACAACAAATACATATCTATCAACAAGTGAATCAAAAAATCAAGTGAATAAAAAAATCTGATGAACAGAATAAACTGGTGTATATAATAGAATCAGGGGCATAGAAAGTGAGTGGACTGACAATTCTAGGGGAGGGGAAAAGGAGTATTGGGGTGTGGGAAGAGACTGGACAAAAATCGTACACCTATGGATGAAGACAGTGGGAAGTGGGGGTAAGGGCAGAAGGTGGGGTGGGAACCGGGTGGAGGGGAGCTATGGGGAAAAAAGAGGAACAATTGTAATAATCTGAACAATAACGATTTATTAAATTAAAAAAAAATAGTGTGACAATTAGAAGCAGTGATGGGGAGAAATTTTAGAGGTAGGCTCCTAAAATTTAGCTGTATGGTCATTCCCATAATGGCAATTCAAATTGTCCTGCAAGAGCCAGTCTTTAAAGAGTTGGTCCATGAAGGCGCCCTCAGAACCCTTCATTGCAACCTTCAGCATGTCCCTCTACTCTACCCTCAGCAATACCTTTTCTAACAGGTATTATTCTGCTGATATGCTCTTGGAAGCAAAGATGTATGCCAAAATATTCCACCATGACAGATGGGGCCAAGATGGCAAGAGTTCAATAATGGGTATCAGGAAAGATTCACTAGTCCATCTAAGCCTTAAATCAGTGGTTGTGATTTAAGTTTAGCAAAATAACAATAAGGGGTGGGTGGGGAAGAGGTGAAAAAGGAGCCAGTTGTACTCCCAGCATGGGCTGGGAAAAGTATGCAGGAGATGGGCTTCTAGTTCTAAATTTATTCCTGTTTCCATGACCTTGGGTACATGACTTAACCTCTCTGAGCCTTAGTTTTTTCATCTGTGAAAGATGAAGGGTTTGGACTAGGTAAACTTAGTATTCTTAGCTCTAAATTTTCAAAAATTGAACTTTTAAATAGTACCGATAGTCCAACTCAGACCACAGCCAATGGATCGCTTACTTGAAGGTCTGATCTGAGATTCTAAAGCAACATAATCCTTTAACTTGAGAACATTGGCATTTCCTTATCCATCCCCTGTTCACTCGTCTTTTGTTGCAAAAAATTCAACATCTCATTTGCTCTAATTTTCTTTCTTTATATCCTTGTATCTGAGCATCCCCCAATCCATTCATGTTCCTTACTAATTAGAAGTTCTTTCAAAGAAAGTTCTCTTTGACATTTGGTCTCTTGATTATTTTGTTTTCCTTTTTTTTTAAAGAGAAGTTTTAGATTCAAATAAGAGTTAAACTTTTCTCCAAAAAAAAAAAAGGAAAAAAAAAAAAAGAAAAGCATCCTAAATGTATTGACACATAAAACTGAATATTTTAAAAATAATGTTTTTGTTATCCAAAGAATGGTTATTTTTAAAACAAAAACAAAAACAAATAAGGTGACTATAAGTATTAAGGGGAAATGCCTTATAGTATAAACGCAAAACTCTTCCAAATCCTTTTTTTGGGGAACAAAAACCATGAAAGTCTTAAGTTAGCAAATGAACATAGCGTCCAGTGATATTGTTTCCTAAATATGCCTGAAACCTGTCATAATCTGTTTTCCTGGAACAATAAAGAAGTGGTTCCAAGGCCCACATCGCTATCATTTTCCAGACAAAGGTTATCTGTGCATTATATTCAATATAGAATTTTCAAATTTTGAAACATTTTATTATTACAGTAATGGCTATTGCCGTTTCTAACAGACACCCTGTCAGAAGGCTTAAAAAATGTATGCCTCGGTTCATGCAAAAAAACACAAAGGTCAAAACTTTTAAAATGTCACTTCTTCTGCAGTTTTGCATAGAAAATACATTGGATCAGTGGGAGGGCTCCTTGCCCATAGAAACAGGCTGGAAGGGAAGAATGTAACCCTGCTGCTGAATTTCCACTTTCGCTGCAGCTGCGGGCTGAGCAGAAAGGCACTGTGGGAGCCTATTGTTACCCCAGCTGGGTAATAGTTTTCTTATTTTACAGTCAGCAACCAAGGGGGGTTAGGGTGTCTCCGTAAAGTGCCTGAAAAAAAAAATATAACTCCTGCAAATAGATCACTTTCTCCCTCCTCGGTGAGAAATGGGAATCTATAAATTGTGTACTTCATTCGGCCCTATGGGTGTAATTAAATGGCACAAACAAAAGCAACCTCCAGAAGGATGGGACTTTCAAATTCAACGTAGTTCGCTAACAAACCAGGCCTTCTGGGGAGCACAGTGGCTCCGTACCATGATTGTTTCCTCCATCTTCCATCAGCCTATTATTCTTTATTTTTTCACTTTCTTTGCAAGTCCCCTGCCACACAGTGGAAGGACGAAGGCGTGAAACTAAAATTTTAATTTCAAGTGTTTTCCGTGAGGCAGAATAGCAGGCATGCAAGTTCTACCCAAGCTCGCTGCTGTTGACTACACAGGTTGCTGAATCTGTGCAAATGATGGTTTAGTTGTGGAGTCCATCTTCGTGGCTGAAGTTAGAGCAGTGCCTGGACTTCAGGCTTGTTTTGTTTTTAACTGGGAATGGTCCATTGAGTTTGTGTTACCATGGAAACTCGTTTTTTTAAAGGTGAAAAGTCACCAACCTCTTACTACTAGTATTTTCGCTACAGGGATTAATATTCTAGCAACTTCGCAGGAAAGAGCATCCTGCATGCAGGTGAGGCTGTTTTTAGCGACGGCCCCACAGTGAACTATTGAATTTCCAGCCTCCCAGTCACAAGGGGACTACGTTTACACATCTCCTAAAGCCAAATGACCTTCGAACCCGATGTTTCAAAGATAAGGAGACTATTTTGTGCAAAGACGAAAAGGAAACTATGATGGGTCGGTCGGAACTACTTTGATTTTTTCCCCCAGAGCAACCAAAAGTGTCAGCGTTCTCAATTCTTAGGAAGTTGTCATTACTGACATTTGAAATATTTACTTTGATTACTGGATCTCTGGGAATCCAGCAAATACATATGTTTAAATAGAAACAAATAGGGAATAATCATAGAGTGTCCAACACATTAAAACCAGCTTTGTGACTGCCTGCAAATCCAGAAAGCTGAGGAGAAACTCGATGGATTTTTGTTTTGAAAGTACTAAATAAATGAGATCTGGTCTCTATTCTTTTCATTGGTCTGAGGAAAATGTAAGTTTCAGGCACTGCTCTTGGAAAGGAAGAGAAAGCCCCCTCTTTATGTGACTGAGTGTAAAAACAGTTCAGAGCACAGAGAGTGACGGGAGCATAGCAAATGCTCAATAAATACTTTTCCATTGGCCCTGCTGGCTGCTTAGGAAAGTGTTAATTCATTTTGGCAAGACTGACAAATGAATCAACAAATATGTGTATATCAGACTGCATGTGCTATTCATTCTTAGGGGTTGGTTTTATGATCATGTGATGTTTCCATCTAAGAATGGGATTCTGGACATTTGAGCCCTTGGATATGAGCAAATACCAGCTGCAAAAGGCCAAGATAAGAGCCCAGCTGGGTTGGCTCATCGGTTGAGCATTGACCCAGAAACCAAGTGGTCACTGGTTCAATCCCCAGTCAGGGCACATGCCCAGGTTTTGGGCTCAATCCCCAGGGCTCAATCTCTGGTGGCAGCTGATGAATGATGTATCTCTCTCATCAATATTTTTATCCCTCTCCTTTCCTCTCTTTCTAAAAATCAATACAGATATATATTTAAAGGTCAAGATGAGAGCAAGTAAAGTTTTAATTTTTTGCTGTGTGAATGGGTAAGAACAAAATGCCAGAAATCACCAGGTAGGTGCAGGTGATGAAAGGATTGGGGGCATGTCATGAGCCAGTGGGTCCTTTTGGCAGACGTTATCTCCAAGATGGACAGCTTTCACCAGAGACGCAGGACGTAAAGACGCTGAGACATGTGGAGAGCGCAGTGCCTGCAATTCTTCTCATCTCCCGGGATGACAGTGTGGATTAAGCCTAACATACTTCTCCATTAATCTTTGACCTAAATTTCCATACTCTGCTTGAGAACCTTTCTTTGAGGATGGTATGCAAAACAAGCCTAGACAGGGATAGCTAGGCAACCTGCTATGAGCTGGGCTCCAGAGCCAGGAGAGCAGGCTGCGTTCAGGCGTCAGCCGCTCAACCCTGGTGTCAGGGCAAAGGGGTCCTATCTTCTGCTTTGGGAAGCTGAGAGGAGGTGAGGCTATTTTCAGTGCCAATGGCAGCTCTTTTGGAAAGAGCACATACCACATTGTGTTGTGATTTTTAGTTTTTGTTGTCTGTCTTTCCTTTTAGCCTATGACTAACTTCTCCATGGCAAGAATGAGTTCATTGAATTCTTTATCCTACCTCAGTTCAGAAATGTCTACTGAATGAATGATGAATGAATGAAATCACAACATTTTGCAACATTCTGGGGGCAAATGAAAGACCGAAGGAAAAAACCCCTAGAGAACTTTTTACTGTCCTACCTCACCACTTTTTGCCACCCCCTTCCCACCTATTCACACTCCAGCAATTGCCAGTATAAAACACAAAGTCAAGATAAAACAAGTCTCCATTCTGAAGAGAAAATTAAAAAAAAAAAACCGAAAAACCATGATGTAAGAAAAAAAAAAGATTTTGAAGAAAAACAATGATCTGTCTATCTTGTCTTTTTATATGTTTCACTAAAGTAAATGTCTGCATTTCTCAATGATCCCTTTGGGACAGTGTGGCCTGTTTTACTTAAAATGCCCTTGCTGAGATCCTGGCATTTTCCCTTAATATATTAACAGCCTCAGAGGTGACTTCCGACAAATTGAAAAACTCTTCTTGGCATTTTAGGGAGACAAAGCATTTGGGGGATGGGCTAGGTAAAATTATCGGACATGATTGTTTCAATTTTATCATTAGTGATACAGGGATAAAAATATCTACTTTTCCTAGTCGATTGAATCATGTGGGTGATAAATAAATAGTGGTAGTGAGTTCTTTGGAAAGATTCAAGTGAAAAGCAGAGTGGATTTTCAAAACAAATTTGAGTGTCAATCTTCTACCTGTGCCCAACTTGAAGAAAGGGGAAGATAAGTAAGAGAAGAAATACTGGGTGGCAATGAACTTTGAAGCCTTTACAGTTAATTCCAAATTAATGATAATAAAGATTAAAAATTTGTAATAAAGGGGGGTTATGTTTTTTTAAGAGAGAAAAGGCATGCTTCAAGGGAAAACCTAGTAATATTCTTGCACTAAAAATGTTAAACTATCTTAGTAAAAATTAGGAGTTACAAAGAGGGAACAGACAAAAGATTACAATTATTCTAGCTTAATTGCTTTGTGTGAAGGAAGAGTGAGGAAATAGAACAATTTGGTTTTGGTTTTCATCTTATAGTTGAAAATGTGAGTAGATAATTACTAGCTAAATAAAAAAGTACAGAAATGAAAAATTACCAGAAGGAAAAATTATAAAGAATATTAAGTAAATCAAACCATCCAAAATGAGGAAAAACAAAAAGAAAATAAATAGGGTAAAGTATAACAAAGTAATGATCATAAAGTAAGACTCTGAAATAACATAGCCATTATTACACTAAATGTGAATGAGATAAATTGCTCTATTAAAATCAGAGTCTGTCAAACTGAATTTTAATAAAAAACCCAGCTATATGTTATTTCAAAATTTTTTTCTAACAAAATGAAAAGTTGAAAATAAAAGAACAAGCAAACATACATTAGCATATACAAACAGAAAGAAATGATGATATTAGTAGCAGATGAGGCTGAAGCTCAGCAGTTGAGCTTTGACCCACGAACCAAGATCTCAGGTTCAATTCCTGGTAAAGACACATACCCAGGTTGCAGGCTTGATCCCCAGTAGGGGGAGTGCAGGAGGCAGGCAAAAGATGATGTTTCTATCTTTTTACCCTTCTCCCTTCCTCTCTAGAAATCAATAAAAACATATTTAAAAAAATAAAACATCTGACCATCTAATTATCAAATAAAAGTTCCTATAATTTCTATCTCCTTTAAAAAAATATCAGATGATGAAGAATTTAGGACTAATGGCTCTAAAAGACAAAAGAAATCATTGTGTAGTAATAAAATCCACAATTTGTTAAGATAAGCCATTTACTTAAATGTGCCAAACAATGCAGTAACTATAGACAGACAACAACAAAATAAATGAAATAATAAAATAACATAACATTTCCCATTATAATGGAACTAAAACATCCCAAAATAAATGAACATGATTTATAAACGTTAATAAGAGCCTTTAAATGCCTTCAATGGCTAGTAAGTAATTAGAACTTTTAAAAATGCAAGTCCTACTTGCATTCTTAATTTAGATCATAGCACTCAATATAAAAGCCAATAAATTTCAAGAATTATCTTGGGCTTGTCAGGTACTCAAAAAAGTCCCTAATATTAATTGGTGTCCAAAACAAGTAGGCAGCCCATTGTGTAAGTGGTCAATTAGTTGGCTGACTTGTTCAATGTTTAAGATTTGGGGTGGTGCTTTGTGGAAACACTCTAATTACATGCCTTATTTGTACCTAAAACTTACAGAGTGGTTTTGCTTCTGTAGGAGAACTAGAACCATATTGAACAATATTCCCAAATAAGTGCATTTTTTCCTTAAACATCACTGTACCTTGCTTTTTGCATAGACATGTTTGTAAGAAGCTTTATGTAAATCAAATCACACTTTCCAGTTGACTAGCCTACCATTTCAGATTTGTTTTCTTTCTTGATTGATTTTCAATTGACAGTGGGGCTTACGTTTTAGCTTTAAGTTTCTCTTTCCTGAGTTGTTCTACTGAAGCATTAATAATCACTAAACAAGTGATTAGCTCCATTTAGAGACAACTGTTTAAAGGAAACCTTCAGTGAATCCTTCTGTAAAGTACTCTTTTGTTAAGTGAAGGCTCCTCTGTAATATTAATAGTAACCCATAATTTACCTGTTTGGAAAGTGTAGTGGATACCTCTTTTTTGTTCTGTAGTATCTGTAGCTCTCCTTTGGTAACTATACCTTTGGTAGTGAAAGCGCTGTGAAATTACCCATTTTCAGTCCATGTGGTCCCAGCACAGGATCCCATTCTAAACTCCAAGGAAGAGGATACAGCTCAGGCCCAACTAGTGAGAGCAATGCCTTCACCACTCTCAGTAGCTCATTCATAGTTGGGCTCCTTGCTCAACTGCAGCCAATGAGATGCAATGAAATGTTTGATTATGGCTTCCAGAAGAGAGAAACTTGTTTGCCATTGGAGCTGAAACCCATGGAGATGTTGGAAGTGGCTCTATCTTGTTAAAGCTCAATGTGTTAGTTTCCTTGGGCTACTATAACAACTGGGTGGCTCGGGGGAGGGGGGATAATGTTCCTCTCTTTTCTGCATCCATATCCATCATGGAAAAGGAAACAGTCAGTTTCCTGAGAGGAGGAGCTGGGGATTAAGAAATTAAAAAAAGAGACCAAGAGGCAGAAACAGATTCATCCAGTTGGGAGCCAGGTGGGCACCATTCTCTCTGATGGAGAGGCAGCGAGCACCCAAGCCACGCAGCAGGTTTATTTTATAGGCTCAAAGGAGCTTATTTGCATTCTTAACTAGGTCCTAGCATTACTACATTTACATATCTAGACCCGCCCCTGCTGACACCTGGACAAAGGTTAGTCAGAAACTGAATAACACACACACACACCCCCCCCCCGCCTCTTGGGGGCGGGGAGGGGGGGGGTGTGTAACTGGGACACAGACTTTACCAGTGCCTCGGGCTCAACTGACAATTTAAAGGATGAAAGGATGTCCATGTGCCTTCTCAGGCGGCCCTCTACAGGTGGCTGAAAACACAGAAACTGATTCTTTCACAGTTTGAGAGGCAAGAAATCTGCGATTAAGTTGTTATGGGGCAATGCTCCTTCCAAAAGCACTAGGGGAGGATCCTTCCTACTTCTTCCAGTGTCTGGTGTTCGCCAGCAATTCCTAGAGATCCTGGCTTCCAGCTGCCACACTGCAACTTCTCCCTGTTTGTGTCTCTCCCCTTTTCTTATGAAGACACTAGTCATCTTGGGTTTAAGTCCCATCCCATGTGACCTCATCTTAATTAATTACATCTGCAATCACCTCATTTCCAAATAAGGATTCATTCTGAGCTACTTTGGCTTGTGACCTCAACGTATCTTTTCAGGAGACAGAACTGAACACAAGAAGTTCAAGATTTCACTGTGAGTAGTGGTATAACTGGACTTACCACTGAAGTTTCATGGTAGAATTTATTTCATTTGCTTTAATTTGTTTTGTTTTCTAGTCACCATGACCAAAAATATCATTCTGAGCATAGAATATTGGGCAGGTTACTTCCAACTGCTCCATACCAGGCTGGTGTTCTCTGTGTTGTGACACGGGGTTGAGACCCCACCTCTATTGAGGACACTGTAAGGTGAACTGGCGTTTGGCCTTACCCTACCTCCTTCTGGTTCTTAGCGAATGTGGATGTAACCATTGCCCAGAGGAGGAAACGACATTTGGAAATTGTTCTGAGGAATTTTAGAACCAGAAGCACTTATAGCAAAATGCTGGAGCTGAAGGACTTAACTTTTTGTTCTCTGAGAGCCATTGAGCCGGCCCTCGGAGACAAGATGGACAGGGCAGTGCCTGTGGGAGAGAGGCAGACTCTTGAGTTCTATTTCTGGCTTTCCATTACTTGATGCCTGACCTTGCAAAAGCTTCTTTTATTTATTTTTTAAAATCTCTGTAGCTGATTTCTGCATCTTTAAAGTGCAGGTGGTAATCATGAATATTTGTTTTCTGCAGGTTTGGTTTGGCAAACCTTTTCTCGGATAAAAAGTATTACGCAGCTGTGGAGTATTGTTCTTATTAGTAACCTCATTTTGGCATAAACTCACCCACTTCTCATACTCCCTATTAATATTCTACTGCAGAAAATATGCTGCAATAACAACCTGTATGATTTCCTCTTCTCATTTTGAAACTGATCTATACACAAAATGGTTAAATTGTCCTAAAGCCAGATGAATTTCTTTCCTCTTTTCATGTCAATTCTAAGCATGGCTATGTCCTCTATAAAGAAACATCAGTTTGATATCTCTTGGTTCAGCTCTTAGTTGCCAGTTGTATTAGTCAGCTTGGGCCACTATAACAAAATACTGTAGATGGGGATGACTGAAACAACAGAAATTTATTTCTTTTTTAAAAATATATATATACTTTATTGATTTTTTTACAGAGAGGAAGGGAGAAGGATAGAGAGCTAGAAACATCGATGAGAGAGAAACATCGATCAGCTGCCTCCTGCACACCCCCCACCGGAGATGTGCCCTCAACCAAGGTACATGCCCTTGTCCGGAATCGAGCCCAGGATCTTTCAGTCCACTGAGCCAAACTGGTTTCGGCAGAAATTTATTTCTTATAGTTCCAGAGGCTTGGAAATCAATCCATTGTCAAGTTTCTTGCTAATTTGGCTCCTGATGAGAGCCCACTTCCTTCTTTGCAGATAGCTGTGCCCACACATAATAGAAAAAAAAAGGGAGGGGGGATCATGAATACTCCACCCTTATGATTTCATCTAACTCTAATTTACTGCCCAAGGGTCCCATCTCCAAACACCATCCCATTGGTAATTAGGGCTTCTATTGTAGATATGAGTTTGGATCAACAGCGACAAAATTCGTCTATAGTCCCAGTGATCAAGTATTCACACAGAGGATTATTTTGCTGATCTGCTCAAGATTCCCGATAGCCAGTACTGGTGGTTTGTTTCAGGTCCAATAAAAAACCCAGCTGATCTAGATATAATATATCAAGATAACTGGTTCTCAATTTTCTGTGACGTTGTCACCACCTATGCCTCCTTACAACTCCAAGGATTGATCCATGGTCAGAGTTGACCCCAGGACACCTCTGCATGGGCAGGAATGAAGAGTTACAAGAGCTTTGTTGCAGGCACAGAGGAGACCCTACTCTATGTGAATCAAGCAATTGAAAGTCTCAGACTTATCTAGGTCCAGGAGGTAGGACTGAGTGAATAGCAGAGTCCTGAACCCTTTGGTATCCTGGCTGGGTGTAGAAAAGTCTGTGAGCCTCTAGCTCTGGACTCCCGTGCCTTGGAGGGCATCTCATTCTCCCTTGTCTGCTGACACCCCCAAATGTGGTGTAAGTGTCCAGAAGACAGAGAGGGAAACCAAGAGCTATGTCTACCCACCATCACCCTTCTCTCACTGATACCCTTTGCATAACCTCCTTTCAGGTTTGGGATAAAATGAAGGTGATTTTTAATCAAGTTCAAGATCATTCACAATATCCTGGAGCCTGGCCAGGACCCTCTGTGTTCTGTGATGAGCACAGAAAGCTCAGACCTGATGCCCAGTGGCACTTCCTGTACCACCCGCATGATGCTCCCTGGAAGCATTCTAAGGGTTCGGGTTGGACACTGTCCTGACTTCAGATTTGGTAAAAATGAAAACCAAAGTTCCTCAGAAGCTCAGAGTTGCCAGAGAGTTTTCAAGACACACACTTGCCACTTTTTTAATAAGTTGAAAATCCTCAGACATGTAGACACATACCCACACACTGGAACTCATTCAACATATAAAGGAGCAAAAAAATTTAAGTGCCGCATGTTGGTGGGTGTCAAGTTTTATAGCCCTCCATTCACGCATGTTCTTCCTAGGGAGTTTATCCACACACTCATTTGTGAAGAAAGTTGTGGTCATTCTCTTCAAGCCTTTGTCTTTCAATTGGTAAAGTCTGACAGCATTTCGTTTTCAGAGACAAAACTTTTTGGGCAAGATTGACCCATCTTTCGGGGCAAAATGACAGAGCTGCATCAAAACCACGCATCTCAGGAAATTGTTTTGCCTGATGAGTCACATCGCTAATAGATGTGTTTTTTCCAAAAAGTGCAATTAACAATTCATCCAGCCTTTGTCAAACTTGCCTCTATTGTCTTTGAACAGAATGTGAAATACCCACAAGTGTTTGGTGTCATCATCTTCCAGATTGGGAAAGCAACCAAAACAGAGGGACTCTCCTCAGGCTCTCAGTGTAGGCCTTTGTGTTGATGAAAAGTTCACAAAACAACCCTAAAAAGGCTGGACACTGAGGGAGAGAGCCAGGAAGCCTGCTTACAAGTTCCTTCTCTAGCACCATGTTGACAATGATTGAAAAGTAAATTGCTTTTTAATAAATGTGGTAGTCTCGAGGGGAGAGGGCTAAAGAGTTAAATTAATGCTCGAACCATTAAAACATTTGACTGCAGTGAGAAGCTTGCAGGCTGAACAGATGATTATTCCTGCAGGAGAAGTGGTTGAAAACTGAGCCTCACCCTGCCAGGTAATCAAGGGAAATCGGCATCCAGGAGGAGATGTGGCCGGGGAATGCCAGAATGGCTACCTGAGATTCTATTACTTGTCGTCTTTCAAGCATAATAATGAGATTATAGTAACCCTAACCTGGCAGAAATCTGGCTGTCTGTCAAGTTCATTGTGTCGAGTTTTACAACAACCCAGGTCTGGTTCCCCTGAACATGCAATGATTACACTGGGAAAAGGCCACAAAGAAATCCTGGTCAACCTTCAGGCTTGCTCGGATTTTGGCTTCTGACCAAGGCACGGTTGTTTAGTGCATGAAAAACTTGCTAATTTTTTTTTCTCCATGTGATTAAAAAACTAATAATATTCTATTGCCACCAGCCTTTCCTTCCCACGTGAGTCACAAGTTGTCTGCTAGTCGTGAAAGGGGGTGAAGATCCATGAGGCCCTGGCCCCAGCCACACCTGCACTCTCGGAGTTCACCTCTATCCCATCAGACAACCTCGAATTACCTTCTGTCCACCTTAACCCCACCTTCACAGAGAGGAAGTGAGGGAAAATTGGGGCCTGAAATAAAGAGGCAGGAACCTCCTTCATTCCTGAGGGAGATGATTTGCCTTATAGGAAGCTGTCTTGTGTCTCAGTCAATGGAAGGCCAGCCAGGTCCCTGTGTGGATGGCCATTACACACTGTTGAAATGCTGTGGGTGGCCCCCTCCATCACAGTGACAGCTAACGCCTCCTGAGCACTCGCTGGGACCAGGTACTGTCCCAGTCCTCCTTCATATCCCATCTCACTCCGTCAACACCAGCCTCTCTGCTGGAGGTGCTACCATCTGTGTCATTTTCTAGGTGAGGCACAAGAAGTTAAATAATTTTCCTGAGTTCCCATAACCAGCAGAAGCAACATAATTCAATGCCAGAGTCTGCAGGGCTGGCTCCCTCCCTTTGCCACCAGCAGCCTTGAGTCACCTGAGAATTTTCGGTTCTGCTGGACCAGCCAGGGCTCTGGTCAGTTCTCCCCTCCCTACATAGGGGCATAGACCTGTGAAGAGTGGCCCTCACAATACCAGCCCTGAGGCCAGCAGAACAGCCTGCCCCTTTATAGTATCCTATACATGGGCCTGTCACTTCTAACAATGACAACAACTATAATAGCCTGTTTTCTGTGCCTCTCATTTCTAGTAGGAGTTAGAGAACAAAGTGGTTCCTTCCTATCCTCATATAAGGGGCAAAAGACAAATTATACATAGGGCATCATAATCATCGCAATAACCCAGTGTCAGAGAGCTCCCAGCCAAGGAGTGTTCCTTTACCTTCATCTAATTGGCTTCTAAGGGCAGGTCAGAGGTTAGTTGATCAGCGTTTTTTTACTCCCATATTATGGACTCGTCCTTGCCCAGGTCAAATACTATGGATTAGATGCAGGGCTCTTTGCCAATCCCAAGGGACAGTAGAACCCTGAGAGGGCCTCTGTCATAGCTGGTCACAGTTCTATCCTCCCATGGCTGTCCCATGTGAAATGAGCCATGTGAACGGGGAGGAGGGGTGATCACTTCTGGATTCTTGGGAAGGATGTTATTTGAGAAAAGACCATGGAAGAGGGCATGGACAGGTGTAGATGTGGAGGGTACATTCCAGGTGGAGCGGCGAGTTTGGACAGGGCCATGATGCAGCAAGTGGTTTAGGGTGCGAGGACAGCTCATTTGCTGGAAGAACAAAGCAGACCCCTGCGGGAGCAAGGCTGAAGGGGGGTTGGGAGCATTGATGGAATGTCTAAGTGAAGATGGTGGGTTGCATCCAACACACTCGGGAGCACTGAAGGCCTTCTTCCCCCTCCTCTCCCCCCCCCCCCCCCCATTTGAACATGAGACCAGAATGTGCTCAGGGAGGACAGGACTGGGATCATGCACTGGAGAGACGGGGAGCCACAGCCGGCAGGTATGCAGGCTGCTGCGTGCTTCTCACTGTCTCTCCTTCCTCTCCCTCCATCCGCTCTGACTGACTCACATGTTTGCAGTCATCTGTCCAAAAGTAGCATCTACCAACTGTACATGAGTCAGATGTGGAACCATCTGGGACCTCTCCATGTAGAGAGCTAGGCTGCTCTGCTGTGCTTTTCCTTCAGGTGAACTCTGCTCACCGTGGGGTGAAGTGTTTGCTCCCTTGACCACATGATTTTTTAAAAAATATATATTTTATTGATTTTGTACAGAGAGGAAGGGAGAGAGATAGAGAGCTAGAAACATCGATGAGAGAGAGTCATCGATCAGCCGCCTCCTGCACACCCGCTACTGGGGATATGCCCTTGACTGGAATCAAACCCGGGATCTTTCAGTCCCCAAGCCTACGCTCTATCCATTGAGCCAAACCGGTCTCGGCTGACCACATGATTTTTGAAGTATAACAGAATCCTGTGCACTTAGCAAAGAAAGGAAAGTGGAGTTCATGAAATTCCATATAATTGACCTTTTGAAAAGGCTTTGGGAGACCTAAGATTATGACTCACCTCTTGTACATGCCATTTCGATTATTATAATCCTATGGACATATCTTGAAATAGAAATGCCTATGATACATCAGATTAAAGTATTTAATGACTTACCCAGTGCAGTTGAACATAGCATCTATGTCAAGAATCATGAAAAAATGAACTATTCAGATGGTGAAATAAACCTTAATATGGTGGATTTAATAACAGTTTCAGGATATTGTTTGGTGACTGTTTTTCACTAAAAATTTACATGATAAATATTGGAGGAGCTCCAGATATAACAAGGAAACTATATCTGTATTCACAGGTACGTATGTATATAAATCCAAGTGCCAACATTATCCTATTGAAATATAATTTCTCACTATAAAGAACTAGAGTTCCTTGGAGGAAAAGCTGATCTGGGCCTGGAAAGATACAAGATGAGTGTGTGACATTTGGTCATACCATATGAAGCCAATGTAAGGAGGCTTCTAATAACTAAAGGTGTGAAAATGTGATCATCAAAGTATAATAACTGCAATGGATTTAAGCACAACACATATGTTTAAATCCATGAGATTTTAATGAAACTTTAAAAATAAATAATTGGTACCACTAGAAGATGCTAATGAATAATTCATTGTTTTGAAAACTAGTAAACAAAGGGAGGGCATCAAATATTTATCCTGCCTATCCAATATAAACCACACAACTGGGCAACCAGATATAATATGGGAGGATCTTTCTCTTTATAGAAGTGTCCCAGCTTATGAATAGGGGGAGGAGAAGTGACAGTTCGAATAGGACCATGTTCCAACCCTAAATGTATCCGCGTGTCTCAACACGGCAGCAGCAACCAATAACATTAAAACAGTGATGCAACTGGGAAAACCCCCAAAGTGGGAAACCCTATAGATCAATGACAGTTTCCTGCAACAAACAAATTGTAAGAGAAGATGGAGGAGGAGAAGAAGGAGGAGGAGGAGGAGAATGGCAGTGAGACCTAACAACTGAAAAAAACTTAAGCATTTCAGCCAAGCACAATGTAGGATCCCATATTTGGATTCTGGCTCAAGTAAAAAGGTTTTTTAAACAGAAAAAAAAAATTGTTTATGGCATACTTAATTTATATATATGAAATTAAGTGAGGCAATTAGAAAATTTAAATGCTGACTAGATATTTCATCATATTAAGAACTACTGCTAGTTTTCCAGGAGTGACTATGTATATAATCATGATTTAAAAAGAAATGATTCCTTATTTATTTTTATTGTTGGTACTATTACAGATGTCTCTCATTTCTCCCTCTTTGCCCACCTCCCCTCAGCCCCCAACCCTCAATAATTCCTTATTTTTAAAAGATCCACAGATGGGATGAATAGAACAAAATCTCTATAAATTGGCAATTGTTGGAATTGGCAATTATGGCTTCTTGAGGGTTCATCACACTACTCTCTCCACTTTTATACGTTTGACATATTTTAAAAATCAAGCATATATACATATATGTATAGTCTCCAGTTCTTAGAAAATAAAATCATTACTCTTGCTGAAAAACTAAAGCGTTTGTGTCCTACTTGCAGCGTTCCCGTGTGTACAAATACACACAGACACGTCAACATATATGTAACTATATACTCCCGCTAATGTCCTTGAGTGCGTATATTCACATATAACTAGGCAGAGATTCTAATTGTTTCCCCTGGTAAACAAGAGAATGCATTCTGGAGCCACTGATTATGAACATGAGCTGTAAAATTATGCTGCAAAGTTTAGAAAACTTTCAGAGGTTACATTTTGACGAACCGAGAGATTGCCTTTAACAATGACAGAGAGGCCCGCAGAAATACCGCGTTTCATCTGGTGTGGGCCTTTATCTTATCTTGACAGATTATTGCTGGTTAAATTGTAGTGCTGACTTAAAGGCAGGACTCTTCAAGGGAGTCAGAAATTAAGGCTTCACCAAATGGTAATAAAGCTATTAAAAATGCAAACAGCAAACAGCTACACTGTACAGGTTAGACAGCTAATCCAAACTAGCAGTTTAAAAAGCAGAGCAATTACACTTTTATTTAAATGCAAGGAATATGAGCAAGAATAGAATGAGGAGCCTTGTTTAAATGCATTCTTTTGAATATTTATTAGAAATAATACATGTAGTTAAGCCACTTATCTGATTTCAGTGAATAAGTAAAATGCAAAAGATCAATTTTCATAATTATACCAAAGAAGTCTGTCTTTCATAAAAATCTCATTAATAACACCATTATTACTGGGGGGGGGGGGAAATCTCGGTATTATTATTGTTATTCTAATTATCAGCAAAATGCTACTGATAATGTTGTCATAAAATTCCCTTTTAGGATCCTATTAAGAGAGATAGACTAAGTAGTGGTTTAAGTTAAATCTAGACCCTAAGTGGCATTATAAAAATCGTCTTTGCGTATTTGGTTAAAATGCATTATGTGTATGATTACATAAATTACTATGAGTTTGGCAAACAGAACTTTATAAAGTGCACATATGTCTTGTGTATTGCATGTCATCACTAAGCAGGTGCAGAGCTACACATCCACCCACAGGTCACCAGATGCTCCAGACTGACAGTGCGATGAGGACATGCCCTGGGCCATGCCCCAGTCATGCCCTTGGCCATCTTGACGGGAAATATTCTTGTTTATTCACCAAGATAGCCACTGCTTTTACGGGTTTCTATATATTTATTTATTTGTACCTTTCCTCCCTAATAACAATTTCCCTGTGATTACTGAAGTTACTTTCCTGAGTGTGATAATCCATTGCAACTTCTGCCTGGACGTGGAGAAAATAACTCCCCTTCCCTGGGTCTCAGTTTCCATCTCAGAAACAATATGCCCAGGTGAGAAGGGCCTCAATAACCATTTGGTCCTGATAGTTTGACTCAAAGTAAAACCTTGGGTTGTCTGAGTCTTTGGCAAATGTTGCTGCAATAAAACAAAACAAAAAGCATTTTGAGTCTTCTCTTTGTGTATTAACCTCTATTAGGGAAAAGAGGATTTGAAGCAAAACGAAGTATGCAGTTATTGTTGGGACTTTGTCTCTAGTAATAATAATAATAATAATAATAATAACAACAACAACAACAACAATAATAATAAAGATTTGGCAAATTCAAGTGTCTTTGTTTAAGCATCATGCTTTTTTGTTAACCTACTCAACCCAACAATGTGCCCTCAAATTCACAGAACTGCCTGTGGTATAGAAGTTACATTTCTCTTCTTGTGAGATCTACAGAGAAGTGAGCAGAATTTCTTTTACTCTGCATTTGAAAATGACACAGATGAGTGAATAAACAAACAAAAATAAATAAATGCACTTGTTTTAATACCTGTTTGTGAGTATATCTGAATATCACCCTGCAGTTCTCAATAAAGACTTATGAATACTCAAAGCATTAAAATCAAAGCATTAAGCCTCATTTAGTGAATTAATGATAAAATAGCTCTCTGAATTGGGAGAAGTAATCATTTTTAAACAATGTAAATGAGTGGAAGAAGCCACAATAAAATAAAAGGCTTATTTTTACTTCCAGCTCAAAGCTGAAAACAAAGACTTTTGGAATATGAAAGGACAAGGCCAACCTCAAGATTATTCCATGAAACAAACCGGAAGGGCTGTGCCCCTCAACAAGTGCTCTCTCTCAGCTAACGGTTGCAAACTGCTGCTGGCTGCCTCCAACTCTCCTGGAGGAAGAGCTTCAGACCATCTACCAGATGGATCCCAGGACCATCCTCGGGGCATAAGAAACCTCAGGATGCCGAAACTGGTTTGGCTCAGTGGATAGAGCGTCAGTCTGCTGACTGAAAAGTCCCAGGTTCGATTCCGGTCAAGGGCATGTACCTTGGTTGCGGGCACATCCCCAGTAAAGGGTGAGCAAGAGGCAGCTGATCGATGATTCTCTCTCATCGATGTTTCTATAATAACTGTCTATCCCTCTTTCTTCCTCTCTGTAAAATATCAATAAAATATATTTAAAAAAAAAAAAAGAAAAGAAAGAAAGAAAGAAAGAAACCTCAGGAGATGAAGCAAAGGATTCTCTTAAAATTTTATCATGGAGCTCAGCCTTCCATCCAAATAGCACCTCCCTTTACAGCATCACTGAAAATGGATCTGGCCTGAACACCTCCAAGACAGACTTGCTGAATTCGCACCATTGCTAGATGATTGAGGTAGAACATTCTATCCTAAACCATTGCATCTTAACTCTCACCTAGGGATACTAGCTCAGCCCTTTGGAGACATGAAAAGCCAATTTTTAAGGTTATGAGGGATGTCATAACCTCTGATGATGGTTATTATGATGCTCTAATAACTATTTTTCGTGCTAAACTCCTCCAGTTGTATCTCCCATCTTTGATGTGATAATGGTCTGAATTCCCTTCAACCCCAATACTCATCAGCTCTTCCAAGATGAGCAGCTTGGTCCAGCTAAAGGGAAGAAGAGTATGATAATCCTGAAGGATGAGTGAGGGCAGAGGATCCACAGCCCTGGGATGTTCCCTCCTGCTCTGGCTGATGGAAAGCAGGCAAAGCTGTCAACCAAAGCAGGGCAGGTGGCCCAGCCAGGTGACACAGCCAGGCTGAACTTTGGCTCCTAGGGTGCCCATGAAGGTTGCAAGGCAGGAAGGCCATGGAGAGTTATTTCAGAAGCATCTCTCTGATTGCAGCACGAGAAATAATTTGGAACCCCACCTGGCATAGTTCAGTGGTTGAGTGTTGACCTATGAACCAGGAGGTCACAGTTCAATTCCTGGTCAGGGCATATGCCCAGGTTTGCGGGCTTGATTTCCCTTGTGGGGTGTGCAGGAGGCAACCGATCAATGATTCTCTCTCACCATTGATGTTTCTCTCTCTCCCTTTCCCTTCCACTCTGAAATCAATTTAAAAAAAAGAAAAGATAATAATTTGTTATGAGCAAGTCTAGAGGCAGAAAACAGCGAGAAGACTGAGGCAGAGGGATGAAGAGATGTTGTCAAGCTTAAGAGATATGTAGAATAATGTGCTTAAACTATTTCTTTAAAACTTTAGCTCCCCTGTGGGTTAAATGGGCTTTAATAGGCTTATGTGAGAACCTAATTTCCATCTTTAACATTACTTCCATGAAAACATGTTCTAAGTTCCTAATGACTAGTGTATCATTGAACTTGGGCTATAACCTTTCTGTAAACTGAACGCTGCTTGCATGGTCGCTCGGGCAGTACTCAGCGACGGGAGGGCGCAGCTTCCCAGCGGCTCTTGGCACGAGCTGGTCTCTCCTGGACCCCGTCCAAGAGCAGATCATGTCCTCAACTGGCCCAGAGCCTGTGGGGCAGCTCCCCAGCTGGGAACCTCAGGGCAGAGTTCAGGAAGGCTGCACAGGGGCCATTTGTGAAAAACCTGAGCTGGTTTCCATGACTCTCTTTTACCCAACAAAAAGAACAGGAAAGCTAATGCCTAGAGATGGTAAAAAAAAAAAAAAAAAAAAAAAAAAAAAAAAAAAAAAAAAAAAAAGCTTAAAAAGTAAGCCATAAAATCAATCCCACTAGGAAGAGAAGTCTTGGGCTAGGATTGGCTGTTGTCCCATCTTAAGGAGGCACTTGTGGGTCCTGTCTGTGTGACTGAGACTGCCAAACCCCACAGTGAAGGACTGATATTTCACCTACATTCCCAGCTTGTTCGTGGAATGGTAGTTTTGTCAAACATAAAAAGATAAATTACTTAAAAAATGAAACAAAAATAACCAACAAAACATCAGCCATTTTTTTTTAATTATGAGATTCAATAGACATAGCATTATGTTTTGATATTGTTACAAAAGTTTCTCAATCCTTACTATGCAAGTCTTCCCTTTTTGCAGACTTGCAGAGGTGCTGGTCAGTTTGTGGGTGACTCATGGGCCGGCTGGAGTCAGTGGGGGGCTGGATTCCTATCTGCCCATATAGGAACCCGTCCAACAACCTGATGAGGGCTACGGGGAAGAAGCCTTCGCTCTTGCTTCCTTTTTGACATGGCATCCTAGAATGGATGTGTGGTTATGGTCATTTCAACGCTCCTTTTAAGGGAATACCTTGTTATTCCTACAAAACAAAAAGCTACTAGGACGTTCAAGAAAAAGGGAGAAAAGGATTGTTTCTTAAACTGAAGAGTGGTCTGGGTGATGAAGTCTCCCAGTGGGCGTGAGCCTTCCCCCACCTTCCACCCCATAGATGGTTAGGATTTCATCAGTCATGGAGATGTCATCATTGTTTTCACATCACACCAGTTCTTTTCAACCCAATTTTTAAAAATTTTGGTGAGTCACCAAAGCCAGTTTGGCTCAGTGGTGGAGCGTCGGTCTGCGGACTGAAAAGTCCCAGGTTCGATTCTGGTCAAGGGCATGTACATTGGTTGTGGGCACATCCCCCGTAGGAAGTGTGCAGGAGGCAGCTAGTCGATGTTTCTCTCTCATTGACGTTTCTAGCTCTCTATCTTTCTCCCTTCCTCTCTGTAAAAAATCAATAAAATTATTTAAAAAAATTTTTTGGTGAGTCATTGGGTTCATCTATCCCTGATTAATTAGGCTTTGCATTGTTTCCTCTGTGTTTGTCCACAGATACCTACTAAGCCAGGGGTCTTCAAACTACGGCCCGCGGGCCACATGCGGCCCGCAGAGGAGTCTGATCCGGCCTGAGGTTTTTTGGGCAGTGAGCGCAGCCGAGGTGTTACAGTAGGAATTAGTAGTTCATATAGTCCGGCCCTCCAGCTCTCTGAGGGACCGTGATCTGGCCCCCACTTTAAAAAGTTTGAGGACCCCTGTACTAAGCCGTTCCTGCGTCTCAGCAGAATCCTGAGGATAGGCTCATTGATGAAGTTATTAACAGAGAATAGGTTTCAAGAATCAAGAGTAATCTGTGGCATCATTTTGTTGATGTGGGGGACCTCTGTGCCCAGACCTCCGGGTCTGGTGACACCTTCACTCCCGGCTAAGGAAGTTCAGCTGATGTCACTCACAGTCTCACCCTTCTCTTTTCTGTGTATCCTTCTTTGTGAAGGTATGTGCATAATCAATTGGCCTTTATTTTCAAAGAAAGAGCCTACTAAAAGAAAGGAACCCTCGTGAATGTCATTAAAGGGGAAGTGCTGCGTTCTCCCCAGCTACTGAATTGGCCCTGCCTGGCCAGGAGAAGCCCTGCGCTGTAAACAGTCTGGTGTGGCCATGGCAACAAGCAGTTTCACGTTTAACTTTTCAGTGTATGAAGGAGGTAATTACTTTCTTCTTTACGTTTGTGTAGTTTATAATAGTAATAATGTGGCCCCCACCTTCCAGGTCAGACAGCTCCTGGTGATTAATGAGCAGCTGGACATTTTCATTTATTTATTTCCCTCTTAAGGGCCTTTGAGTTCCCTCCAGGTTTTTAAACTCCTTTGGTCACTCACCACCGCCCTTCCCACACGCTCTTGGTTTCAAAGCAAAGGCAAACCTACCAAGCACCTCTTGCTGTGTGGCCCTGGCAGGTCTGTTAGCAGCGCTGTTTTACTCCCACTTTGTGTGTGTGTTCATGCGAATGGTCTGTGCATTTGAAGAGCTATGCAGAAGAATGCTTGGATACAGCAAGTAACATACTGGACAACAGATGTGATTGTACAGACATATTCTGTTCAATACCCCAGACTAAGGCATTGTAACTAAGGCATTGAGCCCAATTCTCTGTGTTTTACAAATAAAAATAGTGAAATCTTCCTGACACTTTATCCATTCATTCACATGTACATGCAGGGGTTTAGCTTTATTTATAACACAAGAAATACTTATCAATCACCATCAGGCATGTGTATACTGGATGATGTAGGATTACAGATGCATTTTCATCCTTAATCAGAAATACATTGAACATTTGCTGTGTATGAACTCCTTTGCTAGACTTGGGCTGTGCACCTGATATGCTTGTAATCTGTTGAGACAGATGTACACGGTGAGTAATACCACAAAACAGACTCACTAAGCATCAGGAAGGCACAGTCATCTTGAGAGTATCGAGATACGCTAGCATTGCTGCCATCTACAACCACAGCATGGGCAGGAGAAGACAGTGATGCTCACCGAACATCTCACTGCACGGGACACGTCCCCAGGTGCTGATTAAGCATTTAAGTTGTCAGGAGTGTTTTCCCACTCACAGGGCAAACCTCATGCTGTTCACAGAGGCAATCTTTGGCATAGGTCCGAGGACGCTGAGATACAGGAGAGCGTCACAATTCTCTATTGTGTGGGGACATGAGGTTTAGTGTAGCTGGTAGTTTAGAAAATACATTTCTGCTGTGGCTTTTGGGATAAAAAGCTTCTTCGATGACCAGAACCTGTGTCTGAAAATGTTTCGTGAACTGCTTTTCTTGGTGGGTTTGTGTAGCAATTGCTTACTATTGGAGGACCTCAGCTGAGAAGCTCCTGCCTGTGGTTGGTGCCTAGAGATGTTAAAGTCACTCAATATAATCCCTTCTCTGATTGTAATACTCGTGAGAATCCAATAGAGTTATGTATACCTGAGGGAAGAGCCATATGATTACGACTATTGCTTTTAGCTCTTACCTTATTCAGTACGTATTGTGTACTGTGTGTACGCTTTTTAAATGGCAATCTTAAAATCTCTGAATGACAAACATCAGCCTTGTGGCCAGCTGTTTGGGCAGTGTGTGTGGATGGCATTCGTTCTGGAAGTCACGACTCATAACCTCTGTGTGAATATGTGGTCAACAACAGGGGAAAGGCCTGGTCTGAGTGGGATTGGCCGTGTGGGGAGCGCACTGCTTTGGCCCCTTCACTTAGCAAGTGTCATGACTCAAAGGAAGGAAGAAAGAGGAAAACCACTCCAACCTTCAGGTTTATCCCCAAGCTGGTAGTGTTACTTCAGACCAACTAAAACTGAGCCCTTACCTCCTGTATGGCAGGTGCTCTGAGGCTGTCACAGCCATCCTGCCAGCTCTCACTATATTGCTTTACCACTTGTCTCCAGTCATGCTCTTTGCTCGAGGTTCAGTGGGGGTGAATCTTGATGTCTTTTCCCCTCCCTACAGTGATGATCACCAGGCTACTTCACCCCATGAAGTAGCTGCTCAATGTCTGTCTATCTGTGGTCCCACCTCCCTAAGCATTCGACAACCTTCAAGGGCTGAAGTGCCTACATATACATGAAAACCAGTTTAACAAGCCCTGGTTGTCTCTCTCGGGCTCCTCCACCTCACAAGCAGTTGTGTTTAGCTTATTCAATGGACACACCTTTTCAGGCACCTGTGAAATGCCAGGCATGGTGCCAGGCACTCATCCAATCTGACAGTGAGGGAGCCAGAGGCACCCTGTTCACAGGAGAGCTCAGACTGCAGTGGGGTCCCCAGGAGATGACACCAGGGAGTCCTGATAGAACTCCAAGGGTGTGTCCCCCACTAGGTGGTTTCTGCAGAGGTGACATCTAAGCAGAATCCTAGTCATGGGAAGAGCATCCTGGGCCAAGGGAACAGCAAATGCAGAAACCCTGAGGGGGGCACAACTCTGTGTCCAGAGGGCCCACGTCTAAGCCAGAGGGAGCTGGGCTGACCGGGTGCAGGGCCCTGAAGACCGTGATCTGGGATTGGATCTCCTTCTGTTTGTGAAGGGAAGCCACAAAAGGGTTTCAAACAAGGCAGTCTTGTGATCTGAATGATCATCTTAAAGGTTTTCTCCCCTGCTCTATGGGGAACAGGCTGGCAGCAGGCAAGAGGGAGGTAGGAGACTGGTCCGGAGACTACTGTGTAGGCAGGTGAGATACAACAGCTGTCTGGCCTAGAGTGGTGCGAATAAGTGAAGTGAAGCAGGGGGTTGTTGATATGTTTGGAGTGTGGTTCTGAGGGAAAAGGAGGCATCATGTGCGACCCCCATGTTCTGACCATAACAATGAGCGCATGGCCACACGTTGACTGAGTGGCGAGGTTCAAGATGGCTTGGGATTACTAGGCAGGTTGAGATTCCCAGGTCTCAAAGAAATAGTCTGCACTGGGCTTAACAATAAAAGAACATTGCGCTTGCTTTAACTTGGGGTGGTTTAAAAGACTCATTGCGACTTAGCAGGGCTCAGGTTCATTATCTTGGACATCGGATACCACTCTCTTGTAGAGATAACTGGCAGCAGTTAAAATTCAGTTTGTTACAGTGACTCCAAAACTAGTTTTCACCCCAATAACAACTTCACTGCAAATATAGACTTTGCAAATGCATGTTTAGGAAATCATGATCAGACTGGGGGTCATTATAGTTTGAACAAGAATCACACCCCTCCCTCCTCCAATTCCTCTTCCTTCTGCCCTGGGGAATCACTGGGGGCTGAGGTTTCAGCAGTCACCTTTCAATCCTCCTGTGACACATTCAAAGGTGTCCTTGTAAATTCCTAGCAGCCCAAGTTCAGGGAACTGAATGAACTTCTTTCCCTCTGACAGAACGAACCAAGTGTAAGGAATGGCTTTCACCTCAGCCGGAACTGTAGGTGAGCAATGTCACTGAAACATTATTTTAGCTAATACCATCCAGGAATTTATGGTGAATTTTTGTATTATTAGTGTGTCATTGGGATCACATCGATCTTTTTATTTGGTTTCTGAACATTACTCACTTTTTTTTAAATCTCTTATTTTGCATGTTTCCCACCCCAGCTTCTCCACATGTTGTTCCTGCCACGCCAACACTTCTCTGCATGTAATTTTCTGTTGACTGGTAGCTGCCATTGACATAACATTGCACCCAAAAGCTTTATACCTACAGCTTGACACCCTGTTCCCTCCTCTAGATAAAAGAAGGAAATTTGTGAACTTTACATCTATTCAGAGCATTATTTCAATTTCTGAAGTCTGTTTTTAGGGTTGGGTAGCATGTTTTGTTATTTCAAAGAAAAAGGAAGCGAATAATTAAACAGAAAGAGTCTATATTAGGCAGTATTCTGGCAGAGCAATGGGGAAAATGAATAGATTTGGAGAAAAGGAAAAGAGGAGAGAGAAGAAAGGAGGTAAGTCAGGAAAAGCAGAGAAAAGAAGTAGAAACTGATGATGGAGGAAAGGTAAAAGCCCCAGCCCCAGAGGCTGTTCAGTTACCCGGAGAGGTGACCAAGAACCAGAGAGTATATCTCCTCTCCATCCAGCTTCCAGAGGAAACCCTGTGTCTGGCTCAGTGTAGACCATTAATTAAAGACTACATCCCCAGCATCAATAAGAACATTTGCTGTTAAGACAAGAGAAAGAGTGAAAATGGATAGGAAAGATTCTGTGCTTGAAAGCTCTGTGCTCTGCCCTGGCACCCAGCTCTCTTTATCCAGGATCCCACTTGGGGGTCAGAAACCATTTCTTTGGTGTAAGCACAGTACACATGTACAAGGCAGCACACTCTGTTTTGCAGGAGAAATAGCCATACACATTGGAGCAGGGCTTCTCTTGATTACATTTGGGCTCTCCAGTGGCAAAGCCCCTTGCCTATACCCAGAGGTGGCAAGAATTTGAACACCAGTTGACTCCTTTAACTGCCACCTTAGAACATATAGTCTTAGAATATGTTTTTTCCTCTCCCTCTTCCTCCTATGTAATGCTGCCTTCTGAGATAAAAAAAATGTTTAGAGAAAAATACTCTTGATTTCAACACACCACACACACACACACACACACACACACACACATGCCTCACTAGAAAAGAGCTTGTATTTTGCAATCTGTACAAAAAAAAAAAAGTAATCATTCATTATATTAGTCATTTCTTTCTGCTATTTCCCAAAATAGCTCCAAAATGAGTTTGGTACTTCTTAATTTAAATAACCAAAAGCCACAGTAATTATACTGTATTTCCATGTACCTTGATAAATTGAGCATGATCACAAAGCAGTTTTGAGGCCGTTTTCTCTTAAACAACTGTTTTCATGAAATCTAAAAACGACTATAATTAATCTTTGTATTAGGAAATTTCTGGAACATCCCTAAGTAATTGTCTCCAACACCACTTCTCTGAGAACAGAATGATGGTTCAGCTTCTAAACACAAACTAATCTCAGAGGAGCTAATTCGACTTAACTCCCAGAGAAGCAAGATATCACACGAGAGTCTCGTGATCACTGGCTTTATTACATCACACACGTTTATCCTGTGAATACCCCAGCCCAGCTCACCCCACAGACTTTGTAAAGCTAGAATTGTCCATAGCTGGATCTATGATCTTTCATCCAGAGAGCCAAATATCACATTTCCCTCGGTGCTATTTGCACCCGAATTTAGAGCTTTGTTGCCTAAGACTTTGAATTAGAGATGCTATAGCACTTGGCATCAGATTGTTCCACTACAGGCTAGGTGCTGACAAGTTTATATAAATGAAAAGGCAAAGATCCATGTGCTTTGTATTAAAGTCAGAGTAAAGGTCTCACCTTTTGAAAGAGTTGACAAATCCTAAGACAACTTGCAATGTTTCCAAGTTCCCCTGGCAGTGCTCTCAGGTGTCATATAGCCCATGTGTTTGTGCACTACAGTCATCTTTATATTTAAAACATGAGCCCAGCCGGTGGGGCTCAGTAGTTGAGCATTGACCATTAACCAAAAGGTCATGGTTCCAAGTCAGGGCACATGCCTGAGTTGCAGGCTCCATCTCCAGTATGGGGTGTGCAGGAGGCAGCAGATTAAAGATTCTTTCTCATTGATATTTCTATCTCTCTCTTCCTCTCCCTTCTTTTCTCTGAAATCAATAAAAGCATATTTAAAACAAAACATGACCAGAGCCTCCTGGAGGATTTGAACCACCCCATACAACCAGGATACCCACTTTACACTGTTCCCAGTTTTTACTTATTGCCAGTCCTCAACCAATCATAAAAGAACTAAAGGCCCGGTGCACAAAATTCATGCATGGGGGGTAAGGGGGGAGGAATGGTGTTCTTCAGCTGAGCCTGCACCCTCTCTAATCTGGGACCCTTTGGGGGATGTCCAACTCCCAGCAGTAGGACATCCATTTCATAATCTGGGACTGCTGGCTCCCAACCACTTGCCTGCCTGCCTGCCTGATCACCCCCTAACCACTCCCCTGCCAGCCTGATTGCCCCCAACTGCCCTCCCCTGCAGACCTGGTCCTCCCCCATTGGCCCTCCCCTGCTCGACTGATTGCCCACAACTACCCTCCCCTGCCAGCCATCTTGTGGTGGCTATCTTTGACCACATGGGGTGGCCATCTTGTGTGAGGGCATGAGGGTCAATTTGATATTACCTCTTTATTATATAGGATGTCTTTTCCCCCCCTTACAGTTCCAACTGAGAAAAAATCTACAAGGGGCTGAGAGAGTCGCTAAATGGCATGGGGCTGGAGGGGAGGGCAACTGTGTGCAGAGCTATGTCCAGGGGTCCGAAGTGCGCTTGGGTCAGCAGGATAAGGGATGGGGCGGGGGGGGGGGGTTTCAGAGATTTGGTGAGGGGCTTATTCTCAGCCCACTGAACATGCTGGCACTGCTCCCAAAGCCCAGAGAGCAGTTGAGTTTTAATATCCAAATCGCCCGTTTTGAAACGTGTCTATGTGGATCTGTTTAACGTCCTGTCTCCCGTGTCATGGTGTATTTGATATATGAGGTGTTTTGATTTCATTTCTCATGTATTAGTCTTCATATTCAAATTCAGAGTGTGTGATTGTACCCAGGGAGTTCTGAGGAAGACGTGGGGGGGGGGGGGTAACATGGGGATAGTTTCTCACCTCCTGGAGGTGCTGTTATCTGGACTGGCACAGCCGGGCTCACTTCTGAGCTCACTCTGGGGCCAGGCCACATGGCTGGGTCGCTGCTGGTCACACAGCTGGTGCCTGCTCATAGGAATGAACATCCTGTCACTTCAGCCGTGTGCCCGCCTACACCTGGGGTCTGCAGCAGAAGCCCCTGGCTGCTGAGCTCATTAGGGACCCTGAGGTTGTCCTGGCTTCCTGAGCAATCTCCTGAAAGGACAGCATTAGGGTCCCCCTCTGACAGCCCCCTGATTGGAGCTCGATGGCCCAGCAGGGCTCCGGGAGCGGGATGAAAACATGCCTGAGCCTCTCTGCAGCCCAGGGGGATACAGGCTCCAGGACCTGAGTGGCAGGCACCAGCGCTGCCTTCACTCAGAATAATTCCAAGGTGGGACCCAGCCACGTGAACGCAGCTTTGAATCTAATCTCTCCTGAACTGATTGGCAATTATGCTGCCATGCGAGGTGCAATCAGATCTGAAATCATCTCCGCCCCAACTGTTGCTGGCACCAACGCCTCTCCTCCAGGCAGCCTGATGCAACCTCCCGCCATGCTCTAGAAGCCCGGACATTAAAACAGGCTACACACTCAGTCCAGCTTATTCCAAAGGCCCCTGGGCCGGGCACGGTGGAAAAACAACCAGAGGTCTTTGAGCAAAGAGCTGACATGGACAGGAAGTGAGGCATCTGTAGGGAGAGGAAACAGCCCCACTGAGGCCGAAGTAGGAAGGAGATCACTGTGGCCAAAGTGGACTGACCAGAGGAGAGTGTTAATTAATGACATGAGGAGGAATATGAGCCAGATTATAGGCCAGGCACACACAGAAAGGGGCAGCCTATTGTTTCAACCCTGAGGTTGGCCATTCAGCACCTATAATTATTTCTCTCCCTCTTATTCTCTCTCTCTCTCTCTCTCTCTCTCTCTCTCTCTCTCTCTCTCTCTCTCTCTCTCCTCCTCCTCCTCTTCTCTCTCTCCTCCTCCTCTCTCTCTCCTCCTCCTCCTCCTCTTCTCTCTCTCCTCCTCCTCTCTCTCTCCTCCTCCTCCTCCTCCTCCTCCTCCTCCTCCTCCTCCTCCTCCTCCTCCTCCTCCTCCTCCTCCTTCTTCTTCTTCTTCTTCTTCTTCTTCTTCTTCTTCTTCTTCTCTCTTTCTCCTCTCTCTTGCTCTTTCTCTTCAGTTGCTCTCAAATTCTTGTTAAGAAGAACTCTCATGGACCAAGGAGCAAACCATTTACATCAACCCTAGCAGTGAGATATTCCACACCCTAGCTACACATCCAAGATGTAGCAAACCTCACCCATCTTTCTTGCTCTAAATCATTCACTGCGTCTTCATCGCCCAAAGAATCAGATCTACATTCATCACCTGCTATCAAGGCCCTCCACTGCTCCTTCTCCAGCATTATTGCCCTCCCTTTACATCTCAAAGTCTTCTCCTCCAACCAACCCTGAGCATGCCCCACCCCAAGTACACTGCAGACACCCCACCTCTCTCTGTTCCCTCTGCTGAGAAGTATGTTTCTACTCAGGCTCTCTAGGTGTGCTCTTTGTTTTAAGGCCCAAAGCAAATTCCATCTCCCTTGGGGAAGCTTTTCCTGAGTGCTCCAGACCCAAATTGCTCCTTTCCACACAGAATTATTAAAGCCTTCATTCCTGTAAATGTATCCCTTTGTCACAGGCAGCTTGCATTTTCCTGACAACATTCCTCTTTCATGCCTCTGCACTTTGTAAATGCTGTTCCCTGCCTACAGTTCCTTTCCCTTCCCCTCTTTATCCAAGACTGAGATTTGTGGATGCTGGCTGTGATCTCACTGGGCACAGATGCCCATGACCTCCTAGCGCCCCCACGGAATGACCCACTACTGCATCGCCAAACTGTGGGCTATTCAAACATTCACTCTCTTTCTCCCCTACAGGGCTGAGAGCATGAATTATAACCAATATCTCTGTACTTTGTATCCTGCACTTTGTAGAGTACCAGGAATATAATAGATATTTATCTATTGAATTGAACTCTTACCCTCCCATCTTCTCTTTTCTTACCAAAAGGAATAGAAGTTACTACTGCAGCTTAACAGTGAAGGTATCTGTTAATTTTTTTGCAAACCTTAAATAAAAGGCTGGGCTACAGACCCTCAGAAACATCCTTTCATGTAATGAGCTTTGAGAGTCCTTCTCTCCCTTTGTTCCATCTTTCCTCCTTGACAAAGAAACACATGAATATACTTTTTAAAAAGCCACAAACCCTCGGCCCACTCAGATCAAAGAGGAAGGAGGTATGATTGGGAGATTGGCTCACGAATGAAAAGGATGCTCCTCTATCCCCACCTCTCAAAAAAATGTACTCTCTGGGCAGCGGGAAAGAGAACAGATTCATTTTCTTCCACACAGGGCTGCACTGCAGAGCTGAAGGGCATGGGGAGAGGCGTGGGTGCTGTTCCTGCTCCTCAGACAAGATCCGGTGGTTGGAGTACATCAGGGTGTGGTTGGAAAGAGTCAGAAAGTCTCCGAAAGAGTCAAAAAGTCTTTATATATGGTCATATATATATAAAGTGCCAAAGAGCAGCAAACCCTTCAACCCAAAGTTGTACCTGTGCTATAAACAACAGGCATATTGTGAACCACTGCCCCAGACTCTAAGGTCAAATCATGAAGGTGCAATGGGAGTTTCTGAGATTCTAGTAAAGGGGGGTTGCTGACTTCTGTCTTCCCAGGGATGCTAGTGGCTCTTGCAAGCTTGTCCTAGAAGTACATAGCAGCAGCAGTGCCCTGGTGGCTGAAGCTGGCTAAAAAGATCTGGGGCCCTGGCTGGTGTGGCTCAGTGGGTTGAATGTCATCTCTCATATACCAAAAGGTTACTGGTTCAATTCTTGGTCAGGGCAGACACCCAGGTTGGGGGTTCAATTCCCAGTCAGGAGGCAACCTATCTATGTTTCTCTCTCACATCAATGTTTCTCTCTCTCTCTCTCTCTCTCTCTCTCTCTCTCTCTCTCTCTCTCTCTCTCTCCCCTTCTCCTTTCCTCTCTCTCTCGAATCAATATATAAGGCCTTGGGGACCAGAACATGTCTGGGGGAAGAGGAGAACATCAGTTGGCCCCTGATGTCCACAGCAGACCTGAGAGCAGAGGTAGGTGACATTCACTCCCTCATTTTCACATGAAATTTAGTATTTTAAATTTAAAAAATTCTTTATTCCAGACCTCAAACTTCAATTTGTTTAGCTTTTCTATTTTTGGTTTGGCAGCTATTTTTCCAGAGTTTCTATCTCTGCACTAGTAATATTTGAACTAGTACAATAGTACTAGTACAATAGATTGGTAGCCTCCCGAATGCACCCTGAGTAGGGCCAGGGATAGAACCTGCAAATGAGGTACATGCTTTTGACAGGAAATCAAACCTTAACCCTTCTGTTCTCAGGCCAATGCTCTAACCACTGAGAAACCAGCTAGGGCAGGACTATCCCAGTTATTGCCCTTCAGAAATATGTTGTAAATCAAGTAATTTTAAAATGGGATGGCATCCTCTAGTTGCTGAATTAGCCTCTATTTTTGAAATATATTTCATAGCAGCCATTCTAATAATTATTTCAAATTGCCAACTTATTAAATATCTTTTGTGATAATATCTACTAATAAAAGGGTAATATACTAATTAGACCTGGAGAGCTTCCCGGAGACCTTATGGATGTCTTTCCGGAAAAGTCATAGTGGTGGGCTGAGGCAGAGGCTGTTAGAGGCAATCAGGCCAGGAGAGGAGAGCAGTTGGGGGTGATCAGGCTGATGGGGGTGCCAGTTGGGGGTTATCAGGCTGGTGGGGGGAGGGCATTGGGATGAGCAGGTTGGAAGGGGGGTTGTTGGGGGTGATCAGGCCAGCAAGCAGAGTGGTTAAGGGGATCAGGCAGGCAGATAAGTGGTTAGGAGCCAGCAGTCCCAGATTGTGAGAGGAATGTCCGACTGCAGGTTTAGGCCCGATCTAGGCCAGCAGTCGAACAACTCCTGAGGGGGTCCCAGATTGGAGGGGGTGCAGGTCACCCCCCGACCCCCTTGCACAAGCTTCGTTCACTGGGCCACTAGTAAGTAGATAACAATGGTAATGAAAAAAACAATTCAGTGAACATTGATAAGAGATGATGATCAAAAGGATAGACAAATTGAACATTTACTTGCTCACCTGTGAAAAGGCGATAGAGGCTAGCTAGTGAAAGCAAACCAAATTATGCTGACTTCAGCAAATATATAAATGTCTCAAGTACCATCTTTTTGAACCCCTGATGTTTTTGGTCCTGTTATAAGGAATTTCATCAGTATTAATAGCAGTTTTCAGGAAGAAAGAAACAATCATAAAGTTATATAGAAACAGTATATGGATAAGCAGGAAGGTGCCCTCAAATGATAGTATCCAAGCATTGGGCTGTTGGTGGAATCTATCCATCCTAGAATGCATCAAACAGTCCAGACCTTGTGCTCTGAATTTGATGCTATTTCAGCCATTCTCTGAAATGTATCCTGAGGAAAAGCAAAAAGACCCCCACCATCAATGGATGGATAAAGAAACTATAGTGACTGGCTTAGAATTCTAGAAACTTTAGAAACATCTGCTTTCCCATACAAGTGGTCTATCTTGCAAAAACATTTACAAATTTGCTTACAGACATATTAAAATCTAGATAAGATTCCTCATTTACTAGAGGGCTTCTTTGCTTTCTTATCTGTTTTTGAGAAATCTTGCAATAACACTTTTTTTTTTTTTTTTGGTCTATAGTGCTTTTTCAATCAATGTAGCTGACACCAGATAATGTCACCACAAGGGAAATATCTCACTGGCCCAGTATGAACATTAACCTAATTTAGTTAATCTTAGATTATTTATCCAGAATATCTGGTTTGTAAATATTTGAAAGTGTGTGACCATTATAGTTTTTCAGAAAAAAAAAAGAAAAACAGAAAGCCAATGAGTATCTTTCTAATTTTACAACATGATAAAGCCAATGAGGCCATATATTAAATATACCCAAGAATAACTTAACTGGGAACTTGGCTGGCATGTAGCATTTACATACTGCTAGTCTGGGTGCTATGTGTTGGGTTTCCTCTTCTCTATGCTTTTTTACCATCTTTATTGTTATTGTTCTTTTACTCCAAGATGATTATTGAAAAGTAAAAGAGCAGAATTGATAGTAAGTGGCTAAATTCTTGCAGTGTTTTTTCCTTTAGTTATCTCAGTAAGTTGAATAAGAGCCAACATGAGTCATCACAAAAGTAAATAACCTTGTTATGCTACTAAATATGCCATCCTGTTCACCCAAAGTGAGATTACTTGAGTTTCTAACGGTATACAAATGACTCTTCAGCAGGATATATGTTAATTTCTTTTTGTTGTTATTCCCTTGGAAACTGTTAAAAAAAACAGGTAGTTTGATTAAAGTATAAAATATTTATTATTATTTTTTTACTAATTGAGCATAAGCTTCTCGTGACAATGGTGATATTTTCTACATTACTACAAAGAATAAAACTTTTGAATTAGCTTACTCATAAAATCTTGATCATTCCTCTAATTCTACAATATTTTCTTTTCCCCTTAAATTTAGTAAAAAATTGAACCATAAATGAACATACTAGTAATGAACAACAGATTTTCCTTTATGACAGAAATAATTTTTTAATTTTATCAAAAGTATGTCTGAGATACTCCCAATTTATTGGCAAAACAACTCACCTCACATTTTTGCTGAATTTTTTCATTAATTATGTAAGCATTCAACATACATATATAAAAATTCAAGGTATATATGTCAAATATATACGCATGCAGAATTTTCATGTTGTAAGCTATACTGAGTTTATTAAAAAAAAATATTCTTAGAGCAATATTTCCTTTCTTGCTATCATCAAAAATGAAATATAAGTTTTATAATTTACTTCTAAAAATCTTATCTCTAAAATATTACTGTAGACTACTTTTAAATATTTTTTAAACACAAAAAGGCTACAAATATGTTTTATTGTAATCTTCTTGATCAAGATATGACTTCTTAGGTTTCTAAAATTATTAATCAATTATAGGGGAAAATATGGAAGAAATTCCATTCTTGCTTAGTAGAAAGCATTTTCATAGGATATAAATTCTTCCTTAAGCTTTTTGTTTTGTTTTGTTTAGAGTTGTAGTGATGGTGTAACCTTGTTGGTAACCTTGCAGGAGAAAAAAATAAAGCAGAAAATTACCAAAATGCTGACCTGAACTTTGAAAATAACAGGAAAGGATTTGCTCCAGCCCTGCGTAGACATTATACAATAACCTGTAGTAATTTACATCTCATCATTATCCAACAGTTGTAGCAAGATTCTTCAAAAGTTACTTGAGAGTTCATTTAAGATTGCTGACTGAGATCACAATACAGTAATTAGATGAAATTAAAGTTAAAATGAAAAGAAAATGAATCAAGTAATAAAGTACAATGTGGGATGCCCTCCACCCACCTCCATGCATTCTCAAGAAAGAAAGGAAGCTTTGATAATATAGTATGTTATAAAAGCAACTTTAACCCAGGCTGGGTCTGTATCCCCTCCTGCTAAAACACAAACTCAGCATTTTCTACATTTTTGCTTTTCCTCTTTCATTTCCTGGAGGATCAGTGGGCCACATAGTCACTTTAAATTCCCAATAGATGCAGTTTTAAAACATAAAAAGAAGCAAGTGAAATTCATTTCAAGAATATATTTTATTGTAGCCAATATATCAAAACTGCAATCCTTTCAACCTGACATCAATATTTAAAAATGATGAATCGGGTATTTTACATGCTTTCTTGCACACAGCATCTTTGAAATGTGGTGTGTGTTGTATACACTCATGCACACTTCTCCATTCTGACTGGCTGGATTGTAGATGCTCAGCAGCCCCACATGGCTAGTGGCTGCCACAGTGGATAACAGAAGTCTCAGTGGACAGCCAAGGAAACTATCCTGGGAGAAAGTAGGAACCTGGAAATGATGGATACAATGTGATAATTCCATCCATTGGCAAGCTCACTCTTTGAGAGCTCAGAAGAAAAGGTTCAGAGATAAACTGCCCTTATCCTTCAACATCACTTTTTTGCTGTATTTGTTGAATTCCTGTAAGGATTTGTGCACACATCCCTGTGTGTACCTAACAGAGTATTCTTCCCAGCCTTTTGATTTCTCTTTCTATGAGGACCAGATGCTGATGCATAAGCCAACTCTAGTACTCAGTCAGCTAGTGACTTCAGAACCCCAGAGGAGTGATTTTGTGAGTGTGTGTGTGTGTGATGTGTGAGAGTGAACTTGTGTGGCTCTGTGTGTGAGAGATCCCAGGAATTTTTATGTATGAGTGTATAGTGCCTGTGTTTTGTGGGTGTATGAGCGCATAAGAATGTGTGGCATGTGTGAGAATGAATGTGTGAGAAGAGAGAGAGGCAAGGGCAAGAGTGGACTCACCAGATCCTGTTATCCACCAGGGCCCTGGCCCAACCTGAGTGGGCCCCCTGAGCCACCTCTGCAAGGAAGGTCCACCTTGGCCATTAAGACTTTCCACAGCCACCAGCCCCACTCTCTTCAGTGCTTCAGCACATTTTGAAAACCCACAATGCAGTAGGCATTGTCCATACCCTAGAGCAGTGTTTCCCAAACTTTTGACATATGTGTACCCCTTCTATAATTTTCGTAACGCTGAGTACCCCTCGTCAAAAAAAAAAAAAAAAAAGGATGTATTAGGTGCAGCTAAGCACGGTGCAGTGCATATCCCCACCGAACTCCGGTGCAACGTGTACCCCCACCAAACTCTTCCTGTACCCCTGCGGGTATGCATACCACACTTTGAGAAACATAGATGAACCAACCCGGCAAAACACCATCTCCCTGAAACTCACATCATCCTTCGCGCCTCCCCATAGTCAGGACCTCCAGAAAGCTCGCCTCTGCCTTCAGCCCTGCACCAGCCGTGGGTGGCTTTGCCTGAGCAGGAAGTGGGCAGGCAGGGCAAGGGCACCTGGAGGGGCTCTGGGCCCAGGCCCAGCCTGGAGGGTCGTAGACACACAGACTTCCAAGAGCAACCACAGGGCATGACCTGTGACTCCCTGGAGCTTTGGGGTCCAAATTATACAAATTTCCAGGGACTGTGCTAGTTCACTTCCTCCAAAGGTGTCCTATTTACAAAGAGCTTTCCCTCACCCCCAACTAAGCAAGACACAGCCAACCGGGCCTTTTATCCAAGGATTTCTCTGTTCTCCTGGTTGTCTCTACAAAAACATTATTCGGTTGCACTCTTCTCCCAAATCCTACTCCAGTTTGTTGAGGGGCCTGCAGGCATCTTGAGAGGCAGGGGGCGGGGGAGGGAGGTCATGTGCCAGACTGGAAGGGGAGGACCCAGCCAGCCGTTTGCAGCCTTCAACCTCAATCTTTACTTTTTCATCTCCCGGCTAGAAATTGGCTTGGTGGCTTTCTCCGTGTTGACTACCTTTTCCTGGAAAAATGTTCCGGCCCACGGATGAGGTGGGGAGAGAACAGAGCACACGGATCCTGTAAAAAAGCAGAGGAAGGACTCGTTAACTCAGACGGGTGGGCCTGGGGGAAACACAAGATGGATAGGAGGGGAAAGCTGCCTACTCTGGAGCCCTGGGGCGCCCAGAAGTCTGGAAATCAAAGCTCCTCCCGGCCTTGGGTTTCTCGGACCGGATGGGGCCACGGGGTCCAGCGCCCGCAGGTGCATGTCCGCGGGGACCCAACGCATTCCCCACCCGCACCCGGGCCCTTAGCACCCACCTCATGGGCCGCCCGCCGCCAGCACCTAATAGATCCCTCCTGCTACTTGTTTCTAGAAAAAACAAAAAACAAACAAAAAAAAAACAAGAAAAAACAAAACAAAACAAAAAAAAACCCGAGATCATCCTGGCAGCTGGGGGTGGGTGAGGCGATGGAGAGGGAGAAGATTGCTAATCTCAGCAATCGGGAGAACAATGACAGAATCACTGAGATGCGGGTCACGGTGGGCACTCGAAGTTGGCCAGGCGTCTGTCACGGCGCCGCCGGGGAAGGTCCTTTCCTGTGTAACTAACTAACCTGGTTGCTTTTGGGCGCACAGTTGCTCCAACACGGGTTGTTTTGAATTCAACCTGAAGAAAACACCTTGAACATACCTCGCTGGCATTATTATACAAGCAGAAGGCGGTGTCTGTGTTAAAAGCACCTCCCTTGTTGCCTTCGCTGCTCCAGGTGCATTTAAACTTGCAAACAAACACAAGCGAACCAGCGAAAACATCGACATTTCAGCGTGGCTTATAGGTCAGGGGGTCTGAACTCAGAACCCCTCCCTCCCCCCACAAGGATCGGGTTTTTAAAATGTCTGAATCCGCCAGAAAGAGGAGGAAATTATGGATCATCGTAGCGGTTGTCACTTTGCAAAATCCTCCACCACCACCACCCCCCCTCCCCCGCCCCTTTCGCCCTCTCAGCAGAAGGGGATCTGAAGTTTGAAACTTGTCACGGGGGAAAGAGAAACCTCTTGCCCGAGGCTGCTAATGAATTCGGATCGCGTCGTTTTCAAAAAATCTGATGTTTTGCGATGATGACATGAGTGTGGCAACCGAGGGTCCGAGGCGACGAGCCCGCGCAGCTGCTCCGCGCTTTGAAATCCCCAAGACAATGGGCGCCAGTGTTCGCGGCGCTGCGCCTCTCCGCCCCATTTGCATAGTCTGTTCTGCCTGATTGACCAGCGGGCCCGGCGCGGGGCCCGGCATTGTTCGCAGATCACTCCAAGATGGCCGAGATGACAAGGTTCAGGTGAGAGACGAAGTGGGATGATTCCAGAATGCCACAAAAAAAAAAAAAAAAAAAAAAAAAAAAAAAAAGCAAGCGGCCCTGGGATAGGCGGCGAGGGCCCCCCGGGCAAGCTGACTTCCGAGGGTGGATTTAGCAGCCCGGTTGCTTTGGAAGACCTCATCGAGTTTGCTGGAGGGGGAAATGGAAGGCTGAGAGATTTCCACACGGGAATTTACAATGCCCTCTCTTTTTGAGGGGAGGGGTCACTGGGGGTCCTGCTTGATGTAAAAAGTCCAGTCCTTTCGTGGCATTTTATGCTGCTGTGTCCTTTCACTCTTGGGAAGCTTGAGTGCTACTTGCCAAAGGGGACACAAATAGCTCCCTTCTCTGGGGCCAAGAGCTGTCACGAATTGAGCCTGGATTTGCTGGGGGGTTTTTTGTTTTTTTCTTTTTCTTTTTCTTTTTTTCAGAAACGTTGAAAAGTGGTGGTGGAGGTGGTGGTCCCTTGGCTGGCAAATCCGAGTTTGCAGAAGTAAATGAACTCTAATAGTTTAGTTCCAAGTGACCGGCCACTCGTAGTTCTTGGCCGCAGCAAGTCCATCGCTTCACGCCTCACTGCGCACCGCGAAGGCGCAGGCCTCCACCCACTGCCACGCGGGTTTTTACCTGACACTCCTGTTTTGACTTCAGCTCAGGAAGACACAAATCTTTGCCATACAAGTGCCTTTCCCGCGTCTTTCCCCCCCTCCTCCCCCCAGGCCTCAATTCCATCTGCCATCGTTCTTGTTTTACCCCTAACACTGGAGCGCCGTTGGGGATTGTGGCACTGGGACGTGTTTCCACACCCAGGCTTGCTCTCTTGGGGATTTCCATCACCGGGAGAGTAAATACTGCCAAGGATTTGCTGAGATGGGAGTCCTGGAAATCATGGGAATCTTGGGGGAGGGGCCTAAGGCGGGAACGGGTGGGTGGGGCAGGGTTTGGAGCTAGAGGAACCCAACTTAGGAAAGGGAGCACCTTTCCTGCAGAAGGGGGTGGGGGGAGGTCATCCTCTCCCCCAGGTCAAAAGACTTGATTCTGACACTTGGCAGGGTGGGCCCGGAGGAGGAGGCCGCGTCACGGTGAGCCTGAAGGCCTGCTCAGGCCCGGCTAGACGTGGGCTGCGCCCGGCCCTCCTCATTCTCCTCCTGGCCCTTTCTTCTTCCATCCAGCCTCATCACCCCTGTCCTCCTCCCGCCCCCTCCACATCCGGCACCCCCTACAACACCCACCCGAACAAAGGCTAGTCCTGGAAAAGGTTCCCTACAACCCTGCACGCGTGCACCAAACCCCGGACACACATCGGGTCCCGGGGAGGTCTGCAACCCGCCCCACCAGCGCGGGGGAGGCGTCTCTAGGTCCCCAAACGCGTTCCCTGAGAATCACAGGGACGCACATCTCGGGGAAATATAACGATTAATCCAGCTGCAGGTTTCCATATAAGTGATTGTGATGGAGATTGTTGGCGAGAAAATAGACAATTATCCGCTGTTAGCTTTACATAAAGATCGCATTAACTCAAATTAGTTATCAGACAAAAGAGCGTCAGCGTGCGCGCCCGGCCCGCCCGCGCCCTGCCCGAGGGGACCCCCGGGGGCAGTGGGGCGGAGCGCGCGGCCGGCGGGGCGAGGGGCCCGGAGCGCGCCCCGGCGAGGCCCAGGCCCGGCCCCACGCAGGCCCGGCCCCACGCGGGGACTCGAGGCCGCGCTGGTCGGACTCCGGACGCCCCAGTAGACCCCCCACCCCCGCGCGCACCAGCTCCGCCCCACCCCCGCCTACCATCCTCCCGCGCACTACCCGCAGCGCTGCCCTCCTCTCTCCGCCGCCCACAGCCCCCGGTTTCGGTCTTTGAGCCCGAGCAGGAGCCGTCATTCATTCTCTCTTCTTAGTGGACCGGCCCTCCCCCTCGCCGCGGGATGAGACGCGCAGCGATGGAGTCCGCGCGCTTCGACGGCGCGGCCCTGGGACCCGCCCGCCGGCGGGAATCACCGCACGTGGTCACTGTCGGTTCCCATGCACCGCGCCCGGTCGCCCTCCGCGGGGCCCCGTTGCCACGAGGACGGAGGGGAAAGGCGGGCTGGGGGAGAAAAGGCACCGAAGGACTCTCAGAGCGGAGTGTTTGGCCGTGGCCCTGGGGAACCAAAGCGGACATGCAGCTTCAGGCTGGAGAGACGCAGGGCGGTGCAGCTTGGACTGGGATGAGCAAACGTTGCGCACCATCCACGCACGGGGTTGCCTCCCGCACACTCCTGTCTCCCGTGTCCCTGTTAGTGTTCACACTGTCCGGAGCACGGATTCAAACGGCGCTGTGGGTGGGTGCGAACGCACAAGCCGCCGTCCACCGCCCCAGCCTGGCTGCCAGGGCCCCGCGAGGTCTCCACTCCCACAGAGGAGCGCTGGCGCTCCCACGCGGGCCGGCCTCCCCGGGGGCCCTAAGGGTCCCGAGTCCCGCTGAATAGGGCGGATAATGACCCCCGGTTCCCAAGGCAGGCTTTCTGCTGCCTGGTGAGCTTGGATTTGTGTGGTCCAAGCCTTTCCCAGCTTGTCCCATTCTGTCACCGGGATAAGGGGCTCCCTCGGCTCGTTTGCACCTGCGTTGCTTTTGGCTCCTTCAGGAATGCGCTGAAGCTTGTAATCAGCTTTGTGAAGCCATTGAGTGCACGGCTGAGTGAAACTTCCAAAGCTCGAGGAAAACTGGCCCGCTGAATAGGAGCCAGCATGGGGCTGCTCTCCAAGCCTCCGCGCTGCCAAATTCCAGCAGAGCCCCTCACAATCGCTCCGCGCGGGCTGCGCCGCTTCCCCACACTGAGAAAAGTGAGAGAAGAAAGGCGAAAATACCAGTCACCGAGGTTAGTCGTTTG
This sequence comes from Pipistrellus hanaki, assembly GCF_964339955.1. Classification (NCBI taxonomy): domain Eukaryota; kingdom Metazoa; phylum Chordata; class Mammalia; order Chiroptera; family Vespertilionidae; genus Pipistrellus; species Pipistrellus hanaki. The sequence goes on from NC_140505.1 coordinate 26,498,855, forward strand.
TTCCCAGATTAATGGCAAACGGCTCCCTCTCACTGTTTCCCCCCCCCCTCCCCAATCCAAACGTAGCTCACTAATTTAGGAAATATGACAGAGAAGAGGGAAAGACGGTTATCAATAACCCCTCATCTGTTTTCCATTTTCAGCGTGAGGCCCTCCCATCTCTGGAAGCTGATTTCCAAGTCCACCCAGTAAGACTCCTGTCGGGAGACTTCCTGTCCCATCTCTAGTTGTGCACCTTAGTTTCTCGGAGGAGTCAGATGAAGCCAAACCTAAAAAAAAATCCACCAAATTTGCACCAGAAAGCCCTCAAAACATTTCCTCTAGGGAACAAACAATAAACCAGTTCTATCCCTTCTCTAGGTTACCCTCACCCCATTCAACATGACCCCTGTCCCCAATAACAGGTGCCTTGGATTTCACTGGCTTTGGAGCAGAGGAGGATGCAGGAAATGTAGAACTGCTAACACATATAAGATGATTTGTTATTTTCCGGACAGATGACTGTAGGACTTGAGGAGGGTTTGGAACTGTGGCTGCCCCTCCCTGTGGCATGTGCTCCTGGCTGCAGTTCTATTGTAGAAACACAAGTGTTCTCTGAGCCACCACTTGCCCATGTAGAATCTAGGTCCCGAAGACAAGTCCCTCCCTGAGCTTCCTTCCAGGCTCCTTGATCCCTCTCACCCTGTCAAGGTAAATGGAGGGAAGGAAATTCCAGGATAAGGAAGTCGCTTGGAGCCAATAGGTCAGCCAGCTTACAAAAGGCAAGCTCACACCCAGCAACATTAGTCAGGACATATCAGCATCCTGTAACTGTCAGCTCATCCAGGGAGGGGCTCTTTCTTCGTGTTGGTACACCCCACCGTTTCAGAACAGGGCCTGGCACATGGGAGACACTCAGTACAGACTTGTTGAATGAATGTTGTCCAGTTGTTTCTCTGAAAACGGAGCCAGAAAGCAGATCTGAAATTTGGAATCCTTTCTCCAAATTATAGGCTCTCTCTTCTGCGACTCCTAGTAGACATGACTTGGAGAAAAGAAAGCGAGGGCGACATCATGATCTATGCATAAAAGCTCTCTTTACAATTGCCGTGAATTCCTTTAGCTAATTAATTCTTCCCACCGTGAGTTGGAAGCTTTTGCTCTTCGGAGAGCACAAACATAACCTTTTAAAGATTTGATCTGATTTCCATTCCTTCCAGTAAACATCACCTCCGTTCCGAAGGCAGGGCTTTCTCCTGCCCCAGCACCTTGCTTTTGTGGGTGCAACATAATGCCTGACTGCTGCTCCGAGCTAAAAATAGGCCCCTGGTGGATGGAAGGCTTAATAGGCCTCTTCAAATACCTGACTTATTATAAAGCCCTGGGGAGAGTAACATTAACAGGCAAAGGAAGGAGAGGAGCACTCCTCCTGTGGGTGCCCTATTACAGTGTTTTATGGAGACCAGGCGCAGGCAAGAGTTTAGTTGATACAAGAAGTTATAACATCTCAAACAGTTGTTTTGAGTGAGGAAGACTCTGTATTCAAAGAGGTCAAGTGGTATTGCCAGGAAGTACTCTGGGGCACCATGACTGTTGTCAGTGATAATAATAAAAAATAATTGAATACTTTGTCCTGTTTTCAAACACATCAGATAGTTACAAATAACAAAAAAAGAATTCAGATAGTTCTGTTTAAGAGCAAGGTAATCCCTCCTTCGTACATTTCTGGACTCCCAAAAGTGGCGAATGAGAGCATTTGGTGCTCAAAGAGATGTTAAATATCTCTCTGTGCCAGGGTTTTGTGCATTCATTCATAGATGCTAAAATGCTTTAAACATCCCAGTTCATAGCACCCATTTTGATATTTAAAGTTTAATTTTTTATTATAAAGTTTGATGTGCTGTTTTCAGCAGTGTTTCGCCTTCCAACTACTCTCAGTAACAAGTCAGGAGATATGCAGTAATTCAGAAATTAGTGAAATTTTCTTCATGGTGGGGGCACTGGATTAAGAGGCTGGGAGAGTGTGAAACAAATCAACGTGTAATTGTATGATAAGGCTCTCACGAGGAATTTATTGGCCAAGTTGCTATTTCTATTCCTTCCTAATCTCGTTTAGCACATTCATTCTCTGCAATCTGTCTCCATAATCTTCTGTGGCAGAATGGCAGCCAATAGAAGCGTGCGTGTTTGGAGAGAAGGGAAAATATGCAGAAGCGTGATAAACTGATGCTAATTATCCATATTTAGGACACCGAGTGCAGAAGATCAAGGTTTACAAATAACAAACCAGAGCCAATGATGATGGCTTCCTCGTGTGGAATATGTTGGAGGGGACCAGATAAGGGTTTCACGGGCAGGAGAGATTTACTGGTCAAAGGGTTCACCTTCCACTCTTCCACTTTTATATAGCAGTAAATTATTTAGGCTAAATTCACCAGAACATTACTCTTTTATTTGGCTATGTGCCATGACTTGCTCTTTCTTTGTGTCCTTTCAATGCAAATCCTTGTAGTGTAACATCAGTTGATAAGGGACAAATAATTGAAGTAATAGGTAATTCCCTTTAAATTGTACATATAGGATGGTGAGGTAATGCTCCCAGGAAGAATGAGATGAGGTAAAGAGCAGACGGCTGAAAGTGAAGCAATACCAATCTCAGCTGTTAAATGATTTCTTGGCCAAAAAAAAAGAAGAATATAAATATTTGCTAAATATGTGTGTGTGCATATGATTCTGGGTATCCCACAAGCCAGCAAGCTTGTGGTAAGAGGCAGGAGTTTGTTGGAACATTGAGCCAATGTCTTTTTTTTTTTTTTTTTTTTTTTTTTTCCTGTCTGAAAACCTTATTAATTTTTTAAAAATTTAAAAATATTATTTCTCTTCTGTCTACTGTCCCCATATCACCTCAAACTGTCCTAATATTTAAAATTGGCCCACAATCTTCTCCCAGATTTCTGGCTATGAGGATATACATAAAAAGAATTCAGGCTGAAATACTGTGTGTCATGGTTGAGGGGTCTGTGGTAGAGATTTTTCTACATTACAATAATTGCCTTGTCGAGTTTCCAGGAAACAAACACAAATGTAGCTTAGTACTTTGTTGCTCATTTGCATGCTCATCTTGAAATTTAAAATACTGACTAAATCCCATTTATTGGTACTAACTTTGATTTTTTTTTTTTCTCATCGTCAGCTTTGCTACTAACTGGAAAACTGGTCTCCTTGCTTCATCCTTTGAGAGTTAAATAGAGTTTTCATTTGTAACTTTTCAGTTGATGATGGACAAAGCAATAGGAACCCTCTGTCAAATACACATTGCAGGCTAGCATGAAGCACTTATTATAAACACAAGACGTTTTAGAATAAAAAAGCAATGCTGAAGTTTGGGGATTTAATTTATAATTCCTACATAAAGAAGTATCAGGGAAGAATAGGTGATCCTTGGCATATATATATATTTTTTTCACACTAGACCTTTGGTCAGCAAACTGCGGCTCTTGAGCCACATGCAGCTCTTTGGTCCCTTGAGTGTGGCTCTTCAACAAAATACCACAGCCTGGGTGAGTCTATTTTGAAGAAGTGGTGTTAGAAGAAGTTTCAGTTTAAAAAATTTGGCTCTCAAAAGAAATTTCAATCGTTGTACTATTGATATTTGGCTCTGTTGACTAATGAGTTTGCCGACCACTGCCCTAGACTATATCACACATATGCACTTTTTTCTCAACAAGCCTAATATGCTATTATTGGCACTATAAAAGACCTCTGCCAATTATAATTGTAAGTTGTCACTAATGATAATGGTGTATTTAGATTCCAGAGATGATAAAACTAAAAATGCCTGTCTTAGAACCAAGGTAATACAGCACAGTTGTGTTATTGAATAATGAATTTGTAACATTTTCCCCAATATATTTTCAAAATTACCCATTATTCTATAGAAATAAACTTTGCTTAAAGTTAACAGATGTAAGATATAGTCATGCACAGCATGATGATGTTTCAATCAATGACAGAGTGCATATTTGACTTAAAATTATGATGGTCTCTTAAAATTATAATGGAGCTGAAAAAGTCCTATTGCTTAATGATTTCATAGCTGTATTAATTAATGCATACTATGTGTTTGCAGTGATGCTGGTATAAACAAACGTACTGCACTGCCAGTTGTATAAAAGTTTAGCACATACAATTACAACAGTAGACTTAGACCATCTAGGTTTGTGTAAGTACAGTCAGTGATGTTCATACAAGTATCATATGACTGTAATCTATAGTCAACACATACAATACATACTGTACACTTATACATAGTTTAAAAGCATAGAACTGAGATAATTATCCATTCAATTCATAAAAAAAGAAAATTTTTTTCCCCCATCAGTAATAATCTAGCAATAGAGGCTAAAATTGTAGGTTGCCAACATTTCTAGAAATTATCTAGACTACCTCAACACAGATTTCAAAAAACCAATGTGCAACACAGACATCTTTGGTGTCTGCCAAAGTACTGCATAATATGGACTTGTTTTGGTGTGGTTTGGTTTTGATACTCCAGACTGGAGATTGTTGATTTGGATAATTTGGTTCCCAGAATCAGCTTTTCTTTCTGAATTAAAAATTTTTTACCCATGTGAAAAGTATCTAAACTCTTTACCTTTCACTAAACCCTCTTCCCTCACAGGCAACCACTAACCAATCAATCCATGGAAACTAGCCATCATTATGAAAACACTAGAGGCCTGATGCATGAAATTTGTGCAAGGGGCATGGCCCTCACAGCGCTGGCTGCCTCACGGCCCTGGAAGGTCATTCTACTGTCCGATCTAATTAGCATATTAGCTCTTTATTATATAAGATGATTAAATCCAAAGAAAGATCAACAGGTATTGCAAAGTAAGTAGTTAAATTCAAGGAACCAGTGACTGCTTTCCAGTTTAAGCTAATTTTTAAAATTTAACTTCTTTTAAAGATTAAATTCTGTGCTTTCTTTGAAAATTAGTTTGAGTTCATATATTCAGGCAGAGGCAGAGCCTCACCCCACTACAAGTGTACCTTGGCAGAATGTGGAAAAGCAAGCAGGTGGGAAAAGTTACCAACCAACAGACCTTGGGATTCTAAATGTAGCTGCTGTCACAGCCATGCCCTTCTAACTGTACTGTGTGTGTGTGTGTGTGTGTGTATGTATGTATGTCTGCACATGTGAATGTATGTGTGTGTCCAAGCCTGTGCCCACACTCATGGGTGGTGTCCACACTGTAGCATGTCACAGCCGCCCGGCACTTCTTTTTCCTGGCAGAGCTAAGCATTGGTTGAGTTCAGTTGGGAAGACAAGGAGGTGCAGAGATGCCAGGGAGAAGGTTAAAGGAAGGCGAATATAGTGCAACTCTGAGTTAGTGTCTTTCTGGAGACCAATGTTGTCCTTTCTTGTAGCTCAGGATGCCAACACTATGTAAATGTGAGCTCTATACTCAATTCCCACTCTTGGGGCTTTTTCTCACATACAGTGATTGGTTAGTTTGGTGTGTGGCTGTGTTCTTTGCTCCTTCTCCTTCTCTTCAGAACCCTCCAACCCCATACCAATTAACATCCAATACTTATTCAGTGTGTGCACACTTCTTTAAGCATTTCTATCATAAATACCTAGTTCAAACTGAATCTTCAAATAATGCAGAGAGCTTTGTGTGTTCATCTGCCTGAGCCGCACTCCTGGAACACTTTCATGGAGCCGTTTCAGCCTCTTTAACGGTGTCTCCGAGCTGGATTTCTTATTGGTGGCCAATATATATTGAGGAATCTGAAATAAACACAGAACTCCAATTATTGTTGCCCGTGAACTGGTTAGCAAGATGATTACAAGATATGGTAAATACGCTTGGCATGTTGAAATGTTCTTTCAGCTCCAATGACTTCAAATAGCTTCTAAGTAAAACAAATAAACAGAATAATTGTGGGATTTATTTGGAATTATTCATTATGAGACTACCCAAGGCATGACATTTCCAATCATGTCTTAATTTTCTTTTTAGCGGAAAGGGTTTTCATATCTTGACATATTCATCACCCTGGGCCTGAGGCGGTTATCTCTCTTGCTCATTCTATGGCTCTGAGAGCTGACGGCACACTGTGGGGTCTTTTGTGGATCATGCATGGTTTGCCCTGACTTCTGCACATTAAGAGTGAAATAAATACCCAGGCTGACTGTCCTAGATTATGATCTATGAGCTGATTTGTTAAATGAGCTCGTTGCTTTAAAGGTTATAAATGACAAGATTTTTACCATTACAAGTAATTTATAACTATTTCCTGTTTGATGTGACAGATCCTCTTGAGGAGTCCAAATTTGTCTGCTTGACATACATTTATTTGAACACTTCCCCCTTCTCAGAATTCTAGCGCATATTAACTACTGTTTTCCTAGGTGTCAATTTGCACCTGTGGGGTTTACCTCTCGAGGCTTCAATGAGGTCCCCTGGCCTCTACTCCAGATGGCTGCCTGCATTTCAGCAGCTAATGTGGGTGATTACCGGCATATTTACTGTAATTTATAAAAATCACAGGAAGTGACATTTTTATTAGTCACTGACTCCACCATCACTAACTGCAATGGATGTTATGCATACAAATCCATTGTAAAAACTTGTGCTTCTGAAATCAGAAGCTCTTTCCAGTCTCTCATTCTGTAAAGTGATCATGTTTCACTTTTGCTTGCCATGAATGGGATCACAAAGGAGCTCAGATTTGAGCTGATTTCTGAAGGCCTGGGACTCTTCTTGTGGAGACTGCAATATGCCCTCTCTAAGACTGAGAGAAAGTCCAGAAATGCCCAGACCTCAGTGTGAGGGGCAGTGTATAGGACTGCTAAGAGCATGACCTTTGGACTCAGGCTGTATGTGCACAGAATCACTTCAGGCCCAATAGTGAGGGTTATGTACGTGGTTGCTGCCATTGTCACGGTTGTGTGTGCTATTATTTGTACACCTGTTCTAGTGACAGACTCTGGAACTGTCAGGCCAGAGCTGGTTACTGCAGAAGAGAAAAGAGAAGAAGGAGGAGGAAAAGGAAGAAGAGGAGGAGGGGGAGGAAAGGGAAAAAAGAGGAAGAGAAAGAAACAAGAGGGAGGGAGAAAAGAAAAGAGAGAGAGTTGAAAAGGGTGGGAATGTGTGATGACCGGGCCCTACACCATGGGTACAATAAGGACTTTTTTAAAATTTTTTACTACTATGATCAGCACAAAAGATCTAATGAACAAGTCCTCTGCTTTTGGGAAACCATCAGATTTAACAAATATTTGTTGAGGACCAACAATGCTTCAATCTTTTAAGAATGTTTCTCCCTTTAGTTCTAAGAACAATTCTTCAAGTTAGGAATCGTTTTCCCTATGAAGAAACTGAAGCTCAAAAAAGCAAAGATTTTGCCTTTGTTTGCACAACTAGTAAGTAGCATGGTCAATGTTTGAATTAGACCATCTGACTTCAAATTAGTGCTCTCTCTATACCACAGCTATTACTATAGGATTTCCATACACGTATCTCTCACAGTACAACATAAGGTGGCATTTCATCAAGCACCAAAATGCATGCAATGAAAATTAAGTGCTGTGGGAGATGAGGAAATTGGCTACCGAACTGGTTGGAATAACTCTGGGGAAGTGCTCACATGAACCTCTGCATCTTTTGGAATAGTCTACAGTAGAAGTTTTGGGTTTTTTAAAATGTTTTTTATTGATTTCAGAAAGAGGAAGAGAGAGGAAGAGAAACATCAATGATGTGAGAGAATCATTGATCAGCTGCCTTCTGCATGCTCCCTACTGAGAATGGAACCTGCAATTGGTGCATGTGCTTTAACTGGATGTCGGACCCTGGTTCACAGTTGACACTCAACCACTGAGCCACACTGGCCTGACAAAAGTAGGAGTTCTTAACTATTTTGTGACGTTAACCCATTTGACAATCTGGTGAAGCCCATGAACCCCATTTCAGGGATAATGTTTCTAAATGTGTAAAATAAGCCCAGCTGTCATGGCTTAGTGGTTGAGTGTTGACCTATGAATCAGGAGGTCACAGTTCGATTCCCAGTAAGGGCATATGCCTGGGTTGGGGACTTGATCCCCAGTGTGGGGCATGCAGGAAGCAGCTAATCAATGATTCTCTCTAATCATTGATGTTTCCATCTCTCTCTCCCTCTCCCTTCCTCTCTGAAATCAATAAAAATATATTTAAAATAGATTTTAAAATGTGTCAAATAAAATGCATAAAAGGAACCAACTCGTTATTTGGAAAATTGCTAAATAAAAAGAAACAAAAAATAAGTATGTATATTCTGACTAATTTTGCACTGGGTAAGCACATAGTTGATGAAACATATTTTTCCTTGTAGAAACAATACAGATGATAGATTATAAGGAATGATAGAATTAAAAGAATCTATTTTGTAACCTCTAATTAACTAATGGGTCTAAACTCTGAAAATCAATGGCATCTAACCATTGACAACTAGAATTAATCTCACCTCCTATTCTGTCCCCCCAAAATCTGATGTCATCAACCCTCTCAGTTTACAGGAGACACAGAGGAAAGAGGAACATGATAAACTACACCACAGGGGAGAGATCCACAACCTAGACTGTGGGAAATGCTACAGGATTTCTTTTTATTTCAAGAGATAAATTGCAAGAAAAGAGAAGAAATGAAGGCAGAGTCTATAAATTAAGAGACTTATAAGACATATCAACCAATTGAAAGTGTGAACATATTTGAATTCTCATTTTTTTTTAAAAGCTGAAAAATGCTAACACTTATGGATACTTGAAAATTTGAGCACTGTTGGGATGTTTGATGATATATAATGAACTTTTAATTTTTTTAAGTATGAGAATGGTATGACTGTACTTCAAGAAAAAGAACTTATAGTTAGAGGTAAAATATTTACAGATGGAATTATGTCTAGAGTTTGCTATAAGCTAATGCAGCATTAAAAGAATGTGGCTCTATAGTTGGATGATGAGTATGTGAGATTCTATTTATCACTGAACCTACACTTATGTATGTTCTAACTTCTCCACAATGACAAATTAAACTAATATTTAAGATTACTAAGGAAGCAACTCATTGAAAGGCAAATATCAAAATATTTTCAAATATTTTGTGATATAGTAGCAATTTACCTCAATAATGTACTAAGAAACAAGATCTGTGGCAGATCTAAAATCTAATGCAATTTCAAAGTGGTTATAAGTATAAGTGATATTTTGAAATATTTTCAACAGCTGTACTGTGATATGAAAATACGGATTATTTGAATTGGTGACAAAGTCCCAGGTTAATGCTAATACTCCTTGGGTTTGTTAATTACATTCATAGCTGAAAAAATGCTAAATTTCAGCTAAATGTTAATAAAAATAAAGACGAATACTTTTATTTTTTTATTTTATTTTGTAAGGGTTTGAACCAGACTTTAAGATGAATATTTTTATGTCCAAGTCTAATGGACATTTTGAATACTATGCATGGAAGCCTTCCATCACAGGTTGTTTTTTGTTTTGTTTTAGTAACCCATCTTCCAAAGGTAGAGAGTTCTACAGTGAATACCGTGTGTTTTTATTTTATGCAAGAGCCATCCGTGTTGACATGGGTTTTTGAACTGATTTAAAAATCATGGTCCTTATCTGCTTAAAACATCATGGATCTCTGTCTGTGGTCCCTTCTTTTCCCTTTGGAGTCCTACAGATTCTTATTTCAGAGACAATTTGGGGATCTTAGCATTTCTTCTTACCTCTCTCTGATTTCAGAAATGATAGTTAACATACCACATTTATCATATACTTAGAAACCACTTCTAGTGATATAGAACTACAGATTTTTAAAACATTAAATAAAAAGATATCTTAAATAGAATTTAATGCAACTCCTGCATTTTGCAGATGGGAACAGTGATGCTCAGATTGATTAACTCTCTAGAGCAGAAGTTCCCAAATTTTCTTGGTTTATGGCACCCTTAGTGTCTCAGTAATTTTGTTATAGGGCCCTCATCTACTCCCCACCCCACAAAAAAATCCTACTAGTCTTGTTTATTAAGTAGTTAGATTCAACTTAAAATATTCTTGTATACTAACAACTTTCTAGCCATTAGATAAAAATTTAAATTAAAGGGGGAATGTGATATTTTTTTAAAATATATTTTTATTGATTTCAAAGAGGAAAGGCGATGAAGAGAGAAAGATAGAAACATCAATGATGAGAGAATCATTGATTGGCTGACTCCTGCATGCCCCCCACTGGGGATCGAGCCTGCAACCTGGGCATGTGCCTTTGACTAGAATTGAACCTGGGACCTTTAAGACCACAGGCTGACACTCTATCCACTGAGCCAAACCAGCTAGGGTGGAAATGTGATATTTTAATTACATTCTTAAATAATTATAATTTCTTACTAATGGCATGTGTGTCTGCCATTGGATTTGGCCACCACCACTTTCATTTTGTGTTCTCTGTTGATTTTTGTGTGGTACTTGATTTTTATTTTAGCAACTGCCCCAAACCCAACTTCACAAAGATAATGCTGTTGTTGTAAGAAATGACGTACAACAGTATAAAACGGTGAGCTCCATCAGGCTGGTAGTGTATGCAGGGTTCCCCATATGACAAGTATCACTGTGTCTCCCTGGAAAGGTGAACTATCTTGTGGCACCTCTGTGAGTGTGCTGTGATGTCCCAGGTGACCTTGGCACATGGTTAGGGAATTGAGGTTACACCAGCAGGTGCTCTGGATCCAGAAGAACCAAAGTATCTTGCTTCCTAATCCAAAACAGAACTTGATGAAGCTATGTGACAAATTATTGGTCTGTTAAATGCTGAAAATTTTCTCTATCCAAGTATTCTAACTTATCTGGACATTTTTCTTTGGGCAAGTTTATTTGATCAGTGGAAAGTTCACTGTTTAAATTTTTTTTAAGTTTTGGCAGTTCTCTAAGCTATATTTGACAGTTAAGTTCAATTTGCACTTCTACTTCTGGCTATTACGGAAAACTGGTACCGAACTAGAACTTTTACTGTTAAGAAACTATAAAAATGGATGAAATATATGACACAACTATTCTCAAATGTTGGGCAATGAGCAGTGCAGGAGTGTGATCCCCATGAGAATGGAAACAAATGAGGTGAACCCCATGATCGCCCAGCTTTCTGCCTGGAGGCACTCCAAAAACCACGATGCAAGGATGGAGTGCCCATGCAGAATAAGGCATTCCTGCTGAGTTGAGGAGTCGAAGAGTAGAGAGTAGGACCAAAGAGAGAGGGCAGGATATAAGAAGTGCACAGAGAAGGAGCTCTAGATATCTGCATAAATATCCTTTGAGTCTCTGACTGAAGAGTTGGCTCTGCATGCTAAAGGCAAGGCTCTATGTAGCAGGCAAAGATCAATTGCCAAGAACTGAAAATCCTGAGTGGAAATCCAGAACTTATTTGGGGCTGAGGAACAATGAAGTACCAATCAACCAAGTACTCAGTTGATATCCCAGAAGGGACATGGCTTAAGAATAGGGCTACTCTAACCCCTAAAATAAAGACAACTCCAGATGTGTCCTAACAAAGCTTAAAAGCAAGCCTTAAAAGATCAAGATGAGCCCTGACCGGTTTGGCTCAGTGGATGGAGCATCAGCCTGCGGACTGGAGGGTCCCAGGTTCAATTTCGGTCAAGGGCATGTACCTTGGTTGCGGGAACATCCCCAGTAGGAGGTGTGCAGGAAACAGATGATCGATGTTTCTCTCTCATTGATATTTCTAACTCTCTATTCCTCTCTGTAAAAAAACAATAAAATATATATATTTTAGAAATATCAAGTTGAACTGCAAGTAAATTAACTGCCTCAGAATTAAACTCAACATTCTTAAAATGAAGAAATTATATTTGGACATTCAGCAATGTTGCATCCACTAGGCCTAACATACAATAAAAAATCACTAACCATATAAAGATGCAACCAAATGTGAAAAAAAATATGTGAACAGATGAAAAATCAGTTAAAAGAAACAGACCAATGACAGAAACAATGAACTTTAATACAACTATTATAAACTAGGGGCCCAGTGCACTAATTTGTGCACCTTAAAAGGAACTGTGGGCCACAAGGCTGTGGTAGGCACAGGGGCGGGTCTTGGCCCATCCTCCACGCCCCTGCCTGGGCCCTCCTGCCACGGCTCCCAGCCCCCTATCTTCAGGTAGCCCCTCTCCCACCACCACTCCCATGTGCTGACAGCACTGACGTTGCTCACACCCGCTGAAGCCGAGGAGCGATTGGGACTGGCACCAGCAGTGGGTGCGAGCAGGGCCGGTGCTGGCAGTGGGTTCGAGCGGCCGCTCCGGCACTGACAGCAGGTGTGAGCAGTGGCTGCCAGCCTCAATCTCTCTTCAGGAGCAGGGGGAGGTGAAGAAGCCCTGAGGGGCAATTGGGGCCAGCAGCTGCTGCTCGAAGTCGCTGCCGGCACGAGTGATCAGGGTCAGCACCAGACACTGGAAGTGGGTGCGAGCAGCTGCTCCAGTGCAGGCAGTAGGTGCAAGTGGGGCCAGTGCCAGCAGCAGGTGTGAGTGCAGCGCACAGGAGGAAAGAATTTTCAGTAACCACCAGAGGCTCGTCCTGATGACAGCAACCAGTGCCCTGCCTTGGACTGGCGCTCCCACTCACCTGCTCCACCATCCTGCAGCAGCTGATGCCCATCATGTTCTGCACACACCCCTGGTGGTCAGTGTACATCATAGCGACTGGTTGTTCGGTTCCAGTTGTCCCGCCATTTAGTCTGTTTGCATATTAGCCTTTTATTAATAGGCTAGATGAAAAGATTTAAATGAAAATGTGGATCTAGAGGTGGGGACAAATGGAAAATATCAATAAAGAAGTAAAAATGATTAAAAAAGAACACAGAGATATTGTAGAACTGAAGCATACCACCTAAGAGGAAATATTTCCATTCATCTGTAAACTTTCCCATCACAAATATAAGGAAATATACAAAATATATTTTCTCCATAAATAGAATACATTGTAAGACTAGTAATGTTTACTCTAGCAACTTTTCTGCAAGGAGGCCAAAGAACTTCATGAATATATCCAGTTACTCTCCATATCAATTGCACACCACTGGATACATTTATTTACTCTGGAGGACAGTTTAGTGAACCTTCTGTGATAATGGAATTGGTAGACATCTGCATTGTACAGTATGGTAGCTACTAGCCACATGTAGCTACATAAGTTTATTTTAATTAAAAAATGCAGTTCCTCAGTCATAGTAATCAAAGGCCCAGTGGTCACAGCACAATTCTAAGGAATTAATGGGTACTTATTGCCTTAATATCAATTTTGTTAAAATCTAATTTTTATATTGAAAGAATTAATTCAACTTCCAAAGGTTAGAATAACTCAATGACTCCATAAGGAATAGTTTTGCCCTAGAAAAATCCAAGTGGAATTCCCCCCCCCCCCCCCCATTTTATTGGTTAACTAGAGGCCCAGCGCACGAAATTCGTGCACTGGGGGAAGTGTGTCCCTCAGTCCATTCTGCACCTTCTCTAATCTGGGACCTCTTGAGGGATGTCCGACTGCCTATTTAGGCCTGATCCCAGGGCTGCTGGCTCCCAATCACTCACATGTCTGCCTGCCTGATTGCCCCTAGCTCCTTCTGCCTGCCAGCCTGATCACCCTTTAACCACTCCTCTGCCAGCCTGATTGATGCCTCACTGCTCCACTGCCAGCCCGATTGCCCATAACTGCCCTCCTCTCCCGGCCTCGTCACCCCCAACTGCCCTCCCCTGCAGGCATGGTTCTCCCCCCAATTGCCCTTCCCTGCAGGCCTGATCCCACCCCCCTTTTGCCCTCCACTACAGACCTGGTCCCCTCCAACTGCCCTCCCCTGCAGGCCTGGTCCTCCACACTGCCCTCCCCTGCAGGCCTGGTTCCTCCCAACTGCCTTCCCTTGCTGGCAATCTTGTGGTGACCATCTTATGCCCACATGGGGGCAGCCATCTTTGACCACATGGGGGCAGCCATCTTGTGTACTGGAGTGATGATCAATTTGCATATTAGTCTTTTATTAGATAGGCTATGTTTACAAAGAAGTGAAGTCCTTGTCTCACACAATGGTTCTCACTGTTTCCTGGACAGAATAGAGTTTATTAGAAATGAAGATTTCTGCTTGGCGAGTGTGCCTCAGTTGGTTGAGCAACATCCTGTGCATGGAAAGGTCCTGGTTCAATTCCTGGTCAGGGCACATAGCTGGGTTGTGGGTTCAGTCCCTGGTGGGGGCATGTATGGAAAGCAGTTGATGGATGTTTCTTTCTCACATTGATGTCTCTCTCTTTCTCTCCCTTCCACTCTCTAAGCATGTCCTCAGATGAGGATTTAAAAAGAAAGAGGTCAATCAGGGATGAGTGGGGGGAGGGCATATCTGCAATACTTTCAGCAATAAAGATAAGAAATAAGTAAAATAATAATAATAATAATAAATAAAGAATAAATTAAGATTTCTGAGACATATTTACCTCCAGATTAAGGTATATCTAATCTGAGTATCTGTTTCTTAATAAGATTTAGAAACCATATTTTAAGAAGCATCCCAGATAATTCTGGTATGTGATTATTCCTTAGGAAATTATATAAAAATATATTAATATCCAAACCAAATATTGACACTTTAATCAGCATAATTTTACATGCATGATATAAACACATTTAATTTTGCTTTTGTAACTTGTTGGTATCCATCAGCTATGCTCTTCTTAAATGTAGAAAAATATTATTTTTCCCATTTTTACTTTATTCTACTGAAAGCAAACTATATCTTTGAGATGGTTTAAAATGACATGTTTTTATATGTTAGAACAGGTCACACTAGGTGCTATTTCTTGAGTGACTGAATCAAGATGATAGGTGCCTTATGGATGCCATCTCTGAAAACACTTGCTCCACAAACACTAATAAACTAATGATGTAAGAACAAAGATACTTGATCCTGGCTGAGTACTTTCCGCTTTTATACTGGCAGAATGCATTTCACAAGTAACTTGTTTTTAGAGTTCTGGATCATTCATCCCTTTCCCCCGATAAGTAACTTATAATAGGAATTGTACTCACAGACATTCTAAAACATGCTTTTTCCTTTGGAGATGATTGAAAATTCTCTCACACAATAATATAGAATAAATACATATTTGACTTAGAGAGTTCATTTTTTGAAAATTGGGCTTGGGGACATTCAAGAAGAAAATCAAAGAGGAGTGTTTGATTTCAGAAACTTTGTGTAATCTATTTCCTCAGCATTGAATTACAAAACTGCACAAGTTTTCTCTAGAGAAGTAAAAGGATTCCAGAGTGTGAAAAGCAATAGGTAACTGACATTTGGACATCCCCTCAATGGATCATTCAAGTTTCAGGATACAATAAAGCCTGTTGGGTAGCACATAGCCCATTCCCAAAGCTTCCAGTCAGCTTTTTGATGTCTCATTTTTAAATATTAGCAGGGGAAAGGGGTGACTAGAATTTGTAGGACCTCTCATAGAAAGACAGAGTCCAAAATTAACAGGCAAAGGGATTCAGAAAGAACAGAAGCAATCCAAGGTAAGTAGAAAGCATTTTTTAAAACTCAAGAGGTGTTAAATCCATAAAATAAAATCATCATATTTAAAACAAAACAAAGCAAACAAATACATGCACACAGAGAACAAAATAAAGCATGGAATACAAAACTGTGATTGCTGAAAAAATCATTAGAATAAGTGAAAGATACATGAGAAAAACTCTCTAAGAAAGGAGAACTAAAAAAGAGAGAGTTGAGAATAGAAGAGAAAAATTATAAAATCAGAGGATGAAAGGGGTAATTTAGCTTCTAACTAGTAAGAATTCCAGAAAAAGGGAACAGAGAAAAGTACAGAGAAACTATAAATAAATAATTTATGAAATTTTATAGACTTGAAGGATATGACCTTCTATATTGAAAGAGTACATCAAATTCCTGGCACAATAAATGAAAAATTATTCACGTCAATGCACATTACCACTCAATTCCAAAATCAGGAATAAAGAGAGGGGATAAAAGCAAACAAAAGGGGCCCTAACCAGTTTAACTCAGTGGATAGAGTGTCGGCTTGGGGACTGAAAGGTCCCAGGTTCGATTCCAGTCAAGGGCATGTACCTCATTGCTGGCACATCCCCAGTAGGAGGTGTGCAGGAGGCAGCTGATCGATGTTTCTCTCTCATCAATATTTCTAACTTTCTATCCTTCTCCCTTCCTCTCTGTAAAAAAAGCAATAAAGTATATTAAAAAACAAAACAAAACAAAAGGGAATGTAACTCACATAGAAACACTATAGAACAAGTCTTTTAAAAAGCAAACAAACAAAAATAAGTCAAATATAAAGGATCAGGAATCAAGGAGCATGGTCTACAGATAACATCATACTTAATGGTGAAATATTGAAACTTGCCCCTAAGATCAATAATAGGACAAGAATGTCTGCTCTCACCACATGTCTTCATCACTGTACTGAAAGCTCTAGTTAGTGCAGTAAGATAAGAAAAAAGAATATCCTAATTAGAAAAGAAGAAATTAAAATGTCTTTATTTGTTGATGATAGGATTGTCTTTGTCAAAATCTTACAGAATTTACCAAAACAAAACACAAAACCCAACCTACCAGAACTTAGAAAAAATTTTGTAAGGTTACAAGATACAAGATCAAAACTTAAAACTCATATATTTTTATATTAGCAAAAAACAATCAAAAACTAAAATTCAAAAACAACATCACTTACAATAGCATAATCAAATATTAAATAGAAATAAATATGACAAAAGATGTACAAAATCTGTGTGCTGAAAATTACAAAACATTTTTAAGAGAAATTAAAGATTTAAACTGAGAAATATAACAGGAAGATTTAATATTGTTAAGATATAAATTCTCCCAAAATTCATCTATATATTCCATAAAATCCTACTTAAAATTGCAGATAACTTTTTAAAAAAACTACAAGTTTATTCTAAAATTTACATGGAAATGCAAAGGGCATATACAACCAAAAATCATTTTGAAAAGGATGAAAAAAATTTGAGACTTTATAATACCTATTTTCAAGAGTGATTGTAAAACTGTATAGAATTGGCATGAAGATAGAACAATAGATCAATGTAGCAGAATAAAAAGTCCAAAAGCAGACCCACACATATATGATTAATTGATTTTTGACAAAGGTGCCAAAGCAATTTGATGGGGAAAGAATATTTTTTTTAAATGATACTAGAGCAATTGTATACCTATATGCAAAATATATTAACACTTACCTCAAACCACATACAAAAATTAACTCAAAATGCATCATAGACCAAAATGTGAGAGCTAAAATTGGAATGTTAAAGCACTGTTCATAGAACTTTCTGTGATTACAGAAATATTTTTATAGACCACTCAAAAGCAACATAGTAAGTTAGAAGACAAAAATCTCAAAGATAGGTTATTTTTTACCTAGAATCTTATACCTAGCTAAACTACCACTCTAGTGTTGTACAGCCTATTAGAAGATATAAGTTACTAAAACAAGAGAGTAAGTCAAGCAAGAGGGAAAACATGAGGTGCAGAAAATGGGATAATTATATGGAAGAAAGGGAAAGTGAAGAGTAATGATGAACATTATGTGGATAACTTCAGAGAAGCCCATCCAGTTTGGAGCATGTGGACAGAGGGTCTGGTAGGATATGGCTCCATGAAGATATTGAACTTACAAATTACTGGTGTGTCCAATCTTTCAGAAAATAGTATCAAAGGTGTTTACAATATTGATGTAAACTATGGAAGTATTTGTTATAGGAGCAGAGAAACCTAAGTAAATGAACCACAATACTCACAAAACAAGACTATTAATAACTTCAAGGTTTATAGAATATATATTCATATATTTGGTTTGGGCTCAGCTACAAACATTGCTGCCATGTTCAGACGAAGGTACCCTGAATATTGATTTAACAAAGAACAATGACACGCCTACTTTGGGAAAGAGGGAGCTTGGAAGAATGTAAAAGAAAATAAAAGCTTTACAGTCTCTGAAGAATAAGGTTCAAATGTCTAAAATTAACAAGTCAAGAATAAGCAATATGAACTTTTCATTTAGAAATGTGGAAAGAAATAATGAGGATTGAAGCAAGAAATTCAGGATAAATTTCATGAGTCATGTGCTCACTGTGCTGCCTTAATGTTACAATAGTGAGTCTTCTCTGTTTTCCTGTAGCTCCTACTATACTGCGATACAGATGATTAGTTCAAGGTAGACGCCAAGCCAGTCTGAGGGTCCTGAATAGTTTTATTAAAAGGTCCTGTTTACAAATTGGATCAGGGCATAATTGCACATAAAATATTTGAAAGCCCACAAAAACTAAACCATTCATTTTCTAATAGTGTCCTCAGAATGGGCAGTGTTTATTACTAGGCAAAAATAAATAAAAATAAAAAAATAAAAAAATGTCATATTGAAAAAAAATGAATGTTGCCCTAACCGGTTTGGCTCAGTGAATAGAGCATTGGCCAGCATACAGAGGGGACCCAGGTTCGATTCCTGTCAAGGGCATGTACCTTGGTTGTGGGCACATCCCCAGTAGGGGGTGTTCAGGAGGCAGCTGATCCAGTGTTTCTCTCTCATTGATGTTTCTTTCCCTCTCTCTTCCTCTCCATAAAAAAAAAATCAATAAAACATATTAAAAAGAAAAAAAAAGTGAATGTTACGGCTTGAAGTGTGTTCCCTAAGAAGATGTTCAAGTCCTAACCCCATTGTGTGATTTTATTTGGAAACTATAGGCCTGGTACACAAAATTCATGCATGGGTAGGGTCCCTTGGCCTGGTCAGCATTCAGGGCTGATCTGTGGGGCAACCAGTAGGGTGATCGTGTCCCCCTCCCCCCATTCCCACACACCTTGGCCAGCCTGGAGCCTGTGAGATAGGGGCAGCTCCTGCATTGAGCATTTGCCCACTGGTGGTCAGTGTGCATCATAGCAACCAGTCCTTCAGCTGGGCATTCCATCGTTTGATCAATTTGCATATTAGGCTTTTATTATATAGGACTAGAGGCCCAGCGCACAAAATTTGTGCACAGGTAGGGTCCCTAGGCTGGCCGGAGATCAGGGTTGATCTTTCTCAGTTTCTGGCAGCCAGCCCTGCCCCGTGCTGCTAATACCAGTCACTCTCTGTATGTGGGGCAACTGGCAGAGCAATTGGGGCCCTGCTTGCTCACATCCATCTTGGCCTGGTGCTGCCCACGTCCACTGCCACCCACCTCCGGTTCCCTATTTCCTATCAGGTGATCAGAGCTTGCTGGCCAGGGGGAGGGACCAAGAGGTTAGCTCACAGGCCCCAATCGGGTGATTAGGGCCTGCGGGCTGGGGGCAACTTTTATGTTGAGCAACTACCCCCTGATGGTCAGTGCAAAACAGTTTTTCTGCCTTCCGATCGATTTGCATATTATCCTTTTATATATGGAGTCTTTGCAAACAATAAAGTTAAGATGAGGGCAATAGAGTGGATCCTAATGCATTATGACTGGTGTCCATAACAAAGGGGAAATTGGACCTAGACACACACAGGGAGCACACCATATGAAGATGAAGGCAGAGATTGGGTGATGTTTTCACAAGCCAAGGAACAGCGAGTGCCTACAGACCACCAAAACCTGGGGGAAAGGCCTGGAACAGATTCTCCCTCACAGCCTCAGAGGGAACGAGTCCTGCTGACACCTTGATCTCTGACTTCTGGGATCCAGACTGTGAGACAATAAATTTATCTTGTTTTAAACCACTCAATCTGTGGCATTTTGTTATGGCAGCTCCAGGAAATGACTACAATAAGGAACTATTTGGCATACACAGGTGGGTTAGAAGGTCTCCTTACTTTAAAGAATCTTATGCAAGCCGGGACCGGTTTGGTTCAATGGATAGAGCGTCTGCTTGGGGACTGAAGGGCCCCAGGTTCGATTCCGGTCAAGGGCATGTACCTTGGTTGCGGGCATATCCCCAGTAGGGGGTGTGCAAGAGGCAGCTGATCGATGACTCTCATTGATGTTTCTAACTCTCTATCTCTCTCCCTTCCTCTCTGTACAAAAATCAATAAAATATATTTTTAAAAAAAATCTTATGCAAGCTCAGGTAGAGGATGTGATCCTTAACATTTGTTCCCAACTTTTGACCCAGGTCCTTCACTTTGCAACAATACATAATCACAACACCTCTAAGGAGCAGGATGGCCTCCCCCCAAATTCTTTTGTCTTTCTAATATTTTGGTCTTCCCAATGTGACCCATTTCTGACCCCCAGAAAGGGAAGCTTTGTATTCACTTCTAGCTTCTGAGTAATCTCTCGTTACTAATCATTTTATTAATGTTCCATTCACTGGCCTGGATTATGTTTTCTACTTGTTCCTATGTTGAATATTTCCAACCAAAATATCAATCATATCTAGTTCAAACACAATTGTATGTTTACCGCAGAGCCCTGGCTTCAATGCAAGAGGTTATTTAAGAGTATTTTTTTTACATCGAACATCGAAACCATCTTGTATATTTCCCTGGGCTATGTTAAAACAGGCAATGGAGCCTTAGCTGGTTTGATTCAGTGGATAGAGCATTGGCCTGTGGACTGAAGAGTCCCGGGTTTGATTCTGGTCAAGGGCACGTGCCCAGGTTGCAGGCTCGGTCCCCAGTAGGAGGCACACAGGGGGCAGCCAATTGATGATTCTCTCTCATTGTTAATGTTTCCATCTCTCTCTCCCTTCCTCTGTGAAAGAAATAAAAATATATTTTAAAAAAAAGTTTTTGAAGAAAGTAACTTACATATGTATAATTTTCTCTTTCAAAGGGAGCATTTTTCTCCTACTTATATACAAATGATACTCTTATAAGATAAAAATAATTATTTGAAAAAATAAAAATGTTAATTAAATATTTTGATGTCAGAGTAACAGTTATAACTCATATTGACCCCTTCTACCACTTGAACTGCCACCTTCATGTACTGAATTGATTGGTTATTTCCATCATTATCACATATTATAAATACCATTACTGCTATTATTTATTATCACTTGCATGTTTCTTGTATATTGTCCACAACATCCAGAAATAAGCAAATCCTGTCTTTTGCCATCTCTCATTCATGCATTTATATTTCATTATGTTAGCCTGAGTAAGATTTTAATGTAAAAACTTTCTCATTGAAAATAAGGCATTTATATTAGCCTTTCAAAATGAGAATAATACTAGAAGTATATTCTCAGTTTTTTAAAAAATGTGAAATCTTAATAAGCTAAATTAGCCACTTACTAAGGGAATTCATATAGAATTCTTAATTAAACCAATACCTTATCACCCAAAATGAACTCATCACCTGTAGTAACTATTTGCAGGAAAAAAAAGATTATTTTTATTTTTATATATTTTTAAAATATATTTTTTATTGATTTTTTACAGAGAGGAAGGGAGAGAGATAGAGAGCAGCCAACGTACATGCCCTTGACTGGAATCGAACCTGGGATCTTTCAGTCCGCAGACCGATGCTTTACCACTGAGCCAAACCGGTTTCGGCAATAAGATTATTTTTAAAGTTTCAGGTTAAGTTAAATTAGGCCATTGTATTGACCTAAACAAAATCAGATTATTTTAAATCAACCTATAAGCTACAAATTCAATATGAATTTTGATCATAAAAATTTGCCATATCCTAAGTGTCCCAGTACATTTTTTTATAGTGCTCCACTTCAAAATATTTAACAATTTTGTTTGCTAAGTAGCTAAATATAAACAACTTAATATATACTTATGCTCTAATAACTGAGTAGAGATTTAGAAATATTATATAAATTGAATGAGAAAAAAATTCTTTCACTTCATTCACTGACCAATGCAAATGACTGACTAATCGCTGTGTGCAGTGTTGGGCACTGCGCAGCTTCTCCAGCCTTGGGATCAGGTGGGACCCCAACACCTCATTTCCTGGGCCCAGAGGAACTGTGACACAGCAACTGCCCAAAACACAGTTTTGTGAAGACATAACGTCATGAAGAGGGATTTAGCTACAAGGGAATATTGAGATTTCAAACTACCTTAAGGTATAGCTTACATGGCATCTGACCAAATGTCCAGCATTATGTTTCCCTCAGAATTTAAAAATAGCCTAAGCTATCCCTCCGAGTCCTGTGGGGCCCCTGGGGTGCCTTAGCTCACAGTTTGGGAAAGTATAGAAATAGGGAACAAAATTGGGACAGTTCATTTGGCACTGCCCTGCTACCCACCATCGGTGCCCATTTGCTTTACTCTGCACTGTTCTCACACCCAGCATTCTAATTGTAGAAATAAAATTTCAGTTTGGTACATTTTAAACATACAGGCAAGTTACAAAGTTGAATTCATATACAACAAAGAGTATTACAAAGAAGGATAATAAGGTAAGCATCTGAAGACAGATCTGGCTGGGACTAGTTGTCTACCTATTTCCACATCAAGGGAGTTCTTTACTCTTGTAGAATTTCTGGTATCCAAGTGCCAAGACACAGAACTGGAGTTTGCTTTCTGTATTTCCTTAAGAACAAGGACAGAGCTTCGAAGCACTACTGCTCCCAGTCTTCAGGCACTGTGCTAAGTCCCAGAGGTGCCTTCACTTGTTTGCACCATTAGGTGACCTTGACCAGGAAGGGAGGGAGGGACTACTCTGCTTCTGGGAGTGCAGGTGGGGCCTGCTGGGGTGAAGCAGGCAGCCCTTCTCAGTACTGGCTCCGTATGGGCAGGCTCTGCTGCTCTACTGATTGAGTTCAATAAGTAGTTGTCCCTGTGTCTGGAACTGTGTTGATGCTTGAAATAAACATTAAAAAAAAAAAAAAAAATCAAGCCAGACAGAATTTCTGTTCTCCGGGAGGCTTGGTTGAGTGTGTTAGTTTGCATGTGGTTTCTGCCCAGAGGCACATCTGAGCCCTCAGAATGTTATTTTAACAAGGGAAAGCGTTCACCTCCATGAAGCTGAGAGTGGTCAAGGTTCCCGACAGGCTGACACTTTTTTGGTTAATTTTTTTTCCCCCTGAAGTGAAGACTTCACCTTATAAATGTTCTTATAAATTCTCTGTTTTCCTCAAACCTAATTTAAAGAATCATAACTGCTTCAAATTCAGTTGACACTTAAGCTGTTCAAATTAGATTGAACTTATAACTTATAGATTGATTTAAAATGACCTATTTTTAATGCAAATGCATGATTAAATTTGAGCTGTGACTTTAAATACAATCTTAGTTTTCTGTAAATAGTTACTACTATTTATTTATTTTGGATAAAGTATGGTTTAATTATTTTAAGCCCTTTATATAATTTCCCTTAGGAAGTGCATAATTTAGTTTGTTATCCAAATTGTATAGTCTGTGTTTTAAAGTTGAGAATACATTTCTAGTAGTATTCTCAGTTTAAAGATTAATATAAATGATTTATTTTTTTAAATCAACAGGAAATGTTTTACATTAACATCTTACTCATATTAACATAATCAGATTTAAATCCATGCAACTCAGAGTGAATTAGAGATGGTAAAATACTAACATGTACACTCGTATGCCAACGCATTGCTAAAATATGTTCAGCTGCTTTTTGTCTATTTTCATTGTAAATACCTCCAGCACCAGGATTTCTACCAATTTTTCACAAAGATGCTTTGTCTACTGGTTTTGACCCTGAGTGAGACAGCGTTAAGAATCAGCCTAAATTTTACTTCTGTTTAATTTCATTAACTCTGTTCTAAACAACTCCGTTCCCGTATGTCCTTTCTTTGTTTCTGAGGACAGGATTTTATTTTCTCTGTGCAAATCATGTGGTGACAAATGTCTATAGTTCTGGATGTTGTGGGGAATATACAAGGAACATGCGTGCGATAATTATGATAGCAGGAATGGAATTCAGAATATGTGATAATAAAACGGGAGTTTCAGAAACTCTGCCTTCCCCACTATTCATAGTACCTGATTATTTGAGTTGATATTCTTATCATTCTTATCCATTAAAATGATGAGTGATTTAGTCAACAAAGACAACGTCATTTTCTCCAAAAAGCTTTAGTTAAAATGCATAGGTTATCCGAGTTCTTGAATGATGTCTTATGCCCTGAAATTAGCTAAAAGCCATATTGGAATTCTTATATTATCAGCATAGTTTTGCTTGTTTATATACAATAGAACATTTTCTCTTACTATATCTCCATTTAAAAATTATCTTCTCACATGCTACTCCAAGAGATTCTGACATCTTCCATAACCACACCTTAATCTAGATTTGTATCTATAAATATAATGAATGTTGTTTTTATTATGATCAGCATAAAAGTAACATCCATACTACAGAACTGCATGCTTTCTAAATAGAACATTACTGGTACATATTAGTTTATTCTGTTTAAAATGGTAGCCCCTGTATTTGTACAACCTCTCAAAGACATTTAAAGTACTTAATGCGTTGAGGTGTTGTTCTTTTACAAGATACTCCCATTTTACAGTTTACAATATTGAGAAACTTGATAGTTAAATAATATAGTATTCTGATTATAATCTAGCTGACTAAACCAATTTATTCCAGCTCATGTGCACTGTTAAATGCCCTTCTGCTTTTCCAATGCCACTAAATTAACTCTCAATGAATTGATGGGAAAGTTTTGGCCCATACTGTGTTCATAAGTGCTATATAGACCTATGCAAACACAAATTAGTTTGGTAAAATTAGAAATTGATAAGACACAAACTGGGACATTGTTTAGTCCCTTTAATTGTCCATTATTTAAAGCAAATCAGTAAACCAGTCAGTCTTTACTATTTACAAGATTCTAATAATCCACTTTAAATTTAAATACCGTATTTTCCGGCGTATAAGACGACTTTGAAACGAAAAAAAGCCTGCTCAGATTGGCTAGAGTCAGAGAGGCAGTCTATTAAAAAAAGAACTGGTGTTGCCTCGGAAGTGGGGGGTAGTCTTATACAGCGAATATAGGCCTAAACCTATGTTTTAACTGTAAAATTAGGGGATCGTCTTTTACGCCGGAAAATATGGTGTGTGTGTGTGTGTGTGTGTGTGTGTGTGTGTGTGTGTGTATTTATAGAGAGAGGAAAGGAGAAGAAGAGAAACATTAATATGAGAGTGAAACATTAACTGGCTGCCTCCTACATGTCCCAGAACCAACCCCACATGTGCCCTGACCGGGAATTGAACCGGCAACCTTTTGGTGCATGAGTTAATGTCCAAACAACTAAACCACACCAGTCAGGGTGCCAGCTTAAAATTTTTTTCTTCTTCTAATTTAATTCCCCCCCCCCAAAAAAAAATCATGTATTGAACAATTAAATGAGAGCATTTTATATATACTAAACTGTTCAAATTTAAATGATTTAGATACAGTCTTAGCAGCTATTGGGCCCACCTCCTAATGTGGGTTTTCCAGGTGTCATCCAGGACCTGCCTCAGCATCTTCTGAGAAAGAATCTGCCTAAGAAGGTGCAGATTCTTGAGTCCCACTGGAACCCCAGACTCAGCATATCAGAGGCACTGGGGCTGAGAAATGGATTTGTCACAGTCTCCCCTAGTGTCCTATGTACCTTGAAGGTGAAAGACCAATGTCCTAGTGAATATCTAAGTCTAAGTCATTGACAATGCCAAGCCCACCTGGCACAGCCATTCATTGAAAAACAAAGCTGTTACCCTATGTACTCTGCTCAAAGTTTTATTGCAATCTTCACTGGTGCTTAAAATAATAGTGAGAAGATCCTTCGTAGGGAGTGTGAGAGCAGTTTTAGGATGTCTCAGCTTCTAGCCTAGCTTTCACTTTCTCTGAGAAGACTTCTCTGACTCCCCCAAACTGGGCACAAAGGATCAGGTAGCATTTGGCATGTACTTCTGTCCCACAACTGTAGCCCTTGCCTAGGTGACAATGCGACTCACCCACTGGGCAGTGGGCCCCTTCAGGTTGACCTTTGCATCCTCAGTATCTGGTAAAAGGCTCATAACACATGTTCATTTAATAACCTGAACAGACAATGTACTGGTAGCCAAATGTTTGTTGAACGGGTGAATGAAAGAATGTAATGATTGTAGGTAACTCTAAAGAGAAATTGTTATTAGTGTGGATGAATGGGAATAGTGGTTTGTACAATTACCATTGTTTCCCACCTAGGTCAAATTTGGCACTCAATGCCTCAATTCTCCTCTTTACCCCTGCCTGAGATGACACAGTCAAATGACCATTTACCGAGGGCTCACTATTTGCTAGACACAACATACACCTTAGATTTTCAATCCTGACTATATTCTTATGAAGTTGGTTTTATTTCTGTTTTGCATTTGAAAAAAAATGAACTTGGAGTTGAGGGCATTTGACCAAGAACCTGGAGCCGATCTGTGACAAGCCACGATTTTACTGCAGTTCTGTCTTACTCCAATTCTTATTTCTTTCCCATGTGGCTGTACTACCATTCAACAAAGGTTAGAAATACTATCAATACCATATTGACTAATTTTTCACATTGATCCTTTCTTTTCTTTGAGCACAGATATGTCATTTCTTGGTAAAAATTCGAATGGCCAATTTTTTTCCCCCAGGGATAAACATCACTCTTCAGTCCAATTTCTAACACAAAGAACAAAGCTCCTGCCTCTCCATCCTCACGGATGTTCACGTTAAATTTGCTGTTTAGGTTTGGGTTTTCCCACTTACTGAAATTTCCCCCTAAGAGTTGGGATTGCTTAAAAGTGTGAGGTTTCTGAATCCTTTAAAACATGCTCACCTGGATTTTCACCTCTTCTGTTGCTTAGAAATAAAAATATGAGTTGGACTCTGCTTTGAATTTCTCTTAACACTGCTACTACACTGTTTATAGGTCTTCTATTGCCATGCGGCACTGTGCCCTATCAATTGCTGTATTCGTCCTGTGAAACCCTGGGTCAATCCTTCAGATGTCTAAGACTCTTGTTTTCATATCTTATAAGTGTGTAGGACAAACATAGAGTGTTATTGCTGCCACTAGATATCATCTCTAGTTAGCATTTCGGGGGGTGCTCAGAGAGAAAACAATGTCTGGGTGATAACTCTTGTCAGTTTCCCCATTGTCAAACCCAATCTTACATTCCTCCACACTCTCACAATATTTCCCCATTGGGAACATGCCTGACATTGCAATTTCTCAAAACTGCAGCTCTGCAGTGAATGCCTAATTCCTGAAACGGCAAAATCTAACAAAAGCGGAATTTTTCCCCCCCACTGATTTGACTGGCTGACTATTTCGAGGCTTTGCATGTGATGACCTGCTGTTCTTTACAAACAACATCTTTAATGTACCCACACGGTGGTTCTGAAGTGGCGGGGGCAATTAAATCCTCGGGAGCTGCCTGCGGGGCATTCAGGATTATTCACAATGTCCGGGGTCTCTGCCACAGGCAAAACTTCCCCATAGGTTACAGTTAGCAACTTCCCAAGTGGCAATCTGTTACTTGCTTTGGAACCCAGAACCCGTTCAGCACCCTAGGGTATCCAGGGTGGGCCGTGGGCATGTGTCAGTTCTCTTGGAGTAATTTGTTTTGTGTTGTTTTAAAAATTGCGCGCTCTCTCTCTCTCTCTCTCTCTCTCTCTCTCTCTCTCTCTGTCTGTCTCCCTCCCTCTCTTTCTCTCCTCTAGTTGATTTTTTATATTTAAATATAGAAAGCCAATTTAGAGGAAAACATGGCAATTATGTTTTTTATTATAAAAAAATAGATGACTCTATCTTTGGGAGTATCACTTGTTTGGGTTCTTCATCTGAGTTTCCTATTTGTTAAAACTCTTGGTGGAGTTATTTCAGCACAAATTCCCAGCCTGCCTGCTAAGGACGATACTCGTATTTACTTTCTTCTTCCCTGACACCACCTTCCTCCCCTCCCACCCCTCATCCTCCACCTCAAACTCATTTTTATTACTTTTCAGGTGAGCCCCGAGGATTTTCCTCCTGATGAACCATGCTACCCTTCATTCCTCCACATTGACGGAGAATTCGGTTTGGGAGGCAGATTTAATACAGTTATTTCATTCCCCTCTTCCCAGTACTGTCACACACAGGCCAAGGCTTGCAAAGACCTAAGTAAGGCAACGATTGCTGGAGAGCCTGTGAGAACGCAAAAGGCAGAGCGAACGAGGATCCAGGCTTGTGGTTTTGGTTTCTCATGGAGATGAGATTGCTTTTATAAGACAGAGCCCAGCGAGCCTTCGCCCCAGGCTCCGTCGGAGGAGTGGACGGAAGACGGCTCAGGAAATGGGAGATGCGGGCATTCTAAAAGAATTCTGATGGACGAACTGCTCCCGCCCCGTGAAGCTGCAAACGCACGCCCGCCGCGCCGATTCCCGCCACGGGCGCCCCTACCGTGAGGGCTGGGGCCGGGGATGCGGGTGTGTAGCTCTCCCTGCCGACCCCCCCCCCCCCACTTGCTTAGCCCCGGGGTGCGGATCTCCCTACGTCCGGGCCTCCGCCTCCCCTCCTCCCTTCCAGCCCCCCCCCCCCCCCCACCTCCCGCCTCCTTTCTCCCACTTGTTGCGGCCGGACCCGGAGACCTGCCTGTTCCGCTGGCTGATTGTAAAAGGGTTTGACTTGCAGCTGACCTCGGGTCAGGTCTTTCTCTCCACTAATCCTGCCCTCTTCAAACACAAAAACACTTTGCCCTCTTCCCTCGCATCAGTTCTCTTAATCCCCCCGGAGGCCGACACCCCGCCCGGTCCGGCCTGAGCCCAGGCTGCACCCAAGTGAGTTGGGGGGCGGGCGCCCAGGCCGCAGGCTGCAGGAAGGAACCTTGGACCCCCAGCTCCTCCCGCTCCGAGCCCGCGGGGACGCAGCCCAGGGAAGGCTGGGGACCGGCAGCTCCCAGGCACCGGCCAACCCGGACCCAAGCTCCACCGGGAACATCCCGGGACTGCCGCCGGGACTACCGGGGGCCAAGCTTTGGAGGACGCAGGAGGCTGCGAGGAGAGACAAAGAGAAGGCCGGAGAGAAATGGAAGAAGGGAAGATGCTGGAGGCAGGGAGGAGAGGAAGGGAGAGAAGAGGAGGAAGGAAAGGAGACGTGGATGGATAACGTGCCTGGAAGGGGATTCCAGAGAGGTGGAGAGGAAAAGAATTGAGTGGGACGAGGAGCGAAGGCCGGGAAATCGACCCCCGCTCAGAGCTTAATTGTGCACCGAGCAAGAGAAGGGCGACCTTGGGGAGGCGGAGGGTGGGGGTGGGGGGGTTGTTGCCCCCCGTCGGGAGGGGACCCAGGACCCGGATCCTGGGCGCAGGGCGCCGCCCGCCGCAGCAGTTGGGTCCCCGGGGGTGGGTGCGGCGGGGGCCGGGCGGGCGCGCAGCTGGAGAGGAAGGGCCCTGAGGATGGAGGGAGGGCGAGTGGAAGGAGCAGGAAGGGAGGCCGGGGAAAGGAGTGGGGGCAGGGAGGAACTCAGTGGCACCCTGCCGGGCTGGGAAACACAGGCCCGGGCCGCGAGCAGAGGGCGAAGGTGAAGGTCCCTGCCTGCCCACTTCCCCGACCCGGCCTCCCTCCCGGCCGGCACTCTCCGAGCCCTCGCAATTCCCGACCCTGCAGAGGGAGGGGGTGGGGGGCAAGAACCCGGGCCCACTTCCCTGGGCTCGGCGCCTCGGGGACCCCGCGCCCCCTTCCCCCTCCCCCCTTCCTTTCTGGCCCGGCCTTTCAATCCCGCCAAATTGTCACGCTGGAAAAAGAGCTGCGCCAAGGCCAAGTCTGCTTTTCACTTGAAGTTTCCAAGGAATCAAACCTATTATTACATTTTGCCGCCGACGTATCGGGAGCCTCTGTCCCGCGGGCAGGGCTTCGGGAGCGGGGGTGGGAGCGCGGCCCGGTCGCCCCAGAGCGCGCCTGGCCAGGGGCCTGCCACCCGCGATGAGCTTCTCGAATGAACCAGAATTTTTCCGGAGACAGAAACCTGCGTTGCCCGGTCTTTGTCGGGGAAGATGAAATGCGTGGATATGCGCGCTATTCTTCTCCCACATGCATGATGTTAATAGACCCATCAGTCACGCCACCCGGCACGCATATGCAGAGCAGGCGCGCGCGGTACCCGCTACTGGTTTTTAAGATTAATTCATTGCTAGCTACTGGTGGGTTTCTTTGGCGGGAGGTGATCCAAAGTCCTAACAACAATTACAGGGGCCAAATGATTGGGTTTTTGTTTTGTTTTTAAGATGAGGTGGTGTAGAGGGGGTTAGGAGACAAGCGGAAAAACCCTCAAGCAAATCCTGTTACCCCCTCAGCTGAGAGAGCCGGGCTGCGCGGGAAGGCCTGGCCAGGAAGAATTCCCGCAATGGTCCCTGCTGGAAGTTGTGCAAACTTTGTCAAGGCCCCCCCAAAATCCGGTCCCCGGGCTCCACCCAGGTTTCAAACAAAATAGAAATACCATCTCATGATTTACGAAGTGACTGAAGGCATCATGCAATCATTACCATCAGATAATATTTCATGAATATGATGTGGAGCACCTTGGCAAGCACTGAATTCAATGTGGTCCTGTAGCGGGCTAAATCCGGGAATTTAAATAGGAGAAACACTGCAGGCCAGACGGGGTCCCTTCCTGAGAGGAATCCTAGCTAATCT
The DNA here is from genome assembly GCF_964339955.1 of Pipistrellus hanaki. Lineage (NCBI taxonomy): Eukaryota > Metazoa > Chordata > Mammalia > Chiroptera > Vespertilionidae > Pipistrellus > Pipistrellus hanaki. Next base: position 26,529,494 of record NC_140505.1, read on the forward strand.
CTCCTCCCCTCCCACCCCATATTGTTTTTAAATGGAGTCATTCAAGAATTTGCTTTTTTCCTTGTCCTTCTAGCCAACCAGACAAATTCGCTGCAGTTCAAGGAATTCTTATTTTAAGACCTTTCTGGGTTTTTTAACAAGTGACTTGGGGTACCTGGCACTGAGTGTTTCTGCTGACTATGTATGAGGCGCATACAGAAAAATGCCCAACGCTAAATCCATCCATCTTCTGGGAAGCCGACAGACAGGCCTGCCTGGAGTCCCCAGCGTACTGCTCAACCTTATGGCATCAGGCATTTCAAGTGTGACCCACATCACTAATAGGTATGAGCTAAGACTTAGGTGCCAGTCATTGAAAACAGATATAAACTTGGGCATGCACTTAATGTGAGCATGGCCATACATCTATCTGCCCCTTTAGAAGTCTAGCTTGGGAGCTAGCAAAAGAACTAGGGAGTCTATTTAACTCTGAGATATCAGAGTGCTCTGGTCTGCATGGGCTGGTGAGTTAACAGAGCATTACAGAATCTCCCAAAGCTCTCTCCCAGAGGGGACTGTGTGTGTGTGTGGCACTTATTCCCAGATCTCTGATGCTGTTCTGCTTAGCAACCCTCATATATTCAACCACTGTTTCACAAAGGATCAGATTGCTAAGGCAGAAAAAAAAAAGAAAAAAAAAAAGAAAAAGGAGGGGCGCTTTATTATCTTGTTAGGAAGAAGCAATCGACATCTTTTTTTTTTTTTAATTTTTTCAGTCACTCTAAGAAATGGGTGGTTTAAGCAAAAGTATCAAAATGACTCCAAAAAAATTACACATCAATTGTCAGCTGAGCATTTTACTTAAAGCTGTTTCTAATGCAGGTTGAATTGGGTTCTCATTAACCCACTACGATAGGCCCATTTTTGGATGGAGAGTCTATACTCATTCCAGGATAAGAAAAGATATTGAGAGAATGAGGGGGTTGATGAAATCAACATATTTTGATCTGGGTTAAAGGTTTCTTTTTTCAAAAAATATAATTTCACTTTTATGTTGTGACTAATTTCAAAACGTATTTGCTACAGTATACCTTTTAAATTCAATATTTAATGCTGTCAGATTATTTGAAGACAAAGTTTACAGAAAACTTTAAATTCCAGAAGAAAAAAACTGCAATGTACCAATAAACACCTAGAAAAAATATAACTAAAAATTTTAAAGCGTTAACCAACCTTAGATCTGGTCAGGAATAATCAACAGCGCATTTTGCATTCACATAGGTTAGCGACTTGCATCGCAGTTCACTCGGGGTGGGGGGGGGGGTGGGGGGAGTGGCCAATTTTGGGTCTCTGTGTGCGAAAATCCAGCAAAAACTATTCTGCTCTTTCCCAGGGAGAAATAAACCAGGGGGAGGGACGGAGGGGGCTTGGTTACAGTACATTTTGGTCCAGAGATTGTGTTTCCTGGAGCCAAATCTAGATAAATTCCACCTGCAATCTTGTTAATTGCAGGGAAATAGGGGCCCCTATGCCCCATGCAGTGGTCTTTTGTCATCCAACCTTGGCCTGGTCCCGCCATTGGGCTCTTCTCTCCTGGGGGCACGGATCTGGGGCCAGCTAGAGGATGCAAAGCCCACAGCAAGGAATAAAAAAAATCCCCCAGTGATGGCCCAAAGATAAAAAGCACACCAAAGGGCCAGCGTATAAAACGACTTTTTTTTTTTTCTGTAATGATTTCCCATTCTGTATGAACACTGTAAACTCTACAAAATAATCCATTGGTTTTAACTTCCTTCCCTTCCACTGAACGAAGCTCCGTAAAAATCGTACGCTCTCCCCTGGGGTTCCCTTCACTCTCAAACCATGCTGATAATTTCTCCTTCGTCAGATTTACTAATTGTATTCTGAGCTCATAAAACATGCATATACAACTAGCACGTTTCAAATTTATGGGAAGAACCGGGTTTTTTTTTTTTTTTCCTCTCTTGAATTTATTGACTCGATGCATGTTTAAAGAGGGGTTATCTTTTTTCGTTTTTACTAGAAAGGCTTTTTAGGAAACTATGTACATAATCTGAATACCCCTCCCCACGCTGAAACGCCTAAATTAAAACTTCACAATGCATTTACAGGAAATAATTACAAAACAAAAAAAAAATGGAAAAGCTCAGATACAGAAAAGTTTTACAAAACTCAAGAATAGAACGCTGCCATCAGAAAAGGGGGTGGGGGCATCATCTCTTTGTATAAATTAACAAACCAACCCAAAAAGTGGTAATAGCTACGGAAAAAAACCTCGTGTTTGGATCTGCCTTACTAACATCGATAAAAAAAAAAAAAACAACACAAAAAAACAGAACAGCTCCCGGACCACCAAACAAACGCCAGCAGGAAGTGAGGCATCCAGGAAGAGAGTGAGCGCGCCGCCGGCGGGGATAGAAAAGTTGGAGTCGCCTCTTGCTTGGTTTTGGTCTTTGTGTCCCCCTCCAGCCAAGAAACGCTTTTTCAGCCTCTGTGGGTGATAAATACTGTACAAAAAGTCTCCAGAAAACACCAAGTCCAGTCTAAAAGTCTCCAGAAAACACCAAGTTCAGTCTAGGTGTCCGCGCCTAGCCGTTCCCAGAAGCTCCCAGAAAGAAGGCGAGTGGGGGACAGGGGTGGGGGGTTGTCACCTCGTGTTCGTCGCCGGTGTTTTCCTTCCTACGAGAAGGTGGAAACGTCTGCAGCACAAATGCAAGGCCGCGCGGGGCTAGCCCGGGAGGGAACCTCGGTCCGACCAAGCCAGTCCCCCTCGGGTCCCTAGATGTCCCCCTCGGGTCCCTAGATGTGCGTCAGGGGCACAGTGCCGTTGACGCCCGCGCCCGCGCCCTGGTAGTGCTGCGGCAGCGAGTGCAGTCGGCTCTGCGCCGCGGCCGCTGCCGCCGCGGCCGCCGGGTCGCCGCCCTCCCCGGCCGGCAAGTACATGCTGATCATCTCGCGCAGGTCCCCGGGGCACGGCGCTCGCGAGTGCGCCGGGGCCGGCGGGCTGCCGCTGGGCTCCGACTTGACCAGGGAGCCGAGCGCGCCCAGGGCGCCCGACGACGCGGCCGCCGCCGCCGCCGCCGCCGCCACGGCCGAGTTCTGGTGCGCGCCCCCCGCGGCGGCGGCGGCGGCGGCGGCCGCGGCGCCGTAGGGGAGGCCGCCGTAGCCCGAGGGCGAGGCGCTCATGTAGCCCTGCGAGTTGGAGATGGGGCTGTACTGCAGCGCGCCCATGTCGTAGCGGTGCATGGGCTGCGGATTGTGCGGGTGCGCGTGCGGGTGGTGCGGGTGCGGGTGCGCCGGGTGCGCGTGCGGGTGCGCGCCGCCGGCGCCCGGGTGCTGTCCGTAGGCCAGCTGCGCCTCCTGCATCATGGCCGCGGCCGCCGCCGCCGCCGCCACCGAGCCCGGGTAGGCGCCGTTGGCCCAGCCGTTGACGTGCGCATAGCCGCCTCCCGCCGCGCCGCCGCCGGGGCTCTCGAGCCGCTGGCCCACGGCCGCCGCCGCGCCCACGCCCACGCCCATGGCCACGGCGCCCCCGCCGCCCGCGCCGGCCGCCAGCAGCCCGCCGGCCAGAGAGTACTTGTCCTTCTTGAGCAGCGTCTTGGTCTTGCGGCGCGGCCGGTACTTGTAATCCGGGTGCTCCTTCATGTGCAGCGCGCGCAGCCGCTTGGCCTCGTCAATGAACGGCCTCTTCTCGGCCTCGGACATGACCTTCCACTCGGCGCCCAGGCGCTTGCTGATCTCCGAGTTGTGCATCTTGGGGTTCTCCTGGGCCATCTTGCGCCGCTGCCCCCGGGACCACACCATGAAGGCGTTCATGGGCCGCTTGACCCGGTCCTGGTTGGCCTTGGCGCCCCCGCCGCCGCCTCCGCCGCCTCCCCCGCCGCCCACGCCGGCCGGGCCTGACAGGTTCGTGGGGGCCTGGGCGCCGCCAGGCGAGTGCAGGTCGGTCTCCATCATCATGCTGTACATGGAGGCGGCTCGCGGGTTCACCGGCAGCACGCGGAGAGGTCCTGGAGCATAGACGGCCGGCCGGGGGGGCTGGGAGATGGAGAGGGTCTCAACCAGAGCAATACTTGGGGGGCGGGTGTGTGGGGGGAGAGAGGTCTTAGCGGAGAGAAGAAGCGGGGAGGTGGAGGCAAACACAACAAAAAAGAGGCAAAAAACAAAACAAAACACACGCACTGATCAGCGCCGGTCCGGCTCACAGGTGGAAAGTTTCTCCTCGCGCACAAACCACTTGCCAAAGAGGGTGATGACCGGAGGTCGCTGTCCTAGCCGCCGCCGCCGCAGCAGCAGGGTCGCTCTCGGCAGAGCAGCGCAAACAGGTGCAAATCGTGGCCAAGTTGCAGCTCCACTTTTGGGGGACGAGAATGATGCGCGGGCTCCCCGATCCGGACTCTCCGTCTCCTCCGCGGCGGCCGCGGTCGCCCGGCGCCGTCTCCGTCTCCTTTCGTGCTGCACACTCGGTCCTCGGCGGCCTCCAACTCCGGGGATGCAACTTCTAGCAGGGCGGCGCGCCGCGTGCGCCGGGCCTGTGCTGGTCCCAGGTGCCTAGGGGGGAGCGAGGCGCCGAGGGGGGAGCGGAGGGGGAGCGGTGCTGGGGGGTCACGGTGCCGCTGGGGAGGGGGGCCGGGGGCAGACAAGGGGGCGCAGGCGCGCAGAGAAGTCCAGGAAGCAGCCGGGGCCGCCGCCGAGCCCGGGCTGCCCGCTGCCTGCCCGGGGCCGTGCGCTGGGAGCGGAGGCGCACACGGGGCCGGCGGCGCGCGGGGCCCAGCAGCCATACGCCCGGCCCGGGCTGCCATTAAATGAGCGCGCCGCGGCCAATGGGAGCTGGCGGCGGCGGTGATTTGCATGGCGCGCTGGCGAGTGACGTGGGGAGGGAGTAGATGCACTGGGCGCGGGCGGCGGAGCGGGGAGGAGGGGAGGAAGGAAGGGGGAGCAGGGGCAGGAAGGAGGGGGGGGGGGGAGGAGGCCCGGGAGGGGGTCACCGCCGAGCTGCTTCCTGAGAGCGCGCGGCGGCGGCGGCGGCGGCGAACTCCGAGCTCCCCCTCGCCTCTCCCAGCCCGCGCGCTCCGCGTGATGAACGACTGGGTTTAAAAGTAGACGGAGAGAATTCAGGGTTGAGGGGGGCGGGGGGAGGTGAGGAATGCAGAATACAGCCCCCAGCCACGTTTAACTGGGCGCATCCTTGACCCCCAGCTCCTCCTCTGCCCACCGCCGGCCAGCTCTGCGCCAGCGGGGAAGGGGGAAAGTTGGGGACTGGGGCAGGAACTTCGCTCTCCTCTCCGCCCCTGGGGTGGGGAGGAAGGGCGCGACCTCGGGAGCAGGAAATACTGTCCGAGGAACGCCATTCTAAAGCCCCCACCTCGAGATCTGCGAGGCTTGGGCAACTCAGTTCCCTTCGCTTTCCCAGGGATCTGAGCTCCACTGCAGCGTGTTCTGAAGTTCCCCAGTGCCCCGTCTCCTAAGCAAGGCCTTCCCAGTCCAGGCCCCAATAATCCCCGCAACGGGGGAGCATTTGTGCCTGCCGGGCTTGGCTCCATAGCTTGTTTTAGCATTAACCCTGAACTTTTTTTTATTTTTTATTTATTTATTTATTTTATTAAGGATGTCTTTTAATAAATCTGGCTGTTACAGTCACATACTCTTCTCCTAAAATGGAATTTCTGGTAAGGTCGAAAACAAGAACTATCTGCAATCTAGTTACTTAACAACAGTTGAAAAAGTTTAAAACCGCACAAGAATGAGGCAGCCCACGCTCTTCTGGAGAGTATCTTTCCACAAGCTGTTTGGTTAAGAACTTCCAAAACTGCGTGAACAGAGCGAGGCCTCCAGAAAGGCGAGTCGGAAAAGTGGGGTTTGGGGACCAAGAGGCAGAGAATGTTTTTCTTGCATTTATGCAAATGAAAGGCTTGGTTCCTGGAGTGGCGGAAACATCCACAGTATCTTTCCTAACACCGCTGCACGCCGGGTACCTTTTCCATCCGGATGATGGATGATGGGAAAGTGGCCCAGAGACTTCTGACAAAATCCGTTGAGAGACCACACACCCCTCCTGCGCCCTCGGGGAGTAACTGGGGCGTCTCCCTGAGCACCAGACAGGGTGGTGCCTGGGAGATTGCCGGTGGGTGAAGTGGAGCCTAACCAGAGCTGGAGACTGACCTTCTTGTAATAGAAGTAAACACACATACCATAATGATCATTAGGGTAGTAATAAAATGTTTAAGTATGTTGGGCAGTGAATACGTGACACCTCCACTCGCGCCCCCCCCCCCCCAACTCTCTGTCCCCAATTAAAGAAAAAAAAAATCTGAGGTTGTGAATTTCTTGACCCTATTGCTTGTCCACAGTTCAGGGATAATGCCTTCTTTCCTGTCAATTACTATGATTATTACTGTAGTTTTTTATTATTATTGCAAGGTTGCTATAGTATGCAATGCAACAGTAAATTGGTCTCTGCAGATTAGACTGATTTCATTTCAGGTTATTCAGCATTTAATAGTGAACTCATTGAAAAATATATAATTATATTAGAAAGGAAACGTCATTTCATATTTATCTTTCACTAAATATCTAGGTTATAAACTTGGTTTTCAACCAGCTTCTTATCTCACCAATCGAGTTTGTTAAATCTTTTTATTTGTTTCATGTACTACCTCCAAATATCAGTTATATTGTGAATGAACAAGAAAAAGAACAAGAATATTGTTTAAGAATACTATAGATCCGTTTTTTCCTTTGATAATTTAAGAGGCAGTGAGATTCAGTGTGTTATGGGAAGTCAGCAAGACTGAAATAAAGGAAATGGTTTACAAATTATAAACTATATTATCCACTTAGCCATTGAAAGATTTCTTTCCTCCGCTTTTCAATTTAGATTTTAAACCAAATAGCCTAAGACCCCCTGAAAATACTTTGTATGAATCAGGCTTGGCACATTATTTTCCATATCAATGGAGCAATTTATTGTATAACCACCCTGCACTCCAGTGTGCATTGCAGGAATGCTTTATGTTTTGGGGAACTTGTATAGCTGACTTTGAAATGGTTTAGTTTCTTTCTACATAGTCCTAAAAATTGTTTCCAAATAGGACATTACCCTTGTTTTCCAGAGCACCTAAATGGGAAGTAAATGGGTTAGCCTTTTATGAGCTCCCACTAATGCTCAGCATTTGGGGCGCTCTCCATAAGTCATTTTTAGTGAGGAGATGTTCCCTGGGCCCAAGCGGGCGGGCACACACTATGGGTGCCCATGTGCACAAGTATTAACTGGAGCTGCAGGTGTAACTTGTTGCCAAGTGATAGATGATTGGCAGCTGCTGCTTATGCCAATTAGGCGGTGGCAGGGCACTGCGTGCCAGACCTCTCAGTGCCTTGCGTCGTGGCACAGAGATTGAAGAGCGTCATATCAACTCCCGCCGGTAATGGCTTTTGGGAGCCTCAATCTCTTGCTCCTCCTGACCCCTCTCCCCAGTTAACTCTTTAAAAATAGAGAAAACAGCCCAAAAATAGTTTGAAAAACACGTCTTCTCCCTATTCTGTTTCTCTCCCCATCCCTCTTCCCCTCCCCCACTTTGGCAGGAACCACCTTCAAACTCAGAACTTTCTCAGAGACCAGGCGCTGGAGGATTTGAAGACAAATTACACTATTTACCAGAGGCACCAGAACTCAGACCACTATGGAAGGATTACTTCACTGTTGATCGACCAAATTTGCTCTCTTGGCAATTCAGAAACTTCATTGTGCCTCTATATTCAAAATGCCAAAGGGAAGATCCACTTAGGATGGAGATAAGTAAAGATGCTGTGTTTTTTTTTTTTAATTTCACTTATGGGAATGATCCTTAAAGAAAATTCAAATCCAAGCCGTCATTAGAAGAAATTACATACACAGATGTATATGTATATGTATGTGCATACACACTATATTTTCATACATATACATATATGTGTACCCACAGGATATATGCACACAAGTGTATATACATAGCATGTATTCATTCATACATATATACATTTGTATACAAAGAGGGTATATGTATAGGTATACTTACACGTGTATGAAAAGAAAATGTGCATATGAATATATACATATGTATGTACATATGTGCATAGGCACATCCATATATACAATACATGTTTACATGCATGTGTATACACAAAATACACATGCATACATATGTATGTGATGTATTTAGGGGATATACACTAGCCCTTGACTTTCAAATAGATTGAATTCTAGACTTTAAATCTAACACCATTAGCTTAAACTGCCTCTATAGAGTAACGCAAACTTTTAGATTTTTGCTTTGCCCACCTCCATGTTGTGTTCAGGAGGAATCTGGGAAGTAGAGAGATCACTGGACAGAATCCTCGCCCTGCCCCTAGCAACCTTTAATGAAAGCGAGCTCTCAGGCACCTAGGGTGACTTTCTGTACCGGCGCCAGACTCAAGCTCCCAGCAAGCAGCAGAGAGAGGGACAGGTTAGGAGTTCCGAGGAGACAAAGATCACAGCGAAGAAAACGGAAAAGCTCTTCCTGTCTTCCTTCTCCTTGCCTGTCCTGGCGACACCCTCCAGAGAGATGTCCACCTGTGTCCGCTGCCCTTACACATCTAGCTCGGGGGGAGGACTCAGGCCTCGTGTTGGCGCCTCTGTGGACTGCCCAGGGCGCAGTCTTCCAGACTCTGGTGTGGCCCCGAAGGGCTGAGACCAAAGTTCCAGGGAGGCAAATCGCGAGGAAGCCGCCAAATCCTAGGCAGGAGGGACTTTTGGAGAGAAAAGAGCGATCTGAGTGGGGACGAGGAGAAGGCAGCATGGGAGAAAGAAAAAGAAAAGGAAGAGTTTCATTAGAAGAGCCTTTCGAGTTCATCTCCGCGAACCGGAGGGCCTCCAACAGGAGGCGCAGACCGAGAAGAGACCCGGGAAGCGCGCGTGGGAGGGGATCGCGAAGTCGGGCTGGATGCGGCTGGAGAGGAACAGCGCACGGGGCGAGACGGCCAGGTGGAGGCTGGTTCCACGCCCCACCCCCCACTGCCCGGAGCCCCGGGAGGTGCGGGGTGAGCTCCCGGGGTGGCGGAGCCTCCTCCCTGGCCCCGCGTGGGTCTGCCCTGACCCAGCAACCAACGAGCGGGCCGCGATCGCCGTCTGCTGGCCGCTGCCGCTCTCACCGGCCTCCGGGAGCTCCTGGGCCTGAGGCCGGGGCTCTTCACCACCGCGCCCTCTCCGGCTCCTGCACGCCCCTCTCTGGCTCCCGCTTCCTGGGCGCATTCGAGGGTTTGCGCGCCATGGCGCGCAGGTGAAGGGCCAGGGAATCGTGGGGGGCTCTGGTCCCTCCCGGTCCCCCACACTATCCCACTACCACCACTGAGCCCTAGTCCGGCTCACTGGGCTTCGCTGTTCCCAAAGACAAAGGAATCAAAGTAGCGCAAAAGTTTTGTTGTGGTGGCGGTTTTGTTTTTAGAGGGGAAAAAAATAGGGGGAGGGGGGGGGAAGGGAAAGCGAGGAAGGAGAAGGACTAGAGAATCGCTTTCCAGTACGGAACCTAGAGCGACATCTGTGCCACTAGGGACAGCCACAGAGCAGGTCTTTGTAGTCTCCCTGAGTACACAGTCCGCCGTCCTTTCTCCACTAAAAGCGTCGGATCTGGAGGCTTTTCCAGGAACGTCTGAGGAAAAGGGAAATAAAGCTCTCCCCCCCGGAAAGTAAGCAAAGCTTTCTTTCCAGCGACCAGTGTGGAGAGCCTTAAAACCGCAGTGAATAGCGAACAGCCGTGTGTGGTGTGTGTGTGTGTGTGTGTGTGTGTGTGTGTGTGTGTGTTGTTTTGTGCCTCCTCGCTCCCTGGGTGAAAGCATTTGGAGAATCTCTGGGAGCTTTCGAGTAGGGGCTCACCCTGTGAGCAGTACTCACACATATAATTCAAATTTCACAGCTGACCTGCTCTGAAAACCTCAATCAGCTTCTAATTGAAGGGAAAACAAAATATTGCTTCCCTACAGCAGAGCTAACGATTTAATCATTATATCAGACATTATAGCTTTTAATTAGGCTAATGCTGATACTGTATGGAAAGAGATAATTCAACACAGTTCTTGATGAATTCTGTAATTGGGTTAACGGCGGAGCAGTTGGGGGAAGAGACTGTCAATATTCAAGCTGCGTCTGTAGCCACCAGGTTTATGAATGAAAGAGAGAAGACAAGGGAGGAAAAACACTGGGACCGGAGGGGAGCCTCGCGCCCTCCGCCGCTGCCGCGGAGCTGCGGGCGCTCTGCAGGGAGGACAGCCAGGACCGGAGCGGAGCTGGGCGGCCGCTGCGTGCCAGGCCCCGCAGCCCCCTCCAGCTCCTCCTGCCGCTCTGCCCGCCAGGCCAGGCCTCCTTCTGCTGGGAACTTTCCGAGAAGAATCAGACGGGCTACCTGCCCGGTAAATCTGGGCGCTGGGTGCCCAAGCAGCCCAGACCACTTGGGCAGAGGGAGGCCTGGTCTGAGTGCAGCTATAGCGCTCAGTCCAACGGGATGGTCTTTCAAAACACGATCTCTTCCAGGGCTCCCACTCCTTGCCCGAGTGCCAGCCCGGAGGACGAGGCGACCCCCAAACAAGAGCAGTCCCTGACCCTGGGGGTGCGGTGGGCGCGCGGAGCGTGAGACACCTGTGGGCGAGGCAGACTCTCCGCGTTCTCGGGTCCGCACCGATGACTCGGGGTTCGGGAGGGAAGTGGCTGGTGTGGGGACCCAGGCTATTTCCCAGTAGCCTGGCCTCGTTGCCCTTAGCTAATCTGATTTCCGACTCTGGGGGCGGCCAAGATTGGTCAACTAAGAAGGGCTATCCTTCACCAGTCACTAGAAGTCCTACAAAGGAGCCAGTAGGGCAAAGAGCAGTCAAATTCATCTGCACGAAGGGAATCTGTCAAGGGGCGTCGGTGAACCCACTCTACCTACTCCCCACCTAGCCTTGCCCACTAAGGCCTGGCCAGGCCATCGGTTTGGGGATCCTCGGGGACCCCTCTCGCCCCCTGTTGAGGCACAAGCCCCTCCTCCGAGAGCTGAGGCCGGCCTGGAAGAGAGGTCCCCGCCCTCTTCTGCCTCCCAGATTTCTAGGATCCGCAAAAGTTGATACAAGTCCGTGTAGCTAAGACTTGACCGTGCCAGAGGAGACGGTTGGAGCGCCTTAAAATTTTGAGGAGATAATATCCGAGCTTCCAAAATTTTGGATGGGCTTTAGAAAGCCATCTGAGTCTCACCCTCTTCGGATTTAACTCTAAATGTTACGTTCACTTTATGTTTCTGCAGCCCCCTCTTCCCCCATTTTTTTTTTTTTTTTTTTACTCTTTGGCTTGACTACAGAAGTGCAATATTCTCCTTCAAGATAAATATACTGTATTGTGATTCATCCTTGTCTTATTTTGTCAGCAATTACCACAAAATTAAATGGGTCACTGCTAAAGTTTCATTTACACAACCCCCCGGTAATTAACAGTTTGAATACACCTTTTTTACGTTGTATAAAAGTTGTAATTTTCTAACGCGTGTAGTTTTTAATTGGTGAAGAATGCTTGTGTTCGGTGCGATAATAAGAATACAAAGCACCTCATCTGAGCAGGAGGTGTGTTGGTTTCTTTCTAAGACAGTGTGAAGACTCAGCGCACAGATCGGGGTTTCTGGAACTGGGGAGGAGGGCTTCCTCACTATTCAAATTAAAATTTGCAGAACATTAAGGTCTGAGAATATATAGGGCATCTGATTACTCTAACTTTTAAAGCCAAAATCCTTGGGAGAAAAGCGAACCTGACAAGCCCAGCAGGCCCTGTACCCCAGTGTGGGGAGAAGGCGGAGTTTGATATAGGAGGCTTCGGTGATGTTCACCCCACAGAAATAAAAACAAAACAAAGCAGTGTTTTGGGCAGGCGCAGTGTCCCAATCAAGTCCAGGTGAGCCGATGGCCAGCGGGTGTATGCTGGGAAGAGCACTGATGACTGGTAAACACTGCCCCTTTTTCATATAGAAAGGGCCTCGCGCACAAGAGGAGACAAGTCATAAAGAATTTCTATAGGAAAAGAAATAAAGTGAAATCAGAGACGCTTTTTTTTCTTCTTCTTACAGGCCGTCCCTGTTATTGCAAATTAGATTAGCCGCACAGGCTTCAATATAAACATGACATGAGGTTCACGCGAGTGAAAGGACGATCCACTCCAATCTCTCCTTTCATCGGAGCATCTCACATAAATTACATCTTGTCCTTTAATACACGTTTCAATGAGATTAAAACATCACTTTGACACCATTTCAAGCCTTTTCAGGCGCCCGTGTTGCTTACTTCAGAAAACAGCAAACAGGAAGCGGGTCCCTGGGAATCTTCAGGCAATGGGATTGGACCACTGCTCTGTGCTCTACGCTAAGAGAGGGTCCCTTTAGCTCCTTCCTAATACCTTGTATCATCGTACCTCACAGAGGCAGAAGCCATCTGTCCTGCCAGGGGAAATCACATCATTCCTCAATATTTGTGGAGGCAGTCTTTCCATAGCAGGGATGGGGAAGGCCTGCAGCCCACCCCGAGAGAATCATCCCCCCTCACATTAACCATTTAAGGGGCCCCAGCACCATGAATTTGAGATGAAGGGAGGATGGGTAGCCCAGAAAAAAGAGTCAAGTTCTAGATAGCCTTTAAAACCTACATCCTAATTTAGGGGCAGTGAGGAAAGAGTGGGTGAACAGTGGAGTTTTGTACAAAATTGGCTAAAGGGAAATTTCCACCTCTCTATCTGGCTGCTGGGTGCCATCTCTCCCTTTATGGACCGACTACTCTTCAAGACTAGCACCCATGGCTCTGGGGAGTGGCCCCAAAAGGACAAAAGACCCCATGGGGCAGCAGAGGAGGGAGATTTGGGTCTCAGGGTAGAAACTATGCATTTTCTTTGTTTTAGCTACCTAAAATTGCGCTCAACACTCAGAACACACAGGCAAACTTGCTTCTGAGGAGAGGCTGACCACAACCCTTCTTTGCTGATGGTTGTACCCTCAGTCTTTGCACGGAGAGGCCACCCCCTGGAGCACAGCGGGAGGAGGGGTCCCAGTGGCCTGCTCCTACTTGTGGGCAGAGAGATCAGGCACAGCCAGTCTAGTGGCCCTGCCCCAGGGTTGGGCAAGTTCCTCTGAGGGATGACCCCTTCTTTCTATTCCAATCCCGTGCATTCCTCCCCCGCCCCCCAACACCAACTGCTGACACCACATCTCGACTGGCTTTTTGCTCCATCTTTTCCTGTGACAACCAGAACCCAAATACCAGGCCACCTGGGAGCTTTCTGCGACGTTCAGAGAGCACACCTGGCATTCTCTCCGGGCACAGTTCATCAGGGAGAAAGGCTGCTCCGAGAAGGAACCCTGGGAGCGCTGAGGAGCAGTGGGGGTAGGGGTGGAATTCCTTTCCGCGTGGGTCTTGTCTGCATCCACAGTTGAGCGCCTCAGAGGGCGCTGGCCAGGACGTTGCCCCTTCTGCCTCGGCCTGGGGGCCCCCAGGGCCCGCCCCGCGCTGGGGAATAGCACCGTGGTCCCAATCCCAGCAGAGACAACCCCCTCCCCCTAGGCCAGGGCTTCCCCGGGGGTCCTCTGTGCCACTTGGGGACTGCTTGGCTCTTGCTCCCTCGCCCTTCACAAAGGAGCTTCCAGAATTCCGCCCCCACCGCGCTCCTGGAAATCGATGGAGTAAAGCGGGCTTTTAATGGGTTAATTGACTGGCTGCCGCTATCGTGTTCCAGCACCTGCTTCTGGCGAGGAGGCGGCCAGCCCCGTCTCGTTCCTGGTCGATGGCTGTCGGCCTCGCCCCGGCCGGCCCGTCGACTTCAGCACCAGCCGCCACCGAGCACACATTTCACCTTGGAAACTTGGTGACTTTCCTGTCCGCGGGAGGGAGGCTCCAGCCCGGGAAACGGGCGGAGGCGGGCGGCCTGCCGGCGGCGGGCGCAGGTGGATACAGTGTTGCCAAGAGAGCGGATGCGATTTCGCAGGAGGAGGGAGGGCGCGCGGTGGGGTCTTGATGCCTGTGTGGGGGTCACCCCCTATCTGGGCGGCCCATTCAGCGGGCAGACACTTGGGGCACACCAGACTCCACCTTGCAGCGCCCCGTTGTAGCTGGTGGGATTGCAGCGCTGGCCGCGCGGCGGGGTTCCCGGCCGGGCGCCGCCGGGTCCAGAGCCGCTCGCAGGGTGGCAAGGACTCGCTGCCCATTGATGGGTGTCTGTGGGGCAGCATGAACACAGTCAGGACCGTCGGTCCGTCAACGTTAAATGGATGGATTCTTTGCCCCAAACGCCGCTCATTAAATGGCACACGCTCAAACATGTTCATTTTTGAAACGTGATTCTAGCCCTCGGATTTCGTTCTCCGCGCTGCCCGGTGCATACGGCGGAGCGCAGGAGCCGGCGGGCCCGGGGCAGGGGCGCAGAGCGCAATCCGGCCCTTGGTGGAGGGGGCAGGAGGGGCATGGGCCGGCGGGGGAGGGGGGAACGGGAAATGCAGCGAATCTGACTCTCTCCATGAAATCGAGAGGCTCGACCTCCCTTCCCCTCCCCCAAAAGTACGACCCAAGGAGAAACAGAGTCTCGGTCCGCTGGGCGGCGGCCAATCTAAAAAAGCTGGGGAGGAGGAGGAGGAGGAGGAGGGGAGGCGTGAACCTACAGAGAAGAAAATGACAAATGGACCCCACACGCCAGGACGCCTGCGGCGGCGGTCTCCAGCAGCTCCCCACCTGTTCTCTACGGACGACGGAAGCGGCGGGGACACCCCAACCCTCCTGCACAGAAACTCGCAGTCCACACCGCGCCTGCTCCTGGAGCCTTGCCTGCCGGCCCTCCTCCCCAGCTCCCGGCGCGCTGAAGCCCCCGCGCAAGTTCAAGGCACACTTACAGTCAGTTCCGCCTCCGGCTCCCGCGGCCCCCGGAGCCCGATCGGTGCGGCGGCGCCCCCAGAGCCGCGCCAGGGGCATCTCCCCGGCCCGGGCTCCACGGCCGGCCGGCCCGCGCTGGGCGGGGAGCGCGCCGCTGCCCTGGGACCCCAGCCAGGTCGGCTCCCGGCGGCGCCTGCACCGCAGACGCGGCGCCACGCGCGCGCACACTCACACGCGCACACTCACGCGCGCACACTCACACGCGCACACTCACTCACACGCGCACATTCGCGCACACTCACACGCGCACATTCGCGCACACTCAAGCGCGCACACTCACCGGCGCACACTCACCGCGCACCCCCGCTCGCACACTCAACTGCACACGCTCCTCTCTCCCTCTCTCCTGGCGCGCACCCTCCCAGACACACACATGCTGCAAGGCGAGCGAGACGAGGAAATGAAATTTATTATCGATAGGAAAAGACTTTAAAGACAATTCCAAGTGATTGTTTCTCTCCGGGGGAAAAAAGGGGAATCCCTCCACATAATGAAGCGCCTTTTGTGCGGCGCCGAACAATACCAAACAAGTATTCTAATAAATAGCCACTTTTTTGTTCCTCCTCGACAGTGAATAGAATGGAGCAGTTGGTTCTGGAGCAGCTGCGACGCCGCCGTTTGGAGCTGGGAGGTGGAGCCGCGTCTCTCCCGGGCTCCCCGCGCCGCCCCAGCCCTTTACCCCTCGCCCTCCCTCTCCCCCGCCCCCCCCATCCCGCCCCATTCGCCCTCCTTCTCCTCTTTCCTCCAGCCGCCCAGCCGCCGCCCGCGCGCTCCCCACTTTTCCCGGCCCCTGGTTCCTAGTCATCCCCACCCCCATCCGCACCCTCACCCCCTACCCTGCCCGGCCTCAGAGATTCTCAGAGATTCGAGCTCAATAAACCTGCAGTGACCTGAAGATCCCCCCACCCCTTGCCTCCTGCACCTTCACCCCATAAAAAACTGCCACTTCTACCAACACACAGGCTGCCGATGGTCGCCTCGAACAGCTCTTCCGGGTCGTTCCCAACCTCTGGATGGGAGAACGTCAGCCGCCCCACCCGCAGTCTGGAGTCACAGCGGTGCCTCCCTCGTTTCCCGGGGTTATCAGCCCTACCCCCCACCCCCCTCTGCCAGCCCTCATTCTAGGCTCCCTCCTCTCGGGAAATATAGCTTCAGCTTTGTTCTCCCGCTCAGAGGACAGGCAATTTGGCTTAGCCTCCCTCTGCTTTGGGGTTTTAAACACATACCCCTCTTTCTCCCTTGCCTTTGCGACTAGCGGGCAGCTGCTGAACGAAAGACAGTGGCTAACTGAAGATTAGTATGGTGGACACAGAACTACAGGTAAAAAGTCTCAAGTTACCCTGGCGCTCGCTTGGTGGGGAGCCCTACTGTGTGTGCCACCCGATACCGACCCTCCTTGCACCCGACTTTCTCTGCAGGCAAGCTCCTGGGACTCCTAGGAACCGCAGTGCTGCCTTCTCCACCAGGCCCACCGGCTGGTGGGCAGAAGAGAGCATCTAAGGAGAAGAGAAGGCAGCCGGCGCTGGGTCTCTCTCTCTCTCTCTCCCCTCTTACCTCTCCCTGTCTCCTTCTCTTCAATTGTGTAAAGTTGTCAGCACTTCGTACTTAACACTAGCACCCTCTGATCCTCTCTGAAGATATATCAAAAGCAACAAACGGTCTTTCTAAAAATGATGAACCCATGTTTTACCCAGAGGACTTGTGTCTCTCTCCCACCAGAAAGAAAGTTACCAACATGAAAAAATAAAATAAAATAAAATAAAAAGAAACACAAGTACAGTAGAAGTGCCTGCCAGGCCCTTGGTGTGTAAGGTGTGTACTTATCGATGTATCTTAAACATATGGGAGCTTGGTTTCTTTCATTGCCAGCAGCTGCACTTTTTCTGGAGATCCTTGTCTGTCTAGCTCTAATTGTGGCGACAAAAGACCAGCATGACTTTTACTCAATGGACCTCAATCTAGAGAAACACTGTCATTTGCAAATTATTTCTCAATCGGACTAAGTATTTAGGAGTGCAAAGAGAGGAGGGGGTGGGTGTTTTGGAAATCACCACAGAGCTCAGATACTAAGCAGCAGCTCGCTTTCCCCAAAGGGTAACGGTAGAATGCCAAAGAAAGCAGGCACGCTCCCTTTTACCTGGGAATTTATTTTGTGTCGAAATGTACTTTTGAGAAGCCGTATTCCCATGGAGTTTCAAGTAATTCAGTTCTGTCATGTAAGATTCTTGGTAACAACAGGAAGAGCGACTTTGGTCCCTGACATTTTAAAAACAACGGGTTCGTGCAGGAATCTCGTGATGGAAACAAGGAAGCTCGTTGGCATTGGACCGGTTCCAGCAAGACATCTGAACGCTTTTTTTTCCTTTTGTATGGAACATGGAAACATTTGGGGATCCAGATTTTAAAACTTTGACTTACATTTTACGCGTTAAGTCGCTGAAAGATTGGGTACAACACTGCCGAGAGCTTCAAAACCTGCAAATATTTGAATGGGTCTTTAAGCGGAGCAGCTGCCAGTCAGCTGGCTTTGACAGGCTGCCACAATTTTGTCACTTAATAGTGGGTGTTAGGCTAAGTGCAAAACACTCTGGCAAACAGATGTCAAACTCAGATCGCGTATCAATGGGGGCTGTGAAGTGGAATTTTAACCCACATCTAGGTCGGGCGCGCACAGGAGCACAGGTGTACAGTGGCCCAGCCCCGGGCGCTGGAAAGCGACCTTGGAATTCTGTAGAAGCCAGGATGCTGGCCCCTTTCCAGTCCACCAGAGGAGGAGTGGGGCGAATGCGCAGTGCAGACCTGGGGGAAGGACCCTTGTAAGAGCCCCCCCCTCCCTTCCCAACACTGCCCTCCTCCCTGACCTCATTCCCTCCCGGATTGTGGCAGTCTTGCAGATCCTGTCGCCCGGAGGCGGACTGAGCAGAATCCCTTCCCTTCTCTGGTTTCCGCTTTGGGCACTCCTCGGCACCGAGGCCTCTGCCCAGCGAATCTGGCCCCTGGCAGCAAACCTTTCCCGGGGCCTCAGCAGTGACACTGGTCGTAGCAACCGGTGAAAAGACCCGCTGTCACAGCTATCACAGCCCAGACAAGGTCAGCCACGCTGGACATCAGGGATGCCCGGAGACACCGGCAGAGCGCGGCGGGCATCAGCCACGTTATTCACTCCCACCTGGCTGATGTGGGGAGTCTGGGTCGGAACTGGGTTTTCCTTTTAGTTGGAGCGGAGTGATGAGGCCAAAAGATGCTCTGAGAAGCGGAGCCTGTGGGCTGGCAAAACATCTCCTTTGTTCCGGCTCCCCTGAGATGGGACTGGGATGCCCCTCTCCCTCTCCCTTTCCCAAGCAGGCTCTCTTCCCCAAAGGTCTGAATTGCCCCTTTAATACAAGGGGCTCTAACTCCTAAAGAAATGCGCCCCCCTTTGGGGTAGCTCAAAGGAACCCTTTGTATTTCTGGTCCCAGAGCACAAGGAATACTTGGTGCAGTTGTGGGTAAGGTGTCCTGTTCATGCTGTTCTCCCTGAAAATCAGTGAGAATATTTACCGCTACTCACTCAGAGCTGCAGTCCTCCTTGGAATGTCTCCCCAGATTTTGACCTCTTGGTACAGCCTAACTCGTACACAAAGTGCAGTTACTGACAGGACCACACCCATAACCTAATGTTATAAGGTAATGCCTGTGTCACAACAGGTTATTAATTGCTGTTACATTTTTGTAATATGAACATCATTGGACTTACTGCTTCACCCACCTTTCTCCTTTCCTTTGTATAAGCATCCTGCCAATGCTTCATTTTTAGAACTTATTCTTGAAGGTCAAAATAGGAACTTTTGATTATACTACAAAATGCGATGAAAGGCAAATGCATCAGGAGGAAGATTAAAATAAAACTCGCAGGTCTTTCCCTGGAAGAAGAGAAGCTATGTCACACTGCTTTGCATATACCCTCATGACAGGCATTTAGAAAATGACTAAGAATCTTGAGGCTACTATCCAATTTATAATACGTTGAGATCAAAACACTAATTTTAAGTTGCTTTATTCTAAGATCAGCCTGAGACCTATTCTTATTTTCCATGAATGCACACACATGAAAAAGTGCTTGAAATAAGACCTTAAGTTGTTTCTCATATTCTCATTGATGAAATAGAATCAAAATGCCATTTAATGCCTCTCTCTCCAAACCCTCTTAAAATACACAGAGCAAATATTCTACTGAGGTAGAAAACGAAAGCTTCTTCTAGGATAAATAACCTAAGCTTCTCTGTGTCCATCGATTTAAACTATATTTTAATGGAAAACCAGATGTGTTAAGATTTTAAAATTAGTTTTCACAGGAATATACAGTTAATTATACATGTACAAAAATGAAAACGTGAGTATTTTCACTTTCTGACTAGAGTTCATTCTTTTCACATGTGAAAGTGTCTGACCTACCTGTAGAAAATGATGGTAAGTATGACTAGCTCACATTGGAACCATTGCAATGTCCAGGCCCCATCCCAGACCAGCTGACTCAAACTTTTGAAAATGTATGTTTTCAAAAAGGGCCCAAAGTGATTCTGATTGGAATTGAGAGTTGAAAATCCCTGACTTAGAACAGCATTTCTAAGAAATTACTTGAAAATCTCAAAAAAACAACATTGTATTGTAATTACTGGTATAAGTTGCTTTCCAATTTTATGAAAGAATTAGAATGTAATAACATGTACTTCAGCCCATGTGGATGTGGCTGTATAATTCCAACATGCTGACGTGGGATATGTGTGCACGCATGTTCCCATTTATGCCTGATGTGCCATGCATGTTCCCATTTATACCTGATGTGCCTGATGTGCCATGAAGGAGCATCTCGCAATTATTCAACAGGATCCCGGTTGATCCTCCGAAGTGCGCATGCTTGCTGGAAAGATGGGTGTGGTGAGGGAGGGTAAAGGGGACCTCCAGCAGGCAGCCCTGCCTCAGCATACTGGATACCTGACTTTGAGCAGTAAAGTAGGACAGGGCAAGAAGCAGGTCCTTATGAAGAAGGCTTATAAGATATAAAGGGTTTGCATCTTTTGAGGGAAGAGCAAGTTACACTTGCTAAATGTAACAGATGTGCAGTAAGTATGTGATGAAAGAACTACACAGCTTCCGCGTTAAATTGTGTGGTGCAGCTGGTACCCATCAGAAGGAGCTCAGACTGAAAAAGGTTCAAGGAGGGATCAGAACACTGGGAAAGGGGTTTGAAGGCTGGAGATGGTTGAGGTAGAAGGTGGGAGAAAGGAAGGCTTTGTTCAAAAGGATGGTAGCATCATAACAGGTGAGATTCCAGGAGGTGAAACAACTTTCTTTTTTAAAATTAATTAATAAATTTTATTTTTTAAAGATATATTTTTTATTGATTTCAGAGAGGAAGGGAGAGGGAGAGAGAGGTAGATACATCAATGATGAGAGAGAATCATTGATCGGCTGCCTCCTGCACACCCCTTACTGGAGATGGAGCCTGCAACCCGGGCATGTGCCCTGACTGGGAATCATGGCCTCCTGGTTCCTTGGTAGACTCAACTACTGAGCCAGGCCAGTTGAGCCTAAAATCATCGTTAGCAGTGATTTCCACACTATTAGAATTCACCCTCTGGAAATATATCTTTTACATGTTAGTCTTACCTACCTGTTTTTAGTTAAAGTTAATAATTTCATTTTTATGGTAGTATTTATCCAAGGGTTACAATGAACTAACTGGTGAGTGATAAAATAACGAATTTTGCTGATTTGTTAAATTTTCCAATTCATGTTTAACTGGACATTAGCTTCCCTGTCCCATTCTTTCCCAATGGTCAACTCTCACAGTCAACCAGATGCAATCAGAACTGAATCCACAAGTTGTTGAAATAAGAAGACAATGGGAATATAAAGTATTTTATGAATCAGAGCTGAGAAGGCCTATCTTTTATTTTGTTCCAGTCTTTTAAAATAGAAGCCCAGTTATAATTATTGGAACCCTTCACCAAAGGATTAAATATTGTTAGGGGAGGACTTGAATAATTGTCATTAAAAGGAGGAGTATGTCAATCTATCTATTATCTATCTATCTATATATATCTATCTACCTTTCTATCTATATATCTATCTACCTACCTATCTAAACACACACACAAACACATGAATAAAGAATTTTCTCGCTATGAATAAACATGCAAACATATGAGTAAAGGAAATTCAAAGTCATTAATTCACAATCTAAACAAATTTCTTTTGAGGTTAAAATAACTTTGTGATGTTTCTAATACTTAAAGTCTATATCTGCTTCATACTAGTAAGTGATGTGCACAGGAGCAGTCCAGAGAAGACTTTTTAGCCTCTGTGTATTGGTGTTTGGAGATGGAAAGGAGGTCACAGCTTTGTGCGTGGCAGCTCTCAGTAAGAGTGGTGGGTCCATCGTAGGTATGAAGATGTTTGTTTAACAATGAAATGGTTTTGACATGGGCAGTAACTCAAGACTCTCTCTGCTGAAGCCTGGCTTTGTTCTGCTATTTTATCCTGTGCAACCTTGAACGAGTTAGTTAACTTATCCAATCCTGTTTCCTAATTGTTATAGGTATTAATTCCTACATTATAGGGTTATTGTGACAGCTAAATTATGTAATCAATGTAAAAGTGCCTGAGCCCTAGTTCTCAAAAAAAAAAAAAAAAAAAAATCACCATATTATTTAAAGTCCTCTCATTTTTATTTATTTTTTTGGCAGACCTATTCACCTGGGTTTCCCTGGCAAAGGGGGAGGGTGGGTCAAGTGAAATCAGGCCACACAACATCTTACTTCTCCAGGGAAAACTGCACCCGTCTGACCAAGGCAGTCCAGTCTAGGCATGTCCCTTGTCTCCAGGGCAGAGGTGTTTGTTTTTAGGAAGCTGGGACTCTGTCTATGGGGACATTTCAGTATTGTCATTTGAAAACCGTAGATGAACTCTCTTTTCTCAGAATGTTTTTAACACCTCAGTCTGTTACAACTCTTTGGTACTGTGTCACATGCTGTCCTGTAGCCAAATTGTCATATATATATATTTTTTAAACAGTGATCAAATCTTTAAATCTTATCACTTCCACCGAGAGAAGTGTATTTAGCATACTGAGGGAAACAGGTTTCCTAAAGTATAGGCTTTGAAGATCTTCCTCCTTCTTTGTTTTGGGAGTTTTTTAGTTTCTGAAATTCATTCATTCATTTCCCAAATAGTTACTGGTCTACTACAATGTGCCAAGCACCACGCTGGCCCTAAAGATGGGAGGTTCGAGTTAAAGCAGGCTGGGTCGTGTCCTCATGGGGTGAGCAGTCCTCCTGCAGAGAACTGGTTTGCAGTAGGATTTGGGGTGACTCTGGTCATTTTTCTGGAAGAGCCCCTCTCAGTCTTTCTCTGATGTTCCTCCCTTTCATCTTGTATTCACTTCTTCAAGTTTTTCTTTTTGTTCTTGTTTTAATTTTTGTTTCCGCAGATGAGTTTCTTTTCCTCTTTCCTTATATGACGCCAAAGCTCTGTACATTTCAATCTAAATCTCCATTAAATTGTCGCTTGTTAAGCTCAACGCAGTTCAATGGCTATGATGTGGGTCAAGTCCTTCACCTCTTGGAGACCTCAGTTTTCCAAGCTTAAAGGTAAGGCAGCAAGACTCAATAGTGTTTGAATCTCTGTTCTAGAGCTAATGCTTTAGGATTCTAGAATGAAATAATGGACTATTTTGTCATGGTTTAGACTTCCAGGGCTTAATTTCTTGATCTGAGAAGGGGGTACAAAATATACTAGCCTCATAGGACCATTTAGTGTTCAAGGAGGAATTCAAAATCTTCTAACGATGCAAACTGCTTATGAGTCCAGAGATTTTCCCCTCTCTCCCTGTGTTGGTGGGGCAGTATGGTGGGCAGACGAGGAGGGAGCAGTAACAACCCACTTCCTGCTATTTGAATCTTGCAGCTCTGGCAGAGGACTGAGTATTAGAAACTCAAAGAGTGATTTCATAAAGAAAAAAGTGTAGTTTATACCAAAATGGAATAAACCCCCTTTTGAGTAACAACAATCTGCATAAATGCTTTAAGAAAGCCTATAATTATGATAAAAATGTTGCTCAAAGTTAAAATTATGAAGCAATCAAGATTTATAAACAGTCTCTCATCGACTTTTAATCATTCTTTCTTTTTTATATACAAACTGTACACAATATATGGTTGCAATATATCATACCATACATTTTATTTTCAGTAATTTAGCTGAGTAAAATATATGTGAGGTGACATTTAGAAACTTGGTTATATATGCACATGATTATGGGCACATAGCTGCCTACAGTGCACACATGCGCTCGTGCACACGCACACGTACACAGACACAAATACACACACACACACACACACACACACACACTGAGATAGTTATGCATTTCTTTGGCTAGTGTCATACACAGAAAAGAGGCATGCATTACTATATCAGAATAACTTTACAATTTTAATTAGCAGAGCTCCTTTTGCACCTGTTTAAAAAAGCATGCCATACATATAAGTATTCAATCCTTTCTTCTGAAAAGAATATGTTTTAATCTCCAGATGATTGAGGCAAAAATTGACCAGATTGACCAATATCCTATCTAATAAAGAGGAAATATGCAAATTGACCATCACAAGTCCCGAAGATGGTGCACCCATAGACACAAGATGACAGCACCCAGTCCCCTCAGCCCCGCCAGATTCCCATAGTCCTTTCAGTTCTGTTGTGGGGGTGTGTGTGGCAGGCATATGGTGCAGCCAGACCTGCCCTCAGGTGGGTCCAGCCACTCTTGTGCCTGCCACCAGAGTCCCACAGTTCTTTCAGCCCACCCCTTGGGGGGGAGGGGAGAGAGGAAAGGAAGAGACAGGTGCACAGTGAGGCCAGACCCACCCTCAGCCACGCAGGGCCAGCCTGAGACTTTCCTGCGCCTTGGATGTCAGCTGCCCAGCCAACACCTGAGGTGCAGGCAAGCCTCGGATATTGGCTGCCTAGCTGCCTAAGGCTGGCACAAGGTGCAGGCAAGCCTCAGATGGTGGCTACTCAGCCATCCAGGGCCACACATGGCTCAGGTAACCAGGGCAGGCTGAGGTTTGTGCTGCTGGCAGTGGCAGCAGCAGAGGTGTGATGTGGTGTCACCTTCCCCTGATCACTGGGTCGCCTCCTGCCCCGGAGGGCTTCCAGTGTGTGAGAGGAGGCAGGCTGGGCTGAGGGAACCCCCCCTTCCAGTGCATGAATTTTCATGCACTGGGCCTCTAGTTTGTTTATATTGGGAAAAATTATCTAGTTTAAGAGGATAGAAATAACATGTAATTTGGTACCACGTGAAGGCTGATCTCAAATATGAGTTTATAGGTGCTGTGTTTGAAACTTTCTCTATAATGATTTAAAAATGTTTAATCTTAAATTGAAGAGTGAGCCATGGGATATCTTGATAGTAATAGACATTTATTCATCACTCATCAAAGAGTCATTCTTCCTAATCCTAAATTAAGATACTCTGTTATATTTTAAACACATAACACCTATCTTTATGTCACAGATCCAAAGAAGATTATGTAAATATCCTATCTAATAGAAGAATAATATGCAAATTGATCATCATTCCAAGACACAAGATGGCTACCTCCATGTGGTCAAAGATGGCTGCCCCCATGTGGACATAAGATGGCTGCCACAAGATGGCCAGCAGGGGAGGGCAGTTGTGAGCAGTTAGGGGTGACCAGGCCAGCAGAGGAGGGCAGTTGGGGGAGATCAGGTTTTCAGGAGAGGACAGTTAGGGGCAATTGGGCAGGCCAGGGAGCAGTTAGATGTCAATCAGTTTGGCAGGGGAGGGGTTAGGGGTATTCAGGTTGGCAGGTAGAAGCGTTAGGGGCAATTAGACAGAGGCAGTGAGTGGTTGGGAGACAGCAGTCCTAGATTGTGAGAGGGCACTCGGACATCCCTCAAGGGGTCCCAGATTGGAGAAGGTGCAGGATGGGCTGAAGGACATCCTCCCCACCTCCCTTCCCCCTGCACAAATTTTGTGCACCGGGCCTCTAATTTCCAATAATTATATACAAGTGATTTTCCTATGAGTCAACCTTATCTCCTTTGACTATTCTTTTTAAAAATGTATTTTTATTGATGTCAGAGAGGAAGGGAAAGGAAAAGAGAGAAAGAAACATCAACTAGTAAGAGAGAATCATTGACCTGCCTCCTCCTGCATGCCCCACACTGAGGATCCAGCCTGCAACTCCAGTATGTGCCCTGACCAGGAATTAATTCATGACCCTCAGCTTCATAGGTTGATGCTCAACCACTGAGCTATGATGGCTGGGATCTCCTTTGACTATTCTAAATCCCTAATATCTACTTCAACTTTGTTTTAACAATTACCCCCTACAGCACTAGCCTGTTCCACTAAATTCTAGTTTTTTTTTTGTTTTTTTTTTTAACCAGGTGGTCCTAACTACATCCAAACTAAACCGTTAGGGTGCAAAGAACTAATATAAAAATGTAAAAGGACTTTTTAGGCAGGATTTCATCATCTGAAGGTTGGAAAGAGAAGAATTAACTATGGAGAATTTATCATCTCAATAAATACTGACCTATATAGCACTTTGCTTCTTCTAAGGTAAACATCCTCAGCTGGTCTTTATGTTCTCTAAAAGGTATATTTGTTCTTGCTCTCCTGGAAGACTCAGCCATGACAGATGTATTATTACCAAGAAGGATTTTGTTAACCTACAGTTAACATTTCTGAAGCTGATCTTGCTTCAGTGGTGCTACATTTCTCTGAATATATAATCTAGTATAGTTAAGAAGGCTTCTGCCTACCTTTGTGGTGTCATCTTGGATTGCTGTCTCCAGACACTAGTGTCTATCCCCAGGAAATTTCTGTTCCTGCTATGGAGACCTCCTCTCACAATCTTTTCTTGGTTCTCTTTCGCTTTTCAAAAATCTTTTATACACCTTTCAAATTGTTGTCTGGCCTACTCCTCACTCAAGTTGCTTGCTTAAAGAATCTTTCTCCCCTAATCTAAATTAAGGCACTCTGTTATATTTTAAACACATAATAGCTTTCACAATTTTAACTACAGATTTATTTTTATGGTTATTTGTTCAATATCCATTTCCCTCTGTAAATTGTAAATTTCATGAGGGCAAAATTCATGTTATTTGTTCAACACTGTAATTCTAATGTCTAGCACATTACAGACAATATTTGTTAGATAGGTAAATATAAATATGTATAAAATGGACAAACTGGTATTGGATTGTCCTCCAGCAGACAAATAACTGTAAACTCTGACAAAATATACGAGCAAGTTGCAGCAGACAACAGTCATAACAAGATCATGATCTTAGACAATAGGAAACTCATGAGGTGAGCCCCATACCCTAGTTGTCTGCCTGGGGGCAATTTCCTGGCCACGATGCAGAGGGCTGGAACCCAAGGAGAGCATGGTGGTCTTTTCTAGTTGAGAAAGCAGAAATCAGAATTCTGGGTACACGAAGCAGCTGGAATCTGTGGGATAGAACTGCAGAAAGGTTAGAGCCATGTAAGGAGAGGACTCCAGAAGTCTTTGTGAGGGTGCCCTGTCAGTGTGTGGCTGAAGGCCTGAATGTCCCTACACAAGGCTTATCAGATAGAAGCTGGTAGGAGATTGAGAGTGCAACCAAAAACTAGAGGGGAAGCAGTACAGACACTGTCATGGTTCTATCCCTGACAGGTGGCAGGAATCTTGTTAAAATCACTTTAACCTGAGGCATCCAGATGAAACACCAGAAAGACTGCCTTTGCAGTTAGGATCAGGTGCTTTGCAAGATTTGCTCTAGTCCAGCCCTAACAAAACCTAATTCTAAGCTCTGTAAAGATCCACAAGGGCAATAAAATTAGGTTGAAGGTTAAGTCTGGCCAAGTTAAAGGAGCTTGGTAAGCACTTTAGACTTATACAGATGTGCACTAACAAAGCATGAAAATCAGAGAGAAAAAATATTGAAAACAAAACAACAACAAAAAAAACCAGAGCTTCACAGACCTTATGGATAATATCAAATGGTCTAACATATATGTAACTGGAGGCCAGAAGGAGAAGCAAGTGATATTGAGATATAAACATTAAAAAAAAAAATAATGGCCAGATACCTGCCTAATTTTATGAAAAACATGACTTATCAGAGCCCAGAAGCTTATCAAACTCCAAGCAAGATAAATAGAAAAACAACCATACCTAGCCACTTTATAGTCCAACTGTTAAAAAACAACAAAAAAAACAAAAAAACAATGCAAAAGGGAAAATCTTTAGAGGAGAAACCAAGATGGCGGCATAGGGTAGACACCCGAATGCAGCCTACCACAACAAATTTGAATTTAGAACTGGAAAACATGGGAGGCATTGCCCTGAAGCACAGGACGGCTAGCTGAGAGGAGGCTCTGCCATCTGGGAAGGAGAGAGAAGGCACACTGAACCTCAGAAACTGTGAAGGTATGGAGAACTGTGCGTGTGAAAAGGCGCTGGCTTAATCCTGGCGCGCGGAGAGGAAGGGCGGAGAGTGCTGCTGGCTTACTCCCAGCGCAAGGAGAGGGCGGGCTGGGCCGAGTTTGCTATTGGCTTACTCCCGGCGTGGGAAGAGGGTGGACAGGTAATGCGCGGCTGGCTTTCTTATTCCAGAGGAAAACAGAATCACCCTATTGCTCTGATAGATGGCCCCCTCAGGGAGAGGCCAGACTGTCAGGCAGTGGGCAGAGATCTCTCGGAGGTGTGTGAAGCCAGAGGCCATTACTGCGGGACTTGGGGAGAAGCCACTTGGGGAGGAGCTGATGGGAAAACAAAGCTTGTCTGCACCACCCTGAGATTCAGCCCCATCCAAGCTGAGCACAGAAGCTCTCCCAGAGGCTGGCTTTCTCTAAGGAGGGACTGGCCGGAATCCAAAGCTTGTCTGCGCCTTCACCAAAGAGGTGGGCGAGCCTGCAACCAATCTGGTGAGACTCACCGCAAACAGGACTTTTCTAAGTGAGACTGACAGGGAACCAAAGATTGTTTGTGCCACCCAGGGACCCCGCCCCATCCAAGCGGAGTACAGAAGCCCTCCTAGCTGAGACACTGCTGATCCTCACAGCCAATTGGCTTGGAGATCAATGCTTTCCAGTTATAAGCAAGGCTTAACAACAAAACTGCACACATAGCCCACAAAGGGCTACACCAAGACTGTCCCAGGTAACTGGGAAGGCTGTGCTACTGGGCTCTACCAGAACACCTAATACACAAAACTATTCCTTCAAATCAGGAAAACAACTAAAATGCAGACAAGGCACAGGACACAAAGGAAGGAGATGGAGGAAAAGAAAAGAATGGACATTGAGTTCAAAACCACTGTTATAAGGCTTTTCAATAAAATCCTAAAAAAGGCCAATAAAATAAATGAGACCTATGAGGATATGAAAAGGGATCAACTAGAAATAATAAGGGATCAACTAGAAATGAAGAAAACATTGTCTGAAATAGAAAATATTACAGAGTCCTAAAAACAGACTGGAAGATCGCAAGAATCAAGACAAAGATTTAGAACACAAAGAGCCAGAGGACACTCCTCTACAGAAGCAAAAAGATAAGAGAATCCAGAAAGTTGAAGATAGTGTAAGAAACCTCTGGGACAATTTCAAGTGAACCAACATCAGAATTATAGGGATCCCAGAAGAAGAGAGAGAGCAAAATACTGAAAGAATACTGGAAGAACTAGTGACAGAAAACTTCCCCCACCTGGTGAAAGAATTAGACCTACAAGTCCAGGAAGCCGTAGAACCCCAAACAAAAGGAATCCAAAGAGGACCACACCAAGACACAATATAATTAAAATTCCAAGAGCAAAAGACAAAGAGAGAATATTAAAAGCAGCAAGAGAAAAGCAGGTAGTTACCTATAAAGGAGCACCCATACAATTGTCAGCTGATTTCTCAACAGAAACCATGCAGGCCAGATGGGAATGGCAAGAAATATTCAAGATAATGAATAGCAAGAACCTACAGCCAAAAATACTCTACCCAGCAAAGCTATCACTCAGAATCGAAGGCCAGATAAAGAGCTTCACAAATAAAAAAAAAGCTAAAGGAGTTCATCACTGCCAAACCAGAATTATATGAATTGCTGAAGGGGGTTATTTAGGAAGAGAAAGAAGATAAAGATAAAAATTATGAACAACAAATATGTAACTATCAACAAGTGAAACTAAAAACCAAGGAAATTAAAAAATCTGATGAACAATATTAACTAGTGAATATAATTGAATCAGATGTATGGAAGAGGAGTGGACTGATGATTCTCAGGGAAAAGGGGATTGGGGGTGCGAGAAGAGACTGAACAAAAACTGTGCACCTATGGATGAGGACAATGGGGGATGGGGAAAGGACAGAGGGTGGGGTGGGAACCTGGTGGAGGGGAGCAATTGAGGTGGGGGGGGGAGAGGAACACATTTGTAATAATCTGAACAGTAAAGATTTATTAAATTTGAAAAAAAAAAAGGGGGGGGGAAATCTTGAAGTTAGCTGAAGGAACAAAGATATAGGATATAAGCTAATTCCCCATGAAATACAATAGAGACCAGAAAACAAAGGAAAAATATCTTTAAAATGATGGCAGAAAAAAATCTACAAAACTGTCACCCAATGTCATATGAAGCAAAATTATCTTTCAAAAAAAGTGAAAGAGACGTTTTTGTGTTAGTGAAAGATGATCATATTTACAGCCAACAAACCTGCTACAAAAAATGATAAAAGGTACATTTTAGGATGAAAAGACATGGTACCAGGTGGATACTGACATCTACATAAAGAAATGAACAGCAAAAGACATGTGGAATAAGACTGTATTTTCTTTCTTCTTATAATTTAGTTAAAAGATAACCAAATGTTTAAAAAGTAAGTCTGGCCATGGCTGGTGTGGCTCAGTTGGTTGAGCATCATCCTATGCCCAGGGAGGTTACTGGTTCGATTCCTAGTCAGGGCTTATGTCTGGGGTTTTGGTCTCCATCCCTAGCAGAAAGTGTGCAGGAGGCAGCCAATTGATGATTCTCTTATAGATGTTTCTGTCTCTCTTTCGCTTCCTCTCTCTCTCAAATCCATAAAAACTGCCCTTCCTGCTTCCTTCCCTTCACCTCAGCCCTGCCCGCTTCCCTCCCTTCTCTGCAGCCCCGCCTGCTTCCCTCCTGTCCCTGCCACCCTGTCTGTTTCTCTGCAGATTTGCTCCCTTCTACAGAACTTGGCTTCCTTCTAAGCTGTCTTCAGTCTTTGCTCTGCACCTGGATATGCAAATTAACTGCCAGCTTGGTTGAGTTAATTTGCATATTTGCTCCTGATTGGCTGGTGTGTGTGGCTGGTGGGCATGGCTTGTTGGCATAATGGAGGTATGGTCAATTTGCATGTTTCTATTTTATTAGATAGGATTTAAAATATAAATATATTTTATTGATTTTTTTACAGAGAGGAAGAGAGAGAGTTAGAGAGCTAGAAACGTTGATGAGAGAGAAATCTACCAGGGATGTGCCTGCAACCAATGTACATGCCCTTGACTGGAATCAAACCTGGGACCTTTTAGTCTGCAGACTGATGCTCTACCACTGAGCCAAAAATGATTTCGGCTAGATAGGATTAAAAAAAATATGTTTTCATTGATTTCAGAGAAGGAGAGAGAGCTAGAAACAGCAATGATGAGAGAGAATCATTAATCTTCTGCCTCCTGCATGCTCCCTTCTAGGGATCGAGCCTGAAAACTTGGCATGTACCCTGACTGAGAATCAAACCATGACCTCTTGATTCATGGTTTGAAGCTTAACCACTGTGAAAAACTGGCTGGGCTCTAGTTTATATATATTTTCTACTTTTTTCTTTGCACCTTGACATAAAAACTCATTTTTGCTTTACTGTCTGTATAGGCTTGAAGGTACAACACACATACACACACACACACACACACACACACACACACACACACACACAGCTCTCTCCCCCTCTCCTGATGAAATATACACTTAGCAAGATCTTTTTTCTTTGAGTTTGTTTATACTCTACCCTTCTTCCAGCCTTCCATGGGATGCTATCTCAAAAAATGCTAAAGTTCTTGTTATCTGCCTATCAATAAACAAATCTAAAAATAGGTGTACCACATGCCAGCTTGATATCATTTGCAGTGGTAGAAAACAATATTAAAAGAGCAGTGCTAAGTTAAAAGTCTTTTCTAACTTATGTAGACAAATTGATGTATGTTTAAACATAATCACAATGTCACCGAACATTTTTATGGGTATAGTTACTGGATTTTTAAAAAAATATATTTTTATTGATTTTGTACAGAGAGGAAGGGGGAGTGATAGCTAGAAACATCGATGAGAGAGAGTCATCGATCAGCTGCCTCTTGCACACCCCCTACTGGGTATATGCCCGCAACCAAGGTACATGCCCTTGCCGGAATCGAACCTGGGTCCCTTCAGTTCCCAAGCTGACGCTCTATCCATTGAGCCAAACTGGTTTCGGCTGGATTTTTTCTTACACCTCCTCTCTGTTATTCAAGGACGACCTTTCTCAATCTTGTGCCTTGAAATGAAACAATATGACTAGTAGCATGAGCATTATCTGAAAGCCTGCCTGAGGATTTGCACTTTAGAAGGGTCCCAGGAAGCATGGGTTTTGGATTTGCCCATTAGATGATTACTAGAGTAGTTCTAGAGAAAAACAAAGTATACATGTTTGAGGTAGCCTCATGCAATCATTCCAAAACAGAAGTTAATGAGAATTGTAAATTATTGTTTTTAATTCTGTCCTGGAACTTGTATTTATATTCAGTGTTTTACACAAAAAATTGTGTTATATTTAAAAATAATAATAAAAATGAATTATTATGTTCCTTTAAGACAACTCACAAGTTATTCTGAAGTTAGATTTCTGTAAGTCTTAGTTTAGCATCTAAGTACTTAATTATTTCATGTTCAGTTGCTTATTTTTACCCCATGCTGCTTTGTTCTTGCTAAAATATAAACTAGCTTTAATGATTTAAAAAATGTAGACTCGCTTTCAATCTATATACTTCCTAAAATAAGTGTACATTTGCGTTACAACTCCTCCATCATTTAGACACGGAGAGAGAATGAAGGGGAATTAAAGTAAATATCCATGAAATGCCATTATGAGTTGGAAAGCAGAGAACTGGGGGTGATAGCTAAAGACTAGGGACAATCAGCCTCTAAATTAATTTTACCTCTCTTCTTTGTGGATTTCTTAAGTCATTATTTACAAGCTGTCAAATTTTATGGTTGAAGTAATTTGTATAAAATATGCAGTGAAAGCATATTTTATCCATTGATTTCTTGACTGTTCATGGTTGCCACTCATCTCCCGAAGAACTCTTTTCTGCTTGCACAAAACATAGATTAAAATATCAGTTTTCAGCCCTGTCTCTAATGCAGAGATAAAGAGAATGGGCAATGAAGTTAGCCAGGCCTGGGTTTAAATCATAGCTTTGCACGTTACTAATTGTGTATAATTTGGTCAAGTTACCCCATGTCTCTAGCCCATATTTTCTTCATTTTAAAATGTGGATAATAATAGTATAGAATTTGAGATCATTTCAGTGAGCACTAAATGAGTTAATACATGGAAAGCTCTATCACTTGGAAAATTTTAAAAGGACTTTAAGAGGATTTTTTTAATGAAAATTTTTATAAGTACAGCACTATCTATACTTGAGGTTTTTTTTTTTTTTTTTCAAATTGAGGGAACTGCCACTTTTAACAGCAGATTAGATAATTTGCTATAGCTCTTCCACAAAGGATAACCCCCAAATCTGTGCAAAATGTAATATAAATAAAATCAGTTTCTTCAGGCATGAAAGAATTAATGAGATAGTGAAGAATCTGGGAGAAGACCAGAGCTCACCGACAGGCTGTGGCATTGCAGGCCTCTTTGGATCTTATAGGCATTGACTGAATGGAAAGAGATACATGAAACCTGAACTGTGCTTCAGTGGCCTCACACAACCAAGGGGAAGAAGTTCAAATTTGAGGTCCATTAACTTGGAGATTTGGATGAAATCACCCCCACTATAGGCTGGCATCCTGTGGCTTCACCACAGGAGTAAGGACAGTTCTGCATCCCTCAAGAAAACCTCAAGACTTGAACTTGGTTTGAGGTGGTCCCAGACAGCTACTTTCCCCAGTAAGCTACAGAAGCAAATAAAACTATTCCCTAAAGGAAGGCAACATTGCCTTAGGCCTAAAAGGATTTTATCACATACTTAAAAAAGTAATGTGTCCAGTGCACAAAAATAACCAGATATTTGAGGTGATAAATCACCATGAGTGAGAATGAGCAGAAATAAGAGACACCAAATCAGAAGTATACAAACTGCAGATACTAAAATTATTAGATGTGGTATATATGGCGACACTATACTGTAAGAGATATAACCAGGCTTTAAAAAATGGATTGAGGATTGAAAAGAAGGGAAATAGAATTTAAAAAAAAATCATGATAAAAAAGATGCAATAACTCAATTAGGAACTCACTGGGTAGATTAAAGACTAAATTAGATGGAGCTTAAGAGTGAATTAGTGAACTGAGAGGTAGTTTAGAAGGATATCCAAAAATCAACATGGATAGACAAAAAATAAAAATACAGAGTGAAAGAAAAAGGCACAGAGCATCCAGTGTAAAGTTTAATATACCTGTAATCAGAGTCCTAAAAAGAAAGGAATGAGAGGGTGAAGACAAAACAGTTGCAAAGATAATGGTTGATAATTTTCCATAACTAATAAATGACTCCCAATGACAGATTCAAGAAACCAATATATTCCCCACAAAATAAATAAAAGGAAATCCATAGCACATCATAGTGAAACTGCAGAAAAACCAAAGACAGACAAAACCAAAAAACAGCCAGTAAAAGAAGACAGACTCCCTGCAAAGGATCTTCACATGTGTTGACCTACATTCTCACAATCACAGTAGATGCAAAAAGGTAGTGAAATTGTGCTTTCAGTCAGGGCTGGGCCTAGAGTTACAGGGATGAGGCACTTGCTCCAGCACACAATTTGTTATTATCAGAATAAATAATAGTTCTTTTAAAAAATATCTTTATTGATTTCAGAGAGGAAGGAAGAGGGAGAGAGAGATAGAAACATCAATGATGAGAGAGAATCACTGATTGGCTGCTTCCTGCATGCCCCCCACTGGAGAAGAGCCTGCAACCAACATGTGCCCTTAACCGGAATCAAACCTGGGACCCTTCAGTCTGCAGGCCAACACTCTATCCACTGAGCCAAACTAGCTAAGGCTAAATAATAGCTCTTGTCTGGACTGAGGGAGCCTACAGATTTGGCCTTCACCAGCAATGTCAATAGAAATGGGCACTTCTGGGGTGTTCAGGCAATAATATGGTTAATCAAATCTGAAAACTCAATTAGCTTAGGAAATTTTTTTATTAGCCTTAACAAAATTTTAAGTGTTATAACAATATTTCATAAAATTAGAGAGGATTAGAGAAAAGAAACTAGAATCTTCATTTCACCACTCTAAATTATCATCTTTATATGTTCCCTTCTAATCTTTGTTCACAAATCACATACAGGATTTTACATGATTGTCAGGACAGAACTTGAAATCATGATTCTTGTGTTCATCGCAATCTGGGAGATTGCTTCTGGGATAGCTCCTCCCTCTCCCTCCCTTGCTGGGAGGACTAAGGTAGAACAGTGTATCGTGTCCTAGGGAGGCCCTGATAAAGTACCACAAACTGGATAGCTTAGAACCGTGGTTGGCAAACTGTGGCTCTTTGGCCCTTTGAGTGTGGCTCTTCCACAAAATACAAAGGCATGGGTGAATCTATTTTGAAGAAGTGGCGTTAGAAGAAATTTAAGTTTAAAAAAATTTCTCAAAAGAAACTTCAATCGTTGTACTGTTGATATTTGGCTCTGTTGACTAATTAGTTTGCCAACCACTGGCTTAGAACAAAAGACATTTATTCTCTCTCTAGAAGCCCAGTGCACGAAATACGTGCACAGGTGAAATCCCTTGGTCTGGCTGGTGATCAGAGCCTATTGGGGCTGTCTAGTGCAGTCCTAATTGGGGCCAGGCTGGCTGGGGCCTGCAAGCTGGCTGCCAAACAGGGCCAGAGGTATGGGGGGAGGAACCAAGGAAGATTTGCCGGCCAAGGGGAAGGGGGAGGTTGGCTGTGGGAGCGTACTGGTGGAGACAGGGAGGTGATAGCACTGGTGTGGCAGGCCACTAGGACAGGATAGCTGGCCCTTGGTCTTCTTCTCTGACCTTCCTTTACAAACTTCAAGTGTGACCACTTGGGAAGTCTTTCTCTACTCACTTAAAACCTCTTGTTGAACTAGAGAACTGGTCACTGTTAAGCCAGACTTTAATAGGTCAACTTCTCAGGAAATAAAAGTGTGTTGATTTCACATATTTTTGTCCAATCCCATTGTTTTTCCAACAGAAAATATTTCATCCTCTGGCATCAGCCTAAATCAACCACTTCATTTTGTGTAATATTCTAAGGACCCAGTTGGACTTTGGTTGGGATTCAACACATACTCAGTTGGATCCCACACATTTTTTTCTGAAAACCAGCTGTGAAAATCAGTAGTTTAATTGGTCTTAACAAGACAGTGATTCGTTCCTTCTTAAAAGGTTAAAGGTATTAACACAGCAAAAGATAAAATGTCTTTCAAAAAAAATAGTTGGGCATTTTAGCCAAAGGAAGTATGCTGTATGTTCTATAGTGGTTTTTTTTTTTTTTTAAAGATTTACATTTCCTTTTGTATGCAAAAGTGAGCACTTGTCAATTACCCACTGAGGGGGTGCTGTGATAGAGAGATTATTTCTCAATAAGCGCCTGAATAAAATCCACTTATGCAAAATGCCATTTCTGATGCATGTGTACAAAGCAGGTAGCATGCTTGGCAAGGAGCACTCACTGGAGCCAGTGTCTCCCCTATTCTCATGCTCTTAGCCTTCCGCTTAGTGAGATTAGGTTGGCATCAGGATAATTTCAGTTGCATATCAAAGTCATTCAGGTGCAATAGATGAAGTTTCTTTCCAGGGAGCATAACGCCTTTGGAATTAATGAACCTAGACAACTTTCTGGAAGACAAACCAGAGGTGAGGGATCCGAACCTACAAAGCACCCTGTTTCAGGTTCCAAAACTAGAGTTCATGATTGCAGTGGCAAAGGGGACCCGGTACCTTCCTTTCTCAGTGTCCCGATGCTGTGTTGGCCAAAGGATTACCTTGTAGGTGTGGCACATTTCCTCTTTTTAAAATGAAATCTGAATAAAAGTTAGTGATAGTTTGAATTCATTTTGGAGGGAGTAATAGGACTCCTAGTTCTCAGCAAATCTTTTAAATATATATCATTATTATTCAATAATCATTCAACAGAAGTATTAAAGGCCCTGTATATGTTAGACACTGAGTATATTCACACAATGGTATGCAGCCAAAAGTTGGAATGAACTGCTACTATGCACATCAACATGAATGAATTTCTTAAGTATCGTTTTTTTAAAAAAAAATACATTTTATTGATTTTCTATAGAGAGGAAGAGAGAGGGATAGAGAGTTAGAAACATCGATGAGAGAGAGAGTCATTGATCAGCTGCCTCTTGCACACCTCCTACTGGGGATGTGCCCGCAACCAAGGTACATGCCCTTGACTGGAATCGAACCTGGGACCTTTCAGTCCGTAGGCCGACGCTCTATCCACTGAGCCAAACCAGTTTCGGCCTTAAGTATTGTTTTTAAAAACAAAACAAACCAATACAAAAGAATACATACTGCAGGTCCCACTTTCATTTTTTAATTTTTATTTTTAAAATGTATCTTTACTGAGAATATTCAGATGCCCCTCCCCCCTACCCCTATTGACCTCCTCTACCTTGCCCGTGGTCCACCCCAGGCCTTCACCACCCTATTATTGTCTGTGTTCATGGGCAATGCATACATATGCATACAAGTTCTTTGGTTAATATCTTTTCCCCCTCCCCATCCCCTCTCCCCTTCAGGCAAACTAGTCCATGGCATCTGAAGTCAGGTTAGCTGGGGACAGTGGAGATTGGAGGACTTCTGGGATGAGGGTAATGCTCTGGTTCTTAGAGTGGGTGCTGGCTATATGGGGGTTTTACTTTGTGAAAACCCATCAAGTAACCCTGTTACTCTGGCCCATTTCTGTATGTATGTTAGACTTCAATAAAAGGACTCCTTATAAAACTACAGAGGGTATTGAAACGGTGATATGACCAGGTGCAAGTATTATAAAGAGTTTCTTGTGCTGTGAAAAATAGATTAGAGGAAAGCAGAGAGAGTGCAGGGAAACCAGCGAGGGGCTACTGCATTTGTCCCAGTGAGAGAG
Organism: Pipistrellus hanaki; assembly: GCF_964339955.1. Taxonomy (NCBI): domain Eukaryota; kingdom Metazoa; phylum Chordata; class Mammalia; order Chiroptera; family Vespertilionidae; genus Pipistrellus; species Pipistrellus hanaki. The sequence goes on from NC_140505.1 coordinate 26,566,828, forward strand.
AGAGGGAGACACAGCCTAGGGTGGTGACAGTTGAGACAAAGAGGATAGATAGGCTGAAATGTAATTAGTGGGAAGGAATGCCAGGGCCTGCTGGGGGGCTGGACAAGGGCAGGAAGAGAAAGGAGTCTCAGGCTGGAGAGCAGTAGTGACGTTCACTGAGAGGAGGGATGCGGGAAGTGGAATGGATTTATTCTTTCATTATTTCTCACCTAAAGTCTCCTAGAGTCAAAAGCAAATAATAGCATGTGCATCGCAGAGACAGCGAGGCTGTGATACATATGGGTTAGCACTTTTAAACTTTATTTAGCATTTCCTTCCAAATGTATCCAAATCCATATTTATTTGCATTGTTTTAGCAGGGATACAAGTGCACTGAGGAAATATCAGCTCTACTTTGTAGCTGAAGAGGCACAGGACTGAGAAGTGACTGGAGCAAGGTCACAGGCTCGAGTTCCCACTCGTGGTCCAGTGGTGACCATGGAATAAGAGGGGGTCCTTCTCCAAGATGTGAGAATGAGGGAATCAAAGGTTCCCACACATTTTTAGATAAAAAAAAAAAAAGAACACACATGCCAAAAATACCTTTGGCAGCTCCATTCTACATTGCAACAGTTTTATGATTACAGGGCACACCAAAACAAATCATGGTTATGTCTTGGCACCAGCAGGAGTTAATTTCCTGTGTTAAATACAATTACAGTTTTGCACCGTTGTCCACAGTAGGGAAAATAGGGTCTGTGGCACCAAGCATTAGGAGAATGATTTAATGTTCACTCCACATGTTGATGCTCAGATCCATCTTACACAGTTTCATTACTCTGTGTCTTTTCCACGTCCAGGTCCATGAAGAATCTTGCCAGATGGTAGGATGGTTTATTGAAATATTTTTATGAATCTGTTCTTTTTTTGTTGTTACCATACTATAGTATTTACACAGGATAAATTATTTGCTTTATCTCTGTATTCAATAACCTCAATATATTCCCCCAAAATGGAGACAGAGAATAATGTTAGGTAATCCAGGGCTTAGACTTATGCTTTCAGATGGATTCTCTGTGGTGGTGGCAATGTCCTTATCTGATTGTCAGTTGCTGCAGCCACTAAACACATGTGGCCATTGAGCACTTGATATGTGGCAAATGCAACTGAGCTACTGAGTTTTAATTTTATTCAACTTAAATTTAAAGAACCACATAGAGCTGTCACATTGATCTTCACAGGTGCAGATACGCCAAGGCTGGTATGATTCATCATCATCTTCCCTCGTCCCTGTTAACTATCCTTTAATCCAATCACAACTGGACTCCTTAGCAGAGAAAAGATATATTTTTACATTCCCTCCAAAGCAATACTTGAGACACTTCTAAAAATCATAATTCTGATGGAGGAAATATATGCATTTGTAGTACTGAGGAGTAATACTTTATAGCTGCAATAAGTAGAACAAGGATGTAAGTGATTGGCTTAGGAACTAGGAGATATGATGGTTAGTTATAAGAGAAAATAAACTCAATTTTTCATTAATTTAACACATATTTATTAAGAGCTGTCTGCTAATCAGTAACCTAGGTTCTAGAGATAGAGCTATGAACCAATTAAAGTTTCACCCTCAAGGAGCCTGCACTCTAGTTGGGGAAACAGACAAGAAAGGAACAGATATGAGCATCAGATGCTGACGTTAAATAGTGATCCACGCTTTGGAGGCCAATAAAGCAAGTTATGGGGAGAGGGAATGCAGGTGAGTCAGGAATGATAACATCTGAGCAGAGCCGTCCAGGCAGACTGAGCATCGTGAACAGAAGCTGAGGGTGAGAGAAAACTTGGAGTATTCAAGAAACACCAAAGAACCAGTTTTCTGGAGCAGATGAGAGAAGGGGAAAGTGGTCAGGCCATTGAGGTGAGGTGGAAGGGGCGAGCTCAGAGAACTCTTAGAAAGCTTTTGCTCAAATTTTGCGTGTGTTGAAAGGCAATTGGAGGATTCTGAGCAGGTAAGTAATGAGACTGTGATACATTTTCAAAGATCATGCTAGCTGCTGGGTAGAGGATAGACTATGGGGGCCAGGTGGAAGTAAGGGGTCCAAAGAGGAGGCTACCATCCAGCAGGAGACCCCATCCAGGAGATCACTGTGTGTGACCCAGTGGGGACAGTGTACATGGGTAGCAGTGGAAATGCTGAAATGGGCAGATGTTGCTATGCATTTGCTGATGGGCTGAGTATGAGCTGTGAGAGAAGAAATTCAAGGACACCCAAATTTTGGACTGAGAAACACCCCAAATTGGCTGAGAAAATCTGGAATTCACTAAGATTGCTTTCAGCTACATGGTGGACTAGAAGATTGAGATAAAAAAGGGTTCAGTCATAGGAATATAAAGATGAGCTTTTTGCATTCCCATGGTTTGTGATTTTATGACTCCAGCACTCTGCACAGATAAAGACTGTGCCCCCTCTTCTAAGAACAATGTCATGTCAGATTAGGGCCAATCTAATGACCTCAGTTCATTTGATCACCTCTGTAACTATTTTTCTCCAAATCACATCACATTTTGGGGTAGAGGGAGTTATTAATTCTAAGGTGACATCATTCAACCTATATTACCCCCTTTAAAAAGTTGCTGAAGTGTGTACTGGATATTGGACAGAGCCCGGGATGCCCTGGGGGTTTCTCTATTTCCTTTCCTGAACTTGAACTCTCATTTGCCCAAATTAAGAGAACTCTCTTCCTGTGTCTGCAGTGGTACACATTGTGGAAGCTGTTTCCAAGGCAAGAGAGGCAGGGTGACCACCAGGACACCCACCTTTGGAATGTCCATCACTAAGTGCTGGGCTGACTTTCAGCAAGGATGGTGTGTGCCTCAACATTCCAGCCATAGGTCTCTACCACTTGGAATTGGGTGACCTTGGGCAAGTTACTTCTTAGCTTTAATTTTCTCAACTGAATAAATAAACAATCTTCTTGCTGTGGTAGTTGGCACAGGCTCTCATACATACTACGCACCAATAAGTAGCACACATTTTGTTATTGTTTTGATAGAAGTAAGTCTGTCCTCCAAGAATAAATGCAGAGATTAAAGTGATGTTTGATGAGGAGGAGCCTGGCATCACTGATCTAATAGTAACTAGATTTTTGGCCATGGGAAACTCAGGTTTTCAGGACTTTTGTCCATGGGATAAGACACTTGGACAAGACCAGAGGAGCTGTAAGTTCTTCTTTAGACCCACTGTGCCGTAGAAGGAATGACCATGGGGATAACTTGGTTAGAGAACATGGGAGCATGTCAGCTTTAGGTCTCTTGAGACAAGTGAGGACCATATGGACATGAAGGAGACGGGAGATGTAATGGAAAAGATGAATCCCAAGTGTGAAGACTTTGAAATGGATCAGGAAGGGGAATCTGCATGTCTAAAGGTTTTTTTGTTTTGTTTTGTTAGTTTTTAAGATATATTTTATTGATTTTTTACAGAGAGGAAGGGAGAGGGACAGAGAACTAGAAACATCGATGAGAGAGAAACATCAACCAGCTGCCTGCTGCACAGCTCCCACCAGGGATGCGTCCACAACTAATGTACATGCCCTTGACCAGAATCGAACCTGGGACCCTTCAGTCCAGAGGCTGACGCTCTATCCACTGAGCCAAACTGGTCTTGGCTGCATGTCTAAAGTTTGATAAGGACTAGTTCGCGGTTCTGGTTGTTGTGCGAGCAGCAGATTCTTCTCCCTCTATGTGAATAGGGTTCTCCACAAAACTCAGGTGCCTATACATAGATAAACATGGGCATAGTTTAATGCTGTCTCTGTTCTCCTTGGAACTCCGGGGGGTGGGGTGGGGAGTGCTGGACCCCTAATTAAAATGGGGCGGCGCCTCTGCTTTCTGCCTCTTCAGGCAGTTTCTCTGAGAATGGATGGTATCATTCTGAGAGCCTGTGGGTTCCCAGGACACCAAGTCTCCCTCCATAGGAGGGCACTTTCATTAGTGGGAATTGTAGAACCACAGTGGCATCATGGACCTGTCTTGTGGCCTTAGGCTGTCTGGCAGATGACCATATGTGATCCTGCTTTATCACCAGTGACCATCAGAGACCAGGAGCCAAGGTAAAAACAACCAACTCAGCAATTCCCCAAAATATATACAACTAAAAGGCAGTCACTGCTTAGATTTCAAATACAACATTAAAGCCTGGTCTAAAGGAGGTCTACCCAGCTACACTCAAATTTCTATTGAAGGTCAACAGACTTCTTTAGGGAGGCTGATTAAAAAAGCAAAAAATATTGCTCAGAGCCTCAGACACCACAAGGAAATTGTCCAGGGGAACTCCTTGAAGTCAATTGGATAAATTAATGAGTTTGAGTTTGGGTTTTTCAGGCTTGGAGAAAGGCCTACTGCAGTGAGGGGTCAGATTTTGTTCCAGAGGCTTCTCTCAAGCAGAAATCTGAACTTGTGATGCCAAATTCTGTTTGTGCCTATACATGTGGGATTCCCATGGACTTTAGAGAGAAAGCAGGCATGAGGTAGAGGCAGAGAGAAGTACTTTCCCTGCACCAACTTGGTTTCCTTTGGGCAGGCAACATTGAATGTGAACTAGCTGGCCTATCTCCATTTGGAATCAGAGCATCAGAAGTCATGACTAATTTTGCTCTTTATGTTAATGAGTCATGAGGAGATTCCAGAAAAGAGAATGCAGTAGGAGTGTTTGAAGGAAGGAATTGTTCTATGGGATTCTGGCTATTCCACTAATGAATCATGAATTGAGATGGAGACCCAAGTGTGGTCCAGAGCTGTCTGGGGATATGTTTATTTCTAAGTGATGTAGGGTAGGTTTTGAGATTCTTTAAAAAAAAAATATATATCTTATTGATTTTTAACAGAGAGGAATAGAGAGGAATAGAGAGTTAGAAACATTGATGAGGGAGAATCATCGATCAGCTGCCTCTTGCACACCCCCTACTGGGGATGTGCCCGCAACCAACGTACATGCCCTTGACCAGAATAAAACCTGGGACCTTTCAGTCTGCAGGTCAACACTCTATCCACTGAGCCAAACAGGTTTTGGCGGTTTTGAGATTCTTATTGTTGCCTCAACAGGAACTAATATCCACAGGAATTTGTGCCTTATTTCTTTGCTAATATTGATAAAGAATTCCGATGGAGTGTCAGGAAGCAGCAAGTCTCCTTGTGTTTGTGACATTTCAGATCCAGCTACACAAGGACTCTCTCTGCTCACTAGGCCATGGGCCGTCTGGCAGATGACCACATGTGGGCCCACACCAATGTGGACACATACTGGGTTGGATGGCCCTTTTCATTCAGCATTTCTTCCTTCCCCTTCCTCTACTATGGAGGCTGGAGAGTGCACAGAACATATTTCTTGACTCCTTTGCAGCTAGGATTCTGAATGTCAATTACATTTCCCCACTGAGAATTTCTTACCAGGGGAAGATGTCAAGGTGAAAGCGAATGCCATCTTCTTGCTGTGAGTGACCATTTCCTGCTTTCAGAAAGGTGGTGCCGGGGAGACTCCAGAGCAGTGCTCCCGGGTCCACAGCTCTGTGGAGCGGCTTTTGTGATGAAGGCCACAGGGGGAACATTCAATTTTTATGTCGAGTCGCTAGCTTTGGGGGGCTGAGGGGCATTCTTAGGATGTCGGGCAGGCAGCAGTCCTGGCAGTATCTCCTTGAACTCAGTGGTTTCAGTGGCACCTGGCCCCCATTTTTGTGATTGTGACATAGGTTACCACGGATTACTTCTTCAGAAGGCCAAGGCTCCTTCCTGGAGGTCAAGTCTGGAACCTGCTACCAAGGTTTTCTCCATTCTCAGATGGGGCCTCTATTGAAGTTTCTGTTTCTTTTGCTAGCCCACCATGGAGGTATCTCATTGCTTCATGGTACAGTTTTGTCCATTCCTCATTCATTCATTCACTCATTTATTCATTCATCTTCTCATTTTCTCTTTTATTTAACAAACACTAATACTCAATAGCCAGGCACTTTCTTAATCTTTGGGAATATAAAATAAATAAGACTTGATCTTTAAGGAGATGACAATATGACAATTTAGGGGAGATCAATGGACATAAAGACTACTCTAGTAATGCATATCCTATCATGATAGGAGCGTGCAGGGTAGAGCTCCACATTCTACTGAGAATGTGGGCAAAAGGTGGCTGCCAGATGAAGGGACAGGAATCATCACAGGAGAAAAACAGAAAAACACAATCCTTGACATCAGGAGTTTATAACGTAAAATGATCCCAGGAAAGAATGCCTAGCTTGTGACTAACTGCCTTGCATGCTCTGACTCTGTGCTGTGATTCCCGCTCTGCATGGACAGGCCCTGCCTTTTCCATCATGATTCCATCAGAACCCTGTGTGGCATGTGATGTGCACAGCATGTGGGATGACCAGGAGCAGTAATGGCTCAGCAAGGGCCACTTGGCTACTCAGTCACACCACAGACACTCACCGAGGAGCCATCAGGGGCAGAGAGTGATATAATCAAGGATTCTGAATACAGACCTGGGAAAGGATATTTACCTCGGAAACAATTGCATAAAAATAAATGAGGAATTTCTTCCCTTCAAGAAAGGGACAGTCTGGTAAAGTAAATAGAAAGGTAAACAGACAATAAAATTCAAGGTGACCAGGGCTGGCATAAGGGTACCTACCAGATATGACAAAAGACAGACAAGGGGCATTTAATACCAAAAGCAGGGGGAGTAGAGCTAACATGAAGTTAGCTGCCAGTAAGTAAAGCTATGAAGGCTTTATCTCAGCTGACGCTCACAAGAGGTAGTACTCAGACAAGCATCTCAGACAAGAAGCAGGAACAGAGTTTAGGCACTTAGCTCAAGCTTGTGTCCTCAGGGAGCTAAAGAGCAAAGATTCAACCAAGGCAGGCTGTGTTCTGAACTAAGTTCTGGAGCATGGAGAGGAGCTCAGCAGCAGGAAAGGGGGAAGGAACCACAGTGCAAAGGCCGGGAGGTAGTGCAAGCATGCAGCCGGCACTCTCATAAGCAGCCTTGATTTGACAACCCTAACTTTCCTCTGCTCCTTCTGAGAGGAGCTGTGGAAACCAGGAAGGGCAAAGGTATAGAATTTGCCAGACTTGTTCAAATGGCTGCTTTACCACTTTCAATGTTGAGACCTCAGGCAAAACTAACACCCGAGTCTCAGTTTCCCCAGCAACACATTCAGAATGCTATATATACTTATCGGTGCTGTTTTGAGTATTGGAGACAATATATAAAGAGCTCCTAGCACAGTGCGTGGCATGCAGTGGGTGCTCAACAAATGGGCACTCTAAACGTTCCCTCACTCAAAACACAGCTTCTTGGAGCCTCACCGGTTAGTATGGATGAGGCCTAATGGGCTCTCCTGATTGCCTTCAGATACCTGGTGCATCAGCCTGGGGGCCCAGACCTGAGGTCAGCAGTGACCTGGGAGTGTCGACTCTTCCTCAGGGACTCACTCATTTCCTCACTGCTTGTCTCCCAGGGAATGCTGGCAGCAGCCCACCTGAGAGCAGCCACAAAAGCCCTCCCATGGAGCCGTGAGCCAACCTACTGGACAGGATTGCAGCAGACTCTGCCTGCCCTACTGCAGGGCAAGCTGTCACGGGGCTGCGTGCGGTTTTAGACAAATGCCTCTCACATGGTCTATTTTAGTCTTGGTACCTTACGTCTTTCTCGTAAGTGACAGTGCTATTTGTCATGAATCATTGACTATCAGAATTGTCAGTCTTTTAGTGATGCCACAAAATAACAGAATTCACCAAACCACGGGTCTCCTTTTCCCCTACTGGTTCACCCGCCTTTAGGTGGAACTCTTCGAGGAATTAGAGACACGAGAGAACCCTGTTGCCTGAGCCCTGTAAACCTTTACTTAACGGGAAACCACAAGAACTTCTTGCAAATACTTGCGCAGGGGCTGTATCAAGACAGAAGACAGAAAAATGATCTTGTATTGATTCTGTGCACGGTCCAGCAGGTAGAGGAGGAGTGGCAATGGGAAGGTGCACGTGACATTCCTCTGGGAGAGCCAATAACCCAGCATGACTGTTGGGGACACTTAACAAGTACCCTCCCATGGCGTGGCAAAAACAGCACTCAGAACTGCACCAGAGCTTCTCATTGATTTCTGCTCCTGTGTGTCAGCAACTGGGGCCTTTTGCTTGGCCTTTGGCTTCATTTGAAACTCTGTGGCTGTGAAAATATGTCAATCAGGTTGTCTTCTTGAGAGGGAGGCCTTGCTGACAGGCATAGAAATCAAGCCTGCATGATAAAATAAAATATTTTCCACCAGACAGGTGGGGCGAACTTGGAATCCTTAGAAAGTCTGGGAAAAGTCCAGCAGCATTGGATTGTGAGAATGTAGCTCTGGCAGCCAGAAGACAGAAAACAGTTGAACATTGACTTCCAACCTTTCTTTTCACCAGTTCCAGTTGGGGGGCAAGAGGCAAGGGTCCTTCGTGTGACAGAGGGGAAGTTTCCAGAAGGTGGTGTCCATCTCCACCCTTTGCCTACTCATTGGCCCTCCGCAGCCTCTGGCACACTCCTCCAGGTGAGGGCATCTGGTCACCAGACCCAGTTTACAGGAATCTGCCCTCTCAGGTGTGAGTCTTCAAGAGTCAGATTCTTGGAATGCATCTGCTCTTTTAAACAATATCCTATTAACAAAAGTTTGAGCAGAGCCCTCATCCTTGTAAATGATGGCTTGGGCGGGCCTCCAGGTGTGACCTCAGGTCCCCAGGGCTTTCTGCAGATGCATATTTGGCTTCTGTGTTCTAGGGACACAAAGGCATGGTGAAGGAAGAAGCTAAGTACCATGACAGGGCTGAGGAAAGAACTGCGGACGCACCGTGTAAAGATGCACTGGGTTCACCTGGACCAATGCTGTGGAATAAAGGTTTCAAATATAAGGGACATTATTTTTAAAAAAAATATTTTATTGATTTTTTTTTTTTTTTTTTTTTTTTTTTTTTTTTTTTTTAGAGAGAAAGGGAGAGGGATAGAGAATTAGAAACATCCATGAGAGAGAAACAACAACCAGCTGCCTCCTGCACACCTCCTACTGGGGATGTGCCCGCAACCAATGTACATGCCCTTGACCAGAATCGAACTTAGGACCCTTCAGTCCGCAGGCAGATGCTTTATCCATTGAGCCAAACCAGTTAAGGCAAAGGACATTATTTTTCAAGTCCGCCCCTCCCTGCGATTATGCCAGCAAGTCCGTTTAGGCCCAGATGCCATCAGGATCTGAAGTAGCTTATGCAATTTGGTGTTTCACATTTTCCTCCTAAATTGTCCTATTTCTTCAAAAATACAATGATACTCTTGTTGTTTATCTGACAAAGTCACAGCTAAAAGCATCCATTTCTTCCTGTGCTGTTGAGAGCAGAGCTACCAGCAGTCTGGGATAAGTGATAGATAAGCTCATGCCAAGGAAGGCTTGAGTGGCTGTTTCTCGGCTAGCGATGGTTGATTTTTCAAGGCAGTGTGAGCCTCTCTGGATGAAATTTGGGGTGTTCAGCCTGTTTTACTCCAAAAGGAGCAGCGTTCACTGGTGTTTGCAGGCCTTTGTCTACCCTCAGAAACTCTGCAGGTCTTTCTTTACGTCGCTGACTCAACTGCAACCCCAGCCTTTGTCCTGTGCACTGAGTGGCCTGGGAGACGCCTCCTGTAGGATCTACAGAGGAGAGCCAAACTTCTGGCCATTACTCAGCTAGTGAAAATAATGTAGATACCTCCCTGGAGACAGAAAGAATAAATCAGTGCACAAAACTAATTAATTTTACCATATAAGTAATGCTGTGGGTTTTAGGGGGTAATGAATCTTACATTCGGAGTAACTTGAGAGGTCTGTGTCTTTCTTCATGCCATTTTCCTCTCCTGAAAGGCTTCCTCTTTTTAAAGAACCTACTGACCCTTCCAAGCCCTCTGGCGTTTCCACACTCCCCCTCAGCCAGCCAGCTAGACTGAGAAGTCCGTGGAGACAGAGGCAGGAGCTCCAAGCACATGGCAGGTGCAGAGGCACTGGGCATCCCTAACCATGAAGGTTGTGATAACTCACACTACAATGGCCCTTGTAAAACTCACCTTTATGCCTCTGTAAATCCCATCATCAGCATCTTTCCTATGGGTGGGTCTGGTATCAGGTTCAGTCAGTCAGTGGTGTCTTCCTGGAGTTCTGGGAGAGCCTCATGACCTCTCAATGTATAACATTGTCTTGGCCTTGCAGCACGATCTGTGTTCATTTGCTTTGTTATCAGTGTGCAGTTTTCACCCTCTCATCCTCGTTCCTAGTCCACCTCCTTCCCGTACATGCAACATGGCTTTTCCAAGTGCCTTCAGGAGATCCACGCCCGCCACCCACTCTCATCACACTCACTTTGCACCCACCGCTCCTCCCCGCTCAGTGATCAGCTGGATGTCTCCTGCTCTGGTCTGATGCCCGTGTAACATATATTCCTCACGTTTATGGTAGAGAAACATGCCCACTGGTACCGTGTTTCCCCAAAAATAAGACATCCTCCGAAAATAAGACCTACTTACAGGTTTCCTTCTGAGTGAAATATAAGGCATTCCCCCGAAAATAAGGCTCCCCCTAGGCTAAACATGAGAGATTTGGTCCACTGATTTTGAAAGAAATGGAGTCACAAGAAATTCACCAGGAAATTCAGGAATTGAATTATTATGATGATGTTCCAGAAGATGATGACATGATTGTCATTGAATAAATGAGTAAATTCTTGATACTGTAGGATTCACAGTTTGTCTGGTTTGCATTGACAACTACTGTACTACCATACCGTATACAGGTAATAAATTTCCTTTATTTTCATTTAACAATAAATGTGTACCGTATTCTTTTTCATGGAAAAATAAGACATCCCCTGAAAATAAGACCTAGTGCATCTTTGGTAGCAAAAATTAATATAAGACACTGTCTTATTTTCGGGGAAACAGGGAACTTTGTGGAAATGGCGCCTCTGGGTCCAGGACCATGTCGGAGTTTCTTCTGGACACGGGTCCTTCCCAGTGCTGCTGGCCATCAGCTGACCCAACTTTGTTCAGCAGCCCCAAACTCACTCCTTTCCTGCATATTCTGGTTTCTTCCTCTCTCTCTACCAGCTTGTGATAAGGCACTGGGCATCCCTAACCATGAAGGTTGTGATGAAGTCTTTGGAGAAAAGTCAGATTTAAGGCAAGCACTTCCCTGTCCATTCACTGCCTCTCCCTCCCCTTTACTACCTGTCTCTCTAAATGACACTCCAGCCCCAATGGGAATCTCAAGGTCAGTGGTCTCCGTCCTTTTGTCCCTCAGCCCCATGTCCAGTTGTGGCCCAGACTGGCAACCTCCTTTATTGACCTCCCACCGCTCCACTGCCCAGACACTTCCTTCATCACTTGAGTTAAATCCTGCTGCCCAGGGCCCCAGTCAGGTCCCCCTTCAACCCATGTTTTAGATTGTTTCTAGAATGATCTTTGTAAAGTGAAGATATAATCAGAGCAGACCCCAGCTAAAAGCTTTTCAGTGGGCCCCTATTTCTCCAAAATAGAACTCAGGTACCACAGCTTCTTGGGACCCTCTTCAATCAGGCCCCACCTACTTCTGTTTTTTTCTTATGATTAAACTGCCCCTTTGTAAACAGTAGAATAAGTGGGTCCTCCTCTCCTCACATCTCTGCCTTCTGCCCTTTGTCCATCCTTCCTTCCATCTGGGTCCTCCTCTCCTCACATCTCTGCCTTCTGCCCTTTGTCCATCCTTCTTTCCTCCGAGTTACGACGCATCTCCCACACCAGCCTTCAGGAGCCGTCCTGATTCTTGGCCATGCACACGTGCCCCTTTTCCTGTTAGATCCTCCAACAAGGCTGTGTCTTCCCTCTGGCAGACTGACTTGTCTGGGGACACATGCCACGCCTTATTTTTAGCCCCTTGCCTCAAATCAAATCCTAGGGGCTCCAAAGGGACTGCCAGAGGCCTTATTCTGTCACTTAGCAGCCTGGGGAATCTACTTTGATGGTGGAGCCTCCCAGAGGATGAGGGCTTTTACCGAAACTGGTTTGGCTCAGTGGATAGAGCCTGTGGATTGAAAGGTCTCAGATTCAATTCCGGTCAAGGGCATGTACCTTGGTTGCGGGCACATCTCCAGTAGGGAGTGTGTAGGAGGCAGCTGATTAATGTTTCTCTCTCATCGATGTTTTTAACTCTCTCTCCCGCTCTCTTCCTCTCTGTAAAAAAATCAATAAAATATATTTTAAAAAGGAGCCTTTTATTTCACTCTGAACTCAGTCTTCAATGGATGTCATTACTGTGACTCAGCCATTATCTATTTTGCAGTAGTACATTCCCTCCATTTAATAGATGAAAACACAGAGGTTGGGAGGCATAGATGACTTGTTCAAGGTCACACAGTTAGGACAGCACGGTACAGGGGTCTTAACATACTTTTGAGGCACTGCAATGCCCAATTCCCTTCATTGCTCACACTGTCACTGCCCATGACAGCAGGGTTGCTGCTCATCTTTCTGACCATACGCAGTGAGAGAGAAAAGTAATGCTAAACCATTTTGCATTTTGCACCAAACATCAAGTCACGGAGGAGAAAGTTGGGAGCCTTCATACACAACTAGTCTGTTTTCTGATGTTCCCGCACATCTGTGCATACGCTCCTCAGAGTGCAGAGCAATGAGTGACCCACACGCACGCGCCCAGAACCTGTAACCAGGGCATAGCAGCCAACCTCCATGGTGCATGGTGCTAGCTAATTTTTTTCATTATTGGGAGTTCACTCATTTAAAACAAATCAAAATGACTGGAAAATAAAATAAAATAAATCCATTTATGCCTACTTAAAAAGACAAAAAAAAAAAAAACAACTTGAGGAGTTGACTTTTATTTATTTTTTTCTAACAGAACAGATGGCTGGTAACAATGAAATTAGTATTAACATATTTTAGAATTTCAACAATAGGCAGGAAAAAGTGGGTATATATGTGGGAAAACATAGAAGGGGTATTTTAAGAAATTAATATATTCCTGAATTTCAGGTTCCTTAGGAGACTGATATAAAATTGGGATAGGACAAGAAAATAGTGGTTTTGTCCACAAGCTACAGAAGATAAAAATTTGGGGGAAGAAACCAGATCAAACTGGGAAGGACAGCAATGGCTAAATCTGAGGTGTTTTTGTTTCTGTAAATAATATATTTTTTATTGATTTCAGAGAGGAAGGGAGAGGGAGAGATAGAGCCAAAAATTTAAAACTTAAACTTCTTCTAAACTTCTTCAAAATAGACTTGCCCAAGTCATGGTATTTTGTGGACTAGTCATACTCAAAGGGCCAAAGAGTTGTATGTGGCTCGAGAGCCGCAGTTTGCCCACCACAGCCTTAGGTGAACCCAGATCTGCCACAGACACCAACACCAGTGTACTGACCTGGTGCTGAGTTGGTCAATTACTTCTCTGGGCACCTACAATGGAGAGGCCCTTTCTGGTCTTGTATGTGGATTGTTCCTGCTCACAGACCTTCTGGTATCTGTCAGGATTGGCTCCACTTTCCCAGTAGAGAGACAGAGATACAGGAGGCATTAATTCACCCAGCCACACAGCCAAGTGATGGAACCCAGTAGTTGAACCCAGTAGTTGAACACAACTCAATGTCTATTCCGCAGCAAAAAGAATGAAATCAGGAGATATGTGACCAGGTGGGCGGAGCTTTGTGTTGGTGGCTGGTTTTCTTGGCTACATATGTTCTAATTAGATTTAACACACTTATAAAATAACTCTTATGGATAAAATGTGAAACCACCATACATACAATTTACCATGCTTCAATGACATAAAAAAACACATGGTAAATACATTATAATTATTGGTTAAGACAAAGCAGAGACAGTTCTCTCTAAGTGCTCATTTCATTGTGAAAGGTTTAATAAACAATTGTATTAAGTTGGTGGCTTATTAAGCAGTAATAAAGTGATCAACAACTGGTCCAAACAAGACTTAAAAACACCTTGCAAATACTTTGTAATGTATTTTCCATGTAAACTAGTTATGAAATACCAATATTCTTAAAACATCAATACACATTAGCAATGCATTTACTTTCTGTTTTTAGACCTATCCTATTCAATTCCCCCCAAAAGCTTGTTAAATACTCTTCTAATCAGATGCACAACCTTCAAAACAAATGAGCTGAGAGTTGCTGTCATTGGCATCAATCTGAAAGTCTCATAATACGGTACATTTTCAGCCTTGTTTTGCTTTTGCCTGACTTGAAGCCAAAAAGCTTAAAAAAAAAAAATGCATTCACCAAAAACAGAGTAAACTGCCAAGGCATAAATTGAATTCTGAAGATTATCTGCAGTGCTAGCCATTATTAGCTTTTATTGTCTTTGTTTAAAAAAATGGATTTATGGTCTGAACTGTGGATTGTCTTATACTAGCATTTTTGTAATTTTTACCCACTGTACCAAAAATGATACTTTCCTTGTTTTCTAAGATTTAAAAAAAATTAAATTATGTAGTTTTCTTAGGATACCAGTCACATTTCTATTTTTAAAAAATGATTATTGTCTTTTTTTTTTATTTAATTACCAGCAAATCCAACTATACCAAGATTCATACACTATTTCCTAACTCACCATCAGTGGGGCCAAGGAATGGAAGTAGGAGGTGCATGTTCAGCCCCTTCCTATAAAAGCACATTAACAGGCAACACATAGTGTCAGTTTAGACCTTGAATTCCTATTTATTCTTCACTTGGAGTTTGGTGGATACAGTCTCTCAAATTGCAGATGCTCTCTAAGTTACTACGTCAGTTTTTCCTAGGCAAAACTCTCAAAGTATATCACACATGTTGGCCACTTTAGTAGAGACCGTCCCACCCCCAACTAGGGCCTGTGCTTGAATTATTTATTTATTTATTTTGGTTTCCTGGAGTTCTCATAGATTTCTAGGAAAACAGCTGTCTTTTAAAAAATAACATTTACCCATCATCTAATTTAATAATTTTAAAAATATGGAACACAGCGACCTGGGGAATCTCAAAACTATATAAAGGGTCCCAAGATCCAAACAATATTCATGATTATACCAAGATGTTTCTTGTCCTTTTCACTGTGCTGACATTTGGACATTGGTTGATGGTACAGAATCAATGGTGAGTAAGCTGCTAAGTTTGGGCCCACATTCAAGCAGTGAAGCCAAGTGGTGCTAGTAGTCATGTATGCTTCACTGCCCCATGTTCACAGGAAAAAATAGTTACCATTGTATTCGTCAGCCATGTGTTCATGGGAAATGATAGTAATAAGGCCAGTTGTATTTAAGAGTTACCTTGACAATGCTGTAAAAGGGTAAATTTTATTAATTCTGGACCCTTGAGAATTTGTCTTTTTAGTGTTCTATGTGGTGAAGTGGGAAGTATGCACATTCAAGTGCAATGGCCCTCTTGGCAAAATCACTGTGAGAATGAGTTGCAAGCCAAACTAGCCACTTTTTTTCATTTTTCTTTTTAAATATATTTTTATTGATTTCAGAGAGGAAGGGAGAGAGAGAGAAACATCAATGATGAGAGAGAATCATCGATTGGCTGCCTCCTGCACGCCCCACACTGGGGATTGAGCCAGAAACCCGGCCATCAGACCATGACCGGGAATCAAACCATGGCCTCCTGGTTCATAGTTTGATGCTCAACCACTGAGCCATGCCAGCCTGGCTAGCCACTTTTCTTTCTTGATGGAATGCCATCTTTACATGGAAGAACACCCAGCAAACTATGGATATTGAGATTTAAATATCTGGTGAAAGTGAATGAAGGAGCCTGTCAATTCAAAGAAAATAATTAAAAATATTTGTTGCCAATATTAACTTTTGATTTTTGAAATAAAAATTCAATGTTTTGAAAACTTGCATCTGCTACTATGAGCTTCATATTATCCCAATTCTTAAATGCTTTTCTGATGAGATTGGTAGTGATTTTAATATATGTAATTTTTGGATAATAACGAAATGAGTAAACTGCATGACTCAGTGACCAATATTTTCCAAATGACCAATGTCAAAAAATCATGATTGATAAAAGATTCATTCAAAGTGCAATATAAACCAATGGATTTAAATGTAAAATACTCCAAAATGTTCATGGACATATTTTCAGATTCTACAGTGTAATTAACCTCCTATAACAGTGATTTTCAACCCTTTTAATCTCATGGCACACATAAACTAATTATTAAAATTCTGCCACACATCACAAACTATATATATATTTTTTTACCAGACTGATAAAAAAAAAATAGGGATAATTTTGATTCATTCACACCGAATGGCTATTATTGTGTTGGCTGTTGTCATTTTTTTAAATTTGACAATCTAGCAGGGGTCCTCAAACTTTTTAAAGTGGGGGCCAGATCACGGTCCCTCAGAGAGCTGGAGGGCTGGACTATATGAACTACTAATTCCTACTGTAACACCTCGGCTGCGCTCACTGCCCAAAAAACCTGGCGGGCCGGATCAGACTCCTCTGCGGGCCGCATGTGGCCCGCGGGCCGTAGTTTGAAGACCCCTGATCTAAAGCAAGGGTGGGGAATGTCTGTCCCGAGGGCAGTATAAGGCTGGAGAAATCATTTGGTCTGGCCCTACCAAGGCATTAGGGGTGAGTTAATTAAAAGTTCGACCAAAGATAGCAAGCTAATTTTTAAGTTGATAATTTTGTATGGCCTGTGAATGATGTTATAAATACTCAAATGGCCCTTGGCAGAAAAAAGGTTCCCCACCCCTGATCTAAGGGAAAAGAGGTCAGTGCCCATGATTAAATAGGTATTCCATGTTTTAAAACTTCTTTCAGTCCACCTGTTGAAAATCACTGGCCTATAGATACTAATATGTTATGTTTTGGTGCAGTAACAAAGAATATCCACAATTATTTAAAAGGGCTGTTAAAATATTCTTCTCATTTCTGACTACATATCTGTGTAAGACCCATTTTTTTTCGTGTGCTTTAACAAAAATAACATAGCACTAGATTGAATATTTAAACAAATATGAGAATCTAGCAGCCTTCTTTTGAACCAGATTTAAAATAATGCCTGTTTGCACTAAATTGCTTCTCTTTTCTTGAAAATATAGTCTTTTTTATAGAAATAGGTTAAAAAGTAATACCTATTTACTTATTAATCATTGTCATTTTATACATTATTGCCATTTTTAAATAAGAAATAAATATTCTAAAATGTAGCAGTGCTAATTTTTAATATGGTAAACATTTATAGGTATAACTCACATAGACAAAAGCTCTTAAGGTATTCTATATTTTCTATGCATATGTTTTGGCCTAGAGACCAAACATTTAAGAATTGCTGCTCAGAAAGTACCTACTATGGCCATGCAAATGTAATATGGTTGCAAGTACACTTTACTTTCCTGATACTGAATTCAAGAAGAAATTAAATTAATTAGAGCCAACTTCAATTTCCTTATTTCCAGCTCCAAAAAGAGTGTTTAAGATATACTGTATTTTGTCATGTCATAAAATAATCATTGGGATGATGGCAGCTTAATTTTAATATTAGTTTGGACACCAAGAATATTGTCCTCATTGGATGAAATTAAAACCAGCTTTAATGAAAGATTACAATAATATTTCATTAAAATTAGTTGGGAGAGTGGGGGATATTGATATTAGAAATCAAATTCAGGAGTCAATGGTTGGCAAAGTGTGGAGAAGTGGCACCCTTGTGGGGCTCCTTTTTCCTTGAACTGCAAGCACATTGAAAAGAAATGACCCTCTGGGAAAGGAAATCTCTTCCTACTCTTTCTTTGCATACGCATGAGGTCTTGTTGCCTGGATCATCTATCTCCTGATGCCAGTTGAGCAAACTATGTATGAATCTGAGTTATTTATACCATTGTCTTGACTTCATTTACAGAAAAACCTAAATGTTACCTCTATGAACTCTCATAGAAACAATGAGATCCTTCCTTCTTGCCATTTTCAGGGTGTCAGTTAGTCCTCTGGCTAGTTCTTCTCATGGTTGTTTCCACTCAGATGTCATACATGGACCAGGTCCTCTCGTGACAATGTCCAAGGGAAGAAAAGGACATATTTTTCCACGTGCTCCATTTTATAAGAAAAGAAATCAATCAAATGCCCTTGAATGGACTTTCCTTCACCTTTCGCCAGCTGGAAGGCATGCCTATACCTTCCTTCTTAGTGAACAGACACCTGTGACAATTTCCCTGCTCCTTGGGTTGGGACTGGGACCCTTTCCCTTGAAGCACCTGATCACAGGAAGAGGGTAAAAACTTGAAAGTCAGGATTTCATTAAAAAGGGGGAAAACAGCATGTGTGAATGGCTGTGGGCAGACACCTAATAGCGTCCACTACAAAGAGAGAACATATGGGCAGAACCCATATGAGATTTCCCACATTGTCAGACTTGGGAGGGAATGGAAAGACCCTGGGGAAATTTCCCTCTTGGAACACTGGGCATGCATGTAGTCGTCATTTGGCACCACCAGACCTTTGAACACCAGTAGGCCCCAACCCCTTGAAAAGCTTTTAGTTTCTATCCTCACTCTCTGCTTCTTATTTCCAAGGTTTTCCAACAGTGCTCTGAACTTCAGACATTAGTAAAGAAAGTGACTTCAGTAAGCAAGAACAGGGTCCCAATTTCCCATTCCTCCAGTATGAATTATAAGACCCCAAAAGCGAGTTCAATGTGCCGATCTTACATCTCTCTCCAGATCCCTGCAGAGCTGATGTTGCCAAGTGAACACATTTATCCAGCATCAACTGCCCTGAGTGAACAGAGGATCTGTTAGTGCATAAGTAGAGATGAAAAGAGGACTCATAAGACGAGTGGGAAATGCCCCTAATGTAGTTTCTCCATCTACAAATATAAGTGGAGAGAAGAGAGGAAGGCTCTCTGAATGCTCACTTAGCTCCTCAGGACTGGATACGAGAGGAATAAACAAGCAGCTAGAGTCTGACTGGGAAGGAAGATGAGAGGGTGTTATTGATCCAAAGAAGAAAAAGTAAATGTAACGTTAACTTTAATCCAGTGTGAAAGGCATAGGGAGATGATAGATTTTAAGTGAAGACAATGTAAAATTCAATGTCATACATTGTATGTATATAATGAATTAGTAGGCGATTTTCAAATGAAAGACAACTCATAAAATAAAACACAAAGCTCTCAGTACAGGCAAGTTAAAATATTGTATTTTCTGGAAGTCTATTTTTTAAAAAAAAATCTCCTCATTTTGATCAACTATAACTTGTGATAAATAAGTAAATCTTACAAGTCTAAATAAAAAGCAACTTGGATTTTATGGTAAATAGTTGTAGGGAAAAACTGAGATATAATGATTTATGCAATATAAAATTTATTACTTGGGTTCAAGGGAAAAAATTAACAGTATATTAATTATTGGAAGATTTCCTATTATAATTTTATGTCACCAGAACAAATTGATCCTATAGTAGATAGAAAGGCATAATCTTTGATTATTTATATATGTACTAAAAATAGAATCTATCTTTTACACAGAAACTAAAGGTGCCTTGGTTTATCTTTAACAAGGTTTAGGTGGATATACCTTTACTATAAAGAAACACATTAAATATAAAAAAAAAAGAACAAAAATATTTGTGCACAAAATGTACATAGATATATCAAGGCCATGATTTCTTTTTAAGCTACATGCTATGTACAGTTAAGTGGGGGGAAACTACACGACATTGCTGCAGCCAGTTCCTGTGAAAATAGTACTTACAAGTGTTACCAGCAGTCAGTATACATTAATCCCCTCTCCCATCAGTTAATTACATCACCCTTTAAGATAGACGTATAATGTAATTAGAGATTTGAATAGTTCACAGCCAGATCACTTAAAGTAACATTGTTAATGGGCTCTGGAAGTTCTCCCTTTAATATTGCCAGTGTTATAACTTCTAATTACCTTAATAATTAGGGCTCTGTCACTCGTGATTGAGGTAACAGCTCCTAACGCTAATGGGTATTGGAGGTCTGGTACAAGGCATGTTTTGATGTTCTCATCTAGTTGCTTAGGGTCGGGAGGAGCTATTTGCCCTTGGAAACCTGGCGGTTGCTATGAGGTGGCCCGGGCATCCTTACCAACCATTTTAATGCCTCCTCTGCCACTGCTGTTTTCATTCAAGAAAGAATGTATAAACTCTATTCACTGACGACTACTCAGGAAATGCAAATGTGGCACCTATGGATGGAATTTTCTGAATTTCAATTGCTCCTGTTGCTAGAACTACAAAATAACGGTATAAACTTGGATGTCAAATCAACTGGGATTGAAATGAAAAGGCACCAAAATTTCTTTCATGGGTGGTTAGGATCTGCTGTTAATCGATGAAGGTGAGAGATTTGAGAGTAAATGGGGAAAATGTGAAGAATCTTGCTGTCCTGTTGAGAGTTGTATGGAAGCATGCGGATGGGGGACATGGGGTTATGCCTGGTAATTTTATGTAATTCTATTCAAAGGACAGAAAATAAGCTCACATAGACAATTTGGGGGAATAAAAATTATATTTGTAATACTGACTCAGAAAGTATGGTTCTCATAGCAGTACTCTGAGAAGGTGGTCCATTGCCACTCATACCTGGGATACACATGAAGGGGTCAAGGCCCTCTGAAATGCCATCTCAGCCACAAGTCCTTGGACCCTCAGCCTTAGGTGGGCTCACCTTTCCAGAGTGACTTCTTTCTGTCTGAAGGCTCTTACACTCTGTAACCTTGTGTTATTGTCATTTGCAAATCTACATATTCTCTTCTCACTGTAAGTTTTCTGAAAATAAGTTGCAGAACTAGCCACCTGTGTTGCCCTGCACAGCACTTGGAGCAGTTAGGATGACACTTTGGTCATGAGAGGGTAGTGGTGGATGAGCCATGTCACATCTACTTAAAGGGGAACATTCATGAGGAAATAGCCTGCACGTCACTGGGAATGTAGTTCCAGAATTTGCAATGTAGATGGTGTTATGGGCTGAATTGTGTTTCCCCAAATTCTTGTGTCCAGATTCTGACCCCAGGGCCTCACTGTGACCTTATTTGAGAATAGGATCACTGCAGATGTAATTAGTGAAGATGAAATCATTAGGGTGGGCCTTAATCCTATAGGACTAGTCTATATATACAAAAGCCAGCAACCATAAGCCATAATGACCTGAACAACTGGTTGCTATGGTATCCACAGCAGCCAGCGAACCAGCCTGATCAAGGGGTGGGGGCTGGCTGGCCAACCCCCCTGTGGCCCTTACCCCTGGCCAGCCCCTACCCTGATTGGCCTGCCCCACCCCACTCTGATCGGCTCTAAGCCCCTCCCCTGGCTGGCCCCACCCCTGATCACCTCCTTACCCCAATAGGGGGTGGGGCTGCCAGCTGAGTACTTATTATGGCTGGGCCCTGTGCTAACTTCATTATATGCATTATCTCATTTCTCCTCCAAAGGACCACAACTCCCTGTTCCCAGCCACTGTACCTGGGCTTCAGCACTGTGTGCTGTTATCTCTCAGGATTCTCCCCATCTTGCCACATCAACATCACTGCAGAACATGATTACAAACCACACTGAGGATTCTGGGCTCTTCATTGCTACCCATTGCTCTTTGCATGTGTTGGTGAAAGTGATTGTTGTAGATGTGACCTCAATGCAGGTATCACTTTCCCGGTATTCTTCTAGGTCAGTGGTCGGCAAACTGCGGCTCGCGAGCCACATGCCCTTGAGTTTTTAGCAAAGGCCAGCTTAGGAGTACCCTAATTAAGTTAATAACAATGTACCTACCTATATATTTGAAAAATTTGGTTCTCAAAAGAAATTTCAATTGTTGTACTGTTGATATTTGGCTCTGTTGACTAATGAGTTGGACGACCACTGTCCTAAGTGATTTCCTCCCTTGCCCTTCAGGGGTTTTTATAGGTGAGGGAGATAAAAGTGCTTCAGGACCTGGACGCCACACTCTCAGCTCTAGAGATGATTGCTCTGTGGGCCTACAGAGCCTGGCAATTAACACAGGAAGGGGCTGTCTAAGGACCCATTAACTCAGAGTTCATCCATGTGGGGCAGCCAACCTTACTCTCAGTACCCACCAGAATCCAGGTTTCTCAATGATTTCACATACTTCTGCAGGTTCAGTGAATTCAGGGCATGGGGTAAAGATAGACATGTGGTTTTCTTGCCATTTGGATGTGAAGGAAAGGAGATATCTGCTGTACTGATAGCTGCCATGTAAGCCTGGTTGTCAGCTTACTCTTCTATGAGATAATTCAACGTTCATTAAGTTACAGTATCTGAGCTTCCCTTCTATTTGAAAGATTCACATTGAGAATACCTAGAACAGGTGAATAAGCTGTCATCATTTTTGAATATTTGATTGGAGAACAGACAGAAAACCTGAGTCATGTTCTTTGAAACTTGCTTTGATGACAATTACTAGTTTTAAAAGTCCTTGACAATAAGCCTCAGTGGCCATCCTTGTGCCAACCGCTTTCTGTAACCAATGATTTTGTCTGAGATAGCTGTTATCAACCCTGTGACTCTTTTGGGGATAAAAGATGGCCATGAGAGGTAGCACAACGAACCCTGGGGCACACACTGGGACACCCCTGAGCTTTCTCTCCTGGTGCAATGGGCCAACTGATCCACAGAAACCTTTTGGGGCAGTTGGAGGTTTCCAGCAAGGCTACTGGGCAGGAACCTGGGCTGAATTGCCCACATAGGTAACAATAACCCTGCAATCCACAGTTGGAAAAAACAATTAAGCTCTTTTTTAAACTTTTTTCTTAGTTCAGTCTCGGGAGACTCTCCTTTTAAGAGAAAAAGATGATGACTCTCTCCTCAATCAGCATGCGGCACGTTTATCTGCAGCAGGACCTAGTTGGTCATTGACACAGGTGCTTCAATAACAGCCTTGGTTCACATGCGCTGAGTACTTACTATGGCTGGGCCCTGTGCTGACTTCATTATATGTATTATCTCATTTGTTCCTCAGAACAACCTTGAGACATAGCAAGTAATTTTGTCCCCATTTTACAAATGAGAAAAATGAGATGTGGAGTGGGTAAATCACTTGCCTGAGGTCACAGGAACAGCAAGTGGCAGAACTGGACACCCAAGTTGTGAGGTGGAAGATAAATATTTTAATCTCTTGAGTGGCACAAACTGTTTTGCACTGGTAGATATATACTTATATCATTCCAATTGCATTATAAATCCTATATATGTAGTCTTCACATACATATTAAATAGATAGGTGGTTCAATTAATGAATTGGTTGAGCTCCCAAAAGACCCAATTTGATCTGCTATTGAATCACTTTCTTTCCTAAGTAAATAAATATATAATTAAAGTCTATAAATATAGTTTCATCACAGAGTAGTAATAGGAGCCTAAGTAGTAATAAGAGCCTAAGTACGACAGTGAGAACCTATGAGTACACATAGCATACTTTAATATATACAGACCATTAAGAGGTAACCTTATCATCCTTTATGACCCAAGATGAATAACACCATTACCCCCTTTATTGAAGTCTATGTTTATAGGAAATGATTATAATGCTGAGAATAAATTGAAGTCCACTGTGGCACTGGGTATTTTCTTCTACTATTCTCAGGAGGATCACCCACATGTGAACTTAGGCTCTAGGAGATAATTATAAAATTCCATCCTGGTGGCTTCAATTCAGTTACTCTGTCCTGAAGGACATTTGGCTTTACTAGATCAGAAAGAAGAAACAGTCAAAAGTCTAATCTCTTTCACTGAGAATGCTCTACCTCCAGGCTTCTCTCCTTGGGATGTACTTCTGGAAAACACGGTTATCACAAATGCCAAGAAAGATAATCTTAGAAGGATTCATACTTCCTTTTCTTATTTGTAGCTTCTTTGGGTGGTATCCTCCCATAGCCTACAGAGGACATCACAGGCTCCTGCCCAGAGCGGGCCAAATATTATCTCAAACTAGTGCTCACCAAAGAACTGACTGGAGAAAGATCCAGGAGGCAGTACATAGTCTTAATAGAAAACCTATCAGGCTCAGATGAATGAACTTGTAATATTCCCTGGGGCTTTTGGATTAAATGCAGACTTTAATAATTGCTCTAATTACTGCTGTTGTGATTCTACCTTTGAATCTACATCAAACAAACATACAGCAATTATTACACTTGCATTTAATCTACTAGTTCCAGGGATTCTGACTGTCATTATTTCCTCCTAATATACCTTTACCTGTAAAATAAAACCAGAGATAAAAATTGTTTTTAATTTAGTGGTAAACATGTATTTAGCTCCTAATGATACAATTTCCTTTTACACAGGGATGAGAAGTTTTCAATAACGCAGCAGTTCCCACCCACCAGGTCATTAAAGCTGATACATCCCTTGTGACCTGGCATACTTGTAGAGCTTTCTTCTGGAAAATAGCTTATGATTGTTATAATCCTCCACCAAGGCTAAAGAAGGAGAGATATGTGTGTAAGAGTGTAGATCGAGAGGTACCCAGAGACCCTGAACTGCCCCCAACCTCCACATCTCACTTCTATTTACCCTGCCACGGTGACTAAAATAGTTTCCATGGGGTCTACAATGAATGCCCCTGTGTCTAAATGGCCTCTGTAGCTTACTAGCTGTGTGACCATGGGCAAGCTACTCTTCTGACTCAAGTTTCCTCATTAAAGAATTATAGTAGCACCTGCTTTAATGGGTTGTGGTGGGAATTAAAGGAGAGAATACAGTACTTCCCAAACTTGCTAAGTTGTTACAGGTAACAAAGATGCTATTAAAAAAATACATATTTCCAGCCCTCCCCATATGGATGTTAATTTAGAAGGTCTTTGTGCAGGAAAGGTGAGAATCTGTATGTTTAATAAACACCGCAGAACAATTTATGATGGAGGACATAACAGAGAAATGAAGCTTTCACCACGGTAGATTCTCAGTAGATGGAGCCAGGAGTCTATTAAAATGAGTATACCCTTGGCCTTAGTCCCTGCCAAGCACACAGTGGAGCTGGGAGCTGAACTGTTCGTCTGTGTGTAAGGAGGACGGACCTGGGCTGGGCTAGGTTCTGGTGAGAGAAAGTTGCTAAGGAAAATTCAGACAATGGGGCTACCAGGGAAGAAAGGTGACCCAGATAGGGGTTTGGGAGAAGTCAAACTGCCAGGTAGGCTCTAATCTATAGCTGCTGCCAAGTGGGGGTGGATCGGCCCTTCAGGGAGAGGCAGGAAATACTGTGGACAACCTCACTTAATGCTCCCAAATCCTACCCCTGAGCCAAATGTTGATAGTCACCAGGTCTTTATGCCTACTGCCATGGTTCTCACCCTGGCTGATCATTATTTTTCACTGCATGCTGGGACCTTCCCCCGGGAGGGAGTGGCTTAGTCGGTCAGGATCAGGGCCCACATCTGGCAATGCTTGAAACTGCTCTGGAGGTCTACAGGGTGGAGAATCCCAGTCATGGAGTCTACACTACATGGAAACTTCAAGGTTACTGAACTTGTTCTCAAGTTCTATCTGTTCTCCGTGTGATCTGGGTTCTATGTGGCTTCTGTTATGCATTTTTTACTTCTGTCCAGTCATCCATTTCTACTGATACCACCCACAAAGCAGATTTCCTTAGAAATAGAATAAGAATACTGACATATTTCAGGGGAAAAGTAACAAACCACCAAGTATTTTCATGATACAGCAGAGGCCTGGAACAGCAGTCACTCTCATCGATTATAGAATGAGCCTCAGGTCAGCTTTGGTTGGGGCCATTAAAAATGCACCCAAGAGCCGAAACCGGTTTGGCTCAGTGGATAGAGCGTTGGCCTTCAGACTGAAAGATCCCAGGTTCGATTCTGGTCAAGGGCATGTACCTTGGTTGTGGGCACATTCCCAGTGGCGGATGTGCAGGAGGCAGCTGATTGATGATTCTCTTTCATCGATGTTTCTAACTCTCTATCTCTCTCCCGTCCTTTCTGTAAAAAATCAATAAAATATATTTTTTTAAAAATGCACCCAAGAATTACAACGTCCGGTGATTTTTCCTATTACATTTCTTTGTGAAATTCATCATTTCTGAACAAAAAGCTTCCTGCTTTTTCATGAGTTGAATTCTGTCCCTCC
The DNA here is from genome assembly GCF_964339955.1 of Pipistrellus hanaki. Lineage (NCBI taxonomy): Eukaryota > Metazoa > Chordata > Mammalia > Chiroptera > Vespertilionidae > Pipistrellus > Pipistrellus hanaki. The sequence continues at coordinate 26,592,972 of NC_140505.1, forward strand.
AAAATTCACATGGACTGTCCTAATGCCCAGTACTTTAGAACGTAACCTTATTTGGAAACAGGGACATTGCAGATGGAATTAGTTAAGGTGAGCTGACACTGGCGTATGGTGGGCCCTAATCCAATCTGGCACATGGAGACACAGACAGGAACAAGATGGCCATGTGATGACAGAGACAGAGGTTGTGGTGGTGCTTCTACATGCTAAGCAATGCCAAAGACTGCCAGCAAACTGCCAGAAGCTGCGGGAGAGGCACAGGAAAGATTCTCCCTCCCAGTCTCAGAAGGAACCAACCCTGCTGATACCTGGGTCTTGGACTTCCAGCCTCCAGACTGAGAGAGAATACATTTCCATTATTTAAGCTGCCCAGAGTGCAGTATTTTGTTGAGGGAGCCCTCACAGACTAATATGTAGTATTCTCACTCACTGCCTATCTTTACTTATATTTTTCTTTTTCAAATCTCTCTTCTTTGGTGAACACAAAAAAGTAAAGGACTGATACTGTGGTTCTACAACAGATGAGACTGACTGGATTAGGTTAAAGTAAAATGATTTGATAAGATGACTTTTCTTTTTGCATGTATATGAATGTAAGTAACTAGTTTAAATACATTTTTTCCCCTAGTATGTGTATTCTGCATGGCTGTAGAAATATCCAGGCATGCCAGGACCGGTTTGGCTCAGTGGATAGAGCGTCGGCCTGTGGACTGAAAAGTCCCGGGTTTGATTCCGGTCAAGGGCATGTACCTTGGTTGCGGGCACATCCCCAGTAGGGGGTGTGCAAGAGGCAGCTGATCGATGATTCTCTCTCTCATCGATGTTTCTAACTCTCTATCCCTCTCCCTTCCTCTCTGTGAAAAATCAATAAAATATATTTTAAAAAAAAGAAAAAAAAAGAAATATCCAGGCAGCAGCAGCAGCCATGGCAAATGGAAGAGAGCTGCCTGTGACTGCACCACTGAGATGGGGTCGTGGTCTTAGAGATACTGTCTGTGTGTGAATGTAGGTGCGCGCGCACACATGCACACATGCATTGCATGTTACCTATTATATGCATTGCATAAATCTGTATTGTCCATCTGTAGCACTCAGCACTACCATTAAACTCTAACATCACCCATGCAACAGAGCTATGGTTATGTCCTTATTTACCAATTAGTGGAACACAGGTAAGTTTAGTGACTTAGCCCAGGTACCACAGGCAGAAGCTCTTTCAGTGGTAGAAGAAACAAAAATAAGTAAGAGACTGGATCATTTCTTTTCTGGCCCTGAGTTCTAGGAGGCAACAGAGCATACTCTACTAGTGCAGGAAGGGCTGTGCAGATGCAGAGATCAGACTCAGTCCTTCTTATTTGGGGCATATGTTGTCGTTTGCAGACAAGGACTAGAGCTCAAGGATGCTGACCTGGTGGTTAGGTTGGGGCAGGGACCCCAGCCAGCACTGCCCAAGGCCCTCTCTGCTGTGTGGGCTCCTCTATTTAACTGGGAAACCTCACTTTTGAGACGGGATAGGACCACAGAGGGAGAACATGGATCCAAGTGATGGTTAAATGAGAATTTTCTAGATGAACAGCTAAGCCTTCATGAGATGCCACCTATTGATATTTCTCTCCCCTCCCACTCTAATCCTTCATCCCATTCTAGGACCATAGCAAAAGGACGAGCTACCTTCAATGTATGCTTCTGTCAGGCACTTATTTGTTCATACTTGCTTATTCTACCCAAGGGCAATCTCCATTAACCTCCACAGAGTACCAGAAAATTCCTTGGAGCCATTACTCCAGTCTGGAGGGCACAGCATAGCCAATCCCTCTGTTCTCCTTCCCAACTCCCTCCAGCACAGAGGTCCTCTAGGATGACATGCTAGAGAAATAGGTATTAGAGGAGGAAATCATATATCTTACCTAATAATAGAGAAACATGTAAATTGACTGTATCTTCGCTATGCCCACAGCCAATCAGAATGAGTATGCAAATTAACCAAACAAAGATGTTGGTTAATTTGCACACATACCTGGGTCCTGGGAATCTCCTCGGCATCCAGGTCACTCCCAGCTGGCCATCAGAGGGGCGGGGGTGGGGGAGGCCTTCCCAAGCCTCTGATTAGAGGGGCACAGGGGGAGGGCCCTGCCCAAGCCTGGGATCAGAGGGAGGGGAAAAAAATCAATGAAAACATATCCTCAGGTGAGGATAAAAAGAAAAATAAATAAAGAAAAAACAAAACAAAACACATCTTGAAAATGCCTAAAGAAAGTTGTCATTTTTTTCATGGTGAAGGGACTGGAGTCCGTGTTGATGAAAATACCTTGGCGGCTGTGGTAACTGGCAGTGGCTGCAGCAGTGGGGTGATGGGGCTGGTGCCTTTCCCTGATCATCCTGGTCACCTCCCGCAAAGGGAGGCCAGACTGCAGCTTATGTCTGCTCCCAACAGGGAGTGGGCCTAAGCCATCAGTAGGACATCCCCTGAGGGTGCCCAGTTTGTGAGAGAGGGCAAGCTGGACTGAGAGACCCCTCCCCAGTGCAAGAATTTTATGCACTGGGCCCCTAGTGCAGTGGTCAGCAAACTGAAGCTCGTGAGCCACATGAAGCTTGTGAGCTGCAGTTTGTGGCTCTGTTGATTAATGAGTTTCTTGACCACTGGGGTAGGGGCTTAATCACAAGGAACAAAACAACCTGTAATTATTGAAATCGAGAGTCTAGGTCAGTGGTTGGCAAACTCATTAGTTAACAGAGTGGCAAACCGCAGCTCTCGAGCCACATGCAGTTTGCAGACCACTGCCCTAGTGTATATATATGATTTCAAAATAGTTTAATGTAAACCATATATATATTTTGATTTGGGCCAGGCTGCTGATTGGATTCCAGAGTTCTCTTTTTTGCATAAGCAACATCTATCCACAAAGTGCATCATCTATGTCTTTTTTTTTTTTTTTAAGTGAAACAATTAATTAAAACCACCCATGAAGCAATCTAAATATATAATATTGGTTTTAATAATTTTTCCTAATAATTGACATTGGTCTCATCTATAGGTAATTCTATATTTTTTAATACAATTTTTTTAAATCTAGTCTTTCCAAAGTATTCAATTTAGTTTCATAAAAAAAGAAAATATTTTTGCACTCATATTTCAATGGCTCATATCATATTTAGTTAAATTATAACATTGCAAGTGGCATAAAATGGTGTTGGAGCAGATACAAGGACATCTTATACAAGTGTGTGCATGTACTTTACTGAAGGAATAAAGAACATTTTTAGGGTGACTTGGTTAAGATGAGGGCTCACTTTGGCTGCTGAGGGCCAACCCCATCCTACTTTTCCCCATGTCTACACTCGAATTTAGATCCTGCCTCCACTTCAATTCATCCCATTCAAAGATGGCCTGGGGGTGAGAGGAGAAGGAGAGGCTGGTAAAAGAATATAAACTTTCAGCTATAAGATGTAAAACATGGTGACTCTAGTTGATAACACTGCATTAATTAGTTGGAATTTGCTAAGAAAGTAGACTCAAATATTTTCAAACTTATGCATAAAGATACATGTGTTAATGAACTAGATGGCAGAAATCCTTCCACAAGGTACACACATATGAAGTCACCATAATGTACACTTTAAATATCTTATTTGTACATTTTATTGTCAACTAGAGGCCGGGTGCATGAAATTCGTGCATGGGTAGGGTCCCTTGGCCTGGCCAGGGATCAGGGCCAATCTGTTGGGTGACCAGCGGGGCGATTGGGGGGTCCCCCACTGGCACCCACCTTGGCTGTCCTGGGGCCTGTGGGGTGGGGGCAGCTCCTGCATTGAGCACCTGCCCCCGGATGGTCAGTGTGCATCATAGTGACCAATAATTACTCCATTCAGTTGATTTGCATATTAGGCTTTTATTATATAGGATGTAGGATATAGGATATAGGACATAGGATTATACCTCAGTAAAGCTGGAAAAATAACAACAGTGTACAGCAAACTGTTGGCTACCTTCTCCTCAGTGCCCTTGAAACAATATAGCCACTGAAACATTTTGGATGTTTTTTCATTCCTTATTCATGACTCTTTCACTGAATATTAACCTGGAACAGAGTCAAGAATTCTACTTTCATTCTGGATACAAATTATGCCACCAAGAATTCTTGCCAAGGCCATGCGAGATCTTTGTCATGGATCATTTTTTGGGAAACAACAAGTGTCTTCACTAGAACTTCTTATACTTTATTTGGTAAGAAATGGTGAAATCAAACTTGTAGGAATGAGTGTAAAGCTCACTTGACTAGAATTTAAAATTGGGAAATCCACAGGTGGAAGTAGGAAGTCACTGACCACAAGGCATCCACAAACTGCAACTCAAGCTGGTGGTGCATACACTGACCCCCATCTCTCTCTCTTCTTTTTCTTTCATATAGTAAAATACACATAATATAACATTTTCCATTTTAAGCATGTTTAAGTGTTCAGTTCAGTGGCATTAATTACATTCCCAATGTTGTGTGACCATCACCATGATCTGTTTCCAAAACTTTACTATCACCCCAAACAGACACTCTGTATCCATTAATCAATAACCACCCATTCTCCCTGCTCCCAAACCCTCATTTCCTTTTTAGCTTTCAGTTTTGGTGAATCAGCATAGGTTTTCCTTTTTATATTTCTTGAATTGACCACACATTTAACTAAGACATAGCTGCTCCTTGTTTTGTATAAAGTAACATCAAAGTGCACACACACATTGTACTGGTATACTGTACTGGATAGGTCTTATCCAACAGATGAGCTCATGAGAATAATCTACTTTTACATATTTTAATCAAATAATGTTGTAAATTATCTAGTAAAAATGAAGTGAGGTGGGGGATTGGAGTGATCTAGGAGATAAATCACATGGCATGCATTTTTACAAATTTAGATTTTATATCTTGTATTTTCCTGAAGCAAAATTTATATATCATTCTAAAACTTTTCTATCTAGGAAAAAAAATCATCATTGTTTCCCTTGGGCATAGATATATCTCATAACTCAAAAGTATATTTAACAAATTTCAGCCTAGCCAAATATATTGCCATAGTAAATTCTTTCTATTTCAGTATTTTCCTCAAATCATGCTAGCCTGTTCATGATAGTTTCACACTATTCAAAAGTGATTTATTCTGGGTGGAATAAATTTCCAGCACAAACCCTCCACAAATATTAGAAATTTGAGATTATCGCATAAATGCCAATGGGAAAGAAATGTTTCTGGAATTGTACTAGCTATTATCAAAACAATAACAGCAGTGACACATGTTTTAGAGATAGAGCACTAGGGATTTTTTAAAGACATTCATTACATGCCCATCTCCGAAAGCAACATCTAATAAGTATAAATATCTTTAAAAGTAAATAAATACATTGAAAAGTATAATTTATTTTAGCCTGTGCACGGATTTTTTTCAAAACCATTTCTCAGAAAATAAAAATCCCATTTCAAGCTGTATGTATTTCATCAGACTTGGAGAAAGAAGAGGGATATCCATGCCCTTTATCACAAGGAAGATACAAGGTGGCCATAATCCTAAAACATATACAGCGTGACACAGTGAAGTCTCGAAGGCTCTCAGAAATGGCTCCGGCGCTGGGAGCAGAGTGTGTTTCCAGAGTATAATCCGGCTGATACAGTGTTCTTTGCAAAAGGCTGTGAGGTCTTGGCCTAATAAGCATAATCTCATTACACTGCAAATAAAAGTTTCCTATTTATCTCCAGATTTCAAATGAATCTAATAAGGCTTATGATACAGTCACCCAATACCCTAATCATATTTCTGCCTATCTAAAAGCAATCAGTAATTGTGTTACAGCAGAACGTGCTGACAATACCTCTGACACAGAAAGGAGAATGAGAGCCCAGCTGTACTAATTAAATTAAATGCTAGGCTGATGGAATACATTTGCTGAAGCCGGGAGAGTATGGGTGCAGAATTAATAAGCATTACGGCTTAGAGCGGGAGATGATATCATAATGGATGCAAGGTTTTGATGTTGAAAGCCTCATTCAGATTCAATGTACCATAATGTACGGATCTGACAGCTGCTTAGAGAGGTGCAGGGCCTTGAACAAATTGCACAGGAACTTTCTCGTTTTTATGTTCCTCTTGGAGGGACATAACATCTTGCATCACCCCCTGAAGCCTAAACATCGCCCGGGCCGGGCTACGAGGAGGCAGCCTCAGCATCTTCGATCTCTCTCTTAGCCCGTTTCCCATCTTCTCACTCTCTCCTCTCTCCTCTCTTCTCTCTCCTGGCTCTGAAACTTTTGTGTCTATCCCTCTGCACTCCCTTTTGGATTAAAATATATATATATATATATATATATATATTGATGCTACGGCGCCAGAATAAGCTGGGGAGAGATCAATATTGAACTAGATTTTCCTACGAGGCATTTTTTTTTTTTCCTTCCATTCTCCTAGGAAAAAACAAGGCTTTCAGGGAAAGAGGTACAAATGGGCCGCTCAGGGGCTGCGGGCTGGTTGCTGCGCGGGCTCGGGGCCTGGCAGCGGGACCGCCCCTCGGAGCTGGGCGGCCTGCTGGTGCCAGCGCAGCACAATCTCCTGCTCATAAATTAGCTGCGCTATCTCCACGGCTGCAGCGCCGGAGCTGCTGTGCCAGCGGCCGGCCGGGATTCATTATCATGAGAATTTTGACAGGATATTAAATTTACTAATCCTGAACTTTCCGGACTGACCCTAACTGGGAACAGACAATGCGGGTGCCTGCCGGGAAAACACTTTCTCTTGTTTTCTTTCGTCGTTCTGCCTTTTTCTCTCCCACCATCCTGCATGTATTTCCCCCCACCCCCACTCTCCCCCCCACCCCCCAACCCAGTCTCCCTCTAGGGACACCAGCATTCAGGCTTCCGGCAGCTTCTCCTCTCCTGGGGGAAGACTCTCTCCTAGCGGGAATCCTAAGAAGAGAGCACACCCACACCTCGGTGGGTATGTGTGTGGAAATACCACATTATACGGCTCAACCCTTCTGACCAGGTTGGACGGCACAGTAGGTAACGAATGGGCTTCTCTGGCTAACAGGATGGGATGCTCACCATTTCACTCAGTTCACCCTTTACCCATATGACACGGACACCTACAGACAAACCAGCATGCAGGTCAGCGGTTATGCTCCATCCTCTATGCACAGGAAGGCACGCACGTAGGCACGCGTGCACACACACTTGCACACGTGCTTCCCTGACATGAGGCCAAATTGTGCGGCCTCGGTCACCTGAGATTTATCGCAGGTACCCTCAGCTCCACGCTACTGAAATTTTGGAAAGACCAACACACACACACACTGTGGTGTTCCCAGCCTCTCCGGCAGAGATGCCCCCTGGTCCCAGCACACCAGGCTCTGCGCGCACATAGGTGGTGATAGCAACTGTTACTCTCTGTTGATTCCGTCTATAAATACACGACACCAGACCCCAGGGATATTTTTAGAAAGTTTCGGGTGACACAGCAGCATCCGGCACCTTGCCCATGGGTAAGCTCTCCGTGCTTCGGAAGAAAAAACAAAACAAAACACGCCACCGATTTCCACTGACGTGCTGCCAGTGTGATCTCTAAATAATTCAGCATTAAAATCCGGCCCGCTCTCCTACCACCCCGAAAAACTCCTGCAAACACAGTGCCAATTAAGTTGCTGAAAACAGCAGATTTCCACTAATACGCCACAGATAAAGCTGACCATTAAATCGCAATTTAACATCCCGGGCAGCGGAGCTGCTGACAGCCTCCAAAGCTTGTAATCTCATTTAACCCCCTCCTGTCAGGAGTGGGCCCGGCCCTCTCGCATAATTCGGCCAAATTAGACCTGACATGGCAACAAGAGAAAGAAAAACCTCTTTAGCTTAAAAGTCAGGCCACAGTGGGCAACATTGACCTTCAGCGTCCCCTGCTCGCCCACGCCGGGTCTCCAGGGATCCGGGAGACATTTACCCCGAGAGAGGAGGAGAGAGAAGAACAGAGGAGGTGGGGCAGGAGGAGGCGGGGGGGGGGGGGGGGGGGGGCGCCTAGACCCAAGGCACTTGGGTTTCCCTGGGGGCAAATTACAGAGAATTTCCCTAGACAATGGAGGGAAATTTCACCTGGGCTTTTTCAAGCCTTTCTTTGGTAATAAAAGATGAACCCCGATGGCTCGGTTCAAACTCTTTCGGCTCAATATTTCCCTTTGCCCGCCGTGGCCTCTGACTTGGAAGCCGGGGGACGCCTCTGCTGGAACACAGTTTCCCTCTTCACGGCCGGAGCCACCGTGCATTTTAAATGAGGTCATCCTGGCTGGTGGCTGGAGCCTTCAAAGCCATCTCCTGGAACTGGCATTTACCGGGGCTCTGTTTTCATAAGGAAATTGGGCCGCCTCTGAGATCCCTGACAAGCGGCATTCTTGACAGGGCTCTTCCACCCAGTCCGCTGATTTTGTTAAGAGGGGCTGGGAGCCAGAGGGGGTGGGGGAGGTGCGGTCCCAGCCCAGACCCTGGAAGAGGATCTGGACACCGTTCTCGGCGGTTCCCAGAGTCAAACCGGAGTTCCTTGAGAGAAAGAGCTGCACCGCATCTTGCGCCTCCCTAATAAACTCAGAGAGCACACCAGAATGACTCAGGCTGCACTCTAAGTCAGAGCAAATCGGGGTCTTTTTTATTTTATTTTAAAAAAGAATCAGTTCTTCAATTTAAAAGTGCTTCCCTCCCAAGGATGCAATCGTGTTTTTGTTTAGTCTCCCGAAACAACGACAACAACAACAACAGCACAAAACAACACAAACTGTTTTCAGCCCAAAAGTCAGTCACAGGGGCCTCTTCCGAAGTTCATGTTCGTGTCTCTACTACCTCTTTGGACCTCAAAAAAGAGCAAACAACAGCACTATCCTCAACAATCCTAGCCTCGCCTCTTTCTTTGCCTGCATTTCAAAAAAACAGAGGTAAACGCACATGTCCAAAACTTCTAAAAGTCAAGGTAAAGTTTAAGAGAGAGAGAAAGAAAGAAGAAAGTGGAAGAGACAGAGAAAGAGAGAGAGAGACAGAGAAAAAGAGAGACAGAGAACAAGAGAGACAGACTCCGAGAGAGACAGACTCCGAGAGAGACAGAGCGGGAGCTTCTCCTTCTGCACCTGAGTGACTCACTCTCTGCAGGAAGCAGTTCGGCAAACGTATGAATAAATTATGCCTCACAAAAGGAGAGAAAAGCCAAGATGCCTGCGAGGAGGAAACTTCTGGACCTCCCAGGCGTCAGCTGCTCAGCTTTGCAGCTGCCCCCCAGCCGGCCCCTCACTCCTGGGCTTGGGCCACCCCGGAGCCTCCTGTAACTCACCTGTCCCCGCTCCCAGGGGCCACACAGCAGGAAGGCGCTCTCAGCGCTCCCAGCAGAGGCAGCCCCCTCTGCGGCGGTCCTTCACCTGCTGCAGAGGCCGGGCTCTCAGGTGCTGCCGGTGAACTCAAAGTCTGACGTCCCTCCCCATGTTCCCCCTTTTGCTCCTGGCGTAAAAGCTAGCTGAACTGGCTAGCAGAAACCGCCTCAATGTTTATTTCAACTTCCCGGGGCTGCAGTGGAGCGAAGTCCTGCCTGCCTGAGCCTTTCTGCAATGGAGTGGTTTATTTAATTTGTCAGTATAATGGGAGCGGCTGAATGAGAGACAGAGAATGCAGTGTGGTATAAAAGAAACAAAGGCTAAAAGTACCACTATTTTGATTCCCTTTTTAAAATTACTTCCAAAGTGTGGTGTCTATTGTGAGGAATAATGCTGAACAAAGCACAGTGTCTTGGCAATATTCACAGAGCTTATTCACCCACAGCCAGTTCTGTCTGTACATTCAGAGGTAGAATACACTTATAAATGATGTATTGGAAGGACTATAGCTCCTATTGTGTCCCCAGTGTAAACAAAAAGGCAGACAGGAGCTGAATGGCATATGGGCAGCAAGGCCACACTGGGTGCAACCATTCCCCCGGTTCTGGGGAGGGAAATCCGAAATCGGCTACCACCCCCTCAGAGTCACAGTGACGAAGGCTCAGTCTAGGAGCGCCCCCACGGTCTCCTCTTCATCCATCACCCCTGATTTGCACCTGCAGGAACTTCTAGAAGGTTACCCCGGGAAACAGACCAAGGATATGCCTTGCTGCCTACACTTCCAGGTGTGAAAGGTGAACCCTAACCCTTTGACAATTTCCAGAATATTCCACCGAAAGGACGCTTGTCTCCTCCACTGATAACAGCTTCCCTAAGTTTCGGAAGACTCGGTGATGTCCTCCATGTGCCCTACATAGGGGCCGTGAGGGGTTCCTTTGGTGGGCGGTGTGGGACCCTACATTTTACGCAGCTTTTTTTGTTTAATCTGTCACGTGTAGCAGATAAGTATTTCTTTAGTTAAACGGCTCCACCGCCTTTGTGAGAAAAGAGCCCTGGGGGTTATAAATTGCACTCTTCTACTTCCCTGCACATTTCAGGAAAAGGCACTTTTGGAATATGGGTTTTCTTCTGTTCAAACATTTTTGGACAATTTCATGCCAATAGGAAAAAACGACTTAGCTCTTTAACTGTAATTCTTGTCCCAGCCTAGGAATCACAGGGAGTAACCACTCACCTTCCCTTTCAATCCAGCGTCTATGTAGGCCGCCTCTGTTCCGGCTGCTGTTTCTGACACGGGGGGCGGGGGGGGGGGGAAGATAAGGAGAGCCTGTAGTGATGTCATAGGGGCGTACATTCCCAGCACTCACCTGAAGTTTGGACAGTTTTGGTTTTTATAGAAATGACTGCCTTGGAGTCTAGGTGGCTACAGACAAAGACTGGTTGATGGAATCCAGAGTGCTGGCTTTGTTGGCAACTCAGGGGGCTCAGGATCATTCAGTTTAATGTCTTTGGAGGAAACAGAGCCAGAGTGTGGGCCATTGGAGTGCATAGGTCAACAGAACCTGGTAGGAATCTTTGAAATCAATTGCCTAACTTCCTCATTTTACAGAGGGAAACATTGCAATCGATAGAAATTTGATTTGCTCAGGATTAGCCAGTGGACAAATTGGGATTAGGGCGTGGATCTCTTAAGCCACCCAGGTACCTTAAAACATTTTAAACATAATGGTCCATGAAAAGCAGCAGTCAAGGGTGTTAATATAATTACGTTGGATATACAGACACTTCAATCAACATCCACTCTTGTCTTCAAAAGTTTTCAATTTTGTACATATGATTCTCAGGTTTTGAATGACTTAATAAGTTAAGAAATTATTGACTTCGCAGTGACTCTGATACTCCGTGGTTTGGGGAATTCTTCATTTTTGTGAATTTCTCTCTGATGATAAAGTAATAGGTACATTTGGTAAGCAGTTTGTGTTCCTTGGAACATCCTACAGAGGTCTCAACCTCCGTCCACTGATATCTCTCAGGCAGTTCTCCAGGGGCTGCTGATGGCAGTACAAGCAAGTGGGCTAACTCCCAGGGACCGAGAATGGATTTGCTCCTGAGTTACTTCTGCATCCTTAAAAAGAGATCGGAATATAACAGACTGTTGTGGCCCACAAAATGCATTGTTTCATGTTTTCTGCGTAGTTGGCCAATGATAAGTGGGTCATTCCAGGGTCCAGTGGACACAGTGTTGAATGGAGGTTGGGAAATGCGTCTAGATCTCACTGCAGGTTTTGGGGACCCAATTTGGTCTCCTAATTCTCCAACTTAAAAACGGTCTTGACGATTTTGTATTCCTACTTATACATCCTCTACTCCACATGCTTCCCAGGGGCAGGAAATGTCCCTGTAATACCTCTCTCTTATCAGTAGTAACCTTGTGAAGGTAAATGAGAAATACGAACACATTTTCGGCTCTAGGAAGAAAGGTGCAGTGTACATTCCAGGTAATTCTAGTCTCCATCCGAAGGGGCAGTCAGCAAAGGTGAACATGCTGTCATTATACACGGCCCTCTTCTCCCATTTAACCCACATTATTTAAAACATTTCAGAGTCTCTTTTTAGCCGATGTTACATTATGGTGCCAGCTAGGCACAGAATGCTAGGAGCTTATCACACCGAGTTTTTTGTTTTTTTTTTTTTTACATACGACATGCAAGAACCTGAATTTTTGCAATGAATGTGTGGGAGGTAGAATTTAGCTATCGTCACTCAGAATTTGAAAGTCCCATTAACGCTTAAATAGCACGATGAATACTTGATGTATTTCTTGGATTTTACTTCACACGACTGGGCTCTGGGATGCCTAGATTTTCAAACGAGGAGGATTTCTGCTTCCTGAGGAAAAGTAACCAAAGGAGAAATCCACATTATTAGCAGAACCCTGCGTGCTGGGCTGGATTAAAGAGCAAACCGTTTAAAAATTCAGTCCTCCAGTTTTTAATTTTTTTTCAGCTCTTCCCCCCCTCTTTTTCATATGCTTTAAAATCCTTTGCCGTCTTCCTTCCTAACTGCACAATATCAAAAGCTCTCTGTTCTAATCCTCTCCCTGGCTGCCTCAATTAATCACTTCTTTATTACAGGACTTGGCATCTTGCCCTCCCATTCACCAACAAGCGTTTCCCTTACTCTGCTTCCCGAAGCCAAGGCTGCTCTTGTTCCCCTTTGCCATCTCCTCCTTCTCATTCTCAGGCTCTCATTTCCTTTCGTCATTTCACCCCCCCAATTCTTCACTTCATGTTTATTTATTCTCTCAGCCTCCGAAAACTTCTCTCTTTTTCGTTTACTCGGTAAATATTACTGCTCGCCTGCCTGGGCCTTTGCCAACTCTGTGGGGACGAGATCTGCTTAGTCCAGAGGAAGAGCTATGGTTCCCAGCACTGACTGGGCAGTGACTGTGCCCGGGGCTGTGTTCGCCTCTGGGAGCTTTCTCACCGGGAACTCCATGCAGAAAGGTGGTCCCCCCCTTACCTCGAAGGAGAAGTGACTGAACAACTGAATGCGGTTCAGAACCTGAGGCAGTAACCACAGCCCTCATGCTTCCCAGAGGAGCATCCATCAGGGACCCATTCTGTGAAATGTGAGCCCGTCCTGTCCACAGCAGGGGAAGGTCCCGCCTCTGAGCACCTGGGCAGGCCTGACTCAACCCCTGGGCCTGCCTGTGGTTTATGACAAGGACAGCTTCACTTGCATTTTTTTTTTCTTTTAAAATCTTTATTGTTGAAAGTATTACATATGTTCCCCCCACCCCCCACCCCCCGCATGGACTCTTTCTAGCCCGCTCCCACTCCCTATCTCAGGCCTTCACCAACCTATTGTCTGTGTCTGTGGATTATGCGTATATGCATCCAAGGTCTTTGGTTGATCTCTTCCCACCCTCCTTGCTTTCCCTCTGTGATTTGACTGTTCCGTGCTTCCATGTTTCTGGATCTATTTTGTTCACCAGTGTATTTTGATTATTAGATTCCACATATGAGGGAGCTCGTGTGATGCTTTCTTCATTGATGGTCACGAGGGTCGCTGAGCTGCCTGAGGAGGAAAGTGCCTCATGGATGGCAGCTTTCTGACCGTCACTGCTATCGCTCATGTCATCTCCAAAATGACTGTTTTGGTACCAGATTTACTCAGTAGGAGCAAGTTAATTTTCAACGGAGCAGTTTAGTTGATAGTTAAATGCTCAATAGAAAAGTTTCAGATGCAAGGCAGTAAATAACTGATGTTTTACAATGTTTGATTTTTGGAAAGGTCTATTTTATTTGTGTTATTACAATATATTGTCATAATTGTTCTAATTTCTTACTGTGCCCAACTTATATTTTTGTTTTTTAAACAATTATTTAAGTATAGTTGGTATACAATATTATTGGAGTTTCATATATATATATTATATAATATATAATATATATATATATATATATATATATATATATCAATGTTAACAGGATACGGCATTTCTTTTTTCATATATATATATTTATTATGATTTCCGAGAGGAAGGGAGAGGGAGAGAGAGACGAGAGAGACAGAAACATCAATAATGATAGAGAATCATTGATCCGCTGCCTCCTACATGCTCCACCCTGGGGATCAAGCCCACAACTTGGGCATGTGCCCTGACTGGGAATCAAACCATGAGTTCTTAGTTCATAGGTTGATGTTCAACTACTGAGCCATGCTGGCAGAGTAGAGTTTTAGTTGTATTTTAAAACTAACTTTATACCTTATTATATAACAAAGTAAGAACATTTATGAAGCTTATTTATTTAATTGCCTTTAAACACCTGCCTATTAATAAATAATGGTGATCCACTGAATGCAGCAGGTATGTTCTGAATACCAGGAAGGACCACTACTCCAAAATGACAGCAACAAAACAAACCTTTTAAGTTGAAAAGGCTTGTTTGACATTATAGGCCCCAAACTTGTGACTACTGATTGAATTTCTCACTTTTAAGTTGATATTTTAAGGTCACGCAGTTAGAGGCAAAGCGACAAGAGTGGAGGATCTGTAACTTGCGTGGCGTGCACTGTTGATGCAGGGAGGTCATCATCACTGGGGCTAAACGATGTCCTTGACTTCTGCATCAGGAGTCCGAGTTTCATACATAGCCCTACAGCCCTTGGTTTACCCCCTTTTGTGGCTTCAGGCTTATGGACACATTTAAGCTGTTAAAGTGGTATCTTTGATGCAATTACTAAGAGCAGAATGTGCAATTTTTGACAATGAAGAACTTGCACTTAGAGCAGAATATTTAGCATGCAGTGCTGGCTAGTGCTTCAGTTCCCAGACAAGTAGGCAAGAGCTCTGTGCCCTGAAGGCACAGAAGTGCTTTCATGGACCAACACAAAACCCAGCGTGCATCTCTTCTTCTTGTGGCAATGCTGGGCTCCCTGGCTAACTTGGGGGACACCCCAGGAGTTTGGGGAACCTCACCTTGCTATGAGCAATGGGCTTATACAAATGCTTGACCCCTTCTCCCTCCATGGGTCCAGTGGTCGGCAAACTCATTAGTCAACAGAGCCAAATATCAACAGTACAATGATTGAAATTATTTTTGAGAGCCAAACTTTTAAATTTAAACTTCTTCTAACACCACTTCTTCAAAATAGACTCGCCCAGGCCATGGTATTTTGTGGAAGAGCCACACTCAAGGGCCAAAGAGCCGCATGTGGCTTGTGAGCCGCAGTTTGCCAACCACTGGGTTAGAGAGTGAGGTTAAAACTTTAAAAAGCCTTAGGACAGAAAAATTACTGTCCTAAGAACTTGATCCAAGGAATCGTACTGAGTGGTCTGCAGCATTTCTAAATCAGTGAGTGTTGGCATGTTGAGAGAAGAGTACGGACAATGAACTAAATAAAAATGTACACAGTCCAGGGACATTCATCTAAGCTAGACCAGCGTGTAGAAATCTTATCTGGATTGTGGGGAGGGGGTGAGCTACAGAGGTTCTGAAGTAGCCGCTTGAGTTTGAGGATCTTCCTGGAAAGTCAGATATAGGATCCCTGTCTTAAATGGCTTGGACCCATGTGTGGTATGAGCAGACAGGACGAAGGCAGTTAACCCACCTCATTGATTGCAAACACACAGCTATCATTCATGGAACCTTTCCTGAGTGCCTGGTGCTTTCCTTTTGACATTGCACCCGATTGTTTCAGTGACCATGTTACAAAAGAGGACACTGGGCTCAGAGAGGCGGTGACTTCCTGCGGTCACATGGCTAGGTTGCTCAGGTACAAAGGGTACTTGAATGGACAGCCCTGAACCAGATGCAAAGAACCATCACCGTTGCCAGTCTGGGAGCGCCAGCTGCTGCAGACATTGAAAGGCAGAAGCTGGAGAGAGAAAGCCAGTCTCCCTGGTTGTTGTCCCTCCTGAAATCCAATGTCACTCCCCAAATCCCTCTCTAGAAGGAGACCAGGTAACTTAACTTGTTTTCTCTCAGCTGTGAATTAGAGCTATTCTTCTAGGGAAAAGCTTAGAAATAGTGTCTTTTTGAGGAAGAGATCAAGGTGATGTAAAGTTCCCTATTTAGGAAGAAAAGAGCAGCTGATGACAGAGCCCAGCCTTGGAGCTAGAGGACCCCGGCCAGGGTAATAGGTGGGTGAGAGGGAGAACCTGTAGTTGCCCCAGATAGACCGATTTCACCCTGAGGAGGTCAAGGCCAAGTCCTTTGGAGTCTCTTGCTTTTTGTTCCAAGTTCAGGTATTTACGGTAGAGGACAGCAGTTTTCTGTGTCAAGGCGTTTCGACTGGACACACACAGACTGGCTGTGCTGCACCATGGCCCATGTCTCAGCACCTGCCTGGAAAGACTTCCATTCAGGAGCACCGCACCCCACCCTGCCACTGGCAGCAGATGCCCCGAATGAAGATGCAGAACCTCAACTGGTTATAGACCCTCTAGTGTCCCAGGCAGTTGGCCACAGGCTGGCTCAAACATCACGGGCATCATGGCCCCAAGTGTGATTATAATGGCAATGCTGAACCTGGCAGAAAGCCACTGCCTCTGTCTGACCAGCTACCCAAGCTAAAAAGAACAGCTCCTATGAGGAGTGTCACTCTTGCCTGGGGGAGAAGAGAATTTTGGTTTAAGCTTGCCTCAGAAGAGAGAGGAAATGGAGTGATGGGAGAAGAAAGGCTATGTCCACATGTCCAAGGACCCATGGATAAGAGGCAGTCGGAATTCAGGTGGCCTTTTGGTACCAGAAGTCCACTGAGCTTTAGGGAGCATCCGGAGTCAAGGATGCATGTACCCAGGCATCCCCGGTTGGGGGTGGGTGTGGGAGGGTCAGGAAGCAGAAAGCACTGCCTTTGGGAGTTTCCCATTTAGATAATTCATGAGCAATCAGGAGCACCCAGAAATAATGGGGGACTCAAATAGGGCCAAAGGTAGTTGGTAGATGGCCCAGAAACATGGTATCAACCAGCTTTTGTTACAGATATCATTGGTCATGCATTCTATGTACAAGGGAAATGTGACATGGTCTTTTAAAGGAACTTCTCAGGTTAAAAGCTGCTTCATGATCCAGAATGGAGGTGGCAGCTACTTAAGGCTCTAGAAGTATGTTTCTCCCAATGATTTAGTGGAAGAAAAAATTGTTTTAGTGCCCAGCCGGTGTGGCTCAGCAGTTGAGCATTGATCCAGGAACTAAGAGGTCACTGGTTTAATTCCCAGACAGGGAACATAACTGGGTTGCAGGCTCCATCCCCAATGGGGGGGTTGGGGTGTGTGTGTAGGAGGCAGCCATAGATGTTTCTCTCTATATATCCCTCTGTCTTTCTTTTTCTGAAATAAATAAATACATACATATTTTTTGTTTTTTAAAAAAGGTTGTTTCAGTGAAAGAGAGATCACTTCTATCTCAGGTAGCCATGGAGAGGCTGGTGTCAACTGCACAGGCCTGACTGCCATCCCCCATGTAGGCGTTGGGTGGAGACAGCCACTGGGCAGGATTACAAAGATGAACATGGCAGGACAAGTCTTTGTTCATCTATTCATCCATTCATCCACTCATTTACTCATTCAATCATCCATCCATCCATCCATCCATCCATCCATCCATCCATCCATCCACTCATTTACCCATTCAACCACCCATCCATCCATCCATCCATCCATCCATCTTCCATTTATACCAGATTTAATTTTAATGAATAGTCAAGAAGTCTTTAAAGTTTTAAGAAAGGATGCATAGTAACACAATTGGAGTTGTTTTCACATAAGCCTATCTTCCACTTAGTCATTCTTGAGCTCTGACTTCTCCAACAAGACAAAATCTCCGTAGATAATCTCAACTCCCCTCCTTCATTATGTTTCAGAGTTAAGAAGTTGCTGGCAGTGACTGAGATTATTTCTAAAGCAATTTTTGATCTTTAGGTAGCTTTATAGATAACCCTAAGAATAATTAAAAAATATATATTTTATTGATTTTTTTTATAGAGAGGAAGGGAGAGGGATAGAGAGCCCAGGCCTAAGAACAATATTCCCATGCTCATGGATTGTTGTATGTTACAGCAAGCTTTTTCAATTAGGGGCTATTCCTTCCCTCCCCCAGGGGACATTTGCCAATGTCTCAATTTGGGGGCTGATGGGTACTACTGGCATCTAGTGGTACATCCAATAATGCCCAACATTCAATAATGCACAGACCATCCTCCAGAACAAAGAATAATCTGACCCAAATGTCAATAATGCCAAGATTGAGAACTTTTGAGATAAAGGTAGAGATGTGCTCTTGCAGAATGCCAACCTGAGAATCAACCAATTCGACTTGTAGGGATCAAAATACCATTTATGGGGTGCATTCACAAACTAAACACCGTCAAGATGGATGTCACATCTGGTTGTGTTGCGTCGGTACCCATCACCCACGGGTTTATGGACCCCACTGGTTCATTTCACTCTGAGAGCTCTGAGATTCACGCTCACTCAAATAGCATGACAGGCTAAGTGCATTGTTTGTACCTCAATACAATTGTGCACGTCCTTTGTGCTCAGCTACCAAATAACATTTAAATCTGCTGCCTCCATTCTAAATTAATATATTTTAAGGCTTATACCCATAAATCATTCATTTCAAAATTCTCATCTCTTGTGAATAAGTTCATCATTTTCATTCACATTTTGTCACAAAAAATTAGGAGTTTAGCTTTTCGAAAATTTCATTTCCCACTTGTCTTTTATGTGCGGCAAGATAGTAAACCAGCAGATTAGCTTTTCTTTCATCACAGCAGAGGAGGACGAGCTAGAACGTAACACAATCAAAACAAATTGCTTAGGAAAATAATTCCTTTATTTAAAGGAATTACCAATAAGCAGGCTGCTTTCACAAGAAACAGAAACTGTCATGGAGCTGGCCAGGGTCGGAGAATGTGGCGGCTGAATTACGCTCTCCTCTGCAGTTACTGTTCCAAATTATAGCAATGCTCACATCTTATGAATGGCTTCTTAAAGTGGGGTAAGTAAACACCATGTAACCACCAACTGCTCCTAACATCTTCTTACAAGTGCAAATCCCAAAGGAAACGATCTGATAGACCCAGCATCTCCTTAGTTGATGTAGCACCACCTGGCCAAGGTTGGTCAGACGCTACAGTGCACCTACTGACAGGGGTCTCAGGGATCCCTCTCACCCCCGACCCTTGGGCAGTGCATAATTATGTTCTGCAAAAACGGTCAGACTGGCCATGGAGTTATTAAAATGATAGTTTCCCCCTATAAGCATGCTTGAATAAAATATTCTCATCTTTGATTATACAATAGCAAGTGTAGTCTACTGCCAATAAAAGACATCCAAGTGGAGCCTTGGCGAATTTAGAATATCTGAATTAAAATAAAAATGTGATGCAAATTGAGATTTAATTTAATTTATTTTTTTTTAAAAAGCCCATTTGAAAATAAATGAAAGCAAAAGCTTGAAACTAATTTATATGTTTGCTGTCTTCAGATCATTTTCACTGTGTGAATAAAGGAAAGAGGTAAATTAAAGTTATCCCAGGATATTACTCGTAAGAGGTTAAAGTATGTTCTAATGGGCAGATTAATTCTGTGGGGAAATAACATTAAATCTTTCTGAAGCCTTGAAAATTTTTCAAAAGCATTCTTGCTGCTTTCTTGCATTGCAACAAATGCAATCATCTGGCTAGATAATCTGGCATCTTAAATAACTTTGCACTTAAGCCCTGTCAATTTGATCTTCCAAGGTTAATTGATTATTTCAACAAGCATTCTTGCCAGAAAAGATCTGAGTGCTTACATCTTTTCATTAATTCATGCTGTTTGGTGAGAAGGTGAAAAATAAGAAGGAGCTGCCTGATTTAACTCTTTTATCACCCAGTCTCCAAGGGAACACGGGGATAACTTTGCTCTGTCAAACTGAAGCTCAATTTGCGGGGGCAAAATGAATGAGTCCAACAACCTTACATACCCAAGTGTAAAGGGTGTAGGTGGATGCTCGTTTTGTAATGAAAACAACTGATTTCGTGGCGACTCTTCCCCAAAGCCTGACCCTCACTGCTTCTCTGCAGTACCAGGCCATTCACACTGGACAAAGCCTGTCTGGGCCTTTCTGGAATGGACTTGTCCCATCAGCAAAAAAATATTTGTCATGGACATCATCCTTTTCAGAGACACAGCCGGGACACTGGAGGCTCACCCCTCACGCACACGGTGCCACAACTCATAGGCTGAACCACAGAACCTGGCCAAAAATCAGTCCTTTAAAAAAAAAATTTTTTTTTTATGGACATTAAAATTGTGCAGGCATTCATGTGTTTCTTAAAAATAAAAAAAGCAAACCCAGATACTCCTAGCATGAGAAAGAACCTGTGTTGATCAGAACCTCCTACACGGCGAGGCAATTCTGTTTCTGAACACGACCACTTGCCATCCCAAATGCTGGGAGGACCAGAGAGCATGGACTTCCTTCCTCTCCTCCCGACTCATTTCCCGAACCACCCCAAACACAGGACTTCTCTCCCCGTTCGCCGCTTCTTTCCCACTGGGCTTAGAAGAACATCAGAAAGTGCACCTCAGTTTGCTGACAGTTTGGGGCCTGCAGCTGCCCTCCTTCCCAAAACCCTTCCTTCTTCAATCACGGTGCATTTTGGGGAATGGTTCCTACTTCTCTGAACCCGAGGGGGAGGAGGGAGGAGGAAGGAGGGAAGAGGGTGAAGAGAGAGAAGCCCCTACAGGCAGGATGGCTCTCACTCTCTGGCTTATGAGTTTGGGGTGGGCACTGCCAAGCAGGGGCCGGGAAAGCGTCTGCAGGCTCAGAGAGCATCCATAGGCTGGCAGAGCTCTCCCTGCCCTCCCCCTGCTCGCTTCCAAATGAAAGCAGCCACACCACTCTGGAATTGGAAGGAGAAGGCCACAGCTTTATTTACATAACACAAGAGATATCACAATCAACAAGCATTAATCATGATCATTACCCCAAATCATACAAAATAACGCTGCTGACCGCTTCCGCAGCTCGTGGGTTGTATTTTAGTCCCTTTCTTTTCCTCCTGGGAAAAAAAAAAGGGGGGGGGGGGGAGAAATGACAAAATCATTAGGAGCCATCTGGGGGCTCCCCCAAATAAAACATGTGTAAATTAAACACATGTGAAGTGCTCGATATGTGGCAAATTAGCACAGAAAATACGGAGGCCCGTGCATCTGAGCAGCCTGCCTGACTCGGAGATGTGACAGGTATTATTGCTCTCGGTGGAGTTATTTAAGCACGGTAGGAATCCCAATGTCCGGGAATGTCAGGGGACTGTTATTAGACAAGTTTAATTAGGATCTACCCTGCTGCTCCTAACAAGCATTTAATTAACTTCTAGGCAGGGTAATTAGCTTTAGATTGCAGCTGATTTTCTTCCTCACCTTCTGTTGACACTTGGCCCGCACGGAGGCATCCTGCCTGGCTGACAGTGTAATGGATAGCAGCGTCGAGAAGCCTAATATCAAGGCTGCCGGATCTAAAAAAAAAAAAAACCCCCTCGGCCCAGCCATGAGGATAACAGACAAAAATATCTCGGTGATGGCGGGGTTGGCCCTCGGGTATCACAGAAGGCTTCGGAGCTCACATGCAGACTCCAGGCCCGCCCTGGTGGGAGAGGGAAGTTGCCCCTGAAACAAAACCAGCCCCTCCTTCGTCCTTTGCCTTCCCTGGGCCACCATGGGGGAAGGCGTGCTGATCCCCACTCCAACAAGCAGATGGTAACATCCGGTCCCAAATCTCTGGGTGTCTGGCCCAATGCCTACTTTCCCGATGACAAAAAGAACTGGAGAGCACCAGCCAGGCCACTGGGCACCCCAGGAACCTCCAGCCTTTTCCCGAAGATTCCATTTCCAAACTCAGACCATGGAGTTTCCAAACCCACTACTGTGCCCTTCAGTCCTCCTGACGTCTCTGTTAAAAATATTTAAGACTTGTCCTAGCTGGTTTGGCTCAGTGGATAGAGCGTCATCCTGGGGACTGAAGGGTTCCAGGTTTGATTCTGATTAAGGGCACGTGCCTGGGTTGTGGGCTTGATCTCCAGTAGGAGACACGAAGGAGGCAGCCAATCAATGATTCTCTCTTACTGTTGATATTTCTATCTCTCTTTCCCTCTCCCTTCCTCTCTGAAATCAATAAAATTTTATTTTAAAAAACAATAGACCTTCTTACTATGATTCTGTGAACCTCAAAATAAAACACCTTTCAAAATGAGAGGCAATAAGCATTTATTCGAGATCATAAAGAATAACTATTTGGGTACACAGATAATAATTTAATAAATAAATTAATTAATTTTAAAAAAAGGAAAAAAAAGAATAACTATTTGGGAAACATTGATTCAGGCAGAAACTCAAATAGCGTTCTGACTAGGAGAGACAGGCCAGGGGCATTTATGAGAAAGGGGAGGGGAATGATTATGTCCATAGAAGGAAGGCCTTTCAACTGGTGCAGAAAAGCTAACTTAAGGTTGCTGATTCTAAACAAAGTTTTCGATTTTGAGTCCGGCAACCATCGGTAGCCATCAGTCTGCTGGTCATAGTATCTGCTTTCTTGTTATCTTTGCAAACAGTTCTTTGGGCCACCATGTGGTGTTAGGACCGGTCCAAAGGTTATTTTGCTCAGTTTTAACATTCCAAAGGTTTGAGGCATAACATATGCAAAGCAGTTCTTCTGGGATGGCAGCTCTAGCTCCATTTTAGAGCTGCTTCCTTTATATTGTTTTTTACAATGCAACTCAGAACACTTGGGGGCTGCAGGAGGAAACATGCTTCCCTTGTAATTATGATGAAACATTTAATAATTCACACCCCGCTTCAGAAGTACACGTGCTTTAACAGGAAATTGGTTCCTATTTGCGCACCCACGTTCACAGCAGCTTTATTCCCAGTAGCCCTATGGTGGAAGCAACCGAACTGCCCATCGACAGATGAATGGATAATCAAAATGTGGCATATCCATGCAATGGAATATTATTCAGCCTTCAAAAGAAAGGAAATTCTGGCCCAGGCTACAACATGGGTGAACCTTGAGGACATTAGGCTAAACAAAATAAGCCAGTCACAAAAAAGACAAGCACTGTGTGATTCCATTGACCCAAAGTCCCTAGAATAGTCAAATGCATAGGGACAGAAATAGAATGGTGGGTGCGAAGGTTGGAGGAAGGGGTAGCGGGGAGTTGGTGTTTAGTGGATACAGAGTTCTAGTTTAGGAAGATAAAAAACACCGGTTTCAGCTATGCGTTAGGTCTTGATGGGGTTGTTTGACTGAAGCAAATTGCCTTCTGTGTATTTGGTGATGGCACAGTGCATACTGGTTGCCCCCAGGAGGGGCTGGTGGCTGAAGACAAAGGGGGAGGAGACTTCTTATTAAATACTCATTTGTGCCCCTGGGATCTGTATCATGTGCAGATATTACTTACTTAGAAATAAAGAAAGAAAACGAAAAATGGCAGTGGAAATTGAATCACACAGAGATGTTTCTGAGGAATCAGGGTGTTTTGCTCACTCTCTACAGTTGGTAATAGTCTGTGTGATTTCACTTGCAAGGCAATTGGTGAGTCAACTCTTTCCTCACATATGAATATTAATTCAGTAGATCACACTGTAGAGAGAATGGCATGGGAGTGTTCTCTCCAGCATTCATTAATGTGCCCTTTCTGGGATAAACTGACGTCACTGTTTGGTTAAACATGCTTGGCTATCCACCCAGTGGTTGCTAGGTGATAAGTAGAATCAACCAAGTTTTGGTTGTTTGGAATATACACTGAGTGAACACATTATTATGATCTCTGAATGCATAATAATCTGGCCACTCAGTGTATATCCTATATAATAAAAGTCTAATATGCAAATTGTCCCCTTGACTAGGAGTTTGACCAGCAGGCAGGCTGGCCAACCACCCATGTCCCCTCTTCTGGCCAGGCTGACCGGACCCCACCCATGCATGAATTTATTCACCGGGCCTCTAAAACACACACACACACACACACACTGAGTGGCCAGATTATTATGTGTTCAGAGATCAATAATAATTAGGCCACTCAGTGTAAATGGTGTTTTGTGTAAGGGCTAAATTAAGACCCAGTATCACATACTGCCTTGACCTCTGGTTAAGCAGGGAGAGTCCCAAAGGCCTAAGTGCAAGTCGCCTCTCCACCCTGCAACCATGGATCAGCTAAACAGCCCTCCCTCCTCACAGGGACAGGCCCAGTGCCTTCTCATCCCTCAGTAATGGGCCTTGGTGCCTTGCAGGCCTATGGAATACTCAAAGAAGCCAACCACATCCTTCCATGGGGGACAGGGGCACGGCACCCCATCTTGTTGTCACTACCAAGCCCCTTCAACAGTGCTTGCTTGTTCATTCTGCCTGAGGGCACCCTGTATGGCCCTGTGAGGTGTGTGGTGTCCCCTCCCCTAGATGGTGTGTGTGTGTGTTGTCTGTCGCGTCTGCCCAGTATGAGGAATCAGGTGCTTGGCCATTCCCAGAACCCTCCAGCAGGACCCCTGTCATCAGCAGTGTGAAGCAGAGGTAAGCAAACACTTCTGAATGCTGTCCTTTAACCGTGATACCAGAAACAAAGGAATTGTTTGCTAATAACCAAATCATGTCACTGGGCATATTTATAGTAAAAATTGATAGTGTGTTACTCCCTTTGTAGAATGCTCTCCTGGGCTCTGGGAGCCTGTTCTCCCCTTTCCCATCTCCACTCAGATCTTCCCCTAACCACTGGTTCTGCCGGCTCCTCTTTAGATTGTCTCCCAAGTGTTGGTGTTGCTTATGGTCCCATCCCTGACTCTTCTCACTCAGCCTGTCTCATCTGGACTTTCATTCATTTGCATGGTCATGTTCTTCCAACACTCATCACTTCCTTTTATGTCTATTCTAGATAGAGAATAAATAAATAGTCATTTAAGCAAAACTTTCTTTTGGTACTGGCTAAAATCCCTGCCATAGTGGGAGCGCCATGGCTGAAGCAGTGGAAGTGCGTTTGTAGAAGTGAGGGTCAGGTGTGCAGGTGGTGTGTGCTTCTGGCAGGCTGTGTCCCGGCGGTGGACATGAGCAAAGGTCATAAATGGGTCCTGGCATAGGCCAGGGCCTCCACAGCCAACGGTGCTTGAGGCCCCATCTGAGCAGAAAACCCTAATGAACAGAAATGCTAAGAAAATGGGACCATTGGGATAGATTTTAGATGGCTTTTCCCCCTGACTAATATAGTTAACTCAGATAATGATTTTCTTTAAGAGAGATGCTATTAGAAGTCTTTGTACCACATGTGTATTTGTCTACCTTTGTGAATAAAGTGAAGGAAACACAGTTTGGTCTTTCTTTGCTGATTCTGGATGTTGCAGTTCTGTGAGTCATCATCCTGAATGTCAATTCTTACTACAAAAAGCTAAAGGCCTGGATATATATATGTAGGAGGTAGAAGGTTCCAGCTTGTACTGAGTACTGCATTTGCCTTCATACTTATAAAAAAATAAATGCCTGGTGCCTACAATTTTATGATGGTCAGGTTTTGCTTTAACATTTTGCAACACCAACTGTGGCCTGGCCCAGCCGCCCTGGCATCCATCACCGGAAGCTGCTGAGAATTGCAGAGTCCCAGGCCTGGCCCTGCTGGGGCAGAACCTGCCTCTCAGTGACATTCATGGTGTTGGGCATGGGCATTAAAGTCTGAAAAGCCCTCTTCTGAAATACTCTAGGAAGAAAAAAAATCGAAGTGGGGTGGATAATAAAACACAATAGCAAAACTGTGTTGGGCCATTCTCTTGCTTTGCAATTGATGCATCTTATTTCCTTGCGCAAATGGTTTTGTACTTTATATGTGAGTTTTATTATATTGTTCTCTCAACCATTGTGTGCTGAATACAAACCCCTAGCATCAAATCCTCTCATTTGGTTCTTATTGATCTCTTACTGCTAAAAGTCAACTCCCCCATAAAAAGTCAATCCTCTCCTCATATAAAATCACAGTTTATTCAGGTATGATGTCTAATTTTCATTGTACATTAAATCCAATGTACTGTTAAGTACTCATTGAACTGACTGAAGAGAAAAACAAACACAACCTGCTTTAAAAATGAATATAAATGAATATTAATAAGGTCTAGCATGTGTAAATCACAAAAAAAATGCATAAAGGGCTTTCTTCTCTTATTAATTTTTATTGTTGATATTATTACAGATGCCCCCTCCCCTTTACCCACCTCCTCTTATTTCTTTAGTTAGCAAACACTTCTAAAGAGCTTACTATGTTCAAGGTACTTCCTCAGGGATTTACAGATATTAATCCATTTAATCAGTTTTGTCCCTATAATGTCCCTTTCGGCAGGACAGCTTACAAAATACAAGATTCTGAGGTGGGCGTGGCATTCCAGGGCTTGCTTCCAGAGGCACTTGACCTGATCTGCGTGGGGCCCGGAGCCTGGCAGCCCAACAGCCTGGGAGGTGCCACCCAGGCTGGTGATGTCTTTCCCTCACCCCCCAAAGCCTGTTAGGAGCTAATGATAGTGATTGCAGCCACATTTGCTCAGCAGACCAAAATGGGCAAGCCCTGGTCACCAGCTGACTTGGTGGTGACTTGTAATGCCCACTTAAATCCTCTAAATACATAGCTCCAGGAAATTGAGATGCACTTGATGGAATTAAGGAAAGCATAAAATTTAATTATCACTCTTTCTCCCCCTTTTCCCCGCCACAAAGTAAAAATGATCCGGAGAGTCAGAGAACTGACAACCACACTGCTTACACGTCTCGAGAGTCACGGCCTAAAAGAAATCACATTCGGAAAAAGTATTCATTTTCATAAAGTGTAGAGATTATAACCTTGCACACTATTTTTCCCCCCCAGAACTGTGAACTATATTAATGTCAACAGGCATTTTTTTAGGTTAGGATATCAAAAGAAACTTCAGTGGATATGATGCCCTCCCTGGCCCGGTGTTTAATACCATAGCAAATGAAAATGCCTCTTAAAATGATGGGACCCACACAGTGAGGGATGGAAAAATGGGGACACAGATACACACCTGGTACAATTGAGCCTTGACTTTGACATTTCCACTGTTCACACTCACATTTTCACTCCTAGGAGTTAATGCTACAGAAATACCCACTATCTGTGAAGAATGCTTACGGCAGGGCTGTTTGTAAAAATTGCAAATGATTTATTACGAAAGAAAAGTTGGAAGAAACTCAAATGCCCTTCCATAACAGATTGGTTAAAAAATAAAGTACAAAACCATTTGCGCAAGGAAATAAGATGCATCAATTGAAAAGCAAGAGAATAAAGTGGGTCTATTTGTCCTAGTGCAGAAAGATAGCTACAATTTATTGTTAAGTAAAAAAATCAAGTTGTGAAACTGTATGAAGAATGTGATTCCATTTTTGTTTAAAAACGATAAGATAGGATAAAAAAATAAATAGAAAAAGAGGCCAAAGGCATATGCATCAGGCTGTCAACAGTGATGCTCCTTAGGATATGAGCCAGCAGGGAACACTCCCATGCTCGGGGACAATAATGCTTCCTACATTTTTAATTTTGTGGCTTATCTGAGGAATCTTATAATCCACATTTTCTCTATTTGTAAAAAATATGATGGCGTTTGCTTCAGAGAGAGAAATAACTGTGTAGAAGAGACATGTGTGCCCAAAGCAGGAAAAAAAAAATCTGAGAGGGATAGAACCCACAACCTCAGTTTGTGCCCTGACTGGGGATCAAACCCACAACCTTTTGCTCCAACAGACTGAGCCATTCAGCCATTATTTTAATGACTACAATAATAAAGAAGAATAATTTCTTTTCTTCCCTCTCTCCCTCTCTCCCTCCCTCCCTCCCTCCCTCCCTCCCTCCCTCCCTTCCTTCCTTCTTTCCTTCCTCCCTCCCTCCCTCCCTCCCTCCCTCCCCCTCCCTCCCTCCCTCCCTCTCCCTCCCTCCCTTCCTCCCTCCCTCCCTTCCTCCCTCCCTCCCTCCCTCCCTCCCTCCCTCCCTTCCTTCCTTCTTTTCTTCCTCCCTCCCTCCCTCCCTCCATCCCTCCCTCCCCCTCCCTCCCTCCCCCTCCCTCCCTCCCTCCTTCCCTCCCTTCCTTCCTTCCTTCCTTCCTTCCTTCCTTCCTTCCTTCCTTCCTTCCTTCCTTCCTTTTTTCTTCTTTCCTCTCTTTTTTCTTCCTTCCTGCTTCTCTATTTCTTTCTTCTTTGTTTTTTTCTAAGATACAGCTTTATACATGGTGCACCTATATATGATACCCCTGTCAATTCAAAATGGCAGTGATGAGGAAATGTAAATGAACTCTACACCGAAGGATCCACTTCCTGTGACTGAGTCTGGGATCCGCTGTTGCCCATGGAGCTGTGTGGACCAGTTCCTTTGAGATGAGCCAGAGTGAGGTCCAATAGCAGTTAGAGTGTCTCACCAAACTGTGACATGTGCTATGTGGTGGTCTGAATGCAGGTGCCACTGAAGCAGAGGGTAGAGAGCCCTCAGGGCTTCAAGGGTTGATACCCCACCTGGGGCTATTGGAAGGGACTAGATCTCCAGCTTCATACCAGGCAGGGGTGACCCAGATAAAGCCAAGCCTTTTTGGAGATGGTTCCTCGTCTGCCTTTGCTGCAGTTCCGGGGAAGGGGTGCACTCTTCCATACCTCACACTAATAAGCAAGCTCTTGAGGAGAGTTTTCCTCAACCACAGGAAAGAAATCCCTCCCTCATTTGAGAATGGACTCAGAGGCTATGAGTGGGGCAAGAGGAATGGATGGGATGGCTGCTGGTTGATGGTGGCATTGCCCTGAAGGTTGTGATGGAGGTGGAAGAGGGGGCGTGGACCAGGATGGATGGCGGTGACAGTCGTACATAGGTTATGAAGCTAAAATCATTCTCTCCTCTGTGCTTGAGGCTGCTTCATTTGGGATAACCCATAGTCTAAAGAAACACTTTAGAATGGGAAAGAGATGAGAGCACAGGCTGTAATCTGGAAATATTTTCACCATTTTGTTTACATGGAAGTTAAGTTAAGCAGAAATCAATAAGGAAGAAAGTGAAAACACAAATACAAATTCGTTCTGAAAAGTCTTAAGCAGCATATGGCAAGTCGTAGATGGTTCAGAAAAACAAAGGCCCCCAAGAGCACTGTCCACATGCTAGAAATGGGAGTAGAACCAGCATTTCCTGCAAAACACATTGCTTGGGACACCAGGTGATGATTTCAGAAAGAAAAAAATAAATAAATAAATAAACCTGAACGTGAGCTTGTCACCCTGGGTTGGGATTTGGATAGAGCAGCCTTGGGAAATTATACTACAATCAAATGTATCAAATTCTATAACCAGCAATTTCAAATTGTGCATTCCAAATTGATATATTCTACACAAATAAAAGGATCTGATTTTGGGCTTTGAAATCAGCCGCCTGCCTTCTGTTTGCTGTACAATGCCATCTGACTTCCTAAAAAGCGCGGTGCCTTTTTTCCCTCCTGCACCTGCTTAGCTTCAAGAATGCCAGCAGCTCATCTCAGACAGACAGCGATGCTGGGGCTGCGATCACCTGACAACACCAGGGAAAAGCAAGGTGAGGGAGAAGGGAGGGCAGGATGCTGATGGGCTCTGGGGCAGGAAAGGTCATGGGAACCGGACAGTCTGGGGCATCTGCACCTTCACCAAAGGAAGATCCCCTTCACCATCTCCCAACTCACCTGGGAGCCAAGGGCTAGGCTTGTTCTTTGTGAGGAAAAACTCTGGGTAGAGCAACTGTTCCAGACTGATAAGAGGGCCTGGATCCCATGCAGGACTTAGAATTCCTCCTATTGATGCAAATGTTCTCCAGGATGAATTCGATTTTCAAGTCAGCATCACAGAGGGGTGAATACGTTATCCACACATCATCAGACAATATCGTGGAAGCACCAGCTAGATCTTTAGTCTGTGTGACTTTAGGGAAGTTGCTTACATTCCCTGACCCTCAACTTCCCCACCTGCAAAATGGGTTGTTCATGGTGCCTCCATCCTGGGGTTATGGTGAGGATCAAAGGATGAAGTGTGTGTCGTGTTCAAAACAGGGCCTGGCCTAAAGGTAGCCTAGCTGTGCTGTGACTACTATTGTCATTGTTGTTACAGTCATCATTCCTTAAGAGATCATATATTTTAAAGAAAAAAAAATAATAGCCTAGATATTCTACCAAAATCCACAGACTCCCTAAAACTAATATCATTATCTAAGGAGAAACAAAGGACATGAAACTGCTTACAGTCTAGAATGACAAACAATAAACTTACTACAGGGTTAACGTATTTTTTTCATAAATAGAAATATAAAAAAAGATCCAATTCATTTGCCTTAAAAATTATTGGTAAGAAGAAAAGCTATATCTAATGAGCAAAAGAAAGAGTAATCATGCTATTTCAGTTTTATGGTACCTGTTTTCAGAGAAAGTTTGGGGAAAAGTGGGATGGAGCTGTGGAGGAGGTCTGAGCAGAGCAAAGAAAGGTGTGAGAAGGAGGACCCGAGAGGGCTGGCCATGGAGCTGCAGAGACGGGGCAGGATGCGCGCAGTGAAGAGGGGCCCGAGGCTCGGCACCTTTTGGTGAGCCCTCCAGGAAGGCCTGGGACAGTTGGCCATTTGCAGGAAGCTGTAGACTTGCGAGCCTCAAACAAACCTTTCCCTGGCCTCATCATTCTGAGAAACACCACCCCAGGCATTTCACAGCCACCTTTATGCCTGACTGATTTTGTTTTTAGATTGTAAACTCATTTTGGAAATATAGGTTCATTTTTTTTTCCCCCTTACAAAACTTGGGAAGGTTTTGCTCAATGATCTGGCTTAATTTCTTGCTGCTGGACCTCAGAGAGGCCAGTGAACTTTCCCCCTACCACCCCCATTCCCTCTATCCAGGGCACATATACCTGGGAAATGGAGACCCAGCCATCTCCCCTTTCCCAGGGAGCCCTTCCCTGCTGTCCACCCTCACACTGGACACTTCCCTGCTCTGTGTCCCACCCCTTGAGGATTCCCAAGGCATCAGTAAATAGGCATCAGTATTTACCACCTCTTATTATTGGTTATTTATATGGTTTACTTATGTGCACACTATCTCTTCCCTTAAAGCAGAGAGACCTTGGTGTGTCCTCAGAGCCTTCCTTCCCCTTCCTTGCTTAGCAGAGTGCAACACCCACTGACAGATAGATTAAGTTCAGAGAAAGAACGAAACTGGGAATAAAAATAAATTTAGGCATTTGAGAAGAAGATGAAAAATATACATATAGAGAACTTTTCTAGAAAAGACTGGGAGCATGGAACTAAAGTTTAGGTGAGCAGCCAGGACGAAGGTGATGGGATGAAGGTGACAAGATTGAGTCAAGAAGGCAAGGCTCCCAATGAGAGCTGACATCAATCTTAGCCAAAACCCTTCTGTTTCTCCTGCTTTTGGGGAAGTCTATTTACCAAATATTTTAATGCACAGTGTCTAGCACATGGTAGGTGCTCAATAAATATTTTCTAAATGCCAAATGAATTAATAAATGCTGTTTTCTGAAAATACAGTAAAAATCAAGTATTAGATATGTGCAGGGCAAGTTTGTGCAATTTAGGGGCTTAGGGAGGTTGTACCAACAGCTGTTTTGATGGAAAATGATAACTGACAAGACTGTCTCTATCCCTCTCTGTGGTGGGGAATTGTCATCCTGAGCAAACTGTAGTAGATGAGACTGTAACTGCGGAGGGCAGACACATGTACGCAGACTCTGATGGAAGTAAGTCCCCCACAGGTGGAAGTAGCTCGGTACCCCTGCAGGAGCAATGCAGGAAATGTGGGGCACCAACCTTTCAATGTTAGAAGCCAGAGGTTACTTGTGATTATATTAGTATTAAATTATCATAAAGCACTTGCATCCACAATAATACATATACATATATTTTTTCCCCAAAATAATGTTTTTGCCTGCTTTCCTCTGCACCTCTTTGCAATCGTGTAGGAAATACAAAATAGTACTTATGATTCCAAAATGGGGTTTACATCTGCCTCCTGAAACCCTTCTGCTACTAGAAATATTTTGATACACATTTTTGCTTATATTGAATATCAACAGAATGCCTGATTTTGACCCAAACTAGATTTCACATCTGCTTATCTGAGCTACAGGACAGAGCAATGACTTCCATTTTGGGAGAGAAATGTGAGGGAAATAAAATTATTGGGTCTCCTATTCTACCTTTGAAGGAGTCATACGTAAGGATGAACATTTTAAGTCTGTTTCATAGAGAGAAGTTTTTGGATCTGGAGTGGGTCATGGAAATTTTCAACCCGTGTTCCTTAAGGAACAGTCTTATTGACTTTAACAATCTTTTCTGCGGAATAGGCCCTGAACAAATACTCAGTGAGTTGGATCAATTGACTAGACCCCGAAGTCCAGTGATTTCTGGCAACTACTTGATAACTAGGTTTCTGGGGAGCCATGTGGCTCTGAAGATGCTCCTTTCCCTCCCTTCCAGGTGAATGACGGGCTACACTGCTCTTTGTAAATAAGGAGCTGCCGATTCAAGCGGTGGATGGGGGGAGATAAAAAGAAAAAGAAAGGGGGTACTGCCATTCCAGCGTTAGTAGGCACGGCCTAGGTGGAGTGTCTAGACCCAGGTCCCATGGGGTACGGGGGCCACTGCAATGTCTCCATAACACTGTTGAGTGGAGGCACCATCCAGGCCAGTAGTAGCAGCCTCATCTGGGCGCTCATTAGAAGTGCACATTATCAGCCTCTTCCAGGCCCATTGAATCAGAAACCTTGGGGACACACACTGGCCATCTGCGTTCTAACAAGTCCTCCACCAAGCATACTCAGTTGTGCACATCACCAATGTGCACTTCTTTGCCTCCTGTCAGTGAGGAAGGCTTGTGTTTTGTTCCATTTAAATAATGATGCTGTGGAGAGGGCTCCAGTTGGCCCTGGAGAGTTACCATAGACCCTCCCTTAGGCAGCGGGACCCAGCGGAAGCCACTCTGGGCTACAAGATGAATCTATCTGTCATGCTTAGAGCAAGTGCCTCTAATGTGTCCACTGTGCTTCACCTCCAAGACACAGGTAATTTTGTTTCTCTTGATCATACTATGCTACCCACAGGGGGGACCTCAAGATATCAATGGAAGCCAAGATCCACCATGAAAGCTCTCATAGCATATACTTGGCTGCTGAAATGTCACACAAGGCTACATGTTCACAACAAGAAGATAAAATTAGTCACTCAAGGCCAAATTCAGGGCTAAGCCTCCCCCTCCTAGCTGATCTGATAATGTCCCCAGGCTTGCCATAGGATGTGGGTTGCTATGGTGATAGTAGGAGATAAGATAGAATTTGGAAAAAGACTATAAAATGTGGCAAGTCAAGAAAAGATTCTTATGATTTAAAAATACTTGATCTGAATGAAGGCAGGTGACTTCCATTGCCCAGCTCCCATAATGTAGTTGTCATCATCACACAGGCCAAATTTCCTAATCTTTGAGACAAAGCAGCATCTTCTTTTCTTAACACCTCCCTCATTCTAAGCTAATTTCACGGCACACGATGTAGTTGTATTTGAGAAAATACAATTGCGCTGTCTGCGGTCGTATTGGAGACACTGTGATTTAATGGGTGGGATTTACTGATTGCTCCTGAAGGCGTTTCAGGTCCAGGCTGCACTTGCTTTCACACACTGCCACGGAGAGTAGGAAGCAGTTGTTCTAGAAGGATTGTCACTCAATAAGCACGAAATTACATTTAATCACAAATTTAATGTAAATGAATGTAATCAGGTAATTAGAATGTGTAGTGGCGTGATATTTACCACATGTATCAATGCACTTATAATGTTGTGTAAAATTATGTTAAAAATACTTATTGAACTTTGTAAAAAAAAAAAAAAAGGCACTGTTCAGCGAAAGCAGATGATTTTAAAGTTCAACATCTTGATCACTTCAACATTTCATTTATGAAATGCTGTGTTTAGCCAATACTTTTAACAATTTGCTAAGTATATTTTGTAAAAATCAAACAATTTCATAGTTAGTGCAGTGCTAAAAAAGCCCTGGGATCTATTCTCTTGGCTGCATATAGCTCAAGCAGCTGAAACCATTTTAAAAATATGCTTCATTATAAATCATTGAAAATAGGAATTCAGCACAGAAATGCTGACACAATCCTTTATTCCAAATGAGGGCCTTAAGCACCACCAGATTCCTGAATGTGACCAAATGATGGTATCCAAACGTGACTACTGGGGCAGAAATGATGCCGACAGCGCTGCTTGTAGAGGGCCCGTCTACACAGTTGCAGTCTGCCAGCTTCAGAGTGAAGTGACCCAGCAGAGGTTACATCTGCTTTCCCAAAGGTGCCTGTGGGAACACCTTGATGTTGTGTGGCAGTTTCTAAACCTGTTTCCAGAGCTCCTGGGAAGGCCCTCCAAATACAGGTCTCAGGGCTGTCTTGGGGCACCTAGTGGGAGCTCCTGAGGAGCCTGGGTCTTCAACGTTCCCTGCCAAGGTTCTGAGACCCTGAGAAGGGCAGTCTGTTCCTATCATCACAGCCTGTTGAGAGCATGCAAGGGTCAAGGACTCAAACATATCTCAAGCTCACATTTTACTATATCATGTAGAGGGCCGCCTGAGAAGGCACATGGACATTCTTTAAATTGTTAGCTCAGCCCGAGGCACTGGCAGAGTATCTTTGTCCAGGTGTCAGCAGGGGCGGGTCTAGATATGTAAATCTAGTAATGCTAGGGCCCAGTTAAGAATGCAAATAAGCTCCTTTTGTTGTGGGCGACCACGAATGACGACCACCAGTCAGCCAAATTGGAATTTAGGAAGCCTTTATTACGAATTCAAGTCCGGGCTCCCGTCTCAACTGACACAGCAGTGAGCAACGAGAGCCCTGACCCACTCTAAGCATGCTAATTTTATCCCTGTCTTAGGGATGCCTGGCAGATTATGATTGGCTAGAAGTTTTCAGCTTAAGCAGTCTCTGTTTGACCTGGTTTGGTCTGTTTGTCCTGCCTTGCGGCTACTGGAAACAGGACCTGCCTGCCTGGGGGTTGAGCCTTGCAACAGAACTATGTTATGACTAAAAGTTATGCTACATTCTTTGTTGTGTGTCTGGTTGCTCGTTCCTTCCCTGGCCTGGCGTCCTGCCTCGATAAGGCCTTGCTGGCTATCTGGAGTCCTGCCTTGACCGGGTTTTGCTGGCCACAACACCTTTGACCCTATAAAATAAACCTGCTGCGTGGCTCTGGTCGCCTTGCTGCCTCTCCATCAGAGAGATGGCGCCCACCTAGCACCCAGCTTGATGAATCTATTTCTGCCTCCTGGTCTCTTTCTTTCTTTTATTTCTTAATCCCCAGCTCCTCCACTCAGCAACCTGTCATTTTCCATCATGGACATAAAACAGAGAAACAGCCCCCTGCAATGTCACATTG
The DNA here is from genome assembly GCF_964339955.1 of Pipistrellus hanaki. Lineage (NCBI taxonomy): Eukaryota > Metazoa > Chordata > Mammalia > Chiroptera > Vespertilionidae > Pipistrellus > Pipistrellus hanaki. Next base: position 26,628,313 of record NC_140505.1, read on the forward strand.
TCTCTCCATGGAAGGGGCGGAGAATATGGGTTAAAGGGTGGGGAACCTTTTTCTGCCAAGGGACATTTGGATATTTATAACATCATTCGAAATTATCAACTTAAAATTTACTCTGCTATATTTGGTCAAACATTTAATGAACTTATCCCAATGCCTTGGCAGAACTAGACCAAATGATTTTGCAGGCCTTATATAGCCCTTGGGCCAGGCATTCCCCACCCCTGTTAAAAGGACAACCCCACTGAGGAATGGCAAGCTGGACAGGACTGTGCCTGCCTGGATGGATGAGGGCCCCAGGGGAAGAGGCAAAGGAGGGAGCTTGTCTCCCAGGCTCAGGCAGGATGGGGGTGGGGCTGCTTGGCTTCTTGGCCTCGCAGAGAAGCATTTTGTGTTGCTTGCATGTCTGCCAGCCTGGCTGAGGAGAGCTCTGATAGCAGACGGCTTTGTTCCTAACGTCTTTCTTTAGCGGCAGGACTGTGCCCTTTGCCCAGGTCTAGTTTCAACAGGTGCCAGGGACTTACTGGGTCAAAACAGAAAGGCGCATTCATCCTTAAATCGCTGCTGTCCCCCAGCACTACTCATCAAAGTACAGCCATGCCTCCTCCCTTCCATTTGGGCACAAGTCTCCTGCCGGGCACAATGATTTATTCATGTCTCCTCAAAGATGAGTATCATATGGGACTCATTATATGATGGATTTCAGCTCATCTGAATGATTGCACTGCCCGCGTGGGACCTGTCGGAGGCTCTGGCCCTGGGAACTGGACACCTAACACCGGAGGCTCCGTGGGAACCTTGTTCCTGGATGAGCCCATCCTGGAGGATCGGAGGCATGTCAGCACAGACTTGGGCATGGCTCTGCATGAAGGAGCTGGTGCAGGGATGTCTGGTCTTGGGGAGAGCCAACTGCCCAGTTTTCACGTGTTCAGCTCTGTGGGAGCAGCTGGACCCTTCACGGGGTTTTCAGAAGCCACGTGTCCCCTCAGCGTGCAGACTGAGCCTTCCAAAAGCCACTCTCATCTCTTTCAGGCCTCAGTGCTTTGCTGATGGAGAATTGGAAGTGTGTAGTGATAAGATGTCCAGACTTCCTCCTATATAGCTTGTGTTCTGCCCCCAGAACTCAGTGGGGAGTCACTGAATTTCTAAAGATGAGCTTGGCCCAAAGCAAGTGTAGCTCAACCTTCATCTTGACCATAAGAACATATAGTAAGGCACATGGGGTTTCAATCATCAGTCCCACCAGAGAAGGCAGGCAGGATCAAATGGGATTTGTAGGCGTGCTCTGGAGAAGTCTGTAGGGAAATCCCCAGGGACCAGATCCTCATGGGCTTCCCAGGTCTCTGGCAATGGGAAACTATTGATGAATTTCAAGCCAAAGACTGACATGATTAGATTGGCCTCTAGCAAGTGGACACTGATATCTGAGCAGACGGTGATTTTGAGCCACATGGGACCGTGAGACTATTGTGTAAAATTCAGGCAGAACATAATACAGACAAAACTAAAGACCCAAATACCAGATGAAGGCAGGTTTAACAAGAACACATTCTAGAGAAAGAAAGATTTCCAGTAAAGACACTTAATCTCCAACTCCATTCCCTGTGCCAGAACTAAGCCAGGAAACACTATGACTAGACCCTGATGTGCATAGAACCAAGGTCATCCAAAAGGGGGCAGTCCCTGCTGGGCTTCCATGCCGAGGAATTTATTGCTAGGAGGCCTCTCTCACAATTGTGTGAAGGCTGCTGGTTTCAAGGTAGTTGGACCTACAGGTCACGTACTATTACATACCAAGGACCTTTTTAAAGAAAGTATCATAATAGCAACTCATGGACACTCTATGCAGTTCAGTGACTTGATGTATATTTCTTAGTTGTATAAAAAAAAGTCACCTCCAGGAAAAGTGAGAGTTCTATCCTCTTCTGTGCTAACATTCCAAGGCAGTAGCAATCAGTGCCTATAGGCATGATTCCTAACAGCTCTGGTTCCTACTATAGATAAGACCTGTCCTTCAATACGGAATTGTCATTTCTGTCCTTAGGGCATCCATGGCCCCAGGATGCTGGGTTTCTGGGTGGTTTCTACAAGGTGACAGTGAGATCACATAGGGTGCACAAAATTGAAGGTTCTTAAGATGTAGGGGCCAAAAGGAACATCAAAGTTTAGAAGTTTAACCCTGGATCACTGGGAACCTTGAGAAGGAAGGAGCCCAGGTGAACATCAGTTCAACACAGAGATTCAAGCAAATGTCCTGGCCAGGCTGGGGTGGTTATGGGAAAGGAGGGAGGAGGTTGGGGAAACTCTTCACAAGGGCGGTAATATGTGAGCTATGCCTGGAAAGTCGAGGAGGATTTTGTCCGGAGCACCAGTATCAGAAACTGGAAGTTTCAGTGCAGATTGCAGTTGTGTTTTCTGAGACATTTTTTTTTTTTTTTGTCATATCAGTCAGCTATTATTGCCGACAGAGGGATAATAAAAGATATGAGAAATGTCAGCCTTTGGCAGCGAAGAGTGCCCAAGATGGGCAATGGATGCTTTCTGATTGATTGAGTAGGAAGGATTAGGTCTTGAAATCTTTACAATTTAAATATAATATAGTATATTTTGTTGCCCCACAGATGCATGTTGGGAGCATCATTTCCGATTGCTGCAGGTTATATATAAATTTTTATATATAAAATTCAAGATTAGGTCTTGAGATCTTTACATTTTAAATGATATATATAAATTATATTATATAATTATATTATATAAATTATATATATCATTTAAATTTTAAAGATCTCAAGACCTAATCTTGAATTTTATATATAAAATTTTATATATAATTTTTTTTCTATTCTTACTTGAGAATATGTTTTTATTTATTTTAGAGAGAAAGAAACACCGATAGGTTGACACCCTTACACATCCTGATGGGGAATTGAACCTACAACCTTTTGGTGTATAGGATGATGCTCTAACCAACTGAGCCACCCAGCCAAGGCTTAAATATTAATCTTTAAAAAAATTTAAATCAATGCTTCCCTGAGCCCAGAACTCCCAGCCCTTCCAGATCGTGCCACACTCCTGTCTCACCATCCTCAGTCTCCTCCCCTCACCTGCCCATGTGTCCAGCCTTTCCAGCCCTCCAGTTCTTTTCTCCATGCTGCTCTCTCGGGAGCTGCTATGCTGCACCCATTACTAATGTCCTTGAAAGAATCATCCACAGGCAGGACTTCCACTTTTTCCTCACCCACACTGCTGTTCAACTCTGGCCCCATCTCTCAGCTGAAACTGTCCCTCCATAGTCACGGGTGGCTTCTGAGCTCAAAGGCCTGAATCCCCATCACCAGGCTTATCCTCTGCCATGTGGTCTCCCCACACTGCCAGCAATCAGTGGCAGGGCAAGCTGAAGTCACACACCTGCTAGTCAGCATTCTGGGGAGGAGGGAGAGGGCAGGGAAGTGCAGGAAAGCAGAGGAGAGACAGAGAGAGGCTGGGGGAGGGAGCAGATTCACAGAGGACCAGGGAGGAACCATGCTGTGCAGAGAAGGAGGGAGAAACAGCATCATCATCCAGCCTTCCTCTTTCGCACACCAGGGCCCAGCAATGCAAAGCAGGGAGGCTTCTTGGACACCAGCAGAATCGTGCTATAAAGATCAGATCAGGTTTCAAATGGAAGTAGTGCCCACAAAAGAGTGGACACCTCCAATGTATTATCAGCGGTGAGATGCTAACCTACAGTACATTTTGCTTCTCGAGCATTTTCTCTGTATTCAACAGTACAATCCCGCTCCCCGGTCTACATAAGTGCAAAGGATATTTAACAGCAGGATATTCAAACTGCTCCCACAGGCAAAACGATGTGGCGGGACTGGGAGTTGGGTTAGCTGGGGGGGAAAAGCACTAAAAATACTCAGAAAGGAAGGGAGTTAAGTACGGCCTATGGCTGCTGACTTGCTGAGAGCAGCAGTGGCCAATTAGCAGGGGGTGGCGATTGAGGGGGGAGGCACACAGAAGGGCAGCCTGCGACAATGGGAGGCCTGTCGGGAGGCACTGCTCTGGGGTGGGCTCCAAGGGCCCTGGCAGGGAAAGGACTGGAGGTCATGGCCTGGATTTTGTTGTCCCACAGATGCATGTTGGGAGCATCATTTCCGATCGCTGCAGAAAATCCAACGCTAGCAAAAATGAGGTGAAGTTGCCACAAAAAACATACAGAGATGGGGCCTGGTTATCATGATTGCTGTGTAGAAGATTCTCTAGTTTTAGAACAGTAGCCACGTGAAGATTATCTTTAATGTTGTATGCACTGTTCCCTCGCTGTATTTTCCTGTGCAGTTTAGTTCTCTGGAGTCTCTGGCATGCTTTTCATTGCATTTTGTTAACTTGGCTGCTCTTTTACTCAAATTTTCACCCGGAGATAATGAAGAATGATACGGATAACCATTTGTTTGCCATTCGCCTGCCCTGCTCTACGCTCTGCCTCCTCCTTACTTACCACAGGCCATCATCTCCACCCTGGCTTTTCAGTTTCCCGATCCCAGGGTCAAGGTCGGGGTCCTGTTAGACTCTTTTCCATTTGCCTCCTCCCCTTGCCCTCCCCATGTAGGTGCCATTGAATTCTGCCATTTTCCCCAGGAACATGCTGAGGATCCCCAGACACTTCCTTGTATTGTTGGGAGGATGAAATTAAACATGAGCGTGAAAACTATTTGCATTTATTGGTTTGCCTGTGGTTTTTAGAGCTACCCAACCCATTTCCCATAAAATGCATCAAAGGTGAGAGATAGTGTAAATCAAAATACAGGTTAAGGTTTCACAAGTGAAATTTTTCTGGAAAGCAGTTAGAAATTTAGGACTTTATAAAATTAGTTGGTCTGTGTCTTAGTTCATGCTGAAATGAGGATTTATAGATAGATGTCTGGAGCATTAGTCAAATATACCCTGCTTTAAAGTTTGTTAGCACCTTAAGTTAGCACATTAGCTTGGGGCAGAAAATTAAAGGGACCTTGTTTAGATATTAGAGCAGTGGTTGGCAAACTCATTAGTCAACAGAGCCAAATATCAACAGTACAACGATTGAAATTTCTTTTGAGAGCCAAATTTTTATACTTAAACTAATGCCACTTCTTCAAAATAGACTCATCCAGGCCGTGGTATTTTATGGAAGAGTCACACTCAAGGGGCCAAAGAGCAGCATGTGGCTTGAGAGCCGCAGTTTGCTGACCACTAGAGAGTTTGAACTGGGCCGGAGTCACAAGGACCATGATGATTGTAATGACGATGGTGATGCCACCAGCTAACATGTACTAAGTGCTTCCTGTGTTAACCACAGCCTATGGACATTGTATTTCATGTTTTACATGCATTTCCTCATTTCATTGCCATCATGCTCCTATCAAAGACTAATATAACTACTAAATAATGAGGAATTAGTCTGGCCTTTGTCCTGGGTTCCTGGGAGGTAAGTCTAAGCTCTTGGAATTCCCCGAGAGAGAGGAGTGTCATTCATGGTGGGCCCTCAGAGAGCTTATGTTACGGAGGTGACTCAGGATTGGAATGGCCATGCCAGGTGGACCAATCACATGACCAATGGATAGAAACCTTGGGCCATGGGATATCAGCCCAACCTCTGGCCTCCAGGAGAGAAGGGAGGCTGAGATTGAGTTCAATCACTTGCCAGAGATTCAATCAATCACACTTCTGTGATAAACCCTCAGTAAAAACAGGACAACCCCTGGAAGTGCCCTGAGGGTGATGGGCCCTGATTCCATGGGACAGAGCACAGAAGCGCTGCATTTGGGAACCACCCAGACTTTGCCCATTTACCTCTTCTTTGGCTGGTCCTGAATTTTGACCTTTATAATAAAGCTGTAGTCACAAGGGTAACACTTCCTGAGTTCTGAGAATCATTACAGTGAGTTAGCATTACAGGAAGAGGTCATGAGATTTACAACCAGTTGGTCAGAAGTGCAGGTGGCCTGAGAACACCAAACTGGCGTCTGGTGTGTGGAGCATGGGCATGCTGTTGACCATCCTGCCTTTGACCTGTGGAGCCTGGCGCTGCCTCTGGGTGGCGAGAGCCAGGATTGCACTGCAGTATACCTTGTGACTACCTCAAATCCTTAAGAGAGCAGGGATCTGGAGAGGCTAAACAGCCAGCACAAGATTCCAACTAGTCTGTGACATAGCCAGTGAGCCCATGCTGCAGAAAAGAGTGTGTGCTGTGAAAATGGCATTTCCTGCAGGCCATACCTCTGAGTGCATGCTATCAAGAAGGACGAGAAAAGTCGAGGAAAGGACATATTACCTAGAAATGAAAGAAGACACACACTTGCTTGGTGATCAAGGATCTCTTGTTTAATTAATGTGTAAGAGGGCACAAATTAAATCAGGTTTCCCACCTCCATCCCAAAATAATCAAAACAGCAGAACCCTGTAGACTCAGGCGTGTTCAAGGAAAAGACATAACATAACAAGCTAATGCTAGCATCCCACTGGAGGTGCTGGAGAGCCTCGTTGGCAACCACATAGTGCAGGTTTGGGGGCATTTCCCTTTGTGCTCCTACAAGTGTGTTTTCTGAGCTACTGGGTAGCAGCCTGTGAGTTTTCTTGCACTGCACTGGATGCAAGGGCTTTGTTTATTTTCATTCAGTTCCCATGGATATAGGGAGACGTATAAGTTGAGCTTTAACTCAAAAAAGTGCCCACAGATTCAATTGATGTGTTTTAACCCGAAATATTGCTGTGGCTGTATCTGCCCGATCTTGAACCGTTTATTACAACCCCAGAGAACCTGATATTAAGCCACTCTTTGAGTCTTATCCAGGCATAATGTGCTGCTCGGCTGAAAGGCTGGCCTGGGAAGAAGATGCACAGGGTGTAATCACAGCCATTACCGAGAGCCATCAATGCAGCCAAACCTACACTTTCCACAGTCAGCAGCAGACAGCTTGCTGAAAAGGAACCATTAGACCCAGACCTGGCCCTTGGTGCGCGATAAACGGCAGAAGGGAAAACCTGTTAGCGAACTGCTCCCACAGAAAAAAGGTGAGTGCTGTCACACGCTGAAGTGAAGACGCTCGGGTTCTTTTAAAAAGGTCAGCATTTCAGGGTCCACGGGACAACGTGGGTATCGGAAAGCTGCCACCCTCTGTCACCGCTCACAGCCTCGTGCTGGGAGGGCACCTGCAGGATGGGACACATCCTCCCATCCTTCCCCAGAGTGACCATCCAGTCTGGCTGGGTCACCTGGGAAATGAAGTCAGGGCAACTGCAGGAGGCCTGGTGTCTCCTCCCACCTTCCTTCCCCTGGCACCGGCCACATCCTTCTGGCTCTGAGCTTGTTTCCACGTAGAGCTGGGTGATGGGCAGTGAATGGAACAACATCCCCAACCACCTCAAACGCCTTGCCCCTTCTGAAAAAGCCCTGATGAAGTTTATGACGTTGTTACTCTAGAACTTGAGGAGTGGAGAGAAGAGGCTCCGCTTCGCATAACGAAGGTGGACGTGGCAGAGGCTGATTTGCTTGGCCTTCTGTGTCTGCAAACACAGGAACTTAACGCCTGAGTTTATGCATTGGGCCACCACCTTGGGCCAACACCCAGCATTTGGACTTTATCTGAATCTATCCTCCTCTCAAAGACACAGATTGGAGCAGAGCAAGAATGACATGAAGACCTTTTAGAGCGATGCTGCAAATCGAGATTGACTTTGGAACTGTCGCCTCTGGCTTACAGGAGTGTTCTGTTCTCTAATTATCTGTCTGCCTGCCATATGCTGTTCTACATGTCGCCACTCAGGGAAGCTAAACATTTCTGAGTGCCGGGCTGACATGGAGGTCATAAAAGGTGTGTTTTTAAGTAAAGCCATCAGTGAGGGGTGGAATTAAAAATCAAGTCCTGATGGCAGCTCTGGATTTAACCAATTAAGAAAGAAAACCCTGCTTTTCCGCCATCTTGGACCCTGCGGAGGTGAGCGGGAGCACCACTGCTGCTGAACTTTAGGGGCCTGCTGGGAACAGGACTTCTATAAGGACAAATATGTCTGGAAGGCTGTGGTCCAAGGCCATTTTCGCTGGCTATAAGCGGGGTCTCCGGAACCAGAGGGAGCACACAGCTCTTCTTAAAATTGAAGGTGTTTATGCTCGAGATGAAACGGAATTCTATCTGGGCAAGAGATGTGCTTATGTGTACAAAGCAAAGAACAACACAGTGACTCCTGGGGGCAAACCAAACAAAACCAGAGTGATCTGGGGGAAGGTAACTCATGCTCATGGAAACAGTGGAATGGTTCGTGCCAAATTCCGAAGCAACCTTCCTGCTAAGGCTATTGGACACAGAATCCGATTAATGCTGTACCCCTCAAGGATTTAAACTTACTGAAAATAAATAAAATGGATTTGTTCTCAAAAAAAAAAAAAAAAAAAAAGAAAGAAAATCCTGTAGCAATGAAGGCTGACCACTTGGATGGATCAATCAGCATAAGAGAAGAGCCATGCCCTGGATGCAGGATCTCAGTGATGAAGGTGGACAGGGCGGGCGGTGGGGTAGGCCTGAGTCACTAGGGTGGGGTGTTAATAGATTTCATAATGTTTGTGGTATTTGCTCATCTAGCAATTGTCCTTGACCCCAAACTGGATTTCACATATGCTATTTTCTATTCTTTCTTTCTCCCTCCCCTCCCCCAATAGAATGAGGCATAAGCTTTTAAATGCTCCTGTCTATAATCTGTCACAGGGTCTCAAAGCAGATGTTTACACTTGGCTGTGAATCCACCAAGGGGAGATTGCAGAATGAAGCCCATTGGCTGATGTTGCTCACTCCTGGGTTCTTAGGTTCACCCAGAGTTTTCAGTGTTTACATTTACAGTGGCGATTCCATAACTCTTTCAAATCACCCAGTAGGATGGGGTGAGGAGCCCTGATCAGGACACGGAGTAATCCCATTCGAGCCCCAAACCATGTGATCAGTGGATTTGTCCAACCCGTTTCCCACAGTGAAAGCCGGTTCTCTCCTACTTTTAAATTTAACAACCTTATCTATGGAAATTACCTGTCTTATATGCATGGTTGTTTCTTGTGATGCATTATTTTTTAATATCATTTCAAAATTTGGCTTAAGGAAGACAAACCTCACCATTTTTGAATGAATTTTCTGACATAAGGTGAACTAGGAAGCTCCTGCCTTCAATGCATTGGTATTCTGAAGACTCCCAAGTCCATCTGGGTCCCTGCGCTCTTGATCTTCCTGTTACCCGAGAGACTGAGGTTCTGAGAAGGCCTGAGAGATTTGGAGATTTGCCTAGAGTTGCTCAGCTGGCTCCTAAGTCAGGACTCTGAGTCACTATGGTTTTATGCTCTCAGATAATTTCCTTCTCTGCCAGAAAGTGTGGGAGTAGCTGTTTTAACTCAACATGAAGCAATTTCTTCTTTCATGGAACCTTGTAGTGAAGGTGTACTCCCATTAGGACACCCACCAAGCCCCATGCTGCCCTGGTTTTTGTCTTCTTAAATCTCCCCCAAGAGTGTTCTATAAAGCCTTTCCCAGCTTCTATAACCCACGACCCACGAGCTTCCTCCACCTACTATCCTTCCTTTCTCTTCTCCCTTTGTTCACCTTGTACTCACTCCTCCAACCACGCATGCCTGGCTTCCTTCCTCCCACCCCACAGCCGGCCTTTCTAGAGACCAGCAGTGATTACCTGTATCAGGTCCCTTGGCTGTGGCCACTGTGGACAGCTCTCCGCTCCTTCATAGCTTCTGGGGCTTTGGTCTCCTGGCTTCTCCTTGGTAAGTCACTTTTCCTCTCATGACCAAACTGTCACGGGCCCCTAACCCTCTGAAGTGAGTGCTGACCTGGACTCTTGTCCCTCCACAGGTCCTCTCCTCACCCTCCCCAAGGCTGCCCATCCATGCTTACAGAAGCAATAAACTACATGTAGACTGCCTCCACCCAAATTTGCAATCACACCAGAGAAATTTCCTGCACTCTAGTTTCATTGAAGATCCACTTGCCTTCTAGACATCCCACTTAGACACCATGGAGTCACCTCTTCCCACCCCAATAGATGGCTCTTTCCCAGCCAGAACCCTAATAAGGCTTTCTCACTTCTAACCTCCTACTTCTAATAATCACCATGTCGTAGTCATTTTGTCTCTGAGATTCCTCATGAAGGCAGCTTCTTATCTGCAACTTCTCTCATTCATCAGGAGATAGGGAATCACTGTCTCTCTCATCAATGCCCATCAGAGTCTCACTCGGTCCCTTTGTCATAGACTTGGTTATGGGAATTGTAGGAGATGGTCAATGCAGGCACCATACACGTGAACACAGATGCAGCTCAGACCTTGATAACAACTGACATTTACTATGGGCTTTCTATCTGACAAGTGGCAATAGATACAGCATTCCTGTGAGGTATGAATATTTATCCCACTTTTCCATTTGGGAAGGCAAGCACAGAGAGGTTAAAGAGTCTGCCTTGAGAGCTGGGAAGTACCTGTGTGACCCTGTAACCGAGCTTTGCACCACCAGGACATCCAGACGCAGGGTGTGGGATCTCACCACTGGTCTCGGTGTCCACGTGGGCACGAGTGTGGCCTCCAGCATTTCTGTTTGCAACCATTAGCTGACTAAGGCCCACGGTGTTCTAGGTACCAGATGAGGTGCTCTACTCCTTGCCCAGGTTGACTTCCTTCCTCTGCTTCTACTTATCAAGTTATCCTGTGCCTCTTCCAGATTTCAAATGCTGAAAAGGGTGGATTTGTGGGAGAGACAGAGATGCAAGTTGGGAGCGTCCTGCCATGCACAGAAGGGACATTCTCTGGCTGTCTTGAGGGCTGTGTGAAAACAAGTCCCTTCCCCAGGCAGCACACCCAGGCAGGAATCTGATCCCCTCGCTGATGCGGCTAAAAATAATGAGCCTCGTTAGCACATTCAAAACAGTGGCATGAAATTACATAGGACAAGCTGAAGACTAGGCTCGCCTCGGCAAGGGGTCCCTTTTCTCCCCTGCGACTCCATGGGAATTCTTAAACACACTTTCTCCCAGAGCCACAGGGCTGGCCCCTCCAGAGTGAGCAACATGTTCTTATTCTAATTATGCTGGTAATTAGAGCTCAGGTTTTTGAACCTCAACCAACCATGTTCCGCCCCTCCAGGGAGTCACATGGCATGAGAATTGCGCCTGAAACTTTACTGCTGGCTTGAGACTATGGCTCTTGGGAAGGATGCTTTAAAAGCCAACCAAACTATGTATTGATTTGTGTATTTGTTTGTTTGTTTTGTCCCTGCCTTGCCATAACTGCTGTTGTCCAATCACTATTTTGTGCTTTGTGTATATTGAAGCAAAGGGCTCAGAGCCTTCCTCTCTTTCTCATTGATTTGAGTGTGTGCCATACAAAAGTTGACATTCCTTTATTCCACTAATGCTTAGGAGCACAGGAATAAATGCCACAAGGGGACTGAACACAGAGAGTATATTTGTCTTAGTTTGTTTTGAGAGGTCTGCTTCTGTGTGTGCATTTGAATAAGGGAATGTCTCAGGCTTGGCAACAAATACGTTTCTATCAAGATTTTAAAAAATAAACTGAGCCAGATAATCAGACGGATTTACAAAGTGATTTCTACAACATGAATGATAGCCTTAACTAAATGCCAGATTAAATCTCAAAACTTGCACGTGGGATAAAAACAAAGTAGTCCATTTTGAGGACTGAGTCTAAATGATGATTTCAGGCTGTGAATAAGCCAGGGAAAGACCTGGGCAGAGAAATCCAATCTCCTACCATCACTGTCAACACATCTGCTGAGACCATCTTACAAGCACAGCTTTGTGCCAGGCACTTTGCGTCACTGAAATGACAAAGGCATGCCCCCTCCATGGGCCCATTATCCAGTGGAAGGTACATGCGCATCCACCTGTAACTCGAATATTGGGACACCTGGGTCAGTTGCTGTATAACCTGAGCTCAAGGAGTGACAGAGGAAGGAGTCCTGCTCCAACTCAGGAAGATCTCCTGTGGCTTCATATCTATTTTGTCCTGTCTGGCTCCCTCCTTTATTTTTAAGTCCTTATTTCATTGAAAAGAACTTTTATTAAGATTATGACATTATGTACATTATGTACATTAGATCTAAGCTGTATAAAGTTCGCTACCTAAACCTTTTAAAAATTGAAAACTTCTGAAAAGCTTCTGAATTGAAGGGATAAACAGGAAACCTATACCGTAGTTGGAAATATTAACCACCCAAATTATAAATGATTCAGCCTCCATTAGAACAGCAAGAATAGCCTGGCTTCTCACCAAAGATTGGGAGAGTATTGATTCCAGGTATTTAAAACATTTTTTAATCTAATTGTTAGCTGGACACTAAGCTAGCTAACCATAGACTTCAGTGCTCACACATAAAAAATATAGACTTTACAGAATTAGTTCAGGAAATTTACTAAACTCAAAGCAATAACAACAAAACATAAGTAGGGAAAATAATTTAATTTTCAGAGTTGATATGTTGTATTGTATAAGATGCCTAGTTTTTATTAAAAAATATGAGTGACATACAAAGAAAGTCTGGGTTATACCCAAGGGGGATGAAATCAATCAATAGAAACTGCCCTTAAGGAAGCCCAGACATTGTACTTTCTTTAAAAAGGCTTTAAACCATTCATGTAAAATATGTTCCAAGAACTCATGAAAAGTATGCGAACAATGTCTCAGAAAATAAAAAATATCAAAGAAGGAGAGAAATTATTAAAAAGAAGAAAAGAAATTATGGGTTTATATATAAGGAGGGGACAGAGTAGATAGAAGACTTAATCCTCCCAGGACCAAATTGGAATTACAACTAAATTATAGAACAATCACCCTGAATAACCAACAGGAGACTAATTAAAGAGAACTTTAAAAAAATATATTTTATCGATTTTTTACAGAGAGGAAGGGAGAGATAGAGAGCTAGAAACGTCGATGAGAGAGAAACATTGACCAGCCGCCTCCTGCACACCCCCCCACTGGGGATGTGCCCACAACCAACGTACATGCCCTTGACTGGAATCGAACCTGGGACCTTTCAGTCCACAGACTGATGCTCTACCGCTGAACCAAACCGGTTTTGGCTAAAGAGAACTTTTATAACCAAGGATTGACAGAAGCAGTCACATCAAGACTGATAGGAAAGGTGGAGAAGTTAACAGGGTTGGCCCCACTCTCAGGGATGGTGGCTGAGGTTCTGGAGAGATAGGGATATCTCAGTTGTGGGGTATTTCCCCAGAGAAGAGTGGGGTCTCAACCTTAATCCGGACTCCCCAACACAGAGCACCAGAGACAGGGAGAGGTGCCCACATAATATCTGGCTATGAAAATCAGCAGAGATTCTGTCCATCAGGGAGAGATTAGAGTCTGCTAGAGACACAGGCACCCTCTTAAAGGGCCAATGCACAAAATTTAATTTGCAGCCACTCACCCTGGCTCTGGAAGAAGGAATGTGAAGAGTCTTGGATTTATGGCTCTGGGGAGAGAGCTGAAGGGACAGCTTTAAGGATCCCTGCACCAAGTTACTCTCCCATACTGCAGACACCATCTTTCTTAGGTGGAGCATTCCCTTCCATGCAGCATCAGCTTGGGGGAAAGCAATAGTCCTACCCTCTCACCTCACTCTGTGGAGCTTACACCCTGCTGAGGAGTCAGCTACCTTGACCAAGGTGTAGAGCAGGGGTAGGAAACCTTTTTTCCGCCAAGGGCCAGTTGGATATTTACAACATCATTCACAGGCCATACAAAATTATCAACTTAAAAATTAGCCTGCTATATTTTGTCAGACATTTAATTAACTCATCTCTAATGCCTTGGCAGGGCCAGACCAAATGACTTCATGGACCTTACATGGTCTGCAGGCTTGATGTTTCCCATCCTGGTGTAGAGGTCTGGGCAGACTCCAGAGGTGTCAGTGACTGAGAGGTATAGATTTCCTGTGAATCTGACTGGCATCTACCCCTCATGGAAGATCCACTAGAACTACCCTCAGGGCTCCAGTGGCCTCATCCAACTGACTCCTAGTAGCTCTGCCCTGCCAAAGTTGGGGCAAAATCTGAAAAAGACTGAGCTGTATAGCTCTGTGATAGGGGCCACATCCCCACCTTTCCCAAAGCCTAATCGGAAGCTCCCTCCTCCTACCCCCAGAATACCCACTAGCCCCATCCTCCCAATTCCCAGAAGCCTCACCCTGCTGAGTTCTATCTCCTCCCAGCAAATTCTGGGATGGACTAAGTTGTGTGGCTCTAGGACAGAGTCCATTTTTCCCTTGCACACCCAACCATAGTAGAGCCTTCCCTTCATATGGCCAAATCTTGGTCTGTTTGGGCCTGATAAATTCTGCAGGCCTCATCCTGATGACTCCCTGAGACCCTGCCCCAACACAAAGGTGTGGGATCACTTAGCAGATGGTAGCTACACTTGGTATACCCAGGAACATTTGCTAAGTGGCTCAGACCTAGCACTGGCACCAAGTTTGAGCCTGTATCAATGTGGTGAATCCCACACCTGGTGACTCACTGAGAATCTATGTACTTCCTCGATTGGACCCACTGCAGAGTAAGCTGCTGCTCCTCAGTTTAGGTCTGCCATCTCCCGAGACCAGAGCTGGCAGGCAAGCAATCTGAGCATCCCAATAGGGGTTTTGTTGCTTAATTTAAAAAAATAATAACTTTATTCCTAAACCCTCAGCCTTTTGTTCAGTGATCTTCTCACCTGCCAGGCATGCGGCCCTCTGCCCATTCTCTTTGGAGCTTACTCCTCTTCTAGATTCTGAGACTCAACTCTCTGCTGGTTCTCACACTTCTCCACTTTGCCTTCCACAGCCCCATCACTCCCCCTTTCTCCCTCCATTCCCAGGAGTGCCAGGACCATAATACTTCTAATCACATCTATGTTAGTGATTTCTGTTCTTTATTTTCAAACCTTGATTCACTTCTGTGCTCCAGACCCAGATAAGCACCTGCCTCCTAGGCATGGGTAGAGTCTTTGTGTCTGAACTCCATCCCTGCTCCTTCCCATAGGTCCCATCCTTCTATTCCTAGGAGAGGTAATGACCTTATCCTCTACACAATCAACCAAAGTAGAAAAATGAGCCATCCTTGATTTTTCTTTCTCCTTAATCTCATACATTCAACTGTCCTATAAATTTGAACCCATAATTAATTTTCTAATCCAGAGAGAGGCCAACAAACTCCTTGACATTGTAGGTTCTTTAATTGTATGCTATGATACTGAAGGATTTGAAAGTATGTGTGTGTGTGTGTGTGTGTGTGTATACATTTGTGTATGTGATTCATAACCTTGTTTCAATATTTGACCATGTAACAGTTGAGTTGGGCTTGGTTATACTAAAGTGATTATCTATTATTGCCAATTATCATTTTCTCTGATTTTGCATATGCTTTTCCCTTGGCTGAGAAATCCCTTTTCAAAGCTCATCCATCTTTGCTGGCAAAGTTGAGCTCTTCCCTCCAGGGAGTCTTGTCATGTCTTCTCTGTGCTCCTCCCCTTGCAGACATAATTGTAGCCTTCTTGGAGCAAAAGCCTTAGAGACTGTCTGTTGGAAAAGGTCATAAAATGAGCACAGAGGAGGGAAGTTGTAGCATTTAAAAGCCAAAAGTAAACCTATTTATTAGGCTGGAAAATAAATCCATAACCCATGTAAAGTTGCCAAAAAATAAAAAATAAAATTGAACCAAAGAGTAAACAGTCAGTGAGTGCAATACAAATTGAGGTTTTAAAATGATAATACTATGCTTTTTGCAGTGGTGCCTGGTTAAGTTTCTTAAAGAAGACTTTGCCTTCAGAGGATCTTCTAGAAAGATCCCCAGTGAGTGAGAGGGTGTATATGTTAGGAGTAAGTAGAGCCTGCATCTATTCTGGGGCCTTGGATCACCAGCCTTGTCTGGCTCAGGAAAAGGGTGGAATGAACAATAGCTGGCAACTCTTCATTCTCCCTTTTATCTTCACTCTCTGCACATGACTTTGTCATTCTTCACTCTGGAAGGGGCATGAGCTTCCCTGCCCACACTGTGTGCTCTCTCATCAGCTGGCTTTGGCCAATGATGTTAGCAGATGGGAGGCAAGTAGGACTTGAAACATCATTGAGTGATAAGGCTAGCCCCTTTGCTTCTCTGCCATTGATCAAGAAGAGGATGCTCTCAGTAGTTCAAGAGACTGAAGGACAGGCATAGCCCCAACCTATGTCAATGAGCCAAACCCAGATAAACCCAGACTAGATCAGCCGGTCCCCACCAAGCCTGGAGACACATGTGTTGAGGCTGGAAAGTCCAAAATTGTAGGGCATGCAGTCGGCTGCCAACTCAGATAGGAGTCAACACTGCATTCTTCTCTGCTTTGATAGCCTTCAATTGATTAGACGAGGACCACCCATACGGTCCTTTAGTGAAATTCAGCTGATTGTAGTTGTTAGCTATATGGTTGCTTTAAGCTACTGAGGTTTGGGGTGGTTTGTTACTCAGCATTGTAGGGGCAATGGATAACTGATACAGAAGATAAAAATAAGTTAGAACTGAAGGTGTAGAGTTATGTCTCTGCCACATGATACACTGGTGTTGGAGTTTGATATTTGGTCTGCACATTTTGGGTACCTGATCTGCTCTCAGTACACAAAGCCAGATAAAATAAGCACTACACTATGAAGTGGAACAGATAGCACGGATCAGTCATTCACCAGAGTGATGATAAACAGCCTTTCATAACAATTATCTAGTTAAAACACCATTAACAATTAATGACATACATCACAGAACTTATTGAACCCATTAAAGACTAATTTACTGGCTATAAAAATGTGGCATTAAGAATTTATGGATCATTACCTTTTATTCTGGAGTGAAATATTGCTGACTGAAACTCAGAAACCATTGAAAACAATTACTCATTAAAGCCACATGAAAGTAAATGGTATTTTAAAAAGTAAAAAAGAAAAGAATTCATGCAAAGTTTAAAAATTTTTTTTTGAAGAGAAGTGCTAAGTTTGCATGATATTGAATAAAGATTATATTTTCAAACAAGATTAAGATCTATAATTAAATAATTCAAACAAAATAATTTTAATGTGCAATAAAATCTTCCTTTCAGAAAAAATGTATTAGATCATGACTGATAAAAATTCCAATCACGGTTAATCACCGCTAGGTATTTTGGAACACTATTAAGGCGAGTATAACAATGTTAAAATTAATTAACTAATTCCTCAAAAGGGTTTTAAAATATATTGCCATATAACAGCTGTTGCAGCTTTAAATATGATTATTTTTTTCCACCCTTCAACCAAAATTTGTCAGTTGGAAATCAAGCTGATTTCATTGAAATTTCCAATTTATTACTCTGTAATGAGATCAACTTAACAGTGATGAGTCTCTTGTTTTCTAAGAGACCACATGCACATTTGCAAATTCCAAAGCCTGTGACATATGGAATATGTCTTTCATTTGCACGTGGAAATAATGCTTACAAGGAGCTCTTGGGGGCCTGATCTGCGGAGCACATGGACATCACATTTTACATTCTCTAATGTTAAAATTCTGGTTCTAGAGAGTGGCTAGGAAAAATTAGCCCAAACTCATGTCAGAAAAGTATTGAGCTTACAATAAATTTTTATATTAATGAAGCACAGAGTTGTAAATCATAAGAGCTATAAAAGATCAAGTCCAAATCTCTTGATTTATTTAAAAACACACACACACACACGGAGGCCCAGAGAAGTTAAGCAACTTACCCAGGGTTATATAGCCATCCATGGCAGAAGCAGAATGAAAACCCATGTCTCCTGAGGCCCTATCCAGGGTTTCTGCTAGACGCACTTTTCCAGGTGACCATTTGAAGAAGCTGTTACTTCTGCTTATGCAGAGAATTATAAGTGTGCCAGCCCATGGTGGCTATACCCCTGGGTTTCTCCAGCCATGCACTAAGATACCTCCCAGATAGTCCAAAAAGAGAAAAGGTTGGCCCTGCAATCACCAGCCCCCTCTTCTGAGGCTTCTGGATACCGTGTACTTCTTATAGCATTAATTTTTTTTAAAAAAAATAAAAAGAAAATCATCCTCTTACCGACAAGTGACTGAAATGGTTTAGCTGCAGAGAGGCTCCCTGCACTGTGCAAGCTTGATTATCACTCCACACAGCCTCTCTGGAGAGTGTCATGGGTGCCGCTGGCCCGTGCCGCCAGTCTGGAGGAATCATCTTCAGGTGGATTTCAATGCTTTCCAGGAGGCAGGAGATGGCCAATGTTTTAGAGAATTGCCTTCCCCAGGACTTCCAGACAAATTGCTCCAGATTGTTTTGTAACATGTAGCATTACCATTTTATCGGTCCCTGATGGCACCCACAGAAATTGACAGGACTGGCACCATCAGTGGGACAATACCAAAGAAAGTCATAAAATTACAACTCACCAACTTTGGTTTCTTACACGTTGGCCTTCAAATATCACTCTTTAATAGTTTCCGATGTTAAACACAAAATAAAAATTCAATGTTTGTATCACCTTGTAGGTTGGGCAGGGGAGCTCAGACTCATTCTTTTCCTCTTGGGCAAATAGACACGTAGAAGTTGCCAACAATCTAGAATCCTTAATGACGCCATGCTAACTTGACAACAGAGAAATAAATTTTCTTCTAAAGATGTAGCCATTTGTTTTCACTTGGCTTTAATTTTTCCTAAGCCCAATTATAATTATTAATACATATTCTTGCTGAACTTAAATAGGTGGCAAATAATAAAAACCCAGTAAATAAAAGCATGATAAATTCATAGCTGTTCTGAGCAGAATCATTGATGCACACATATTATGTCTCACAATATGCTTACAAACTAATCTGTATCCAGAGGATTATTAATTGTATTTTCTATAAAACAGAGATTCTGATTATACATCTAAAATGTTACCTAGCCGAGACCAGTTTGGCTCAATGGATAGAGCGTCGGCTTGGGGACTGAAGGGACCCGGGTTCGATTCCGGTCAAGGGCATGTACCTTGGTTGCGGGCATATCCCCAGTGGGGGGCGTGCAGGAGGCAGCTGATTGATGACTCTCTCTCATCGATGTTTCTAGCTTTCTATCTCTCTCCCTTCCTCACTGTACAAAATCAATAAAATATATTAAAAATAAATAAATAAAATCCCTTACGTTTAAAAAAAAAAAGACTTATAAAATGTTACCTAGAAACATGTGTTGTGTCATAACTCTGGAAATTGACAGGACTGGCACCATCAGTGGGACAATACCAAAGAAAGTCATAAAATTACAACGCACCAACTTTGGTTTCTTACACGTTGGCCTTCAAATATCACCCTTTGGTATTAAAATTATTCTCGCCTTTCTCCAAAACTCCTATCAGCAAATTCCTACTTGGGAACCAGTGGACATGATGAGAAGTGGTGAACGTTGGGAAACAAGTATCAAAAGTTCTGCATTTCTGAAAGACCACACAGTTCACATGGTGGATTAGGGACTGTGAACATTGTGAAAGCAACCTTACATCCTCATACTGAGAGGTAGGCAGCAGAGACCAGATTAAATCCACTGTATAGATGATACAACAATTCTTAAAAAAAAATATATATATATATATATATATATATATATATATATATATATATATATATATATATATATTTTTTTTTTTTTTTTTTTTTTTTCAGAAAGGAAGGAACAAGGATAGAAAGTTAGCAACATAGATAAGAGAGAAACATCTATCAGTTGCCTCCTGCACACTCCCTACTGGGTTTGTGCCCACAATCAAGGTACATGCCCTTGACCAGAATCGAACTCAGGAACTTTCAGTCTGTAGGCAGATGTTCTACCTACTGAGCCAAACTGGTTAAGGTATCAAGTGGAATTCTTTATCTTTCTGATTTGTTTTCCCCAAGGAATAGTATGACAGTAGATCCAGATATTGGTGACAGGCATATCCTAAGACTTTCCATTTTCCAATTCCCACACATCACTATATTCCCAATAGCATGTGTAAATTACAGACAATAAAAATTGAAATAGCTTGTTCCTACTTTAAATGTATGAGCATGGGACCAAAGTCATTCACAAAACTATTATCTGGCTAAGAGCCATTACTTTCCTAAATTCCTTCGCCTTCATCACCAGTACTAGCAAGGAGCATTCTTCGTGGGACCATTTTAATGGGTGAACATTGTGTTAATCAGTTCATGTGTGCTTGCTGCCTCAGTAAGAATGGCCAAGGAACTGCTAAAGTGTGGGAGCAGTTGGGCTCATTTGTGAGGGAGAAGCCTTGCTCCTACTTTCCCTGTAGACTTGTAGTGTTTGAGATTCAAATTTATATATTTTTAAAAAATATATTTTCATTGATTTTTTACAGAGAGGAAGGAGAGGGATAGAGAGTTAGAAACATTGACGAGAGAGAATCATCGATCAGCTGCCTCTTGCACACACCGCCCCCCCCGCCCCCCCCCTCCCCCCCCCCCCACACACACTGGGGATGTGCCCACAACCAAGGTACATGATCTTAACCGGAATCAAACCTGGGACCTTTCAGTCCACAGGCCAAAGCTGTATCCATTGAGCCAAACTGGCCTCGGCTCAAATTCATATTTGAATAAAATGTAAAATTGGATCTCTGCAGTCATCATCCATGACTTAGAACAATGTTGCTTGTCTCTAAGAAGGATCTTCAAAATACAAACTTGCCATATTAAGTTTGTCTGTCTTCCTAGAATCTCTAGAATTAAGTAAATCCTAGGGATTTGTATCCATCAGCAAATCTTAATTATTCTGGGATTAAAAAAAAAAGCCAACCCATTCCTGTATTAGATAGTATTTTTAATCATCTTATCGTATTTTATACATCACCTAACACTGAATTATTTAGTGTTTCAGAAACTTCCTTCCTCTACCTATTAGTGAATTCACTCCCTGTCCATAGTGAATTCCAAAGGAAAGGAACCCAAGTTTTCACAAATGAGGAGTACATCCAAAGAATAAAAGTAGGCAAAATGTTAAAGAGATCAATGTAACACACAGGATGTATTATGAATAGGATTGTGGTGTTTTTAGAGAAAGCTCTTTATCTTAATAACTTTTTCTTCTTCTCTTAACCCTGTCCCATTGTCCCTAAGTCTAGCAGAGTTTAATCACCTTTGGTGCTTTTGCCTGGAAAGATATTTACAGGCATTCATCTCTGTCATTAGCCTTTGAATAATTAGTCATTGTATAATTAAGGTAAATCCTATCTGGCTCTTTAAATCTCTACTCATAAACCATAAATCAAATAGTCCCAACCAACCCCCTTAATCATTATTCTTGCCTTTCTCCAAAACTCCTCCCATTTCCCTGCATCTTTCTGATGGAGATTTTTCTTAAGAATTTACAAAGACCTGGAGCCATGCTGGGCTTCTGTGGGGACCCTGTTGGGGAGGGGAACAGGGCTCATTAGGATGCTCTTGCTTGGCTCTCAATAGCCCCAACCAGTCAGTCTCTTATTACTGGTATCATGGTGATCCATCTGCATGCTTCAAATTCCAACCCCTGATATTTAGGTTGTCAAAGCTAGCAAATAAAAGTATAGGATGCCCAAGTGGGATATACTTAAACTAAAAAAGTATTTGTTGCTTATCTGAAATTCAGATTTGACTGGGAGTCCTGTAATTTATCTGGCAGCCCGTTGGCCCTTTCATTCTGCTGTGCTTTTCATGAGCTCTGGAGTGTTCTCCCAAGGCAGCCAGAGGAACACACCCTCACCCCAGTTCCACTCCTGTCCTCCATGGGTGGTGAGAATGAAACAGCCTCAACATGATTGGTGCTGCTCATCCAAGAGACCAATGCCATTCACAGACAAGTGCTCACCATGTTAGCCTCTTTTTACAGTTTTTTCTTTTCCAGGGATTTAATTATTGCATTCACCATCAGCATCATCGGTTTTTCACATGGTACTCTACATCCAAGATGCCTCTGTTGATGAGGTTACTGTCCACATGAGAAAGCCAGATGAAGAGGCAGGGAATTGAATTCAGTTTGAAGAGCAACTTCCCTGCATTCAGCACTGAGGTTACAACATGGATAAAATAGCTATTCCTATGCTCATGGATTTTGCCTCCTGATGCACATGGCCATCTTTTCATCTTGCTTCTTCTCATTTGGGAGCAGGATTTGCTGTGTCCACAACCCTGCTTTGCAGCCTTGAGGGTTGCCCAACCTCAAAATCAGAGCTACTTGTTACTTCCAAAATCCAGAGCTACTCTGAATCACTCAATTTGTGCTTCACAATATTCTTATAAGGGATTCTCACCTATGCATTCTTCCTCACATTACAGAGCTCTGTAATGTGTAAATTAAAAAGAGTCTACAAAGGGAAGTGATCCATGCCACGAAGGTCTGGGATTAGGGCCAGGCACCCTCCTTGGGTGCAAAATGTAAGAAGGCACCAGAAAACCTAGTAATTAAGATAAGGAATTCTTTATTGCAATATTTAAATAAATCAAAGTTAATGTAAATATTCATGAAAGAAATCACCAAAATTTGAATTTAAAACAAGATTAATATTACTGATTTATCTTTTTCCCTCAAGCTCCAGTATAGTTTGTCACGGTGCTAACTGAAAACCCTTATGGCCACCCCAAAAGGGCTGGTGGTCTGGCTGAAAAGGTGCCAGGGAGAAAGGCTGTTCAGATGACGGCCTTCTAGACAAGCTCTCACATAGGACTGTGCTGGATGAAGACCTGTTGGGTAGGACCTTCTACTCCACATATCCACACATTTGGTTTTATCCATTTACTTTAACATGACTCAACCTCACAGAGATGACATGAACCCCAGTGCCATTTTGGTCCTTTGTCTAAGTGTAGCATTCAAGTTCAGAGACTCAGACGTTCCTATATATTCTCTCCAGGGTATATGTCAACCCAAATAAAGTTACGTTTAAAAATCACATCATTAGTCAACATTTTCTTGGACCATATGGGATCTGCACAACAGAACTTGGCTGGTCTTAAGTGCTCTTTCGTCTCTGCTATCTCCCAAGTATTTTGCTTATTTGGATTTGTTGCCATACGTCCCTTTTGGAACAATCTCTTTCAGCCTTTTGCTCTCCAGTGTCTAGATCCTCTACCAACATCTGCCTTTTCTGGTATGGGGATAACATATAACCCACTAGAGAAGCTTCCTTTCCATCAGAGTGGAATATGGTCTTTCTCCTTGATTGAATTAGAAGGGTACTCTCATCTTAGAAAAGATTTTTAGGATACTGATTTATGTCACTGATTTGGGCACCATTTTGACTCCCTAAAAGCTTTGGGAAGACCTTCCCCTCATTCGCTACAGTTAAAAACTGAAAGACTGAATATGCAAATGGATAATGGCCAGACCATATAGAAAGATAGAAATCTGCCTCACCACCTGCAGAGAGAGACCTGCCTAGGAAACAACCCCTTATCTACAGAAGAAGGCATAGGAAGCAACCTGCTGTAAGACCTGCAGGAAGCCAGCCCGCTATCTGTAAGTCAGATGTGTTTCAGTAGGAAGTTGACTCTATTTCTGGTAACAATGCAGGAGTCAGCCAACAACCCTGTAATAATTGCTTCCAAATGGCCAGGGCTTGATCAATAACTGGTAGTTTCCCTAATTATTGTCCCTGATCAGAGAAAGCCAAATATGCTCCTGTAACCAATTACATAGGATGCCCATTACATAGGTTGCTTCCCCAGGCCAGCACTCTCCATCAGGGCACACTTGAGATATCCCCTTTCATCATGTGCTTTCCTGCTCCTCTGCCTTGAGTCTCTACTAAACAAAAGTGGTGGTGACCAACTCCCTGCTATAGAAACCTCTGAATAGACTTTGCTTGCTTTCATTTGGGTGGTCTTCGTTTATTTCCACAATTGGCATTCGTTCCTTTTTGCAGACTATGCCTTAGGAGGCCAAAGGGCAGACTGCTGAAAGCAGCTAGATCTGGGGTCCAATACACCTCTGCCTCTCACTCCATGTAGTTCTAGGTGAGCAGCTCCAAAGAGAACTGGTTATAAGCATCCTACATGCCCCCAGTTCAATCACATTGCTGGACAGAAATGGATTTACTTACCACTTAAAGTTTACAAAAGAGAAAGCTACCAGGGCTCAGGCTATACTCATTACACTTTATTTATTTGTTTGTTTGTTTATTTAATCATTACACTTTAAATTAATATCATAACTTGACTAATTTCACCAGATACACAGACCTTTCTCCAACTTCTTTCTAGCTGATGAAACATTTTAGGGACTTGGAGGTTCAAGAAAACAACAACAATCCCAACCCCATGATTTTGACCAACACAACTATTCACTCTGCATGACAAGTAGATTCTGGACTATGACATTGCAGGCTCACAACTGTCACGAATACAATTTTGACATTTCAGATTCCCTGGGAAAATAGCAGTTAAACATGCAAATTCAAATCTGCCACATCTGGATGTCTTTTATACCAGTAGAGCTCCTCAGTGTTCCACCCTCATGTCAACTTTAATGACTGTATTACTCTACATGCATAGTAATGAAGTTCAACTATGGAATCATTCCACTTCAGTCATAAGAATCTCAGTTTCAGAGCGGAATGGAATTCTAGAGCTCATCTTATCCAACCCACTCACTTCAGACAAGAAAGCTGAAACCCTGAGGAAATAGCTACTTGGTGTCAGATCAGTGATCAGAGTCCCACCCACAGCCCTTTCAGCACCACAATAGCCGCTCATGAGTTCATTCAAAGTATTTATCTGACATTTCCCACCATGATGGTTTTTCTCTAATACTTATCGCAATATTATTGGCAATCAAGACTCTTCATTCCTTAGAGAACTTTGCCACTAGAGCACTCTTAAGCGCAACAATCATATACTGGTGTTCCCTCTAGTGCCTTGAGACTCAAAGTGAGGTCCCCGGGTCAGTGGCATTCACATCACCTGGAAGCTTGTTAAACATGCAGAATCTTGGGAATCATCCCAGACCAATTGACCCAGAGTCTGCATATCAATACAATGCCTAGGAATTTCATGTGTGTATTAAAGTTGAAGATGTGCTGATCTAGATAATTCCTTTCTTCCACTTCTATCAGGTTATAGAAATTTTGCCTACTTTCCCAAGATACTTAATATCCAGAAAGTCAGAGGAGTCTTTTTTAAAAAAATCCTCACCCAAGAATATATGTTTTTTAAAATTATTATTGATTTTTTGAAAGAGAGAGAGGAAGAAAGAAGGGAAGAGAGAGAGAGAAAGAGAGAGAGAGAGAGGGAGGGAGAGAGAAAGAGAGAGATATATATTAATGGTTGCCTCCATATACATACCAATTGGGGATCAAACCTGCAACCTAGGTATGTGTCTTGACTGGTAATTGAACCTGTAACTTTTTGGTGTATGGGATGATGCTCCAACCACCTGAGCCACTTGCCAGGGTTCAGAGGAGTCTTTGTAGCAAATGAAGATTGAGAAGTACAGATACTATAGGAATCTCCACTCAAAGAACAGACTTGACCAAGCATAAGCCACTCCATGTGGGATGTGTCTCACCTGATCAGTTCAATCAAAACACAGCATCTTCTTTCCTTCCTTTGTAATGCTTGAAATTATTATCATCGTGAAGGATTAAAAAAATACAGAAACCTATGAGCAAGATTGAAAGCCACTTAATCCTTAACCCTGTCTCAAGTACATTTTTTGTTCACAGATATAGCAATGGTTAATAATTTGATGTTTTGGGAATGAAACACCAAATGCACTTTTGTTTAAAGCACTGAGCAATGGCTTGGTATTGATTCTGCCCATCGTTAGAGAGCAAGAATCTGTAAGAAGGACTTAAACCCCACAGTGGCCATGGTGGAGTATTTCCATTGTGATGGCTAATTTTATGTGTCATCTTGACTGAACATGGGTGCTCAGATTAAACATTATTTCTAGGTGTGTCTTGGGTGTGTCATTGAGTGTACATGCAGATGAGATTAGCATTTGAATTGGTTGACTTACTAAAGAAGACTGCCATTCCTAATGTGGATGGGCATCATCCATTCCATCAGGGATTGAATAAAATAAAAGGCAGAGGGTGGGAGAATTTACCCATTTTCTGCCTGACTACTTGAGCTGAAACATTGATCTTTTCCTTTACTTGGACAAGAAATTACATCATCAGCTCTCCTGGTTCTTAGGCCTTCAGATTCAAACTGAACTCTATCACCAGCTTTCCTGGATCTCAATCTTACAGATCATGTGACTTCCCAGCCTCCAAAATCAAAAGGGCAATTCCTCACACTAAATCTCTATCTATCTATCTATCTATCTATCTATCTATCTATCTATCTATCATCTATGCATCCATCTATCTATCCACTCATTTATCTCTATATCAATATCTATCTATAAGATCTATTTATCATCTATCTAAGAGGTTTTGGTCTGTTCCTCTGTGTATATATTCGGCCATAGAAAATTGTATAATTTACCTACATTAACCAAGTGGTCAGAAGGACCTCTTAAAGGCTTGTTTTTGCCAATGTCATGGGGACTGCCTATCTCAAGGGTATTCTAGCTTAGCTCCACACTGATAATTCTAGGATGCCTTTAGGAAAACCTAATCATTCTGGGAACCATGCATAGCTTTCAATGAACAATATCTAATGATAACAGCAAAGTCCACAAAGTGAGGCTATTTCAGTGGGTGCCAGAAGCACAGGTGGAAGCTGAGTTCCTTGAGGTTCTAGGACTGAAGTTCCTTTTACCTTCTGCCTGTGAGCTAGGGACTTCCCTCGGTTCCTGGAGGCTGCCCTAGATGCCAGCATCAGGCCTCCACAACACCACAGCTCACTTCTCAAGGCCAGCAGAGGATCTCTGCCCAGATGGGGTCTTAAATAACATAACCTAATCTATTCACAGTTAAACAGGGTGTGTTCACCACACGGAAGAGTCCTTAGATTGCTGCCTAACTCAAGGTGGGATGAATACAAAGTATCATATAAGGAGCTAAGTACAAATTCAAGTATACCAGAAATTACAATGAAATACCAATACATCTAACTATAAAATGATAAGAGAAGATGTATCCTTTTCAGCTTTTCATTTGGCAGAAATTACTTTTACTTATATATGTAACCCAAGTGTACAATCCATATCCATATCTTGCATTGGTCATTTTTCATGGACATTAGTAATTTCTACATTGTCAAAATCATTGCAAAAAGTCCAATATATCTTGCATCACAATTTATAAAATTTTCTTCTTACCAATGTTTCCCTATTATTAAATAAATTAGAGGCTCAGTGCACAAATTTATGCCTGGGTGGAGTGCCTTGTCCTGGTTGGTGATTGAGGCCTATCGGGGAGGTTGGCTGGCTTGGGGGAGAGAAGCCTGGAGGTTGGCCAGCCAGATGGGGGAATGGGCCACAGGAGGTTGGCTGTGGGAGCACACTGACTACCAGGGGGTTAGATCCTGTGTTGAGTGTCTGCCCCCTGGTGGTCAGTGTGCATCACAGCGACTGGTTGAATAGTCATTCCAGTTGTTCTGGTCATTTGGTCATAATGGTCGCTTAGGCTTTTATATATATAATTACATATTTTCATGTATGTTATTTAGCACTTTTCCTTAGGAAAAATTTCTAAGCATGGAATTAGTGTAGCAAAGATTCTTTTGGTGACAATCATTTTGGTGACTGTTAAAACACATGGCAAAATTTCTTTCTATAGATATTCATAGTTTCTTCAACTTAATTTATTTTGGAAGGCTATTTGAAAATCAGATCATTTTTCCTATTAGAAATAATGTAAATTGAATTAACCCATTCCAGACACTCAAATTACTCCCTGTTTTAACCTGTCTTATATACAGTTCATGTCTATTGTACTGTTTAATCTATATTAATTGTTTTTTGATATCTAAATCCAGCCTACCACCAGGATTGCTCAGCACCTACTCAAGAAGGCAAATAATCATTTCCCCTAATATTTACATGGTAAAATAAGATTGTTTTAGAGTAATAAATTTGACAGTAAAATAGTAGACAAGTTTTCAGGCTAATTTAAATTGGCTAATTGAAATAAGTGAATACTCTAGAAAAACTAATTGCACTGAACAAAAAGCTGTTCCTAAAGTGTTAACTAAAATTTTTATTGGTAGTTCATCTCAGGATAAAATCTCACAACCGGAAACGAAACTAAAGCAGTCATATTATAGTGCAAAAAAATTAAATTTTAAAGGCTATCAAGTGAGGTTTTACTCTCACTTTTAACTTGGGGAAAGTTTGCCATGATGAGAGCTCCCAGAAGAGGGTGTATGTGTGTGTCTGTGTGTACAAAGCCTGCATTTTCATGCTCTTCATAACCAGATGACACTAGAGGAGCCATGAAAACCACCTGGAGATGGCCCTCACTCACAGCATTCATCCTTTACAGGTAAAACCCATCGATTGGTTAAATCTGTAATCTTCCTCCCTCTCACTTCCAGGGAATTGTTTGACACATTACCCAAAGCTGTACTGGCCAGTCTATGGATTTCACCCCCCTAAGCATGGTTCCTCTTATCCATGTCATTATTCTTTCCCAGATCAAGAACAAACACACAAAGAAACAAACCTGATTAACTAAAGCTTTTCACCCTATAATGCAGGGGTCCTCAAACTTTTTAAAGTGGGGGCCAGATCACGGTCCCTCAGAGAGCTGGAGGGCCGGACTATATGAACTACTAATCCCTACTGTAACACCTTGGCTGCGCTCACTGCCCAAAAAACCTGGCGGGCAGGATCAGACTCCCCTGGGGGCTGCATGTGGCCTGCGGGCCCGTAGTTTGAAGACCCCTGCTATAATGGGATACTTTCTAAAAATTACTAGATTCAATTTTTAATTTTTCTTTTTTATGACCCAATTTTGCTAATTCCAAGGGTTCTTTTACTCATTTATTCCCAGCCCCCTCCTTTTTCTCATGAAACAACAACAAAAATGAGATTGTTATTCTCTTCTAGCAATTTGATTGCATAAACCTGAGCAAATCCATTCTGGATCTAGGGCCTCTTGCCTGAAAACTTATGAGCTTTAAAAGAATAGAAATGGCACTAACATTCCCTGAATACTGGAGATGAGTCCCCCATCCACCATGAACACATCATGATTATCTTTCTGGAAGCAAACATTTTACAGAACCGCTCAACAGTTGCAGGTATCCTGATGAACCCTCCTTGCTTAGCAGAGATAGGAAGCATGCATTTGTACTTACATGTTCGAGGACAAATCGTGTAGGCAGGGCTGTGGTTGTCTGTTAATCCTCAGCTGCAGAGTAAAAGTCTTCTGAAACAGACTCCATTGCCTCGTCTCTCAGATGATTGCAATTTGTAATCCAAATCCAAATTGAATTTAATTGATATGTTGTTGATACTGAGTTAATGGTTCCAGGATGATAAGAAAACCAGCAAAATTCAGCTGTCTATAGTCACTGGGATGTTTCGATTTTTTTTTTCTATTTCTTCTGAATTTTAGCAGGAGAGAAAATCTTCTGGATTTGATCTTCAAGGATAAAATTGTCTGAGAACCAGTGATAAGATCAGACCTTCTTTTGGGAGTACACCTCAGTGTGTCCCCAAACCTCAAACCTGAAGAAATTAGCCCAGATAATGAGAGAAGATATGGATCACAAAATATGGTAGTGAATTCGCCCTGAGCATTCCTGGTGGTAGGCTGGATTTAGATATAGTGAATTTTTTGCACTATAATATGACTGCTTTAGTTTCATTTCCAGGCTTATGCAAAAAGTTGATGAAATAAAGGGGAAGAGCACAGGAGTCTATCTGACCAGGCCTCCCTCCCACTCTGGAACTGGTTCTATTGTAAGTGGGTGGGCAGACCTAGGTGTCTCTTCATCACATTCTCTATATTTCCACCCTTTCCTTACACCTCTGCCCTTTCCTCACACCTCACACCTTAGAAATTTCATGTTGAACAATGGTCAACACATTTTGATGCTATTTGTTCCTTTGAACTGTAAATCCATTTTGTACAAACAGGCCTTTGATCTGTTCTTATATAGCTAGTTCCAACTTGGTGTATCCTTAATTCCCTCCTGGCCTCTGTCTTTGGACAATCCAGATCCAGAATGTCAGAATGTTCCAGGCAGGGTCTGCCTTCCACATCTGTTGTGACCCACCTGTTGCTGGAAACTTCCTCGCTGCTGTTCAGGTGCTTTGACCTAGGATAGCTAGACATCGGGGGCCACTCTTCTGTCTTCAGATGGGCTCTCCTTCTGCTCTACAATGTGCCCCTACTTCTCCTTCCCACAGGACTTGCCCTAACAGCATTTAGGTAAAGTCTTTTTCCTCAATCTCTGTTCCCATGTTTGTTACAGGTTTTGCTCTTCTGAAGACTAGAAATTATTCTAGTGGGAGAACCACTTCCTTACAAAAAAAAAAAAAAAAATGCCTCCAATCACCTAATTATTCATAGGCATATCATTTGTCCTAAAAAAGTAATAGGCATCTGTGGACATAATTTTAGAGCTGGCTTTTCATCCTGAAAAAGGCCAGGATATTTCAGCAAACTGAACAGTCAGATGGTGAGCTAATTCCTCAATGGTCAGAGTCAAGGTGCCTTCAGATGGATCGTGGGTATCTGGGGAAATGTGTGGCTATGAAGAGCTGGGGTTCTCCAGGGAGGTGTATAAGGAGATGGTGTCTTTTCTGTGGTTGCTACCCTGCTGCCTGCAAAGTGCTTACAAATATTGACTGGATGAGTCCTTTGATTTGGTTTTGCTCTTTACCTATGAATGCCTCGCAAGGCTGTGTCTGATCAGTCTTCTTTGTCCGTGCATTCCTAAATAAGCAATTCAAGAGAAAAGAAAAACACACCAGAAACTAAAAGATGGAAATAACCAGCCAGCTAGTTTGCACTTGCATCTCAGGATATTGTCTGCATGGAGCCCAGTACAATGAAAGGCCTTCCTGGGGCACATGATTCGGTTTAGTGAACTTTCCGTGAAAAGTGAAAGAAGGCAGGATTCTTGGACATGAGCAACCTCACCCTAAAATTGGTTGGAACTAGTATGCGTTGGTTATGAAATACTGGAAAAACTATGTGCACTTTCATGACGAAAGTGGAAGAGAGGTGTCCTAGGACATTGTCTCATAGCACCGGCCTCGTGTGTGCACTGATGAGGACCAAAGGCACCAGAGGAAATGCTTGCACTTCTTGATGATGTAGACCTGACAGGTGGGGCCTGGCCTCTCATATCTCCAAGACTGCAGCTTTGTGTGAGTGGCTGAGCGGGCGGTTGGTCTGAACCTAGTTCAGGTCCTCTGTGACCAGTCAGCACTGTGGCTGATGGCAGGGCCTGCAGAGAAAATATAAAAAAAATGCAGTAGTGTCAGGAAGTCAGTTTTGGTAGGTAAATTATTGTTTCTTCTTTAAGAGGAGATTAAGTTGATAGTAATATCTTGCCATCCACTCTCCCCTGACCACCCTAGAGAAGAGGCCTTACAGAATAAGAGTAACTACCTGAATATCATTTGCTCAGGCCTAATGATGCATAAATGAACAGAAATCATTGACGTTTTCAGAGCAGCCACGGCTCCTAGTTTTATCTTAGACAATGATTAAAACATTTCGGGCAGAGCTGCAGAAATCTGCAGCCAGAGAGGGAAGGATTTTACTTAGGAATTTTGCAGATGTCCCCCAAACTATGAAGAGCAATAAGATAAAAAGATCACTAATTATCATTGTTTTAAAAAGGCCTGGGATGACTATATCGCCAGGCAGTAGCCTAGAAACAGAAAATAGAAACATGTATTGGAAAAAATATCAAAGAAGAGGCTCCATTTAATGGAACAAGTATGATAAAATACATAGAAATAATTTACAAAAAAATGTTAAATGTTCTTAAAAGCATAAAGTAAGCTTGAGAAAATGAACAGTAAAGTACATCGTTTTAAACAGGATGGTGCATGAATTACAGAGATGCATGTTCTTTCTGTTAATCTATAAATTTAATGTGATCCCCCCAAAACACTAAAGGGTTCTTGGGGAAGAGAGGGTGAGAACAAGATAAACTGATTCAAAAGTCCTAGTAGATAATCAAACATATAGAAAAGATATAACTAAATATTGCAGCACCAATACCTAAATAAGACAGATTTATGATAGTTTTGAAAAATCTAGAAATAGGCCTAAATACATATTGAAATTTAGTGTATGCAAAAGGTGATATTTCAAATAAGTGGTGGAATTATGATTTATTTAAAAAGCAGTGTTAAAACAACTGGGTAACCAGTGATTACATCTTTTACCAGTTTAAATTTTACATGATCAAAATTTTAGACATACTAAATGAAATTATAATGATAATAGAATAAATCATAGTTTTTTAAAGAAGATAATATTGAACTAAGAAGATAGTTGTCATAAAGGAAAATTGGTAAAAGAGAAGACTGATTAACCTAGCTTTACAAATATATAATACTGTATTTGTGAATGAAGTTCCTCTGCAACAACAGAAAAAAAAAAAAAGAAAAAAAAAGAGCAAAGCAGAGGACCATTTGGGAACATTATTTGCAACTTACATCACAAAACAGTTAATTTCCTTAAGATATAAAAAGCTCTTACAAATCAATAAAAATTTCAACTCAATGGAAAATTTTCAGAGTCACTAGATAGTGAAGTCATAAAAAGGAAACATACATGGGTCTTCAACATTTGAAAAGGTGTGCAACCTCTCTCAGACACTCAGAGAAATGCTAATTACAGCTAAAATGATGTATCATTTTCACCCCTTGGATTGGAAATGCATTGACCAGGTATAAAGAGACAAAAATGTTCATGTAATCTGGTAGGAGTGTTAACCAGTGCACCTTCCTCTGAGAACAATTTGGCAATGTACATTAAGATTTAATTCAAATGCTTGCAAACTTCTAACATCAACCTATTCTTAGAAACTTGTGCCTTGGGTAATATTGTGCTTATTATTTGTTTTTTGTTATTTCCAAATATGAATACTAATTCAATAATTGAGAATTGGTTAAACAAATTATATCGGCAAGTAACCTAGGTCATTATGAAAAAAAATTAAGTCTCTTAATGGATTTTGATGTGGCTAGACTCTGAAATAAAAACTCAGGCAAGACATATGCTATATGTAATAGGTTACCACTTGTCCATAAAAATGGAGGAAAAGGTAAAAATATATATGCTTGTATATGTTATATATTCATGAAATATTTCTGAAGATGTAATAGTGGATCTATCCAGGGAGAAGTGGTGGCTAGAACAGAAATAAGACACAAGAGACTTGTTTTTACTATCTGCCATTAAAAAATAAGATTTCAAAGTAATAAAGGTGGTACTTAATATAAAATTGATGTTTACTTTAGACCTTGAAATTGTGTACTTCAGCCCTGCCCTCTAAAGATCTTTGTTTTTCTTCTCTTTCCATTTTCTTGTACTTGTTGAGTATTTCTCATTCCACAAAACTATTTTTTGAGGAATGGAAATAAGACTTATTGACCTTTGTATGATTCCCATTTCTACAATGCCTGGAATGCAGATAGGCAAGTAGTTGGCTGATACCTAGTGAAATATTACTGAAAACAGGATTTAACTCTTCATTTTTCTTGTTTCAAATGGCTTTTCAACTCAAATGAGTAATCACAAAGGGGATGCCACTGGTCAAGGCTAGTACTTGGGAATATAGCCTGAGCTAATGTGCTCCCCTCAGGCACAGTGAGTTGCCACGAGGCACTGACGGAGATGAACAGTTAATATTTTTTCACCTGAGTTAACCTCCTGCACAACCTTAGTGATGATTTAGCCTGGAGGGGATTTTTAAAAAACTGGCAAAGTTTGCTCAGCATGTCTGAGATCTTGGCCTTAAAAGGTCAGTTGAGAAATCCCATGGCCTATTGCCTATGATCTCCTAGGAACCATCACTCAACAGATGTTCACTGGAGGGACAATAATAGCACAGCCATTCAGCCTCAAGGATCTTTCATGACTAATGACACAGCATTGAGATCACGCTGTGGTTCAGGGCAGAATCAGTAGCTGCAGTGGAAAATGTTTCTTTAGAAATGACTTTCGTAGACAAAGCTTTCATCTCTGACCTTGGTTTTATTCTCTGGATGAATCAGCAGTCCAGGCTCAGCACCCTGCAGTGGTCAGTAATGCTGTAGGTCACATCCTCCTGTATCTCATCTGGAGGAATTAGGTGTGTCCACCAGATGGATTTGGTCAGTGAGGTGTGATGAAGTGATGGGCGCCACTTACGGTCTGTGGAGCTGCTATGAATCAGCCCCTTCTTTTTGCAGAGTGAGCCAGCTATGGTGGCTAGGGACATTTCAGAGAGGACTCTTCTGACCAGATCCCTTAGGGATGATGAGGAAGAGCAGGGTCCCTCAACCCAGCTCAACATGTAGCATGAACAAAATAAAAACTTTTCTTGTCAGAAGCCAATGTGAGTGAGACGGTTATCACAGAATTGTGTGTCCTATCCCAAACAGATGCAAAAGTTGGCATAGTGAAGTGAGAGCTGCTGTTAGAGTAACCTTAGACAAGTGGTGGTCTGGTAGCTATTGGTGAAGAATCTCTTACTAGAATCCCACAGGAGAGAGAACCATGCAAGGCAGTGGTAAAATAATGGATAGCAACTTGGGAGGCAATTGGTGGGCTGAATCAATTTGTAGTTTTGAGAGAAAAGACCAGGAAGAAGAATGTAACTTGTGAAGACCTGACAAAATTTCCATCAGGCTGATGGAAATCAAAAGAGAGGAAGCATCCCACACTGTGTATCTCTCCAACTCCATGTTCCTAGACATCATGCTGGCAGCATGAAACCCATCATGGTGGGAGTACTTATACCATGGAAATTGGAAAACACTACAAATAAGTGATCCTAGTCCTGGCTGGATTTTAAACCTGGCCCAGCACAGCACTGATGTAAATCCAACTGGATTCCTTGATTTGTTCTTCTTTTTTTTCCCTCCTACTGTGGTTTGCATGCTTTTTTCCTCTAGAAGAAATCAGATGAAATAAGCTACCATCTATGAGAACCCTCCTGTCCCCTCTCAGCATTCTTTCCCTCTCTTTTTCACAGATGGTCTCTAGGCCCTTTTCTGTCTCCTTCTGCTCCCAGACTTCAAGCCCTGAGAGAGGCTGTTTAGTGCAGCCCACATCAAAAGGTCTGCATCATTAAACCTCAGTGGGAGCCCTGGATGGTGACAGTGAAAAGACCCAGAATTGAATAGAGAGATTCATCCTAACTAAATTTAGACATGGCCTCTCTATATTTAGTCTGGATCTTAAAATAGAAAAAATTTCAGCCCGAAATTTGTAGATTCAATAAGAAGCAGAACTGTTTGCTTTGTCCTTGTACCAAATTCAGGCTCAATCAACAGCATTCTGTATATAGTCTTCAATAAATGCTTATTTAGGAGTCTTGGGCACTGTAGTTCATAATCCCTCTCCTTCCAGTGGACTTAATGTTTACAGTGGATGACAATAATAACAAAACATCAGCAACAATAACAGCAACTAATGTTTACTGAAGTAAGCAGGGACCAATATCACAAAACTGCTGTAGAACTGTATAACTCCCATTTTACAGCTGAGAACACCAGAACTCAGAGAGGTTAAATGACTTTCCTAAGGTCAGACAGCAGCAGTGAAAGGGCCAGGGTTGGAATCAGCCTCTTCTTCCAGATGCTCTGCTTTGACTGCCTGCCTATGCAGAGAATTCTCTTTGAATTCCCAGGAATTACATACAGTGGATGCTCAGTACTCATGAAGTCCATATTTACAAATTTGCCTATTTATTATAATTTGTTGGTAACCCCTAGATCATTCATCATCATGCGTGCATAGTGATGAAAACTTGGGTCACCTGATGGGCGTGTTCCCAGCTGAGGTCTAACAGGGAAACAGTCTGCCTTCCTATTTTATTCAATAAACATGGGCCTTTCATGACTAATGATTAGTGTCCTTTGTGCAGTCAATTTGGCCCCAGGCTTTTCTAATTTTTTGTTGTTGTTTTTTAGTGATTTCACTGTGTTTTTTAAAACGTGCTTTTCAATTACAGCTGACATACAATATTTTACCAATTTTAGGTGTACAACATAATGATTAGACATTTATGTATCTTGTGAAGTGATTTCACTGTTTTAAGTGGCCCCCAACCATGGTGCTGAAGTCTGTCTGCTATTCCTAAGTTCAAGAAAGCTGAAATGTACCTTAGAAGGAAAGTACATGCATTAGATGAGCTCCCTTCAGGCACAAGTTTTATGGTGCTGTTGGCTGTGAGTTCCATGTTAGTGGATCAACAACATATATTAAGTAAGGTGTCTTTAAATAGAAACACACCTTATTTATTTATTTATTTATTTATTTATTTATTTAAATATATTTTATTGATATTTTACAGAGAGGAGGATGGGAGAGAGATAGAGAGCTAGAAACGTCGATGAGAGAGAAACATCGACCAGCTGCCTCTTGTACACCCCCTTTCGGGGATGTGCCCACAACCAATGTACATGCCCTTGACCGGAATCGAACCTGGGACCCTTCAGTCCGCAGACCGACGCTCCACCACTGAGCCAAACCGGTTTCGGCGAAACACACCTTATTTAGAAGTAATTCAGGGTTTATAGTGGCTTTACAGAACATAACTATTGCAAATGACGAGAACTGCAGGTACTTTGCAGCATGTGTTTGCAGGGAAGCTGAAACCTTATTCTCCTTTTGATTTCTACTGGCTTTCTATCTCCTCGGCCCACAGCATGTAGGAGTCAATGGAAAGCTCTGTTTTTCTTTATAGGGAGTTATGAGATGACTAGGGCTCAGTCCTCACCTTCCACCCTGGCCTGTGAGCTGTGACTCAGGACCCATGATCTTTCCCATTTGCCCCTTTAATGAGTAGAAAATAAAGGGTCCTCAAGTTGTAGAGCAGAGTGAGGAGGCTAGTAGCCATGGTTTCCAGGTGACCTTGTGATTTTCCTTCATGTGTTGGGACTTTGTGGGATAGGAGGATATTTTACATTTGACTGTAAACCAGGAAAACAATTTCTGAGCTAATAAACAGTAAACCATCCTGTCTAGAGCAAACAAAAAAAGGAGAGTGCAGGTAAACCACTTGTAATATAAATCAAGAGTTACTCTGGATGCCACACACAGATCATTCACTTCTGAAGATGCAGGATACAGGGAGATGTAGGGAGCGCTGAGTTGATAGGAAACGGATGCAGCTGAATCTTCCATTGCTAGATTCAGGGCTTCATCCTACTAAATGTAGATACAATACATGTAGTAGGTACAGATTACCAAAGTATCTGCTAATGGCAGGTCTTGATAGGCAGGCTTTTATTTATAAAGTATCCAGCTTTTGTGCCCTCTTCCCTTGCTCTATCATCATTCCACGGGATGTGGGGAAATGCTTATAAAATACTGGAACATTAAATTGGAATGGTTCTAGCTGCTTAAATGAAGAAATTTTAGGGTAAATCTTCATCATCACTTTTTCTTTTTCACAAGGGAAACCCATGGGAGTGAAGTGACTGCTGAGAGTTGCAGAGTTAAAGAAAGAAGAACCAGGCCTAGGCAGAGCACAGCATCAGGACCATGGCCAGCGCTCCTGCTGCCCTGCCACACTTCACATAGAAGAGAAATGATGCCATCTTCACTGGGATCTTCCATGACATATTCATATGTTTAGAATTACTAAGTATTTAAGTAGATTATTAAAACTTTCTCTTTTACAGGTGTGTATAAATCATATTTTTAACATTCTAATTTAGTCCCCCTAATGCATCATTCTTTTAGGAAACTTTATCTCAAATAATGCTCAGCATTTTTGGTTGGGTTTTCATGGACTGAAACAAAAAATAGAAATTGCTTTTGTTGTTGTTGTGCTTCTTCTTCTATAGAGTAGTTTGGTAGTTCTTGAGGCAAATTGGAAAATTGGAAAAACTTTATTCCTTTTTTTTTTTTTGCAAAGTCCATAAAAATACACATATGCACACATAAACAAACAAACAAATAA
Organism: Pipistrellus hanaki; assembly: GCF_964339955.1. NCBI lineage: Eukaryota > Metazoa > Chordata > Mammalia > Chiroptera > Vespertilionidae > Pipistrellus > Pipistrellus hanaki. The sequence goes on from NC_140505.1 coordinate 26,666,344, forward strand.
ACAAACAAAACAAAACAAAACTCACTGTAGCATGAAGTGATGACTGTCTTACCCAGAAGCCAGGGGAACTAATGCACTTAGGGCCTAGAGGAAGTGCTGCTGAATCTGGCTTGGATGGACAGTGGGAAGTCTGTCAGAGACTGGGCTTGAGAGTGGTGCTGAAAGAGCAGGCTGGGGCAAACAGAATAAAAGCTTATAAATATCTGAGTCAGTACATTGAGATGGTTCAAATTTGCCAAGAATTTTCCAGGTTCTCTTGAGAAATAGGACAAGACAATAAATAAGTCGTTATATGGAACAGAAGCAAAACATAGCTTAGGTGGGAGGAAGGAAAATCTGATACAGAATTCAGTTCACAACAGGCTGTTGGACTGAGAGCCTCAGTTCCAGTTCTGGTCAGTAACTCCCAATGCCTGCTGCCCCTGAGCCCTAGACTATATTTCTAACTGACCACTGGAGAGATCTTGAATTTCCAATGAACATCTTTAATTTAACATGGTCAAAGCTGAACTCCAAACACCAAAGAGACTTCTGATTAATCCAGGAAGCCCTGATTCCTACCCATTTTCTTATGTATATAAGTGGAAGTGCATTTATACCTACCTGTGTTTCCCCGAAAATAAGACCTAGCGCATGGAAAAATAAGACATCTCCTGAAAATAAGATCTAGCGCATCTTTGGGAGCAAAAATTAATATAAGACACTGTATTATTTTCGGGGAAACAGGGTATGTAACATATATGAACAGTCAAACTATATAACAAAAGAGTGAGGCGGGCAAAGCTTCTTCAATGCTGGTCCTTTCTTGGTACAAGGAGCAGGTATTTTGGGGGTCAGATAAAATGGGTTCAGATCCACACCCTGCCCTTCCTATTGTACTTATGTGACATTATGCCATTTACTAGTTCTTCCAGCCCTGGTCCCCCATAATTAATATTGGGACCATAAAGACCCACCTCCTAGGGCTACAAAAAGGAAGGGAGGTGAGGTCATGGGTGTGCCCAAGCTTTGCATCACAGGGCTTCCAGAAAACATTAATCCCTACCCTTTCCCCACCTGAGTACTCTCTTGCTCTCCTTTCCTCTTCTGGGAACAATGTAGGAATCTTTGCTTTCCTCCCTAAGCTTCACTTGCTTATCTGCAAAAACTCCGAATCACAGGTCCTTGAGCATTCTTGTCTCATCCAACCACATGACAGGGCTGTCCCTAGACCACCACCCAGTTCCAAGGGCCCCTAAGTGGGGCCACCCAGGCTGGGACCCTTCCACCTACATGGTCTCTCAAGTCCTTTTCAGGTCCCACAAATTAACTGGCTGCCATGCTGGATACCAGAAGTCTACTTAGAGGGGCTAAAGCAAAGGTGGCCACTCAAACGCAGGCACCTATAAAACACCATGTGAAGTTTATAGTTGTTGTCGCAAAACCCCTGGAGTTGGTTGGTGTTTTTATTTCCGTGCCACAGATAAGAAGCCTAAAGCTTTGGGAAGATTTACCCAATCGGGCAGTAAGTTATTGACAGGCTGATGTTTTTCTTCAAACAACATTTATGTATTTTTTTCAGGGCTCTTTTTGCCTCTCCCATTTATTACACCCCTGGCTAGATAGAGGCAGATACCCTCCTTTAATAGTGGCCCCTGACCCTCCCGAGCTTCCTTCTCTACCTAGAGGCTGTGCTGTCCAGAAGGCTCCCCCACAAGGAAGAATGAGCCCATTTCAAAGAAGCAGTTAATTGCCGAGGCTTATAATTCACGGAGACAGGAGGGCCCTTTGACCCTATGAGTAAGTTACGGTCTCTGGGCAGTGTGCATGGAGTGAGCCCCACATGCAAACAGAAGACCCAGCACCTTACCACCTCCCAGCAATGCTCCCACTTCACAGCCTCCCTGGGCCAAGTTCAACACCCCCGTGTCTGGGCTCCATCTGTTCTCGGCTAATGGAAATTGGAGTGTGGGAAGTGAAGATGTTTTTGAAAAACACGTTTTTTTCCGGTGGGGTTGCCATTGATTAACCCCGCTTTATGTCTCAGCCTCTCTCCCCGGGGCCAGGTTGTGTGACTCATACCTGGCTGCATTGTGCGTGATATCTGTGAGGGCTCAAGTGCTATTTGGGATGTGGGGCCCTGTACTGTGTGGGCTGTTGCAGAGAATACGGGAGGCCGAGCGCCGCCGGGCTATTTGTAAAGATAATTGTTGCCTGCGAGGGTTCTAGACATCCACTTGTCCACACCCCAGGAGGAGCGGGGCTCTTTGTCATGTCTGGACTTAATAAAGGATAAATAATGTGCGCTATATAGCTGGCTACAATGTGTCTCCTCCAGTAATCCTCTGTTTCAATTTTCTGCTTTGTATTGTGCACACAGAAAACAACCTCACGAAACAGCCTCAGAAAAATGCTGCTCCAGTTTCCCCTTCCCGAGGACACGAGGGAAGGTTCACAAAGACACCTTTGGCTTCAATAGGGTGCAGGATGGGGCTGAGGTGCACCGTCTCCATGGCCCTGAGGGTTCAACCTGTGTTTGGGGGTGGGGAATGTTAATTTTATCAACATAAAAAGAATGTTTCAAATGGCTTTCCTTCCAGGGTTTAAATGGCAACATGCCCCACACAGCAAGGGGAAGTTGTCTCTAGGGCAGGGGTGGGAATGGCTGGCCCGTGGGCCATATAAGGCCCATGAAATCACTGGGTCTGGCCCTGCCAAGGCATGAGGGGCAAGTTAATTACATGTTTGACCAAATGAGAAGGCTAATGTTTTAAGTTGATGATTTTGTATGTCCTGAGAATGATGTTTAAATACCCAAATGGCTCTTGGCAGAAAAAGGTTTCCCCGCCCCTGCTCTAAAGGATCACAAAGAGCTGCTCAGTTTTTGGGGGGCGAAGCATCACCTCTGAATACCAACAGGGGAAACTGAGGCACAGGTGACCTTGGCAGTGATGTGATTCTGCTCTGGGAAAGGCGGGGCCCTCACATGCCCATCCTCAGTGCTGTCTTCTCTCTGGATTTTGACAGAATCAAGGTCCTGACCAGGCTGGTAGACCACACGGGTTGATCTAGGGACATTTATAGTCTCCATGATACTGAACTGTTCCACATCTCTATAAAAGCACAGCTATAAGCCAAAAGTTGTCTTTTTTTTTTTTCTTTTCTTTAGGCAACTTTATATTTTCAATATCCAAGGATGTGGGTAGACGATCTAGTTCGTGAGGTCCCCCAAATATCTCAGATCTTCCAAACTCAAGGGTTCGGCACAGGTTTCCTGTTCTGGGACCTTTTCTTTGTCATGGTGGCATTTCTTTCTGCGTCCCCTGGTTGTCCTGCTCCATCTGTGCTTCCCAGGGAGAGGAAGGACGATTCCTGTCCCCATGGGAACCCTGTCTCACTCCAGTCGCTGAATCCATGAACTCATCACCTCCCTGGCTTGGCCGTGGCAGTGGGAGCACCACAGTCCTTTTCTCTAAGGACGCTGAGTCTGTACAGAGAAGCCCTGAGAGCTGGTGTCATGGAGCAGGAGAGCAAACCCGCTGACTGCCATCGCCTGTGCTCCATTCACTGGGACGTAGCCAACACCAGGGAGAGCGTTTCCTTCAGGGAGTACAGTCAAGTCGAGGTCCCGTGGGCCATGTGGGTTGTAGTGATTCCAAAGAATGCAGGAGCTAACTCCAGTTGACAAAGGATTGGGGTCAGTGGAACTAGAATGGGGCATAAGATGCAATCAATGAGGCATGGGGACCCCAGCATTGGGATGGGTGTTGAGGCAGGCCATGGTCAATAACCTGATCTTGATCAAATACCCAAGAGGGAGACAGAGTTCCAAAGCATGGTGACTATCCCACAGAGATAGGAGTCAAGAACGTGTTAAAATGCCTAGCACAGAATAGGAAATGTTAGCCCATTCTTTGCTGGTGCTGTAATAAGATGGAAGAATTTTCAAGAATACCTCATGACAAGATCCAGATTCCATGGTCAATGTTATTATCATGAAATCCTGGCACTAAGTTAAGCATGTTTGTGCAAGATGCCAGGCTCCAAAAGTAGATTATGTAAATGTAAGCCTGTGAGTTAGCAACTTGCAAACCACACCAGTGACATTGGTGTGCAAAATGTACCCAGGGTAAAAACAAAGAACAGAACTGTGTACTAAGCAACCCATGATTAAATATTGGCTATTCACTGGTGTGGGTGTGGGAGTTTTGTGGATGGGAGAGAGAAAAGGCTCCCGGGCAACCTCATTATGTTATCCAGAAAATAAATAGCAGAAGTGAGCTTGATGCATATTTTAATAGCTGTTCCCGAGATACCAGAAATATAAAGACCACTGTTAAAGAAATTAGACAAATGTGACAAAGCCAACGATGGGAGGGGGTGTCCGCCCTGGCTCCGCCCCGCTTGCATTTAGTAAATGGCTCTCGTTGCCCTTCGGGGCAGCTGGCCCGGACAGCCTCGTGGATGGCCAGGGGAGGCAGCCCATTTCACCCCCTACAGAATCAGGCACTTAGGATCCGATTTTCAAATTGCCCTCCCTTTTGCATCTGCCTTGATGTTTTGCATTTGTTTGAGGCTTGCATCTGCTTCCAAACAATGTGCAGTAATTTTAAACCTGTTTAGCACGCATTTAACCCAGATACGTCTTTTGTGACCATTTCACTGGCATCTGGGGTTCAGTGCAAAGAGGTTGTGAGGAACAAAGCAAGAGCAAAATGGTATCAGCCAGCAGCTGCACGGAGAGAGAGCAGCACACCCCCAGCGAATCCACGCACAGGGTACACTCTCTGGTTTCAAAGGCACCCCCATTGAGTAGCATATTCCTGTACTGCAGGGTGAAGGCTGCTTCCTATGACTGATTCCCATGATTTGAGGTTGCACGTGGACCGTGAGTCCGCCCCCACCCCCCAAACCCTGGGGCTGCTGTGGCAGGAAGGAAATTGCCTCGATGAGGAACTGGAAACCTGCTTGCCTGTTGACTGCCCCCTGGCGATAGTGGGCACTTCTCACCAGTGCTGATGAATAGCTTTCCTGGCAGGACAGATAAATGCCTTCTGTGGCTGCCAACCAATGGCTCAGAGGCCTGCAGGTTGAATTAGAAACTTGGAGATTCAAGAGGGAGCTGGCCATCTGTTGACTGCGACGATTCTTCATTTCTCACCCACTATCCTTAAACACACACACACACACACACACACACACACACACACACACACACCCTTTAACCATTCATTCACTGAGGAATGGATATTTACATCTCTTGGTTATTATAAATAATGATGCAATGAACATGGGAGTGCAGACATCTTTTTTGATATTCTGTTTTCCTTTCCTTTGTATATACCCAGAAGTAGAATACTGTTCAGCCTCCAAAAAAAAAAAAAGAAAGAAAGAAAGAAAGAAAGAAAGAAAGAAAGAAAGAAAGAAAGAGAAAAAAGGAAATCCTGCCATTTATGACACCATGCACCATGCATGGACCTCGAGGGCATTATGCTAAATGAGATAAATCAGGCAAGAGAAAGGTGAATATGTATGATCTCACCTATACATTGAATCTAAGAAAGCTGGATGCATAGAAATAGAGTAGGATGGTGGTTACCAGGGGCTGGGCTGAGGGAACTGGGGAGACATTGGTGAAAGAGTACACATTTGCATGTAGAAGATGAGCAAGTCATGAAGAGCTAACACACAGCATATGATTATAGTCAACAATACTGTATCATAAACTTCAAAGTTGCTAAGAGACTAGATCTTAAATGTTCTCACCACAAAATGAGATAATTCTGTGACCTGATGGAGGTGTTAGATGATGTCACAGTTACAATCCTACCTACATAATCAATGCATGGTATACCTTAAATTTAAATAATGTTATGTGTCAATTATCTCAATTAAAAAAAAGGAAAGGGCAACACACAATTCCAGGTCAACTTGTTGGTTTGTTGTTAATCTTGGTGTTTCCTAAAAGAAGGGAACTGAAGGAAAACCTTGTAACTGAAGGAAACTTGTGCTTTCTTGCTTTTGATTCTGTGTGCCCTTCTAATGCGGTCACACCGTAACCCCCTGAGACAGCAGGGGCCTCTGGGTGGTCCACAGGATTTTGTCTCACGTGAATGGCAACAGTTTCTGGTTCTAAGCTTGTGCAATGCCAGAATTAAAAAAGGTAGAGTCCTCATTAAGAACCCTCCCCTCACAGGGCTTGGGTCTGACCAGCTCTGTGTACTGGTACATGTTCTTGTCCCATAGACACCACTTGGGAACTCCCTTTGATCTCAGAACATGTTTGTGAGGACCTCTGAACAGTTCTCAAAGTCAGAGTACTTTGTAAATCCAGATTTGAAAACGTGTCCATATAAAATCTGATTGTTCTCTCTCAAGGCATCAAGAATGACAAACTTTTTACAATCACAAAAATCATGTCACATTGTTGGATATGGCCATGTGCTCCTTACTCACAATGGGTGATTAAATGAATGGTTAGAAATTTATAATGGACCCTTATTTTGTTGCTGGATGACAATTAGAAATATGGGGATTTATCATGATGCTGGCAACAGAATTCCATGTGATGATGGAAATATACATCTGCTCCCTGCAATATTATGATGACCATTAACCAGGCATGGTAGCTGAATGCATGAAATGTTGTGAGTGCAAATGAAGAATTGAGTTTTTAATTTTATTTAATAAATAATTTATATCCAAATTTAAAGTTTAAAAGCTATACATGGCCAGTGGCTATCATATTGGATAGCATTGATTAGGTTCTTTTCTTTGTCATTTATTTGTTCCATACATACCTCCCTACCTCATACTCATAAAAACATGTAGGAATAGCATGAAAACTAATCCTAGAAACTTGGGATAAAAGAAACAGTATTTGTCATTATCAATTCATTACTTCTCCCTGAAGGAGTGTTTTAAATTTAGATGTTTCTTTTAAAATGCTATCCTTTAGGGACAATTATACATGCCTCTCTCCCCTGCCCTCAAAGCCACACATCAATATAAAGGCAATTAACAATGCTTTTATCCTTTAAAAATGTAAAACATAAACTAGTTTTTTTTAAAATAATTTTTGAAAAAATAAACATTAAAAACTAAAATAAATAAAATTTATTTGAATTTTGGCATATGTTAAAATAACCAAACACTTAGTAAATTATGCTTATTATTTAAAAAATCAGTGTTTTTGTTTACCACTTTATCCATAGCCCTTGACATGAAAACAACTCGTAAATATTTGCTGTGATCCTGCAGCATTGCTTGCATATTGACTCTGGCACTTTCATTTATTCCAATTGTTTGTTATTGTACCACTTTCTGCATCTGAAGAATGAAAGTTATCATAGGACTTTCTCATTGGGTGGTTGCAAGATTAGATGAGTTAATAGATATAAAGAAAATGGATGTTGATATTGTTAATATTGCCTCCCTGTTTAGAATGCAGGATTCTCCAGGGCTGGGGTTGTGGGTTATTCATTTTTGTATTCTCTTATATTTGTGTATTTGTAAGTAACTAAATGGATGCAGGAACAAGTGAGTCAGTAATGGGCAGATGAGGAGAAAGGTAATGAGTGGGATTTTACAGGGAAGGTTAGGATTTGTTGGAGGCCTTTGGACAGTAAGTGGATAGGTCTGGATTTTTTTGGTCAGCAGTATTGACAGTTTGACTGGATAAGGCTTTGCTGTGGGGCTATTCTGTGCATTGTGGGGTGTCAGCAACACCTCTGGCCTCTACTCACTCAATGCCAGTAGCATCCTGAGTTCTAGCAACCAGAAATATCTCCAGATATTGCTAAAGGTTCCAATCAGGAACATTCACATTATACCATTTTTGTTAAGGCCCTAGTTACAAAGTTCCATAGATTTTGAGAGTCTGCCCCAACCCATTTTTTATTTTGCAAAACTGAGAATTTTTAGGAGCACAATGATGTTTATGGTAGAAATGCCTAATCTGATGGACCGCATTAACAAAGATTTCTCTCAGGGAATGAGATTAAGGAAATTTCATTCCCCCCACCCCCAATAGGGTTTTTTAAATATATATTCCAAATGTTCTTAAAAAAATAAAAACTCTATTAAATTTTATTTTACTTCCAAAAATGTACATAAATTATGTTTATTTTAAAAATGAAAGAATTCTCTTCTTCCTGTCCTAATCCTTTAAATATAATCTATAACCCAGCCTGACCTAGTTCATGGGGTTATAAGGATGTCACTATAAAGTGATTATAATTGTGCTATAAATATAAAAAATGGAAGCAAAAGCCACCTGCTCATCTAAAATGATGAATCACCCCCCAGACTCTCATCCTGCAGGAAATGGTTCTCCCACTAGACTCTGCTTTTGCTTTGGTGAAGTGCACTTCTATCTGAACGCCTCCTTCCACATCCACTGGGTGTTTTTATTGTTGTTGTTGTTGTTGTGTTTGTTTGTTTTTAATGTGGTTGTTGAGTGAATGCATAATTTTGCCTGGTACTAGAGTGCAGAAGGAGGGAACCAGCTTCACGCTGGATTGCTCTGTGCTCATTGGAAGATTAGTAGATATTGATTAGTGTAAGGTGAAGGCCAGGCTCCTTCCCACATCTTTAGTGTGGAATTGAAGCCCAGTAGCCATAGACTTCTTGGAATCAAGCAAATGTAAACGCTCATGCAAAGTTGCCACCATGCCTGGGAGCCAGGGGACACGCTCAGATCCTGAGCCTTCTTCCACGGTTTGTCAGTGAGGATTATTTTAAGAGGCACAAGGATTAGAGCCACCAAATATGAGGTTCAAACCATGTCACAGAAGCATGAAGACAGAGTCCATTGGAAAGTCACATTGGGCAAAGATGGAACCGGCTTTTAGCAGATCACATTCAGATCAACTATTTTCATATCCAAGATACTATTTTTTCCCCTCACACTCTTAGACAACTTAGACAACAATTATTCCTTAAAACTGAAGAATAGGTTCTTAAGAACAGTGTAGAGACAAAGAGGCTCTTCTAGGAAACATGGCTCAATAACAAATAATAAAATGCTCGAATGCCGGTGTCATCTAAGGCTGATAAAACATCTCTCGTACTTCTCTTATTTTATTTTCTGATAGGCCAGATCAATTAAATTAAACCAGCTCTTTGCTCATCAGCTTGAGATGTGTTGTTAAGAATAGCTCTGCTCTCCTTCAATGGAATGACTGGCTCAAGGGTGAATGCGTGTGGAGTTTTCCCTCAGGAGTTGGGTGAGTGCAGTGGGTAAGAGCCAAGAAGAGGTAGCATGGAGAAAAGAGTAGAAGCTGTTCATTTGGGAGGAATGTTGGGAATGCTGGCGATGCCTAAACAGTAAGCAGCGAATGAGCCTGGAGTAAGGGTGCATATGACCCAGGACATTCCCCGGGCCATCTGGGCTTGATGCTGCAGCCAAGACCTCACAGTCCTGAGGATGCCTTTGTCCCCAATTTTAACACCAGCTACACAGCATTTGTATGCAGCCCGGCCAAGACTTCAAGTTAACAAACTGTTTAAAAACATCCTCACTTCTCATTGGTAAACACCATGAGTACTAATATATATTGAGAAAATTAGTGTTTTCATGCAGTGTTTTCTGGTACATTACCTAAACTCAATGCACAACTCACACTTGGCGTTTTGTTGCTAGCTAGCATTGGATCGCAATGTTTCACCACCAACTATGGGTGTCGCAGCAATAATTTGACAGGTGATAAAAAAAGAATAAGCTCCTTGGAGCAATTTTTATAGTCTATTCCCCACAGTCTCGGTCATTGAAGTGGAAGAAATAAAGACATACAATTTAACCAGTATGTTTACATGCATCCAATGGATATTTTTCTTTGGAGATTAATTGAATTAAACCTATAAAATACTTATATTGTATACTGATCAGTCCTGAGATGGTTTTGAACAATTAGGGAAATATGTTTTCATTAGTAATAAAAAATAACTACACAGATGAGCAACATTGAATGATATCCTGAACGCTCTCCAATAATTTTTGCAAACACACTCCTTTGTGATGCTTTACATAAATCATAACTTTACTGAAGTACATAACTCTTAAAATCTCAAATTCTAAATGAAAAGCAATCTTGTCTCAAAACCATACACAGTATGTATAGCCATGGTAGGCATAAATATAGTAGAGAAAGCAATGAATTTGGTAGGGTGAAATTGGCCTGGTTTTTTATTGTTTGCCTTTTAGTTTTGTTGTTATAAACTGTGTTACACTGGGCCAGTTCCTAATCTCTCAAAATCTTAGTTTCCCCATCTGTCATTTGTGTGTTAGGGTCCGAAAGGGATTGAACCTGAGCAGGGAATCCTCACAGAAAATAATACTTGGATGTAAATTTGGTTTAGGTGGAATACAGGTGCAGGTGTGCTGGTTAAGTGTTCAACAATTGGCTCCAAAAGAAAGGAAGATGGAAGGAAGGAAGGGAAGGAGGGAGAGAGGAAGAGAAGGAAGGGAGGGAGGAATGGAAAGGAGGAAGGGAAGGGAGGAAGGAAGAGAAGAAAGGGAGGGAGGAAAGGATGGAAGGAAGGAAGGAAGGGAAAGAAAAGAAAAAGAAGTCCTGACTTTCAGTGTTTGTCAATTTCTCCAGTATAAATTCTCCCATGATGGCTGATTTCAAGAAAGCAATGTGATGTCCTTGACCATGGAGCTGGGAAAAACACTCCGGGCTGGATCTTCTGAACTAGTGGCACCCTGAGTAGAGTGTGGTGCTAATGGCCCCACCCCACCATTAACAGTGTTAGAACAATTAATGCAGTTGGTGTTGTTTTTCATGTTCCAGTTAAATCAGGAACATTAATTGCACATAATATTATGGCTTAACATTGATTCATGTTTTACAGTATCATAGAAGTAACACATTAATATTTATAGCTATTAGTGCAATCATCACTTTGGCATTTAGATCCACAAGCACTAGATTTACTCTCAATATCACTTGTTTATGTCCCTTAAATAATTTTTTTGTGAAAAGTGTTTTTTGTTTTTATTGTGGTGCATTAATGATTATATTTTTAAAAAATAAAATGCCATTTGCTCAGGGAACTTCTCCTGATTCCCCTTGTAAGGGAGGGATCCACAGTGCCCTGTGGCAGCGTTGTAGTGCTGCTATTCCTAAGTCATCATTTGGGTAAACTAGAGGCCCAGTGCATAAATTTGTGCACAAGTGGGGTCGGCCAGCCTGCCCCAATGGGAACTGATCAGGTTGGGGAAGGTGAGGGGTGAGGGGGGTGGTGGTAAGAGGCTGCCCTCTGAGCGGGCCTGTTGGCCAGCCACAGTGTGAGTAATAGCGACTGGTTGTTTCAGTTGTTCTGGTCATTCTGGCATTCCGGTCGCTTGGCTTTTGTGTGATATGTGAACCACTAAAGTGGAAATACCATGAGATAGAGGGACACCTTTCTCACTCATTGTTGCCTCTCTGTGCTCACTGTGGTTCGTGCCAATAGCCATGTGCAAGAAATAATCGCTGAGTGACTGCACGAGTGAATTGGTGGTGTGGAAAAATGAAACATGGGCCAGAAAGACAAGGCTTCAATGTGAAACTTGCCTGTGAGCTTATGGGCTCAGCTGTGACAATATGAAGTCTGTATCTGGAGCGAGTGGTCACCAGCTTGAGTGAGTATCTTATTTAGGCTCTGGCTGGCAGAGCAGGTTCAGAATTATTCCCACAGTGACACACACCACTCCTGATTGAGATGGCCACTGCAGAGACCGGCGATGCTGACATCTGGGTCCCTCACAAGAGTCCCGAGATGGGTCTCCCGTGAGGCTGTCTGGGTGACTGCCCCCTGCACGGACAGCTGGCTTTAATTGAAAACCACATTCTTTACAAAGGTCCAGATGACCCCAATGCCAGGCCACTGAAGCTGCACATTCAGAGGACGGTGCACGGGAGGGTCAAGCAGGGGCAAAGATTCTACTTTCTGACCATGTGGATGGGGGAGGGGGATGGGGCCCAGGTTCTAACTGTTTACCATGAGGAGTGAAAATAAAAGCTAAAATGCTTTGAGGACATTTATGAACACTGTGTCTCTCATCCTCCTGTCCCCTACCCTCCACTATGTAAGCAGAGACAGTGTTCTCTGAGCACCTAAGAACTGGTGAGCAAAGTGAGTTCTCAGCCCTCTAGCCACCTGCGACCTGCGGGATCAGCACAGCTGGCCCAGCACGGCCTAGAGGGGGTGCTGACCAAGCACAGTGTGAGGATGCGGGTCTGGAGGTGCACAGGAGCCACAGCTTCCAAGGAAGAGGTGATGTTCTAGCCACAAGAGGGAATCTGTTTACACACAGAAGTCTGGGCATCAGGGCAGAAAGTGAGCTTCTCCCTGAGACCCTGAGGAGCTGCAGCCCCATTTTGTATGGATTTCTTATAGTGATGGTTCTGAAGGGGCCATAGTTTTCTCATTCACTTTTATTTTATTCTCCTAGTGTGTGAGAACTAACCCAGAACCTCACCCCTTCAAGGAACCAAAACTCTCATTCAAATCCAATTGAAGAGGAGGAGGAAGGCCAGTAGCTGGGCCCAGCCTGGGGCCACCCTGGGAGCCAATGATCCCCACCAGAGACCATCCCAGCAGCTCGGACCCACCTGGAACACTTCTAGGACACATCTGGAGCAGGACCTGCCTCTTGGGGCTTGTTTCCTCATCAGCAAATTCAAGGTGGATGAGACATGGGCTTCCTAACAGTTCTCTAGGGAAACTAGGGGCTATGATCCTTAGGGGTGAAGCACAGCAGGGGTGTCCAGACCCCAGTCATGTTTGGGGCACAGCAAGAGTGTCATCAGTTACCCACCAGGCATCTAAGGAGTTGATTTGAACAAAGATGCCACCTCATAGAGAGGTGGTGTGATTTCCAGGGTTCCTTCCACCTGTAGCATCTGTGATCTCCTGCTACCCACCCTGTAGGCAGGGCTCTCTCTTCTGTTGTGCTCAAGAATGCCTGGGGCCACATAATACCAGGAAAGCAGGGAAGACCCAGGACAAGGCCAGCTGGGACTGCTGGGAAGAAAACCCAGGTGTCCTGGGGTCCTGGTGACCCAGCTGACCCCCTAGAGAACCAAACCTCCAGATGGGGTTGGCTGGATCCCAAATCCTCCCTGCTCTGGTCACTGGATGCCAGTCTATGTTCCCTCAAGGTTGGGCCCATGTAGACACTGGGAACATTTGATTTTGGTCCAGCAGACATTGTAAATTCCACCCACATAGAATGCAAATTTGTCTCTACATTGAAAACAAACACTGAGGACATGCAGTGAGTTTAACAACCACAACAGCAATTATAAAAACACAAGAAGGTATCCATTGTCCCCTTTTGTGCCAGGCTGTTCTAAGGGCTTCACAGGACTGTTTCATTGGGTCCTTGCTGAAAACTAGCACCGTCACCCTTGGGGAAACTCAAGGGTGCAGTTGAGGCACTGCACGGGTTACAGGGTGATAGGCTCAGCAGGATGGACAAAGAAGCACAGGCCTCACAGTCCCTGGGAAGAGGACTCCAACCCCCACCAGTAAGAGCTGACACAAGGTTGGTCGTCCGCTCTCCTCCCCCAACTCACTGTATGAGTGGATGGCCACCAGTAAGAAGACAACCCAGAAAGGGCAAAGCACACAGAGAACTTGGCAACCAATCAAGATGATTTCTGTGGAGCACCCACAATTCCCTGTGGTCTTTCAAGGCAGCAACTCTAGGACAAAGGACTCAAACACCATCACTTTCTTTTCAGGTGTGAGGATGAGATAAAGGAAGACAAAATCAACTTTCTTTCTGCTTAAATATATGTTCCAAACAGCTTTAAATTGGGCGTGAATGCGATAAAACCATCCAAGTGGAACTTTACTTCAATATTTAGTTCAGAACACTGCTCAGAGAACGAAATGCTTGCTCAGGGAAGACGCAGCTTTCCCCAGTTAAAACCAAAATAGCACTACTAACTGTTACGACTAAATCTTGACATTTTTCTATCTCATCTTTTGCCACTTCTCACCATTATTACAAAGACCACGCAGAATATTAAGGGATAGGGAATAATTAGATAATGAGGTGAAAATCAATTATGGTTTTTTTTCCCAGCTAATTACAGAAATATAACCATTTCTGGTCCCGAATTATTCACACTAGCCAACTGCACTAACAGAAACTCAGCGGTGATCGTATTGTGCTCACCAAACCAGGTACAAGAACCGTGGTGTCCCCTCGTTCTTCTCTAAACTTAAAGAAAATACTTTTATCAATGACACATACATAGTCTGAAAACTCAAATTGGCTTATCACAAAAACAGCGTGTCCTGTTCCTAAGTTCCCCATCACCCATTACACTCCCCTTCTCATATTTATCTTCACACTAGTGGCCCAGTGCATGACATTTGTGCCATGGAGCAGAGATGATAAGGGCTCAGATACCAAGAGTCACTGCAGGAATTCAGTTCAAAATCTAGCCAGGGGTTGCAGATATGGGAAGCAACACCAGAGAAATGAGATGAAAGGAATGTCTCATGATGCTGGATGCACTAGGACTGCTTGGGAAAATGAGGAATAAGGAAGGCCACAAACCACAGGTTGGGGGTGGGCATCCAAACATCCATGCATGTCAAGGAGTGCCTGCACCTGCACTGCAGGGCAAAGCTGGCACTGTAGGCCAGGTGTAATCTGAAGGGCCAGAAGGCTGATCTGTGCAACTGTGGCTTTTTGCTGTTCCTGCCAAGGGGGCAGCCTGCAGATAACCAGGTGCTAGTTAGGCAGGGGTTAGGGTTTCACCGGGGACAAACAGGTGGACCAACTTGTGTGGCCATCAGATTTTCTCATTAATTCAAATACGACATGGCTCCTCTGAGGGTGGTGACTTTCTGCTCTTTTGTGCCTCCTGCAGGCAGACATTGGAGTGCACTATTCTGGCATGTACAGAGCATGCCAGGGCAACGGGATCAGGGACCTGGAGAAAGAGCTGGGCCAAAGACCAGGATGGAATGTGAATTGACAGGTGGCCCCATCACAGCCACGGGACACTTTTTAAAAATACTTAGTAAGCTAATGCACAAAGATTTGCCAAAATACAGTTGTCACGATCACAAATGGGAAGAAGGACTTGAGACCATGCTAAAGTGCAAAGATTTGCCAAAATACAGTTGTCACGATCACAAATGGTACGAAGGACTTGAGACCCATTTCTTGATATTTCACACATCTCTGAAGCCCTGTTTTAATTGAGTGAGTGTCTTCCCATTTAAAACTTCAAGGTTTAATGACCCAAAGAATAGAAATTGATGAGGAAAGACGTGCCATCCCTAATTTTAAAATATATTTGTCATCACAATCATTAATCTTTCTAAGATTTTCTTCCTCAGGGAGGAAACGCAGAATTTAAAAAAATAGCAGTTCTTCATCCCGGCCTTTCAGCACTCATGCACTCACTCATGTGTTAATTGGCTTCACAAGCAGCTCTGTGCCTGGTGGGGGTGAGAGTTGGGGGACACACAGGCCCTCTCCTTCATGTCAGCACAGAGCAGGTGTCAGGGGAAAAGACTGGCTGGATAGGGGACAATTGATTTTTGATTGACCTTCTCTCACCCCAACCTCTTCTCTTCACAAAGGGTCCCCCAGGGCCTGCTGGCTCGGTCCATAGGGCCAAGCGCCCTTTGCTCAGTCCACCTTCTTAGAACTCGCACTCCTTAGGCTCTGACCTCCTTCTTGTTTCTTTGCCCCACTGGAACCTACCTGCTGGCTCCTTCTCTCAGCTCAGCAGCCCCTTTCTGTTCTCTGGGATCCTGCAGGATCCCACCTTCTGGTGTATTAGGATTGTGCTGGAGATTGTGTCAAAGATGCTCATTTGAGGACTGGCCTTGGCCTTCTGGCCAGGGTTCCAAGTTCCCAACCTCTCTGGGATCAGCTCAGTCCACATTTCCTCTGCCCAATCAAGATTTAGTGGGATGGCTGAGCTAATGCCCCCAAATCTCCATGCTACCTTTCAGTTGGTCCTATACTGAAGGACAAAGCTGGCAATTGAATAGATGTCAATAAAAGGAATGCTTCTCATCAATGAGGGATTGAAGGGAAGGTCTTCTAATCTCTCATTGGCATTGATAGAGAGCCCACTGTGCACCCGTTCCTATGGCGGTACTAGGTCCAACCATAAAGGAGAAGAAAAGGCCTCCCCACCATGGATTCACTGTCCAGGTGAAAGAAAGATACCAGATAAATAAACATTCAGATGAAGAGATTCCCACAACATGTCAAAGTGCTATGAAAAGTATCAGACTTTGGACCCAGGGACCCAACTCTGCCACTCACCTCCTGGGCATCTCCGGGCAATTTAACTTCTTGACACTTCCATTTTCTTATCTGAAAAGTAAAAACAACAAAGTCAAGTTCACTGAGTGTCATGAGGATTAAGTGAAAGAATGGAGTTAAAACAATGGTTATACAGAACCCAAATATGGTAAGTACTCAAAAATGCTATACATGTTATTATTAATAGCTATAATTAATAATCAAGTGCATATCTGTCCGCTCTGTGCCTCCTAATTAAAAAGGGGATTATAAAGCTAAATGAAAATTCTGAGGTGCAACTGACTGCTTCTGAGAGGACCCCTGCAAATATCCTTAATGTTGCCATGCTAATTAACACAAGTGCATGGAGACAGGGGGCTTGGTGTAGACGCTGTGAGACAGAATTCTGGAAGATGGGTGTGGGTGTCTCTCCCTGCTGCAGCCATATATTTCACCACTGACAGTCCTGGGGATCTGGCCCTGTTGGGATCTAGAAACAGATACAGGACTTTATTGCCAGCCTCTCTGGGCTGAACAGGGATGGGCATTGAGGACTCTGCAATGTTCAGAGACTGGAGAGAGGTCCCTGGATGAAGTCCCACAGAGCCTGGCAGGTGGTTGGGTTCTCTTAGCCCAAGGAGCTAAGGAGAAAGTCAAAGCTGGTGTTCTCCACTCCTGGGAGAGTGTGAGGGGGTCAGACACAGAAGGTTCTCCTGTATTGGACAGGCCACTACTCAAGGCCAGAGGTGACCCTTGAGCTGCTCCCTAACAGCTTGTCCATGGCGTACTAAGCAGCATAGAAAATAACAATCTTTGGGGGAAAAGAGGAGACCTTCACCAGAGCACAGGTGGGAACACCTGAAATGGTGTCTGAGCAAACAGCTGTCAGAGATTTAAGTCCAACACAATAATTATTTCTGATAGCAAATATCTCATTTCCTGCTTATAAAAAAAAAAAGCACTAGCTAAATTAGAGAATGGTCACTGCTGAGAACCAAATTAATGCCCTGGTAGATGGAGAAGAAAATATATTTCAAAGTACAGGGCAAGGAAACGCTGAGAAAAGAGAGTAGAGGGTAGATCCAAGGGAAACTCTAGAATTTGAGAGTCTAGTTGAAAAATAAGAATCCCAGATAGAAAATGAAAGAAACAGATGGGGGAGAGACAATTAACAAACAAAATAGTGCAAAAATTAAAGAGAGACTAGAGTCTACAGATTTAGGAAGCTATGCTGAATAAAGACACATGCCAGGAATAGTTGGGGATTATTCCCCACATGACAAGAATAAAGAGAAAAATCTACAAGCCTTCAGATGTAGATTAAAGGAAGAAGAAGAATCATACCGGCAAAAAAAATTCTTATCTGGAGCACTGAAAGCCAGAAGATGATAGAATAGAATTATGGACTCTGTGAGGGAGTGTGAGATGCAAGAATACTACACCATTGGGCTGTTGAGGTGAAGGAAAGATAGTTGCAAGTATTTGGATCACTTTCCTGGGGAAATACCTAAGGAAGCTTTGGTGAAGAGTGAATCTTGAAATAAACAAGTAAACAAACAGATAAACTCACATAGATGCATATACTAGTAAGTGATGATGATAACTTTTCTGGGAATGAGAAATATAAGTTCTAAGTAAATATTTTTGAAATTGAAGAGACATATAATAGTCTAGAAGTAAAAGTATTAAATCTACAAAATCTAAGCATGAGTATGGTGGGGACAGGGAAGTATCTGAGGGGGCCCACAACCTGCAGAAAACAGGCATGAAGTGCTCCCCTGCTTTCCTCTGACTGAGATGATCAGGGGTTGAAGGCCCAAGGGAGGAAATGGGTATCTCAGTAGGAAAATGCCTGGGATCTTGTTGTCATAGTATATGAAGCAGTATACGACGGATTATGCATACCACGAAGGAAGGACATCACTAGTAATGCTACCAAGGAGCTGGCCAGATAGGAGGAGGCACAGAAGCAATACCTAGTCAAACCAGCAAAGAAAGAAAGGGAAAAATAAGTAACAACAACAAAAATACATGTTTAAATGGAAGAAAAAAAATCAAGTAGTTAGCTATTTCACTAAATACAACAGAATTACTCTATTAAAAGACAGACTCTCAGACTGGATTAGCAAACAATCCCTAGGGTATATTCTGGGCCCAAGAAACATACCTGAAATAATATAGTAAAGAAAGGTTGAAAATAAAGGAATGCATAGAAATGCTGGGTAAATGAAAGACAAAAAAGAAGAAAGGAAAAAACAAAAAACAAAAAAAAAGAAAGAAAGAAAAGGAGATTGGAATGACAGTTTCCATATCAGGAGAAACATAAGGTGAAGCGTAACATTAAGTAAGAAAGGGGCTGACAATATATCATAAAAGAATATATCACCATTCGCAAAGAAGATATAAAAATGTTCACACCTAAAGTGCATAGGATGGAGGGTGGGGAGGTCCAATCACAGGGACTTGAGGCTTCTCTCTGCATGTCACAGAGCTGAAATTGCCAACGGATTATTTTCTGGCTGGAGTGAATAAATATTTTCCAGTGAAGATTATTAAAGTTCAGGTACTTTTCTACCAAAAGATGAGCAGATTGGAGGGTAGCATTGCTCTTCTATGTGGGAGAAAGGAGTTTATGACTTGTCTCATCATTAGGAAATGTCCTTCAGAATCACTAGAGTGACCTCCCTGATGTTTGTTTGTATGATATCAAAGCTGCTGGCCAATTCATTCACACCAGTGAAAAAGTTACTAAAAGCAGGATTTCTTTGTGGGTGTGTGGCATAGCTTCTTATTGGTTGGTTGATTCAGTGTTTACTTTTTCACCATTATTTCTGCCTAGGTTGTGCAGGAGCTATTAGGTCTGACTCCATGTCCATGGCTCTGTCACCTTCTCTCAGGCAGAACGTCCCAGAGGGTTAAAGCAATGGGCCTGGAGCCATGCTGCCTGGGAACTGGGGCACGTCACTCCATTTCCTCTTCTGTGAAACGGGAATAGCAGTGGGGTCTACTTCATACGGTGGTTGAGAATTAGTGACGGATAACTGAAGAGCTATCATAAAAGGCACCATTCGCAAAGCACAGTCCTGTCAGGTAATGATAAATATTGGCTGTTATCAAATAGCACATCAGCAGGTGAGCTGTAATGAAGGTGGTGGTCGCTGTGCGGCCGTGACTTGTGTGTGCCCGTGTTTTCCCAGCTGTAATGGAGCCTTTAGAGATGAACAATTAGCGAGTGGAATTATCTTATTGACTCACACCCTCACGTCAGAATGGCATGTATGTGTACAGAAGCACAGCCTGTCTTTATTCTAGATGGCTCCACGGTCCATGAACAAGAACAAAGGGTTATATTTCAAAGATGAGTTTTTCTAAGAGACATATAAGCCTTCTAATCCACCTGCTTTTTGAATTGTGAACAGGCAGCATCAAACCATATGTAAGAAGCAAAATAAATATTAAATGTGCATCCCTCCTCTGTGCTGTCAACAAAGGGCCTGGGAGGACCAACAAAAAGAGATGAAGGTGGGGAGGTTACAAGTGGGAAAAGGGACAGTAAGACAGAGATATGGTGGGGGAGCTGGTTGACCTCACAGGGATGCACTCCCCTCCCCCCTTAGAGGTCCTGGGGTCATCTTCCCAGGGAGGCAGCCAAGATTAGACTTGCCCCAACGGCAGGAGGGCTCCTGTCATCATGCTGACCTGAGTTTGCTATTGGCTCTGGAAACCTGTGTGGTCCTACAAGGGTATTGAAAGATTGTGAGCTTTCATTTCCTCTAACAAAATAATAATAATAATAACTATTTCCTAGGCTTGGGTGAAGATCAACTGTGTTAATTCAGATGAGATGCTTAACACAGGATATACTCGATAGATGGTGATGATGGTGATAACGGCAACATTGGTGACAATGGTGATGACCATGACTACTATTAATACAGAGCAGATGGATGGACCCCAGACTACTGCTCTTTGCACTGGACAATAGTTTTTTCTCTTGAGAGGGAGTAGGGTAGAGATGAGTTGAGAAAAGCTCTGAAGGTGGGGAGAAGTCACAGGTGTGGGGGCTCAGTACCTGGTCACCTGCTCCCTGGTGGCAACTGACCCCATCCTACTCTCACATGGTGCAGTTCCTGGACACTGTCCCTGCAGAAGTCATTGTGGCCAGAAGACCTCTGCCTTCTCTTTCACCTGAGACATAGCATGGTGGTCCCTGATATTTCCCTCCCATGAGGGAAAGGCCCTGCTTGCTAGTCAGGAAAAACTGGCTACCATGCAGAAATGACCATTTCTTTAAAGGTAAAGGATGGTGGACCAAGGCTCTTTTATTCTACTAAAAGCTCTTTAATGCTACGTGGGCATAGAGATAAAAAAAAGCCAATCTCTGCACAGTTCTTGAGAGCCCCTTTTAAAACTGATTTATCTGGAGGCCTTGACTGGTCTCCTACTGCACGCAGAGTGCAAGGGCATTCAGAAGAGCACGCTTCACAGAGAATGAGGTGCAATATTTATAAGTGACACAGCAGTTCGCCTGGTGGGGTGGCTGCCTTGCCTCCATCTTCCCTGACCTCTGTTTTCTTCCTTCTTTCTATACCGTTCTTTAAAAACAAACTAAAGCCAAGAGCAGAACTCCTGCTCCCAAAACAAAGCCAACAAAATTAAAATGAAAAGCAATCCTTCTATCTGAGGAGCCAAGATCAGAGAGTGCCCTGCCCTTCACTTGGTTTCCTTGCTGTGCCACACAGCACAGGAAGTCCTGGTGCTAATAAGCAGTCCTATGTGACAGCCTGGCCATCTTCAGAATGAAGGCTCCCTTCAGAAACAGCCATCCTGGCCACAATTTCTGAATTGCCTCCACCATGTTGCAGGAGACATTCGAGCTTCAGGTTGGACTGGTGGCGTCTTTGAGGGAGCCTGCAGGGATAAGACCAGGCACACAGAGAGAAGAAAAGGAGAAAGGCACCTGCTGGGCTGGCCAGGGGAAGGCCCAGGTGTGGGAGCTGGTTGTGTAGGGGCCAGTGAGAAACTGAAAAATGCTGACAGCTCAAAATTCATTATTTGTCCTTAAGACTATTTTTTTTTGCAACCAGCTTATCATCCTTTGGATGTGATGTGACTAGGCCATGAAACAATTCTAAATATCACCTTTTTCCCCCAGTCAGAATCTATCTCTCCTCTTCCTAATTGTCAGCAAATGGGGGCCCGATTTCTTTAATTTGACATCTGTCTCTTCATCAAACTCATGAATGAGGTTCAGTCCCTTCAACCCACAAGTCATTTTGTCTGCCCATACCTGGTACCTTTGCTACAGTACTTGTGATTGTGTCTCTCTGTATGGGATAAAAGTGCCCAAGCATATTCTTTGTACATGAGACATTAATTCTACCACCACACCATGCCTGCAATACTATGATCAGCCAAAGACTCTAGTGAATGGGGCTGATCAATTTTGGCTCTGAAGAAGGATTTTATGTAATGACTGCTAGAAATAGAAATACTACATGTCTACTTGAGTGTGTGAACAAATGATTTAAGAAAAACCAGTCACACTTCTCTGAACAGAACTTCATGACTATCTACACTGGTTTGTGCAGACTCTGAGTGATGTTGGGCCTTCTTCCCTTTTCCAGAAGTGAGAAGGCTGAACGAGAGGCCTAAAAGTGTTGGTCAGCATTAGCACGAAAGCTGATAAGGACCAGAATTTGGGTTGGGTGGACTTCTCTGTTCCCTATGCCTGCTGGCCTCCTCCCCATCATGGTTTTACTCTGGATCCTGGGGACTACATTTCCCAGGATCCTTTGTGTTCCCACTTGGAGATAGGGGCTACCTAAGCAGTGGCTGTACCCCAGGATTGGGGATTCTGCTTCTGTTGAGAGTCTAGATTCTAGACTTAGGTAACACCACATGCCCTCTGTTATGGGTTGAGTTGTGTCTCTGAAACAGACACATTGAAGTCCTAATCTCTCCAATGACCTCACTTCAGAATGTTACCTTGCTTGAAAATAGGTCAGTTGAGCCAAAACCGGTTTGGCTCAGTGGATAGAGCATCAGCCTGCGGACTGAAAGGTCCCTGCTTTGATTCCGGTCAAGGGCATGTACCTGGGTTGCGGGCACATCCCCAGTAGGAGGTATGCAAGAGGCAGCTGATCGATGATTCTCTCTTATTGATGTTTCTAACTCTCTATCCCTCTCCTTTCCTCTCTGTAAAATATCAATAAAATATATTATAAAAAGAAGAAGAAGAAAATAGGCCAGTTAAACCAATGTGAGTTACATGAGAGTTACATGAGGTCATGGGGGGGGGGGGGACACCAAAATCCAATGACTGGTGTTCTGATGAGAAGAGAAGAGACACAGAGACACAGGCAGAGAGGGAAGATGTCATATGACCACAGAGGCA
Source organism: Pipistrellus hanaki (assembly GCF_964339955.1). Lineage (NCBI taxonomy): Eukaryota > Metazoa > Chordata > Mammalia > Chiroptera > Vespertilionidae > Pipistrellus > Pipistrellus hanaki. The sequence continues at coordinate 26,688,993 of NC_140505.1, forward strand.
GAGACCAGGGTGATGCACCTCTAAGTCAAGAACACCAAGGATTGCCACAAACACCAGAAGCAAGAGGGAGTCCTGAGACAGGTGCCATCTCAGCCTCAGGAGGAACCAGCCCCGAGAACCCCTCGATCCCAGGCTCTGGCCTCGAGAACTGTGAGACTCTATGGTATATTTCTGTTGTTTAAGCCGCAAGGTCGGCGGTACTTTGGTTTAATGACCCCTGGAAACTACTAGAGTGGTAGTTCACTAGAGTGGCTTGTGAGCAGTTTGATCCATGTTAATTCCTCTGCCCACACTGAGCATGCTAGGTAAGGACACAGGCACAAGAGTCACAGACAGCGCATGAACCCGAGCCGATTCCTAACCTACTCTTTGTCTTTTTCTTTCTTCTTATTTTTCTGCTTGTTGATTTTTAAATATTACTTTAATTTTTATTAGCACAAAGGGATAACAATAACAATCCCATGACAGGGTTGCATGAAGCCTGCGTGCAGTTGTCAGTGGGAAGTGCTGGTCATAGGGCACTAGGAAAGCGGTAGGTTTCCATGGTGGCCCCGCCCAACAGTCTGGGCATCACCTAGGAGCCTCGGAGTTCTGTAGACCCTATAAATCAGAAACCCCAGGCGCACATAGCAATCTGTCTTAACACGGCCCCTGGGACACTCTGAGACAGCCAGAGTTTGTGAGCCCTGGTTACAATAGCTTCTCCATGAAGGTGGGTGACTCCAATAAATGCTAGCTGTACATCATTGTTTCAAGACCCCTAAGAAGTCAGAGTTTTGATTCTTAGGAGATCCACCCTGCCCTTGTGGGGACCAGGGAGGATGGATGCTGGGTGCTGAGGCCCCACCTCCTCAGACCCCTCTTCTAGGTGGGCCATGAGGTGCCTAGGCTGCACTATGGGGTCCCCCAGGACTGCTTCCTACCCAGCAGCATGGAGCCCTGTGTATCGCCTGGGTCTCAGGATTCCAACCTATGCAACTTGCAAAAGGACAGAGGCAAAGGTTGTCCAGCAGGAGTCCAGCCTTCATGTAGACTGACCAGAAGTGGTATTTAGAGGAGCCTCCCGGCGTCTGGATGCCAGAATTTCAAAAACCACAGTCAGCTTGAGACTCTGCTCTCAGACACTGGAGCACACAGAGATTTTCAAATGTCATCCACCCCGAATCCAAGGCCCATCACAGTGATGTGTTAATATAGACCTTCCTGCTTTAGATGAAAGCATATGATATACCATAAGAACCGCAATGTAATCAAAGCAGCAAGCACTCCTTCTGAATTAGACATTTTGGTGTATTATCCTAATAGAGTATTATTTTTAAACTACCACCATATTTTAATTACGTTCTCAGCATGAATCATTATGTACCTTAGTGAGAAAGCACTTCTGACTATAATGATATAGTCGAGGAATATAAATCCTGAAATGGACTGACAGACAGACTGCTGCTCCCCACCGCCCCTCTGTGAGGTGTAGCCTGCATTCTCTCCTAACCTGCCTCCTCTTCCTCCCTGCCCCGCCTCCTTGTCTTCATTCCACCATCTTTATGAAGCACCCAGCACATCCCAGTGATTCTTCTCAACTCCAGGGACACCCACAAAAATGCCCTGTCTTCACGGGGCCTGCGTTCTAGCATAGGAAATGCATCCTGACCCATAAAGAAGTACCACCCTGCATAGCTTGCCGAATGGTGAAAGGTGCTATACAGACACTGTAGCCGTGGGGAGTGGGGCCCAGGCATCACAGGGTTCTGGAGGAAGAGCTAACATTTTAAGGAAGGCCACCAGGAGAGGGGCTGACGGAAGGGGATGCTGGAGCAGGCACCTGGGCTCAGAGCGGCACAGACACTCGCTCCTCCTCGTGTATCGGGAGTGTGACAGGCCTGCTTCCCGGAGACAGTCCACCCCCACAGACCCAGAGCTCTCTAGGACTGCTCTGTCAAAAGGCACTTGAGTGACTTTTCAAACACATGGGACGAGAACAGGATGGCTCTCTCCTGTATCATTACCCACTTCCTGTTGCATTTATGGGTGGATATTAAGGCACTTAAGGGACGGAGAAAATAGAGGCTACCATGTCTGTGTGCAGAACAGTCAATGGCAGTTCAAACTCCTGTGGTCTCTGCCGTCGATCCAGCCAAATTACCTGACATTTTCTGTGGTAGATCTAGCCAGACTCTCAGGTGTTCCCACAAAGTCACGCCAGCCCCATGGGGAGACTCAGGGGCTGCAGACAGTGCTTTCCGGGCTGTGACTTCAATGCAGCAACCAAAGTGGCAAGGCTTGTTCCTCGGAGGAAGGCTCACTCTTGGCCACAGCACTGGGTTCCTGCCTCCTGGTTTAAAACCCAGACAGGCCCTAGGGACACAGATGGGAGTCGCCCAGCAGCACCTGTCATACTCCCCTCCCCGCCCCCCCCTCCCCGCACTCCATGAGCAACCACTTGTTAGACTAGCAGCTCCTTAAGGCCGATCAATATTATGGAATATCTCCATTTTTTTGGGGGGGGGCAGAGAGATAGATGATAGATAGATAGATAGATAGATAGATAGATAGATAGATGATAGGTAGATAGATACTGCATGAGTGATGATGGTTGGACCATTTGTTAAGTTCCACATCACCAAGCAGACTATAGCTTTAAAAGCAAATGTGATCAAAAGTGTGACAGGAATCATGCCAGCCACCAAAATCACCAGGCTTCTAGGCTGGGCTGCTTCTGTGCAATCTGGGAGGACAAGCTGCGTTCTAAGTGGTGATTGCAGGGTGCAGACACCATGACCTTTTCCTCTCGCCTCCCTTCTTCTCCATGGAGCTTTCTGTAACTGGGGTTATCAGAGCATGTGGGGGTGACATTAGGACAACTGCTAAGTAGAAATGATGTGTCATGCTTCCTTAATTAGAACAGAGCCATGGTGGGATTTCCTGAGATGTGTTAGCAATTCCAAGAAATAGAAATATCTGGTTTTGTTTCTTTCCAGCTCCTTTTCTTCCTTTTAATTTTTCATATTCAGGAGGACCACTTCTGGGAACTGCAAAGCTTTGACAAGGTTGAGCTGTGCCCCTTCGATCTTTCTTACCGACAGTGGCTCCTCACCCCCCCTCCCCCGCTGGTTCCAGGGCGTACACCTGGCCTCTCATCCCCCCCCCCCCCCACAGTTGGGACCAGGAGATCCACTATCATCCCTGTCTTCTCCATCAAGCCCCTAGTTTTAGGCAAACAGCTAACTCACTTCGTCCCTACGTTATGTTGCTGAGCATGCTCACTAGATCCCCTTTCATTTTCAAAGTTCGTCTGCAAGTGAAAGAAAGGTTGGAAGCATAGAGGCACCCTGGGTCTCTGAGCAGCCACTGTATTATGCCTTATTATGACAAATCTAAAAGGTAAGGTTCAGCCTGCCCCTCTCCCTGACTCCCTGGAAATCCCACCTCTGAGCTAAGAATTCCCTGCCCTTTCCGGCTGTGAAGCTAGTGTACAATATTTTTGCTTTAAATGGATAACAGATAGACAGTGTCTTGAGGGTGTGGGCCCTGCAGGAAAAATACCTGGGCTGAAATCCTGACTCGACCACCCCTTAGCTGCCTGGCTTTTAGGTTACTTCACCTTTTCACGCCATTTCCTCATCTGCACAGTGAGGAGAACAACAGTGTGCTGGGTTATTGCTGGGATATTTAGATGAGCTGGCCAGGAGGCCAGACCAGTAGTAAGCCTTGGTAATTATTGGCCATTATCCTATCTAATAAAGAGGGAATATGCAAATTGACTGTCACACCATCACAAAAGTGGCAGCGCCCATAGTCACAAGATGGTGGCGCCCGGTCCCCTCAGCCCCACCAGAGTCCCCCAGCCCTTTCAGCCCTGCCAAGGGGTTGGCAGTTGTGCAGTGCTGCCAGAGTCCCACAGTCCTTTCAGCCCAGGTGGGGTGTGGCAGGCACACAGTGCGGTGTGGCAGCCCAGGTGGGGTGTGGGTGTGGCAGGAACATAGACACACCCTCAGCCCCCCAGCCCCCCAGAACTGGCCTGAAGCATAGGCAAGCCTTGGATGGTGGCTGCCCAGCTGATGCCTGAGTTGCAGGTAAACCTCAGATGTCAGCTACCCAGCTGCCGAGGGCTGCCCAAGGCTCAGTTAACCAGGGCAGGCTGAGGCTTATGTTGCCAACAGTGCTAGCAGCAGAGGTGTGATGGGGATGTCCTCTTCCCCTGATCGCCGGGTCACCTCCTGCGCCTGAGGGCTCCCAAACTGTGAGAGGGGGGGCAGGCTGAACTGAGGGACCCCTGCTCCAGTGCATGAATTTTTATGCACCAGGCCTCTAGTTATTTTTATAAATGAACAGGGTCTTAGGGGCCCAGCAGAAAGCCCTGAGCTCCATCCTTTGGGCCTAGTGTGTGTTTTATCACCCCTCACAGACCTTGTTGTAAGGTTTCAAACAGGACAGCAGCTCAGGGGGCCAAGAATTGAAAAAGAACACGGGTTTGGAGGAGGAATGAGATGTGTGGCCTGGATCAGGCCAGTTTGTTTCCTGGAGCACCTCAGTGTCCTGGTGCCTGGGCCTAGGTCAGGGTGCACCTGCTACCCTCCATCCCCATAGCCCATGCCTCCTGTTGCATTTGCCTGGAGGGACTTGTATGAGGCCTAGGATCCCAGAGTAGCTGAGACTCAAGGAGGTCAAGTAACAGGCTCAGTGACTTGGGTAGTCAGCAACAGGGCTGGACCTGGAAACCAAGACTGACACATGATCAGTTTGCTCCACTTTTTTTTTTTAAATCCTCACCTGAGGATATGTTTTTACTCATTTAAGAAAGAAAGAGAGCAAGAGAACAAGAGAGGGGGGGGGGGGAGAGAGAGAAAGAGAGAGAGAGAGAAAGAGAGAGAGAGAGAGAGAGAGAGAGAGAGAGAGAGAGAGAGAGAGAGAGAGAGAGAGCCAGAGAGATCAAGAAATGTTGATTGGTTGCCTTCTGTATGTGCTCCAACCAGGGATCAAACCCACAACCTTTTAGTATATGGAACCACACTCTATGCAACTAAGCCACCTGACCAGGGCCAGATAGCTCCATCTTATCTTTAAATTTCTATAAGATAACTTGGTTCTTAAAATATTTATTTAATAAAAAAAAAACACTACATGATTTATATGAAGAAAATTGCGATGCTACTGGAGGGCATAAAATACGACAAATGGAAAGGATTTCAGAATAAGTAGATTTTATGATAGGAGACTTGAGAGCAGAAAGCTGTCACTTCTCCATAAGACACTCTGTTCCATTTAACACACTTATTGCCACTTTCAAAGAGCACAAGGAGAATTTTCTAAACTAAATATACTGAGTCTGAGTTTCATAAGAAAAAGGAACTAAGCAAGAATAGTCAGAGAGTTTTTAAAAATTAAATGTAACAAAGAAATCACTAGGCTTTCCATGTTAAACATTAAAATATTTTGAAAGCTACGCTAATCAAAGGAGTATGATATCAATACAAAAATATACAAAGGATCAAAAAAGTCCAGAAACAAAACCAAATATAGTCAGACTTATAATAAGGACAGCATTTCAAGTTTAGAATGTTTAGTTTTTGCAGTGAATGATTTGGCCTAGTTGGGGGGCAGCAGAGGGTTGGATTTCTACTTCACCCTATACACCCACACAAATTCAAGATGGAATGATCTACATCTGAAAAATGAAACCATCTGAGGTGTCATACCCAAGAAATCTTGTCTAGTCTTACAAAAAAAAATACTAGAAGAAAAATAGAGAATTCTTTTTTCATAATTGGAGACCTGGAATCCATAAAAAGATTTCCTCTACATATAATTCCCCCCTTGTTATTGTCAGTCTATGGGATGATGGCTACTTTGGTGTGAGGTGGTGTCCATTGTAGTTTTGACTTGATTTTTTTGATGACTAATGATGTTATACATCTTTTCATGTGCTCACTGGCCATTTATCTCTACTTTGGTGAAAAATCTTTCCAAGCCTTTTGCCCATTTTAAGAACTAGGCTATTTGTCTTTTTATTATTGAGTTCCAAAAGTTCCTCATATATTCTGGATGCAAGCTCTTTATCAAATATATGGTTTGCAAATATTTTCTCCCAGTCTGTGACTTGTCTTTTCATTGTCTTAGGTGTCCTTTGAAATGCAGAAGTTCTTAATTTTGATTTTGTTCAATTTATCATTTTTTTCTTTTATGGATCATGCTTAAGAAGTTTTTGTGTCACCTTTGATAAAAATTTGGAAAAAAATTTAAATTACAAAAAGGAATAGAAACAAAGAGAAAAGACAAATGACTAACTAGATAAAAATATTTGAACTCATAAAGTACTAATCTGTCTAATATATAAAGAACTTCTACAAATCAATAAGCAAAAGACCAGCAATGTAACAAAATAAATGGCCATGGGATATAAGAAGACAGTTCACAGAAAATGAAATACAAGTACCCCTTACACATAGAGTTTCCAACTTTACTCATAAAAATAAAACACAAGTTAAAACTATACTGAGACACCACAGCTTCCCTCTCAGGTTGGCAAAGATTGGAATGTTAGATAATACTCTGGATTGAAAAAAATGTCAAATGGGGAAGATGGCATTCTCTGACAAGGCCTAAGGAAGTACAAATTGGGCAGAATCTACAGAGAGCAATTTGGAAAGTTCCTATTAAAAAATTATATATTTTTATTAACATCAGAGAGGAAGGGAGGAGAGACAGAAACATGAATGATGAGAGGGAATCATTGATCCACTGCCTCATGCACACCCCATACTAGGGATTGAACACACAACTCCGGCATGTGCCCTCACCAGGAATGGAACTGTAACCTCCTGGTTCATAGGTCGACACTCAACCACTGAGCCACATTGGCTGGGCCACATTCCTTTTGATGCAGAAATATTACTTCAGGAAATTTTTTTATATATGCTGACTCATGGTCAAACTCTATGTGTTCAAAGATATTCGTTGCAGCATTGACTACAATGTAAATTATTAAAAATAATCAACAAACAGCAGGCTGATTAGGTAATTTGTGGTAATCCATATAATCACACAATGGGATATTGTTGGTGGGGAGGGTCCTTCTCTTTCCGGGATATATGCTTCAATGTGAAGTGAGTGCCATTCCTGGGTCCCACCCCAGAATGTAAAGAGGAAGGGTATCTTTTGAGTTTTGTGCATGTACTACCTATTCAAAAAATAAATAAAGCAAAGAGAGAAGAGAAAAGAATAGAATGGAAATCAGCATTCAGGTAGTTCTTTCACTGTGAGCTAGCCAATTAAAGAAAATGTACAATTTATCGAACACCTACTTATGCCAGGCACTTCATTTTAAGCCTTACAACAACTCTGAAATAAGTGCTTATTCTTATACATAGTTCTGAGAGCCCAGGGTCAGAGAGGTAAAACATTTTTTCAAAGTGGCACAGGCAGGAGGGACTTATTTGGCACACAATCTCTGCTTTCCCACACTGACCCCTTCCCAGGAAATTTCACTCTGAAATGCAATTGCTCAGAAATGGATGATGGATGGAGTCATCTTATTGTGTAAGTCACCACAATAAGAGAAGTCCTTTCCAATAACTCCCCAGTCTTATAAATACATCAGAAGGTGTTATGATAAAGCTCCCAAACATATTAATTACAAATTGTTCAACTGGAGGATTTGTCTGAATTGGTCTAAAACCCTACCATAGCAAAAGAAATGTAACTTGAGGTCATGATGAGTATATATGGCCCTGCAGGTGAGTAGACTCCCCAGTAATAGTCTACTTGTTGAGTGGCACACACAGGTTAGATTGCAGCGTTTATTTGTTTTGGTGGGATTTGTTATAATGGAATCTTTTGATACCCACTTCTGTGCCCTGGTTCACGTGGAATCACACATTGGCCAGTGTGACTCAGTTGGTTGAGCACCCAAAGGACACCAGTTTGATTCCCAATCAGGGCCCATGCCCAGGTTTGGGATTTAATCCCTGGTTGGGGAGCATGCTGGAGGCACCTGATCAATGTTTTCCTCTCGCATTAATGCTTCTCTCTCACTCTTCCTTTCCCTCTCCCTTTCTCTCTTTCTAAAAAGTCAATTAAAAAATCATTAAGAGAAGAAGAAAAAGCTTCTCACTGTTCATTATTTAAATTAGCAGGTGGTAAGCAGCATAAAGACAGTGTCAGCCCACAAGCAAAGAACAATGCCACTGAGCATTCACGCCACGTTTCACCTGGTCACCTGACTCTCTCCTGCAGAAGGGGGTTTGAGATCAAAGTATGACCGACTTTGAGGTCTGCATGCCACCCAGTGCTTCTCAGTGCAGCCATCTCATGACTTGGAGTCTCCCCTTTCAAGCAGGGAGAGGAGGAATCATAAGGGCACTTTTGTGCACAATTCAAACTTTATGTTTCTCTTATTCAATGAAGATCACCTATTGATTGGAAATGTTTGCTTGGCTCAGAAACCTACACCTGCATCTCCCTAGCACCCACCCCACTGCTGACCCTTCTAGCTACTATTGATTAGTTACTACATTTTGTCGCTGAGGTGAAAGTGTTACGCACTGATGTAGAATTCTAATCCTCACCCCACCCTGGCCCCATTAAACACCCCCCATGCACCGCCTTCATCTCTCACCTCCCACTCCTGTTGCCATGCCTCATCTCAAGTAATTATGCTGCACATGAATCATTTTTTTAATGTTTGGTTTAATACATACAGATTCTTTAAACAATAAAAAAAAATCAGCAAACAGCATCACAATCTGGAAATCTCTTTCTTAACATAGAAAAAGGTTTCTTAATGGCACAGGGGGAGAACTCAACAGCAAGCTTGACAACATAATTAGAAGATTGTTACTGGGAAGGGAAAAGCATTCTTTATACGGCTCTTACTACTCTCAATAAGATTATTCTCCCTGAATAGCTAATCAGCTTTTCCCAGCTTCCCAAATCCGTGTGCTTGTAGCTGCTCTCGCAGTTCTTCTGACTAAATGGCACACAGTGACACCTCAGAAAGGGAAATGTAAAGTGTTAACCGAATGTGAGCAAACAGCACGCTGGAGGCTGCAGATAGATCTCTGGCAGATTAGTGGCAATTTAGGAAGATGGTGCTGTCACACCTGGGTTGACAGGGCTGACAGGGTTTGTTGATCTCTGCTCCCTTCTCAAGTTTGAGTGTCACGTTTCAACAGAAATGAGAGGAATATAAAAACCCCACACAACCCCTTTCAAGAGTCGATGTTGGTTGGCTTTAATGGCAAGCTTACCACACCTGAAACAAAGGAAGGTGGGGCGCACAGGCTTGTCTCAGAATCACTGCCTCCCACTGGCTGAGCAGGAAGGTGAAGGGAGAAAATCCAAAACTGAGAGTCAGCTTGGCCACCCCTTTTCCTGGGGTAATTATGCTCTGAAGCCCTGACCCTATGGTGAAAGGAAGCAGTGGCTTCCAGCTGTGCCCTGCTCAGGTGGTGGCACCACTGCTCTCTCAAGGAGGCTGCTCTTCAAGATGAAAGATGCAAAGACCCCCAGAGGAGGGCCTGGCAAAGCAAGGTCATCTGCAAAGCCTCGAGGGCGAGAAGGCAGGCAGAGTGGCTGGGGTTGGCCCGGAGTTCACCTGAGGCCAGACTCATAGTGCTCACACGCTGCACCCTGGGGGTGACAGGTGGGGAGGCCCTGTTGGTAGGACAACTAGCAACCAACCTCACTAGGGCAGCTGATGGGCCTTCAGGATCCATGGAAAGTAACAAAAGACAAATGACATCTCTGCCCTGAAGAAGCTTGCACCCCCACCCTTGGGGATATCAGACTATCAAGAGCTCAGGCTCTCGTTCTGTCCAGCTCATTAAAGACTTGAAAATGCATCATTCCCTGGCTCCTCCAGCTCTGGTTCACAATTGAGGACATGGATTAGGAAAGATATTCTGTGCTTAACCCCTCAATCAGAGAGAGTGGACATGGAGCCAGCCTCAGGGGTCCATCTAGCAATCCTTGCTCCCCAAACTCCCCTTCATCCACACAGAAGAGCACACAAAAGCTAAACTGAGTCCTACTGATGTTTGAAGTGGAAGATGTGGAAGAAGTGAAGTCTATGAGCCTGAGCATTGAAAGGGGGGGTGGTGAGTGGGGAAGGCAGTAGGGGAGGCAGAGGCAGGCCCCATCCTTACCTCCTCCACCTTCTTGCCTTATCTGTGCTTTTCTGAGTATAAGAAGCAGTAAGCTTCTTTTCTATAGAAAGCATTTGGCAGTTAGCCAGGCTGCTTATGTGGAGAATACTGCATGTGCCCATGTTTGGAAGATTGACAGAAAGCTGGCATCTCAGGCTTTATTTCTGAGATGGGAGCCCAGTTCTTTCCCCAAGTGAAAATGCCCTTGGAGATGGCCATGCCATGTTCAAAGTCATTGCAGAGTGTTCAAACCCCCACTTTGTCACAGTCATCGTTAGGTACCCAGCAGCTGCCGAGATGAGTCAGGTTAGGAGTAGTAACACACACCCATGTCTGGACATATTCAGTGAATGGTGAATACTAGCACTCATGTCACTAAATATGAACAGCCCTTGGGGCACAAAGGTGTGTGTGTGTGTGTGTGTGTGTGTGTGTGTAATTAGTGCTACTTCATTGTGAAGTGTTACTGGGGTTTGTGCCTGATGACAGGTCCCGGGTGTAAGATTGACTCATGGTGGAGGACAGCGGCAGCTATCTGTATGGATTTCTTTACTGAATGAGCTCAAGGAGGTGCTAAACCTTGAATTCATTTCCAAGGAACACTTGGGAGCCACTCGTTGGAGATTTTTATGAAACACCAGGCAACCTTTCTGGGAGGTCTTTCAATCCACCTTCATTCCAGTGCCCAGTGTGGGTTCAACAGAATCTTACAACAAACATACCTTGACCAAGGGATAATGAAAAACAAATATTTTATTTTGGTCCAGATGGGTTCACTTATGCTGTTGTGACATCCAACATTAAAAGCCTCAATGATTTAAGACAGTGGTTCTCAACCTTTCTAATGCCAAGACCCTTTAATACAGTCCTCATGTTGTGGTGACCCCCAACCATAAAATTATTTTTGTTGCTACTTTATAACTGTAATTTTGCTACTGTTATGAATCATAATGTAAATATCTGTGTTTTCCCATGGTCTTAGGCTCTACAGCAGTGGTTCTGACCCACAGGTTGAGAACCGCTCGCAGGGTCGCCTAAGACCATCAGAAAAATTACAGTTATGAAGCAAAATTACAGTAGCAAAATTACAGTTATGAAGTAGCAAGAAAAATAGTTTTATGGTTGGGGGGGGGGTCACCACAACATGAGGAACTGTATTAAAGGGCCGCATTAGAAAGGTTGAGAACCACTGGTTTAAGACAACCTTATGTCACAGTACTTTTGAGCTCAGTTGTTGGTCAGGGATCCTCTGCAGAGCTGTTCTCCATATGCTGGCTCAGCATCCTGGAAGCTCTATCTGATGCCCATACTATCACAATCATGGGAAGGGTGGAGGTGGTATGGATCATCGAGATACTCACCACTCTCCAATGCATCCACTCAGAAGTGACACACATCCACATTCCATAAACCTAAATGAGCCACGCAGATAAGACTTACTTCAAATTATTCTGTGTGTCCAGGGGAGAAGGACCACCATGAACTCCAAGCAGTACTAACATTTGCCCTGTATTGAAATGGAATACTTCCCGAGAGCTCATGGCATGAAAGGCCCTAGATATAGACAGAGAGTTTGATATAGAGACAGAGAGTTCATTCATCCAATAGTTGTTTATGGAGGGTGTGCAGGGCACTGTGCATCCCCAACAAAGAACCAGAGTTTGTAAGCCCCAGCATCTCTCCAATTCTTCCCGGTGCCCATAGACCCAGAGCCAGAGAGAACAGACAGTCTCCAGCCCTAAAGTGGAACATGAAGACCAGCCAGGGTTGACCTTCAAAGATTGGCTTGGTCTTACTAGGAGAAGGACTTCCATTTAGAAATACACTTACATTCCAGGTCTCTGAATCCAAGAGCTGATCTTTTTCTCTTGTTTACCCCAAGTGTCCTGAAGAGGAACAAAGAATTCATCTAACAAAGGTTTTTTAAGTGCTCATTAGTATTAGAACAAGCAAATGAAAACACCTTCTCACCATTCCATGAATTTATGCTTGACCACTGCTTGCTTCCCTACATTCTCAAGTTTAATTTTAAACACAAATCTCTTGATGATTTGTGTTTAATTTCAAATATAAATCACCTTTCTGTTTAAACTCTAGGTTCTCATATGTCATTCAGGATTCTCTATTATATTGCTTAGTTTTTCCACTGATCCCTCTTACATCAAGATTCTTCTTGCTTCCAGGCTGAATGGGCCATAATATGCTGAGGGTCATGACCCTGAAGAAGTCTTTTCTCTGGTTGTTCCAGAAGCTGCAACTCAGCTCTCTGACCATGCTATAAAGGTCTCACTAGCCCTTTGTCTACAAAAACACTACAGCCCCACATACTAGTTCCACATCTGGCTCTCCCTATAATGAACTTTCCCTCCTCTCCTTTGTCACTCCTCTGAAGTGAGATCCAATATTCTTCTTGACTAAATTTTTTTTCTTCTCCTTTTCCTGGCCACAGCCCTTTGCCATATTCCAGTGTTTTTTTCATGCTATTCTCAAAGGGTTAAAAAGAATCCACTTTCATAGACAATGGAACTTTCTATTCTAATTTGACATTACTTCTTATTATATTCTATATAAAGGTTACCAAGAATGCCCTTAGCATAAGTGATGCAAATTAAAAATCCTCATTCATGAAATATTTACCTAAAAAGCTCAAGAAATAGTCTTTCAATTCTTTTAGGATGTTACCTTCTTCCATCAAATAAAGGTCTGTGTTAGAATATGATAATTTGCATTTATTTGTGGTCATTAGAAAGGGAAAATGCCTGGGTTGAAAACTTAAATGACATCCATGGCTCAGGAAACAAAATTTAGGTATGGCTACAGTTGTCAATCTGAGAAGCAACATTCTTCTTTCCAAGCATGTCTCTAAACATACTCTAATAATTTCTTCATTAAAAAAATAATAAAAAAATATATATATATACACACACACATACATTTTAGAGAGAGAAAGGGAGAGAGAAACATCGATAGGTTGCCTTCTGTATGTGCCCCAGTCAGGGACAGACCCACCACCCAGTTATATGCCCTGACCAGAATTGAACTGGCAAACTTTCAGTGCACAGGATGATATTCAATCAACTGAATCACTCTGATAAGGCCCATTTTCTTTTATACTAACCAAAATCACATTTCTCAAGGGTGGAAGAATTTGTGAGATTATTAGGTTGTGCTCAGAAGTACATAGAACGTTTATCTTATTTTGCATGACAAGGCATGTCCAACATCTTGGTCTATCTAACCAGTCTCCCTGTACTTGGGTCAAATGTTAAAGAAAACAAATTTTTCAAGTTATAGCAACCTAGATGAACCCAATTAGTAGTCAACCATTGATAATGTAATAATTTTAACTAAGATTCATAAACTAAGGCAACAGGCAATCACACAACCATGCTGGAGATAGCTATTAAATTTAAATTTTATCTAGATTACAGTTGGTAAAGTCATCATTGTTCTTACATACAGATTGTTGACAAAAATAGGGTTTTTTGTGACAAGTTTTAAGTTTCTGTTTATATTGTCTTTATCTGTGTGACCATTAATGTCAATAATAAAAGACATTCCAAGGGCTGGAAAGGACCCATACCCTATGACTCCTACACTTAGTATTATCCTTTGCTGGTGAACAAAAGGTTTTTAAGCATCTTCTCCATCAAGTGAAAGCAAGTTTATGATGACTTGGTCATGTGTGAAGAAATCATTCACTCAGATGACCAACATTTGGGCTCATTTTCAAACTGATCAACTAAGTGGTCCTTAGTAGATAGAGCACCATTAATTTCCTTTTCACACCTACTGGAAATGTTTTCCTCAATCAAAAATGAAAACATAATGGCTAAATATAGAGCCAATTCCTGATTATATCTCCTGCAAAACTAGAATAAATCACTGAAAATGACAGATAATATAAGAAAACAAACTTTAACAAATACAGATTGTCAATATGTTCCAAGGAAAACATCACAAGTATCCAGATTGAGAAGTTCCGGTTTCTTGTCTATAGTGCAAAGGAAGTAACCAAGAGAAAGAGTCCAATGTTAACCTCAAAAATAAGAGTGCTGTGGTCAGTTCTCAGGGGAAACCCACTCACTATGTAAATGTATCTAATTTCTCTCAGCCTCAGATGTCAATATAACCACTCGTGATGAAGGCAGAGAACAAATTATTAAATATAAAGTCAAGCAATGCATTTTAAAAGCACCTTTCAACACAAAAATAAGGGATTAGTTCTCATTATTTACAGTGATGTAATAAGGATAAATGAAAAACCTAGATAATCCACCAACTGGATAATGTGCCCTTTAGATAACCAAGATTGACTAATCCTCTGCAAGTTAATTGTTAGGCAGGAAATATTTTGTCCACTGTGAGAGTAGCTCAGTTACAACACAAAAGGATGGCTTGATTTTGTGCACTTAACACAAATCACCAGGCAAAACGCATCTCATCAACTGGCTTCTCCAATTTTAATCAATTGCTTATTATGTCCCCCCACACCAACTTATTTCCATGATTTCTGCCATGTGAAATAATCATGAAATTCTCAAATGAGCGTGGCCTGATAGGAAAAGAAGCCACCATCATTGACCCTATGTAGACAGGCTGGTGGAGTCCTTCGGAGAATTTATTTCCCTGGAACCTGTACTCATGCCCAGCAATGGCAGGAGGTATGTGTGAACTATTTTAGCTCAATTAAGAGTGGCTTATCCATCAAATTACAGGAAAATTGTTAGCCTGGTGGAAAGAAGTTTAACTTCTGGATTTTTGATTCATATTAATTCATGTGTTTTAAACTAGAAATGAAATATTACCAACCAATAAGCTTGATTGTAGGCTTGTAGAATGTAGGCTTGCTCTGTTTCCAGGCCACTGCTCCCACTGTCTTAGCTTGCTAAGACCAACATTGGATAACTACCTAGAGAGCCTTGACTCATGACAGGCATGGCTGTGCACCCTCTGGGGGTCTGCTTAGCTTTATGTCATTCTGTGCGAGAGGAATGAATTTGGGGAATTACCTATTTTAGACTAAACTATGGAGATAAAGGTTGAAAAGGTGGAGTTTCCTAGAAAGCATGTTGGAAAAAGACTGAGGCAATGACGGGTGCCACCTTTCTTGGGAGAACATGCTTTCGTCTAACCTGAATTCACTGTGGACAGACTATGCAATTTCTTGGGCAATGGAAAGGTCCTTTTTTTCTTTTTTTTTTTTTTCTTTTTTGGTAAAAAGTGATCTCTCCCATCTACTTACAGATTATTGATATCCTCTCACCAGAGATCTACACCCTTGACTCAAGTTAAATAAGATTTTTGTTCTTGTTCAAAATCTAATTTTTCTTTCCCTGAGGAGAATCTTGAAGACATTAACCTGAAAGAATTCAGAATCCTTCTGGAATGTAGACTTTCTTAAAGGTAAAGAAAGATGAAACCAGAAAATTCTAGGTTCCTAAGATTTGGGAGTGAAGGTGGGCAGAAGGTGGGGATAATTATATTCCCCAAATTATTAAAAAAAAAAAAAAAGAGTGAAAAAGAGAAGGCTGGGCCATCTCTAGTTACACATGCCTTAGCAAGGATTTGCCTTGTTCTTGAACAAGGAAAGGGAAAATTGTGAAGGACCATGACAAGTGGCCAATTCTAACCTTGAGGCAAGGCCAGAGCTTCTTGTAGCTGAACCAACACTTCCTCTGTGATTTCACGATGCACAGTGAGTGGGGAGAACCACTCTCCATGCTTCTGTCAATTCCCTGGACAACCTTCAAATGCCGCTTTAAGCACAACTTCAGTCACCTCTCCTACTCAGTTTTTCCTGTTCTCTCCCATCAGACCCCCTGTCCCTGAAGCCCCCGAGGGCCCTTGTCTGTTTTTGGCTGGAAGGTTATCTCTTTTTCTTTATGTTTGGTTATCCCTA
The DNA here is from genome assembly GCF_964339955.1 of Pipistrellus hanaki. Classification (NCBI taxonomy): domain Eukaryota; kingdom Metazoa; phylum Chordata; class Mammalia; order Chiroptera; family Vespertilionidae; genus Pipistrellus; species Pipistrellus hanaki. Next base: position 26,705,037 of record NC_140505.1, read on the forward strand.
GGCAGGAATGTCTTCTCTCAACTTTTGCATCCCCTCCAATATCTACTACTGTATTGCAGAGACTCCGTAGATGTGTGTTGAATTGCCTTATTGTATTCATTGATGAAAATGATGGATGGTAATGCTGACTTAATGTTCAGCAATAAAAATAATAATTACTAACTTTATGGTTAGATACTAGGCCAATACAATTAAATAATAATTACCTCATTTGTATGAGTACCACAATTAAAGGATAAACTCTGCATCAGCAAATAGAGTGTTTTCAGCCCAAGTCAATTTTCGGCCTATGACAAGCCTGAGTAAATTCATTGAGATATCACAGGAGTGGGTTTGCGGAAGAATAACAAAACCCCTCCATTAGTAGGAGGCAGCAGACTTTGAAATACTGATTCCTTTTAATCTTCCGTTTCCTAATATATAAAATGGATAGAATGCCACCTATTTTAATTGATCCTGGGAGAACTGAATGAAGTAACTCATGGGAAGTTAGTCCACTACAGGGAACATATACATGGGTGTCTTTGTGTCCTGGGGCTGCCCTAACACAGTACCACAAAATGAGGTTCCTAAAACAACAGATACTTATTGTCTCAATGTTACAAAGGCCAGTCCAAAATTTAGGTGTTTATAGGGCTGTGCTCCCTTTGAGGCTCTGTAAGATAATTCTATTTTTTAAAAAACATATTTTAAAATTGATTTTTAGAAAGAGAAGAAGGAAGAGGGAGAGGTGAAATAGTCTCCTGTTGGGGATCAAACCCACAACCTGGATATGAGCCCTGACCAGGAATTGAACTGGCAACCATTGGTGCATAGGATTACACTCAATGAAGTGAGCCACACTGGCCAGGATAGAGGAGAATTCTTCCTTGATTCTTCTGGCTTCTGGCATTTGCCAGTAATCCATGAACTTCCTTCGTTTTTAGATGCATCACTCCAGCCAAGTCCAGTTTTCTCCTTGTGTCTTCACATCATCTTTCCTTTTTATGTGTCCTTTTCCAAATTTCCCAGTTTTTATAAGTACACCAGTCATATTGGATTAGACCACCCTATTGATTACTTCTATAATGACCCTACTTCCAAATAAGGTCAGAACCTATTTTGAAGTACTGTGAGTTAGGACTTGAGCATATATTTTTTGGGAACACAATACAGCCTACAATAGTTATGTGATCAACATTAATGCATTTGCCCTCTCTCTAACTCATCACATCCCCCCCACCATGCACACAACTACTGTGTACAATGAAGTCAGATTAGATCAACCATTCTTAACATTTTTGGTCTTAATACACCTTCATACTATTCAAAAGCATTGAAAAACTAAAAGAACTTTGTTTCTGTACATTGATATTTACCATGCTAGAAACTTAAAGTAGGAGAATGTTCACATACTTATTTTACTTTATTTAAAACAACTATAACAAAATATTACATATTAATACAAATAATTTTATGAAAATAACTATATTTTTCAAAAAATGAGGAAAGTGGCATTGTTTTATATTCTTGCAAGTTTCTTGGATGTCTTGAAAAATGAGGACAGCTGAATTCGTATACTCCTCTTATTTCCAACTACATATCTGTGTGAGACTGGATTCTCTTCATATATTTCAACCAGAACAAGCACACAGCAACAGACTAATATAGAAGAAGTATGAGAACTCGGCTATCCTCATTTAGCAAGACAGCAAAGAAATTTACAAAAAATGTAAAACAAGGCCATTTTTTTCCTCATGGATTTTTTTTGGTGGGAAATACATTTTCTTAAATGTATATTATTTGTATTAATATGCAATGTTTTATTACAGTCAGTTTTAAATGAATTAAAATAAACATGTGAACATTTCCCTAGTTTTAGTTTCTAGCATGGTAAACATCAATAGATATAATCTACAGAAACAGGGCATACACAGCAGGGCAAGGGGACTTGCTATCCTAGGACTCGGTCTACTACATTTTTCTAAGTAAGGTCACCAGCACCAGCTATACAGTTTGCAGAGTCCAGTACAAAATAAAAATGTGGATCCCCTTGTTTAGACATTATGATGAATTTCAAGACTCTAACATCAGATCATTGGACCAAGCATGGGACCCTTCTAAGCACAAGCTCATGAAGCCAGCCTTGACTGTTATGCAAAAAGTTCTCAAATTATGGATACTGTAAGGTTATGGAGCTTCTCAACAATATGCAGACCATATTTTGAGAACTTCTGAATATAAGCATCTCAACTGTAGCTTCTGAGGAAATTTATCTGACCCTAGTTATGTAGGAAGCTTAAGAATTTTCCAGTAGGAGTGGTGCATCATTGGTTTCTTCCTTTTCCAGAAGCCCCACCTTATTTTTCCCTTACAGATTATTGATATTTTCTTACAGATTATTGATATTCTCTCACCAGAGATCTACAGTTCAGAACAGTTTCCCTGTGAAACCCATAGGCTCAAGTTATTCATTGACATAGGCAGTCAAAGTTTAGATCTCTCATTGATAGATTCTAGAAACCTGCCTCTGTTTCAACATTGCATTCTCTAGGACAACTTACATCATAGGCCTGCCACTGCCTGTGACTCCCAGAGATGACAAGAACTGCTGTGTTAGTGGGAATTTTAATGTGAAACTGATTTAGGAAGTCTGCGTGGATTTTAGGAAAGATGTAATTCTTAGGGAAAAAATCATTCCATCTTCTGAGAAAGTCTTTATGTGCTAGGAACCTACTCTTCCCCACAGAATCTCAGATCTCTGAGGAGCTTTCTATCCTCTCCTGGCAGCCAGAGCCCCTCCCCTTCATGCTGAGGGTGCAGGTTGAAAAAACTCAGGGCCCACCTCACCTGCCCAATGGTGGGTCATGGCCCACTTTCCAAATTCAGCGAGTTTATTTTCTGTAGTGAAAAATGTGGATCCTTTAGTTGATTCTGGTACACACAGAGTTCTCAGGTTTTGTCCTCAAGTGCTGCATTTGGCTACATAGCATGGACTAAATTTTCTGTATTTCTAATTTTTCTCTTGCTCACTTGAACATGGCAGTCAATACTTGAGAGCTACCTGAATCTACCTGCTTGAAAATGATTTAGATACTGATGTTGGTAATGGGGGGGCAATCACCAACTCTGATTCTGGGGCTTCTCCCCAGGAGTTCTAATTTTTAAAGAAGGGTTGTTTTTGCCTGAGAGCCTGAAAACTCAGTTGACAGCCAACATTCCCACTATAGCCACAGCTATCTCTTCAGCCTCCAGGAATAGCTGCCAACAGAATTTTGATAAAATCCCACTTGGTCATCCCCAGAGTCCTAGCTACCCTTCAAAGCATTTGACTCACACTGACAATATTCTTTTAATAATGCAAATGTTACCATGTCACTCTCCTGCCTCAAATCCATCAATGGTTCTCTATGGCATGATTTCCACAAATATTTACTGAGAGCCACGCACTGTTCCAGCCACTGGGGCAACATCTGAGAACCAAAGAGAGAAACTCCCTTACTTTATAGATACTATATTGTGAGGGGAGTGTCAGTCTCCAAACAAAACACAAGGATATAGACAGCATGTTAGGAGATAAGGACATTGGGAAAGTAGATCAGGCAGGATATGGAAATCAGGAGTCTAGGAGGTGGCAAATTGCTCCACAAGAAGGGTGGTGGGGGTGGTGGTGGGGGTGGGGGGCTCACTGAGAGGTGATTTGCAGAGGGACAAAGGAGGTAAACGAGTGAGCCCTGTGGGTGTCTGGAGAGGTAATCCAGGCATGAAGATGGCAGATGCAAAGCAAAGGTGGAGTCCACTTGTATTAGAGCAGGAATGGGGAACCTTTTTTCTGCCACAGGCCATTTTGATATTTATAATGTCATTCTCAGGCCATACAGAATTATCAACTTAAAAAAATCAGCCTGCTATATTTTGTCAAACATTTAATTAATTCACCCCTAATGCTTTGGCAATGTCAGAACAAATGATTTTGCCAGCTACAGCCTGTGGGCTAGATGTTCCCCACCCCAGTATTGGAAGAACACATTTGGGCAGAGTGAGTGTGGAGCAGTGAGAAGAGATATGTTGAAGGCACCATGAGGAACTGACCACTTAGGGCTTTACACTTGAGCTGAAGGGATGTTGCCTCAACTTCAACCACCTGCCACTTTCCTTCTCCTTTCTATGCTTTACCATCCAGGCCTCTCAGTTCAAGAGTGAAGAGCTTCCCACAAGTGGTTACCTCCTTTCTGGAACTTTCTTGCCCTCCTGTCTGGTTCATATTTAGTGCCACCTCTTAAAGAGAGCTTTTCTTACCCCCACTTGCTAAGGTTGGGTCCCCTGTGCTACACAGACACTATCTCCAGTATGTTTCCCCCTCAGTTCTTTGCCATTCACATCTGCTCAATGAATGAATGTGCTAATTTGTTTAATATTTGTCTCCTTTGTGAGACTCTAAGCTCCAAGTGGGAAAGGGCTCCTCCAGAACCTGAGGTTCTTGAGACTCAGAACATGGAAATCAGTTGGTGCTAATCAGTATGTGTTGATTGATCAACTTGTATTGGTTGATGGTGGGATTCAATAAATGAAGAGCTTCAAGTAGAGTCCTGGTCACTCAGATTGGACAACAGTGGGGTAAATTTGGGCTTTTAAACTTGCTTCCCTGTTAGGGATGGAAAGGGAGAAGCTTTCTGGCAAGGTTCTATTTCCCCCCATTACCACAGTCCCTGGTAACAATATGCCTTCTGTATGAATGAGACTAGTAGCACTTTCCCAGATGAGCCTAAAAGAAATTAGATGGAGCTTTAATAATTCAGATTTCACATAAATATTAGGAAATTTTCAATAGTGAAGCTGGAATCTTAAAATCTAAATTTGATTCCCATTTGTATCACTTACTAGCTCAGACCATCAGACAGGCTACTTAATGCCTCTCATCCTAAAATATCTCATCTGTGAAGTGAAGCTGAGAAAGTCCCTGTGCTCCTTAATCATCCCTCTTCCCCAGGGTTAGTGATAAAATGTGATAAGGTCTATGAATAGTTTCGTAGACTCTAAAAAGCTCTATCTTTTCTCAGTCTTTGGCTAAGATCAAGTATAAAAATCTACTAGCTGTTATCTATAATAATAAAAGCATAGTATGCTTAGATCAGACAGGCCCCCCTGCCAGCCTACTCACCCCCAACTGCCTCCTCTCCCCCTGCTGGCCTGATCACCCCCAACTGCCCTCCCCTCTTGGACTGATCATCTCTAACCACCTCTGCCCTGGTCCCACCACCATGGCTTTGTCCAGAAGGTCTCCCGTTCTAATTAGCATATTACCCTCTTATTAGTATAGATAATTGAATAAGTTAATAAAATGAGGAAACAAGCTAAATTTCCCATGCAGGGGAATTCCAAATAATTTATAAATCTACTTCACCTTTAAGAGAGGGAAGCATAATGCTCCTCCCTAAGTTTGGGTTATGCATAGCAGCTTACTAACAAAGAAGACTGTGGAAAGCAGGGACACACCTCGCCAGGTGATTCAAGTCAGCATCAACAGTGGTTAAGTCAGTTCAAGAGTTTATACTCTGATACGTAAAAAGCATGAGTGGGATTTGAGTATTCACTTTTTAAGGACAAAATAAAAGTAGAATTTGGGGAGGATTGGGATAGGAAACAGACCATGCATGTCTCTAGGCCCATAACCCAACTTCAAGGACTTGGGGGTCTCCCTTCACAGCAATCATGCCCATCATTCTAATCCTGTCCACATAGGCCTGTCATTTGGAAGTTTAATCCTGTTGACTACATAGGCAGAAAGATAAGACCCAATCTATTTAAAGGAGAAAAAAAACCAGCATGTTTTCCTATATTCTGGATAATTTACCTTAAAAAAAAATTTTACACATTGAGGTTATATTAAAAGCAAGTTTTACATCTCAGATAAAGATGTGCAAAATGATTCGTTATGTATAATTGGTCCCACATTGTCCCTCCTGTCACAAGTTTTAGAAAATGTCTCATGTAATAGCCTGATCATATCCTGATAGAGTGTAAAGAAAAAGACTCAACAATTATTTGAATGTGAGTGGAGTCCTTTCCAGCTTGTTTATTCAAAACTGGGCTAATACAAGCCAACTAAAGAAAATATGAATATGCACGAAGGAAATGACTAACAATGCAGTTTCACCCTTTATGCCCTTCATGCCTCAGCTAACCTGAAATTAAGAGCTTTCTGGGGAGACTTTGGAATCATTGCACTATATGCAGGTTCGGTGTTAAAGGGTTTAAATGCCTTTATTTTTTTTCCAATGTACTGGACCTTACATATTAATATTCAGGCCAGGAACAGTTTAAAATTGCAGAGAACAAGAACATTCACCAATAGCTCAGTGGGAGGCTGAGTGTAAGTAGCTGCCAATCACCAGAAATGGGCCATTGTGAGCCCAGACAGCCCTAACAACACCCTGATGGAGTCCCCATCTCTCAGTTGTTCTGCTAGGGCTCCGAGCAAGAGTGTGTGGAGGGAGGGGTAGCTGGGGACCCAAAAGTGGAGCAAGCAAAGGTGGAACCCAGAGCTCTGAGCTGTGGTCAGCAGGAGGAAGGGAGCCCGGCGGCAGGGGGGAGGCGCCTGGAAATGCCTGTGGCTTCAGCAGCGGGTGCCACCTCCCTTGTTATCTTCCCAGGCTGTGTGCCCCGAGACTTGGTGTTTGGAGGCCACACACAGGGTGGTCCATTACAGGCAGGTGTGGCTTGGAGACTCGGCATAGGGACAGGCCTCTTTAACTAGGGGCAGCGTGTGGCTCATTTTCTTGCAGGGTGGCCAGCCGTCCTCAGGGCCCAGGCTGGTTGATGTGAGGCCAGACATTCACTTTACACATTTGAGCCTGTGTATTCGCTGGTTCGTCAGGGATGTGTTATTTATCCAGCTCCCCCTGGCAATTTTCCTTTGGAACTTAGGACTGCCCAACTTCGCTTAGAAAGGAACCGGCAGGGTTGTGAGACTGTGGCAGGTGGCCGTTTCGAGTGATGGCCATATACTGGCCCTTCTCTGCATCCGTCATTAATGTGGACTTAGTAACCCCCCTCACATGCCTGCACAGTGCACCCCATTATTCCTGGCCTTCCCGTTGTGCAGGTGAGGAGTGTGCCACCCAGGTGGGCATCTTCCGCCCTGCATCTGTTCCACGGAATTGCATGCTATGGCCCAAACACTCCCAGACAAACGAGGCACCTTATCTTAAAAGAGAATCAGAATTAATTTTTTTTTCTCTGTAACAACATTGGCAATGATGGTGGTACATAGCTCTAAATGACAGCTATGCTCTTAGCTGCCACATCCTAAGTAGATGCCAAGAAATGAAAAAAACCTGGAGAGAGGGAAGAAATATAATATAATGGGAGCTACCATCCCGGGATTTAGCATGACCTGCCCACTTGTGGCTTCCCACATGCCTATACTCTGCTCCAGGCTAACTAAGTTCCTGACAATTGGGTCAGTTTCTCTTCTAGTTTGGGGAGAGTGAAGGAGGTGAGAGGTCTAGAGAGCCTGTGGCCCTCTCTGAGCAAAACAGTGAGGTGGTGTGTTGGAGAAGGGAAGCTGAGAAGCCAGAAGAGGAGAGGGCAGGGAAGGGCCAGTAGAGTGTGACCATGGGCCCTTTTCCCACTCTGAGACGCCGGGAGACTGACAGCAGGGCCAGGCAGATCCACGACAAATGAGGTGAAATACTACACAATTCTGCTTCTCCTCCTGAGTAAACATTTGAAGGAACCATCACCCCTAAGAAATTATGTGGGTAACAAATGTATGTATGGATCCCGAAAAGCTTTGGGAAATTTATTAGTGACAATTATAATATGCCACCCAAGCCAACAATAACTAAAATAATCCTTTCCTTTGAGGCAATCTCTTGGTCTAGAAAGTATATGTTCAATACTGGAAAGATCTTCTCTGGGCTGACAGCTCAGTGACTTCTGCAAGTTGCCGTAGCCCCTGACCTTTGAGGGTTCCACTCCTTCAGCTGACAAACATGCCTTGAAGCATCCTCTGTGCTGGATATACAGATATGGGCGGAAACCCAGTACCATTCTCACAGGGCTTCCATTCCAGCCAGCCATAGCTCTAACTGTAAATTGGAATTAAGTAAAATTCAATTAGATGAAAGCTTCACCCCTAATTCCATGAACTCACTTTAAAAGACTGCCAGTAGGTAACATATTTGGGCAGCACAGAGAGGGAACATTTCCATAATCATAGAATGTTCTATTGGATGTGTGTGTGCACCTGTGTGTTGGTGTGTGCTGATGTAGGCATGCCTGTGAGTTGGTGCTCTGTACATGTTTTTGTGTGTATAAATACGCATTTTAATATGTGTATCTGAGCAAAAGCAGAAAATCAGTGAGCACAGAGAAGGAAGAAATATGCTATCTTTTGAAGAGCGGGAAAGTAGGTAAAAGTGCAGCGGTTTGTTCTCTCTCACCCCAATCATTTTTCTCTTCATTTTTGAACCATAATTTAATTAATTTAGAAGGTGCAGCCTGGCCAATTACATTTTCTGGACATTTATGTCATGTATGGGTGACCTAGAAAGCCAATGCCACTCCAGATGTTGGAATTTATAGGGAAAAGCCCCATCAATGGAGCAGCCAGCACTGTAGATTTAGGTTCACCCATGCTAGGTCAAGGACCCCTCTCATAGGTAACATTGCTTGTCATCAACCCTCCAGAGGAGGGGCTCACATAGGCTCCGAGTTTCACAGGCAGCGTCCCTTGTTGTGTGGTATAGTGTTAAACAATAACGATGTAGGTCTGTGTCATATTGCTTATTCTGGGATATAAAGTAACAACTTAACATAACTGTGACACCTCTGAAACAAGAAATGCGCTGTCTCTTGTTTTATCAGATACCTACTAATTAATCTAGCTACCGAAGCTGCACCAGTTGCTGAACCAGGAGGCAGGAACAGAGAGATGTCTATTCTAACTGCCAACTGGCAGTATACCAACCTCAGCTCAACTTTCAGCAACAAGGAAAACAATCAGAGAAATCTCCCTGCACTGCAAATGCTCTTTCTCCCTGCCCCCAGGACAGCCATTTGCTGTGATCACACTCTATTGTTAAGTCCCAACCAAACACACACATACCAGCAACTTCCCAAATCCACACACAGCACATGCCCACAGACGCCTATCACCACTGAAAAAGTGCAGTTTAATTTATATGGAGTCATCCATTCATTGCTTTTATGCCTCAAATGCGGCTCTGGGAAAACTTATCTGCACTAGCAGAACGGTTCATGATTCTAAAATAACAATCCTGGGAAAAGATGGCACACACAGTCTTGAACAGTTCAGTGCAATTCCCATCTCCCTCTCTGCCCTCAGCATATGTTGTGGGTCCCTCTTGCTTTGGTGTTAAGTAGCGTTTGTTCTTCTATGGTTGCATCTAAGACATGCACATGTCTTGTCTTCCTAGAGGAACTGCATATGGTGTAGATGTTAACATCCTAGTGGGGAATTGTGTTTGCACTGGAACCACAGAACTTTTGGAATGACAGGTCCTGACTGTCATTCACTATCTGTTTGACCTTTGGAAAAAAGTTACTTAACCTCTTTGAACCTCAGCTTCCTCATCTGTTGATTACTGAGGGATGATAGTGGTGATGATGATTATGCATATTTTTTAGAGTTGTAATGAGGACTAAGTGAGCTTATACATGTAAAGCAATAGTTATTCACATACAGTCATCACTCAATAAATTATACTTATTACTATTATTTAAGACAGACTTGATCTTTTTTATATCATTAACTAGAGCCTCGATGCCTGAAATTTGTGCATGGGGGTGGGGGTGTCCCTCAGTCCACCCTGCATCCTCTCCAATCTAGGACCCACAAGGGATGTCCCAACTGCCCATTTAGGCCCAATACCATCAGGCAGTCAGACATCTCTCTCATAATCCAGGACTGTTGGCTCCCAACCACTCACCTGCCTGCCAGCCTTATCACCCCCTAATCACTCCCCTGCCAGCCTGATCGAAACCTAACTGTTCTACTGCTGGCCTGATTGCCCCTAACTGCCCTCCCCTATAAGCCTAGTTGCCCCCAACTACCCTCCCCTGCTGGCCTGGTCACCCCTAACTTCCTCCCTTGCTAGCCTGGTCTCTCCTAACTGCCCTCCCCTACAAGCCTGGATGCCCTTAACTATCCTCCCCTGCTTGCCTGGTTGCCCCTAACTGTCCTCCTTTATAGGCCTTGTCCCTCCCAATTGCCCTCCCTTGCAGGCCTGCCACCCCCCCCCCCCAACTGCTCTCCACTGCTGGCCTGGTTGACCCAACTGTCCCCTATATGCCTGGTCTCCCCCAACTGCTCTGCCATGCCGGCCATCTTGTGTCCACATGGGGGCAGCCATGTTTGACCACATGGGGGTGGCCATCTTGTGTGTTGGAGTGATGGTCAATTTGCATATCACCTCTTTATTATATAGGATGTTGCTTAGCAGTTATACTAAAATTAATATCATTGCTTTTTGTTTACATTTTTAATCTTCCACCTAAGGATATGGTGTCTTTAAAATTAATTTTAGAGAAAGAAGAAGGGAGAGAGAGAAAATAAACATCAATGTGAGAGAGAAACATCAATTGGTTGCTTTCTATATGTACACTGACTGGGGATTAAACCCACACCTTTCGGTGTATGGGATGATATTCTAACCAACTGATTAACCCAGCTGCTGCCCTCATAAACACCACAGTCTATTCTAATACTTTACAAAGGTTCTTAATATCTTATCTACATTTCTGGATCCAAGACATTCTGATAACTGAAGTTTTGCCATTATTGTTGTTGTTGTTATTGCTCATTTGGTGGCAGGTGACAGGGTATGAGATCCTGAAACAATAGAACTTTGGCTGAACTATATGAGGCTACTTCAGGTCTATACCCCACTAAGTATGATATTCATACATTTTAACGTAGAAACATTAATGTGTCTGACTACAGAATGCTGCCCAGACTCTGTGCAATATATATATGATATATGTATCTATTATAATTCTGAAATCTGAAAAATTCTAAACTTTAAAACACATCTGCCTCCAAGGTGATGGCAAACATGTTGATGGACCTGGAGTTAAGTCACGTTTGGGGAATATCTACTAGGGACATCAGAGTGTGACCTGAGTCCAATGGAGATGAGAGGTGAGATGTCTCCAGAAAAATAAAGGTAATAGGAATAATAGAATAGTAGCACAATATTTAAAAGATAATTGTAACCTAAGAGACTTTATTTTTAAACTCTTTGGCTGGGCTGTGAGACAGAGTGGTTTGTAGAAACCACTGCAATCTTTATCCTCCCTGAAGGCTAAGTTCTTGGCTGTGTGACTGGCAGCTCTTCCTATCAAGAGGTTGAATCCATGTCCCCTCTTTGAACATGGATTGGCCTTGGCACCGACCTGGGCAGAAGTCACCCTGAGTGAGTCTTAGGACTTTAGTGCCCTGTGTGTTTCCCCTCTCATTCTTGACTTTATGCCCACTTGCCAGATCAGCTGACTGGAGGTCGAGAAGACAGGGGACCAAGGCCATGTCAACCCAGGTGTCCAAGCCAAGCTTCTGGGAATAAGAGAGAGCAAGTTGACTACAGAGGACCGCAGTCACCTGAAAGAGCAAGATGAAGGAACCTCCTACCCATGCCCACCTACACTGCTAAATTGCAGAATTGCCAGCTAAATAAATGATTATAGTTTTAAGCTACTAAATTTTGGGTTATTCACTAAGTTTGAGGTACCTTCTTTGTGTTAAAATATACAAGAGGATCTAGGAAAAGGGCTGCCAAAGAAAAGAATCTGTCATGGTATTGTCAGCCCTCCCCTGGACAAGGTTACCTTCCATCCAGGTATAAAAATACCTCCACTGGCCCAGCAAAGCTGAACACAGAGAGCTATTTGCTTGTCACAGTCCATTATTTCATTGTTACTCAGCTCTGTGGTCTAATATGGTTGCCATTCATGGGAGGAGAATGCCTTGAGATTCCTCGGAGAGACATGAAGGGAGGGCTTTTTCTACGTATCTGATTACCAGTGTTAATCAGGGGGGAAAAAGTGAATGGTTGTAAATTGTCCCAGAAGAAAACGTTCCCAGGCAGTGAGGTCACCTGGCCAGGGGGAGGTAGACAGATCTTGGAAAGAGACACATACTGCTTTGTTTCAATCCTGAATCTTCTTCTGTGTTGTAGTCTAAAACGGCCAATTCACTGGAAACCTTTCCTTCTTATCACATTGCAGTGTGTGTTGCTTCATATAAGACACAAGTGAAGTAGGTAGAATAAAACTGTGTGCCTCAAAGTGCTTATTCAGACTCCTGGGTTATCCAGTACCACTTTCAGGACAAAGGTCCGAGACTAAGGCTAATGGGACATTCACTTCTATTTCCTATGTTCCTACAAGAAGACCAATGGTAGTCCCGATGGTTCCTTGTATCCCTATAATAAGACTTGTGCTAGTGGGAAGTCCACTTTCATTTCCTATGTCCCTGTTAAAGGGCTCATGGGGCATTCTCATCTATTTCCTGTGTCCCTACAATAAGATTGGTAGGTAGCTCACACCCACTTCCGGTGTTCCTGGTAGGTATCTTTTCTTTTGTCGTTGTAAATCCTCCTTTAAGGACATTTTTTCCATTGAGTGGAAGGGAGGGAGGAGGGGGAGGAAGGAAGAAACATTGATGTGAGAGAGAAAGTTTGATTGGTTGCCTCTCATATGCAGCTTGACTAAGGCCAGAGATTGAATCTGCAACCCAGGTATGTACCTTTGACTGGGAATGGAACCCGAGACCCTTTGGTGTACTGACTGACACTCTAACCATTAGAAACGCTGGCCAGGGTCCTGGGTGGTATCTGGATCTGTTATGGGACTAAGGCAGGGCTGGAGTGTGGTAAGGAGGCACATTGTACAATACCTGCATTTTCAGCCCAGCAACCTCTTGGGGCATCATCTTTAAGAAATTAAAGATCAGTCTCATCATGTATGATTTGGAGGTACTTACTCCATGTTACAGGACTGGCTATGCACTAATGGGTTTACCATTTATTATCTGCCTTATTGAAAAGTTAAAGTCTCCACATCTGTTTTCTCACCTTTAAAGTGGCAATAATAATAATATTTATTAGCATGTTATAAAGATTAAAGGAAATTAAATAAACTCTGTGAAAGCAGAGATTTTGTCCAATTTGTTCACAACACTATCTCCACTCTGAAAGAAGTGGCTGGCACATAGTAGGTGCTTAATAACTATTTGTTGAATAATAGCATACTAATCAGAATAATACATTTATTATAGTTATTATACCTAGAATTAATATACATATACATCCATATATATATATATATATATATATATATATATATATATATATATATTTCTTGCCTTAAACTAGCTTGGAATGGTTATAGTCAGCATTTAGTAAATATTAGCTGCTATTACTATTATTTGCCACTTTGACTCACAGGGTTGCCATGAGGATGTGTAAAACATACTCATGCTTTCATACTATGTTGAGAAAAATTAGGAGGTCAAAGGAGGAGAAGTAGTCCACAAGTACAAATTATTATTGTCAATCTCAATTCTATATTTCAACATCCTATTTCTGAGCACATTATTTACCCAGTAATATAACTGTGCTTTCCTTTTGGACAGAGTGCTGCAAATGAGTACCTGACCTGAACAAATGGACAGATTATACACCATGAAAGGAATAGTGGGTTTTACTTGATTTCCCAAGATGTGCTAGCTGTGTAGTTAGTGGGTGTCAGACATTCCTCTGCTACAGTTCTTGCTCCAATGCAGGGAAAACATGACCAGTAGATTTTCCCCAAGTTCTTTGTCAACCAGGAAAGAGTCAAAATGTTTGTAAAACCTGAGAGAGTCCTACCTGGTAAGGCTCAGTGGAGAGAATTGGCCTGTGGACAGAAGGGTCCTGGGTTCAATTCCAGTCAAGGACACATGCCTCAGTTGCAGGCTGGATTGATCCCGGCCTGTGGAGACAACCAATTGCTGTGTCTCTCTCACTTTGATGTTTCTTTCTCTGTCTCTTCCACTCTCTTTAAAAATCAGTGGAGAAATATCCTTGGATGAAGATTAACAAAATAAAATAAAAAATAAAGTAAATAAAAATGTTTTTTAAAAAACAACCTGAGAAGAAGATAGTGACCTCATTTTCATTTCTCAGATACCTCTAATTCTTTGCTGCCTTAGGACATTTGACTAGCTGCTCTCCCTGTCCAGCACTCTTTTTGCCCAATGCTTAAATTTTGAAGGTTTCTTGCCTGATTTAAGAAACCTTTCAAACTGGTGTGGCTCAGTGGATAGAGCGTCGGCCTGCGGACTGGAAGGTCCCAGGTTCGATTCTGGTCAAGGGCATGTACATTGGTTGCGGGCACATCCCCAGTAGGGGGTGTGCAAGAGGCAGCTGATTGATGATTCTCTCATTGATGTTTCTAATTCTCTATCCCCCTCTCTTCCTCTCTGTAAAAAATAAATAAAATACATTTTTATTTTTATTTTTATTTATTTATTTTTAATATATTTTATTGATTTTGTACAGAGAGGAAGGGAGAGAGATAGAGAGTTAGAAACATCAATGAGAGAGAGTCATCGATCAGCTGTCTCTTGCACACCCCCTACTGGGGATATGCCTGCAACCAAGGTACATGCCCTTGACCGGAATCGAACCCGGGACCCTTCAGTCCCTAAGCTGACGCTCTATCCATTGAGCCAAACTGGTCCCGGCTAAAATACATTTTTAAAAAATCTTGAAGATTTCTTTATCACTCAAGTCACAGTTCAAAGGTCAGTCCCTTCGACGGCCTTCCCTGCTCATCCTACCCAGAGAATTACATCCTGCTTTTCCAGACTCTGTGCCTCCACCCTATCCCAACCTCTAGTTACTTCCATCCATTTTCTTGTCTATCCCTGAGCACAGGACTCCTCTGTCGTGGCACCCCAGTATCACCCGTGTGGAGAGGAGGACCTGGCATGTAATGGATCTGGGATAGATGGTTATTGAATGGCTGGGGATCGAATAGGACAGCAACACATATTATGAATAACTTGGATCAAACCTCAAAGAATTGAGCTTGGAATTAAATAAAAAGCTTTTATCTCAAAGGGTTCCTGATATCCTCTGTTTTGGGTCTTCCTTTTTGCAGGCCCCTGACATAAAAATGGCAATATTTGTATGGCACACTGGGGTAAACAGCTGCAGTTCCCAGCTACCGCTGCAGCTGCTGGAGGCCCTGGCTGGCCATTCCAGGGCTGGGGGTGGGGGATACACTCCTATAGCACACCCACCACCATGTACAGCACCCTGCTGCCATGGCCGAGAAGCTGAATGGCATTCCAATTCATTTAAATTGTGGATTGTACAACTGAGGCACCAAAGGTGGTGCTACTTCCCCAGGCAGATTGTGACAAAGCTAGTGTTCATTGCTATATATTTTTTATTGAAGAATGTGACATAGGACATTCAGGAGTGACCATAAATAGTTAATGACACTCTGGGAAGGCCCTGGGCTCAGAGACCACAGTGATGGTGATGATTTGGGCCCTATTCTGATAAACTTTGTTCATTTAATTATCCTCATAGTGACCTCCCTTGACAATTGTGTTAATGATGGATGCATGATAGAGACACTGGGATTAACGGGATGGCATGTAAGAAGTTCTGCAGGTTTTGTGGAAGGAGAAGGAACACAGGAAGTCGAGCCAGGAACACCTGCCTTTGCCAGAGCAAAGGTTGCAGACTCTAAGGTAGGGGTGTCGAACTCAATCAGAGAAGGGGCCAAAATCTAAAATCCAGCCTAAATCGCGGGCCGAAGGGTTTACTGAACAATCATAAACTGACAATGTCATAAACTGACAGCGGAGTGCAGTGATGACAGCGCGGTGTGGGCCACATTGCAAGGCCTGGTGGGCTGGATTTGGCCCGCGGGCCTTGTGTTTGACACATGTGCTCTAAGGCATGAAATAAATTCTTGCGTAGGTACTGTTTTCAACCCACCATCGGAAACAGAGAATTTAGGCCACCTGGATCTGTCATTATGAGCAACATAGCCAGGACCACAACAGGCTCAGTGGGGGGATGTCAAATGCTTGTCTTTAAAATTCTGACAGCAGCAGGCACACAATGGTAAAGGGCTGTTACTCAACTCCCCACACACCTCTGGGTCTCAGGAAGTCACCTGTATTGAAGCCAGCTCCACAGGGAAAAACGCTGGCATGTTTGTTAGGCTCTCATGAGGGTTTCTGTGGCCAAGTCATTCTAACGAATCCTCTCAGGGCTGCAGCGATAAGCCATATTCAGGTGCATGTATCCCTTTATCACAGGTTAGCATCTCCCAGGGTTTTTGAAGGAAGAAAACCAAGTCTGAACTTTAATTCTAAGCTCTGAAGGACATGGGATATCTTCTCTTTCCTTTCTGTTTTCCCAGAGTGTCTCAGTAAAGATCGTCCAGCAGAGTTTCCTCATTCTGGGATCTGTGTCCCCAAATTCTAGCAACTGAAAACCTGAAAGGCAGCTGCTGTGGATTGAACTGTGTCTCCCAAAGCTATGTGGAAGTCCTAACTCCCCACTCCCAATAGCACCTCGGAATATGACCTTATTTGGAAAGGGGGGTCATTGCAGATGTACAGTATAATTAGTTAAGATGAGGTCATACTGCACAGGGTGGGCCCTCTAACCCAACATGACTGGTGTCTTTATTAGAAGAGACACAGAGGGAGAAGACAGCCATATGATAAGAAACAGAGATTGTAATGAAGCTTCTACAAGCCAAGGAATGCCAAGGGGGAGAGGCCTAGAACAGGCACCCTCTCTGAGACCCCAAGTAGCAATAATCTCTGCTGACATCTTGATTTTGAACTTCTGGCTTCCCAAACTGTGAAAGACTACATTTCTGTTGCTTTAAGACACTCAGTTTGTGATCCTATGTTATGGCCGCCAGAAAACACCACCCCCAAAAGCCTCCATGGAGCCTAACAGTGATGGACAATATCACACCTCCCACGGCCATGTCTCCTCTCCTGGGTGATCCTTCTGCCCTCATCTCTATGGATGGGTTGTCAGATTGCTGACTGCATGGTTGCTTTTAGAAATGGCAGCTTTGCCAGAGGGCAGTTAGAAGCTACTAGAACAACCAATGCATGCACAACAATGTATAGCGATTTGGATGGAGGAGACAAGATTATGGACAAATGGAAAGACATCACTGACTGGGCCAGGCTGTGTGGAGGCAGGAAGCACTCTGTCCCTCAAGTCCAACCTGGGGACAGCAGCATTTGTTCCTCTTAAGGGGGTGGGGCATGCTGAATGTGCTGGGTTCAACTCTTCTTGAAAAAAGCATCCGTTTACATATCATTTTCTCTGAAATGTTTAAGTACAGCAGTCAGGTACCCTTTCACATTCTCCCTGTCAGTTTTCCTCACTGACACCAGAGTGAACTTGACCAATGTATCTGTTGCCTGCTAACCAGACCTACTAAGACTTCTCTAACACCCTTGGGGTATTTTTAGCTGAAATTATCCTCTGGCTGCAGCCTCAGCCTGCTTTGCAGACACAGCACTGGCCTTCCCTTCTCCTGGGCCCGGCTACACCTGCTTCAGGGGATGGAAAGCAAGGTGCTCGCTCTCACCAGAGCCTTTGTACCTGTTCTACTTTCAGTCTGAATTACACTCTGGCAGCAGCAGTCACACATGCAAGCACACACATGTGCACATAGACATGTGCAGACAGACAAACACACAGACATACATCCCCACCTGTCAAACACATACACACAAATAGAAGCACAGACATACATATAGACACACACATATGCACAAATAAGTGCATGCACACAGAGAGATACGAAGACACATATGTACACACACACATATCCTTGCCTTCCCCATGCACATAAAAATACACACATAGAGGCTGACAGACACTATAGTTTACTCAACATGTTACATCATGAATTCAAATCAAGTTCTACATCTTCTGGAAAGCACTCCCTGACCTGACTCCTTAATTCCTTTTGTACATAGTTTCATTAAGAGGACTTATCTCTGCAGGTAATTACATATTCATTAGTAGGATTACTCAATATTTTGCTCTAAATGCTATGCATTTGTAGCTAAACTCTATTTCTGTTTTCCCATTCCTCAAAATATGACATATTTTTATTCTTCCTCTATGCTCAAATTTTTAAAATACCTTTCTACCTTTCCTCACACACTTTACACATATACACACATGTGTCAACACACATATGCTCACACACATGCATGCATATGCCAACACATAACCACTCACACTAAGAGTCACTCCCATACTCATGCACACAGTAGGGTTAATCAATAGATGGAGTAAAGTTTCAGCAAACTTGTCTTAGGGAAGGAATCATGGTTACTTGTACCATCTTCCCTGTTGGAAAGAATTCCTTAATCCTATTTGAACAGTGGCAAGGTCAAGACATCATTATTTTCTGGGAAATCAATAACCTTTGCAATTCACTTATAGCCTCCATAAGTAATTGAATTTCAGGTCACATACAATGATCCATCTGGTTGTTGGGTTCTACAAACCATGTGGGTTTCAAAAGCTACAAAACCATATGGTATCCAAATGTGATTATCCTGATAAGGAGTAACTCCTGAACATGATATTCCAATTTTATCACAGTTTCTCTGGAATAGTCACATGCCTTGTATAAATAGATATTCAAATCAGAAAGTCATTACTCTATCATTTATTCTAATATATACTGTGAACAAGTAGTATCCCAGATATGCAAGAAATTGGATTATTAAGCTTATTGTATGTGCAAATAGCTGAATTGTTCATTTTCAAGTTGATAGAATAAATATACAGTTCCAAATAAAACTAAATCTAAACAAAATTTATTTCTTTAGAGATTCAGAAGGCTTATAAGAATTTGCCATGCCTCAGAGTTTTTAATATGCTCATCAATTATCATTTATCTATGAGTAAGTGCTCTCAATGGATTGAAGTTTCAGCTAATGAATTACTAATTCTTTTTAATGTAGCTAAAGAGTTATTAATAAGAATAGACACTAGAAATAGCTCTCTCCCATAGCTTGGTTATGTATTTATACTTATTTTTAAGGCTTATAAAATAAAAATTAGAAATAGAGAGTGGGGCAAAATATAAAGAGAATACTTTAAGGTCTTTGGGGGCTGGGTGAGAGGGTGGAAAATAGATAATTCTACTAAGTCTCTGTAGAGAAAGTAAAAACTCAGGGAGCCTAAAAAAAAAAATCTGTTCTTAATTCTCCAATTCTGTGAGGTTGCCTTGCTGGTTTTTTAATAAGAAAAGTTATTAAATGACTCTTTATCAAGATTGACAACTCTAATAAAACTCACAAAATGATCATAGGTGATCGATCCACAATGTTGCGCCATGAAAGATTGGTTTCCATTGAATGATCACTTCGTCCTTGCCCAAAACAACATCTTGCCCACTGATCAGTATTGCTGAGCATTTCTAGGAAGCTCCTTTCTCTGTTCACTTGATTGAAAGCAAGCTGGATATTTAAGGGTATAGTCCCCATTTTTCATCTTCTTCTATGTTAAAAGTGCCATGTTTCCCACAAATGGTCATGAGGTATACGTTTTAGAAACCGATTACAGTTTTAATGGGGTGAGATGTGTAAGGATGCTCTGTGGCCTGCTTCTGAAGGACATGGCTCTCCTCATTCACTTCTGGAGAAGGCCCACTGCATGTGGAATTAACTGGAGGTCAGAGAGAAGCTGGCGGGGCCCGAGGGGACCCTGCCTGAACCTCGGAGGCAGCGTCTGGGCCTCTGGGAGCTGATCTAGCAGCGCCCGAAAGGGCAAGACAATTAAACCTCCATAAGTTTGTGGAGCACTTTAAGATGAAAACATCATATAAATGCTAAGTATTATTATTACATGGAAAAAGGAAGGGTAAAAATGATGAATGCTAAAAAAGAAATACCTCTAAGATATAAAGTACCTGGGCAGAGCAAAATGAGAAAATTATCTCATACTGAAGTTTAAAAAGTAAAAAAAAAAAAAAAAAGGCAAGAAAACCCATGCTCTGAAATGAAAGGCTCCATGAAGTAGTGAGATAAATTATGCAATTGAATGCAACTTTATAGAGCCAGGGGTCACTGAGAGACAATAGGGACTCTGAAACATGGCAATGATAATTAATTCCTAAAAAAAATCAATTAATATTTTTTCTCATCATTCACAAAGGGGGCTGGAGCAGATGATGGTAATGCACACATTTCCCAGAGGAGGAGCAAGGATGGTGAAGGAATCAGAAGCATGTCAACAAGGGTGATCAGGAAATAAGTGCATTCACAACCCATGATGCCACGGGGCTAAGGTCACATCCAACTTCAGATCCTGCGGGGAAAGGCCAGGGCAACAGAATGTGAAACTTTCAGAAATAATTAGTAAGTACATTATATACTTAGGGCTTCGTGAGAAAGATAAGAATCATGGGTCCATTTATTTCCTAGTGGATAAAAATGATTTTTATATTCTATCTCATAAATATAGAAATAAACAGAGAAATTATATACATACACACACAGAGAGAGAAACATAGTGGCGGCAAGTTTTTGCAGTGTTTGTTCAATGGAATTTCTCACTAGAGCTAAAAGCCATCTTAGGAAAACAGACCTTGTTCACCTGCTAATAAATAACATTGCATAAGTTAATAGAATACCAATGAGATAAGTTAATAGTGTACCTTTACTGGTATTTAATTACACACAAAAGCAGTCAATAAATGGTTTTTGTTAGTTTATTTTGAAGCCAAGAAAGAGAGAAGGAAGGTAGAAGAGACTAGACGTAGGATGCCCCTTCCTAGCATCATAAATATTCAACTGGAAGCAACTCACAGTGCACTAGGCATGGACGAGGCCGGAAAGACACACTGTCTAACAAGAAAGAAAATCAGACTCCAGAAGCAGGCACCGAGCTGTTAGAGGCTGTAAGAAGTTCAGGGCAGGACCAGTTTAGTCCTGAGAAAGGATGTCCAGGTGGTAAGAACACTTGTTAATGATATTCAGTAGATGGGTCCTGTGGACAAAGATGGAGGTGAAAAAGTCAGTGTCATTCTGAGGGGCTGGTTCCAAGAAGGATAAGTGGTGAATGCAATTAAAGAGAGAAAAAATGAGAGATAATGAGATTAGGGATAAACCATGTGAGAAAGGGCCTGTGGCCAAAATAATGACAGCACACACAGTGGCCATGACTGAGACTCAGAAGTGGGAGATAATGATCAAAACCTTGTGTAGGAACGGTTATCAGTGGTTTAAAGACACAAGATCCAGTTGCATGGGGATCAGTAACTGAAATATATTCACAGAGATTATTTCAGCAGTCTTCTGTGCTTAGCTCACATCACTCTGTTCTAAAAGGCGTATCATGGAAATGAAGAAAGGGAAACAGGGTATTCAGGACGATAGGCCCTCACAAAGGGTTTAATTATTGCAAAAGGTCAGGGTCAGGCAGGGGAGGCTGTGTTCTGAGGAGAAGAGAAGATTGAGAGAAAACCTCATTAGGAAAGTGATGAATCTTTGATTTGTATTTAATCTGTACACAAATCGTGCCCTTTTCAATATATTGATACTATCAGCATAAAGTTTTTGCTTGGACGTCAGAGAGATGGGGCCACCATTTTTGACTCATTTGTCTTTGTCAGTGTGGCCTGTATATGGTATCCTGGTCTCCTCTGCAGGGGCCACATCCCCGGCCCTTCTCCAATTGGAGGAGGGGCTCCAGGCTCCCTCAGAGAAGGGCTCATGCAGCAGGTGAGAAGAGGATGTAGATGGCATGAGCATGTACCAAAGGAGACACACTGTACATGCAAAGTAATCCTCCAAGGGCAGCAGGGAACAATCACCTGTGCATGGCCTCCGGGCTGTCTGAGCACTGGCTGGACCAGCACCTCCATTCACATCTCTGCAAGCTTCTGGGCCTCCAGAGGGCTCTTCAGAAAAGAGCACAGCCCTGCTAGCTAGGTTTCTTCACACTTCATTGCAGCAGAAAGTCTAAGAGCATAAAAAAGCAAATTTCTAATCGTTTACTAGTCCACAGGGTCAAAGAATCCATGAAGCACAGTCACCATAACACGGCTTCAGGGCACCTGCTCCTTTCTCAAAGGCTGTGATCTGATGCATGTTTACCACTGGTCGCCCATTCTGTCAGAATAACTCTTGCTAAACCATAGCAGTTCTTGTCATTCTCATCGTTTTGTGTTTGCTATTCTTGTCACTTTGTGTTTGTCAGCTCTTTCATTTTTAAGTTATCATTGAGTTTTTCACCCTCCTTGCTCTGCCTTCTCTTATTTACCTTCTTGTGCTTCCTTCTTTTAAGATGTGTATGTATCAGAAGTGAAAAGCCACCTTACCGTGTTCCCCAGTGTAATTAGTCTACTGTGAGATGAAGGCTAGAAGCCTTCTAGAAAGAACCCTTTAACAAAATAATAGTTCACCCGAAGATCCAGTTCTGTGCTTCAAATGGCGCTTAAATGCCAACCTCGCTCTCCTCATATCCACTCTCTGCCCTGGGAAAAGACTGAAACCGGCCAGGGTAAATCTAAGGGTGAATGCTGGAAACTTCCTGGGTGTGTCTAGTCTTACAAGTGGCCACCCTCCTCAATCCTACCATTTAAGCCTGGTTCTGCCATCTATACTTTGTGTCTTTGGTTCTTATCTCTTCCACAACCACAGACCCCTGGGAGCATGGATGGTTAACATGAGCTTTGAAAAATTAAAATTAAAGACTGAGTTTGCTAGGCCAGCAAGATGTGTGTCAGAAAGACACTCAAGATAAATTGACTTTGTCTGAATGTTTTCTGCAACTTTGGAGAAGATTAGACTAGACCAGTGATCAGCAAACCAAGTCTTGTGAGCAACATGCAGATCTTTGGCCCTTGAATGTGGCTCTTCCACAAAACACCACGTGTGGGTGCGCATGTACAGTGTTATTAAAATTTCATGGCCCATGCACAGAAGTCGGTTTTCGGCTTTCAAAAAAATTTCAATAGTTGTACTGTTGATATTTGGCTCTGTTGACTAATGAGTTTTCGGACCACTGGGTTAGACTAATTGAGAGACTTGCTTTTGTGATGTGGACCCATTTTGAATGCCACTATTTATTCTGCAGTCATGCTGCATCTTGGATAGTTAAATTTTGGTGTTTAAGACTGTTAGCAGTTTTCAATTCTTCCAACTATCATTTTCTAGCTTTAGACAAGCTGATTGACATGTGGACATGGGGAAAAAACAGAACTGGAGATGGAACAACTCTAGCAGAATACCTCGGACAGAAGAAACATTACTCCTGTGAGACAGCACTCACGGAACAGCATCAAAGAAGAACGAAGCAGGAGCTAAGCAGTGCTCTGAGCCCAAGTCATGGTTGGAAAAGCCACAAACTTCACATGAACCATGAAACTTTCAGATTTAGTGGAGCCTCAGTGTTCAATAAGGTAATTTCAAAGCAGATGTGCCAAATGGTTGGGGAGAAATTAAAATATTTTCTCAAAATGGAGACAAGTGCAATAGAGTTTGGAGAATACTGATTGTGTGGGAGTTAATCTCGAGAGACAGTACTCCAGTGGAAAGTGACAGGTAAGTCAGCTTTCAGGTACCTACAGAAGTGCCTTAGCCGTGTGTGTGTGTGTGTGTGTGTGTGTGTGTGTGTGTGTGTTCATTCCACAAGGCAAAGGCAAAATATATCAATTTAGTGCGATTATGACAGTGTGTCTTAGCTGTTAGGTCCCCTTTTCTCTCTGATTGACTCCATATTGTTTTGTTTGACATGAGCCATAGCAGAAAGCTGTGTGTTTGGTGTAGCCATCACCGCTTGGCTTTCTTACTACCAAATATTTGATCGTTTCCATTCCAAAATGAGTTGGGCAACATTAATTCACAGATGCTATTTGCAACAGATAATTAAATCTTAACAGAGAGACAGAATGGCATTTCAAAACAATCCCAGTGATGCTGGAAAAGAAACCTTTTCCCATTCTACAGCACAATAAAAAGTGATTTTATGGGATATGAATTGATCAAGAGGCAAAATGGAAAGATGTATAACAAGCTGAAGTGAAGGATTAAATTTATGTTTTAAATTCCAGGACAGAGTTATTACTCATAACCCTTTCATTCACTCACTCACTTACTCCTAACACTTTTATTCACTCACTAACTTACTCATAACGGTTTCATTCACTCACTCACTCATCCAAATGTTCCTGGAATATCAGATGGCCATCAGACTTGTTGCTTTCTCTAGTGGTCAAACATTCATCTAGTCTCCAGGGGCATGGCATGATCAAATCGGGCCATTTTCATTAAAGGAAGAAAAGAAAAATGTATTTAGAAGAAATAAGAACAGTATTGCCAGTTCTTTATTTAAAGCACATGTGTCAAACACAAGGCCCGCGGGCCAAATCCAGCCCGCCAGGCCTTGCAATGTGGCCTGCATCGCGCTGTCATCACTGCACTACGCTGTCAGTTTATGACATTGTCAGTTTATGACTGTTCAGTAAACCATTCGGCCCGCGATTTAGGATGGATTTTAGATTTTGGCCCCTTCTCTGATTGAGTTCGACACCCCTAATTTAAAGCAAGGGAAAAACTTATGGAAGTGCCCTGAATGTATAATAGGGCAAGCAACGTTCTGCAGTTTTCCTTTCCCTTCAATAGGAAGTCAATCTGAATGCAATCCAGCAAAGGTCTCTGGACAGGAAACCCTCACAGGCTCTGAGTAAGCTCTGAGTCAGCTCTAAGGCAGCATTTGGTGATTTAAATGTCAAGACATTAAATGATTCTGGTAGCCAGCCCATGATTCTCATTAAGGTGCTTAGCTGCTCCCAGAACAGAGCTATGCATTGGGAAATGTTTACTCAACAAATTGGAAGCAAGAGAACCAATATTGGTGTCCTTGATTTTGAAATGCAATTTGATGTGACCAGAGCCCTGCTATTTGTGGACCTACAGTGGCTTCTGTAGCTCACTCTGTGTGGCTGCCCCTGCCTAATCACACTGTCTACAACAGAACCGAGCTCTTTCTCTTCCCCCTTCCTTCCTTCCTTCTTCCCTTCCTTCATTCATTCTTCCCTTCCTTCCTTCCCTCCTTCCTTCCTTTCTTCCTTTCCTCCTCCCTTCTTTCCTCTCCTCTCCTCTCCTCTCCTCTCCTCTCCTCTCCTCTCCTCTCCTCTCCTCTCCTCCCTCCCTCCCTCCCTCCCTCCCCCCCTCCCTCCCTCCCTCCTTCCCTCCCTCCCCCTTCCCTCCCTCCTCCCTCCCTCCCTCCCTCCCCCTTCCCTCCCTCCCTCCTCCCTCCCTCCCTCCCTCCCCCCCCTTCCCTCCCCCTTCCCTCCCTCCCTCCCCCTTCCCTCCCTCCCTCCCTCCTCCCCTCCCTCCCTCCCTCCCTCCCTCCCTCCCTCTCTTCCTTCCTTCCTTCCTTCCTTCCTTCCTTCCTTCCTTCCTTCCTTCCTTCCTTTCCTTCCAAAAATGTATATTGAGCCTGTAGTAAGTAGCAGGCCCTATTCTAAGCACTTTGGTCCCATCAGTACAAACAAAGCATCTATCCTTTGTGGACACTATGTTCTAATTTATAGAAAAAGTATAGTCTCTATATTTTATATTCTATATTGGATATAGGCCATGTATCTGCTAGAGAATGTCACTGGTAGAGGAGGTCAAGAAGGGTTGGAGAACAAGGAAGATGAGATTTTATACAATGTAGGTCTCTTGCACTTGTAAGGTGTTTGAATTTCTGGCTTACATTTTCTGAATATATTTTGTTTAGTATATATTACACTGGATCTGTGTCTACTCCACAGTCACCTTTGTGAACACACTGGC
The DNA here is from genome assembly GCF_964339955.1 of Pipistrellus hanaki. Classification (NCBI taxonomy): domain Eukaryota; kingdom Metazoa; phylum Chordata; class Mammalia; order Chiroptera; family Vespertilionidae; genus Pipistrellus; species Pipistrellus hanaki. Next base: position 26,730,889 of record NC_140505.1, read on the forward strand.
CCAGTCACAGATCTAGAAAGCTGAATCCTCTCTTCTCTTGCTGTCTTTGGGCAACGTGACCCTGGAGTGTATCACCTCCTGTTAGAAGCTGGAGACGGAGGATGTCACTTCTCACAGCATGCTTCTCAAGACAACCAAGTGTTCCCCTGTCCTGAGTTGGTGCCAAGTTTAGGGGGTTATAGATGTGTTAATCTGGGTCACTCCCCCTGCTCCTCCTGGTATTAGCTCAGTGTCCTTGTCTCTCAACCTCATGCATTTCTTGTCATGAAACATCATTATCAGCCAACACAAAACTTTTATGACCCAGCAATCACTACCTGCCTCCTCACAAAGGGTCTAGGCCATATCAGTCTTGCATGTGCAGCAGACAGCAGACAGCATGTCTGGCCCTCCTTTGTAATCCCACCCCCTATCACTTGCACTTTCCAGAAAACCTTCCCAGGGTCCACCTAGCTGTGTGTCCCCAGAAGCATGTTTCCTTCTAACTGTTGAGGACATAGCATTTGGTAGGAAAGCAGCCTGCCAGGCTGGGTTTCGCCCTTCAGTTCCCCAACTGGGCTGATGTCCAGTGGCCTGTGTGAAAACTCTCAGCTCTTCAGGTCACGTGTCTTCCCCTCATTCATACCTCCATTTGCTCAGGGTGGGCAGGGGTGCCATCTAACCCAACAGGTGACGTTTCTATGTTTATTGTGTGTTGTTCCCTGCAAGTAACCCCTGAAAGGAAGACCATGTGGAAGACCATGTTGAAGACCCTGGGAGGCCCCATCACACTTGACATTTGTTCTCTGGAGGGCAGATGCTCAGCAATAAACTTAGCAGCACAAAATGGAATGTGCACAGGGCATGGAACACATTCAAAAAGCATTTTTGGAACTGAAGGGTAATTATTTGTTAATGATAATGGTGATCCAATCCTTAGGTTCTTAAACATGGCCCCTGGTGGTTCTTGGGCTCCTCTTATGTAACCTTCCTGGATCTATAACAACAGATAACCTTTTATTCACACAGCTCTTTATTGTTTCTGCCAAGAGGAAGAATACATTAAGTTGCCTTTGAAATCTTTATCCTGCTACTATCTGCATGCATTAGCATATTTTATGATTTAAATCTAATTATCAGGGCTTTCCAAGCTATGAAACTGAAAGTGATCGCAGCTGAGTCTTTAACATAGCCAGAGTAAAAGGCAGAAAAATAGCCAAATTAAATGAAGAGCTTTCACACAGGATACATCTAAACTGATGAAAGATCAGAAATTTAAACAAATAAAGGCCACCAGCTTGATCATTGCTTATAGGAAGCTTCTTGATCTTGCCTTGTACTTCCATTGACAATAATAGCCTTGAATTTTCTCACACAATCCCAATTACTCTGTCCCATGAACTAGACTCTCATTGGACCATGCAGGCATCACAATTAAATATGACCATTTCTTCAAGAGATTGCAGCAGTAGATGCTAAACATAGTGCATTTCTTTCCATCCATGATCTCTTAAAACAAAACATTGGAGAGCCATATTTGTGAATAACCTATGAATTATTCTTCTAAGTAACCCAGGAGACAATATGATCAGTGAAACTCAGTTTTGTGCCAGTGAGTTTAATTACCAGTGTATCCATTTCCTGGGGCTTCCCTAAAAATGTTCCATAGACTGGGTGGCTTTAACAATAGCAATTAATTATCTCATAGTCTGGAGGTCAGAAGTCAAAGACTCGGTGTCAGCTTCTTCTATAGCTATGAGGGAGAATCTACTCCAAGACTCTCCCCTCAGCTTCTGGTGGCCACAGGTGTTCCTTACCTTGTAGATGGTCATCTTCTGTCTGTGTCTTCACATCTTCTTTTTAAATGTGTCTGTCTTCTGTGTTCAGATTTCGCCTCTTTATAAGAGCACCAGTCACATTGGATTAGGGCCCACCCCAATGCCCTCATCTTCACTTGATCACTCTCAAAGACCCTATTTCCAGATAAGCTCACACTGAGGGTTAAAACTTCAACATCCTTTAAAGGGGGAGTGGGGCAGGGGAAGAGACAATTCAACCACTAACAGTCAATTAGCTTTACATAGTTGGCTTCACTGGTCAAGTTTCAACCTGGAAGTCTACTCAGTTGTTTGTTGTAACCAGACTCAGTAAAAACCCTTCTGAGGGAATTTTAATGAACCTGAATGGCGTTTATATGTTCCAAATCTGATATTACCTTTTAGGGAAGAAGAACAATAGACTGCCATGCGATAGCATTTAGGAACAAAAGGAAGGGCCCTGACCTACCCCGACTCCATAATTTAGAGAAAATATGTAAATTTAGGTTTACAGAGAGTAGGTCCTTTTGGTTAATATATCTTACTATTTAAAAAAATATTTTAGAGGGAGAGAGAGGGAGAGAGGGAGAGAGAGAGAGAGAGAGAGAGAGAGAGAGAGAGAGAGAGAGAGAGAGAGAGAGAGATTGGTTGCCTGCAACATGTGCCCTGACCAGGGATCAAACCCTCTTTTAGTGTATTGGATATGGGATGATGATCCAACCAACTGAATCACCCAGCCAGGACATATCTTTTTATTTTAAAGTATGAAAATATAAAGTATAAATAATATTACAGCATTAGGTTAACTCATGAATCACACCTTCCTCTCAAAGCTAGTAAACACTTTGAAATTCTCTCAGGGACTGTGACAGAAAGAGATGGAGAGTTGAAGACAGTTATGAAGGCCAATGTGATCCTGAAGGTGTAACCTTAGAGGAGAATCCTGAAGAGTATGGGAGAAGGCAGCTTGTGAATCCAGGAAATCTTAGCCTGAAGCATCTTGGCATATTCAGCTCCATAGCGAGGTTCTATTCCTTTGCTAGCACTGGGCTCAGCCCAGAGCTACCTCAGTAGTTTATTTGTGGTCCCTCTTAAGTCATGCAGCTCAAGGAAGAGGAACATAGGTAATTAGGTCTGTACCATCTGTGACCAGCTGAAGATACCCATCCTCCAAACCACACGCCACGGAATCAACTAAAATCAAATATCAAAACATTCTTTGTAAATGAGAAAGAGCTCTGAAATATAATTTTGCCTAGAGATGGGCCTTCTCACTTGAGAGAACTAAACTATGAATTTAAATCAGTGCATATATTGTTGACAAAAGGCATTTCTATTTGTAATGTTAAGTTCTGATCTATTACTGAAAATACCTCCACATTATAGAAAATTCTGCACATAAAACACTAAAAAAATTTTTGCTGGAGATTTCTCAGAATAAAATCTTCCTTGGCTCTATATTGCTTTCCATCAAATCCATATTCCTTCCTGGCTGTGGTGGATGCCTCCAGAATCTCATCCCACCTTCATTTGTACCTCAAGTGCCTGGTAGAGCAGCTGTTTGGGTACATGGCATGAACTAAGAGTTTGCTGAACCGAACAGCACTTACTGAGCATTAAGGCAGGTTCTACCCCCTTCTCCATGCCTATAAGGATGCATGTACTTATCTCATGTCACCTTCTACTGCTTGCCTTATATTCATCCTCCCTCAGACCATTCTGTCTAGTTCTAGTGATCAAAATCTTGACACAACTCATGTCACTCTCTTCACAGAGCCTTCTGGAGTCCTCCATATTTCTCACAACATGTCTGTGGTAGCCCCACTAATGTACTTGCTATGGCACTAGTCTCCCATGACTCTACATCCAGCACATACCTGCTCTTTCCTTGAGGATAGGGCCATCTATTATTCATATGTACAACTCCCTGCTGGTGTGGCACAGCATCTGGCCCCTTATGAGATGTGGATGGGCAAGATCCTTAGACACCCAGGTTACAAGGAAACTCTAAATAAAGTGCAGGCTATGGCTAAAATAGCCTGGACTCGACTCCCACTTTGGAGTCTACATACACAGACCTATGTGCAGAGGTCAATGCTGGTGCTTTATCAGGGTGCTCAGGGGAAGGAGGGAGTTAGTTGTCTGTTCTTAGATTGCTCCCTGAAGCGCAGAACTCTAAATCATCCGAAGTCAGGAAGGGCACATTCCCTCCACCCCAGGTTCTGTTTTTAGCCTTGTGCCTGCCAGGATCTGAGATGATAAAAGTGATTATAAAAGTCATAGAAGTAGAGACAGTCGGAAGATCAACTGTCGAAAGGGCCCCTGCGTTTCTGTGCTCTCTGTATAATGGGAAATGCCTTAAGCTTATGGCTTCAAAGTGTTTTCCCACTTATTTACCATTTGCTCTCTCAGATGACTCTGAAAACAGAAAAGAATGAGCTGTGACCACAGCCTTTTAAGCCAACCCAAACGTCAGGTGGATGTCACTGTAGCTCTAAGGCCATGGGAGAGGACAGAGTGAAAGCTCAGGATGATAATTACTGCCCATGAATTTATTCCCCTGACCTCCTAAAAAGCCTCAGGGAATCCTCCCTTGGGAGCCTGAATTCTTTGCTAGGCAGCCAGGAGCCTCTTAGCAGAGTGGCCACATACTTAAAAGAAGTAATCCCTTCTGTCTTATTGAAGATGCTACTGAGCTATCGAGGGCATCTCCAAACCTGGCTTGTATTTTGTGACAAAGGCCCTGAACAATCACCATCCTATGACAAGTATATAATGTACCATCACAAGTAAACTGCTCCTATTTGGGGCTGCCTCCCTGATTGATGTCTTTGGTAGACAGTGACACCCATACATACAAGGTCACTTTACCATCCCATGAGATCAATGGCAATAAACGGACCCCAAATACTTCCATGTAACCCACTTTAATCTCATGATTTTGCTGTATTCTATTTTGGAAAATTGGAATTTAAAAATTTAAAACCTAAGGAGGAAAGTGGCAATCAACATTACAAATATGAGTAACTATTCTTGGTATTGCTATAAATGTTTTGAGAGATGTTTGCCTTATAGGAGCTGTCTCAAGCCCTCGTAGGAAAATGACACTGAGGTCCATAGTAGCTTCCTATAGTAGAGACATGAGGATACACAAGGAGGAAAGACGGAAGGACTTTGCCCAGAGCCACCAGTAGAAGTGGCAGAGACAGAGCTAAACCTGTGTCTGGCCACTTCATTTACCCCCAAGGCCAGTGCCAAGTCCCAGTCTCACTGCTCAAGTGAGAAGTTTGTTTGAGCCCATGTAAGGAGGTGAAGGTGCCATGAGCTGAGCAAATGTGCTTGGAGCTGGTCAGGAGCAGGACAGCAGAGCTTTGCTTCATCAGAGGCTGGGTATCCCCACCAGAATGGGTCCAGTGGCACAGCAGACTCTGGTAGGCCTTCGGAGCCCAGCCCACAAAGGATCTTCTCTGTTATTGGAAGAAGACCCTGACCCATTGTGCCCAAATCTCAACACTAACTTTATAAGGGAAGGAATGGGTAAAGGAAACAAGTGGTTCTTATTTTTCTAATATGACCCTTCATTTAAAAGTTTCTTTTAGAACATGTAGCTCCAGTGGGCACAGTCAAAACAATCCTGTACAACAAACACAGCAATTTAGGGATAATAGCCTTGGGGTTTCTACCTTTATAGGCACCCAGCAGGTTGGGCTACCTTGCTACTTGTGGGAGGCATTTTGTTGTACACCCAAACCTGATTATCAGATTTATTAACACAATCAAATTCTGTACTTGGACACAACCCACTTTTACCTTCGTTTTAAAAAACCCATGAATAGAAATACCAATCTGGTCAATTATCACCCACGGAGCAGCTCCGGCTCTATAGATTGGGTAATGCAACTGCTTTCAATCACCGAGCAATGTGACAGATACCAATGATAGATTAAACAGCTCAACTATAGGCTGCATATTATAATGGCATTTTACTTAATCTTTTTATCAATACCCACTCCTCTGGATTTCCTTCCAATAGTCAGGACCACCAGATGCACCAGAGCAAGTAATGGAGAAACACAGGCACCACACTGAGAAGTCCCGGGGATGGAACACTGGCTTTTTCTTTCCCTGTAGGTACGGGCCTCATTGCACGCTATAGGATGTCACTGTTTCCTAGACCATACGTTAGACTTGGAGTTCTTGCTCATATTGGCTCTATGGTGATGTGATCAATTTGGAGTCCAAACACATGGATTTGAGTTTGGCTCATTTGGGAAAATAACCTTCTAAGCCACATCTGCCTAATCTAGAGGATGGTATGGCTCAGTCTGCCCCAAAGATGTGCATATGGGCATCCTGTGAGAAAACTGATAAATGGAACAGAGAGAGTAGTTATCAATGGAGCAAGGAATAAAGTGACAAAGTGAGTTGATAAACTGTATCTCCTAAAGAATCGATTCTTGTCCCAGCTAAACTATTTTTTTTTTTTGAATCAGTGACTAGATAAGAAATAATGTAAACCACTATTAACCCAGAAAATGACAAACTGTAAATTGCCAACCACTTGAGTTTCCCTAAGGTCTGTAAGATATAAATCTTCTTGCTATACTTCTCAGCAGAAAATTTTTCCTAACTAAGACCTGATCATGCCAAAATATTGACATCTGATTTTGTCTGCAGATGAGGGATTTCTGGAATAGAAGATGGAATTAGTCAATTTGGCAAATTCTAGAAGTGTTCTGGGGCCGTGGAAAGAAAACAGTATACTCCAAGATCATGAAGTCAGAATAAGAGGCCAGATGCAAACTATAACATGACAGCTCCTCTCCTGGACTGTGAGTCATGAAGAATCTTATATGGTTTCAGTCACTATTCACTTCTGGGCTCCATTGTGCCAAGACAAGGCATTGCCAAGGCGGACACTCTGTAAATATTCTTTTGAACAAAGTGACAGTTTGAAGTTATTTATAAAGAATATCCTCATGTCAGTGAAATGCTTAAAATTGAAGTGGGATACGAAGAGATATTTTCATAAGAAGAACAGATTCCAATCCACCTGGGGTAATTTAAGTGATACAGTATCTGCAGACAGGGAGAAAGATGGTGACCTCCTAAGGTCCCTTCCAACCTAAGATTCTATCATAGTTTTATATATTTTCTATACCAAAAGCAATAATCTATGTCAGACAACTCTTAGAATATCTTAGAAAAAAATCTGAGCAAAATAGCCTGAGAATCTTTTTTATCCTGTGTTTTATCCTGTGTTTTCCTTTAAAAAAAGAAAAGAAAGAAACAAGAGATGAATTACTTTCTCCCAAGAGAAAGCCCATGCTCGCAAGATATAAATGACTCATCTCAACTCAGTACTCTCAATAGTCAGCATCAGCTCTCCTAGCATGTTATTAATTTTTATAGTAAAATATATAAAACATAAATGTTATATATGTTTTATATAAACCACTTTTAAATGCAGCTATATTGTTGTGTAACAATCACCATCATCCATCTTCACAACTGTATTCATCTTCCCAAACTGAAATTCTGTACCTCTCCTTTTCCTTCTCCCCTAACCTCTGGTAATCACCATTCTACCTCCTATCCCTAGGAATTTGACTATCCTAAATGTTTCATATAAGTGGAACCCTTTTATGACTGGCTTATTTCACTTAGCACATTATCTTCCAGATTCATGTATGTTGTGCTATGTAAAAATTTCATTCCTTTTTAAGGTAAAAAAAAAATTCCATTGTATGTACACTTTTTGTTTATTCATCTATTCATGGATATTTAAGTTGTTTCTAGCTTTTGACCATTTTGAATAATGATCCTAGGAACACTGGTGTACCAGTATCTGTTTGAGTAACTATTTTCTTTCTTTGCATATATACCCAGTAGTGAAATTGCTGGAACATACGGTAATTCTATGTTTACTTTTCTGAGGAATTGTCATACTGTTTCCCCTAACAACTACACCATTTTTGATGCCTACGAACAATGCACAAAGTTCCCAATTTCTCCACATCTTTGCCTGTACTTGTTATTTTCTGATTTTTCCCCCCCCAATAGTAGCCATCCCAATGGGTGTAAAGTGGTATCTCATTGTGGATTTGATTAGTGTCCCCTAATGATTAGTGATGTGGAACATCTTTTCTTCATGGCCATTTGTATATATTATTTGGAGAAATGTAAATTTAAGTCCTTAGCCCATTTTTAAATTGAGTTGTTGTTGAGTTATAGTTTATCACATACTCAGAATATTAACTCATTATCTCATATAATTTGCAAATATTTTCTCCCATTCTGTACTCTGCATTTTCACTCTTTAAAAGTAAGTTCTTTGATGCACAGGTTTTTAATTTCCATGAAGGCCAATGTTTCTGTTTTTCTTTTGTTGGCTATGAATAATCTTTTAAGAGGAGGATGTGGTTCAGTCTCTCCTATAAGGTCCCCTAAGTGGACCCTAAAGCAACAGATAGTTAAATGCCATGAGATACACAGGAGAGTGTGTTATAAATCATGCATAGAATATGTATATACATAAGATGAATGTTTTGTGAACCAGAGGCCAGACCTCCCTTGCTCTTGGACCCAACAGAGACCCTGACTCATTTATCTACAGAAGATAACTAGGCAGAGGAGATGGGCATGGAGACCAGAAGCAATGCTGGGCCCATAGCAGCCATTCCCCAGCCACCCTTGAGTAGCTGCTAGGCCAGCTATTAACGCTATGACCTCACCACCAGCAGGCACTCCGTGGTTGCTCTGTATGTGTGGTTTTATTCGTCCTAACCAACTGCCTCCCTGTGCAAGGGAGGGATTGCATTAACTGCCTAACTTTCACAAGGTTGTAGCCCAAAGAGATTATTTCTGTGAGTACACTTGGGACTTAAACTGTAAGGCTCTATCTTTACATGAGGTTTTGAATACTATGATCAGAGGAAGAGCCAGCCCAGGGCAGCACTTCTACCAAACCTTTCACCTCCAGGGATTCTGTCCTCTTTAATTCCAATAGTGGGGATTTCTGAATTGATATAGGAAAACTTTTGTGGTATTAATTTCAGTAAGTATCTGTTTTGTCATGATTAGATTCTTCTTTGGAATTTTAAATAAACTGGTCCGGGGGAAATGCCCCATTATTTAAAGCAGTGCATATTTAGTCTCATCCCATGTGCTGTGAATGGTAACTCTAATAATGATAATAACAGAATAATAACAAAAATAGTAGCAGAATTCCTTTCCAAAAGGATCATCCTATCAAAGCCACATAAGCTCACCATACATGTGCATAGGGGGTGTAGATGCAACAAATAAATGCACAAAGACCAAAAAATAAATAGTAAGTTAGCCCTGGTACACACAAAGGCAGAAGGATCACCTATGCATTCTGTGGGAATGAGAGAGAGGAGATTTCTAGATTCCATGTACATAGATGAAAAGCTGCCCAATTACACCATTAACTAATCATTATTCTTTATCAAAATCTAATGAAAATATAACAACTAAAGAACACTGTAGGCCAACTTCCCTATGGACATATAGAGGACTATCATAAATAATACTCAACCAGATAGAATTATAGTATGGTGAGGGCATATATGCCACAGGCTTATAAGGTTAGTCCTGCTAAATAAAACATAAAGATGCTTACCAGTGCCACACAACACACAAATAGATGAGAAGAGCAGAATTCTAATCATCTCAATATGTGACATTATTTTCCCTTCCCAAAATTCTTAAAATGTAATGCCCTTTCCTAATAAACACAGCTTTCTTAAAAAAGGGATGAGATGCCTGAACTGCCACAGCCTTGTTTAAAACTTTCAGACTTCCCTGGTCCATTTGCTCCCTGCCTCCTCCGAGTTCTGCACCATCTCATTTAGACTCTTGTCACAGCTCTTTGGACACACATTATTAATGTTTGTGGAACCTATTAGATCACAAGTTCTATGAAAATGGATCATCTTAGAGTCTTCAATGCAAATCCTCCTCCGAGTACTATGCCTCACCATTCATGGGTGTTCAGGAGATATTAACTAAATGAATGAGTGAATAATGTTCCTTTCAGAGTATTGTATTAAAGGGCCACCATATTTTCAGATGGTGACTTTATGTTCAGTTGTAACACCAAGCAAATGATGAATTGCTTTTTTAAAAAATTAAGAAAATAATACTGGTCAGTGAATGAAGGTCAGGTTTCTGCAGACTGGTCTATCAAATAGGAAATGAGAATAGTTCAATACATATTTTCTCATTTTAGTGAATATCCATAAATACTGTGCTTGGAGGGAGACAAGAGACAATGAAACACTCAAATATGATTTTTTAGGTGATAAGGGTCATAAAGATAACCACAGGGGAAACAGAACATAGGATCCAGTGGGGCATCACTGTGAGGCTGATATCATTAAACATCGTGTAAGATCGGAAAGTGGTGCCCGGTCCTCCTGAAAATATGTACTAAGATGGTCCCCAAGACTGAGCCCAGAAATGACAGTCTGAGCTGAAAACTTACAAAGATGATTGGCTCACTTTTGTAGGGGCATCCACCCTACGAAGGCTCTTCAGGCAGTACATGGCCTCTGAAAAATGTCAGGCTATTCTAACAAGGTCTTAGATATTGTCCTGGCTTCTGTGGCTGAACCTTGACTTTGCAGTTTGAGCAGATGCAGCGGGGGATGGGTCAGGAGAAAATTGGGAGGAGAGAAGAGGGGGAAATGGCAGCTGTCTTCCTGCGTTCCACTTAACACAGTGGCCTCCCTGGAATGGTTCAGTGAGCTATGCAGAGGCTGTCAACCCCTAGTGATGGTTTTCTTCTACAAAAGAAAAAGGGAAAAGAGTAGGGATGGGGGTTTATTGCTGAGGGTTGACATCTGTCTCAACTCATCTTACTCCTTTTCTATCCCAGTGGCTCATTGATTCTCCACTTGATATACACTCAGTGTCTACTCTAGCTCTGTCTAGGCCTGATGGGCTGGGCCCCTGCACGCAAGGCACTACAGAAAAATCTCTAGGATACTAATTTGAACCTAATAACCTGGGCTGGGATTTGTAGAAAATTAAGAGGATAAAAAGTACTAGAAACTGGTAAAATGTGGTTTTGAACATTTGCTTTAGCTCCTCTAGCACCTTGATATTCCAGGGACTAGCAGATCTAGCACCACCTGGGAGCTGGTGAGAAATGCAGGACTTCAGGCCACCCTGGACCTCCTGATCCCTCTGCAATCTACAAGATCTACAGAGGAATCCGATGCACACACAAATTTCAGATCAGTGTTTAGAGCATACGTGAGGTTTCACGTGGTCTATCCAGTATGCAAGACCATAAAGATAGTCTGGAGGAAACAAGAGATGGTTTGTTCCTGATCAGATGTGCACAGAGCAGCAAAACAGGAGAAGCCAGAAAACAACTGCTAATTGGTTTTTGGAATGTCCAAACACTTAACACAGACTGTAGGTTGAAGCAGAAAGAAAGAGTAAATATTGAAGTGTCATTGTCTGAAACATGAATATGTTTGATGGAATGAATTTTTCAGAGATAAGAGTCAGTTCAAACTGTTCCAATGAACCTAACTATGTCTGGGGGCAATAACTAATTTAAAGCATTTGGCTTTTAAAAAAGGAATGAAGGAACCAAATGTCAAAACATAATTCTTTTTTAAGACTGACAGAGTTCAGTGACAAATAGCAATTACAAGGAAAGAAAAAAATTATAATGGGATATTAGATTGGCAAAGTGGAAAGTGAAGATATATATATATATATATATATATATATATATATATATATATATATATATATCCCCACTATCAAATTTAGAAGACTGTGTAAGATTGATTTTTATTTATCTTTCTAGAAAACACAGTAACACCCGATACCAATTAGCAGTCCCATTGGAGAGCTTAAATAAGTGCACCAGCCAAATAGAGAAATCAAAACAATATTTTTTTTTCATCTTATTGGAGTCATTTTTGAGACATTGGGGCAAGTGACAAGGAGGCTATTGGTGTCTCTATTATTATGGATGGAGTAAAAAAAAAAGCCACTATCAGTTCAGATGAGGCTTTCTTACAGAGCAAGGCAGGGATACCAGTACAGAGATGGATGGACTAAATATATAACAGATTCTTGAAGGATAAAATTGCTGGTTACCAGCCTGCACACTGGAACCTCCTGGGGAGCTTTACAAACTCCTGAAGCCTAGGTCTCACTCACATTCATTCTGATGAAATCTAGCTGGGTGAGTGCAATAGGCAGCCAAGGTTGAGAGCCACTGGTATACAAATATTTCCAACTTTAGGGTATGTAGGGGTGTTGTTAAAATGAGGATCCTGTAAACTTTTGGCTTCTGTCTCAATGTGTGGGATTGGAAGGACTGTTGCTTCAATCCTAAAAATAAAAATAAAAATGCCAGCCTAACTCCATATTTACAATTTTGCTTGAACCTTTAAGAATGCTAAGGCTGTAGAGCCAATGTTTAAGATACACAGTGCTGCCCTAGCTGGTTTGGCTCAGTGGATGGAGCACTGGCCTGCAGACTCAAGGGTCCCAGGTTCGATTCCGGTCAGGGGCATGTATCTTGGTTGCAGGCACATCCCCAGTAGGGGGTATGCAGGAGGCAGCTGATGGTTCTCTCTCAACAATGTTTCTAACTCTCTCTCTCTCCCTTGCTCTCTGTAAAAAAAATCAATAAAATGTATATTTAAAAAAAAGATACACAGTGCTGGTAGGGAGAAGAGATGCAAATATTTGGTCATCTCACACAGACACAACAAAACATAACTAGTAAGAGGAGTCCAACTAGAATAGCTACAGGGTTGGTGAAAACCCAATGTGTACCCTTGAGGCTGCAGAAATTCAGGGTGTCCTGTGATCTTGCAAGTTCTTCCTCTACTATCCCTACCTAATGCTCATGAAAAGATTAGAAAGAGCCCAAGAAGTAGCCCTTGTGGTGAAGATACAGAGATGAAAACAGCAGCCACTGGGCAGCAAGGGCCATAAACTCCATATGGGTTTCCCCTCAATCTCCATTATAGAACAGAATCATCGTCTGCTGGTCTTGGCGTGTTGGTAAACACTCATTGCAGCTGAAAGAAGAATATTGAGGTGTAGTTGTGGTAAATAATAAAAACAATTAAAAAAACCCAAAACCCTGCTGTTGGAGAGGAGCAGGTTTAAATCCAGAACTGCTATAGGAAAGAGGCAGGGGAACTAAGAAAGCCACAACACCAAGACCCAGGAAAATGCCAGGGAATTAGCCTTATCAGAACAATAGAAATCCACTCTCCCACCCACTACCACAGCCAAGCTATGAAGCTTCAGATAACAAATAACAGCAGAATGCTGAGAATCCTGCTGGGAGAGAGACAGGAAAGGAACAAGAGCATACAAGACATGCTCTCTGAGGCACTGTGTCAAGGGAAAACCAAAAACACAGGATCAAATAGACATCGCTGGCCAGCCCTCCTCTCCTCCACCCTCCCCTCTGCCATGTGATCGCTGCAGGACTGTGCAGCCTGTGGCGGGTAGCTACAGTGATAATAGATCACAAACATACCCAATTTTACTAGATTCGTGCAAACCTCACACTACAGTAGAAAGAAAGGCATGCCCATGTCTAAGCATGAAAACTACTTATCTCGCTTTCTGCTGATCTACACTAATGTGTAGTTTACAAGAAAAATAATATGAAACATACAAAAAAAAAAAAAAGCAAGGAAAACTAGCATATTCCCTAAAGAAGACAATTATCAGACCCAGACTTCAATATGAAATAGCTGTTGGAACTATCTGTCAGGGAATTTTAAATAACTATAATTAGTATGTTAAAAGTTCCAACAGAAAAAGTGGGTCATATGCAAGATCAGATGGGAATTTTAGCTGAGAGAAAGTGTAAGAAATAAAACCACAAGGAAATGCTAGAAAAAAACACACAACAACAACAACGTAATAGAAATGAAAAATGACTTTGAAATGCTCATCATTAGATTTGACATAGGCATAAACAAGTAAATAAACTTGAAGTTAGGTCATTAGAAATTACCCAGTTGAAGTACAAAGAGAAAAAAAAATGTGGGAAAGAAAATACAGAATAGAACATTTAAGAGCTGTGAGACAATATCAAACATTCAAAATAGATACAATATCAAGGAAGAAGAAATATTTGATGTAATATTGGTCCAAGAATTCTCCAAAATTAATGAGATTTTAAACCACAGATCCAATAAGTTCAGAAAGGACCAAATAGAATAAATACAAATCAAAACAAAACCCTGGTATCATCTTAAACTGCTAAAAATAATAACCACAAAAATACAAGAAAATATTGAAAGCATCCAGAGAAAGAAGACACATTACATAGGTAGGCACACAGAAGCCAAGCAAACCGAAGATAATGGAGTCACACCTTTGGATTGTAAAAGAAAAAGAAAAACTGTTGACATTGAATATTACACCAGAGAAAATATATTTCAAAAATAAAGGAGAAATAAAGCCTTTCTCAGGAAAACAAAACAAAAAAACCTGAGTGAATTCAATGTCAGTAGATATATTCTACAAAAAAAAAAAATGCTAAAAGAAAGATCTTTAATCAGAAAAAATATCACACAAAAACTTGGATCTGCACCAAGAAGTGAAAAAGCACCGGAAGCAATTATAGATAGTTACTAGAGCACTCCTTCATCCCTTCTTCCCTGATGCCAGGCTCACTGTGAATGGACCATGGCGGGCAGAGGGGCTGAGACTCAAGTCCACTGTGCCCAGAGATGAGAGGGTTAAGCAAAAGGAAACCCCAAGCTTTAGCAGAGACCAGAGAAAGGGAAATTATATGGCCACACAGATGGAACACAATTTTTACTTTCATTTAACAAAGGTGTTTTCTTTTTTTTAAAGAATTTACTTATGTATTTTTTAAATCATTATCCTGCACCATATCATATCTATTCTCACTATTCTACTGAACAAACATAGTACTTCAGCTACCACCTGCAGGCAAATAACTATCATTTCTCAGCAGACCGCTAGCTGAGGCTCAACCCGTTAGCTCAGTGGTCAGTAAACTACAGCTCACAAGCCACATGAGGCTCTTTGGCCCCTTAAGTGTTCTAATGCCACTTCAAAATAGACTGGCCCAGATAAAAAACTGACTTCTGTGCATGGGCCACGAAGTTTCAATCGCACTGTACGTGTGTGCCCGCACCTGGTTATTGTGGAAGCCACACTCAAGGGGCCAAAGAGCTGCATCGTTTGTCGACCACTGCCTTAGCTGGACAACACTCAATTTTCTACCTGCTTGGTGGGCATTGATAACCAGATAAAACCCAATACCGAGTCACTTCATGTTTACTCTAATGGCACCACTATCATCCCGGTACTCAGGTTAGAACCTTATAGCATCTTCAGCACCTCTGGGTCGGGCAGCTTGATCTGCCTGTCCTTTTTTCCAATATGTCTCAAATCCACCCCCTTTCCTGGCCTCTCTCTAAAATCACTACTCACATAATTCAAGCTCTTTTTCTCAGTTTCCAGACTTTCACAAAGAACTTCTGGTTTGGTTTTCCTCTGACTAGAAAGGTCTCTCTCCTCTGATACATCCTTCACTCTGCAACAAACTGGTTTTCCCACAAAATGGGAGTGCTTCCACACACCGAATGCTCCATGATCCACCTGCCCAGATTAAGCAAGAGATGTCAGCTATAAGCACCCACAACCTCTCTCCCTGTCCCATGAAACACTGACCTAGTTTGTGTTACCTGTTCAAGAACTGTCTTTCCTCTATGTGGTAAAGAGACCACATCTCCCTCTTTCACAGCTGGACACCAAAGACCCCATCCAGGGCCTGGACCGTGGTGAACCAATCAGAGTGGGTTTAGGTCAAGAGTCCAAAATTTAGTATCCCATGTGGTTATGCAGGTCGCTCAATGGCTTTGGGGATAGAGTGAGCTACGTCCCCACAGGAAGGGAGGCCTAGGTCTAATCAACATAAAGGCACATGCAGGGGTGGGGAGAGAAGTGCAGAAAATGCTAGCACTCACCAGTCTGAGGTCTCCCAACCCGGGGACTTTGATATGCTGGTTTGCATGTCAGTTGGGTAGGAGACAGATGGGGTGTGGCCTGGGCTGCCAAGGGGGCGGAGTCCTTTCTGAGATTCTGAAATTCAAATGAGCTACAGAGAGAAGGTCCAAGGCCAGCAGCTGCAGCCACATCTGTTCAGCTTTCTCCCTCACCCTCCTGACTTACCCCTCTGGTCAGCCCCCTGCATCCGCACTGCGCAGACTACAGCTGGGCCTGTTAGGAGCCTTACAGAAGGCTTACTTCTTCTTATTATTTTTTAAAAATATATTTTATTGATTTTTTTACAGAGAGGAAGAGAGAGGGATAGAGAGTTAGAAACATCGATGAGAGAGAATCATCAATCAGCTGCCTCTTGCACACCCCCTACTGGGGATGTGCCCGCAACCAATGTACATGCCCTTGACCGGAATCGAACCCAGGGCCCTGCAGTCCGCAGGCCAACGCTCTATCCACTGAGCCAAACTGGTTTTGGCAGAAGGCTTACTTCTCATTAGTGATGCTGTAGGTTCCATCACCTGAAATATTTAAAGCTGGAGCCGGCACACAATAGATGCTTAGTAAATATTTATAAAATGAAAAATATGAAAGTGGTAAGCGGATGAAAAGATTAATAGATGTATAACTTAAAAATTAATGAATAAATACATGTAGTTCTGTGAAAATTCTACATCCTGCGTGTACAGTTCTGTACCCTTCTAACATCGGATCACCTGTTTAAAGTGCCCAGCTAAACCAAAGGGGCTCACAGCTGATTATGATATTGCCAGGCAGAAATGATATACTATCCTAAGAAAAGAGGTAAAAATATTAAATAACAATTTTTATTAAATCATGAAGAACAGTGGCTTAGGTGGTAAGAAATCATTAAAATTAGTTTTTAGCCTAAACCGGTTTGGCTCAGTGGATAGAGCGTCTGCCTGTGGATTGAAGGGTCCCGGGTTCGATTCCGGTCAGGGGCATGTACCTTGGTTGCGGGCATATCCCCAGTAGGGGGTGTGCAAGAGGCAGCTGATCGATGACTCTTATCGATGTTTCTAACTCTCTATCTCTCTCCCTTCCTCTCTGTAAAAAAATCAATAAAATTAAATTAAAAAATGAGTTTTTACCCCCCATTCTAATATATGGGCAAAAACTCTATACCATTAGCTCCAAAGAGGTGGAGCTGAACAAAACCAGAAAAAGAAATATAGCTTCTTTCAAAGTGTTTCTGAAATATTTCCCATGGAAGGGAATGTGTGTGCAATGTGTGATGGCACGTTGTGTCAGCCTGCAATCCTGTGTACTTCAAATGTTCCAGGTGACATGCTGTCTGCAAGGGATGCCAATGCCATCACCTCGGCTTTCATTGTGGGATTATGAGATGATTTTTTCAGATTTTAATCTGATTTTTAAAAAATATGTTTTTATTGATTTTAGAAAGAGAGGAAGAGAGAGAGAGAAACATTAATCTGCTGCCTCCACACACACACACACCCCCTCCCCCACTGGGGATTGAGCCCGCAACCCGGGCATGCTCTGATCAAGAATCGAACTGGCAACCCTCTGGTGAATGAGATGATGCTCAGCCAACCCAGCTACACCAACCAGGGCCCAACCTGATTTTAAAGCATATATATTTTTTACAGACTCCACCAATAAACTAAACATGACATTTTGGGATTTCTTTCAAATCTGTCAGGTTGACAGCAGCGGTTTCCCGGAAATGTACCTCGACTGTGCCTGCCTAATCCCCAGCCGCCCATTCTATGCACTTCACTCAACTGTAAACGTGTCAGCAGGAAACCACGGCCGCAGACAACAAGCAGCTGTAATAATGTGAATGAATAACATAGATGTCGGGTTATTGTTATCCTTGAGGAAATCTTATGTTACTCCATTCAAAAGGAGAAAAATACGTGAAAAGTATGAAAGTGATATTAAGCAGATGTGAGACTGGAGTTGTCAATCTTGTCTAAGCAGGTGCTAATGTGTTATAATTATCCCTTCTGGCAGTTGATGTTTAGGATTTTGGTTCCCACCTAGTCAATCACAGCTGTAATTGTTAAGCTACTTACATCGCTAATATGCTGGGTAATAACCAGATAGGATTTAATATTTGACATGTACCATCAGTTTCCTTTCTTCTGACATGAATCTTCTCTACACCAATATCTGTAGATTGGGCTGTCTTGTAACTTCTGAATAAAACAAATAGAACTGCTTGGCAAAAAAGGAAACAAAACTAGAAAACAGCTCTATGTGTCTTCCTCTTGATTGGGCCACCTTGGCGTCCTCACATGGAACAATGCCCTCCCTTCAATGAAGGTGTTATTTCGATGCCAACCTTGCACATGCTAGAAAAGGCAGGGTAGGAGGTTTTGCTCTCATTCACCCTCACTGTAAGGGAGGAGATAATACTGATTTCCCGCCATAACGAGAGAGGCCCGGGGCAAACACTTTAAAATGGCTTCCCCAAACAAGAGAGTCCATCACACGAAAATTTGCAAAGCTTACCAGTCAACTGTCTTTCCAAGGATCTTACTTTTCTGCCTCTGCCTGAATTTTCAACCGCAAAATAAAATGGAGAAAGAAGTGGTCATGGGAAAGACACAGGGCTCCAAAGTCCCGGGCCTGGGTTTGAACCCACGCTCTGCACTTCCTGGCAAATTTGGAAAAATCATTTGCCCTGCCTGCGCTCCAGGGTCTTTTTCCATGAAATAGGGTGTTTCTGGGATGAAGTGAGGTAACTCAGGCCAAGGCTTGCTCTGTGGCTGGCTCAGATGAAGAGCACTATTGTTAGTTGTAACAACCAGCCGGGTGGCATTACAAGGATGTGCTGACCGGGCTGGAAGCTGCCTCTGGACCTGGCGTCTCAAGAGCTCAGTGACAAATGGTTCCGTGGGAGCTGAGTTCTCCCACTGGCTGGGGCAGCTCTGAGGCGGGACCATCCCTCGTGTATGTGTCCCAAGGAGCCAGGCAAATGGGGGCCCTTCGCAAGTGTTGGATGAGGGCAGCAGGCTCCATAGCGCAGGCATCACCCACGGCAGGCTCTGTATTGGGATGTCAAGGCTCCAGAGAGCCCCAGACCTTGGCCTGCCCCCGGAGCTCGGGCTTGGTTCCGAATATCCCAGTCAAATTCCACTGGCTGGCACCATCGAGAACACCAAGAAAGAGTCCTAGGAAAGAAGACTGGGAGTCCATTTCCTTGATGTTATGGCTCAGGTGCCACCTTGCACAGCTCCAGAGACCCGCAGTCACATGCGGGACAGTGGGAAGCACCCTAAAAAGGTCCCAGTTACCAAACATTCATAGAGAAGTTTTCCTTGGTGGCTGTTCTTATCAAGGGCCCAGCAGAAGATTTCAGAGAGTTCTTCCAAAAGTTGTCACTCAGGAGATTGCACACAGTAGTTTAACCCTAAAGATACACACACGTACACACACATGAACATGCACTCACACACATGCATATGTGTATGTACATGCATGTACATACATACACATATATGCATGCATATCAAACACATGCACAGACATATACATAAGATCCAGCCAATTAAATTTTTGGTCTATAGCTCAATGTGTAAGAGCTCCCTTTCAGCTCTCTGCACCATTTCAGCTTTATCGTCGTGTGCCTTTTCTATAACCTCACAGGATGGTTCAGTACCTTGTGGAAGTCAGAGGAATCCCTTAGGGTGCACAGCCCCCTGACATCTGACGATGGTTTGTCTGGGGGTTAATGGCACCCTCAGTAAGGTCAACAACACCTCTTGTCACCCCCACTGCCGTCTTTTGATTGTATTTTGTCTTGAGGGCTCACCCATATCCATATGCTGCAACTCTGCTTGAAGATGCATCAACATTTGAGCACATTTTTTTTTTTTATGAGAATGAATTTATCAATTACTCCAAGGATGTGAAATTTTCCAGTCAGGATGGGTGGGTGGACAATTAACAGAAAATAAATACTCATAACTATTCAGTCAAGCACCCTCCGTTAATTAGAAAAAGGCGATAACTAAGCTGTTACTCTGCTTTCCACACATGATGGCCACAAACCAACTAGTAAGATGGGTTGCACGAGGGAGAACTACCAAACAATATTTTTACAAATTATTAAATGTCCCTCGTTCCCCACAGGAGAAAGGAACTTATTTCAAGGGGATCCTGCTTAAAGTTTAAATTGGAAAGGGCACGCATGCATTGATCTGACAGCCACGTAGCATTAAGACTTCAAAGCGAAGCAAATGAGGCTGGACCTAGTCATTTTGCAATAAAATGTGAAGTCGTGTAATAGTGCCCTTTTAAGCCACTTGGGACTTTTAAGACTTCAAATAAAATGCTATTAGCACAGACAGATAAACAATCTAAGCCCCTATTTGCCTGGGGTGATACCCTTATCAGTTACAATGGGCAAAGAAAACATAGCAGCCCAGGTGCTCAGAAAGAATGACACGAACACCAGTAATCTCTCCATGAGGCAGGCTTTTGATTTGCATTCCTGCTGAACATCTCACTCCCACGTCAACCGCTTCGTGGATGGCGGCTACTCCGAAGCTAGCTCCGGATTTCCATTCAGGGGGCATAACCAGATTTAAGGAGAAAACGTGGAATTTGAGAAATTTATTAAATTTTTTTTTTTTAGTTGAGCAAGGAAAAGATAATAAGGGTGGTATTCCCTTAGATCATAAAATTCTGCTCCGTGCACGGTTGGACCTGGTGGAAATTAAGATGCTTGCTCCCAGGATAGCTCCTCCACTTAAGAGGTGCCTGGACCCATGTCACATGGCTAATCACAGCAGCAAAGATGTTCAGCAAAGCCTAAACCGGTGTGGCTCAGTGGATAGAGCGTTGGCCTGCGGACTGAAAGGTCCCAGGTTCCATTCCAGTCAAGGGCATGTACTTTGGTTGCGGGCACATCTCCAGTTAGGGGGTGTGCAAGAGACAGCTGATCAGTGTTTCTCTCTCATCAATGTTTCTAACTCTCTATCCCTCTCTCTTCCTCTCTGTAAAAAATCAATAAAATATATTTTTTAAAAAACAAGCAAACAAACAAAAAAACGTTCAGCGAAGAAAACAGGAGCCATTTGACCTCTGCAGGACCGACCCATGGAAACTGCTGCCTCCACTTCTCTTTAGGGGAGATCTGTTCCAGGACATTCCAGCGTTAGGGAGGGGGTGGTCGCCAGCATCTCCGTAGCTTCTGTGCCTTGGAACTCAGCTTTGTAAACATTTCCCTGTGCCCCCCTCTCACCCCCCACCCCTGGCTCACAGGGTCCCCAAGGCCATCGCACGAGGCCCTGCAGAAAAACTCCAATCCAAATTCGCCTCTGTGGCCAGGGGAGGCCAGGGTATGCGTCTCCACAAAAACCTGGCTGGCAGCTTCTGCTTTAATAACGGCAGTGTGTCTCGTCGGTAACCGATGAGTATCTCCTTCTTCCAGCTGGCACGGACGCACAGTGCACACCGGCATATTTCTCCAGCACGCTGTTCGTCTGTCTCTGCTTCTGCCTGGGCCACCGTTGTGCTGCGGCAGCCAGGAGAAAATATGCCAGAGAGTCCTGGCAGAGGCCCTGGCAGCTGATGGATTTAACTTCTGAACACATAATAAGGTGGGGTACAGCAGCGAGGGCTACCCGGAAGATTTTGGTTTCCCTCGCCTGTGATTTTGGCCTTGCTTTCACCTGAGAGGTAGAGGAGCTTCTCATAGCACAAACCAAGCCGCTGTGAGATCCACTTGCAAATATACATGACTTCCCTTCAATTCCAGCCCTGTCATCGTTTGCAAACGCTGGCAGGGGCAGTTCTGTTTGCAAATCTACAGAACACTTACCTCGAGTCTGAGAAGCAGCATCGGGGTTTACTGCTACTGTCCAAATAACCAAAGGCCAAGTGAAAATAAAATGCATTAACAAGCACTATTTAGGATTAAGCCAACAGAGCTATTGTACCTTTAAATTGAAGAAAAAAAAAGACAAAAAATATTCTACAAGTTCTAGGAGGGAAAAAAAAATGCCATATTTGTACAGACTCCCAAATCCCCTCTGTTTAAACAGGGTGATTAATATCAGCTCCTATAGGAAATTAAATTCGGGGAAGCACAGTAATATGCAGATATGCAGATTTCTGGGCAGCATGGCCATCTCTGGGAAGGGAGCTGGCTGATTAATCTGCGTCCTCGGAATACAAAATGAAACGCGGGCTCTCCCAGGCGGGCGTGGGGAAATGACTTTCCCTCCCACAGAAGGGCGAGAAAGGGCCGTCACGCCAACAAGAGAGGAGGGTCCTGGTGCCACGTGCGGCGTGTCTGTGAAGGGCGAGGCGCTGATGCTTAACACAGCGGGTCACGTTTGCAAGAGCCGACTGCTGCGTCTCGGGCCTCTCAGCGCGCTTTGCGCTTTGTAGAAAGTTCTCCCTCCCTCATTTCTGAAGACAGGGGAGAACTGCCCATCATCCCTGTTGGTTAGCCCTAAGGCTCATCTGTAATCCTGCCTCCACAGTGTATGTTAAAGGCTGTTCCCTTCTTCCTCATCAGCCCCCCAGGAGTCCCCAGGGAAACCCTATGTGATCACACACGTGCTGAGGGTCCTCAGAGCTCACCTGCAACCGAATAAACCTCCACACATCGGGGTTTTTGTTTAATTCTTGAAAGACTGGAGGAGTCCTTTTTTTTTTTTTTTTTTTTTTTTTTTTTTTTTTTTTAAGTAGACTGTCAGAAACTTAATTTGCAAATATAAATTACTTCCCTTAAATTCCAACCCTGTCATCTTTCCAAATGTCAGTGTGGTCATCGCATCATCCGGTGTGGAATGAGCAGATTTTTGATCATTGAATAATGGTACTTTTCTTTCTTTCTTTTTTTCCTTTTTGGAAAAAAAATATTTACAGCTAGATGCAAAAAGTCATTTTCAGTGGGATTTTTTTTGTGCCGTTACTGGAAACTCAAGCCTGTTATTCTGAACCATTCAGGGTCTCTCCAATAATTGTATAGAAGTAGGCATTATGCTATATTATTAAAGCTGTAATTTCCTGCTGAATCTGTCTGGATGTTTCTTTTTATCACTTGGCAATTTCTATCTAGTTATAGCATAATTAAGTTTCCTGACCTTTGCTCACTCTCTTAACAGGACGCTTAGAAATATACTAGAATTGCAGATCTTCAGGCCGATGTCCTCTCTCCCCACACAGTAATGGAATAAAATTATTAATCCAGTAATTGTACAGAACATATTACTTTGCAGTGAATGTTCCCGCTTCTCATTTTCTGTCAGTGACAATCAGCCCGAGGGTACAAATCATTTCTGCAGGAGCACGGCCCTTGAAGAAAAACCTCTCGTTCGCTCTCCTGCAGCTACCTGTGCAGCTGTGATTATGCCGGGGCTAATACAGCACTAGGCTCCAGCCAACAAAACAAAGTTAATAAAATGGACTAAGGAACAAGATATTTTCCTGCCTGCTGCCCGTGTGCCCAAATGAGAACCAACGTTGAGATAATAAATGGTACAGCCGAGTGTAGCTCTGGGAGTGGATTCGGAAGGCTAACTAGCCCCTGGGACTCATCAGGCAGGTCTGTGGGCATGCACACGCTTCCTGGGGAGTTAGGAGGCACCAGAAGCTCCATCTACATAACTCTGTGTCCCAGAAATGAGGGGGCTGTTCTTCTGGCTGGCATTGTGTGGGTGCCACAGACAGAGCCATGCACCCACCCCATGGAAGTGTCCCACGTCCCGGGTTCTTGCTCCACCAGCCACACTAGACACACTCTGCATCCACAAAGAAAGATGTCATCGCAATGGAGCGTGCATCTGCAGGATCATTGGACTGAGCCCTTGATCTGCGAGGGTGAGCTCGCAGTAAACCCAGCTGCTAAGCTTGTTTAATAAAATCCCGTACAAGCCTGATCGTAGGCAGGATAAATGGCCAAACACAATTCTCCATCTCCAGAAACATAGTGGAGATTCGATCCTGAAGCAGCAATAGGTTTCCAAGCAAGACAGCAAAATGATCTTTAAGCAGCAATGCTGATGTGTGAGAAGTGTTAACTATTATACATGGTGAAAATTTAGTATGCACACTCTGTGAACACATGGCTTGTATATTCCAGTCAATGTGTATACCTTAAAGGGGCTTTGTTTCAAATTCCATAGTGTGTCCTCGGTCATTCCTGGAGTCCCCAGCACTGTTCTTTGGTCCCCTCTGACAGTAAACTTTAATGCCAGAGCAGAGTACTTACCAACATTGACAGAATGAACCAACAGGTTTA
The DNA here is from genome assembly GCF_964339955.1 of Pipistrellus hanaki. Lineage (NCBI taxonomy): Eukaryota > Metazoa > Chordata > Mammalia > Chiroptera > Vespertilionidae > Pipistrellus > Pipistrellus hanaki. The sequence continues at coordinate 26,754,991 of NC_140505.1, forward strand.
TGAACTAAGCCTTGTAACTTCCTTTCACGTCTAGATAAAGGAACATGTACAATGTTCATTCTGCTGATAGATGCTAGTAACCATTTAATAGCTATGCTGTTTTAAAGTCCCATTGGCCATAGGTCAGTTTACAGCCATACACTGAAGTGTGTCCCAATGTGTTGTTGATAGGATATAAAACTACCTCTGATTCATGTCCACTGAATCGCCCCCTCTGGAAGGGAAACCACAGAAATCATTAGGAAGACTTCACAGAAACACAGATAGTAATATCAGTTCATCTATATGCTAACTGTATTGGTGTAAATCAATAGTTCTCAACTTGAAGCAATTTTGCCCCCTCAGGGGACATTGGGCAAGGTTGTCATACCCGGGGGTAGGGGTGCTACTGGCAGGTAATAGAGGCCAACATCCTACAATGCACAGAATGGTCCCTACACCCAGCCAAAAATTACTTGTAGCACATGTCAATAGTCCTGAGGTTGAGACTCAGGTTTAAATGGACACATGTTTGCTGCAAATAAAATAAAAATAAAAATCCTATCTTGAGAACCTGATGCATGGTCAATTCCAGATATAGCTGAAACATGAAATCATATTTTCCCAATTTCTCAGCTTCTGAAATTTAAACATAAGGAAAGGACAAAATGAGATATTTTCAACTAGAATTGTTTTCACTCCCAACTAAAAGATAAGCAGTCAATGGAGGTGAATGAGAATTAAGGGTTGTTGTTTTCTTCCTCCACTCCTGATTTTAGGAGTAAAATAAATGACCCTTCTGTAGATGCAAATTTAACTGTGGAATTTATCATTTATATTATCTGCTGAGCCACCCATATGTAGAGCTATATAATGCATTTGTATGGTATAAGTGGTCTGAAGCACAGATATTTGAGTGACAGTGGCAATGGTTCATGTGTGCAGGCAGCAGAAGGTTAGAAACTCTGAGATTCAACATGTGAGTGTGCAGAAGGAAACAGGACCTCGTTTTTTTCTTCTTTTATTTTCCTCCATGAAGCTATCAAAATTTCTTTTAGGCTTCAACTATGACAGCCTCTGCTCCCAGAGAAATATATTAGTAAAGGCAATTTAATAACCCATTCAGCTACATCAGCTGTTCTATTTCTTAATTTTTGAAAGCAAAGGAAATTGTGACTCACTTTTGTTTCATTGTAGCCTGTAAAAGCCTCCTGTGAAGTCACACGGGAACTGTTTGGCTGATGTTAGCTGCCTTTATTTCAAAATTCAGCCGGGAGTGAGACATTCCCAGAACTCCCTTTTGCAGTGTCTGAATCAGCTTCTAATAAACATGCATTTGGGGAGGGGGGGAGGGGAAGAGGGCCTGATGGGAGGACTCTCAGTTAACTTCCTATTGTTTCATTGATAAAAATGGTCTGGGGAGCAGAAGAATATATTAACCGTTTCCTTTGGTTTTCCAGCGGGAAGGCTGAAAGACGTTTCTAAAATAGATCTATTTTCCTTTCATTCTACAGAATAATGCATGAATGATTATAACATATGCTCTATCTCCCGTCTTTTTTTTTCTTTTTTTTTTTCTCCCCCTCAACCAGTGGAAAAGTGCCTGACACCATAATCACAACTTGTTGGGTTTTCAATCTGATGCGGTCCCATTTTTTATCATGGTTAGTTAAACGTCCATTCTTGTTCAGTGTGATAAATGTTATGGCCGTTTAACGGGAACGAAAAAAGAGAGGCATGTTAAACCAAATATTGCTTCAGATTGTGTCTTTTATTCTCCTTTTATCATCATATCTTAATTTATAGTATAATCATCATTATCACGACTGTCAGCCTCATTTAACCTTCCCTGATCTCCCATGATTCTCTGCCGTCAGGTCTGATTGCCTACCTTCTGCTGACTGGCTGATAATGCCTGACAGATTAGCCCTCCCCAAGAGGAAGACAATGATATATAGAACCGTGCAGCTCGCTCTATATATTAATGAGGAGCTGGCAAAGCTTTGATAAGGCTGCGGGAATAATCCATCAGGGCGGGAAGGAGCTTGTAAAACTGGAGGGACATTGCATGGGAAAACACCTGGGAAGGATGTAATGACCCGGCAGCTAAAGACCTGTCAGCTGTCGCCCCTCCTGTTGTAATGAACATCAGATAGCGGGCGTGTGGATAACCTGAGAAGTTTATCAGCCCCCCCAATCCCGTTACATTCTCCCTCCGTGTGGCGCCCACCGCTCCTGTCTTTTTACAACATAGTTAGCAAGCCGGCAATTAATAGCTCATTTTCGGTGGCATTAGGCACTGTTTATCTTCTAAACTAGCTCTTATCATCGGGGGCTGTTCCTGTGAAAGGCAGGAGTCATTGGCGCTTTTTTTGTGTTCCCAGTTGTGGCACTTACTCAGCAGAGGCTCGCTCCGCCATTAGATACAATGCTTCAGATGGCTACTTGAGTTTGAATGCACCGTTATTACAGGTATTATATGAAATTGCTTGTGTTATGTGAAGGGGATTATAGAGGTTCTGGATCAATAACTTCAGTGGATGTTGGGAGTGATTACAGTGCTCTGTCAATTTTCCCCATTTGGCTGTCAGTGTCGATTTACAACACACCACCTCTTTTATTCACATCGAATCACTTATTTCATTGGTAAATTCTATATATCTCCATTCACTTTAAGTAGCTGATTTGTGTAAAATAAAATGACTTCCTCTTCTGTGGGTGCAACAGACCTAATCCTATAGAGTCACAAAAACGTGTAAACACACGGGAACTCTTTGTCCTTTCAGAAGCATCGTGTAGAGTGCCCGTGGCTGCCCGCTACATCAAATAGCTGTAATTGAAAGATCCCCATCAGCCAGGCTTTGTTTAGACCACACCTAGCCACTTCATCTTTATTTTTATTTTTTTTCCAGTCTCTTCCTCCCGTGTAAGTTTAGGGACGCATAAAGCAGATGTGTTTTTTTGCACCCACGCCCACCTCTGTTCCCACCTTGGTAGGTGGTTCCTGTGTTGCTGTGCAGGCTCAGCCCCTGCCTTTCAAACTCCAAGATCACAAATGCAGCCTTAGGATATTTGCCTTAAACTGATCGATCGGATGGCTCATGCTGGGTGCAAGTTGCCTGAGTGTTCTAATTTTACTGTGTGTGTGTGTGTGTGTGTGTGTGTGTGTGTGTGTGTGATGGTGATTTATGGCATGTACTCTCAAAGCTTAGGAGAAAGAAGTCCAAAGCATTAGTGATGGGAAAAGTCAAAGAAGCACAGGCAATATTTTAGGACCAAAGTCTAGATTTTCTATACCAATAGCAATTCTCTAAAGGTATTCACACCCCACTAAGATACTAGGCATATTAAATTCTATCATTCCACAGACCTCAGTGTGCCTGGAATAATGTTTCATTTGGGAATTTACTTTTGAACCTTAACTTGAAATGCTCATCAATGTTTTCTACTATTTCTGACCTAAACGGGGCTCTTGGAAAACTGTGTACTTTTCCACAAATAAATAAAACTTCCATAAACGAAGTATTTACACAATCATAGAAAGCAAGCCCTCCAGAAAGCTTTCCCCTAACAATTGTCTATGGCTCAAACAGACAAATGAATAAACCACTAGATTCACCAACCCATTAATGCACACAATTTCTGGTACTGAAGCTATTCAAATAGACTAGAGAGGAGCGAAGGGATGTGTTCATTGTCTGTCCTGGCATAAAATGTCCTTTGCATAAAAATATACTGATTAATCCTGCACATCTGTGGCTTTCACATTTGTTCATTCACTTCTGTAAATTTTTAATATATTTTGTACAAGTTATAAAGCCAGGAGAAAATACAGATTCTGTTAAAAATGTAATGAGTAAAAAAAAAAAAAAAAAAAAAAAAAAAAAAAAAAAAAAACTCCATAAACTGTGTCTATATTTTCTGAAAGGCTCCATTGTCCCATAGAGCACAATATTATTTAATTGCAATTGAAATCAAAGATCTTCAAAATCTACCATTTGTTTGCCCATTACAAATCAATGCTTTCATGCAAGGTGCAAGGTTTCCAGTGTTATATGCAGCTCCATGATACATGGCAGGTTAGACAGATGGAGCATAATGCTTTACTCAACATTAGCATTAGCATAACAGGGAAATGGGAGTAGAAAGGGGAAGAGAAGGCTCTATCTCCCCCAACCCCCCAACGGACATACTCACACCTTAGCACACACGTGACCAATTTCCCTGTATTGCAAGGTCTTGGGTCATTGAGTGCCTGGGTCTCTCCTTAAGCACATCATGGCATTAGCCAACCTGCTTGCCTACCAATATCTTCATTAGTCACCTATCATGTTCAGACTAGACAGAATAGAAGCATCATCTCAATTCCACATGACTCGCTTTGATGTGTCCATGGGGAAAGGTTAGGCTAGAATTTCAACCTCTTGTTCACTAAAATCAGAAATGTTTTTAATTTGAATCTGCATATCCATTGGTATTGATAATATGACTTAAATGCAAGGAAATATCTTGAATAGGGTGGTACACCACACATTGGGAATGAAAAACAGAAGTAGGAGGGGAAAGAGATCCATAGATATTTCAAAAATGATCTTGCCTTCAAGAAATTGTCTATAGGGAGAAATGAGATGTAAGTAGAAAATGAAGTTTAAAGAATGCCCTAGTACTGCCATAGTAAAAATTATAGGACTCAATAATCTTAGCTGTTAAATTAGCTTTACAGTCAATAACTGTTACAAATCAGGTAGAAAAAGCTCACATTTAGCTGCAGTAACCAAGAATTACAGAGTAAGTGAGATTTTTAATAGAACTTGGCACACAAAGAAAACCATCAAGTCTTAGGCATTCCTGAGCGTACACACATCCATGCAATCACTCTGAGAGGAAAGTTGGAGTTGATGGAAAATTACAGCCTGAATCTGGCATCCAGGCTAATACATTATAGGCTACTGTTTGGAAAACTCTAGTTTCAAAGGAGCAATAATTCACTTTTAAATAGCAATTTATAAAAGATGGCAGCCTTTAATATATAAACCCTTAGAGTTACGTCTGACATTACACAAAGGATATACATATTGCATAACCATTTTCAAATAATAATAATTCAAATTAAGAATGTATATGCACTTCTGAAGCAGCTACTGCATCTGCCGAGGGAAACAATGTACTTTGGCAAAGTTACAGAAAACTAATTTACCAAGAGTCAACCAAAATTCAATTACAATTTTAATAACAAATTCAAAACAAAGGGGATATCCTGAAGGCCGGTGTTTGGTAAAATATCAGGATAAAATGTGTAGAATGAGCCATGAGCCCCAAGTTACACTGCACATGCTGTTCTATACTAAATACCACACAGACATCATGAAAATAAAAGCCATACAAATATTGCAACTTAATGAGTGACTGAGGAAAAGGCAGCCCTCACAGTTTATGGGATTTTCCTATCCTGATTGGTCGGAGAGAACTGGAAGAGAAAAAGAATATATGTAACTAGCCTAATCTTCCTGGATCAAAATAATACCCATGACATTATGAAGAGTGATGTGATAATCAAGGAGTGAACTCCCCTGTCCCCGCCTTTCCCTTCAGGATGCACTGAGAAGGCAGCTCACTTACCAGCACCATCTGAAAAGGGCAATCCAAAAAGATGTTCATGCATTTGCTCATGAAAGTCTTCCTACCACCACAAATTGGAACTAGCACAAAGTAGGCACTAAACAAATATCTTTGGGAGATCTGAATGACTGACTGAATGAATGATGTTTTCCTAAAGATAAGTGGCAATGTAGGTTGCTGGAGGTAAGATGATATTAATCCCTTAATAATTGTGTTTTTCCAAAACCAAAGCTAATTTCATGATTGTTAATAAATTATTAATGGTATATATTTGGGCTCTAGATCAGTGGTTCTCAACCTTTCTAATGCCATGACCCTTTAATACAGTTAGTTCCTCATATTGTGGTGACCCTCAACCATAAAATTATTTTTGTTGCTACTTCATAACTGTAATTTTGTTACTATTAATAAATCTTAATGTAAATATCTGTGGTCTTAAGCTCTACAGCAGCGGTTTTAACCTGTGGGTCGATGCTGTAGAGCCCACAGGTTGAGAACCGCTAGCAGGGTCACCTAAGATTACTGGAAAACACATGCATTTACATTAAGATTCATTAACAGTAGCAAAATTACAGTTATGAAGTAGCAACAGAAATAATTTTATGGTTGGGGTCACCACAACATGTGGAACTGTATTAAAGGGTCATGGCATTAGAAAGGTTGAGAACCACTGCTCTAGATGACCTTTAAATAGGAATTTAATTTTGATTAGTAAACTTATGTCCATTTGACATATTATTTCTATTTGGAGATAAATCAGTGTGATTTATATGGAAAATGTGGCAGGACCATTACAAATGATGGTAGTATACTTTACATTCCCAAGACTGTTTTTACAACTGGCCATTTGCACATCTTAATCCCTTTCCCCTTTTCACCCATATTCAGCCCCTCTTCCATCTGGTAACCATAAAAATATAGTCAATAATATTGTGATTGCTATATCAATGTCTGATCACTGAATTGTACACCTCAAACTAAGGTAATATTGTATGTCAACTGTAGTTAAAAAATGAAAATAATTCTTTTTTTAAATGATATTGGGTTTCTATGGAGTGTGGGTACCATCTTGAATCCTGTGTTTTAGAGGGCTTTGAAAAATTTAGTAATGTCTGTATAAGAGTCATACAGAGCCATGAGAATCACTGACCTGGAGCAGTGGCCCCAAGGGACTGGCTGTGCAATTTCACTGACCATGAACTTTCTCTACATGGTTGCTGCTCTTTTCAACTGGTCAGAACTGGAAGGGCAGAAAGGCTCCTAGTGCCATGGGGGGGAAGAGGGGGTGAGCTTTGATCCCATAGGAAAGACATCTCATGCAAATCTGTCACTATGCTGAAGGCAGAGGACAGGGAAAGAGGACATTCTGCTTGCCATGTTGATTGAAAATAACTCTACATAATGATTTAAAATAACTAAAACCACCGAAAAACAGTCAGCGAATGGATTGAAAAAGAAAGCGTTTCTCTCCCTCCCCCCTCCTTCTTCTTAATGCTGCTTCCTGTTAACAGATATCCGTTGTTATTAATTTGGTTGCTACCCTTAAAGCAAGTGTGTCCATGTTAACCAAGACCTAACCCTTAGTAATGGGGAGGGTGGAGGGATAAAATAGTAAGAGGGTTGTGGGGCTGACACATTTAATAGTTCAAATAAAAAATAATTGAATACTTAGCCCACTGAAAGCAGTTTCTTCCCACGGGGCCTGCGGTGCTCAGCACTACTTAGTATGACCACGATCAGGCCAGAATGGACTGCTCCATCAAGAAGCATGTTATTTGTGGTCTATTTAGGCTGCTTTTTCTTGCACTTCAACCAAAAAAAAAAAAGTGAGATGAACGTAAATGCTGGCAATAATAAACTATTACCAAAGGTGAAAAAGCATTCCTAGTTTGAGGACAAAGTAAAAAAGGGAGGAGGGGGCTACTTAGCTTGCAAGTAATCCAGGATTCTCTGTATGACTCCCTATGCCAAGTTGCTTCTTCCCTGCCCTGTGAAATATTTGACAACACAGGGTTCTGTCCTCTTAGGCTGTTATTGGCTCCATTAAGAGGACAGAGAGCATATTAATGATTTTTTTTGGCTTCTATTTCCTAAAAAAAAAAAAAAGCATGCACAGTCTCTACATGTAAATTTGCATTGTAAACCAATCCCATTGTGTTCTGAGATCCTGAGCTGTTGCATTTTCAAGTCCCTTACCCCCTTGTTCATAAAAATGTCCTCTTGTTGTGCCTGTATACCCAGAAGGAACTTGGGGTGTTAGAGGTGGGAGATGGTCATCCACACCTGACCATGAGCACAGGTTCACTTTTTGAGAAAGGAGGGGCGGGGGAGGGGCATGCTGCAGTGACCTGATTACCCATTCTAACATGCAAAGGTAGCTTCCCTGTAGCAGGACTGCAGGGTGCCACCTCCTTGATGAAAATGGACCAAGCTGAACAGACAGGGCTTCACTTCCAGCCTGAGTTCTGCTCCTCCTGAGCCCAGAGGTTTTCTTCCCAAGGAAGTGTCTGCATACCTCCTTCCTTTTGTCTCAACCGGAGGGATTTAATAGCTCAAGTAACTGAAAAGGACTAACAACAGCAAGGCTCCGGTTTCCAGAGTAACCATAAAAACAGACCCCAGTCTCCATGGCAAAGAGAAAAGCTATTTGCCGCAGCCTTTTCAGACCTTGAGCAGACACTGACAGTTTTCCTATAATCACCCTCGATTATTTGTAGCAACTAACTATATTATAATGTTAACTATAGGAGGTCTTCGAAAATATGTGGGCTAAAAAAAAAAAAAAAAAGGAATGAAAAATATGCTGGGTGTTCCTCTGCTTTAGCTATGAATACGTTATCACTTCAAATTTTATAAAACAGTCCGTTCTGGTAATTCAACTCAAAGGGGTTAATGTTCATCTTCCAGCTTTCTTTCTTTAATTCTCTGAAGGTATCTGCATCTATTTAGAGGTGTATACAATCTAAGTATCTTGAATGCATGCATTTGTATTGAAGAGCAAAGTAAGAATGGACATGCAATATTTATACATTTTATTTAATCTACTATAAATCAACTGTTCATTATCCAGTGTTTGACAACTGCTGTTTCTTTCATTCATTTGCAAGATATGCACGAATTAAGCTATATGTATATGCATGCATATATGTGTGCCTGTGTTGCATGTGTGTCCTTCATTAGTGAGGCTACAAGACCACAATATCATTATCTAAACTGCCACAGTGCATCATATGTGTGGATGTGGCTCATTCCAGCCTGGGTGAACCTCTTGTTTTGCCAATGGTTTGCTTCTTATTCACAGGCATGCAGCCTGCCTGGTTGGCCTGCCTGCGTTTCTTTACTGGGCTTCATTTGAACAGGGAATGAACTTGGATTTCAGTCTCCATCTTTTATTTAAAAGTCAAAATCCACCTATAGGGCAAAGTTAATGATCAGGCCCTTTATATGTTCAAGTACAAGTACTGATATTATAGTGTTGCCATAGTTTCAATATTAGGTCTATGCAAGTTAACTTCCAGTTGAAAACAAAGTACAATGTTACTAACCATTCATTTTTAGGTTTCTCTCTTTCTGTCTCTCTCACGCACACTCATGTACACACATACATACACACACATGCAGTTAATTAATATGTGTATACATGTATATATGTGTATATATATATATGTTACACAGCATGTTTAAAATTTTCTATGTATAGCTAAAAAGATTACTATAAATACATTACATTAATAGAAAAATAACTATTTTGTTTTCCAGATTTCTGGGGGAATACCTTTTTCTTAAGGAATATAGCTGAAAAATATAATTATAGTCTTAAAAAAATCACAATTTTTATTTCATATACAAAAGCTTCCACTGAAAGTCCTTAACGTGTCTTTGTTAAAGTTTGAAGAATAAAATTTGGGAAACAAATATGTCATGTTGCTTAGAAATTGCCTCATTTTTAAATGCACAAGTGAGAATAATAAAATAAACCTCGCCCAATAATGTAGATGCTTGCAGAATTAAATATTAATCAAGGCCTGAATTCAATGTTCTCAATCATTTGTTAAAAACGAACATACCTATATTTAGTCTAAAAGATTCAGGGTGCATAGTCTGTGCAAATCTTCACTTAGTTGCAATTTTTCCTCTCTAGAAAGCATCTCAGATGACTAAAACAGAACAGGCTCTTCCGAATAAGCCAAGTCGAACTGGAGCGTTTGTCTCAAGTGCAAGCCTCTCAAACAGAACCCCTCCAACCCCCTAAAACTCAACTTCCTAGGTAACAATGCTCCTTCTTTTTCCGATTTTGTATTTCTTCCCCAAGTCTATTTCAAAAAAAAATCCATGATTTTCAAAGGAACACTTAGCAGCTGGTCTAAGGTTCAGTGGAGTGTTTATTTTTCAGGGGAGGGAGGGCCTGTGTCACCAGGAGGCTCACCTCCCAGGCCAGCCTCTGCCTGGAAAGGGGCGGGCTGAGGACAGCTGGGGCGGGAAGAATCAGATACTGGTTCTTTGGTGGAACTGGTAAGAAAGCAGTAAATACTGTGGGACCTCCACCAGGATCACAAGGAACAACGCCCAAAGTAAAAAGCAATTCCCTTGCGTCCCAGCGATGTCACATCTCTGCTCTGTCCCAAAGTCTCTATGTATCTATCAGATTGATCTGAACAGTATGCCTCACTCCTATTGCATGCTGGGTTTTATAAATTGCTTAAAGATAAAAGCCTGCCCTGCTGTACAAAGAAGTAAGATATAATATTGAATTTGCACTAAAATGAAAGTTTCCTGGTGCCCCTTATATATTTAAAATTTCTGTTTTCTTGCCATGAATATAATTCACTGTCTTTCCCCAAGTATAATCCCATAAGGGTTTGGCCAAACAAAAATGCTCTAATGATTGCAAATGGCTCAAATATTCTGTCCAGTGAGTTAAGTGATAAAAGTTTCTATGTTAAAAGAAATAATAAGTGGAATTTTACACATATTATAGTAATTGTGAAGCATCCAATTTACATAGAAATAATGTGAAAGAATTCTGACCATGGTGTTTTAAGTGAATCATTACATGCATTGCTGATACATTTAGAAGCTGCAATATGCCAGGTATGTTTCTTTTAGCATAATAAGTCCTGTAATGGAGCCTTTAAAAGCTTAAAATGTATAGTTAGATTAACCTTTCTGTTTTAAGGTGTTTTCCCCTAAAAAAAAAAAAAAAAAAAAGCAGGAGAGAGAAATAGGGAATCATTAAAAGCCAATTAAAGCAATAACCCCTTTCTTTTCTCCATCCAATGGTTCCTTTGAGGCCCTTCTTCCACTTCTCACCATTTTATTCACTACTTTAGATTTTTGGTAAAATTTGGTTATTTTTTTTTTCCTCCTTGTCTGAGATCAAGATTTCACTAAAATTCTTGGACAGTGATGATTCTGAAAGGTTCATCTCTCAGAAATTGTGGCAGATTTCTCTGATTAGAAAGGTAGGTTTCTCAGACAACTTTTAGGCTTAAAAAAATTGTGACACCCAAAGAAAAATACTCTAGCATTTCTCCTCTTTGATGAAATTATTAAGAAATATTGCTCTTACTTGTTACTTTATCAAATTAGCCCTTTATGGACTTAATAGTTTATTCCAGCAAGAGGGCCTTTCTGCTGTGCCTTATTAGGTTATATGATTTAGTAAATAAATCAGTAATTAATACATACGTTATTATAAATGTCATTCATAGAATTAACAAGAAAATCATTGCAAATCATTTTGTTTTCATTCATTTGGAGGTTACAAGGAAAGGTAAGTTTTTGGGTATCCTTAAAAGTGAGATGCTCTATGTGTAACCTCATCAAATCCCTCTTTTCTTCTCTGTGGTTCATGATCTTTTAAGTCCTTTATTGTTGCTATTGCATCTAAACCAGCGTTTCTCATCTTGAGCACTATTGATATTTTGGACCAGGTAATTCTTTGTTTGGGTGGAGAGTGGGGAAATAGCTGTCTTGGGTGCTAAAAATGCAGCCTCCCTGGCCTTTACCCACCAAGTGCCAGTAGTGCCATCCTCCCCTACCCCAGTAGTGACTATGAAAATTTTATCCAAATATTGTCATAATTCCCCTGGGGGAACCCCTACCTCCTCATTTGAGAGCAGTTGAAAACTACTGTTCCAAATTTTAAGGGCATGAAAAACAATAGAACTGTTCAGCCCCTTTCCTTGGACTAAATATGGTTAATTCAAACCTAGAGTTTAACTACTCAAAATTGCCTAGAGTTTTTCATGGTTTTCTTTTACTAAAAAAAACACCAAAATTCAGATTTTTATTTACTAAAGATTTCTATTTTATTTTTCAAACACATAATAAAAAATAAAATTGAAATGTTTAGTAACTAAAATTCTGATTTTTTTCTGAAGCCCTTTCTTTCTGACTGAACATTAACACTTTACGATAAAAGGGAATAAATGCAGCATTTGTCCATTTTCCCATTTCATGTCCTTGAGGTCTGGGAGAAATAGAAAAGGATGAATGGTCTACAAGTGTCATTAGATGATCTGTCTACCCTGGCATGCCAGATCTACAACAATCAAAATAAAAATTAGTACAAAGATCTTATAGGCACTTTAAAATGTTTTTGAGAAGAATTAGAGTGTAAAGAATGTAAGTCCAACAATTATGCCTTAATTCATACATTTTGTTTTATGATTTTCTAAGTGTTTTCCAGCACACTATGTCATTTAATTTTCATAAAGCTGCCCATACTTTGAGATCATTAGTTCGAATTCAAAGGCCATCTGCCCGTTCATCCATGATTCACTCATCCATCCACCCACTCATTCATTTACCCATCTATCCACCCACCTACCATTTGTCCATCCACTCATGTACTTACCCATCCATCTGCCCACCCATCGTCATCCATCTATCCATTTATTCAATATATATTAAGTCTTTGCCATATATTGTACATTCTGAGAAAATTGTTTGCCAGCATTGGAGGGGGGGGGGGAAGATGATTCAGACATGATTCCTACATGTAGCACACACTTTAATAAATAGAGAAATAACCTTGGCTAGATAAATTTACTTCATCAGTGTTTCTGTCTGCCTGCTAGGTATGGCCAATAAATTAATGAGTAAATACACACATATTTCACAAACCCATACCCACACTCACATTTCAGACTCAGAAAAATATTCCTTCAACTTTAATAGGCTAGTAAATATGACAATGAAGCAAAAGTCACCTACATTAGCTTATTAGTGCTTTTAGAAATGGGGACAATATTTTGAAAGAATATATCATTTGTTATACACATTTAATTGATGCTCTATTTTTAAAGATGTATGTTTGCATGTCAATATATACCCATATGTTGGCATACATATAAAGTTATTTTAATTATATGTTTCACATAACTTCCATTCACCACCCTGTGATACTGAGATGAGCCTCTCAATATCCTAAGTTGTGATTTATTGATATTTATTTATTTATGTGTTCCTAATATTTATGTCTACAACATGCATTTTATAAATGTTTGATAAGTGAATGAATGATTGAATGCCAGCCACTATGGCAGGGGCTGGGGATGAATAAACCAAGACCCAGTTCCTGCTTTTAAGGAACATTTTGTCCAGTTGGAGATATGACCTGGACTGAATGATTAAACAAAAGGGAGAGTGGTCAATTTTGCCGGGTGGTTGGGCATAGATTAGGCAGATACCAAAGGGACAGTGAACTTGTGGTTTGTCTGTGAAGACAGCAGACTAAATCATGCTCTAAATCCAAATTCCCCCACCCTCACCCCCTCTCCAAAAAAATACTTCAGGACAGAAAAGGAAGGAGAGATAAGAGCAGTAATCCAGTCTGGGAGCTGAAAACTAGATAGGCGATTGGAAATGTATTTGAATAGCCTGGGAAAGGGGAACTTCAATCAGTAGTGGGGGGTGGGGGGCAGGGGATTGAAGAGTAACTGACATCCTAGAGTCTGAGTCCTTGCCAGCATCTAGGACCTTTGAAAGTTTGAACCAAAGGGGGATTAAAAACAGGCAGACTGACTCAAAGTCTCTTTTAGGAGATGTCAGGTACCTGGATCCCATTTCTAATACAGGCAGGCTGGGGAATGACCTCATCCACCAACCCCAATCCCAGCAAAAGACCATGGGTTTGACCTTCAGAGTTAGCAAAGCTGGAGATGGCAACACAGGTGTGTGCAGGGGCACCGCACTAAAGATGGGAAATAAGTTAACATCTTCAGCTTCTTCCCTTGCTAACCCCTCAGAACGTGAGCTGTCAGGCTTTCTATAGTCACACAGGAGGTTGGCCATCTGATTGGGCAAAGAAAATCAACCTAAAGATACTAATATTGAAGTCTGGTACCTGTGACTGTGATCTTATTTGGAAATGGAGTCATTGCAGATGTAACTAGCTAAGATGAGGTCCTACTGAAGTAGGTTGGACCCCTAACTCAATATTATTTGTGTCCTTATAAGAGAAGAGACACACAGGGAGAATGCCACATAAATACAGTGACAGAGATTGGCCTGATGTGTCTACCAAGGTCAAGGACCCCAGGTTTCCTAGGCAACATCAGAAGCTAGAAGAAGCGAGGCAGGACCTTTCCCTCCAGGTTTCAGAGGGAGCATGGCCCTGCCCACACCTTGGTTTTGGACTTCTAGCTTCCAGTCTGTGAGAGAAAAGCCTCCTTTGGTCAAGCCATCCAGTTAACGGTACATTGTTAACAAATTCCCCAGAAAATGGACACAATAAGGAATTAGAAAAGACAGCAACTCAGGTAGGAGTGAGCCAGTACTGCCAAAGGAAGCAAAGCACCCTGAGGATAGGACTCCTGGCACGGTGGAGACTAGCCCATTGCTCCTGGGACACACAGAGAGAGCAGCCAACAGTGGCAGGGTCATCTTACTACCACATCATGACAGGTGCCCAGCTGGGAAAGAGAACTCTGACCATGAATGGGAGAAAAAGGCCACCAGGACCAGTACCCCACCTGCCCTGTCCAGCAAGGCCACTGTGATGGTATAACCATACAGCCCCCAGCAGAAGGAGAATGTTGAAGCCCCTACTCCTAGCAAGGTTTTCCAAAGTTAACAGCCTTTCCCAACCTGAATAATTTCTTCACGGATCCAGTAGACACGACCCAAAGCATGGGCCTCCCTTCCATTCTTCAGCCATGGGCCTTTCCCCTCTGATGAACTCTGGGCCCTAATCCAATATGCCCAGTGCCCTGGGACCAGATAGCAGACACAGAGCTGGGGGTGTCCCCTCTCTAATGAAATCTGGGCAAGTCTGCTCAGGAGATTGATTGCTCTAGAACATTTCAGCTCGGAACCATATCCAAACAGCACAAGGAAACAGTAAATGCCCTTTCTTCTTAAAAATAATCATTCTTAGGAAATAAAATGACCCGGGTCAGCACCTTTGCCCTTTAAACCCACCATGCCACCCTATTAGCCTCAATCAGGGTGGTTCTGAGCTGGGCTTTTCCTTTAAACTTGAGCCTCAAGTCCATGTAATTCCCTATGATCTCTGACCTTTGCCCTGCTTATTTAGCTCATCACACTGGACTCTTCTCAAGCCCCAGGCTTGAGTCAGGTGCAGCCATGGGTCCAGATCTAAAACTATTCTGGAAATGGCCAAACTAAGAAAGCCCTTTCTAGGTCCACACTTAGATATATTTTTAAACATACACATATGTATCTACATTTTTAATGCAATGGGACTAACTGAGCAGAACAAATTAGTTCTCCTCTAATAGGGCTTGAACTCCTTGAGGGCCTCATTCATCCTTTGGCCTGTGGAGCTGAAAACCGTGCCTGGAGTATTGTAGGCAATCCATAAGTGTTTGCTGAATGGAAATGAACTGCCTCATCGTTTCCAGGCACTGTTAATTTAATCAGTTCATTTAGCAGCTTTAAAAACGTGAATTGCTTCTGAGAGTAGAGAACCAGAGGTCTCCCCTGGGACTGCCTAAATCCAGCTCAAAAGGGGCATTCTCCATGACGGGCTGATGGAAAAGAGCTGAGAATCACTCCTTCCTCTTTCAGCTCCGCCTGGTTCAAGAAGTCAGCCTGCAGTGCTATTTACCCACACGTGTGTAGCATCCACAGCCTCTAACTCTGAGAATAAGGACAGGACAGGCTGGGGGTGTTTACTTGTCTAGCTGGCGGGTACCTCCCTAAACCACCTGGTTGACGGGAAGCTCTGCAGTCAAGATCCATTTAGACCACAGAGTACCAGAGTGCTGAGTTCATCATCACAGACTGTTCTGCTGTGTTCCCCAGTGATCATCATTATGGTCCTGTTTAGTGTGTCTCACCAACAGCCCACTATCATTCTGGGAGACACAGGGCTCCAAGCCACATGTTTCTGGTCCAGTTCAGCTTCTGATGAGCTGTGAGTATCAATTTGTGGGAGAGAACCCACCAGAAAGTCAGTGATGGCATCTTTCCACTGTTTCTATGAGCTCAGATGGCCCATTTCATCAACTCATCTGCATCATTCTGCTCTACAGACTCAAGACAACTTAGCTAGGTTTTGCTGCATAACAAACTATCTCCAAAACTTAGCAGCTCGCAATGATTTATTATTTTTCACAAAGTGGGTACACTGGGTGGTCCCTCTACTGGCCCTGCCTTGGCTCACTCAAATGGCTGTGTCCAGCTAGAGATCTGGCTGGGATGACTGTCAGTTGGCAATGGCTGTTGGCAGGGCTGTCTCAGTTCTCCTTCACATGGTGGCTCCTTCACCAGTGGGCTAGACCAGCTTCCTTACATGGGGGTTTCAGAGTAGTATGCAAGAGGGTGAACCCAGAAGCTGAAAGGTCACTGAGGGCATAGCCCCAGAAGTTGCATTATGTCACTTCCATTGCATTGCATTGCATTGCATTGCTCAGAGAAGTTCACAAGCTAACCAAGAGTCCAAGGGGGCAGAAATAGACCCTACTTCTTGATAAAGAGATTAGCCAAATGACATTACAATGGGGCATACATGCCCAAATGAAAGAAATCTGTGGCCATATTTTGTAATCTGCCATAGGAATCAATTTGGCTAAGGATAATTTATCTGATTCTTCAATTTAGTTCACCCTACACAGAGCCCTTCTTATGTGCTAAATGGGCACTGTGTGTGTACTGGAGACACAGACATAAATAAGACCAGACTTGATCCTTCTGAGATCTTACAGTGTGGTTGGCAATGACAGAGCACAGAGAAATGCTCTTGGTGGGGCCAATAATTCCAATGGAGAGTTCCTGAGGAAGGTTATGGTGAGTTAGATCACATTGTTGAGCTGGAATTGCATTGTAGAAAGACCGCAGTCCAGGGAGATGGATCAGCAGAAGCAAGCAGGCAGAAAAGAGTGCTTTTTTTCTCCGATGACTGGCTGCCTGCTCTGCATGACACTAAGCAGAATGATACAGAAAAAACACTGAGGGCAGGAAGGATATAAGGTAATATAGACTCATCACTGCACTTCAGTACAGAATTTAATGGGAACAACCAGAGTGGCCCAAAGAGACAAGAGAAGAGAAAGCTGCCACATGAAAGAATGAAAATCCCTCCACAGAGGTCAGTGGAGCATCTCACTATACCTTAGTTGGGCCCTTCATTTTCTGAGTTTCTCAGTGCTCAAAAATCTTTCTCTTCATTCTGCTGATGAAAGTATTTTCTCTAAAGTCCAACCTTATAGCTGTTTCCTTGAAGACACCACAGTCCAAATAGGGGCCTCACCTTCATCGTTGCCCTTCTAACCTCAGCAACCATGCAAGATGGATTGACATATTGGGGATGAGCATGCTTAGAAAGGTACTTCTTCCTTCAAATGGCCCCCATGTTCTTCTGATTCCCGGTCAGGGCACATGCTGGGGTTGTGGGATTGATCCCCAGTAGAGGGTACGCAGGAGGTGGCTAATCAATGATTCTCTCTTGTTGTTGATGTTTCTATCTCTCTTTCTCTCTCACTTCATCTCTGAAATCAATAAAAAAATATTTTTAAAAAATTGAGTAGAAAGGGAGGAGAAAGAGAAGAGCCATGTATTTTAGAATTGAATTTTTCAAGAATAGTTTTTTTAAAGGACAGAAAGAAGGACTACTCTTATAAGTATCCACAAAAACATGCTTCTCTCTATGAGGAAAAGGTCAACTTTCCTTGGCCCAGAAGGTCTAAACCAACTAACTGTCTGCCGACCCCTGTAATAACAAGAAAATGCCATGTAGTCCCATGAACAGGAAGGGAATGACTGGAATACAGATATCCTAGTCTTGCTTCCTGTTCAAGATGAGCAATGAAAAAGAATCCAGGAGGGAGTCTATTAAACCGTACAGCCACAGGATACAAAGGGAGGAATCTTTCAAGATGTAGAGAAAAGGCATACTAATGAAAAGCATCTACTATGGACAATCAAAGAAAATTCAACACGTGTTCACTTTGTGTTCTTAAGAATAACCATAAGACATCACTACATGAAACCCAAGAGCAGGAAAATGGAATGAAGACAAAAAAACTATGATAAAAGAAATGTAGGTAAGAATTAAGCAGGGATGCAGAGATGGGGGAATAAGAAAGAGTTGCAAAGATACTAAAATGAAATAGCAGAATTAAAATCTTTATTAAGGCACAAAAGATTCTAACTGGAAAAACAGAAAACTCAATTCATAATTTGGAAGACAAACTTGAGGTTCCTTCCTGAGTGCAAGTCAAAGATCCAATAGATATTAAAAGAGAGAGAGAGAAACAACATTATACATATGAAGAATTTATAAAATGAAGAGAATACCTACAATGAACTGAAATTTCACAAAAGCTTACAAGCTTCCTAAGTATTTTTTTGGGGCGGGAGGAGGAGACATAGTTTTAAACATGTACTTGTGTACTAAATTTTAAGCATTAAAAAGAGTCCTACAAACTTTCAAGTATTAATAGTAAAAATATATAAAAACAGAGTAGAAGCTATCCTCAGGTTTTTTCATCTTGTAGTAAGTACCAAAGAACAGTGAAATATGAACACCAAGTTGGGTGTGCAGTGGTGAACTAAGAACGCTAACTAACCCCATGCGAGTAGATTTCATGTCAAAAAGCAGCAAGATCATATTCACAGATATCTTCTCAATCTTTTTGAACAAAGTATGTAAGACATATGGAACCCAATGGGGAAACAAACACAGAAATCAATATAGGGAATTCCTGATACAAACATAGAATTAAGTCTATAGTATTGTAAATATGATTCAAAAATTACACACAAAAAATGCAAAATGTTCTTATAAAACAAAGTATTATCAATTATCATCTACATCATCATTACCATCTGGCCTTGAAATCCCAGGTTATATTTTTTTTAAATTTAGAAATTATTTCAGGAGAGGGAAGGAGAGATAATTTCTTAATCATACATAACTGAATTAATTTTTGATATTGATAGTTAGAGAACAATAGGATGAACTCAAGTCTTACTAGACACATTCAAAGAGTCATTAAAGAAATTAAAAATCGAAGTTTATATTTTTTAAACCACAGTAAGTACATCATTTATTTAGAGACAGAAAGGTAAGAGGAAATGTTGAGAATATAAAAAATGCTTGAAATATTAGATCAAATAGTAATCAATGGAAACCAAACATAAAATATTTTAAAAATACCACAAGAGATGTGCACTTAAAATGGAAAATTGATAGTCTACATTATTTTGGTTGATACTTTTCACAGACCAAGCTAGGATGCCTCTTTCATTCCTATTGTTCATCATTATTTAGAAACTTAAGGATTGGGAAGAAGAGGCAAAAAAATAAATAAATAAATAAATAAATAAATAAATAAATAAATAAAAATAAAAGACAGGTTTTGTAAACATGGTATCAAAGTAGAAACACAAAAGAAAATTTTTATGGATTTGATAACCTAAAATGTTTACATTCTTTTATATATACAAGGCAAGTGACATATTGGGAAAATATTTAGATCATATATAGTAGTACCTAAAAGGCTATTAAATACCTCAATATGTAAAGAGCACTAGCAAATCAAGAGGGAAAAAGTATCTCCATAGAAGATAGATTATGGATACAAATAGGCAATTCAGAAAGGCAGATCAATAAACAGTGACCATATGAAAACACTTTATCTTTACCAGTGGCCAATACAACTTAAAACTAGTTACCATTATTTTAATGGTCAAAGTGGCAAAGATTTTAAAAAAAATAACAATACTCTGTCAAGTGTAGATATGAATCAGGAATCATTCTCATACCTTTCTGATGGGTGTGTCCATGTGTTCAAAATTTCTGGATTCAGATTTTCAGTGTGTCTCAGGAGCCTCATAAGTGTTTATTTCTTATCGATTCAGCAATTGTAATTCATTATTTTTCTCCCTAAAAACATAATCAGAAATATACAGTAAGATGTTGACAAGAGATATAAGTTTTTATATAAACTTGGGGGATAATAACCTAAATGTTTGTCAAGAGAAGAATACTTTAAAATAAATCAACTTTAAATTAATAACTATGCACTTATAAGGGTCCACTATATATTATTCAAAAATCAATTTAGAGAAGCACTTACTAATATTGAGAAAATTCTCATGATGTAATGCTAAGTGAGAAAATACAGGATATAAAATTTCTCATACAGTATGATCTCTATTTTACCTTTAAAGATGTATTTTTCCTACAATCAGCATGCATTTATCTTTCCAATTATAATAATCACAGTAAATTAAAAAAAAACACACACACACACAAATTATAAGGAAACTTCTCCAAATGCTGCATTTTGGGCCCAGGACCCAGCATGTCAAGTCATTACTTACATTGAAAATCTGAGCACAGATCATCAAATAGGAGGCCCTTTCCCCTCTCAGCTTGATTTTTAGGTAGTGAGGGCCTTGGAATCCAGGTGTTTGGTTATTTCTATCTCTGTGAACTACTCCAGTTGCTCAGTGTACCCTTGTTCCAGAATGATGTATGTGACCATACTTAGCAAAGTGGTCCACTTTAGTACACAATGGATGTTATACCAGGATGTGGCAGTTTTACAGTTGAGTTATGAATAAAACACAGAAGAGGAAACAAATAAGTGGAGGCAGAGTATCTTGGAGGTGGCAATGAGGTCAACACACAAATATTAAAATCTGGTAGAAAACAGAAACTTCTGCCTAGTTCTGGTGCCATTGGTCAAAACCTTCTCCAACTTCTGAGACAGGATACAGCCAAGAGGTGTGCTAACGGCTTTTGTTGTATTTAACATTGGTCATTGTAGCTTTAGGTTTTGTTTCCCGAATAGGGTTACTGAAGGATCTTTTTAGGAAATATTTACTCAATCTGCTACCATCAGTAGTTCTGGTGGCATTGTTTAAGCTAGCCACTCATAGTTGGGTTACACAGTTATTTTTTTATGTTTGCTAGTTTAATAGTTTGACAATAGTTTCTCTGTCATGATCTTATATCACATTTAAAAATCTTCTACTTCCTCTTGTATTTTAATTTATTCACTGTTTGTCCAATGGAAATGAGTTACCATCCACTAGAACTGAATTCTTAGATATCACATTTTTCCTATCCATTGAGATATTTTTAATATTTTTGTTTTTGTTGAATAGGAAATTGTATTCTTATCCTTTTATAATTTAACATGCCTACTTCACAAAGTAATATTTTCTTTTGCTCTAAAAAGGATATAAATTGCTTTAGACACCTTTAAAAATTATTCACATTTAACTGTGTCATGTTTAAAATTAGCTGTGGTAAAATCGATAAACATGATACATCACATAAACAAATTGAGAGATAAAAACCACATAGTTATATCAATTGATGCAGAAAAAACATTTGACAAAATGCAACACCCTTTCATGATAAAAATTCTCAGCAAGGTGGGAATAGAAGGATCATACCTCAATATAATAAAAGCCATATATGACAAACCCACAGCTAATATCATACTCAATGGGCAAAAACTAAAACATTTCCCCTAAGAACAGGAACAAGATAGGGATACTCACTCTCACCACTCCTGTTCTATATAGTACTTGAAGTACTAGCTATTGTGATCAGACAAGAAGAAGAAATAAAAGACATTCAAATTGGAAAAGAAGAAGTAAAACTGTCCTTATTCGCAGATGACATGATATTGTACATGGAAAACCCTAAAGACTCCATCAAAAAATTATTAGACTTAATAAATGAATTTGGCAATGTAGCAGGATACAAAATTAATGCAAAGAAATCTATGGCATTTCGATACACCAATAATAAACTTACAGAAAAAGAGACTAAAAAAGCAATTCCATTTACCATCACACCAAAAAAAAAAAAAAAAATTAAGATACTTGGAATAAACTTATCTAAGGAGGTAAAAGACCTAAACGTGGAAAACTATAGGACACGGAAAAAAGAGATCGTGGAAGACATAAACAGATGGAAGAATATACCGTGTTCATGGATTGGTAGAATCAACATCATTAAAATGTCCATACTACCTAAAGCAATCAATAGATTCAATGCACTCCCTATTAAAACACCAACGGCATATTTTGCAGATCTAGAACAACTTTCCAAAAATTCATCTAGAATAAAATAAAAAAAGACCCCAAATAGCAGCAGCAATCCTAAAAAAAAAGAAGAACAAAGTAGGAGGGATCTCAATTCCAGATATCAAGCTGTATTACAAAACCCCTGTTCTCAAAAGAGCTTGGTACTGGCACAAGAACAGACATATAGATCAAGGGATCAAGGGAATAGAATAGAGAACCCAGAAATCTACCCAAGCCACTATGCTCAATTAATATTCAACAAAGGAGGCATGAACATACAATGGAGTCAAGACAGTCTCTTCAATAAATGGTGTTGGGAAAATTGGACAGATACATGCAAAAATAAAACTAGACCACCAACTTACACCATACACAAAAATAAACTCAAAATGGATAAAGGACTTAAACATAAGATGAGAAATCATAAAAATACTAGAGGAATCCAGGCAGCAAAATCTCAGACATCTCTGAAGCAATTTCTTCACTGATATTGCTCCTAGGGCAATGGAAATTAAAGAGAAAATAAACAAATGGTACTATATCAAAATAAAAAGCTTCTGTACAGCAAAAGAAACCATCAACAAAGCCCACTGCATGGGAGAACATATTTGCCAATGTTATCACCAATAATGGCTTAATCTCCAACATTTACAGGGAACTCATACAATTCAACCAAAGAAAGATAAACAACCCAATCAAAAAATAGGCAAGGGGCTTAAATAGATACTTTTCAAAAGAAGACAGAAGAAAAGCCAAGAAGCATATGAAAACATGCTCAAAGTCACTAATCATCTGAGAGATGCAAATCAAAATGACAATGAGGTACCATCTCACACCTGTCAGAATGGCTATCACCAACAAATGACAAGTGCTGGCGAGGATGTGGAGAAAAAGGAACCCTTGTGCACTGCTGGTGGAAATGCAGATTGGTGCAGACACTGTGGAGAACAGTATGGAGTTTCCTCAAAAACTAAAAATGAAACTCCATTTGACCCAGTGATTCCACTTCTAGGAATATATTCCAAGAAACTAGAAATACCAATTAGGAAGGACATATGCACCCCTATGTTCATAGCAGCACAATTCACCATAGCTAAGATTTAGAAACAACCTAAGTGCCCACTAGCCAATGAGTGGATTAAAAAACTTGGGTACATCTCCACAATGGAATACCATTTGCAACAACATGGATGGAACTGGAGAGCATTATGCTAAGTGAAATAAGCCAGTCAGAGAAAGATAAATATCACATGATCTCACTCATATGTGGAATATAATGAAAAACATAAACTGATGAACAAAAATAGATCCAGAGACAAAGAAACATGAGTCAGACCATTAAACTTCAGAGGGAAGGTAGGGGAGGGTGGAGGGAAGGGGAAGAGATCAACCAAAGGACTTGTATGCATGCATATAAGCCTAACCAATGGACACAGACAACAGGGGGGTGAGGGCATAAGGGAGAGGGGGTTTAGGGGGGTAATGGGGGAATAAAGACACATATGTAACACTGTAATCAATAAAGAAATTTTAAAAAAAGAAAAGAAATATAGTTGGCTTCTCCCCCTAGCCAGTTTGGCTCAGCAGATAGAATGCCAGCCTGCAGACCGAAGGGCATGTACCTTGGCTACAGTCTCCTCCCCAGCCCAGGCCCTGGTAAGGGCTCATGCTGGAGGCAAACAAAATGTGTTTACAGACATCCATGTTTCTCTCTGTTTTTCCCTCTCTCTTCTGCTCTCTCTAAAAATCAATGGAAAAATATCCTTGGGTGAAGATTAACCAAGAAATGTAGTTGGCTTCTCAAGATAAACAGGATAAGCCAGAGGACAGTAGAATAATATATTTTAAATGCTAGGAAAAATAGACCTTGACTTGAAATTTCAAATCAGTTTAAATGCATTTTTCAAAAATATTAATTAAATAAAGGCATTTCAAAAACCCCATGATTGACCCTCATTAGAGGTACTTTTATAGGATGATCTCTAGGAAGGAAAAAAAAAAAAAAACGATCCCAGGAAAAAATATCTGTTTATCAAAGAAAATAGCAAATATAGAGATAAGTCCAAACAAACATTAGCTGTGGAAAATAACAACATAAAATTTGTGTGGTTAAAAATAATAAGATAGAACTAAAAAAGAGAAGATAGAACTAAAAATTTATAATTTATTATTATAAATTATATATAATTTAAATAAAAGTACTGTATGGTTCTTGTATCATTTGTGAAGAGGGTATATATTAGCTGTAGACTGCCTAGTCAAATGGCTTATGTATTATTAATATTTTAGGACAATCAAAAACATTATATTGTAGAAATAGTATGTATTACTTTTAAAAATAAGTTGGAAAATAATATGAGAAGAAATAAAAATTCAATTAATATAAAAGGAAGTTAGAACAAAAAAAATCACACTAAGAAAAGCAGGACAAATAGAAAGCATGAAATAAGTTAGTAGAAAGGAATTTAAATATATCAGTAATTATAATAAATTTTAGTGAATAAACTTCCTAATTGAACAGTTAAGATGATCATGCTGAATTTTTAAAATCCTAGCTATATGTCATTTATACATTTAAAATATAAGGGCATAAACAGGTAAACTGCAAAAAGAGGGAAAAATACATTCCAAACAAATAACCAAAGAAATCTGGTATTGATATGTCAGCTACACTTAAAAACAAAAACTTTAAGGCAAAAGGCATTACAGAGACATAAAAAGAAAACTTATAACATACTGATAAAGGGCTCAATTCAACAGGAAAATATAACAATCCTAAGCATTTTTGTACTTATCAACACAATCTCAAAATATATAAAATAAAAATAGATATAATTACAAGGAAAAAATGGGAAAACTTATGTCATAGAGGTAGAGTTTTAAAACACCTCTATAAATAATTAATATATCAAGTAGACAAAAACCATAGAGATATAAACTATGTGAATAACACTATTTAAAAAGGGATTTATAGAAGTAGAGAATTAAATGCTTTTAAAAACACTCAAGGAACATATACAAATATTGATCATACTGGAAGCCCGGTGTATGAAATTTGTGCATGAGGGTATGTGTCCCTCAGCCCAGCCTGTACCCTCTCCAATATGGGACATTCCTCTCACAATCCAGGACTGCTGGCTCCCAACTGCTCATTTGCCTGCCTTCCTGATTGCCCCTACCTGCTTCTTCCTGCCAGCCTGATCACCTTCTAATCCAGGGGTCTTCAAACTATGGCCCGCGGGCCACATGCGGCCTGCAGAGGAGTCTGATCCAGCCCGCCAGGTTTTTTGGGCAGTGAGTGCAGCCGAGGTGTTACAGTAGGAATTAGTAGTTTATATAGTCCGGCCCTCCAGCTCTCTGAGGGACCGTGATCTGGCCCCCACTTTAAAAAGTTTGAGGACCCCTGTTAATCATTCCCTTGCCAGCCTGATTAATGCCTAACTGCTCCCCTGCCAGCCTGTTTGCCCCTAACTGCCCTCCCCTGCAGGCCTGGTCACCCCCAACTTCCCTCCTCTGTGGCCTGGTCACCCCTAACTGCCCTCCCCTGCAGGCCTGATCACCCACAACTCTCCTCCCTTGCAGGCATGGTCTTTCTCAACTGCCCTCCCCTGCTGGCCATCTTGTGGTGTCCATCTTGTGTCTACATGAGGGCAGCCATCTTTGACCACATGGGGCAACCAGCTTGTGTGTTGGAGTGACAGTCAATTTGCATATTATTCTTTTATTAGATAGGAGGATAGAGGCCTGGTGCACTGGTGGGGGCTGGCTGGTTTGCCCTGAAGGGTGTCCTGGATCAGGGTGGGGGTTCCCTTGGGGTGTGGGGCAGCCTGGGCAAGGGGCCTATGGTGGTTTGCAGGCCAGAAACACCCCCTGGGGACCCAAGGGATGCCCTGGTATTTGGGATTTACTTATCTTCTATAATTGAAACTTTATAATCTTAAGTGGAGGCCAGGGCCAGCCAGGGCGGATGAGAGGCTTGGCTTCCTTCATCTTGGGGGAACCCAAGCCTCCTGCATGTACCATGGCCACAGCCATCTTGGTTGGGTTAATTTGCATACTCCCTCTTGATTGGCTGGAGGGCATGGCTTGTGGGGGTAGCGGAGATATGATCAATTTGCATGTTTCTCTTTTATTATGTAGACTAGGAAATAAAGTAAGTTGTATCATATTTGAGTAAGTTAATATAACATAGACACATAGTTTCTGACTGCAACATATTATAGAACTTGAGACACAATTTTCTTTTTTAGTTTTTAGAATTTTAAAATTGATATATCTTACAATTAGTGACTTTTTATAATAGCTGCTGCCAGTTTTTCCACATTGTGACATATCTGACATCTAAATACTTCTTGTATAACATTTTAGATTCAATAAATTAAGTTAAAAATCAATAACAAAATTAATATATTTGTGAGATAAAAAATACACTTTCAAAGACCTCATGAATCAAAATACTTGGAGCTGAAAATTCAAATGTTTTTACAGGTGAGTTCTACCAAACATGGTATAACTCCATCACACAACTATTCCAGAGAATATGGGGGGGCGGGGAGGGGGAATTGCTGCAACTCACTTTATTGGGCTAGTTATCAGAACCAGGGATAGTATCAGAAAGAAAGATCACAAGTTATTCTTATATGTAAACAAAAACACAAATGCAAAATTATTAACAAAACATTAGCAAATGATATTCATGTCCAGATAGAGTTTATAACAGCATTTTGAAGTTTCTTTTGTATTAAAAACCATATTAAAAGCCCAGATCAGATAGCTTTAGAGCATCATCCCAATATGCCATGGTTGTGTTTTTGTTTTTGTTTTATTTTTTATTGATTTCAAAGGGGAAGGGAGAGGAAGAAAGAGATAGAAAGATCAATGATAAGAGAAAATTATTGATTGGCTGCCTCCTACATGCCCCTTGCTGGGGATTGAGCCAGCAACCTGGGCATGTACCCTTGACTGGAACTGAACCTGGGACCCTTTAGTCCACAGGCTGATGCTTTATCCATTGAACCAAACCAGCTAGGTCTATGGTTGGGTTTTGATGCCCAATCAGGACACATACAAGAATCAACCAATGAATGTATAATTGAGTAGAACAAAAAGTTGATATTTCTCTCTCTCTCTCTCTCTCTCTCTCTCTCTCTCTCTCTCTCTCTCTCTCTCTCTCTGTCTCTCTCCCTTCCTCCTTCTAAAAAATAAAAATTTTAAGAATTATATCAACATAATTATTATATTAGCAGCTTAAAGTAAGGAATCAATATAGCATATATTGAGACTTAGAGTTATAGTAATCAAGATGATGTGGTATTGGCATGATGATCGACAAATAAATGGACCAGAGCATAGATACTAGAAACAGATCCACACATATGTGGACACTAGATTTCAGACAGAGCTGGCATTGTCATTGAATGAAGAAAAAAAAATGGAACTGGTAATCCAAAGAAACCAAGAATTGGGCTTCCTGCTTCACTCCATATACAAAAACAATGCATTTGTAGCCTACATGTGGAAGGATTTTTTTTTCTCATTTAGAAGAAAATATAGGGTAACATCTTTATTAATTTCATGTAGAGAAGTTTTGTGTTTGAACTGTGTGAGTCTGAAGCACTTGCCTATATCTCCATGTGGGGTATACACCTTTAAAAAGAAACAAGTATTAAAAATAAGATATGGTTGATGAAATTTAAATAAAAGCTAAATCCAAAACCACTGAGATAGAAAGTTCAAAAGATGGAGAGAAAAGATTAAGATAAAAGTCTAAACCCCTCTAGATCTAAAGTGAAAAAGTATAAGAATAAAATGAGATTAAAATTTTGAGAACAGAAAATAAATTTTAAACATATATATGAATGTATAGGATTGAGGAAAATACCTTTTAAAGGGAAAAGGCTGAATTTGGTGAGAGTAGACAAGGGCAGTAGGCTGTTGGGAGTTCTATGTACTGCAACACAAATAATAGCAAAGAAGACAGGAGAAAATTCATCATCATTGCATGGCCTATACTTGCCTCCTTTTCTGGAAAAACAAAAGAGCCAACAAATTCTATAGCACACCTCTTAAATTTAGGAAGAGAAACAAGGGGAAGAGCAGAGAGTCACCCATTTTTTTGTGGGTGACCATAGGCAGTGAGAAGGAAGCAATTGGGATGAATCATAAATAGAAATATTTTGCACATCTCCCTATCAATCACAATGGAGGTTCCAAATTAATGCATCATTACTTCAAGCTTTTCCAAGTATAATGTGACATCAGTTAATTCTGTGGTGTTTTCTTTACACACTTTTCTTTCTGTACTAATTCCTGTGTTTTACAAATCACTTCTGTACTTCTCCACTCCTTGCACCTGGAAATTTGCTCTAACCGAAGATAAACTATACATGTAGAAAGAATTTGTTTGTTTTAAATTCAGGCTGGAAGTAAAAGAAGGGAAAAGTTTCTCACTTATTTCAAAATACATTTCCCCTAACATACCTTCCTCTCACTGGGTCATGATTTATGGAATTCATTTTGAAGTAGGATACATTTTCACTTTCACCTCCTAAACCTATATCCACAGGAGGAGACCTGTAGCTTTGGGAGTGAAGACCCCTAAGATTTACTGAGACATGGACAAAAGTTATGTTGCTTATTGTTTATAATACAACATGAATTTCCATGCTGTGATATTTCTATCACTTACCAAATAATGCAAAACAACTGAACCAATATACGGAGACCTGTAAAAATACAGAACTGTCCAATAAGTATCTTTGAGAAATATTGATTTTGACAAGACAGTCAAGTATCATTGAACACGCATGCTGTCAATCAAGTGACCCAGGGCAGCAGTAGGGAGGTTTTGAAAGGTTATGACATCCACTTGCTGGTGTAGGAAGAACAAGTGATCCAAAAAGATCTGACAGTGCTATACCATATATATTTTTTCTGTCGAGAGAGCAAACGCTAAAGAGAGATTTTTCTCCATCCAACTTAATGGCAATGAATGTAAAATTACATATTTCAGTGTAATCATTTTAAAAAGTAAATAAGATTCTCACTCTTTAGGTTAATACACCATTCAACCGGATCTCCTATATAGCAAATTAGCATCACACATGTGACGTCAGCTCCATCCACTCATCTACATTAATTCCAGATGTAAGATACACCACACATATATAAATCTGTGTGGATCAGAAAAGACATCTGGAAATGCCTGACCCTTCTGCATGGAACAGAGTCTGAAACTTATATCTAGGATAAAGATGTCTAACTGATATGGTTGAATAAAAATACACAAAATGCCTTGAATTCCAAGATAAAGATTTGTGGTCTTCTTTCTTTCTCAACTCAACACATCCAAACTACAAGAACACACACACACACACACACACACACACACACACACACACACCTCAAGATCATACTACTTGAAGACCCACATCATTATACTATTTTGAAATACAGGCATTGTGAATCTCCCTCTTCCATTTAGTAGCTGCACCACCTTGAATGATTTTTAAAAACTTCCATGTTGCCCAGCTCATGTGGCTGGGTTGAGTGTTTTCCCATGCCCTCACATCAAGATTTATATCTCTTTCTTTCTCTCCCTTCCTCTCTCAGAAACCAATAAAAACTTATTTTTTAAAAAAATTTACATGTCAAAGTTTCAAAGATATTATATATAGGTGACACTGAGAGTTTATAAAAAAAAAAAACACAAGCAAACAAAAGAAAAAACTAAATGAAATGATATTTGAGAGGGGCCCAGCTCAGTGCCTGATAGTGAGAAATTAACAAATGGTAGTCATTCCTATTATAACAGAAGTTGCTATCATTATAATCTTGTTATTGTTGGTTCTATAGTAAGTGATGATTGCTGAAAAGAGAAGGTGAGTGATGAGATATGAAGTTTGACAAGGGAAAGACCAAATTACACAGCCTTCTAAGCCACACTGAAGATTTTAGCATTCATCTCAAGGGCAAGGAGAAGGGCGGTACATTTGCATTTTCAGGAGAGGACACATGGCCCTGAGGGGAGCTGATGATGCTAGGAGGCCAATTAGGAAACGCACAGGGTCCAGACCAGAGTTGGAGGCTGCCAGAAATAGGCAGTGAAGGAGAAGGGTCAGAGAAATGGACTTTGGGGCTTTTAGAAGATGAGATTGAGACTGATTAGAACATGGTTAACAAAATAAAGTGCATCTTCTGATTTGGACAATTGAGAGGTTGGTAATTTTTTTCTTAAGAGACTGTAGAAGAGGTAAGGGCTCAGTGTATCCTCCTGAATATCCTGCCTGCACTCACACCTCACCCTCCGTTTTATTCCCCAGAGAACCTGAAGGAAGATGAGGACTGTAGATAAAGCTAAACAGCCATCACCACAGTCGTCAGCCTCATGTCAGGGGGTCCACATTCTGAAAGCCCAGGACCAGAACGGAACATGTTCCCTGGACAAGTTGGACAGATGGATGCTGAGTTGGTCCCAGGAACCAAACTACCATTGAAAGGCCCAGGGAAGCCGAAACTGGTTTGGCTCAGTGGTAGAGCGTCGGTCTGCGGACTGAAAGGTCCCAGGTTCGATTCCGGTCAAGGGCATGTACATTGGTTGCGGGCACATCCCCGGTAGGGGTGTGCAAGAGGCAGCTGGTCGATGTTTCTCTCTCATTGAGGTTTCTAGCTCTCTATCTCTCTCCCTTCCTCTCTGTAAAAAATCAATGAAATATATTTAAAAAAAAAAAAAAAAAAAAAAAAAAAAGAAAGAAAGAAAGAAAGAAAGAAAGAAAGGCCCAGGGAAGCCCAGGAGGACCAGGTTGCTCAACTGGCCACAGGCCAAGGTTGAGTCAGAGGCACCAGCTGCAGCAAAGAGGAACCCCCAAGTGCCTTGAGATGGGCCAGGTCAGCCAGTGGCTCAGCTAGGCAATGGGCCCAAAACCTCGCTGCTCCAAGTGCAGGTCTCAGCCCCACAGCAGCAGCATCTTCTGAGAGCTTGTTAGTCTCCACTTCCATCTGGACCAAAAAAATCAGAATCTGGCCCTGGCCAATGTTTCTCAATGGTTAGAGCATGGGCTCTTGCACTCAAGGGTTACAGGTTCAATTCCAGGTCAAGGGCACATACTTGGGTTGCAGGTTTAATCCCCGGTCATGAGGCTACCAACCAATGCTTCTCTCTCATATCAACGTTTCTCTCTCCCCACACCTCTTCTCTTCTGCTCTCTCTAAAAATCAATGGAAAAATATACCTGGGTGAGGATTAAAAAAAAAAAAAAAAAAAAAGGAAGAAAGAAAGAATCAGAGTCTGCATTGTAACAAGAGAACTAGGGACTTGGGTGCATATTCAAGTTTGAGAAGCAGTAATCTAGTGAACACTGAGTTAAATCAAAACATTAACTATGGAGAAATCATTTTCAGAGGGTCTACATTCACTCCAGATCACCGACACGTTAACGTGTGTGTGTGTGTGTGTGTGTGTGTCGTCTGCTCCAAATGTTTGCATATTCTTTCGAGTTGCATTCATTCCAAAGGAAGAGGCACCACTGACATGACTCAGGATGCTCTCCACCCCTGCCAGCTCGGCTATGTTCCATTCTCCTTACAGAGATTTTTGAGTCTAAACTGATGAAAGCCAGGCTTCTGCTAGTTATTCATGCCCCTTCCTATATTCAAAATCCTGGCATACAGTGAGCATCAAACATTGATAACACAGCCAAAGAAGCCACAAAGGAAACATCATTTTAACCAGGATATTCTGCCAGTCCTGTCTATTCGTGTGCTGGAAAGCCCAGCCAAAGAGAGAAGAAATGGCAGTGAGTCTGTGATGACTGATGCTCACCTCACTTTCTTGCCCTCCACCTGTGCTTGGCTTGGCCCCGTTTGGAACAACTGTAGCCCCAAACATGGCACTCAAAAGGCCAGTCCAAATTTGGCATTCTGTAAGAAATTTCTCAATTAATCAAAGAACAGTATTTTTTAACCAAAATTTGAGATATAAGCTAATATATATAATCAGATTAGTGTACTTCTATGTGTAGTCTTAAAAAATAAAGAAAAAAGAAAAAAAGAAGACATTCCCTGTTTTGAATGGAGATGTTGTCAAATATAAAATTGCATGACATGTCGTTATCTTAGGTAAATCCTGAACAATTCAAGTGCACTTTTTGCAGTGGAAACTCAGGTCCCTAAGTTTTCTCATTTTTCAAGACTCCTGCTTTCTTCAGAGTAAGTGGCAACAGGAAATTTTTATGATGGGTTCATAAGAACAGAACAATCGCCAAAGAAGAAAGATGCTTGGAAAATCCTTGCCAGGACTTACACTAGGTAAGATAAATACTTACATAGGGCAAGGAAGGCTGTGTGGCGTGAGGTCAAAAATGAGGATAGAAGGACTATGCTGGGAACACCCAGCGTGGATAAAAGACAAAAGAGAAACCAATGGAAAGATGTTGGAGAAGGTGCAGAATCCTTCTAGCTGGCTTCTATAAGATTCATTATGTGGTATACTGATGCCACCTGAGACCCTGGTGCTAGCTGGCATACAGGTGTGGCAAGCATCCGCTGATTAACCAGCTTAAAGAGTTCAATTCAACATTTCCCGAATCCCTCCCGAGGAATCAGTCATAAGGTTGTTGCAACAGCCTCTTTTTCAAGCACTTAGAATGTGTTTGTATTAATTGCAGTACGCTAGCTGCTGTAATAAACTCTAAACCTCTGTGGCTTACACAATAGATAATTTTCTTATAAAATCCAATGCATATGGTTATTAGTTCTTCCATTTTCAAAATGGACCAACAGCCACTGCTGGGGTAACTTATACTGTAGTGCAGTGTTTCCCAAACTTCTCTCATGATGAGAATCACCTGGTGGAGTTGTTAAACTACAGATTCCTGAATCCCAACTAAGAAGTGCTAAACTAGAATTTTTGGGAACATATAGGTAAAATTGTATACTTAAATAGTGCTTTAAGACAGAAGCACTAAGTTAAGTATACAATTTTACCTATATGTTCCCTTAAATAGTGCTTTAAGACAGAAGCACTAAGTTAAGTATACAATTTTACCTATATGTTCCCTTAAATAGTGCTTTAAGACAGAAGCACTAAGTTAAGTATACAATTTTACCTATATGTTCCCAAAAATTCTAGTTTAGCACTTCTTAGTTGGGATTCAGGAATCTGTAGTTTAACAACTCCACCAGGTGATTCTCATCATGAGAGAAGTTTGGGAAACACTGACTTAGAGGACTTAGGACTGGGGATCTAAATTAGAGACACAAAACATCAGCATGGCCCCTGGTTAGGGTGGGCCCTATGGGAGCTGGTAGCAATTGGAATTCGCTTTATCTGGCTCACAGCAGGACCACTGGGCTCACAGCTCTGCATGATGGTAATTTTCCCAGTTCCTGTGTGTACCTGGAGTGGATGTATTCTGTAACATTGGAATGGATGTATGTAGTTCCCTGGACTGTGGGGTGAGAACTTCCATAGTGGAGAAGGTCAGGAGTCAAAGATGACAACTTAGGGCTCAAAGATAATTTATGAAGCAGTTTCTGTCAAAGATGATATTGCATTGAGTCAAAGATGATATTGCATTCCAAGGACCTCAAACAAGTAAGGGTGGTCATCTCTGCTATACCCCCACCTAACTCACCAGTGTGTCTCACAGGAAACTGGAGGGAGCCTGGCAGCTGCAAACTCAGACAACGAACAGCCCCATTGCAGTCCCTGTGCCAATGGTGGGATCTCTTCCAGGAATGTCTCTGGGTTTTCAGGAACATGGATCACAGCCACCATCTAGAAAATGCCTCATTTCCATCCCTAACAAGAAGTAGGACCAAGGCATCTAACATTCACGTAGTATGGATGCAAAATACTTCCACAGCTTTAACTGCTTGCGTTCTGCCATGAGGGGTTTCTACTGGACTTGAACTGCCTAAGTTCAAGCAGGACCCCACATTGGTCTACCATATTGATGGTGTCAGACTGCAATAATTGGAGCTGAGAAGCACACTGAAGGCCATAGGAAGATGCAAGAGCTCCAGAGGGTGGAGATAAACCCTAAGGATTAGCTCAGATTTAAGGCAGACACATGCCCTCCAAAGTAAAGGGAAAATGATCATCCCTCACATATTCCACCACATGGAAGCAGCCAGGATCAGGGACCCTCTTTGGGCTCTGGGAGCAGCATAGTGAAGACTTGGAAATGTGGTTCCAACATTGACCTAGTGACAGAATAAGCTCGAAGCTATGGGCAGGGCCCAGGGAAGGGAAGGGGCCTGCTGCAGGGCCTCCTGGGGGACCTGACAGCACTACAGGAATCTATGGTGGGAAGATGCCATGCTGCATTGTAGCCCTCCAATGGGAGAATCGCACCCTGGACTCCAGGGTTCTGGAGCAATGCCATGCCATCCACAGCACAGAATTGGACACCATCTGAGAAAAGGCACCTGGTGTGCTATGGGGCCCTGGATGTCAAATGGGCATGGTCAGGTTCACCAAGTCCTGAGTTCCACAGACCCTCGGCATCCATCCAAGCATGAGGGGTGTCGAATCAGACACACCCAGGGCAGGAGCCTGGCCCCATGCCCTCTCCCATTACAGCACTTGAATCCCTCCCCTCAGACACCCTAGGGGGAGGGTCTCTTGTGATCAGCTGATAGAACAGGACAAGGGATGACCTCAGTGTATGGGAAGACATGGGTGACCCCGGCACAGACCCCTACCAGGATTGGCTGGAGTCCCTAACCCCTCCCTCTGCCCCATTCTGCATCACTCACTCCCCCACAGAGGCTGTTTTCAAAAGGTCTCCCAGTAAACTTTCCCATATAATTTGGTCTCCGAACCTGTTTTCCCGCTGAAACTGGTTTGGCTCAGTGGACAGAGTGTCAGCCTGCAGACTGAAAGGTCCTGGGAAACTGCTCAAAAGGTTACATCAGATGCTGGTACCTCAAGAGGTGGAGTTTCTGAGGGACCCTCTGTATCCAAAGTCTAAGTTGGTAAAGGGTAGACCCCCAATGCCCCTGTGGCTAAGCTGTGCTGGGGGCCCAGGCTGGTGGGGTAGAGGGGCAGAGATTTCCAGGGTTCGACTCTGGAAATATGATTGTCTTCTGAGGAATACACAGGGTATGTGACTGGCCAACCTTCATCCTGCTCTGGTCCTATTCTTCAGGCCTGGAGCACAGGCAGATGCCCAGAGATGGAGCAGCGTCCCCGGCGAAGACTGAGGGGAAGGGAGCAAGCAGGACCTGGAAACCAAAGACTCCTCTGACCAGCACATCAGTCTTCCAGCTCCTTCCTCAAGTTCCTCTGGTTAAGCCACCAAAGAGGTTCTGTCACACAGGTGAGTAAATAGAACTAAGGAAGCAGTGAATACAGAGACAGGTCTTGGAGCACTTCCACTCTGCAAGGAGTGTCTGGCTGTCTACAAGACCCGGGCAGAGTCCCAGAGAACAGAGTATTAGGACCCATATTATATTTCAAAATGTGCTTGCCCGCCTAACGTTTCTGATCTCACTGGTCCAGACTGCAGCAGATTTAGCTACTTGCAGCCAATTGTTGTCTCCGGTTAGAGCAATCAATCAGCTCCGCACAGCTAACTATGGCTATGAGAAGTGGAAAGGGAGATGTCCCCCATTATTAAAACGTGTAAGTGTTGGAATTTTATTTCCTCTTTGATGAAAGGTTTGAAATTTTTACCCTGTCACAGAACAAAAGGAACTGTGACTTCTGTTTCACCGTTTGCATAGCGGATTTCATGCACTTTTGACAGTTCTATCATGCTTCTGACAGGTACAGTTCCTCCCGAAGGGAAGTGGAGAGGGGGACTTTGCTCCCTAACCTGACTTGGCTCATTCCCAGACATTACACTTCATGGAGTAAAGGATGAGTTTAATGGCACATTTAGCCTTTGGTATGGAAAACAGCCCCACAAACCTCGAATGAGATGATTTCCTTACAGGTCAAACAAAACATCCTGAGAAGGTCACCTACCTCAAAATTCAAAACATTCAGGGCTGGGGTCCCTCAAAAGGGCATTCCAGTATCAGCCCAAAATCCTTGGGGAAGGTTGCTGGGAGGCTCCTGAGCCAAACCACATTGCAATACGAGCCATCCTTCCCCTCTTGCCCACCTCCCTCCTTCCCCAGCAGGTAATTGAGAGCCAGGTCCTATGTCTTCCTGGGGAAACCACCACAGGAAAGCATGGCTCCCCGTAATGGAGCGTGCAATCTACGGGAGACACAGGCATGGCTTATGTAATCACAGGTGTCGTGATAAAGCTATGGAGACACAGGAAGGACTTTCTAAAAGAAGGAATGTTTGCATTGATTAAGATGCCCCCACAGGCCAGGGAAGTTGACCAGGACTCTCTAGGGCAGACCCTCAGGCTGTCCTTTCTTTCTCTACCATCATAATCCTCGTCACCAGCTAGCTCTAGGCACCTCCCGTGCAGAGAACCCAGCCATTTGGCAGGAAGGCATAATCTTATTTCCCCAGCCTCGCCCCCACCCCAGCCTTTGGTTTATACCCCAAAAGCTCCACACTCTCTCCTTCTCCCCGCAAGGACGTGCTCAGGAATGGCTGAGGCAACCGGTGTCTAAACAAAGAAAGGAATGGACATAAAGGGCCAGTCTGAAGGAAGTGGAAGATTCAAGTTGCATTTTCCCCAACCCCTGGGAGTTTCATAAGATACTGAACATGTGCTGAAGGCTATCTGTAATCAAAAGTAGCACAAGCAACCCTGAGAGAGCAAAGAGAGGAACACACTGAATGTCAGGAGTAAGGTCACAGCACACCTCCAATGGACGGGCTGGTAGATCTAGGAATCAGGTTTTTAAATGAATCATTTCAAATTCTATCTAGTTTAAAAACAAGCAAAAACAAAAAAAAATGTTACCATCATAAAAGCAATCTGTTCCTTCATGAGAAATTTTGGTATGTACACCACACACTTTGCTCACATCTCAATGCAAATAGACTATTTTACTCAAGTTTTTTTTTTTTTTTTTTTAAAGAAACATAACAATGGACTAAAATAGAACCACCCATCCAAACTCTCTGGATGGCATTCCTTGACATAACTTTGATGATAACTCAAAACCAGAAGCATATTATCTTGTGCTGTTTGGCAAATGTCTGCATATGATTTCCCAAACAGAAATAAGATCACGCCAAGGTGGCCACACTCATAGGCAGCTGCCACGCATCCGTTTCCCTGTGGGACGCTGCAGTAGATAAACTTGCTTATTCATTGAGATCAATGGGCCATTGGGAGATAGGAATGGATTTCATTAGTCCAGTTCATAACTTGCAGCCCAAATTTAATCAAATGCACAAGACAGTGTCCAAATAGGAGCACGGCCAGCCGTTCTACTAAAATTATCACACCATTGAGCTGCAAAACAGGGTCCTGCGAAGCACTTTCATGGGCATTTTATTGCCTAAACAGTAAAAACAGTGGTACTTTCTGGCAAAAAATTATAGCTGTCATTTCCAGGTTCTGTGGTAATTAACCTAGATGCGCAGGGGTGATGAGAGGTCTCCCTAATGACTCCATCGCTCAGAAAGGGAACATTTCCCTCTGATCTCTTCAGACGGTATCATCAGGGTGTTGTCAGTGCAAACAATGCCCTTATCTCACTTCTTTTCAAGTCACCTGATTAACTGGAGAAAATAGAAACAGAGAAAAAAAAGAGTGTCCTTGCACAGAGGAGGTAAATGTCACGGAAAGGCCAGGGGACAGTCCTGCCTTGGTTCACAGCTCTGGCTGGGTCTCCTGGGGGCTACCCAGCTGCTCCTTGGCCAGCAGGTGGCCGGCTGCATCCTCAGTGGCCCTTCAGGGCTGGACACAAAAGCCACCTCCTCTGGGAAGCCCCCACCGTCCTGCTCCAGGGGAACGAAAAACCTCTGTGAGGCCTGGGTCACCATTTAGTTTACGTGATGTTGTCTGAATACCAAGTTGCAGCCTTTCCCAAAGTGACAACATCTGGAACTTCTCAGAAGAAACTACCAGGGAGGTGACAAGAACCAGAGGCTTCAGAACCAGAGGTAGTGATGTCTTTCTCCCAGCCCCGTGCTCCAGAATGAGGGGTCGAAGACCCAGGTGGGGCACCTCTCAGGCCCAGATGCACCCCTGGAGGTAGTGAATATGAAAGGATTTCAGTCTAAAATGGAACCAAAGATGGGACATGGGGAACCTCATGCATTTGCCCTCAGGAAAATGAAACTTAAGATTTCCTGTGAATATCTAACTTACAGAAGATGGACATTTATCTCCTGACCAATGAGCATCTCTCCAAAAATCTCTCTCTACCTCAAGCCAATGAACTTCTTGCTTAAACCCAGCTGGACACTCCCTTTTGTACTCCTTGCTTATAAATACAGCCTAACCCTCAGTGGACTGACCTGATGCTTGTTACAGCCTGCCTATTCTAACTTGCAATTCCTCTGCTATTCCTAAATAAACTCAGTTTCATGGTAATTTGAGCTTCCCTCGGTTTACCTCTCATTCTCAAATGCAAGGAGGTATTTGTCTTGGACTAAAGTCAGTGCAGGAATCATCCTATCTAATAAAAGAGTAATGTGCAAATTGACAGTACCTCTGCCTCACCCACAAGCCATACCCACCAGCCAATCAGGAATGAGTATGCAAATTAACCCAACCAAGATGACTGCAGCCTTGGAGAGAGCAGGAGTCTTGGGTTTCCCTGGCAATGGAGGAAGCCAAGCTTCTTGCACACCCTGAATGGCCCAAGCCTCTGCTCAAGGCTACAAAGTTTCAATTACAGCAGATAAATAAATCTCAGATACCAAGGCCTCTGCTTGGGTTGCTGAGGGGCTTGGCTGGCCTGCAAACCACCACAGGCCCCTTGCCCAGGCTACTCCATACCCGAAATAAACTCCCACCCTGATCTGGGACACCCTTCCAGGAAAACCAGCTGGTCCCCACCAGTGCATTAGGCCTCTATCTGATTAATAAAAGAGTAATATTCAAATTGACCATCACTCCAACATACAAGATGGTTGCCCCCATGTGGTCAAAGATGACTGCCTCCATGTGGACACAAAATGGCCACCACTAGATGGTCATCAGGGGAGGGCAGTTGGAGGTGACCAGGCCTGCATGGAAGGGCATTGGCGGGGGGGGGGGGGGGGGGGGGGGGATCCAGGCCTTCAGGGCAGTTAGGGGTGAACAGGGGAGGGCAGTTAGGGGCAAACAGGCTGGCAGGGGAGCAGTTAGGCATCAATCAGGCTTGCAGGAGAGTGGTTAGGGTGTGATCAGGCTGGCAGGCAGAAGCAGTTAGGGGCAATCAGGAAGGCAGGTAGGCAAGAAGTTGGAAGCCAGCAGTTCTGGATTGTGAGAGGTATGTCTGACTGCCCTAAATGGGCAGTTGGATGTTTCTCGGGGGGTTCCAGTTTGGAGAGGGTGCAGGCTGGGCCTCCAGTAATAATCATAATAGCTAACCTTCCTTCTGGGCTGCTACTTACCAGACCCTGAGCTTAATGCTTCACCCGTGTTATCTGCCAAAAGACTGATGG
The DNA here is from genome assembly GCF_964339955.1 of Pipistrellus hanaki. Taxonomy (NCBI): domain Eukaryota; kingdom Metazoa; phylum Chordata; class Mammalia; order Chiroptera; family Vespertilionidae; genus Pipistrellus; species Pipistrellus hanaki. The sequence continues at coordinate 26,794,625 of NC_140505.1, forward strand.
CTTCAAGGTGTCCTCTCTGGGGAACTTTAGGAGGAAAGGGAATGCCAGCCTCGCATATGAAGGTCTGGGAAAATGCTGATTTTTTCCAATGAGGCCAAAGGCATGTTTGTTTGATAAAATGTAGAGGAAGTGATGTGTGCATGTATGTGTGTGTGCATTTAAATGTGTTTGTAGGTATATGGATGTAGGTGTGTGTATTTATGCATGTGTGTGTGTGTGCATGAGTGTATGTATTTTCTTTGTTTTCCTGGCCAGCACTGCCTCAGTGTAGAAGGAGTGATGCCACAAGCCTGGCTTTCAGGAGAGGGAGGAATGACCACCATCTTGCTGCCCCTGGGCCTACCTGCCTGAAAACAGGTTCTAAGCACTGGTGACTATGCCCTACATGACCAAGTTTGGGGCTGCAGATTGACGTAGAATCCATTTGTCCCCAAGTCTCCCATGGGAGCATTGCTAACCCAACTCATAAACACTGAGTGTGGCCCCTGAGGACACCATGTGCCTTCTCCCTCGGCCCAGTGGCAGACCTGAGCTGGAGGGTGTGCGAGGTTTGAAAAGCAAATGTTCAACTGAACCCTATGGGCTCATTATTCAGTAGAACAGTGGTAACATAATGCATTTTCATTTACTTAGCCTTAAATATATGTAAATTAAAGGGTTTTCTTTTATTAAACATAACACTGAAACTCACCACTGATGTGTTTTTGTTATTCTGAAAAGAAGCAGAGCTAGAGGAATGAGGCTGTAATGACATTTCACATTCGTGGGTCCTGTCTTGCAGGAGAAAGAGGGGCCTCTCCCCGCCAGGTCTGAGCTCTGGAATAAAGCCTGTCCCGAGGACGCCGCCATCGGCAACTTTCACCCCGTACACATTCTCATTGTCTTAAGTTGTGATGGAGGGAATGGCTCACCCTGGTTGGAAGCCTAATTGTACCCAAGAAAGAAAAATAAATTGCTGAAAGTAAAATAAATTACTCCCATCAGAGTCATGCAATACTGGAGAAGCAGTGTTCAGTGCAGGGAGACGAGGGGGGCTGGAACTTCACTAATGTCAGAAAGGTAATGGCCCCACCATTACCTTTCTGGAAGAAAGGACTCAACCATCACAGTTCCGCCCCCCTCACTCAGCCCTGTCCCCTGGAGCCAGATGACCACAGAACCCTCTGCAGCCGTGGCCGGTCTTTCCAGTGCATTCCAACTGCTTAAGCCTGTGATTCTCCCCAAAACGCTCTCTGCCAACAGCTGGCATCAAGGCCCCTCCGCCCAGCTCCCCAAGCCCTCCCAACCTGACCCCAAAGCACCCTTCTGGGTCTCCTATTCCTTTCCAACAGGACCTCTGCATTCCAGGGCGATAGAACTAGCTCAACCCTCTTAGAGTTGTGTCTTGGAGCCACCATAACAAACTACCACAAACTGAGTGGCTTAGAGCCACAGAAATGTGTGCTCTCCCTTGTCTGGAAGTCAGAAGTCCAAAATCAAGGTGTCAGCAGGGCCAGGGTATGCCCCTGGCTCCTGGTTGCCCCTGCATTCCTTGGTATTCCTTCTGTGGCTCATCACTCCAATGTTTGCCTTTGTGTCAGATGGCGTCTTTCCTCTGTCTGTGTCTCCACGTGGCATCTTCTCTCTGTGTGTGTCTTCTCTTCTTACAAAGACACCAGTCATAGATCAGAGCCCACCCTACTCCAGCATAACCTCATCATAGCTTAACTACCTACCTCTGCAATGGCCTGGTTTCTAAGTAAGTTCATATTCTGAGGTTCTGGGAAGGACATGAATTTGGGGGACACTTTTTAGCGCCGTGCACCCTCTCATCTTGTGTGCTAGGGGCATGAATTGCTGAGAACCACACAGGGTTGGGTAGACAAATCCTTCTAATTTCCAGGTCTGTTGTTATCCCACTGCCACCTGCTCCCCCCCTACCCATGCCTGCCTGCAGATTTCCACCTAGGAGTGTATCTCATAGGGCCATGGTTGGCAAACCGTGGCTTGTGAGCTACATGAGGCTCTTTGGCCCCTTGAGTGTGGCTCTTTCACAAAATACCACAGCCTGGGTGAGTCTATTTAGAAGAAGTGGCATTAGAAGAAGTTTAAGTTTTAAAAAATTGGCTCAAAAAAATTTCAATCATTGTACTGTTGATATTTGGCTCTATGACTAATGAGTTTGCCTACCACTGTCATAGGGAATACAAACCACTACAGATAGTGAGATTTGGGGGCAGTAGGATTGCAAAGAAAAATCCTAGAAGCCTGTTAACCTTACACTGACAGATGTGTGCGTGCAGGTATACACATATGCACTGCACACACGCATATATGCACATGCACATATAGTACACACATATACATGTGCACATATAGTACGCACGTATGCACATGCACACATGCACATGTTTCTGAAAGGGAATCAGGCGCTATAACTGTTGGGAGTCACAGATCAGCCAACCAAGAAATGAAGACCAGGCAAGGTATTGTCTTTTAAATAAAATTAACAGTAAAATCAGAGTCTTCAAACTCCTTTTCTGCTCTACTTAACTGCTCAGCTTGTAGCAGAATTGCATCTTCTGGGTCTCAGAGCCTTCATTTTCTTGCCACTTTGCCAGTAATTGTTGGTACACTAGAGGCTAGGAGATGGTTCATTACTCCACAACCTGATACACCATACTTCTTCCAGGAATACATGGGAGGGACCACTGGCAGTACTGGCTGGGGTCCCTCCAGGCATTATTGCCATCTCAACCTGACCACTGCGATCAGACCAGTTGGTCATGTGGGGTGGCAAAAGTTTTAATAATTTAACTGGGTCTACGATAGCTCTAACATGACCTCTCAGGCAGACCTCCTACCTTGAGCTGAGAGTGAGACACGTTTGTCCCCCAGGCAAGGGGGTGTCATAAGTAATCTCAAAGCTATCAAAGGGCAGCCTCAGACATTAAACATGGGTTACAACTGCCACTATTCATACCTCAGGGGACCCCAACATGGCTCTCACATGAGCACTCATCTCTCAGGGATACAAACAAGGCCTTACACATTATTTCTGCATTTACCTTATAACTACATTGATTCCATGCAGAACCTTCAAGTGGCTGAACACAGACTGTCATCTGAACCACTGGGGAAAAGAAATACCCCCTAGATCATGTGCAACCAAGGCCCAACCCAGAGCAAGAAAATTTCTCAGCAAGTGTGAGACATTTTCAAGATGGACGGATGAACTTGAAATCAAGGGGGCCTGCACACAGAGAAGGATGTAGACAAACTGTTGAGGAGGAGGCCGAAAGAGGAAGACTAGCAACCTGACTAACAGCATTAAGCATCAGCGGAGAGGCTCCAAGGCGAGGAATGGTTATTGATTTTTATAGCTAAGCACAGCCAGGTCCTTTGAAAGAACAAACACTAAAGCCAAGCCCAGCTAAAGGTATATGGCCTCAGGAATCCCAGATGAAGATAATTGTGTTCTATAAATTATTTTCCATAGTTCTGAACCCCCAAGAGACAGCAAGGAACCATATAATGGTTGACTATATCAGTGGGGGTATTTTTTTGGACATGTACATTATTAGGTTGGGTGCATCACCAGACATGAGAAACGGACAACATCTTCTGAGAAGTCAAAGCAATTATTTCCCCAATTCTTTTGTTGCCATAAGCTGGCAAGTTGACAAAAACTAGTAAAATGTTACAGCAGAAACCCAAATCTGTAACTCTTTGTTATCCTTTACAGAGATCTATGACATGGCCATTTGCTCCTTTCTTTAAATAACATCCATTTGTATTTGTGTTGCCTCCCATTCTTCCCTGAAGCATTCTACTACACACACACACACACACACACACACACACAAATGCCCCCTTTTTTTCTTTTAAAACATCTTGTTAAGGGCAAGGGAAAAAAACTGACACAATTAGAGAGCCAATCAGTCCAGCACCAAAGGTGGAAGTGAATGGTGTAAAACAGGGATGGGAAACTTCTGGCCCACGAAATCATTTGGTCTGGCCCCGCCAAAGTGTTAGGGGTGAGTTAATTAAATGCTTGACTAAATTTAGCAGGCTAATTTTTAAGTTGATAATTTTATATGGCCCACGAATGGTGTTATAAATATCCAAATGGTCCTTGGCAGAAAAAAGGTTCCCTATCCCTGGTGTAAAGGGAGGCCATTGTTTAATGGCCCTGAAACCCCAAACTATCTTGATTTCAGTAGCCTCTGTAAGCTAGCATCCAACTGTTGAGAATCTCATTGGTTTGGGCTTAGAATTTTAAAATTTTTGTTATTATTGTTAATCCTCACCTGAGGATATTTTTACCATTGACTTTTGGAGAGAATAGAAGTGGGGGGGGGAGGGGTAGAAAGAGAGAGAAACATCAATATGAGAGAGATACTTCAATAGGTTGCCTTCCACATGGCCCCATGACTGGGGCCAGGGATTGAACCTGCAATCCAAGCACATGCCCTTGACCAGAAATTGAACCTGAGACCCTTAGGTGCACCGGCCAATGCTCTAACCACTGAATCAGAAAGGCCAGGGCTGGCTTTAGGAATTAGAAGGAATGCATAGGAAGGAGGAACCAACAACTAAAGCCAGCCATGAGTCACAGAGCTGGTCTAGGTAACAACACCTTTGTTCTCATCAGGCTCCAAGAGAACCAACTATGCCACCAACAGCCCTCCAGGGTATGAGTGAGGTCACTGAGGATGGTGCTCATTGCTTCCAAACCTCATTCACAAATACTTACTTTAATAAGAGAGACACACTCATAAAAGAGATTCTTAAAGAATAGTTATAAACATATCCAACATAATGTCTGTGCCTTGTAGGCTTATTCAGATCTCTTAGGCAGCCACTCTGAGCCTCGCATGCTTTCATGTATGACTTCCTGGGTCTTCGCAAATGTGTCCTTCGAGCCTGGCTCCTCTGCTAGAATTTCAAGTCGGAGAACCCATTCACAATACAGCAAGCCAGGCTGCACGATGAAAAAAATTAATTGAGGATCCCATGATTCTGGGTATTCTAAAATTACTCATTTGCTATGGATTACCCATCACCTATAGGTAAATTATTATCACTCCATTTTGCTTCAGAAGTGGTGCATTGGCTTTCAAAAAAATTTCAGGGGGGGGGGGGGGAGGGAGGGGGGTTTCCAGCAACAGATGTCTAAGCCAAAGCAGACATTCCCACACTTTTTTTAAAAAAAAAAAAATCAGTCTTTAGTTGAGATAGGATAAATCATCAACATAAATATCACTCTGCCTTCATGATTAACACAGGGGCATGTCCCTTTCAGCATTTAGAGGGGATGAATCTGGCCATATTTCATTCTGGAGGAGAGGGCAGGAGGCAGCAAGTAGCATGAGCCACAGCCCATGAAGGAAATGGAAGGCATGCACCTGCTCTCCCCTGTGATCACAACCAGGTAGGCTCACAGGAGCGCTGTTCACCCAAAATACAGTCAAGCAGGGCTAGACATCACCTTCCTCTTTAAGTTCACAGAACCGACATTCCTCCTCTGAATGTCATCAGATTCAGCCCTCTCTGGACCTACTGTTCTGGACGCCTGCAGAATCACTGAGAACACTGGGGCTGACCAGCTGGCCACTGTGGGATGTCACACCAGCAGAGACCCGAGGGCATCTCGCCATGGAACACGAGGTTCTCAAGGAAGACGATAAAAGTGAAAGAAACAGGTAGTATGAGAAGCACGTCCGTGTCCTCACCCCCAGAGTCACGATACCAACGCCACATCACAGGGTGAGTCTAAAAGAGTGCTGGTGGGGCAGGAAGTGGCAAATATTCAGGTATGAAAGCAACAGAGCCTCCACTGATGAAAGGCCACTATAACGTGAGTATTGGGCTATTCCCAGCAGGCAATCCTTATGGGGTCCCTGTGGGAAGATCAGCCTCTCACTCGGTAGACAGATAGAGAGGCTGACCCCAGGTGTGCAGTGTGGCAACTGACGGTGCAAGCCTTGGGAACAAATCTGCACCAGGTATCGGGGGTATGACGGCCTCATCCACAGAAGAACAATCTGCAAGGATTCAGATAGTTAAACAGCCACTCTCTGCCCACCTGCTGCTTTCCATGTGCCTCTGGGTCTCCCTTTAGCCAGGGACTGTATGATGACATGTGTTTCTGTTTATTAGTTTCCAAACCTGCCACCCAATTGTGAGCTTTCACGCAGCTGCCAATGCACCTCTTTTGCAGCCGGTTTAGCTAAAGCCACTGTGAGAGGGGCCAGCGGGGGAAGGTGGGGGGCTTTGTGACTCATCAGCACCTCTAGTGATTAGGAGACCCTGGAGCAAGGGACACTCCCAGAGGAGAGAAGCAACCCAGATGTCTCACCAGGGAAGGGGGAAAAGGGGACACTTGTGCTTCCTAACTTCAGTTCTTTTTCCTTTACACATGCACTCGAGATGTCACGAGACTGTACACCTGTCTCCGTTTGTAAATTGAAAACATATTTATCACTTTGTTGCTGGTTTTCTTTTTCTTTCTTTCTTTCTCTCTTTTTTTAATGGATGGGAATTCTTCCACTTTGTCACGAGGAATGCTGAAGAAATGCATAATTAAAAATAAAAAAAGAAACTCTTTTAAAGGCTGTTTACTTGGGCGATGACAGTGGCACAAATGTTTCTTTCTCCTCACAGGGCCCACCCACAGAAAAGAAGAGAACAATGGTTCGGGGGCCCTCCGGGCACTAGACAGCCCTGGAGAGGCCTCGGGGCTCCGGCCTGCAGGGGGGAGGAAGGGGGAGAGAGACCCATTCAGCTGCCATGGCCCTCCCACCCTCCTCCACTCCACCGGCCCGCTAATTACATGTCAGCCTGGTGACTCCAGCCCGTGGGCCGCCACCAATTACAGCCGCACTGACATCGCTCAAGCAGTTCATATGTTTACATAGTTTGGTGAGTCTCTCTTAATTTTCCAAAAACGTGGAAAATCACTAATATTTAGAAAAAGGGAGGAAGGATTCATCTGGCACATATCTCAGTATTGAGCAAGAAGCCCATTTTGCGCTCTTATGCCGCCCTTGCCTCGGAGGAGCTTGGACAAAACCACCCCCTCAACTCAGGGCAAATTCCTAAAGGCTCTTTCAATCTGCAAATTGATGGATACGTGTCAGCCTCGGGCGGCTCTGCTTACAGAGGGTTTAAGTTATCCCCGGCAAGTAAATAACAAAAGTTACATCATTTTCATCAACATTCATCATTCTAATTGCCTGAACCTCCACCAGAACAAAGTCACACTATAGTTTTATGGTATTTGATTAATGAGGGCAGGAAAATTGAAGTTTTCGCAATAAAACTAAAAAAAAAAAAAAATCAACAGACTTCTATCATTTTTTTTTCCCTTATGATTTTAATTTAATGGCTCGTGTTTTCATTACTGCAGAGGCTGTACACTTTAGCTTGCAATTATGTCCCATCTGTGAAGCACTGTGTTATTACAGTTTATTCTAGTAGCTTTTCAATCACTTTTGAGTTGGGCTTTACAAGTATTCTTGCAGCAGGTGGGCTTCCTGGCATAAGCCCAGGAACACACAAAGCGCAAAGCTGGAGTTTAATGGCAGCATATGCATGTGGCACAGAGCACCAGCCTTCCCCCATATGCTGCTAAGCAGGCTCTTCAGCCTGCCAGTCACTCTTCTTACTGACTACAGTCTCTAAGTAGTTTTCTGCCAGGGAAAAATATACCAAGGCAGCAAATTTCTCCAGTGCACCATCCTTATTACTGAGACAACCCTGTCATTAGCACAAGCACAATGAACCTGAACTGGGGATGCATACCAATTAGGTGGCACAGAGCACTTTTGCTTCTTATCTCTATGGAAACGCCCACCCCCCCCCTCCCCCTCGGGCTGCAGTGGACAAGCAGGAATGTCCCCCACCCATATGTCACCTAGTTAACACTGTACACTGTGATGTGAACCAAAATCTGCTCCAGCCCCCGCAGCCGTGGGGAGAAAGGAGCGGAAACAACAGAAGTCTCCGTACCGGCACAGCCATAGCTCATAGCCATGAGCAGAAAGCGATGTTGAAATCTATAAATGATGTTCTCCCATTAAATCTAGCCAAGAGAGTTCAAGGAATCTAAAAGAAATGGCTTTATCCAATTTTAAAAAAAATGGAGACCACCCTTCTTAAAAATTATTATCTTAAACATATTTTACTTCTAAGAGGCTGGGACAGATCCTGGAGCCACAGCCTCACAGCCCTTCTCCCTGGAATTCTTACTTGTCCCCCCACCCCCGCCCCAAATACAAAATAAAACTAAGGAGACAAGGATTCAAAATGTTTGTGTAAAGGATTGTCCCACCTGAATGATGTGAACTTTGCAAAGATATACAAGGAAAGCCTTTTGTTTTCTTTGTGGATGTATAAGAGAGAGAGAGAGAGAGAGAGAGAGAGAGAGAGAGAGAGAGAGAGAGAGAGAGAGAGAGAGAGAGAGAGAGAGAGAGAGGGAGAGAGAGAGAGAGAAAGAGAGAGGGAGCTACTCGCTGTTTATTTCACAGCTCAATCTGTGTACAAACTGCAAGATTCTGACTTCACTGGTTTGGGGTATTTTAATTTACAGTGTGAACTATCAATGGATGACACTCCACAGCTTTACTTGTCCCAAAATTCTACCGGCAGCTCTCACACAGTAGACCCCTGAGGGTGGCACCTGAAACTCGGTGCCCTCCGCTCCTGAACTGGCTGCCCCTCTTCTTTAACTAACAGCCCATCCACATCATTTTATGGGTAAGTGGAATCCTTCTCTTCAGACCAAGTGTACTGGGCACCCTGAGTCTTACTTTCTTCCTGTAGGGGGGTATTTTTCAACACTGTCTCTCAACTGTCACCTTTCAACACTGTCTCTCAACTGTCACCTTTTGGTCAAGAGACTCAGCTGACAGCACTACAGCAAGAATGATTTCACACACTTTCTGTCCTGCACACCCAGGGGATCCCCAGCGAAGGGCACAGCTCCTTAAAGCAAAAACCAGTGCAACAGCCCTGAACGTACCATGAATCTAAATGAAGTCCTATTTAAGACACCCATAAAGGGTTATTTTTAAATATTGGATGCCATGGAATAAAGTCATGCTGCTAAGAGGTGGTAACTTGGAGAGATAGAAAATGAAGAGAAATCGGAAAAACTGAATTCTGAGCACAAAATCAACTAGGCTTGTGTCAGGACTGGTGATGTTCCCCAGGGACTATTACTTATAGAACATTTATTTTTTATTAGACAAGCAATTCTAGATCCATGTGAAAGTCACCGGAGTCTAATGGGAATAATTTCCTCCTGCATAATGTGTCCCGGTGGGAATAGTACAACTCCTTGAGTTTTGTTTTTTAAGTTAAAAGACATCAAAGGAAAAAGAAAACTCTGTACAAAGAGAAAGAGCAGTTCTCAGCCAGAGCGGCCCACCTCCAGCAAAGTGGAGACAGGCAGAATGAGGCAGAGGCCAGAGAGGTTTAAATTCAGTGCTAAGGGCTGTGAGCCTTGTCCCCAAATACAAGAGGGTCAATGTTCAGAGCTGAAACTGGGAACAGGTCAGTAACTTTGACCTTACAGATACTTCAGGGATTCTGTGGGAGATTTGAATAATCATGAAGAACATACATACCCAGACTACTATGCTACAATTTACTGTAAGAAAGAACGCAGGGAAGAGAAGCAACTTGCATTTATTTCCATTTATGATATTTTCTTCCTTTTCAAAGTAAGATCCTGTAACCCATCTTAGGTGACCCTATTTACTGCTTCTAGGACTCTGAAGGGAACAGAGAAAACATGGGGCTGCCGAACCGTTCCCCCACCACTCTCCACGTTGATTTTTCTCTTTGTTCCTAAAGAGAACATCACTGCCTGGACATTATAGGCTGGGGTACAGCTGGAGAGATAGGAGCTCCTTCTCCTTCAGTCCACCATTAGGTATCATAAACAAGGCTAGCATTTCCATCCCATGAGAGTTCTTATACAGGTGATATTACCATGTGTGAGGCCTCAGACCTCATACTTTCCAGGCAGACCAACTTAGGACACTTCTACCCATGTGACAGTCACAGGCAACGTAGTGGCTTTAGACCCATGCCTCTGGGTCCCTCAGTCAATGCGCAGAGAGGGTGTCTGAGTATTGGTTGAACTGAATCTCACTCTGGAGCCACAGTGGTGTCAGCCACAATTTTCTTCAGCCTGACCAGGGGATGAAGAATCTACCATCTGATGGGTAGGCCCAGTCATGTGCACAGGAACAGGCATCCATTCCTGTTGGCTAGCGTTCAGTCCAGTCAGCCCAGAGACCATTCTGATTGGTCAGAACCTGAATCACAGGATTGTTAAACATGGTATCACTCTCTTTGGGTCCATGCTTTTCCTTCGTGGGTGCTGTGATGGGCTGAATGGTATGTCCCCAAAAGACAAGTGGAAAGCTTACCCCCAGTACCTCAGAATATGACCTTCTTTGGGAATAGGACCATTGCAGATGTACCTAGTTAAGATGAGGTCCCACACTAGAGTAGGTGGCCTTAATTCTATACAAAGGAAAATTTGGATATAGAGAAGAGACCACATGGAGAAGATGGCCACGTGAGGACAGAGGCAGAGATTGAAGCGATGCATCTGCAAGCCAAGGTACACAAATGCCAGAAGCTGGAAGAGACAAGGAAGGATCCTCCCCTAGAACCTGCAGAGGGAGCATGGCCCTGCCAACAACTTGATCTTGAGCTTCTGGCCTCCAGGACTGTGAGAGACTAAATTTCTGTCGTTTCAAGCAATCCACTTTGTGGTGCTTTATTATTGTAGTCCCAAGAGACTACTACAATTGCACATTAGATAATGACTTTCTAGGTTCATAAAATAAGAAAGAAAAAAACTTGCCTTTGCATTGAAAAAGCAGTTGGCTGTAGGTTCAAGGATCAAAGAAAAACAATGAGTTCAAGGGCCCTGAAGCCTGGGAGCAGATACTTACTCACTGGCCTTCAGGTTCCTGTTCTATGAAATGGATATAATGGTACCTAACCTGTAAATTCTCTGCAAGGCTGAAATTAGTTATCCCATGTAAAACATAACCTTCAGTAAAATATACAGTAAATACTTGGTGAGTCTTATTTATTATATCGCAATATAATAAAATTTATTAGGGTAAAATGTCATTTTTTCTGTTCTTAAAAACCATATTTAATTTGTGCTATTACTGTTCAAAATTGTTTTCCAATTCTCTTGCAGTCAAATCAACACAAGGTTTCTTTTCATATATGAAATAACACCACGAACTTGTCTTAAGAGGGCAAGAAAAAAACTGTTTTATAGACGTAATATATAGCCTAGGCTCTTCTAGGCTTCTCCTAATCTCAGGTAACCTCCTCTTACTCCAATTCTGTCACTCTTATCATCAATAACACTGTATTCTTTTTTTTTTTAATTTATTGATTAAGGTATTACATATGTGTCCTTATCCCTCCATTGACACCCCCCCCCCAGCCACTCATGCCCTCACCCCCACGATGTCTGTGTTCATTGCATGCATACAAGTTCTTTTCTTGATCTCTCCCCCTTACCCCCACCCTCCCCTACCTTCCCTCTAAGGTTTGATGCTCTGATCAATGCTTCTCTGTCTCTGGATCTGTTTTTGCTCATCAGTTTATGTTTTTCATTATATTCCACATATGAGTGAGATCATGTGATATTTATCTTTCTCTGATTGGCTTATTTTGCTTAGCATAATGCTCCCCAATTCCATCCATGCTGTTGCAAATGGTAAAAATTCCTTCTTTTTTACTGCAATGTAGTATTCCATTGTATAGATGTACCACAGTTTTTTAATCCATTCATCTTCTGATGGGCACTTAGGCTGTTTCCAAATCTTAGCTATGGTGAATTGTGCTGCTATGAACATAGGGGTGCATATATCCTTTCTGATTGGTGTTTCTAGTTTCTTGGAATATATTCCTAGAGGTGGGGTCACTGGGTGAAATGGGAGTTCCATTTTTAATTTTTTAAGGAAACTCTCCACAGTGGCTGCACCAGTCTGCATTCCGACCAGCAGTGCACAGGGTTTCTTTTTCTCTGCATCCTCACCAGCACTTGTTGATTTGTTGATGATAGCCATTCTGGCAGGTATGAGTTGATGCCACATTATAAATCCTACTTGGTCCTGGTGTATGATCTTTCTGGTGTAATGCTATATCTGATTTGCTAGAATTTTGTTGAGGATTTTGGCATCTATGTTCATGAGAGATATTGGCCTATAATTCTCTTTCATTGAATTGTCTTTATCTGGTTTTGGTATTAGGGTGATGCTGGCTTCATAGAATGAGCTTGGAAGTGTTCCTTCCACTTGGATTTTCTGGGATAGTCTGAGGAGGATAGGTTTTAGTTCTTCCTTGAATGTTTGGTGAAACTCCCCTGTGAAGCTGTCTGGCCCCAGGCTTTTGTTTACTGGAAGCTTTTTGATGACTGCTGCAATTTCCTCCATAGTTATTGGGTTATTTAGATTTTTAGATTCTTTCTGATTGAGTTTTGGAAGGTTGAATTTTTCTAGGAATATGTCCATTTCCTCTATGTTGTCCAATTTGTTGGAATAGAGTTGTTCATAGTATTTTTTTTTTAATAATCCTTGTATTTCTGTGGGGTCTGTTGTTAGTGCTCCTATTTCTGATTTTGTTTATTTGGGTTTTCTCTCTTTGATTCTTGGTGAGCCTTGCTAGAGGTTCATCAATCTTGTTTATCCTTTCAAAGAACCAGCACTTGGTTTCATTGAACTTTTGTATTGCTTTTTGGTCTCTATGTCATTTATTTCTGCTCTGATCTTTATTATCTTCTTCTGCTCACTCTGGACTTTTCTTGTTGCTCTCTTTCTAATTCTTTAAGTTGTAGAGTTAGAGGATTTATTACCTTTTTTTTCTTTCTTCTTGTTTTTGAGGTAGGCCTGTAGAGTTATAAATAAACTTCCTTCTCATGACTGCTTTCACAGTGTCCCATAGATTTTGGATTGTTGTCTTTTCATTGTCATTCATTTCTAGATTGTTTTTAATTTCTTCTTTGATCTCTTTGGTAACCCAATCAATGTTTAATAGCATGCTATTCAGCTTCCAAGTGTTTGAATTTTTTATTGTTTTTATTGCGGTTTATTTCTTTTTTCTTAAATATATTTTATTGATTTTTTTTTTTTTCAGAGAGGAAGGCAGAGGGATAGAAAGCTAGAAACATCGACCAGCTGCCTCCTGCCCACTCCCTACTGGGGATGTGTCTGCAACAAATGTACATGCCCTTGACCAGAATTGAACCTGGGACCTTTCAGTCCGCAGACTGATGATGCTCTATCCACTGAGCCAAATTGGTTTTGGCTATTGCAATTTATTTCTAATATTATGCCATTGTGGTCTGAGAAGATGCTTGATATGATTTCAAACTTCTTGAATACGGAGAGACTTTGCCTATGACCTAATATGTATAACACTGTATTTTTCTTTATGTTCATCTTTTTGTCTTCCCAAATAAATAGTAGCTGGTTTAAATATATGGATTCTATATGATAATTCCTCATATTTCTAGCCTTCGATGTATTATTTTGCATATAGAATGACTTTAAAATATTTAATAAAGAAAAATTAAGTAAGATAAAAAGAAAAATAATAGAGCTTATAAAACACTTTCAATATGCTACCCAGTTTGATTCAGCTTAATAGGGTCTTATTGCTTTAATTTTTTTTATAAGTGAAAATATAAAAGATCAAAAAGTCTGAGTTATGCCAAGACTGGTTTGGCTCAGTGGATAGAGCTTCGGACTGCAGACTGAAAGTTCCCAGGTTCGATTCCTGTCAAGGGCATGTACCTTGGTTGTGGGCACATCCCCGGTGGGAGGTGTGAAAGAGGCAACTGATCGATGATTCTCTCTCATCGATGTTTCTGACTCTCTATCCCTCTCTCTTCCTCTCTGTAAAAAAATCAATAAAATATATATTTTTTTAAAAAAGACTGAGTTATTATTTGGAATTCAAGTCAATACTTAATGGCTAATATTATTCATTTGGCCCTTGAATCTTTGATAATGGGGGGAGGGGCATGATATGGAGGATTCTAGGGCATTTCTACCAATCTCTGAGTATTATTATCACATGGTATAAGTGACTTTAAAACGAAGACTTTCTTTTTAATGAATTGGGAGAATGGTACCATGTTTCCCCGAAAATAAGACATCCTCCGAAAATAAGACCTACTTACAGGTTTCCTTCTGAGTGAAATATAAGGCATCCCCCTGAAAATAAGGCCCCCCTAGGCTAAACATGAGAGATTTGGTCCACTGATTCTGAAAGAAATGGAGTCACAAGAAATTCACCAGGAAATTCAGGAATTGGATTGTTATGATGATGTTCCAGAATAGGGGTGTCGAACTCAATCAGAGAAGGGGCCAAAATCTAAAATCCAGCCTAAATCGGGGGCCGAATGGTTTACTGAACGGTCATAAACTGACAATGTCATAAACTGACAGCGGAGTGCAGTGATGACAGCGCGGTGCGGGCCACATTGCAAGGCCTGGCGGGCTGGATTTGGCCCGCGGGCTTTGTGTTTGACACATGTGTTCCAGAAGATGATGACATGATTGTCATTGAATAAATGAGTAAATTCTTGATACTGTAGGATTCAGTTTGTCTGGTTTGTGTTGATAACTACCATACTACCGTACCATATACAGGTAATAAATTTCCTTTATTTTCATTTAACAATAAATGTGTACCGTATTCTTCTTCATGGAAAAATAAGACATCCCCTGAAAATAAGACCTAGCGCATCTTTGGGAGCAAAAATTAATATAAGACACTGTCTTATTTTCGGGGAAACAGGGTAGTAAAATAAAATTGGATTATGATAAACATATTTGGATTTTAATCCTGGTTTTTCAAGTAAGTAGCCATTAGAAATTTGTCAAGTTATTTCATTTCTTTGGGCCTCAGTTTCCTTATTTTTTAAGTGTGATAACTTTTAATGACTCACTCATAATTCAAATATGTTTGCACCTTTATCAAATACATTTATTATTTCATCAAATACATTTTTTCCTTATTTGAACTTAATATAAACATCATCAAAGTTAATAAATACCTGTAGGCTGTGTTTCCTTGGGCCAATCACTTCTCTGAGCTTCAGTTTCCTTACCAGTAAAACGGAGGCACTGACACCATATCTACCAAATATTATTTTCTGTACCTCCAACATTTCTCAGTGTTCTGCAAATACTTAGCATGTCTTCCTCATACAATCACCAGGCTGTTACTATTCTTCATGTCCTCACACACACATGAATGAGGATATTGACTATTTCTCCAAGATCCAAGGTCAGAAGTGCCAGAACCTGAACCCAAGCAGCAGCCCCAGCATTCATGCTGTCAAAAGGCACAAATCTATCCTGGTGATGTGGTAAAAGTTAAATTAGGTAATAAGTATTACCATGTAGAAGGTGCACAGGGTTTAGGGCTCATAGATGTTAGCTCTGGACGACCACACATAATTCCTCTCTCTGTTTTGAAAGAGCAAAGTGCCACTGTTATTAATTAAATCAGAATAACAGGTGGAACCTAGGACTCTTTCAGGCAAAATGGATTACAGACTCTGAGCTGTAATTACTGTTCCAGATTGCAAATGCCCTGAGAAAAAAGCCTTTGTCTCTTCACACATTGTTCGCATAAAGGTGGATGATGGTGATTCCTTCTAGAAGGTGAATGTGAGGCATAAACAACTGAGAGGAGAATGATTGAAGCTTCTTTCCAGCCTCTTAACTTGCATCCAGGAGCCTGAGGCTGGAAAGGTGCTGGTGATACCCCAGACTCTAATAAGGTAACATTTTAAAACCCCCACAATAGTGAATCAAATAAAAGATAACTTGATTAGTTTTAATGTATTAATTTATCAGTGTGCCCTTCCCAAGGGTACTGGAGAAAGAATAATATTGAACATCATTAAATCTCTCATTTTATGAAATCCACACACAATTTAGATAATATTTGTGGTCAAAATAAAATTTAGATACAATAATTATATGAGTACAATATTATGGAAGAAGCAGGTCTAAAAATTCCAGTTGTTCTAGAGGCTATTGATGTTTCTAGAATCTTCTAGATGTTTCTGAGCAGAGTGGAAGGACATGTGCATGTAGAAATTGCCTCAGAGTCAGAGGACTCAAAGTTCAAGTCACAGTTTTAATTCCTACCCACTAGGATAATCACTCTACATCCTTATTGTCCTTGGGTGAAAATCAGGATACTAATTGCCTTATCTCACCTTTGTAGGATGGTAAAAGAATCACATAAAGTCATTCAAATACATTCTTTCAATGATTAAACATTTATTATGTACCTATGATGTGCCACTGGGGATGCAAAGCAGTGGGGGAGAGAGAGACAAAGAAACCTATAATGGAATATGTTGAGAGTGATGATAGAAATATGCCTGAGGAACTGGTAGATTTTACATGGACCATGGACCGCTGGTGGTCTGTGAGGTCTGAAAGCTTTGTGACCACTGAACTATGTCATAGTCTACCTTGAACTCTATGCAGGTGAACTTGACCCTTAGTTTAGCACTTCAGATGTCTTATTGTCTAAATTGAAAATGTTGATTTAAAAAACTCTTTCTTAGATAGAAAGCCTGGATCTTTGCTCAAAATATTAATGGCAAGAATTTATAGCAAGGTGCCAATATAAGAAGGCCATTTTTTACACAGTCTTCTAGGTGTTAAAATAGGTATTAATGAACAACCGATTTTATTTTTGTCCCATTTGTTGAAATTTTTCTCCTGGGTAACATTTAAGGTCTATAGGAACTGGCCTGGTCATTCTTTCCTGTTCAGAACTACCAATTTACTTCACTTCAGTTATCAAAGTGCAAATCATAGCTCCCAGTTACTTCCAATCCTCATTCCTTTTAAGTTGACATAGCACAGATGAAATTTCAGCTTCTGTCCCCTGTAATTATGCAAGCAGAGAACTTGAAAGCTGTGAATACATAAGAACACTTTTCTAACTTACTCTATTTAGTCTGCACCAGAATGGGGAGGTAAACAAATAAAGGAAATGAATGGGTAGCTTTGCCTTACTGTCCAGGTCAAAACCACAGAGAATTTTCCTTTTATGAAAGCCAGTGAATATGGGTCTGCCTGACCTTGACCTTGGAGCAGAGGTTGCCTGCTCCTTCCTTCCTGAAGCCTCTCGTGGGTTGTATTTTTTGACCTCCTTCATAACTATCCTCTTACTTACAGCTTTTCCAGGACCTTCCATGGTTTCCTTCTTCTAGATTTTTGTCTTAAACATTGGTGGTTTTGCCAAAGCCCTTTGAGTGACTGTGACCATTCTCACATGTGGCAAAGACTGATGAGAGGCTCACTAAGCCCATTCTGCCACCAAACACACAGCTAAATGATATTCCTCAGCTTTCCTGCAGCCTCCCTTGCAGCTGGGCTAGGACATGGGATCATAGGATCTCTAGGAACATTCTCCAGAATTCCATTTTATCTGCCCTTTGGCTTGAAGACTTCAAGGAGGCCAGCAGAGATAACAACACCTGGATGGAAGGATGGAGATAGGGCCCCAGCCTCTGTCTAGAGAGGGATCCCAGGAGAGGCATCTATCCAGGAAGGCCTTCATCGAACAGGTGCATGTGGGAAATAAGCTCTCACCATGTTAAGTCTCTGAGATTTGGCATCTGCCTGCTTACCATGGCCTCAGATTTGTGCCCTTTGCTTGCACATCTGCCTGGAAATCCACTCCTGGGTACCCCTCCCCCAAATGTTGTACCAGCATCTCAACACAAACAACAAACTCATCTTCTCCCTGATGACCCCAATCTGTTCTTTGCTCTGTCTTCTCTGCCTGTGGGAAGGGCATTAACTTTACCCACACCTAAGCCAGGGGATGTCATCATCTTTGACCATGCCCCACTCTTTGCCTCTCCTGATGTATTCCCAAATCCCACTATCAGACTTTCCAGATGTCTCTGGTGTCTGGACACCAACGTCCTCTCAGATCTGGCCCACAGAACCCTGGCCAGCTCCTTCCTCTCTATCCTCTTAACATAAAAAAATGCACATTTGAATGTGATGTCACCCTTCTAAAAACCCCCCTCAAAATGGCTTTCCCATGGATGCCAAGACCATTCAGGAGGTGGCTCTGGCCATGCCTGCAGCCTCAGCTTCCACCCCCTGCTTCTCCCACCCCACACTGCCTAGGTGGGATCAGCCTTCAGCCCTCAAGCCTGCAGCTTTCTATATGTGCTCCTCCCCTCCCAAGCCTTCTGCGCCCATCATCCCTGGATAGGAACTGACACCCTGCAAGCCTGTCCTTACGTATTTTTCTTCATTAGTTTTCTATCTCCTTTGCCTACCATAGGCTGCCCATTTCCTGTGTTCATAAGACAGGGTCAAAAATAGAGAAAGGGCCTGACCAATCAAGTTGATGGAAGGAATGACAGACACCGTATTTCCACTTTTAGCCCACTGGGAATTGTGCCTCTTTGACCAGCTCCCCAAAAGCATGTGCTCAGCTCACAGGAGGAGGCCAACCTCACTCAGTGCGGGGCATGTTTGAAGCCAAGGTGAATGTGGTCATCACAGGGCAGCAGGCTGCTTCCAGATGCTTTGAACCTCACTCCTCATTGACAAAGTGATCCACTCTCCTGCTTTAAGTCTAAGGTGCGGGAATATGTGGAAACCCCTTCAAAGTTTGATACAAGGGTTCCCAGGTCTCACCATTATCGTCACTATTAGAGACATCACGTGAGGTGAACTGTGACCAACACCAGACCCGTTCTACAGTGTGAAATGTATTTGTAAGGGCCTTAAAGCTTCTCTGACCTCAGCCATGGCCCTTTCTGAGGGACCTGCATGGTAGATAATACCATCTTATGGAGAGAAGAGGAGGAGGAGGGAAAATGCCCAGATGTGTCCAAACAGCTAAAAACATGCTTGACTTCCTTAAACATCTTTTATTTAACATCATGCCTTAATTTGTTCCCACCCCATTTTGTAGGGTTGGAACAGGTAGAAATGCAAGTTTAATGTGAAAGGCTACGAGCTGTACATCAAGCAGAAGGACGTTAGGTTGGTCCCTAAGCAGGTTTTCCAGTTTTTTTTATTCCTTAGAGTTAAAAGACAGATTTCTAAGTTAGATGAGCATGACACCGGTCTGACCTCCCACCAGATAACAAGATTTGATGTTGACAACTTCTCATCTGGGACTCCAATCACTATCTGACTTCAGAGCTGCCAGCCATCCCCTCGGGACATCCCTCCCCCCACGCCCTATGTCAGTGTCCCTGCCAGGGACATTGCTGGTGGCCCCGGTCTGAGCCTTCACACAGAAGCCCGTGTGTCCTGGGAGAGGCCGGTCCTTCAAACATACCACCGACGCCTTTCCCTTCCACGCGCTCCCTCAGGCCACTGCAGGGCTCTGCGTCACAGTTCTGTCACACAGTGGTCATATCCACCCAGAGATTTTGTATACTTGACCCCAAAAGTCCAGCCATCACAGAAAATATTTTTCAAGGCTAAAACTGGCACATCTTCTTAGTAGAATTTCTAAATGTAAGAAACAAATTATAAAGCATCTACTTTCTCCTTAAGAAGGATTTTCAGATTTTCTTAAACTTAAACTCCTAGGAAGCATCCTATAGCTTGCACCAGCACTCTTCCTCATACGGGTCAAACAGAAGAGGAGGTGGACCGAGGATGGGAGAGGAGGAGAGCAGGGGCAGCACAAGCCGTGAAACCTGGGCCCTGCGGCCAACATTTCGTTTCAGACCCCTTTGTACGGGTCCCAGAGGCTGTGGATGTCTCATAGCTGTGTTCATGTTCTCCTGAAGGATTCAGAAACCGTGTTCCTCTGGAGACCCCTCCTACACTTCTGTGGTTTTATTGATCGTCAGCTCTACCTGTGACCTATGTCTGGAGCTGCATTGCTGCAGAGAAGCTCAGCTCCCCAAGTATTCTGAAGTTTTCCCCTCCCCCTCAATTTCTATCCTACCTAGGTGTTAAAAAAAAAAAAAAAGCCGGAGGCTGATTGGTCCTCTGAAAGGGGGGATAAGTACCTGTAACCCAATGTATGCACTTACATATACTCACTTCTATACCCAGGGGTGGGAATAAACAGAATGGTCTTCTCTACTTACTCACAGAGCCTTAGAAACTTAGCACCAAAGTGGCTAATTGGGACCCTGTGCCTGATCTCAAGGCAGGGCCATACACAAACCCCCCAGGCGGCAGAGGCCACTGCTTCCTAATAGAGAAATCTCACAGTTCTTTTCCAAGAGCTGTCCCCAAAATTCAATTAATGCCTTCACTGTGGGGAAGTTAAATTAATGCCTTCACTATGGGGAAATTTTGTTATGTAAAATCCCCGCTCTCTCTCTCTCTCTCTCTCTCTATCTCTATCTCTATCTCTATCTCTCTCTTCTCTGCAGTTGCAAGCAGGTGGCTCTCTTACAACCCTCACTAAGCAGATTGTCCTTTTGGATGAAAGAATCAATCCCCTCAAATTTTCCCAGTAACCACAAGATTTGCAGCATGCAGTTTGGAATACAGCAAACCTGGGTTTGACTCCTGCCAGGTATCAACTGTGATATTGGGAGAGATACTTATCTGTGCCAGTATCTCTGTCTACAAAGTGAGAGCTACACCCACCTGGGAGGGTGGTTGTAAGTATTAAATGAATGAACTCACATAGAATTCTAATACAGTCCCTGGCATGCAGCAGGTGCTCAATAAATGTCCTGGGTGACTCTTGGGAGAGGCTTGACAGCTGACATCCCCAGGCTGTGCTCAGACAATCAGCCTTCTCCAACACATTGCTATCAGAATACTTGGGATGACTTCAGGTCCATGTGAATAGCAGCGGTTTTTAATGTCCCCTGAACTTGGTGTGTTTCATTCCCAAAGCAAACAGGAGGAAGAAATGAAGGCTAGATCATGTTAATGGAGCACTCCAATTCAGAGCTTTAAGACTTGAGGAACTTGAGGAATGCTTGCTCAACCTGCACTTTGACCTCTAGGACCGAGCATCAGAGTTCCCCTAGAGACAGTGCGGGGTGATGGCAGAAAGGGGGCGCCAAAGAGGGGAATGTCGGCTGATATGAAACCACAGCTGGAATTTCCTTATTTGTACATAAAACAGTGAACTCTGTCATTATATATATAAAAGGCTAAGTGACCATTGCATCTGAAACAAATGAATGGACAACCGAACAGGCTGCGTGGGGCAACCAGGCCAGCAGGGGGGTTAGTGAGGGGCAACCAGGCTGGTGGGTGGGGGGCGGGGGGGGGCAGTTGGGGGCAACTACGCTGGCAGGAGGGACCATTAGGGGTGGCCAGGCCAGCAGGGTGGGATAGTTAGGGGCAATCAGGCAGGCAAGCAGGTGAACAGTTAGGAGCCAGTGGTTCCGGATTGTGAGAGGGATGTCTGAATGCGGTTTAGGCCCGATCCTGGGGTCCCGGATTGGAGAGAGTGCAGGCCGGGGTGGGAGGACCCCCCATCTCCGCCCAGTGGTATTATATTATCTTCATATTTTCACAGTGAGAAATGCCCGGCTTGTAATATGGCGGCTGTTTGTCAAATACCAGCAAAGGAAAAGGGATACTAGCAAGATTCTCCAATGTTTGGATTTAGGAAAGTGTGTGGCCCTCACTGTTAATGAGAAAGCTTCCAGTTCCCACCAACAGAACCCAAAGTGTCATTTGAGGGAAAACAACCCTTTCTGCCCATCCCCTCAACACGCACAGCATCGGACACCAGCCCCAAGGCTGGCAGTTAACCATTGCTGGGGCCATTTCCATGTCTTTCCTAATGAAAGTTAATCAAACTGCAGAAATGAAAGTAAGATCACATGTAAAAAAAAAACAAACAGAAATGCTTCAAGCTCAGGCAAGGCTCAGGGCGAACTTGGAGAGGACTCTGAGATCCTTCCCCTTTGCCTCTGAGGAGCATGAATCTTGGCAAAATGCACATTATTGTTATATTTACTTTGTAAAATAAAGATTTATTTTCAATACGTATCTTTTCAAATTTTGCTGGTAAGAGAATTTTACCTGGAGGGAAAATAATAGCTTTTTCAATCACCTATGTAATAATACCCAGAAATTCGGAGGAAACCCATCCCTGTGGCATACGAGCATGTATGGTTTTAATATACAGGGGTGAGCAAAAGTTTACAGTTGTTCATATGGGAAATAATACAATATATAGTAAATATTCACACAAGAATAAACTCTGTGTTTTGCATACTCACAACTGTAAATTTTTGCACACCCTGTATTGTTATAAGAGAATGCTTTATTGTTACAAAAGGTTTTTTATGCTTTTCTTAAAATGAAACAGGCCACATTTTATAAGACAATATATTTTATAAATAGTAAAATTCTTTTTTTTCCATTTATTTATTTATTTATTTATTTATTTATTTATTTATTTATTTATTTATTATTGAAGATAACAGGGCGTTTATTTACAAGGCACACCGCGCGGTCCGGAGCTGCTGGCGGTCCGTTATATAACGGCAGCTATGTACACGTGGGCACGGGGCGCCGGGGGCTCCTCCCTGCTAGTCGGTCAGGATATGGACGAAGGACACAGGAAAGACCCCTTTTCTTTCAGGCGCTCCCTCGATGTGGTCGATCCACCACTCCTGCTCCTGTTCCCCGTGACGAGGATCACCTCGCCGTCCAGGAAGGTCAGCTCGTTGTCTTTGTCTGCCTGGCAGTCGTATAGGGTCTTCACGCGCCGCACCTTGTTCTTCCCCGTGTGGATCTTCCTGGGCAGCGGCACGGGCATCTCGGGCTGGGTGGGCATCAGATCCTTGGCATCCTCAGAGGCCTGCTTCTGGAGGGCATCCGGGGCTGGCACATTCGGGGAGAGATCCAGCGGGTGCGACTTGGGGGAGCCGTTGGCGGGCGGGGCCTTGGGCGGGGCCTCCCCCAGTGGGGCCTTGGCCAGCAGGTCTGCCAGCTGCAGCTTGAGAAGCAGTTCTCCTGGCTTTGGCAGCAGGTCTCCCATCTGGGGCCTGGGCGCCAGGTCGGTGGGCTTGGGGGCAGGTCTCCGGGGGGCTTCTGGGGCAGGTCTGCCAGCTGCGCCGGTTCCTGGGCGCCTTCGGGCGGGATGCTGGCCTGGTCCAGGGAGAGAGGGTGGCTGGTCTCAGGCTTCCGGAGGACCACTTTCTGAAGTAGTTTAGGCAGAAGCGGGCCAAGGGCAGACTTCGCAGAACCGGCGCTCGCCTGCTGAGACAGCCCCTCGAACTTGTTTGTGGTCTTACTGGACAAGGATGGACCCATGTCCTTACCCCAGGTAACCGCGCCTTCGTTGGAGGGCCCGTGAGGTAGAGGGCGGGGGGGGGGGGAAGAGGAGGGGGGGGAGTCCGACAGGGTTCTCTTGTGCCCGGGGGACCGCAGCGGGGGCCGCTTCTCTGAACGGTGGAGGTGCCGCTGCCCGGGGACTGCATGCTGAGCGGGAGCCTGGAAGGCGGGCCGGGGGGACCTTCGCCAGCGTTTCCAGGAGGCAGCGGAGGTGCCTCTGAGGTGGGTGACGTCCCTGCTCGTGGAGGTGACGATCTGGTTGGGGGAGGCGCTGTAGGAGAACCATTGCTTGTCCCGTGGGGTGGAACCCCGGCTGCCCCAGCTTGTCCTGGGGGGAGGTGCTGGAGGAGTGGCAGAGCTCTGGGGGCACTGCGAGCCCTCCTCCTTGATGGGGCTCGGCTTGTGGTCCAGGTCCTCGTTGCCCTCCTCCATCTCCTCTTGGCGCAGGTTCCAATCGTACTCCACATGCACGCGTCCGTTGAACTTCCCGGACTTGGCCTGGGAAAGCAGGTCTTCGCACTGGGTGGCTTTCAGTCCCTTTGCTATGTAGAGGGCAGTGTCTCCAGCCTGGTTCACCACGTCCACGGTGGGCTTCCTCCGGAGCAGCAGCTTCAGGCACTCGGGCTTCTCGAACATGCTGCAGTAGTGCAGGGCTGTGTTCCCCAGGGCCGTCTGCTTGTCCAGGTTCCCACAGTTTTGGACAAGGAAGTCAACCAAATGGAGAGATGCCTGGTCTGCAGTTCGGACTGCAAGATGAAGGGCGGTCTCCCCGAGCTCCTGCCCGGGCTCCAGCAGCGGCTCCATGAGTTCCACGCCTTCCGCGTAGACCTGGACGAGGGCAAGCAGGTCCCGGGACCACACGGCCTCCATCAGTTCGTTCAGCTTAGCCGACGGAGAGGAACAGGTCTTCCTGGAAAACCGATGATCCACGTACTTCGCCGTGATGTACTCCTTCCGCGCAGTCATGTCGCTCATCGGGGTAGGCTTCAGTGAGGGGCTGGGTAAATTTTCTTCCATAATGTCATTGAAACTATTGTTCCCAATGGTCTTGGCCAGCAAGAGTTCAGAAGTTCCCAGCTTGTCTAGTTCCAGAGACTGAATGCGGGAAATATGGACCCCCATTTCCCTGTGGATCCCGGGACATTGAATGCATGTCAAAATACCCAGGTTGGTAGAAAGCCAGGTGGGTTTTGAGGAGCCGCAGTCACAGCAGACGTCGTTGCCAGGCAGCCGCTGGACGTCCTCGATGATGGATGTGGTCAGGTCCTCCAGGCTGTTCTCGCCCGTGCTCTGCTCCCCTTGGAAGGCCATGCTCAGGGCCTCCTCTTTGCTGTTTGTCAGCACTGATGTCCATGCTACGTAATCCTGCTCATCTTCTGCCCGGAAGTGATACGTCCTGTTATTTGAGAAAAGGTCAAAAGACTTCTTGTCCTTGGCATTCGGCTTCACCTGGCAGGTGAGGAGGTTCAACTTGGCTGGTTGCCTGTTAGCCCTGGCGTGGGAGACGGTCAGCATCTCGTTCTGGACCGCGCACTTCCTCCTCTGCCACACTTTGCGGATCCCGTCACTTTTCTTCAGCAGGTGCCCATTCTTCTTGCTGCCGTACTCCTTGTTGCCCTGGAGCTGGTGCATGCTGTACCACCCTGGCGGCTCTGGGGATCTTCTTTCTGATCCAGCTGGGGAGAGGACTTTATTAAGTCCCGGAGGGCGGTCAGCTGTTTCTTTTCTTCATCCTGAGTCTCTTTTGTGTTATATAAGTCAGCAGCCAGTGTTTCGATGTACTGTTTCAACTTGTCAGCCGTTTTCAAGCCATCTTGAAAGAAATTGCACTGGGCGTGGTAGTACTTGATGAGATCCTGCAGCAGGTCTACGCCCTTTTTGGTCTTGATCTTACTGACTTTGATGAAATACTTACACATCTGCAGCTGGAAGAGGCGCCGCTCCTTCTCCGTCTCCTCCGCTATCTCCGCCCCCGTGATCTCCGTGCGGGTCACCCCGTGCTGCTGCGCATGCTCTCTCTTCTCCTTCTCAATTTTGGTGAACTTTGTCTCATAATCTTTCCAAGCTTATGTCGAATGGCTTCTTGAGATCTCCTTTGACTCCCTTGAGGTCTCCGTTCAGCAGGGAGTCCAAGGTGAAGATCACGTTGTGGCTCAGCCCCTGGAGCAGAGTTTTCAGCAGGGCGGACAGTTCCTTTGTAAGAGTGGAAAATTTCACAAAAGCAGTGCCAAGGTCTCGGTTGTCTCCACTTAAAAAATTACTCCCGAACTTGTCCAGAACTTGGGCATAGTTTTCTTCATTTTGTACATGGTCTTGACCAGAGTTGGAGATGGCTTTCACATACTTCTTCACCTTAAAGCTGTTCTATCTTGGTCTAGCGCCTCCTCCAGCAGCGTCACGGTGTTCCTGCAGTTGTGCAGCCGCGTGGTGAAGCTGGAGGTAGAGGGCGAGTTATAGTCCTCGGTGGTCTCGGCTATGAACTCGGACACGGAGATCTGGTCCGGCATCCGATTCCATAGTGTGTCTCTCAAAAACTGGAGAGCCGGCTCATGTCTCAGGTGTCACACGCACCAGAAGACGACCTGTGAACTCACAGCAGTCGGCCGGCGTCTCCGAGGTTCTTTGGAAAATAAGATTTCCCCGAAGGCAGGACAGGGCTCCTTCCTTCTGAGGAAAACCACAATCTTTTCTATTCCGAAGTGGCTTGTCTCCAAGATGCGCAGTGATACCTGCTCCAAAGACAAGACCGTCGAACAGAAAGGCCGTTGGCTCCTGAAAGCCTCAGGCTCCAGCGTGCCGGGGTTCCGGGGCAGTTTTTCCAGGGAGACAGGACCTACAGAGCACCCGCGTCCTGCTGCTCTGTTGTACCACGTAACCCAAATGGAAGGGGGGAAAGGGGGACCCCATGGCAAAACCAAAGGCCACAGCTCCCAAAGGAAAGTGGGAGAGGGAGTTGAGAAGGAGGAGGGGAGGAGGGGAGGAGGGGAAGGAAAAGAGGTAGGGCGGGAAGCAATAGTAAAATTCTTAATAAAAATTTTACTACCTATTATAATATATTCACCAAGATTATTTGTTACAAGTTAAAAATGAACAAAAAAAGTATTTTCTTCAATAATACTGATACATGTTCCTTGTTTAATATTGACTTTTCAAAATAGCAATCTTTATTTCTCTTAAAGACTAATAAAAATCATGCTAATATGTACATGCTAACTTTCTTTGCTGCCCTTAGAATAAGATTTCAAAGTTGTCAAAGCTATCACTTTAAAAGCACTTCAAGATTCTAAAATTAGGAGACAGTGAAATGTCAGACTGTGAAAATGGAGACCGAGGACCAAGAAATGTACTGCACAATTCCAAATCATGGAATTAAAAATGCCAGAAAGTTTCATCAAATTTCTAATCGCCAAGGGCATCTTGATTAAAAGTAAGAATATCAGTCATTCGCACAACTTACTGTTCCCCTCCTGGTCAGGTTTACTCCTCAGCTCAATTATTTACAACACACACACACACATACACACACACACACACTCCTTTCCTGGTTAGCCGAGCATCATACAAACGCACAATCACATGTGAGAGGAATGAGAGTCCTGTGCAGGCCTGCGGTTCACATCTGCTTCGGAGCCACCACCAGGACACACAGATGGCAGGCACTTTCCTCGGGAGTAAATCCAATGGGCTCCCCCGAATCCACCAACCCTCACTGCTTTGTAACGGTTTTCTTCCATGTACTAGTAAATAAAATGGATAAATGAGCGTAACTGTATCAAAAGAGATATATTCATATTTTTTTCTAAGTATATTTTTATTGATTTCAGAGAAAGGAAGGGAGAGGGGAGAGTGAAATTTCAATAATGAGAGAGAATCATGGATCGGCTGCCTCTTGCAAGCCATCCATTGGGGATCAAGCCCCCAACCTGGGCATGTGCCCCAACTGGGAATCGAACTGTGATCTTCTTGTTCATGGATCAATGATCAACCACTGAGCCACATGGACTGGGCAAAATATATATAATACTTTTAAATATATTTTTTAATTGGAAACACATGGTCTTGATTGGACCAAGAACACTAAGGGCCAAGTGACAAAAGTAGTGTAGGTTTGTTTAATTGCCTTCACCCCAAGTTTAGGCTCGGGACCAGGCTCTGTCTAGGAACGCCCTACTTGAGGATGGTCAAAATGAAACCAGCCACTAGAAGCCCTTTCTACTCCTCCAGGTGTGCCGCCCTCAGGAAAACACAGCGGCAGGAACTCAGTGGCCACCTTTGCAGATGTGGGATGCAGGGTCCCCGGAAGTTGTCCAGACTGCCAGCATGTGCACATTGTGAGGGCCTCCCCCACGCGCCCTTAGACTGGAGCTTCGGGCACAAAAAACGTGGATGGCTCTGCAGCCATAGGAGGGAAGGAAAAGCCCCATCCCTACTGCAAGTGCCCTCCAGGGTTTCTGTCCTGTGGGGTCGTGTTTGCAACAAACCAAATGACAACAGCACCCCGAAGTAGAGGGATGCCCAAGGCAAAGGGGCCTCATCCCTGCCCACAGCCCAGGTGGAGAGCCAGCAGCCCCTGTGCCCTGCAGAGCCATGGCATCCTGGGGAATGGAAATGGCTCCAGGACAGTGGCGCCGAGAGGTCTGTCAGAGGAGAGCTCGGATTAATCAACTTGATATCTCCCGTGCTGATTAAACAATGAGGCGTCCTGGGGTTCTGCTGTCTGTCCCGATGAGCGCTCATCAGCCTAATGTGCCAACCCGCACTGCTCCCGCGGGAGCAAACTACCTTTTAATTTCTCCCTCTAAAGATTAATTCCATTGTTTTGGAACCTGCGCTACAAGCACTGTAAACTAATCATTAGTCATTTTCAAGCAATCTGACCTTCCCTGCCACAAATCGTGGAGTGCTTTCTAAGAGGTCTCTTTTGGGGTTCTGGGGATGTGCATCCCTAAGGGTCGGAGAGAAGAGTGGAAAATAATAACATGTTTGCCTGGTAACTTCAGCAAAGAGGGGCATTCAATGAAAGGGCTTCCTTCTCATGCGAGTGACCATTTGTATTTCTTTTTGGACATTTTGTATTTTAGTAGCTGAGGGGGCAAAACTGAGAGCAATGCTTTTGTCCCAGCCCCACTACACCTGCCGAAGGACAGGAGAGGGCAGCCAAGAATGGGCTGCCCGCGGGAGCCAGGACCTCACTCACGCATCGCCTACTCTAGTCAGTGTTCCCTAAACCTTCCCAGGTAAGTCTACTGATTAGTGTCCTAGGGTCAGGTGATGAGACGTCCCGCTTTTGGCGGGACAGTCCCGATTCTGAACAATTTGTCCCGATTTTAAGATGCCACGGGACACGGGGCAAATTGTTCAAAATCGGGACTGTCCCGCCAAAAGCGGGACGTCTGCTCACCTTATCCTAGGGCCGTCTAACAAAGTACCTTAGAGCAGTCACTAACACAACAGAATTTATTCTCTCATGGCCCTGGAGGCAGAAGGCCCAGACCAAGGTGTGGGCAGGCAGGCTCCCTCCGCAGGCGCTAGGGGAGGACCTGTCCAGGCCTCACCTAGGCTTCTGGTGGTTCCTTGGCTTGTGGCAGCACAACCCCAGTCTAACCACAGTGTCCCCCTGTGGTCGCTTCTCTGTGTCCAAACTTTCCCTTTAAAAGGACTCTAGTCCTTGGAAGGGGACCACTCTACCCCCAGCATGACCTCATCTTAACTAATTACATCTGCATCCACCCTATTTCCAAGTAAGGTCTCATTCTGAAGTTCTAGGGTTAAGGCTTCAACATATGAGTTTGGGTGGGACCGTTTGAAAGCATGCAGTATGATTAGAATGATGAGACAGGTGAGGTGATTCGAGTCCAGAGAGGTTGAGTAACACACTCAGTATTCTAGAGCCTCTCGGGGCTAGCGTAGACTCTGAAACAGATGGGGCTTATGTGAAAGGTCAGAGCCTTCTGAAACCCTTTACTTTTCAAAACTCTAAACTTTGCCTCATAAGAAAAAGTCACAGGCAGGCATTGGGGCAGGATATGAGCTGAGTCTAATGCAGAAGAAACATCACACTCCAGGAC
This sequence comes from Pipistrellus hanaki, assembly GCF_964339955.1. Taxonomy (NCBI): domain Eukaryota; kingdom Metazoa; phylum Chordata; class Mammalia; order Chiroptera; family Vespertilionidae; genus Pipistrellus; species Pipistrellus hanaki. The sequence continues at coordinate 26,824,008 of NC_140505.1, forward strand.
CTCGTGTCCGTCCCCTGGAGTGGGACCTCCGATGACAAAGGTGAAACAATTGTGGTGCTTCAGCATCAGCCTACCAACAGAAGCCTTTCTAGTCTTATCTGGTCATCAATCAAATGTGTCTCTTCTTTTTGGGAACCGTCCTGTCCTACGGGACGTCGTTAGCTGGAGTACTACAATCACTGTGTGTGTCTGTGTTTTATTTGTCCCCCACTCTCTCCCTAGGAATTGGAACTATCTTACGATGTTCCCACAGTCATAAGCATCATGAAATCTAGAAAGCTGCTGCTGACCAAATGATGCCTCAACCAACTGATTATTATTAATCAGAATTCTTTAATAATTCATGTTCCCACTACTGAGAGAAACAAGAAATATGGTATCTAATCTTATTGCCATTTCTAAAAATTTTACCCCAGAAAACTTTTCTACACCCATAGCTAAAAGAAGTTAAGATTATACTAAGAATAATAGTTTGTTGGCTTTCAGGCAACTTTACACGCACACACAAACACACGCACGCACGCACACTTTTTAACTTTGCTCAGGGATATTTCAGAGTTTCTGATCAGAGTTCTGAGCCTGGCCTCAGACCCTCTCTATCCACATTCATTCTGATCCTCTTGTACCTACTTCTAGTGCTCTGCTGAGGCTCACCACAGCATGATGTTTTTTCCTCAGCAAACATCATCTCTTCCACCTCAGAATCACTGCTTCTCCCATTGATTTTACTTGGAAAACTTTCCCCCTTTCTTCTTGCCAGTCCCAGGGACATCCATCTACTAATACATTTTAAGTATTTAATACAAAGACTAATATTCTTAATAAATAAAGATCTTTTGTAAACCAATAATAAAACACCAGGATAAATGAACTAAAAGTGTGAAAAGGCAATTCAGGTAAGAAGAAGATTCATGAGAAAGAGGTGTAGGAAGATAAAGAGAAGGAAGAGAGAGAAGAGGGGAAAATAGCTAGGTAGCATGAAACAACACTCAACAGTAATCAAATAAATACAAATGGGTACTGAATTTTTATGTATCAAAATTATCTAAATTTTCTCAGTGAGTTTTCAGGACAATAGATGCCAGGCTATTCTACTGGTGACAGCATAAAACTGGGCATTGAGGAGGCCATTTAGTAAATACCCTGTTTCCCCAAAAATAAGACAGTGTCTTATATTAACTTTTGCTACCAAAGATGCGCTAGGTCTTATTTTCAGGGGATGTCTTATTTTTCCATGCAGAAGAATACGGTACACATTTATTGTTAAATGAAAATAAAGGAAATTTATTACCTGTAAACGGTACAGTAGTTAGTTGTCAACACAAACCAGACAAACTGTGAATCCTACAGTATCAAGAATTTACTCATTTATTCAATACATCATGTCATCATCTTCTGGAACATCATCATAACAATCCAATTTCTGAATTTCCTGGTAAATTTCTTGTGACTCCATTTCTTTCAGAATCAGTGGACCAAATCTCTCATGTTTAGCCTAGGGGGGCCTTATTTTCAGGGGGATGCCTTATATTTCACTCAGAAGGAAACCTGTAAGTAGGTCTTATTTTCGGAGGATGTCTTATTTTCGGGGAAACACGGTAGTATGCCAGGAAAAAACCTTTAACATGGGCCTGCCCACTGACACAATGACTGAGAATTGATCCAAAGGGAATAACTAAGAATGTGCAAAATGATTGGAACCAAAGTGTTCATTACTGTCTGGTTATTCTAGCAAAAATTGAAAAACTCAACATAAGGACACATGTAAGTAATTGTTTTATAGCTTCATAATGGAATAGTTTGCAGTCATTTAAAATGATGCTGTAGAAATAAATTTGTATATATGGGGTGAAATCAATATGCTATTAGGAGAAAAAGGCAGATTATAAAACTATGAATTTTATGGATATATATAAATATTATATATATATATATATATATATATATATATATATATATATATATATATATATATATATTTTCTTAGCACAGTGCCTGATACATACTAAGTAGCTCATACATAGGCAATATACATTGATTAAAATAATGCATTGAGGGGCGCAGCAGAGGGATGGGAGGTATGAAAAGATGCAGACCGAAGTGTCAATAGCTTTGTCTCTTGGTTAGACATATGTAGAGGGCCAAATGGGAAGACACCTGGACATTCTATAGATTGTTGTTGACTGGGCCCGGGATATTGGCAGAATCATGTCAGTTGCACTCCCGCCCTGGGAGTGAGGAGATGTTCTTAGTTCCTGACTAATGTGTTTGTTCAGGAGGAAGGAGTGGGTGGAACCTGGGCTCTCCCAGGCTCCTTGTTTTCCTGTGAAACCCCTTGTTGGATTGGAGGATAAATAGATGTGCTGCGTGGCTTAGGAGTTGGTCAGTCTGTCTCCCCGGCAGAGGAGGTTAGCGGCCCTCCCAGCTCCCAGCTTGAAATCTATTTCTATGTCTTCTCTCTTTATTTCTAATATTTCTCAATCCCTGGGCACCTCCACTTAGAACCAGTTCATTCATCTCTCTTTCCATGCGGGACATGGAAAAGGATGATCCCTGCAGCTTCAGGCCCCGCATTCTGGCGCCTTCAATGTGGGGCCGTGGGACCAAAGAGGCAACCAGAGGTAAGGCAAGGGATCGCTCCCTAGAATTGCGCGCCACAGATTTAAGGAACTGTAAGGTAGAGGGAGTGTATTGTTGTGAAAGTGAATTAGCTGGGAGTAAAACATGGGTAATCCTTCTAAATGCTTTAAACTATGCTCATGGCTCAAAGAGATTCTGTTAAGCGTAGTCAGATTCTTTATTTCTTTCTTAACGTTTGTTGATGAAACCTGTGAAAAGGTTAGAAAGCAGTTGCGTGACCAATACTCAGCAGAAAGTCCAGAGAAAATTCCTATTCCTGCTTTATTTTTTGATTCAGCACAGGAGAGTTTGAGAATGTTTAAGTGGGGTGCAGCCACGACCTTACAGCCTGGAGTGGAAGGGTGCGAATCTTTAAGAATACCCTCTGCCCCTCCTCCGCCTCCAGGTGTAAACTACTTGTAACAAAGTAAAAAAGATTAAAGGAATTTCTTAGCAACTGCCAATAATTCTTTATCTTAAAATCTTTTTCTTTCCTTAAAAATAAAAATAAAAGTTGAAAAAGTAATAAAATACAAAAACAATATACAAACGACACCATTCCCCAAAAAACCACTTTAAGAGGCCTCATATTCGCCATCTTTTTTTCCCCCCCAGCTAATGACTTAAAGCTTTTACGAATTCATAAATGCATCAGGGATTTCTGTGCACATGTAAAGAGGAAAAGCCAGTTTAAAACGAGTACGCATAGTTTTGAGCTGGGCTCAACTCTTTGCTGGGTACAGAATAAAAACCTAGAGGCTGTTTTTAGCCTTATAAGTGGTGGAGATGAATACAGGGTAGTTTCCCAAGGCATTTAAAGCAGCACTTGAGATTTCTGCCCAGAGGCAAGTAAACACCAGAAAGGAGATAGCAAGTTTACTATGAATGGCTGAGAGTTTTCGCTTGACTTCCCCAGCAGGAAAATTGTGACCATTTTGAAAATGAAAGGCTGGGCCAGGCCAATTGGCTGGAAATTTAAAAGAATTTAGAAGTTACTAAATCAAGTGATAAAAACTTAAATCTAAATTTATTGAACTGTTATAATACTGAAATATTGATCATGCCTTACATAAAGTCTAGAGAATTGAAGTTAGTCTATTGATTAAATATAATATGCTTTGTATTTCATTTGAAATGTATCTTTAAAAATGTAAAAGTATTGATTTGAGAAATGCTAAGTGTTTGATTTGCTACCTGAAAAATTTTAAAGTTCTGAAAGTTTAAAGTGTCTTTTTTTTTTTTTTTTTTTTTTTGCCATGATGCCTGAAACAAATCAGTTTCACTAAAAGAGCATGTTGACAGGAAGCCAGGAAGGCTGGTCAGCAACCTTAATTGCTCTAACCACTCTCCCAATAAGCTAAGGAAGGTGGTAATTTGCATTGAATGGCTACAAACTTCCTCCAAACTCCTGTGGCAAAAAACTGTTTTTTGGAAGTTGGCTCTTACTTATATAAATAAAAAGGTAAAGTTTAAATTTGCCTCATAAAAAAATCTAGAGGACAGAATTGAAGCTCTTAATTGATTGTCTTGTATTTTTCTTAGAAATGTAAAGTGTTATTAATCTAGAATATGCAAAATATATTTGACTTGCCAGCTTTAAAAGTTAAAAATGCAAATTACATGGGGAGAAATTATATAGTTAAAAAATATTTTCTCTTATATAATTAGGAATTCAAAATATGTTACTTGTTTGGTCTGATTTAAAAGAAAGAGAATTATTTCATTAATCCAAATTTAAATTGGTATTCTCTAAGATAATTTAGGTATATAATCTTTAAATCATATATGTAAATATATTGCATATTATATATTTGATCTTTCCAAGAGTATTTCAAGGTTTTTTAAGAATAACTTTTGCATGTTTCACGGGCCCTGAAATGTTCAAGTCTGTTCTCTCTTAAAATAAATATTTTTTTTAATTAAGCAGATTGATACTTGAAATCACACGGAAAGCTTTATCAAATGAAAATTATATACTATATATTAAATGTTATGAAAGTTTTCATCTGTAAGAAAAGCAAAAACAATTTATTTCTTAAACATAGCCAAAATTTTCAATAGCAGTAGAATTTCAAAAAAGACAAAAGGCCTCATGCAACCTGCATTTTTTTAATTGGCTGTAGGTGGGACACTTTATGCTTTTGGATCAGACCAATAAAGTATCAAACCTAAAGTTTTACTGAATAAGTTTCTTTGCCTTTAAAAAAAATTAAAGATACCTACTTAAATTACTTTATAAATTAGCTTTTACAATATAACCAATATCATATAAATTGTTACATGAAAAGCCAATGTTTTATAAGTAATTGAATCCTAACTTTATGTAGCCACCTGCATTTTTTAATTACGCTAGAGGCAGGGCAAAATTTGTGGCTTGTGCATTCAGAAGTAAATTTGCCTTATTTTTAAAATGAAGATACCTACTTTAATTACTTAAATAAATAGATTATTAAATTATAATCAAGGTTTTCAGCCAAATGAAAGCCAATAATTTTATAAACAATTCTAATAAAGACCAGAAACAGCTAGTAATTGCTTTATCAAATAAAAATTAATACGTTACTTATATACATATATCTCAAATTTTATGAAGGTTTTGGCCTCGTTATAAGGGCAAAACGAAGTAACTAAATATTTTGTCCAGTTTGAAATTGAATTATCATGGATTAAAGCAGAGAATATCCTTACATGATAATATTCTACAATGTCATTATAATTTTGGTATTTCATAACAGCATATACCAAACAAACTTACAAACTAATTTTTTGAATGTTTGGCAGCCATTTAAAAAGCACATGAAAGGATTTAATCCCTTCCACTGTGTGGAAGGCCCCTGGGGAAGGCACTTAAGCATTCTATATTGGCCCTTATTGCTCTTTTTGACAAAAGGGACCCTCTTGTCACAATTCAATTGCCCACAGCTGTTGCCAGAGTTTTCAATTCATGCTGAGGTTGAAGCCTTGTGGTGGATGGTACCATGGATCTGTCTGTTGACCAAGAGCATGAGCTGAGCCCTCCCTGGAGAAGAAATCCAGTTTCCCCAAAATATGTGATCAATGCCAGGGCCCCGCCAGCAGGCGAAGGGATCCCAAGGCAGGTGCTGGGCATGGAGGCCATAGGGGCATAGGCTACCAAGGAGACAGAACTGAACCTCACATCACCCTGCTTGGCCCTGGAGGATGGCTGGTTAGCCAATGACGGGTAAGATTCCTCAAGGGAGGGACAACCTAAGACAGGCACAGCCGCAGGGGGCCATCAGGAGAGAACTTGGGGGTCAACAGAGGTGGGGCACAGATCCTCACCCCCTCCCCACAACATTGCAGGGGCTTAAACACACGCCCCTTCTGAGGGAGGTCTCCTGCCCCATGGCTGCTTCGTGCTTCCCATGCCCAGCTCAGATCGGGACCTAGGCAACAAATGGAGACTTGTCCAGCTCAGGTTGGGACCCAGGCAACAACAGAGACTTGTCCAGCTCATATTGAGACCCAGGCAACAGAGAAGTGGCTGATGGCAGCTGCCCTATATCTAAATCTAGCCTAAATCCAGGAATGCTTAGAGCTTTCTCAAGAATGCATATAATCCTTTTCATTAATATTTGCAGGGTAAACTAAGATTATTGTTAAAGTATTAAATTTGACAGTAAAATAGTCAAGTTTTCAGATTAATTTAAATTGGCTAATTGAAATAAATATTTAAGAAAATTTCATTGTGCAAAAGTTTTTTCTAAAGTGTTAACTAAAATTTCTATTGGTAGTTCATTTCATGGTAAAATTGCTTAACATGCAATTAAACCTAAAAGGCAGTCATATTTTTGTGCAAAGAAAAAAAAAAAGTAAAATTATCAAAACTGTTATAAAAATTTCCCAAAAGCATCCAAATAATTAAATAAATCAAAAAAGGGGGGATAGTGGAAAAATACTATGTAAGGAAACATATTCAGAAATTTTTTTCTTTAAAAAACTAACAGCAGAAAAAAAAACCACATGATGTCAGAATAAGGCAAAGGAAAATCGTTTGGGCAAAAAATAAAAAGGATCCCAAGTCTAATTTATAGAAAAGGTTTCTTTATTAACCTTTGGTCGAGAATATGTTTATATTTCCAGAAAACTTCAAGACTGTATGGATTCCTGCAACAACGGATCCCAGAGAGGAACTGATAGGGCTGTTCTAACCATAGAATAAGTAGGAGCTCACAAGAACAGAGGAGAAATAGTCCAGAAATAAAGAGAGTGAAGATGCCTTGCCATGCTAGCAATCAGCGCCTGTGCATGGCTGCAGGTTGCCCAGGACCAAGGGCAAGGAAGGACTGAGAGTTGCCCGTTGACAGCAAAGCAGAAGGAGAAGAAAACTGAAAACTACGCATGGGACTGTGGTACCAACATAGAATCATCTGAAGAATTTAAAGACTGAAGTGGAAGCTCCTACTTCAACCATGCACCTGCTCATACTAGCATCTGTTAGCTTCCAGTCTTCTACAAAGTCCAAGAACTCTGAGTAAATATACACCAGCAGCAAAAGAGACTTTCTTTCATTTGGTAGCTAAAAATGTTAATATATCCATAGTTCTGATTTATCATATTGTTGTTTTGCATTGGCATTATTGTTATTATTTAATAACCAGAGTTTTTGCTATTGACATTCAAGTTTTGAAAATTATAACATGTATGTAGTTTAGTTTTGCATTGGCATTATTTGCAATTGTTTTAATTTAAAGTTTTATTCTTAATGTTTAAATTTTTTAAAAAAAGAAAGGGTGAGATGTAGAGGGCCAAATGGGAAGACACCTGGACATTCTATAGATTGTTGTGACTGGGCCCGGGATATTGGCAGAGTCATGTCAGTTGCACTCCCGCCCTGGGAGTGAGGAGATGTTCTTAGTTCCTGACTAATGTGTTTGTTCAGGAGGAAGGAGTGGGTGGAACCTGGGCTCTCCCAGGCTCCTTGTTTTCCTGTGAAACCCCTTGTTGGATTGGAGGATAAATACATGTGCTGCGTGGCTTAGGAGGTGGTCAGTCTGTCTCTCCAGCAGAGGAGGTCAGCGGCCCTCCCAGCTCCCAGCTTGAAATCTATTTCTATGTCTTCTCTCTTTATTTCTAATATTTCTCAATCCCTGGCCACCTCCACTTAGAACCGGTTCATTCATCTCTCTTTCCATGCGGGACATGGAAAAGGGAGATCCCTGCAGCTTCAGGCCCCCGCAGACACATATGATCATTTTTAGTCTGTTCTTTTCAAACTTGTTTTTATTTTCTGTTTTGGGGTTAATAGCTATGCCTAATCTTGTTATCTTATCTAATAAAAAAATATACGCAAATTGACCATACCTATGCTACACCCACAAGCCATGCCCATCAGTCAATCAGTGATTATGCAAATTAACCCCAACCAAGATGGCTGTGGTCAAAGAGAGCAGGAGGGAGGCTTGGGTTTCCCAGGCAATGGAAGAAGCCAAGCTTTCCGCCTGTTCTAGCCGGCCTAGGCCTCCACTCAAGGCTACAAAGTTTCCATTGTAGAAGGTAAATAAATTCTAGATACCAGAGCCTTCGTTTGGGTCACCGGGGGGCGTGACTGGCCAGCAAACTACCACAGGCCCCTCACCCAAGCCACCCTATGCCCCAAGGGAACCCCCACCCTGATCTGGGACACCCTTCAGGGCAAACCAGCTGGCTCCCACCCACGTACCAGGCCTTCATCCTATCTAATAAAAGGGTAACATGCAGGTTGACCATATTTCAACACACAAGATGGCTGCCCCCATGTGGTCAAAGATCCTGCCCCCCTGTAGACACAAGATGGCCAGCAGGGAAAGGCAGTTGGGAGGGGCCAGGCCTGAAAGGGAGGGCAGTTGTGGGTGATCAGGCAAGCAAGGGAGGGCAGTTGGGAGGCACCAGGCCTTCAAGGGAGGGCAGTTGGAGGTAATCAACCCTGCAGGGGAGGGCAGTTAGGGGTGACCAGGCCAGCAGAGGAGGGAAGTTGGGGGCAAACAGGCTGGAAGAGGAGCAGTTAGACATCAATCAGGCTGGCATGGGAGTGATTAGGGGGTGATCAGGCTGGCAGGCAGAAGCAGTCAGGGGCAATCAGGAAGGCAGGCAGGCAAGCAGTTGGGAGCCAGCAGTCCTGGATTGTGAGAGGGATGTCCCAGATTGGAGAGGGTGTAGGCCGGGCTGAGGGAAACCACCACCTCCCCACCCCCACCCCGTGCACAAATTTCGTGCACCGGGCCTCTAGTATAAAATAACAACAGGTATTAAATGAAAATATAACATAAATTCTACCCACCATTCAAAACCCATCTAAAATTTTAGTCTCATGAAAACTTTATACACTTCCTGCAGCCTGATGTTCATTCTCTTTATATAAAAACACATGTATATCTCTTCTATCAATGAGTTTTATTAAGCTCCAGAATAAGAAGAGCATCTATGCAACTGTCTGAACATTTGCCACTTGGATCTAAGACCAGGGTCTCCTAGACCTGGTGCAGGGTTTGCACCAAGAAAGTATGCAGCCAGCATACTTGGAAATCAGTCTCTAACTCCCACCTGCATTCACCAGGGAGGCTGAGGCAGATGCAGGAATTACTGTGAGAGACTTCCCATAGTTCATTCTGGGTACAGCCAGAGAGAAGACTATTGGAGGGACAAAGAAAAGGTATCATGAAGCATTTACGAACCCATTACACAAACCTATGACATACCCACAATCTCTTTGAGGTGGGAACTCAGCAGACACCTCACTAAATGAAATACCTCATTCTCATTCATGTGAGGAGGGGTCAAAGCTAATGAAATTTAGAACAAAGTGGTCCCTAGATTTCAGACTTCAGAGACACAAAAATACCTAGTTAGCAGACTTCTTCTTACTGCTTCTTTTAAACCTACAGAAAACTTTGTAGAGTTTTTCTCATAAAATAAATTATTAATACTTAAACCCAAAGGACCAATCTTTCCTGAGGAATAATTAATGTCTCTTGCTCAAAGCAAAATTATACACCAAATCCACCACATAGCGTCTGATCTAATTCTTGGTGAAAAGAAAAACTACACAGAACCACAACAAGGTCAAGATCAACACATCTGCTGAGGTCTGAGCACCGCCACATCTTCCAAGCACTAGAAGCTCATCAGAGCTGCAGTCAAAAGCATAATTTGTAAATCTCTATCTGCTAATGGAACAGGAAACGGGGGAAAAAACTCATCTGTTTTTCCTGTACTGTGCCTTCTAAGCATTTAAAATTTTCATTAAAATGAAATTCATATCATGTTATATAAACCATTTAAAGTGAACAATTCAACAGCATTGTGCAAGCACCACTTTTATCTAATTTCAAGACCCCAAAAGCAAATCTTGTACCCATTCAATGGTTTCTCCTCATTCCCCTTACTCCCAGTCCCTAGCAAACACCAGTCTGCTGTCTCTGGGTTTGCTTGTCCTGGATATACACATAAGTGGGATCATACAATGTGTAATCTTTTGTGCCAACCTTCTCTCATGGAGCATGATTGCACGGTTCATCCATATTATAGCATCTGCCAATACTTCATTCCTTTTTCTGGCTGAGTAAAACCCCATTGAAGGGTTGACCATATGTTGTTTATCTGTCATCTGCTGATGGATATTCTAGCTGTTTCTACCATTTGGCCATTGTGAACAATGCTGCGATGAACATGTGTCTGCATGTGTTCGGTACATGCACTTGAGCACTTAATTTCAGATATTTGGGGTATATGCCAAGGAGCAGAATTGCTGGGTCATATGATCAATCTATGATCAACTTTTTGAGGAACCTAAGCATATTTTATATGTCACAGAAACACTATCATTGTATTCCACAGATAACTATTAAGTGTAATTACTGGGCCATAACATGAAATGCCTTCTACTTGTTACCACAGTCCTTTTCGTCTTTAGGTTGCTTTGTTGATTTAAAAAGCAGGTTCTTTAGCGTTTTCTCTTTGCTTTCCATGAAGGTTTGGATAAAGCCATAGCCAGTTGAAATTTTCTCTTAATTAATATCCCTGACCTTGAGAACACTGGTTATGTGTAAGTTGGGCAATCGACAGGCATTCTTTGGTACAATCACAACCTCCAGGTTTCATTCTTAAAAGGCCCCTTCAAGTCTTGAGTTATTTGGGAAGATGATATCGTGGCCAGCAGAGTCATGGACAGGGATAGGGTTGGGGTCAGGGTCAGGGGCTTTGACCCTGGAAAATCTGGGCTTGGCATCTACAACACCCAGACCTTCCATTTTGAGCATCTTACCAGCACCACAATCCACCATGGTAGATTCTAGCCAAAGAGATGGCCTTAGTCTCTCCCCCTCTCCCTCTGTGTTTGGAGTCTCAGCCATGTATTTAGCAGGTGAGCATCCTCATTCTGTGGGGCACTGTGTGACCAACTCTAGGCACACAGACTTCGTGTTCAACCATTGATTACAATAAGTTGGATTTGGAGGGAGTTAGCAAATCTCTCTCTGCATTTATTCATTTATTTATTTATATATTTTTATTGATTTCATAGAGGAAGGGAGAGGGAGAGAGAGAAAGAAATAGAAAGATTAACATTGAGAGAGAATCCTTGATCAGCTGCCTCCTGCACAGCACCCTACTGGGGATCAAGCCTAAAACCTGGGCATGTGCCCTTGACCAGAATCAAACCTGGGACCCTTCAGTCCATGGGGCCGATACTCTATCCACTGAGCCAAACCAACTAGGACATCTCTCTGCATTTAAAAGTGGCTTGTACCTTTGAGCCACTTCTAGGAATTCATCTATACATATACATGGGCAAAGATGTTTTATTGCAGCATCTTATAGAGTCGTAAAATTCAATAAACAAAGTTTTGTGTCAGTTCTTCAGTGTACAGCACCCTCTCCCATTGGCCAGGGGACAGGCTGCAGGAGCAGGGCACTGGAGGTGCCAGGACATACTTCCTAGAATGCACACCTGGAACCTCAGGGCCAAGGCAGCTGGGTGGGAGTGGCAGGAGTCACCGTGGGACCCAGGCAATGGATATTCATGCATCGTACAAAAGCATTGGAAAATGCTAGATAGATGTGTGTGTACCATGCATATCAGATTAAACTTAGCTATGAGTAAGATGAAATAAAATAATTGTGTGTGCTGATAAATTATCTCCAAGAGACTTTACATAAGGTACAAAACAGTATTCATGATTATCCTTAAAAAGCTCACACAGACATATAGAATTGAACATATAAATTCTACATGTATCACATTGTATGTGTATATCCAATGATAGGTTGATGGATGTACATACAGTATATGCTTGTAGATGGACAGATTGTTGCTGGAAAAATATATGGCAACCTGATAGTCGTAGTTGCCTTTAGAAAACAGAACTACTTTTATGGTATGTTTTTCTTGTTTTAACTTCTTTTTTTAACTGCAAGCACATATTTCTGTTTTCCAACTTTCTTTAATTCATAAAATAAAACGTACATTAACCATAAGAAAGATAAAATGTATTATTTGTTTTTCCCATCAAATGCCATATGCCTTCCTGATTGAAGTGACATTTTCAAGCATTTCCGTCGCCTTCAAAGGCCCCTCGGTACTAAAATTAAATGCATCAATAGGTAGTTATCATATCCCGGATGTTAGGGGATTCACAAGGCAAAAGTCCTCGCCATTTTGCTGCCAAGGACATTACAGTTCAGGATGGCTCTGAGGCTTAAACCTCCACTTCCCGTCACTCCCTGGATCTGACTGCCTGAGGCTGTGGCAGAAGGTAGGCTGGCACAGCTGGTCAAGGTCGTCACACACAGAAAGCTCTGCCCAGGATGCTACCTCTTCAGAAAAGAAAACACAACTGTCTCATTGGTTCTCTCTCTTATTTTATCCCCAAACCTCTTAACATTTCATAAATTCTCCTAAACATTTTTTTTTCAAGGGCAAAACATTGCTCTTAATTACACGCATCATCTCATCAGGGCCAGCTACGCGCATAGGCAGAAGAAATCAGACTGAAATGTAACAAGAGCTCTTTGCAGTTTCTCTTAGAAATTAAAGGCTGTTTTCAGCTCCATTTAAAATACAGATTTTCCTGAGTGGATCCCCTCTTCCATCTGCTGTACACCTTGTTCTGCTATGACTACACTAGAAGGGTTTTAGATAGCTCAGGGAACCAACCATTAAAATAGCAAAAACAAACAGGTGTGTGCGTTTGCTGAGAAGAAAATGGGGCCACGAAAGACTTGACTTTCTTTAGGAATAACCATTTCTGGGAGCCTCCTTCTCCTGCACATAAGAGGAAGTCGTCTGGAGGTCTGTTGGGAAGCCTAAGAGACTTGGTTGGAAAGTTGTAAGGAGGAGATTCTGATAAAAGGGGAGTGTGTGGAAGGCCACCTGCCTTCTTTATCAAAATTCTGACTTAGGGAGACTTAGGGAAGTGTCGAATGCAGTGCCACTCATTATTCCTTGACCTTTCCAAACAAGTCTGTGCATATGCAGACCCCCAGGTGTTTTCTGGAATCCTTATGCTTAATCCCTGGATGCCCTTGTCTAACGTACAAAGCAAACATATGTCCTCCCAAGATTACTCAACCTATTGATGTAGCTAAAGATGAAAATTCCAATAAAGGCCTAAGGAGGCAGGCAATAGAGGCTGCTCTGGCCACAAGATCTGGGCAAGCCCCTTAGCCCTCTCTTTCACAGTCAAACCGTGTCTGAGTAATCTGTTCATCTATCATTTAGGGGCTGCTGGTCAGGTCTGGCAGAGGTCAACGCCTTGAGAGCGGAGTGTAATTGCTTTGAGTCTGGGCTACCTACTGGACCTCACTAGAACTGTTTCAATTTATTCTCTACTCATTGCTAGAAGTGCTAATGCGAAGTACAGCAGATGAAAATCCCTCTGTTGCCAATGGCTACATGTGTGATATAATCACAGATCTGAATTCCACCTGGATTCCACACTGTGTGACATGTAGCAAGACAGTAAACCTCTCTGGTCTGAGCTACATGTGTGATATAATCACAGATCTGAATTACACCTGGATTCCACACTGTGTGACATGTAGCAAGACAGTAAACCTCTCGGGTCTGAGCCTCAGTTACTTCATTGGCACAATAAGGATGACTAGAGTACTTACTTCTAAGGGTTTGTAGGGAATAAATGAGATAATAGGTGCAAATGCTTATCACAATATTTAATGCTCAACAAATGTTCAACAAACAGTAGCCACAGCAAATGTTAGTTATCATTGTCAAGAGAGGTAAGGAATAACCTATGAGCAAGTCTCTGGGGATTTCTAATGTTTTATCTCTGTAGCATACTTCCACTGATCCATTAGGGTGTATCAATAAACATCTGTTGAACTGGTTGTCTCAGAATTAGAAACTAAGCTTCTTTTCCTAAATAATTTACATAAATTAAAAGTCAGGGCAATGAGAAGCTGAAACACTCATAGCCATTGGGCATTTCAGGTGCTTTGTGCATTCTGGTTTTTCTACTTAACTCACTTCTTCCAGGAAGTGGCACACGGAGAGGCGGGAAATGTACAGGAGGGTGGAATTTGCATGTCCCTGGCTTATTTAGACTACTGTCACTGGTGCCCTTCAATGCTGAAAGTAATAGAACAGTCAAGTTGTCAATAGAAAAGTCTTGAGACGTCAGATTCTGCACTGTCACAGCTCCTGCAATTGTTGGAATCCGACATAAGAAAGAAGATACAGCCCTCAATTGGCGTGTTGACAAAGCCAGTTGGCATCCCAGTGGAGATCTTGTAAGGATCACCTGCTTACTCCATGATGTTTACACTGACATTGATGTAGTGACAGTCTGATCTAATTACATGTCAATAAACCAGAGTCCTGATGCACTGAGGAGACCAGAAGAGGATTACAAGGCTCCATTGGCAATTCTTAGAGAACAGGGACTCAACCTTCAGATTCAATTACTGGAAAGCTAGCCAACTGGAAAGCCCTGACTCGGAGGGAAAAGGGAGAGAGAGATCAAACTCGGTGTTATAACCTGGCGTTTACTGGTCCCTTTTATTAAAATTAACCTTTCTGCCTTTCGGAAGCTTGTTTTCACTGAGCTGATTGGCCCCTATTACATAGTCCATATAACTGACAAATTCCAGAAACTTTGGGCAGAACAATACAAAAATAAATGTTATTTCCCTTGCAGATTAGCACCAGCTGTGCCTGTACTTCCACTCTGCCTGCAGTACTGTGACCTGCCTGCACAGAGGAAGGGGCGCCCGGAAAGCTCAAAGAGGTGTCAGAGGAGAAAGGCAGAGTGTGTTCGGTTTTTCCAGGCCAGAGGCCTGGGCCCTGTGGTCGCTGTGCCTGGGGCAAGCAAGGTTCCTAAATCTTTCCTGAAATGCATTCTCTTTAAAAAGAATGATTTGAAATTGGGACTGGTTTGGTTTGTCTGCTGTGCCTGAGTCTTTAATGTCTAACAACCCACTATTGTGCATTTTTATGTATCCATAGTGTTTATATCTTGGTTGCATTTTTTAAGTTCCCCACAGTGCGAGAGCAAATTGAAAATATTTCCAACACAGTGCCATGTACCTAAGAAGAACTTGGTAAACAGTCAAGCAAATAATGTGCATGAGAAAAAGCAAGCAAAGTGCCAGGTATGACCTTCCATACAGGCATCCCAAACTTTTTCTTTCAAGAGACAGATAGTAATTATTTGGGGTTTTGCCAGCCAGTGTCTGGCAATTACCAAAGCAGTCACATGTAAATGAATAGGTGTGGCTATGTTCCAACCAAACTTTAGTTAGGGACACCGGAATTTGAATTCCATATATAATTTCATGTGCTACAAAAATACCATTCTTCTTTTAATTTGCTTTCTATCCATTTATAAATGTAAAAACCAACCTTTAGATCACCAGGGATACAAAAATGAGCGTGGGACAAATCTGGCCCCTAGGTTATAGTTAGCTGATCCAGGGTATAATATTGACAAGGACCTTAAAAGCTAAAGCTTCATTGTTATAGAATAAGGATGATAGGTATAATGACCTCAAACTGATGCCTTGCGCTTAGCAAAAAGACAGATGCGGACTTTCTACTTCCAAAGGACTCACTTAACCCAAAGTACAATGGGTCCCCCAAAAAATGTATACACACTTTGAGAAATTATAAAGACAGTATTTATTAAAATACATTTCATTTTCAAAATGTAATAGAATCTACAGACATTGTTTGTATACATTTTTGTATGTTACATTTTAAAAATGAAATTTATTTTAATAAATACTGCCTTTATAATTATTCAAAATGTGTACATTTTTTGGGGACACCCTGTATTTTCATAGTTGATGAGAATTGAAACGAACATCCATGATGTTTGGTTTCCTGGTTGAACTTTTTTTTTTTTTTTTATCCTTTTTTAAAAAAATGTATTGATTCATGTGAGAGATAGAGAAAGAGAGAAATATTGATTTGCTCTTGCATTTACTTACGTTTTCATTGGTTGATTCTTTTATGTACCCTAACTGGGAATTAAACCCACAACTTTGGGGTACCAAGATGATGCTCTAACCAACTGAGCTATCTGGCCAGGCTCCCTAGATGAGCATTTTAAAATCTTCTTTTTTCTAGCACTCAAAGAAACTACCACCATTTGATGCAACTTGGGCAAACAATGAAAGCAGAAATGAAATAAACAGGTCGTCAGTCTTTTGTGAAGGCTTTATTTTGGGGATAAGCACCAGGTGTCTCTCTGATAATGACAATATCTTCTTTTTATTTGCATTACAAGAGCCCTGAGGCTTTCTAGGCATTTTGGGTCCAAGCACACCCATTTCTGAGGATGCCCCAAACTTGACAAATGTTCTCTCAGGGGCATAATACAGCTTAGGATTTAGTTAGATGGCCCCACAGGTCTCTGACAACTCTAATGTTTTACTATTCAAGAGGAATACTTTAATGGTGAAAAGGAGATTTTTTTCCCCCTGCTGCATCTGCTGGGCAGAGGTAAAACAATTAGGAAGCAGGAGCCTCAAAGAGACACTTTAATTGGGAACAAAAAGAAATTTTTCTTGGTATTACTAATGGATACAGTTGACACAAGCTGTTGATGATGCAAAAGAGGAAAAAAACAAAGCAAATGAAGGTAATGCTTTTGGAGCACCCTTAGTTGGGCACGAAATAAAGCAAGCAAGTTTCACTCTCAGGTAGCATCAATAGCTGCGTCCTTGAATTGTTTCCTGGTTGCACAAGGGGCAGCATTTTCTGTATTTTCCCTTGAACCATTGACACAGATCAATGCTTTGAAGCTGAAAGTTCAAGTTTGTTCTGCTATGCCACCTCTGTGTCTTATCTTCAAGGTACTTTATTGTCAACAAAATGAATTATAATAGCATGATCTACTTGTAGCAGAGTGCTTCCAACAAACAGAAAATAAACATACAAATTATTAAATCAATTTCCATAGGGCAACTTTGGCTGGCTGAAAAACCCTCCATGCTTGCTTTTATATTTTTGTAGAAAACAGGAAACGACATTGGCGGTTCTCTTGACTCCCCTCCAATATAGAGAAGAGCTAACGAAAGGACTGAGATGAAACTAAAGTGCTTTATACGCTCAGCCACTCAGATGGTCTCTTACACAGGGTTGAGTGACCTCTTGGACGCCATCTGAGTATAGTCTCAGGAAGAGAGGCCATTGAAAACAAAAGATATGGGGACCAGTGCTTAGGACAGAAAACATTCCAACCCAAGACATGAGTTACCTAATTTATACATATGTTAAGTAGATGAACATTTTTAGAAGCAGAAAAGGTTATAAAATTAAACTTCTACAAGAGCCCACCAGCATTGTAATCTGCTGTAGGCAAGAGCATTACTTCTTTCGTCCCTATTAAATATGCTTCTTGGCATCTCCTACTCTCTCTCTCTCTCTCTCTCTCTCTCTCTCTCTCTCTCTCTCTCTCTCTCTCTCTCCAGGCACATATTGTACATTTTTGGTCCCCAGTGAGGTTGCCCAATTGTATGTGACCTAGGCATCAGCAAACTAGGGCTCTCAAGTCAAATTTGGCCCACTGTCTGTTTTACAAATAAAGTGTTATTGGTACACCACCATGATCATTCATATAAATATTGTCAGTGGCCACTTTTGAACTACAAGGTAGAGTTAAGTCATTGTAACAGAGATTGTTCTGACACACAAAGCTTAAAATATTTACTATATAGACCTACAGGAAAAAAATGGCCAACACTAATATAGAAACCAGAGTGTAGTAGCAAAGAGTCAGGGCTGACTAATGTGGCTGTTTCTTTGGCTTCTGTCATATGCCTGAAACTGTACTCATCTACAAAGTCTAGACAATGATATCTATCTCACGACCTTCCTGGGAAGGTCATGAGACAATGTATGTCAATTACCAAGCATAGTACTTGATTCATAATAAAGGGAAACTATGATAAACCGCCAAGCATTTTTCAGTGGCATGGCATGATTTCTGACTCTGATGCTCTCTCACTGTCTTCATTCCCCAGTTCTTCTCTCTAAGTGTAACTTTATCTCTTACTCTTATGTTCTTTATGCCCTGGTCTCCTGGGGGTTTGTCCTCTTGTTTTGTTCCTTCTTTCTCCTTCTTTTCTCCCTTTATCCCCTTTCTAAAATTGTCTGGCTCATTCATTTTATTGAGGAACCAATATTCTTGGCAGTATGTCTGTGCTGGGGATTATTATCTTTTTTTTTTTTTTTTTTTTTTTTTTTTTTTTTTTTTAAGGCTCTCTCCTTTTCTTACCATCCTTCCCTTTAAAAGGAAATTGGTGGATCCAGAGACCCCTAAATTGAATAACTAGAGACGCTTCCCTGGACCTCAGTAGGTTCTCGCTCTCTTGCAAGTGGCCAAGGAAAGTGGCTAGACCATGTAGGCCAGGCTCCTAAGAAGCCAGCAGCCCTTTGCAATAGCTCAGATCCTGCCCGCTGTGCTCAGGTATGCCTGTGTCTCTCATCTGGACTCTCCAGGCATGGGGATGACTGGTTATCAATCCTATTTCAGCTACTGGGAAATCAAGGCCCTCCAAAATCAAGCAACTCCATTAAGTCAAAGTATAGGCTTGGTCGCAAATATTCAGCAAGGTACATTTGCAGCTGTTCTGGTTTGGGAGGAGGGGATTTTGAACCTCTGAGGACCCTAGGAGAGGACTGTGTATGCTCCAAGGCATGGTTCATAACCTAGACAGTGTTTCCCAAACTCTTGACATATGTGTACCCCTTCTATAATTTTTGTAATGCTGAGTACCCCTCATACTCATGAGAACGTAGAATTAGGTGCAGCTAAATACGGTGCAGTGCATATCCCCACCAAACTCTTCCCGTACCCGTGGGGGTACGCGTACCACACTTTGGGAAACACTGAGCTAGACAAATAGACAATAGACTATTAGAGGGGAGAAAGACAGAATAGACTGAATGCTCCAAGTGGCTGTGCTATCCACTGTGTGCTCAAGTAAGAATTTTAATGCAATTAGCAAAGTGCAAGGAGGGAGCTGATGAGCCGCACCAATCTTTTGATTAACACCCAGGTTTACTTGAGAAGATGCATAACTTATTTTGAAAAATACATAAACAAATATAAGGCAGAGGATTCTCAGCCTGCACTTTCACCGTCCAGAAGGGAAAGAAACTCCCTTTTGGAGCAAGATTATTGTTTCTGATTTCAATCCATCACCCAACTTGAGAGGAAGGGACTGAATTCATTATCTAGTCTCTGAAGTCTTATAATTGCCTAATATTTGATTCCTGGATAAAGTATTTATCTTTTAGAGACGTGGATAAACACACCCAGGTGTACAGCGCAGGTCATTGGTGGCTTTCTTATCTCCATCCTTTAGGAAATGCCATAAAAGGACTCCATTGAATCTAGTCGAGGTGTTATGTAGCTGATAAATATTTGTTGATCTTTCTACCCAGAGGTGGTCATGCTCTAGAAGTGGATTAGTGGCCCCTGTGGATCGATGATGGGTTATCTTCATTTACTAGGCTTGTAAATGCTTGGGGATTCTGGAAGATGAAAGGTACCTTGGAAGATATGTATACAGGATTTCAAAACCCAAATCAAACCTATGCTAATGGACAGAATTTCTAATATATCACTAAATGCTTTTACTCTCCCCTCATAATCATAGGAACAGAAGGGAGTAGCTCTTAAACACTCATGCTGTGTCAAGGTTTGAGCCATGTGACTTCTGCATATTTATATATGTTCTTTCATTTAATCCTTGAGATCAGAGGTATAGATGGCATTATCCCATTTCACAGATATGGAGCCTTAAGATTTAAAAGATTAGATCACAGGTTGTACTTCCCCGGGTTATACAGCCAGAAAATGGTGAAATCAGGCTGTCTCCTGCATGACTTCTTTTATATTGTGCCTCACATTGAACATGTGGCTTCTAAAGATATTGTCTTTGGGGAAAAAGTCATCTTTGTAAGTATCGTTCTCCTCCTGTCACATATTGAATAATGCTTTCTAAAGCTTAAACCATCTCATCAGATAAACTTTCTACCTCAGAGATATGTACTGTTAAAATAATGGCTCTCCTTGAAGACACTGATTTTTAAAAAGTTTTTAAAATTACTTGTAGCTTGTAAGAGGCATCAAGGTTTTCAGTCATTTTGAAATTCATTGTTAATATATATTTACTTGGAACCCAATCATTTCCTATACTCTGGCTGATCACTTATGGAGGAGCTGCAGTTAATTAGGAAGGATTTGAGTCAATGCTGATATTGGGAAATTACATCCTGATTGAATCCCACTGCCCCCCTTATCAGAAACAAAGATTTCTAGATATTATCATTACTGAATACATGGAACAGTAGGCCAGGGAAAGTAACACCCAGCTTCAGAGGAAGTTCCTGAGAGAAAATGCTGGCAGTGTAGGACAGTGGTTCCCAACCTTTCTAATGCCGCGACCTTTTAATACAGTTCCACATGTTGTGGTGAATCCAAACCATAAAATTATTTGTGTTGCTACTTCATAACTGTAATTCTATGAATTAGAATGTAATTTTGCAACTGCTATGAATTGGAATGTAAATATCTGTGTTTTCTGACAATCTTAGGCTCTACAGCAGCGGTTCTCAACCTGTGGGTTGCTGTTGTAGAGCCTAAGACCATTGGAAAACACAGATATTTACATTCCAATTCATAGCAGTAGCAAAATTACAGTTATGAAGTAGCAACAAAAATAATTTTATGGTTGGGGGTCACCACAACATGAGGAACTGTATTAAAGGATCTCATCATTAAAGAGGTTGAGAACCACTGATCTAGAAGGACCACAAACCCATCAAGGGCATTTACATGGTGGACTGGGAGGTGGAGGGAAGAGTTCCATCTTCCTGAGTCTCTAGGACATGACAGTAACAATAATAGTGCTTCTTAGATGTCCTATGAAGATGGCATTGCATATTAAATTCCTTTAAAAAAAAAACCATATTTAATTAAAGTTTCTAACAGCTGGCCTGCCTGTTACAGAAAGCACCCAGAATTCTTAGAACTCTGGAGGTAGGTATTTTGACTCCTGTTTTGAAAATAAAGAATTTGGGGCACAAAGACATTGGGGGACCAGCCAAAGGCAATGTAGTGGGAAAAGGCAAGTATGTCTGCTCTCATCACTCTCATTAAGCCTAGTTCCAACCAGTGCAATAAGGCAAGAAAAATAAATAAAATGCATACAGATTGGAAAGGAAGAAAAAAATAGTCTATATACACAGATTATATGTCCTAAGAAATCTATGAAAATTTCTAGAACTAACTGGTAAGTTCAGCAAAGTCACAGGATATAAGATAAACATACACAAATTAATTTTATTTCTATAAACTAACAATAAATAAAGGGAACCCAAAGTAAAAAATATAATACCACTTATAAGTACTCCAATGAAACAAACATGAATAGGAGCTATATGCTGAAAATAACGAAATGATGATGAAACGTAAGAAAGAAACCCTGAATAACTAGACAGATGTACTCATGGACAGAAGACTCAACATAATAAAGATGTCAGTTCTCCCCAAATCCTCCTATATAATAAAGAGGTGATATGCAAACTAACCCTCACGTCCTCACAAGATGGTTGCCTACTACCAGGCCAGCAGGGGGGTTAGTGAGGGATGATTAAATGACTGAACAAGAAGGCTGCATGGGATGACCAGGCTGGCAGGGGGATCATGAGGGGCAACCAGGCCAGCAGGAAAGGCAGTTAGGGGCAACCAGGCTGGCGGGGGCAGTTGGGACAATTAGACTGGCAGCGGGGGGGCGGGGAAGGGCAGTGAGGGGTGACTAGACCAGTAGTTGGAGGTGACCAGGACAGCAGGGGGGGGCAGTAAGGGGTACCAGGCAAGTGGAGGAGGGCAGTTAGGAGCGACCTGGCTGGCAGGAAGGGGGCAGTTGGAGGCAACCTGGCTGGCAAGGGACAGTTAAGGACAATTAGGCTGGCATGTAGAGGCAGTGATGGGTTATCAGGCTGGCAGGGGGAGGCAGTTAGGGGTGACCACGCAGATAGGCAGGTGAGTGACTAGGAGACAGCAGTCCAGGATTGTGAGAGGGATATCCAATTGTCGGTTTAGGCCCGA
The DNA here is from genome assembly GCF_964339955.1 of Pipistrellus hanaki. Taxonomy (NCBI): domain Eukaryota; kingdom Metazoa; phylum Chordata; class Mammalia; order Chiroptera; family Vespertilionidae; genus Pipistrellus; species Pipistrellus hanaki. The sequence continues at coordinate 26,846,204 of NC_140505.1, forward strand.
TCCCTTGGGTCAGGCCTAAACCAGCAATCGAACATCCCCCAAGGGTCCCAGATTAGAGAGGGTACAGGCTAGGCTGAGGGGAAACACCCCCCCCCCGCCCCCATGTACAAATTTTGTGCACCAGGCCTCTAGTAAACATATAAGTTTAATGCAATTTTTATCTAAATCCTAGCAAGGTTTTTTTGTACACATGGATAAGCTTATTCTAAAAGGTGTATCAAAAGGGAAATGTCCTAAAATAACCAAAACAATTTTGAAAAAGAAGAGTAAAATGAGGAAATCAATCTGCCAGATTTTATGACCTTATATAACTACAGTAATCAAGATAGTGTGGAGGACAGACACATAGATCAACTGGACAGAACAGAAAACCCAGAAATACATACATATAAATATGACTAATTTATTTTGAACAAAAGTAGTAACATGTTTAATGGAGGACATATAGTCTTTTTAACAGATGATGTTAGGATAATTAGATATACTAGTATGTGGGCAAAAAAAAAAAAAAAAAAAAAAAACCTCCCACCTATCCTCTTACCTTATATAAAAATGAATTCAAAATGGATCACAGGCTTAATGTAAAATGTAAAACTATAAAACTTTTCAGAAAAAAAAATAATAAAAACAGGAGAAAATCTTCAAGACTAGAACCAGCCAAAGAATTCTTGGGCTTGAAACCAAAAGCAAGGAGAAATTAATAAATTGGAACTCATCAAAATTAAAAATGTTGATGAAGAGAATGTTAAGAGGATGAAAAGACAAATTAGCCTGAGAAAAAGTATTTGCAAAGCACATGTGAGGTGACAGACTTGTATCTAAACTACATAAAAAAAAAAATAAAAAAAATAAAAAAAAACCAAAACTGAACAGTAAAATGAAATTAAAATTTATTTGGAAAATGGGCAAAATACATGAATATATATTTTACCAAAGAGGACCTGTAAATGGGCAAGTAAGCACATAAAGTAACATTCAAAATCATCAGCTATTAAAAATGCAAATTAAAACCACAATGAGAAATCACTATATAATTACCAGAATGGCACAAGTAAAAGTAGTGATGACATCACCTGCTAGGGAGGGCTCTGTGGCCTTGTCTGTAAATCTCTACAGCCCTTGATTGAAACCCCCTTGAGGAGAGTCCTTGGTTGGGATGACAGTGAGTGCCTGAGCCAACAGATTTCTGCTGGACTGACCACCAGTCCCCCCTCACACTTAGTAGGTCTCACACCAAGACTGAATATGATTGACCCACCTTAGGGACCCCAGGATGAGAAGTGCTTCCAACACCATCCATAAGACCTTGGCTCAACTGGCAGAACACAACTTCAGAAAAGTCAGGCAGGAAGGAGTAGCCCTTCTCACTGCTATAGAATTCCATGGAAATGTCCTATTTTTACACTTCACACCGCTCAGAATTCAACACAGAGGGGGGCCCACAGGGCTCACTGCTTGCCATTTTCAGCTCCAAAATGTCTCTCCAAAGACCCTTGTGGGGCCATGTCTGTTCAGGGTGTGAAAGATAGGGTTATTTTTTTAGTGCGAACAGGATGAGAAGGTAAGAAGGGGGAAAAGCGAGTGACATAGAAGTGACCACAGTGATGAAGGAAGGGTTCCTGCCAGGCACATCCAAGGAGCAGTCTCCATTAGCTTCAAAGGAGCTGTATGTGGGGCTGAGCCCGTGGGCAAGGGTGGAGATGAGAGATGGGCCCAAGGAGGGGAACGCAGCACATCAAAGACTCAGGCTGACCTGTGACTGCCCCTCCCTGTGCACACTTGGGGGCTAAGGGGCTCTTTCCCACTCAGCTTTGCCCCATGCAGGAGAGCCAGGCGTTTGCACCAAAGGGTCACTCATACGGAGCTTTGATGGCTGCACACATGGGGCCTGAGAGCTGAAACACAAAATGATGATAACAAGAAACAAATGCCCGAGGCCAGGGGGAGGGGGACACAAAGAGAGAAGTGCCCAGCTAACCTCTGAGACTCTCCTGGCCCAAGGGCCTAGCCCCTCCCGGGAGAATGTGATTTCAGTCGGAAAGTCCCATTGCAAAAGGGAAGAAGGAGGTGGGTCCAAACACTAGCAAAGCGATAGATGACAAAGTGAGGATCAAAAAGGATGAACAGTTATTTTCTTGCCTAATTGGGCCTTTCCTCCAAGCGATGGCTTCTCCTAAGCAGTGGGGAGGGAAATGCATCTGTACTCACAATTCAGAATTGGGTTTACAGGGCTTTTATCCTCGGTGTCTTTGCTTACAGTTGTATACCTTTCTTATGGTTCAATATTTACCAAAGAACTGCAAAGTAAAAGAAATCCCCTGGTTGCAGAAGACAACATAATTATAAGGGTCAACTTGATAAGACATATAATCTTCAGAAACCTGCAGGTTTGCCTAATGAAATATTTAGTATCAGTCACTGTTGGACCCAGAGAGAGTAATGTAAATGATGCTTCCATCTCAACTTTTCAGTGTGTGCAAAAATAGAATGTGCCTATTTAACAGATACATGTCCTTTTTCCTTATAATATATTGACACTATATATTACTAAGAAATAGTAACTTTGATTCTAGGCTTGAATTCAATTTCCTTTATAAATTTTTTTATAAAGCTATATTTTCTTTAGTAGTATTTCACACAAAAGAAACAAACTAATGAGACCTAATCCTTGGTTTACTTTGTACCATAATTTTTATTCCCATATATTTTATTATTTTGAATATAGCATAAGCATTTTCTTTCAAATTCAGTCATAATCAAGCATTTTAAAATAATCAAATATCAACAACAAATAATTTATGCTCCCAGAGCCTAAAGAACAAGGGGACTTTTATTTCTATTTCTATGTCCATAAGATTCCAGTTATGCTCATATCACTATAGTTATATACATGACAGGATAAAAAATTTTTTAAAAAGGAAATTTGGTAATATGGTCTCTAAAGTCATTCTGAAACATCTTAGAGTGAATGAATCTACAATTATAAAAATTACTTTTGTAAGACTAGCTGCATTTGAAGATATGATCAGGTGATCATATTGCTAAAATAAAGTGTATTAAATTTAACATTATTTCAGTTCTGTCACTTCATTCAAATCCCCATAAATTACTGCAGCATTCTGGGTAAACCATTAGCATACTCCTTTTACTTATGTTCCTTCTTTCTTCTCTTTTTAATCCCAAAGAAATAGCTATAATGAGTTGCTGATAAAATGACAAATAGGAGCAATCCCAATTCATTCAAAGATTGCATATTCAGAAGAGATCTGATTCTAATTCCAGGAAGAACTAAAAATGGCAGCATGGACCAAGGTGACCCCTTGTCCATCGGTCCCCTCTCATTACACTTGGTCTGGCTTAGAGAATAGTCCAGGTGGTAAAGCTCATCACTGCTACTGAACCACAACAGTGTGCAAAGCCACAGAATGACCATCATTCCCAGGTGAGACTCCTGAGTAGCAAAGCCTCAGAGACAGTTAACCAAGTAGTAGATGGGGGAAGGGATGCCCATTACAGCCTCAGGAGCCAGTGACCCGGATGCTCACACCTCTCACCCACAGGCAGTGGCCCCTCCTTCCAAGGTTTGCTGTCCTGTACCATCTTCTGTCCTCCCAGCCCCTTGGAAGGTGGACAGTGAGAAGTCGGATTTCAGGGCTGAGGAGAGGATGAACCACACTGGGAGAAGATGATTCTAAGTTCCAATGAGCTTTTCATACCTGCTCACTGATAAAGCCACTGTATTTGGGGAAGTCAAGCTTTCTCACTCTCCAAGGTCCTGGCCCAAGTAATCTCTGACATGGTCACATGCCCACACATCCCACACTTAGCCTAATTCTTTGCTTTAAAGTTTTTGAAGGGTTTTGTCATTGTTCTTTTGAGAGATAGCATAGAAAACCGGTTAAGTGCTATGTATAAACCCCAGTTCTGTGTGATTTGAAAAGTTACTTCACATCGCTCTGCCTCATTTATAAAACGGAAGTAACAATAGTGCTTATGTCATGGGTTATTATGATGAGTAAATGAATTAATGTACTTTAGGAGGTAGAAACGTGTTTAGCACAAAATAAGCCCTAGGCAAGTGCTCTTTTGTGGTGACTGTTGTGCTGTTTGGCAACAAACAACTCCTTTGATCTACAATTGGCTACGCCTGCTTGGCAATTCTTATGCACACTCAGGGATCCTTGATATAAGAACTAACATAAATTATTTTCAAATGCAACACAGTTTTGATGAAAAGTAGATTCAACCATAAGTGAACTTGACCTGCTATGTTGTGAAACCATTTCGTTAAAATGTTTAAATTTCAGTTCTCATCCTATTTTGGAGTTGCTCATTCTTTGGTTTTTCAGATCTCTTCAGAGGCCTGGAAGAGCTGATGGTCACAGGCACTACGCCAGAGCACCTATGAAGGCCACGTCATCAATTGAATGCCCAGCCACATTGGTGCATGTCGGCGGGACTCGGGGGTCAGGACTCTACAAGCCTGAGTTCCAGGGTTCAGTGTGTTGCCTTTTGTTTATAACTCAGTCATTTGTAACTTCACTCCTGTTTGCTGCATTCATTCCACCCAGCCTCGTTCCCAAACCTTTCAAGCAAGCAGCTAGGTCGGTTGTCACTGCATCCCAACTTACCACTTACAAGAAGCGCTTCTCATTATAATATGAGCATGAAGAGCGGTCCATCACTCAACAGTTCCTGTGACTTAGTCTCCGTTGAACTGTCTAATCCATTTGATCTCAGGTGGCTTTTGCCCATCACCCTTGGGTAGCTTGGAGCCTCTCTATCTGTTGTGTCTCTTTATCTTGGTGACTAATAAATGTCCTAAATGCAACCAGTCACTTCACGTACATGATGTCTTCTAACTAGTCATAAAACTTTAAAAAAATAACTAGAACCTTACTACATAGTTATTCTTTGTTTTTATGAATTCTTTTGCTACATAGAGTCTATATCTAATACAGCGTTTTTCAACCGCTGTTCCGCGGCACACTAGTGTTGCCTGGTGTGCCATAGGTGCAGACAAGACAAGAATTTTATAATTTTTCACTATTTTGTTTACTTAATATTTCATAATAAAGTAATTATAAAATACTTTCTTTGTGTTTATTTGATTCCTATTCAAGAGAATTACTTTATATATAGTTAATATAGGCACAGAGTTAAATTTTTTAACATTTTCTAATGGTGGTGTGCCTCGTGATTTTTTTCATGAAACAAGTGTGCCTTTGCCCAAAAAAGGTTGAAAAACACTGATCTAATACTAAATATGTAATCATGAATAAATGATCTACTAAATACTTCATAATCATACTTAATAGAAATCCTAAAATATACATAATGCTATAAAGTTATTAGATTTAATATACATAATGCTAGTTATTCTTTATTTTTACGAATTCTTTTGCTACATAGAGTCTATATCTAATACTTAATATGTAATCATGAGTAAATAATCTATTAAATACAATACTTCATAATAATACTTAATATAAATCCTAAAATATACATAATGCTTAATTTTCCTACAAAAAAAATCTTACCATTTAAAAATCCTTCCATAAAAATTCTGTCTCATAAGCAATATTGCTTCATTCATTTCTGGCTATGCGACACTAAATGTCACTTTCCCCATGTCCTCGGTAAATGCTGCTTACGGTGGTCAAAAGTGGACATACATCATGTGGCACTGGATGGTCTAGTGATTCCCGGTTACTGGGAATAAGCAGTGAGCAGAAGTAATTGTTTATAAACATGTTGACACGGTTAGATACCCTTTAAGTTATAGTGGACACTAATGTATACAAAAGCACCACAGCAAATGGGCCTTCAAGTCTGAGTGGCCACAAAGTATATTAAGCCAAGTCAATGGGGAGATGGGAAGTCTAATAGAAATGCCAGTGACCTTGATATTAGTTCTTCAAATGAATGTCCACCCCACAGGTATCCCAAGCTTGCCTTTGGTGCACTCTGGGCTTTTCCCCGTTCCCTCCCTCCCCCCCACTACCAAAGGTTAACTGACACAGAGCCCCTTCATACCCATGTCTGGGCCTTCCTGAGAAGGAGCTCCTCAGTGTCAATGATTTTCTAACACAGCAATCCTTGCCCATGTGGGAAGGACTTCAAGGTTCCTAGGAATGGAACTGAAGAGCATTTATAGAGAACGTCATTTTTGTTTTTGTTTTAATCCTCATCTAAGATATTCTCCCCATCAATCTTTAGAGAGAGTGGGAGAGAAGGAAAGGAAGGGACACACTCAGAGAGAAAGAAACATCAGTGTGAGAGAGACTCATGGTTGTCTCCCACATGTTGGGGTTGGGTATCAAAACTGCAACCTAGGCACATGCCCTTGACCAGAATCAAACCCGGGACCCTTCAGTCTGTAGGTCAATGCTCTATCCACTGAGCCAAACCAGCTGGGGTGATATAGCCCTCTTTTAGTTCTTTAAAGTCACTTAGGACTCTTTCCCTCACAAATACAGAATGCTGTAGGCACTCAATACTCAGTAAATTGTGGTGAATGAATAAATACGTCTGGAGATGGTTATTTTCTCTAAGGAGAAATCAACAGTGTATTTCACAGTTTACAAGGTACATTGACTTTACTGTTCTATGTAGACTCAGAGTCATGGGCTCCCCTGCTTTCCATCTTCCCTCCCCATCTGTCCACTGTCATCTGCCCTTTAGCAGAGCCACTTCCACAGGTGTCTGGAACATGGATGTCCTCTAATTGCGGACGTAGGTGCCAAACCCCCTCTGCTGGCCTGTGTTCCCCCTATTCCCTCTGCACCAAGATACCAGGGGCTTCAATGGGGAGAGTTGAAGAGACCACTTGAGGAGAACCCTTCAAACAAAAGGGGAAAGTCTTAGTGCTGGAGGGTGGGGTGAGACTCTAAGGGAACAGTAACAATTGTCTGTGTGTGTGTGTGTGTGTGTGTGTGTTGAAGGAAGATGGAAAGCTAAGGAGAGGTCAGGGAGCAAGGGGAGGCATCAAGACAGAGAAGATTAAATGATAAAAAGTTGGGAAAATTTCAATGCTGTTTATACATAAGAGTAAAATAAGAAAAAGAAAAGTGAGGGGGGAATATGGTTTGGCTTTGTAATACTAGAGCAATTACTGTCATTTATGAAAACTCCTTACCGTTTATGGCGAATTACTATTGCCATATGCAAAATGATTATTATGCCACCCGTTAGTATGTGTTGGACTAAGTTTTTATTTGATTACAACAAAAACTCTGATTCTCCATGTGTGGTCCTTAGTCTCATAGAGCAGAGCCATCTGCTCAGTTTGAAAGCATTAATTAAGATCAGGAGAGGGAATCAGGGCTGTGTAGAGGAATACAGTCAATGACATAGGTTCCTGGAGCAAGACTTCCAAAACAAAGTAGCATGGAAAGCATGAAGAGAGGTTATTCCACTGGGACCTCCCCTTGTTGAAATTCTTACTAAGGTATGTAAGTTTCAATCAATGTTAAGAGAAGGAAGAACTCTAGAATAAATAGATATAGCATAACATATAGCATATATTCAAATTGTTATTGATTAAAAAATAGAAGGACTGGAAGATACTGTGAAAATTTTTAAGAAATTAGGGCTAATCAGGGTAAAATTGGTTTAGTGATGCAAGTGATAGAAGGGGTTGTTTTGATTTTTTTTTTTTCCATTCACATTAAGTGCCAAGTAAGAAGGATTCCTGTTCTGCCATGATCTCGAAGATAATCCTGAGTGAGAAACATCACTTTCCTAGGACTCCACTGACTCACAAAATAAAAGGATTGTGCTTGACAGTTTCTAAAGATTTGGCTAATCCTATCATTCCTAAATGGCTGAAGTGGGATTTTGGTTAGCATGACTGCCAGGATAATGTATCCCAGGGAAGAACCATTGACTGGTCTTGGAGTCTCTTCCCTGAAAGATGCACAAAATATACATAATAGCTCTAATTCTGTCCTTTTCCTAACTGTAGGTAAACTTAGGTGTTAGGACTTACAAGGCAATATAATTCTTAATGGCCATTTGGTAAGCTTCCCTGCCACAGGAGAACAAAGACCAGGAATACTTGTTGGACAGGAAATGCTGGACACCAGGACTCAAACCATATAAGGAACTAGAACTGCCAAACAGCAGCCAATTGCACAACTGCATTCCTGTTAACTGAACCCCACTGTCCAAGCCCACCAACCAAGGCCCCAAAACCTATGAAGATAAATGCTTCCCACCAGTGGCTGCATATAAGGACGAGACTCCAGCTCTTAGGAGCTGCCATCATCTACCCAATACTCTTCGGCTAGGGGCTGTGTAGCCTTTCCCTATGGATATCCCCACCCCCAACCCCCTTTTCTTTAAACAAATTCAATTTTTCTTTAATCACTGAGATTGCTATTTAGCCTGCCTGCGCACCACCGACTTTAACCTTTCATTAGGTAATTCCTACTCCTTGGTTCTTGTGACATATATGCTGGTACCACTTGCTTTTTGACTTTTATTTCTTGCTAAGAAAAAGGAAGAGAGGAGAAAAACACACACACACACACACACACACACACACACAAAAAAAAAAAAAAAAAAAAAAAAAAAAAAAACCTAGTCTTTGGGTAGGCATCCCAAAGGCATCATGCTGGATGTTGCAAGACTGCATTTTTTCATACAGAACATCCTGTGCTAGCCGAAACCGGTTTGGCTCAGTGGATAGAGCGTCAGTCTGTGGATTGAAAGGTCCCAGGTTCGATTCTGGCAAGGGCATGCACCTTGGTTGCGGGCACATCCCCAGTAGGGGGTGTGCAAGAGGCAGCTGTTTGATGTTTCTCTCTCATCGATGTTTCTAACTCTCTATCCCTCTCTCTTCCTCTCTGTATAAAATCAATAAAATATATTTTAAAAAAGAAGAAGAAGAACATTTTGTGCAACATTCATCATAGCTGCCAGGATTTTAGAGGTGGATTTGAACCTCGAGTATCTCACCTTTAACTCCTTCGGGGTACTTAAAAAATTGTGCTAGATGAGACAAAGGGGAGAAACCCAAACAAGGAAGAGCTGGAGTAGCTGCAGATGTTGGAACCGTATTCTGACGGGGCCATCCCACCTAAAACCTTTCAAATCACTGAGCTAATATTACCCACCTCTTGCCCTGCAAGAACTCTACCTTGTCTAAACTTTTCATTCCTGTGTCTGATTCCATTTTTCAGCTACCACCTCTGACTTACAAAAAAATAATCTACATGCTTTATGCGTGTTTGGTAATTATGCAGTTAACCTCAGCTGTCTTCCTATCTGTAGCCTTGGATTCTAAGCTTGCAAAGATCTTACATTGTTTTGTTTCAAGTACTTGATGGGGTGCCCACTGAGGAGCTACAGGCAATAAAAGCTCTTAATAATAATGGAATTATCTTAGTGCTGAAGGCATCACCTCCAGTCTCTGAGGCCCCCTGTCATGTGACTGCTCCCTGGCCTCCCTGGGTAAGTCCATTTATGATATCATCTTACCCCCAGTGTGGCCCAAAGTCATCTCTCTTTGTTATGCATATTATGGGTTTCTAAAATTATACAGAGGGTTTAAATATTAATTTGCCTGTCTGTATATTCTAATTCCAGAACACCAAGGAAAGACTTGGTGATTGGTATCACATTATTTAAATATTGCATGTATTTACTTGATAATACACAGTCATTTTTCTCACTTGTATATGTAATAAACACACTCCCCCAAACCATAATTCTCCATGATATTTATCTGAATGATATAAACATTCCTTTGAATAATAAGGCTTTGTGTAACCTCCCATGACAGTTTGTCTATTAAAAAGGAAATTAAATATACAAAGGTATGGGGGAAAAATCACTGTGAGGCAGTAATGAACTTAGCAAATTCAAGAAGGAAAATGAAATAAGACTTATATGAAGCCTACATTTCCCTTTCGCTTTCTATTGATGCATCACTTATCACCAGAAATACGGTTGGAGGGCCATCCCTGCATCACACAAGCACAGATCTTCTCTGATTACGCTCTGGACACAAAGGGAACCACAGCAAATGTGGTTCAACTCACTGATGGGTGAAGAGCTAAGTTTCTGGAGAAGGAATTTGTCTCTATGGGATGCATCCTCTCTGATTTCTCACAGTTCCTGACTGGTTACTTAGAAATGTTCCCCCCAAATAATTTTTATCTCACAATTCAGTTTCTGGTTTGAAATCATCCCACTTAAGAGCCTAATGATCTTATTTTCTGGAACAGCCAGAAACTCCTCCCTAGAAGTAGCACCCCCTCTCCACCAGTCCTTTTCTTTTTTAAATGTACAAACCAGTATAACAAGAAAGTATTAGGTATGAATACAGTCAAACATATGCTGTTATACATTCTTGTTTTAAAACTGGCCACATGTTGACATTCAAACTTTTTAAAATATATATTTTATTGATTTTTTTACAAAGAGGAAGGGAGAAGGATAGAGTTACAAACACCGATGAGAGAGAGACATTAATCAGCTGCCTCCTCCACACCCCTCACTGGGGATGTGCCAGCAACCAAGGTACATGTCCTTGACCGGAATCGAACCTGGGACCTTTCAGTCCACAGGTTGACACTCTACCCAATGAGCCAAACCGGTTTTGGCAACATTCAAACTTGTAAAAATTTTGGAGGAGAATTGGGGTGTGCTATGCTTCAGTGTCAATAACAACTTTATGAATATAAGCAATTTGAAAATATGCTATTCGTGGTATAAGTTGTTTCTTTTATTAATTAATTACTTCTGGCACTAAATCTGCCTAAAATTGCCATTTAATTGAAGTCAAACATTTATGGCCACAAGGATTTATTAAAATATTTTTAAAAAGAGGAACAGCTCAGCCAGTATGGCTCAGTGGTTGAGTGTTGACCCAGGAACCAAGAGGTCACCAGTTAGATTTCTGGTCAGGGCACATGCCCAGTTGCAAGCTCAATCCCCAGTGGTGGCCAGGGTAGAGGTGGTGGGTGCAGGGGTCAGCCTATTGATGATGTTTCTCTCTCATCAATGTTTCCCTCTCTATTCCTCTCCCTTCCTCTCACTCTAAAAAAATCAGCAAAAACATTTAAAATTTTAAACAAAAAGAGGCACAAAAGTTTTAACTTGGGAGGGGGGATTTTTATTTCCTCAAACAAAATAACATTTGTCATCTCTTTTTTAAATTATGAAAAGCTAGACCCAAGTAGTAAAAGCCATAGATCCAGAAAAGTAAAACCCACTTCTCCCCAAATGAAAAAAGCAACAGTCATGACTTTCCACCGGTGAGTTTGCTTAAATGGTGCTTAGGTCAGATTCCTGCTTAGTATAAAACATGAAAAGACAGTACGTATTGCAGCCATAAAATAAGTCATCATTTTAAAAGCCCTCCTGGTAATGCCTTTAAAATCAGCAGTCAGGAAACCATTAGAGTAATTACCAATCCCCCAAAAACCTGGTAGTTAATCATTTCTGGAAGCTCTCCACAGCACCCAAGGCCCGCCCCCTGCCCATCTCTACCAGCATCCAGAAGGCTTCACTCCTAGAGCTGAGCTGAAAAGAGGCACCGAGCTAACATGGGTGGGTTTCGTTCAACTTTGATCAAATGAGAGACTCTACCAGTGGAGAGGGTTGGAATTTGTTTTCTGATGAGGGGAGTGAGGTGAAATCTCACCAGGCACCCACAGCCTGGGGCTCTCAGCCCTTAGGCTGACATGCGGGACACTAAGCTCAGAGATGCATGGGATGCATGAAGGTCTGGAAGCTGGTGACTCTAACGTCTGGAATCTGTGTCCCAAAGCCTACATCCTCTCTCATCCCCATGCTGCCTCTCCCTCTTTTATCACAGTAAACAGGAATTACCGAGACACTTTTCCGGGATAGGATCTTAAGTTACGCACTTCACATTCTAGAAGTCGTATTCTTGACACAGGAAGGAAAATCAGGATTTCATTCCAAATAGAGAGTTCTGCATACTTGCTTATTTTAGATTGGCTTTTTCGTTTGTGGTTTTTGTTTTGTTCTATAGCTTTAGATGTTGAATAACAGGAATCAACTTTGTCATTCTTGATCACAGTGTGTACAAGAAACTAAAGATAGGAAAAAAGATAAATTATATTCACATATGTGCAAATTGATCTCACAGAAAGACAAGAAGTAGAAAGGTTTAAAGTTCTTCCTCTTGGTAATTTCTCATCTTCCCTCTCCTCCTTTTCCTCTTCTCCTTCTCTCAGAGCCTGAGGCAGCAGCATGCCTGCAGGGGCTCACACTGGCCAGTGCTAGGCCAGCCCCGGGCCTCCTAGGGCTCCTGTGCTTTGCCTGATAGGTGTGAGCCTGCCCAGAGTTCCATCACCTCAAAGCCTTGCCACTGGCTTCTATTCCAGCAATCAAACCGTTGGCAAGCTATTCCTAGACAAAAATGGCTCCCTGTACTTCCTATTCCTGAACGCCTAGACTTAAACAAAAAGGAAATTTCATGGAAGGTGGCAGACCAAGACTTCAGAGTTTGTCTGTTTTACTTCCACTTGGCACCTGCTGGTTAACCCCATAGCTACAGCTGGTGGTGATTTGGGATCATATTCATTTATGCTCTTACTCCTCCCTCCCAATGCTCAAATTTACATACTTAACATTTAAATCCAATTCATAGTCCCAAATAGAATATTCTGTAGAAGTAAACTCACAAACAACCCGGAGCTCAGTTTCCTCATTTATGTGGATGAGAGAACTTGTCTTTTATTTTCTGCACTTAACTCCCATGAGTTTTATTTTGGAGGAAAAATCAATTAGATCTTAAACTTATGATTTGCTTATATAATAGAGTCCTGAGAAGCAGATGAATTGGCAGTGCAGAGGTGATACTAGGCTGTCTAGGTCTGACTAGTTGGGCAGGTGGAATACTGTCTGACCTTGATGTTTGTGAGAGCACTGGGGATAGAAGCAGCCCAGGCGGCTCAGAACACTCAGCGTCCTATCAGCGCCTCAGGTTGCCCAAATACATAAGCGGGACAGCAAATGTCATTCTCCTTAACTGAGCACTAGCCTTGGACAGGCTGCAGAGTTCTTCAGATTTGGAACTGGCAAGAAGAGAGCAGAAATAAATGAATTTTTAAAACACGAATTTTTATTGCCAGGATTCCAAGCCTGACATAAAAAAAAAAAACTGCTTTCCCCATTACTACAAGTCAATACATAGCAGTGCCATGTAAGTGTCTTCCATTTCCCCCCATTTCACGCTAGATTTACCTGATAGATGAGTGTACTTAAGTAAATAGCACACGCGATTTTAATAGGACAGGTGCTTTAACTGTAAATGGAAGGTCATTGCTATTATTTCAATTAACAACATATGCTACAAAAACACAGGAGGGTGAATTAATTTAAAGCTTCCATTTAGTGCTACCAGTAAGGGCATCTTCGGACCCCCTGGTTGTCTTGGCAACTCCAGTATCCCAACCAGCAGAAGCAGCCTCTGCTGGTCCCCTTCTCGGCATTCACACAGTCCAGATAGTACATTAGCAAAGAATATGATGCCCATGTAAATGTTGAAATATTTTCGTTGCCATAGCGATAAGAAGAATGGCAAAAAATACAGGAGTACTTGACATACTCGGAGGCAGACTTTTAATTTTTTACAAAAATCTCAAATGACAATGCCAAGATGGCTGAAAGCACCTCAGGGCTTTTGTGCTCACGCACTGTGCACACAAGTCCCCCATCCCAATAATGGGGGTGGAATCCAAGCATTCTGGCTCAATAGCCAATGAGGAGACACGTGGAGGGGTGCAGTGGCCATGATCATTATCTTTGTATTGAGCACACACAAAAAAAAGGGGGTGTAAAAGAGAGTGAAGACAATTTACCATGTTCGTTACTTATTTCTTCAGAGCTGGGAAACCAGATCTGAAACAATTTTTTTTTTTTAATACTTCCACTGCTGTGGAACCTGGAGCACTGGCAGGAATAACCTTGAACATGTCATGATGTGATTCCTTGTCAGCCGTTCCCCTCGGTGCAAACAGACTGTACAATTTCTTTAGAGGAGGTGGCTTGTTAAACAATGTGGTGCGTGTCTCTGTCAAAGCAAAAGGTGGTGGGGGTGAGGAGGGAGGATTTGCACGTCATGTTCTAAGTAGTGAATAGTTCTTCTAAAAAAAATCTGTTGTTCTAAAACATGAGGGGAGGGGGGGAAAGCTTTGCTTTTCTCCAAAGTTAACATCTAATTTTTTTTTAAATAAAAACTGTGGAAATTTCCATGAGCTTCCATCAAACAAATCTGCTATGAAATATTTCCTAAATGAGTTATTGCCCAAGACCTGAGACATGCTTGCAATCACTTTCAGTACGGCACCCTGGAGGGGACCGGAAGTGGTGCTAAATGGCAAGTGGATGATGGTAAGACTGAGTTCCAGCAGCACTGGTCAGTCAGTACTAGCCACTCATTCCTCCTAGTAACTCTCTCCAACCTCGGCTTCCTCTAAGTATTTCTCCCCTGTCCATGACAATTACTCAGTGTCAGAATTCTCCCAAAGTCCTGTCCTCCTTCTGTGTACTCTCCTGGTATGACTTCATCAACTTTCACATTGTCAGCTACCCTCCAAAGCAGCAATTTCCAATCTTTTTCATCTCCTGGCACACATAAACTAATTACTAAAATCCTGTGGCACACCCAAAATAGATTTTTTTTGCCGATCTGACAAAAATCAGGTATAATTTTTATTAATTCACACCAGACAGCTATTATTGTATTGGTTGTTGCCATTTTTTATTTGACAATCTAAGAGAAAAGAGATAACTGCCCTGACTAGTCAGGTATTACATGTTTTTGAAAAAAATTCTTGTGGCACACCAGTGTGCTGTGGCACACCGATTGAAAATCACTGCTCTAAAGTGCTGATCACCCAGAACCCTCCCCTAATCCCTACACTAATTGCTAACTGGTTTTCTCCACCTGGATGTTCTATTCCTAACAGCATATCATAAATCAACTCATCATCTTTTCTTTCCCTCCATCCCCCATCTCTACACATAGCAACCTAAGACTGAAACCTTAGGTTTTTCCAGATCCCTCTCTCTGCCGTGGCTCAAAAAGTCACCAAGTCACTGGTAATCAAAGTGATGCTCATCTAGATCCATCAAATGCTCCCTCCATGACTTTGAGCTTTGAGCAATGTGTGGCAAGATGAATTATAAGCAAGATGAATATAAGAAAGGGGTAGGGGGCCATTTCTTCTTCCACCAGCACATTCTAAGTGTGTGTTTTCTTCCTACCCAGACTTCCAGAGCTCCTCAGGTTTCTGTCTCTATCACAACCTCATTCTTCCTTTGGTTCAGTCAGTCCAAAATAAAAGGAAGAAAGGATGGGGCAGAGTCTTCATAAACTATATCATGTAATCATTTTAAACTGGAGCTGATCCGGATCCTCCAAGGTGGAGTTCGCTTAAAGAAGCTATTGGTGTGTAAGCCCCTCTAGACTTGAAGGTCACATCTTACTTATCACTCCAATGCACAGAGTAAGGGGCTTAATACATGATTTTGACTGCCCATAGACCCACCCTGCTAGTGCCAAGCCACCACTTCTCTCTGCTTCGAATCCTCTCCTAAGAGCATCCTATATTCTAAAATA
The DNA here is from genome assembly GCF_964339955.1 of Pipistrellus hanaki. Lineage (NCBI taxonomy): Eukaryota > Metazoa > Chordata > Mammalia > Chiroptera > Vespertilionidae > Pipistrellus > Pipistrellus hanaki. The sequence goes on from NC_140505.1 coordinate 26,861,808, forward strand.
CCTGAAATAAGAGTTTTACTTCTAGGACAATGACACATGTACATATAGTTAGTGCCCAATTACAGTGTCTGATTGGTTCCCTTTTGAAAGTATGTACTTCTTATGACATATACAGCCACTTTCTAATCTGCCCAAGGCATGTTGAGGAGCTAAACGTAAAATATGCTGGGGCTGAAGCTGATCCACAGGGGAGAGGTCCACGACTCAACAGTCCACATGCCTTCGCAGTGGCTGGCGGTGTTGGCATCGCCCTGCTCTTCTGGCCTGCCGTTCATGGGGTTGGCTATTCCTGCCCTTATCCATCTGTTGCTATGCTACAGCTCTGTCAGTCAGTATTCATTTTTTTACTGAGCACCCACGCTTGTGCCAAGCACCACAAAGAAACATGACATGTAGTCATGGGCCCTGAGAGCATCCAAGCTAGGAGGTGGCCCGAGAGATGTAACATGCAGAGGACAGCTCTCAGTGACATCAGGCTGCTGTGGAGAAGTGACAAGGATGAGAGCGCTAACGTGGCAAGAAAGGCTTGAAGGAGGATTCAAGACATAACCTGCATCTCGACATGTAGGTTTGAAGGATAAGAGAATGGTGAAATGGGAGAGGTATGAGGGCAGAGTGGCACAGACTGTGAGCAGAACCGTGAAGAAGGGAATGCCCAAAACTCATTTGGCATTCGTCTGGGAGCAAGGATTCCAGATATAGGGTTGTGCAAAACTATCACACGTTGCAAAGGACAAGTAACTGGTAATCACACATTGCCACATTTTCTTTGGGGGGCCAAAGAAACATAACAACATAAGGTGTGTCCAAAGGTGATAGTTCCATCAAGTAAGATCGATCCTGGGAAGACCCCTGACACACAGGAAGCACTCTACAGCTCTCAGTCACACTCCATCGCTTGATGTTATCACCCTGTTAGTTCCAGGCCCCCTTCTTTTCCACCCCTGGCCTGCCCCCTGAAGAAGCCAAGTAGCATTTCCTGTGGATCTTGGCATTTAGGGACAACTTCAGCATGACCTGCTCATCCTTGAAAGCCCAAACCTTGTGGCTGTGTTTGCACATTTGTCCTTCCGCTGACAAGACTAAATGTGCAGGGCCACCCGGGAATGCCAAATCCAGGGTTTAGAACAATCCTGGAGCCAAGGGCAGCTGCCAAGCCCTGCTCTCACTGTCCCGGTGTCTCTGAATGGTGACGACCAAGAATAAACGGGAAGGGAGCCTACTTTGCCTGTTGTCTGTGAGGGCTGGCAGTTGGCCAAGAAGCAGCAGCAGGGCCTGAGGGGCCGGGAAGAGCTCCCGGGGCTCCCTTCCCGTCTTTGCAGGGGCTGCATTCTCCCCCTCCTTGTGCCAGGCGTAACTAGATGATGAGGAAGTGTCGGGCTCACGTGTGTGGTCAATGCGGGTGAGTGGCGTTGGAGATGTCTGCTTGACAGAAGAGGTGACAGAGGCACCCTCACCTCCCCAAGGGGTCCGAGCTCTGCCAAGTCCTTTGGCCAGAAAAGAGAACTCGGCATCCCGGTGGGAGTAATTGCACCGCTGAACCTATGCCAAAGCAATCTGCGCCTTTCATGAGTCTGAGCTAGCCATGCTCCACGTCCAGAGGAGCCCAATGGGATGGCGAGGCTCTCCTGGGAAGCGCTTCCTCCTGCCAGGACCCAGATGGGAAAGGAAGCAGGCAGAGGAGACAGAGCCTCCCAGACACTCCCCACCAGTCCAATCAAGCTCACTTTTCTTCACTTTCAGAAGTAGAAAAAAAAAAAATAGACTCAAAATAGAGTTAGGGAAAGCCTGGGAAAGAATTTATATAGACAAAGCAGGAACTGGGCATACTTGGATAGTTTTAAAGCTTTAGACAAATTCTACTCTAATGAAGATAACCAGTTCTACATAGAAACTAAGGCATGCCCTGACTGGTTTGGCTCAATGAATAGAGCATTGGGTCATGGACTGAAAGGTCCTGGGTTTGACTCTGGTCAAGGGCATGTACCTTAGCTGCAGGCTCGATCCCCAGTAGGGGGCATGCAGGAGGCAGCTGACTGATGTCTCTTACTCTTTATCCCTCTCCCTTCCTCTCTGTAAAAAAATCAATAAAATATATATTTTTTAAAAAAAATTTAAAAAAAACTAAGGCAAACTAAGGCAATTGACTCCCTATCCCATTGTCCCACTGGTAATTATAAGGAAACAAGGCAGAGGTTCAGACTGACCCCAATTTTCTTCTTGGCCCCAGAATTGGCCATCACCTCCTCAGAATTATTTTGAGAATTAAATAGTATATATAAAATAGTTAGTACTTAGTAACTACTAAGAGAAACAGAACCAATAGTAGCTGTGTTTATAAAGAAATGCACACAAACAGAAAGAGAGGGAGGGAGGGAGGGAGGGAGGGAGGGAGGGAGGGAGGGAGGTGGGGAGGAAGAGAAATAACTTTAAGGAATTGGCTCAGAAGATTGGGGGAAGAAGGCCTGGCGACTCTAAATTTTGCAGGGCAGGCTGCAGGTTGGAGCCCAGAGGAGAGCTGATGTTACAGCTGAAGTCTAACAATGGTCTGTTGGCAAAATTCTCTCTTCTGTTCTGATTGGATGAGACCTACCCACATCAGGAAGGGCAACCTGCTTTATTCAAACTTGACTGATTTAAATGTTAATCACTTCTAATAAATACTTCCACAGCAACACCTAGTCTGGTGTTTGACCAAATATCTGGGAACCAGGGTCTGGTTGACATACAAAACTAACAGACACAGACCATACCCAACATGTCCTCCTTCTGATCTACCATCCTTAGATCCAGAAAACTTTGACCCCAAACATTGAGATTCTAGGTTTGGAGCCACAGATGACAGAACACCTCCCATGTGAATCTTTCCTACATTCTTTCCAGGAGAAACATGTGCCATAAAAGCATGTTTTGAACATTTTGGGGAATCTGATGGTAGTTTTGGATTTTCTCCCCAGAAAATATGCATACACAGCAAAACTTCACACAATTTCAGGAATCCTGTGGCCTTCCCCAGAGCATCAATGTTCTAAGGGTGGCTGAAGGTTGAGTTTAAGAACGTTACATCTGAAAGTACTAAAACTGCAGATCTGTGAAGAAGGAAAAGGACATTATTAGGATCTAGATGCTTTCACCACAGGGAGTGAGAGGGGAAAAAATAGATGCATGCTGCCTGGAGAGGTTGTGAAGGGAGATGAGACTCTGTCTGAAGTACTCACTATGGCTTGCCAGGTAAATATGCAAATGAAGTAACTAGAAAGTAGGTCATGACAATTAAATACCACAGCTATGGAAGCCCATGTTTGTTCTAGCCTCCTGCTTCTTGTTCCAGGCAGAAGGTTGACGAGATGGCCCTGGTCTCATGCTCAAAAGGGCCCAATGATGTATATTCCCTCCTGCAGATATGGCAGGCAGTCTACTTCATGTCTGCACACAGGCAGTACCACTATTACAAAAATTGAAACATTTTTAATGAAAACCTTTATTTTACATCATTAACAAAAACTGTTTACATAGCAAACTCCTTTTTAAAGGGTACCTACATCACCTCTCCATTATTCATTTCATTCCATGTTTGCTCCATCCTGCAATACAAATATGCATTGTGATTGGTTTTGCCCAACTCTTCACTACTAAAACCAGACTTCTGCAAGGCTGCTCTTGGTTCTTTAGTGTCTAATTTCACAGCTCCTTGATGGGTCAGTGGTATATCTTTGATGGATACGTGGGGTGTGTGTGTGTGTGTGTGTGTGTGTGTGTGTGTGTGTGTGTGTGTTTCACAGGGAAAAGCACCACTACAGAAATGAGACTCTGACCAAGGCCAGTCTGAAGACTCCAGACTAGTCAGGCAGGGCCAGGCAGAGGAGAGCAGGCAAGGAAGAACAGAGAGGAGTTTCCCTCAGAGGGACTCTGAAGAAAAGGGGAGAGTATGTGCAGATAATGTGACAAGGAGGTCGACATGGGCTGAGAAATTTTGTTTTTTAAGCAACACAGAGACAGAGTTCTCAGAATAATAAATGTTGCCTGACTTTCTGACCAGAAAGGGGATTTCAACATAGATGGGGGACAAACATGCATATGGGTGTAGACAGAAGGAGACTGGTGGCTTTGGGGAACATTTACTGAAATTCCATATCCATGGAGAACTTGAGAATGGAGGCCTGTTGCTACTGTCAGAGAATCCAGGGGAGATACAGTTAGTTACATGGAAAAGAACAGATTGAATAAATGAATAGTGAATGAACACCTGTTATGAATAAAGATCAAGGATAGACACTCCCATCCCACCCCTATTTCCATCTGACTATGCAACACATCACAGCCTAACTCTAGACCTTCCTTTTTGATCCCTTAGCTTAGGACAACCTTGTGAAGGAAGAGGAACTTGTTGTTTCTCTCTTATTAAAAACAGAAATACCAGGAATGAAATAGACTGTCCTGGTTGCATGTGTCTATACATGTCGGAGGGAGTCAGATCCCAGCTCTTCTGAATGCAGGACACTTTCTTCTACTGACCCAGAGGCGAGTGTTTTGCTGATTCAGATATAAAATATCTCCCTGCTGCCCTCAGAGCTGCCCTCTGGGAAGTGTCAGGAAAGAGGTGCCCATCAGGGTGAATGTCACAGCCTTTCAGTCAATGGTAACTCATTTCACCAACAAATATACCAAGGAGCATTTGAAACATGGCAATGAGCACATTTTGACAGCACCTGCTCTCTGGTTATTCAATAGTTAGAGCTGTTCTGAGAGCAATGTTCCCTGATGAAGAGCAACAAGGTTTCTACAGGTTGGTACCTTGATGGAGAGTTGTTCAAGTGGCCAGGAGGTAGAGAGAGCCACTGTGGGGTGATCTCAGCTTCAGAGGGCAGGTAACTCAGCCTGTCTCAGGCATCTTTGAAATTGATTTCTGAGCACTGTTTCAAATCAATAGTTTAATTAGACCCAAGTGACATTTTCATCTATATGAAGTGATTTGGTCTTGGAATTTATGCACATCAAGATGTTGTCTCAACTATGCCAAAAGTCAAAACAGCATCAAATGTTTTCCAGATTAAAAAGAAAGAAAGAAGGAAAAAGAAAAAGAAAAGAAAGAAAAACTAGTGTAACTCCTGAGGCATCATGAGCTTTCTGCTGCAGCCAATGGTCTGTACTCATGGGTTTTTCAGAAAGTTGTATTTATTGCTTATGAAGGCACATCACACAACGTGTGCACAGAAAGGGTATAGAGGTCAAGTGTTTTAAATTTGAAACTCAGGTGGAGGGCAGGCATAAATGTAGTATTGCAAATTTAGCAGTTGGGTCATCACATGAGTACAGGTGAAAGATAAGGCCTGTGCCCAGTCATGAAGGCCTTGGAAGATGGTAGATGGTACAACTGAGTGTGCCAGAGAGATGGAGGAAGGTCAGAAGCAGCAGGGTGACTCGGGAGAGGAGGTATTTGTAGTTAGGTGGCTGAATCCTTCTTCTAACTGGGGGTCTCTTCCAGGAATCACTGACAGTTTCCTATGGTCTTACTTTCCCTTCACACCAAAGTCCTGCATACATTTCCTGTTTAATCCTCCTATAAATCCTACTGACATTTTAATTAACCACTCTAGCTCCTCTGTAAAGAGTCTCCTCTAGTAGCTTCAGAAGACTAAATAGCATCAAATCACTTAGTAATTTTCCCCAAAATGCTTGCTACACAATGTTTGCCAAGGCTACTGCACCAACTCAGAGGGCAAAAAGAAACCACCAACTCCCTGGATGCTGGCAGTAGTCCCATCAGGAGCTTTTAGGACTCATCCTTTTAAGAGTCTGCATATGATACTAGGCAGCAAAGCAAAGTCAGGGGAAAAAATCTCAAAACCCTGGACAATTTGATAAGACCAAGTGTTAGCCGATGTTGTTATTATACAACAGAACTTATGCCTGCTTATTGCATTGTCTCAAGCCCTATAATAATATTAGGTTCTAACAAAGACTAATGTTTATTCCTGGCAGTATGCTAATGTGCTTTATTTTGCAGTACCTTATTACATTCCTTATAATAAGCAAGAGCTGAACTCAACACAGTGGTACTGCATGACTTCTCTGAAGTCACAAGGACTCAGAGAGGAACCCAGAGCTTGAGTTTAGTGAGGGACAGAGAGCAGGTTTGGAAAATATGCATATAGATAGATAGTTCTCAGTCATTGCCTTTAAACTTCCCAGTTAATGATATTAATAATCACTACTGAGTTGGTCAACTCATTCAGGTATTCATTCACTGACCAAATATTTATAGAACACTAGGTGCTGAGCACAAAAGATGAGCAAGACAGAGCTCCTGCCTCAAGCTGTGTGCCATGTGGGCAGTGTGCAAATGGATGAATTCACAGTGGTAAACACTGCAACAGAAATATGAATACAGTACTCTAGGAGCAAAACAGAGAGTGCAATCCACTTGGACTTTCAGAAATCTAGGAAGGATTCATCAAAGAAGTGACGGTGAAAGTGGTTCTTGAGGAATGAGTAGGAGTTCGATGGTTTAGGGAAGGTGCTGCTGGGTTGGAGGTGGACTTCCTACTGGCTTTCGGGGAACACCTAACCAAGCCAGAAAGGAGCAGGCAGTAGGCTGAAGCATGGAGGAAACCCAATCACTTACTTTCCACATTTCTGAAAGCCTCCCTAGTGCCAAAGCTTGAACATACCTTACCTCAGCTTTATAGATGGGTACCTGGTGCTATCACTGCTAGGCAAGAAATAAAGGCTGCTGGTTTCATTTACATCCCCTTTTTGGGGAACATTGGCTATTTATAAATTTACTAGAGGCCCAGTGCACAAAATTCATGCAAGGGGTTCCGCGCTCACAGCTCAGCTCCTCTCAACCTCGGCCAGCCCTCGCAGCCCCAGCTTCATCCAGAAGGCCGTTCTGCTGTTCAGTCTAATTAGTATATTAGCTCTTTATTATCTAGGATGGGTATAAGACTGGCTTAGTTCTTGTTCACAATTGCTCTATTCTTAGCTTTCAGTCAATAGCAAACTAAATACTCGAGTATTAATGAGCTTTCTCTAGGTCTGGATACTACAATGTTTTCAAGAACTTTCTTCTTCCTGCATCCCAACCAAATACCTCTAGTGGATTTGCAACTTTAGGAGGAAATTGGCCAGAAAGCTAACAATATCCTACAATTACCATCTAAATGTCAGGAAGGGCCTCATTATCTTTCCAAAATCTTATCACTTATTGTTCAATATAACTTTGTATTAACATTAATACAGGAGCAGGGGCCAGGGGCAGAAAAGCAAGGTAAGTGGGGAACACTCTGCAAAACGCTATGAATTTTATTTCTACAAATTTTGCTTTGACCAAAGGTGTTTCTGCATAAGGATATGGACAAGTTATAGAATAAATAAAAGATATGAAACAAGGTAAAAAAACATAATGATAGGGATCCAGCGTTCCTACATGATCAGGTATGGAATTAATGCTCTTGTGAAACAACTCAGAAAAATAAAGCTTAAAACCTGGAAATGTAAACAACTTTCATATGCTCAGGAAATTAGTCAAAAATACAACCTCTCACTTTTGGTGAAAAGATATAGAAATAGAAACAGGTATTCCTGAACTCATTATTCTTTCCAGGGGAGAAATTATTTGCCTTTCAGGTTTTATCTTTCCAATAATTCTCTATATGATGTTCATTTCATAGAATCATCTAATTTGGCAGCTGTTTTTTACATATAACATTTTAAATTTAACTGTCTTTGTGCCCTGTGATTAAGCCAAGAAACAGTGATGGCAAATTAAACATTAGAATTGAGAAGAGCCCTAGCTGGTTTGGCTCATTGGATAAGCACATGTGTCAAACAAAAGGCCCGCGGGCCAAATCCAGCCCGCCAGGCCTTGCAATGTGGCCCGCACTGCGCTGTCATCACTGCACTCCGCTGTCAGTTTATGACATTGTCAGTTTATGACTGTTCAGTAAACCATTCGGCCCGCGATTTAGGCTGGATTTTAGATTTTGGCCCCTTCTCTGATTGAGTTCGACACCCCTAGGATAGAGTGTCGGCCTGCCAACTGAAGGGCCCCAGATTCCATTCCAATCAAGGGCATGCTTACCTCAGTTGCAAGCTTCCGGCCCTGGTTGGGGCATGTGGAAAGCAACCAATGGATGTGTCTCTCTCCCATCAGTATTTCTCTCTCTCTCCCTCTCCCTCTCCTTTCTACTCTCTCTATTAAAATATATATATATTCCCTTGGGTGAGTATTAAAAAAAAAAAATTGGGAAGAGATTAGTTCAGGCAAGATTTGCCAGTGTTTGCCTAATGTACATTAAGCCACGTACACTGAGATGATAAAAGGTGCTGCCTCTGTTGTTCTAATGCCTTCCTGTCATAAATCTGGTTTGACTGGCATGAACCGTATTAGGTAAAACAGACTGAAGCTGCAATGCCAATATTTTTGTGACTATTTTGCAATCGGTGTTAATCAATGAGATGGGACTATAATTGCTGTAATTTTCTATATCTCTCTCTTCCTGGCTCCAGAATCACAGATATAATAGCGCTCCTAAGAGTTCCCGACAATTTGCTATTCACAAATGCTATATTAAACATACTACATAAAATTGCATCCTGACACACCTTTTCTTTTCTTTTTTTTAAACTCTTCCTAAAAACCCCTAAAGTCCTAAAGTATGGGTTCATAAAGAATCAGCCCTCCAAATTCTTCCACTGAGCTTCCTGGTTGAATCTCTCCTTGAAAGTCATATTGGAATTTTGGTTTCGGAGCCTCATAACATTTCATGAATTCAACTTCATTTGGAAGATTTTTCAATCACTTTGGTGACATTGACAATTTTCCATTTCATTTTAATGCAACAAAATTCAAGCACCTGCTTTACTTTTCAAAATGTAAATCTCCTGAAAAATCAGCGAAAAAGCAGGTGTGCTAGCTTAATTGACAGAATTGAATCTCCTACCCAAAAGCAAGCATCCAAATCAAAACAGAGACTCCAAAGCACAGGCCAACATCAGAAAAACTGGAGGCCTAGCACTGAATCGCATTTGGGGTGAACAGACAGCTACCTCTCTATTAAATTGCTTTTAAACTCAAGTAACTGGATGTTGAATAAAAATGAAGCTTGGATAACCCTTCTAATTAAAAAAAAAATGAATTTAGAAAAAATATATACATGGAAAGACTTCCAAACTGTTTCTTTTAGTTCATTCATATCTACAATGCTTAGTGAACTGTGGTGTTGTTTATACTGATTTTGGAATTAGATGCAGAAATTCAATCCCATGGAAGAAAATACTTCCAGAAAAAAAAAAAGAAAAAAAAACTGAATTGTGCTTTTCACTTTCTTACTTCCTTTAAATTCACAGGAGACTCTGTTCAGCTTGAAGAACATCCCCTCCATCATCATTCACTGGCAATCTCTTCTTACTAATGTCAGTGCTATTCAGGCTGATTAACTTCAGCACTTTCCATCTTTCGGTAATGCTCCATTCTCGGGCTGCCAAACAAAGATCCCTCTATTTCATTATTCAAAATATTAAGTGAAGCTCAAAAGCCGTAATGATAGACTTTGGGGTGAAGCAATATTGCTCTGTCTGTCAAAAATGCTGCAAGTTATTTTATTACATAAAATTGTACTTTAGGGCATCTGAATAGTCAATTCTCCCAGAATAGGAAGGGCGTGGCTAAATCAAATCCCCATCACCCATTTCTACCAAATGTATGCTTCATCACCCACCAACCATTTTACCGGAGTTTAAAAACTAATGGCATTAACAACTCTAATTGTGTTTCTCCAGCTGCTGCTCCAATTTGGATAAGTTGCTAAGGAATAAACCTGGGAAAACACTGACAAGTCAGGAGGGAAGGGAAATCAACATCTGATTCACAAGCCGTACCATTCCTATCCAAACCATTCAAAGTTAAGTGTAACTACTGGTGACAAACACATTTGTGATTCTTTTCCCCATCAGAGCAGAATATTTTTATGTTTGTTAATTACAAGGAAGGAGCCAGAAAATTCTGTGGTGCCATCAAAACACCATAGTAGTAGGGTGCAGGCATATCTTAGATACTTAGAAACTTTAGTCTGGAATCGGTAAATACTTAACTCCTGTGTCATACCTACCTTGCCAGTTTATTGTAAAAATCAGAAACCCCACAAATGAAATGCCTGTCATATAAGGGCACAGGATGTGGCAGTTCAATATATGGAAACCATACATGGAGAAAAATGTATATGTATCTAGGGCTCTCCTCTCAAAACAGGATTTGGACATATCAATTCAAAACTCAGGCAGTAACCTAACCCTACATACACCAGCACCCCAGGTTCCAGAATTGCATATTCTGTGCCCCATCTATGGAGATCCAGTGCCTGGGAGCTCTGGGCACCCCTTTGCCTGACCTGAACCTGCCTTTCAAGAGCTTGAAAAATGCTCCCACTGACTGCATCATCGCCTAACACTGGGCCCCATCTGACAAGCAGCCCTACCCCAAAACATTTTGAAGTAGTACCCATAACACAAGAAAATTATACATCCACCCTTTCATGTTCTGCCTAAGCAGCCTGCATGATTCCAAACCCCACAGTATCTCACAGATGTTTTCACAGGGATGATGAATCCTGGTCCAACATTCTCAGCGATGCTGGTACATGCTCTGTTGATGGCGTTTGCAGATGAGTGGGGCTGGTTTTGACTGCCACCATGGTTGGGCGATAGAAACCAGGGATGCTAACTGTCTCTGAATGTCTTCTGAGGTCCACACAAGGAAGGCCCTATTCCCCTGCGGAGTTTTGAATGCTCAAGTGGGACATTCACATAAATTTCCATTTATCGGGACCCCAGTCCTCAGGTTAGGACCCCTGCATGATTCCCCCTTAACTAATTGCATGGCAAAGACCTATTTCCAAATAAAGTCACACTATCAAGTTCCTGATGAACATGAATGGGGGTGGGAGCTGCAATTCAACCCAGCGCAGGTCTAAACAGGACATTCCAAAGTACTTGTAACAAGGGGTTGTACTAGGTCTGAACAGGTTAAGAGTCACTGACCCAGATGAAGTCCTTGCTAAACCAGGGTGCTGGGCACCTCCTTCTGTTTCCTCTGTGAACCAGGATGAGGGACACCACCAGTCTGCCTGTGCTTTCTCCTTTGCAGTCCAGCCACCTCCCACCACCCAGGGACCCTCCTCTGTACCACAACTGATAAAATATCCTATCTAATAAAAGAGAAGCATGCAAATTGACCGTACCTCTGCTATGCTCACAAGCCACACCCAGCAGCCAATCCGGAGTGAGTACGCAAATTACTCCAACCAATATGGCAGGTGATTTGCATATCCAGGCACAGAGCAAAGACTGAAGACAGTGTAGAAGGAAGCCAAGCACTGCAGAAGGGAGCAAAGCTGCAGAGAAGCAAGCAAGCGGGGCAGCAGAGAAGGGAGGGAAGCAGGTGGAGCAGCGAAGACAGCCCTAGGAAGCCCTATTCTTTTTTTCTTTTTTTTTTTTTTTATTATCTGTGTACATATTTTAACAATCTCACCCTCCCATACATACCCTCCCTCCCCAGAGTTTTGTGTCCATTGGTTGTACTTATATGCATGTATACAAGTCCTTTGATTGATCTATTATCTGCCCCAGATCTCCCTACCCTCCCTGCTGTAATTTGACAGTCTGCTTGTTGTTTACTGTCTCTATATCTATCTTTTGGTTCCTCAGTTTATAATGTTCTTTATTATCCATAAATGAGTGAGGTCATGTGGTGTTTCTCTTTCATTGACTGGCTTATTTCACTCAGCATGATGTTCTCCAATTCCATCCAGGTTGCTGCAAATGATGAGAATTCCTTCTTTTTTATGGCAGCATAGTATTCCATAGTTTTTGGATCCAATCATCTGCTGACGGGCACCTAGGCTGTTTCCAAATTCTGGCTATTATAGATTGTGCTGCTATGAACATAGGGGTGCGTATATCCTTTCTGATTGGTGTTTCTAGTTTCTTGGGATATATTCCTAGAAGTGGGATTACTGGGTCAAATGGGAGTTCCATTTTCAGTTTTTTGAGGAAACTCTACACTGTTCTCCACAGAGGTTGCACCAGTCTGCATTCCCACCAGCAGTGCATGAGGGTTCCTTTTTCTCCGCAACCTCACCAACACTTGTCATTTGTTGATGTTGGCCATTCTGACAGGTGTGAGATGGTACCGCATTATTGTTTTGATTTGCATCTCTCGGATAATTAGTGACTTTGAGCATGTTTTCATGTGCCTTTTGGCCTTCCTTCTGTCTTCTTTTGAGAATATTATATTTAGGTCCATTGCCCATTTTTTAATTGGATCATTCATCTTCCTTTTATTTAGTTGTATAAACTGTCTGTAGATGTTGGAGATTAAACCTTTATCAGTGGGAACATTTGCAAATATGTTCTCCCACACAGTGGGCTTTCTTGTTGTTTTATTGATGGTTTCTTTTGCTGTAAAAAAGCTTTTTATTTTGATGTAGTCCCATTTGTTTATTTTCTCTTTAGCTTCCATTGCCCTAGGGGCAGTATCAGTGAAGAAGTTCTTTTGGCATATGTCTGAGATTTTGGGAAGCCCTATTCTTGCGGGAATCTTCCTGCAATGGGCCTCTAGTAAATATAAATAAGGTCTCCTTCCTGGGGCAGCTACAGGCTACAATGTGAAAGTGTAAGAAGTGCTCAGTGAGGGGGTGGCTCATTTTATTGTATTCTCAGATGGGATCATGAGCCCAACTCATCCTGCTCCACACAAGCTGGGCCACCCTGGATCTATCACTTCAGTTTTGAGCCCAAATTCCTCAACTGGGGCTGAAATCGCATCAGTTGCCTTCCAGGGTATGGTGAGGCTGGACCATACAAACAGTAATACACACAGCAACTGCCTGGCACAGTCACAACTACATGAATCACTACAGCTGCTGTCACTGCTGTGACCTTTGTCACCTCGGGGCAGGCACTGCCACCGGTCTTGGCCAGGTAGAACTGTGCAAACACTGGTTTGTGTCCAATCCTTCCAGCCAGAGGCTTCTTATGTGGTCAAAACAAGCCTGGATTTTCAATGACACGTGTTGCTTACTAAGTGCTTCCTATGTTCCAGCACCATGAGAGGTTTGGAAAATAAGCATTTTAAACATTTGTTCTTATTTTTTAAAAAGTCACCTCTGGAAAAACTTGGTAACAATGGCTGAACTCTTTATTTGATATGAAGGCCCCCTTTTTTTTTTTAGTATGTCAGATTTCTTTTTTGTTATGATTGTAATCTAAGTCCTAAGTTATGTTTGAGAGCTATCATTTAGAGATAATTCCTATATTAGGCAATCATATGAACATCCCTTTAATTTCCCCTCCCCCTCCTCCCCAAAAAAATAATACACCTGGTCACATCCAGAACAAGATGAACAGATTTCAGCCTAACTCTGTTTTGGAAGGAGCATGGCTGCTTTGATCAGCACAAGAAAGAGGCATGTGAACATTAAGAAATGTCCTAGGAATTCCACCCAGTATTCACTTCACTATATCAAGTGCTATGACAATTCAATCCATGGATTAAAGTCTGCTAGGCTGCTCGCGAGAATCATTTTTAGCTCATTCTGTAGATCATTGTATTTCCCAATCTGGCACCGTGAACCATAAATAATCCTATCATTTATTAATTACATTTCCTAACCTAGTCAAGAAGAATCCTGCAGTGTGGAGCAGCGGATCATGAATAAACGGTTCATTGAAAAGCAACTCTTATTGCCAAGTAGTTGTAAATTAGGGTGTGATAATTACCCACTTTAACCTTTTTAAACAGGTTCTTCTAAAAAGCTCCAAGATGGATGTTTTATTATAACAACTTTGACCTCCAACACACAACAACACAATTAGTTTTGCACCCTGACAAAGGGATGCTTTGATTAAAAATCTGGCATACTACATTATTATAAGGTATTGAATGTGGGTGGATACATGCGTATGCATTATACATACACAATATTCACATATTACGTCCTCCTCTACTTGAAGTATAGATCCAGCTAAGTAGAACATAATGAATAAGTCTGTAATTACATAAAAATGCGCCAGCTCTGTCATCACAGACCACTGCGAGTGATGTCCTGTGGAGTGCGCTGTCCCCAAGGTCCTAACCCCTTTGAACATCTTAACCAACATCACAGCAACGCAGCACTCAATCCACACCCTGCACCCAGGGCCCAGCACCATCTCCCAGCAGAGCTTGAAGCCCAGTCTCTCAGGAGAAGTAGGACTGCTAACGCTTTCATAAGCCCTAGAGTGCTCAGAATAGAGATGGCAGCAGTAGCACCCAGAACCCTAGTTCAATTCAGATTCCTGCACCTGCCCTCGGGACTGATTCAGTCCATAGGGGTCCTGTCTGAGACTATGCATTCCTAATAAGCTCCCTGTGAGGTCCATGAGGCTTGCTGGTTTAGGGACACATGCTGAGAATCACTGTCTTCACTCGTGGCCTACAAAAATGGAAGCAACTGCTGAGACAACCTGATTCATATCTCATAGAGAGGATGACCTCTCTTCATTCCTCTTATTTTATTTCCCTCGTTTTGCGACAACTTCCCTCTCTTTTCTAAGACTCTGGTTTAAAAGTGTCAGTGTCACTTACAAACCGAGAGGAAGAAAGCTAGTGGTTTGTTTCTGAAATGATGAAGTTGAAAGCAGAACATGTTACAACTCCAGGTAGTAGGTGCTTGCCTGAGAGAAGATTTAAATTCTACAAGGATTGGGGTGGAGGGAGGGAACAGGAGACAGAGAAACAAACATTTGGTGGCCAGTGCCAGACGCTGACCTGTCTACAATGACCTGAAAATCATTACCGAAGGTTAGAAGGAGCACTGTCTTAACCATCAAATGTCATTGTAGCGAGGGGGACATATTGCAGCTGCAATCTCACCTCCCTTCTACAGAGGGTAGAGTGTGTCCAGGAGAAGTCTTATGTCCCATAGGCCACCTTGACTTTGTAGTATAAAGGCCCAACCTGGGGACTATTTGAAGATGGGTGGAGGAAGAGTGCATTGCTGTGAATAAGAGAGGAACTTGGAGGTCACCCCAGAGGAGAGAGGCGAGGGGACAAAGAATCAGGACCAGATGAGAAGGCCCTGGCTGGGCCCGGAGGTCTGTCCTGAGCCATGTCTAATATTCATTGAAAATCACCTTGCTTCAGTGCAGCCCCTGCCCATCCCATAGCCACTCCACATCTTCCCACTGGTCTTCTCTTTCCAAGAAGGAATTGGGTTTTTGTTTTCTTGCTTTAAAGAAGACAAAGAAGGACTTGAGTTTCACATCTACGTCAATATGGAATAGAGCAAAGGCTGAATCATGAAAGAATCCAAAAACTGAACCAATTTAGCAGAAGCATGAGTTAAGTATCAGGGTAATCATGAGAAAATACCCCGAGAGAGCTTGGCTTCCTCAGAGCACACAACATGGGTGAGATGGGAGGTTAAGAAAAATCTTATGTAGATTTCTGGAGGGTTCAAAGTGGTATTATCATACTGGAAACAAAAGTGCCTCCCCTATCCTCCCACCAACAAGCTGGTGTCGGGGAAAACAGAGGCTGGTCTATGAATGTCAGTATGGTGTCAAGGCACTTGGAAACACTAGCAAGTTCAAAAACATGCAAGATGTTGGCTCACTTATTGCCATCGGAGGTATAAATTCAGACCATTTGGGAGGAAGGGGGATGCAATTTGGCAACATATCAAGCCTTAAATGTATTCATATCTCTTGCCACAGTAATGCCACCTGTGAAGATCAATTCTTAAACACATAATTCTTAATTTGAAGATGTTCACTGTGAGATAATCCTAATACCACAAAACCTAATGCCCAATAACAGAGCCCGAGATAAGTGAATTAGACTACAGCTATATGCTATTGCAAGCTGTTGACAAAGAATTTTAATGACATGGGAAAATCCTTGTGCCAAAACACTGCTAGAAGAAAAACAGAATACTAAGTTGTATTGCATTAGGATCTCAGCACAGTAAAATAATAGTCACAGAAAGAAATATACCGTTTTTTATTCCGGTTGAATGATACAGCTGCATTAACCATCATTGCAACTGAATTGCTCCTGCCAATCCATACTTTGTCATATTTCCCACATTTTTATAATAACCTGAATTACATTAAATATAAAAAATAAGTTTTATATTTAAAAGATTATATACATTTATAAATGAAAAATCCAGATGAGCAGTCATATATGTTTTTATCCTTAATCTGTTGAAGTCAATAAAAAGCATAATACAGTCAAAAGTAAATTAACTAACCAGGCCATTGACAAATCAAAATGGGTACAGGTGCCACAGTGAGCCAACAATCCAGGACTATAATCTAACACTAATTTAAAAACAAATGAAGTACAAATCTGAATATCTGCAATAGTGTCATTTGATTTCTCCCTATACACTATAACCTGATTCTGATGGCATCATAAAATGCACCAGCGTGTCTGTCCAACTGTTTCTATGTGTATATGATTATGTCCATCAATGTGCATATGTTTTTGAATATGTATATGATATGGATATATCCAATAGGTATGGATATTTTATGAATATTCATATGTATTTCAGTATATATGCATACTAATTTGTAGTGTATGTAAATCTTTATGAATGTGTGTTTCTATGTATATGGGCATAAACATGAATAGATATATAAACATGAATGTTATGTTTGTGTATGTTCATGAAGATACATGTATATTAGTGTATTTCTGTGAATAGATATAAAAGCAAGCATACATGTATGAATATTTATATGTACATATATGTTTATATGCATGTGTGTTTATGTATATGAATGTGCATATAAATACGTATATGTTCATGTTTATATATAAGCATAATAAATTTTTCCCTCAGCTTCTACCTACCTAATTTCCCTTTCAAGTGGGGACTTTGATTGAATGATAACATTTACTACTGAATAAAAGGGTATAAGATAATAAAAATTTTTAAACCTTAAGACCAGAATTCTCAACCTTTTTGTTTGTTTGTTTTTGTTAATTCTCACCCAAGGATATTTTTCCATTAATTTTTAGAGAGTGGAAAAGATGGAGGAGGGAAAGAGAGAGAAAAAAACATTGATATGAGAGAGACACATGGATTGGTTGCCTCCTGAACAGGTCCCAACTGGGGCCAGGGTCTCACCTGCAATCGAGGTATATGCCCTTCATCAAACCCACAACCCTTTGGTGTGCATGCCAATGCTCTATCACTGAGTGATGCTGCCAGGGCTGTTTTTCAACTTTTAAATAATTTTTATACCTAATTGCTTAGAAAATAAGTTTCTAGTGACTTTGAAAGGTATACTGCTAGTATTTTGAAATGATGGCCAAATTAACAACTATGGGAAGAATTATGTGTTTCCATGCCAATCAGTGGAGCAGTTAAAGGAATAGCATTCTTATGTATAATTCCAGTGGGACATTGATTAAACATTTTTAATATCATTATTCAATTGAAGCACATAAACCCCCAATCTAAAGGAACATTTGAGAAAGTTAAAAACAACAAAATAGAAGAATTTACAAAGGAGTAAATATCTTTTTAGCCTAAACAGCAGTAGACATTACAGAAAACACTATTATATCATCAGTAGCTTTCTTCTTTACCCATCGGGGGGTCTGTAATTATGACATAATTCATATTTAATTGTTTCATCTGAAGACTATTATCTCATTTCTTCATGATTGTCTTATTCTAGCTGTTTATATTTTTCCCTATTCACAATGTCATAATTTCCAGACTAAAATATTGAGCTTAGAGAATATTAGTTCTGTTATAAATGATATATGTATATGATTTAATTTTTATTTTAACTTTTTAAGAAAATCTAACTGTAATCCAAAGATGTCTTATGTCTTAAATATAGGACTCTCCATTTTGAATGCTTTGCAATATCACATTGCAATGGGCATTCATAGCTACAGTTCCCTTTACAGCAAATATTAAACATGTTTTTGCAGAGTATGGTGCTAATTACTATTATAAATATTTTCAAATAAAAGAATAGAAAATGCTTACCTTAAAGATCTACAATTTCTTAAACGTACAAAAGAACTGAACCCCAACATTAATACCTAAAAGTAAAAGCTACATTAGAATAGCCTTGTTCTTTGGAAAGGAGTCATTATAAAACTGTAATGTGAACATTTTTATGGATTGGTTTTGTGAAATTTAGAAAGACTATTAGCCAAAGTTATGCCTTTATTTAGACCTAACATTGGAGGAAATTCAGATTGGACTGAGGAAAGAAAGAATGTCTGCCTGCTGGGGACGGAAGTTTGTTCACAGGGAGTCATTTCTTTCTGAGCCCATCACCCATGACTTATTATTTTCTCAGGGTCTTAGAGCTTCATTGTGCCCTTGGACACATACACTCATGCTCAATCCCTACAGAAGTCTCCCTCCTAGTAAGTTCTAAGAGGCCCAAAGCAGGTAAGGAACCTCCTAAGGTTCCCTCAGCTTCCTCCTCTGGGTATGCCGAACCAGCCTTCATCTCCTTCAGTTCCCACCATTGACTGCACTGTGAGCGCAGTGCACCTTTTAAGGCTGACCTTGTCCTTTCTGGCACTGGCAACAAGGCACATTATGTCCCCAATGCAGACGTACAAGAAAATCGTGAGATCCTGTCCCCCATTGTTGGTCAACTCAGTGCCTGGAACACAGAAGGGCTCTACTGAGTCATGAGGAGGGACAAAGGGAAGGTCAGTACCTACCTTTGGATTTGTGCTAGAGGGGATCCATCTAAGGATACAGATAAGGAAAGCATTTTTTTCTGGAAACAGATTGGGGAAAAGGACCATTTATTTTTACCTTTCCAGTTTATTACATTTGTAAGATGCTTACAGACCTTTCTGACCAGCAATGATCAAAGACAATTCAAAAGCAGTTGTCATAGCATGATACCTCTCCCTCATAAAAATAAAAAATAAAAAGTTAAAACATAATTCTCCTACCATGTACTTAATTAAGCATTAGGTAGGACTTTGAAATAAATTAACTCTCAATGTCTGACTGTCTTCTAACTTGGATGGTGGCTTCACAGCCATAATTTTGACTAAGCCATAGGTACATGTTCCTAAAAAATAGGTAATGTTTAGGTTCAATTAACATGCTCTATACTTAGTATATACTAATAAGACTACTAGGGTACTTTCTTGTCTGAATATAGAAGAGCTGACACTTGATTATTCTTTGAGCAGTACAGAAGCTCTCTTTCATATATTATTTCCTTGTTATTATAACCTTCATTTTTTAAATGAAGAAATGGAGGCTCAGAGTAGTTAAGGAAACTCCTAGGGATCCCTCAGCTTCTGAGCGGCAAAGCCAGCACTCAGAGCTACGCTTTCTGATTGTAGGTCAAAGCTGTGAAGACCCTCCACAGCTGTCTTCAAAATTCTGTGTATCAGTGCAGGCAACACAGTTTCAAATGATCCACTGTTGACCATCTGTTTCCACCCTCTCAGTGTTTCCCCAAGACCTATTGTTGACACTGTCCTGGGCAGAGCTACCCCACAGGATTTCCATGTAGTTGAAGACCAGATAAAAGGGTTTCAGCCTTAGAGCTCAAGTCTGGGGGAAGGAACATATGGCCATAGGCAGGCCATGAGTAGAGATGGGCAGCAGTGGCCACCAGGCCCAGGTAGGCAATCTATATGCCAACTCAGCTCAGCAGGGTCACATGTAGAAAAGTGCACATAGGCAAAGGCACACAAGCATATTTATTAATATGATTAGAGGCCCGATGCACAAAATCCGTGCAAGAGTAGGCCTTCCTTTCCCTAGATGCCTGCACTGGCTTCCCTCTGGTACCCGGGACCCTGGCTTCCCTTGCAGCCTTAGCTTTATTCAGAAGGTCATCTGAAGGACATATGGTCTAATTAGCATATTCCACTTTTATTATTATAAATTTCCTCATGGCACAGGAGGCTAATCTGAGCCAACATCAACTTCATCCAGCTTCTGTGTCCTTCCCACAGAAATAAGAAGGAATAAAATATAAGGCCAGGTGCTTCATTCCCAACAGGCTGAATGGGTAGAAACCCAAAAAGAGACTCATAGGACAAGGTCTGAGTTCCCTGGTCCCTCTGCCCAGGGGCCAGGGTCATGCTGCTGCCCAGACGAGTGTCTCTTAACATTAACATAAAATATTGACCCCATCTGTTTCCATCTGACAGTGGCAAATTTTCATATTGATGACTTTATAACTTGACTCCTAGAACAATTTAATAGGATCACATCCAAGAGCACATCAGAAATATCTGAAGACCACAGATTTACCACTGATGAGATGAGCTAATATTTAAAGTATTTTTGGGACACCTAAAGTTTCGAAATTCTACTTGTAAGTGCATTGATCTTCTTCTCATCATTGAGGGCTAATAGAGACTGGGTTTTGTCAATAAGAATTTTAGGAGGTATTGGAAATCCAGAGTGAGAGTAAGTAGGAAAAGAGTAAGTAACAAAAGTGTGAGAGAAGAAACAGGAAAGCACAACAGAAAGGGAGAGGAAAACAAGGAGTTCAAGATCACTGGTGAGGCTGAAGGAAGTGCACCAGGCCTTTCTTGGAGTATGCACACCACAGTGACAGGGAGAATCTTGAGAATCAGCCATAAAACCATCATGGGCTAATGGACCTCCTGGGCATAGAGCCACATGCACCCTTTAGAACCATGCCACGTGTTCCTCCAGGAACAATGGCAATTAGCAGTACTTCCGGTGGTCAGGAGCTGTTCCTAGTGGTTGACAATGTCTTGTGCAGCTCTCCTAAAATTGAAGACTAACCGGTAACTTTTCTCATAACACAGCCCGATGGGGTAGTTTCTGTTTCACAGATGAAAAAACCAAGGTCCAGCTAGGTAACTTAAAGTAATCTGTACCACATTAGGACTGGCTTAATTTGCTACAGACTATTCAGAAGGAATAGCAAAGACCACAGATACCAAAACCTGAGGACAGACACTATGCATGAGGGGCATACTCTAGAGATTTCTCTCTATTATTTGACTCCTAGAAGACTCTCTCTCTCTCATTCCCTGTATGTCTTCTCCGTTTTGTTGTTAAGGTCACCTTCACATGTTATAAAAAGGTAGATTTTAAATTCACAAAGACTAATCTGCCTTGATTAATTATGAGAAACATGATCCCCTTAGACCTGATATCATATAGGAAAGACATCTTTAAGGACACCCTGTTCCTCTGTGGGTTTGTTCTCTTGCTACCATGTTGTATGTGGCAGTTCAGCAGCCCCAACTTCATCCCAACGGGTATGTGTTTTCCTCTTTCCCACCAAGCAACTGTGCATGGCCCAGCTTCCGACCACTGGGCACCCCAAAACAGGAACTGGCTAATACAACCATAGGAAGGAGAACCCTTCTGTTTGTTGATGTCCATGACATCTGGTAATTGTGATAAAAATGAATCATAAAGCACTCTTCATGGTTGGACATCTTGCGTTAATCTTAAAAGCAGTGGGTTTAAAATCTCATTTCTCCTGAGATGGGTCAGAGCAAGGGCAGTGGCAGTGGCCATGGCCCGGGCCTGTCCACCTTGAAATTACTAATCAATTTCTGAGCATCAGTGCCTCTGGACGGTCTCTGTGGAACCAAGCTTCCATTCCCAGACTCAATGCAAACCAACCTGCGAACAGGACATCTGGAAGAGGCACCGGCCTGTGCTGGCCAGGCAAGACTGATTCTGGGCCAAGCGGCCAGGCAGGGGGGCCCAGCCGGGGTCTGGGAACATCAGCGCAATGAAATATCTGCGATATCACCGCAAATGTAATGAGCACAGGAAATTGACGGCAGCTCCAACTAAATTACAGCTTAAAAGACAAGGAAGGTCCCCAGAGATGGCCACAAAAGGCAACTCGGCTGACCAGGCCCAGGTGAAATTGAATTGGAAATGGTCCCTGCCTGATTAGCATAACAAAAGTTCCAGTGTTTAAAGGAAAAAGTCATTCTGTGTAAATGAAAGAGGGGACAAAAAAAAATAAAGAAGCCCATCTTCCTACAAACACAGTTATCTTTTAAAATGTCCAGTCCAAGATAGATCTAAACTGTGATGGAAACAACACCCAGTAGAAATGAATTCTTAAATAGCCCCCTCAATCCATATTTATTCCTCTTTGATTTGAACGGGGACTGACCAACTATTTAAAACTCCATAATAGCTACACACACACACACACACACACACACACACACACACACATATTTTTTCTTCTTTACAAAAGGCCAGCAGCAAGCTTAGCTGGGCAGAGTTTACTAACCAAATTTCTAAAGCACAGTAATTCAAATCAAGACATATTGGGACATATTTGGGGATTTACTTCATACCAGGAATTTAAAGATTAGCCCCAGTTATATATATATATATATATATATATATATATATATATATATATATATATATACTGATTATTTTATTATTATATTATTTAAATTTATTTTAAATTACTATAATGAACAGTCATACAAAAACAAAACCAAGAAGGGATTAGAATTAGATCTTTGCAAGGAAAGCAAAATACTCCATCCTTTAATATATCCCAAAATATATTTAAAGATTCATTATAACAATGCTAGAACTATAACCACTGTGTACAGAACCCATTCTAGGTGCCAGGCACTCTGATAGGCAAAGCTAACAACCGACTTTCAAAGCTGCATTACTGTGCCCATTCCGCAGATAAGGGAACTGAGTTCACAGAAACTAACTTGCTTAACAAATCAATGGAACCAGATTCTTGTCAAAAGGAGTGCCTAATTCAACAAGAAATACTCTGATGCCTTAAGAGAGATAAATTCAATGGAAATTTCTCCCCACCCTCTGCTCACACAGCTTCAGGCTCACAAAAGCCAGATTTCCCACCATCCAGCCAACACACCTCACCCACCAGCATTCAAGTTGCTCAGTCCCCAGACACCAAGCCCAGCTTGGTCCTATGTCCCTCTATCTCCCAGGTCTTCTCCAACGTCATCTTTCCAAAATCCTTTTATAGTTTCGGTGGAGGGAATGTATAGCACATGGTTGACAGCATGCCCCCTGGACCCAAACGAATGGCAGCAAAACCCAGCATACAGCCGAGACCTTAAGAGAAAATTATTCAACACCCACGCTGATCTAGACCAGTAGCTGGCAAGCAAACCGCGGCTCAAGAGCCACATGCAGCTCTTTGGCCCCTTGAGTGTGGCTCCTCCACAAAATACCACGTGCAGGCGCATACATAGTGTGATTGAAACTTCGTGGCCCATGCGCAGAAGTCGGTTTCCGGCCTGGGCGAGTCTATTTTGAAGAAGTGGCATTAGAACACTCAAGGGGCCAAAGAGCCACATGTGGCTCTCGAGCCGCAGTTTGCCGACCACTGAAGACAATGC
This sequence comes from Pipistrellus hanaki, assembly GCF_964339955.1. Taxonomy (NCBI): domain Eukaryota; kingdom Metazoa; phylum Chordata; class Mammalia; order Chiroptera; family Vespertilionidae; genus Pipistrellus; species Pipistrellus hanaki. The sequence continues at coordinate 26,885,221 of NC_140505.1, forward strand.
AATGAGGGTTTCCTCCTGAGAGAGGATCGAACTCCATGATGACCACAACAGGCTTAGCCCAGAGCTGGTATGATGTAAGGATGAGCGGAAGCGTCCTCTCTGTGTGATTGTTGGGTTGAAACCCTTACTTCTCTGGGCTTTGCCATTCCCTCCCTTTCTCATTCCCTCCAGGCCCAGAGCTGGGTGATGCATGGAAACACACACTTGCCTGTGTTGGGGCTGGAATACCAGAAGCTCTACTGCATAAGCAAACCCCTCTTCAGCCAAGAGATCCTTCTCTGACTTCAGTAGTTGTCACAATTTACCACCCAAAGTCCCTTTCTGGCATGACAAGATATAGGGGGTTTCTGGTCTACCACACATACCTGCATTTACTCCTAGCCAAGGGATGGAGCTTATTCCATAAGTCACTGTGGGGCCAGTTTATAGATGTAGCTTGTTCCACAAACGACCATGGGGTCAGTGTATATTTCTCCTCTTTCTGTGGACTCATGCAAGTCCAAGAACGTGAAACCAGCCACGTGATCACAGCATAGCTCTGGCTCAGGACCCAATGCCTCCAGACCACCTCCAGGAGTGTGCCAGTCTCTGCTCTGCCCATTGGCAACATGCTGGTCTCTGCCATCTGTCTTGCCCAAAACTCTAACTGCCAACACCAGTGTAATGAATTGAATAGTGTCCTCGGTAATTCATATCTTAAAGCCTTAACCTCTAGTATGTCAGAATGTGGCCTTGGGAATAGGGTCATTGCAGTTGTAACCAGTCAAGATGAGGTCATACGGGGTAGGGTGGTCCTATTCCAATGACTGGTGTCCTTATGAAAAGGGGAAGTGTGAGTGCAGAGAAGTGGCCACAGGGGGACACCGTGGGAAGACTGGGGTTGTGCTGCCACAAGCCAAGCAACCACCCAGAAGCCTAGGCGAGGCCTGGACAGGTCCTCCCCTAGCGCCTGCGGAGAGAGCCCGCCCTGCCCCACCTTGGTCTGGGCCTTCTGCCTCCAGGGCCATGAGAGAATAAGTTCTGTTGTCTAAGCTGCCTGGTCTGCGGTACTTTGTCCCAGCAGCTCCAGGACATGAATACAACCAAAACCTTTAACTATATCTGCAATATGCCATCCCTATAACATATATCCTAAGGCAGTGGTCCGCAAACTCATTAGTCAACAAAGCCAAATATCAACAGTACGACGATTGAAATTTCTTTTGGGAGCCACATTTTTTAAACTTAAACTTCTTCTAAAGCCACTTCTTCAAAATAGACTCGCCCAGGCCATGGTATTTTGTGGAGGAGCCACACTCAAGGGGCCCAAAGAGCCGCATGTGGCTCGAGAGCCACAGTTTGTCGACCACAGTCCTAAGGAATAACATGTAGCTTAGTACCTCTGGTTATTTGATGCTGATGTGTGTGTGTGTGTGGTGTTTTAGATGAAAACACAGCCTGATCTGATGTTTGCCTCTTCCAGGGAATTGGCCCCGAGTTAGACAAGTCAACGTGGCTGATACGCACTTGCTCATTTTCCACCAGGACACTTCTCCCAAGGAATTCATAATAAACTTTTTTCAAAAAGCAAATTCCCGGGAACATTTAAAATATAGAGCATGGAATGAATGTCTGAATCCTACAGTGCAGCTAAGCTGAGTAATCTTTAATGTCTCACGGCTTGGCAAAGGCAGCCTCCTTTCTTAGGAGTAAAATCCAGGGAAACTGTGGTCTAGAAGAGGCTGGTACAAGAGTGAGGGTCCAGCTAGACAAGCATAAGGAGTCGGCTCCAGGGGTAGTGTCTGCTGTGCTGACCTATCCTGTACGTATAATTCCCTATGTCGTGGGGAACACGTATGAAAGATGTGTTTATGTTACCATGAGGGTATGGGTTTATTGTGAGGCTTCCAGTTCACAAAGCTCGATTCTTTGTGTAAATCGCACCTCAAACTTTCTAGTGTCAGATACGTTGGGAATCAAATCACTGTGTATCCTCTGAAATATCAAAAAGGAGAAAAACAGCCAAACCCCGTTTGGCTCAGTGGATAGAGCGTCGGCCTGAGGATTGAAAGGTCCCAGGTTCGATTCCGGTCAAGGGGTCAAGGGCATGTACCTTAGTTGCAGGCACATCCCCTGTAGGGGGTATGCAAGAGGCCGCTGATCGATGATTCTCTCTCATCCTCATCGATGTTTCTAACTCTCTACCTCTCTCTCTTCCTCTCTGTAAAAAAAAATCAATAAAATATTTTTTTAAAGGAGGAAAACAGATAAACATTTTCAATGGAAATAAAAAGCTAAATGGTAGAACAATATATATATATATATATTTATATTATTTATATTTATATTTATATTTATATTTATATTTATATTTATATTTATATTTATATTTATATTTATATTTATATTTATATTTATATTTATATTTATATTTATATTTATATTTATATTTATATTTATATTTATATTTATATTTATATTAATATTATTTTCATTTACAAGCAGCTGTAACTTCGCTCCTTTCCATATAGCCGGCCTCTGAGGAATTCGTTGGCTGGACTGAGACTCCTCGGGGCGTCCTGCGGGGCGCGCAGAGAGAGGGGGCGCGGAGCTGCGGGCTGCTGCGCCTTCAGTCCTCTGTCACCGCGGTGGGAACACTGTGGTGCGCCGCCGCCGCAATTAATCCCGTATTTTCGTCGCTGGAGTCACAATACTCATTCCGGGATAGAGTTGGAGTGAGGAGAGCCTATCTCTATCTGTAAGTGAATGATATCATTATTTTGGGAAATGAAAGTTTCAGCTCCGGAAAACATACAATCCCCGTGGAGATCTCAGCGGAGGAACTTGTGCGTGCAGGTGTTCGACATGATAAGGTGCGGCGCCATTTATCTGTGTACTCGCAGGCAAATATTAACATAGCCATGAATTAAGCTTTTAATCCCCTTTATTATAAATTGAATATCTTTATTTTAACAAACATCAACAATGCACAGCATTGTGGCCCAAACTATTCATTGCTATTCCCCACAGCGTACCGTTACATGATACGCCGGAATACACGTGTTCCTGGGGCGGCAGGCATCTGCCTGAGCTCTCCGCAGTATATTTCATTCTCTGCTTCCCTCCACACAAAGGCACGCGCTCACAAAGGCACTTTCTAGGGAGGGAGAGAGGACCGGGGCTCCGTTCTGTGTCCAGGAAGTCTAGGAATGCTTCACGTAGAAGACATTTGTCAGGAACCAAGTTGTTGTTTTTCAGAAATGATGGATGGAATCGGATTGAGGTGCTGAGATCAGAACAGCAAGCCCAAGGGGCTTGGTACAGGACACTGGCTTAGGGCCAGGGCTGGGTGCAGTCTCCACTGCTCCAGCCTTCTGCCCCCGATGCGACTGGCATGGCTGTGTCAGTCTAGCTCAAAGATGGGAGGAGAGAGAGGACACGACCTCCCGTGGTCACCAGAGGCCTGTGGCCTTACTCACTGAGTTACTATGGCAAGTATTTTGGGAGCGTCTATTGTACACAGGGTGTCAGGAACTGCAATATTCAAGGATGAACATCAGAACCTCTGACTTCAAGGGATTGACAATAGAGCAAAGGGAGCTAATATGAACCCAAATAGTAAAGTCCTAGTCAGAAGATGATTATTTAAGGAAGGTATGGGAAATGGGAAAAGAGGAACTAACTCTGATCTCAGGGACTGAATCAGGTTATGAGTGTAGAAAAGATGTCAAAAATTGAACAAACATGCAAACTTGCAGACAGACGGAGGCACGTTGAACCACAAAGCGGGTCACAGCATATGTGTCGCAGGCATGACTGTGTAGGTGATGACCTACACCAACCCATCTTTGGTAAGGGAAAAAGCAAAGATCCACTGTAACTGTGACCTTGCAGAGGGCATAGGGGAGTCTATACCCACAGAGCAAGTTTTCCCAGTACACCACACTGACTTTCCTGGCACCGATCTTTACATCTGATGTGTTTAGCCTTATGTCTCAGAAAATGTACTTCTACTGTTATACACACACACACACACACACACACACACACACACGCATGGAGTCTGAGATGATATATAAGTGAAGTGATCAGGAATAGTACATGCAGGGAAGGAGGGCATGGCACATTACAGCTGCCCATTGTTCCCTGTGGCCCCAACAGTAAAGGTGGCGTGGAGTTCCGAAGTGACTCCTACTACCTGGAGCAGCATGGCACCTGTTGGAGAAAGCACTGACCGCTTCCAGCCATGTCTGCCCCCAAAGCCCGCAGTGCTTTTGGATTCTTTGAAGGGTGGGGACCGCTGCAGAGGACCATGAACTCTTAAGGTTGCACGGTCCTGGTGGCCAAGCGTGGGTTAGGCTGAAAATCTGCTTTGCGATTTTTCAAGGGCCTTAGAAATAAAAGTGCAGGATGCCTTCATGCCCCATACAGTGAAGGATGGAGATGGCAATGCACAGACAGCACGCCTTTATTCTAGCTATGACCCTGACACACAAAGGTTGGGAATCATTGTCAGTAACTTGGAGGAAACTGGAAAGTAAAAAAAAATTTAAAAAAAAAAAAAAAAAAAGGACAGAGCTGGGGACCTGTGAGGAGCATGAGCACCAGGGACCTCCCAATAGGCTCCTCATCTCTGCCCAAGACCCTATTAAAACTATTTTTTCATTCCCTGCATTTACAGAAATATTATTTCTTCAGTTAAGAGTATTAATCAGAAAGCTACGTGGTTGCCAGGTGAAACTGAGAGGGTGTTTCTCCAACAATATTATCTAGAGATCTAGTTTAATCTATCAAAAGACAAACGCTGAAAATACATCCTGATGGCATAAACAGCAGCTGAAAGAGGGAGCCAGGAGAGGCTTTGAAATGTATGACTTATTTTAAAAGCTGTATATCCAGTTTTAAAAATTCAGAGTAATCTTCATTATCCCCAAAAAGCCTTCTGATTGTTTTATTCCTTCAAATGCTACCTATTTAGATAATTTTTCTAGCTGTATATACGGCACTGCGTTATTAGCTCCAAAAAGTGTTTGCATGACACCTTGAGTGGAATCCTCAAGGCTCTGCAATTTGCCGGGAGGCTAACATTGTCACAACAACGTGTTTCTCCTACAACACATCAGAGCTTCAGGCACCGCACTTGGGAAAACAAATCCCACGTAGGCAAACACAGCTATAGGCTCTAGGAAAGATAGACACAGCTCTGCCTGTGTTAGGCTGCGTGGGCAAGAGGTGACCTTGGTAAATCGTGCAATTTGAGGTGGTGGCATGGAGTGGGCAGGGGTAGTATCAGAGGCTGGGGCTTCTATACCTGACTCCCCTTTGAGCCACAGATAATGATAAATGGTTCTCCGATAAAGTCTCTTTCTGGAAGAAGCCTGCAGAGTGTGGCCATCAGCTCAGTGATGATGAGTATTAAACAGGACTACAGAAATAAATGAATGTCCACCTTGCTAAGTGTTGTGATTTTACTTTCACTTCATAAGCTTAGGTTTGTGAAGCTCAGTTCTCAAAAGGCCTTTATCCGAAGAACTTTGACTGCATTAGGAGATGAGAGAGCAGTAGGATCTTGAAAATGACCCCTCCCCACAGCCACCCAGCTTCCTGCCTGGCCAACGTCTCTGTGCACCTGTCTCCTACCCTGTATTTTGGTTTTTTTACGCAAACAGAATTCAGTGTTAAGTGTATGTCTTACACTCCAGTGATAGGGCTTATCTTAAAAGTGACACATATACAGAGCAAAGTGTTTAAATTATATGCTTTAGGTACAACTTAAATATTAATTTTTATTAATGAATTAATTATTAAGAAACAAGCATATGCTCTTGCCTTGATTCTGTCCCTTGGATTCATGACAAAAACAATCACTATGGATTAGTCCAAAAATGTTGGCATCAAAACTCCTCCTTGAATTTCTGCCTTAATTTGCTAACTGCATGAAATGCAAATGCTATTGTATTTATTTATTTATGTTGACTGTGGCACTTCATATAAAAAAAATTGTTTCCTTTTTCTATTGTCTCTCGTGGTGTGCTACTAAAGTAATTTCTCAAAAATGACAGGTCAATTTCTCAAAATTTTTTTGTTTTACCTACTTCTATCAGGCAAAATGGAAAGGAAACCCAAAGAGTGGTGGAGTGGTTTGATGCCATTGGTCCATGTAACTCCTCAATATTTCCATGATGCCAAGCTTTCCCTCTTCAGTGTTCAAAACACCTTATCTGCATATGATTACTGAAAACTCTTCACGATTGTTCTCTTTGTGATTAATAATTCACCTCTCCTACAAATCTTAACACCACCACAAAAATCTCAACCTTCACCAAAAACTAGTTATACTGAGATCTGGGTCTCTTTCTAAATGAACCAATTCTCCAGTGTCCAGAATGCCTCTAGGAAAGATGATGGTATAGAATCTTCTGTCCTTCATAGAACTCATCAAAAACATTTTTTTTAAAGTATCAGCAGTGAAAACTTGTCATGTTAGAGTGACATATCACAATTTGGTCAAACTGAATAACAGTCAGACGCCCAGTTCACCTTTACAAGAGAGCCACTTGCAGCAGCATGAGGTGGAGAAATCTTGGACAATCTCCTCTCTAGGCCCACTGTGAGGAGAACAGAGGAAGGTTCTGTGAGCCCTCCCAAGCCTCCTTCCTTCCCCAGGAAAACAAGGCCCAGGCAGCAGGCTGGGGAACCAGTCCCTATGATCTGGGAGAAGCCATTGTTGCCATAGCAAACCAGGATTCACAGCAGCACATTGGGAAAAACCTAAAATCTTGGGGTATCTTGGTGGAAGATGGATTTATCCCCAACTTGGAGGATTCATCTCAGTACAGATGGTTGGACAACTTCAGGGAAAAGCTCTGGACACCGAACTTCCTGCTCACAGTGCCCTTCACCCTCCCCTGCATTCCCAAACCTGGAATGTGGGTCTGGATGATGCTCAAAATGCAAAGGATGAGACAGGGAATGTGGAGAATTACACACTCTGTGTGGCAAACAGCAGTCTTGGGCAGAACTTTCTCTCCTCCAATTCAAAAGTAAGAAATGGAGGAAAAACTATCAAAAAACTGTTGCAAAACTTTTGTAGCAACGAAAGATCAGGGAGCATACCATGCACAAGGGAGACGAGAGAATGATCTGGGATAGGGTGTATGCCACAACAAAATAAATTTTATAAAACTGCTCCACACTCAAGGGGACTAAGAAAACAAAGGATTTTTAAGACAAGAGAAAAATTGTGAGATGATAAGAGAGAAGATGAGAAGGAAAGAAGCTGATATCTAATCTCTAAATTAGATATTATCTAATATCTAAAGCTAATATCTAATTAAATATCTAATATTTAAATAAATGAGGCATGTAGCCTGACAGCCGCAAGTTTGACACGCTTGATCTAAAGGAAGAAATTGAGATGGTTACTGGACTTACTATGGTGATTACTTTGTAAGTTATATAAATGTCATGTCACTATGTTTTATACCTGAAACTAATATAATATTGTGTGCCAACTATATTTGATCAAATATTTAAAATAAGGAAATTAACCAATAATAAAGGAAGAAATTGAAACTATAAATAATGTCATTGTACTACGCAGAGTTGCAGAGCCAAGATCTCAGGAAACCACATCATGCTGTAGGAATGCCTAGCACAAGGAAAAAGTACAGGGAGGCAAAAGAAAAGGAAAAAAAGATGGAAATAATTGGGGAACAGATTAAGTATATGAGGAAGACAATGGAACACCACAAAAAGGTGGTTTGCATGCAAAGGGATACAGAAAAAGAAGAGAGAATCTAGTGGACTAAGATTTAAAATGCTCCCTGCACGAAATATATAAGTATATTATTTTTGACAATACTAAATCATACCAAGTAGATCTGCAGGGAAGAATCAGGTGCTTGACAGAAGAATAAAAATCAGCCAGTTCATACAAAAAAAGAATGACTGAACAAATGTATGTATATTTGCTGCTTCCCCAGATGTTATTGACAACAAACATCCAAATAAACAAGAACAAAAAGTACACACAGACAAGAGAATTGTTAATGAGGTCTGCAAAGTAACAGAAAACCACAACTCAAATTCATAAAAACATTAAGGAAATATATTATCTCGCTGTATCTCTCAGAGTGTTCTAGAGCTGTGCTAGCCAATATAGGAGACATTAGCCACATGTGACTATTTAAAATTTAATTTTAATTAAATGAAATTTAAAATTCAGTTTTTCAGTCACACTAGCTACATTTAAAATGCTTTAAAGCTACTGGGCAATGCCTGGGTGTATCCCCAAAAAGAATAGAAAGCAGGGACTCAAATGGATATTGGTACAACCATGTTCATAACAGCATTACTCCCAGTGGCCAAAAGGCAAAAACATCTTAAATGTCCACAACAGATGAATTGGTCAACAACATGTGGTCTTTACAAGCAGTGGAATATTGCTCAGCCTTAAAAAGGGGAATGGAATTCTAAAACATGCTACAACAACCTTGAAAACCATATGCTAAGTGAAGTAAACCAGCTACAAAAGGGCAAATACTGCAACACTCTAGTCCTATGAGGTCCATAAACTTATCAAATTCACAGAGACAAACATTAGAATGGTGGGTTGCCAGGGTCTGGGAGAGCGTGAGAGGTTAGGGTTAAATGGAGTCAGGGTTTCAGTTTGAAAAGAAGAGAAAGTTCTGGAGATGAATGATGATGACGGTTGCACAAGAATGTGAATGTGCTTAATGCCACTGAACGATACACTTTAAAATGGCTAAAATTGCCCTGACTGGTATGGCTCAGTTGGGTAAGCATAGACCCAAGCACCAAAAGGTCTCCCGTTCAATTCCCAGTCAGGGTTGCTTACAGGAGGCAGCCGATTTCTCTCTCTCCCTCTCTCTCCCTTCCTCTCTCTCTAAAATTGCTTTTAAAAAGTTAAACCAGGATAATATTCTGGGAACCCAAAGGACCAGAGCAGATCAAGTGGATGGATCATGAGTACGCTCTTATGAAGCATTCTTTCTTGGAGTTGAATGTTATTATTTAGTTTTAGTGTCCAAACTTGGGAAGAAGGAGGAGGAACAATTACCATGAGCAGGTTCCGTAGGATTAGGACATAGACCAGCCGTGGCTAGAAATTGCTATCTGCTCCATTCGAAGAATGTGTATGCCACCACTGCCTCTTGAGATCACCACCCAAATGTGGCAGAGACAGGGGGAAGGTATTTTATGCTGCATATGTGCCTGGGCACAGCTTACTGAAGTGAAGATCAACAGCCCTGAGACTGTGGGCTCAGGCTGCAATCTGCAGCATTCCCTCATGGAGCAGAATTAATTAAAAATCACAAACTGCATAAACCACCCCAGGAAGATTATCTCCCTTCATAATTGAATTGTGAACTCAGATGCTTGTGAGTTCAACTGTCTTAAATTAATGAAGCCTGTCTGGTGGGACCCCAGGCCCTTCTTAAAATGAAAATCATGCATTCCTTCCCCAGTAATTGTGGACCTTTTACAATACCGGTCATACTATTTGCTATAGCTTCCCGTTTACTTTTCTAAGAATTTAAAGTAAGTGTTTCTCAGAACAATATTCTACATGAAGAACTCATAAAACTCCCAGCACAGGTTGCATCTGAAGGCTGGCCCACACAGGGGAACAAGGGCTGGCTTTCTTATTCCAACTCTGGTACTTCTGAAAGGCTATCCAGGATCAGAGCACCCTGTGGGGCCAGCTGGGTCCATTGTTGAAACTGTACTCATCCTGATTTCACCCAAGCCCAACCCCATTTCCTTCCTTCCTGTCCTCAGCTGTAGATTTCCAGAGATCTCCCAGAAGCAAATCCTGCACACTGCATCAGATTTGGCCTCCCAGGGGTCCCAGCCTCAAACAATCTATTCATAGTCTGACTCTAAGAACACCTGCTCAATGGATATGTCTACACATATTTATCCACACCTGTAAGGTCTGAATCCACAACACTTCCCTGCTGCAGGTAGAGTCTATACCCAGGGCTGTGGGCAGCCGAGGGAGTGCTCCAGAGAAGATCCCCCTAAATCCATCTCTACCTCTCATTACCAGAACTTGAAGACTTTCACCATGATTTCCCCACACAGGAGGGGACATTTCCACATGGCTTTTGTGGAGAATCCTCTCACCCTCAAGTGCTCTGGTTTCCCGTCTGTGAAAGAGATACAGTCTCTGTTTAAGCCTATCCTTGCCAGACCCCCTCATTTTTCTCTGAAGGACTGTGATACCTCATCTACTCTGGGATTATGCAGTGTTTGGAACACAGACAGGTGATTTTAGTGATGTGTATGAACAAGTAACAAGACAAGAAAAGCAAACAAGTGCACCAAACCTATGACTTCATGTGTGATATTACTGGCTTTAAAAGCTAAAATAGCAATTTTAAAAATACTAATGCAAGATTTTTAAAGGAAATTAAGATGAAGAAAATGCTAATTATATACAAACTAGAGGCCCGGTGCATGAAATTTGTGCTCAGGGGAGAAGAGTGTACCTCAGTCCAGCCTGCACCCTCTCCAATCTGGGACCCTTCGGGGGATGTCCAACTGCCAATTTAGGCCATCAACCAGCAGTTGGACATTCCTCTCACAATCTAGGAGCACTGGCTCCTAACTACTCACCTGCCTGCCTGCCTGATTGCCCCTAATCGCTTCTGCCTGCCAGCCTGAACACTCCTAACCGCTCCCCTGCTAGCCTGATCACCCCCAACTTTCCTTCCCTGCCGTGACACATCTCCTCCCCACGAGGCAGCGGATATGCTGGGACCTGCTTCCTCCACACCACGCGGAGCCACAGGACCACCAGGCCCTGCCTCCACTGTGCGCATAGCCATCTTGTGGGGGCCATCTTTGTGGTGGCCATTTTGTGGTGGCCATCTTGGGATGTCACGTACGAGGATCACCTAGGCTTTTATTAATATAGATGGTGCTCAGATGGTGAAAACACTAGGAAAGCAGTGCAGGGATGAAGATATTTTGGGAAATAGAGGTTTTGGCTCTTCATTGGAAGCAACATTAGGCAGCTCCATGGCAAACTCTGTTAGGGTAGTGAAAACTGCCCCAACCTACTGGCTGCATATCAGTGCTACTCAGCATTTGTCAACTCTGCATCAGGAGAGATAACCACTGGGGAGGGTTGCTGAAGGATGTGGCATCCAGTCCTCTGCTCTAGGTTGGCCAGACCAGAAGCCTGTCTGGAATTATTTGGGGATCCCCACTTTGTATGACTTTCATTATGTTAAATCTAAGTTTACCAGCAGCCCATCCTACCGTGCCCCATAGGAAATAGCTCTTGAAAGCTGTCCTCATAACTACTATCAGGATGGCATTCAACACTCTGGGCAGCTGCCTTTCTATGAGGACCCACAAGAGAATTTTCTCTCAAAGTCTAATACCAGGGGTGAAATCCTAGTCGGAGTATAGATATGTGCATATTTGTTATATGCTTTTAGTTGTTATGTGTCTAGACTTCCTATTTAGTTTAAATCCCTCAGAGCATAGCACATCATTTTATACAAATAGGTGCACAATAATTTCTTGAGTAAATGACAAAAATAATTATAAAAAGTAAAGAATGTAATTAAGAATAAATTACTAAAACATACCTATGTAGAGCATACCAGCTAGGACCTGGAATAGAGGGAAGCAATGGCCTCAGATGACGACCTTCATGAGAGATGAGGTGGGAGCAAAAGGCCTGGGAAAGGGGACTAAGGAACTGAGTCCCTCCACAAATGAGCTTCATTTGGGACATGTTAATTAAATTCCATGTAGAAAAGTGTTATCCAAACTTTATATTTTTATTTGTCACCAAAAGAAGGTAATACCAATCAAGGTCCTGGTCCTCACCCTGATTCATCGTGTGACATTGAAAAAAACCTCACCTGTCAGATGCTGTTTTAGTGAGCCCAGGCTGCTGTAACAAAGTAGCACAGACATGGAGGCTTATAAACAACAGGCATTTATCTCTCACGTTCTGGAAGCTGGAAGCCTGATATCAAGGTGCCCCATGGTCGGGTTCTGAGGAGGACTCTCTTTCTGAATTACAGACAGCAGCCTTCTCACTGTACCCTCACAGGACAGAAAGCAGAAGGAGAAAGAAAAAAAAAACAACCCCCTGGGATCTTTTCTTATAAGGGCACTAATCCCATCATGAAGGCTCTACCCTTATGACTTCTTCTAAACTTCCCAAGGGCCACCACCTCCTAAGGCCATCATCACTGGCTTCAACATATGAATTGGGAGAAGAAGAGCCAACAAACCTTCAGTCCATAGCAGATTCATTCTGCCATTGCAAGAAGCTTACTGAGAAAGGAGGGGGGGTTCTCACTCAAGGAGAGTATGTTTGTAGGAATTATAAATATCTGCTTACATAGTGACAGAAGTGGAATATCTGGCCTGGAGGTAGAAATTCCGATTTAACCTTTGACTTAAAGATAAAAATCAAATTTCCAAGACAGGAACTTCTCTGCAACATGGGAGACCCCCCAGACAGAGGCAAAACTTGCTCCTGTACTACTCAACAGCCCCCTAACGAGAGTGGCCAAGTTCAGCACCTAACATTTACAACACCTGGTTAAATTTGAATTTCAAATAAACAAATACCTTATGTCCCCATGTACTGAAAAATTATTTGTTGTTTATCTGACACCAAATCTAGCTGGCTATCCTAGGCATTAACTGGGAACCCGACAACTAACATCTGATTAGACACAGTAACTACGGCTTTCAAGAGCCCATCCATGGCAGTCTTGTGTATCTGTTATGCAAGCCTCCTGCTGAGGCCCCTTCCAGCAATGACACGCCAAAAACATAAGCCATCCACAAAGCTTATTCCAAAAAGAAAAAAACGGGGCTTCAGGCTATGCTCACGTTAAACCTACAACTGTGCCATCAGCAAATTAAAATCAATTGAATTCAATTTAGCCAGGATAAAGTCTCCCTCCCGGGCTTAGGCTCATCTGCTGTGCTAACAGCTCCCAGCGATGAAACAGGTGCTTGTAAATTAATTAGCCTACTGAAACACACCTTAGAATGAATTTCCCAGAACTCCCTGGCAGGGAGCCATCCTGGTCCCACGAGCTGATCAGCGTCTGTAAATATTGAGATTTGATAAAGTAAGCGCTGCTCTGGCAGCAGATGGCTGGGGATGATCTGTTGACACTGCCTATGAAGACTTTACTCCGCAGGCCTCCTCTGGGAGCCGCTGGAGGACCCAAGCCCCTCTGCAGCTATTTGCCTCCTAATTGAAAATCCTTATTCCCAGATGGAGCCAAATGCGCTGCTCCAGGCATCGCTCTGTGCTGCTTGACTGTTGATACATGGGTAATTGCTTTCGGTAATGCAGGTTAAATGTGACATTTAGTGCTTAATAAAAATTATCAAGGCCAAAGCCGTTTATCATTCTTACACTTTGGGCTGTCACTTCTAAGGGGATTCTCAAAATTCATTTGAATTCTTGAGAAGGAGACAGGCTACTCCGTCGCAAAGCTATTACAAGGACAACTGGAATTATTGGAGATTTCTCTTTTTTTCTTCTTCTTCTTCCTTCTTCTTCCTTCTCCTCCTCCTCCTCCCCCCTCCCCCCTTTTCTTCTTCCTCTTCCTCCTCTTCCTCCTTCTTTTAAAAGATTTGTTTGTTAACAAAAAGCATTCCAAATTAACCTACCCAGTGCTGCGCCTCCTCCTTTGTGTTGAGTGTGTTGGTGAATAATATATAATCAGCTGCTGTTGTGTACACAAAGCATCTAAAGTGGATGTACTCCTCTGCACCTTCTGAGTGGGGCGTGGAGCTCAAAGTCACTCCCTGGAAATAGAATAAAGGAGAAAACCTGAAAGGGAAAAGACTATGTTGGCCTCACTTGATATCAACCACAAAGGTTTTAAACAGAGAAGGAGAAATTGCTATTTAGATCAAGAGCTTGGGGTTCCTCACTGTGATTTTTTGTTTTTTATTGTTTTAACCAACAATGGAAACAATTTGAGAGCTGGCCTTTGGGAGAAGCCACTTTTCAGAGAAATAAGGGTCCCCAGAAAGAACTTCCGGAGCTCACATGGACTTTTCCAGAGGACCTGCTTCCAGCCTTGCTGACAGGCAGCAAATACCCTGTTTCCCCGAAAATAAGACAGTGTCTTATATTAATTTTTTCTCCCAAAGTTGCCCTAGGTCTTATTTTCAGGGGATGTCTTATCTTTCTGTGCGCTAGGTCTTATTTTCGGAGGATGTCTTATTTTCAGGGAAACATGGTATCACAGAGCTTTGGGCTTCTTAGTAGAAATCCTGGAAAAAACAGCTGTGGTAGAGAATCCTGGGTATGCAGTCACCCTGAGCTTGAATATGTCTCTGATTTCTTTCCTCATATGCTCATACCATTTAGGTCAAGTGCTGTAGTATGAATGTGTTCCTCCAAAATTCCTGTGCTGAACTCCTAACCCACAAGGTGGCTGTATTAGGAGCTGGGGCCTACAGTAGGTACTCAGTTCATGCAGGCAGACTTCATGGTGGAATCAGTGCCCTTATAAAAGAGGCCCCAGAGAGCTCCTTCCTCCTTCCACCACAGGAAGACACAGGAAGTCGGTTTTCTGCAAACCAAGAAGAAGGCCTCACCAGGACCCCATCATGCTGGTACCCTGATCTCAGACTTTTAACCTTCAGGACTATAAAAAATAAATTTCTCTTTTTTGCCAGCCAGCCAGTCTATAGTGTTTTGTTATAGCAGCCTGAACGGACTAAGACATCAAGTAAAACTAATTTTGTCTTAAAGCATTTGTGATTCCCCTAAGGACACTGGAAAAGATGTGGCAGAAGTTAAAGGTTGGGAATTGCCAATCGGGTTTGAAAATCATACCTAAGCAGAACAGGAATACCACCAATTCTGTGTGGTATTTCATAATAGCCCAAGCTAACTAAGACACCCTGAAAAAATCCCTTACTCAAGTCTTCAAAAAAGTGCCTTATTAAACGACTTAAACTATTAGAGAGTCAAGTGTGTTATGCAGTGGCCCAGCATCCTTTGAACATACCCAGTCTACCACGATACCTAGACGTTGGCACTGTGGGATATAACAAAGAAAACAAACAATTTCCAAAATCAATGTTAGGAAGTCAAGCTCCTGGTCATCTGCATTAAAGGTAGGCAGCATTGAGTTCAATGGTCCATTAGGTCCCTACTGGGTGGAAAGGAGTCTGCTGTATACATTTTGCACAATGCAGTTGACTTCAAGGATTTATCTAGGTTCGTGGTCGGCAACTGAGGCTCACGAGCCACATGTGGCTCTTTGGCCCCTTGAGTGTGGCTCTTCCACAAAATAGCATGGCCTGAACGAGTCTATTTTGAAGAAGTGGCCTTAGAAGAAGTTTAAAAAGTTTGGCTCTCAAAAGAAATTTCAATCTTTGTACTGTTGATATTTGGCTCTGTTAACTAATGACTTTGCCGACCACTAGGTATTTGATAATCAACAAAAAGAATTCAAAGAATTACACCTCAATGGAAATTATCTTTCCAAGTCACACATATCCCCCAGTGATCCACACCCAGAAAAGTAGAGGGCCACTGAGGCACAGATACAGGTGGGAGGAGCCTTCCCAGTCAGCCTTGTCCAAACCTGAATGTTGATAACTCAGAAATACCCTGGAACACACATAGGCCACTACTCTCTCTATATCAGCGGACCCTGGGACTTTCCAGGGAAAACCATCCACGGTGAGTCTAAAGGTCTGGGACACCTGCACATTTTCAATTTTGCTGAGGCTCAACTTCAAAATTACAAGCTGGGAGGAGTTGGCTGAAGGGAGTTATCCCTTGGGGATGAGTCTAGCTCTATCCTTCACTCTGCTTGTGTTTCCCCCCAGCCTCTTGGGGATAATAACTTGATTGGGGGTCTTTCAAATGACCTATATCTTTTCATTTAAACTTTAAATGCTCTGGTGTCATGTTCCTCCCATTTCTAGTGAACACTGACCTTCTTAAGAACTTGCTAAACACTGGATCACTGTCCCAGAAAATAGAAAGTCCATAAGGATATATACTCAATATTTTGCATGCAGTGTTTAGGGGGTTTGAAGACCTGCTGAAAACGATGCTTCGTAAGAGGCCCTATTATTGTGCCATCTTACATCTTACAGTTACACACGCAAGGCCTCCGGGTGTGGGCAGCCTCAGTAGTGAGGGCCTCCTGCCAGCTGTTCAGAGGATCTAGGGCAGCAAGCACTCTCATTGAACTGTACAAAACACAACCCTGAGTTTACAAAAGCCACTAAACATTTTCTTCTTGACCTCTTGTTTCAAATGTGATGTCTGCATTTTCCCTATATTATAAAGCGAGTGCAATAAGACATTGCTTGCAGGATATTCTCTTTTCAACAATTTCTCCTTCTCCTTTTGCCACCCTTTTTGCAAGAATACTGTATATCAGCAAACCCTCTGGGAAAAATAATTTTGAAAAACTGTATAGTGGATGCTAAATGACTTAATGGGTAGTAAAATGGCTTATGCTTCTGAGACTGCTATTTAAAGACCAACTTGACATTTTATGTAAAATGAACACTAGTTTTTATAGCATCATGGGACCTTACCCAGCTTTTCTGCCAAATTTGCTATTTATGGAGGATGTGCTTCTTCAAAGCAAGTTAGACCCACTCCTGAGGCTCAGGTCTGGTGGACAGCTGATCTTTTTAACAACCCCGAAGTAGGATAAAAAAAAAAAGAGAGAGAGAGAGAGAGAGAGAGAGAGAGAGAGAGAGAGAGAGAGAGAGAGAGAGAGAAGAAAAAGAAAGAGAAAGGGTATCTTCAAACTTCAAAAGGTAACCAAAAATTTTAGATGAAATTGTAAAGATAATCCTTGTGTGTTTGCATGCATTGCAAATTGAAGATAGAACTTCAAGTTGTGGGAAAACTTGGGAATTTATTCCCACCACCTGGCAAAATCCTGGGTGTCAACCTATACCTCACCCTAGACACCATAGATATTCCCTCATCAACCCCCAGACTCCACCTCCCAGGCATCTCACCCACCATCTGTCCTCTCTATTCCCACCTTTCTCCTCAAGGCTGGACTCTCATTATGTTTCTCTCCACCTCTGGTCCAGCCCCTTTTATTCTATTCCCCAAATTTGCTGCTAACCTCACCTTTCTAAAATACAAGTCCAATCATATCACTCCCCAAATGCACATACTTAGATGGTTTCCCATGTCTTCTACATAAAATCTGACATCTTATTGGGACACCTCAGGTCTTTCACCTTTGACCTTTGTCTGTTTTCGGTCCAGTTTTTGCCACTCAACCATGATGATAGACATTTCCCCCTCTTGCTAACAAAACTCTGATTTTGTGGGTTTCTTCCAATCCCTTGCAGCCCAGGTTAGCCATGGGGTACATTCTAGCCAGTGAGATATAAGCAAAAGTCTACACAAGACCTCTGAGGAAGCTGTTGCTTTTCTCATACAATGGGACTTGCATGGCTAATCCCTTTGCTCCCTTTTTGGCTTGAACAAAAACATGACATCTGAACAGGAGGACCTTCTCACAGCTATGAGGTAGGAGGCATGGGGATGAAGGTCAGAATGCTAAAGATGGAGCAGAAAAATAGAACTCTAGGTCCCTGTTGACCTTCAAACAGCTAAACTCGTGCCAATAGCTGTCTGCTTTCAGACTTCTAGTGAGTAAATTCAACCCTATTTCGCTTTTGCATTACTTGAAACCAAATGCCATCCGACTAATACCCAATCACACTTCTGGCTCCATGGATTTTCTTCCCTTTTTTTTTTTTTTTTTCCTTTTGTTAATTCTCACCCAAGAATATTTTTCCATTGATTTTTAGAGTGTGAAAATAAGGGAAAGGGGAGGGATAAAAAGAGACATATATCCATTGATTGCCTCCCATACATACTCCTACCTGGTCCAGGGATTGAACCTGCAACCCAGGTATGTGTCCTTGACCTGGAATCAAACCCACAACCCTTTGGTGCATGGGCCAGCACTCTAACCACTGAGTGATCCAAGTAAGGGCCTGCCTATGGATTTTCTTAGACACACTGCATTCTCTCATGCTTCACATGGCCTTAACCCGTGCTCTTTTCTATGCCCATAAGAACTTTCCTCATCCTCCCAGGTACCCTTGAAACCCCAGATCAATAGCATCTACCTTGGGAACACTTCCCTGACTGTAAGGCTTATGGTCGCCTCTGTCCTATTGTTATCAATGTTCATATTCTATCTCTCTCTCCTAGCAGATGAGTTTTGGGGGGACATTAATTCTTTACCTTTTACACATGTGTGTCAGAATATTAGCATTCAATAACATCTAATGAATTGGACAAAATAACAGTACCACCAGGTAAAAACTGAAGAAAACTAAAGAAATTAAAAGAAAATTTCCTAGGTGGTTGGAAGATGGGAAGAGAAATCCATCCAATGCCTCAGACACCACACTAGAGCTATTTGGTGTCACAACAGTCAGAACACAGTTTTGAAAATGCTGACATTAAGAAATTATAGAAAAAAGAACTTTGAAATTGAAAGTTTCACCAGAAATGAAAATGACCAGGAGCAACTATACTGGCCTACTTTGTCAAAATTTACTCAAAAGGCAAAAAGAAACAAAACCCAACCAGAAAAACATCCCTCACTCTCTTTTCTTCCGACAGGGCAGGTACCTCTCTGCTCACAGAACCATGGCAAAGTTGTCAATGGCATCCAAGACTCTTCTCTTTTAAAAGAAAGGAAAAAGAAAAGGAGGATTAGCTGCAAGCACTCTGACAATAGTGACCCCATATTGAACTAATACATGGTGGTGGTCTGGACCAGACTCAGTAGGATTGTTTCCTTGACAGAAGATGTGACATTTTTCTTCTTGACACAACACTCCTCCATGGCTAAACTGTTCCCTGCAGGCATCATTGTTGAGATTCTCCTTACAGAACACTTTCAAATGGGGATTGCCGAATAGATCCCATTACAAACTCCCTCGGAAAGAATGTTGAACAGGCTTCCTTTGAGATAGCATGAGGAACAGTGGAAAAAAGGCCTTTTTAAAGGTTACCTCTGTCTCAAATATAGCTGTGTATGTCTTACCAATATTGTTTAACCAGCTTCTCGAATTTCCTCATAGAGGAAATAGAGATGATAAACCTGTCCTATTCAACTGAGAGGGTTCTCTTGGAAGAACAGATGAGATCACATATGTCAGAGCAATCTGAAAGTGCCAACTACTATGGGAAGGTGAGTAAGCCACCATGGAATTATTACTGACCCTCGAAGATGATTAGGCAGGGACTTTTCACCATGAGCTGCTTCCAGGCTATACATGAAAGCCCACAACCAACTTAAAGAAGCAAAGCAATATGGAGGTTAAGAATGCAGGCTCTGAAGTGATGGCAGAGGCCATTGTTCCTTTGATGAGCCCTCTCCCCACAAAACAGGCAGGAGGGTGCCATGTCTGAGACTCCATCAACTTGGCTAACATTGTTCACCCTGCCTTGGTGATTCCCTGAGGCTCTGCTCCATCCAATTTTAGGCCCAGCTAAGCTGTTTCCAATGGCTTATCTTTAAAAAGTAGTTCAGGAATTCAGGAGCTGCATGCATGGTACACTTCCTGACACGACGGCCATTCCTCATGGGCTCCTGAGTCCCTTGATTTATGCCTCCACTGTGCCTCTCATTGTGTGCACCATACTGTGTGATCAGGACCACACAGGATCAGCCGATTCTGTTCTGCATTCTGCCTGCCTTGCACAGTGTCAGGGACCCCATAGGCCCTCAGTTATTATTTGATAAAGAGGAGGCCCAGTGTCAAATCACCCAAGGCTTTAGACATCAACAGAGGCACTCCTAACCCAATGCATCTGTGTGTCAATCTTCCAATGTTCCAGTTCCCAAATAATGGTCTCTTTCCCAGGAAAAGGCAAGGGAGTGAGACTGAGAATTTCTTCTCTTTTTTAATGATAAAAGATGGAAGTAATAGGAATTGAATGACCAAACTAGTAGGCAGTGTTGTAATGATTCCTCAAGCTTGACTTCCATACCTCCTACATACTATTCTCCATTCCATCCTGCTTCATTTACAGCGCTGTCTTCTCACCAAACACAATGAAAATACAGGCTTTGGAGGTTGATGAGGGCACTATTTACAGACAACTGGAATTCACAGAACCAAAATTGTCTACTATCTCAAAAATTATAGGAGATACATTATAAAGACCTAAATGCTTTGAAAGAAATGAATCAAAAGAAGCTTTTTTAAGTTAAAACTATCCACTGCTAGCCGAAACCGGTTTGGCTCAATGGTAGAGCATCGGTCTGCGGACTGAAAGGTCCCGGGTTTGATTCCGATCGGGGGCATGTACATTGGTTGCGGGCACGTCCCCGGTGGGGGGTGTGTAGGAGGCAGCAGGTCAATGTTTCTCTCTCATTGACGTTTCTATCTCTCTATCTCTCTCTCCCTTCCTCCCTGTAAAAAATCAATAAAATATTTTTTTTAAAAAAACAAAACAAAAAAAACTACCCACTGCTACTGGTACATATAAGAGTAAAATCAAAGGCAATTTTATAATGAAACAGCCAGCTTACATTTTTGTCGCTTTTTTTATGAAGTGTGATTTTAAAATTCTGATTTAGGTCATCAGCAAAATACTTATTTATACAGGGGTTGACAAAAGTAGGTTTACAGTTGTGAGTACACGGCTATTCTTGTATTTTTATTTATTTATTATTGTATTATTTATTATTATTAACCTACTTTTGCCCACCCTTGTATATTTTATAGAATGAACACATTTAAATGATAAGCTCAGTGAGAACAGAGAATGCTTGGAACTATAAATAAAATCAAAAGGAAAACTATACATACATATTATATAAAAATGTATATGACTACATACAGTCATAAAAGGAAGACCTCATAACTGTTAAGTGCTGGAATGATATATGACAGGATGGTAAATATCATTTCATCACATTTTTAAATATATTTTTTATTGATTTTGTACAGAGAGGAAGGGAGAGAGATAGAGAGTTAGAAACATCGATGAGAGAGAGTCATCGATCAGCTGCCTCTTGAACACCCCCTACTGGGGATATGCCCGCAACCAAGGTACATGCCCTTGACCGGAATCGAACCTGGAACCCTTCAGTCCCCAAGCTGACTCTCTATCCATTGAGCCAAACCAGTTTCGGCTCATCACATATTTAAATAATAGAGTACTGATAAAGGTAGGAATTTGAGAAGAAGAAGAAGAAGAAGAAGAAGAAGAAGAAGAAGAAGAAGAAGAAGAAGAAGAGATACCTAAAGTTGAGCAAATAACAAGAAGGACCTATAAATGAATCAAATCCCTGAGGCAGTTCTGCCCAGATTCACGTCCTTGTCAGATTCTAAGTTCCGGAAAGAGGTGTGCCAAGGGCATGACGTCAGGAAGATGAAGACTGCCCTATGTACCTGAGCGGGCAGCTGATTCAGTGGGTCTCAGTCCAATTAGACCCAATGTTCTCTTTTATAACTTTTAAAAATAATCTCCTATGCTATCTTAAAAGGAAATAACGGAAAATGAAATTGTGTGCACCTAGTTAGTCATTGTTTCAAAAAATCAACACAACGCCCTAATAGAATGAAAGGAAGATAATCATAACAGAAATAAAATGTATTCCAACAAGGAAGTTCCTGGGCATAACTGTACCCGGAGGCATAATAAAGCCATCCAACATTTGCCCTGATATCTGAATGGCTGAGACGGTGACAACTACCAAAATCAAAGAAGACAAACATACACACGGTGATTCAGATGTGACTGATGTTCTCATCAGTGAGCTGGCTTTCTGAAATGGTGAAAGCTTCAAATAACAAAGAATAACCTTCACTCTATTTAAGCTTATGTGCATTTCTGGAAATTTTAGCATATATTAAAGCTCTACAAAAACGCTCTGAAAAATGGTGAAACTCAGATACTTAGAAACAAGGTTTTCACCTTCATGAAGGGACATGAAAAGTGTGTATCTCAAGGGCCATTTCTTCTTGGTGGGGAACTGTCCTGTGTACCACACAATATCTCATGACTATCAGGGAGGCCTCCCCCTCAGAGCAGTGACTAAAAATGCCCCTGAAGCCCTAGCTTGTTTGGCTCAATGAATAGAGTGTTGGCCTGTGGACTGAAGGGTCTCAGGTTCTATTCCAGCCAAGAGCACATGCCCGGGTTGTGGGCTTGATCCCCAGTAGAGGGCATGCAGGAGGCAGCTGATCAATGATTCCCTCTAATCATTGATGTTTCTATCTCTCCCTCTCCCTTCTTCTCTGAAATCAATAAAGAAATGTATATATATTTAAAATATATAATAATAAATAAATAATAATAAAAATGCCCTTGAAGGTCTAAACAGCTCCCCAGAGGTGATACCTTCATTGGAAACATGAATTGACTACTCAGTATGCTTTGGCACCAGTGGAAAAGTTGGAGGTGAGAAAAGCAAAACAGAGGGACGGATTCAGGAAGGAGAGAGTAAATAGAGACACCTGAGGCAACCATTCAAGGGAAGAACAGAGCTCAGAACAAGGCAATGCCACTGTAGTTACTATGCCCCCTTAAAAAATAGTGAGGCCAGCTCTACTCCACAGCACTTACATACGGTAACTTTTAATGGCACAGAATTTCAGCTGTGACTGCAATATATCATCAAGAGCCTGCCACATACACCAGACAGCCCTGAGGAAAACTCCACAGAGCCCACTGGCTGCTACAGGATTCATAGATCAAACATTTATCCTCAAAATGCATGCACCTGGCCATTCCAGCTTCATAAATCTAAAGAGGCGGTATTATGTACTTCCAAATCTTAACCTGAATATTTAAATGTAGTAAGTAATTTTGGTATAGTGTCAACTTTGACTTGAAGTGATCCACTTAAATATTCACCTAAGAGGCTCTGGTTTTACTGGCTCCAACCTGGTTCCCATAGAACCTGGCCCTGTGTTGTTAAAACAGAAAGCACCAGGCTTCTCTCTGAGGTGATGAGCATAGCAAAGCTGAGCAGCACATGGACCTGGCCCCCGTGAGCAGTGTTGTCACCAGGGAGGGTTGGAAAGGATGAGTAGGAAGAGTCTTCCAGCTTCTTTTCTTAAAGATTGAAACACAAAAGTGATAACTGTCACCATGGGTTCCCAAACGCTCAAACTATTTCCCGGGGATCACCAATAAAAACATTCAAAGTGTGTGAAAGAATACATATTCTGCGAACCACCCAAGTGTGCTGTCCTTCATGGTGAAATATTGAGCGTAGCCTTAACTCAGTCAACATTTAGTTTTCAGGTCAGTACATCCAATGGGTGGTCTCAACCAAAGTCAATAATGTCTTAATGATCAGGCCTCACTCTGTTGCTGTGAGAGATTGGCACTGACACCTTAGCTGACAAGGAAGAGCACTGCCTGGCACTTTTTCAAACTTCATTCACTGATCAATCATCCTGTTCACCCATTGTTAAATTTATAATAAGGAGAAAATAGTACATGATGAAATAATTTTAATATCTATGGAGATAGTATAATTGACAAGAGTTTGCAATGACTATTGGTAAATCAGTACAAGGAAGAAAAAATGTTTAAGATGTCTTCTGAGGTCTGGCTAGAATAGAAATGCCATCCAGTGAAATGAAACTTGGACAAGCAAGTTTTAGTAGTATAGAGTTATGAATCTGATTTGAATTGATTTTAGGTTGGCAATAACTCACCAACTCAAAATGTCCCCATTCATTCTTGAATTCTAGTTTCAAAAATGAGGTCTGAAATGAAGATGGGGGTGGGGGAGAGATTTTGTTTTTTATTTAATTAATGTAATTTTTTTTCTTTTTTTGTGAAAACAAAACATCTTCAACTATTATCACATCTTCAACTATTTACTAAAAGTACAATAAAATAGAGTGAATACAAACCCAAACATAATGTGTGTGTGTGTGTGGATGAGACATTAAATCTAAATACAGGATTTCATTTACTGGGATGACATTGGTTAATAAAATCACTGGGATGACATCTACAATAATAAAAGCATAATATGCTAATTAGACTGGACACCCTTTCAGATGTCCTTTTGGATGAAGCTGGGGCTGTCAGGGAAGCCCGGGTCCTGGGTGCCTGCTGGCGGTAGGAGGGAAGCCGGAAGCCAGGGAAAGGAAGGACTACTCTTGCATGAATTTCATGCAATAGGGCCTCTAGTTGGTTAATAAAATTATATAGATTTCAGGTATACGCATCTACAACACATCATCTGTATATTGTATGTTTATCACCACAAGTCTAGTCTCCTATTACCATTTATCCCCTTTCAGCCGCTTCTATATCCCCACCCCCTTCCCTCTGGCAATCACCATACTCTTGTCAATATCCAGGAGTGAGCCTAAGCCATCAGTTGAACTGATGAACCCCCAGATTGTAAGAGTGCGCAGGCCAGGCTGAGAGACACTCTTCTCCAGTGCACTAATCTCATGCACTGGGCCTCTGGTACTATATAATGTGTGTTTTAATGAAAAATGTCTTAAAATTGGGTACAGATTAAATAACTTCTTTGTCTTTTCAGTGTTTGAATAATGGGAGTATTCTATGAAAGCATATTTCTACTGCAGGGTTGAAGCACAAAGCCTTATATCTTCAGGCTGTAAGCTGTCCATCCTCACATCCTATGCCTCTTCCCTCCTCTTCTGAAAACATTAGTGAAGAGCAGTGAAGACCAAAAGACAAACTATGATAGGGTAGGGGTGAGGGTACTGTGATCCTGTTCCTGTGACAATGCAGAGATGTGCTCTGGGTTTGGGTGGAAGGTCATGCACATACATACACTCATATGCATTTGTCACCACTTCCAAATGAGTCAGACACAAGAACATTCTACAGCCGAAACCGGTTTGGCTCAGTGGATAGAGTGTCAGTCTGTGGACTGAAAGGTCCCAGGTTCGATTCCTGTCAAGGGCATATACATTGGTTGTGGGCATATCCCCAGTAGGGGGTGTGCAGGAGGCAGCTGGTCAATGATTCTCTCTCATCAATGTTTCTAGCTCTGTATCCCTCTTCCTTCCTCTCTGTGAAAAATCAATAAAACATATTTTAAAAAAAAAAAAAGAAAAGAACATTCAACAGCTGCATTTCAGGGTCACATGGCAAAAACAAGGCCAACAAACTTGCCCATCACAAAGAGCCACTTAGCAAAGGCTGGGTTGCCTTCTAATTAAACTGGCTTCGGCATGAAGCTGGGAGGCAGCCGCAACAGAGGTGACTGGGAGCCCCTCAGCCCAGGCAAGGCCAGTCTGCAAAGACTGTGAGGTCCCAGGTGGAGCAGCCTGGCTCGCTGAGCATCAGCTCCAAGCTTCTCAGAACTTGACTAACCACAGCCCAACCACAAGGCCAGCCTCACCAAAAAGTTCTAGTTTAGCACTTTTTAGTTGGGATTCAGGAATCTGTAGCTTAACAACTCCACCAGGTGATTCTCATCATGAGAGAAGTTTGGGAAACACTGCTCTAGGAGATGTTGATAGGACAGTAGCCACCACCACAACAAACCTGTCAAATTCCTTTCTTTTTCCACCTCTGTATGGGTAAATAGAGGTGGATAAAAGTGTTGGGAATTTTTAAAGGGTGTTTTATCAGTTATTTATTGCAATGTAATATACCACACCAACCCAAGTCAAGTCCTTCCATCATCATTTATCCCTTTACCCTCTTCTACCTCCCGCCACTTCTCTTTACCTCTGGTAATCACCATACTGCTGTCTATGAGTTTTTTGGTTGTTCTGTTGTTATTGTTTACTTAGTCCCTTACCCTTTTTCACCCTGTCACCCCAATTAATTCAGTAAGTATAGTAAAATCTCGTTTTTGTGGAACTTGATTTAATGGACTTTGGATTTAACAGACAAAATTTCTGGTCCATACATTATATGTAAAAATTAATACCCTGTTCATTTTTAAATGCTTTTAACCAAGATTTGCTTATAATTAAATTAACATGCTATTTTTTATTTACTTATTTTTGCTATTCACTGTTGTTTTTAACAAATTTTAGCAAATAGGCTATATGATGGAAATGGCATGACTTTCTGCAGTTTTAATATGTTTCGGCCCATGTTCCCAACTATAGTGAACCAGGCCCCAAGCATATGCGTTTACTCAAGGTGCCTGGAGAATGTGTGCATTTACTAGACCTAATTCAGTGTAAATTTAAAATTACTGTAATATATATAGGAAACTTTTCTGTAAAAGTTAACTTTTCATACATATTTATGTTAATTACACAAATGTGTCTACGTAGATAAAAACAGTTAAACTAATTATCTTTTTTTTTAACATAGGCATTCAGAAAACCTACTCCATTATATAACGGACTTCCGGCTTTA
This sequence comes from Pipistrellus hanaki, assembly GCF_964339955.1. Classification (NCBI taxonomy): domain Eukaryota; kingdom Metazoa; phylum Chordata; class Mammalia; order Chiroptera; family Vespertilionidae; genus Pipistrellus; species Pipistrellus hanaki. The sequence goes on from NC_140505.1 coordinate 26,911,586, forward strand.
CTGGACATCCCCTCACCTGAATTAGTCTCTTTTATATCAAGGTTTTACTGTAAAAATAAAACTAAATTAAACTTAATTTTTAAAATATTACCTCTGAAGCTACATAATCAGAGAGACACTTCTATGTGACCATGGTGTTGATCTTATTATACCTCGTTCAATCCCATGGTATTTTTTTATTCATAGGAAAATGTTATCACCACAGGGATAACACTTCAATGGAAACCCTCCCTCCCCGCCTTAGCCTGATTAACTATAACTGTGGTCGACAAACTACGGCTCACGAGCCACATTCAGCTCTTTGGCCCCTTGAGTGTGACTCTTTCACAAAATACCACAGCCTGGGTGAATCTATTTTGAAGAAGTGGCATTAGAAGAAGTTTAAAAAATTTGGCTCTCAAAAGAAATTTCAATCGTTGGACTGTTGATATTTGGCTCTGTTGACTAATGAGTTTGCTGACCACTGAACTATAACATCCCCATAGAGAATGTGACTGTGCTTAAGAATATTTATGACAAAGATAGCTTTTTACCGGACTGTTTCTAATAGTGATTAGGAAGTTGGAGTGATTACAGCCCAAAGATCCATCTGTACTCAATTACTTTCCCACCCATGTGAACCATTTTGGAAGAGAGAAAGCAGTAGTAAAATGGCCTGGTATCTTTTATTGTTTTTTGAAAATTGAGTACCATATTCTATTTGTTAATGAGTTGGGTTTTCTACAAGTCATCAGCCTTCAGTACTAACTAGAAATAGGGTACTTTGGTGCCCACAGTTGGTGAGAGGATATTGCTCACTCCTTCCAGTTGCTTCATTTAACAGGGTAGATGGTATGGAAAGCTCTGGCAAGGGTGTGGAGTAAACTTTCGTCAGTGCTGAAGTTCCTTCAATGATTTAGAAAACAACTGGCAATATTTAGATAAGTTAAGGATGTGCATCCCTGAGACTTAGCAATTTTTGTGGTTTTATACCCAGCAAAACTTGCTTATACATGCACCCAAAGAAAGGCATGCAAAGCAACTCATTACCACATGGTTGATATCATCAAAAAGTTTGAAATTCTGTTTGTGTCTATCAATTGGAGATGGAAAACTAGACCACAGCGAAAATAAATGAGCTCACGCTGCATGCCACCATGAAAAAGTCTTTAAAACAGACATGAAGGCACCCCCTCCCCCAACAAAGCACAAAAATATCTATACACAGGCTACTATTTACAGAACATTTTCCAAGTGCTCATTACTACTGTACATTAGTCTTCAAAACAACCAATTTAGGACAGCAGTTTCCTCTGGGTTAGCAGGGTGGGGAACATCTGTAAGAGGGGACCATCTATCACAATTTACTTATTAAAGTCATTGGTGAAACACATGGATATTCATAGCATCAGGTCCCCAAAATATGTCATCATATAATTTATGTGTATTGTTTACAAGAAAGGACCGAATTCTAAATCACATTCTGGAGAATAAGGAGTAATTATTTCTTATGAGTCCACCACTTGCCATTTTATAAACTCACTTCGCTCCTCTGATTGAAGCCTTCCCCAGACTAATATTATTTTGGAAAGCCTTCCTTCACATTCAAGGAGTTTGCACAAAGGCCATGGGTCTACTGCCATCACCTGATCTAAGCATGTCTGTCCTGCTAACTGGAAGCATGAAGCCCCTGGGCAGGGAGCAGGTTGCACTGTGTTCATGGCACAGCACCACTGAGGCTAATTGCTAAGTCGGCAGCAGTTAGCCTCCTGGGCGTTGTGACAAGCAAGTACATAAACACTGCCCTTCCAAACGAGCAATGTCACAGAGCAGTGGTTGCGTGCTGGCTAGCACAGAGTGTGGGACAGGCAGGGCTGCCACCTCAGTAACATGGCCTTGGGTCTCAGCCCACTCAGGCCACTTAACCTCGCCTGCCTCCTGGCTTCTTCACCTGTCAAACTGATGGTGACGACACTCATCAGCAGACCATGTCCCAGCAGCTATGCAGGGATCTAAAACAAGGTTGTCAGAGTACTTGGGCCTCTTGCAAGGAGGATGCTAAGTAATCATTGCACTCACAAATGCAACAGTAGTATGGGTCCCTCTGATCATTTCTTCATCTATAATCATATGCACACACATGTACATGTACACACGTGTGTGTACACATGTGCATATATTAATGCATGTATGCACATATATGTATGTGTAAGCATGGTTTTACACCATGCCTGTGCACCTGTGTGTGCATGGATTGTGTATGTGTGCATATAAATGCACACGGATGCAATGCATAGTATGCAGAGATGTTTATACATGTGTATACACATATACATACAACATACATTCCCCCTCAAACCAAACCTTTTCTCTGAAACAATTACTACTGCATCAGAGACATAACATGATTAATTTGTTTGGAACATTGAATACTTGCTCTCCAGATTGTCAGGCTTTTCATTTAATCCTGGGCATTTTTTTAGAGTTAATGATTATTTTTTTTCCTTTAAAAACACTTAAGCAACAGAGAACTAAAAGGGAGAACTAACTCCCAACCCCCAAGATCTTACAGTAGCACAGTATTTGCTGGCTTTGGGGTCTCTAATGCAAGAGAACCATGTGGTGGTGTCAACCCAAAGTGTGACCTGCAGGTTACATTGTCCTTGCTTTTGACCAAGAGACGATGTCGATGGCTCTGAGGTGCAGGCCAGCAGGGTCCCAGGGATTTTTTTCTGTTGGTCTATTTTTTTCTAAGTTCCCCTAGCGAGTCTAAAGTGTAGTCAAGGACTTCTGATACAAAACACTGGAGGCCCAAGGCATGAAATTCGTGCAAAGGGCCCAGCCCTCGCAGCCACAGTGGCTGCCTCGGCTTTTTCCCAAAGGTCGTCTGGAAGGTTGTTCAGCTGTCCGGTCTAATTAGCATATTATGCTTTTATTATAATAGATGAGGGCCTGAGGCTTGAGGGCACTTTAACAAGAACCAGAGCAGCCCCCCTTCACTGAGGCCTGCATAGTGAGGGCCACTGAGCAGCTGCATTGACCTCACCAAGGGGTTGCTAGGAATGCAGGGTCCCAGGCCCACCCTGTAATCAGGGTGTTTCACATGCGTTAACATTTGAGGTGCAGATACGTGGCTACAGGGACTCACTGGGCTTCTGCATGGATTTTACGCATCCTTTTGAGCCTTACGTCAAAAGTCGTGGTCAGAAGAAGGCATGGTGCTCAGCTAGCCGGGGGTGGCGTTTGCCTGAAAACATTCTAAGAAGCTGCTCAGGGGGCAGAAATAAGCCTCCACTTTTGGCCTCCTCCAAGTCAATGTCCCCAAACTGGTCGCAGTGACCTCTAAAACAATAAAAGGCCCTAGCCAGTGTGACCCAGTCCGTTGGAGTGCAGTCCGGTGCACAAAAGGTTTATGGGTTCAATTTCCAGTCAGGGCACATACCCAGGTTGTGAATTTGATCCCTGGTCAGGATGCAAATGGCAGGCAACCATTCCATGTCTCTCTCTCTCTCTCTCTTTCTCTCTCCCCCCCTCCCACTTTCTTCTTCCCTCCCTCTCCCATCCTCTCGCTCTCAAATCAATAAAAAATAATTTCCTCAGGTTCCCATTCCTAAAATGCATCAGTGGCTCCCATCACTCTCAGTACAAAATACAAAATCCCTAACACAGCTCAAGACCTTGTCTGACCTGACGTCCTACATCATGCCACTCCTCCTGTCCTGTCTGACCGCCCAGCCTCCTCAAAGAGCAGATGCATCAAGTCCCATGAGGACGGGGCAGGCCATCTTGTCCACCCTGGCAAGCACGTGTCCTGGCACCATTAGAGCCCCTGGCAGGCTCACAGGGCATCCAGGGGACTGTTTTCACAGGGCAGGACTGCCCAGACACTGAAGGACCTACCTGGAGCATCCCCAGGGTCTGCAGTGTCCCAGGCATTGTGACACCAAATGCACCCCACACTTCCACAAGGCCGTGGGGAACCCCCGAGCGGATCAAGGGCACAGCAGAGGGAAACGAAGACCCTAGCCGCCCGCCTTTGATAACCTACTCTACCACCAGCTGGAGACCACATATGTCCTGAGGCAGCTGAGAGAAAGTCAATGGTCAATTAAGCAGCGCTTGATAAAAAGTAAATTTAATTACAAGGGCACTTAAGTATTTGGATCACTTTGATACGGTCTTCTAAATTGGATGTCGCTTTGGTTATCATTAGAAATTGGAGTCAAATGAATACATATGCTGTTACTTATTGTAAAAGTTACATTTTTCAGGAGGAAACAATATAAATTAGTGGATTGGGTGCCTACTGCCTTAGGTATCAAAAGGTGATTTTATTTTATTTTTTCTCAGTCACCCACATGCAAAAACAAAAGTGGTGAGCTGAGCTGGAAGGTCCCTGTGGGTGTGTCTGCAGCCTGTTTCTCGGATCCGGTAGCACTAATCCCGCCTGATATATGCGTGAATGCACTGTAGCCAAACCCAGGGGCTTTGAAAAGATTTCTGACCTGAGCTTTTCTCCTCTAAATATCGTTCTTTTCCTTTCCCATTTAATCACCTCTTTTCTGCATACTTATTAAATATCTGTTGTTCCTGTGCGTTCCTTTGGTTTAATAACTTTAAAGCAAATTATTGTATCTCTGATCTGGCTCTAAAAGATGAAGAGACCTGTTTTTCCTTTCACTGCCACTCAGGCTTACTGAAAACACAAGGAGACAATTTCACTTCAGGGATGTGCACCAGAGACATCCTACCTTTACGTATGCTACCTTTGTTCGTTTGGGGCCAGTGAGGGAATTAAATTTTCCACAATTAACAATGGGCACTGGGGCTCCACCAGTGTGGCTCAGTGGTTGAGCATTGATCTATGAACCAGGAGGCCACAGTTCAATTCTGGTCAGGGCACATGCCCGAGTTGCAGGCTCAATCCCTAGTGTGGGGCGTGCAGGAGGTAGCTAATCAATGATTCTATCTCATCATTGATGTTTCTATCTCTCTCTCCCTCTCCCTTCCTCTCTGAAATCAAATATATATATATGAATGGCCTTTGGGCCATTTTCTACAGCTGTAAGGTGGATGGTCAGTGAGTGCAGAGGTTGAATAACAAAGAAGATTCACATATTAACACAAAACCCCACATCGCCTTACAATGCCTCCAATCCTGGGCCTCTGGAGGGACTGACCAAGGTCCAGCCAGTCTTCAAAATGTTTGTCTTGCAGCCCTAGCCAGTTTGGCTCAGTGCAGAGAGCGTCAGCCTGCAGACCAAAGGGTCCAGGGTTTGATTCCTGTCAAGGGCAAATACCTTGGGTGCCTTCTCCTCCCCAGCCTTGGTCAGGGGTGTGTGCAGGAGGCAACCAATCAATGTGTTTCTCTCACATCGATGTTTCTCTCTGTCTTCCCCTTTCTCTTCCACTCTCCCTAAAAAGCAATGGAAAAATATCTTCGGGTGAAGATTAACAAAAACTAAACAAAACAAAAAATAAAAGTTTGTCTTGCAGTATTTCATCCATTTTAATTAAATGTAAATTAATTTTTAAAGATTATGATTTTTTTTTTAAGTTAAGCTTGTAGGATCTCCATCTTTCCCAACCCCCACCCTCCTGCCCCTGTCCATTCCAGGTAAGTGTCTGTTTTCATTATGGAATTCTTCCTCCCACTCTCTGCCCTTTGGTTTCTGAACCTTCTCTTCTTCTCAATAACTATGAAGAATGGGATCTTCTCCAGCTCTTGTCCCCATAAGACACCCTCGTCTCTCCCTTCATGCCCTCCACTCGGGGAGACCTCCCTGCGCCTTCTCCATGAAGCCCCTTTCCAATCCAGGTAAGGTCTTCCAGGGACTAAATTTGATTCTCGGACTCATGTCCCACCCACTCTGTTTCTGCAATTAGGATTTCCATTTTAAAAGTCACAGGAGCTGTGGGTCTCTGCACTGTCACTTGAATGGACTGAAGGACTGGTGGTGGCACCTCAAATGCCCAGGAAGGAAAGTGAGGCATGTTCTCATACTGTGAACATACGCTATCCCACTCCTAAAGAAACGAACGTTATCCATTCAAATACAAATGTCCTTAGCAGCTTTATTTATGGAAACTAAAAGCTAGAAACGATCCAAATGTCTTGAGCAGATAAATGGATCATGTAACTGGTACTTCCACACATTGGGGTGCTACTCGGTGGTCAGAACAACCACCTTTTTTTGTTGTTGTTGTTAATCCTCACCCAAGGATAATTTTTTATTGATTTTTTTAAAGAGAGTGGACGGGGGGGAGGGAGGGGTGCAGGAGATAAGGAGGAAGGAGGGAGGAAGAAAGGGAGGGAGGGAGGAAGGGAGGAAGAGAGAGAAACATTGATGTAAGAGAGACACATCAATTGATTGTCTCCCACACACACACTCCTACCAGGGCTGGGTATGGAACCTGCAACCGAAGTATGAGCCCTTGATCAGGAATCGAACCTAAGACTCTCTGGTACTCAGGCTGATGCTCCAACTACTGAGCCATGCCAACCAGGACACAATCACCTTTTTACTGATGGATGAGACAACCCAGATGAACTTCAGAGGCATAATGCTGAGTGAGACAAGGCCTCAGAGGTTGATAATCCAACTTACTTGACATTCTTAAAAAGATGTTAATGATGGGAAAGAGACCAGTGGGTCCCAGGGATGATGTGACAAGGTGACCCACCTGTCTTATTTTTTGGGGGACTTACCCAGTTTTAGCACTGAAGGTCCACACGCCAGGAAAACTGGGACGTTTGGTTGCTATAGCTGTGCCAGTAGAAGGCCAGCAGGAGGTAGTCTGGAGCTGAAGGAATTGTTCTGCATCCTGGTTATGGTCATGGTTATATAATCTCTGCCTGTGCTAAAACTCATAGAACTATATACCCAAAGGGCGGAAACCCTAATTTAATTGTATAATAATTTTAAAAACAAAAATGCACACCTAGAATCTCTTCCGGAGTGAGGGGAGTGCTGGCTCCGGATCTTTAGGGCTTCCCATGGAGGGCGGAGGGAAGAGAAGGGATAAAAGGCTTCCTTTGTAAAGACTGGTCTGCCAGCAGGTCCTTGCTGTGCTGCTCAGACATCATCCAGACAAACTGGCCCTACCCCTTCTTTAGTCACTCCAACCTGCTGACACAAGCCCCGAATTCCCACAGCTGCCAGATGATTTCACCGATCCCCTGTTTTGAAGCCTGAATCCCTCCACGACCCCCATCTGGGTGGGTTTCACTGTGATTCTCACAAAGATCTCTGAGGCAGACAGAATCCATCTCTGCTGGCTTTTCTTCTTAGAGAACGAGTACAGGCGAAGGGGCTCACTCAAGGTCATACACTGATGCTTGGTCCTCCTCAGAACACCTGAGCTGCACACACTTTTCAAAACATTTTTTTTTTGTGTGTGTATGTGTGACTGCAAAGGTAGCAGAGGTCAGAGCAACCTTTCCATGGGCCGTGGGCCATGAGCCGAATGGAAAGAGGGTCTTTGGTCTCCGTGTCTTAGAACTCCAGTACCAGGGATCCTAAGTGCCAGGTCCTGTGGCTTGTCAGCATAATTTGGGAGAAGATTGGGGCTTTCTAAGCCTCCACTCCTCCCTCTCCAGCCTGGAAAGAGAATCTCTGCCAGCATCACAATGCCTCAGCGATGCGGTGCCAGGTAGTCACGGTCAGCAAAGGGAAGTCTGCTTGTGAGATCTGGCACAGGGAAGAGTCTGAAAGAATAACTCTGCATATGCTGAGCAGAAGGAGCCCCTCAAGCCCATTGGAGCTGAGAATGGGTCCAGGACTCGGTGTCCAGGATGGAACGGCACACGGCTAGGATGGGCTGGGCCACAGGGGGAAATGGCAAGAGAAGCAAGGACTCCTGTGGCCACCAGCTCGGCTCTGCATGAGCTGAAAGCAGTTCACAGGGAAGCATGAGGACATGCCCTGCACCGCCCTTTGGGCCTTACCTAGGCCCTCAATCACTTAATGGGGAGCTTGGGCTCCTTCCTGGGAAACAGCTGTCTTTCAGGGACTTCCATCCTGAGCGTGCAGGGCTCTCTGGAGGCATTTCAATCGCCTGCGTGGCTCAAAGGGACTCCAGCTTCTCCCTATGGGGGGGTGGAGGCCTCAGAAGACTCACCCTCTCAGCACCTCTGAGAAGCTGTCAAAGATGAGGTTCTCTAGGGTGGGTCTGTGGTCACTGCCCAGCAGCTAGGCCCCAGCCCACATATGACCAATATTAAACAGTGCACTTCTCTTACTCTTCCTCCCGCCAAAATCTGCCGTGAGCCTTCCAGATTCCGCCTCCACAAAACAGTTACCGTTTGGTACCCGCAAACAAGAGGCCCAAAACGGTGAGTGAAAGCAGGAGGAATACAGAATCAGAACTCTGAGACTCAAGGCCGTTCAGCCGCAACCTTGGATCCGGCAGCCTTCAGCCTCGGTGCCAACATGAGAGTAAGAACACGCTCCTGTGGAGCTGGAGCAGAGAGACGGAAACACACGAGGAGAATGAAGACCAAATGAGAACGAACACCAAATAGTCTAATAACCTACTGTTACCTCCCCTATAAGCACATGCTAAGTTTTAATTCTAGGGCTAGGCCTGTGCGGTGGACGACATCTGACCTCAGTGGGCCTGATGAACCTGCATCCAAATCATTTATTATCAAGTCAGCAGCCTTCCTCGAGGACCTTAGCAGAGAATCACACATTTACTGGCTTCAGACTGAGAATCCAGGGGCGTCATCACACCCCAACCAGAGTCCACCTGTTCTTATGGACGGGGGGGGGGGGGGGGGGGGGGGGGGCCTCCCCCATTTCCCCGTGGCTTATATTTTATCCAGTGTCATAACTGGCATGTCTTCAAAAACGAAAAGATCCATCTACCCTCAGTTTCGGTTTGAAAATACAAACTGTGATTCAACTGAGAAAAATCACATTTCGCAATTTATTCATCGTCACTAGTCCTTCCTTCCTACTGATTGTTGGGCTGAGCAAAGAGCCGGAGCCTCTCTTAAGGTAGCATATATATATATATATAATGCCAAGCTATGCAAATGTGACCAAGCTGTAATTGCTGTGAAAACCGGAACATTGAATTTTATGACTTTTGTGCATTTGAATTTCCTGCCCTAATGTTGCATTAACGAAGGGCGTCTTTTTTTTTTTTTTTTTTGCACTGAATTTATACCTAATGTGATTCCATTTTGCATTCTTTACATATGCAGATGAGGTAGCTATAACGTTCCTGATGCAAAAGCTGTTTTTGCTAAATCATATCAAAATGTTTCATGGATCACACCACAAAGTGTTGATATATGGAAATTGCTCTTTTTCAAAAACTGTCCTTAAAATCCAAATGGTAGGTTTTGCAGCTCTGTTCTCTGCACCACACCCTCCCCGGTATTTGTGGGGAATTAGAGGAAATAAACAACATAGTAATGCCATGCTGCCGAGGCATGGGAGCCGGGTGACTAGATTCATGTTCATTTTAACTTCCGATGAAATAGAAGGAGGTTAGTTCAGGGCTAGCAAGTACCTCTGGCAGACAGAGTAGCAAAAGTTGACATTTATTAGGTCAGAAATGTCTGGGTAAGGAAATAACTGAATAACACCTTTCTCAATTAATTACGCTAGATTCATATTTTCTATATCCAAAAGCCGGTCTGAGGGGCTCAGCCCTACATTATATATAGTTGCAAATGGGATCGAGACAAAACAGAAAACGGTCAAGAATTGTGAAGTGCAGTAGCATAGCATAGCTGTGGCTCCCGTGAGGTGTGCTGCTGCCCGGAGGGTTAGAAGCTTGGGAGTATTGTTTATTTTCACGTAATAGTTCCCCAAATTCTTTAGGCAGATTGAAAACCAGGACAAAGCCTGCTGCTATGTCGTGAGAATAAACTGTTTTAGGTCCTGTGCAAAGAACAATTAAAATGAACGTGAGCACAATCACACAGCTTAATGTAATTAGAAGGAGGTACAGTAGCCAGATATCTGAGACGTGCTCTAAGCACCTCCCAAAAAGCAAGATGACGTGCAGGACAGCACTCCATGGAAGGGGAGGGGGGGGGGGGAGGGGGAGGTGGCCTCTGGGCAATTAATTGAGTTGAGTCGGAGAGAGCTTGGAAAGCTCAGGGAGGGTGAATTGAAGAAAGAAAGAAAGAAAGAGAGAGAGAGAGAGAGAGAGAGAGAGAGAGAGAGAGAGAGAGAGAGAGAGAGAGAGAAAGAAAGAAATAGAGAAAGAAAGAGAGAGAGAGAGAAAGAGAGAGAGAGAGAGAGAGAGAGAGAGAGAGAGAGAGGGAGGGAGGGAGGGAGGGAGGGAGGGAGGGAGGGAGGGAGGGAGGGAGGAAGGAAGGAAGGAAGGAAGGAAGGAAGGAAGGAAGGAAGGAAGGAAGGAAGGAAGAAAAGGAAGAAAAGGAAGAAAGGAAGAAAAGGAAGAAAGGAAGAAATCAGGGGTGTGTGTGTGGAGAATATTTTAAAAATAAAAGAAGCAGACACACAAACAAAAGCAAGGGCTCTCTCCAGCTGATAAAATTCTTTCGGATCAGAGTGGAAATCGGCCTGAGGCTAGCTGTGATTTCTTCCTCAGATGACAACAGTGAAAAACAAATGATACAAATGGACTGGTGACAACTGTTATTGCTAGCCTTGCATGTTTGGCCACCACAGTGCTCATCTGTCACAGGACTTAGTTAAAAGATGTCCGAGTTCATGTTCATTCTTCCTAAGGTGAATCTGTACAGTTCCTGCCACGGTCCGCGATGAATTCCTGATGGTTTACACCCGTGAGGCAGATAAAGGGACATCCAAGGTCTCAAGATCCTTCCTTAGGGAGATTGGTGATTATTTTTTTAAGTAGATAATATTAACCAGCCATTGGCTTTCCCGGACCTTAATACATTTTAACACAGTCTGGACACATCAAGCTGTTTTATGATGCTGGAGGAGGACTCGTACTAATAGCCATTACAAATAGGTTTTTCTTTCTTACTTTTTTTTTTCTTTTCTTTTCTTTTTTTAGCTTTATCTCGAGGTAGGAAAAGGGGACTGCTGTGCTCAGACTCAGAAACTATTTAATAATGCCACTTGAATGGCATATTTTCCAGTTCAATCATCTTACTCTAACAGAATAATATACCTTGATTTTTCATCAACGTTAAGTGTTTTTTTTAATATATATAATGGTATTTGGATGGCATTTATTTAATAGATTCAAATCTTACCCTGGACATCTCTTATTGATCTGTTCTCCTTCACGTCACTGAACGTATTATGGGTATACCGTGAGGTGGGAAGTTTACACAAAAGCCTGCTTGCTGAATCTACACACATCTCCCGGGGTGTGAGGGAAAAAGAACTAAAGAATACTGAAATTTTTCTTCTGCTTCGAATGTGTATCTGGCAGCCACAACTGTAACATTTATGATTGCCCCCATTTATTGCTCTTGCTCTTTCATTAATAATTTAATGTTTGGGAAGGGGGGTGCTCTTCAAAGCAGATAAAAATCCATTCAAAGCTAAATAAACTACATTTTTTTTTTTTTTTGGTAGGAGGTAAATGTCTTTGTATTTTGAAATGCCAGTTCTGTCACGCAGGCTTAATTAAAGCCACTGGATTTAGAGAAAAGGAAGTTTTGTTGGCGGGCTAAGCTCTCCCGGTTCTGTCAATTTGAACAGAGTTGAAAATTACCTCCCAATGGCTGAGACTATGTGTACACAGTCTCATGTTTTTTAACCTAATGGCGTGTTGCTCTCGCACAGAAGTAGACATGTTTATTTAGATAGATTTAATCAATGACAAGGGTCCTTCTCGATATAGCTTAAAATCATAGCTTGAAAGCAAACTGTTATCACAGCATTTCTAAAGTTACAGCTTACAGCCCAGACCCTCCCAGCACCCTCGGCATTCGGAAATTGCCATTTTGGCTTAATTATCACCCCTTTGCTTTTTTTGAATGGAATTATTCAGGATAGGGTGATAGCCAGATACAAAACAATTTCTCCCCTGCCAAAGGAACACGCAGTAATGGATGCGTGTCCAAAATGGCACTCATCACGGCTGAGACCCAAAGGCCAGTGTGCGGGCTCACAGGTGAGCCTGGCAGGTACATACACGCTGCAGTCACGTGGCTTCCGGACCAATTTTAAGGAGAACATTCATGCTTCCACAGGGCATAGTCCCCTGTGAAACGGAACCTCCACACACGCTCAGGCTGGTCTGGCTGTGGAACTGAGTGGCTTCCACCTTGACCTTTCCTGGGCTCCCACCATCCTGCTCCCACCTGGGAAGGTGAGGTCTATGCCCCCTCCCACTCCACCACCTGACCTTTGATCCAGATGGCTCACTGAACATTTACAATAGTTCCCAAGGACTAGTGTTCTCTCAGGCAAAAGCTGCATAATCTGTGACCAAAAATCGTCAAACAAACACTAGACCCCAATTGTGTGGGGCTGTGAATATTTTTAGTGAATAGTTTGCTTCAATTTTCTCAGTTGCATGAGCAAAACCCCAGGAGGGGAAGACGGAAAAAGAAAAAGCTCTTGTTTAGGCTGGGAAGACACCGTGGATGACTTGGAGAACCCATTGGGAAGGCAAAAATCAGATATTTTTATGAGAATATGGATATTCAGCAAAATGCTGAATATGACTTCCAAGAAGTTTATGATATGAGTTATGTCAAATTCAGGCATTCTACACCTTCTTTCCATCCCACAGAGAGAAAAAAACAAGTTCTGACCACCGATTCTAAGAGCAATAGAAAAGTTTGACAAGTGTTTTGAGAAAGCATGAAATTGTTTCTTATTGCAGGGATAAAGGGGTGGGGTGAAGAGGAAGGGGTATGTAAGGGTCACCAATTCCTTTAAAGCTATACTCTTCAAGTCTCTGTCCATCACTATTTATTCCCCCATGCCCTTTTCCACCCCCTCCCCCACCCCCGTACACAATACAGTATACAGTAGAATTATGCACCTGAAACCTGCATAATTTTGTTAACCAGTGTCACCCAATAAGTTTAATTAAAAAATAAGAAAATAAAGTTATACTCTTCTAAAATACTGTTTAAAACAATTTTGACTTTTACTCTTAGAAGTATATATAACCTCCAAACTGAATAAATGAATATTGCTATTCTCCTTAAGCATAGCCCAATTTTATTTTTATTTTTTTTAATATATTTTATTGATTTTTTACAGAGAGGAAGGGAGAGAGATAGAGAGCCAGAAACATCGATGAGAGAGAAACATCAACCAGCTGTCTCCTGCACACCCCCTACCGGGTACATGCCCTTGACCACCGGAATCGAACCTGGGACCTTTCAGTCCATAGACCAATGCTCTACCACTGAGCCAAACCTGTTTCGGCCATAGCCCGATTTTAAACCACCCCCATCTTTATAAATTTGGCTAATTGATAATCAAGCACACAGCAGCATTTGCAATGTGCTAATGTTCTATAGATTGTGCTATTTCTTATCCTAATAAAACCACTTTTTAAAAAAACAGACAGCAAATGTATTTTATCTAAACCTAAATTATTTTAAATAAGTTCTTATATTGGTTTTTCAAAATTTACATAAGAAAAGTTGTTAATGCATTTTTTTTTTTCCTTCTAAGGACTTCCTGTTTAAAAACTTAGTTGTGCCTTTAGATTCAAAGATCATTGCATTCTCTTAAAGGTAACGGGCTATTTTGCCTCATTATAATAAACACCAATGTTTTTACAACTGCAACAGTTTCCCGCCTCATTAGCATATTTTGGCTGAGGTATTGTTTTACTCTGACCTGTATAATAAGTGTCACATTAGCAAGACAACAAATCAAACGTTTGTTAATTTCCCTCGCTTTCCCACACAGCTGGTGGTGTTATCGTGTCACCAGATTTTAATTAATATGATAAGTAACACTTGCAAGACAGCAGCCGGATTTTTTTCCCCTCTGTGTGCGTGAAGGTCTATAAGCCTCGTGTGTGTGTGTGTGTGTGTGTGTGTGTGTGTGTGTGTGTGTGTGTATGCACGCGCATGCGCGCATACGTCTGCACACACGTGTGTGCACCCAGGAGAAAAAGGGGAGTAAACCAAGGTATTTACAAGGGCCTTTTGAAGCAAATTAGTCACTGAAAATATTCACAGCCCCGCACAATACTATGGCAAATCAAACTTTCATTATACCATTTCTTTTGGTCTTCTAGATCAAAATTCACCATGCATCAATGCATAATAAAAATTATAAAAACATAATAAAATGTGCTAATTGTCATACCTGGAGTAGTTGTATGTTTAAGGTTTTAACATTTAAGAGAGAAGCAATACTGCTGTCTTCGGAGAGGCTTAATTTTAATTTCTCCAGCCTCCACGTGAATAGCAGTAACACAGTTCTGACTTACACAGCCGCAGGCCATTGTGAGTGTTTTCTTGTGCGAAGGTCTGGCTGGCACTGCTCTTGGGTTAGTCAAAAGTGCCATCTATTTGCAAAAGGTAGAAATGCAGCCGAACCCAAATGAAAAACACATCTGTTCCAGCCTTAAGAACCTCTAACATAGCTAAGGACAGACCCTTAACAGGTCCGCTAGCAGGGGAAGAAAATAACAGAGCGCTAAAACACATAAAATGAAAGCCATCCCTGTGATGTCTATACTGTGAAATATCTTACAGCGCTGGTGCCACGGTCTTATTTAAAACTGTTCCAATGCATTTCTTTTAGTAAAAACAAAAGCAGTCTCTAATTCCAAATAAACTACGATATAAAATATTGCATGAGAATGTATTTTACCTTCAGAGTAAATAAAAAAAGATTCATTTAGTAGTTTTGTTTTAATGACAGCACAAAGTGAGGCTATAAAAATGCTAACAGCAGAAAGCCTTACACTGTTTCTGCAGAGAGAGTGCCCATAAGGAAAGTGCTGTTCAAAATGAGAACTCTCTCTAATGCCTTCTGATGCTGAACATTCTGAAGAGAAAGGAACGCCTTCCTCCAGGGATAGGGAAGCAGGAGGCTCTTTTGAAAAGCTGAAAGTCTTCCAAGTCTCTTTACTGTTGTTTAATCTGACATTTTTCCTTCTGTTGCAAAATATATGATTTCCCCCGATGAATCCCAAACTCTACTATTCCACCTCCATAAAAGTAAGCCCAGAAGCAAGATGGCACCAACATCCCTAACAGCGGTTTTCACTGTAAGTAGGATTGAGCCCAGTAGCCATTTCCAAGCACATAGGAGGTTTGCTGGGATGCAAGGCCACCAAATCCAATTATAATGTGCGATGGCATAAGGTCTGCCCTCCCCTATTACAAAACAAACAAATGAACAAAGAAGTGGGGGGGGGTGTTGGGGGGGGGGGGGGGAGTTGGTCATCAAATCAGACCTTACTACTCTCAACCAGTTTTGTAAAAAGCAGAGCCAAATTTTACATCAACTTGTAGATGGAGGGTAGTGGTTCTGAAATAAATCTGGAGGCCTGACACCTCTTCAATTTCCCTTTTTCCTCTCTGGGTCTGTACAGGCAGATGATGACAGTCAACGTGCACTGGAAGGTGTGTGGGAAAACACACCAAGGGGCCAATCTGTCAGAAATTGATGTCAGGATAATCCAGGAAACAAAGGAAGGGCTGAGGGGACTCCTGCCAAGCCAGGGGCAGAATCTGCCAGCTGTTGGGACCAAAGACCCTGAGCCCAGCCTCCCAGGCACACAGAGGAATCCCCCCTTTCCCGTATCTTTGCCTCCTTTAGCGGGAGTGCCTCCCTGAATGATGTCCCAAGGTCCTCTTCTCCTGTGAGAAAAGCCATTAGTGGTGCTGGACACCAGCTGTGCCAGTCACTGCCACTGGGTGCACGTGTTCCTTAGCAGTCAGATTCCCACGGGTCCAAAAGGCTCTCAGGAGATCCTCTGTCCCGGCAGGCGTGGCTCAATGAATGAGCTTCAACCTATAAATCAGGAGGTGGAGGCTCAATTCCTAGTTAGGGCGCATGCCCAGGTTTTGTGTTTGATCCCCAGTGAGGTGGGGGGGGACGTGCAGGAAGCAGCTGACCAATGATTCTCATCATTGATGTTTCTCTCTCTCTCTCCCTCTCCCTTCCTCTCTGAAATCAATTTATTAAAAAAATTAATAAAATTAAATTTAAAAAAAGATCCTCTGGCTCACACCCAACTCAACCAGCCTAGCTGTTTGGACCGCCCACGTGACATCCTAGATCAAGACCCCATAGAACTCACCAGGAATCATTGCACTGCCCTATCTGACTGTTTCCTGGGTTCAGAGAAGCAGGACCTGGCCCTTTTCTGCTTCTACTTTCAACCCGAGTTAAGGAAGGGCCTTTAGGGACAAGCTGGGAGCAGAGGTTCTCCCAGTGGTTGGGATAGTGTTCTTTTTTTCTCTGAAAGATACACTGGCCTAAGATAACTGCTCAGGAATCCCTCCAGAAGAACACATACAAAATAAACAAAACAAAAAAAAAACTGGTACTTAAGTAGGGTTGAGCTTCGACCTATGAACCAAGAGGTCACGGTTTGATTCCCAGTCAGGGCACATGCCTGGGTTGCCAGCTCAAACCCCAGTAAGGGGTGTGCAGGAAGCAGCCTATCAATGATTCTCTCTCATCACTGATGTTTCTATCTTTCTCTCTCCTTCTCCCTTCATCTATGAAATCAATAAAAATATTTTTTTAAAAAAAATAAGTTATGAGCTTCAATAAAATTTCCAACTTAAAAAATCAGGAAAATACACATTTTATTCTCAGCAAGTAAGGGCAGAAGAGAGCTGTTTAGGGCAAAAAGCTAAAGAAGAACCAACAAAGAAAGATTAAAAAAAAAATGAAGAAGAACCGATATGCAATTGATGTCGGGGAAGAGGAGCATCCACATCAGAACATCACAGAGCAACTGGATCCAGGGCCTGACAGAGGAGCAACTTTAAGCAAAAAAGGGAAGGAAGGGGGTGGATGAGAGAAGGGTGAAGAAGGAAATGGAAGAAAGGGGAAGGGAAATGGAAAGGGAAAGGGAAAGGGAAGGGGAAGGGGAAAAGGAAAGGGAAAGGGAAAGGGAAAGGGAAAGGGAAAAGGAAAGGGAAAGGGAAAGGGAAAGAGAGGAGAGGAGAGGAGAGGAGAGGAGAGGAGAGGAGAGGAGAGGAGAGGAGAGGAGAGGAGAGGAGAGGAGAGGAGAGGAGAGGAGAGGAGAGGAAAGGAAAGGAAAGGAAAGGAAAGGAAAGGAAAGGAAAGGAAAGGAAAGGAAAGGAAAGGAAAGGAAAGGAAAGGAAAGGAAAGGAAAAGGACAACAAGAGAGAGAGAAGGAGGGAGGGAGGAATCTAATACATTAGAACCAGAAATTGCCAGAATCTGGTCAAAGTAGCAAACAGAGTATAAAATAAAAAGATAATCCTGTTCATCTTTTTTTAAAAAAAAGATTTAAAATATATAAAGTAAACCTTTGTATCTACTCACCAACGACCCCAAAATACACACACACTGCAGTATAATACTAAGTCCTGGAAAACCATCGGAGCTACTCTGATGCTTCCCCTGGAATGGAGCCAACTTTGTCTTTAGAGACATGGGATATCACATCCATAAATTAAATGGAGGACTCTGTCACTTATAAGAAACCACTAAGAAAAAATAAATGTAGCCAGTTATAATGTAAGGGATCCTGGAGGGTAAGATGCACCTGATTTTAAAAGTGTTAAATGTGAAAAAAAATATATCTTATAATAAGTAGACAAAATCAGGAACACTTAGAAGTCAAATAGAAATAAGATGTCATCACCCATTAAAAATGGAGAAAATTCAAAGAAAATTTAAATGTCTTTGTGAGATCTTACCTGTTCACTTTCTATAGATTTGGAAGGTAATTATAAAATATTTTCACTCCTGGAAAAATGCCCCCAAATATACAATTTAATTTTTTAAAATCTCCCATCTCATAAAGCAACCTCAAGGTTCATCCCAAGCTTTGCACTTATGGCCACACTGGCCCTCCAGAGGGACCAGGAGCACTGCAGGCAGCATAGACATGGGCTGTGGACACCCGAGACCCACAATACCCCTCACCCCTGCCCTACCTACCCCACTGTGTCAGTGTGGAGGGAAAAGCAGGAAGGAAGGAAAGAAAGAAGGAAGAAAGGGAGGGGAGGGAGGGAGGGAGGGAGGGAGGACTTATGCAACAAAGGCTGCTCCACAGATTTAGGTGTTATAATTTTTCAAGGGCAAAAACAACAAGAAGGGAAGAAAAGAAGGTGGAAGCTGAAACCCTTTGCAGGCAACACATGGAAAATCCTAGCCACTGCACTGCAGGAGGGGGTGCGGGGTAGGGGGGGGGGGGAGGAATGAGGTACACACAGATGCCACTTTGGGAAGACAGTCTGAGGACTGGGTTAGGTAGCACTCAGGGAGGTTGATGAATCTTTCAAGGTGGTAAATGATGCAGGAACATTGTGTTCTCGGTTAAGGGTTTATTTGGGGTGGGGGTGGGGGGTAAATTCCTGCAAAATTGTACTTCTAATGCAACAATTGCTTTGCCATGAATAGAGCTCTTTGTCAGTTGTTAGCTGACCCATTTGGCTGTTGCAGAAATCAAAAAGAAATTGATTTTGATGATCTGACATGCAACTGAAGGGGACACAGACCGCAGATGAACAAAACCCCGAGTCTCACGCTGGTGAGCGGATCAATTCCGTACCTGTGTCAGGTGTCTGCAGCCATAATGAGAGCAGAAAAACAAAGCCACGCTTCCCTTACACATACAGTATATTCTTCTAGGGGGCATTGCTATTCCTATTTTCTGTGGAGAGGTGTGTTGTTGTTTTTTTTAACTCCCCCTAACACTGAGCATTATTGATAAAATGCCTGCTGAAGAAGCAGAGACAGGAAGGATGAGAATGAGAACAGGGGAGGGAGAGAGCACAGTTTCTACATTTAACCCCAAATGCCATCCATTCGAAACTAGTGGATAATTATCAGCAAAGAAGCTAGCAGCGTCTCTGTTTAAACATTCCTGTTGTCATTAACAGGCCTCTCATTTTCATTAGCCACACCAACCGGCTCAGCTCGTAGCACTGGGAAAAGGACTCTTACCACTTGCATTATGCAACTTACTTCTGCCCATTTTAGTGACGACCCTAGCAATGGACATGGCATTAATCTCACTTCTTGTGCCTCGTTTATTTCAAGCAAATAGGGGCCACACTATCTCTGGGAGGAAGGTGGCTGCCCTGGCCCTGAACCCACAGGTACCTCAGTTCAAGTTGGTTTCCGTCTGTGCCCACCCCAGTACCTTCCATGTGCACTGGCAGCTTCACTTAGCTCACTTCATCTGGGTGTGACACTTCCTACAGACACTCTCTCATACATGCCTGCTCACTACTGGAAAAATATTCAGAAATATTCAGAAATACACACAGGGGCCTGCAAAGATCAGTTCTCAAGTGGCTTACAAAGTGTGACTGGGTCAAGGGAGACACTGGAAGTAAAGTCACTGTTCGGGATTAGACCACAGAGGGAACAACAGCCAGGCACAGAGCTTCTCGGCACTCACTAAACCCCTGGGGAGGATTCTAGAACAGTGAGAGGGGTGGTCTCTCTAAGTCTGTCCTCCATGGATCTGCTGCAGAGACGTAAGGGGGCATGTTTACAGTGTCCGAAAGACAGAGAGAATGTTCCAGGAAAACAACCAAGCCCTCCAACAGGCCTTTTCACTCCACATGCCTCTCCTCTCTAGCAGAATTGTAAGCCCCTTAGGAGCACAGACTGCCTCCTAAAGCTTTGTAACCTCGATTTCACAATACTTAACAAAATGGTAGGAAAACTTGCTCTGGCCTCCCCCCACCGTCTCATACGCTCGGAAGTGACCCCAAAGGCACAGACGCAAATGAGAAAGGCCATGTTGCATGAGTCTAAAGTCCTTGGGAGCCGAAACCGGTTTGGTTCAGTGGATAGAACGTTTGCCTGTGGACTGAAAGGTCCCAGGTTCGATTCCTGTCAAGGGCGTGTACATTGGTTGCGGGCACATCCCCAATGGTGGTTGTGCAGGAGGCAGCTGATCAATGTTTCTAACTCTCTGTCCCTCTCCCTTCCTCTCTGTAAAAAAAAAAAAAAATCAATAAAATGTAATAAATAAATAAATAAAGTCCTAGGGAAGGCCTGTATGTACATCCAGGCCTTCCTGAGCCTCAGTTTCCTCACCTCAAAAGATGGTTGCATGCGTTGTTGTTTTGTAAATCAGGTAGAGAACCTGGCACGTAGCTCCATGAAACTTCTCAGCTGCTTCTGCTGTGGTTGGGAGGGACACTCCCATGACATGGCCCTGGGCAGTACACGGCCTCCATACGTGGTTCACGGGCTGGTCCTGAATCCACTGTGGACTCAAACCTGTTTCCCCTCGAACCTGGACTGGTGACGGGAGATGGTGATTGGAAATAGGGGGCTAGGAATCTGTGCCAGATCTTGGCCAGTCTAGGTAGCAAAGTGGTTTGGCTAAGGCCGGGATCTTTTGCTCTCAGTAGAAGTGGGGAGGAGGATTCTCAAAATGCAGTAAGCATTTCAACCATCTGGTCACTGGTTAGGGAAGCAGATCCTGGGCCTACCAAGCGTACATATAGGTTCCACATCAGGAACCATCAAAACCCTTCAGTGCCTAAAAGACAGCAAAGGACACCCTCACCCACGTCAAAGGCCCTCAGTTAAGACAAAGCGGAGGCATAAGGGGGACACTTCCTGTAGACCTTTTTTCATCCAATAATGTTTAGTACTAGTTGCAAGTGCAAACACGAAATGTAATCATTCCTACATGCCTCAAATCCCGTGTGCTGAATGAGTCCTGAAAGGCCATCAGCTAAGGGCTGACTGGGCAGTGTGAGTGAGAATGCACAATTAATTTTGAGGATGGTGTGTACAGGATAACAAGCCGACAAAGTGTGGGATTACTGCACACTAGGCTGGAATGTACACGTCAATCTCTGTTAAATTGCCTTTTAAACATTATTGCACAGATTCTACCAAATCCCAATTTATAACATGGCGTCTCTCCTCATCTCCCTAATTACACACAGTCTGTTCGCACAGGCACTCTGCATGGCCTCTGGAGTCGGCTTGGCCCAGCCATCTTTAAGCCACCTAATTACCCGTCTCTTCCTGCATCCAGAACGCCTCTGAAGGAGGCTGTTGGCTGTGAGATGCATTTTAAGAAACCACTTTGCCAGTTGTTGTTGTACCTCCCCCAGAGATCAGACTGGGTGGCATTCATTTCCATTGTATTAGCCGCACTGAACAGCCGCTTCCCCTACAGCTGGCCAATTTATTCAAAGAGCCCCAGTCAATGAAATACAAGAAACTTTTCTCAAGCAGACTTACATAAGCATCATGAGCACCCAGCCCCAGGTTTTCAAAACTGAAGGTTCCACATGAAATCAGGGCCTCCAGAATAGCACCTGCCGCCGTGGGGGCTGCCACAACGTGGGGAGAGCTGTGGATTGCAAATGGCCACATCCAACAGCTTCCAGGAGTCGGTCCAGAGTACTGCAGGCCACACATGCTGAGCTCCACCCTGCCTCTGGAGGTGGAGTGCTCCCCCACTCTCCTTCCTCAGCTTCCACTCTCTCCTAACCAGTTCCAGACTGGAGGCAGCCCGCGTCCTCACCAAGGCAGAGCTGAGGAAGTGGGTCAGGAGCAAACAGGTTCTGGCTGGGCTGCCCTCAGGCCAAGAGGCTACACAGAGCAGACCCAGAGCCTCCTGTAAAATGAAGACCCAGACGGTCTGGCAGAGGCCTGAGGCCTAGGCCTTATCTGGACCTGGGTGATTTCCCTGGATAAAGACATGGGAGGCAGCAGGAGAGAGAAGGGAAGGACAAAGGCCACTCAGGTGGTGCAGATCCAGGTGTGGGCTCGTGTCAGATGTCTTCGTGGTGATGTCAGGGAGTAACCAGGGGACATTTTGTGCGCATGTGCATTACTTCCACAACCTCCTGACCCTTCACCACACTGAAGGCAATTGGGATCCTGGGACCAAGGCTACACTAGCATGGAAGTTAACAGTCCAACTAACTTCTCGGCTCTCAACTTGAAAGGATCAGGGAGAAGAAGAGAAGAGGGCCAGGTGAGGGAGTTTTAACCAACCTTCCTTAGAATCCTGAAGTTGAATGGAAAGTGGATTTTTGAATGGCAGTTTAGTATGACATCATTTATGGAAACTAGCGATGAGGGTTAATACTTATGAATACCACTTATATGCCACTGCATTTTTAAAAAGATATATATATATATATATATATATATATATATATATATATATATATTATTGATTTTTTACAGAGAAGAAGGGAAAGAGATAGAGAGCCAGAAACATCAATGAGAGAGAAACATCAATCAGCTGCCTACTGCACACCCGCTACTGCAATGTACCCACAACCAAGGTACATGCCCTTGACCAGAATCAAACCTGGGACCTTTCAGTCCGAAGGCCAACACTCTATCCACTTGAGCCAAACCAGTTTCGGCCAGCCCCTGCATTTTACTGTCAGGATAACCCTGTGGCTCTGGCATCATCTGAATCTTTGTCTGACAGAGGAGGAGTTAAAGCCTGAAGAGGGGAGTGAATGGGTGAATGACCATGCAGCAGGTCTCAGATCACAGCCCTCCCTCTCTGCTGCAATTTCATTTCCTCTTCATCCACGTGGTCACGTTATTATTGGTGTAACCAGACAGGGACACCGAGCAGAAGTTGCCCTTTGGGAATGTTTGGCCACTGGGAGTGCTGAGGCTGAAATCTCGTCCAGAAGGGGTAGAGGAAACTCCCCACTCACCCACTTCCACCCCTCCATCATCACCCAGCCAGAGAGACTGCCCTCAAAGAGAAAGGGAGGAAAGGCAGGACACAGAGGAGCAGGCCTTCTGGCGGCGGTCTCTCCCTCCTCCCCAGGAGGCCTCGCAAGTAACACTGATGGAAGGAACCAGGCTCCAGCTGGCCCCTGGGTCTCTCCCTCCTCCCCTCACCACCATCACCACCACCAGAGGACAGCCAACTGCAGTGAAATCCCCAGAGCAAGAAAGAGTGAGGACTGGATGGCTGCCCTGTGCAACTCACCACAGCCAGGCTCTCTCAGCCAGCCTGGCCCATACACTCACCAACAGATTAAAACCAAAACCCAGTGAAGTTTAAAAACAAAAGGTTCTGGTCTTTTTCGTCTCATTTTTTTTTGTATTATCGTCCAATGTGGAAGGAGCTGGAGCCACACCATCTCCCACTACGTGTCTCAGGCCTTCCTCGGTGGGAGAAAAGGAGCAAACCAATAGGAGATCAGACTGAGGTGGTAAACTGGACCCGGCTGTACTGAACTTCTAATAGTGGACAATGACTCGGGAGCCACAGATTTCCTGAAATCGCACGGAGGGGGCCATGCCGGGCCAATTATTGTTAAAGGTAGCAATTAGAAAAATTATATAAATCTCATCAAAGTAATTCAAATTCATAGTCTTAAAACAGGGTCACAACGGAATAAATCTGTGGGATATAAATGGCTACTGAACATTGGCAGTGCATTATTGTGTTGTTCCAAAATATATAAATATATGCTTTCCTCCATGAAAAGCAGAAAAAAGAGGGGGATTGGGGAGGGAGCAGCATTGACCTAAGAGTAAAAAGCACAGCATTATACCTGCTCATAGGTTAAAAATAGAGAATATCTGTTAAGTAGTGATATAAAAAGAGATTGGAAAATATCCTTTCTTTTAGTAACAAACGTCTAGAAACGGTTATGTGCTGCCTTTGCAAGTTCCAGCTTGGTTGCTAACACCAGACATTGAACTGTAATCCTAGAGACCATTAGGCTCTTCACAGCATCCCCTCGGTGGGAGCAAGCCATTATCCAGGCGCAGGTGTCGAAGGCATTTTTACGTTCTTCCCACTCTGGGAACAGCTCGCTCTCAAAATTCACTTCAAAGTGGATGTGAGCATGAAAAGAGCACAGGCTCCGAGACTCGGCCAGGTTTGGCCCACGTTGTCACTAAGCTGTTAGAGAAACTGCTTGTCCCGCAGGCTTCTTCGGGGGCACATTCTGCCTCATTTTCCACAGCGGGGCAGAAGCTGAAGCTGGTGGAAAACTACACACCAGGCAGTGGCCATTCGGAAAGGCTTTGAGGGGCAACTCGGAGCAACAAGTCTGTGTTCTCTGAGGGCTGAGACTGAGGTTGGACTGAGAGCCTGCAGTCACCTAGAAACCCCGTTCTAGCGCCCTCTATGGACACAGGAAGAAGGTGAGCTCAATGGCTGCAGAGTTTTGGTCCTTTCCAGTTTCCTTTATTGGCACATAAATCCCTTAACAGCTGAAATGATGATCCCTCGCATAGTTTCCACACAGTGGAACTCCTTACACTAGTATTTCACACCAGCACCCTCACTGGTCCCTCTCACACTGGCACCCTTCACACTGGCACCATGGAGAGGGTGCCATTAGGCTCAGGGTGAGGTGAAGGCATAATGAGGTGGAGCTGAGGGGCAGGGTTCTTGGGTGGACTCAGTAGACCCACGTGTAAGTGTGGAGATTATTTCTGCACAAGCATGACGCATGCATGTACACTCACGCATTTTGTTTTATTCTGGCCAGTTCCTTCTGAAGGAAGGAAAAGTGGTACCTGGATCTCTTACAGAAGCAGTTGACTTTATCTGAGGTTCTAGGGAGGGGCGACTTTAATGATGTTGTGGCAGGATAGTAAGAAGCTAGGAACGGTAAGAAGTAGGATGGGGAAACTGAGGTAAAGAAAGTAAATAAGGCTGAAGAGTTTGTGCAACGTATAGCCTGCTTGTGAATCACAAGCCCTTATCTTCCCTAACCATGAACACTCAAGAGCAAATGGTTTCTATCCTCCCTAACCAGAGAATGCATAGCTTCAATCACCCTGGCCTGGGAAAATAGAGAACAGAGACCCAGGTAATGCCATGTATGCCAGCCGAACCCAAGGACAGATAAAGTTGGGGAACAAATAAAAAACACCCCATTAAAGCCAGACAGATTTAAGGAAAAAGTAAAACAAAACAAAAAAAAATTAATCCAAAACTCCCCTATATATTCACCTGATGTATCAGCATATTAAAAATGCACCTGGAAAGCTGATGAATATTCTACTGAAACCCTCCCCTAAGATTCTCGTTGGCAGAGAAAATTAAAAAATAAAAAATAAAAAATAGATAAAAATCCCTCAGGATAAAGATTCTCTGTAGGCTCACTCTAGAGAACACCCAGGTCCCTTACCAGGCAAAAAGTTTCTATTTCTAAGGGTCCCCACAAGACTTGCAACGAGGGAAGCAGTGGACAGCAGCTACAGCTCAACCTGGGCTCCCTCCCTGATCCTGTCTCCAAAGCCCCCTCTTCTCTGACTTCCATGTAGGCTCAAGCATTCCTGCCTTGGCTCCCTTCTATCACTGTGACCTTCACTTTCCAGCGAGCCAACAGCAGCCCATCCCTGACTCACTTCTTTCCTATGACATATTAGAGCCAAAACAGAGTCCCGCCTAGGCTCTCCCCTGTTGTTTGACCCTAATCTCTTCCTTTGTTTCCCTATCCCCAGCATTAATAAACTTACTCTGGATTCATGCTGTGAAATCTGTCCTACACAAAGTCAAGAACCCACACACTAGAGGCCAACCTAAGGCAGACCTGCTCCAGGCCCGCCCCTGTTCGGTAACAATGGGACAGAAGCTGGATTCTCCCCAAGCTACACAGACTCCCACAATCGTGCGTGTAGTTTCGGGAGGTGCACAAGGGGTGTGTCCTCTTCAAGGTGGGTGGGAGAGTGCAGAATCCAAAGGCTATCACGTAGGTACATTTAAGTCATTATCATATCATGTCACATCATCACATCATGGTTTTCCTGTGGCCAAAGCCATCCAGGTCTGTGCAGGTGCGTCTGGTGTCTGGGGAGGTGCCACAGGTCACGTGGCAGAAGGCACGTTGGAAACCAGAAGGCAGTTGAATCTACCATCATAGCAAGAAACCCCAGAGCCCCATGGGTTCCCTGGTCTTTAGAGCCCAGGCAGTACCCTCTGCTTCACAGGCCTGGAGAGTGAGTCAGAACCCTCTACTGTCTCCTCCTTGCTTTTCTAGAGCCAAAGCTATGCTGTCTTACTGGGCATGAGGCTCTTCAGACTCATCGCAGATCACTGTTGAGATCTAGCTCCCAAAACATTGTCTCACCCATAGCAGGGTTTGATA
This sequence comes from Pipistrellus hanaki, assembly GCF_964339955.1. Classification (NCBI taxonomy): domain Eukaryota; kingdom Metazoa; phylum Chordata; class Mammalia; order Chiroptera; family Vespertilionidae; genus Pipistrellus; species Pipistrellus hanaki. Next base: position 26,937,735 of record NC_140505.1, read on the forward strand.
AGTCCTTGACTGGGTGAAGGATTAATCAAAAAAAGAACTCAAGTTCTACACAATCTACTTTTACCACCAGCAAAGGCTAGGGCATGCTTTGAGATGACTTTGAATGTCTCCTGACTACGTCATAGAACTCTGATGCCTTTGTGACCCATGGCAGTGTTTCGCTGAAAACCCCATGACATGATCAGAGCTCCTGAGTAATAGCTGCCAGGCTGCTGACCTCGTGTACAGTGGCTCTACCCAGAGCCTGAAGGAGAGAAAGGCCTTCTTTCCCTTTCTATCAACCCAAGCACAGTGACGACTTCAGGCACTAACCACCGAACTTCCTAAATGCCCTCTACACGGTATGTACTCTCCCTCTGACATCACTGGACGTGTCTCCCAAGGCAGTCCATACCTCCTGGTTTTCATCTGTTTAGCCGAAAGTCACCCAGCTCCTGGATTTTCCTCCCTGCTGAGTTCAACAATGAGGAGTTTTTCCCCCATCATTTTCATTATTTCAAATGTTTTTCACAAGCTTGATTTAAAAAGGGAAAATTCCCCACCATATTTTCAGTCTGATTATCAGATGATGATGGACAATAGATTGATAAGAGTCATTCAAGGAGATACAAGCTCTTGTGTATAACAGCTCCTCCAATTATCAGACACTACTAAACTATTATTGATCCCGCTCACATTGGGTGATAACTGAGCATTTTCCACTTGTTTAAAGTGCTGTTAGCTAGAGACTCCCGTCAATAAAGAAGCAGCAGATTTCCTTTAAACACAGCTCAATACAATAAATAGCACACACAGAAAGTTCAGAGTTCTGTAATCTCAGTGAAACAAATAACTACTCAGCACAAACATAGAGACTTTCTAGTTGCTAAATGGTTTATTATAAAACCGGCACCTGGGGAGGTCATTTAATACTCGACCTTAGCTACCACCCAGAGATGCGCTGAAGTTTGAAAAGTCTTGTTCACTCCGTCTGCTTTCATTGGTCTAAAAATAGGATTAGTGGAAAGTGGGAGGTGGTAACCAGAGTGACAGTTGTGAACCGTTAGAGGTGGATGCTTTATAACCCTTGGCAACGTCCTTCTAGCTCTGGTGAGGCAGATTCTGTTTTTACATGGGACTGCAAGATTTGCAGAGGCATGGGGGGCACTGGAGAGAGTGCTGGTCAAATAAATATCTCTGTTAGGCTGAGTTGATAGGCTGTTGTTGCAAAACATGCTGACCCCTGCCTGCCTCTCTCCTGGGTATTTTGTTTGGCTAGTGACAAATAGGTGCTGTTCTCCTGATGGACCAAGCTTTTGTTGTAGGTCCAGGGCAAACCGAGAACATAAAACCAAGTAAATTGGCTAATAAGGAAATCAGCATATCACTGAGAAACTAATCTCATTGTGCCATCAGTAGTTAGCTAAAGGGCTGACCACTGAGACTTGGGGTCAGGTCGAATGACCTGAGAAGTCAATGAAAAGTGGTTTCCATTATTTATTTTGCCATATTTTCTCCCATTGTGAATGGTTTCACTTTTGTTGCAGCCAAATAAAAGCATGAGATTTTTTAAAACAAAGGCATCATCATCATCATTCCAAAGCAGGTGACCTGCTCTGTGGAGCCCCGTGCCCTGGCTCACTCTCCCAACCACAAATCTGGCAGTTAGTGTTTCAGCAGGTGCAGAAAGGAGCTGTGGTCAGGATTTGAAGACCCCCAACAATTCTTCACAAACAAAGGCCTAATAGATGTGGGGGCTCTGAAGAGAAAAGAGGGATGGATATGAAGGTAGGAGGGACAGGGTGAAACCAGAGGTTACAATGAATTTCAAGATTAGTCATTACTAAGTTGCCTATAATGTCTGATTCTCTCTTCATTAATTCAGTCAACATGCATTTATTTGTTGGGGTCACAGAAGGTTCAGACCTAATCCTGTCTTTCAGTGACTTGCAATTGAGCAGTGAAGCTAAACAAGTGAGAGTGTGAGGTGGTGGGATAGAGGAATATGGTGTGATGGAAACTTCGCAGAAGGCCTAGAAGTGCCTAGGGGCCCCCTGTACAGGAAGACACTTGTGTTGGACACTTGCTTGGGATGTGGCACCTGAGAAAGCATGGAGGAGAGGCAGGCGCTGCCTTCAAGAGCCCACAGGCAAGGACTCCAACACAAACTTGTGCAGGATGTTTACGGCAGCGTTGTTCACAATGGCCAAAAGTGGAGACAACCCGTGTCCACCCACAGATGATAAATCAGTAAAATGTGGTCTAGCTGTACATGGAATATCATCCAACCTTAAAAAGAAAGGAAATTCTGACACATGCTATATCACGATGAACCTTGAAGACATTATGTTGAGTAAAATAAGCCAGTCACAAAAGGACAACTATTGTATGGTTTCACTCATAGGAGGGACATAGAGTCATTATATCCATAGAGACAGGAAGTAGAAGAGTGGGTGCCAGGGGGAGGGGGCAGGAAAATAAGGAGTGAATAGGGACAGAGTTTCAGTTTGGGAAGATGAAAACTATCTGGAGATGGTTGGTGGTAATGGCTGCACAACAGTGTGAGCATGCTTAATGTCCCTGAACTGTGAACTTAAAAATGGTTACAGTGATGGATTTTATATTATGTGTATTATTTACTTTTTAATTTATTTTTAGAGAGAAGAAGGGAGAGGGATGGAAAGATAGAAACATCGATGAGAGAGAAACATCATCCATCAGCTGCCTCCTGCACACCACCTACTGGGGATCAATCCCACAACCTGGGCATGTGCCCTGACCAGGCATCAAACCATGATCTCTTGGTTCCTGGGTCAACGCTCAACCAGTGCACCAGGCAGGCATATTATGTGTATTTTATCACAATTAAAACAAAAAACAAAAAAAACTGGCAGGTAATCTGGAGTGGCAGGAGGCTGGGTGCGGAAAGTTGAAGAGCTCTTTCATTTTGTTTGAATTGAGCCTTTTTATTATTATTATTATTATTATTATTATCATTATTATTATTTTATTTTTATTTTTATTGCAGGAGGCAGGTTTAGGAGCAAGGATGTGGCCAAGTTTGCATTTTTTATTAAACAATGATTCTGACTTCTGACAGAGGAGCTATGGAGGGGGCCAGCCAGGGCTGTCAAAGATGGTGAATTTGAGCAACACCAGTGGAGTCCTCAAGGAGGTGGCAGGAATGGAGGAAGTCAGTGGCGGTACCAATACAAATATGACACAGAGGCCAAGAGCTCCCTATGTCCTTCTCTGCACCTTCCCTGGGCACATGATCCTATAAGAGGGACTGTCATGCCCCATGTTTCAATCCTAACGGTCTATGGGGGAGGGAACACACACAAGGAGAGGCTCTAAGTAAAAGCTTTCTGAGTGGTAGAGGAGGAGGGCACGGCTGTCAGAGATGGCACAGTCTCCAAGTACCCTTTTCTCACTAAAAGCATAGAAGAAACATGGCCTCTTCCTCAATGGTTGCCCCATAGCACAGAAGTGTTCAAACACTTCCATGTGGATTTTGTACAGTGCATTACCAAAGATAAAGGAGCCCCACTGCCGACATGGCCCAGATTTGGGGGCCATCGAACAAAACCAATGTAGCTAAGAGAAGAGGACTGTGGGTCTGAGCGAGATAAGAGAGCTGGTTCTAGAGTCAAATAACTCCTGAGTCCAGAGCCTCACTTTGCCATTTATCATCTGCATGACCTTGGACAGCTCTTGGACATGTACTATAACCTCTCTGTGTTTGGGCTTCTATGTCTGAAAAATAAGGGTAAACGGCAGAGGATGTCTTATGGGATTGCTGAAGGAGTAAGCTGAAAATGGAGCCTGGCTCATGTGAGCAACACATGGCATAGCTGCTATTATCGCTATTGGTGATTTTTATCATCAACCTCTCTCAGCCCCAACTTTTTTAGCATAGCATCCAAATGAAGTCACAAGTCTGAAGGAAAAAAAAAAAAAAAAAAAAAAAAAAAAAAAAAAAAAAACCTGACAAAATGCCTGATACACAGTAGAGAGTCTATGACAGGAGCCTTCCCTGGGCAGGTAATAAAAAATTGTCTGTTATCATTTTTACTTTTGACCTCCCATAATGAAATAACAGCAGTCAATAAGGACTCCGTTCTAAGTGTCAGGTGTCACAGAGAATGTGTTCACGTTTTAAGCTCATTTTCTGCTCCTAGCAGTCCTCTGAAGTGAGAGGCACTATTAACCCCCTTTTATCTGGGAAGAAATAGTCTTGAGATATAAGGACTGGCCCACTGTCCCTCGGTCATTAGGAGGTGGAGCCTGGCTTTGGCTGCCTAAAAAGGCAGGACAGCTGGAGTCTGGGGCTCTTTGGAGTTAGTGTGCCAGCCCTGAAATGAGCACATGACTAGCTCAAGGGTGGGTATCCTTACACAAGGACTAGCGAAGGAACCAGGACCTGATGGTAGAACCAACAAAAGAAACAGGAGCTCAAAACAGCCATTACTCAACTAGTCCTGGCTCAGGCTTTTCTCATATCTTAGTGAGGAGAACAGTATCATAGGAAGCAGAATTTCACTCTAACCAGAGAAAAAGAAAATCTACAGTGTCTACATATTTGACAGATATTGATCTGATCCAGTCATCATTCTGTAGGTCAAAAGTGGTCAGTAATGGTCAATGCCACAATTTCATACCTGCCCCTAGCATGTAGTAATGAATTGTTTAATTAATCCTATGGTTCAAATTTAGTTCTTCCTCATCAAATAGGTTTTTATCATCTTCAATTATAATCTATAGATATAAAAGCCTAAGTGACCAGACGACCGGGCAACTAAATGACTGGTCAACCGGTGCTGTGATGCACCCTGATCACCAGGGGGCAGATACTCAATGCAAGAGCTGCCCCCTGGCGTGCTCCCAAAGTGGGAGTGCCACTCAGCTGACCAAGGGGCTCCAGACACAGGGCTGATGGCTGGTGAGCGCAGCTGCAGTGGTGGGAGCCTCTCCCGCCTCCATGACACCCCTACCAAGTGGGGGCAGCAGCAGGCACAGCAGAGCTTGGATGAGCGGGAGCGGCAGGCAGGAGTGGAAGGCAGCATTGGACTGCCAGTTTTACCAGATCCCTTTAGGCCATGCTGAGGGACCATACCAGTACACAAATCTGTGCACCCTCTAGTGTAAAATAAACTTCTTAAAGCATTTTCATTCAAAATCAAGACAGGATGAGAAAGGTAAAGAAGCCAAACCTTGCCCATAATAAAGAAATTAACTTCTCTGGAGCTTATGTACCCAAACTAAATACAGTTCCAGAAGATAAACTCAAAAAAAAAAAAAATGCAACAGCACAGGTACACAGCCCCCTGACAGAGAAACAATCCTCATCAAGATATGAAACAAGGTTGCATGATGTTCAAGCATGTCTCTCCTATTGGTTATGAGGCTCACTTGGCAAACCACGTCTTCAGCAAGTGTCTAATTTAGTAAAGGAAGTAAGCTATACTCCAGCTCAAGAATCTCCATGGAACAAGCATCCATGAGGAAATCTGTAGAAACGTATATGCCCATTTTGCTCTACCTGCATTCTATACTGCATTGAGTATTTTGGCACAAGTACACATACTATTAAAAAGCAAATTAATGAATGGTGATCATTTTTTTAATTTAATATTTTCTGGAGAGAAAAAAATCTATACACCTCCTGCACTTCCAAAAATCTCGAACTCTTGGGGGTTAGTTGAATTGAAAATAAAAAAGGTACATCTTACTCTAAATGAGTTTAGGCAAGTGGGAGTGTGAAGCTGAGCTGGTGCAGGAAGACAAATGACTAATGGAGGTAAGAGAAGGGAGCTTAAAAATGACTAATTTGCATCTGTGCCTACTCTGACCGAAATAGGTGCTGTGTTGCTAAGTGCTCCCCCTGGTGCAGTCAAGAAAGAGGCAGACAGAAAACCACATGTTTGTAAAAGAAATGAGCTTCCTTAAGCAAAGGATCATACAGATACTTTGCTAGCAATGAAGATTAGCCTGAAAGGAAATAAGTTGACAAAATAGAATTTTCTGGAGTGACTCTGGTAGAACCATCTCAGAATTGGGAGGTGAAAACAAAGACTCTGACACTAGCTATTCAACAAAGGCTAGGTAGGTTTGGGGAGCTCTTGGGTCTCTGTTGTGTCCCCAAGGAAATGAGGTTCATGGAAAATCAGGAAGTTATTTTCCCAAATAGCCTTCTAATTCAACAGAATCTCAGTGTCTGTTTGCCACTAAGTAACACGTGGAAAAACAGGTAGCCAGGCCTCTCCTGTGCAAATGCTAAGCTGGCAGGCCCAGCTCTTGCACCCTGACTAAGTCTCGGGCACAAGCCTATTGTCTAGGGAGAGTCAGCAACTTACATTCCCTCTTATCACTGGTGATCAGAAGTCACAGTCTAAGTTTCCGGGGCTATAAAGAGAGACCAGGAATGAGCAAAAGAAGAAAATCATTCCTCAGAACCCAAACAAAACATTCCAGACCTTTACGTTATGCAGAAACTCTCTGAGGTGTCCTCCCACCCATCCCTGGGCACATTCTATGCTAAGGATCACTGTGTTGGGTGACACTTAGAGAAGCCCTTTGTTGCCTGGCCTTTCTGCCACCTGTAGCCTTCCTCACACCTTCCAGCTCCCTAAATCCCACCCACCATAAGAGCTCAGCTCCAATCCCATATCTCCCATTGATTGAGCTTTCTCTGGTTAGAATCACGAAATGCTAGAATGAGAAGAAAAATTAAAAGGTTCATTCACCTCTCCCATTTCACAAATCTTAAGATCAGACATTTTTTACTATGTGCAGACACCATGCAAAGTGCTTTACAGAAGACAACTCGAGAAACCCTCAGAATCCCTAGATCAGTGTTAGTATTACCCCCATTTTACCAATGAGGAAATAAGGCACAGAATTCCAACCCTGAGAGTCTGCTCCAGAATCTGTGATCTTTCCCTGTCACCCACCAGACAATCTGTAGTTTAGAACCCAAGTCTCCAGACACCATCACTTCCTGCCCCTCATCAACTCCGTCTCCCCAACCCAAAGTGATGCTTCGCTTTTAAAGGCCTGTGTCCATGATTGTGCAACCACGCTGTGGTTCACCTGTGCTCTCAGTGGTGTCTATTTTATTATCTTATGTTGTTAAATATTTATGGCTACATCACTGACTGCGTAGACCTCATCTCCAGAACAGACAAGCACCAGCCTTGAAGATATAACTTAAATGGCAAGTGATATAGTTAACAGAATATTTCAAAGGATTAGGGGGGATTCTCTTTATGGAAGTATTCCAGCCAGTAAATGAGACTGGCTGACAAGTTCAGAACATCAGCATCTGTAGCCCTTAATGGATCTAAGCATTGGGAAGAATGACCACAACAGCAAAAAAAAAAAAAAGCAAGATGTTATGCACCCACCGACAGAAGAGTGCATCACCACCATCTAGGAACCAGTCTTACCAAAAGTTTTAACCTAACTCTAATCAAGCTTCTAGGGTTTCTCAGCCTCGGTACTACTGACATTTTGGGTGCCTACTTCTTTGTGACAGGAGCAGTCCTGTGCATTTTAGGGTGCTGAGTCACATGCTTGCTTCTACCCCCTAGACTCCAGTAGCACCTCTCCCCAGTTGTGACAACCAAAGATGTCTTCAGACATTGCCAGATGTCCAGTACAGCAGTGGCACTCCTCATTGAGAACCTTTGTGTCCAACTCCTTCCTCGCAGGCCACACCTGCTTGCCCTTCAAGTGAGTGCCTGCAACTCTGTCCTGCTTCAGGACACAGCTGTTGTTCAACTTCTCTCTTCCCTACACTACTGGGAAGCTCCCTGAAGTTGGGAATTGTATTGGTCCCATTTACCACTTTAACTCTGGGGCTTGGCACTGGACAGGTACTCAGTGAGCATTGCAGAATGAATGAATGAATGAATGAATGAGACCATGTTCAAGAGTTCCGTGCACATGAGGCCAGAGGTGAAACAAGCAATATAGAGAGAGCCTAAAAGCATCATGTATTCAGGGGTCCTCAAACTTTTTAAAGTGGGGGCCAGATCACGGTCCCTCAGAGAGCTGGAGGGCCGGACTATATGAACTACTAATTCCTACTGTAACACCTCAGCTGCGCTCACTGCCCAAAAAACCTGGCGGGCCGGATCAGACTCCTCTGCGGGCTGCATGTGGCCCGCGAGCCGTAGTTTGAAGACCCCTGACGTATATCCACAGAAGCCTTCTGACTTCAAGAAAAGACCCGATGTAGGTTTCAAAGCCAAACATTTGAATGTTAAACTATTATTAAGTTTTATTTCTTCTGAAGCAATACACCATGCCTAGACAATTATATTTAATATATGTTGCCCTCATTTATACTTTAGAGTTTAGTTCTACCTTATATGGTAGAAATATAAGGGCTTTCTCTCCCTTTGCTACCTGTGGAGATGAGCCGACCCACCTGCTATAATTTCATGCACTGCCATTCACTGCTGGCCCCTCTTACATTCCTAGGGAGGGAGGAGCGGGCCAACTCCAGCAACATATGAGCAAATCCAATCTCTGAACAAGGCCTGTAACAGTCAGCTCGCTGCCTCTAGCATCTACAGACAATCCAGGGGTGGAGAGTGCTCTGGGCTAGAAGTCTGAGTTCTAGTTGGACTACTAAGCACCCGCTGACTTCGGGATTTTCTGGGCGAGACAGTCACTGCAGCCCTTTCTAACCTTGAAAGCACTCTAGTTCTGTGTGCCCCAGGCTTCACTGATGCCATGTGCAAGGTGGGAATTGGGTCCTGGTCATAAAGATGCATGTTCAGCATCCATCTCACACTATGAGGAAGGTGGGCTCATTTGTCTTTACCACAAGGACGTGTCATTATTCGGGGCTCCCGTTTATGAGCAAACTTAAGGACCCCACTTCCAATGGGGTCTGGAGACCTGAGTTGCTGCTTGCTAAGAAAATCTACACATGAAGGCAGCTCTCAGCCTGTGGAAGTCTTTGAAATGGCGGGTACATAATCAAGAGATAACCCTGCTGTGTGCCTGGTGGAAACAGCAAATAAAGCAGGATGGATGAAGTCAGAATTAGAAACTAAAACCGCAGTGGCGCTGGTACTCATGAGAAATGGCATTTGTGGCCACCCCAGCACAGCTCCGAAAAGGTAGTGAAATGGTAACAGAGTTCATCCTGACACCTTTCCCCTCTTAGCTCAGCCCGGGAAGGCTGCATCATGCAATCACGGCCTCCCTTCATTAGTACTGCATCACAGATGGCACCATGAAAGAAATGACAAATTAGCAATTTTGTGGCACCAGCAGAATGCTATCATTTGTATCACAAAGTCAGCAAAATCAAGCGCCCAATAACTCAGCTCACCATTCTCACCCAAGACTGGTCATCAATACGGTTTTATGTGCCTTGTACTAATCACTAAAGTCAGATAATATGCAAGGTTAATGGTTGCGGACAGTCCGGGGAAATATCCGAGATCTGATAAGGACACCCCCACCTTATTGCAGTTCCCTGCATCAGTATCCCAACCAAGAATAAACCAGAGATGGGAATCGATGTTTAAGGCAGTCGCGATACATCTCCCTGTGTAACATGTAAATTGGCCCTTCATTTGCCCATTCACCGTTCGGTTAATAAATAGTTCAGACACGGGCCACCCTGATAGTGAAGGAGTGTCACCATTGTATGCCCGTCACCCCTCTAGAGATTTATGTGGCCAGAGCACAAGGGACCCTGGCTGAGGCTTTCCAATTTACCTCGCAGTCTCTTAAAAGAAACCGAAACAGTGTGCTCTGGGTTCTGATGAGGAGTTTAATATCTATATATATCAAGCCCTCAAAACTGGGAGCTGCACTCGCTTCTTCGAGCAAAGCACTTTTATTGAACAGGAACTAGACAAAGCCCGGCTTGGGGCCTCTTTGTCCCAGTATCGACTGTGGGGTGACCGCGGAGCCCTGGCGCAGACGGCGTTTCCTGTGGTGCACTCTTGGCGACAACTGGTAACATCCATAGCAAGACCTGGAGGCAAGTCCATGACTTCCCACGTTTAATTATGGTGTTAAATGTCCCCACGATCCTTCAGAGGCTCTGGAGAAACTTCACATCCACGCGAAGCTGGTTCGTTTCGGCAGCTTCCTCTTGAGAAAGCCAGGACCCGTGTGCAAGCATACCGCCTTCATGCACAACGCACTCAGGCAAAATCATCCCTAAGTGACAGATCCCAGCTTTGGCAATGGGTTTTTTCTTCTAATTTAAGTATGCATTTCTGAGTCCCGATATAATTACTACAATTTACCTTCCCAGGCCGAAAGAAAGCACACTGGCAATGTGTTCCATTTGCAACTCAACTACGAAATGCAAATGCAGAACTGGCAGCTTGGCCGTGGCAGCATTTGGGGGAGTTTATCTCACCTGTGACAGTTAGAAAGACACTCTCCGAGGACCGTGAGTTTTGACAGTCCCTCCGACAAATGAAAAATGGCCAGGTCCTGCTGCCCGGCTCAGGCTCCAGCTCACTCTGCAGCGCACCCACTCCAGCCCCCAGAGCCACACACTTGCAAGCAAGATGCCGGCAGCTCACTTTCGTGCAGCCCAGAGCGATCGCAGCCCTCTACCAGGAAAAGCACAGCAGAAGGTGGCCGTGGTCACTCCCCCACTGTGTGATATACAGCAGAGACTTTGGCAAAAGGCTTCCTTCCATTGCCAAGTGAGAGGGGAGCAGAGAGGAGCTGAATCAGACATCCCAGGCCTGGCTCTCCCGGCAGGAGCGAAACGATGCACATGCAGCCGTTGTTCTCATTCTCTCTGTGGGCACTGGCTATGTGCCAGGCACTGTGTAAAGCCCTTGTCCATGGACGTCCTATGCATTCATGGTGCCCTGGGCGATGGGGCAGGTAGCAGAGCCAAGTATGACCTGAATTCTAGCAAATTCCCAAGGGACAGTGAGAAGGGAGAAATGAATGTTGCCTGGCAGTGCAGGAAGAGAGAAGACAGAGATACACTGGAAGAGGTGGCCAGGGTCCCCAGAGAAGAGGTGAGAGAAAGGCCAGCCGAGAAGACAGGCTGGTCAGATCGCAGACCTGTGGGGCCACATCCTAACCAGTTCCACCTAAACCAGCTCCATGTGGAGCCACTGTCACATCTTAGTCAACATATTTTGTGAATTAGAAGACAGTGAACATCTTTCAGAGGATCCTCTGGTGGGTGTATTCACAAGTCCCTGCTCTATGGACCGGCTGCCCCAACAGGACAGACAGTGGTCACCATTCTGTTTGCTACTGGGCACATGGATGAGGTGACTCAGCAGGCTGGCCACGTGCCCAACATCAAGTAAGAGTGAAAATCTGTGGTACCTTTTCAGGTATCAGAAGAGACCATTTACCTAGAGCAGTGGTCAGCAAACTCATTAGTCAACAGAGCCAAATGTCAATAGTACAACGATTGAAATTTCTTTTGAGAGCCAAATTTTTTAAACTTAAACTTCTTCTAACGCCACTTCTTCAAAATAGATTCGCCCAGGTCGTGGTATTTTGTGGAAGAGCCACACTCAAGGGACCAGAGAGCCGCATGTGGCTCGTGAGGAGTCAGTTAGAAACTTAGTCCAGTGGTTCTCAACTTCATTGCCACTTGGTTTGCCAACTAATGACCTAGTGGGTCCTCTAAGAACAAGAAGAAAAGAGACATTGCATTTCCTCCTTTGTCATAGACTTGGATTCCCATATTTATATCACTTTATGGGATATACTCGAGGAGTAGAAGGTACAGCTTGGGGGATTCCAGGATATACCCTTGTCATACCTACAAGATTTCAAAAGCTCTGATTTGCCTCGAGAGCAGCTCACTAATGGCACCCCAGGCCACCCCAGCATTTAGCCTACTCATCTCTGGATAACATCATTCTCATCCCAGCCCCTTGGGAATGTGTGTGGCTGGTGTCAGCTGACAGTCGGGGATGGTTTTGTGGGACACCAAGTGGCAATGAAGCCCTCTGCTAGGTGAGCAGTGAGAGGAGCAGGGAGGTGGGGAGGGGTGGTGGTGGTGAGAGAAAAAGGAGGAGTGCTAAGGAGGTGCCTGTCTGGAGGCCGGGCCAGGTATGGCAGTTAGAGCTGGCACCAGGCTGTGGCGTACAGGGTGTGAACAGAAGGAAAGGGAAACAGCAGCACTGCTCTCCTGGGGAGCGCTGTGGGCCCTCCAAGCAGGAGGACCATTTGTACTGTTAGTCTCAGAAATGGGCTCTACGAGGGAGCAAAGACGGAATGGAATCAGTCACTGTGGGGTCTAAGCCAGACCCCTGCATTGTGGGAGTCCCGGGAGGAAAGTGGGAGCTCTGGTGATTGAGACAGGCCAGAAAGAGTGGCAGATACAGCCATGGGTGATTGCAATTCCCCTTTTCTAGATGCCTGGTGCATGGATGGAGATGTGTGCCTCTCCTCTCCTCACATGGACTCTACGGCATGAGAAACACACCAAGCCCTCCTTGGTTCTTGAAGCCACTTCATCCATGGCAGAACCCCCACCTGGTCCGTGCTGGGTGGGAGGGGGTGAGGTGCACCTGCATGGAGGTAAGGACCAGAAGGAATGGAGACAGTAGAGGGCAGGGCAGGTGCCACCTCTGTGCATAAGAGGAAGAGAAACCCAAGAACTCCTGGCTCGTCCCGGGCAGCAGTGGGCTGTCAGTGGGCTGTTCTGCTGGGCCTGTTGAATCAGCCCTGAAGGAGACCCCAGCATGCTGGGTGTTTCCACATGGAGGCATGCACAGGGAATGATAATTCCCTTGCACATGGAATAGGAAGGCATTGCCACAGGGCAGACCTGTCCCCTCGCTGTATCCTGAGGGGTAAGTGTTTCCAGGCTGTGAAGCATTTGCAGCGGACCAGTTAGGAACCTAGACCAGTAGTTCTCAAGCTCCAGGAAGCATCAGAATCAATGTGCAAGCTTATTAAAGCCCAGAAGGCTGACCCCACTCCCCTCCCAGTTACTGTTTCAGGAGGTCTGCCTTAGAGCTAAACAATTTGCATGCCTAAGAAGTTCCCAGGTGCTGCTGACGCTGCTGGCCTGAGGATCCCCTTGGAGACCAGCACCTTTCGGAAGTCATTCCTGGCTCAGAGTTAGAAAGATGGCTACTATCTTGTAGGTAAAGGGGCAGGAATCCCTAACCCAGGCACAACAGCTGAAAGAGATGGATAGGGTGGCTGCCTTCAAATACTTGAACACCTACCTGCAAGTAGAAACAGGATCAAACGTTTCTCAGGTGGAACCAAGACCTACCAGTGGGAGCTACAGAAGATGGAGTCCTGCTTCATCTAAAGAATTATTTATTTACTTATAGATTCAGCTGCCAATAGATGGCCTGGGCTCTCCTAGGAAGTAAAGCGAGTACCCATTGGAGGTGTCAACCAGTCAAACAGGATGGAGACTTTAAGCAAAGAGCTTAGGGGGAGGGGGTTTTGAGCAGACCTCCTGGAAGATATTTCCACCCCTGTGAGTCCCTGAATTCACAATTCCCACCCTTGCCTGGTGCATGCTGACAGGTAAAGCTCCTTGGCAAATCCCAAGTGATGGTCAACTCCCAGCTCGCCTGAGGCCCCAACCAGGGTGGGAAGGGGCTAAACAGAAACTGGTGGTCTTTCTAGACCAGGCTCCTCCCTGAAACCAGCCACCAGTCCTGCTTTTAAACACTTGACACCTGAGTTCTGCAATAATAGGATCAGAAGCAGTTATGAATCAGCCCCACTATGGAAAGACATTCCTGGAATTAACTCTAATATGTGTTTAATTGGTGTCGTTCCTTAGGAAAAGAGATTTTTTTTTTTTTTTCAGAATGCCTCAGCAATAAGAAAGCTTTCAAGAAACATCCCAAATTTTCATTCCTCAATTCCTTTCAGGTCTAATTTGTGTTAATTCAATTAAGGGCATGTAATTTGGCTGTCACCGAAATTAAATATAAAGAAAAATGTACATGAATGCAAAATTTGAAGAGTTAGGCACATAGAATCCAAGAAGTTCAAGAAAGTTTTAATTCCTCCTATAATAAAAACACAGGAATGAAGAAAGGAAGGAAGGAAGGAAGGAAGGAAGGAAGGAAGGAAGGAAGGAAGGAAGGAAAGAAGGATTACATATATTTCTTTAATATGTTTTATTATACAAAAATCTTCAAAACAAGCTATACTACAGAATTTAAATAGGTTCATATGCATTCAGAATTTGTTTTCTCTAATTTCCTAACGTAATACCTTTTTAAATATTTATATTATATATATAAGAGCTCTAACCCTGGTCCCAAATGGTGCTCTGCCACACACAGCAACAGTGCTGTGCTCAGGAGCACACTGTGTTCAAAACTGAGCCAGCTGATGCCTGGGTAATGGAGTCACTGAGCAAGTCTCATGCCCTCCTAACCCTGCCCCCCTCCAGCTCTGGCTTACATGCCTCCATTAAAAATCAGTGCTATCTAGAGCAGGACTAGTCCCTTTAGATGCTGCCTTCACTCTTAGTAAAATGTCTCCCATAAACGCTAGGCACTCACTGTGTTCACCAGCTGGTCCAGTCACCCTTCCAACCAGACCATGGTAGGTTCCCTAGTCCCCACGGTGAGGCCCAGTGGGATCGGATGGAGGTGTGGTGTAGGGGAAGGAACCAGGCAGCTTATAATAAAACCGAAGTAAAAGTCCTTAGAGAGGTCTGTGAAAGCATCGTTACCGTCTCATGATTCTATCTCACTGGTGCACCATGGCAGGTAGTAAGTGCTCCATCAGGTTGAGCCACTGAGTGTGTTGTTTATGAAATTCTTGCAAGAGTCCCCAGGTCGCTATTTATGCCCTAAGTCACAGGTGAAGAAACTGAGTCTTACAGAACTTAAGCCAGAACTGGGGGTGGAGGTGAGGGTAGGGGTGGGGATAGGGGTGTGTGGGGGGGTCCAAGGACACACCACAAGAAACCAGAGAGACAGGATTTAAACACAACTCTAGCCCAAAAGCAGTGTAAATGGCTGGTCGGGGTTTGAGCAGAGCTGGGCCTTGTGCAGAGACAGAAGGATGGAGATGGGTGGGAGGGGAAGAAAAGGCCCTTGGGGCACTGTATTCTGAGACCAGTGAGGAAGCCAGGCCACCATGCTATGTGCTCACATGACAAGGAGGGTTGGAGAGTCAGCTTCTGGAACTGCTGCTGGCCACAGGCCATTACACATGAAACAGGGGTCTGGTCCAGGGCCTCGGAGTGGGGGCCACCGCAGGTGTCTAGGTGAGGAGGCACAGGGGGAACATGCTCTCAGAGACCACACAGAAGCAGGAAGACCTAGAAAGACAAAGCTTTCCCCCAAAAAAGGCACTAAGAACTTGGATGAAGCAGGTTGAACCCAGGACAGTTATTTTAATTAAGAAAATTTGTTGGCACAGCAAATAAAATCAATGGACCGTTTGCAAGTTAGCAGCTATGCCTTCTTATACTTCTTATCCTGTAAAGATCCAGTCTCTCTGCCCTGGGTGGGTTTGGTTCAGTGGATAGAGTGTTGCCCCTCAGACAGAAGGGTCACTGGTTCGATTTCCCATCAAGGATAGGTACCTCAGTTCAATCCCCTCTCCCCACCCCCCAGCCTCGGTCAGGGCACGAGAGGGAGGCAGCCAATCATTGTGTCTCTCTCACATTGATGTTTCTCTCTCTCTCTCTCTCTCTCTCTCTCTCTCTCTCTCTCTCTCTCTCTCTCTCTCTCTCTTTCTCCCACGCTCCCTTCCCCTTCCCTTCCATTCTCTCTAAAAATCAATGGAAGAAATAGCCTCACTCCTCCAGTGAGGATTTAAAAAATCGAGCTGCCCTAACATAAACTCATGTGTCCTCTGTGGCCTGGCTCAACCTTGGAAAGGCAACCCCAGAGGAGAGTCTGGGAGCTGGCACCTCTCTTCCCGCCCTCTCTGCTTCTCTCTGCAGTGACCCCAGGCCACCCACATGCTCATAATTATCCTGGACCTCCTTCCTCTGATGACCACCTTCTAGAGCAGTGGTTCTCAACCTTTCTAACTCTGCGACCCTTTAATACAGTTCCTCATGTTGTGGTGACCCCCGACCATAAAATTATTTTCGTTCCTGTTATGAATCGTAATGTAAATATTGAAAGGGCAGAGCAAGACTATAAGCAGAACTTCCCTTTTTATTGAAGAGCCAGCCCTATGTGCACTTAGTGGTTATCTCGATGCTGGCCTTGTGCGCCACCCTTGACCAATCAGAAGGTAGCAGGGTATAGCTCAGACCCAGGAATGCGTTAGTCATTTCCTGCCCTTTGTGCCATAAGAACCTGCTGTAAAGCCCAGGTGTAAGTCCCTGCTGTAAAACCTGGAATAAAACCCTGACATGGAACTGACCAATCAGGATTAGCCAACTCAGGGGTCCAACCCTCCCCCTGCCCCAGACCCCTATAAAACCTTTGTCCTGTTGAAGCTCGCTCTCTCTCTCTCCCCACCTCTCCACTGCACTGGTGAGTGTGTATGGGACTGAGCTCGAGCTAGCTCAAATAAAGGCTCTTTGCTTTTGCATCAGCTCAGCTCCCTGGTGGTCTTTGGGGATTAAGAAATCTGGGCATAACAATATCTGTGTTTTCTGATGGTCTTAGGCTACCCTGGGTCACAACCCACAGGTTGAGAACCACTGTTTTAGAGGAAGAGGAAATACCTCCTACTCCACATCATGCAATAGCCCCCTCCCCCCTCCGCCCACTCCCACACACAGAGGGGCATGTTAACAGATGGGGTTAAGCTTCCATTGCTGGGCTTGGTTGACTTCTCTGTCATCCTTAGCTCACTTTCTCTGGCCCACTCAGTTCCTCAAGGCAGCAGGACAGATTCATTTGATAGCCCATTGAGAAGGCCACTTTAAAAAATGACTCTTAAGAATGCAGCTCTTTCCCATCTTGCCCTTGAGCATAGGGGGTAGGAAGAATGAAAATTTAAATTCAAAAGGCATTTACTAATTTCAACACAAAGCAGTCAGGAAATGCAGAAGTTAAGCATTTCCTTCTCATTATCTCTCCCACATTTCAGGTAGCACCAATTAAACCTTCATTTTAAATAGTATAATACCATGAGCAGGGAAGGTAAGTTCACGAAAGCCTGCTTCACTTCCCAACTCCACTGTTCCCGAGGCTTCCAGGCAGGGCACTATTATGTATTGATGTTGAGACTCTGAAAATAACACCTTTTGTTTAAGGGCCAGGAGGCTTGGGGAAGAGTTGATAACAAAATGAATACCCAACCTGTTAAAACTGTAAACTCTGAAGTCTGATTATTAGGAAATAAATTTTCATTACACAAAAAGAATGACTACTGGTTCTTGTTGATGCATTCTCAAAGTTAATTTAAATTATAGTTCAATTTATAAAAGGAAATAAACTTTAACGCAATGACATTGCAGGTGAGCACACAGTAGGGCCTCCAAAAGATGTCATGAGAATTCAGAAACACTACAATGGAAAGTGACTGTACACAGTTCATGCCATGTTGGCCTGTTTGTCATTCTGGCCACATTACCCCCACAGGTCATAGGTCACAGACACTGACAAAATCTCCCGAACAGCTGGGTTAGCTGGGCTTGTTTTCTGGAGACAGAGCCCAGTCAACCCTCCTCCATCTGTGACTCCACTGGGATCCAAAACAGAAAAGAAAAAAGGAAAAAAAAAAAAAATGCTGAGTGGCAATTTATGTGATCTGCTGCTTCAAAATTGGAATCCTTGAAAAGTTGGGGCTTTGTCCCTAAGAATACAATTAATAAGCTTACCTGCCATTTATCAGCTGGACATGTAAATAGCTTGCAGCATGATAAAAAGGCAGGAGGTAATCTGATAGGATAATAGCTCTGGAAAATATATTCCATTAGCCCTGTGGGACTCATCTTGGCAAACAGCCCCGTTCACTCTATGGACTGTGACTAGATCTTCAGCTCAGCCAGGGCCTCGAGGAAGGGGACAAGGGAGCTGCAATTCTTGGCATTTGGGGAGAAAGAGAAGGAGAATAGAAAACACAGTCCGTAGGGGAGAGGAGGGTATGTGTGGTGGGATGGGAGGGGGACAAGTGAGGAGAGGTCAATGGGGGAAAGGGGATTCACATATAATACTTTAAACAATAAAGAATTTTAAAAAGAAAAATATCTCAAAAACAGTAACAAAATTAAAAAAATAAAAATGCAATGCTTTTGGAAACCACGTGAGAAGATCTCAGATTTGTTCACGAGCTACACTGGCCCTGAACTGGAGGAGCCAGAGCCTTCTCTGTGAGCTGCTGGAGAAAAGAAAAAGCAATCACAGTATTGTTGGACCCTGTACATTCATTTCCACAAGGGGGCACTCATTCGGCAAATGCTTGCTGAATGCCAAGGTCCAGGCACTGGCCCTGGGCATGGAAAAGGGGAGGCAGCTCCATGCCCATCTTTGACCATCACTCCTTCTGGACTCATGTCTGGATGGGATAGAGTAGCTCCCCAAGTCTGCTCATTTGGACCTGGACAGTGGCACTGAGCAAAGCCTCTGGCCTCATGAGCTGGCCGGGATAGCTGCGAAACAGGTGACGAGTTACATAAGGTGCTGGCCAGCTCCTTCAGATAGGCCCTGCAAGACACTGTATCCCCCTTCTTCATCCTGCTGAGTCTTTTCCACTCCTCACCTGCAGATTTTTGGGCAGAAATAATCTCTTCCTTCTTTAAGCCCTTCTAGCTTCATTACCTCAATCCTAAACTCCTAGAGAAGGGACTAGTTTAATTGCTTCTTTGTGGTCATCATAGTGCCTCCCTTGGAAACATCCCCTAGATATATGTCACACGGACCCTACATGAGTCCCATCTATTGACCTTGGGGTTGGATAGAGAATTCAGCTGTCTATTTACATAACTTAGAAGAGAGGGGATGATTATTTAATCATCCAAGAACCTTTACGGAGTCATTTGAGCTACAAGGAGTTAGGTCACGATTTGAACTCTAGAGCTGCTCTGTCCGATACAATCACCACCAGCCCCACCTGGCTGTGGAGCACATGCAGTGGCCAGTCCAAAATGAGATGCGCTGTACGTGTAAAACACACCAGGCTTCAAAGACTTAGTATGGAAAAAAAGAACTTAAAGTATGTCATTAATTCTAGTAACTTTCTCCTCAGTGACAGGTTGCCCTCAAATGGCCCAGTTCTGTGGCAAATCATTGGCACTTTTCAAGTTGAGTTCCTACTGTGTGCTAGACACTCTGCATCTGGACATAGAAATCTTCCTCAAGAGGGAAAGAATTTCTCAGATTACAGAAAGTAAAGCTGCCGAACCAGTCCCCTTCTCGCCTACGGCTAACATTCCTGTGTGGTATCAGAGCAGCCGTAGGCTTTAGCAGAATCTATGTCTTCCACAAAAAGTTTTATGGTGACAGGCAGAACGATACTAGCTTCTGGCGCCAAGCGCCCGGCCGCGCGCCGGCCGGGCACGACCCGCTCCGGGGACAGTGCCAGGTGGGGAGTTTGACTGGGGCGGTACACCTGTCAAACGGTAACGCAGGTGTCCTAAGGCGAGCTCAGGGAGGACAGAAAAAGTTTTATGGTGAAGCTCGAATCCCCCAATATTTGAAGGTGGGGAATTTAGGAAGTGATAAGGTTTAGCAGAGGTCATAAGGGTGGAGTCCCCAATGATGGGGTTTGTGCCCTTAGAAGAGACACCAAAGAGCTTGCTCTCTCTTCACGACATGAAATCACAGCGAGAAGATGGCCCTCTGTGAGCCTGGAAGAGAGCCCTCCTCTGAACTCTACCACGCCAGCACCTGACCTTGAACTTTCAGAATCCAGAGTGGCAAGAAATTAAATTTCCATTGTTTAAGCCACCCAGTCTAAGGTATTTCATGGCAGTCCGGGCTGACTGAGACAAGAGTCAATGAAAGGACTGTTCAGTTGGCACTATACTTCATTTGGGTTTGGTGGCATGTATTTATGAGGTTCATAGCACTTCTATAATGTGGTCTCAGGAATACCCTACTTCCATCCCTCATTCTGCTTCAAATGGCATTATTTTTTTTCCTTAAAGAGAATAAAAGATTCAGACCCTCCAACTCCTGGGACTGCTGTTACTTCCTTGGTATATTTAGGGCCATGAGGACTCAAGAATCAGAGTCAGATCCTAAGTCTTACAACTTCCAAAAACTCTTCCATTACTAATTAATTGCTAACTTTTATTGCATAATTATAAGGTGCACCTCTGGACATTTTCTTGCAGTATCTTGTTTAATTCTCCTACAACTCCCTGGGACGGATATTATTCCCCTTTCCACAAATGAGGAAACCCATGAGTCTGTGACAAGTTATGAAACTTGCCCAAGGTCTCTCAGTGAGTAGTGGGATGGCTCTTAGGTCTTATGACTCCCCGTAGATAACCTCTCCCTTTTTTTTTTAGCATCAACATTACCCAGTGCTAGGGCCCTTCAAGCTGAATTAGGATTCAAGTCAATATGCTCCAAGCCAAGTGTTACAAGTAAACATAAGATCCTAAAGATTCCTTATTATTTAAAATATTTTAAATTTTTCACCGAAATTGGTTTGGCTCAATGGATAGAGCGTCGGCTTGGGGACTGAAAGGTCCTGAGTTCGATTCCGGTCAAGGGCATGTACCTTGGTTGTGGGCATATCCCCAGTAGGGGGTGTGCAAGAGGCAGCTGATCAATGACTCTCTCTCATTGATGTTTCTAACTCTCTATCTCTCTCCCTTCCTCTCTGTACAAAAATCAATAAAAATATATTTTTTAAAAACAATTTAAATTTTTCAATAACATTTTATTAACTCCCTACAAATAATAAAAGTATATGCCATGAGATTTTAAAAGGATATTTCAAGTCTTCAGAAAAGAAGTCTAGGTTTACGGTAGACATTTTGTAGTACTTAAATGACTATGCATCTAAACAAAAGGAAAAAATAGGTCTGCACGTAGGCATCAAGTTATGTTGAAGTGAGTATGGAAAGTCAAGGTTTGAAATGCGAAAGAGTCTTAATTATGACACAAGGAAACGGCTATCCCAGGGTGAGGTCCCTTGGAAAGTCTCTCTTTAATCTTTATCACGCTGGTCTAGCATAATACAGCCACCCTGGACAATGCTAATAAAATAGAATTCATTGCTTCTCACTGCCACCACTACCCATTCTAATTGATTTCCAGGCCTGTGGCTGAAACCCTATGCCAACAAAGGCTTACAAGCAACCTGAGAGCATTGCTCCTAACAATCACCTTCTCCATTTCCAGATGCCATGCGGGTATACAGAAGAGTAATCCTAGATTAGAGTGACTTCATGTTTTAATAGCCGGCCATCGTATTTACCCTGTCCCTCCTGGGCCTTTCCGTGCCAGCAATGTCCCCAGTGGGTGTTTGCTCAGCTGCGAAGGGCATCCTGATCCAGCAGAAAGGAGCTCGGCCTGGCCTTCTTCTCTGGTGGCTGTGTTTACAGACCCCATCGTCCAGGCCAATTTACAGAGGCAGTGCTCCTCACTGTGGCCTGTGGTGACCTCTGTATGTAAGCTGGCTCCCTTCTCCCCAGGGTGAAGCTACCACATTCCATCCAGGTGCGACCACCATTCTGTGGAATCAGTTGATATATCTTCCAGTAGATCCCATTTTGAACCAAAGGTTTTCAGAGAAGGCTTCTCCCTCAAAGTTGAGTCCCCAAAAAACAATGCTATGAAAGATCAAAGCAGGGAGCAAAGAGTCAGAAAAGAGAGAGAGTGAGTGGGTATAAACACTACTCCTGCAGGATTAGAGAAAAGGTCTGATGGTCAAGAATGGAGATGGTAGATGGACATGGGTGGTAAGGACAATAGGACATTAAATGTATCACTAGTATTCTCTTCACTTTTGATATTAAGTATTGTCTTCATTTGAGTTGTTATATTGTTTTATTCAAATTCCATAAAAATGATAAGTCAAAAAAGTTTATCTCTTCCAAAACAGAAGTAAATCCCTTCACTTTTCGGTAAGCGAAACTGATTAAGTCTCTCCAGGGAGAGCATTTGGGTGCTCTGCTCACATCACCTTTAAGTTTTGGAAGGTGTGGGTGGAGGTGGTGGTGGAGGAGGCAGTAACGAGGATTAACCTTCTAATGCACTTTGGAGATTTCTAAGCCTGTTCCGGATGTTGACCACTTAACTCAGAGGAGCCTATGAAAGTGCCTTCACCACACTTCCCCAGAACTTGGCCCCTAGGCTGGGACGTGCCCTAGTATTCACCACTCACACCTCAGGAACATGGACCCAAACAGGGGTTGTGGGGTTCCTTGGGCAGCCTCGGTACATCTCCTGATCTCCCTGAGTCTCACTGTCTTCTGTGAATGTAAGAAAAACTGGGCTAGAGTACCTCATCCCAGCCTTTGTTTCTGCCCGCCACTGCATCCTGGGTACTTTCTTCAAACATTAGTAAATCTTCTCTTCAGCTAGATTCAATAACTCTTTTAGCCATTCATGTATCTTTTAAAGACTATGTTTTTCATTTCTAGAAGTTCAGTTATAAATTCATGCTGTCTTATTACTTAGTTACACTTCATTTTGTTCTTAAGTGCTTCCTAGTCTTATTTTATTCTCTCTCTCTCTCTCTCTCTCTTTCTCTCTCTCTCTCTCTCTCTCTCTCTCTCTCTCTCTCTCTCTCTCTCTCTCTCTCTCTCTCTCTCTCTCTCTGTTCTATTATGCAAGGATCCTGCGCCTTCTATTCTGGGTGAGATGTTTCCTCTTAGGTTTTGTAATTTGGGATTGTGAGCACATCTTCAGTAGGACTCTGTGGGAAAGCCATAATGCAAATCAGTTCAGGGCTTGCACTTACAAAGCTCAACAATGGTCCTAACCAGTTTGGCTCAGTGGATAGAGCATCGGCCTGCGGAGTGAAGGGTCCCAGTTCAATTCCAATCAAGGGCACATACTTTGGTTGCAGGCTCCCTGCCCTGATTGGGACCATGTTGGAGGCAACAAATTGATTTGTCTCATTTCAGTGTTTCTCTCTCTCTCCCTCTTCCTTCCACTCTAAGAATCAATGGAAAGCATGTCTTCAAGTGAGGATTAAAAATAAAAAGCCTCAGCAATGGATGCCACCCTCCCAAGGATGACTTTGATTTCTCAATCTGATGATCCTTGAATTATGATGGCGGTATGGATTCAAACCAGGCATATAATTCTCATATCATTCTCTCCACCAATGGTCCAGTTTCCTTTCTGTCTAGTGCCAATGGTGGTGTGGGGGGTGTATTTCTAGAAAAACCTTTTATCAAGAATGGAGCTTTTGGCAAGAATTCTGATTATAGGTGTTCTGGAAGAATAATATCACATTCAATATTCCATCTTACATATGTCAATCATCTGTTTAGTTTAGAGAAATTAAAGTAAGATCCGTGGATTGCTGGGCCCATGAGACCAGTAATGCGATCTCTGTCTCCCACTGCCTCCCAGGGCTGCCAATGTGGCCTCTTATTCACAGGCCACTCTGATTTCCAGTTTCTTCTTTGTATCTGAGCCCTTGGGAATTTTTCTTACTTTCTTTCAAATTTCACTATGCACTTTATATCTGTTATGTTTATGCACCCTTTCTGTATATTTTGTGAGGGGATATTTTTCAGGCTGTCTAATCCAAACCATGGTCAGAGGCAGAGGTTCTTAACTATAGGATCTCTAAGATCCTTTCAGCTTCCCAAGTCTATAGTTCTGTGTGTTTCTTTTTAACAGTTTTATTAAGATATAATTCACATGCTATACAATTCACCCATTAAACCATGCAACCCAATGGTTTTTAATATAAAGTAGGTTTACAGTTGTGAGTACATGAAACAGAATTTATTCTTGTACTATTATTTATTATTTATTTATTATTGTACTAGAGGCCCAATGCACGAATTCATGCCGCAGTGGAGTCCCTCAGCCTAGCCTGTGGGATTGGGCTGAAACCAGCTCTCTGACATCTCCTGAGGAGTCCCAGAGTGCAAGAGGGTGCAGGCCAGGCCGAGGGACCCCACTAGTGCATGATTGGGGCTGGGGAGGGATGCAGGAGGTTAGCCAGTTGGGGAGGTACCACAGGAGGGTTCCAGGGAGTGTCCAGCCTGTCTCACTCAGTTCCTATAGGCTGAACCTCAGCAGCATCTGCCCCCTTGTGGTCAGTGCACGTCATAGCCAGCTGTTAAGTGGCCTTAGCATATCATTATCATATTACACTTTGATTGGTTGAACAGCTGACTGGATTACCGGACACTTTGCATATTAGGCTTTTATTATATAGGATTATTTACTTGTGTTACAACTGTAAATGTACTTTTTCCCACTCCTGTATTCACAGATGTGTGCAACCATTGCCACAGTCAATTTTAGAATATTTTCATCACCTTATCCTTTATCTGTCATTTTCTATCTTCCTGTTAACCCTTCCTTTCCAAGCCTTAAGCAATCATGTATGGGGTCTTCCATGGCTGGCTTCTTTCACATAGCAGAATGTTTTTTATAGTTATCCACATTGTAGCATTTATTAGTGCTTCTTTTTTCCTGGCCAAATAATATTCCACTGAACAAACAGACCACATTTGTTTACTCATTCATCAGTTGAACACATTGGCTGTTCTCATCTTTCGGTAATTATGAATAATGCTGCTTGTAAACATCCACAAAAGTGCCTGTGTGGATGTATATTTCCTTTTCCCTTGGGTAGGTACCTAGGAGTGGAATTGATGAGTCATATGATAATTCTATGTTTAGTCATTTGAGGAGCTGCTAGACTATTTGGTTCTATTTGGTTTTAATCTACTCCCATTTACTTCTTACGAAAAACAAAATATTATCTGTGAATTTTGCTTAATTATCTCATTGTAAATCATTACCACTGAATTTTTAAATATATTTTATTGATTTTTTACAGAGAGGAAGGGAGAAGGATAGAGAGTTAGAAACAGTAATAAGAGGGAAACATCAATCAGCTGCCTCTTGCACACCCCCTACTGGAGATGTGCCTGCAACCAAAGTATATGCCCTTGACCAAAATTGAACTGGGACCCCTCAGTCCACAGGCTGATGCTCTATCCACTGAGCCAAACTGGTTAGGGCTACATTTTTTAAAAGACAGCCACATATACCATTATCTTTTTTAAAAGTATTATGCACATAGAAAAAAACTCTTAAAAGATGGCCCACAAAAGTGGTTATCACTAGGAGAAAGAAATTTTTATTTTTGTGATTTTCCTATGTGAAATCTAAATTTTCAATGATGAAAATAAATAATGTTTGTCATTAAGTAAATTAACTAAGAATGATGAAGACAGTTCTACAAAATATGACAAGGAAGAGTTTGGGTTTGGGTTTGGGTTTGGGTTTGTTTGTTTGTTTAACCAGAATCTAAAATAAACCTTTCTGTGAAAAGGTTGGAATGTTGGCACTTGGGTATCCCTTTCTGGAACTGGAAGTGGCAGCCTTGGCTTGTTAGGCCTTGTAAGCAATAGAGAACAGTACAGAGTCACTAACTATTTATCAGTCAAAGAGACAAAACATAGTGCTGTCTGTGAGTCCATCTGCCTCCTCCTCCAGCATCAACTCCTTCCCCTCCCTCCCAGTGTCTCTCCGCCTTATGCAGAGTGATCCTGGCAGGGCCCCTGGTAAGGACTCCGTGTGGTTTCTATCATTGCATTAACAAGCATCTAAGGCAGAACCATTGCCAGCACCAAGTCCCACCCTTACAGGGTCCCAGGCTTCCCAGAAGCCAAGGATCTGAATGCTGGTAGAAGCACCATCACCATGGTGAAAATGGCTATCCTCACCAAATCCTTCCCTTTAAGCCTCCCCCCACACACACACTGTGGCTTCCTACACAAGCAAGTGGGCCAGCCAACGAGCTGCAATTCACCAGTTAGGGAAGTTTTTGAAATTGCAGGTGTATCCCAGGGGCTGGGGACCAGCTTTGAAATATAATCGCAGAACCCCAGCCTCTCCAGATCCCATCTAAATATCACCTTCTAGACATGCACGTTGCCTGCTCATGCATCAACTTGCCCAACTGCACATTTATTTTAAGAGGGATTGTACTGACATCTTGTGGCAATCTGAGAAAACTCACTTTTTAGAAGAATCGGAGTACAGAGATTTAATGTGCCTAAATTAGAGATTATGACTCTAGAATAAAAGGGGGGAAAATTTAAAGATGCATCACTCTCAATTGCATTGAAAACAGAGCATCAAGGCTCTGTGTTCCTAAAGAAAGCTAAGGACATGAAGTGAATCCAAAACTTAGCCTTACTGTCCAGGCACCATGTCCCTGGGATCCAGAGGATAAGTTAGAAGTCAGGAGTCACTACATATAAAACAATACTTCAGTTGGATCAATTCCATCATTAACAACCAAAGACTTTGGAAGATTTCAATGCCTGGGGCTTTCAAAGGTACCCAGAGCCACATTTCTGTGCTCACTCAGCTTTCTCTACTCCTCTTCCAGCCAAGGAGGCCTCCTGACTATTCTGCAGCGGCCAGTGTTCCCGTGGCGATGTGAAGATGCAAATACTCACATAATTTCCAAACTCCTCAGTCAGGCTCTTAAATAAGAGTAACAGGTGTAACACTACACCCACGAATAAGAATCTTCCTTAACAAATTAAGGCTAGTTTTGAGTTGGACAAAAGAATAAAAGGTGAGATTTTCGGTCCCAAGTGGAAGATTCACATTTTAATGGACAAATGCAGCAATAGGAACAGTATGTGGTACGCCACACAGCTATTCACACAGACATTCACACATTCAGACTCAGACTCTCAAAGGAAATGCACCAGGTGTTACCAGTCACGTTTGGCAGGTGTCATCATAGGTAATCATGCTTATCTTTCTACATTCATCTCTTTTCCCAAATTGTCTGTTATGGTGATCTGTAATTGATAGCAGAGCAGAACCTGTATGGATAACAGGTTCAAACAGGTTCCTATGTTGCAGGGACAGCACTCACTGGCCTCCCTCCTGCAACCAGTGTCCCCTTCCTCTTTCCACAAGCAGAGTGAAATACATGCTTTATCACATCCCTTCCCTGCCCCAGTACAGCAGGTTCATCACCGAGAGCTTTTCTTGGGTTTCCCAAACTTATAAAATGCCCTGAAAGCCCTTGCTGCTACACCCAGCCACGCCCATCCCTCAGCTCTGCCCAGGACCCTCCTCCAGTCCCGCAGACTAGGGGCACCTCCCAGGCTGGCTGGCAGTGCCATGTCTGCTTCTGTCCACGTACAGTGACTGCCATCAGGGCCTCATTCCTTCAGAGAAGCCAGCTCCCCCCTCCCCAAAGTAATGGCACCAGAGTGTACTGTGCTAGTGTGTGTGTGTGTGTGTGTGTGTGTGTGTGTGTTGTGTTACTTTTTAATATCTTTTTCTTGATTTCAGACAGGAAAGGAGAGAGAGAGAGAGAAATATCAATGATGAGCCGAAACTGGTTTGGCTCAGTGGACAGAATGTCGGTCTGCAGACTGAAAGGTCCCAGGTTCGATTCCGGTCAAGGGTATGTACATTGGTTGTGGGCACATTGGTTGTGGCACATTGGTTGTGGGCACATCTGACACAAAACTTTGTTTATTGAATTTTATGACTCTATAAGATGCTGCAATAAAACATCTTTGCCCATGTATATGTATAGATGGCTCAAAGGTACAAGCCACTTTTAAATGCAGAGAGATGTCCTACATGGTTTGGCTCAGTGGATAGAGTATCGGCCCATGGACTGAAGGGTCCCAGGTTTGATTCTGGTCAAGGGCACATGCCCAGGTTTCGGGCTTGATCCCCAGTAGGGTGCTGTGCAGGAGGCAGCTGATCAAGGATTCTCTCTCAATGTTAATCTTTCTATCTCTTTCTCTCTCTCCCACTCCCTTCCTCTATGAAATCAATAAAAATATCTAAATAAATAAATAAGTGAATAAATGCAGAGAGAGATTTGCTAACTCCCTCCAAATCCAACTTATTGTAATCAACGGTTGAACACGAAGTTTGTGTGCCTAGAGTTGGTCACACAGTGCCCCACAGAATGAGGGTGCTCACCTGCTACATGGCTGAGACTCCAAACACAGAGGGAGAGGGGGAGAGGCTAAGGCCATCTCTTTGGCTAGAATCTACCATGGTGGATTGTGGTGCTGGTAAGATGCTCAAAATGGAAGTTGTAGATGCCAAGCCCAGATTTTCCAGGGTCAAAGCCCCTGACCCTGACCCCAACCCTATCCCTGTCCATGACTCTGCTGGCCACGATATCATCTTTCCAAATAACTCAAGACTTGAAGGGGCCTTTTAAGAATGAAACCTGGAGGTTGTGATTGTACCAAAGAATGGCTGTCGATTAACCAACTTACACATAACCAGTGTTCTCAAGGTCAGGGATATTAATTAAGAGAAAATTTCAACTGGATATAGCTTTATCCAAACCTTCATGGAAAGCAAAGAGAAAAAGCTAAAGAACCTGCTTTTTAAATCAACAAAGCAACCTAAAGACGAAAAGGACTGTGGTAACAAGTAGAAGGCATTTCATGTTATGGCCCAGTAATTACACTTAATAGTTATCTGTGGAATACAATGATAGTGTTTCTGTGACATATAAAATATGCTTAGGTTCCTCAAAAAGTTGATCATAGATTGATCATACGACCCAGCAATTCTGCTCCTTGGAATATACCCCAAATATCTGAAATTAAGTGCTCAAGTGCATGTACCGAACACATGTAGACACATGTTCATCGCAGCATTGTTCACAATGGCCAAACGGTAGAAACAGCTAGAATATCCATCAGCAGATGACAGATAAACAACATATGGTCAACCCTTTAATGGGGTTTTACTCAGTCAGAAAAAGGAGTGGAGTATTGGCAGATGCTACAATATGGATGAACCGTGCAAACATGCTCCATGAGAGAAGGTTGGCACAAAAGATTACACATTGTATGATCCCATTTCTGTGTATATCCAGGACAAGCAAACCCAGAGACGGCAGATTGGTGTTTGCTAGGGGCTGGGAGTAAGGGGAATGAGGAGAAACCATTGAATGGGTACAAGATTTGCTTTTGGGGTCTTGAAATTAGATAAAAGTGGTGCTTGCACAATGCTGTTGAATTGTACACTTTAAATGGTTTACATTACATGATATGAATTTCATTTTAATGAAAATTTTAAATGCTTAGAAGGCACAGAACAGGAAAAACAGATGAGTTTTTTCCCCTGTTTCCTGTTCCATTAGCAGATAGAGATTTACAAATTATGCTTTGTAATTCCTGCATTCACCTCAGCCTCCCTGGTGAATGCAGGTGGGAGTTAGAGACTGATTTCCAAGTATGCTGGCTGCATACTTTCTTGGTGCAAACCCTGCACCAGGTCTAGTCTTTGCTCACAGGAGACCCTGGTCTTGGATCCAAGTGGCAAATGTTCAGACAGTTGCATAGATGGTCTTCTTATTCTGGAGCTTAATAAAACTTATTGATAGAAGAGATATACATGTGTTTTTATATAAAGAGAATGAACAGCAGGCTGCAGGAAGTATAAAGTTTTCATGAGAGAGACTAAAATTTTAGATGGGTTTTGAATGGTGAGTAGAATTTATGTTATATTTTCATTTAAATACCTGTTGTTATTTTATACTAGAGGCCCGGTGCATGAAATTTGTGCACAGGGTGGGGGTGGGGAGGTGGTGGTTTCCCTCAGCCCAGCCTATACCCTCTCCAATCTGGGACATCCCTCTCACAATCCAGGACTGCTGGCTCCCAACTGCTTGCCTGCCTGCCTTCCTGATTGCCCCTGACTGCTTCTGCCTACCAGCCTGATCACCCCCTAATCACTCCCATGCCAGCCTGATTGATGTCTAACTGCTCCTCTGCCAGCCTGTTTGCCTCCAACTTCCCTCCACTGCTTGCCTGGTCACCCCTAACTCCCTCCCCTGCAAGGTTGATCACCTCCAACTGCCCTCTCTTGAAGGCCTGGTGCCTCCCACTGTCCTCCCTTGCTTGCCTGATCACCCACAACTGCCCTCCCTTTCAGGCCTGGCCCCTCCCAACTGCCTTCCCCTGCTGGCCATCTTGTGTCCACAGCAGGGCAGGATCTTTGACCACATGGGGGCAGCCATCTTGTGTGTTGAAATATGGTCAATCTGCATGTTACCCTTTTATTAGATAGGATGAAGGCCTGGTACGTGGGTGGGAGCCAGCTGGTTTGCCCTGAAGGGTGTCCCAGATCAGGGTGGGGGTTCCCTTGGGGCATAGGGTGGCTTGGGTGAGGGGCCTGTGGTGGTTTGAAGGCAAGTCACGACCCCCGGTGACCCAAACGAAGGCTCTGGTATCTGGAATTTATTTACCTTCTACAATGGAAACTTTGTAGCCTTGAGTGGAGGCCTAGGCCGGCTAGAACAGGCGGAAAGCTTGGCTTCTTCCATTGCCTGGGAAACCCAAGCCTTCCTCCTGCTCTCTTTGGCCACAGCCATCTTGGTTGGGGTTAATTTGCATAATCACTGATTGACTGATGGGCATGGCTTGTGGGTGTAGCGGAGGTATGGTCAATTTGCATATATTCTTTTATTAGATAAGATAACAAGATTAGGATAGCTATTAACCCCAAAACAGAGAATATAAACAAGTCTGAAAAGAACAGACTAAATATGATCATATATGTCTAACCAAGAGACAAAGCTATTGACACTTGGGCCTATATCTTTTCAGAAGTCCCATCCCTCTGCTGTGCCCCTCAATGCAATATTTTAATCAATGTATATTGCCTATGTATGAGCTACTAATGTATCAGGCATTGTGCTAAGAATATATATATATATATATATATATATATATATATATATAGAGAGAGAGAGAGAGAGAGAGAGAGAGAGATAATATTTATATATATCCATAAAATTCATAGTTTTATACTCTGCCTTTTTCTCCGAATAGCATATTGATTTCACCCCATATATACAAATTTATTCTACAGCATCATTTTAAATGACTGCAAACTATTCTATTATGAAGCTATAAAACAATTACTTACATGTGTCCTTATGTTGAGTTTTTCAATTTTTGCTAGAATAACCAGACAGTAATGAACACCTTGGTTCCAATCATTTTGCATATTCTTATTCCCTTTGGATCAATTCTCAGTCATTGTGTCAGTGGACACGCCCATGTTAAAAGTTTTTTTTCTGGCATACTACCGTGTTTCCCCAAAAATAAGACATCCCTGGAAATAAGACCTACTTACAGGTTTCCTTCTGAGTGAAATATAAGGCATCCCCCTAAAATAAGGCCCCCCTAGCCTAAACACGAGAGATTTGGTCCACTGATTCTGAAAGAAATGGAGTCATAAGAAATTCACCAGGAAATTCAGGAATTGGATTGTTATGATGATGTTCCAGAATATGATGACATGATTGTCATTGAATAAATGAGTAAATTCTTGATACTGTAGGATTTCACAGTTTGTCTGGTTTGTGTTGACAACTACCATACTACCATACCGTATACAGGTAATAAATTTCCTTTATTTTCATTTAACAATAAATGTGTACCATATTCTTCTTCATGGAAAAATAAGACATCCCCTGAAAATAAGACCTAGTGCATCTTTGGGAGCAAAAATTAATATAAGACACTGTCTTATTTTGGGGGAAACAGGGTATTTACTAAATGGCCTCCTCAATGCCCAGGTTTATGCTGTCACCAGTAGAATAGCCTGGCCTCTATTGTCCTGAAAACTCACTGAGAACATTTAGATAATTTTGATAAAAATTCAGCACCCATTTGTATTTATTTGATTACTTTGAGTGTTGTTTCATGCTACCTAGCTATTTTGCCCTCTTCTCTCTCTTCCTTCTATTGATCCTCCTCCACCTCTTTCTCGTGGATCTTCTTCTTACCTGAATTGCCTTTTCACACTTTTAGTTCATTTATCCTGGTGTTTTTTATTGGTTTACAAAAGATCTTTATTTATTAAGAATATTAGTCTTTGTATTAAATACTTAAAATGTATTAGTAGATGGATGGCCCTGGGACTGGCAAGAAGAAAGGGGAAAAGTTTTCTAAGCAAAATCAATGGGAGAAGCAGTGATTCTGAGGTGGAAGTGATGATGCTTGCTGAGGAAAAAACATCATACTGTGGTGAGCCTCAGCAGAGCACTAGAAGTAGGTACAAGAGGACCAGAATGAATGTGGATAGAGAGGGTCTGAGGCCAGGCTCAGAACTCTGATCAGAAACTCTGAAATATCCCTGAACAAAGTGAAAAAGTGTGCGTGCGTGCGTGTGTTTGTGTGTGCGTGTAAATATAATCTTAACTTCTTTTAGCTATGGGTGTAGAGAAGTTTTCTGGGGTAAAATTTTCAGAAATGGCAATAAGATGAGATACCACATTTCTTGTTTCTCTCAGTAGTGGGAACATGAATTATTAAAGAATTCTGATTAATAATAATCAGTTGGTTGAGGCATCATTTGGTCAGCAGCAGCTTTCTAGATTTCATGATGCTTATGACTGTGGGAACATCTTAAGATAGTTCCAATTCCTAGGGAGAGAGTGGGGGACAAATAAAACACAGACACACACAGTGATTTTAGTACTCCGGCTAACGACATCCTGTAGGACAGGATGGTTCCCAAAAAGAAGAGACACATTTGATTGTTGACCAGATAAGACTAGAAAGGCTTCTGTTGGTAGGCTGATGCTGGAGCACCACAATTCTTTCACCTTTGTCATCGGAGGTCCCACTCCAGGGGACGGACACGAGGTCCTGGAGTGTGATGTTTCTTCTGCATTGGACTCAGCTCATATCCTGCCCCAATGCCTGCCTGTGACTTTTTCTTATGAGGCAAAGTTTAGAGTTTTGAAAAGTAAAGGGTTTCAGAAGGCTCTGACCTTTCACGTAAGCCCCATCTGTTTCAGAGTCTACGCTAGCCCCGAGAGGCTCTAGAATACTGAGTATGTTACTCAACCTCTCTGGACTCCAATCACCTCACCTGTCTCATCATTCTAATCATACTGCATGCTTTCAAATGGTCCCACCCAAACTCATATGTTGAAGCCTTAACCCTAGAACTTCAGAATGCGACCTTATTTGGAAATAGGGTGGATGCAGATGTAATTAGTTAAGATGAGGTCATGCTGGGGGTAGAGTGGTCCCCTTCCAAGGACTAGAGTCCTTTTAAAGGGAAACTTTGGACACAGAGAAGCGACCACAGGGGGACACCGTGGGAAGACTGGGGTTGTGCTGCCACAAGCCAAGGAACCACCAGAAGCCTAGGTGAGGCCTGGAAGATGCTCCCCTAGTGCCTGCGGAGGGAGCCCGCCTGCCCACACCTTGGTCTGGGCCTTCTGCCTCAGGCCATGAGAGAATACATTCTGTTGTGTTAGTGACTGCTCTACGGAACTTTGTTAGACGGCCCTAGGATAAGGTGAGCAGACGTCCCGCTTTTGGCAGGACAGTCCCGATTTTGAACAATTTGTCCCAACTTTAAGATGCCACGGGACGCGGGACAAATTGTTCAGAATCGGGACTGTCCCGCCAAAAGCGGGACGTCTCATCACCTGACCCTAGGACAGTAATCAGTAGACTTACCTGGGAAGGTTTAGGGAACACTGACTAGAGTAGGCGATGCGTGAGTGAGGTCCTGGCTCCCGCGGGCAGCCCATTCTTGGCTGCCCTCTCCTGTCCTTCGGCAGGTGTAGTGGGGCTGGGACAAAAGCATTGCTCTCAGTTTTGCCCCCTCAGCTACTAAAATACAAAATGTCCAAAAAGAAATACAAATGGTCACTCGCATGAGAAGGAAGCCCTTTCAGTGAATGCCCCTCTTTGCCGAAGTTACCAGGCAAACATGTTATTATTTTCCACTCTTCTCTCCGACCCCCAGGGATGCACATCCCCAGAACCCCAAAAGAGACCTCTTGGAAAGCACTCCACAATTTGTGGCAGGGAAGGTCAGATTGCTTGAAAATGACTAATGATTAGTTTACAGTGCTTGTAGCACAGGTTCCAAAACAATGGAATTAATCTTTAGAGGGAGAAATTAAAAGGTAGTTTGCTCCCGCGGGAGCTGTGCGGGTTGGCACATTAGGCTGATGAGCGCTCATCGGGACAGACAGCAGAACCCCAGGACGCCTCATTGTTTAATCAGCACGGGAGATATCAAGTTGATTAATCCGAGCTCTCCTCTGACAGAGCTCTCGGCGCCACTGTCCTGGAGCCGTTTCCATTCCCCAGGATGCCATGGCTCTGCAGGGCACAGGGGCTGCTGGCTCTCCACCTGGGCTGTGGGCAGGGATGAGGCCCCTTTGCCTTGGGCATCCCTCTACTTCGGGGTGCTGTTGTCATTTGGTTTGTTGCAAACACGACCCCACAGGGCAGCAACCCTGGAGGGCACTTGCAGTAGGGATGGGGCTTTTCCTTCCCTCCTATGGCTGCAGAGCCATCCACGTTTTTTGTGCCCGAAGCTCCAGTCTAAGGGCGCGTGGGGGAGGCCCTCACAATGTGCACATGCTGGCAGTCTGGACAACTTCCGGGGACCCTGCATCCCACATCTGCAAAGGTGGCCACTGAGTTCCTGCCGCTGTGTTTTCCTGAGGGCGGCACACCTGGAGGAGTAGAAAGGGCTTCTAGTGGCTGGTTTCATTTTGACCATCCTCAAGTAGGGCGTTCCTAGACAGAGCCTGGTCCCGAGCCTAAACTTGGGGTGAAGGCAATTAAACAAACCTACACTACTTTTGTCACTTGGCCCTTAGTGTTCTAGGTCCAATCAAGACCATGTGTTTCCAATT
This sequence comes from Pipistrellus hanaki, assembly GCF_964339955.1. Classification (NCBI taxonomy): domain Eukaryota; kingdom Metazoa; phylum Chordata; class Mammalia; order Chiroptera; family Vespertilionidae; genus Pipistrellus; species Pipistrellus hanaki. The sequence continues at coordinate 26,972,430 of NC_140505.1, forward strand.
AAAAAATATATTTAAAAGTATTATATATATTTTGCCCAGCCCTTGTGGCTCAGTGGTTGATCATTGATCCATGAACAAGAAGATCACAGTTTGATTCCCAGTTGGGGCACATGCCCAGGTTGGGGGCTTGATCCCCAATGGATGGCTTGCAAGAGGCAGCCGATCCATGATTCTCTCTCATTATTGAAATTTCACTCTCCCCTCTCCCTTCCTTTCTCTGAAATCAATAAAAACATACTTAGAAAAAAATATGATTATATCTCTTTTGATTGATACAGTTACGCTCATTTATCCATTTTATTTACTAGTACATGGAAGAAAACCGTTACAAAGCAGTGAGGGCTGGTGGATTCGGGGGAGCCCATTGGATTTACTCCCGAGGAAAGTGCCTGCCATCTGTGTGTCCTGGTGGTGGCTCCGAAGCAGATGTGAACCGCAGGCCTGCACAGGACTCTCATTCCTCTCACATGTGATTGTGCGTTTGTATGATGCTCGGCTAACCAGGAAAGGAGTGTGTGTGTGTGTGTGTGTGTGTGTGTGTGTGTGGTAAATAATTGAGCTGAAGAGTAAACCTGACCAGGAGGGGAACAGTAAGTTGTGCGAATGACTGATGTTCTTACTTTTAATCAAGATGCCCTTGGCGATTAGAAATTTGATGAAACTTTCTGGCATTTTTAATTCCATGATTTGGAATTGTGCAGTACATTTCTTGGTCCTCGGTCTCCATTTTCACAGTCTGACATTTCACTGTCTCCTAATTTTAGAATCTTGAAGTGCTTTTAAAGTGATAGCTTTGACAACTTTGAAATCTTATTCTAAGGGCAGCAAAGAAAGTTAGCATGTACGTATTAGCATGATTTTTATTAGTCTTTAAGAGAAATAAAGCTTGCTATTTTGAAAAGTCAACATTAAACAAGGAACATGTATCAGTATTATTGAAGAAAATACTTTTTTTGTTCACTTTTAACTTGTAACAAATAATCTTGGTGAATACAATATTATAATAGGTAGTAAAATTTATATTAAGAATTTTACTATTGCTTCCCTCCCTCCCTACCTCCTTTCCTTCCCCTCCTCCCCTCCCCCCCTCCTCCCTCTCAACTCCCTTTCCTTTGGGAGCTGTGGCCTTTGGTTTTGCCATGGGGTCCCCCTTTTCCCCCTTCCATTTGGGCTACGTGTTGTAACAGAGCAGCAGGACGCCGGTGCTCTGTCGGTCCTGTCTCCCTGAAAAAACTGCCCCGGAACCGGGCACGCTGGAGCCTGAGGCTTTCAGGAGCCAAAGGCCTTTCCGTTCGATGGTCCTGTCTTCGGAGCAGGTATCACTGCGCATCTTTGAGACAAGCCACTTCGGAATAGAAAAGATTGTGGTTTTCCTCAGAAGGAAGGAGCCCTGTCCTCCCTTATTTTCCAAAGAACCTCGGACTCCGGCCGACCGCTGTGAGTTCACAGGTCGTCTTCTGGTGCGTGTGACACCTGAGACATGAGCCGGCTCTCAAGTTTTTCGAGAGACACACTATGGAATCGGATGCCCGACCAGATCTCCGTGTCCGAGTTCATCGCCGAGACCACCGAGGACTATAACTCGCCCTCTACTGATGGAGGCCGTGCGGTCCCGGGACCTGCTTGCCCTCGTCCAGATCTACGCGGAAGGCGTGGAACTCATGGAGCCGCTGCTGGAGCCCGGGCAGGAGCTCGGGAGACCGCCCTTCATCTTGCAGTCCGAACTGCAGACCAGGCATCTCTCCATTTGGTTGACTTCCTTGTCCAAAACTGTGGGAACCTGGACAAGCAGACGGCCCTGGGGAACACAGCCCTGCACTACTGCAGCATGTTCGAGAAGCCCGAGTGCCTGAAGCTGCTGCTCCGGAGGAAGCCCACCGTGGACGTGGTGAACCAGGCTGGAGACACTGCCCTCTACATAGCAAAGAGATTGAAAGCCACCCAGTGTGAAGACCTGCTTTCCCAGGCCAAGTCCGGGAAGTTCAACCCGCAAGTGCACGTGGAGTACGATTGGAACCTGCGCCAAGAGGAGATGGAGGAGGGCAACGAGGACCTGGACCACAAGCCGAGCCCCATCAAGGAGGAGGGCTCGCCGTGCCCTCAGAGCTCTGCCACTCCTCCAGCACCTCCCCCCAGGACAAGCTGGGGCAGCCGGGGTTCCACCCCGCGGAACAAGCAATGGTTCTCCTACAGCGCCTCCCCCAACCAGATCGTCACCTCCACTTGCACGGACCTGCCCACGTCACCCACCTCAGAGGCACCTCCGCTGCCTCCTGGAAACGCTGGCAAAGGTCCCCCTGGCCCGCCTTCCACGCTCCCCCTCAGCATGCAGTCCCCGGGCAGCGGCACCTCCACCGGGTCCAAGAAGCGGGCCTGCAGCCATCCCCCGGGCACAAGAGAACCCTGTGGGACCCTCCCAGCCCTCTACCTCACGGGCCCTCCAACGAAGGCGCGGTTACCTGGGGTAAGGACATGGGTCCATCCTCGTCCAGTAAGACCACAAACAAGTTCAAGGGGCTGTCTCAGCAGGCGAGCACCGGTTCCGCGAAGTCTGCCCTTGGCCTGTGACTTCTGCCTAAACTATTTCCGAAAGTGGTCCACCGGAAGCCCGAGACCAGCCACCCTCTCTCCCTGGACCAGGCCAGCATCCCGCCCGAAGGCGCCCAGGAACCGGCACAGCTGGCAGACCTGCCCCAGAAGCCTCCCGGAGACCTGCCCCCGAAGCCCACCGACCTGGCGCCCAGGCCCCAGATGGGAGACCTGCTGCCAAAGCCAGGAGAACTGCTTCTCAAGCTGCAGCTGGCAGACCTGCTGGCCAAGGCCCCGCTGGGGGAGGCCCCGCCCACGGCCCCGCCCGCCAACGGCTCCCCCAAGGCGTACTCCCTGGATCTCTCCCTGAACGTGCCAGCCCAGGACGCCCTCCAGAACCAGGCCTCCGAGGATGCCAACGACCTGACGCCCACCCTGCCCGAGATGCCCGTGCCGCTGCCCAGGAAGATCCACACGGGAAAGAACAAGGTGTGTGAAGACCATCTACGACTGCCAGGCAGACAAGGACGACAAGCTGACCTTCCTCAAGGGCGAGGTGATCATCGTCACAGGGCAGCAGGAGCAAGAGTGGTGGATCGGCCACATCGAGGGAGAGCCTGAAAGGAAAGGGGTCTATCCTGTGTCCTTCGTCCATATCCTAACCGACTAGCAAGGAGGAGCCCCCGGCGCCCCGTGCCCACGGGTACATAGCTGCCGTTATATAACGGACCGCCGGCAGCTCCGGACCGCGCGGTGTGCCTTGTAAATAAACACCCTGTTATCAAGAAAGAAAGAAAGAAAGAAAGAAAGAAAGAAAGAAAGAGAGAGAGAGAGAGAGAGAGAGAGAGAGAGAGAGAGAGAGAGAGAGAGAGAGAGAGAGAGAGAGAGAAAGAAAGAGGGAGGGAGGGAGGGAGGGAGGGAGGGAGGGAGGGAGAGAGAGAGAGAGAGAGAGAGAGAGAGAGAGAGAGAGAGAGAGAGAGAAAGAAAGAAGAAAAAAGAAGAAAAAAAGAGTTTTGCTATTTATAAAATATATTGTCTTATAAAATGTGGCCTGTTTCATTTTAAGAAAAGCATAAAAAACCTTTTGTAACAATAAAGCATTCTCTTAACATGTTATAACAATACAGGGTGTACAAAAATTTACAGTTGTGAGTATGCAAAACACAGAGTTTATTCTTGTGTGAATATTTACTATATATTGTATTATTTCCCATATGAACAACTGTAAACTTTTGCTCACCCCTGTATATTAAAACCATACATGCTCGCATGCCACAGGGATGGGTTTCCTCCGAATTTCTGGGTATTATTACATAGGTGATTGAAAAAGCTATTATTTTCCCTCCAGGTAAAAATCTCTTACCAGCAAAATTTGAAAAGATATGTATTGGAAATAAATCTTTATTTTACAAAGTAAATATAACAATAATGTGCATTTTGCCAAGATTCATGCCCCTCGGAGGCAAAGGGGAAGGATCGCAGAGTCCTCTCCAAGCTCGCCCTGCGCCTTGCCTGGGGCTTGAAGCATTTCTGTTTTTTTCTTACATGTGATCTTACTTTCATTTCTGCAGTTTGATTAACTTTCATTAGGAAAGACATGGAAATGGCCCCAGCGCTGGTTAACTGCCAGTCTTGGGGCTGGTGTCCGATGCTGTGCATGTTGAGGGGATGGGCAGAAAGGGTTGTTTTCCCTCAAATGACACTTTGGGTTCTGTTGGTGGGAACTGGAAGCTTTCTCATTAACAGTGAGGGCCACACACTTTCCTAAATCCAAACATTGGAGAATCTTGCTAGTATCCCTTTTCCTTTGCTGATATTTGACAAGCAGCCGCCATATTACAAGCTGGGCATTTCTCACTGTGAAAATATGAAGATAATATAATACCACTGGGCGGAGATGGGGGGTCCTCCACCCCAGCCTGCACTCTCTCCAATCCGGGACCCCAGGATCGGGCCTAAACCGCATTCAGACATCCCTCTCACAACCCGGGACCACTGGCTCCTAACTGTTCACCTGCTTACCTGCCTGATTGCCCCTAACTACCTCACCCCGCTGGCCTGGTCACCCCTAATGGTCCCTCCTGCCAGCGTAGTTGCTATAAATTCTTGCCATTAATATTTTGAGCAAAGATCCAGGCTTTCTATCTAAGAAACTGTGTTTTAAATCAACATTTTCAATTTAGACAAGTGAATAAGACATCTGAGGTGCTAATCTAAGGGTCAAGTTCACCTGCATAGAGTTCAAGGTAGACTATGACATAGTTCAGTGGTCACCAACCTTTTGGACCTCCAGTGGTCCATGGACCATTTGTAAAATCTACCAATTCCTCCGGCATATTTCTATCATCACTCTCAACATATTCCATTATAGGTTTCTTTGTCTCTCTCTCCCCTACCGCTTTGCATCCCCAATGGCACATCATAGGTATATAACAAATGTTTAATCATTGAAAGAATGTATTTGAATGACTTTATGTGAGATAAGGCAAGTAGTATCCTGATTTTCACCCAAGGACAATAAGGATATAGAGTGATTATCCTAGTGGGTAGGAGTTAAAACTTTGACTTGAATTTTGGAGTCTTCTGACTCTGAGGCAATTTCTACATGCACATGTCCTGCTCAGAAACATCTAGAAGATTCTAGATACATCAATAGCCTCTAGAACAACTGGAATTTTTAGACCTGCTTCTTCCATCATATTGTACTCATATAATTATTGTATCTAAATTTTATTTTTACCACAAATATTATCTAAATTGTGTGTGGATTTTATAAAATGAGAGATTTAATGATGTTCAATATTATTCTTTCTCCAGTACCCTTGGGAAGAGCACACTGATAAATTAATACATTAATCAAGTTATCTTTTATTTGATTCACTATTGTGGGGGTTTTAAAATGTTACCTTATTAGAGTCTGGGGTATCACCAGCACCTTTCCAGCCTCAGGCTCCTGGATGCAGGTTAAGAGGCTGGAAAGAAGCTTCAATCATTCTCCTCTCAGTTGTTTATGCCTCACATTCACCTTCTAGAAGGAATCACCATCATCCACCTTTATGCGAACAATGTGTGAAGAGACGAAGGCTCTTTTCTCAGGGCATTTGCAATCTGGAACAGTAATTACAGCTCAGAGTCTGTAATCCATTTTGCCTGAAAGAGTCTTAGGTTCCACCTGTTATTCTGATTTAATTAATAACAGTGGCACTTTGCTCTTTCAAAACAGAGAGAGGAATTAGGTGTGGTCGTCCAGAGCTAACATCGATGAGCCCTAAACCCTGTGCACCTTCTACATGATAATACTTATTACCTAATTTAACTTTTACCACATCACCAGGATAGATTTGTGCCTTTTGACAGCATGAATGCTGGGGCTGCTGCTTGGGTTCAGGTGCTGGCACTTCTGAGCTGTGGATCTTGGGGAAATAGTCAATATCCTCATTCATGTGTGTGTGAGGACATGAAGAATGGTGACAGCCTGGTGACTGTATGAGGAAGACATGCTAAGTATTTGCAGAACACTGAGAAATGTTGGAAGTACAGAAAATAATATTTGGTAGATATGGTGTCAGTGCCTCCGTTTTACTAGTAAGGAAACTAAAGCTCAGAGAAGTGATTGACCCAAGGAAACACAGCCTACATGCATTTATTAACTTTGATGATGTTTATATTAAGTTCAAATAAGGAAAAAATGTATTTGATGAAATAATAAATGTATTTGATGAAGGTGCAAACATATTTGAATTATGAGTGAGTCATTAGAAATTATCACACTTAAAAAATAAGGAAACTGAGGCCCAAAGAAATGAAATAACTTGACAAATTTCTAATGGCTACTTACTTGAAAAACTAGGATTAAAACCCAAATATGTTTATTATACTCCAATTTATTTTACTACCCTGTTTCCCTCAAAATAAGACAGTGTCTTATATTAATTTTTGCTCCCAAAGATACGCTAGGTCTTATTTTCAGGGGATGTCTTATTTTTCCATGAAGAAGAATATGGTACACATTTATTGTTAAATGAAAATAAAGGACATTTATTACCTGTATACTGTACGGTAGTACGGTAGTTATCAACACAAACCAGACAAACTGAATCCTACAGTATCAAAAATTTACTCATTTATTCAATGACAATCATGTCATCATCTTCTGGAACATCATCATAACAATCCAATTCCTGAATTTCCTGGTGAATTTCTTGTGACTCCATTTCTTTCAGAATCAGTGGACCAAATCTCTCATGTTTAGCTTTTGGGGGCCTTATTTTCAGGGGGATGCCTTATATTTCACTCAGAAGGAAACCTGTAAGTAGGTCTTATTTTCGGAGGATGTCTTATTTTCGGGGAAACACGGTACCATTCTCCCAATTCATTAAAAAGAAAGTCTTCGTTTTAAAGTCACTTATACCATGTGATAATAATACTCAGAGATTGGTAGAAATGCCCTAGAATCCTCCATATCATGTCCCTCCCCCCATTATCAAAGATTCAAGGGCCAAATGAATAATATTAGCCATTAAGTATAGACTTGAATTCCAAAGAATAACTCAGTCTTTTTGATCTTTTACATTTTCACTTATAAAAAAAAAAAAAAAAGCAATAAGACCCTATTAGGCTGAATCAAACTGGGTAGCATATTGAAAGTGTTTTATAAGCTCTATTATCTTTCTTTTTATCTTACTTAATTTTTTTATTAAATATTTTAAAGTCATTCTATATGCAAAATAATACATTGAAGGCTAGAGATATGAGGAATTATCATATAGAATCCATATATTTGAGGCAGCTACTATTTATTTGGGAAGACAAAAAGATGAATATAAAGAAAAAAATCAACCAAAAGGCAGATTAATATTATTGTTAGAATACAGTGTTATACATATTAGGTCATAGGCAAAGTCTCTCCATATTCAAAAAGATTGAAATCATATCAAGCATCTTCTCAGACCACAATGGCATAACATTAGAAATAAATGGCAATAGCCGAAACCAGTTTGGCTCAGTGGATAGAGCATCATCGGTCTGCAGACTGAAAAGTCCCAGGTTAGATTCAGGTCAAGGGCATGTGCATTTGTTGCAGACACATCCCCAGTAGGGGATAGGCAGGAGGCAGCTAGTCGATGTTTCTCATCAATGTTTCTAGCTTTCTATCCCTCTCCCTTCCTCTCTGTAAAAAAACAATAAAATATATTTTTTTGAAAATATATCAATGATGAAAGTGAATCATCAATAGGCTGCCTCATGCAGGCTCCCTACTGGGGATGTGCCCTGATCTAACTGGGAATCGAACCATGACCTCTTGGTTGATGAGTTGACACTCAACCACTGAGCAACACCATCTGGTTTGTGCTAGTGCTTTTTAATGTATAAATAGAGGAACAAACAGCACATTAGACTCCAGACCAAACATGGGCATTTGAGGTTTAGATGTGTGAAATGTGCTTGGCCAGGCCAGCTTGACCCTTGGCATGGGCCTACCCCCACTCCCGGTCCCCCACCTGCCTCTACCCTTCCTGTTCACAGAGCCTTCCCTCCTCCAGGACCTTAGGTCTGTCCTGACACTGGTCCCAGCCAGCGAGGTGCCACTGCCTCCACCAGACCTCATACTCACTCTGGGCCTCCTCCATCTCCCCAGAAGGAAGCTCCTTGGCCTTCCCCACTAGAAGGCCCTTGCCCCGCCTTTCAGGAATTCATTCTCTCTCTCTCTCTCTCTCTCTCTCTCTCTCTCTCTCTCTCTCCTCCCTCCCTCTCTCTCTCTCTCTCTCTCACTCTCTCTCTCTCTCTCTGAAGTTCCCTATAGCCAACGGGACTCCCGGTGATCTTCAGACAAGCAGCCGGCATCTCAGGTCCACTGGGACCACATGCACTGAACAGTAGAAATCCACATACCAACCGCCCTATAAATGACCCCTTCCTTTTCCGACAGGAGGTGGGGTACAGGCAGATGGAGAAATAATCACTTGCCCAAACTCTTTGCAAAGTATAGCAGGTAGGACAAATATCGCAGCCACTTGGAGATGTGTGGAAATGATTCTATTTCTCCACAACTGAAAAATAACATATCAGACTGACCCGTATTTGCTCTTATAGCAGAAAACTTTATTTTGCCAATTAAAGACCACGTGGTCCTTCCCAGACCTCAGTGGTCACCACAGCTTCCCTCCCAGCTGCCACTCCCTGCTTTTAACCCAAACAAAGCCTCTCCAAGGCCTGTGCAACTATCACCCCTACAGAACAGAGAGAGGGACACTGAGGCTCAGCGAGGCTAAGTGACCTCCTGAAGGTGTCAAAACAGGGGTGAGGACCAGGTTTGGGTCAGGAGTCAGGACAGGCCTGGAAGGAGGTGCCCAGGATCCAAGGCCCTTCAAAAAGTGAGAGCCGAAAACCTAGTGTCACCTCTGATGAGCTGTGTGATTCTGGGCAAGTTGCTTTACCTCTCTGAGCTTGCTCTCTCATCTATAAACAGCAGCATTGGACCGGATGATATCAGGGTCCTTTATAGACCAAAACTGGGATTCTGTCCTATGCTCCTACCTCTAAAGAAACTATACAACATTCTATATGTCTACAGACTGTGAAGCAGGAGGGGTCACACCAGCAGAAAGTGGAAAGGGTGGGATTTGAACCTGGGCAGTCTGGCTGGGGGTTCCTCACAGAAAATAGGATTTCTAACAACATGCTGTCAACTTAAGAAGCTGGGGGCCCCTGGTTTACCCTACCGCCAAGTCTTCTTCAGCTGGTATCTCCACCTTCCAACCACTAGAACGTGACCAGCAGGCTTGCTGCCTTTTCCCAGGGTCTTGGAGAGGCGGAAGACGGTGAATAATGGGCTAAATTATTGAGGGAGAATTGAGGCCTTCACCTCTCTCCTTTCCTCCTCAGAAGCTCATCCCAAGAGATGTGCTCTGCGATAGCACCCAAAAGCACTGTTTCATTTCCAGAAGAGAAAAAAAAATGTAAAGCCTCTCTAAATGCAAAATACAGAGCCATACATACACATTGGACAATGGGAGGCACTCGAGCGGGCCCATTAGGGAGCATTAATGCATTTCTAGGATGATTGAGGTTGCTCAGCCTTTAGCCTCGCACCTCGCAGCCCGCACAGGGCAGCATATTGTTTAATTAAATGATTAAGCGTTTCACACATGAATACGTCTATCAGCGACACCACCATCTTCCTGCACTGAGAACACATTAAGTGGAAGAAGATAAAGGACCCAGGCAGCATAATTGAGGACAATTGGGTTTATCTGAAATGGAACTTCCATACAAAAGTTTATTCATAGCAGCAATGCCGGGAAGTGATACAGCATGGTCATAGGCTGGGCCCCACCTCTTAGAACCTGGGCCCAGCCAGGCAGTGTGGGTCCTGGGAACCAGCCTGGCCTGCCGCCTTGCAGGGCTCTTGAGTCTGGACACACCCTGCCAATAGGTGGTGCCAGAGGCTGCTCTTGCGTCCCAGGACCAGCCTCTCTGCCATGGACCAGCTTTCGTGGAAAAGAGCCAGAGGGCACAGAACCTGAGCTTTCCTTCCCACTCACCCCACTGTGCCTCCCTCAGGTGAGGGACAACACACCTGAGTGTCACAAAGCCCATCACACATCACCCACATTCACCGCCATTCTCACTCACCTTCCTCCAACCCAGCCACCCAGACTCATCTCCATTCCTCACCTCTGCATGCAAGTGTGTGTGTGTGTACAAATACCCATCTGTACACATGTGCTCAAATACATGCACAAACCATACACAGGCACCTATGTAACACATGCACACCACACATTCACGTACATTATATGTACGTATGCATATATGTGTATATATACATATATATGATATACATACACCACACCTGCACACTTGTGCAAGCACACCATGCATAGGAACACACACACACATGCACAAACATACCCTTACACATGAAATACATATCACACATACACACCCACACCCACATGCACACACACACACAAGCAGACTTCAGGCAGAACAAATGCAGACCCTCCCCTTGGTTTCCAGTACATCCCTGTTCCTCCTCTGTGCCTCACTCCTAACCTTTCTCACCTGGCTCTCCTCACTCATGCCCTGGGTCGCTAGGTCCTGAGCTGAAGCCAACAGCTCCTCCTTCTTATCTTGGCTCCCAGTTGTTCCTCAGTGTCCACCAGTCCCCCTCCCCTCCCAGTTTCTCTCCAGCTGAAGCCCCTTTCCTCCCATGGCTGCGCATGCACTGGATGCCATGACTCCTCAGGGGCCATCTCCAGAGCAGGTGCCTGTCCCCAACTCAGGACTCTTATCTGATCACTGCTGACATGACCGCATCCCAGCCCCAGCATGTCCCCTGCTGGACCATCCTCTCCCAAGGCCGCTCCTTCTCTGACTGCCCCAGTTCAGTGCCTGTGCCACCCAGTGCACTGAGTGCCCAGTGCTCAGAGCAGTCACCCTGGACTCCCTCCCGGTCACCTTTGCTCCCAGCATCTCACCTGCTTTGCCTCATTCCATCTTGTCCAGATGGCAAATCCCAGCTGCCGCTCATTAACTCTTGAGAAATTTCCCACCTTCATCCTAGTCCCCTCTAGGGCCTACCAGCAGCCATCATCCACACTGTGGTCAAAACCATGCTCATAGCCTAGAAACTGAGTCAAACATCACACACACACTCACATGTACACACATGCTCATACCATACACACACACACACCACATTCACACACATGCTATACCTACTCACACACACATACCTCACATTCACACACACCACACTCACATATATCACACACCATTCACACACTTTTGCACATACCACGCACTTATACATTCCACATGTGCACCTAAATACTACATGCATATGTACACCACAAACACATCACACACTCTCACACTCATACACAGTCATGTACACCAACATAAAATCACACTTGCCACACTTGCACACACCACACATCACATCCACCTATAGAGTCACACCCCACTCAGTAGTTGCTCCTAGTATCAAAGCCAGACCCCTAACATGGTCCATCTGACATGGGTCTTGGTGTCATTCCAGCTTCCCAACATGCCTGACCTCCACCCTTTCACTACAGCCACCCTAGGGTTCCTCCCATGACATCTCTGTCCTGCCCCAAAGCCATTGCATGTGCTGCAGTCTTTGCTCCAAACATTCACCTTAGGCTCACACCCAGCCTGACCTCCCTCACCCCTTCCCCTAACAGACTCCTGAGCATCCTGCAGGCCTCTGCCGGACCCTCATGCCCCTGAGATGCTGTTCTCTCCCTCTGCAGGCTGGGCTCCCATACATTGGCTGCTCAGGCTCCAGCATAAATCCTTGTTGGGCCATCTCATGAGTTTCCCTCTTAGAGCTGTCTCCTCCCTAAGGGCCCTGTGTACTACCTACCCTCAGAGCCATGCCTGCCTGGCAGGAGGCATGGCACATATGAGCATTCAATGCATGTTTATAACATTAAAGAAGGAAGGATCAGGAGGCAGACAGACCCTGTTCCAGCACAAAAAGGGTGATAAGGTTGGTCTTGGTCATACTAGTATTTGGGTCAGTCTGAGGTAGATATAGTCTCCACTATGACTCTAGTTGTGGGAAAAAGAAAGGTATGCACATGTTTTTGGGTGGGTATCACTGTCTATATCCTGAATAGGCCAATTGCAATTGATGAAACTGAAGCAGTAACAAAAAAATCCAGCAAACAACAGAGCTGGTCTGACGGTTTCACAGGGGAATTTTACCAAACATTCAAAGAACTAATACCTATCCTCCTCACACTTTTCCAAAAAATCCAAGAGGAATGAACACTTCAAAGCTCTTTTTATGAGGCCAGTATTATCCTAATTCTAAAACCAGATGAAGACTACAAAGAAAAAGAATTACAGGCCAATAAATCTGATGAGCATAGATGTTAAAATCCTCAATAAAATATTAACAAATCAGATTCAGCAATATATTAAAAAGTTCATACACTATAATCAATGACCAAGTGGGATTTATTCCAGGGGTACAAGGCTGGTACAATATTCACAAATCAATAAATGTGATACATCACATAAACAAATTGAAAGGCAAAAATTGCATGATATAACAAGAGAACACAGAAACCAACCGAAGTCATTATGCTCAATTAATATTTGACAAAGGAGACAAGAATATACAATGGAGGAAGAGACCAATAAATGGTGTTGGGAAAATTGGACAGGTACATGTAAAAAAATTGAAACTACATCACCAACTTACACCATATTTCTTATACAAGAATAAGCTCAAAAGTTGTGAAACCATAAAAATTCTATAAGAAACCATAGGCAGCAAAATTTCAGACATCTCTCATAACAATATATTTGACGATACATCTCTTAGGACAAGGGAAACAAAGGAGAAAATAATCAAATGGGACTACATCAAAATAAAAAGCTTCTTCTCAGCAAAATAAACCAACAAAAAAATGAAAGGGAAGCCCATTGTATGGGAAAACATATTTGCCAATGATATATCTGATAATGGGTTAATTTCCAAAATATATAAAGCTCCCATACAACTCAACCAAAGGAGGCAAATGATCCAATTTAAAAATGGACAGAGAGCCTAAAAAGACACTTTTCCAAACAGGATGTACAAATGGCCAAGAGACATGAAAAAAATGCTCAACATCACTGATCATCAGAGAGATGCAAATTAAAATGACAACAAAGCACCACCTGACACCTGTTATACCATCAATAAATCAACAAACAACAAGTGCAGGCAAGGATGTGGAACCCTAGTACACTGCTGGTGGAAATGCAAACTGGTGCAGCCACTATGGAAAACAGTGTGGCGTTTCCTCAAAAAATTAAATATGGAACTGCCATTTGGTCCAGTGATTCCACTTCTATGACTATAGCATAAGAATCCCGAAACACCAATCAGAAAGACTGTATGCACCCCTATGTTCATAGCAGTGCTATTTACAATAGCTAAGATCTGGAAACAGCCCAACTGCCCATCAGCAGATGGATTGATGAAAAAGCTGTGGTACATTTATTTATACCATGGAATATTATGCAGCTGTAAAAATGAAGGATCTCTTATTCTTTGAGACAGCATGGAGGGACCTGGAGAGTATTATGCTAAATGAAATAAGCCAGTCAGAGAAAGACAAGTATCACATGATCTCACTCATATGTGGAATCTAATGAACAAAATTAACTGATGAACAAAATAGATCCAGAGACATAGAAGCATGAAACAGAATGGTGAATCTCAGACAAAGGAGGCAAGAATATACAATGGAGGAAAGACACTCTCTTCAATAGATGGTGTTGGGAAAATTGCGACAGAGGTGGGCGGGGGAGGGAGAGATTAACCGAAGAACTTATAAGCATATATGACAATATATGGACATAGACAATAGTGTGGTGAAGGCCTGGGTGGAGGGGGCGGGGTGATGCCATGGGTAAATAGAGGGGGCGGAGGGAAACATCTGTAATACTTTCAACAATAAAGATTAAATTTTTTTTAAAGGAAAGAACACTATAAAAATTAAAATATGGTGTTAAACAAAAGAAACTAGATAAAAATTCTCTCATTTAAACCTATATATTTGTTATAAGGGCTATCTATACTAATAAAAGGGTAATATTCAATTCAATAATTGTCAGGACGCCCTCACAGTAATGACTGAACAGCAGGCTGCATGGGGCGACAAGGCCAGCAGAGGGGTTAGTGAGGAATAACCAAATGACTGAACATTAGGCTGTGTGCGGTAACCAGGCCAGCAGGGGGTTAATGAGGGAAGACCAAACAAATGAATAGCAGGCTGCATGGGGCGACCAGGCCGGCAAGGGGGACAGTTGGCATCAACCAGGCCAGCAGGGGAGTGGGAGGATGGTGATGGGGCAACCAGGCTAGCAGGGGGGAAGTTAGGGGTGACCAGGCCAGTGTGGGGGGCATTTGGAGGCAACCAGGTTAGCAAGTTGGAGGGGGGGGGGGCAATTAGAAGTGACCAGGCCAGCAGAGCGGGGGGGAGAGTGAGGGGTGACCAGGCCACCAGAGGGGGGCAATGAGGGGCAACCAGGCTGGCAGGGGAGGGGGGGGAGGCAGTTGGGAGGAGGGGCAGTTAGGGGTAATCAGGCAGGCAGGCAGGTGAGCAGTTAGGAGCCAACACGGTCCCGGGTTGTGAGAGGGATGTCCAACTGCTGATTTAGGCCTGATCCCGAGTACATCCCTGGGGTCTTGAATTGGAGAAGGTGCAGGCTGGGCTGAGGGGAAACCCCGCCATCCACCCTATGTACAAATTTTGTGCACAAGGCCTCTAGGGTGTGTGTGTGTGTGTGTGTGAATATATATATATATAAAAGCATGACTGAACCATCAAACGACTGGTCACTATGATGTGCACTGACCACCAGGGAGCAGAGGCTCAATGCAGGAGCTGCCTCTGGTGGTCAGCGCACTCCTACAATGGGAGTGCCACTCAGCGGAAGGACCCGACCCTTAGGCCCACCAGCCCAGCAGCATCCACTCCCTCCCTCAGCAGTCCTGCAGGTCCAATCTCCGGAGAATGAGCCAGGCACTGACAGACCAGCGCCGCCAGCACAATCCTGACAGTCACTGTCGGGCATTAGGCACTGTGGCTGCTTCCCCTTTCTAGATGTTTCACAAGGAAAATCAATATAAAAGCAGCCACCAGGGGGCTCCTGACAACTGGCTCAAACATCAGTGGGACAGATAGGATCTCAGGTCAGCAAGGGCATCCCAATGCACACCCAGAGGGCCAATCACTTCTCGGCCCCCCTCCTACCCTCCTTGGGAATGGGGGCATGATGCAAGGCTCATGGCTGGCCAGCACCTCAGCAGTGAGAGCCTCTCCCAATCAGAACTGACTGGGCCTGAGCCTGCAGCAGATACAGCAGGGCCAGATGGCAGGAGCCGCAGTCCAACGCCGCCTGCCGATTTCGGCCAATCCCTGCAGGCCACACTGAGGGACCCCACCCAGGCATGAATTCATGCACCGGGCCTGTAGTGTAGTCATAAAATACACACTCACATACATAGATCATTACAGGGCCTTAACTAATAGAAAAGGGCTGGAGGTACAGAGATAACTAACCAAACATAATTAAAATCACCCTTTATTCAAGTCAAGGGTGGTCATTCACATTTTGCCCACACACACCAGCTCAATTCTCCCACTGCACCGGCCACTCAGAGACACAGCAACGTTCCAGATAAGAACTCTGTGACAATTATTTTTTAGTTTAATCTCCCCTAAAATGTTTTATTTAAAACTTAATCTCTCACAATGCCTTCACTGGTAAAAATCTCTAAAAGTTTACGTTATAATGAGCTAAAAACTGTGAAAATAAGGGAAGAGGGCACTGGGGGCAGGGGGGAGAGGGATAAGGACATATCACTGGTAAAATCTCTAAAAGTTTATGTTATGATGAGCTAAAAACTGTGAAAATAAGGGAAGAGGGCACTGGGGGCAGGGGGGAGAGGGATAAGGACATATATAATATGTAGTACCTTAATCAATAAAGAAATTTTTTTTTAAATGTGAAAATAAAAATTAGAAATTATAACTCCTGAAATGCCCTGACTGTGATTTCAAATCTGATACAAGCAAGATGCTTCTGTTAAACTCAACAGCTGAGCATGGGCTATTGGTAGGCGCTGCCTCCACCTTTGTACCTAAAGAGGATCCATAGGCCTCAGGCTGGAGAAATGACTACTTACTCCTCAAACACATCAGCGGTCAGTCCCGGAGGCCCATCTGTGACCTTGGACATGGACAGTTTGGGGTGGAGAACCTGATCAGCCTTGCTCTGTCCATAGAAACGTTTGTAAGATAATGTATAAACTTAAATAAGTGTTGTTGTAAAGATATAGATAAATAAATGTATCATAAGTAATTTAAAGTAGAATACTTTAAGTTTGGAAATGGATAAAGAAATGTTTGTAGGGCAGATCAGGACACAGAATAGAAATACAGGGAGAAATCCAAAGATAGGCAGACAGAAATAAAACTCCAGGAGGGAATATTCCAGAAGTCTTGAGGGCTACAAGGCAGAGAGACCTCTGCATTATGACACCCAGAAGGGATGGTGACCTGCTAATGGGAATAAATAGCAGGCCACAAAAGACAGCCTCTTTGCAAAAACTTCCCTACAGCCTAGAGGGATGTGTGCTAAATGCAGCCTGTATGGAAGAATATACATGTGTGTATCCACCCATGTCCCTTATATCCATCCATGCCTAAGAGTTAGCCCCACTGACTTTAAACATATATCAGCTTCAGTTTAGTTTTGCTGAATAAAAAGACAGGAAACCTCAGATGTCAGGGGTACCTACCCACTGATATCCCAGGAAACAGTGAAAAAGGAAAATAAATCTGTACTCCATGAACGCTAGCTTAATTTGCACAGCCGGAAAGCTGAAGACAAAAGCTGAACTGCATTCGTTTTCATCTACCTCCTTCAACATTACCGTGAGTAAGCAGACTGCACCCGAGTCAGGACCATGGGGCTGGGTGGCCTTTGCTCTCCCATCTGCAAAGGACTGTGGGGAGCTGGTCCATACACAGCTGCCAAAAGCACTTCTCTGACATGGTTAGCAGCCCCGAGGGACCACCTGCCCCTGGGGAAGGATTCATCACGATGCTCCAGGCAAAACCATTTATTCAAATTATTGCTTCGTTTTCGCAGGACTGAGGCTTTTTCTTGAAGTTCCGTTGACATCCCCTTTATCTGGAGTTTGATGCACATATAAGCTCAGCTGGAATTTTTAAAATCAGATTTTTCTAAACTCCAGTGTCTGAAAGGATGCCCTGTTCCATTAAATTGATACCTCTATCAGAGAAGACAATTGTACTAAAAGTGAAAACAAGCCCCAGCATATACATACTTCTTCAGATAGCAGAGTCGGAAACGGTCCATAGCCACGATACACACCCGACATCTATATACTGCTGCAAACAGAGAACGCTTTCACATTATTATTCCATCCACACAATTAGCTGTGTGGTACACGAGGAAGAGATTTTTTATACCCATTTTATAGATGAGAAAACTGAGACCAGATGTATGAACTCCAATAGGTATCAGAGGCAGTGTCATTGTCTAATGCAAGTAGGTTTCCAGATTCCAATGTGAGCTTTTCTTTTAATAGTAGTTAAAATAATAACAATAAAATTTCTAATAACCTGGGCCCAGTGGCCATTTCTAAGTATATAGTGCAGTAGAGTTAACTATTCATATTGTTGTCCAAGAGATCCCTAGACCTATATTTCATCTTGCAAAACTGAAATTCTACACCCAATTAAATAGCAAATCCCTGTTTCCCTCTCCCCCAGCTCCTGGCACCCGCCATTCTACTTTCCTGTCTCTTTGAATCTGACTATCCAAGGGGTTTCATATAAGTAGAATCAAACAGCATTTGTATTTTTGTGAGCAGCTTACTTCACTCAGCATAATGTCCACAGGTTCATCCGTGTCGTAGCATGCCAGAATTTTCTTCCTTCTTAAGGCATTGCATACATTGCGTATATGTACCACATTTCACTTACCCACTCATCCAGCAATGGGCATTCCCGTGTCTTGGCTATTGTGAATAACGCTGCAGTGAACATGAGGGTGCTGGCGTCTCTTGGAGACCCCAATTTCAATGCTTTGGGACACACACCTAGAAGTGGGAGTCCTGGGTCATACGCTAATTCCATTTTAAATTATTTGAGGAAACATATTGTTTTTCTTTTTTTTCTTTTTTTAATATATTTTATTGTTGTTGTTTTTTTACAGAGAGGAAGGGAGAGAGATAGAGAGCTAGAAACGTTGATGAGAGAGAGACACATCGACCAGCTGCCTCTTGCACACCCCCCACCGGGGATGTGCCCGCAACCAACGTACATGCCCCTGACCGGAATCGAACCTGGGACACTTCAGTCCAAAGACCGATGCTCTACCACTGAGCCAAACCGGTTTCGGCCATGTTGTTTTTCTATAGCAGCTGCATTTTACCTTCCCACAAGCAGTGCACAGGGGTCCCAGTTTCTTCTCATTACTGCCAATGCCTGTTATTCTCTGGGGTTTTATAGCAGCTGTCCTAATGAGTGTGAGGAGGTAGCTCTTGATACATGGAGATATAAAACTAGTCTCAATTTAAGGTATTGAAACCTGCAACCCATGTTTTTTTTAGATAAGAGAAAATTATAATTCATTTTCTTAAGTGTGATCATGTAAGTGTGGTTATGTGAAGAATGACCTCACTAGACGATGCATGCTAAAGCGCTCTGCAGTGAGGGGTCAGAGTATCTGAATATCACTAACAAATGGTTCAGAGAGTCTAGGCAAGTAGGTAGCTAGGTAAATAGTTATAGACATATCAATAGACAGGTAGCTAAATAGAGAGATATCACTAGATAGGTAAGTAGATAGGTAGATAGATAGATTATAGATAGATAGATAGATAGATAGATAGATAGATAGATAGATAATAGACAGACAGATAGATAGACAATAGACCAGATATGGAGATAGAAAGATAAATACATAGAGTGAACAGAGAAAGCAAGTGTGGCAAAGGCTATTGCTGAATCTAGGTGACAGGCATTTAGGTGTTCACTGTTTTATGTTCCACACAACAGCCCAGGAGAGAAACCAAGCACAGCATGCGCACCATGCATACATACACACACACACACACACACACACACACACACACACACACACAGAGTCACATCCACCCCACCTTCAGATGCTCTGCCTGACCAGCTGGTGCAGAAGCCCTGGCTGCTCTCCCGCCCTCCTCTGCCCCTCAGTCTCCACTGCTGCCTGGCCTCTGTTGGGCCCAGACAGATGGCAGGGGCAAGAGAGAGCCCAGCCCAGTTGTCTGTGCCACCTGCTGCCCACAGATCTGTGCCCTGACTCACTGCATCCCCGGGGCCCCCTGGAGGTGAGTGTGGGCACCTCTGCCCTGTGGTTCCCAGAGGAAGCTTCATGCGGCTTTCTTTCAGCTACACTCCCTGACTTTCTTCCTCCCGACGTCCTAAGTCCTCTAACGAAGATGTGAAATGCACCTGCGCCTCCTCCCCGCGGGGGGGGGGGGGGGGGGGGGCCGTGCCACCAGCACCTGGGCTCAGGTGTTGCCAGCCTCTTCCTGGTATCTGTGGCATCCTTTACAATGACTCTGATAACCACATGTTCGTTAATTTGCAGATGTAGTCTCAACCTAGTCTTATTAGTGTTCAAGGTGTTTGCGTAGTCCTCTTTGAAAGGGCAAGAAAATATATATATTTAGAGGTCTTTTTGTACCTCAGAAACTGGGTGACAATGAAGTATTCCAACTCTTTTCCTGTCCAATGTGAGGCCAAAGTCTGAGAATAAAGAAAAACACAGCGTATTTCCGCACCAGCCTCGGCGCTGCCTTCCAGCATCTCATCACTAGGTGGCAGTGACCCTCACAAATTCCTAATCAACGAAGCAGCATCCAAACCAGCCTTCCGTTCTTCCCGCAGTTTTCCTTACAGAAATAAGCAACCCCTAGTGGTTCATTTTTTCCTGGCCGCTCAAGCACCACATTCAGGAAGACACTGAGTCTAAGTCCCTGGATTCCGAGCAGAACACGAGAGAACTGGATGTCCGAGTCTTCCTTTGAGTTGTGGTAGAGATCGCCATCTGTCTGCCTAACAAAAGAAATCTTACCGTTTCAAACCACTGTCCAGCTAAACCTGGTAAAGAAAGCCAACCTACCCCTGCAGAAGCCCATCCCTCCCTCCCTCTCACCAGCCTCACTTGGAGAGAGGTACTACGCCCTGGGAGCCAGGAGGATCCCAGGCTAATTTTGCAATATATGTGGCCAGTGTGGCAGACAATTGCTATTCACCTATAATACAGAACTTAATTTCATAAGTTAACCCACCTTCAATCATTAGTATTTCTCTTCTCTTCTCTTTCTCCCCTTCTCCCTCTTCCTCTCCCTCTCCCTCTCCCTCTCCCTCTCACTCTCTCTCCCCCTCTCTCTCATACACACACACACACACACACACACACACACACGCACGCACACCACCAGCTCCTCCTTTTCCTCTAAAGCATTCATGAGTTATTTCACAAGGAGCACAAGGAGCAAACAGAAAAATAGGATATTTTTCTTTTTATTGTCCCCTATAACTGTTTGTCGATTGCTTGTTATATGAACTTAAGCTTTTTCTTTATTCAATAGATTTACAAAATTTGAAATCCTTAGTTGTTCAGCAAGTGTCTGTTGTCAAGATAAGTAAATTTGGACTATAAAATGTAAACAATTTTTATAGCTGGCAAATTAGAATATTTTGTACATAATATTAATCCTAGAAAATAACCCGTATGTCACCTCTTTTAAAATCTTCAGTGAGTCCACCGTGTCTGGGCGGTGGACAATATGGGGTGGCTTTACAGACGTGAGGGTGGTCAGCATGTCCTCTTTGTCCCATCAGCGCTCTTTTCCCCTTCATATCCTCATGCAATCTACTGACTGCTCGGGGTCTTTATTGGGGAGAAAGGGTCCTTTCACTTCTGCTTTATTCACTAAGACAACTGCTAGCGAGCCAACCGAGTGAACTCAGGGTGCTGATAGATGTCTGACCCTCCCCGACGGAAGTTCCACGTGGACCTTCCTTCAGACATACCCCCGGGGACCCGAACACTGAGTGTCAGAATCTTAGGCCCTGCAGGTCTACACCTCCCTGGAGGCAGACAAAGAGCTTTCCTTCATCCTGCCTCACTCTTTGCACCTGGGACCTTCCCGGGTAAAACTGCTCCAGGAAGTCCACCCACCCCAAGCTGGGACCCGGAGATAGGTCTGCCAGTGCTATGTCAGTGGTGAAGCAGATCTAGGTGGAGGGGAGCTAAGGACACCTTCTTGTACCCCAAACCCTGAGATTCTGTGATCGCACGGATACTCAATGTCAAGAGTGCCAAGAAGACAAGTACCTGTTTGCCAAAAAAAGCCTCATAAGATTGCTGGATCCCCGGTGCCAGAGTCAAATATGGGAACCAGAATATTCCCAAGAGCTGTGATTCGCACAAATACTCAGCCCTACACGAAACCGAAATACCCAAATGGCACAAAGCCGGGGTGCGAGTGGGCAGTAGTTAGCAAAATGAAGGTTTGAGCCAACGTGAGACTCGATTTGTACCGAAGTAGTTACATATTTTTAAACCTGCTCTTTTAGTTTTCCAAAAATACACTTGTACAGATCACTCAGGTGTTCCCATTAGTGATCACTTACACATCTAAACCGATTATTTCAACAGAATACCTGAGTGAATGGGAACTCTCTTTAGGGTCTCTCTCAACATGATTGGAGCGTCTCAGCTGCTTACCTGCACCTGAATCGCCAAAGATGTGCCAATCACTGAACCAAGTGCTGAAGACCGGGCCTGAAACTCCGCATGCTAACATGTTCCCTACGTGACTCTTCTGCCTGGTCTAGATCATATACTCCCGGCCAACCACCCCTGGAGAATGCTTACCCAGCTGCTTTATGAGACATACCCAAGGGAAACCCACAATCCAGTAGGTGCCAGCTAGCTAAGACCTACCCAAGAGGACATAGCGGAGCCCTGGCTCCTGTCCAACATCACCTCCTCAGAGACGGTCTCCTCCTGCATGGGTCCTCCTTCCCCTGCTTTGCATCTGCATTTTCAGAGCAGGCCTCAACCTTTTATCTTTGAGTTTCTGGCAGAACACTTTGTTCAGTAGGAACCCATAAATGCTTATAAATGGGAGAAAGACAAGGATGTGGCCCCTTCTACCATTTGGGGTGTGAAGGCTGACCCTAAAAGGACAGTGAAATGCCACACCTACATGAATAACACACGCAGGGATATGTGGTTGTCCCCGCACACACAGTATTCTAAGTGGACTCAAGTGCCGAGCATATGCAATTAGGGAAACATGTTATACAGTGAAAAGGAAAGAGCATAGGACTGTACCTTAGATTGGTCTCCACTAACTCACCAGCAGTAAGGCCTTGGTTGTATAGCCTAATGTCACTGGAAGTTCCTATAATACATTCACAAAATAAAAAAAATTTACCTGGCAAGGTGAATGGGAAGAGGGTGGAGCATGGGCTTCAGTAACCGTGATGGGAGTGAAGAAGTCAGACGTAAGAGAGTACACACTCTACGCAGGTGAGTTCAGGGCCTCCAGGAAGGCAGAGACAAAGAACAGACTCGTAGACTGAGATCACCTCGCTGTTGGAGTCCCACACAAATAATTATACCTTTACAAGCCTGAGAACATTTCAAAAAGACAGGATTTCAATACTTAACTACGTGCCTATCTGATTACTGTGCTTTGTTACAAGTCATGTGAAAGCATTTGAAAGTTTTAGTATGACATGAGCTTTACAGATCAAAACGTTAGTGTCTTTCTACAGATATCTGTCCTCCCATAATTTCACAGGAGGAACGTCAGGCAGATTATGTCGCTAGGTGGATGCTACTTTGAACTGCTATGATGGGGTACGGAAGGAAAGTGAAAGGAAATTAACAAACATTTATTAAGTGCACGTTATGTCAGGCACTGTGCTAGATGCATGAAATACATACCCATACTTGGATTCTGTCTAAATGCATTTCTCTATATACAGCTTTTTGTTCTATTTTGTTTGGGAGTGGATAATATGTTTTTTTTACTGAAGTGTAATTGATATACATATTTAAATTGAGAATTTGATCAGTTTTGAGGTATAAATATACACCCATGAAATTGTCTTCCTTTTTGAAGGGTTCTAAAGGGATAGTAGGCTGAGAGTGGATGCAGGAAGAATGAGATCTCAGGGGACCAAGAATAGAGGCGGGCCCTACATTCACTGAATGCCACTCACATGGGCAGAACGTGGGAGTCAGCTTCACCCCATCTGCTTCCTGAGCAAACAGCTGTCCAGCAGGCAAACCACGAGGGCTCACATAGCGATTGGGCAGCAGTGCCCAGATTCAAATCCACACCTGAAACCATCGCCAGGGCTTTGTCCCTGTACCTGTTTGCCCCAGGCATACAGGAAGCCTTTGGTAAGGTTTTATAAGAGGCCAGCATGGCATATTGGGAAAAGGAAGGCAAGCTTGCCTATGTTGTCCCAGGGGTAGAAATGTTCCGTCTCAGCTATAGATTCCCAGGGCCCCATACAGGATGTGGCACAAACAGTTCCCCAGCAATCGTTTGTTAGTTATGTGTGCAAGAGGTGTTTGTTCATCACACTATTAAATACTAATATTATCTAATGCACTATGGGGAACACAAGATAAGAAACTTTTCCTCTTGAAATTTATAATTAAGAGGTTGAAAATCAGAGCCAACAGAAAGGCCTCTATGACAACAGAAGGCTGGAGGGCTTCATAAGAAATCTCTGAAATAGTTTTTGTGACTCGTTATAGCAATACTACCATACTGAGCATCACTATGGTCCGGGCACAAAGCATTCTGCATACATTGCTGTACTTCTCTCTCCTGACTCTGACTTGATAAAATAACCACATAGTGTCAGTGTTAGACCTACAGGCCAGCTTGTCCAACCTCCCATCAAAGGAAGGCTGCCCTCTTTCTAAAACACCCAGCAACCAGTTGTCCAGCCTCTGCTAAACACATCCCCAGGACTCAACAATGGACCAGTGGTAGATATCTGAACACAGTGTTCATGCCAAGAAAGGTGCTACGATCTCCTGCAAAAGCCTGCTTAGATCATGGGGCCAAGAGCAGTGGCCTGAAATAAGAGGGGAAGAGAGAGCAGCTGTGAGTCCGACACACATGCTTTAGCCACAGGCCTCACTGTGCTCTCCTACAGGCTCTTTGCTCCCAAATCCGCGCCAGGCCTAGCTCAGAGATGTTCCAAAAAGATCTGCTCAGTGAAACCCAGGCAGTGCTGTCTGGGGAAGGACCCACAGCTGAAGACGAGACATTGCTTTTTTGCAAATTCCATCCTGGAACATTTTCCTGGGAAAATCCAGTCCCGAGTCCTCAAGGTCGGAATCCAGCAGTTCTCGGCTACTGCACGAGGCAACTGATATAACTGATGTCAGTATCGGCCTTTGGAGAAACTGCTGCACATTTTAAAGATCAAAGAGGGAGTAACGGATGGGCAAAATGGCTCCTTGGCTATTGAAGGCACAATTATTGCTGAGACATAAAACACTCTGGAACCGAAGCCCAGAGGGAACAAAGCCTGAGTGTTGTGATGTTGGTTTTTATGCCAGAAAATACAGACTCCACGCGACTTCTGGATCTATTGCGGGGTGTCTGCTGGCAGAAACCTTTTTGTTTCTGAAACAACAATAGGAAGAGTCCTTTCTGTTTGCATACGGCTGAGTTCGTGTCTGGGATGGAGACAGAATGCACAAAAGAAGTCTTCTATCATTTCTAGACAAATGAGTCAGATATTACCCGTGCCTGCATAGTAGACACACAAAGAAATCAAATTAGTTCTGCTGGGCCATAGAGAGCCATCCAACTCTTTCAGATCCAACTCCCAGATTAACACAGAATAAAAGGGCTGAGCGGAAATCTGTGAATACACTCACACCTTCGCTAACACAGAGGCTCCTGCTCAAAATTGTTAAGGGTGCCAGCACTTGGGTCCACCTCCCACCAACTCTGTACAAACGCTGATCCTGCTTTCAGGCCAGCCAACCAACCAGCCCAGTCTATCCATCACTCTGAATCCCACTACTCCCTTTACCTGAATGCTGGTTCTAACTAAATTGAAGGAATAATAAAAATAACAGAGAAGCCATTTTTTTTTTGAATACTTCCTATCAGGCACTATACATGGTGTGTATTCATGTGTGGATGTGTGTGTTTATGTATATATGTGTGTGTCTTTTTGTCTACGTATGTGTGTATATTTGCATGTATTTGCATGTGTGTATGTTTACATGTATAGTTATATTTACTCTGTGTGTGTGTGTGTGTGTGTGTATAAACATTTGGAGATTATGAAGAGCAATTTTTGGTTGGAGAAAAGGAACTGACTTGAGGAATAAAGACATCCGATGCCTTAGCTGGTATGGCTCAGTGGATAGAGCCTGCAGACCGAAGGGCCCCAGGTTTGGTTTTAGTCAAGGACACATACCTCAGCTGCAGGCTCCTCCCTGGCCTGGACCCTGGTCAGGGCACATTCAGAAGACAACCAATCGATCTGTTTCTCTCACATCAATGTTTCTCTCTGTCTTTCCCTCTCTCTTCCACTCTCTCTAAAAAGCAATGGTGGAGGTAAGGGGGAGATATCAACCAAAGGACTTGTTTTCATGCATATTGGCCTAACCAATGGATACAGACAACAGGGAAGGGTAAGGGAATGAGTGGGCTAATGAGGGGATGAGGATATGTATGTAATAACTTAATCAATAAAGAAATTTTTAAAAAATCAATGGAAAAATATTCTTGGGTGAGAATTTTTAAAATATATTTTATTGATTTTCCACAGAGAGGAAGGGAAAGGAATAAAGGGTTAGAAACATCGATGAGAGAGAAACATCGATCAGCTGCCTCCTGCACACTCCCTACTGGGTATGTGCCAGCAACCAAGGTAGATGCCCTTGACCGGAATCGAATCTGGGACCCTTGAGTCCATGGGCTGACACTCTATCCACTGAGCCAAACTGGTTAGGTCTGGGTGAGGATTTTTAAAAAATAAAATAAAGACATCCAAGAAGGAGATATGCTGAATAGAAAGTGAAGGCTTGAAACACAAAGCCAAATTTTCCATGTGGGAAACTTTGAGCTCAGATGCTCTACTTGGTTGAGTCCACTTGCTGCTAATTACATCTCTCCCTCAATATCTCACTCGAAACATCATTTCCCAGGTAACATCCTATTGATATATAATAAAGATGTAATATGCAAATGGTCATTACGGAACAACCGACCACTTAACGATGGGATCACAAATCAGCAGGAGGATGGAGCAGCAAGCTAAAAGCGCCGGCAGAGAGCTACAGGAGGGGCCAGGGAGCAAGCTATGAGAGGGTTGGGGCAGGCAGAGCTACAGGAGGGCGGGTCAGCAGGCACAGAGCTACTGGAGGGCAGCAGTGAGCTACTGGCCAGCTACTGGTGCACAGATTCGTGCAAAGGGCTACTAATGTGATATAACAGGTACATGTCTACAATACATGGTCCAGAATAATGCATATACTCCGTAAGTATCCAGGCTTTGCCAGGCCAGGATTCCTCAAATATTCCCAAATATTTAGCTATCCAAAAACATCCCCTATCTTAAAAAGCCAGACACCAAATGCATGCCTCGAACCAAGCCTGAGACAAGAATGCCTTCCTGTGTCATTTTTGTGTGACAAGCTCAGGATTTACAGTAGCTACAGACCATCTGGAGTCCTGAGAAGCCTATTCTACTCTCAAAAAGATCCACCACAGCCAAAGCGTCCCAGAACATCTACTGTGTGCAGGAACATGTAGAGATAAAACCAATAAGACATGAGCTCATGGGCCCTGACAGGTGTGGCTCAGTGGATAGAGTGTCAGCCTGCAGACTGAAAGGTCCCAATTGAGTTTCCAGTTGAGAGCATGTACCTTAGTTGCAGGCTCCATCCCCAGTAGAGGGCATGCAGGAGGCAGTTCATCAATGTTTCTCTCTCATCGATGTTTCTAACTCTCTATCCCTCTCCCTCCTTCTCTGTAAAAAAATCAATAAAATGTATTAAAAAAAAAAAAAAGACATGAGCTCATGAAATTAGTTGGGAGGAAAAAAACATGTTCATTTCAAGAGATAAATATAATGCATCATGTGACTGCACATGTTTGTTGGTAAGGGAGTAAGATAGTTCAAAGTTGCCATAGAAGATGGGGTCGGGGGTCCCTAGCACTGGACTGGGGGAGTCAAATACATGTGGGGTTCAGACCAGGAGACCAGGAACCCTGACCAGAGAGAAAGAGGAGGTCAGGATGGGGAGAATGATGCCCACATACTGGCACAGGGAGCCTGCTGTGGGCACAGGGTCACAGATCACACACAGTTCAGCCCTGCAACCATGGAAGAGTAACTCCCTGGGGCAGACCACAAGACATCTAGGCCCTTCCACCCACAGGCCCAGGGATCACAGTCCCTCAGATTAGGTGTTGATTAAACTCAAAGTACCATACCAAGTATTAAAGGGCTACCAAAGAATGTATAAAGGACACCCCCAAGTCCCCAAAGAATTTATCATTCAATGTGGGGAGAGTTTAAGCAAGCACTTTGTGGCACCACACAGAGCTCACACACCTAGGCTGCTGCTGAGAGCGTTCAGCCCACGGGTGTGCTACAAGCTGATGTTCAATGAGCAAATGGGAAGGAAGGAGGGAGGGAAAGAGGGAGGGAGGGAGGGAGGGAGGGAAGGAGGGGGAGTGAGAGGGAGGGGAGGAAAGAATGGTCCTACAGCCTTCTGAGCAGTGGGTCAGGGCACCGGGCACTCACTGAACAGGTGCCACCTAGAGCACAAGACACCTCGAGTACCTCCAGGCCTCAGCCACGACACACCCCACTGGGCAAGTGCTGTGCTGGTCCTATCCCATAATGAGTCCCAAGTCTGGTAGCAATTCTCTCACAGTTCAGAATTTTTCCTGAGTCAATGTGAGCTTTGGTTTCTGAGATAGAAACGGGAATGCAGTTAGACATAAAACTCATCAAATGGCTCTTCTGTCAAGCCCAGCAGCTAGAAGCAGGTGAGATGGAAGGATTGGCATGCCTACCCATGGCCTCCTCCCTGCACCTGGCCTGGAAGTGGGATCAGACGTGCCAGGATTAATAGAGAATTTGTGAAGGACCTGGCCACACACAGACCTCCTGACTCCACATAGAGCACACACCACTGTTAGGCGTGTGCCCGCTAGGCTTTCCTTTAAGAAAAGTGAACTGAGGTAGAGACA
Organism: Pipistrellus hanaki; assembly: GCF_964339955.1. Lineage (NCBI taxonomy): Eukaryota > Metazoa > Chordata > Mammalia > Chiroptera > Vespertilionidae > Pipistrellus > Pipistrellus hanaki. Next base: position 27,000,838 of record NC_140505.1, read on the forward strand.
AAGGCAGTGAATATGGACCATATGGACCACAGAATGAACATCTCCACATTCTGCCTCTTTAGTGGTTCCCCAGCTTAATACCGTCTCTTGGCTTCCTCACCATTAGCTGGAAAACCCAACCATCTACTCAGAATTCCCATGGAACATTTTAAGTTTCGTTCTTTTTTACAATATATATAAAGGGGATCAGAGAATGAGGCAATTACAGGAGGGGGCAAAGAGGATAACCTCTGAGGCTTTTTTTTTCTGATTTTTAAAGAAAGAGAAGGAGAGAGAGAGAGAGAGAGAGAGAGAGAGAGAGAGAGAGAGAGAGAGAGAAGAGAGAGGGGGGGGGGGGGGAACATGCCCTCTATCAAGGATCGAGCCTGCAACCAGGGTATTGAGCCTGCTCTGACTAGGAATCAAACCTGCAACCTTTCGGTGCACTATAATGACACCCAACCAACTGAGCTACACTAGCCAGGGCTTATGTTTCATTCTTAACATACATGGACACCCACAGATCACCAGATATTCAAGGAAATTTCGCCAAATAAAAGATAAAGTATTAGACAAACATGAATGAAAACAAGATATTAGAGGATACAGGTAATTCAAGAAAGTTAACAGAATTTTAATTTTTTTTCTGTTTTCAGAGATATTCAATGGAACACTGCACTAATGACCAAAAGAATTGCATGTTATGAAGGAAGTACTAGGAAAAAGCACTGAAAAGTAAAAACAAATAGCAAAATTTTAAAAATATAAACAGTTAAGAAGATATATGTTTTGCAATTTTTCTAGATAATAGAATGGGATACAAGAGTGGGAAGCTATGAAAAAAATGAGGATTAACCCACATTAAACAAATATAAAGAAAAACTAGAGAAAATCATCCAAGAAATAAAACAAGATAATTTCTCATAAACAAAGAATATTCCTTGCCAGAAGAATGAGAGAGAAATTTTAGAATATCAAAGATAAAGACAAGATCCTAAAAACTTAAAGGGAAAAAGACCCACAAAGATGTCTGAATGTCTTTCTGTTGCCAGTCTTCTTAACACCATCATAAGATACTAGAAGCAAAGGAGCTAAAGTCTTCAACCATAGAATGCTTTTTTTTGTTGTTTGTTTGTTTTTTAATATATTTTATTGATTTTCTACAGAGAGGAAGGGAGAGGGACAGAGAGCTAGAAACATCGATAAGAGAGAAACATCAACCAGCTGCCTCCTGCACACCCTCTACCGGGGATGTGCCCACAACCAATGTACATGCCCTGGGACCAGAATCAAACCTGGGACCCTTTAGTTTGCAGACCGATGCTCTATCCACTGAGCCAAACCAGTTTCGGCTAGAATGTGTGTGTTTTTTCAAACTACATTTGTATATCTAGCTAAACTATAATCAAATGTGAAGACTTAAAGATACATTTTCAAACATGTAAGTACTTAACCTTAGGTGTACATTTTTTAAAGGAGTAAAACAAAATGAAAGTGCTGGTTATGCTCATTAACTTTTATTTTCCTCCTTCTCCCTCCCCAAAATGTTCTTCCATTGTTAGGCTGGTTTTGTTTTCTTCTTTCTTTTCTTTTCTTTTTGGATGGGCAGTATTTGTAACAACAAATCAAGAAGAGAAATAGAAAGACAAAAGATGTGAAGATTAGGAATAGAAAATTAGATTTTTAAAGAATTTAAAATAATTTTCTGAGACACTGATGGAAAAAAGAAAGCAGGTGGAAGAAGAGAATTTTAAAGAATAATTATTGTTGCCTATATAGCCCCAATATGGTGTTTGAGAAGTCAAGTGTAAGTAGAAATTTGGGTTACTTTAAAATAAATTTTTTACTGGCCGTAGGTCTTCCTTTTACCTCAAAGCTTCTATGAGGCTGGACCACTTGAGTGATGTGCTTATAGGGTTATCAATTGACAACAATAATCTCAGTCTCACATAGATTATATAATCAAAGGAATTATGACGAGATAAGTCAGGGAAGAGAGGCACCTGATTTAGCTGGAATCAAGATATAACACTTATTCTTTGATCAAGAAAAACTGGAAGGTAAAATTAACTGCAGCTATATACATGCTAAATAAAAGCAGAAGACAAAATAAAAGGATTTTTTAAAAACAATAGTAAGAAAGCATAAAAGAAAAGAACTTGTACAACAAAACAGGACTCAGAAAGCTTTCCATCTTGTTCTACATTCTGCGATAGTTAACAGAACATCACAACTGAATGTTCCTTAAAATAGGACATCTCCTCAGCAAACTCCCAGCTGATTCTTGCCCTGGAAATCTACTCTTCTATCCAATGCAATGATACTTGAAATAGAAATAAGAATTATCCATATTAAAAAGTGAAAATTATACTATGATTTTCAGATATTAATCTATAATAATAAAGTACAATATACAAATCGAAAGAACAGCTGAACAGTGGAATGACCATCCTGACTTCCTTCCAGATGAAGCCAGGGCTGCGAAGGCCTACTCTTGCACAATTTCATGCATAGGGTCTCTACTATAATTATCTAGAGGCCCAGTGCACGAAATTTGTGCAAGAGTAGGCCTTCCTTTCCCTCCCCGGCCCCTGGCTGTGGGCATTGGCTTCCCTCTGGCACCTGGGATTCAGGCTTCCCTCAAATCCCTGGCTTTGTCCGGAAGGATGTCCAGTCTAATTTCCATATTATGCTTTTATTATTATAGATACTTTAAAAAATCAAGAAAATCAACACTAACAGCAACCACCACAACAAAGCCATCTGAACTAATGAAGAATTAGTAAAGTACTCAGACTCAAAATAAGCCTACCAAAACTACAATCATCCCAAGGCCACTTCGCCTCATATTTTCAATTGTTCTGTGCCCTCTTGTTACTTCTTCTGGATTTCATAGTCAGCTGTATGGTAAAATGATTATGAGAAATAACAATGATAACTATCATTATAGGTGCTTACTATGTTCTGTGTACATAACTTATTCATCAAATATAACGTTAGTAACTTCCAATAAGGCATTATCTTCAATGTGTGGATTAGAATACTAATGTTTAGCAAGGCTGCTTCCCACACAGTTTCATTTATAGTGAATGGAAAACCTGGGTTTTCAGCCCACATTTCTCTGGATACAAAGTCTGTTTCCTTTACTACATATACCTCTCCTAGGGATGAATATCACTCCATGTAAACATCAGCACTGATGATGAGCTTGGGCCTCTCACCTTATATCAGTCATTTTCAGTAGAAGGAATGATTGTGGGAAGGGCACCTTTCAAAAAGGATGCTACCTACACAAAAGATTCAACACTGGTCACCTACCCAGGACCCTGGGAATCTGGGGCAGCAGATGCATGACATTCGGCAGCAAGTGGTGATGATGTCTTCCTCTCCCAGAATAAACTCCCCCCGCACCTGGTCGCCACTGTCAGAAGATGAAAATGCACGCTGCCGCTCCAGTGCTCTCTCACTCAGTGTCTTGCTGACGAGGAGCAGCAGAATCTTTTCTGTAGGCCTTTTATTTTCGTCCTCACCCAGCTGACATTCTATTTTTCACTCGTTTCATTTAGCTTCTTTCACATTTTGTATTGTTCTCCTTTGAGTTCTTATTTTTATTTATTTATTTTTCTCATTTTAGCAGGGAAGAGATGTTCTATCCTTTGCTCCTTCTAGGCTCAGCCTCCTATCCTCATGGGCTTTGGTTTAAGATTGTGTTTAATATCTACCATCACTATTGACTGTGGGAATGTTGGCAGAGGGCTGTCAGTTTCCAGGCCTGACTCCCTCATGGGTTCAAGGCATAAGGTCACATAGAGGGCAGAGCTCACAGGCACAGGAGAAGATGTGGGGGGTGGGAAGTCCAGTAAGCAGTGCTTGGGGACAGGGCCTTCATTTTCTCTAAATTTAAAAAAAAGAGAGAGAGAATAGATAACTAGGGGGGAAATGAAAGAAAAACATCTCTAAGTTTCCTCCAGCAGGTCACCTTCATAGACAGTTGCACATTTTCATAGTTACTTTTAAAATAGTGATGTGTATACCTAGAAAGCTCTATATATCCCCATTCATCCTAAAAGGTAAATTCATATACTTTAAAAGGGGGGTGTGCACATAAAAATATCTCAGTCTCACTAATCATTAGGGAAATGCAAATTAAAGCTATGTTCACACTCATTTGGGTGGCCATATAAAAAAAATCCACAGGAAATGACAAGTATGGGTGATGATGTGAAGAAATATGAACACACATTGCAGGTGCAGCCATTGTGAAAAACGGGATGGTTTTTGGAAAATGTAAACACAGTCTTCTCACAGGTTCCAGAAATCCCAATTTTGAGTACATATACAAAAGAATGGGAAGCAAGGACCCCAAATAGGTATCTGCACACCTGTATTCGTAACAGCTTGTGCACATTGGTCTAAAGGTGGAAATAACCCAAGTGCCCACTGACAAATGAATGTATGAAGAACATGTGGCACATTCATACAACTGGATGTTATCCAGCCCTAAAAAGAAAAAACAATCTGACACATGCTTTAATATGAATGAACCTTGAGGACATGGTGCTAAGTGAAATAAGCCCATCACAATAGGAATAGTAACATTTAGCCACATAGTTAAACTCATAGGAGTTCCCTAGAGTGGTCAAATTCATCGAGTCAAAAAGTAGAATTGTGGGTGCCAGGGGTTGGGGAAAGGAGACCGGGGTCATAGTTTCAGTGTGGGAAGATAAAAAATTTCCTGGTGATGGTTGGTGGTGATGGCTGCACAATGTGAATGTGCTTAATGTGACTGACCTGCACACTTAACAATGTTAAGATGGCAAATTTTACTACCATTAAAATTAAAATTTTAAAGGGGTTGTCAACTTATCCTGGTGGCCTCCACACACAAATTCAATGCAGACAGAGTTACTAGGGTTCAGAGGGGTGGGAAGCAAGTCAAGAGACTGGCAAAGGGAGATTTACCCTGAATAGGGCCTAGCGAGGTCAGCTACAGTGAGAGGGCAAGGGGGACGAGGAGAAAAGGCATCAAAGACAAAAGGCACAAAGGCAGATACGCAAAACAATGAATGAGAAGCAAACCACTGAGTGTTCCAGTCCTATCCCTGCATCCCCCCACATCATTAATCTTCTGGGCTTTGTGTATCATATTTCAGTGAGGAGTTGGGAGGGAAAGACAAACATACACACATATACACGTTCATACACATACACACACACTCACACACACACAAACTCAGGCATACACACTTATGCACACACATGCGCAGCCTAATATATCTACATGGGCAACAATATCCTCATTAATGCCATCCACTTCCCTTCTACCCCCCTCGAGAGCCACATGCACCTCTCAGAGGGATCCCACCAGCCTGAAATGTGTGCTACTTATTGCCTGCTGCAGGCTTCTGAAGGAAAAGAGGAGGGAGGAAGCAACCAGCCATCCCCTCTGACTCCTCCCCAACAAAAGGTGCTTGTCTGTATCTTTGAGATCTGTGTACCTGACTGGCCCCTCCTACAGAAGCGGGAGAAAAAGGGGAAGCCAGGAGGTTGCCAGTAGATTGACTATGTTCCTGTGTATACTCTCTCCCAACACGCTCACTGTACTGGGCTCATAAGCCACGTCAGAATGCAGCCAGGCCTCCCACACCCAGGCAGAAGGTGGGAGAGGCACAGTGCCTCAGAAAACTCATTCCTCACACAAATCCAGCACCACGCACAGTGGGCCCCAGAAAATGCCTTTTTCATAACGTAAGTCTGAGCTAAGTCATGCATCTCTCCCAGCGACTTCTCGGGAAATGCCAAGTCTTCAGAAACACAGACTTGCACAATCTCTAAGCTCAGGGAATAAGAATCAGAATCCAGCAAAGCGCCCTCCCTCAGGGAGGGAATGAGGTTGACTATTGGAAGAAAGAGGAAAACAGAATGTCTGTTTCAAGAGGACCTACTTCCTGAGAACAACCTGTGATGGACAGGGGAAGTGCAATTTAGAGAAATATGAATGCAGAGTTTATTTATAATTGGCAATTAATATAGGCTCATTATGCTAATACAGGATTGCCTTTAATGGCTTTTAATTGGGTTTAATTTGAGGCTGCTAGCTCACTTCCCCACAGAGCGGGACTGCAGTTGAGGGCTTTTGGTGCCCAAATCCCTTTGGGGTGGGGAGGCCTCCATCTTAAGGACAGAAGGGTGGAGGAGGAGGATGGGAAAGCACTGTCCCTGTGACTTCAGCCAAAACCCCAGGCCCTCCAAAGTCAATGCTCAGCCCAGGGCAGAGGGGTCCATGACTCTGCTAATAGCAACGGCCCCTCCGACTCCGAATGATGACACTGCCTGGGGGCAGGGAATCGAGGTATCTGTACACATAAGACCCTGCCCAGGCTTTCCCGTGCCAGGTTATTAAGCAAAAGGCACTTGCATCTGCATGTGAACATCATTCTCTGGAAACTGCCTTTTACAGGTTTATTGAAATCATTGGTTCAATTAACTAAAACTTGCATGCCTCCCAAACATGCCATTTTATTAGTATCTACATAGGCCCGTCCACACGGAATATCAACAACATGGAGCTTTGCTGATGGCAGATTCTGGGCCAACGGCTCTGCTACCACCTCACAAGCCCATTTTACCTTTCCTACAACAACCATACGCCAATTACTATTTTAAAGATGAGAAATTTGAGGTCCTGCCAAAGTCTCAGAGCCGGTCAGTGCCTGAGCCAGGATGCCCTGCTCCCTTGGCCACGAAGCCTCCCCCGGCCTAGAGAGAGGCCACCTTATTCCTGAGCCTGCAGAGGCCAGGTGTTCCTGTCCCCGTGTCTTCTGTCCTGTTGACCCAGGCACTTTCTGCCTGACCCTGATTTGCCCCCTAAATCAGGGAACTGGGAGCATGGAGTGAGGCTCCAGCTGTGCCCCAGAGCCATCCTATTCGCAGAGACTGGAAGGCTACAGCAATGATAACAGGTTTCTTTTCATGGAAAATAGGAGTGCACATGCTTGACGACAGGAGATACTGAGAGGAGCGAGAAGGCTGAGTGGGATCGAGGCAGGTGCACCTTCTGTTCATGCTCTGAGAACAGCTTGGGAGGAACTGGGGCATCAAAGCAAAGGCGGCCAGTTTAGACATGCTTAATTTCAGAACATTCAGCTGGACAGTAGAAATAGAGAGCAGGAACTTAGAGAAGAGGTGAGTCTAGTACTAGAGATTCAAGGTGAACTTAGGTGCAAGTTGCAGTTGAAGGCATGGGAATGTAAAGCAGGAAATAAAGAAGGGCAAAGATGGAACCGGTGGAAGAAGACATTCAAATGTTTGCCAAAAACCAGCCTTGCAAGCCAACTAGTCCCTAAATAACCTAACCTTGGCCTTTGCTCTTCATTATTACCATAGATATTTACATTTACAGTAATACATAAGTGATCTTTTTCCTACTCAAATCCCAGATTTTGAAAAGAATATTCACAGGAACAAGGAAAATTGTCATCTTTAAAATGAGAACTTTCAAAATCTGGGATTGCATTAGTAAAAAGACAATGGAATGTAATAATTATACTATTCCCTCTCAAATCCTTAGAAAAGATAAAATAAATACTTTCAAGCAAACAGAGAGTAGGCACAAAGGACACCACACTGTCAACCTCCCACTGGAGCAGAATTGACACCACACCACACTCTGTCTCCACATGGTAATCAGTGGTTAACGTGTGCTGAGTTAGGGAAACAGTCTGAGTTTAAAAAATGAAGTATCAGCTCCTCAGAATTAAAAAAAAAAAAAAAAAAAAAAGGTGGGGGAAGAGCTTTAGCCTGTTAATTCCCATGCCACACACATTAGGCATTTCATGAAGTCGTGGCTAGATCACCATTAGTCTCTTGTCTTATCCATCCAGTCCCTTCTGCTCTCTGGATATTCCTCCTTCACGACTTTGATTAGTTTCTTCCTTCCACCCACTGCCTTCATGTTGGTATCCTTCATGTTGGTGTCCTCTGTCCCAGGTCTGCTTTTGTTTTCACACTTCACTCTCTCCCTGGCTGAGGAAGTCACTCTTAATTCTCCCTCAGTCACTCAATCTCTCCTTATACTCAATCAATCTGTCAATTATAGTTCCTAAACATTCCTCACATCTGATCACTTCTCGCCATCACAGCTGTTGCCCTATATCGGATCACCAACATTATCTATTTCTGGCTTAGTTTTCCCACTCATCATTGTCTCCAGCCGGCAGCTCTATTTCATAGCTTTCTTTCCATCCATTCATCTATGCATCTATGCATCTATTATCCATCTATCCTTTCATCAATTATCCCAGTCACCCACCCATCCACCCACCTATCCACTCATTCATCCATATACCCATTTATTCACCATCCACCCACTCATCACCTATCCACCCACCCACCCATCCACATTTACCAATTCCTTCATCCACTCCCCTATTTATTCACATCCATTATACATAAATACATTTACCCATCTATACATCCATCCACACACCCACCTTTCATCCACTCATCCATCATCCATCCACTCATCCATTATCCACCCACTCATCCATCCATCTGGTGGTCATGTGACAGTGTGTTTCCACCTAGAGAGATAGCTTGCATCTTTCCCTACAATGGCTCTTAACTACGCTTAGATAGAATATAAAGTTCTCAAAGTGATAGACAATATTATTTAGGGTTCATCCCTGCTTACTGCCCTGACCTCATCTCTTGTAATCCTTCCATTCTTGTTTTCCAAGCTCCACACAAGGAGTTCATCTCATTCCCAAGCAGGTTACCCTCTGAGTCTCTCACCTCCATCCAGTTCTCAGCACAACCTGTTATAAGGTACAATTTTGACCACCACCATGCCCTTATTCGTAGCTATAAAAAGAGCAGAAGGGTTGGGAGGAGAAAAAAGAAAATCTTACGGTCAAATGAAGCATGCCCTTGAATGTTTAAACTAAGAAAGTTGGCCTCTTTTAAATGAACTACCAAAACCTTATGTATGGAATTTCATACATCTAAACTCTTTTCTAATAATGAGGTGTGTTAGCGTAAATGTTATATGAAAACTTTCCACAGTGCAGTTTCGGTGTTAAAACCTATGATGGTGGAACGATTCCACACTGCAATGAAGAATCTTAGTAAGCATTTTTTTACTAGTCTTTTGTCCTGCCTTGGAAGCTTCCCTGATCAGGATGCAAGGCCCTGAAGATGCACCTGTGGAGATGGGAGAGTGAAAAAAAAAAAAGACTTTTTTCAACATTTCCAAAGCCACTGCACCGGTATGCACTGCTGTCATCCCTTCTGGCTAGTGGGTGCCCAGGCCCTATTGGTTGCTAAATATTTAGACTATCACCATAACATGTAGGGTGCCAACTGTGCAACCCAAGGAAAAAAACAAAGGACTTCCTTTCCGTACAGAAAAGTCCTAATCCGTAAGCTTAAGTTTAGTGAATGGCAAGTGCACAAGACAGGGTGAGTCTGCGGCCCCCAGTGCAGTCAGACAGCTCACAGGATCGGAACGCCATGACGTTTGTCAAAGTCCTCTGCAGTTGTCTCGGTCATTCCTTAAAAGGGACAGGAAGGATAAACCTGTCACTAATGCCTCTGCATTCATGTATCTTTAGGTGGGTGCACAGACCAGACTGCTCTGGTAATTACTTGAGAAAGAAAGGGAATTCGACTGCCTAAAAGATTCCATTTCTTCAGTAACTCCTTGTACACCCCCAGTGCAGAACATTACAGAGGCGCTCACAAAACGCAAAGCATTTCTATGGCCATTTAATAAAGCGCTACACCTCACAACAGCTGCCGTAACTGTGGTCCCTGCAGCACCAGGCAGGCAGAGCAGCTCAGAGGAGCTCCGTCTCCATAATGAGGGGCCACATTGTGCCTTGAGAGCCCGGAAGTTTTAAAACAGTTGGAGTGGACACTTGGTGTATAACTTCTTAGTCTAGAGTCGATTTACCCTCTCTCCTCCCTCCCCCCTAAATAATTATGTAACACCATTAATTACCCACCCTGTTATTTTACTGGCAATAAATAAGAGAAATCTTGCTATTTTCATATAAACAAACTACCTGGTCCCCATTCCCTGTGGTGGGTAAATTCCACCACTTTCTCTCTGCTTCTGATATTACAGAGGCACTGAGTCGGCTGAGATGCTTTTTTTATTTTTTATTTTATTAAACAGTGGCTTATTCAAAATGTTAAGCCAAAACCGGTTTGGCTCAGTGCATAGAGCGTCAGCCTGCGTACTAAAAGGTCCCGGGTTTGATTCTGGTCAAGGGCATGTGCCTTGGTTGCGGGCACATCCCCGGTGGGAGGTGTGCAGGAGGCAGCTGATCGATGTTTCTCTCTCATCAATGTTTCTACAATAGCTCTCTATCCCTCTCCATTTCTCTCTGTAAAAAATAATGTTTTAAAAAAATTTGATGTTAATAATTGGGTGGACTTAAAGGCTGTTGGAGAGAGCCCATGGCTGCAAGTCTGGGCCCCAATATTCAAATGGCGATCTTGTAGGGTCACCTGACTTCCCAGGAGACACGTGTGAGGGTTCCAACATCTTAGTGGAGTTGGCCTTCTCCATCAGGACAACTCTGCCCTTCAACAATTTAAAGGCATATTCCAACTGGTTATTTAAGCCTCATTTTTTAGAACCACCACAGGCTACATACCACAGGGTGAGTGTTTCCCCTCACCTACACTTTTCTTCAGTTTGCTAGATTGAAAATGGAAGAGAAAAATTGAGTTTGAAAAACCTTCCCCCAAAAAAATGCTTCTTTCTTATAATGGGATGGGAAATGCAAGTTTTATAAACGTGTGCTTTTTAGCATACCCAAAGGGAACCATGAGCTGGGACCCATCAGAGGTTTCACTTCAATCAGAAACCTCTGTGGGACCCTAAGACCTGGGGTTATTCCTGACTTCAGCACTTACTTACAGTGGGACCCGGGCAAGCTCGAGAAAGATCATGGTTAATCTGTACACGGAAAATCTAGAAGTTTCCTCAGAGCCTGAATTGTATATTCTCTTGCTAACAAGAACAAAAGGTATACAGTACAGACTGAAAGAGTATAGGAACACTCTTGAAAATTTTAACTACACTGAGTCTTTGATAGATAATGTTCTCCTCAAAATTCTAGTCACTCACCACTGGTGTAAGTTCGCTATTTCTACAGTACATTTCTCTTCATTCACCTCATCTATTTGAAATCGCTAGTCTTGTGTGTTCTGTTTGTTTACCTTTGTCCTCAAAAAGCAATAAGCACGTATGCAAACTAATAAATATTGATCAAACACCTACTGTGAGTTCGAGCATTGTGTTCAACACAGCGGCAGATTGCAATCTATTCCAAATGCCTGGCATTTGTCTAACTGCTAATTTCTGCATCTGAAGGGGATTTCCAAACATTGGCTCAAGCCTGGCGCTCATTGTGGCATTTTCAGAACGTGTTATCAGTGATGTCGCTGATGATTTTTGTTCAACAAAAGCCATTGCTGCAAACTGGCTCACTTAGAAGGCTCTGTGAGATGAATGGCTTGGACTTGGAGGACCCATGTGGACCACATCGGTGCTACCATTCTGTAGAGGGGTCCCTCTGGGTGAGTCAGTGAGCCCCTCCCAGCCTCTGTTTCTTTGTGTAACAAGGAAATCAAAGCCTGCTTCTAAGGCATTCGGAAGGCATTCCGTAAGTAACCCATCTGTGACAGAGGCACCCCGATGCTCCCTAAGGCAGGAGGAGCCCGCCTGCTGAATGGAAGCTCTTTGGGTCTGCAGAGCATTGAGGGGTGTCTGCTGACTTGAGATTGGGCCCAGGAGAGAGCTAGTGAGAGAAGCTTTGGAGGAGGACGTGCAACAAGAAGGGCAACACGGAGGCTGAGCAAGGGAAGACTCTGACCATGCGCTGGCTGACTCAGCCTAGGAGGGAGATGGCACAAGGGCTGGAGGGTTCCTGGCCCTAACCTGGGTGCCCAGGTGTTTGTACTGTGCAGCGTGAAGCCCTCACTCTTGTTAAAACTTCAGCACAGGGTCCCCTGCCTGAGTGCATTGTGGGCACTTCGTTTCACAGCCTTTAGGGAAGTGAGCTGGTTCTCCGGCTGAACCCCTGAGCACTGGATCTGGGACAATGCATGAGAGGCCCAAGAGTACCTAGACAGACCTCCGCGAAGCCAGGAACCCACAGCGGACACTGGAAGTGGGTGTGGGATAACCTTGCGGTTCTGAAGGGGCAGAGGCCATGCTGACCTCTGAGTGCTCAGCAGGGTTTCTAGAACACATTAAGTAGACAACCTGCTTTATTTGGATTGACTTGAGCAAAGCAAGTCAGATCTTAGGAGATCCTCCCTGCCTTCAGCTACACATGTGCCACCACAATCCGGGCTCTGTGCTGATCCCCATCCAACGAGTTCCCTCACCAAGTAGTTCAGACCCCATCTCCAGGCCTGTGCCCCCAGTCCTATTCAGGCTGCGGGTAAATGAGATACTGGGAGAGCACCTTTGCCAAAAGGATATGTGGCAGAGTTTAATAGGTTCTCAAAAGGGCCTTTGGCCCATGGACCCAACAGTGGAGGAGTCACACACGCCCCCGAGAGGCAGCACTGTCTCAGGCAGTCCAGAACTGCTTCCCTCCATGTCCTGGGCTTTTTTCCCCTTCGCCTGGGTACCCATCACCTCAGCATGTCCAGCCTCCTGAACTTCCAGGCATCCTCAAATGCTGCCAGTGGGCCCCAGCTCTGCCTCAGTCCCCTTCCTGCCCAAGCAGCCACACGTGGGCACAAGGACCACAGTGCCCCTTTCCCTGGCAGCGTTCCTCTTGTCCTTGTTCGTTGCCTCAGTTTTCAGAGTCCTTTCCCAGGCATCTCCCACCTCATAATCCATCCCTGCATCTAAGGCCCAGTTCAGAGCCCCAGAGTGAAAGGAAAAATGGCCAGAACTTCCAAAGTTTTAGAGCCCCTCCCTTCTGGCTGCCGCTGCCAACCCTGGCCCCAGGCCTTACCCGCAGACTGGATTTCTCCCAGTACGGCTGGGTCACATGAGTAAGAGGTAGGAATTCTCTACTCCACTAGCAACTGCAGTTCCCACTATGAAAGGTGAGTCATTAACACAAAGTGTACATTGTTTGTTCCTTAAGTGAATCTCACGGTGAGCCTTTGCCAAGAGGAGCTCATGGAGATACTGGGGCCAGAGCTGGTGGTAACCACTGTGTCCTGATCCCTTCAGTGTACAAGGCACATGAGGAGAGTGACCACACTCACCCAGGGTCTGGCCATCCCCTGGCACCACTCGGATGCAGGACACAGAACCTCAGGGGTGGAGTCGCCATCCCTCCTTCCCAGTAACACTTCTATTGTTTGTGTATCAAGGGCAGCCACAAAACAAGACCTCCACGCCTACCTCCCAGAATCTTACAAGTTGATAGAGAGACCTTAACTGGGTCCAGTCATGGTTCTGTCCCTGATGGTCTTAGCAACACATTCCTCTCTCAAGGCTGAATCCTTGAAACAGCTCCCCCTGCAGGCGTGGTGGGCGGAATGCACATGCCCAGGGCAGGGAAGTGAGTGAGGAGACTCCCATTGCCCAGGTCCAGCTCACCGCATGGTGGCGTCCTCAATGACTTCCAGAAGTGAGTTACAACCTCTTTTACCTTCTTCATTCTTTCACTATGACTTCACTCTCCCCTTATGCAAAAGCAGCTCTTCTTGCCAAAACCAGTTTGGCTCAGTAGATAGAGCGTTGGCCTGCAGACTTGAGGGTCCCAGGTTTGATTCCAGACAAGGGCATGTACCTTGGTTGCAGGCACATCCCCAGTAGGGGGTGTGCAGGAGGCGGCTGATCAGTGTTTCTCTCTCATCAATGTTTCTAGCTCTCTGTCCCTCTCCCTTCCTCTCTGTAAAAAGTCAATAAAATATATATTTTTTAAAAAGCAGCTCTTCTTGCAAAGGTATGGCATGCTCATCCCACAAATGTATAAGCGGCTGGTAAGGCTGATGCCAAGTGGCAGTGTGTGCCAAAGCAGGAGAGCTTTAAGTGTGGGATTTCAGTTCTCACCGAAGGGTGAGAGGGCTGCTTGCCTTCTGGCTGCGTGAGGAGGGCTCTCCCCTCTTAACCCTGGCCACGCACGGGAGCAATATCGGACTCAATGGGACACGTGAGGGACAGCCAGCAGGCACAGGACAGCTCTTTGAACTCACAGCAGCAGCTCAAAAATCCTGGCCAAAGGGGATCCAGGACCTGCTTACTGATGTTCTGATGAATTTGGGGATTTTTCCTATTCTTCTCATGTGAAAGCAAAAAATTTTCAAGTCAAAAGTTTTTTTCTAGATATAGACTACATATAGGGGGAAAAAAAAAAAAAAAAAAAAAGACTAGAAAAATCACACCAAAAAAAAAAGAACAGTTGCCTTCAGGTAATTTTTATTATTTTTATTTTTCTATAATGAGCTTATATTACTTTTAAAAAGAAAAAAACCTTTTGAAATTTAATGATTACAGGGTGGATTTTCTATGGGCAACAAAAAAAAATTGTAATGGCAATTTCAAAGCATATAGAAAGCATAAGGTAATACCTGACTATAAAAAAAAATAGAGAATGAAAGTGCGCTGATTATATTTTTGTCACTGGTGTTCCAGCCTACATTGTTTCTTGGGCCATATTGCTAATCCTATTTGAACAAGTTGGACCAAATAAACAAATGCCCTATGCTGTAGAAATAAATTATTTATGTATTTGAGAAGATCTGACAGGGACTTTTCAAAATGCCATCAGCTGCCGGTGACAGCCTATTTCTACTTTGATCTTGGATAGAGTCACCAGGCTTGGGGGAGAGGGGGTCTCAGAACCTTCCCGGAACCCCCCTTCCCACATTTCTCCTCCATCCTCTCCCCATATCCCCAGAGTGCCTGGAGGTTCAGAGAGAGAGTCAGGGGTCTGGCCCTTTCTCTGCTTCCTAGGCTGACATCAAACATGTGGTTTAGAAAGCCCTGAACTTACTCTATTTGAGCTCATTTCACTTCATCCATTTTTAACTCTCTGTTTTGAAAGCATTTGTTTGTTGTTTAATGAGTCCCGTGCTGGGTATGTTCTGCCTGTCCCTCCCTCTGCACTCTGCCCCCTCCTGTTCTGCCTGGGCCTGGGAAGCCATCCCCCATTGCTTTTGCTTCTGAATGATTCTTGCCAGTGGGGGACATTTGTATTCCAGAAAAGAGTCTGTGCTGTGTTTGTGAAGCCAGGCCGTGGCTTAGCAGTGGCCACCCTCCTTCATCTGAAATCACAGCTTCAGGCATGCAGCTTACAGCTGCGGGGGAAAGATGGGGGGAGAGGAGGCAGAGAGAGGTGAGGCTTCCCCATACTCCCTGGCCCCTCATCTCTCCAACTTCTTTACAGAGAATTACTTCTCAAATCTCTCTGATTTACCCCTTTGGAAGGTGCCACCTATCTCCTACCGGACCCTGTCCTGTGAATGTGCACCATCTGTTAGACCAGCACTCCTGAAGCTCTTCATAAGATTAAGTAGACATAAACCAGTGGTCATGGACAACAGAGGGGTGGGGGCATGCGTGGGGAGGGGATTGGGATGGAAATGGGGGGATGAGGACAAATATGTGATACCTTAATCAATAAAGAAATCAAAATAGAAAAAAAGAGTAAGTAGACATATATTGGGAGAGTATGCAAACCCTTCTGCAGGCAGAGAACACAGCTCGAGGTCCCCCTTCTCAATCAGTATTCATGTAAGCGCCCCTCTAAGAGTTCCTTTCCTATCCAGGTGGCCACGAACATTTCTAAATATCTACAGGTTGGGAGTTTGGGAAGGGCGCGGATGGAGAATCTGGCGCACAGGAGAGGGCCGGCACAGCTGGGAGATCTGGGTCTCTTCAACCTCCACCCTTCACGTCCAGTATGACCCTACTGAGGACAGACCCTGCAGTCTGTCCAGCATCGCAGGCCAGGCACAGAGTCTTGCTCAGAATTAATAAGGCGGTGCCATTCTCTCTTCTCAGATACTGGTCACAGAGCACCTGTTTCTCGAGTTCTGCAGAAAGCAGCCTCCTCAGTAACAGACCTGGCTGTTTGCAGAGGCAGAACTGGGTTCTCTGATGGTGCCAGGGCAGTAGGAGCAGGAACCAGATTGGCTCAGTGGATAGAACGTTGGCCTGAGGACTAAAAGGTCCCAGTTCGATTCCGGTCAAGGGCATGTACCTTGGTTGCCAGCACATCCCCAGTAGGGGGTATGCAGGAGGCAGCTGATTGATGTTTCTAACTAACTCTCTCCCTCCCTCTCTGTAAAAAATCAATAAAATATATATTTTTTAAAATAAAGTGTGGACAGAGGGGAACAGCACGCAGGGCCTGGGGGCTGCTTTGAAGGGGTTTAGCACACGGGTGATGTCAGTAACACTCCAGAGCACTGGGCCCTGGAGGTCTGGCTGGGGCTGTCTGTAGGTTTGAAGTGAGTTAGGACACAGGCCCTTTACAAAAGGGATGGGAAAGGTGATGGTGCAGAAGGAACTTTTGCTTAGTATGTAATGCTACATCCTGAAAATCGTTCATCTCCAAGGGAAGGGTGAAAGATTTCAAGCCAATTACCTTCTGTTTATAAAGTCTGTTTGTGCCCAGGATAAGAAACAAAATGTTTTGTCCCTCTCAAAATAGAGTAAATTGTGTCTTCTTGGATATGAAATGTTCTGGCCGTGATTGTACCATTTATTGCTTCAAGATGCTGTTTGTTCTCATCTCAGTTTTAATGATTTCACCGGAGGAAAGCGAAATACTCGCTCCATGAATTCTCTTCCCCTGAGCATTACAGGGGAATGGATTTTGGAAGGCAGATTTTCAACAATAATCAATTCAGATATCTTTCCCTTTTCAGAAACCCAACAAGTTCTCAGGTGAAGGAATGCATTCATTATTGAAGAGTCAATCAGATTGATTACCATATTTCAGCAAATCCAAGCTATTACAATAGATACATCTTGATTTTAAAAAAATATTTAAATACTGAAAAGTTCATGTTAGACAGAATGAGTACAGCAGTAAAAATAGCCAACATGATAAATTCTCAAAAAATAAATATTGAGAGTTTATCATGTACTAACTGTAATTCTAAGAACTGTGGCTAATTCTAAGTATTAGCTCATTTAAAACTGCAGCACAAGCCCATGAGTAGATATTATTACCTTCCCAATTGCAGAGATGTGTAAAACCAGGCTCAGAGAGGGAAGGTGGCAGAGCCAGGATGTACCCAGACAGTTGGGCTCCAGGGTCTCAGGCCCATCATCCCCTGTCAATTACTCCTGGTACCAACCAAAGAGATGTCCACTCTCTGTGGGCAGTGTTATGCTTAAATTCCAGCACCTAGTTAAGGTCAGCAAAGTCCAACTGCTTGCTAAATGAGACAGTATTACAATATTATAAAGATGAATGCCTTTAATGAGAGCAGTACTTACCAAGAGTTGCATAAATAACCATAATATTAAGACTTCAGAGACCAAGAGTCCATAGTTCTGTAATCCAACCCATTTTTTACAGAATTGTACAGCCAGAGAGGTCACTGATCACTCTATCCTTAGACCAAGAACAGAAAGTAGCTCCTACCCTAGCCATCCCCCAGTCAGCCCCACCCCCACTGGACAGTGAGCAACCACGGAACATGCTCACACAGATTGGGCCCTCACACACGTAGGGCTGCCAGGACCTCAGAATTCCCTGTGCAAAGTCCATAGGCCTGCAAGGACTTAAAGCCAGGAAAGTGGCTAATGTCAGGAACCAAAAGATAGATGGTTTCAAATAATAAATAAATCCAAAAGAAGGACAATTACATATTTATATACAAAGGTGATAAACTATTTTTAAAGAATTAAAATGACCCAGCTGAAGGGACGTTCGTATTGCCAGATTGCATACTTAACGCTTGGTGTTGTTCATTGAGGGCACTGTTAGGTTTTCCTTAATGATTTTTCCTTTAAATTTATGTTTTCAATCTTTACTTGAAATCTAGGTCAACAGTAAAAATGTTTAGCAGCACTCAACTATAATTATTTAAATAAAACCAATAATAACTCCAATTGTATAGATGATGCCTGTTATAAAGTGTACTTTTATACACAGCCTTTAAAATTAAAGATACCTGCAATATAATACTGAGAAAGTAATAATGATTAATAATAATAGCAAACATTCTCTCCAGAAATAAGCATCCTTGTAAGTTCTTAAACATCAAGTGTAAAGGACACCAAAACCATGATGTAGGAAATAAATATTCTTCATGTTGCAAATGCACACTAGATATTTCAAGAATGATTTTCTTAGTGGCTCAGTGGTTGAGCATCAACCCATGAACCAGGAGGTCACAGTTCAAGTCCTGGTCAGATTGTGGACTCCATCCCCAGTAGGGGGAGTGCAGGAGGCAGCTGATAGCTGATTCTCTCTCATCATTGATGTTTCTATTTCTCTCTCCCTCTCCCTTTCTCTGAAATCAATATAAAACATTTTTTAATCCTCTAACTAAATGCTTCACACCCAGTGCCAAAAATTTTGATGGAACAATTATATCCTAAAACATTATTTTGCCTTTTTAAAAAGAAAGGAAGTAAGATTTGGAGAATACATCCAATACCTACCAAAGAATGTCAGTCTTTTTTTTTTTTTTTTTTACTTTTGATATGAAACATCCCAGATATTTGATGGATGCTATTCTTAGTATTGTACACTGAAGCAAAACTAAACCTGGGGTAAAGTAGATGATTGCATCTTTTCAGATTTGGTTTTCAGTAACCTGCAATTTTTCAGAAATAGCTGGAGGAAGACTCAGCTATTATGTGTATGAAATGTGTGCCTGGGGTGAGAACATAACCTAAAGTGAGATTTGTATATCTGATGTGTTGGCACTGTACAAGAAGCAATCATCGGTAAGTAAGCTGTTAATTTTCAATAGCACAAGGAAATCTTTCAAGTCTTGACAGGCTTTGTACCAGATCTTTGACCTTTGGAGATGTGATTTGCATAGAACAGTAGAAAAGCATTAACCTAAGCCCCTAAAGTTTCAGAAAGAAGGTCAAATAGTACAGATGAAAACATAAAAAATAGAAACATAGTAATGCAATTTTTTACAGATAATTATCTGCATAATGTCCTCTGAAATTATTTACATTGGCTGTCAGCATTTAAAAGCAGCCTATTTTATACCCATTTTTTATATCTAACCTTTTTCTAATGATCAAAAGTCACCATTAATTTTATCTACATTTGATTCCTTAAAAAATAAAAATATGCATTCAAACATTTCCATTACATTCTCAATATACTTCCTTGAGCTGTAGAAAAGCTAGTCTAGCCAAGATAACCAAATTCAGTGATAATCAAGGATTAAAAAGTTTAAATGATGTTAATGGGAGAATAGAGGCCCATAAAAATAAATAATGAAATGCCTTTAGACTTCATTGACACTCATCTTATTGCAAATTCACATTATTTGCCTTCACATTTATGGGATCAGGCCACCTTGTGTTAGACAACATTACTGAGATGAGAAAAGTCTCAATGGGGCATTTCAATGTTTTCCTTTGTGGATTTTTATACCTTTTTCTTTGTTCCTCCCTCCTCCATTTTGATCATTAATTCTACATTTAAAATAAAGATCATTAGAGAAAACTAAGTCAGTCAATCTCACATCTGTCAGAAACTGCCATGATCTGATCCACTAAGCATGGTTTCACTTGCCAGGAGAAGCACTTACTGCAACCTCTGATTGCTGATCTAGGTCACCTGTGCAGTGTGAGAGGCGAGTGACTGCCTGTGTTCCGTAGAGTAAGCTAGCTGCAGTGGAGGGGGGTCGGGGGTCAGCCTCTCACTCTTCATAGAAACCAGGGAAGCTGATGCCACCCATACTGGTCTCGACTGCTCCTGAGACAGGAGCCTTGAGATGGTGGTGGACACTCCTCAGCCCTGATGGGCCTCCAGATTGGAGACCAAAGATTTGGTGTCATCAGACAAGACAAGAGGAACAAACAGGCAAGGCTGATCACCATACATGCTGTGATGCATGAGCTGGGGTGGTCCTCGAGAAGCTGGAAGAATCTAAAGCAGGGACCCCCATCCAGCAGTTGGATGGTTTATTATGACAGGTTTCTGTGTCTCGCCTAAGAAAGTTCTAGATTAGAACCCTGCCTTATTGGTGTGTCTGCCCTCCTAAGTCCTTGAATCACTCATTTCCCTCACCCCATCTGTGCTGGGAGACCCAAATCTCAGGGGAGAAAATAATACCTCCTCTTCCAGCAGACATGGACACTCATCTCTTGGGTATGAGACTGCTATGGGGGCCTAGATAGGGAGGACAAGAGGCTCCTTGTCATCAGACCGAGGTTGAAACCAGAGCATGGATAGGAGTGTGGGTGCAGCACGCAGCTGGGGAGTGAAAGAACTGACAGTGGTCAGCAGAGAGGGGTAGAGAACACCCTTCCAGTCTGCCCTCTGCTGTTACAAATTTCACGCACACTACCCATCCAGCTTGTCTGGTAGAAGACTCACCCTCCATGGCGACACCCAGTCTTCGATTCCAGGCTGAAGGCTGCGTGGGTGGAATGGCCACCATGATGGCGGGTGGAATGGTCACCACACGCCTGGGGCAGATTAAGGGCACTGTGGGGACCAGTAGTGCATGTGGATACTGTCGCCTGTAACAGCTTATGTCATGACATAATTTGCTGCTGAGAGTGGAATGCAGGAAAAATGCACTTGGCCATCCAAAGTAGAGACAATAAGGAGAACCTGCTTTTCTCAATAACTGGGGAGAAAAATCAGGCAGAAGACTAGAATCGCAAACACTAAGTTACCCTTTCCAGACACCTGCCATGGACTGGGCTGCCCTCCTGGGATTGCTGAATCCCCATAACCACCCAACAAAAACCCTTTACCCTCCCTCTCTCTGTACCACACGTGTGAGAAAAAGCAAAGCCACCGCACATTCAAACAGGAACTAATTGTTCCATCCAGAGCACCACATAGTTAGAATGAAGAAAATTATAATTTTCCAGTTGAAAACAAGCTGTGATTCTTGATCCATCGTTACCATAATGAATAAACTTTATTTCTTTCTCATTTCTTTCACCGTAAAAATTATCCGTGAACTTTTCTTTGTCGTTCCCTTTACAAGAAGTTGAAAGCTTATTCTTTGACAATTAGCAATCCTTTCTTTGACATCATTTCAACTTTAGCATAAGAATAAAGCTACCATGCAATGCAACTCTGCCAGTGGGAGAAAGTAAGAAGGAACTTGTCAAGGGATTTTCTGACAAAGTATATAATGAAAGCGAAAAGAATCTTGGCTTTTCCCCCCCGCCCCCCCCAAAAAAATGAATGAGAAATAAATTTAAAAATCAAAATTTATTAAGGTGCTCGAGATACTGAAAAGCACAGGAGACTAACTGCAGCTGAGTATAATATACACAATTAGAATCCACATTTTGAAAGGCTTCAATGAAAGTCATATTTGTTAGAGTTGAAAACACTCTGAGGTATGTTAAGTAAAGCATGAAAACATACACTCGTGTAAACTAATTGGATAATGGCATATATTGCCACAACTGTCAGCTGCCACTGTGCCTTTAAAAGTTCCTTTTGTTAAGCACACAATTTCATTGTTAAAATACAAAAAAAAAAAAAAAAAAACAAAAAAAAAAAACCTGTTAGGCAGCATTAAACCCAACACACATCCCTAGCACATCTGAGTGCCAATAAACACTCTGCTATTCCCTCATTTTCTGTTTTCTGATTGTTTTCTTGGGGCAGGCTCGCCGTGTATTGATTCATCCTCTCTAAAACTGTCAAAGTTTAGCGGTTTAAAACTGCGCACTCTGGTATTCATTTCAGTTTCCCCATTCCTCAGCTCCGAACCAAGAATGGAGTTTGCAGAACCCTGAGGCTAAGTCAGAAAAATACCCATTGTTTCTTTGGACCCTCAAAAAAAAAAAAAAAAAAAAAAAAAAAGATAACTCAGAATGAAACTCTCCGTGGACATAAAAGCACCAGTGTCTGCCAAACAATCAAAATGCAGGGAGAATAGCATTGTTCTGACCAGTGTTAACCTGCCCACACCAACCAGTACAATTCCCAGCATTCAAAAGGTCTTTTCCTCTCTTTCCTTTCTATTA
This sequence comes from Pipistrellus hanaki, assembly GCF_964339955.1. Classification (NCBI taxonomy): domain Eukaryota; kingdom Metazoa; phylum Chordata; class Mammalia; order Chiroptera; family Vespertilionidae; genus Pipistrellus; species Pipistrellus hanaki. The sequence goes on from NC_140505.1 coordinate 27,022,952, forward strand.
GCCCATTGAACTATTTTCGGATCCAAGAAATTGGAACTTCAAAGGCAACCAAAAATGAATCCCAAAGGAACGGCTAAGGCAGTCTATCAGAAGGAACCTCAGTGGTCCAGTTAACACTTCATTATTCTTATAGCTCTGTATTAAATGGTAACAGACCATGACCTCGGAGGAACATCCCCTTTATCTGACTGGCCCAGTCCCCAACATGGGGGTCCAGGAACACCAGCTCTGTTTTCATAATCCAACATAAAGATGGCACTGTCCCCAGCACCTAACTTTTCACCAACTTGTGAGAGAGAACAAAAAGTCGCTGCTGCCCAGGCAGCAACAGTCAGTGATGAATCCATACATGGCGACTCCAGTCTCACCTAAATCCCAGCAGCAAGATGCTCCCACACAGGGACTTCCGAACTGAGTTCAGCCAGCACAGAGCTCACCGGAAGAAACAGTCCTTCTGCCCCCGGGTCACCCAGTGCCCTGCACCCAGGCTCCCCAGGGGTTCCCAACACAGCCCCGTGGCCAGCAGACATGTCCAGGTCCCTCCCAAGGTCCCGCACCATCTCAGCAGCAGGGCCACCCTGGCTCCACCTGTGTGTGAGCCCGTCGGAAGTCACCACAGTTCAGACAACCAGACACTCTCCCTGCACACCTCCGGACACTCAGGGAAAACGCACAGCAAACTATCCCCCCGACATTCACCCCTCTTCCCATGAAGCCTAAGAATGCCCCCCTCCTCCAGCAGCCTACCTCCCGGGCCACGTCCGGATGCCTGTCTGGTCCAGGGCTCTGGGACTCCCGTACTCCTGGTGCTGAGAGCCAGCTCCTGCGAATTGCGAACGTCCTGTGGCAGCAGGCTGGGTCTCCAGCAGCCGAGGCAGCAGCCGTGGCCGAGATGAGCACAGCTGGAGACCAATTAGCCAAACCTTATACAGCAGCAACAAATCAACAAGGAAAACCTGTGCGCAAATCAAGCAAAGTGCCGTTTCCGAGGGACGCTGAGCGCTGAAGCCACCTCAACGCTCCATTTCTTCTTCAAGATCATTCCAGCCAGCTCCTTCTGCTATTTTTACTGTACCATAATGCACTAGGTCTGGCTTTTACCCTATTGAAAGAACATGAATATATTATTATCCACACAAAAGAGTCAGGTTATTGTTTATGAATTACCAGCCTTCCCAGCAACAAAGGCTATTTTCATAAGAAAACTCAATTTCATTTTAGCTCCAATTTGATTACCAGCTGAAGAAAAGAAGCTCTGCTCCTAACCCTCAAAGGATTTTTATTCATACCATTGAATGGGCTTTATTGCTTCCTTTTCAAAACTGACGTAGAAAGCTTTTAGAGTAAAACATTGACAAAAAATTATTGCGCCGCTATTTTGTGCAATAACAGAGCTGAAGAGGGCAATGATTTCTCAGCCATCCTTCACTGTACTTCAGAATAGCAAAGGCTAGAATTAATGACAGACCAGAGAGAGGAGGCAAGCTCAGGTCTCACAATGCACGTCAAATCTAAATGATCACTGTACACTGAAAAGCCCCCCAAAAAAAGCCCACAGCTGATTGATTCGTGGCTTTCACAAGAAAGACAGGCTTGAAGAGTTTATTGCACCACAATTTACTCGGAATTATCATAAAAATAAATGGAGAGGCTGAATGTCACCCTGGCACACTCCAAAAACACACACCCTGGGACAAAGTTCACGCAGGCATTATCGCATGCACGCTCTCGCAGCCGGAGCTGAGCCTGTCAGGGTGTCGCTGATGGCGGCTTAACTCCCTGTTGACGTGGTGGGCCAGGCTTGACTTGGGCTCCATGGAGAATACTCCCGTGCCCCTCCCCTCCACACACACACATACACACACACACACACACACACACACACACACACGCGCGCGCACACTGGGATATGTTTCCATCTTCGCCATTTAAAAGGGGAAAATCTGCAGCTGCAAATAAATAGCCTCATGTCCCAGAGGCCAGACCTGCTTGCTTCACACCCGGACTGTGCTGGGGCTGCCCTGGAGGGCGTGTGTCTGCCCGCTTGTTTGTTTTCATTCCCCAAGGAAGCTGTAAGTTTGCAAGGACTCCGTTGCCCATAAGAACAGTTTGGGGGGTAAATATGTCAATGATACAGGTTGTTGTCGCTAAAATGGCTTTCTCCACATGCAGGGCACTTGTCTTTTCATTAAAATTAGAACAACAATGGCTAAGCTAGTGGGGTTGCCAAAGAAGCCTGCACTTGATATTATGCAAATAGAGCCGACAGTCTAATAGCTAGGTGTTCCAGGTGACGCAGCCAATGGCCTGATCCCGTAGGTGCCTCAGGGGAGACTGAACCAAAACTGAAAGGATGTTCTGAAAGCCTATTAGCCAAGAAGTTGGTTCCTCTGCTTGTTTATATATATGGCACAACTGGGATTTATAGGTGAAGTATGTGCGATTCGATGTTGTATTGGCAAAGCAACATTTAAAAACAAATGCAGTCGTTAGAGCATGGGCCAGCACACCGAAGGGTCTTGGTTGGATCCCAGGTCAAGGGCATGTACCTAGTTTGTGGGTTCGCACCAGCCATGTGCAGGAAGCAACCAGTCAATGTGTCTCTCTCACATAATACAATAGTTTCTCTCTCTCCCTCTCCTTTCCTCCCTCCTTTCTACTCTCTCTGAAAGCAAGCAAAAAATACTTTCAGGTGAGAATTAACAAACAAACAAAAACAATGAAAGGCAAACTACCCCAATTGGCCATCACATTTTTTAAAGGTATTTAATTCAAAAGTGAAATGCTGGTGTTTTGCCTTTCTTTGAGCCTCGCTGTGTAGTAGGAAACGGAAGATTTCCAGTTGTTCTAAGTCATTTTCAATGACTCTTTCCACCCCACCCCCTTCATTGCTCCAGAATGGCCAATATGTTGTAACCACTAGTATTGTATGTTGACAATGTCAAAACTGATATTTAAAAAGCCAAACTTCTATCAAGCATTCATAAATGTTCAGCATTGGAATAACAACAAAAAGCCAAATAACTAATGTATGTTGCACCTTTCTTTTGGTTTCTTGGCATTCTGCACACATAGCCTGTCCAATTAATAATATACAATTTATTCTGCAGTCGAATATTCACGGTAGTTACGTTCTAAAAAGTTACTGAATTTGCAAATACTGACCATGGCCCCTGGGGAAATAGAGGGTTAGGTTCCTGTGAGTCTCTGGTCCCAACATGTTCATCAACCAATCACTCCATAGCCTTATTTTACATGTTTCTGTGTAAAGACATTTTAATATACAGTGTTGACTCAGTAACACTAACTCACAGCCAATAGCAACAGAACTTAGGCCTGAAGGGATCTCATCTCTCACACATTTTCTCCATGAGGCACATCACAGCTTCTTGCCCTAGGAACACCAGACAGCACTTAAGCACAGAAATTTGAAAAATGTGGCACTAGGACTGTAAAAAGGACACGTGTTTATAGTCCTAGAACTGAAACAAGAAGGGAGGGTATCATCTCGTTCCACCCCAGCTGGGAACTTTCAAGATGGTTGACTCAAGTGTTTCACCGCACATTCCACACATGTCCACAACTAACCTGCAATGTATGACGTGGGATTACAAACAAGTGTTAGCCAGGAGCTGAATTTGCAGATACAGAGCCCACGAATAATGGGGATCAACTTTATTCTTTTTTTTTTACTTGAAGCTATTTGCTATTGTGTCCAGAAAGCTGCTGTGGACTGAACTGTTAAAGCCCTAACCCCCAATGGGACTGCACTGGAAGGTGGGTCCTTTAGGACCTATTTAAGGTTAAATGAGGTCATCAGGGTAGGGCCCTGATTGGATACATCTGGTGGTTCTATAAGACAAGGAAGAGAAAGCTCTCATTCTCTGTGTGAATGTACTGAGAAAATAGCCGTGTGAGGACACAGCAAGAAGACAGCCATCTCCGAGCAATGGGAGAACCCTCACTAGACACCAACCCTACCAGCTCTTGGATGACTAGCCTCCAGGATTATGAGAAATAAATGTCTGTTGTTTAAGCCTCCCAGGCTATACAGTATTTTATGGCAGCCCTAGCTGACAAAAACAAAAACTGGAACAGAGATGTGATATTCAATCAACCAATAATCATTAGTTGAACTATTGTCCACAATGAGCAAGACAGAAGCTGGCGGACTGGAACATTTTAGAGAGATGTAAAGCGGACCGCAGGGAACACCAGGCCTGTGTGGAGGAAAGGCGGCCCTTGAGGCTGTAGGAAGGAGCAATTGCACTGAGAAAAGAAAGAGCAGTAGTTCCCCAGGTTGGGGAGGAGGTAGGTCTGCCTAGAGCAGGGAGCCAGCCAGTGGGGCCTGAGTACCCACCCAACGGAGGGGCAATTTCTCCAAATATGGGCCTTGGACTCCTGACATCACAATCACCTGGGAGCTTAAGAGAATGAGAAGTTTCTGGGTCTCCCTTGTCATAGGGTCCTGGAAATCTGATCTTCTAACTCACATCCAGGTGACCCCATGCTCCTCCTTAAGTTAGGAAAAGGCTACTACCGGTTGAGCTGATAGGAAAGTCAAATTGATCTTTGAGAGGTTCAGAATGTCCTGCTACTCTCTAGCCTAACGTTTCATCCCGTCAAGCAAAGTTGACTCCCCTGAGAAGCCACCCTCTGCAATAGATAAGTAAGAAATCTAAGGAAATGGAATAACTATATTATTATAAGCAATAAAGTCCCATGATCTCATCCCCTGGGTGACTCCATTCATCCTAGCTGACAGTGAAATGCATTAATGCCATTATAACAACATAACATAACAAATCTCACTGTTTCCTCGAAGTCTCCAAGCTTCCTTGGGAAGGTATTTTCTTAGTCTGATGACATCATAGGAGACATTCAATAGTCACCAGACATTTAAGAAGCAGGTGAAGCTGTTGTAAAACTTGTTATTCAAAATCACTTTCAATTCTTTCACTGGTTATTCAGCTTTTATCTTATTTTACACGTTATGTGCCCAAAATATGATCTAGATGTTTAAAGTCTGTGATTTCACTGTGTACTTAGCCCTCTCTATTCTCTTCTTTTTCTCCCTCCTCCAATTATCAAAAGAGAACCTGGCCTCATGTAGTTGGCTCACAAACTCATACAATAAATGCACATCTTCAAATTAGAATTCAGATGGATAAAGGCCACTTCAGCCTCTATTTACATATACAGAACAGTAAGAAAATGAGCCAGACTCAAACCAGAGTATAAATTTAGAGATTTTCAATTTTAAGTCCTTCTAAATTTTATTTTATTGATATTTTTTTACAGAGAGGAAGAGAGGGGGACAGAGAGTTAGAAACATCGATGAGAGAGAAACATCAACCAGCTGCCTCTTGCACACCCCCTACTGGAGATGTGCCCACAACCAATGTACATGCCCTTGACCGGAATTGAACCCGGGACCCTTCAGTTCGCAGGTCGACGCTCTATCTACTGAGCCAAACCGGTTTCGGCATAAGGTCTTTCTGAATTTTGACAAGAATATTTTGGTCTGCTGTGGTCCCCTCATGGCTCACCAGGTTTCCCTGTCCCAGGATAGAGTCCCATGAATGTTACTCAGCATGTTTCCTGTTTTTCTCACCTACTTCAAGAGAGCAATTTGAGTGCAGAATCTATACCCTCAAGCTTTCCACATGGAAGAAGCAGTGTGTGGTCCATATTATCAGTGGAATACCCTGTCCTCCAGAAATGTGGAGTGTGACAGGTGTGCAAATGTGACCTCATCTTGGATACACCTGGCCATGAGGGTCACATCTGAGTTCAGAATTTCCTTTTATCTGAACACAAGTTTCAATCTGAGAATTATCAGGACATCAAGAACAGCTATAGGCATTTTCTTTTACAAAGAAAAATAGATAAATAAAGATCCAAAAAGGCTAAAGAAGGTCTAAAAACCAGGGAAACAAGAATAAGAGTTTGGAAATAAGAGACAAAAGGTCATATATAAGAAAGCATCAGTGTTGGACAAGAGCGCAGGGGAAATATGTGAGGGGTGAAGGACCAGAGAAAGATTAGGGAGCTCGTGAAGACTGAGGGCCAAGGAGAGGATCAAACAGAAGAAAACGCAGTATGGCCATCCCTTAATGGACATAATGTATGTACTCCAACTGGCCAGATTATTATGATCTCTGAATGCATAATAATATGGCCACTCAGAGTATATCCTATATAATAAAAGGCTAATATGCAAATTGTCCCCTTGACCAGGAGTTCGACCAGCAGTCCGGCCGGCCAACTGCCCTTGTCTCCTCCCCCTGGCCAGACTGGCTGGACCCCACCCATGCACAAATTCATGCATGGGGCCTCTAATACACACACACACACACACACACACACACACACATATACACAATGAGTGGCCAGATTATTATGCGTTCAGAGATCATAATAATCTGGCCACTCAGTGTATATCCCATTAAGCATAGGATAAGGCAGCACTCCAACATAAAAACATCTTTTCTCTTCAAGAAATCAAAATATTACTGTGAAAGTCAAAATCACCCTTGTAAGCCAGGCTTGCAATCGAAAAAACTATGACTTAGTGGTTCACTAGTATAGAAATAATTGAATAATGTGTTGATGCCAAGTGCATCTCTCTCTCTCTCTCTCTCTCTCTCTCTCTCTCTCTCACACACACACACACACACACACACACACACACACACACACACACACGGCTTAGAAAGAATGTACTGGAATTGTTCCTGTGTATCCAAATCAAAGAAAGGAAATAAATATTGCTGAAGGTTCTTAAATGGGGGAGGCAAAGCTGTTAGTGAGAATTAAATGGCAGAAGCATAAAGCCTCTTCACAATGTAGAGAAAGAGTAGCTGTCAATGGGAGGAATATTCTAGAGGGGAAAGGGGGAGGGAGGCGAAGGAAAGGTTGGGTCAAAAGAGGCCTATGGTAAGTGATGGCCTGAAACAGATGTGCATTGTGGAAAGTGTCTTCAAGAATAACAGAAAAGATCTGGCTTCTACAAAGGCCTGCACACAGAGTTAGAGAGACGCATAGCTAAGCCCTGTTGCAGCACTCTTCCAAAATAGTTTGGGCAAAACTGGTGTCGTAGTGACTGGGAACCCAGCAAAAGCTGAATGAAGAACTATCAAGCAACTTAAACAAATGTCAGCTGATAATTCATCACCAAATGAGCCAGCCGCCTTGCCTTATTGCCTACCCATCGACTGGACATTGAAGCTGACCCCAGGTTCAAGGTCAGGCTCCCCTCTGTACCATTTGTTCCGTCAGCAGCAATAGAGTAGCTATTATGTGAAACCAGCACCCAATCTACAGGTGAAGCATTCACTCCCATTTTACAGGTGAGGAATCCAAGGGCTCCTACCACAATCCAACAGTATGATTCCAACCTGGGTCTCCAAATTCCAGAGCCCTCCCAAAGGAGCCCTGCCTCCACCCTCTTCTGGCCTCACTGGATCTGAGGGGCTTTCCCTAGAGCTATGGGGATCACGTCCTTTGTCTCCCAAGTGGGACACTTTAGAGAACATGGGGGGATACTAATGATCACACCACACGGTAGGCTAGAGCCAATACTGGCCTGGATGGTAGGAAGTGTGATGACCCCATCCACGCCCACCTCCTTCAGCCCAAACAGAAATAGGCATTTTCCTCACTGCCCTCTGCACGTTTTCAACACGTGTTCCATTTTTCTTGTGGGTCAGAGTGACCTGAGAAAAGGAAGAGATAGAGGCTTGGGAGAGAGCAGAGAGGAGGGCCAGCACAAACAAGAACACAGCCAGCCGCCATGCAGATGCCATCCCAGCCCAATAGCTGCTAAGGGCAGGGGTGACAACCAAAATACTTAACAAGCATTGGAATGGACACTGACCAGTCAAATAAAGGAGATGTTGTACAAAGATAGGGGCCTGAGAGCCCTGATTTTCTGGTTATCACTTTTCCAGCTGCCAGGTGGTGTGGTGGCAGAGGAATGGGGAGGGGGGGAGGACTCAGGAGGCCTGAGGGAGTTACCACCATTGCAGGAGTGTTTCAAATTCTCACAACCAGTACAGCCATACCTCAGTCACCCCACTGAGATAAACCAGGAAAATATAGAGGGCAACCTATAAGAGTCAGTTTTTGCTCCATAAGAAACCACCCCAAACTTAGGGGCTTACACAACAGCTATTGATTTAAATTAGATTATGGTCCAAGCAATTAGCAATCTGGGCTCTGTAACACATCTGTGGTCAGTGGTCATCAGCCACTTTTTCTGCAGGTTGGCCAGCTCAGGGCTGGGTGGGAGGTGGCTGAGCCTGGGAGTGTTCACAGGGTGTCATTTAGCTTCCAGGAGGGGGAGGAGGATAAAGATGCTGGAAGGAGTGGGCTCAAGACGGGGAAAAGGCCAATCCTACCATGTTCTGTTACCCACAGTGAACCACAGGGTCAGGCCAGATGCCCAGGATGAAGAAACAGACCCAGATTTAGTGGGAGAAGCATTGAGAGGAAGGACGGGGCCATCCTTTCAATCTATCACAAGGTTCTAGAAACAAATGATGTCCCTTAGGGCCATAGGGAGGGTGGCAGGCAGGGTCTGACCTGGAGAGCTATTCAATGTTCAATTTAAAACATTAGGAGGAGCTGGGAAGAGGTGGTTCTGGCTATTTTTGCCTGGAGACTAAGAATAAAACCTTAGACCAGTGAAATCAATTTTTTATTTAATGCATTTAAATTAATTTTTTTTGCTTTTACTTATTTATGAAATCAACCGAGTCTAGGCGTAATTTTCCTCAGTGTTTTCAAATAAGGCTTTAAAAGATTGTGCCCTGAGCTTCGCATTTCCTTGGCAGTGCAGCTGAACACAGCTTTGTAGACAATTGAGGGAGGATGTATTTATATTTAATGCAGTCACATTGAATGGGTATTTGGGTGAGGGGGGTTTAAATAGAAAAATAAGACTGGGTGTACAGAAGAGCAGAAAGGACACGTACACAGCAAAGGTGCACAAAGGGGCCAGGGAATCCATGCTTGCTCTTCAAGTGTATGAATCCCATTATGCCAAAAGTGAGTTTTATTGCTCTCTGTCCAGCCTAATGAAACCAGAAACTCTCAACTGTGGAAAAAGCTATATATATATATATATATATATATATATATATATATATATATATATATATATTTTAGATAAAACAAAATTCTTTATTGACCTATTTTGCATTTAATCTGAATAAATCAGAACTTTTAAAATGCATGTAGTATTGCGGGGGCCTGATGGAGGGGATCTTCCTTTTCCGCGTCCCGCACGGAAAGAGAGATGAATGAACCGGTTCTAAGTGGAGATGGCCAGGGATTGAGAAATATTAGAAATAAAGAGAGGAGACACAGAGATAGATTTTAAGCTGGGAGCTGGGAGGGCCGCTAACCTCCTCTGCTGGAGAGACAGACTGACCACCTCCTCAGCCACGCAGCACATCTATTTATCCTCCAATCCAACAAGGGCTTTCACAGGAAAACAAGGAGCCTGGGAGGGCCCGGGGCCCACCCACTCCTTCCTCCTGAACAAACACAAGCCAGGAACTAAGAACATCTCCACACTCCCAGGGCGGGAGTGCAACTGACATGATTCTGCCAATATCCCGGGCCCAGTCAGCAACAATCTATAGAATGTCCAGGTGTCTTCCCATTTGGCCCTCTACATAGTATAACGAAAGATTCACCTTTTCATGTAGAAAACAGTTCCAAGCAGCTTGGATCCAGCTGAGCAGTTTGTATTAGTGTTTTAATGGCACACTCATACCGCCCCCCAGTTAAAAACCATGGCACCTCCAGATTGCAGAGCAAAATGCCAAAGATGGATTTGTCCCTCCAGAGCTGTCCCCAGGTCCCACCCAATGCACCTGCTGGCGTGACGTGTGTGGTGTGTGTGCTGTCCTTCCCATCACTTCTCTGCCTGCTTCCCTAGCATGACCTCAGGCTTAGGATCCCTGACCAGCCTGAAGTCTTTGCTGAAGGTGCTGACAACCCCACAACACCTACTGCGAAAGCCAGGAGGGGCTGCCTTGCCCTCCCCAATGATGCTGGATGTTCATTTCAGCTTTAGCCTACCTGCTCAGAGTAAAAAAGAAAGAAAATGAGCAAAGGGAGAGGAAGGGAGGAGAGGGGAGAGGAGGAGGGAGGAAGAGACAGTATTTCCTGGAGACTGAAGAGGGAGGAATACAACTGCCCCCATACCCACCCCCCTCCTTGGGCCTGGTTGTCCAGCACCACCCACCCTGACAGACAGCCCTGACCTTCCACCTCAGCCTTGGTACCTTAAGGCTGAACCAATTTGTCTGAACCCACAGCATGGCCCAGAAGCATGCCTGATCCCAGAGTTTTGGGAGACTTCTAAGGCTAGCCCCAGCCCCCCACCCCACCACCACCACCGCCCTCTCCCTCAGCTGGCAGGCTACTGAGGACCCAGCCCCTCTGCCCAGCCTCCCTGGTGGCCTCTGCTCGGACCTTCTCTGGGTTTCTCAAACACACCTTCCCCAGTAGACACTGAGTCCAGTTCCCCTCAGATGAGCCACTCCACCCAGAACCCCCGCCGGGGTTAGAGCCTGGACCCTCCGCTTGCTCGCACACCTAGAGGCACCTTTCTGATTAGTCGGATTCAGAAGTGCCATGGTCTCATCATTGCATTCTTCAGGACACATCCCACCCTATTCAGTTTCCGCTGCACCCAGGGGACTGCGGTTGACAGATTCAGTCCACCCAGACTCTGGACGCCCCGTTCCCAATTTCGATTCTGCCATAGGGACGAGCAGAATTCATCCTCACTTCTTTATGTCCCAGAGTTTCCATCTGTGAAAGAAACGCCATTCCTGCCAAATACCTGTCCTCCCAGAGATGGGGCCAGAATGAAGCGTGTCTGCTCAACAGCTTGACATTTGCGAACGAAAGGAGCCACAGAAGCAGGAAGCATTGTTTGCATGTGCGATGGGTTTGGGCTTTTTGTCTGTAACAGGATGGATGTACCCTGCAGAGACAATGAGAATGGCAGTCTTTTCACTTCCATCTCATCCCCGGGGAGAGCCCTGGTCCAATCCTAGCCTCCCTCCTCAGGAACCCTCCGTGAGTTAGGCTGAGAAGGCCTCTGTCCCACAGACTGGACGCTGGTCCCAGACCCCGGCCAGCTACTCTCATCCGTCCTGGTCCTGAGACGATACAGGTGATATTGAGAATGTGGTTGAAAGTGCCTGTCCTACTGCCCGCCATCCTTGGTGTCACCTTCACAGATACTCCTACAGGATGGCAATATTTCAACACCTTACATGGAGACATCTCACACAGCCTGGGTTTTGCCTGCACATCCTGAAATTCAAAAACCTTTGATCTTTTCTGTTATAAATTCAGTGCTAAGCATATTGCATATTTCTATTCCCGAGGTAGAAAAATTCAGGGTGAATAACCGTGGTTCTCTAGAGATGAAGCCTGATCTCACAAGCCCTGGATTACATTCTCTAGAGAAGTGGTTCTCAACCTTTCTAATGCCGCAACCTTTAATATAGTTCCTCATGTTGTAGTGACCCCCAACCATAAAATTATTTTCGTTCCTACTTCATAACGGTAATTTTGCTACTGTTAATGAATCATAATGTAAATATCTGTGTTTTCCGGTGGTCTTAGTCTCTACAGCAACAGTTCTCAACCTGTGGGTCACAACTCAGAGGTTGAGAACCACTAGTTGGGTTGCAAAATTACAACCCAGGTAGATTTTTTTTTTTGTTTTATTTTAATTTGATTTTAAATATACTTTTATTGATTTCAGAGAGGAAGGGAGAGGGAAGAGAGTTTAAAATGTAGTGCCAATCTCTCATCTGATTGTCCCAAGGTCAATGAAGAAGCACTTAAAACATACCTGTTTTACCAGGCATGTGTGACTCAGTGGTTGAGCGTCAACCTATGAACCAGGAGGTCAAGGTTCAATTCCCTGTCAGGGCACAGGCCCAGATTGTGGGCTCAATCCCCAGTAGGAAGGTATGCAGGAGGAAGCCAGTCAGTGATTCTCTCTTACCATTAATGTTTCTGTCTCTCTCTCTCCCTCTCCCTTTCTCTCTGAAATCAATTAAAGTATATTTAAAATCAAATTAAAATAAAACAAAAAATCTACTGTTGTTGTTTTTTTCTAAATTGACCAAACTGACTGTTGCCCTGACCTCTACCCTGAAGCCCTCTCACATACCCACGCCTCTTCTTATTACTTCACATGGTAATCAAATCAAAAGAAACAGGGCCCCAAAGTCTCTCTTTTTCAAAGACATATGTTTAATTCTTGGAGGAACAGATCCAGTCCACGTATACAACACCAACTTCTGTTGAGGGGAGCATTTTGGGCCTCTGTGAGGCTCACTACAGTGCCACTGAGTGAATGATGGTTGCCAGCCAGGGGTTCATCCAACAGAGTAAAAAGCAGAGCCTGGTACCTTCTCTCAGTGGGTGTCTGGGCTACATGTCCTTCTGTTGCTAAGAGGTGAGGCTCTGCTAACTTCAGGAGCAGAGTGAGCGGGAGGTTGTGGTTGGCGATTGTTCTAGAAACCACTTAAAAGGGAGATAAAACAGCACATGTGGAAGGAGCAGAAGGGTTAGCTCCAGCCACACCGTTCATGGTGAGCAGGCATCTTTGAGGTACGCCCTCCGGGGTTTCCCTGGAATTTACACATCTAATGAGTGCGCACCGGTGACCATACACCTGGGCTTCAGGAACCAGAGAAAACAGATCAATGAAATGATGAACAAAGAAAGGGGGAGAAAATGAGTGATCAAGTGGATGAAGAGTAGGAAATGGACGAAATGAGACGTGTGTGCTCCTTTTGCTTTAGCCTATAAAATTAATTCCTTCTATGAACTTAAATCTGGGGCCCGTGGTGAAGTTTTAGAAGGGCCGCTGGCTCTGTGCTCCCAGCAGATAGCAGCTCTCCCAGAAGCAGCTCAGGTTCCTGGTCCCCCAGGACTTTCATGCTTACCCTTCTAGTTTCCTGTCACCCCTTATTATTTATGCCTCTTAGTCACAAAAGCAGGCAGTTGGGTAATGATGGGAATTAAATCTGTTAATGGATTAAGAATTGAGAATGTATGTTGTTCCAACCACCTAAAAACCAGTACAGAAAATACAGCGATATTTATTAATGTAATTCAGAAAATACAGCGATATTTATTAATGTATTAAGAGCAGCCTTTTTCTTTTTCCTTTTTTTGGGGGGGAGGGGGGACCTCAGAAGTCCTGTGTTTTACATGCCCTCAGCTGAATTCTTTTATCTGAAATTAGAGATTTATTTATTTTTTCATTTTACTTAACAGTGTGAGCTGGAGGCAGGGGAGGTAGGTGGGAACGGGGAGAGAACAAACCACAGTTCCTAATCACAACCAGCTTGGAGGTTAGACATTTGAAAGTTTATGTCCAGGGCATATTTTTCATGCAAGATATTGCCCGGGGATATAGATAAATAAGCAAGCACATGGGAGTGGGGCTGCTCTGCTAAAGCAGGGGGTCTCTAGATCTCCAACTCAGGCAGGGCGGTCCCTCTCATCTCTCCCTCTCGGGGATCTAAGGACCCTTAGGGTTCCTAGGAGCACAATTTGCAAACCAACAGTCAGCTCAAACAGTGCTTCCTTAGGAATCTCAGCCCTGCCCTCACCAGGCACATGCCACCCGCAATACTTTTTGTCCTCACTGCCCTCGTGTGTAGAATATCAATGGATTAAGCAAGCTCCAAGATCCTATGTCTTTCACTTGCAAGTGACTAAAACTCCTCAAATATTTCCAAGCAAAATAAAACAAACAAATAAAAAGCAAGTAAGACTTACTGATTCATGTACCTAAAAAAAAGACAATTAACAAACACATTATGACTTTATTAAATTAATATTTGCTTGTATATCCACATGTTTGTATATGTGTATGTGTATATACATATTCTTAAATGACATGCAGTTAATAGCATTAGCTATTAATTCTGTTAATACTGAATTTGAACATTTTCCAACAGAACAACCCTGCTTCACAATCTCCCAGGGCAACAGCAGTTTCTTCTGACTTTGCACAGAAGTCACAGTATAGATAGAATATTCCAGAAGAGAAGCCTCACATGCAAAGTGTCTTCTCCTTGGATCATCTCAGAATGCTCTAGAAAGCTTGTCTTACCAAACAGGAATTGCAACTGTGGGTGCTTTCTGACCACCAGAGGCCCCTAAACCCCCACACTTATACCAAGAGCCCCTCACTCACCACTCTAGGTCTCAGCTTCTCTTGGCCCCAGTCTCCACATTAACCCTCCAGGGCAGGGGCCCAGAGGCCATCTGGGGTGAGCACAGTTGTGTCCAGGCAGTTCTTACACAGACAAGTCAAGTGCCAGGCAGTGCCGGACCAAAAGAAAAGCCTCACTCTGGCCGCACACAGCTCGGCCATGGTCTCCCACCCATGAGGTCAGACCTTGCTCCAGCATCAGGGACACAGAGCAAGGGAGGTCAGACCTTAGTGGCAAAAACACCCTCCTGCCTACGTGCCATCTCCTCAAGAGTCCAAACCTGTGCAAATGTGAGTCGTGAAGTCTTCCTTAGACGGTTGTGCTGAGGATGTGAAAGAGTGCGTGTAGTGTGTAGGACACATCACACTCAATACTCGATGGTACGTGGGATAATGGAGCCCTTTCCATCTACTTCCAAGAAAATATCAGCTGTTCCAAAATCTACCTCAACGGTGGATCTCAGCCAGCCCAACACATTCCCGTAATCCAGAGGGTACCTGGACCAGCAGCATCAGGACCAACGGGGATCCTGCTAGACATGCAGAATGTGGGCACCCTCCCCAGATCTGCTGAGTGGGTGGGGCCCAGCCAACCAGGCCAAGGCTCTCTCAAGTTTGAGAGCCTCTTCCCTAACCCAAGCACCCTCTTATAAACCATACACATTATAGAATCCAGAGAATGTCTTTCCATGGACGCCTGCTCTGCTTGTTTTTGGACCTGTCATTTCTTTCTCCATCTTCCTGCAGAAACCACAGAAGGCAGCTGTTGTCACCAGGCCCCAAAAGCCAGGATTCTTTGCATGTACCACCCTGTGCAGGGCCTGGTATCCAAGGAAAGTGTAAGCTGCTCATTTACATTTATAAAGCATTCATCTCCATAGTACCAGGCTTTGCAACAGCAACACAATCAGACTTGAATGAAACCCTATCTGTCCATGTTTTAAGCTTCCCTAGAAGCTGGGTCGGCGTTATTTTATAAATACAAGATGAAAATGCGTTCCAGAAACCCTCCCAAGGATAGTCACAGAGCTGAGATGGGCAGAGCTTGGTTTCTGGATCCACAGCAGCAGCCCTGGCTGGTGGTGCCCCAGCAGAAGCATGGGGCCAGAAGTTTGCTAGGAAGCTTGTCCTTCGTCAGCTTGTGCAATGATGCTGTCTGCCAGCAAGGAACCAGCCAGCTGCGTTCCTGTAGGGGATATTAAACTGCATCCCTGGTTTTGCCTTCTCCACGGACACCTCATCCTGAACATAATGATATGACAAGGGAAGGAGCAGCCTGGGGAAGGCTTCTCCCTGTCCTGAGGTGGAGGTTCTTGAACTGGGGGTTGACGTGTTCCCACCTCACTGCAAAGCAGCTGCCCTGTCCCCAGAGAGCTACCTGGGCCCAGCAACACCACTGAGCACCTTTGCCTGGCAGTCACCATCCCTCAAGGTGCGGGGCCCTCTGCTCCATGAGGCTCCAGTCTGACCCCATGATGTGGCCATCACAGGGAGCGCACTGCAGGGGGGGTTGTGATAAGTGTTTCCATAGCTATTGCCCCTGCTCATCACCACAAGGCTGAAGTGCCACCCCCCTTTCTGTACTTGAATCGGGCCCTTAGCAGGTGGTGGCCATTGATCAGTGGCCCTAGGTCACATCCTCTTTCTCATCATCTCTAAGAAGTTGGGGGTCCTGGAGCACCCCCCAGAATTCTGAAGTGGCCATCCATCCTTTACCCAGGTGCTGAGACCCCTGTCATGTCTAGAACTACTCCAACAGAGAACACACTGGGCCCTGAGGCCCAGCCACACCGGCTCCCATGACAGCCTGTGAGTCTCAGCCCACAAGCCCACACACCTCAGCTCTTTAAGGAACATGCACAGAAAATACCTTTGCTCCCCTCCAGACATCCACCCCCTGACTGACCAGGAAGAAGGCGGAAGCGGGAGACCATGCCACGTGGGCCACAGTGTGCTGCACAGCTATGAAAATGCTGCATAAATGGCACCTTGAACACTGGGTTTCCTGTTTTTTCTCTCATCACTCTCCCCAAACCTCCTTTGGAAATGAGGACTAAGCACCATCTTCACCACAGACACTTCCTTGGTTCTCCTCCTGGTTCCGAATCTGGTTCAGTGAGGCTGCCCATGACCTAGGCCAGGACTCCACTGAGGGTCTGGGACCAGGCTTAGCGACCCCAGCAGCAGCAGCAGCCAGCATGCCTGGTCCAGCTTGTTTAGCTTTCTGGACATGAGTCCAGTTCTTTCACTAGGAAAATCTTGGTTTGGAAACCAATCGCCTGAACAAAAAAGTTTGCTCTCTTGGGACTCCTGGGGTGTGCTTTCTTGGCTCCCCTGCATTCACCCATATGGCCCCCGGCCACATGGACCCACACACAATGGACTACAGGAATGCAACCATCCTGATGCTAAACTGGACCTGACTCAACATGGAAAGGAAACTCTGGACACTGGCTTTGCTTCTAGCGCTACTGAATCCCAGCTACACTTCCTCTGTGACTGGACAAAGGGAATGGGACTTTGC
This sequence comes from Pipistrellus hanaki, assembly GCF_964339955.1. Classification (NCBI taxonomy): domain Eukaryota; kingdom Metazoa; phylum Chordata; class Mammalia; order Chiroptera; family Vespertilionidae; genus Pipistrellus; species Pipistrellus hanaki. The sequence continues at coordinate 27,039,748 of NC_140505.1, forward strand.
AAACTCAAAGATGTAGTGCCATACAAATAAAATGTATTTATTCTCCTATGGAAGTCTCAGAAAATGCTTTTCCCTGAGATATCGTAAAGACCCCACCCCCAGTACCCAGTGGAAAAGAGGACACCCCAATTTCTACGATAACAGTAATTCACAGTGAAATAACACATGCACCCAGATTCAGGTGTGCCAGACATAAAGAAGTGGCTGCAGAGAGCCTGTGTGTGGAACCACTGCACATGCACTAACATGTGTAGAAGTGGCTCAATCCTAAACAGAGTAGCTTTGTAGCTTCATTCTTAGAGGGAAAAAACAGTGTAGGTTAAAAGTTTACAAAAATGTCGTGTGTGTAGATAAGACGGAATTAAGGTGTAAGTCCAGCTAACAACCGTTTCTCACCTACATGAATGTCAGGAAGGGTAGTCAAAAGTTGCAGGGGACGCAGAACAAATGTTTTTCAACACAGCTTCACAAGTTATCTGAGGTCTGGCACCACTAAACTCAACCCACTATGCCATGTCAGCTCACCCCACATCATCAGGGCCCCAAAAGTGCCCCCTCCAGAAAGAACTACTGGTGCAGTGCAAACCTGTTGTTGATGTGAGGACATGAATTCCCAGAGTCTGAGTGATTTGTCCAGGGACAGGCAGCTGCTCAGTGGCGGTGCTGGGACCGGAACACAGATCTGCCTCCCCTCCCAGCACCTGCATGAACCTTTGCTTCCTCCTGCTGACATCTCACATCTGGAAGAGGGGGAGCTTCCTGACGGGGAAAGGAAAATGTCAAGCACTCCAGTGAATCACTGTTGAACATGATCCTAGAAATACCAGGAGTCAAGTGGATTTTATACAGTAGACTTGGGGCACAAGATTTTTCAAAATATGTGTTTTGTTGTATTATTTCTCATTGCAAAATAAAATATGTTCTTGCAAAAACAATCAGAAAATGTAAATGTACAGGGGAAAAATCACAAAGGTAAGCAGTTTGATGTAGTTTCATATAAATACTAGTATTGTTGTGATGGTTAACTTATATGTCAATTCAGCTAGGGCAGTGGTCGGCAAACCGCGGCTCACAAGCCACATGCGGCTCTCTGGCCCCTTGAATGTGGCTCTTCCACAAAATACCACACGTGGGCACGCACGTACAGTGCGATTGAAACTTCATGGCCCATGTGCAGAAGTCGGTTTTCAGCCTGGGAGAGTCTTTTGAAGAAGTGGTTCTAACGCTGAGCCACACTCAAGGGGCCAAAGAGCCGCATGTGGCTCGCAAGCCAGTTTGCCAACCACGGAGCTAGGCCATGCTGACCAGGCATTAAATAAAAATCAGCCAGGCCCTAGCCAGTTTAGCTCAGTGGATAGAGTGTCATCCTGCGGAATGAAGGGTTCCAGGTTTGATTCCAGCCAAGAGCACATGCCCAGGATGTGGGCTCAATTCCCAGTAGGGGGCATACAGGAGGTAGCTGATCAATGATTCTCTCTCATTATTGATGTTTCTATCTCTTTTCCCTTCCTCTCTGAAATCAATAAAGATATATATATATATATATATATATATATATATATATATATATATATATATATATATATATATATTTTTTTTTTTTTAAGTCAGTCAGTCTGGACATCTCTAAGAAGATATTTTGTTAGCTGTGATTAAGATTTAAATGAGTAGACTTTGGGTAAAGCAAATCACCTTCCATAATGTTAACGGCCCTCATACAGTCAGCTGAAGGTCTTCAGAGAAAAAGACTGAGGTTTGCAAGAAGGGAATTCTGCCTCCAGTCTGCCAGCCCACCATGCAGATTTTAAACTTGCCAGCCCCACAACCATGTGAACCGATTCCTTAAAATCTCTCTCTCTCCTTCTCCCTCTCCAGTTTATATAATAGATATTAGTATAATGTTTATTTGTCTATTGAACTGTAAATATATACACATATTCTATTGGTTATGTTTCTCCAAAAACTAGAGAAATTAGTCTCCTAATAAATATATACATACACACACACATTTTTAATAAAAATAGTGTCTTATTGTTCCTATTAAAGTAAAACTTGCTTTATTCATTTGAGAATAATGTCAATATATTTGTTCATCATGAAAGGCTCTCTCCACCTCAGTCATTCCAATAGTTGCATAGAATGCAATAGCACGGATATGCCAGAGTTACTTAACCAAGGGCTTACTGATTTTACAGATGACTCTGCTTTCCTACTTTTATCCAATGTTTCTTACACTCTCCCTTTCAATGGTGGCAAAGGGAAAGCCATCCAGGGCCAATGAGAACCAGCCTTCACCAAGGCTCTTTGTTGCCTAATGTGAAGGGGTCTCAGAATGTGTGGCTCTCCAGTCCTTCATTGGCTTTGGGGATACGGACAAAGAGGGGTCTGAGGAGATCAGTCCCTTCATTGGGACCCAAGCTCCCCCTCATGAAGCACCTTCGACCTGCTGCTTGACAGACCTTCCCAGGTAAGTGGTGTGCACCCAATGACAGTCTACACCTAAGCTGCAGCCTCATTGATAATGTAATTATCAGGAGAGTCTTATGGCTGCGCACACAGCATTTTCAACCATTTATCACAATGTTGATCTTTACTTTAAATATAAATCAGGCAATCATTTATGTCTTTTATGTTCTTTGTATTTATTCAAGAATATTTAACTGTAGACAAAAGGTGACTTATTCATTATTCATCCTGAACAAGGCAAGTATGGCAATTTGAAAAGGCTGACATTTGAGCTTTTTGCCAACACTAGCAAAATTATATCCTTCCCATTGTAAATCAATGAAGTAGAATCATTGTGCACAAAGGAATTAAATTGCCTTGTCACTTTAATAAGGCCACCTTATATACAACCTTCAGCCAAGGCCATTGTGCAGAGGAAGGGTGCATCCTCGTCCTCAGCTGCCTCAGATCTCAGCTGGTTTTCCAATTACACGGGCTTCCTCCAACTCCTTCCCTTTCCTAAGAGACCGCGTCAGAATGTCACCGGCACAACTTGCTATCAGTGACATGCATGCTTCGGAGCAAATTAGCATTCCAGCCATAGCCTTGCTTGGCATTTTGTAAATTTTCTCCCTAGGTCTTCTTGACTTAGACCCCACTCCTATCATTCTGTCTCCCACTTCTTCCATTCATGAGCACCCTCCTCCCCCCTCTCTCACACACACCACACACACATACACACACACACACACACACACACACACACACACACACCTTGAAAAATAATTCTATTACCTCATTTTTGCTTTCATTGATAAAGATCCAAATTTTCTAGGCAGATCACATTTTGGTAACAACAAATGATGACCTCCCAAATTTAAACAGCCCTGAAAAATACATCTTCACAAATACATGCCCAAGGTTTTTGCTGCATTATTTGTCATTATAAAATATATAACAACCTGTCCTATCTATAGGCAATGAATTACATAAACTATAGAACAGCTACATAATGTATTATGCAGCTTTAAACTGTAAAATATAACTAATACAGAGTGATTTCCAGGATATATTTTAAGTTTAAGGTATTTTTTTAAATAAAATACAAAATAGTGTATATAGTATGCTACCTTTTGCATATAAAAGAAGGTTAAATAAGAAAAACACACACACACACATATATATGTGTGTAAGTATATATGTGTATATTATGCATGTATTTTATACACACACACATATATATATGCATGTATTTTATACACACACATATATATGTGTGTGTGTGTGTGTATAAAATACATGTATAATATACACATATATACTTACATATACACAGATATTTACACAGAAGGATTAATCAGGAACTAATAAAAACTATCACCCTAGAGGCTGGTGGATAGGAACTAAATGAAAGGGATGTGAGCTGGAATTAGAATTCTCTGGCTACACCTTTTCACGTAGCTTTGTCTTGAGCATGTAAAAGCTTGACATGTTCAAAAAGTACATTAAATATAATTATAAATGGCATACTCTAGAACTGTAAGCCCACAGAAACAAATGAACTTAATGGCATATGAAATTGATAACACAATCACACTGAAATAAGAATTAATGCAAGTAAATTTTTAATCCAATTCTATATTCACACTTTGTGTTATATATTCTAAGGACAAAAATTATTACAAAGAAATCTTGAATTCTTCTTTTAAGTTTGTTGTTACTATAGTGTTGGTGTAGTAATTCTGAAGTGAGTTTGTGCATGCGAGAGCAAATACATGAAATATATTAAGCTTTCAGAAACCCAGAGTCTTAAAAGAAGGAAAATAACAAATAGGAAACAAGAGACAACCTCTGGTACTGCATTTGAATTGGAGCATTGGTGTGGAACTTAAAGTTCTATCCAGCTATAAGGGCCAGAAGCAATAACATTCCAGTTGCAGATTTTTATTCTTATTATTTTTAAAATATTTATATTGACTTCAGAGAAGAAGAAAGGGAGATAGGAACAGCAGTGATGAGAGAGAATCATTGATCAGCTGCCTCCTGCATGACCCCTACTGAGGATCAAGTCTGAAACCCAGGCATGTGCCCTGACCAGGAATGGAATCGTGACCTCCTGGTTCATAGGTTGAAGTTCAACCACTGAGCTACATGGTCTGGGCCCAGATCTTTATTTGTAAAACCACTCCCCACACAAAATTATCAAGGGTCCTTAGAAAATTAGCTCATTCCAGGTCTTATGCAGAGAAAGAGCAAAGTGAGTGTGAATCATCTTTTATGTGAGAAAGCAAAGAAGCATTTAAAGATGAATGGGGCATGTCAAAAAGATATAAGGACCTGATTGAAGAGGCTACTACTGGCCAAACTTGGAACAATTTGATGAAAAGAGAATAATGACTATAATATATTATAATACACTGAATTAAAAAAAGAATAATTGAGTCTACAGCAAATTATTTTTTAAAAGGCTAAAGAGATAAAGTTATTCTTCACAGAAGAAAGCCAGTTAATAAATGTGGGAGGTATGATAGAATTAGAATATCACCATTCTGCAACCATAATTGATATAAGCAAAAAAAAAAAATTATTGAGTAAAAGGTTACTAGGGGAACAGAATATTCATTCAGCTTCAATTTATCATCCCACAGATTTCTTACCAATTACAAAAAGGAAAAGGTTTTTGCACTAGAGCAATCTGGTAGTCATCTTAAACAAATGATTAAATGTAACAAAGTCTTCTACTCAGGCAGTGAAACAGGAGGTACTCAATATCACCCATGTAGCTGTCTTGCCACAATATCTGAGTTGAATCAAATTATGAGGGCACAACCAAATAATCCATACTGTGGACATTAATCAAGACAACTCACCTGGACTCCATGGCCTTGATGGCTTGAAAGGGGAGGGAAAGGAGGCATGGGTATTATTCTAGATTAAAGGAAATTATAGACATTCATTTTAAACAGCTGTTATTTGTGATCTTTGATGGTGCCCAGATTGACAAAATGTGTAAAAGACATTTTGGGGCCAAGTGAGTAAATTGAAATATGCACTGTCTGATTTGCGGAGGGTGAGAATAGCACTACCATTGGTCCTAGGACACACACGTCGAAGTACTTTCAAATGATTTAAGAGTTGTTGCCGAAACTGGTTTGGCTCAGTGGTAGAGCGTCGGTCTGCGGACTGAAAGGTCCCAGGTTCGATTCCGGTCAAGGGCATGTACATTGGTTGCGGGCACATCCCTGGTAGGGGGTGTGCAAGAGGCAGCTGGTCGATGTTTCTCTCTCATCAATGTTTCTAGCTCTCTATCCCTCTCTCCTCCTCTCTGTAAAAAATCAATTAAATATATATATATATATATATATATATATATATATATATATATATATATAAACCAAGAGTTGTGTGTACATCCGTGCACAAGTGTGACAGACAGAGACAGAGAGATAGCGAGAGAGTGCAAGGAAAGGCACCAGTTGGTTTTCTAGATAGGGAAAATGGAGTGAGGGGAAAATATAAGAATGGAAAATATGAGAGTAATCTTAACTTCCTATGATCATAAGTCAATAACGTGATACATAATACTGATACATCAAAAACACTGGGGGAAGAATGTCAGGCTTCAAATTCCCATCTTTACCTCTTGCTGAGTGTTTGGGCCACCTGCTTAACCTCTCTGGGCCTCAATTATCTCATGAGGCCAATGATAGTACCTACCTAATGGAATTGTTGAGGGAAATTAATATTAATTAATTAATTAATTAATTAACTTAGAGCATGTAAAGCACTTTGGAGAATGCCTAGTACAAAGTAAGCACTGGTGAAACAGCTACTGAAGTAGATCTAAGCAGTTATTCAAGGACATTGTTTAGAAATATGGAGACAAATAACGGAGACACTGAGGAAGCACTGAGCAATGGCTGCCTCGGGGGAACAGGACTGGGGTAGGAAGGAAAGAGATGGGGGTCTGCCCTCCTCATTGTGAACCACAAAGGACTCTTAGCCTGTGTATAGATCTGATGGAGGGTCATCCCTGAGAAAGAAGCAGCATAACAGTAGCGGTGCAGCTTTCAATGCCACCTGGATGGAAACCAGGTCTGAGACTGAGGCACCTCTGCTTCCATTTCCTCCCCTGGAAAATAAAGAGGTGACAGACCTGAGAGCACCCAGAACACGGCCTGAATGGTTTTCATCCTGAGAAATAAAACCCCACAGCCAATGGACTGTTACATACAATCTTGAGGTTCAATGGAAAACAACAATAATATATTCTAATGTCTGACCCGCTGCGGGCTCTATTTTTCACGCTCAACGTTAGGTGGTCTGCCCGGCCTGGCTTGTGGGGGCAGCTCCGGGGAAGCCGGAGCCTCTGGAAGCCCGCAGGGTCATCTCTCCCATTAACTGGCTCCAGGCGCCTCTCCCACTCTCAGCCCACCTGGGATCAAGGAGACGGCAAATGTCATTACCAAGAGCCAATAAAGCTTCCCCATCACCTCAAGAACCAAAGCAAGTCTAGTCTTTCAAATATAGAAGCGCATGCACACATGTTGGAGCGTGAGAGCCCTCTCCACTCTCAATATTTAGTCCTGTTTTGAGAGTTTCCTGAAATTACATGACTCAAAACACAGGCCCGCAGAAGAACAGTATGTGGTGACAATGTTCTTAACACTCCTTACCCGGCCGGCTTCAGCTGGGAAATGTTAATGCCGAATGACCTTTTTCTGAAGGGCGTTTTAAGGAGACAAAGCAATTTTTCGTAATGTGGTTGCTATAGCGATTGGCCCTTTCAAAAGGCTGGGAGAGAAATGACGTACTCCTGTAATCAACAGCCGTGGAAATAACAAATGGTTTGATAAAGCAGAATTTGGGGATTAATTTGAAGCAGAATAAATAAGCGGGTTTTTAAAAAGTCAACCAAAAAAAAAAAAAAAAAAAAAAGCCCCAGAAAACCAAAGGCCTCTACTGTACACAAGCTGGGCTTGGGAGCGGGGCCTACCTGTCTCTGTCTGCCAGGCCCTACTCCCTGGCCCAAGCAGGCAGCTGCTGGCAACACTTTTTTTTTCCTTTTTTAATATATTTTACTGATTTTTTACAGAGAGGAAGAGAGAAGGATAGAGAGCTAGAAACATCAATGAGAGAGAATTATCGATCAGCTGCCTCCTGCACACCCCCCACTGGGATGTGCCCCCAACCAAGGTACATGCCCTTGACTGGAATCGAACCCAGGACCTTTCAGTCTGCAGGTCGACGCTCTATCCGCTGAGCCAAACCAGTTTCGGCTGGCAACACTTTCAAGTGCACATCGTGACCTCATCTGTCTAACAAGTGCCCAGATGTCGCCGATGCAGCTGGGCCCAGTAGCACACTTGGTACCCAAAATCCCAGGTAGAAATTTATACTGGCCCCTCCCTCCTCCAAACCCCAATACCACCGTCTTAGTTTCTATTGTTGCCATAACCCCGTGGTCAGCAAACTGTGGCTTGTGAGCCACATGCGGCTCTTTGGCCCCTTGAGTGAGCCACATGCGGCTCTTTGGCCCCACAAAATACCATGGCAGGGTGAGTCTATTTTGAAGAAATGGCATTAGAAGTTTAAGTTTTAAAAATTTGGCTCTCAAAAGAAATTTCAGTCATACCATTGATATTTGGCTCTGTTGACTCATGAGTGTGCCGACCACTGCCCTAACCAATTACTACAGATTTAGTGGAACAATACAAGGCACACGTGTTATCTTACAGTTCTGCAGGTCAGACGTCCAACGCAGTCTCGCCGAGCCAAAGTCAAGGTGTTGGCATGGCTATTTTCCTTCCGGAGACTCTGGGGAGCATGTCTCTTGCCTTTCTCCTCCTTCCAGAGGTGCCTGCATCCTTGGCTCCTGGCTCTTCCTCCAGCCTCAAAGCCTGCAGAGAGACATCCCTCTGCCTTCCTTCCATGGTCACTTCTCCCCCGGATCCCTCCGGGAGAGCCCTCCACTTTGCAGGATCCTTGTTCTTAGTTGGGTTCTACCCCCATGATCCCCGATTTTCTCCCCACCTCAGGGTCACTAACCACCGTCCTATCTGTGCAGTGACTCGCCTATTCACCAGGTCCTGAGATTAGGAAGCAGACATCTGGAGGGTGGGGGGCAGATATTCTGTATCTTTCCTCTCTCCCAGCGGACAGAGCTTTATCCTCAAGATGCTTCACTCTTACACCTACATACCTGGGCACGCCCTGTGTTTTCCACGGATCTCACTGAGAGCCTGGCTTGTGCAGACAGATCATCGAAGCTGGCTCCTTTCTTTATTCATTCAAAAGGGTTGATTGCCTGAAGCTCTCGGTCAGGATGAAACCCTCTAGTTTTAATGGCGACTGGGCCAGAGCAAAGGCTCCACTCCACCTCAGCCTCACGCTCTCATGGCCTTGTTCACTCCCTCCTACGATGCCACAAGCAACGACCCAGACCAGGAGGGTCCACCCCCAGGGCCCAGCCTCATCCTAGGCCTCCACCATTTACTGGGGTCTCTTGTTTCTACTTAAAGATGTGTCCACAGACATGAAGATACAAAATGTTCTCATTCCATGTTCCAGGCCCTCTCCTGAAAGAAAAAAGCCTCCAGTGGAGGATGGACAGACCCTTCCCAGCTGAGGGACTCCTGGGGACCTTTACCCCAAGCACCCACATTTAATTTAGAAACTCTCTCTATGAAGGCAAGAGATTGAGATTCATATGTTTCTATCCATTTGCCTGCAAACTAAACTCAAACACAAAGAAAGACTCTGGCCCTCGCTGGTTTGGCTCGGTGGATAGAACTTCAGCCTTCAGACTGAGGGGTCCCAGGTTCGATTCCGGTCAAGGGCACAGGCCCGGGTTGTGGGCTCGATCTCCAGAATGGGGCATGCAGGAGACAGCCAATCAATGATTCTCTGTCATCACTGATGTTTCTCTCTCTCCCTCTCCCTTCTCCTCTGAAATCAACAAAAATATATTTAAAAAATAAAATAACGACTCTGGAAATCGTCATGGGAGGGGAGGGAAGGTTTGGAGCAAAAGGAAGTGCTCTGACTTTATTTTTCTTCTTTGTGAAGAATCAACAGCAGCCTCTGTGTGGATTAGACCCAGATAGTGCCGTGTCCCCATGGGGTGACATGTCAATACACATGTATACACAGAGAAGGGGGAACTTGCTGAACTGCCTCAGGCAGTTAAATGCATTGGGTCCAAATTAAGACTTATCAGCAAGATCATTATCTAAAAATAAATCAGCTTTTCTTCGCTTCATCAAAGGATCAGATTATAGTGTATGCAGCCTCACTTTCAGAATAACATGTTTTTTATTCTGAGACAAGTTAGGACAATGAAAATTATTACATAATCTGTCAGGTACTGTATAGGCCGATTGTGAAAGGGTATTGTTCCTCCGAGATGAGAGTTATCTGCTGGTTTCTCCCATTGTAAAAGTACAACAGGCTTTAACAGTGAAGAACAAAAATAATTCCAAAATTCGGCATGGAAAGCAGAAACCTCCCATTGCAAGCATTCCAGATGGGATGCTTTCGGCCAGGATTCAGGTTTCCTTCAGGCACAGTCAGCCCCGGCACCAAGGTCAGACTTGGGTCCCTCCCCTCCCATGATGATTTCCAGAGTCTTTATTTTATAAATATATTTTTATTGATTTCAGAGGGGAAGGGAGAGGAAAAGAGAGAAAGAAACATCAATGATGACAGAGAATCATTGATCGGCTGCCTCCTGCACGTCCCTTACTGGAGTTGGAGCCCACAACCCGGGCATGTGCCCTTGACCAGAATCGAACCTGGGACCCTTCAGTCTGAAGGCCAAACCAGCGAGGGCCAGAGTCTTTCTTTTTGCATGATCTTGGCTCACTCTTCCTTTCAGTGTACACTGAGATGACCACGCGGGCCTGACCCTTTGCAGTATGATGTGAGGAAGGAAGGAGGTGGGTCTATTGTCCCCTACCCTGAGCACCAGAGCAGATCTTTGCCTACATGTATAAATCTACCTCTCAGCCCAGCCAGGGGGTGGGGCCAGTCAGTAAAATTGCTGCAGTGTCAGGGGGCACAAGGGACTTCAGCCAAACTGCACAATCTGAGGGACCAATTTCCACAAGACTGCTCTCACATCAGGTACCAGTAAAAAAGACGGGGGGTCCCCAGATCGGCCACACATCTCAGACCAGCTGGTTGCACATTCGGGGTCCTCACCATCACATTCTTATTCCATAATTTGCTAGAACTACTCACAGAAGTCAGGGAAGTACTATAATTATTATTTTCAGTTTTATCGTAACAAAAGAATGCAAATCAGAACGAGCAAAAGGAAGGGTGAAGTGGGAGGGTCCCACAGGTAAGGCTTCCATGTTCAGGACTCAAGCACAAAGTAGGTCAACAACCAGGGATGCTCAGCCCAGCCTCAGTGTCCAGACTGGTTATTGGGGCTTCTTTCTAGAGCCATGATTGAGTGAATTGATGACCATGTGGTTGAATTCAATCATCAGGCCTCTTCCCTCCCAGAGATGGGGCTGATATCAGCTGGTTGTCCTTTCTGGTATGACCCATTCCCATTGTGATGCCTCTCATTAGCATAAACTATCTAGGGACTCACTATGAGTCACAAAGACACTCCTGTTATGTGGGAAACTCCAAGGGCTCAGAGGTTACCTCCCAGAATGGGGATAAAGGCCAAACCTTTTTTTGGGCTGAGACCAACTTCTTTATTACATATGGGTATATTGGTCAGGGTTCTCCAAATAAAGAGAACCAACAGGAGACTTATTTATTTACTGATCCTTTATAATAAAAGCGTAGGTGGAATCACTCAAGATGTCATCATAAGATGGCCTCCACAAGATGGCTGCCACAAGATGCCAGCAGAGGAGGGCAGTTGGGTGCAACTAGGACAGCAGGGGAGGGCAGCTGGGGGTGATCAGGCCAGCATCCTGTCTCATTCAAGGGGAGATTTTCCTGGTTCTTGGCACAATGAGGACTTTCAATTGAATCTTGGATCACTTGGCTATTATGTCATTAGACTCTGGATCTTATTTAAGTCTTGTATTTCAGCACCTTCCTCTGACACTGTGCTGCTGAGAGTTGGGAGGCATCACCTTGTCATTGCCAGATGGGGTTAGAAATCCAGCTTCCTCTCTCAACTTCCGTGACACCATGAAATGGGAGATCTTGGGGGCTTGTTGCTGCTGGCCTAGAACAGAAATCCAGCTTCCCCTCTTAATCCTCTTTGATACCACTCCAACTGGGAGGAACAGGGGTGCTTTGTCACTCTTCCTCATATGGCCTCTACTGACTGTGTGTGTGTGTGTTTATGTCGGGGGGGAAGCACTGGGTAGTAGTGAAAGTCTAATCAAATAGGATATAAATTGGGCTTTCCATGTGCTCTTCACTGATACCACAGGGGTAGGAGAGGGGCTCATGACCTCACAAGGTATGAAAGTCCTGATGCCTCACTTGGCCTTCTCTAACCTCCCATTCACCCCCTCAAACCCCACCTCCCTACTCCCCAGCAGCAGGGGCACCTTGTTACAGCCTGGTGGTATAATAGTCAACTTTGCTCATCATTATTGTTCATGGTGAAATATTGCATAGAAGAGTAGTTGAAATAAAAGGCTAAAATGCTTTGGGGAAATCTCTGAGAGTATTAATTATATATACTAATGGCTTTCAGAAGGAGTGAGAGTTGGGGAGTGATTTGCTATATACCCTGTGGGGAATTTGGTATATTACCCAACTATCATAGAAATACAGACAAGAGCTATATCCAGCCTATGTTACCATGGCAAAATAATAATATGTCGTATTAATTATAGGAGAATTTTTTTAACCTGTATGATAAAACTGATAATATTTAAAGTGCTACTTCTGGATTCTGATAGTCTTCCCTCAAAATCTTAAATCATTCTCTCAGCATTATTGCTTCTACTCAGCTCAGGATAACATGAAATATATAGATGCATACTGGGTCCACTGGGGTCCCTCAACCTGGCCTGCGGGGATTGGGCTGAAACCAGCAGTACAACATTCCCCAAAGGGTCCCAAATTGTGACAGGGTTCGGGCCAGGCAGACCAAGGGACCCTAGTATGCATATAAGATCTTTGGTTAATCTTTTCCTGCCCTTCTCTGCCCCCTTTCCCTTTGAGTTTTATCAGTCTGTTCCATGTTTCCATGTCTTTGCCTTGAGCGTCTGCCCCCTGGTGGTCAGTGCACGTCATAGCTACTGGTTGAAGGGCCACTTAAGCTTTTATATCTACACCAATAAAAGAAACATGCAAATTGACTATCCCTCTGCTACACCCACCAGCCAATCAGGAGTGAGTATGCAAATTAACCAAACAAATATGGCGGTGGCCATGGAGCGGGAGTGAGCAAGAGACTTGGGTTGCCCCCCGCAACAGAGGAGGCCAAGCTTCCTGCTCATCCTGGCCACCGCTGAAGGAGTAGCTGGGGGAGGGGGGGGGGGCGGGAGAAGGAGGGGCTGGAAGCCTGGGTTGTCAGGGAGCGTGTCCAGCCTCAAAACAGCTCTCAGCCCCTTACCCAGGCTGTCCACATCCCCATGGAAAAAACGTCCCCGCTGGGGGGTGTGGCCAGTCTGTAATCAGCTATGAGCCCCTCACCCAGGCTGGCCTCGCCACCCCAGTGGGGACCCTCACTCCATGGGGACGTGACCAACCTGCAAATCACCACAGGACTCTGGGTCCAGGTCGCCCCACATCCCAAGGGAACCCCCACCCTGATCCGGGACACCCTTCAGGGTAAACCAGCCAGTCCCCACCCATGTACCAGGCCTCTATCTATACTAATAAAAGGGCAATATGCTAGTAAGACTGGGAGACCTTCCAGGAAATCTTCCAGACATTCTTCTGGACAAAACCATGGTGGCAGGGCCAAGGTAGAGGTGGTTAGAGGCCAAGAGGGGAGGGCAGTTATGGGTGATCAAGCCAGGATGGGATGGCAGTTGTATGTGATCAGGCTGATGAGGGCAGGGGGAACCATTGGGGTTATCAGGCCAGTGAAGGGGGGCAGATTGGGGTGAACAGATCAGCAGGGGGCCCAGTTGGGGGCAAGCAGGCCATCAGTGGGGGTCCGTTGGGAGTAATCAGGACAGCGGGGAGGGGGGGAGTTTGGAGTGAGCAGGCCAGCAGGGGGGCAGTTGAGGGCAAGCACACTGGCATGGGAGCAGTTGGGTGTGAGCAAGCTGGCAGGCAAAGCAGTTAGAGGTAATCAGGCAGGCAGGCAGGCAATTGAGTAGTTAGGAGCCAGGAGTCCCCGATTGCGACAGGTATATCTGACTGCTGGTTTAGGCCTGATCCCTGTAAACCGGCAGTAGGACATCCTTCGAGGGGTCCCAGATTGAAGTGTGTGCAGGCCAGGCTGAGGGACAACCCCCACCCCCACCCCGCCCTGTGCAAAAATTTTGTGCATCAGGTCACTAGTATATAGATATTCAAGTTTCCAAAGTGAAAACCACCGAAACCGGTTTGGCTGAATGGATAGAGTGTCGGCTTGGGGACTGAAAGGTCCCGGGTTCGATTTCAGTCAAGGGCATGTACCTTGGTTGTGGGCACATCCCCAGTAGGGGGTGTGCAAGAGGCAGCTGATCGATGACTCTCTCTCATCGATGTTTCTAACTCTCTATCTCTCTCCCTTCCTCTCTGTACAAAATCAATAAAATATATTTAAAAAAAAAAAAAAAAGTGAAAACCAGACTCAACTAGGCTGGCTTGCATCAGCCATAGTCAGCATTGTCAAGCACTCTGGAACATATGTGCATCCTTACCTGGACAAGAGGAAGTTGCATTGGATGGTTCTGGGCCTCTCAGAACATGATGCTGCTCCTCTCATTAGCACTGCTTACTGCTGGGCAAGTCCAGAATTTCCTGCAAGTCTCAGTGACAATTCTACCCTGTGAAAGTGTAGCCCGTCTTTTGACAAGGGGGCTTCAGTGCTATCATCTTGTGTCAATGCTATAAGTGCCTTGATTTTGGTATCACTAGCAAACAGTGTCATCAAAAAAAAACAAAGCCTGCCCAACCAGCAAGGTTCAGTTGTTGAAAGTCAGCCTATGAACCAGGAAGTCAGAGTTTGATTCCTAGTCAGTGCACATGCCTGAGTTGTGGGCTCAACCCCCAGTAGGGGGCATGCAATAAGCAGCCAATCAACAATTCTCTCTCATCATTAATGTTTCTATCTCTGTTCCTCTCCCTTCCTCTCTGAAATGAGTGTGTGTGTGTGTGTGTGTGTGTGTGTGTGTGTGTGTTTTAAATCATAGTTTCTGGTAATGTTCTCACCCTCCAATTGGCTTTCTCTCCCCTGAGACAAAAATACAGCATTGACTAAGACAACACAGAACCGAAGCATTTAAAATACCTTTATTGTTTAAGAGTGGTTCATAAAGGTACCATTTTGTTTGGATATTTCTGCCAATCTTCATGTTTTCTTCATCATGCATTTCAACCCTTAGTTTCTTCAGTATTCTTTATCGTCACTGTTGCTGAATTTAAAACAACAATAAGTGTTTGGGTTTTTTAAGAATGATATATTTTTAACTGATTAGAGAGAGAGAGAGAGAGAAATATTGATCAGCTACCTCCTGCACATCCCCCTACTAGGGACTGAGGCAGCAACCTGGGTATGTGCCCTGCTTGGGAATCAAACCTGCAACCTCTTGGTACATGGGACTATGTTCAACCTACTGGGCAAGGTTAAGTGGTGCTTTTTTTAATGGAATAGTCAGCAATGCCAAGGAAATTCCCTCACGGTCTGTGAACGTATCTTTATGGCATACAATGGGCCATGATTCACTCAGTTATGTTTGGTAGGTGGGTTTGTGCTGCCCTGTCTCTCTACTCACTCCTGAGAGAGAAAGAGCTTCCTGGGGGAGAACAGTGTCCACCTTCCATGGCCTCACTGTGCAGAAAACACCCCGAGGAGGCGACATCGCACTCTGTGCACAGACATAGCCTCAGTTAGGGGCGAGCACTGAGATCCTCAGAGACCTTTGGGCAGGCCGCTTCTCCCAGCCTCTCCCTTTTTCTATTTGCCACAATAAAACCCAGTCATCCTATAAAATAAAAGCCTAATATGTTAAGTGTCCAGTTGTCCGGTCGTCTGTTCAACCAATCAAAGTATAATATGCACCGAAACCAGTTTGGCTCAGTGGATAGAGCATCGACCTGCAGACTGAAAGGTCCCTGGTTCGATTCTGGTCAAGGGCATGTACTTTGGTTATGGGCACATCCCCAGCAGGGGGTGTGCAAGAGGCAGCTGATTGATGATTCTCTCTCATCGATGTTTCTAACTCTCTATCCCTCTCTCTTCCTCTCTGTAAAAAATCAATAAAATATATTTTAAATAAAAAGTATAATATGCTAATGATATGCTAAGGCCATTCAACCACTTGCTATGACATGCACTGACCACCAGGGGGCAGATGCACTGACTGGTAGGTTAGCTTGCTGCTTGGATCTGGCTGATCAGGACTGAGGGAGACTGGCCAGACATGCCCTAGAGCCCTCCAATGGTCCCTCCCCAGCTGGCCAACCTCCTCCGTTCCTCCCTGGCCCCAATCATGCACTGGTGGGGTCCCTCAGCCTGGCCTGCACCCTCTCGCAATCTGGGACCCCTTGGGAAATGTCAGAGAGCCAGTTTTGGCCCAATCCTGCTCAACACAGGAGCTGCCCCCTGGTGGTCAATGCACTCCCACAGGGGGAGCACTGCTCAGCCAGAAGCCAGGCTCACAGCTGGCAAGAGCAGCGAAGGTGGTGGAACCTTTCCCACCTCCGTGGCAGCACTAAGGACGTCCCATGGGGAGTGGGCCTAAGCTGTCAGTCGGACATCCCCTGAGGGCTCCCGGACTGCGAGAGGGTGCAGGCCAGGCTGGGGGACCACCCCCCCCCCCCTCCCAACCTTCATGAATTTAACGCACCCAGCCTCTAGTGGATAATAAGAGACCTAGACCATGTTTCCAAACAATATCACCTAAGACTGAGCTGACCACTGAGATGTTTCTTTCTCTACCTAGCAAGTTGCTGACTGTGAAAAGCACCAAGCAACTGCCAAGTCCCCCTCAGAGTTAATCACATACAAGTGACTTTGCTTCCTGAAAGCTAGAGGTGTTGGAAGATTAGCTGTTGTGTTTACACCTCTTCAGCCAGGGCCACTGAGCAGTCAGGGAGCCACAACAGGAATGTTGTCAGGCACCACTGCCAGGAAGCCACTGGATCACATTTGCCAAGGCTGCAGATACACCCCAACATCACCGCCACCCCTTCCCCACTGCCCACCATGTAGCTGAACCGGCTAGAGAAGAAGGGATAATAGAGAGGCAAAGAGAGGAGGAGAAAGAAAAGATAGAAGACGATAGTTATGGAGGGAAATGTGCCTGTAGAGCAGGAACATGCTAGACCCTCCTAATTGGAAAAAAATATAGTTAGTCCAAACTGAAAAAAAAAAGAAAGAAAAAAGTGCAACATCTGCTAAAAGGCTAATGTAGCTGCTGCCTGGGTATCTTTCACAGGTCAGATGTGTCGAGGGAAGAAAGCTGAGCCCTGAACCCTGAGGCTGGGCAATCCCGACTCTTACTCTTAAGGGTGTGCCCGCCACATCCAGCACACGGCAGTGCCCTGGCAGTCCGAGCTTTCCACACTGCCAGCCTGCGGGCAATGGGGGCCGCCACGACGTTCTCTCCGGACTTGAATGGCAAAGGCAATTCCATAGCGGCTTTCTTCTCTTTCCTTTCCTGAACAACCCTGAAGGCAAAAGAGAGTTCTTGTCAGAATCAGAGAAATTAAAGATGGAAAATGACGGAGCGCCAGTGCTCCCCCCTAAAAGGGTAGGTAGGGCTCATGATCATGCGTGTAGAAAATCTGTCAGGGTAAATGCTTTCCAGGGATCTTCAAACTACGGCCCGTGGGCCACATGCGGCCCGCAGAGGAGTCTGATCCGGCCCGCCAGGTTTTTTGGGCAGTGAGCGAAGCCGAGGTGTTACAGTAGGAATTAGTAGTTCATATAGTCCGGCCCTCCAGTTCTCTGAGGGACCGTGATCTGGCCGCCACTTTAAAAAGTTTGAGGACCCCTGCTAGACCTTGGGAGCTCCCAGGTGAGTGAGTTCCTTCTACCTGCCCTGAGCAGACGTCTGCGTGTGGCAGCCAGACTCCCCAGGACAGCAGCAGGAGTGGGAAGGTGTGCACTGTGGGCAGGTGACCACAGGGTCGGTCACTCAAGACGCCGCTCAGTACCACTCAGAGAGGAAGACAGTTGTCCTTGTTGCTGGACAAGGTGCCTCAACTAATCGCAGGGGCTTTTATGCTGGTCTGAGGGAGAGACTCATAGTGGAAGCCCGCCGCACCCTCCCGGGCCCCCCCAACCCCCCACTCCAGGGGGAAAGCTGAATTCCAGTCCGGCCAGGGGGCAGCGAGCAGCCTAGGTAGCCTTGCTGGGTGTGCATGTCGTCACCATGGAAACTAGGGGGGGAAGGGGATTGTGTCTGAGGGCATGGAGAGGACAGGACTTTATCACAGGAGGAAGGGGCGTGGTCGGCCTGGAGTCTGAGCTCTGCAGACAGCCCCCACCTGCTCCTTGTAGGAGGGCTGTGGAGTGAAATGATTGAAATGATCCGTGCTTATGAAAGGCTGGCTGGTATTATTGTTAAGCTCGGGGCGGGGGGGGGTGGGGGGGGGGGGAGAAGTGGCCCCTCAGGCCTCACAGGCAGTCCAAGTGGCCCCAACAGCACTGAGCCAAGGAAGGGAGTCCTCTCCCTGCTCCTCTCCCACCAAAGTTCTACGTAGAACAGAATGACTGACCTGTAAACAGTAGTGAAAATAAAGGCCCCGGCAACGATCAGGATGAAGGCACAAAACACGTGCACATAACCTGAAAAACAATGTCCATTTACCATCATTTGGGTTAATTACAACAAGGCAGTCCTCCTCCTTGAGGTGGGCCTGGGCCCTCCACCCTGCAGCCCTTCTCCGCCCAGCTCATCCCTGAGCACTGGCCACTCCCCTCCCGAAACACCGCCCTGGGACCATGGTCACCCACACACAGACCAAGGCTCCACATGAAAGGGACTCAGGGTGGTGGTCGTGGCTCCCGGACGACAGAGGACTGCCGCTGAGGGGAGCCTGCAGAGGGGGTCCCTTGTCTGTCCCCCAGGAAACAGCGGCATTGGGCCTCCTGCCATCTGGCACCTCACCCTGCCCCCAACTCCCTGAAAGTGAATCTGAAAATGCTTTTTGGTGTTCAATTCCATTGGTCTGATTTCAGCTTACATTGACTGAGTTTTTCTGTATTACCAAGGGTTTTCCCTGGACTCCATTGCTTCTATCTTCTCATAACCCATCCCCAATGGAAGAATCAGGGCTTTCAAAATGACTCTTGGGGGGTGGCCTCTGTCTTGTCTTCCCCTGCCTAGAAGCATTAGTTAGTTTAAATTCTCTGCCCCTCTCCATGCCCATGGAGCTTTCTCCTAGGGGTGTAGCCAAAGGCACAGAGAAGGCATACTTTAAACGATGTTGAACGAAACGAATTGAAATGAACAAATAAAATTCACTATATTTGAAAGAGTAAAATGAGAAGATTTTAAGGGACAAGAGGGTAAACCTCTAAGTTTTGAATTCCAGAGGAGGTGTATCCCTGAGTGGGATCTTGTGTCTTGGTTCATGAAATAAATTCAGAATTAATAATAGTGAAGTCCGGTTAGAGAGAGACACATAGTTAGACAATGTGTCAGGATTTGACCATCAGTATATCTTCTATATCAATGGTTCTCAACCTTTCTAATGCCACAACCCTTTAATACAGTTCCTCATGTTGTGGTGACCTGCCAACCATAAAATTACTTTCGTGGCTACTTCATAACTGTAATTTTGCTACTGTTAATGAAACATAATGTAAATATCTGTATTTTCAGATGGTCTTAGGCAACCCTGCTAGCAGTTCTCAACCCACAGATTGAGAACCACTGCTGTAGAGCCTAAGACCATCTGAAAACACAGATATTTACATTATGATTCATTAACAGTAGCAAAATTACAGTTATGAAGTAGCCACAAAAATAATTTTATGGTTGGGGGGTCACCACAACATGAGAAACTGTATTAAAAGGGTCTTGGCATTAGAAAGCTTGAGAACCACTGGTCTATATCTTCATATGTGCAGGTATTTTTGGTCCTTGAGGTCAAGCTCCTGGAGGCAGAGACTGAGCCTGTGTGCAGAGTCTGGCCAGCACAGTACTTGTTATAAACAATATGTATGGTTTTTAATAAACTGTATATAATGATCCTTCAGAAACAGCAGCAATTGAAAGACAGCATTATTTTCTTCAAGAAGTATCTGGAGAAATTCTTCCCCAAATATAATGAAACAGACGTTTTACAATCAGCTCAGCATGTCTCATGGAGAAACGGAAGCCGTACACTGGGGAGACATGACATGTTCCATAATGTGCCTAAGTCAAGGCTGAAGGGCGAAGGCAAGTCACTCTCTCTGATTGTTTCTCAAAGACCTAATGCTAATTCCCCGAGTTCACATTTTTAATCATACAGATTATGTCGCAGCACAATGTGCACTTCAAACCAGCCAATTTAAGAAGTTGGTGAAAGGTTTTCATAACATGGAATTATGCGCACAAAGAACTCATAATACCCTGTCACCGAATACTACAACTTATCCAGCACAAAGGTTCAGTCGCCGTCTTCGGTGAGTAAGACGTCAAAGAAATGAAAAACAATTTGAGGGCTCAGTGAGAACCCAAACGCAGGGCTCACTGCCCAGACCCTTCCCACAGATGGCCCGCCCGCACCAACGTGAAAGAAGTCAGAGGCGAGAAAGAGCCCGGCCCACACAGCTCATGAAGGTTGAAAGGATGAAAAGAGGATTAGCGCTCGCCTCCATGCAAAAATGACACATCCACTTGCAGAGCAGGGGGCTCTCTTCAAGGAGAAAACATTCTTGAGAGCTCATGGGGGTTGAGGGGAGAGCCAAAAATTAAGACACCAATAATTAAGGTGCCGTAAGGTGTTACTCATTTTTCAAATGAATAACAGGCACAAATAAGGTGATTATACTGGTTTTAACAATGTTTGTGGTACATTTACAAAATGGTCAACTCCCAGGGAAAATCCTGATGAGAAGATGCTCGGGGAGGGACAGGTGGGGAAAGCAGCAGCAGCTTGGATGACTCCCCCTTGTTGGTTGCAGTCTCCCCTGGTTGTGTCTTTTTCACTGAGATATGAGAAAATTTGCATCGTTAATGGCCGAAGACGGTGTCCAATCCTGTGACTGACCTGGGAATTGAATGTCTTCTACATCTTCATATGTAGAAGATTGAAAGAACAACCCAAATGCCCTTTGGATGTGAATGTTTCCTGCTTTGAGGACCCCCAAATGGTAAAAGACCCAGAAAAACTAAGTTGCATCAATGCCTAGGATACTGGAGTCTTCTAAGAAGGAAAACCCTGTGATGGAAATGAAGTGAGCTGAATGTAATCATCCACTGCTCTCCAAATAGCGGTGTGTGTGTGTGTGTGTGTGTGTGTGTGTGTGTGTATGAAAACCACCAACACACAAAACAGAAATAAAAAGATGGTAAGTGCCCAAACCAGCAAATTTTGGCCAAATCACCAGCCAGTGCCATGAACTCAGCTCAGGAGTACCTGTCACATACTCCAGGGAGTGAGCTGTTGGAATCCTACCTAATAAAAGAGAAACATGCAAATTGACCGCACCTTCACTATGCCCACAAACCCCTCCCACCAGCCAATCAGGGCAAGCATGCAAATTAACCCAACCAAGATGGTGGTTAATTTGCATATCCAGGCCAGATTGAAGACTGAAGATGTGTAGAAAGAAGCCAAGCACTGCGGAGAAGCAAGTAAGCAGGGTGGGGGAGAAGGGAGAGAAGCAGGCAGGGCAGCGACTGCAGCAGGAAACCCTATTGCAGGAATCTTCCTGCAAGGGGCATCTAGTATAATATAATAGGCCGTTCAACATTGGAAGACCCAGGCTCAAAAAGATTTCTCAAATAAGATTCTGGCTAAGGTTGTGGGTTTTAAGATGAGATAGATGGAGGACAATGAACTCCTTTAAGGAAAAGCACTGTGTCTTGTTGCAAATTCTCTGCCTGATTATGTACAACTAGAGATGCATTACAGCTCAGAGTAACTTTCAGGGTGACATCAGCATAAACGCCTTACAAGAAAGGGAGTCCTGCAGGAAAAAAGGGAAAGATACTGGACAATAACAAATCCACATGAGGAATAATTTGATAAAATCCAATATTCTTTGATTAAAAAAAAAAAAAAAAAAAAAAAAAAAAAAACACAAGAAACTAGGAACAGAAAGGAACTTCCTCAACCCATAGCTACCAACACACTTAAAGGTGAAACACTGGAAATTTTCCCCTAAAATCAGAAATAAGTTGAAGATGTCCATTCTCACTGCCTCTTTTCACCATTGTACTGGAGGTTCTAGCCAGGGTAACTAGGCAAGAAAATGAAATAAAACTGCCTCTATTAGAAAGATAGAAGTAAAACTATCTCATAGGCAGATGGTATGATTTTGCAGGTAGAAAATCCTAAGTAAGCCATTAATAAATGAGTTGAAGAAGGTTACAGGATACAAGACCAATACACAAAACTTTAGTTCTATAGACTAGCAAACGTTCAGTTCTCTCGGGTACATATTTAGGATTCTATGTACAATTTGGAAGTAAACTTAAGAAGACAATTCCATTTACAATAACATTAGGGATGCTGGAGTCTCCCGAAGGTGGAGGGCGGGATTAATAAGGAGATGTGGTCCCAAGTATCCAATTCAAGATCTAAAGGAAAAATTGTCATCAGAAAACCAGCCCAGCTACAAATGGCATTCATTGTGACTTCTTATCTGCCACTTTTTGAGAAGCCAAACTTCCTTTTCTTTTGGCCTAAGTGCCAAATCTTCACCATAAAACTGGACAGATGCTCTCCCTTTGGGTGAGCCAAGATCCTGCCAATACATTAGTTTCTTGAATCATTTTATCCAGATTATCACTTACTTCTTCAAAGAGCTGGCTTAGAGCTGTGGGTGGTGGGATCAGGCAGCCCCAGGGGCCGATAGTTGGTAACACTCATGGGTCACCAATGTTTCTGGCTTCCTAGTCTGACTGTGTCCAGGGATGAGAAGGCAGATGCACTGTCTTGCCTCTGAGAGGCTCAGTGGAACCGGGACTCCGAGGAGAAAGACAAGAAAAGAAGAGATCCTCCCAAGCCACAGAGCACAGGGCACCTGAGTCCCCTTCGGGGGGTGAGGACAGGAGAGCAGCCTAGGACAGGGAGGGGCATCAGAGCTGTTGAGTGGCCCGGTCAGTGGCCAGCTTTTCGTATCTGTGGGCACTTTTCGCCTCTGTGATGAGGTCTTGTGTAGGCTGCCCGGGCCCACAGGCTTGTTTAATCTCCCCTCAAACAGTCCTGGAGCCCATTCAACCACATTTCTGAAAGGGCCACAAACGGCAAGAAACCCATCAACCCGCAAGAGGAATGTTTTGAGCCTAGAAAATTCCAGAGGCACAAAGACCTCTGGAATTTCTCTAAAGCAGTGGTTCTCAACCTTTCTAATGCTGCGACCCTTTAATACAGTTCCTCATGTTGTGGTGACCCCCAACAATAAAATTATTTTCGTTGCTACTTCATAACTATGATTTTGCTACTCTTATGAATCGTAATGTAAATATCTGTGTTTTCCGATGGTCTTAAGCGCCCTGCTAGCGGTTCTCAACCTGTGGGTTGAGACGAAAATAATTTTATGGCTGGGGGTCACCACAACATGAGGAACTGTATTAAAGGGTCGCAGCATTAGAAACGTTGAGAACCACTGCTCTAACGTGTGAGAAATATCCAGAAAGTATATTTAAAGCAGCATCCCTTCTGGGCCAGGCATCTAGTTTATATCCTCCTCTGCGCCTGCTTCCCCCCATCCACACACCCCCCCTCTGCCCTCTGAGCATGGCCCCTAGCAGGCTGGCCGGAAGCAGCCCTGTTATGAGGCTGACGCTCTCCCCAGATCCCACAGCCCCCACCCCAGGCGTCCCTGCGGGCCCTACCTCCACAGGCACAGCCCAGCCTGCAGTGATCTTAGTGTCAGGGCTGTGGAGTTATTCTGATTAGGATGAGACCGCAGAGACCTCCCCAGACCTCCCACTCTCCCCAGCACAGGGGTCCCGTCATCCTCAGGGTCCCAGCTACACTCTCCAGCCCTCACCTGGTCAGGTCTGGCCTTTTGCACAGCCAGCAGCCAGCCCCGCCCCCAACCAGCTGCTTTTGTAGTGCTGAGTCCCCAGCGCCAGCGGCTACACCCCCTCAATGACCCAGGTCTTCCAGGAAGGATGCTCTCGGTCAGTCTTCTTCCACAGCAAGTCTGCCATCTGCGAGGGGGCTTTCCTGGGGCCTCAGTCCCAGTCCCAGACCCTCAACGCCCTCTGTTCCCGCTAAGCAGAGATGTGGCCAGGATGATGTGAGAGGCCTGTCCAGGGACGGAGACCAGGGAGGGAAGGCAGGCCCCTCCTGACCTTCACGGCTTTGTCCCCCTGGGGTGGGCCCGGCCCCGAATACTTACTGGAAACTGACTTTTCTTTGCAGACGCCTTCGTGAAAGCAGCACCCGAGTCCCTTGTACTGATCTCTGCTGTTGTGGCTGCATATGTGGTCCAGAGGCATGTCGCACACTGCAGAGCAGACACACAGACCTGCTATGGCCCCCAACACAGCCACCCCCATCATTCTCACATCGCCAGGCTTGGAGGGGAAATTCGGGCGTGCATGTGGTGGGTTTTGTGATGTTTTTAATTGTGTGTCATACAAATCTCACTTTGAAACTAAGATCTGGAATATATTGGGTTGCTGGACAAAATAATGCCATGCTAGTGACACAGAATAGTGCAGGGTCCTCTGATGATGGAGATAATACACCTCTGAGGAGCGGGGCGCTCTAGCTCTACAGAGAAGGCGGGAACAAAGACCTCACACAGTGGATATCTGGGAGTTGGGTTATAATGTGTAATTAATTCCCTTGTAAGCAGACGGTGAATTACAATGATCACTGTGGGTTGAGCGTTAGTTCAGAATCTAAAAGTTGAGTCAAAAGGAAAGAACGTTTCATGCCAGATCTGACATAAAAAGAGAAAAAGGATAATGAATGTGCAATACACTGCAGAGGGTAAGTGGCCGCTTCAGCAGAGCTCAGCTGCCCAACCCGATGCACCTTCAGCTTTGAGGACCTGTGGTTCCCTGACTGCAGTGGCAGCAGCCTCTGCGGGCTCCTGGGGTGTCTGTCACTAGGGGGAGAGAAGGTGTGTATGTGTGTGTGTGGGGGGGGTGGGGGGGGAGATGCCCACCTTTTCCTGACTCTCCAGTGAATTTTTCTAGGGTTCATTTTGACTTTCAGACTAAAGGGTTCCAGAGAAACCGCTGTCCCCCTTGCCTTTCCCTCCCTTTCCCAAGACACCCCCCACTCCGGGTGTGACAAATACTGTCGCCACGGCCGCCCACACGGCCCACGCCTGATAGGGATGTGATGGAACAGTGATGGCTTCTGAATGCCACTGCAGCCCTCGGAGCCCGCAGCTGGACTCCGGCAGAGCTGGAGGATGTGAGACATCCAGCCGCTGACCTCCTGCACCACGGCTCTCTCCTGAAGCTGGGTCCTGGTTGCCCCTGACCGGGAGGGGCAGAGGGGCCTGTCCTTGGCACAGCTGGACCAGAGTGGCTCCCAGGCTGGTCCAGGAGGCCATGGCATGCTGGCCTCCCCCGGGGCCCTATGGTCACTGGCTCTCGGTCGCTCTGCAAAGTGGCTGTCAGTGTAATGGACGGGGAGCTGTGCTGGGTTTTGCTTCCAGTGTGGTCCGGGCTACAGGGAGCCCCACCGATGACCGTTTCAGGGACACAGCAAAGCGAGTGTCACCATGCCTGCCTGTGGCCCCTGCTGATGCCAGTCCTCAACCGCGTCCAGAAAGATCCCAGAGACTCATGACCACACAGCTGGCGGGCAGAGCTGGGACCCATCTCCGTCACGCCTCTATTCCCACCTCGCCCCATGGCCAAGGGGACAAGCGTTCCCAGACTTGCTCCAGGTGGCAGTGGCTGTTGACTGCAGCAAACACACGGGCGGGAAAATATTCATTGTCCCCTCGCCTGGGTCGTCGCTCAGCCAACTGAGCCTCAGCAGCCAGGGCTGACTGTTCTTTAATATCACCACCACACAGGGGAGACCGTCTTGGCACAGATTTCCCATTTGGCTGCGTTAATGTGCTATTTTGGAACAGCCTCGAGTCCCCTACCCCCCGCTTTGTGGAGGCTGTCTCCCCACTGTGTCTGGGTCCCCCGTGGGCCTCCCTTCCCCTCCCTTGCCCTCCCCAGCACTGTTTGGCTTGCTGGGACCTCCCGGGATGTCTCAGGGTATTTCTTCACCACGTAGAAGAGTCTCCCATCTCCATCCCTGGCCACTTGAGGAACCTCCCTAGTCAGTCCCTTTGCCAAGCCAACAGACAAAAACAAAAAAGGAAAACCGAATTCCCTTTCCTTCTATTTTCCAATTTTTGGGGCATAACTATAGTCGTGCATGAAGAAAAAACTGCTGAGAAAAATATTCAAGACACACACACATGCACGGTGGAAGTGACCCCTTTCCCTCTTCTCCCCCACGTCCCAGTGGTCTCACTTCTAAAAACTTCCTCCGCGTGGCTTTAAGCCGCTGCAACCACACTATGTACACACACTGGCCACGAGCTCTGGAGAAAGTCACGGTTACACACAGTTTCCTTCAACACGCAGGCACAGTGTCCAGCTTCGCACCCTGGCCGCCCCGGATGGGCGTGGGGAAAGGTGAGCTTCACTGTTAAAAAATATTTTTCTTCTTTTAAAAAAACACTCTCTCTTGCCATAAAAGTTACGAAGTAGCTAAAGTATATGGTTGGCATGTCCTAGGAAAACATCTTGAATCCTCTAACCCCTTGTGAAATAGTTAAATATATTTCTTATGCTGAAAACCTCAGGTTCAGGGGGTTTTGCAATGAAACTTTAAAATAATGAGGACTTCACAGTATTTTCCTACATTATTTTAAAACACAGGTTTCTTTGCCTTCCTTTCTCAGCCTGGTGCTAGTCACCCACACCTTGGGTTGAAACAGGCCCCTTTAATGTTCTCTTCTCCTTACCTGCAAAATTCTTCAGGAAGTGCGACTGGGACTTTTTGAATTCTGGCATATATCTCATCGCAGCAGCTGAAGGACGGGTGAGGGATCAAGGGAACCTGGGAGAGAGAGAAATTAGGCCAGACCTTGAGGCAGCCGGGCTGCGTCCGGTCCGGTCTCACCTGTCCGTCATGGGCCCAGCTGAGCCCCAGCCACAGGTTTCCCAGCTACACTCCAAGCAGACTTCAGGATCAGACAGGAGAGACTGGCCACCTCCTCCCTCCTGCGGCCACTGATGAGCAGAGTGCAGAGTGAGTGGCTGGGCCACCCCACCTGCTGTGATGTCACAGAGCCCCCTGACATCACACAGAGGCAGGACTGTGACGCTGGCCACTATAGGGCAGGCAGGATGCGTACAGGGCCGAGGAAGGTGGGAGAGCCTTATGGGCAGGCAAGGCATCAAAAACCCTGCCTTCTGCCTGGTCGATGTGGCTCAGTGGTTGAGCGTCAACCTATGAACCAGGAGGTCACAGTTTGATTCCCAGTCAGGACACCTGCCCGGATTGTGGGCTCGATCCCCAGTGGGGGATGTGCAGGAAACAGCTAATCAATGATTCTCTCTCACCATTGATGCTTCTCTCTCTCTTACCCTCTCCCTTC
Organism: Pipistrellus hanaki; assembly: GCF_964339955.1. Classification (NCBI taxonomy): domain Eukaryota; kingdom Metazoa; phylum Chordata; class Mammalia; order Chiroptera; family Vespertilionidae; genus Pipistrellus; species Pipistrellus hanaki. The sequence continues at coordinate 27,067,025 of NC_140505.1, forward strand.
CCCTCTGAAATCAATGAAAATATAAAATAAACAAAAAATAAACACCTGGCCCTCCTCCAGACATTACACCCACCCCATTCCTATGGGACAGCAGGCCTGGCTTTGGAACCAGTGTTTGAGTCCTGTCCACTGCCTCCTCCTTAGAGAGCCCACTTCTGCTGGCACTGCTGGCACTCCTGGCACGCAACGTGAGTGAAACAGACAAAAGTGCCCACCCTCGGGGATGTGTATTCTATGGAGGGAGACAGCACACAATGTAGGTCAGACACGCGCTGTGAGAACAGGAAAGCAGAGCACACCTCCAGGCCATGCCTGGAATGGGGGGTGAGCAGGCGGCCTCAGAACTAGACGGCAGCCGAGCAGGTTTAGAAGGAAGGGAAGGCACTATGTAGGCACCCAGGAAACACGTGCCAGCCTGAGAGGAGCCAGTGCAGAGGCCCTGGGGCAGGCCTGGCGAATCTGAGAACCCGGGAGGCCAGGGTGGCTTGGATGAAGAGAGAAACGGCTCAGAGACTGAATCACAAGCAAGCGTGCAGGATACTAGTCGAACTTCAGCCTTCACTAAGGGAACTAGGTAGGGCGCTAGGGCTGGATTCTGTGCAGGTGGGAAACTGGATTACATGTTAGCATCTCTCTGGCTGTGTGGAAAATAGACGAGGAGGCAAGAGTAAGGTGACCAGATGTCCCAATTTTTAACCATTTGTCCCGCGGCGTTTTAAAAATTTGTTAAAAAATTGGGACTATCCCCCCAAAAGCGGGGCCGTCTGGTCACCTTAGGCAAGTGTAAACATGGGGAATGGTGTAATCCTCTGGGAGAAAAGTAAGGGTGGGACCGGGACAGTCACTGGTTGAATGTTGTGTGTCGTTTTAAGAGTCCATGAGATTGGCCGACAGATCTGTGAGTGGGAACAGGTCAGGGATGAGCCTAAGGATTCTCCCACCGCAGGGAAGATGGGTGTGAGAACCCAGGTGGAGCGGCCGAGCAGATGCTGTGTCTGTGTCCAGGTGGGGCATGCACTGTGGCAGCTGAATCAGAGTGCCATCAGCATACGGGAGAGCACCCAAGGGAGCCTGCGCGGGAGGGGCACCTGAGCTGGCGAGGACGGAGCCTGCAAACTGGAAGAGGCAGCTGGGAGTCCAGGTGGTGGGAGGCACAGCATGGCGTGGTGTTGAGATGAGAGTAAACAGCGTTCATCTTAGGGAAGAGGAGAGAACACATGTCCTGCACCAGAGGCGGGTGAGGCAGCGAGGCAGGGAGTGTCATCAGGAGGGGCTCTTGGAGGGGCACCCTGGGGGCACCTGGCTGCTGGTTGGTGTGTTGCATTGGCCGTGCCACTGGGGCAAGGGGCAGGGACGCTGCACTTGGCCAACTCGAGGTTCTGCAGGATGGGGGTGTTGTACTGGCAGGACTTAAGCGGGAAGGAGATGTGAGAACAGATGAGGAAGGACTCATGAGAGCGGTTGCAGAGGGAGGAGAAATTACCCAGTCTCTCTTACTATCAACCATCCCAGTGGTTGCACCCTCTTAGGTTCCCAAACGGAACCAGTGGGGTTCCCCGCTCCTGGGAATTTCAACCGCCAGCCAACACAAACGGCAGCTCACGTTCAGGTTAATGTCTCGGCAAACTTCCGCGAGTTCACGGAGACAGTGAATCAAGTGTGGTCATTTAAGGCTGGGCTTCGCACGGGAGCTGGGACAGCCTTAGGGTGGGAGGCTGCTCACAACAGGCTTCCAGAAAGTGGCCCTGAGATCCCAAAGGATTTATCCAAGTGCAGACAGACATGGCAGCTAGGGGGCAGTGTGGGGGCTGCCCAGGGCACGAGGGCAGGGGCCTGAGAGAAAAGGAAAGGGTGCCTCCCCCTCCGCCATCAGGACCCACGGGGGCCACAGGACAAGGGGGCGCCACTCCACTCCCACCTGGGAGGCTGAAACCTGCAGAGCGCCAGGGTGACGGCCAGGACTGCCTGAAGCCGCTGTCCACTCTGACCATGGCCAGGCCCCTGAGGACAAACAGGGCTTACAGTCCACAGGAGGGGGAGCCGTGTGGTGGGGCCTCGTCTCTCCCTGTACTCGCCTGGAGTCCTGTTCCCATAACTACCCTGTTTCCCCGAAAATAAGACAGTGTCTTATATTAATTTTTTTCTCCCAAAGTTGCGCTAGGTCTTATTTTCGGAGGATGTCTTATTTCGGGGAAACACGGTAGCGACTGCATTTACACACTTCATTTCAGCTAAAAGCAGGACATTTGCTGTTGTGGGCTGTGCTGTCATCCCATGGGAAAATGCAGACGTTGTTGTGGGTTTTCTGAAATAGGAAAAGTTCTCTTGGGATCCTTTACAACCTTTATGAGTTACACATGATGAGGTTTAAATGACGACCTGGAGCAACGGTCGGCCTCGCTGTGGAAGGGCTCGCTTGTGGAAGGGCGGGTTAAGTCGGAATCGGGCCCTCGTGAATCGGTGAGTCCATCTTCCCTACTGTTACAAGCTAAATTGTGTGTCTCCCCCACAAAAAAAGATCTGTTAAAGTCCTGATCCCCAGTACCTGTGCTTATGACCTTATGTGGAAATAGGGTCTTTGCAGACAGGTCAGGATGAGGGAAGACCTTCCTACATACTCCATGGCAGTGTACATCGTGCTGTTTCCAGCCCTCTTAGCTGGCCAGGGAGGCCCTGCGTGGAGGGAGTGTCGGGAAAGGGCAAGGCTGTAATGGACAACTTTCTGCTGGTGTGCCCGTCCTGCAAGCGCCTCCCAGGAATCTTGAAAAATGCTGTCACTTGTTCAACCCCCCAACCTGGTTTACAGCACCTCCCAGGATGAGTCATTATAAATGTGACGAAGTGGAGGCTGTACCTAACAGTGTCAGTTCCATCGCCTAATCCTGTATCTTCAAATCCTCCCAAACCCTAGATTTTAAAAGGCAAACTGTTATTTTCCAGTGTCCAAAACTCACCCCCAGAATTCAACAATATAAAACAGTCAAAATAAAGTGCAAAGGTAACTTGACGCACACAAACACATTATGGAAAATGAAGTGACATGTTTGTAACGTAAGAAAAAATAATCAGTTTAATAATTACAACAGAGTAGGAGTCGTCAGCGCCAGGACAGCAGGCGGCGTCTGAGTGGTGTCCCCAGGGCTGTAAATGGGGCCTCTGCGTCCCGGAGGAAGACGTGAAGGACGGCAGGGAGTCCACCGGAGCCGGAGCGCTCCGAGGCCCGGGCCCCGGCACACGTGGACAGGCACGCTCTGCCGAGCACGGGGGGCAGAGCTTCCGGTGCCACACGTCGGTGTCGTGTGGGAATAAAAGTGCTTCACATCTCAGGATAGGAATGGCTTCGTCTCCTCATCCAAGAAAGGAGAGAGCAGAGAAGTAACCCTTAGGGTCAACAGTGCCCCTTTCTACTGTCTTCAACCCCCACACCCTCAGAAGGTTGTCACCAGGAGAGACAGTCTGTTTATAACGAGGGCAGGTTTGTAGAAGAATTGCTCTCAGATGCATTTTCTCTGCTCCCTAAAAAGTTTAGTAAAATATTGGATCCTGGGGAAGAAAGGTAATGCATTACACGGGCACCTCAACCATCACCCCGCAGGGGAAGGGTAGGGACAGGGAAAACACAAGTTCCCACTTGTCGCTTTAGTTAAGGCAGCTGCTGCAAGAGACCCGTCTGGGATGCTGGCTGCAACATCGCTCGTCACTAAGTGGTGGAGAGATCAGGTGCTGAATGTTGTTCCTGAGTTAAAATTTGCTTAAAGACAGCAAACTTCAGTACACTCAAATGTAATTGTTTTTCACTGCAACGTCTGATGCATCACCAAAAAATACTACTGTAAAAACAGGGCTTAACAAAAAATGACAGTTTTCTAGTCCTAGCACTAATGAATGCTAAGTAGAGAGAGTTGGCAATTCTAGTTGAAAAGTCAAGTGTGGACAGGTCAATGTGCGCCCCAGACACACCTGCGGAGCTTGCCGCGGGAGGTCCGGCTCCAGGACCACCCTGCAGGGAGATGGGCGGGCACAGGGACCGATCAGCAAGGGCATGGAAATAGGACCATGGACAACCAGAAAACCAACTCGTTCCAAAGATGCCCGGTCCACAGGCATCAAAGATTCAAGGGTCACTAGACCAATAAATAGGATGCAAATCATAGGTCACATCTGATGTCAAATCGTATTTGTGAGAGGTCTATAATGCAGTGCTGCTTTCTAACGATGTAATACTTGACCTGCCAAGAAGTCATCTCACTAGAACAACCTCTTTAGAAGCGGAAACGGAAAGCACAGTCCCTGTGATGGCGCCAGGACAAGCTGGGTTCCGAGGCTGCTCCGGCCGGGGCTTCTAGAGCCCTGGCCCAGGGGCTGCGGAGCCAGGTTGGGGCCGGCTTCCTCCTCCGTCTGCTCTGCAGTTTGGATACAAGGAGGGAACGGACCCACATTTACACTTTCGTGATTTAGGTGGGATTTAAGGTGGATATTGCTTATTCTTCTCTTTCCCAGTGAGCTCTGCAGTAGTGCTTGCTGCCCTGACGGTACGGCAGAGCTCAGGGTTGACACTGGCTGACACGGGAGTCCTACCCATAGCACCTCCTCACTTTGTCTTCGCCGCAGGGATGTGCAACAGCACGTTTTATTTACAGGTTCTAGTGAAGTGCTCTCTTTTGAGGACAAAACAGTGCACCTGGTCACGTTATTAAACTAACCTACATATACAAGTATGTATGATCTCTCCAAGTGCAGTGAATACTCTGGTGACCACAGGATCCACAGAAAGCAGACGTGAGGGTGCACCTGCGGCTGGATGCGGCGATGTGAGTGGGATTTCCTGGGATTCGTGGCTGAGGCCCAGACTCTCCATCAGCCAGCGCGCGGCACTCAGAGACACCCACGTCGGTGACTGCAATACTGCTTTAACAGAAGACTTTCAAATGGCATTCAAGTGTCTTTGCAGCTATAAATAAGGTTAAATTAGTTAGGCAACCAAAGGGGCAAGTGTTTTCAGGGCACTGTAGGAACTACAGCAGAGGAGGAGTCAGGCATCTACCACAAGCCACGCACCTCTGCTTTCCATGCGTGTGTGCGTGAACACTAGAACTTCTAGGTCAGGGGACCAGAAAGGTTAGTGGGAAGGAAGTTCTAGCAGGGGTATCAGATATAGCAATCAGGGATATGCATTCAAAATGGGGTATTTACAAGGAACATGTATGTATAATATTTATATAGATTCAATAAAAGGCTGAAAGACCAGGATTTGTAGTCAGTCACTGCACTTATTGCAAAATGAGGTAATTGAGATGTTAGCAGAGTAAGATTAATGCAGTTGCCCTCGGTGTCGATACCTCATGTCTGGACTCTTCAGGAACAATGTGTTTCTATTCGCCTGAACTCCAGCTTTTGTACGCACAGCCCTGCCCCAGGGTCCCAGCTGAGTCTCCTAACTGGTCTTCGAGAAAAAACCGTGGACATTCCTTAGAGGTTGGTCTCGTCCCAGGAAGGGTCATTCATGTTCTTTAGAACTTTCCTCACCAGCTTCTCCAAGTCTTTGCGGGCTCGCTGTTCTTCCTCCAGAGATTTCTTCATCTTCTTGTTATCCTGCCAACGAAGCAGATAGGACATTCGGTGTGTTTGGCCCTGGAGAGGACTTTCTTTCCCCCGGGAGGCTGGGATCTGCCCTGTGCTGTGGTCATGGGTACATTCGACATGACTGCCCCAACACCTCCATAGACCCTCGGGGCTCCTTACCGCAGTTGCTCCTGGGAGCCAAGACAAATCACAGATGGAAAAACAGTCCTAACGCCACTGACAATTTAAGTTCCGATTACTGAATGAGAGAATCTCTGTATACATACCTTAAGAAAATGGCTGAACACATAGTATATAGTACCTTAATCAATAAAGAAAAAAAATTCAAAAAAGAAAATGGCTGGAAATAAAAAGCAAAAGGATCAACTTGCCCCCCTCACCTCCTCCTTTCCCACCTGTGAAGATCTTAGAGAGTTATGCGGGGATGGAAGTAACAGCAGCTGAATGAATACAGAGTGTGTGAATAGGCACCTACTTCCGTACAGTTTGCACCTAATCACTCCTCCGCATGGAGAAGGTGCACACACACAGATGCATCCCTGGCCAAGGGGGCAGCACAAACCCGGAAGCCCCTCTGAGGAAGACAAGCATTTGGAAGCTGCCGGGATGCTGCGGGGAGGGCTGAGGCAGCTCAGGGTGTCCTGCCCCAGACCATGCTGTGCTCTGCTTCTCCTCAGCCTCCCTCTCACCACAGGCCTGTGAAGCAGCACTTAACTGCTCCCTCCTGAGACCAAAGCCATTTGTACAAATAATACGTAGGGTGACCCAAAAAAGTATACACACTTTGAATGATTACAAAATCGGTGTTCATTAAGAGAGTTCATTTTCAATATTTTAAAAAAGCTACAGAAATAAATATTTGTTGTCAATGCCGTTCTGGTCCACGCACTGCTGATAACGTGAAGCAATGGAATTGCAAAACATCAAGAATTATTTCATTCGGTATTTGTGCACCCTCAATTCGTCAACTGCTGCTAGATTTGTACTGTAAACTTTATCTTTTATGTATCCCCGTAAAAAAGTTAAGTGGATAAATTTTCTTTGTTCAAAGTTTAGTCTGGCCGAAACCGGTTTGGCTCAATGGATAGAGCGTCGGCTTGGGGACTGAAGGGTCCCGGGTTCGATTTCGGTCAAGGGCATGTACCTTGGTTGGGGGCATATCCCCAGTAGGGGTGTGCAAGAGGCAGCTGATCGATGACTCTCTCCCATCGATGTTTCTAACTCTCTATCTCTCTCCCTTCTTCTCTGTACAAAATCAATAAAATATATCTAAAAAAAAAAAAAAGTTTAGTCTTGATTCACCTATTATTTCAAATTAGTTAAACCTGAAAAAGAGTGAAAATTAAGTTATCAGCTATTAAAGTTTATATACATTTTTGGGAGTACCCTGTGTCCCCCAAAACTGTATACATACTTTGAATAATTATAAAGGCAGTATTTGTATTTCAACTGCGTTTTCAAACTTCCAGTAGCATTTTAGAACGAATTTTCTTTGTTCAAAGCTTAGTCTGGCTGGCTGAAAAGAAATATAAATTGAGCGACTGGCTGTAAAAATGTGGCAGAGAATAGCCACAGTAGGTAGTTAACTTTTAACTAGATTGAATTTTAGCTATTCTAAATGATGAGGACGTGCTTAGAGAGAAGAATGGAGAGACAGACATTGACATGAGAGAGAAACATTGATCAGTACCCCGGCTGGGGATCGAACCCACAACCTTTTGGTGCATGGGACACTCAACCAACTGAGCCACTCCAGCGGGCTCCTTTCTGCATTATTTTACTTAAGGATATCTGGCTTCATTCTCAATATAGCGTTTTCCTCTTTTCTCCATTTAAAAAAAAAGAAAAAAAGATTAAAATATAACTCACCTGTCTTAATTCTTGGACTTCATCCTTCAATGCATAGACAGTATCAACAAGACTCCTAGAACAGAAAACAGAATGAACACCTGAACAAGGACACGGGATGAAGAGGACGGAGAGAAGCAGTTCAGGACATGCCAGACGAAATAAACGGCTGCTCTACCCGCTCTCCAAACACCTAAATTCATGCACGGCTTTCCACGGGCAGTCAGAGCCTAGTCAACATGAACTCCCACCTACGAGGACAAAAAGGAGTAGTTTCCGAAGCCACACCACAACCCTCCTGGAATTCTTCTGACTCCAATGTGCCACCCTTCCCCTCCCCACACCCCCTCTCTCATGCCCCACTCCTCCACACACACACAACCCATGCCCCCACCCCTACACGCACACACACCCATGCTCCCACCCCTCCACACACACCCATGTCCCCACTCCTACACACACAACCCATGTCCCCACTCCTACACACATACACCCTCTCATGCCCCATCCCTCCATACACACACCACCATGCCCCCACCCCTGCACACACACACACACACACACACACACACACACGCCCCCCACAAACCACCCCTTCCATACACACCCACATGACTGCATTTTAATACTAGAATACATCTTACTTTTCTTCTATCACTGTCTGACCATTGCTTTTAGTTTCTTCAACTATAATTTTTTCTTCTTCTGGAAGCAAAACTTGTGGAGCAGATTCTTTACGTGAACCTATCATTAAAAAAAAAACCCAAGGTGAATACCACAGCAAAGCTAAGAACAACTTCACTATATTAACACTATCTACATATTAAGATTAAATTCCAGGGACTGGGCATTATATGAATTACTTTGTAAGTAAAACAGCGAAGGGCAACTTTACCAATTTTCTCCATCTCTTTCTACTGAACCTAATTTTTTTTTTCATGCCTCAAGCATTATAGAAAGAAAGAAAAAACAGCCTTTTTCTAATTTGTTAAGCTTCTGTTTCTAAATCTGGATTATAGATCTACTAAATCCAGAATTTTCCCGCAGGTAGTGCGTTAAAGATTCTGCCCACAGTACTCTGGGTATTTGGGAATAAATATCCAAGTCAACAAAACCTTAAGTTGTATTATCCCAGGAATCTTAGAAAGACATGTCAGACTATATAGTACATATACCCTGAGTGTTTGAAATTAAAAAAAAAAAAAAAGATAAAACACAAAAAAAAGTGACAATTAAAACATTTATCTCTACAGTGACAGTTAAAAGATATTACGGCATATGGTTTAGGAGAAGTGAAATTTATTACTTGTTTCTTTTATGAAAACTAGTCTTCGTTCCCTAGAAGTAAAGGGTTCACAATGTCAGAGAAAAGTTTATGGCAATTAACGAGCTCCCGGCACAACTGCTTGCTCAGGACAGTGTGTCTCCAGTGTGTTTGCCACAAAATAGGTACTTTAGAAAATAATTGAGAAACTCAAATATTTACTTTAAAATGTGAGGGGGGGAAAAAGAGAATCAAATCTTATTTAAGGATACAGGAAGAAAACAATATTTTCTTAAAATAGTATCAAAGGTTACATAACACTATAACATACATCATTTATATTTTTGAAAAATTATATCAGATGTAATTTGCAGAAGGATATAGTCTACCAGAGAAACAAACACCTGCAAGTGGTAATGACAAATATTTCTCCATTAAAAAATACCCTTGATGTTGACACGTGCTAATTACACAGCGGGTGGTGTAACTTGCTTGGTCTTGTTTTTCCTGGTTTGTCTTTAACTTGCCTTCCTAAAAGTGCACTGAATTATAAGAGGGCACTTATTGTACATCTCTGTATCATGGGAACGTTCAGCCCAACACCAGTGTTTTCACAGTTTGGTTTTAAAGAACAGTTTCCACCAGTATGGTAAGCTTTTACTGCTATGAATGGAACAAGATTAACAATTACTGTCAAAGCTCGATAGGAGGGCTCATAAAACATGATTCATGCCCAGAGAGTACGGCAGCATGCCACGGGGAAGGGAACTCGGGGCCTTGGCCAAGCCTCCTGGCTGCAGTCTGCACATCTGTAAAGCCTTCCAGCCCCAGTCTCACAGACTAGGAAAGGTATCAACCACAAGCCCGCTGGGAAACCATAACGCCCAGAACATAAGACTGAGGTGCTCACCTCCTCCTTTGTTATTTCAGGGGTAAGAAAATCACGCTCTATCTTATGTTACACAGCATAAGCTTCTATACATATCTTTTTTTACAGCAATAAAGGGAAAGGCCTGAGAATAACTTCAATGCTATAATCAAATGCAGTACTTAGAATTTTGTCACAAGCCTTACTTAATAAGCTGGTATATATAATAGAAGTATGTTTGTACACAGGTTCACCAAATCCCATTTTGAAGAGGCCCTTCTGCCAGTGTTTTTGTGTTCTCACCATGCTACAAATCCAGCAGTCCTTGTCACTGTCAGGCAGAGGGAGGCGTGGCTTTGCTCATCCCCTCCTTAGGCCACACACTACCCTTTCAGTGAGCTGCACAGCTGCAGGATGACTTGCCATGCGAGTGGCATGTCTTCTAGGCCTTTCTGGGTTAATAGGGAAGACTACTTGGGGAAATAGTACTGAGAAATTGCAGGGATATAAGCCAGCTCAAAAATTCTTAAGGCTGAGGAAAATCCTGTGCTTCTAATACAAATGTAAATGTTACCCATGTTTTTATATCGAAGTTAATTCATGTGCTATTTTCCTAGAAAAAGAGAAAAAGATTCAGAAAGATTCAGATATGTAGAAAACAAATTTAATTTGCGCTGTGAAGAGAAGCAAACTGATGACACAGGACAATTTAGAAGGCTCATAAATTTTCCAATGGGTATCTGCTTTGAGTCCAGACAGTTGTTGACTGTGTCAGTCAAATCAAAAAAGTTATTGGTTGTTTATCTGTCACATTCAGTTTGGTAATACAAACAGTCCTTCAAATGGATTTGAGACAAGAGGTTAAAAATGTTTTTATACAACAGCACTTGAAGGAATATTAAGTTCTGCACATAATTACTTTTACATCTTCTAGCTTCCTAGGCAACCTATTTACACTCTTTCCAGCATTAAAATGTTCAAATAACATCGAATCACAAGGGATATCCACTTTGTAAAGGGGTCAGACAGCAGTCGCTGTCCTGCAGAGCGGCTGGGACCATCTGCTCTTGCACTCACACCCCGTCGGTGGTAGTCCTCAGTAAACTCAGGCTGCTCACTTAACCACTGAGCTGCATCCCATTATTGGTAAAACAGAACAAAATTGATCACTTCTGCAAAGTTGTCCTGAGGATTAATTTAAAAATTACATTTTATAAATCTCTCTTACCAGATGAAACCATAAAGACAAAAACTTTAAATTCCAACACATAACTAAATCAGAGAAATTAACACCTGTAAGAATTGGTACAACAGTTGTACATGCATGACATGGTTCTGATTTTCAAATACACTTAAAGCACACAAGAATGCAACTATATATTATAAAAATGTTAAGTTTGAACCCTGATCAGTGTGGTTCAATTGGTTGGGTGTCCTCCTGTGCACCAAAAGGTTGCCAGTTCAAACCCCAGTCAGGGTGCATGCCCAGTTTGTGGGCCTGATCCATGGTTGGGGGCAGCCAAACTATGTTCTACTCTCACATTGATGTGCCCCTCTCTCTCTCTCTCTCTCTCCTTCCCTCCCTCCCTTCCTCCCTCCCTCCCTCCCTCCCTCCCTCTAAAAATATCTAAGAAAAAAATGTTAAGTTTGAGAATGAAACATGCCAATGTAAAAAAAAAAAAAAAAAAAAAAAATTGTCATTTATAGATCTGATGGTGAGCCAGGAGGTTTGTTAATAAAGATTACTTGTTTCCTGAATAGAAATTCATGGGAGGCTAATATTTTCCATAGTTTCAATATAACATATTTTGCTAAAATAAATGAAAAAATGTTAGTATTTCAACAAAACAATAAAGGGATATTCTCCAGCAAGGATTATAAGTAAGTTGACTATTTCTTTAAGAACAAAGATTTAGAAAGTAAACAGATTTAACAAGTTACCTCAAAGATTGCTGAGATATTTTCAGAGGTACTGCAGCATGCTTTGCCTGAACTACTTAGGTTGGAAAAACAATTTAATAGCAGAACCACCAAAAATGTTCTATTGCTTTATTTAAAATTCTCGACAAGGTCTGAGACACAGATGAACAGGTTCATGATGGTTCCATCATACTCAAGATCTGTGTTTCCCAAAACCTGTGTTTTACAGGTGATAACAGGGGTTTCTACAACACATCATCTTGAAAAATGTTGAATGCTACAGCCACTTCTTAGAGATTCACAGGGCACATATAGCATTTTTACAGTTTTCAGAAGGTTTGCAGTAAAAATACCTGTTGAAGTTTAATTCAGCATTTCCTAATTCGTCTGCGTGCTGAACACTTTTTCTTCAGCGTCAATCTTTCCGGGTAACCATCTGAAGAGTGTTCGACTAGCCTAAAATCCTGTCTATAGATACATACACACAAATGCTGGTTGGTTTTGTAGTTGTTCAATATGGGGGTGAACATAAAGAAACAATAATGTATACTTAGCACCAATCAGCATTTACCAAATTTGAGGACTCCAAACAGTTCTGCACATGCTTGGGATCCAGCCGCCAATGGCGACAAACAGGCAATGACAGTTCCACACAGCCACCAGCAGGGGTCACTCTGCACCACCACAGCTGGAGAGACAGCAGACACTGGAGCCCCTGGGGGCAACTCAGAGGTGTGATCCAGAAGCTGAAGACACACTTAGAACACTGCTTCCAAAAACATTCAGAGAACCCCAAATGGGCCTTCATTTGAGAAACACCAATTGAGCGAACAATTCCATTTTATAAACAGATGATTTGCCCAGGCAGCAAGAGTAAGACTCAAGCCCCAGGGCGGAATCATCTTGGTTGTTAGACCACTATTTTGGTGCCTGATCTGACTTGTTAGTAAACCATTTCAGTGCCTCATCTGACAACACAAATCTAGGGCATGAGCACGGTATGTGTGTGTGTACACATAAGGGAGTCGGCCTCCAACAAAAGCCAAGAAACAGTTTATTTAGAGAAAAAAAAAATCTGCCTAGCTAGCTAGCGGTCTAGTATGTTTGTAGCAAAACTCACTTCTTAAATTCTTATTTCTAATATCTGCATTTACTTATAATCAAAAGTGAAATAACTTCCAGAATGAAGCAAATATTACACTTTAGCCCGGGAAGTTCGGCTCAGTGGTTGAGCATCAACCTATGAACCAGGTCACCTTTGATTCCAGGTCAGGGCATATGCCTGGGCCGTGAGTTCCATCCCAAGTAGGGGGTGTGCAGGAGGCACCAATCAATAATTCTCATCGTTGATGTTTCTACCTCTCCCCCTTCCTCTCTAAAATCAATAAAATGATATTTTTTTAAATTACACTTTAAAAATCTACTTAATAAAATTTCTCCCAATGCCACTTTGTTATTTATGGCTATAAGAAATGTAAGGATTCTCTTTAGAGAATGATTTGCATTTATTCATTGTTTGCCCCTTGGCTTAGCCCCACTCTGGCACAGGGACTAGTTTTCCTTTCATTTTGCTTTTCCTAGTAAACTGGGCATGCACTTTAAAAAATAAAAACTGACTTTAGTGTAAATAAAAAAGCATTAAAGTTGAGCTTTTTTTTTCTATTTATGTACACACACACATACACATACACCCCATTCCCTCCCCCCCCCCCCAAAAAAAAACACACACAAAAATGAGATGCTCAGTTCTGAAGACAAACCTCTCAGTGATTTAAAAATTAAAGAAAAATAGATGAAATAAAAATGTACAAGGGTGCCCCTGTATTGTTTAGAACATATTTAACCTAAGAAAGCATCTCCATTAAGGCAGAAAGAAAGTGTTCTATTGCCTGGCCTTTCTTTAGAAGACAACGTTCATGAGGACAGTCAAATCATATTAGACTGAAAACTATGCTACACCCCCTCCCCCATGTAACAAATATTAAAAGCCACAGGCTAGCAAATGCAAAATTTATTTCAACTGTACATAACAGATGTCTTTTTTTTTTTTTATAAAACAAACACTTCATTGCCATATGCAACCACAAACAATAACATGATACTGTACAATACAATGCAACATTCAGGTATACATCCAACTGAGTCTTTAAAGGGCAGTCACCCACTAAAAATGGCTTTCCCGTTCACAGATAAAAAGCACAATATATAAATTTTTTTCAGGTCTTATACCACTATATACACATTACTGTGTTTGGCAATTTTATGCAAAACACAATTAATATAAGTTATGTACTTGTGGCAAGTGTTAATTTAATGGGAACACCATTTAGGCCATTTGCAAAAGGGCCTGGTAATGGCTTAACCCTACTTTCTAGTCCAGATTCTTCACCCTTTCATTATAATACTAACTGTACACATAGATATTACAGAACTGTATAAGCATATAATACTATTTCAGCATGACTAAAGGTCCACTGAAGTAGAAATGTGGCCCTTTGGACGCCTATCACCACTGCCACACAAGAACTGTTTTCAGGCCTGTGGCACTACTACTTCCAACCAGGTCACAAGAGCTAATGGTGCCAGACATTCAAAACAAATCCAAACAAACAAAAAGCCAAGCTGTTATTGTGCAGTGATCTTAGCATCAACAAAAAATCATCGTCAAAATGGTTTTAACTGGTACAAACAGCAATGGGAACATGTCAAAACTTTGGTGTAAAGAAAATGAAACTCATTTAGACAACCCAAACGATAGTTGGTGTTACAGAAAAATCTAAGTGCAGCAACTGTACTTCAATTGTTGTGGTATATACAGCATATGACCCAGGCAACCCAAGTTTACTAAGGCATGGCAAGAGCATCGAGGCCAATGCACCAATTAGTCTCAAAGCAAACAAAAAGATGTTCTATTCATATCAGAAAAGGTGAATACTCTACGTAATATAAAACAAAATTGCTTCTAAATTTCTTGCATGATACTGAGTAAGCATATGAACTGTGTAAGTTATAGCTTTCCAAAAATTCCATTTGCTATTTGGCTGACTAAATATTAAACTCCATGTCTACTATGGGTTAATACTGAGCTCTAATTTTTTAAACTATTGCTCCTCAACTTTCTTATTTATACTAGTTGATATAAAAATATGAAATCTCCAGATGTCATAAGCTTGAAAACAGACAGATGCTTAGAATTATTGGTTTTCCCAATGACCCCATTGCATGCAGTGCTGAAGCTGTCTGGTTTTCTAAGCAATAAGCTACTGCCGGGAGTTCACTAGCACCTCTGGGCTTGTGAGCAACAGGACCCAGCTCCCAGGAAACAATGACATAGTGTATCAGAGTTGTCTCTGTGCAAACGAGATCAGAACACTGAATAACATGGGTTTGGCGAAGGAAGTATGGTGAGGGAAGAGAGAATTCACAGCCACCTGGAATTACAGCCACCCTGAAGAAAGGAAAAAATGTTATTCCCCATTTATTATGGCATCTTGTTTTCTGAAGCTGGTTTCAATGAATACTTAAAACACAACCTTAAGGTTCCATTTTAACACCAGATATAGCATGCATGGGAGAGAACACAGTTCCTTCCCTCTAGCAATGACCGGAGGTGGATTTGGATGCTACAACTGAATGCAACATGTCACATTCAGTTCTTTTTGAAGCAGAAATTAGTCTTGAGTGATGCCAGTGAAATCTCCTTACAACAAACCCCAGGAAAGTGGGGGAGTGCACCCCAATCTGAGCTTTCCTAATAAGTGAGTTACATGGCAACTCAGTAAGTCTTCAATAGACTCAGATACCCCATTACAATCAAGAATGAGGGTTACATAGGATAGGGTTGCTGTAAATGGAGTTTCACTGCAGCTAGTTGCTGAAAACAAGCAATGTGTCCATCACAGGCAGTATAAGTATGAATGTCAGGGTGAAGCCAGGCTGTGACTGAAGCCAAAGCACTCGCCTTTTTAAGTACACCAAATGCCTCTCTCTGAAAGCAATCTAATCTATACTTTCAGAGGCTCACTGCTTCCGAGTTTGGACTTTAAACCTTCGGTAGAGTGGCACAGGCTTGCTAAGTGCCATTTAAGAGAAATTATTCCAATTAAGGAAAGTTTGGTGTGATGACAGTGTCTGAATTCTGACAATAATTTGGACTTTGCAGAGGGAAACTCTCATCCCATGGGCAAATGGGGGCACAGAGAAGAGCACATGTGGCACACGGACAAGCACAGAGCTGTAGGGTGCAGACAAGCTTTTCTGTGCTGCCAAGGCCCCAAGCCCACACCAACACGTGGTTCTTCATGGTCGCCAAGTGCCCCCAGGAGTCCTCAGAACACGCAGTCTGAGCGAACTCTCAGTACTTTTGTGCATGCTTTTTTCTTCTCTCTCCACAGCTACTTCATCAGGGTGTCCATTATACATAAAAAATTTAGAATCCTGTATATAAGGCCAGAGTCTCCTCCGGGTTACTGGCACTTGGATCACAAACCTGTATGGTTTCAGTATAAAATATAAAAGTGTTCATATAGCTGTATCCAAGAAGAAATGAGACAATTGCTATACTGAGAATAAAAAAACCAAACCATTTTGGGCTATAAAACCACTACTACCCACTGAGAAAAGAACCCTTAGGTATAGGCTGTGTGAATTCACCATCTCCTTCAACAGTTAGTAAATAACTTCAAATGGATTCTCAAATTGGCAATTACGCCTCCACAAAATACAATGGGAATATCAGAAACGCTCTCAAAAGTTGTTAAAATATCACATAAAAGAGACAAGGAACAGCAAGAAAACATCTAAGAAAAGCAGGCTGCGATACAACAAGCATTTGTTAAGAAAGCTCAGAAGTGCATTAGTTCTGGTGAGAGATATATGAGCAACAGCTCTTACGAGATGTAGAACCCATTCTGTAACTATGGGCTGTCCATATACTGTCATAGTCAGAGTCTTCCGAGAGGTCTGAAGGCTCCAAACGAGAAAGGCTACTGCGACGACCCAAGGAGTCTAGACTTGATTGGTCATCATCAGCCAAGACGTGATTATGCATCAGGTCAGTGCCTTGCCATGCTAAGACGGGAGTGGGATGGAGTGACAGGTGTGACAGGCAAAGGTGAGATGAAAAGGAGAACGGACAGGAAGAGCCACAACCAAAAACATGAAAATAAAAGCAAAAGGTGATGGGAAAAGAAGGAAAAGAGAAAATACTGTTAAAAAAATGGCAACAATGTTCACTTCTCCTTATTTATGGCTGGGTTTTAATAACAAAGTTAGCACAACCCTTAGAATAAAACCAGAACAATTATTATTTAAATAAACCTAAAGCACAATATCATTTCCAAATTGTTCCTTTCTAAAAACATTGCTATTGAGCCCTCAGTTAAATCTTTTTCAAATTAAGCCCAGTACAAATGAATCCATAGACATTTTACAAGTAGCCAATGCTATTCCACGTTCTATTGACAAATAACCTCATTTAGTACATTATTTGTAAAAGGAACCATTTGTGTGGTTAATTAAAAATTGTTTCCTATCCATTAAGTGGATATTGAATGCAAAATAGTTTCAAAGGATTTTTGACTTACTTCTTCAGCTATCTCTTTGTCAGACTATAAATCATCAGAAGTCATCTTAATGATGGAGGTCTAAAACTTACCTTATGAACTATAACCACTGTAAAAATTTGAGAATGGAGAAAGGAATTAAATAGGGTCCGCTTCCCACTCATTGCCCCTTCCCCATCACCCTGCATCTCCTCTCCTTAGAGCGCTCAGCCAGTGGATATGGATGAAGTGGGAAGCCATGTCGGTTCAAATGTTATCTACCCTGATGCAGACCCTTTTACTGGCAGGAAGAGTGATATGAACTGGTAGTGCCACTATGTTAAAAGGACAAACAGAAGGAAGTGGGAGCAACAGGGGAGAACAGAAATAAGCCCATGAGTGGTTGGCACCTGTGAGCAATGACACTGGGCAGGCGGCTGTGCATGAGACAAGCAGGCTGGAATGGATCAGGGACAAAAGGTGCTGGAAGGAAACACTCAGTGGGAACCAGCGTGCCCTTCCGTAATGGGGAATGGCACAGACAGCAATCGCTGGTCCCATCCTGTTCCTGCTTCTGACCAAAGTAATTCTATTCCAAATCCATAGCATCCAGCAATATTCTAGTTTGGTTTCTTCAACTAAATACCTATAGTCTATGAAGGTCATTATCTCTTTGAGATAGAAATCAATACCAAAGATGTTTGGTTTGTAAATGGCATCTATCTAAATGTATACGGAACTGAGCTGAATTTTAGATAAGATGTATTATCTTGTCTTCACTAAACATTCAATACGAAAAGGGCTGCTTTCAACTCTGATCCCATTTCCAAATGTGTTAAGGATATCACCTTTCTAGTGCAAAGAATCAATTTCCCCTATCTAACCTGTTCTTAAGAATGTTTGGGTAAGGCCATATGTGACTGTGCATATGAGCTGGCTCACAATATCCGTTAAATATAAAAATCAATATATTATCCAATGCTTTTCTTGTGCAGGAGAAAAGAAACACATAATAAAAGCAACGAGATAAAGAATGATCTGCACAAACAATGAGCCATGCCTTTGAGGCAGCCAGAAGCAGCAAGGCCTCAGGCACATCACAGGCACTCACTGTCTCTTGGATGAAGAAATGCAGCGCCCACAAAAAACACATAAAGCTCCTCTTACCCAGTCTAGTCACCTGAGGCTATCAGGTTAAAATTTTATTTCAAATAACTGAAGTTGAGATGAGTAATTCTTTAACAACTCAAATTCAAAACCAAAAAATTATGACCACATTTTACATCCCATTATTTATAACACAATCTCATCAAATATATGAAACTTAAATGACAATAATCTGGATTTACAAATGATTGCCTGATTTTATGCATATGCACTCAACGTTCAGACTTTTCCATTTCTATTCCTTCTCTACTGGCTAGTCACTACAAAAGAAGTCTTAGTGTCACAGGTGGGATATGTAATGTACTGACCACAAAGAAGTTTCTAGATGATCTGCAGATGCCACTTGGGGTTTAACCCTATTAGCCCTATCTTCATCTTTAACAAACGCTAAGGCAGTTGAAATTCTCTTTCCCACTGTCCCCCCCATCTTAAGTTTAAAAACAGGACAGGACACTGATTCTAATCACCATACTAGAGGTAGTGAAAATGAAGGAGAGATAAGTGATTTGTCAAATGTCAGGGTGGAAAGAGAACCAAAAATAGAAAATTGAATAGAAACTAGTTTTTATGCCAGAAATAATACATAAACCATCGAGTTCTTAAAAAATAAAAGCCCTAAGAAACAACAGTACAGGATACCCTGTGATGCTTGTGGCCCTAGCACCAAAAGAGTGTAAACTTGTCCCTTTTCTTCTGAACAAATCACAAACTTTACTCCACCTACCCCACCCTTCACTGTGTTGCACTCACCCTCAAATGCTGGGGAAGTTTAAAAAAAAAAAAAAAAAAGGCCCCCTTTTATTGTTCTCACAATAGATTAAGATTGTTTTCATTTAAGACACTATGCATAAGATGCAGGCAAATTCAGTGGCACTGAAATCTAATGAATTGATTGGTGTCTATTTTCAAAAATTTTAAAATACAATCATTTAAAAAAAAAAAAAAAAGGAAGTGGACTAAAGGAAGCCTTGTTCTAGATTTATATTTTTAACAATTGTAAAAAGCTAATAATAAAATCCCAATACCACACCAATAGTTTAAATAGGTTAAATAACTGAACTGAATAAATCTTCTGCTGATATATAAATACATCTTCTCTAAGCTTCATAAATTCTGGCAGCACCTTATACTTAAAGGCTTTCCAGTAGAACCTTCTCTAGAAATCAGTTATTTACTGACAGCTCAGACCCTTTCAATGATGTAGGGATGTCAGGCTCAAGCTATTCTATACCTGACTAGACCACAGAAGCAGCACTCACTAAGGACCCTTCACGCAGCACACAGAGGAGTTGTGCACAGGACCCCACAGCCCAGTTTCCTTCCCACTGTGATTTACAAAAAACCCGAACCACCAAAATTTCCAGTACATTACTGTAAAACTTACTTGAGTTAAGTGTTTGCCGTGTTTTGGCGCTTGTGCAGTAAGCTTCAATGACTTTCAGAATCTGTGCGTCTTCTTCCAAAGCAGCTGTGCCTGTCAAGACATAACAACATGGCACAATCGAACTAAAAATGACAAGTACAACAGGTCACATCTAAAAATAACTACTACAATTAAGTAGAGAAATGTGAACTCATCAACTCAACCAAAATGATGACAATCAAGATAACCCCTCCTTTTATTTTCTTGTCAGATAACTGTTTTCCAATATTTACAAAATTACATTGAATAGAATTTTTAATTATTTAAAAGTATTTCTTGTCTGCAGCATATTGACAAAAGATTAATATATCCTCATTACATGTTATTTTACTAATCCAGAAGAAATATTCCATATCCTGAAATTGAAAAAAAAGGCAAGAACTAGAAACAAGCATTTCACACACAAAAAGTATGGTAACAAAAAATAGTCAATCCCACTAAGAAGTGAGAATTAAAACAAAGAATCAGGTTTTTCACATACCAAACTGATAACAAGTGAAAAAGCTGACAATTCTCAATGTTGATATGGATAGCGGAGAGAAAAATCTTCCCTCCATCCACAACTGGTAGGAATGAAGACAGGCGATATGACCACATTTATCAGAGGCTTTACAAAGAACATTTCTAATGATCCACAAATTCCTACTAGAGATTTCATCTAAGAAATTTATAAGGCACAATCTAAAGCTTGAAGGTATCATTCCAGAGCTCTTCCTTAAGCTATGGATTATTCCAGACACTGGCTTCACTCTCAGAGAACAGAATCTTCCAGACTAACAGCACCTAATGGTACTAGTCCAAGCACAGAGCCTCCCATCCAGCCTCACCTCACACTTCATATGAACCTAGGATTAAATTGTTTCTCTGGTTTGTTTTCCTAGATTTTCTAACATAATATTTGGGTATTTTAAAAATATATATATTTTTATTGATTTCAGAGAGGAAGAGAGAGGGAGAGATAGAAACATCAATAATGAGAGAGAAAACATTGACCTGTTGCCTCCTGCACATCCCACATTAGGGATCAAAAGCCTGCAACCTGGGTATATGCCCTGACTGCAATTGAACCGTGACCTTCTGGTCCATAGGTCGACGCTCTACCATTGAGCCATGCTGGCCAGGCTGGACAAATTTTTTAAAAAGCTCACCTACTATATTAAAAATGTAAGAAGAATGGAAATGAAATAAGTTGCACAATAAACCTTCAATATCATTTTATGATAGTAACACAGATATATATATACACAAAAGAAGCCAAATAGTCCCTACTGAAAAATAAAATCCATATGAAGAGTTTAAGAACAATTGAGAAGCTGACTTAAGTTTCACTAATTGGGACCAATCAATTAACAGATTTCTCATAATAAGATCCATAACAAGCTTCTCTCTTAGGAGTAAGAAAGATAACATTTAACTATCAATTTCAGGAGGTGTTGCAAGGTAACTTCCAGAGACAGGCCATTCCCTCTGTGCAGCTAATGTAACTGGATTATTTTCAGACATGGGCAAGTACAGTGGTTTCATCCTCAGTGCCACGAAAGCATTATGAAGCCAGAAAGGGCCTGGCTTCCCTGAGGAGGCTGAAGAAGGTAAACATTTTCTATGTGGCACAGACTAATAACTAGAAAATCTCCTCTGATTCTGAATGTAACAAAGGTTAAAGTAACTTACAGAATTATGATGTGACTTTAAAGGAGTCAGATTTACTTAGTACATGCTGTGCACAGGCACTAGTTACCCAGTGGTTGATACAGATAAAGTTTCTCCTTTAGCCCTAGAAAAACCCTTGGTTTTCTTATTACCTCCTGGTCCTTCTGCTAGTTCCTTTCCTACCTCATCATCTAAGACTCGACCCTTTTTCTTCTTCTCTGTCTATTCAATCTCACAGCTTGAGAAACCACCTAAGCACAGAGAACAACTCTGAAATTCTCACCACTAGTCCAAACCTTCCTCTGGCCTCAGAGTCCTGTCCCATCACAGTCCCTACAAGCTGAAAGCCTCACTCCCTCCCACAAGCCCCGCGTCCAATCCAACAGCACACCACCAGTGAGTCTTTCCTGCAGAGGTTTGTCACTCTTGCTGCTCCAACCATTTCCTTTGGCAATACCCCGACTTGTGTTTGCAGTCTTTGAGAAGCCATCTCCCTCTCCCAGGCACGCTGTGCTGTGGGGTGTGAGGCAGACCTTTGCCTCTGTGCACACAGACTCACTTTTCCTCAGCGCAAACTCTTCGTCTGAAGGCTTCCGCTCTGGTTTACGCTTAGGTAGCAACTTTTTCATGGTCTTGGGACTCTTACTAAGATCCTAAGGGGAAAAAAAGAGAGGAAAAAATGCTGACAATTTCCAACGGCAGTAATTTTTACTGACATATCAGTTAAGGGTCACTGTAAAGGTGTAAAATATTAAATCACCATAGCCATTCACTGTTAAAAGTTTCCTACTTTTCTCATATTTTGATTTTTTTGCCAGCAGCGGAGCATTAATTTAAAATCAATACTAGGACAATAGCTGATAATGTTACTTGGGTCCGTCAGCACTGTCACACACTGCGAGGGGAGGCAGGCAGCCTCTGGAGAGAAAAGGACAGCTGGCTAGCGTGCGCACAGAGATCCATGCACGCTACTAATTCTGGCACAGACCCATCTGCTCCGCTAACTAGAAAGAGATGAGAAAACTAAGGCTGTTTTTTAAATTTTTAATTTGAGAGGCAGAGAGAGAAACATCAACTTGTTGTTCCACCTATTTATGCACTCACTGGCTGATTCTCGTATATGCCTTGACAGGAGATAGAACCCATTAACCTTGGCTTATTGGGGAAAACGCTCTCATCAACTGAGCTATCTGGCCAAGGCCCAGGGCTACTTTTATTATTGCCATTAATCCTCACCTGAATATATTTTTCCATTGATTTTTTTTTTTTTTTTTTTTTTTTTTTTTTTGAGTGAGGGATAGAGAGAAAACATCAATGTGAGAGAGACACATTGATTGGTTGCCTCCAGCATGCACCCTAACCAGAGCCAGGAATCGAGTCTGCAATCATGGTACGTTCCCTTGATTGGAATCAAACTGGGACCCTTCAGTCCCTGGGCCAATGCTCAATACTCTGAGCCAAACTGACTAAGGCCCCAGGGCTATATTTAAAGAAAGGCTAAGTAAAAAAAAAATAAGTCCCTTAGGAAAATATTTGAAGCCTTAGGGAGAAGAAAATGGATTAAAATAGATCATTCTATCAGCCTTGAGCACAGATGGAAAGAGATGAGAAATGGCTCTCTAGGGCATGTTAACACTAGTTCAGAGCTATGTTCATAATGTAATGGTCCACCTCTTACCTCTACAGCACAACTTCACAAACTGTGCAGAAGATGAAGGTGAAAAACAGAGCAGGAAGAAGTCCAATGGAGTGGGCTTAATTGTCAAGTATGTATTAAATTATCAGTATTATTTAAGTTATATAAACCATTTGTGAATCTTACAATGAGAAACCAAGACTCTGAAGGTGACATGTGCTATGGGATGAGTCAGATAAAAGCACAGAGGGAACAAAGCTTGATGTTTAAAGGTATTTCTTCAAAATATTTTCCGTAAAAATATACATTTAAAAACTCTTAAAAACACAGCAGAAATGAGCTCACAGAGAAATAAACATGGCATGTGTTCGGTGGCTTCCATACTCAAAGCAGACATGAGACTCCTGGCGGCGCACCAGACAAGGCAACCACCACACGTGCAGAGGACACAAATCCACACACATCGTGCACCCAACTCCTCAACGCAGGCGAGGCTGGCTGCTCCACTCTTTGCCATACTCAGTAAGATTTCTTTTCACTGAGTGTGTGAGGTGCTCAGTAACACTGTACAATACCTAAGGGTGTGAAACCTCTCCTACAATATGGGGTCCAGCAAAGCAACTGTAGCCAGACTTACCCACACCAGAGGCTCAGGTTCACTGCCACACCTCTCCCCTTGCCTTTCTGTACCTTTGCTTAACACTTTTATCCCAATTTTCCTCCTCAATAATTAAATCTCCACCAGTGCTTACCTGCACTACTTGTAATCACTGAACTATAATAGGTGATAAATAAAGATCATCAACATTCTTTAAGGAACTGCCCATGATGAAGACATTTATGACTTGGGCATATAACCCCCATCAACAAGACATTTATCAAAAAATTCAGATTTCATTAAGAACAAAAAATTTAAAGAAATTCTAATAATTTATGTAGCACTTTTCTAGGTATCTTAAAATTTTTAGAACTGCTAGAGAGGATTAAGGGAGGGTCTGCTCCAGATCTTTGGCAAATTCAATCTCTGACTGGATGTGGAGACTCATATCAGGCAATAGTGTTTCACCACGCTCACACTCACATTCACACTCACACTCACACTAATGATAATCATAACAGTGATAACCACACTCACTCAGAATAATCATAGTCACATGCTCACATAATAAATACATGCATTCTCACACTCTACCCGTACTCATACTCAGGCTAATACAATAACCACACTCACGCCCCTACTCACCATCCTGACCTACACTCATGCTCATTACAACCACACAGACACTCATAATCACATACTCTCCCTCACAGTAACGACACTCACACTCACAGTAACCACATCCACATTCACGATGACCATACTGCCAACTCACACCCAAGCTCATGCTCATGATAACCATACTCATTCACGCCGCTCACACTCATGATAACCAACTCTCATCATTTCAATTATCTAGCTTCCTCGAGTGCTAACCCTTCTCGAATGCAATTCTCAAAACCTTTCCTTTCCTCATCAAAGCAGGTTTATTGTATAAAAACCTAGCATGAAAGTGCAGGAAACTGTTAACATTTATGGTTGGGAATCATATTTTAACTGTACAAAATACTGGATTAAAAAGGAAAAAAACAACATGCATGATGACCTCTTACACAAAGAGAAAAGCTGTCTTAACTTTCATTTTTTTATTTGTAAATGTAGGGTTCCTGGGCAAGATCTCAAACTTGGAAAAGGATCCTAAGAAAGGCACAACAGAAGAGCACGCAGAAACATTGAGCCCCATCACGACTGGAAGCTGAAAGTCATTTCAGACTCAGCTAGAGGCCCAGAGGAAGCCCATGGAAGCTTCTGATTCCTCAAGGTAGGACCATGGTGAGCACAGAAAAGGACATGCAGGGCACAGAGAGGGCCAATGTTGCACTAACCCACCCACCCCCATGAGGGTCTCCACAGCCTCCCCGGCCGCTAAACAGAAGGAAATGACAAAAAAGGAAAGGCAGACCCTTCACAGTTCAAAGAAGCTGAGCTGCATTCTTATGTCAGAGGCAGAAATTCGTGATTTTCCATTATTTCTGAATTTACTGGAATGAAGCACAGCACAACCAACCTGACACGTCCAAATGTCAGGTCATGCTCATTTTCACTCAGACCTCACCTCCTTGTAGCAGAGAGCAGCTGAGGGCCGGAGGGGAGGTGCGGGTCGCAGACAGCTCAGACTCCATGGCTTCGAGGTCTTCGGAGGCTCCAGGGGCCCCCAGTTGATGGTCGTGTGTGGGGTGCCATGGTGGGAGGGGTGGGGCAGTGTATGGTAGGCAGGCGTCAGTGGCACCGACTTGCTGTCTGCATGCTTGCTGGATGGCGTGACTGAATGGGTGGGGAGCTACCCAAGGAAAAAAGAACAAGAAAAAGCAAAAAAAGAACATTCACCATCAAAGAAACCTCAATTAAATACACTCAGTCCCACTAATTTTTAAAAATGTACCCAATGAAATAACCTCCTCCTCCCCCTATTATCATTTCTCCACGCAGTTAGACTCTGCGGTGCCCCAAAGATTCTAGATTCTGCTTCAGGCTGCGGCCAAGCTTGGGCTAGGAGGCAGCAGGATGTTGGGGACCTAAGACCCGGACAACACTCCATCACCACCTTTATTTGCCATGGATTAACATTTGCAAAAAGGTATTTCACTTAATAAATATATAATATATATATATATATATATATATATATATATATATATATATATTTTATTGTTTTTTATTTTTATTATTAATATTTTATTAATTTTTTTTTTTTTTTTTTTTTTTTACACAGAGAGGAAGGGAGAGGGAGAGAGTTAGAAACATAAGGTACAGTATACCTCACTAGGAGCAAGCAAGATTATGTAGAAGGTAATCCTCCCCAGTCAGCTGTTATTCAGTGCCTGTGATTTAGGAGTGGGCAAAGCTGGGACCTGACCCCAGGTTTTGTTTAATGCAAGAGTGGCACAGCCAGGCACACCTCTGTTGATAGCTGTTATTGTGTTACAGAGATCATATTGCCTGTAATGCTAAAAATATTTACTTCCTGGTTTTTTTTATAGGGAAAAGTTGACATTCATTGGAGTAAAACAAATTATTTTATTAACTTTATTCAATTTCTCAGAAGACATGATCACTGGGGTTTATATTACTGGAAAACCCATCACAGGACAATTAAATGAGAAAATGTTAAATAAATTAATTCAAAATTAGCCAATGACCTCAAATTAACCCAAAACTATAGATACGTTTGCTTAACAGGAGCAAGAGCTGAGTGGTTCTGTGGTCTGGAAACCTGAGTGAAGCCATTATTAGAAAGTTCAACAAGCCTAGCCCGTGTGAGTCAGTGGTTGAGCATCGACCCAGGAACCAAGCAAAAGGATTCCAGATCAGGGCACATGCCTGGTTACAGGCTTGATCCCCAATAGGTGTATACAGGAGGCAGCCAATCAATGATGCTTTCTCATCACTGATGTTTTTCTTTCTCTCCACCCCCCCAACACCCCGCCGCGCGCGCGCGCGCACGGACACACACACACACACACACACACACACACACTGTCCCCTCTCTCTCTGCTCCCTTCCTCTCTGAAATCAATAAAAATATTTTTTCTAGCCCTAGCTGGTTTCGCTCAGTGGATACAGCAAAGGTCCACAGACTGAAGAATCTCAGGTTCGATTCTGGCCAAGGGCACATGCCTGCATTGAGGGCTCGATATCCAGTGGGGGGGGGCATACAAGAGGCAGCTGATCAATGATTCTCTCTCATCATTGATGTTGTTTTCTCTCTCTCTCCCTTCCTCTCCAAAATCAATAGAAAAAATATATATATTTTTAAAATATATTTTATTGATTTTTTACAGACAGGAAGAGAGAGGGATAGAGTTAGAAACATAGATGAGAGAGAAACATCAGATCAGCTGCCTCCTGTACACCCCTCATTGGGGATATGCCCGCAACCAAGGTGCATGCCCTTGACCTGAATCGAACCCGGGACCTACAGTCTGCAGGCCGATGCTCTATCCACTGAGCCAAACCGGTTTTGGCTAGAAAATATATATTTTTTTAAATTTCTTTAAAAAAAAAAAAAAAAAAAAAAAGCTGAACAATATTTGAAACACATATTTAAAATAAGAAAACCCTGGCTCTAGCTGATGTCACCATATTTAAGAACAGAAAAACAAACTTTCTGCAGAAACCACAGGCCTGTCCTGGTGTGTGCATCAGTGCTTGTCATTTGTTACACAACTACTATAAATTTTCTTCAAACAAATAATTCACTAAAGAATAAAATTATGCAAAAAATATCCCTTCTAGAAATAATGTAGTAGTAATATTTGGTGGTGTTTCTCCTTCCTCAAAAAATCAAGAGGCATGCTTTGTGTTAAAATTAGAATATTATTCAAGCTAGATATGGACAGAACACAGGGAGAACACACAATTCCCCAAAAATAAGCTCCCTAAGAAGACAAATTTCAAAAGCCTGTATGTGAGGAACAGCACCATTCATAGAGTGGGGACTTAAACACACACATACATACATGCCTTTGGAATAAATTTAGTACCATGAAACCTAAGCATTTTAGTATTTTTTAAAGTATGGAGAAGTTATAAATGGCAGAGTCATTCAAAATGACATATCAGCTAAAGGAAATGAGCAGTTTTAGCCTCCAAACTGTTGAGAGATTTCGAGTAAGATGTTAATACCATGACCAGAATGCTATATTACAGCCACCCTTCCTGAGCTAAACCTTTAATGCCAAGGTTAATGAATGCAGAAGTGAACAACATGGGAGGAAACGTCCTGACAAAGATCATAACAATCTAAGGATGTGAGAGAAACCTACAACTGGAAATGCTATGTAATCATAAGTCATTTGTAAAAAGGTGTGATGACAAATGATGCAATATCTTAAGTGGAAAAAAAAAACAAAAAAAAAACAATAAAGTTTTTAAAAGTGACATTTTGGCTCAGTGGATGGAGTGTCGGCCTGCAGACTCAAGGGTCCCAGGTTTGATTCCAGTCAATGGCATGTACCTTGGTTGTGGGCACATCCCCAGTAGGGGGTATGCAGGGGGCAGCTGATTGATGTTTCTAACTCTCTCTCCCTCTCCCTTCCTCTCTGTAAAAATAAATAAAATAAAATATATTTTAAAAAATAGATAAATAAATGAATGAATGAATGAATGACACTTCGGTACTGATCTATTTTGAAAGGTTTACACATATCTAAAAAACCAACAAGCTGAGCTGTTGAACTTTTCTAAGTAGAAGTGGATTTCTTAAAATCAAAATAATGAGTCAAAAATTACTACATTTTAATGCCTTCAATATGAATCTGGTCCTTTTTATCATATTTATTTTTTGATGAAACAAAATAAATACAGTTAAAGTTCTCAGAAAAAGCAGTCTTCAAGTTTCAGTTGAAAACCCCAGTACCTTACTCGCTGAGGCCCCTCTGAGCACGGTAGCAGACTCCTGCCTGAGTGCCACTGACTGTATGTGACAAAGCACAACCTAGGGCTGTTTCACAAGTGTGATCACTGTGAAGCCATTCACTACTCAGTGGAAATAAGCAAATGTTTGCAGAGAAGTAGAAGGCAAGTACTGTGCATTCTTGATCCAGATACTGATAATGCTTTAAATTACTTGACCACTTGTAAACTCAACCAAAAGCTGACTCTTTCAGTTTGGAGACAGAAGTATGGGGTCCTTACAGTATGAGACGGCACAGAATGAGGCTTAATGGGGGGATTGCTGACAGATGTGACTTTCGTTTGCTTCTGTAGATGGTCCACCCATTCATGGAGATCCTGCTGGTTGTTACATGACACTAATATCCGCTCAATCATGCTCCCTAAAAGAGATGAGAAAAACGGGCTGAAATTGGAAAATTGGTAGAAAGCACACACATACACATACACACACCCAGAGTTAAATTCAACAGCGTTAAACACAGCCCTCTGAAATAATCAAGCAAGAATCTGCACACAGATGGTAAGCTGCCTCTCATCACCATGACAAATAGCATCCACAAAGTTTTTGCCTATCACCTGATATTTCAAATGCATTTCTATGATTTTCACTGTCCTCAATCTTTGTGATTGTCATTCCTGTCGTTGGTAGCTTTCCCTAAAAAAGAGCCCCCCCACAAAAAAAAAACACAATTAGTGCTTTTCTAGTAAAGAAGGTACCGTTATTAAACACTAAATAATTTTAGAAATGGCAGAGTAACTGCATTTGTAAACCACAAAAGCTGTCTTTGTTTGTACCAGAAACATATGTATAACATAAAAAAGACTCTAGCTCTATCTCAAATAAGTAATCATAATACTATAATCAACAAACTGAGCCCCAACAAAAAGGTACAGAGGAGCAAAATAGAACACAAATAAATTCCAACTGATGAGTTACTCTAAACATAAATGTGAGGACACAAAAACATTACATATTATGATTTAAAAAACACATTAGAGTCTATGGTAGCTATGTTAAATGACATGTTTATGGAAAGGAAGCACAGATTTGCCTCATAAAGAAATGTAGAGAAAGTTTCATGTTTGAAGGCAAAATAGGGGGAAATTGGGGAGGAATTGTACAAATTACACTTGATTGTCCACCAGACAGGAAGCCAACAACTGTGCTGAGCACTGCACAAAATGCAGAAAACAGCAGCCAACCTGACCCATTTTGAAAACGGAGGACTTGGAGCTAAAACCAGTTTGGCTCAGTGGATAGAGCGTCAGCCTGTGGACTGAAAGGTCCCAGGTTTGATTCCGGTCAAGGGCATGTACCTTGGTTGCGGGCACATCCCCAGAAGGGGGTGTGCAAGAGGCAGCTGATCGATGTTTCTCTCCCACTGATGTTTCTCTCTATCCCTATCTCTTCCTCTTTGTAAAAGATCAATAAAATATGTTTTAAAAAAAGAAAGAAAAAGAAAAAGGAGGACTTGGGAACCAAAACAGAAAATGCTACTGGAGAGACACCAGAAAAGGACTGCAAATAGCCAGGCAGGATATTTGGTCCTATCCAAAACATCACCGAGACATCTGGTTCAACCAAAAGGTGCTTGAAACTTGTTCCTGACAAAAAAAAAAAACGGTCCATCCTTAAGAAGACATCATGGGTTCAAACAGCCCACACCACTTATTTTCACTTTTGGTTTACAGGATTAATACACAAAAAGTTACCATGTTTTATTGATCCAATGACTGTGTTGTGGCTATATGGTTAATGACCACCTTTCTTGCCTGGGTAGCCTAGCTGGTCATAGCACATGGAGTTAAGTACGTGGGCTGGTGTAGACCAATCGTCTCCATGGATATACTATGGAACCTGGTAATCAACCAAGTCTTTAGGAAAAATCTACCAGTGTCTGGGGTCAAGTCCTGTGAAGGACTCTCTCAGCACCTCCGAAAGTAGTTCTCAGCAAGGTATGGGGAAAGGAAGGGCTGTCCTGCAGAGGACACCGGCAAAGTCGCAGAGATGTGGGTGCTCCTGATACCTATAGGGAAGCAGGCAGAAGTGCTGCCGAACATCCTCCTACAGCTCATGCAACTAGAACGATCCAGTCCACTGAGAAAGCCTGTTCTGACGTTCGGTAGTGACATTAACCAGCACTTGGTCCTCCTAGGGTCAGGTGAATTTGAAAAATGCTGTATTCTGCACACTCCTTTCCAAGATTCATAATGCACAGAAGTGTATTAGTAGCTTTGAGAAGTCCTACAGAAATAAAGCTGTGAGACTGCTTTTAACCTAGTAAATCAACAGCAAGGAACAGAATGTTCCAGTTACTGCTAGATTTAATGCTTTTTAATGACTCTCAAAGCCAGAAATAAATATTCACAATACATAGGTCACAGCTCTCAGAGAGGGACACCTCCCAGGAAACTGTGCAGAGTGGGAAAACGGGTCCTACATGTGGCGTGAGGTCTCCGTGACACATCAATGCCAACATCCAGAGCCAACTCACCAGCCTGGTCTTCCATAGGGGCCTGGCCTGACCCAAAGGGAAACTTCTGCTTCCTCAGGTCAGAGGAGGGCCCCACCTCAGTCTCATGTATGAAACATGAAGCCAGAGAGAGCTGACAAGAAAGGACTCTGCTTTTTGTTTATCGGGGTCACCTAACAAAGCAGGAGCTGCCAGTTTGAGGGAACCCAAGTAGCTGCTATATCTAAACATCTGCTCAGAAACAGACTTACAAATCAAGAGGTATTGTTTTTTTGGGTTTGTCCATATAGATTTGCTTTATCAACTTATCTTGCACCTCAGGATCTGTGTCCTTAGAGACAGTTCTGTAAGTTTCATTTGTTTCCTTTTTTTTTTTGCTTAGGATTAATACCAGGATGTTTTACACAGACAGGAGATGTATGCACATATTTGAATGTGTAACACTATACACATAACACTTCACACAACACATAAATAGGAACAGCTACTATTTAAGGAAAATATTCAAAATATGCCTGAAAATGATTCTCAGATACACAATAAAAAATAAATTTAAAAAGTGTTTTACCTGATAGATAAAACCACTCATCCTGGGACTGGCAGACAACATTAGCAAAATATTTGGGAAGAGTAGAAGATATCTTTCATTCTTTTCCTAATATAAAAGAATAAACAAATTCAAAAATATATTTATAGAAGTGAGAACAAATATTTAAATTAAATCTTCTGAAACATTATACTGTATTTTCCATTTAGGTATTTCTACCAAATTAATTAGGTAAATTAAATGGAAACAAAATTAGAATCATTATTAGACTCACAAGAAGCCCATGTAACATCTTTTTTAAAATTTGGTTAAGGGATCTAGCTCTGCCATTAACTCTTTTTAATTAGTCTAAAACTTTATTTTTGTGATTGAGGAAAAAACCCACAAAAGAACTTGTAAAACTTTGTGGGAGAGGGGAAATAGGTGGACCCCTCATACTAAAAAGTGGGTAAAATAAAATGTTAAAATCAATTTTCATCTATTAATAATTGCTGGCACTTGCCTCGAACTCCTGATATATCAATTTAATGTTGTTTGCATTCATCACATAAACTTATTCTAGTGTATATGAAAGGCTTAAAAGCATTATTTATGTGTTAAAAATCATTCACTCCATAAGGTAAGTAAAAGCCCCGAGACCACAACTAAAGGACCAAAATTCCCAGAACCTAAAAGGAGACACACAAGGAATGTGCAGATAGCCTTTGTCACAAGTTGCCATCTAACCACTGCCCACAAAAGCGAAATGCTACGAGGAAGCAGTGTCTCCAAGTAGACTTCAGAACACCAGCCACATGTAAAGTGCCTTGAAAAAGACATTCTATACTCTAAAGAAGTTTTTGAAAAGTACTTAATTATATTCCCCTCCTTTTTCTATTTCCTTTTTTTGTTAATCCTCACGGGAGGATGTTTTTTCCATTGATTTTTACAGAAAGTGGAATAGAGGGAGGGAAAGAGGGATATTATTATCTTTTCAGTCATCATTATAACTTTAAATCTTTTTTTGTGTGTGAATGTTCTCTAGATCTAATATTATAAAGAAAACACTGAGAAATGTTTCTATAGATTTTTAAAGTAAAATTTAAAAGTGCATAACTAAAAAACAAGAATTAAGAATTGAGGGGTTTTTTTGTTTGTTTTTAATCATTGTAGTCTATTAGAAAGTCATGATTTCTTATGATACCCAAATTAACACCAAGTGAGCTGATATCATTTTCGAATTTCATAGGCAGGAAGGAATGTGCACTGTGAGTACAAGTTCCACTTTTCTTACTGTCCTAAGAATTCCATGTTAGAAATGGTTAGTTAGCATATTTTGATCCTGATGGTAATTTTTTACAAAGGTAGAATAGAATTCATAAAGAGGTACTACCTTGGTGATCCAATGAACATGTAACTTGTGAATACTGAAATACAAACTGTGTGGGGATAGCACAAGGATCTGGTATCATCTCTCACTTAAACCAAACCTGTAAGATAACTGTGATTCCCATAAGCAAATGCCAATTAGTATTAGATAAGAGAAAAGTATAATGATCTAACCATGGAAAGCAGTACATTTCCTGGAATGGCAGTGTTGGTAAGAAGTCCACGACCAAAAGCACATATTTCTCTACGGCAGACATTTGCCAAACTGGACTACTAACGAGGCATCGAAAATCCTCTCTGGACACCATCTCTTAGTTGACATTGATACAGACTTTGATCATAACTGCTCTTGGCTGCATCTTAACTGGTCAAGTAGTCCATAGCCAGCTAAGCCTTGCTAACATACTGGGAACCAATTTTATATTTGGCAAGGACAAAAAGTAGACAGACTTTTTATTTTTACAAGCTAGGAGTCCTATTAAAATGTTGTCATCATTTGGTAGTCGTTTAAAATACTGTATTACACAATCATCAAAACATAACATTCTAAAGTATAATCTTGACTGTCACTAAGAAAACTTAAAAAGCATTTATAAAACATAAGTAGCGTTTAATGCAAATTATGTCCAACTCTTAATTTTTATCTGAGGCATTTTAATGATTTCAGGGAAAACAACCAAGAAACTAGAATAAGAACAAAATTCAACAGCACAGGGTTGGTGTGTCCCTTCCGTGGCATGTGTTTCTCCCACCTGTTCCCATCCACTCTCTGCACACTTGCATGACAGTACCTCACTTCCGGCACACTGAATCATGACCTGGGACATGTAAATAACATTGCCCAGGGTCTTAATGTCATCTCCCTCCCAGCTCCGGATGGCTTCATTCAGGATCTGCAACTCCAGCTCTTTCCTTTTCCGTACATCTTGACACTGGGCCTGGAAGACACAGTAAAACACTATTAAAAGAGACAAATTTCCAGAATTGTAAGTTTTGGCCATACTGCTTTGTATCTTACTTCTTCTTAAGACAGGTAATCTACTGAACAATGTGTTTAATTCACAAGCATGGAATCAAGTCCAGAAAGGCAAACCTTTGAAATAAGAAACACTGTTTTAGAAAAATATAGCATATTTTGGCACTTATAGAAGCAAAAATGAAGAATGGACAAGAAAAACATTTTCTGATTTTTTTAATATTTGCCAACAGAGAAGACTAAGAGGGGAAAAAATAAGTATCATTTATGCTATAAATAAGGTGTGTATCTCAGAAACACAGTCAATAAGATAGTAGACAAAAAATAAAATAGAACAACCAGTATTTCATTTCTTACTCTATCACTAACGACAATGAATGGGTGGAGGCTAAAACATGTGTAAGTCAATTTCAGGTAGCTAATGCATCAATTATGTGGAGCCTTTAAAAAGTTTAAACAATTATTTCATTGTTCTAGTCTCCAATTTATCAGCCATGGAATAACTACTATGTGTGTTCATTTTTATTTTACCAGAGTAAACCTTAATTATACTTCACATGTAATTTTTTAAAAATATATTTTATTGATTTTTTTTACAGAGAGGAAGAGAGAGGGATAGAGAGTTATTATAGAAACATCGATGAGCTGCCTCTTGCACACCCCCTCCTGGGGATGTGCCTGCAACCAAAGTACATACCCTTGACCAGCATTGAACCTGGAACCCTTCAGTCCTCAGGCTA
Organism: Pipistrellus hanaki; assembly: GCF_964339955.1. Classification (NCBI taxonomy): domain Eukaryota; kingdom Metazoa; phylum Chordata; class Mammalia; order Chiroptera; family Vespertilionidae; genus Pipistrellus; species Pipistrellus hanaki. The sequence goes on from NC_140505.1 coordinate 27,101,526, forward strand.
ACGCTCTATCCACTGAGCCAAACCGGTTTTGGCAACACAGATAATTTTTTTTATCATCTAACTTTTTTAGCTGATAAACATTTTTCTACATTCATTTGCCATAATACTATGTAAAAAAAACACTCCATAATATGCTTAATCACTTACTGAAAGGTTTTTGAAGGCAGTCATGGATTTTTGAATATCTTGTCTATCCGGATGATAATCCTGTGAGTAAAAGAAACACACCATTAGCTTTCATAATGAAAAGCTTTTTCTTAAAAAAGCATCCTCTATAGACTCTACTGAATCTTCCAATACTTTTCAACCTGTAATATGTCCTATTTTTCCCAGCATTAAAGTGCCACCTCTTATTCTTTAAGGGAATCATGGAGCCAGTGGCCTTAAGGGAAACAATCATTTGGAAGAGAGAAGCCAAGAGCTGGAGCTGGAGTCAGGAGAGCAACATCTGCTGTGGTGAATGCAGACAGCACAAGCCACACCCACTCCTAACACTTGGCATCTGCTGCTTTGGCAGCAGCGAGCAGTTGTGGAGAAGACCGATGGCCTGCCCTTGACAAGAAAAGCTCACCAAACGCTAGCCAATAGTTCACCAAACCCAAACTTCTGCAAGGCTCACAGCCTGTTTTTCAGAAATAAGATAAATACGTATCTTTAATTAAATGATGCTTTTACATTGTATTACTCAACTTATAATTTAATGATTGTAGTTAATGTTCCTGCTAGAGCTCTTCAATGCTATTAGCATTTTCTACCTTTTGAAACTTTTTCTGTCAGCAGCAGTGGGTGAAAAAGGAGATAAAGGAGCTGGGGAAAGGAGAAAAAAATTTAATACTTAACAAAATCATTTGGAAATTACACTGAATTAAAAAAACCTTGGTAAACTCTTTGTTGATTCCAAAATAAAGCATTAATAATTTCTTTTACAGTGGCTAATGGATTCCAGTGACAAACATGTGATAAGCAGTACCTCCATGTGTCTCTCGAGCTCCTTGAGCAGAGTGGGGTACTTATCCAGGCGCATGAATGGTTTGCTGAGGCCAGTGGTCAACACAAGAATCCCCGGACTGTTGGCACCTTTCATCTCCATGAACTCTCCCAACTCCTCACTAGCCAACACGCCGCCAGCAATGAAAGAATAAGACACTGCTGTTAAGAGTTCATCTGGTGACACTTCCTTATACCCACTAGCAAAAATATAACAGCATATCATTAATACTGTTAAAACTATAGCTTTTCTAACCAAACATGTGCTGGTTATTTCAAAACACCAAAGGAAACCTCAAAAGGTTCATGTTACATCTCCCATTATGAATCGAAACAATTGTGCATAATATAGAATACATGTAGTCATCTATGCAATTCTACTCAAGAAAGGTCATTTCAGCAAGCCAATTTCATACAGAAGGGTCAAATGTAAGCGTGCAGTCTTAGAGCTAAAATAGATTCCAATTATATGGGAACTTCAAGATGGTAAAAAGTGTAAGAGGGGAAAAATGCTTTAAAACTATAATAACCTGAATCAGAATGTTAACACTCCAGTTGCTTATCAATCCACCAAACATGACCTGAATATCGACTGCAACCTAAAGCATTTGTGAGAGCAACAAGTGTTTCCTTCGGAGTGCACAATAAGATAATTAATATTTATTTAAGTTTTAAATTTTCAAAAGTATTTCCACATCAATATTTCATCTAATCTGTACATTATGCAAAGAAAGTTGTCCCCATTTAGTGTTAAGGAAACTTGACTATATCTTCAGGAATCTAAAAAGCTTAAAAAGTTTGTAATATTTTACTACGGTACTCTTTCACCATTAACTTCACTATTATTTGTGTATCTTTTACAACCCACAATGCCCCCCTGAGCCCTGTAGAATCATACACACACTGAATCAGACATCCAATTCAGCAGCCCTGGGTTTAGAGACCCAGAATGGCGAGGAGTGCAGAGGGAGTCAACCTCTGTCACTCACACATTTATGACTCGTATCGGTGGCAGAAACTCTGCATTTCTGTCTCTCCAATGCAGGGCAAATGATGTTTAGGATCCATGTGAGGACCTGGGTCTGTGTTCCTCACTGTTGCTGCACATGTCATTCCAGACATGGGAAACTGAGGGATAGACAGGCTGGGAGAAAAGAAGGCACCAGATCAGGTCACCCACTGGGAAGAGAAGGGAGCGAACTCTGAGTTTCCATGTCACCTATTAGGAAGAGCATTATAAATGAAGCCATAAAATAAAAATGCTAAAGAATAACTGAACAGTCGAAACTGGTTTGGCTCAGTGGATAGAGCGTCGGTCTGCGGACTGAAAGGTCCCAGGTTCGATTCCGGTCAAGGGCATGTACCTTGGTTGCGGGCACATCCCCAATAGGGGGGTGGGCAAGAGGCAGCTGATCGATGATCCTCTCTCTTCTCTCTCATCGATGTTTCTAACTCTCTATCCCTCTCTCTTCCTCTCTGTAAAAAAAAAAAATCAATAAAATATATTTAAAAAGAAAAAAAGAATAACTGAACACATTTGTCCTCAATGTAGGTTACCTGAATCTGACCACAGGGACCCAGCTGCTGCCTCACTTCCTCCATCCCTCCGCTACCCAGGTATAATTGGTCCCCTGCCTAAACTTCTTAGGACCAGTATCCACTCCAAGGGCTCCTTACAAAATTTAGGATAAATCATTTGAAAATGCCAGCTCAAAAGTGGTGAATATAACACTTTCCTATGGTTCAACCTAAAAGGACTTCATTGTGAGGTGTGAGAGCAAGCGTGGGTACTCCCCACCTCTTATCCCATCTTCAACTGACCGCAGTGATGCACCTACAGGAGAAATCATCTTACTCAACTAAATCAACTTAGAAATATAAGGTTTCAAATATTAACTTGAAAACAAATTAATTAATCACTAGGAAATTAGCCTTACTTTGCTTAAGCACGTAAGACCTCTTTACAAGACTACTTCTATCTAAATTCAGGTTTGTGAAAACTCGGGAGACCCGGTTAAGCAAGCAAGGTACATTGCATTTAAAAATCAAAGTGCAGCCCGGTCAGTGTGGCTCAGTGGTTGAGCATCAACCTATGGTTCCATTCCCGGTCAGGACACATCCTGGGGTTGCAGGCTCAATCCCCAGTGTGGGGTGTGAAGGAGGCAGACAATCAATGATTCTCCCTCATCATTGATGTTTCTACTTCCCTCTCCCTTCCTCCCTGAAATCAATAAAAATCCTATCTAATAAAAGAATAATATGCAAATTGACCATCACTCCAACACACAAGATGGCTGCCCTCATATGGACACAAGATGGCCACCACAAGATGGCCAGCAGGGAAGTGCAGTTGGAAGGGACCAGGCCTGCAAAGGAGGGCAGTTATGGGCAATCAGGCCAGCAGGGGAGAAGAGTTGGGAGGGACCAGGTCTGCAAGGGAGGGCAGTTGTGGGTGATCAGGCCAGGAGGGGAGGACAGTTGGGAGGGACCAGGCCTGCAAGGGAGGGCAGCTGGAGGTGGGGGGACACACAGGCCTGCAGGGGAGAGTAGTTGGGGGGGTGGGGGAGAGACCAGGCCTGTAGGGAAGGGCTGTTAGGGATGATCAGGCCAGCAGGGGAGGACAGTTGGGAGGGACCAGGCCAGCAATGTAGGGCAATTAGGGGTGACCAGGCCTGCAGGGGAGCAGTTAGGCATCCATCAGGCTTGCAGGGGAGTGGTTAGGGCAGTGGTTGGCAAATCATGGCTCGAGAGCCACACGTGGCTCTTTGGCCCCTTGAGTGTGGCTCTTCCACAAAACACATGCAGGAGCACACGTACAGTGTAACTGAAACTTCGTGGCCCATGTGCAGAAGTTGGTTTTTGGCCTGGGCAAGTCTATTTTGAAGAAGTGGCATTAGAACACTCAAGGGACCAAAGAGTTGCATGTGGCTCACAAGCCGTGACTTGACGACCACTGGGTTAGAAGGTGATCAGGCTGACAGGCAGAAGCAGTCAGGGGCAATCAGGAAGGAAGGCAGGCGAGCAGTTGGGAGCCAGCAGTCCTGGATTGTAAGAGGGATGTCCAACTGCTCATTTAGGCCTGATCCCAGAAGGATCGGACCTAAACAGGCAGTTGGACATCCCTCGAGGGGTCCCAGATTAAAGAGGGTGCAGGCTCAGTTGAGGGACATCCCCTGGTACACAAATTTCATGCACCGGGCCTTGAGTGTTTAATAAATCAACAAAATCAGAGTGTATTCCTGGACTGCATAAAAAATACAGTAATAATGTTAATAGTACCAGCTATCTATCTACCGATCTGATCTATACATACATGTTTTTAATATGAACTTTTAAAATAATTATACACATTTATTTAAATAAATATACACATTTAAGAGATATTAAAAAATCAAAGCACACTATAAAAAAGTGAAAATATAATCCTAGCTAAAAATCTTAACACATATAATAAACATTTTTCATTTCTGTAAGAAATAAGGTTTCATGATTATTTCCTTCCATTATAACAGTCATCATGTTAATGCAACTTAAAATGTTACCATAGGAGCTGTCAAACTACTTCTAGGGTTGTGTGTATGCCAGCTTTTATAACCAACACACAATTCCGTATCTCTGTGCATACTAAGAGATTTTGCTTTCTAAGAGATTTTCCTCAGGAAAACCACAGAGCTAGGATTACTGAATCCAGGAATAGTGATATTTCAGAACCTTGTTGTGATTAGTCTAGTGTTCATCCCAGAGATCGTAGTGATTTAACCCTTTGCACTCCGAACCATTCTGGACATTGGCTACCAGCTACTCGACGCTACTTTGCGGTGGAGTGCGTTGAAATAACTCAACTCCCCGTAATCACTAATAAACTGCAATGTCCCCTGAGAGGGGACATCCGAGTGATATGCTAGAATTCCAATGTCCCTTGAGAGGGGACAGCGGAGTGCAAAGGGTTAAAAGCTATGAGCAATATCCTGAAGTACTTGTTTGCATAGTTTTATCATTTTGCCGTTTCCCACAAGAGATAGGTGGGTAAGTGAAGAGTGCCCCAAGACTGACTTCAACCTGCTGCCTTCCTCCCACCTCCCCCAGCCCTCTGCTGAGCTCAGGCAGAAGTGAGAGCTGCAGACAGAACTGTCAGGAAAAAGGACAGAGAGAAGGGAGTGACACTATGGCACTAGCACTCTGTGCTGGGTAAGCATCTCTGGACCTGTGCCACAAGTATTATTATGCATGTTTACAGATGAGGACTCCCAGTGAAGAATACTGCCTGTCCTCACTGCCAGCAGGACTGCTGAACCCAAGAGCTTCACACTGTGTCTGGTCTGGCCCCTCTATCCACACCACACTCATATGCCCTCCCCACACTCCTCATAAATCCTTACTCAGAAATGCTCCTCTTCAAATCACTCACTCTGTCAACCCCTACAGCATGAGTACAGTAAAATGATGGATTTTAGAAAGAGCAATTTATATTTTATACCCATTTCTCTAAGAATTGAACAATTGATCAAGCATAAAACTAAAACTTTATGATACTAGAAGTATATTTCCTCTTCTTTAAATACAATCCATGCATGGCCTTTCTACTAGAGGAAAATCACAGAAAAGTCTATTTATGTCACTTTTTATATTTTAGAATTATATTTTTTATTTTATAACTAGTTATAGCAGAGAAATATGAATAAAATTAAGCAAGTTATCCTTATCACCCCTCACCCCCACAAAAACAAACAACAACAAAAAAACCTACAACTTAAAATGTAAGTGAACTTTTGCAAGCAAAAGTAAAATCTTTTAACATACATTTTTGTAATGCTAGAACATGTGCAGTTAAAAAACAGAACTTGATAAATCACTGGTACATTTTTTTAGTGTTTTTTTTAATTTAGTATAATAAAATAAAACAGTTGATTACAGCTGTTTTGACAAAACAATGGCTCTTTCTACTGATGTGGGCAATCCTTATACAGTGAATCTCTATATTTACTGAAATGACACTGTAGGCTGCAAGAAGGCAACAAAAGGAACACAAATAAGAACTATCATGTAGTCAAGCAAAAAGTAACAAAGTGCTGGGGGAAAACAAAACTCATTTTACAGACTCAATTATGAAACCCATAATTCATTCAAAATAGGCAACCATGAATACATGATGTCTACTATCGTATGATAATGCAAAAGGTACATATCAGCTATAATTCTAGAATTGGTGGTTCTGTAAATGTATTCACAAATTCACACTCATAATTTAAACTAACCCAATAAGACTGAAAATAAGATTTGAAAATTTCAAAACACTACACTTAAAATCAATCCTTAAAAACATACTCAGGCATAAACATAGGAAAGAGGTTACAAGTTAAGATTCCAGAATGAAAAGTGGTGAACACTAACAGAAGCTATTAGCAAATTGCGATTGTCATCTCCATTCATGGACTTACGCTTCAGAAGTGCAGTCTGACCTGTGAACAGAGTGGGGACTCTGGCTGCTCAGGGACCTCAGGAGGACACACAGGCAGTGCATCCTGCTGCGTCCTCTCTGGAGGCTCACTACAGAGCACGACTCCACCCACCTCCCAACTCTGGGACAAGCCGCATGGAGGAGGCACAGTTTCCCCACTGAGAAAGGTATCTATTCTTTCCCTGTTATTTTGGGGAAATGCTACACTTACATTTCAGCTATGACACAGTCATTAAAGTAATAGTACAGAAGAGAGGATAAATAGCACATAGTTGCAAGCATTTCCTTGAAAGTGTTATTTTTGGAAACTTTAACAGTCTGAAATTTGCTTTAAATGTCTTCCTTAAGGCAAATCTTCACTTTAACGGAAAAAATATTTAGTGAGACTTTTTCCCTATAATTATTCACTCCCACCAAACTTC